>NC_045773.1:66501677-69001677 GCF_008692025.1 Phocoena sinus | reverse complement strand
ATTATAGTTAACTTTTTCAGTAACTCTTTTTGTCCCTTGATATTGCTATTGAGACAGACTATAGTTTTGTTTGGAGGATGAACTAAGTTCACTTGAATAGAAAATCACTGAGAAAATAATGGAAATTGTTTGCAAAGTCCAAGTACAAATGAGGTAAAAGAGTTTTGGAGAAAAGCCTTATAGCTGAAAGGGTTTTTGAGTTGTTTTCACTGTCATTGGATATAGTTCTAGCAATGACTTTAAGTAGGAATAGGCTCACAAATGGGCTGATAATAATCTAACCATTTGGAGGAGGGATTGATGGGGGATTGATTTTATTTTGGCAAAACTACGGTTAGAGTGAAAATTGCTGCGGGTGAATCAGTGCTGCAAAGCCACAGGTAATGGGATAGTTTGTTGCAGTGTTTAACATCTTAGTAGGTGATTAGGCTTATATTCATGTACTATTTTATATACAAGAGGCTTGTGTAAACTATACCAAATGCAAAAGGTTAATAAGCATGTTGTTTGGATGGAAAGTACTACTGCCTTATGTAGGTGTTGTCAGATTCTATTAACCATCCCTGTCTTAATGCGGAAAGCGAGTAAATTTGACCATCTTCCACTCTGAGACTGTTGTGGAACTGTTTCCTCTTCAGTAACCCTCCCCCTTTTTCTATTCACCCCCACTTTAGGCTAAAAATGACTTCTTTCAAATTTCTTGTGTGAAAAGAAAATGAAACCCAACTCGTGGTTCCCCAGAGAACCCCACCCCCAGTCGTTGCATGAGGTGCCCGCCAAGACAGAGGGAGGTTAGGGGCTTCAGGGCCTTTTGTTGTTTTGGAGGTTAAATGTCTGTTTCAGTTTTATGGGAATAATGACAGGGATTGTTCAATCCCACAGTTTGCAAAGAGTCATTCATATTGGTCTCTTTAGAAGGAGTAGAAGGAGTGTTATAGTTTGGGGTTTTTGTTGTTGCTGTCTTGTTGTGGGTTTTGTTTTGTTTTTTTCTGTTTTAGTTCTCTGGCTGCACGTTCCAAATAGTTACCGGAACCGGTCAATATTCCAGAAGTCCCTCATGACTCACCACTTCCTTTAAGGTTTGAGATGCTAACAGAATCCACTCCTCACAGGTGACGTCATTGACATTTAAAAAGTGACCTGAAAGCCATGGCCTGGAGGCTCCAGACTCTTTTCTCTTACTCACTGGGGGAGAATTTGTTGAATCCTCCATATACGCAAGGAGGGGCCCAGGGTGGTGTTGACCGAGGACTGAGGTGAACTGAGAAACGCTCTCTGGCTCTGGGAGCTTAATTTAAATGTTGGGGCCTGGTTTAGTACCCAAAGAGCAGAGAATAAAATAACAAGTGCTATAAGCAGGAGCTACAAGACATGCTACTACAGGAATTCAAAAGAGAAGGGAAGAGTTTTAATCAGTAGATCAGGAAAGACATTACAGAGAAAGCAACATGGAAGTTAGGCCTCAAAGGATTGATAGAGTTTGGATATTCAAAGATGGAGGGAAGAACATTATATAACATTCCAGGTTTAAAGATTAATATGAGCAAAGACTTGAAAACAGGAAAGCAAGGAAAAAATATGTAGAGTTGGCAGGAATATTTGTGTAGCTGGGGTTTTGGAGATTGTTTTAAAAAAAAAATTCGACTGAGTACACTTTAAAGATCTTACTGTCTTTATGCAACCATTCGTGAATCAAGCAGCATCCAATCTAGCAGACAGCAAGGAGCTCTGAGGGGCTGTACAAAATGAAAGACTTTTGCAGGCAGAAGGGAGCGGGAACAAGGAAGTTATACTGGCAAAAGGCAGCTTGGTTATGGCAAGGTCGCTTTCCTTTGGGGCACGTCAGGGGTCTGTCAGGCAGATTGTCTGTCTAGTGCCCACCAGGCGATTCTTGATTGACTGGTTTAAGACTCCATTTCCGGAGGAGCCAAAATTGTAATTAAGTCTCCATTTGGTGATGTGGGGTTTAGCATAAGTGACTCCATTTGGAGCCTGTTGTCTTGTTTTTAACAAGATGTACAGGGAGTCAGAATAAATAGGGTAGAAAAATGATTGAAAAGCTGAAAAATAAAGGAATTATATAATCTAATCACCATTTTTAGCACTGTTTTTATGACAAAATGTATCCTGCTGCTTGCAACGCCAAGAACACAGCCCTATCACTCTGCCAGCAGGGGAATAGAGGTCTTCTCTCTCTCTCTGTCTGTCTTTCTACCTCTCCCTCTCTCACACACACAAGCACACATGCACAGACATGCAGAGTCTTGCCCAGACTTTAGCAATAAAACATTATTCTTTAATCAATTATATATTTATTTACTGTCTGGAATGTGTGTAGTGCTGTGCTATTCAAGATGATGTGTAGAGTATGAGACATTCTATTACAGAGCTTGTGGAAAGCATGAAGGACTATCCTTAGCTGCAGGAGCAGGGGCTCCTAATTAATTCATTAAATACATGTTCTTTGAATTTAAGCAATGAACCAGGCAGTGCTAGGTGCTGGAGATTAGAAGGTGACTGAGACGCAGTGCCTGTTAGAGGGTTTACAGTCTAGAAGAGGACTTACGGTGAATATGCATATATGGTGCCATGGGACATGGAAGAGGAAGGTCAACTCTTCCTGGGCAGGTTTAGGAAACAGGTGCGGAAGAGCTGGGCCTTGAACAAAATCTTCACAGAGTAATCACATTTACTTCTGGCAGAATGAATAGAGGAGGGAAGAAAGGTCAGAGCACTGAGGACTAGGAAACTTCTCAAGCAAATTCATAGGGGTGTGGAACACACGGTGTGTTTGTGACATTGCAAGCGTTTAGTTTGGGTGGATTTTAGGATTTGTTGGATGGAATGGTATTTAGCAAGAAATAAAGCTGAAGAGGGACCCGCTCATGAGAAGCTTAAAAGACTTGCTTCCGAATTTAGAACTTTATTTGTTGGCAGTGGGGAGCCATTACAGCTCTTTGGTATGAGAGTAATGTGGCCAGATTTCTGTTGAAGAAAGATCATTGATAGCGACGTGCTGAGTAAACTGGAAACTGGAGGGAAAGTGGACAGGATGTTCTAGTAGCCATCGAGGTAGGAAATTAAAAGGGCCAGAATCAAACCAGACACAGTAGGGACTGAAAGGATGAGAAAAGTGTTTGCAGTACCTAAGGAGAACTGACTTGTGGCTGCTCAGAATGAGGTTGAGATGAAAAGTCTAGGAGCTCTCCCAGGTTTCTGAGCAGATATGGTGCCATTTACCAAGCCAGTGAATACATGAAGAGAAGCAGGCTTAGAGGGAGAGTTTATTTGTCAAATTATGGATATGTTGAGAATGAGTATGAGGTGGAAGTGTCTAAGCCAGCACATACACAGCTTTAGTGCTCAAGGGGAGGGGTTAAGTAGAGATATGGATCTGTCATGGACTTGTAGCCATGAAAGTGGACAGGGTCGTCCAATGAGACGGGTAGCAAAGGACCAAAAGCAGAACACTTAGGAGCCCCAATAGATGGTGTAGGCTGAGGCAGAAGAACCAGCAAGGGAGAACTTGAAAGGCAAGACAGTCAGGAGAGAGGGAGACCTCAGAAGCCAGGCTAGAGGCTGAGTTCCAAGGAGGTGGTTGTGGTTGACTGTATTGGATGTTACAGAGTGGTCCAGTAAGATGAGAACTACAGAGAGTCCACTGGGTTGGATGGGAAGTGATCAGTGACCTTTGCCAAAGCAATTTCAAAGATTGCGAGAGCAGAAAGCTCACTGTACCAGATTGAAGAGTAGGAAGTGAGGAAGTGAGATGGAAGTGGTCACACAGGTCACTGGAGTTTAAGGAATTTTGAGGCTGGGGTTGTTAAGTGGAGTTTCTTTGTGGGCGTTGAAGTCATTCCGGGTATTGGCAGGAAAGGGGGCAGAAAGGAATACTGTGAGCCAGGAGCCCAAGTCAGCTTGGGTTAGCTGCCTGGTTTGTTCACTGTTGGATCAGTCTATCTATCTATCTGTCTGTCTGTCTGTCTATCTATCTATACGTACATATATACATACCAAGTAGCCTTAAGTTACAGCATCACAGAGAGTGGGTAGCAGAACCAAATGGCACAGACCTCAAAGGAGGAAAAGATTTGGCTTTGGTGTTTAAAAGAGAAAAAAAAAAGTGATTTTGAAATGGTATCGAGGAGCCAGAAGAAGGCCAGCACTCAGCACTGTCTCTGGCCCTTCTGGTACTTACGTTACAGGAGAATGAACGTCCTCCACTTGAGAGGGCTCCAGAGCAGGCAGTATCCTTGAGGGAAGAGTCAGATTTCAGTGATTAGAAAGAGCTGAAGGGGGTGTTTCATGAAGATATCGAGCATGTGAGAGAGTTTAATCAACAGTGGAGTGTGGGGTCCAGAGAGCAGCCTAGGACAGGTTCTCTGGGAGGCCAGTAGTGGCAGGAGGGTTGGGTGGGATGAGCAGAGGTAGAGCAAGGAAGTCAGGAGTCACATGTGAGGTAACAGCCGCTCGGAGGGGCTTGCATCGTATGGGTGGCCGAAGATGACAGGGATACAAGTCGTGGTAAGATTGATTATCCTTGAGGCTACAGGCCTAATAAGTGTAGCAGATTCAGTCTCTTATTGGTTTTTAAATGATATGCTTCTGAGAATTCCCTTTTAAATGAACTCTCCCTGGATGATGTGTTGGAATGGAGGTGGGGAGAAAGATCAGCTGGCTTCTAAAATGTTCCACTCCCAGTGAAACCCCAGCCCCTGTGGAGGTTAGGACAAGGATACAGCATGGAAAAGCTTGGGAAGGAGCTGAAAATTGTCTCTCAGGTACAGTTTTCCCCACCTTGTGGCGAAGCAGTAGGTATGGCCACATATGCTCATCTCTTGATGGAGTCCTGCTTGGTTGCAACAGCACCTGCTCTCCTAGGGATGGGGACACCGGCCTAGGGGCTCTTCTTGCATCAGTGGCAGTGGTTGTATGGTTTTGTAGATATGGGTCATTCCTAAGTCAGATATTTATAAATTTGATGTTGTATTTCCTAAATTGTAAGCTGCTAAATATGTCTTCACTGTTCAGAGGCTTCCTCAGAGCCCCCTCTGGAGGTAGCACAGAGACACTAAAGCAAGAGAAATAGAATTGAATCAAGGAGCTTCTTTTTCTCCTATGTTTGACTTGGGTCAGTCAGAGATGAGAATCCTTATGTGACAGTTTTAACTCTGTTACTTCCCTGTGACCACAGTATAATCAGACTTCATCTTGCGATGAGAGACAATAATTGCCCTGAGCTATGGTATTTGCCTTCACCCTGGAGCTCGAGAATTCCATCAGCACTCCCTTTTTCAAAACTGATTTTCTGGGATTTATACCAACAAAGATAAAAATGGTTTCTGTCAGTGTGTTTGGTAGAGAATGTATTTTGGAAACATGATAGATGAACCCTGACTTTATTTGGAGCCTAAGACATGATCTTTATAAAACATCTATCAGTTGCTCCTACAGCCCAAGCCAGAATTTGCCACTCTGCTCCTACTACAGTTAGGGTTAGCTGGTTTTCATGTTTATGATTATGTTATTAATATTTACCACAATCAGTATATCCATTCAGTGGGGAGCAGGTGTGACTGAAACGGCCACCATGGAAGCAATAAGACTTTCTGCACTGTGCACATGTGAAGTTTGTCTTTTGACTAGAACCTCAGTCATTGTTTGAGAAGCCCTTTGTCACCTGTTTCTCTGCTTCTTAACCTCCCTCAGCCAGAAAGCTCTGCTCAGAAATACTGCTTCACCCTATCTTGCTGCATTTCAGGCTGATCTGTCTCTTCATCCTCTAATTATGCTACATTCGTTAATGCCGTGCTTCCATGAATCTGTTAAGTTCTTTGCATTTGGTTTTCTACTTCATTTTGGTGAACAGAGATTTCCTGGGAATCCTATAACCATCTCTTTTCTGAACTTCTTGAGCGGCATAAAGTTGTGTTGTGTTGAGCACCTTCTACAAACAATACAAGAGGGGTGTATACCCTCTGGCAGGGACAATAAAAGTAAAATAGAGGACAGTCAGTTAAATTTGAATTTTAGATAAACAACATATTTTGTTTTCTGTTTGAGTAGGTCCCATTCAGTATTTGGGACATACTTATACTAAAAGTTATTCATTATTGATCTGAATTCAAATTTAACTGGGAAATCCTGTATTTTATCTGACAACACTTCCCCTGGCCCTTTTCTTTGTGATGTTTCCTTGGTGTAGGGAATCATAGGTAGCCTTTAAGGAACTGCTCCAGGAGAGGAATAGGGAGGTCTCTGTGGGCTCGTTAGCACACAGGACACTGCAGCTTTCTGTACTTTGTCCCTCATCTGTTTCCTCCAAGGCTGGTGGAAGTCCAGGTTTCTGAACCTAGGAGGAGGACAGAGGTGCTATAGTACATAGTATTCCTCACACTTTTGCCTCGAATTCCCGTCAGCATCTCACTGGATGCTTGTGCACGTAGAACACTGTTTGCAGTCTTTTGCTACTTGTCGAGTTCACCTGGTACTAGTATATCCAGCTACTTATTCTTCAGATCAGTTGTCAGTGCCCAGGACTGGCTTAGACTATGGCAAGACATCATGGCACCATGGCCATATCTTGTTGTGAGTGTGTTCCTAGAGCCCAGCCATTTGTATGTGGTTATTTTCAGAAATATGTTTTATAACCAATACTTTCATTAACAATGTGGCCTATTCCTTTGGAAGTTTTTCAGATGCCCAGAAATACCCTGAGCCTGGTTTCCTCAAGGTGACAAACCAAAACAGAACTATTATATATGCAACTTTCTTCCACTGAAATACCCTCCACACTCACTTTACCAACCTTACAATCAGGAGAGCCTGTGGAAGTTTATGAACTTCTCAAGGCGTCCAGACTTAGAAGCTTCCAGAACTCAGTTCTGTGCGTAATGTCATATGCCTTTGCCAAGTTGACAGATATAACAAAGAGCTAATAACATTTAACACTGTAGTTTTCCCATCTTCACTGCATGATGAAAATCAACTCAAGGATACCCTGAGTTTTTAGATGATAGGGTTTCCCTCTCCAGCTGTGCCACTGAGATGTGTTTACAGACGGTAAGCTCAACACTTACCGTCTGGATGGTTTGAGTGACATTTTGCAGCATGTGAGTGACTTCACCCGCAAGGGTTTAATGGGTTCAGACAGTGGTTCTTGCAAGAAGTGCCATGTAGTCACTGGCTCACCCTTCAGGCCTCATTACCAAATAGTGGTCTAATTGAGGTGTGAACACCACCTGGGCTTTGAGTGTATTCATGCTATCTTTTTCTTTCAGTAGAAATTTATATTACTGATCACAAGGTAATGCCCGGCATATTCTTTTTACAGGACTATAGTATAGAACTTCATAGTTCAAGCCCTGTGTTGCTTAATCATCCTCCTTTATTACAGTAAAACTCTCAGTGAGATATGTAACCTCGGTATTTTACAGTCCACCGATAATGACATGAGAAAGACAAATGGAGTTTCTTTAACCATTAGTCTGCAATGCTCATCACTTAACTCAGATAATGCACAGTGACTCTAAATCACTTCTATCAATCCCAGCTGTACAAATATACGTGTGTACGCATACTTTCATACACGCACACAACAGACATTCACACATAACACACAGCACGCTTACACACTACACACATGCACGCACACTGACTCTCATCTTTTGGGCTTTTCTAGTATATCCTGTTCTAGTCCTCTTAGTCTGCACTAAATTAAAGAAATCTCCTGCCATACTTGCTGGTCCAAAACTATCTAAATGGTTGATTTACTGACTCATCGGTTAAATTTCCATTTTTTTCCATTCCATTAAGTCTAGCAGCTACTGGGTTTCTATCCTCTAGCATTTCTCTTGCCCTTTATGATCTCAATGAATTCCTTTGACCCACTTTATTCTGTAAACACAAGCAGGATCAGAACGGCATTTTGTATGTATGAGATAATGGAAAAGTGATGTTCTGCCTAATGTGGGGGTTTTTTGTTGATTTTTCTCACCAAGGCCCAAGATGGCTTTTTGATAGTGTCCTCCAGGGAGACAGACTATTGTGCTCTCCGAACTCATCAAGGTTATGTTAGCTCGGATAAACAATAGATAGGCTCTTTTTTAAAAAAAAAAATTAAGCAGAAGTAAAAACTTAATTGGTTTTCATTTTCATTTCATAACATCATTGCTCATTACCCCTTCCATTTTAATTCCATATGTTGTGTGAAAGAATCGATTCTTGCCGTTAGCAAACAGAACCCATAGAACTTCATCATCCGCAGACACATTGCTTTGGTATTCAAAGTACCATTTTTGTGAAATAGTTTTGTTTGACAGAAGATTGACCCTGGGGTTTAAAACCCCAGTTTTCACCAAGTGCAGGCAAGTGAATAGTGCAATAGATGGTGTCTAACGCATCCAGGGGGAGGAACTCTCTTCAGTCCCTGTCCTTCCCTGTCCCTCACCGATCTGCCAAAGGTTAAGATGGAAGCTGCCGCATCTGGATTCTCACCATGACTCTCTCCTTTGCATCCTTTCCTGATCCCTAACAGTAAAGGCCTCTGGTGGGGGTTAGGGATGCTCTGCCCAACATAGCCTTCTCCCCTAAGCTTGAAATTGCCTCAGTTTCAGTTTCATTTGGCCAAATGAAGTAACAACCTTTAAAAGGTTAAGCTAGAGACACCCATTATTCTACTTCAGTGCATTTCATTTGGTCAACTCTTTACTTAGCTAAGATAAACACAGGTACTCTGAGGAAATGACACATGTGAGTGGGGTACCACAGTGATGGAGGCCTGTTTTCTAGAAGCCTGGAGAGCAGGCCAAAGGGAGAAGGACAGGGTACAGGGAGGGAGCATGGAGAATGAAGTGTGCTGCTTGGAAATGTTGCTGCTCTGACCTTCCTGTCCTCTCAGGGCTCACTCCACATGAGGTACAGCTGTCATTTCACTGAAGTTAATTCCTGGGGTTACAGAGGTCAGGGAAGAGCAGGAAAGGGGTCAGCGAACCAGCCACAGTCAGCTGGTCTCCTGGTAACTGATGCTGAAATCTGGAGAGTTTATTATCAAGACAGACCCGACATTTGTTGCGTGCAGACTGTAGAAGGATTTTGTAAGATTATTCTATGTCGTGTGTGGCCACACATCCATATGGCTTAGCAAGGATGATGCCATAAAACTTTTAATTTTACAAGTAATGCTCATACATATTTTCCTTTTAAAAAATTAAAACCTTACAAATAACACTGTTTCCTTTGACAACTCACACCAATCTCCCAATCCCCACCTCCCCAGTTAAAACTATATGTATGTTTACTTTACTTTTTCTTTAAATACGTACATATATACTCACACATATGTATATGTATGTATATTTATATATAAATAACATAATTCCAAATATATAAATAATACAATATATAATATAGATGATATTATTTATATATTTATTTAATATATAAATCCATTTTTTATATAATAAATCCATAGAGGGCTTCCCTGGTGGCGCAGTGGTAGAGAGTCTGCCTGCCACTGCAGGGGACACGGGTTCGTGCCCCGGGTCCGGGAAGATCCCACATGCCGCGGAGTGGCTGGGCCCGTGAGCCATGGCTGCTGAGCCTGTGCGTCTGGAGCCTGTGCTCCGCCACGGGAGAGGCCACAACGGCGAGAGGCTCGCGTACCGCAAAAATAAATAAATAAATAAATCCATAGAAAATGTATAGCATTATTTAATTTGAATATATTTGTATATTTCTCCTTAAATTCATTCATTCAGTATTCAACAGACGTTAAGTGCGTACTCTGTACTGGAACTGTTCTAGGTGCTGGCAGCTGAACTCTGAATAAAACAAAGATCTTTGCCCTCATGAAAGTTACATTGTAGTAAGTGCTATCATTCTGAAACGTCTTTTTTCACTCAATAAGATGTCTTGGAGGGCTTCCCTGGTGGTGCAGTGGTTGAGAGTCTGCCTGCCGATGCAGGGGACACGGGTTCATGCCCCGGTCCGGGAAGACCCCACATGCCGCGGAGCAGCTGGGCCCGTGAGCCATGGCCCCTGAGCCTGCGCGTCCGGAGCCTGTGCTCCACAACGGGAGAGGCCACAACAGTGAGAGGCCTGCGTACCGCAAAAAAAAAAAAAAAAAAAAAAGATGTCTTGGAGGTTTACCCACTTTCATACATAGATCCACTTCAGTATTTTACATGACGCGTAAATGTGGTCATGTCACAGGTGATTTAGACATTCCCATACTGATGGAATTCAGTGTCATGAAATTTTGACCTAGCAATCTGGTGTGCTGGGTATTTCTTTGCAGTTGGCTGACAGTGGAGAGGGCCCCCTTGCAGCTTTTGCTTCCATTGCTGTGGTGGGAGAGATGAAGTACCTGCATCTCCTACATCACTTTGTGATGGTTTTGTCAGGTGTGTCCTGGTCTGTCAGACCAGAGTGCAATACGAGAGAAGTATTTGAGGGAGTTGGTGAGGAAAATTTTCTTTTCTTACTTAGGATATAATGCATCAAAGGTTTAATGGTAAGAATCAAAATCAGAATGGTGACCAGGAGAGTAGAAATGGAAGAGAATCATGGGTAGGGAACTTATGAAGGGATGGCAAGTGGGAGAGAGCTGGGAGGAATACAGCCCAGACCACAACAGTAGGTGACACAATCGCACCAAAGGAGAGGAGAGGGGGCCAGTTTTATCTGCGTCCAGATCAAACATTGGAAGAAGGTCTATTTTGGTGTTAATCTCCTATTTTTCATCTTCCAGTATGGTTCCTATTCATGACATCACCTAGTTTTCTTTTTAAATCCTCCTGAACTATGAAAGCCTGCATTCCTGTCTCTAGACATTTGGGTTTGATAAAGATGTGGGAAAGCCCTTTTGTCTGAACAAACAGAATGAGGCTTACAAGAAGAGCCTCAAATATAGAATGAAATCCCATCCTCGTAATTGAAATATTTCCTTTACCTCATTCTGATCCACGTGAATTTAATGTGCATTACATGTAGAAGTTTTTTTCATATAGCTTAATCAGGTTTTGATGTTCAAGTTAGTATTATGTTATTTTCCATTTGTCCATCCATCCATTTAACCTGAAAATGATTAAACCAAGTAGTAGAGGACATCATCTCCAGAAAAAAAGAATCTTGAGTTTGAATGATTATTTTTGGAAACTTCATCCAAGTAGTTTCATTAAATGAGGTAATTTAATGTGTTTCATTACATCTTTTTTTTCTATGTGAATATATATGGCCTCTCTATGTGTTGATTAGCAAGGAAAATATTGGGGGACTTCATTGAAGTTTGAATAATTTCATTTCTTTGTATTTCAGGGTTAGTCTAAGGGATGCAAAAATTAAATCTTATACATTTTGTGTTTATGTATATATGTAATTAATAGATATTTAGAGAACACACTTGCCTTCTTTTTCCACTGTGTGCCCTATGTGAAAGAGGTTTTTCTGTCTCTTTTAATCTCTTGCATCGTTCTCTCTGCTTAAATGCTAATGCCTAAATGAAGATGCCAGTGTACAGGTGGAACCAGGGAGGTGAAGGACAGGGATTTGCTCCTCATTTGAGCATTTTAACTTCCCAAAGGAAAGAGAAGAACAACAACAGCAAAACTTTTTAAAAATATTTATTTATTTATTTGGCTGCGCCAGCTCTTTCATTGCAGCACCCGGGATCCTCGTTGCTGCATGCAGGATCTTTTAGTTGCGGCATGCAGGCTCTTAGTTGTGGCATGCGGGATCTAGTTCCCTGACCAGGAATCCAACCCATGCCCCCTGCATTGGGAGAGTGGAGTCTTAACCACTGAACCACCAGGGAAGTCCCAACAAAATTTTTATAAAGAAAAAGAACCTACCAACATTTTACAAGTTTCACCACTAGATCTAGACAGCGCTTTCATAAATGTCACTGTTAGGGGAAAATCCAGGTTTTGTGCGGCCTGAAGCTTATGCAGTTTGAGGGGGTCCTCTTTAAGGAAAAGAATTAAAAACTATTAATTCAGAAGTAGATATGAAATTGAATATTAATGAAATAATGAGAAAAGAACTTAATCACAGCACATTACAAATTTTAAAAAGCTAACAAATAACAAAATCCAGAAAAATACAGTATTTCAATTAGCTAACTGCTTGACACACCTCTATGATACTTTTTCTCTACGTTTTCACTGCATAATCTTTGATCACTACTTCATATGACCATTCGGTAATATTATTTTCCATAGAGAGAATAGAAAGATTACTCAATTTATCTTCTAAGCATGGTCAGCTGAAACTTGTTTATCTTATTGGTAGTTTAGAAAAGATTCTTTCAGCTTTTCAACTGGTCACTGTTAATGTCGTGTAAATTATTATTGTTGTCAAATTTGTGAAAACTCCATCCTGTTTCCTTTTATGTAAGCTATCAGAATTGGAGGAATTTTTCCACCTCCACGGACTCGTCTCTGTGTTCATACATTCAAACCTTATTTCTATTCCAATACCAAAATCTAGCCCTGGGTGCCACAGGGCATGTTCATATCATGGCATAACCTCAGACCTGTACCTTCCTGCCACAACGCCGGGTGAGATGGCAGTGAGTGGAAAATGCATCGCAGGAGGCTATTCTGACACTAGGACCACTAGCAATAACTTAAGCATAAACAGAAGCAACTAAAAGCCATGCAACTATGTTATGCTAAAACCAGATGAAACGCTCTCCTTAGTCAGATCCTAAAGCACCAGTGGTGACTCTGGCACTCCACACTTCCAGACTAGGTGAGAAGTGGAATGGAGGGGAAATCCAAGTGGAAGATCCAGGGGTCTTGACCGATTGTGATTAAAATATCTTACTTTTGAAAATTTTACAGTACCTCATGACCACATCCCTGTACTACTAAGACCCACTCAGGGGCTCATGCAAGAGGGGCTCTAAAAACGGAGCCTCATTAGTTTCATGGTAACGATGCCTCAACGTACTGTGGATGACGGTGAGTAGAGATCGAGAGTGAAAACGTGGGAGTCTGCAGGGAGGAAGAGGAGGAAGCCTGATGCATATGCCACTGACACTGGGGGACACAAACCTCGCATCAGGGTGACTGACCCCAAAAAGGCAGCCAGATCACTTGCTGTAGGATTTCAAACGTCATGTTAAACTCCAATGGGAACACCAGCAGGAAGCCATCCGTTACATTATGGAAGAAAGAACATGAGTTCTGGAGTCATGAAGATCTGAACTAGAATCTTCATCCATATGCCTTCAGTAGCTGTGTGACTTTGGGCAAGTTGCTTAACCTCTCTGAGCCTCATTTCTTTTATCTATATAAAATGGAGGATGATACCTACTTCTTTGGGCTGTTGAGGAACTAACTGAGAAATAAAACTAAAAACATATAGATGTGCCTGGCTCACAGGACCGAATTTTAGTGGATGTCCTTCCAGGAGGCAAAGCTACAGGAATGTTTCAGAACAGAAACATTCCTGTAGCTCTTCATAATCGGTCGATTTGTGTTAAGAACCTAGCCTGTGGTTAGAGGTACAAGAAATAGAAGCTAGTTGCTGGCTGCAAGGATCTGCAGGGGCCCAGATGGATGTCAGGGTCCCAGCCAATGTGAATGAAGCCCAGGATGGGCCTGCAGTTCAGCAGGGAACTGAAGTAGTCGGCAGAGAAGCTGGGGCAAAACGCTTTCTCACAACCTGTGCCTGCATGGAGGGGAGGAAGGGAGAGACGGTGACAGGCAGACACAACGGAGCCTAGGCTCTCCGCCAGGCGCATTAGAACACTGGCAAGTGGTGGCGAGACTCGTCCTAGAGCTCAGTGGCTGAGGCTGCTTATGTGCAACCTGCCACGGCCAAGACTGGGCACAGGCTGCAGGTGGGAGGCCGCAGACACCCCGGGTCCTGCGGGGCTGGGAAAGAGTGAGGCCGCACCTTCCAGAAAACCTGGAAATGCTCCCTTCTTTATGGTCCACCAGCATCACAAGCAAATGAACAAAGGATGGCAATTGGAACGTACACAAAATCCTCCATTAGACAACACAGAATCATAGGACAAAAGAAAAGAATAGAGTTCAAAAATAATGTTGTTTCTAACCATCACCACCCCTTTAGTCTCTCTGCAGAGACGAAAGGTTCTTCCTTGTATTTCTGGTTCTTTATGCTGGCTTCTTCGTTATTGGTCGTAGCCTCTGGAACCCATCCCTCTAGTTCAGGGGTTATCAAACTTTAATGGGTATAGGAATCCCTTGTTAGGATCCTCGTGGGTGGACCCTGGGAATCTGCATTGCTAGCACAGAGCTCACACTTTGCAAAACTCTGCTTGCAATTATACTAGAACTCTCCCAACCCCGATCCTCACCTTTCTTCCAGGGTTTTGTTTCTGATCATCTGCAAGTACAGGCTGCTAGGCACGAAGGTATTAGACAAATGGTGTGTCACACCTGGAGAAGGGGACTAAATTTTTATCAAAAACATGAGACTTTTCATGGCACTTGGCTGCACAGAAAGAAAGAAAATATTTTATAAAGAAATGGAATAGTCAAGTGGTAGCATGTAGCCTCATGGGGAAAAATATATATTATTAGTATAAATATATTTTTATTATTAAAAATATATCTCACCAGCCCTCTGGTTGCCCACCAAAGGCTTCCGGAAAAATAACCAGATGAGGGTCAGGACCCTCAGGATCTGCTTATACCAAATCCACAAATCCTTGGCTCCCAGATCTTTGGTCTGCATCTCCTTCTACCCCATCTCCCTAAAGGATTTCAGCCCTTCTCAAAGCTCAGCTACCTCCCCTATGTGGACGTCTCCACACCTCTGTCTCTAGCTCTGGCTCTGCCTGTCTCTTCAACCCCTAACTCCCATCTCTACCGAGATGACCCTTTGACAACAATGAGAGCATTTGTCAAGCACTTTTATGTGCCAGGCTCTGTGCTAACTCTTCGCTTGCATCCTCAAAGAACCCCCTGAGGCAAAAGTAACGTTGTTGTCCCCATTTCATAGATGAGAGAACTGAGGATGTGAACATTTCAGTAAGTTGCCTCAAACCATAAAGCTAGTAAGTACCAGAGCCCAAGCTCCTGGGGTACCTCCGTTAGCACCCTTAGGGAAATGTGCTCCCAATTTCACTTCCTTTTAATTCCCTAGCTCCTCCTCCTGTATTTTCCTACCTCAGTTGATGATCTCAGCAGCTGTCCTGGTAGGAAAACTTCCTGTGATTTCAGATGCCTTCACCCCCTAGTTCCCCGCAACCAAACTGGTTATTCATTCTGGCCAGTTCTCCCCCTGAACTCAGGAAGCTGCCCTTTCTTTTCCATTTAATCGTCTCTCACCTGTATTATTTTTTTAACATCTTTATTGGAGTATAATTGCTTTACAAGGGTGTGTTAGCTTCTGCTTTACAACAAAGTGAATCAGTTATACATATACATATGTCCCCATATCTCTTCCCTCTTGCGTCTCCCTCCCTCCCACCCTCCCTATCCCACCCCTCTAGGTGGTCACAAACCACCTAGCTGATCTCCCTGTGCCATGTGGCTGCTTCCCACTAGCTATCCACCCTACGTTTGGTAGTGTATATATGTCCATGCCACTCTTTCACTTCATCACAGCTTACCCTTCCCCCTCCCCATATCCTCAAGTCCATGCTCTAGTAGGTCTGTGTCTTTATTCCCGTCCTACCCCTAGGCTCTTCATGACATTTTTTTTTCTTAGATTCCATATATATGTGTTAGCATACGGTATTTGTTTTTCTCCTTCTGACTTACTTCACTCCGTATGACAGACTCCAGGTCCATCCACCTCACTACAAATAACTCAATTTCGTTTCTTTTTATGGATGAGTAATATACTCTGAGAAAACCATAATTCAAAAAGAGTCATGTACCAAAATGTTCATTGCAGCTCTATTTACAATAGCCAGGACATGGAAGCAACCTAAGTGTCCATCAACAGATGAATGGATAAAGAAGATGTGGCACATATGTACAATGGAATATTTCTCACCTGTATTTATTAAAGCTGGTTTCTTTTTCTCCATTCTTACTCTCCAAGCACTTCCATGCCGCCACCAGGTGAGTCGCCCGCAAGACTACCTGGATCTCTCTCACCTGCTCAGCTGCCTTCATGGTCTTCCCACCCCGACACGTTAGAGTTCATACTTGGAGCGCAGCCCAGCCCTGAGCCCGCTTTCTAGCCTCATCTTCCCTGTGCATCCCCCTCTGCCTTTCCCTAACTGAAGCCACCCCAGATGGCATGCCCCATCCCAAACACGCACACACACATCACCCCATCTCTCCCTAGGTTTTTAAAGTGAGGTCTGTGGCCCAGCTTCATTAGGATCATCTGAGAAGCTTTTGAAAATGTAGACCGTGCAGGGCCCAGGAATTGGGAAGAAGGGAATTGGTCTGTGTCTAGAACAGCGTTTCCCAAAATGCCAAATCCTGAGCTCCTGCGGGCAGTTGGTGAATATGGGTCCCGCTACAGGCAAACTACATTTTTCCAAGTTCCTTATATGATTCTGATGTACCCTAAAGTTTGAGAATCCCAGAATTCTCCTCTCTGTAAGACATCCTGGATTCCTAGTTAATAGGATACAATTTTCCTTTAAAGATGAGCAGCCAAGAATAAGTTTCCAAAATAACTAAGCTGACTCTCTAGTCCCCAATCATTTATAATCTGTTTGTTAGATGTTCACTTACGGAAATGTGGAGAGGAATAGCCCAGGGGGATGGGCTGTATGGTAAAGAGGACAGGGAGAGAGAATGTGCAGGAACATTAGGAAAAGCTAGGAACATGAGTTGGGGGCAGGGGGATGTGGGGGGTGACCAGAGAGTAAAGGGTTGTCAGAAGTGACTTCAGTATGGCTTTATCTGGAGGTCTGGCCCCATAGGACCACATGGCAGCTGTCACTGCGGTTGAAATTTCTCACTGTTTAATATATACAACAGGTTAGTCTGGTGGTCAGGAACCCTGAACACTGTGCTTTGTGCTAGAATAGACTGCTTAAACAGATCAAATAATCCCTTTCTCTCCACACAGACCCAACTGCCTAGGATATTGGGAGGTTACAAATAAGGTCTGGTGAGCCCAAATAAGGGGTCTGTCAGAAGCCTGCCATTCTTAAGGTCTTCCTCAGACTTGGCTAATGACAGTGGACTTGAACAGCACTGACTTCTCCACTTGACAACGGTACCAATCTTCATGCTGACTGGTCTGTTTTTCTTGGATCCAGCAAGTCGTCTTTGAGTTAGGAGGGGTGGGTAGCAGCATAACTCCAGTTCAGTGCATTAGCCACGCAGGGCTGATGTTTACCTTGGACCAGATCCCGATGCTGACATTTTGGCAGGCTGGCTCCTGTCACTGAGGAACTTCACGAGATCGCAACAGGGAGTCCATGTAGAATGAGCAGTTTTCCATGTTTCGTATAACCCAGCTGCTGCCCTGTGGAGGAGCAGGACATGGCCACGTAGCGTCTGCAGTCAAGCCTGCCCCTATTAAGCAGGCAAGAGACTGAAAACTCCAGTTTGCGGTCTTTATTTTGTGACCCTAGCGGTTATTTTACCAGGGTCACGGTGTAGGTCCTGGATTCTGCCATTTACAAGGAAAGGGGAAGTTGCCGAACTCTGAGAGGGTTACTATGAGTCTTAAATATGTCTATGTATACATATATATATTCACAAGCATAAAATCGTGGCTGAGCAGACTTAAGTACTCAAGAAATGTTAGCACTGTATCAGGATCACTATTATTGCAGGAGGCACTTAAGCCATTTGAGCACAGCGTCTCGATGCAGAAGGCTCTGCCTCGCCTTTGACTCCCATCCAGCCTGCGGTCATGTGGCAAATGAAGTGTGATGTGACAGCGCAATCTGAGGGACTTTCGGTAGATCTCCTTCAATAGGTGGTGGATGTCGAAGCCACAGTGTAATGGGTTGCGGGTTGTGTGGGATTTGAAGAAGTAGAGCAGGCAGCTTAGGGGTTTAAAATTAAGGGAAAGAAGAAAAATGGACTGGCATCTTGAGGGGAAGATAGAACTGAAGAAATAATTTGCAATGGAGAGACTTTCGCTCGTCGGGCTCAAGTTTTTCCAGCCCACTGCAGCCTGAGGTGAAACGGCTCCCACAGTTGGCTCTCACTCCTACCTCTTCTTCTGGCGTCCCCAGTTCCCTGAGGGTACACCCCCTCCATTAACTGTAAGAGTCCACAGAGAGAATTTCACAGTTGCACATGACCCAGGTCTTTCCCCCCCTTATTATGGCAGCTGTTCTCCTTTCTTGCTCGGCCTCTTCAGTGCCATCTGCTGCCTCACCTTCCTTCTCTGTTGTCAGTGTTCACAAGACCAGTGCCAATGTCTGTGCCAGTGGTGTCTCCATTGCTTTTGTTTTTTCATTTTATTTTTTCCCAAGCTTTATTGAGGTATAATTGACCAATAAAAATTGTATATATGTAAGGTATACAACATGATGTTTGACAGATGTTTACCTTGTGAAATGATTACCACAACCTAACTAATTAACACATCCATCACCTTACATGGTTACGTTGTGTGTGTGTCTTAATTTTGCAAACATTTATTGAATGCAAAACACCAGACACTGTGCCAAATTCTGGAGATAAAAAGATGAATTACAAACAAAATACACTGGAAGACTATACAAACAAAAGCAACTTAACTGTGGGTTAAAACAAACAAAATTAAATGGGATAGAAATAAATGTAAAGTTCTGCTCTTAGTATTAAAAAATCAACATCATAAAAAGTATCCAGATTGAAAAGGAAGAATTAAAACTGTCTCTCTTCTTAGATAACATGATCTTGTATATAAATAATTTTAAGTAATCTACTGGGGAAAAAAAACTATTAGGACAAATCAAAGAGTTCAAGGTTACAAGGTACAATATTAATATGTAAAAATCTATTGTATTTCTGTACATTTTGCAATGCACAGTTTGAAAATAAAATTAAAACAATTCCATTTACAACAGTATCAAAAAGAATAAAATATTTAGGAATAAATTTAACAAATGAAAGTCTAAGTTATCCTTTGAAGACTACAAAACATTGTTGAAAGAAATTAAAGATTTAAATAAATGGAAAGGAAGCCCATGTTCATGTATCAGAAAACTTAATATTGCTAAGATGGTAATGCTCCCCAAATTGATCTACAGAGGCAATGCAATCTCTGTCAGAATCCCAGCTTGCTTCTTTGTGGAAATGATAAGCTCATCCTAAAATTCATATAGAAATGCAAGGGACCCAGAATAACAAAAGTGTTCTTAAAAAAGGAAAAAAAGTTAAAGGACTCACCACTTCCCAATTTCAAAACTTCCTACAAAACAACAGTAATCAAGACAGTATGGTATTGGAATAAAGACAGAAATATAGACCAGTGGAATAGAATTGAGAGACCAGAAATAAACCCGTATATCTATGGTCAACTTATGCTCAACAAAGATGCCAAGACCATTCAGTGGGGAAAGAATGGTCTTTTCAACAAACGACACTGGGACAACTGGATGCCCACATTCAAAAAAGTGAAGTTGAACACCTATCTCACACCATATGCAAAAATTGCTCAAAATGGATCAAGGAGCTAAAATTATAAAATGCTTAGAAGAAAACATAGGGATAAATTTCCCTGACCTTGGTTTTGGCAATGGTTTTCTGGATACACACTAGAAACGTAAGCAGCAAAAGAGAAAATAGGTAAATAGGACTTCACCAGAATTCGAAACCTTTGTGCTTTAAGGGATACCATCAAGAAAATGAAAAGAGAACCTATGAGATGGGAGAGAATATTTGCAACTGATATATCTGATAAGGGTCTGGTATCCAGAATATATAAAGAGTACTAATAACTCAACAATAAGAAGTCAAATAACCCAATTAAAAAATGGACAATAGATTTGAATAGACATTTCTCCAAAGAAGATATACAAATGACCAATAGGCAGGTAAAAAGATATGCAACAACATCAGTCATTGGGGGAAAAGTAAATCAAAACCACAGTAAGATTACCACTTCACCAACTGTAGTAGCTAGATCAAAAAGTTAAGTGTTGGAGAGGACACAGAAGAATTGGAACTCTCATACATTGCTGGTGGAAAGGTAAAATGGGACAGTCATTTGGAAGACAGTCTGGCAGTCCCTCAAAAAGTTAAACATAGAGTTACCCTATGACCCATCAATTCCATTCCCAGGTACATACCCAAAGAAATTGAAAACATGTTCACACAGAAACATCTACAGGAATATTCACAGTAGTATTCTTCACAACAGCTAAATGGTGGAAATAACCCAAATGTCCAGCAATTGATGAATGTGTAAATAAGATGTGGTGTATTCATGCAATTCAGCCTCAAAAAGGAAGTACTGATGATACGTACTACAACATGGATGAACCTTGAAAACATGCTCAGTGAAAGATGCCTGTCACAAAAAACCACATATGGGGGGACCTTCAAGATGGCGGAGGAGTAAGACATGGAGATGACCTTCCTCCCCACAAATACATCAAAAATACATCTACATGTGGAACAACTCCTACAGAGCACCTACTGAACGCTGGCAGAAGACCTCAGACTTCCCAAAAGGCAAGAAAATCCCCACATACCTGGGTAGGGCAAAAGAAAAAAGGAAAAACAGAGACAAAAGAATAGGGACAGGACCTGCACCTCTGGGAGGGAGCTATGAAGGAGGAAAAGTTTCTACACACTAGGAAACCCCTTCACTGGCAGAGCCAGGGGGTGGGCAGCGGTGGGGGGGAGCTTCATAGCCACGGAAGAGAGCACAGCAACAGGGATGCAGAGGGCAAAGCGGAGAGATTCCTGCACAGAGGATCGGTGCTGACCGGCACTCACCAGCCCGAGAGGCTTGTCTGCTCACCCGCCGGGGTGGGCGGGGCTGGGAGCTGAGGCTCAGGCTTTGGAGTTCAGACCCCAGGGAGAGGACTAGGGTTGGTTGTGTGAACACAGGCTGAAGGGGGCTAGTGCACCACAGCTAGCCAGAAGGGAGTCCGGGAAAATATCTGGAACTGCCTAAGAGGCAAGAGACCATTGTTTCAGGGTGCGTGAGGAGAGAGGATTCATTCCCTGTGTGCCCACAGAAGGCAGAGCACCACCTAAGTGAGGTCCAGAGACAGGCATGAGCCACGACTATCAGCTCGGACCCCAGAGATGGGAATGAAATGCTAAGGCTGCTGCTGCTGCCACAAAGAATCCTGTGTGCAAGCACAGGTCACTACCTACACTCCCCCCCGGGAACCTGTGCAGCATGCCACTGCCAAGGTCCCGAGGTCCAGGTACAACTTCCCTGGAGAACACACAGTGCACCTCAGGCTGTTGCAATGTCACACTGGCCTCTACCACCACAGGTTCGCCCTGCATTCCAATTATGACTACAGTACCGCTCCCTCTCCCTGGCCTGACAGAGCAAGAGAGCCCTAATCAGCCGCTGCTGGGTAGGGAACAGACGCCTGAGGGTGACCTACATGCAGAGGCAGGGCCAAAACCAAAGATGAACCCTGAAGCTGTGCAAACAAAGTAGAGAAAGGGAAATTTCTCCTTGCAGCCTCAGGAGCAGTGGATTAAATCCCCACAATCAACTTGATGTACCCTGCATCTCTGGATCAGCTGAATAGACAATGAATCATCCCCAAATTGAGGTGGTGGACTTTGGGAGCAGCTGTAGACTTGGGGTTTGCTGTCTGCGACTGATTTGTTTCTGATTTTTATGTTTATTTTAGTTTAGTTTTTAGTACTTGTTATCATTGGTGGATTTGTCTATTGGTTTGGTTACTCTCTTTTTACTTTATTATTTTTCTTTTGTTTCATTTTTTCTTCATTTTCTTCTGAGCCATGAGGCTGACAGGGTCTTAGTGATCTGGCCGGGTGTCAGGCCTGAGCCTCCAAGGTGGGCGAGCTGAGTCCAGGACACTGGACTACCAGAGACCTCCCAGCCCCATGTAATATCAATCAGCGAGAGCTCTCCCAGAGATTTCCATCTCAACACTAATACCCAGCTCCACCCAACGGCCAACAAGCTCCACTGCTGGACACCCCATGCCAAACAACTAGCAAGACAAGAACACAACCTCACCCATTAGCAGACAGGCTACCTAAAATCATACTACGTGCACAGAAACCCCAAAACACACCACTAGAAAGACAAGATCTAGTTCCACCCACCAGAACACAGGCACCATCCCCCTCCACCAGGAAGCCTACACAAGCCACTGAACCAACTTCACCCACTGGGGACAGACACCAAAAACAACGGGAGCTATGAACTTGCAGCCTGTGAAAAAGACACCCCAAACACAGTAAGTTAAACAAAATGAGGAGACAGAGAAATATGCAGCAGATGAAGGAGCAAGGTAAAAACCCACCAGACCAAACAAATGAAGAGGAAATAGGCAGTCTACCTGAAAAAGAATACAGAGTAATAATGGTAAAGATGATCCAAAATCTTGGAAATAGAATGGAGAAAATACAAGAAACTGTTAACAAGGAACTAAAGAGCAAGCAAACGATGATGAACAACACAATAAGTGAAATTAAAAATTCTCTAGAAGTAATCAATAGCAGAATAACTGAGGCAGAAGAACGGATAAGTGACCTGGAAGGTAGAACAGTGGAATAACTGCCACAGAGCAAAATAAAGAAAAAAGAATGAGAAGAATTGAGGACAGTCTCAGAGACCTCTGGGACAACATTAAACACACCAACATCCGAATTATAGGGGTCCCAGAAGAAGAAGAGAAAAAGAAAGTTGAAAACTTCCCTAACATGGGAAAGGAAATAGTCAATCAAGTCCAGGAAGTACAGAGAATCACATACAGGATGAATCCAAGGAGAAGCATGCCAAGACACATATGAATCAAACTATCAAAAATTAAATACAAAGAAAAAATATTAAAAGCAGCAAGGGGAAAACAACAAGTAACATACAAGGGAATCCCCATAAGGTTAACAGCTGATCTTTCAGCAGAAACTCTGCAAACCAAAAGGGAGTGGCAAAACATATTTAAAGTGATGAAAGGGAAAAACCTACAACGATGATTACTCTACCCAGCAAGGATCTCATTCAGATTCTATGGAGAAATTAAAACCTTTACTGACAAGCAAAAGTTAAGAGAATTCAGCACCACCAAATCAGCTTTACAACAAATGCTAAAGAAGCTTCTCTAAGCAGGAAACACAAGAGAAGGAAAAGACATACAAAAAACAAACCCAAAACAATTAAGAAAATGGTAATAGGAACATATATATACACAATTACCTTAAATGTAAATGGATTAAATGCTCCAACCAAAAGACATAGACTGGCTGAATGGATACAAAAACAAGACTCATATTTATGCTGTCAACAAGAGACCCACTTCAGACCTAGGGACACATACAGACTGAAAGTGAGGGGATGGATAAAGATATTTCATGCAAGTGGAAATCAAAAGAAAGCTGGAGTAGCAATTCTTTTATCAGACACAATAGGCTTTAAAATAAAGACTATTACAAGGACAAAGAAGTACACTACATAATGATCAAGGGATCAATCCAAGAAGAAGATATAACACTTATAAATATTTATGCACCCGACATAGGAGCACCTCAATAAATAAGGCAAATGCTAACAGCCATGAAATGGGAAATCAACAGTAACACAGTTGTCCCTGAACCAAGATGGCAGAGTAGAAGGACGTCTCTCACTCCCTCTTGCGAGGACACCAAAATCACAACTAACTGCTGAACAATCATCCACAGGGAGACAATAGAACTTGCCAAAAAAGACACCCCACATCCAAAGACAAAGGAGAAGCCACAATGAGATGGTAGGAGGGGCGCAATCACAAAAAATCAAATCCCATAACTGCTGGGTGGGTGATTCACAAACTGGAAAACAATTATACCACAGAAGTCCACCCACTGGAGTGAAGGTTCTGAGCCCCACATCGGGCTTCCAAACCAGGGGGTCCGGCAACGGAAGAAGGAATTCCTAGAGAATCAGACTTTGAAGCCTAGCGGAATTTGACTGCAAGACTCTGACAGGACTGGGGGAAACAGAGACTCCACTGTTGGAGGGCACACACAAAGTAGTGTGCACATCAGGACCCAGGGGAAGGAGCTGTGACCCCAGGGGAGACTGAACCAGACCTACCTGCTAGTGTTGGAGGGTCTCCTGCAGAGGCGTGGGGGTGGCTGTTTCTCACCATGAGGGCAAGGACACTGGCAGCAGAAGTTATTGGAAGTACTTCTTGGCGTGAGCCCTCCCAGAGTCCGCCATTAGCCCCACCAAAGAGCCCAGGTAGGCTCCAGTGTTGAGTTGCCTCAGGTCAAACACCAACAGGGAGGGATCTCAGCCCCACCCATCAGCAGACAAGCAGATTAAAGTTTTACTGAGCTCTGCCCACCAGAGCAACAGCCAGCTCTACCCACCACCAGTCCCTCCCATCAGGAAACTTGCACAAGCCTCTTAGATAGCCTCATCCACCAGGGGGCAGACAGCAGAAGCAAGAGGAACAACAATCCTGCAGCCTGTGGAACAATAACCACGTTCACAGAAAGATGCACAAGAGGAAAAGGCAGAGGGCTATGTACCAGATGAGGGAACAAGATGAAACCCCAGAAAAACAACTAAATGAAGTGGAGATAGGCAAGCTTCCAGAAAAAGAGTTCAGAATAATGATAGTGAAGATGATCCAGGACCTCAGAAAACGAATGGAGGCAAAGACCGAGAAGATGCAAGAAATGTTTAACAAAGACCTAGAAGAATTAAAGAACAAACAAACAGAGATGAACAATACAATAACTGAAATGAAAACTACACTACAAGAAATCAATAGCAGGGCTTCCCTGGTGGCGCAGTGGTTGAGAGTCTGCCTGCCGATGCAGGGGACACGAGTTCATGTCCCAGTCCAGGAAGATCCCACATGCTGCAGAGCGGCTGGGCCCATGAGCCATGGCTGCTGAGCCTGCATGGCCGGAGCCTGTGCTCCGCAACGGGAGAGGCCACAACAGTGAGAGGCTCACGTACCGCAAACAAATAAAAAAAAAAAGAAAGAAAGAAATCAATAGCAGAATAACTGAGGCAGAAGGACGGATAAGTGACCTGGAAGACAGAATGGTGGAATTCACTGCTGAGGAACAAAATAAAGAAAAAAGAATGAAAAGAAATGAAGACAGCCTAAGAGACCTCTGGGACAACATTAAACGCAACAACATTCGCATTATAGGGGTCCCAGAAGGAGAAGAGAGAGAGAAAGGACCAGAGAAAATATTTGAAGAGATTATGGTCAAAAACTTCCCCAACATGGGAAAGGAAATAGCCACCCAAGTCCGGGAAGAGCAGAGAGTCCCATACAGGATAAACCCAAGGAGAAAAATGCCGAGACACATAGTAATCAAATTGGCAAAAATTAAAGACAAAGAAAAATTACTGAAAGCAACAAGGGAAGAATGACAAATAACGTACAAGGGAACTACCATAAGGTTAGCAGCTGATTTCTTAGCAGAAACTCTACAAGGCAGATGGAGTGGCATGATACACTTAAAGTGATGAAAGAAAAGAGCCAACAACCAAGATTACTCTACCCAGCAAGGATCTCATTCAGATTTGATGAAGAAATCAAAAGCTTTACAGACAAGCAAAAGCTAAGGGAATTCAGCACCACCGAACCACCTCTACAACACATGCTAAAGGAACTTCTCTAAGTGGGAAACATAAGAGAAGAAAAGGACCTACAAAAACAAACCCAAAACAATTAAGAAAATGGTAACAGGAACATACATATTGATAATTACCTTAAACGTGAATGGATAAAATGCTCCAGCCAAAAGACACAGGCTTGCTGAATGGATACAAACAAAAGACCCATATATGTGCTGTCTACAAGAGACCCACTTCAGACCTAGGGACACATTCAGACTGAAAGTGAGGGGATGGAAAAAGATATTCCATGCCAATGGAAATCAAAAGAAAGCTGGGGTAGCAATACTCATATCAGATAAAATAAACTTTAAAATAAAGAACGTTACAAGAGACAAGGAAGGACACTACATAATGATCAAGGGATCAATCCAAGAAGAAGATATAACAATTATATATGCACCCAACATAGGAGCACTTCAATACATAAGGCAACTGCTAACAGCTATAAAAGAGGAAATCGACAGTAACACAGTAATAGTGGGGGACTTTAACACCTCACTTACACCAATGGACAGATCATCCAAAATGAAAATAAATAAGGAAACAGAAGCTTTAAATGACACAATAGACCAGCTGGATTTAATTGATATTTATAGGACATTCCATCCAAAAACAGCAGATTACACTTTCTTCTCAAGTGCGCACAGAACATTCTCCAGCATAGATCACACCTTGGGTCACAAATCAAGACTCAGTAAATTTAAGGAAATTGAAATCATATCAAGCATCTTTTCCGACCACAACGCTATGAGATTAGAAATGAATTACAGGGGAAAAACCATAAAAAACACAAACACATATAGGCTAAACAATACTTTACTAAATAACCAAGAGATCGCTGAAGAAATCAAAGAGGAAATCAAAAACTACTTAGAGACAAATGACAATGAAAACACGATGATCTGAAACCTACGGGATGCAGCAAAAGCAGTTCTAAGAGGGAAGTTTATACGTATACAAGCCTACCTCAAGAAATAAGAAAAATCTCAAATAAACAATCTAACCTCACACCTAAAGGAACTAGAGAAAGAAGAACAAACAAAACTGAAAGTTAGCAGAAAGAAAGAAATCATAAAGATCAGATCAGAAATAAATGAAATAGAAACAAAGAAAACAATAGCAAAGATCAGTAAAACTACAAGTGGTTCTTTGAGAAGATAAACAAAATTAATAAACCATTAGCCAGACTCATCAAGAAAACAAGGGAGAAGACTCAAATCAACAGAATTAGAAATGAAAAAGAAGTAACAACTGACACTGCAGAAATACAAAGGATCATGAGGGTTTACTACAAGCAACTATATGCCAATAAAATGGACAACCTGGAAGAAACAGAAAAATTCATAGAGAAGCACACCTTCCAAGACTGAACCAGGAAGAAATAGAAAATATAAACAGACGAATCACAAGCACTGAAGTTGAAACTGTGATTAAAAATTTTCCAACAAACAAATGCCCAGGACCAGATGGCTTCACAGGTGGATTCTACCAAACATTTAGAGAAGAGCTAACACCTATCCTTCTCAAACTCTTCCAAAATATAGAAGAGGGAGGAACACTCCCAAACTCATTCTATGAGGTCCCCATCACCCTGATACCAAAACCAGACAGATATGTAACAATAAAAGAAAACTACAGGCAAATATCACTGATGAACATAGATGCAAAAATCCTCAACAAAATACTAGCAAACAGAATCCAACAGCACATTAAAAGGATCATACACCATGATCAAGTGGGGTTTATCCCAGGAATGCAAGGATTCTTCAATATATGCAAATCAATCAATGTGAGACACCATATAAACAAATTGAAGCATAAAAATCATATGATAATCTCAATAGATGCAGAAAAAGCTTTTGACAGAATTCAACACCACTTTATGAGAAAAACTCTCCAGAAAGTAGGCACAGAGGGAAACTACCTCAACATAATAAAGGCCATATATGACAAATCCACAGCCAACATCATTCTCAGTGGTGAAAAACTGAAACCATTTCCTCTAAGATCAGGAACAAGATAAGGTTGCCCACTCTCACCACTATTATTCAACACAGTTTTGGAAGTTTTAGCCACAGCAATCAGAGAAGAAAAAGGAATACAAATTGGAAAATAAGAAGTAAAACTGTCACTGTTTGCAGATGACATGATACTATACATAGAGAGTCCTAAAGATGCCACCAGAAAACTACTAGAGCTAATCAATGAATTTGCTAAAGTAGCAGGGTACAAAATTAATGCACAGAAATCTCTTGCATTCCTATACACTACTGATGAAAACTCTGAAAGAGAAATTAAGGACACATTCCCATTTACCACTGCAACAAAATGAATAAAATACCTAGGAATAAACCTACCTAAGGAGACAAAAGACCTGTATGCAGAAAACTAGGCCACTGATGAAAGAAATTAAAGATGATGCAAACTGATGGAGAGATATACCATGTTCTTGGATTAGAAGAATCAACATTGTGAAAATGACTATACTACCCAAAGCAATCTACAGATTCAATGCAATCCGTATCAAACTACCAATGGCATTTTTCACAGAACTAGAACAAAACATTTCACAATTTGTATGGAAACACAAAAGACCCTGAATAGCCAAAGCAATCTTTAGAAAGAAGAACGGAGCTGGAGAAATCAGGCTCCCTAACTTCAGACTATACTACAAAGCTACAGTGGATCTAGAGACTGTCATACAGAGTGAAGTAAGTCAGAAAGAGAAAAGCAAATACCATATATTTGCTAACACATATATATGGAATCTATATATTTGCTAACACATATATATGGAATCTAAGAGAAAAATTAAAAAACAAAGGTCATGAAGAAGGTCTTACCCCTTACTAGGGGTAAGACGGGAATAAAGACACAGACCTACTAGAGCATGGACTTGAGGATATGGGGAGGGGGAACGGTAAGCTGTGACAAAGTGAGAGAGTGGCATGGACATATATACACTACCAAACGTAAAATAGATAGCTAGTGGGAAGTAGCCGCATAGCACAGGGAGATCAGCTAGGTGGTTTGTGACCACCTAGAGGGGTGGGATGGGGAAGGTGAGAGGGAGGGAGACGCAAGAGGGAAGAGATGTGGGAACATATGTATATGTATAACTGATTCACTTTGTTATAAAGTAGAAACTAACACATCATTGTAAAGCAATTACACTCCAATAAAGATGTAAATAAATAAATAATAAAAACCCACATATGTTTCTGTTTAAATGACATGTCCAAAATAGGCAAGCCTGTAGAGACAGAAAGTAGGTTAGTGGTTGCCTAGGGCCAGGGGGCATGGGGGCCCTGGGAGGTAATAACTATAGGGTACAGGTTTTCTTTTTAGCATAATGGAAATGTTTCAGAATTGACTGTGGCAATAGTGTTGCACAGCTCTGTGAATGTATGAAAAAATATTGGATTGTACACTTCCAGTGGTTGAATTTTATGCTATGTGAATTATATCTCAATAAAGCTGTTTCAAACCAACCACCACACAAACAAAAAGAAAATGGCAAAAGGAGGATCTCAGGAGAAGCAGCTCCCTGTGTAGAAGAAGCAGGGATCTCAATGGGCTGCTAACTTTGTGTGATGCCTGCTAACAAAGCCGATGTGATCCTGGGCAGCTAGAGAGAGGCAGTGCCCAAAACACAGCAGTAGTAACAGTCTTATCAGTAGATTACCTTAGTTGGTGGGATCACCTGTGAAATGGTGGATTCCTTCTGGACACCCTATTCTTGAAGGCTGTTAATGATCATACCCAGAAGAGGGAGCCCGTGGGCATGTGTGGTGAACCTGTCTTCCCAGCTTTTATCATGTGCAAGGCAGACAGACTTTCAAAAGTTATGAAGAATAAGAAAGTATGGTGATCATTCCAGGGGGAGGAAGTCTGAAAGAGTGTTTAACACTAAAGCAAAACCAAGGAGAAATATGCTCTTCTCAAGGATGTGGAGGGGTAACCAGTGAAAGGGTAGGACTTACTATTCCACGTCAATTCAGCTCAAAAGATGTGGAGCATCTACCACCTGGAAGGCAGCCTTCCCCAGATCATAGTCCTGGGGAAAGTCCGTGAATGAGGGGTTCCCATTCATGCTAAACAGCCCACCCTCCCCTTTAGAAAATGACACTCTGCGTTAATTTACTAAAGGTCTAGAATACCACCCCCCATACAACTGTTTGTTTTGTTTGACCCATCATTTTTCAGGTGTGTTTGATCACTGCACTACCCACACCTTTGTATGCATAAAACCTTTAACAGAGGGGACACTTGGTGCTCCTCGTAGCAGGCAGCGCTGGTGGAAGGAACCACAGAGATACCAAGTACAAAGGCGGTGGTTACTGTGGCTGCCCTCAGGAAGCCTACATCTCCATCTAGGACAGAGCCAGTAGAACAGGGTGCCGCTGAGGAAGGACTTAGCAGCCAGTGGGCCCAGGCCTGCTTCCCTGTTTGTACCCGGCTAAATTGTGTGTACCGTCCCATCCCAGCTTCCCTTTAGTACAGAGACACACAGAGCAGAGGCCAGACCAAGTCCCCTCAGTTCTCCCTTCACTAGTGCCTCAAAAGAACCGGGACTCTGCGGAAACTGTTGTAATTACAGTAATTTGTCCGTGTTGAGGCTGTTTGGGAATGCAGTTATCTCATCGGCTGAAAATGTTGTTGGCGACTGGTTCGTTTCGGAGTGACCACCAATGTGGGGGATGGGAGCCGCACATGCAGATTTTTTTCCACCTTTATTTCCTTTCTCCGAATAAACTTGGCAGCTCTGAGGCCTCTGATGTCCACATATCCACATCCTCTGAGAAACTCTCCTGATGCAAAAAGGATGTTTGGAAGCTGGTGAAAGATGATCCTGGCAATTACCCCAGCTATTTAGAAAGTTTCTGTGGATTCACCATGCTCATATAGACTTCCATATCTTTTTTTGTCTATAAAGTCATAAGAGGAATTTCTTGTAGATTTTAACCATTTGCCATTAGGTATATACCTCACCATGCATTCATCTGATTTTCTTTTCTACAAAAAGGACCCAAGATAGAGAATAAGCAAATATCACAATATTTTTTCTCACCATTAATAAAATACCCCATTATTTTACATTTTACATTTGAATATTAGTCTTTCCTTCCAAACTTCAGAATTCTAAAAGCATTGATTTGTTTGTTATATCAGCTATAGCATATGCTTTAGTTTGAATGATGTAGTTCTTCATATTTCTTTTACAAAAATACTATTTCAAGTGTCTGCCCTTCTCTAAGTGCTACAAAAATGCCTATGATTATTTAACCTTCAAAAAAACCCAATATTTTCTTGTTTGGTATTGAGTATTAATTTCTGTTAATTTATCACTTATTTCACTGTAAACCTTTTATTTTAGAAACTTTTTAAGGAAGAGGCTGTATCTACTTCTTAATATATAAACATTCAAGTGACTAAAGCCGAGGAATATTCCTAGGACTTAGTCAGTTGAGTGAGTGTGCAATCTTAAACTCAAAAGGTAATATTAAATTCTCTTGAGTGCATTCAGATTACCAGGGGCTACCCAGAGTCACTTACCAGATATCACCCTTACCCTCTAAGCTATGTATCAAGTCGGTAATAAACACTAGACAAGAAAGAAACACTGGTAAGGATGGGAGAATCCACATTCCACACTTACAGTCCCTAAAGGATTAAAGAGGAAGTGGGTTCATTAGTGAGATTTTCCCAAGAATATCAAGAAAGTTCTTAATGCTCTTGGGAACAGACAATATTCTTTATTGTAGGGGGTTATGCAACAAGAGGTTTGGTGCCAGGAGTGGAGAAGATTTTGATGAAAGATGCCAGGACCTCACCAACCTGTATGTAGAAAGAGACCAAAAGGTTCTTCAGGCCAGGAGGAGCTCCAGGTTGAGCTCTTTCTTACTGAGAGGCAGTGATGGGTTTTGGAAAAGGCCAGAGAATAGGCCAGAGCAACTAGTAAGAAGGATTGCTGTAAATTTTTGAATTAGATTTTGTATAACTTGAAGGTGGCCACATGAGCAAGAAATATATTCTACTTGGAAAATAACCAGTGTATTCAATTCCTGATTATCTGTAGTAAAGTGGTATACAAAATATCTGGCATAAATAATCCAAAATCACAGACAATACCATGCCAAAGGCAACAGTTTTGACATCTCCACCCATCAAACCTTTTCTAGAACAGACTGGCTTGAATGCCTCTCTACTTCCTGATTCTGGTTAACATCATCTAATGAGTATCAAAGGGAAACAGAAGAGAAAAGGAAATCTAACCCATGTCTTACAAATAGCAAGCTCTCAGAAGATTTTGTTGAATGCAGGAATGGAATGACAGGAGAAATTTCTAGTCTTGGCTCTATCATTAATGACATGACCTTGGGCAGATCACTTAACCACTGTATGGTAAATCATCCCACTGACCAATAAAACCTCAATGTCCTTATCTGTAAAATGAAGGGAGTGAACTTTTGAACTTTTAAGATCCCTTCCAGCTCTAAAACTTCAGAATTTACAAGATTTATCCTGCAGAAATAGTTTCTGAGTCATTCAGGATTGACAGTGTTAGAACTAAGAATTCTGCAGCAAGAAGTACATCCCCTAGGTTCTGTAGAAGAAGGAAGAGCACAAGGTTTTCATGACCATTTTCATTATCATCAAGCACTTAACGTAGGCCTAATAAGTGCAAGACCCTGAGCTGCATACTAGGCAAATTTAAGCCCCATTCCTGCTCTAAGGGAGCTTATTCTCAGTCATGAAGCTGTGAGCTTCATAGAGGAAGTAAGACCTAAGATAATGGTTTAGATGTCAAGGAGAAAATGATATCAACACATTAAATATGACAGTTCCCATGCATTGAGCTATAATTTTTCCTATAAAAATCAAGAGCTTGAATAAAGCATTAAGTTCAAGGTCTAGGCTCTAAATCTGATCCTGGTGTTCTTCCTAGGACACTACTTTGTAAGTACCAGCTGAAGATCTGTAGAAACAGGTTACCTGCCCCCAACATATAATATACATGCTGAACTTGGCTCTGAGGTTAGATAACTGCAGTAGATGCTCCTGTTCCAAAAAAGGGAGACTGGGTGGCACACAGCAGGCACTGTGTCAGAGAAGCTATAAAAATATCCAAGCACATAGTTCCAGGTCCATCATTAGAACCCAGTCCAACTTTCTGGGAAGTCTAATGTTTTTCTAATGTTTTCCATGGCTTTTGGCTCTGCTCTTGGTTCCCGTCTCTGGGTCATCCTTTTTTTTTTTTCCATAAGAAGTGGCTTGAGTTTGCAAATGAGAAACTTCTGTGCTTACTTTCTATCCTCAAAAGGTTGGGGGTCCAAAGCCTTCTTTATGTTTTGCACCATCTCTTCGCTTTCAGCCCAAACTGATACAATTTCCTTTAAAACTTTATGGGCTGGGCTTCCCTGGTGGCGCAGTGGTTGAGAGTTCGCCTGCCGATGCAGGGGACACAGGTTCGTGCCCCAGTCTGGGAAGATCCCACATGCCACAGAGCGGCTGGGCCTGTGAGCCATGGCCGCTGAGCCTGTGCATCCGGAGCCTGTACTACGCAACGGGAGAGGCCACAACAGTGAGAGGCCCGCGTACCGCAAAAAAAAAAAAAAGAAAACAAAACTTCATGGGCTGCCTGCATATCAATTTATAATCCACTCTGTTAGACTAAACTCACACCCATGAATCTCTTTAAAATAGGTCCTCTTCTACCTTGGGCTCCCTGTTAGGCTGCTGTGGGACAATGAAGCCCTATTATTTGACTATAAGGATCTGTGAGATATGCCCTTAATATCCTTAGGACAACATTTATCTGCCAGAAGGGGACAAGATCTCGAGATCTTTATGAGTCTTAACAAAGGATCTTACTGTCCCACCCTGGATGTCATCTTTTCTAGGAAGCTATTCCTTAATTCAAGAACCCATTGCTAACTGAAAAGACTCTGCTGGACCCTTTAAAATTCTTCCAACTTCTACTCAAAAACTGACTAGCTTGTTCCTTAATTCATTTCTCTCCTCTCTCATTGTAATATAGGCAGCTAGAAGAAACCTTAATACTCTTCCTGAAAAACTCTCTAGCTAAATTCTTGAGTTCATTAGGTACTCAGGAAAAAACCACACTGAATAATAAGGGCAATAATAATGACATGAGTAATAATTACAATGATTTATTTCAAGGTACTACACAAATATCAGGCAATATACATTCACTACCCCTAACCCTCAGTACAGTCTACACACTAGGTGCAGTAGATGGTATTTTCCAAAGATGGCTGCAATGATATCTCCCATCCCACACGCTCTTGTAGAATTTTGTCCCTTCACCATCAAGAGGTGGACTCTAATTATAAAAATCTCTATTTTCCATATTATTGCTGGTGACAATTTTGCTAAACTTCCCACCACTACACCACCATAACAAGAGTGTCTTTTCTGTGAATTCCCTGATGGTCCAGTGGTTAGGACTTGGTGCTTTCACTGCCAGGGCCCAGGTTCAGTCCCTGGTGGGGAACTAAGATCTCACAAGCCGTGTGGAGCAGCCAAAAAAATAAATAAAAATTTTAAAAAAATGATGGAAAAATATAAATTTTTTTTTAAAAAGTGTCCTTTTCTCTAGCTCAAATAATGTTTCCATCACTTTCCGTGAATCCTCCTCAAGGTTTCTGCTAATATTCTCTTTAACGTTCTTTAGGCTTTGACTAACAGATTTCTTTGAGTCTCTTCCTACCACTGCCTAGTCCCAATGCCAACGTCACATGTTATAGGTTTTGTTTACAGCAATACCCCAATTCTAGGTACCACAGGTACCCAAACCTGCTGGTTAGCTATTGCTAGGTAACAAGTCACTCCAAATTTAGTGGCTTAAAACAACAATCATTTCACTATCTCTCACAGTTTCTCTGCATCAGGGATTTGGGAAGGCTGGGTAGTTCCGATTTAGGGCTTCTCATGTAGTGGCAGTCAGATGGTAGCTGGAGCTTGAACGGTAGGGAGAGGGGGTGCTGGAAAAGTTGGGAGCTATCCAGGCATCTCTTTTCACATTGTTTCGGGACCTCTCCATGTGATCTCTGTGAGGGCTTTCTCACAAGATGGCAGCTCCCAACATATAAGCAGCCAGGTTGCTTTTTTAACAGTGAAAGTCTTCAAGAGCTGATGTTCCAGCTCACAAGCCAGGAGCTGCACTGCCGTTTATGATGTAGTCCTAGGACCAACCAGAATGACTTCTGCCACATTCAGTTGGTTTCAAATAAGTCACAAGTTCACCCAGATTCAAGGAGAAGGAAATTAGACTCCGCTTCTTGACAGTGAAGGGACAAAATTCTACAAGAGTGTGTGGGATGGGAGATATCATTGCCATCTTTGGAAAATACCATCTACCACACCTAGTATGCAGACTCTGCTGAGGGTTAGGGGTGGTGAATGTACAGTGCCTGGCCCACAGCCTGACATTTGTGTAGTAGCTGCTAAATAAATCATTGTTATTATTACTCATGTCACATTATTACCGTTATTATTTAATGTGGTTTTTCCTAAGCATTGCCATAATCTTCTCAAAAGAAGAGTTGTTTTAACTTCCTTTCTTGCCCCTTTATGACTTTCGTCATTGCCTTTAATTGCTAGTAGAGTACTTTTATAGATAACTTTATATCTCATAAAATCAGAGTATTAGAGCTAAGGACACGTTATTTATCCTGTCAACCAGACGTTTTGTTTATAGATGACAAACCCAAAGCTCAGCACGGCGAAGTCCTTTGTCGCACTCACAGTCAGGCAGCCTATTGGTAACAAATATCAAACTCAAAAACTGCTTGTCTGTATTCCCAAACCAGTACTTCTTCCCCCATAGCATTCCCATATCTCTCATCAAGAAAGGTGTGATGACTGACTGTTTCTCCTTTGGAATAAAAGTTTATATTTTCCCTTATTTGATGTCTTCACAACCCCTTCTGCTTTCACATTGTCTAGGCGCCCTCTGCTGCAGGGGTTGAGATGTTTCCTTGGAGTAGACCATGCTTTTTTTGGACACAGTTAAGTGTTAGTGAGAATGCCCTGATGCCAGGGAGGCCAAAGATAGAGCCTCTCCAAAGGAGAAAGTAACGCAACGCTTCCCGTCTGTCCTGGCATTTCTCATCTGAAGCAAGAACTCTGATGGCCTAACAATCTTTTTCACTTCTATTGCTTTATTAATATCTTTGGAAACATACTACAGGCCAAATCTGTCCTTTGAGCATGCACATTTAACTTCCACTTAATTTGGTAAGAACCTTTACGTATATCCAAGGGTGAAGTTTGGCCAGAGGATAAGAACAAAAATGTCACAGGTCAAAGGCACCACCAGTAGTTCATTTCTGAATGTATTTTCTGCTTTCTGCTCTTTGGATCATTCCCTAGACTCTGTGCCCTGCTCTAAAAAAGAACTTAATTTTTCTTTTTGAAATGACTGTTAACAGTATAAAGTCATAGTGCCTCTAGGTTTTTATTAAGTAGTTTTTTGTAAGGTTCAGTTTGCTCATTTATAAGAACTTTATCCTCCCACCCTGTTCCCACGTGTGTCTCCCTCACAGCTATTTTCTTGGTTCTATTAAACCAGCCAGTGGGGGAAATACTCCCTCCCAGATCAGTGTTGCTATTTGAAGCCACTGAAATACTGCTGCTCTTGTTACAGTTATCATCCCTTTCTGGTCTTCCGATTTCCTGTTTGAGATTTTTGCTCAAGTACTAATATTCTTCATTTTCTACCCTGACAACAAGTAAGAAATAAATAATCCAAGGTTATTTTAATAACAACAGTAATTGCTTAGGTCCCTGCAGACCTCAGTTCCAGCTGAGATATCTCTCAAGTCCATTACCATGACCATCCCTGACTTTTTAAACTAAGAGATACACGCAACGAGTACCAACTTATGTGATTTGGGACAAAAGCAGTTTGGAAAATTGTTAATAGCTTTCCTTAAAAAAAAAAACAACTGAGCCTCAAAAAGGAAAAAAGAAATCCCACAAAAGAAATTCAAAGTCAAAGGCAATTTAGAAAACAAAGATTTTATATGAAATTGTAAAAAGTGGAAAAATACCTTAAACCTATTTCTAAGACTGTCATCACTTCAATTCAGACGAAGATATAGAAAATAGCTGTATTTTTTAAAGCCTCAGATTTCAGATATTGGCCCTGCACTTATAATTGATGTCAGGGAGCAAGGTAGGGCTATCGGAGTCAAACGCGTGATGGCTGCCGTCAAGACTTTAGAAGGTCACGTTAATTCAGTAAAATCATAAAGGTCTTGTAGTCAGCACTGCCATTCTAGAAACAATCTTGTGATTCCTCCCAGAGTTAATGAAATTAGTGGGGACTGACTCATGCAACCTAAACACACAGAAGAGAGGGCTATAAATTGCAAAATGTCAATTGACAAGAATTTACAATATTGTTTATGTTTGCCAAGCAAGTTGGAATTCTAACGTTTGGTTGGGGAATGGCTGGTCAGGACAGTCTTTCTCTAGTAGTTATATGTACATGGTTGGACAGATATTTGCCTATTCAACAGATATTTACCAAGTGCCTACTTAGTGCCAGGTATTGTGTCAGGTTCTAGGGAGTCATAGCTAAATAAGATACAGTTGCTAAGCTCTCAGAGTGGACCACCTAGTAAACAGGCAAGGGTAATACAGTCAGCTTAGAATACATAGAGGGGAGACCTAACCCAGCCACGGAGAGTCAAGGAAGGCTTCTGGGGGAAGAGGGCATCTCTGATGGTCCTGACAGGTGAATAGTAGGAGTTGTTCATCGGGCAGTGGTGGGGTTGGCAGAGGGAGCAGCATATGTAGAAACTACAGGCCAAACTATACAAGCTGATTATTGAGTCTGGAATCAGTACAAGGCAGTCAGATGGGAGGTCTTAACATCGACATCATGAAGCCAGGACGGAGGGAGGGGATGGGGGCAGTGTCTCCAACCTCACTCTGTCTGCCGAGTAAACTGAACCTCGGGATTGGCTGACTTTGAGCGTTGCCTCTCCTGGGTGATGCCCATTCTCTGACAAGCTTCTCCTCAGTGCCCATCCTTCCTCAAACCGCTGGCGTTGACTCATTTGTGGGTCAGGAAGGTAACTTAGTGGGTCACAGTGAGTATTTTAAAAATTAAATAGAACAGAGACTGTCAGAGTGTATCACACGTAATAAGGGCAAGTGTTGTTTTGTGAGATTTTATTTCGGATGGATGGATGGATGGATGTTAAGAGCCTATGTGAACAAACATCCCTTGTTTTATTACTGACATTGCTGGGTTCGTGCAGCCTGGGCAACCACGTTGTCACTGATCACTCATGAGTTCAGAGATTCCAGAAATGATGTCTTAGGCTCTAGGCCACCGGCACTTCCAAAGTCTGGAGTCAAAGCTAAACTTCAGGGTTTCTCTAGTGTGTATGTGTGTTTTCTCAGAAATGTATTTCTTTCTGCGTGTCTCAGAAAGTGTGAATTCACTGTTCTGGTTAATGTAACATAATTGCCCAACGAACTATCCCAAAACTCAGTGGTGTAGAGCAACAACCATTTTATTAACAGCTCATGGTTTTGTGACTCGGGAATTTAGATGGGGGTCAGCTGAGTGATGATTAGCTCCACGTGACATCGAATGGAGTTACCCAGTGGAGTCAGCCGGCTGGAGCTGGGGCTCCAAGATGGCTCCTCCGCAGGCCCGGAGCCCCAGAAGGGAGGGCTGGGCCCTGCCAAGCTCCACTCTCTCCACGGAGCCTCCGGGCCTCTCCACTTGGCCTTTCCCGCAGGGTGGTCAGACCACTTATGTGGAAGTTCAAGGCTCCAGAGGAAAGAAATGGAAATTCTTAAAAGCTAGACCCAGAACTGGTGTAGTGTTACTTCTGTCATTCCTTATTGGTCAAGTCAGCTCCAGGCCAACCCGGGTTCGAGGGGAGGGTACGCAGAGTCCCTCGAGGGGAGGGATGTTAGAGTGCTTGTGGCCATCTTCAATCTGCCACAAGCATTGCTCTGGATTGCCTGGCGTGCGCTCTGGAGCTTGACCATCGGGATTTGAATCCCACTGCCTAGCTGTGCAACCTCGGGCAAGTGACTTAATTTTCCTGTGCCTCAGTTTTCTTATCTGCAGAATGGGGTTAATATATACCATCTCCCTCATAGGGTTGTTGTGAAGATTCAATGCTTGCAAAATACGAAGCACCTAGCCCTTTTCTGGGCCTGGAGTAAGTGCTATGTACGAATCAGCTCTATCTCTTACCATTCCTTCTTGTGTTGGCACATTCTTTCTAAAAATGTGTTAATACCCTTGTTCAGGCTTGCTCCTTTGCTCTGCTTCAAATACGTGAAAGGCCAACAGCTCCTTTTGTGACAGTGGTTCTCTGCACACTGCTTATCAATGAGAGAGGTGAGGGATAAGAATCTCTGGAGGGTGGGGAACATGGGTAGTTCTTTTTCAAGCTCTTCACTTGAAAATCACTCAGCTACAGGCTGCATTAATCCATTGTTTACTATGTGCCAAGCCCTGTTCTAAGTGCTGGGATCAGAGTTTGGTGAAGACACAAAACCCCAGCCTTCAAGGGCCTCATATTCAAGTGAATGGGACAGTTACCAATCAGGTATCCAAAGACATCATAAGCAGCGCTCTGGAGAGAATCAAACACAGTAAGAGTTGCGGTTTTGGGGGAGGGTGGGGGGGAGGTTTTTAGATAAAATATCGGGGGTGAACTCTTTGAGCTTTCTAAATTTCTAGAGCTTTCCTTTCTTCCTTCACTTGTGGGACATCCTGTGTATGAAATGGCTCTGCAGGTGGTTAATCTCATCCACTATGTGTAGACTGTGTTAACATCACTGCCAGAAAGTAACCCAGTGTCCCAGCGCTGGGGGCACCACTGCTGATCCCTTTCTGCTAAGTGCACTTTCTAGAGAGTGACAGGGGCAAGTCTGTCAACCTCACTAAGGTTTTATTTCCTCATCTATAAGATGGAGAAATCCTCGGGCCAAGGAAAGAGCCCGGGGCTGGGGCTGGGGACGTGGCAGTGAAATGCGGGGGGGACAGAACCTGATAGAGGAATAGCCAGAGAGAGGAGAGCAGAGAAAGGGGCCCAGAGGGCTCGCTGTGTAGACTGGGTAAGAGAAGCTTCCCAGGGGCAGCAAACACCAGGCTGAGGAGGGGCAGGGATGATGCATCACAAGTGCAGGCTGACCACCGGAGTGTCTTGAGACAGCGCCCTGTGGCCTGGCCTGTGCGAGAGGGAAGAACGATACCTTCACATATAAAGGCCCAGTACTTAACACAGGGAATGTAGGTTAATGCAGAGAGAAATGGCACCAGGGTCCACAGTCCAGGTGACTCTCAGTAATTGCTGAACTCCAGTAATATTGCCGGGTTCCCACACACCCGGGACTCCTGAAATTAATCACTTCCATCAGCCAATCAGCAATAGGCTTTTTGTTGCCTAGAAAATAAAGTTCAGGGTCCCCAGCATGGCCCTGGCCTGTCTTTATTTCCTGCCTCTTCTGCCGCTCCACCCGAACTCTTGCCTGTGGTTGTCTCCCACCCTGCTCCACGCTGTGTCCCCTGCTTCACGCCTCCCTGTTGATCCACACAGAACTGATCACTCCTGGCCCTGCATTCCAGCACTACTGTGTGTGTTGCTTTTATGACCCTTTATCATGTTATGCCTTTCATTTTCACCGAACTATCATCTTGAACGGGGGGATGAACGTATTCATCACAGTAAGCCTCCTCTGCTTTCTGTGTCACACCAGGTACCAGCTGCTCGATCAATACCTGTGGATCTAATTATTTAGTAAGCATCTCTATAGGGAAGACCCTGTAAACAACAAAAGTATGTTGAGATGTGGTCCCTACAATATAAAAGCAGTGATGAGGGAAAAAATGCACAGGTGCACATGTAGGGCAGAGTATAAAAGCACAAAATAAATGTTAGCAGCAGTAAGTCCCCTTAAGTCACTTTTGAAAGTGTTCCCATAGCTCCGTGCCCTCGTCTTCATTATCGTTTGTCACACTGCACCAACATCACCCGTTCACATGCGTGTAGCCCTCCCCACACAGTGAATTGAAGAGCATGGAATATGACTGGTTCATTTTTTTATCCCTGGTTCCTAGCCCTCGGTCAGAATTCAGTAAATGTTTTTGGAATGAATATAGCAGCTAGTCACCGAGAAATGTCACTCTTAGATACCTTGTCTTCCATCAGAGGCTGTCTCATTTCATTTATTGCTCCTGAAAGGCTTTTTTCCATGTCCCTTTTCTCTTAGGGTTAATATCCTGAATATTACAGGAACAGTCCTTGAGTTTTCCCTTTGAATCCTGGATCAAGGCCTGGAAGAACAGCAAAACATTTAAGTGCCCACGCCCTTCACGTTAGGGTCAAACCTTAGATCTCTTTCAGATGCTTGAAATGAACTAGTTTAAAACCTGCTCTATATCAGTGGATTTCAAATAGTTATCGTGAGTGAAAGACTGCCTTTTCAGATGCTAGCAGAGAACGTTGGCACATCAGACAAAGGTACACCCCCGTGTGGTGACTCATAATGTGATGTGGCAGGTGGGAAATCTTAAAAGATCAATATTTCCTCATAAACCCAGCTGCAGAAATCAGATGGGGAGCTGGGTAGGGGTTGTACGTGGCAGGGCTGGAGGAAGGAGCTTCAGGAAAGCAGCAGTTGTGAAGGGAAAAGATCTGAGTGCCTACAAGAAAGGGTTGCAGGTACCATCGATTCTGGATTGTTCGCTGTTTGTGCATGAACTAAATATTTTCCTACTTGCTCCTTCAGACTCTGCCTATATTCTGTCTATTTGGTTCCCTGTCATCCCCCACCCCACCCCCCAAAGGGTAGGCAGAGAGCCAGAGAGGAAGGAGAAAATCTCAAATCTGTTGTCTCTTTTATGAGGAACTCACAGTTTTCTGTGGAGGGACAGAGGGAAGGGATGGAAGAATAAAACCAGTTTTGGATCATTCGTTATTTTGATTATCCTTACTTTTTCCTTTATCTAAAACAGAACAAAACAAAAACAGACCTTACAGGGTAATGGAGAAAAACTATAGGTTCTAGTTCTACCTTGGTAAGGAGACCTGGAACAAGCCACTTTCCTTCTCTAGGGCTCAGTTTCCCTGTCTGTAATATGGGATCAAGGATAACAAGTCCACAGAAAGTGTACCCTCCCATTCTGAGCCCAGGGCAGACATGTGTAGTGGATTAATGTGCTCTGTCCCAGTGAGCCGGACTGGCATTCAAAATCCTTCCCGATGGAACTCCAAGGGGCCATTCCCCAGTTGATGAGAAGGAGTCAGCACTCAGGATGCAACCTACTGGCCATTCCTAACTCATACTCTAAAATTCTGTCACTCAAACCATGTGTTCATTACCAGTGAGATCATGGGCCCCACACTGTGGGAGGAGCTCACTGATGAATGTCAAGTGTAAGCTGAATTTCTTGAGGCATCTTCTCCTTGTGGGTGTGGATGAGGTCACGCCAGCAGAAATCAGCTACATGTCTTGGTTCTTGCCACCATCCGCTCCCATCCTCAGAATCCCCCCACCACCCAGGGATTTCTGACGGCGCCTACGGGGATCTTACGTTGCTCAAGAACTGGTATTTCTTGTAATTCCATAGCAGTCCCCTCCCTGACATCCATGCCTTGAGTAGTCACTTGCCCCGCACTCACCAGGCCACCTGGCTCAGACTCTGGCTTCTGGTTCTCCTCCCAGCAGCAAAACTCAAAATATGTGGAAGCTGCCTTGCATTTGCTCCATTTCTCACTGACCTAGAGCCACGCTGGCAGAGCAGATGGCTCCCTCACAAACTCGGAGTCTTACCGTGTGGTTCCTGGCTTCCTCGTGGAAATGGACCCTTTAGTTTGGCCTGCAGTGTCTTGCTCCATAGCGCTCAGATGCGGGCTAAAGGGATTGAGAACGGGTGCTGAACTCTCTTCTCTCTTACCTCAAATGTCCTCTCACCTCTTCTCTCATCTGGTGGTGATGGTGGGGCGGGGGGAGGGGGTGCTCCACATGGGTCCACCCTCCAGTTCCCTAGATACAGCCAGGAATGTTTGGATTTCAGTTTGGTCTAAAGGTAGGGTGCCTATTATGCAAGTAAGAGTTAACAGGAATCTGGAGAATTTCCTCGGGGTCCCTAAAACCCCACTTAAAGCAGAAAGTGGGGGATGGGTTGAGGTCTAGCCAGTCCTTACAGTTGTGACTGGACAACCTCTTCTTAGTAGGACCCAGAAAGCTGTAGATGTGTATGGTTGATGTTGCTGCCTCCCGAGGGTCCCAGTGGTGTGTGTGTGTGTGTGCATGCGTGTGTGTGTGTGTTTAGGTCCCATAGGCTTTATCTCTAAGGTTCTAACAATCTTACATGGAGTCAAAGTTAAGCCTGCACTACTGATGGTAAGTATCGTGGAGGTCACATAAGGGATAGATCAGTATGGGCTCAAGGCATAGTCTTTAGGGAAGGGAGGGGCCTTGGAAGACAGTGAGGCTCAGGATAAACAGAGGGCAAAGTGGAAGGCATCCCCAGAGACAGGGGAAATAGCCCAAGCGAAAGCACAGGGATGGAAACGTTCAAGAACAATGTTGAACCCAGCCTGATGGGAGCACAAGATGCTTGTTGGGAATCACAGTAGTAGACATTAGATTGCATCAGTTGGGTGAGGTGAGTTTGGGGAGAGACCTAAAAGTCAAACAGAGATGTTTGAATTTGATGCAGAGACCCTAAGGAAACATTTCTGGCAATCTGTCTAAAGGGGTATTTGGGAAGATTAATCTGGCAAGGGTTTATAAGAGAAATTGGAGAAGGAGAAACCATGTGAGAGATTAGTTTAAAAGACTCTTATGTGATTCATCCCTCAAGGAGTTTTAAATTTAATAAGAAAATAAGGCAGCAACATGTATTGTAACGCATTACTGGAACATGTGATGTCTTCCCTAAAAAAATTTTTAAAACGTACCTATTTTATTTTTTGAAGAGGTAATACAGTCATGTGACTCTTAAATCCAAACAATATAGAGGCATACAGTAAAGGGTTTTGCTCCCACCTCTCTCCCCATCTGCTCTATCCCCACCAGGCACGATGTCTCACTACCACCACAACACCACCACTCTAAGCCACTTTCATGACCTCCTTGTGTATTCCAGAGTTTCTTTGCGCAAACTCAAGCAAATATTAATGTATATTATTATTTTCCATCTTTTTACAATAAAGAAATAAATAACATGCTATACACACTTCTCTGGGTTTTGCTTTTCTCACTTAATAATAGATCTTGAAGATTTTTCCACATCGTTCTTCTTGTCAACTGCATGGTGTTCCACTATATGTAGAACCAGACCCTTATTGATGGATGTGTTTTTTAATAATCTCTTGCTGTTATAGATGGCGCTGCAAAAAATAATTTGCCCTTATATCATTTTGTATGTGTGCATGTATAACCGTAGAATAAACTTCTGCAAATGGGCTCACTGCATCAAAGTCTACATATATTCATAATTTTAATGGAGATTTGAGAATTGCCCTCTTTGGGGAGTTGTACTACTTTGCATTCTTGCCAGCAGTATCTGAGATTGCCCGCTTCCCTACGGCCTTGCCAACACAGTGGGTTATCACTTTGGAGGATTTTCTAGTCTATTGGGAGAAATCTTCGTACAGCTCTAATTTGCTTTTCTCTTATTATGAGTGAGGTGGAGCATCTTTTCATCAGTTCATGGGCCCGATGGATTTTAAGCTCCTTAAGGGACTGACTTCATCATTTCTCTATGTGTCCCAGAGCTTTCCCAAGTGCCTTGCTACAGAGTAGGTTTTCAGTCAAAATTTGTAAATCCAATAAATGTTTGTATGAATGAGTAGATAAATGGTTGCATAAATGCTTGTGCTATTGGAGTTAGAAATCTTCAATTAAATATGGTTCTTTCTTCAAGATGTGATAAGCTCACGGAGCAGATTTAAAGCAACATATGTATGTTCAGAGATTACGTGCAGCATTCTAAGAGTGAATAACTATTTACCTTGGGCTAAAAAATGGAGAATGGTACATGAAATACCTTGTTCATCCATCCCTAGGAGGGTGAGGGACAGTTCAGCTGGGGGGGTGGGGGGGCATTGGAAGGAATCCTACAGCTCTTTTCCATGGGTTCTGGTTCATTTAAAGAGTGGTTTGGAGCTGGTATGATTAACTGGTTTCCATAGAACTAACTAGTAAATCAGTAGAGATAAAATAAGGCTCCTTCCAGCTTCATTTTCCCTCAGAATCCACCCGGAACTCAGCTCCTGTGGACATGAAAACTGTCATTAGCTGGAGTTTCAAGCTTGCTTTCTTCGTTTCTCTGTTGTTTCTATGCGTTCCCACATCAAAAAACCATAAGCCACAAGCAAAGCATGTTTGATTGTTTGTCTGTTAGTTTTATGACTTTTATGGAATTCCATTCTCCAGCAGCACATTTGCCAACTGTTTATTTTATGCTATCTTCAGTCAAAGAAAAGCCACCGCTAGACGGGCAGAGGGTGAGAGCAATTGTCAGCAAGACAAGACCACGGCAGAACTTTCCATGGTGCACTGTTACCTGAAGTGACTTTTCTAACAGCTGTGTGAAAAGGAAAGCCCACCCCCAAAAGAAGCATGAATCCCTCCACCTGCTTATGAAGCTCCTCTTCTTCCTCAGAGAACGAGACTTTCCTCCACAGTTACAGGGAGGTCTCTTAAAGCTGAGCCCAGCCCAGAATATAAGATCACATCAAGCCAGGGACTGGGTCAGAGGTGACAGCCACACTAAGGAGCAGTGAGGCAGAAAGGGGACAGGAAAAGAGGAATGAGAAAGCAGACCTGAAATTCAGGTTAGAGCCCCAATTCCAGACCCTCTGTGACTGAAAATAATCCTAAAAACTATTGCCAGGGACCTAGGAAAATGATGTGAATGGGGACTCTACTTGATGTTTTAAGTAGTTCTGTTGATAGAGATCAGCTGTTTAAAATTAGGACCCTTGGAAAATTAGGAGACCTGCAAACTTACCACCACTGGTTCTTTTCCTTTCTGTTGTCACTTTTGGGGTGTGTGTGTGTGTGTGTGTGTGTGTGTGTGTGTGTGTGTGTGTGTTTAAATGACTGGTCAAGAAGAAACAATTTTAACAGATATTAGCATTTAAGAGTCTATTCCATGCATCTGTATTCATTGTGTAACTTCCTCCCCCGAACACCTTTATATGTTATTTCCATCTCCACCACCCACCCATTTTGTAGGCAAGGAGGAGCCAGGAGAGGTTAAGTGACTTGCCCAAGGTCACACACCTCATAAAGAGGAGTCAGGACTTTAACTTGAGTCTTCTGAACCCAAAAGTATGGCCCTTTCCAGGATTCAGTTCTTAGCTCATTGCAAAATTAGTTTAAGGGAAGGAATTGTGGCACTGAGAAGTGCAGGAGAAGAAGCATTACCTTCGCTTTCTGCAACAGAACCATTATAAAATTGTTCTGTGACCGTCTGAGGTCATAGCAGTTGTCCTGTATCCAAACACAGAGATAAATGAGTAATCAATACCTCTGAATGGTTACCCTGGTAACCATCAGGGCAATGGGTCTACTGCAAGGCAGTTCAACTGCAAGCTAGAGATGGAATCACTCTTTAGGTTGACCTCTTATCCAGAGATAAGCTTGTTCTGTCACAATTTACAAACCACAACATGACAACACACAGTTCTCACCAAGTATTTAGCCCTACTATGGGCCCACAGTTCCTCTGTGGAAAAAGAAATAGAAAAGAAGCTTCAGACCACAGCCCCTTCAAGGAGGAACTGACGGTCCAGCTCATTTATTACTGTGGGTTTTTGATCAGTTATTAACCCTATGGAATTAGTCAAGAGTCTGGGTATCTGGCATGAAATGTAAGGTTTGTTAGGATGTATTGAATACTTCATTCATGCAAGCAAAGTAAAGAAGGAAATTTATCGAACACTTACTGTATACCAGCTGCCTTAGATACTGGATACCTGCAATTAAAGGGAACTCAAGTAAAAAAGATATTTTCTTTAAGGATGAATATATTAGGAGAGGACTCAAGATGGTGGTATACGAAGATCCTGAACACACTTCCTCCCACAGACACAATAAATTTATAACTACATATGGAATAATTCCCTCTGAAAGGGACCTAAACACTGGCTGAACAGAGTCTCCACAACAAAGGGTAAAAGAGCGACATCAAGACAGGTAGGAGAAACAGACATAGAGCCACACCAAGCAAAAAAACCACGCCCCAGTTGTGGCAATCCACAATCAAGAAGGATCACAAAGTCATGGTTACTTTCCCTGAGGAGCAAGAGATTTGAGTCCACATCAGGCACCCCCAACCCTTAGATCCTGTACAGGAGAAGCGAGCCCCCAAAACACCTGGCTTTGGAAACCAACAGGAATACGTCCAAGAAAACTACAGAACTTCAGGGAACAGAAGACCTGCTCTTAAAGGGAACAGACTCACTTGACCTAAAAACCAGGGCAAAAATAGCACATTGAAAAGTGCATGGACCATAGGTGAGGGAGACCCACTTACTAATCTTGAAGCTTCTGCCAGAGAGGCAGGAAAAATTTGGGATGCTCCCTGGGGACTGAGACACTGGTGGGAGCCATTTTTTGTGATCTCAGGCTACCTTGCTAACACTGGCATTGGTGGGCACCATTTTGGAAATGTCCATCTAACCTGTTAGCACCAGTGGGCATGACTTACAGAGAGCCCCATCCATTCCTGTGCCTCAGTCAGGCCTCACAGTTGGCCAGGTGACAACCCTGCCCACCAGTGCCTGGCAGCCACCAAAACTGAGCCCTACAGCTATTCTGGGGGCCAGCCCTGGTCACCAGTAGCAAGCAGCCACTATGGCTGAATGCTATAGTTGTTCTGGGGGCCAGCTCCATCCACCAGCACCTGGTAGTTGCCATAGCCAGGTCCTGCAGCCATTCCAGAGGCAACCGCCACCCACTAGTGTGCCACAGCAGCAGCCAGGGCTCCGCCACAGCAGGAGGGCTCATGTAGCCTTCTAACACCCCTTAGGGGTGTTACCTTGGAAACACCCCTTGAGCACCTGGCTCTGGTGGCCAGGTGGGATTGCTCTTCTGAGCACCACAAGACATTTCCTACCTAAAGCCACTCCTTCAAGACTGGGAAAGGGAGCTGATTTACTTAATACATGGAAACAAACACAGAGAATTAGGCAAAATGAGGAGACAAAGGAATGTGTTCCAATCTAAAGAACAAGACAAAACCTCAGAAAAAGAACTAAACAAGACAGAAATAAGCAGTCAACCTGATAAAGAGTTAAAAGTAATGGTCATAAAGATGCTCACCAAACTCAGGAGAAGGATGGACAAACACAGTGAGACCTTCAACAAAGAGAGAAAATATAAGAAAGCATCTAACATAAGTTAAAACTGAACTGAAAAATACACTAGAGGGATTCAACAGCAGATTGAATGAGGTAGAAGAACAAGTCGGCAAGCTGGAAGACAAAGAAATGGAGTTCACCCAGACAGAGCAGCAAAGTAGAAAAAGAATTTTAAAAAGTGAATATACCTTAAAGAACCTTTGAGACAGCATCAAGCAGAATAAAATTTGCATTATAGGGGTCCCAGAAGGAGGAGAGAGAGAAAGGGCCAGAAAAACTATCTAAAGGAATAGTGGCTGAAAACTTCCCTAATCTGTGGAAGGAAACAGACGTACAAGTCCAGAAAGCCCAGAGAGTTCCAAATAAGATGAATACAAAGAGACACACACCAAGGCATGTTATAATTAAAATGATAAAATTTAAGGATAAAAAGAGAATCCTAAAAGTGGCAAGAGAAAAAAAAAAGTGTTACATACAAGGGAAACCCTTTAAGGCTATCAGCAGATTTTTCAATAGAAACCTTACAGTACAGAAGGGAATGGCATGATATATTCAAAATGCTGAAAGGAATAAACTTCCAGCCAAGAATTCTCTACGCAGAAAGATTATCAGTCAGAATTGAAGGTAAAATTAAGAGTTTCCCAGATAAGCAAAGTTAAAGGAGTTCACCAGCACTAAGCCAGCCCTACAAGAAATGTTAAAGGGATTCCTTTAAGCAGAAAAGAAATGACACTGATTAATAATAAGAAACACCTGAAAGTAAATATCTCACTGGAAAAGGTAAATACTTAATAAAGGTAGTGTAAAGCAAGAATGAATGTTAAAAGGCAAAAGTAGTAAAATTAATTAAAATTACAATAATTAGTTATGGGATACATAAAATAAAAAGACAATGAGAAAGGAGTCTAAACATAACACTAAAGAAAACCACCGGGCTTCCCTGGTGGTGCAGTGGTTGGGAATCCGCCTGCCAATGCAGGGGACACGGGTTCGAGCCCTGGTCCGGGAGGATCCCACATGCCGCAGAGCAACTAAGCCCGTGCGCTACAACTGCTGAGCCTGTGCTCTAGAGCCCACGAGCCACAACTACGGAAGCCCACACGCCTAGAGCCCATGCTCCGCATCAAGAGAGGCCACCGCAATGAGAAGACTGCGCACCGCAGGATAACGAAGAGTATCCCTCGCTCGCCGCAACTAGAGAAAGCCCTCGTGCAGCAACAAAGACCCAACTCAGCAAAAAATAAATAAATAAATGAATAAATAAATAAATTTATAAAAAAAAAAAAAAAAAGAAAACCACCAAAACACAAGGGAAGAGAGAAAGAGAAGACAGGAACAGAGAAGAACCACAAAAACAGCCAAAAAAACAATTAATAAAATGGCAGTAAGTACATACCTACCAATAATTACTTTAAATGGACTAAAGTCACCAATCAAAAGACATAGAATGGTTGAATGGATAAATAAAAACAAGACCCATCTGTATGCCACCTACAAGAGACTCACTTCAGAAGTAAGGACATACATATACTGAAGGTAAAGGGATGGAAAAACATATTCCATGCAAATGGATCTGCTCTTCTTAGCAAGATCTTCTCTCAGGAGAAACTCTTTAACCTTCTGTGTTTTATCAGAGCCTAACCAACCTAGGGGAAGGAAAATAACCAACTCCAGCTGACTCTAGCCTTCCATGTGGGAAAAGGGAAATATCCAACTCCAGCCCATTAGAGCTATTTTGTCCCATCTAAGGGGAAGTAGGGGAGAGAGGTGGGGACTGAGAAATGTGTGAAGTTCACAGTCCAGAAGCATAAGCTCACTACACTAAGCATAGGACTACAGAATGCTTCCCTCTCCCCACACACACCATACCACCACATTACTAAAGGCCTATTTATAGCAGTTCCTTTTACCCAGTACATCATGTCTGGCTATCAAGAAAAAAAATCACAAGATGTACTAAAAGGCAAAACAACAACAAAGAAAAAACAGGTTGAAGAGGCAGAGAAAGCATTAAAACTAGATTCAGATATAGGCAGGAATGTTGGAATTATCAAACCAGGAATTTTAAAAGCCTTGATTAATATCCTAAGGGATCCTAAGCCCTCTAATGAATAAAATAGAAAATATGAAAGAGCAGAGGGGAAATGTAAGCAGATAGATGGAAATTCTAAGAAAGAACTAAAAGAAAATGCTGGAGATTTTAAAAGACTGCAGCAGAAATGAAGAATGTCTGATGGGCTCACTAGTAAACTGGTTATGGCTGAAGAATCTCTGAGCTTGCAGATATCTCAGTAGAAACCTCTAAAACTGAAAAGGAAAAAAGACAGAAAACAATAGAACAGAATATCCAAGAACTGTGGGACAACTACAGAAAGTGTAACATATGTGTAATGAGAACACCAGAAGGAGAGAGAAAGGAATGGAAGAAGCATTTGAAACAGTAATGACTTAGAAGCCCCTAAATTAATGTCAAACACCAAACCACAGATCTAGGAAGCTCAGAAAACACTAAATAGGATAAATTCCAGGAAAACTACACCTAGGTATATTATTTTCAAATGACAGAAAGTCAGAGATTTAAAAAAAAAACCCAGGAAGGATCCAGAGAAAAAAAACACTTTACCTGTAGAAGAACAAAAATAAGAATTACATCCAATTTCTCTTCAGAAACATTGCAAACAGGAAGAGAGTAGAGTTAATTATTTAAAGTATTGTGAGAAAGAAACACCAACCTAGACTTATATGTCCTGTGACATTATCCTGCAAAAGTGAAGGAGAAATAAAGACTTTCTCAGACAAACAAAAATTGAGGGAATTTATTGTCAGTAGATGTGCCTTGCAAGAAATGTTAAAAGAAGTTCTTTAGAGAGAAGGAAAATTACATAGGTCAGAAACTCAGATATACATAAAGAAAGGAAGAGCATTGGAGGGGGAATTGGTGATGATAAATAAAAACTTACTGGTGATCTACGATCAGTGATATTTGATGTTACTATTGTAATTATTCGGGGGCACCATGAACCATGCCCACATAAGATAATGAACTTAATTGGTAAATGTTGTGTGTGTTTTGATTGCTTTACCAGTCATTCTCCTATCTCTTTAACTCTCCTTTCCCTATTCCATGAGACACAAGAATGAAATTAGGCCAATTAATAAACCTACAATGGCCTCTGTGTTCAAATGAAGAGTCCCTTTTCTCTCACTTTAAGTAAAAAGCTAGAAATGATTAAGCTCATTGAGGGAGGCATGTCGAAAGCCGAAATAGGCCTAAAGGTAGGCCTCTGAACCAAACAATTATCCAGGTTGTAAATGCAAAGGAAAAGTTCATGAAGGAAATGAAAAATGCTACTCCAGTGAACACAAGAATGATAAGAAAGCAAAACTGACTTATTGTGGATATGGAGAAAGTTCTACTGATCTGAATAGAAGGTCAAGCCAGCCATAATATTCCCTCAAGCCAAAGCCTAATCCAAAGCAAGGCCATAATTCTCTTCAATTCTAGAAGGCTGAGAGAAGTGAAGAAGCTACTGAAGCAAAGTCTGAAGCTAGCAGGTGTTCGTTCATGATGTGTAAGAGATGAAGCCATCTCCATAGCAAAGCGAAGCCGCAAGTGTTGATATAGAAACAACAGCAAGTTATCCAGAAGATCTAGCTAACATAGTTAATGAAGGTGGCTACACTAAACAACAGATTTTCAATGTAGATGAAACAGCCTTATAATGGGAAAAGATACCATCTAGGACTTTCATCACTAGAGGGAAGTCAATGCTTGGCTTCAAAGCTTCAGAAGCCAGGCTGATTCTCTTCTTAGGGGTTAATGCGGCTGGTGACTTGAAGTTGAAGCCAATACTCATTTCCCATTCTGAAAATCTTAGGACCTTAAGAATCATGTTAAATCTACTCTGCCTCTGCTCTATAAATGGAACAACAAAGCCTGGATGACAGCACATCTGTTTATAACATGGTTTATGGTTTACTGAATATTTTAAGCCCACGGTTGAGACCTACTGCTCAAAAACAATTTTTTTTTAAAGATTCCTTTCAGGGACTTACCTAGTGGTGCAGTGGTTAAGAATCCACCTGCCAGTGCAGGGGACATGGGTTCCAGCCGTGGTCCAAGAAGATCCCACATGACGCAGAGCAACTAAACCCATGCGCCACAACTGCTGAGCCTGTGTGCCACAACTGTTGAAGCCCATGCACCTAGGGCCCGTGCTCAGCAACAAAGAGAAGCCACCACAATGAGAAGCCCACACACCGCAACAAAGAGTAGCGCCTGCTCGCCACAGCTAGAGAAAGCCCACACATAGCAACAAAGACCCAACACAGCTCAAAATAAATACATAAATAAGTAAAATTTATTTTAAAAAATAAAATAAAAATAAAGATTTCTTTCAAAATATTACTGCATTAACAATACACGTGGTAACCAAAGAGCTCTGATGGAGATATCTAATGAGATTCATGTTATTTTCATGCCCACTAACACAACATCCATGCTGCAGCCCATGGATCAAGGAGTAATTTTAACTTTCAAGTTTTATTCTTTAAGAAATACATTTCGTAAGTCTATAGCTGCCATAGATAGTTATTCCTCTGATAGATCTGGGCAAAGTACATTGAAAGCCTTCTGGAAAGGATTCACCATTCTAGATGTCATTAAGAACATTAGTGATTCATAGGAAGAGGTCAAAATATCAACATTAACAGAAGTTTGGAAGAAGTTGATTCCAACCCTCATCCTCATGGATGACTTTAAGGGCTTCAGGACTTCAGTGGGGGAAGTAACTACAGATGTGGTGGATGTAGTGAGAGAAACAGAATTAGAAGTGGAGCCTGAAGATGTGACTGAATTACTGCAATCTCATGATAAAACTTTGTCGAATGAGGAGTTGCTACTTATGGATGGGCAAAGTAGGTGGTTTCTTGTGATGGAATCTACTCCTGGTGAAGTTGCTGTGACAATTGTTTAAATGACAACAAAGGATTTCGAATATCACATAAACTTAGTTGATAAAGCAGTGGCAGGGTTTAAGAGGATTGACTCTAATTTTGAAAGAAGCTCTACTGCGGGTAAAATGCTATCAAACAGCGTTGCCTGCTACAGAGAAGTCATCTGTGAGAGGAAGAGTCAATCTATGCAGCAAACTTCATTGTTGTCTATTTTAATAAATTGCTACAGTCACTCCAGCCTTCAGCAACTACCACCATAATCAGTCAGCAGACATCAAATTGTAGGCAAGACCCTCCACCAGCAAAAAGATAACTATTTGCTGAAAGCTCATCATGATTAGCATTTTTTAGTAATAAAGTATTTTAAATTAAGGTATTATATATATGTGTGTGTGTTTGTGTGCACGTGTATGTGTCTGTACACAGTTGTTCCTCAGTATCCATAGGGGAATGGTTCCAGAACCCCCCATGGACACCAAAATCCACAGATGCTCAAGTCTTTTGAAATGGTGTAGTACAATCAGCCATCTGTATCTGCAGATGCAGAACCCATAGCTATAGAGGGCCAACTGTATATATGCTTATGCATAAGGGAAAAGAATGACAGTAATGATACAAGGGATGGGAAGGAGGAATTAGGATTACTTTGTTATAAATTATTCACACTACCAATGAAATAAAATAGTGTTATTTGAAAGTGGGTTTGGATTAGTTTTATATTACAGACTCTAGGGCAACCACTAATAAGAGTGGAAAGAGAAGTACCATTGATATATTAAGAAAGGTGAGAAATGGAATCATATAAAATGATCAATTAAAACTACAAAAGGCTGAAAAGAGTGGACGACAAACATAGGAAAAAACAACAAGGGCAAGAAATAGAAAAAAGTAACAAACATGGTAGATATTAATCTAACAGTATCAGTAACCACTTTAAATGTCAATAGTCTAAATGTACAAATTAAAAGACAGAGATTGTCAGAGGGCATCAAAAAACAAGACCCAACTATACGTTGTCTACAAAACCCACTCTAAGTATAAAGACACATAAATTAAAAGTAAAATGATGGCGAAAGATACACCATGCTAACACTAATCAAAAGTAGGAATGGCTATATTAATTTCAGACAGAGCAGATTTCGCAGTAAGGAAAGTTCTCATGAATAAAGAAGGGCATCAAATGATAAAGGGGTCATTTCTCCAAGAAGACATAACAGTCTTTAATGTGTATGCACATAACAATAGAACATCAAACTACATGAGGCAAAAATTGATAGAACTGCAAGAAGAAATAGATGAATCCACTATTATAGTTGGAGGCTTCAATACCCCTCTGTCAGAAATGGACAGATCCAGCAGGCAGAAAATGAGTAAGGACATAGTTGAATTTAATAACACCATCATTCGATTGTATATACTAGACATCTATAAACTACTTCATCCAAAAACATCAGAATACACATTCTTCTGTAACTCACATGGAACTTTCACCAAGATAGATGCATTCTAGGCCATAAAGCACACCTTAACAAATTTAACAGAATAGAAATCACAGAATATCTGTTCTCAGACCACAGTGGAATTAAACTAGAAATCAATAACAGAAAGACAGCTGGAAAATCCCAAGATACTTGGAGATTAAACAGCATACTTCTAAGTAACACATGGGCCAGAGAAGAAATCTCAAGAGAAATTTTAAAATACTTTGAACTAAATGAAAATGGAAACATGGTATCAAATTTTGTGGGACAGAGAAAGTAGAGCTCAGAAAAAAATGAATAGCACTGAATGTGTGTATTAGAAAAGGAGGGAGATCTAAAACCAACCATCTTAGCTTCTACCTTAGGAAATTAGGAAAAGAAAAACAAATAAAATCCAAAGTAAGCAGAAAAAAAAAGAAACAGTAAAAACTAGAGCAGAAATCAATGAAATTTAAAAGAGGAAATCAGTAGAGAAAATCAATAAAACCAAAAGCTGGTTCTTTGAAGAGATCAGTAAAATCAGTAAGACTCTAGCCCAGCTAACTAAGAAAAAAAGAGAAAGGACACAAATTATTAATATCAGAAATGAAAGAAGGAACTTCACTACAGTCCTCATAGACATTAAAAGAAGAACACAGGAACACCTTGAACAACTCTATGCCCACAAATTTGATAATCTAGATGAAATGGACTGACTCCTTGAAAGACACAATCTGCCAAAACTCACAGAAGAAATAGACAATCTGAATTGGCTTATATCCATTGAAAAAATTGAATCAATAATCAGTAACCTTCCACAATAGGAAGGAGGCCCAGGTGGGTTAACTGGTTCTCCATAATCTCTTTCAGAATATAGAAGCAGAGGGAATACTTCCTAACTCATTCTATGAGGCCAATATTACCCTAATACCCAAACCAAATGAAGACATTAAAAGAAAAAACTACAGACCAATATCTCTCATGAACATATATGCAAACATCCTCAACATTTGTCTATCTTTGCTTTTGTTATCTGTGCTTTTGGTTTCATGTACATGAAATTATTACCGAGACCAATGCCATGAAAGTTTTCCTGTTTTCTTCTAAGAGTTTTATAGTTTTCAGTCTTAAGTTTAAGTTTCTAATCCATTTTGAGTTGATTTTGGTGTATGGTATAAGATAAGGGTCCAGTTTCTTTTTCTGCATGTAGATATCCAGTTTTCTCAATACCATTTATTGAGGAGACTATTCTTTCCCCATTGTGTATTCTTGCACCCTTGTCAAAGATCATTTGCAGTTGTATATGCATGGTTTAATTTCTGGGCTGTCTATTCTGTTCCATTGGTTTATATATCTGTCTTTGTGCAAGTACCATACAGTTTTAATTATGGTAACTTTCTGAAATCAGGAAGTGTAATGCCTCCAACATTGTTCCTTTTTTCTCAAGATTGATTTGGCTATTCTATGTCTGTGGTTCCACAAGAATTTTAGGACTTTTTTCCTATTTCTATAAAAAATGCCATTGGAATGTTGATAGGCATTGGAATGAATCTGTAGATAACTTTGAGTAACATGGCACTTTAACGATATTAAGTCTTCTACTCCATGAACACGAGGTGTCTTTCATTTATTTGTCTTCTTCATTTTCTTTCATAAATGTAGTTTTCAGTGTAAAAATATTTCATCTCCTTGTTAAGTTTATTCTGAAGTATTTTATTCTTTTTGACGCTATTGAAAATGATATTTTTTAAATTTCCTTTTCTGATCATTTGTTGTTAGCATGTAAGAATGCAATTGATTTTTGTAGGTTGATTTTGTATCCTGCAACTTTACAGAATTCATGTATTATTTCTAAAAGATTTTTTGTGGCATCTTTAAGATTTTCTACATCATGTCATCTGCAAGCAAAGAAATTTTTACTTCTTCCTTTCTGACTTGGATTTCTTTTATTTCTCTTTATTGGCTAATTGCACTGGCTAGGACTTCCAGTACTAAGTTGAATAGAAGTGGCAAGAGTGGGCATCTTTGTTTTCTTCTTGATCTTCGAGGAAAAGATTCATTTTTTACCACTGAGTTTAATATTAGCTGTGGGCTTGTAATATATGGCAATTATTATGCTGAGGTACATTCCTTCTATATGTAACTTGTTGATCGTTTTTATCATAAAATTGTGTTGAATTTTCTTAAGTACTTTTTCTTTATCTATAGAAATGATCATATGATTTCTATCCTTCATTCTGTTAATGTGGTGTATCACATTTATTTATCTGCATAGGTTGAACCATCCTTGCATCCCAGGAATATATTCTATTTGATCATGAAGTATGATCCTTTTAATGTGCTGTTGAATTTGGTTTGCTAGAATTTTGTTGAGGATTTTTGCATCTGTGTTCACCAGGTATATTGACCTACAATTTTCTTTCCTTGTCTGTCTTTGGTATCAGGGTAATACTGGCCTCATAAAATGTGTTCAGAAGTGTTTCCTTTTATCAAACTTTTATCAAACGTCTGCCCAGAAAACAAAACAATCAACAGAGTGAAAAAGCGACTTACAGAATGGAAGGGAATATTTGCAAGCCATGTATATGACAGATAATTAATTTCCAAAATATACAAAGAACTCCTACAGCTCAATAACAGAAATTTTTTAATTAAAAAATAACCTGAGTAAAAAATGGCAGAGAACTTGTATAGAGGTTTCTCCAAAGAAGATGTACAAATGGCCAACAGGTATATGAAAAGGCACTCAACATCACTAATCATCATAGAAATGCAAATCAAAACCACAATGTCATATCATCTCACATCTGTTAGGATGGCTATTATCAAAAAAACAAAAAATGGCAAGTGTTGGCAAGGGTGTGAGAAATTGGAACTCTTGTACACTGTTGGTGGGAATGCAAAATGGCACAGCCACTATGGAAAAAAGTATGGAGATGTCTCAAAAAATTAAAAATAGAACTACCATATAATCCAGTAATCTCACTCCTGGATATATAGCCAAAATAACTGAATCAGAATTTTGAAGAGATATATGCACTCACACGTTTATTGCAGCATTGATCACAATAGATAATATGGAAACAACCCAAATATCTATTGACAGACAAATGGATAAAGAAACTGTGGCATGTATGTATACAATGGAATATTATTCAGCCTTTAAAAAGGAGGAATTCCTACTGTTTTCAACACTATGGATAGACTTGAAAGACATTATCCTAAGTGAAATAAGTCAGTCACAGAAGGACAAACACCAGACAATTCCATTTGTATGAGGTATCTAAAATAGTCAAACTTGTAGAAGCAGAGACTAGAATAATGGTTTCCAGGGAATGGGTGGAGGGAGAAATTGAGAGGTGCTCATTGGGTATAAAGTTACGCTGACACAAGATGAGTAAGTTCTAGAGACCTACTGTTACAACATAATGCCTGTGGTTAACAACAGTTTTGTGCACTTAAAAACTTCTTTGGACGGTAGATTTTATGCCAACTGTCCTTACCACAAAAAAAAGCAAGGGGACACAATAAATCTTTTGAAAGTGATGTATATGTCTATTACCTTGATTGTTGTGATGATATAACAGATGTGCGCATATGTCCAAACTCATCAAAATACGTAAATAAAATGTGCAATATTTTCTGTAATAAGTATACCTCAATAAAGCTGAAAAGTTTTTCCCAAAAAAGTCCTCAGCAAAATATTAGCAAATTGAGTCCAACAATGTAAAAGAAGAATAATATACCACAACCAAGTGGTATTTATCCCAGCTATGCAAGGCTAGTTCAGCATTCAAAAATCAACTAATAGGAGATTGGTTCAAGATGGTGGAGTAGAAGGACATGTGCTCAATCCGTCTGGCAAGAGTACCAGAATCACAGCTAACTGCTGAACAATCATCAACAGAAAGACACTGGAACTCACCAAAAAAGATACCCCATATCCAAAGACAAAGGAGAAGCCACAACGAGATGGTAGGAGGGGCGCAATCACAATAAAATCAAATCCCATAACTGCTGGGTGCGTGACTCACAAACTGGAGAACACTTATACCACAGAAGTCCACCCACTGGAGTGAAGGTTCTGAGCCCCACATCATGCTTCCCAACCGGGGGTCTGGAAACAGGAGGAACAATTCCCAGAGAATCAGACTGTGAAGGCTAATGGGATTTGATTGCAGGACTTCAACAGGACTGGGGGAAACAGAGACCAATTTTGGAGGGCACACACAAAGTAGTATGTGCATGAGGACCCAGGGGGAAGGAGCAGTGACTCCATAGGAGACTGAACCAGACCTACCTGCTAGTGTTACAGGGTCTCCTGCAGAGGTGGAGGGTGGCCGTGGCTCACCACAGGGACAAGGACACTGGCAGCAGAAGTTTTGGGAAGTACTCCTTGGTGTGAGCCCTCCCAGAGTCTGTCATAAGCCCCACCAAAGAGCCCATAGGCTCCAGTGCTGGGTTGGCTCAGGCCAGACAACCAACAGGGAGGGAACTCAGCCCCACCCATCAGCAGACAAAGTGGATTAAAGTTTTACTGAACTCTGCCCACCAGAGCAACACACAGCTCTGACCACCACCAGTCCCTCCCAACAGGAAGCTTGCACAAGCCTCTTACATAGTCTCAGCCACCAGAGGGCAGACAGCAGAAGCAAGAACAACTACAGTCTTGCAGCCTACGGAATGAAAACCACTTTCACGGAAAGATAGACAAAATGAAAAGGCAGAGGACTATGTACCAGATGAAGGAACAAGATAAAACCCCAGAAAAACAACGAAATGAAGTGGAGATGGGCAACCTTCCAGAAAAAGTATAGAGAATAATGATAGTGAAGATGATACAGGACCTTGGAAAAAGAATGGAGACAAATATCGAAAAGATGAAAGAAATATTTAACAAAGACCTAGAAGAATTAAATAAGAACACCTAGAAGAATTAAAGAACAAACAGAGATGAACAATACAATAACTGAAATGAAAAATACACTAGAAGGAATCAATAGCAGAATAACTGAGGCAGAAGAATGGATAACTGACCTGGAATACAGAATAGTGGAATTCACTGCCATGGAACAAAATAAAGAATAGAGAAAGGGCTTCCCTGGTGGCGCAGTGGATGAGAGTCCACCTGCTGATGCAGGGGACACGGGTTCATGTCCCAGTCTGCGAAGATCCCACATGCCACGGAGCAGCTGGGCCCCTGATTCATGGCCTCTGAGCCTGCGCATCCGGAGCCTGTGCTCCGCAATGGGAGAGGCCACAACAGTGCCCACGTACCACAAAAAAAAAAAAAAAAAGAATAAAGAATGAAAAGAAATGAAGAGAGCCTAAGAGACCTCTGGGACAACGTTAAACACACTAACATTCACATTATAGGGGTCCCAGAAGGAGAAGATAGAGAGAAAGTATCCAAGAAAATATTTGAAGAGATTATAGTGGAAAACTTCCCTAACATGGGAAAGGAAATAGCCACCCAAGTTCAAAAACCACAGAGAGTCCCAGGCAGGATAAAGCCAAGGAGAAACATGCCAAGACACATAGTAATCAAACTGACAAAAATTAAAAATAAAGAAAAATTATTAAAATCAACAAGGAGAAATGGCAACATTCAAGGGAACTCCCATAAGGTTAACATCTGATTTCTCAGCAGAAACTCTACAAGCCAGGAGGGAATGGCCTGATATAGTTCAAGTGAGGAAAGGGAAGAACCTACAACTAAGATTACTCTACCCAGCAAAGATCTCATTCAGATTTGATGGAGAAATCAAAAACTTTACAGACAAGCGAAAGCTAAGAGAATTCAGCACCACCAAACCAGCTCTACAGCAAATGCTAAAGGAACTTCTCTGAGTGGGAAACACAAGAGAAGAAAAGGACCTACAAAAACAAACCCAAAACAATTAAGAAAATGGTAAGAGGAACATATATATCGATAATTACCTTAAATGTGAATGGATTAAATGCTCCAACAAAAAGACACAGGCTTGCTGAACGGATACAAAAGCAAGACCCACATATATGCTGTCTACAAGAGGCCCACTTCAGACCTAGGGACACATACAGACTGAAAGTGAGGGGATGGAAAAAGATATTCCATGCAAATGGAAATCAAAAGAAAGCTGGAATAGCAATACTCATATCAGATAAAATAGACTTTAAAATAAGGAATGTTACAAGAGACAAGGAAGGACACTACATAATGATCAAGGGATCAATCCAAGGAGAAGATATAACAATTATAAATATATATGCACCCAACATAGGAGCACCTCAATACATAAGGCAAATGCTAACAGCTATAAAAGAGGAAATCAACAGTAACACAATAATAGTGGGGGACTTTAACACCTCATTTACACCAATGGACAGATCATCCAGACAGAAAATTTATAAGGACACACAAGCTTTGATGACACAATAGACCAGATATATTTAATTGATATTTATAGGACATTCCATCTGAAAACAGCAGATTACACTATCTTCTCGAGTACACGGAGAACATTCTCCAGGATAGATCACATCTTGGGTCACAAATCAAGCCTCGGCAAATTTAAGAAAATTGAAATCTTATCAAGCATCTTTCCCGACCACAGCACTATGAGATTAGAAATAAATTCCAGGGGAAAAAGAACGTAAAAAACAAAAACATATGGAGGTTAAGCAGTATATTACTAAATAACCAAGAGATCACTGAAGAAATCAAAGAGGAAATCAAAAAATACCTAGAAACAAATGACAATGAAATCACAATGATCCAAAACCTATGGGATGCAGCAAAAGCAGTTCTAAGAGGGAAGTTTATAGCTATACAATTCTACCTCAAGAAACAGGAAAAATCTCAAATAAACAATCTAACCTTACACCTAAAGGAACTAGAGAAAAAAGAATAAACAAAACCCAAAGTTAGTAGAAGGAAAGAAATCATAAAGATCAGAGCAGAAATAAATGAAATAGAAACAAAGAAAACAATAGCAAAGGTCAATAAAACTAAAAGGTGGTTCTTTCAAAAGATAAAGAAAATTGATAAAACATTAGCCAGACTCATAAAGAAAAAGAGGGAGAGGACCCAAATCAATAAAGTTAGAAATGAAAATGGAGAAGTTGCAATGGACACTGCAGAAATACAAAGCATCATAAGAGACTATTACAAACAACTCTATGCCAATAAAATGGACAACTTGGAAGAAATGGGCACATTCTTAGTAGGGTATAACCTTCCAGGACTGAACCAGGAAGAAATACAAAATATGAACAGACCAATCCCTGAAATTGAAACTGTGATTAAAAATCTTCCAACAAACAGAAGTCTAGGACCAGATGGCTTCACAGGTGAATTCTATCAAACATCTAGAGCTAACACCCATCCTTCTCAAACTCTTCCAAAAAATTGCAGAGAAAAGAACACTCCCAAACTCATTCTACAAGGCCACCATCACCCTGATACCAAAACCAGACAAAGATACTACAAAAAGAAAAAAATTACAGACCAATATCACTGATGAATATAGATGCAAAACTCAACAAAATGCTAGCAAACAGAATCCAACAGCACATTAAAAGGATCATACACCGTGATCAAGTGGGATTTATCCCAGGGATGCAAGGATTCTTCAATATACGCAAATCAATCAGTTTTAACAAATTGAAGAATAAAAACCATATGATCATCTCAATAGATGCAGAAAAAGCTTTTGACAAAATTCAACACCCATTTATGATTAAAAAAAAAAAAAACTCTCCAGAAAGTGGGCATAGAGGGGACCTACCTCAACATAATAAAGGCCATATATGACAAACCCACAGCAAACATCATTCTCAATGGTGAAAAACTGAAAGCATTTCCTCTAAGATAAGGAACAAGACGAGGATGTCCACTCTCACCACTATTATTCAACATAGTTTTTGAAGTCCTAGCCATGGCAATCAGAGAAGAAAAAGAAATAAAAAGAACACAAATTGGAAAAGAAGAAGTAAAACGTCAGTGTTTGCAGATGACATGATACTATACATAGAGAATCCTAAAGATGCCACCAGAAAATGACTAGACTAATCAATGAATTTGGTAAAGTTGCAGGATACAAAATTAATGCACAGAAATCTCTTGCATTCCTATACACTAATAATGAAAAATCTGAAAGAGAAATTAAGGAAACACTCCCATTTACCACTGCAACAAAAAGAATAAAATACCTAGGAATAAACCTACTTAAGGAGGTAAAAGACCTGTACTCAGAAAACTATAAGACACTGATGAAAGTAATCAGAGATGACACAAACAAATGTAGAGATATACCATGAATGTGGATTGGAAGAATCAATATTGTGAAAATGACTAACTACCCAAAGCAATCTACAGATTCAAGGCAATCTGTATCAAATTACCAACAGCATTTTTTACAGAACTAGAACGAAAAATCTTAAAATTTGTATGGAGACACAAAAGATCCTAAATAGCCAAAGCAAACTTGAGGGGAAAAAACAGAGCTGGATGAATCAGACTCCCTGACTTCAGACTATACTACAAAGCTACCGTAATCAAGACAATATGGTCCTGGCACAAAAACAGAAATATAGGTCAATGGAACAGGATAGAAAGCCCAGAGATAAACCCACGCACCTATGGTCAACTAATCTATGACAAAGGAGGCAAGGATATACAATGGAGAAAAGACAATCTCTTCAATAAGTGGTGCTGGGAAACCTGGACAACTACATGTAAAACAATGAAATTAGAACACTTCCTAACACCATACACAAAAATAAACTCAAAATGATTTAAAGACCTAAATATAACACTGGACACTATAAAATTCTTAGAGGAAAATGTAGGAAGAGCACTCTTTGATATAAATCACAGCAAGATCTTTCTTGGCTCACCTCCTAGAATAATGGAAATAAAAACAAAAATAAACAAATGGAACCTAATGAAACTTAAAAGCTTCTGCAAAGCAAAGGAAACTACAAACAAGACGAAAAGACAACCCTCAGAATGGGAGTAAATATTTGAAAATGAATCAACTGGCAAAGGATTAATCTCCAAAATGTATAAACAGCTCATGGAGGTCAATATTAAAGAAACAAACAACACAATCAAAAAATGGGCAGAAGACCTAAATAGACATTTCTCCAAAGAAGACATACAGATGACCAAGAGGCACAAGTAAAGCTGCTCAACATCACTATTTATTAGAGAAATGCAAATCAAAACTACAATGAGGTATCACCTCACACCAGTTAGAATGGGCATCATCAAAAAATCTACAAACAACAAATGCTGCAGAGAGTGTGGAGAAAAGGGAACCCTCTTGCGCTGTTGGTGGGAATGTGAATTGATACAGCCACTATGGAGAACAGTATGGAGGTTCCTTTAAAAAGTAAAAGTAGAACTACCATATGACCCAGAATCCCACTACTGGGCATATACCCAGAGAAAACCACAATTCAGAAAGACACAGGCACCCCAATGTTCATTGCAGCACTATTTACAATAGGTTATGGAAGCAACCTAAATGCCCGTCGACAGACAAATCGATAAAGAAGATGTGGTACATATATACAATGGAATATTACTCAGACTTAAAAAGGAACGAAATTGGGTCATTTGTAGAGACGTGATGGACCTAGAGACTGTCATACAGAGTGAAGTAAGTCAGATAGAGAAAGACAAATATCGTATATTAACGCATGTGTGTGGAATCTAGAAAAATGGTGCAGATGAACTGGTTTGCAAGGCAGAAATAGAGACACAGATGTAGAGAATGAACCTATGGACACAAAGGTGGGAAAGCAGGGGTGGGGAGTGTGGGATGAATTGGGAGATTGGGATTGACATATATGCACTAATATATATAAAATAGATAACTAATAAGAACCTGCTTATAAAAAATAAATAAATAAATAAATACACTAATATAATCCATCACATCAACAGGTTAAAAAAGTAAAGTTGTATGATCATATCAGTAGATGCAGAAAAAACATTTGACAAAATCCAGTACTCATTCATGATCAATACGCTCAGTAAACTGGGAACAGAGGGGAAATTCCTCAACTTGATAAACACTATCTACAAAAAACCTCCAGCTAACATCATGTTTAATGGTGAGAAACTTAAAAGTTTCCCACTAAGATCAGGTACAAGGCAGAGATATCCTGTTCTCACCACTGTTTTTTACATCATGCTGAAAGTCCTAGCTAATGCAATAAGACAAAAATTGAAATAAAAGATATACAGATTGGGGACATCCCTAGTGTTCCAGTGGTTAAGACTCCACTTCCACTGCAGGGGGCATGGGTTCTATCCCAGGTCAGGGAAGATCCCGTATGCCATGAGGCATGGCCAAGAAAATAAATAAATAAAATGGTTAGTTCTTAAAATAAATAAATAAATATATATATATATATATATATATATATATATATATATATATATACACACACACACACACACAGATTGAGAAAGAAGAAATAATACTGTCTTTGTTCACAGATGACTTGATTGTCTATGTAGAAAATAAACAATAATAAATGTTTTAAAAACTCTTGGAACTAATAAGTGATTATAATAATGTTGCAGGATACAAAGTTTACATACAAAAATAAATCACTTTCCTAAATACCAGCAATGAATAAGTGAAATTTGAAATTAAAAACACAATACCATTTCCATTAGTATCCAGAAAAGTGAAATACTTAGTTATTCATCTAACAAAATTCGTACATGGTCTATATGAGGAAAATTATAACACTCAGCTGCAAGAAACCAAAGAACTAAATAAACAAAAAGACATTGTATGTTTATGGACAGGAAGACTCAATAATGTTCAAAGGTCAGTTCTTCCCAACTTAATCTATAGATTTAATGCAATCCCAATCAAAATCCCAAAAATTTATTTGTGCATATGGATAAACTAATTCTAAAGTTTGCATGGAGAACAAAAGATCCAGAATAACCAGCATGATATTAAAGAAGAACAAAGTTGGAGGACTGACACTCCCAACTTCAAGACTTACTATAACGCTACAATAAACAAGACAATGTGGTATCAGTGAAAGAATAGACAAATAGACCAGTGGAAGATAATAGAGAACTCAGAAATAAACCCACATAAATATAGTCAGCTGATGTTTGACAAAGGAGCAAAAGCAATGCAATAGAAATAAAAGATAGTCTTTTCTACAGACGCTGTTTTAACAACTGGACATGCACACACATCTTATATTCTTCACAAAAATGTAACTCAAAATCGATCACAGACCTAAAGGTAAAACCCAAAACTATAACTCCTAGAAGTTAACATAGGGTAAAATCTATATTACCTAGGATTTAGCAATGACTTTTTATATATAACACCAAAGGCATAATCTCTGAAAGAAAGAATTGATAAACTGAACTTCTAAAATTAAAGACTTCTGCTCTCTGGAAGACACTGTCAAGAAAATAAAAAGAGAAGCCACAGACTAGGAGAAACTATTTGTAAAAGACATATTTGTTAAAGGACTGTTATCCAAAATATACAAAAAAACTCTTAAAACCCAACAATAAGAAACAACCCAGTGAAAAAAATAGACCAAAGACCTTACTTAATAGACACCTCACCAAAGAAGATACAAGCAGCAAATACACTTATGAAAAGATGTTCCACATCATAAGCCATCAGGGAAATGCAAATTAAAACAATGAGATACCACTGCACACCTATCAGAATAGCCAAAATCCAAAACACTGACAACACCAAATGCTGGGGAGGATGTAGAGCAATAGGAACTCTCATTCATTGCTGATAGGAATGCAAAATGATATAGCCCCTTTAGAAGACAGTTGACAGTTTCTTACAAAACTAGATATACTCTTACCATAAGATCCAGCAATCGTACTCCTTGGCATTTACCCAAAGGAGTTGAAAATATGTGTCACACAAAAACCTGCACATGGATGTTTATAGCAACTTTATTCATAATTGCCAAAACTTGGAAGCAGCCAAGATATCCTTCAGTAGTGAATGGATAAATAAACTGTGGTACATTCAGGCAATGGAATATTATTTGGCGCTAAAAAGAAATGAACTATCAAGCCATGAAAGAACTATCAAGCCATGAGGGAGAACCTCAAAGGCATATTACTAAGTGAAAGGAGCCAATATAAAAAGGTTACATACTATATGATTATAACTATATGACATTCTAGAAAAGGTAAAACTCTGGAGATGGTAAAAAGCTCATTCGTTGCTAGGTGTTAGGGGGAGGGGAGGATAAATAGACCACAGAGGATTTTTAGGGCAGTGAAACTATTCTGCATGATACTGTAATGGTGGAACATGTCATTATACATTTGTCCAGACTCACAGAATGTACAACACCAAGAGTGAACCCTACTGTAAACTATGGACTTTGGGTGATAATAATGGGTCAATGTAGTTTCATCAGTTGTAACTCTGGTGGGGGATGTTGATGATGGGGAGGCTATGCATGTGTGGGGACATGGGGTAAATGGGTAATCTCTTCACCTTCCCCTCAATTTTGCTGCGAACCTAAAACTGCTCTAATAACTAAGATCTATTAAAAAAAAAAAAAGATTATTGGGTGTGGCAATAAGGAGGTGGAAGCTGACCTCGGAAGAGCAGTTTCAGTAGAGTGCTGAGTATAGGAGCCACAGTGAAATGAGGTGTGAAGAGTAGTTGAGGAAATGGAGCCAGGGAATACCGATAGCATTTCTAGGCGTTTGCTTGTAAAGGGGAAGAAGATGTAGATTAGTAGAGGATTGGAAGGCAGGGTACAGGGAGGGGTTTCCTGCTACTTATATTAGTATACAGTGCTCTAAGACAGATTTTAAGGGTCACTTGTGCTAGGACTCCTGGACTTTGGGCTATTTTGGTGTGTCAACAGTATCAAGGTCTTCATTTAAAAATGGAAGAAGTAGAAGGCCATGTATTTACTGTTTACTCCACTCTCTATGATGTCTTTAATGTTTATTCAGAAAGACCATATATGTATCCCAAAAACTGAGATGCTCAGCGAGTGTGTAGGGAGAACCTCTCTTTCCTAGAGCTAAAGTAGTTCCACGGGGAGGAATACAAAGGCTTGAATTACTTAGACCTTTTCTACTTCGAGCTGTTCCCCCAGATGGGCTGGGAAAGGATATTTACTACTCTCTCACCCCCTCCTGGTGGCATTCAGGGTCAGGACACCTGAGGGTCTCTGAATAGCCTGCAGCCATCAGGGGCACACATTTTCTGAACACATGTGGCTTTATGAACGGAGGACCTATAAAATGACCACAGAAAAGTAAAACTCAAGATATGGAGTGCCCAGGCCTGGCTATGTGACTAGTGTCGTTGTCCAGAGAGAGTATGATAGATCCATGTGCACAGCTGGCAGAGAGCAAAGGGAGTGCTCAGTTTCATGACCAGAGAAGAAGGCAGTAAAAAGTCTGGGTGTGGTCCACAGAGGCATAATGGAAAGAAAGGTCAGGGAGTCAGAGAGGAGGAAGCAAAACTAGCAGCAAATGCAGCCACTCTGCACACAGCAGAGCCTTCCCTGGGGAGAGGTGGGTCCACGTGCTGGAGAGGCCGCCTCAAGGGGGAAAAGTGGAGACTATAAAAGATACCAGGAGAGGGCTTCCCTGGTGGCGCAGTGGTTGAGAGTCCGCCTGCCGATGCAGGGGACACGGGTTCGTGCCCCGGTCCGGGAAGATCCCACATGCGGCGGAGCGGCTATGCCCATGAGCCGTGGCCGCTGAGCCTGCGCGTCCGGAGCCTTGCTCCGCAACGGGAGAGGCCACAACAGTGAGAGGCCCGCGTACCGCAAAAAAAAAAAAAAAAAAAAAAAAAAAGATACCAAGAGAAAAGAAGACCAGGATAAAAGGAAATGAAAACAGAAGAGAGGGGTATCACATTTCTTTTGGCATTTAGAACACTTCCAGACTGCATCCTGAAAACCTGCTGGACCAAGATTTGCAAACTTCTGACCAACTCAAGGCCTTAGCTTTGGCATCTCTGTCATTGTAATGTCAAATCACAGCTCAACGTTAAGTTTTATTATTCAACATGAATTAAAAGGTCAAGGGGAAAAAGAGCTTAGTGGTGTTCCATTAAAGGAAAAATTTGATCATCTTAAAGCAATATGATCTTAAAGGAGCCCACATTAAAAAGGGCAGCATATAAAGGAGTGTGGGCTGTTAGTGCCTGCGACTCCCTTGGAAGCTCATGTGGCTGCTGGGAGGGGTATTCACGGATGGAGTTAACGCTTCTCTCCAAATGTTTCACTCACAGAGAGTAGTAGGAACATCTGTCTCACGTAGGTGAAAAAGTTACTCATGTAGGTGAAAAAGTGACATATTATTCATCTTTCGTACCCCAAAATATGTTACCTAAGCTTGACCCTGTGAATGTGCGATATCTTCCACATCACCTGGGAGCATGAAAAGAAACCCCTCCTAATCATACTCCTGGGTGTCCTAGGCATCATCCTTAGATAATCTCCAGGACAGTCATCTGGTAGATTCCAGTCTGAAGTGATTAGAGACAAGTTCACTAGGGTACACTGTTGCATGTTCTGCTGTGACCAGTCCAGATGCTCCTACAGAGAAATCTGTGACCCCCTGTGTCCTGGGAAGGAGCTACCAGGTGGGTGTTTGATCTGTACTTAGCCGCATTGTTCAACTCAGCCACCTGCCACACCATGAGCTGCTGTTACTGCATTGATCTTTAATCCATATAAAACTCCTCTGAGACCTCTGAACTTTGAACCTCAAACCATGAAGTCCCCTCCTCTGCCTTAACTGCTCCTTCCTTGTCCCTGATATCTCAGCTCCTGGCCCTTCCTCTGCAATATGATCCCCTTTGGTCTTCCCTGCCACCAGTCTGGGGTCAGAGAACATACTTTGTATGATTTCAGTCCTTTTAAATGTATTGAGGCTTGTTTTATGGCCTGGATTATAGTCTATCCTGGAGAATGTTGCATCTGAAAAAAATGTATATTTTGCTGTTGTTGGAAAGAGTGTTCTATAGATGTTTGTTAGGTCTAGTTGGTTTATAGCATAGTTCAAGTCTTTTATTTCCTTGTTGATCTTCTCCTTAATGTTCTATTCATTAACGAACATGGGGTATTGAAATCTTCAAATACTATTGTTGAATTGTCTATTTGTCTCTTCAATTCTGTCAGAGTTTGCTTTATCTTTCTTGCAGTTCTGTCATTAGTTGTATACATGTAACTGTCAATCTTCCTGATGGATTAACCCTTTTACCATTATAAAATATCCCTCTTTATTGCTAGTAACAATGTTTGTTTTAAAGTCTATTCTGTCTTATATTAGGTAAGTCCCTTTAGCTTTGCTGTTTAGTTGGCTGTTTGCATGATACACCATTTTTGTCCTCTTACTTTCAACCTATTTGTATCTTTGAATGTAAAGCATGTCTCCTACAGCACATAGTTGGATCTTGTTTTTTTAATCTCATCTGAAAAATCTCTGCTTTTTTGATTGGATTGTTTAATCCACTCACATTTCATGTTATTATAGCTGTAGTTGGATTTATAGCTGCCATTTTTCTTTTGTGTTTCTCATTAACTGCTTTATTTTGCATTAAGCAAATATTTTGTAGTGTAGCATTTTAATTTCTTTAATGATTTTTTTTACTATATTTTTGAGTTATTTTCTTAGTGGTTGCTTGGGCTTAAATATGCATCTTAATTTTATTAGAATCTACTTCATATTTATACTAATTAATTCCAGTGAGATAAAAAAATATTAATCATATATAGCACTATTCCATTTTCCCTTTTTTGTACTATTATTGGTATACATTTTACATCTTTATATATTACAAACCCAGCATTACTATATATATTATTTTATGATTTTATTTTCATATATTATAATTATTCCTTTATATAATTTTATATCTTTTAAATAAGCTGAGAGAAGAAAGGAGAGCAATTATATATTTATAGAATTTGCTATATTTCTGACTTACCATTTCTGATTGTCTTCATTTATTCCTGTGGATTCAAGTTACCATCTGGTGTAACTTGGTAATTTCTTTACTCCTATGCAACTTTGCTCCCACCCACCTCTTTTGTGTTGTTTGTTTTATTAAATTTCTATATGGTATAAGCCACACAATATGATTACATGCGTATTGTTTTATATAATTGCTGTTAAAGTCAGTTAAAAGAAGAAATATGAGCTATAATGTCTTTTATAATTATGCACATAATTACCTTTACTGGTGCTCTTTGTTTTCTCATGTGGTTTTTTTTTCCTTCCAGTCTTGTTGAGATATAATTGACATATAGCTCTGTATAAGTTTAAGGCATATGGCATAATGGTTTGACTCACATACATGATGTACTGATGACCACAATAAGTTGAGTGAACACCCATCATCTCTTATAGATAAAAAATAAAAGAAATAGAAAAAATTTTCCCTTGTTATGAGAACTCTTAGGATTTACTCTCTTAACTTCCATATATAATAGACAGCAGTGCTCATTATACTTATCATGTGGTACATTGCATCCCTAGTACTTATCTATCTTATAACTGGGAGTTTATACCTTTTGACTGCCTGCATCCAATTCCCCCTCCCACTACCCCCCAACTCTGGTAACCGCAAATTTGATCTCCTCTTCTGTGAACTTCTTTGTTAGTTTGTGTTTGGAGTATAATTGACCGACAACACTATGTTACTTCCTGGTGCACAGTACAGTGATTTGATATTTCTATATGTTTCAAAATGATCGCCATGATCAGTTTAGTCACCATCTGTCACCATAGAAAGATATTATATAGTTGCATAGTTATTGGCTACATAACTACATAGTTACATAGTTGTTGACTATTCCTACACTGTACATTTCATACCCATGAGTCACTTATTTTGTAAATGGAAGATTATACTTCTTAATCTCCCTCACCTTTTTCTCTCATCCCCCCCCTGCCCTTCCCCTCCCATCTGGCTACCTCTTGTTTGTTCTCTGTATCTATGACTCTGTTTCTGTTTGGTTATGTTTGTTCATTTGTTTTGCTTTTTAGATTCCACATATAAGTGAAATCATACAGTATTTGTTGTTCTCTGCCTGACTTATTTCACTTGGTATAATACCCTTCAGGTCCATTCTATTGTTGCAAATGGCAAAATTTCATTCTTTTTTATGGCTGAATAATACTCCATTGTGTATTTATACCATATCTGCTTCATCTAAATGGACACAAGTTGCTTCCATATCTTGGCTATCGAAAATAATGCTGCAGTGAATATAGGGGTACATTTGTCTTTTCAAATTAGTCTTTTCGTTTTCTCTATGTACATACCAAAGAGTGGAATTGCTGGATCATATGGTAGTTCTATTTTTAATTTTTTGAGTAACCTCCATGCTGTTTTCCATTGTGGCTGCACCAATTTACGTTCCCACTAACAGTGCACGAGGGTTTCCTTTTCTCCACATCCTTGCCAACACTAGTTATTTGTTGTCCTTTTGATAATAGCCATTCTGACAGGTGTGAGGTGATAACTCATGTGGTTTTGATTTGCATTTTCCTGGTGATTAGTGATATTGAGCATCTTTTCATGTGTCTGTATGTCTTCTTTGGAAAAATGTCTCTTCAGAACCTCTACCCATTTTAAATAGAGTTCTTTTTTTTTTTTTTTTTGATGTTGAGTTGTATGAGTTCTTTGTATATTTTGGATGTTAACCCCTTATTGGATATGTCATTTGCAAATGTCTTCTCCCATTCAGTAGGTGGCCTTTTTGTTTTGTTGATAATTTCCATCACTGTGCAGAAGCTCAGTGGCTTGATGTAGTCCCATTTGTTTGTTTTTGCTTTGCTTCCCTTGCCTGAAGAGACATATTACAAAAAAATATTACTAAGACTGATGTCAAAGAGTTTACTGACTTTGATTTGGTCTAGAAGTTTTATGGTTCCAGGTCTTATATTTAAATCTTTAATCCAGTTTGAGTTTATTTTTGTATATAGTGTGAGAAAGTAGTCCAGTTTGATTCGTTTACATGAATCACCATTTACTGAAGAGGCTGTCCTTTCCCCATTGTATACTCTTGCCTCCATTGTCATAGATTAATTGCCCATGTAAATGTGAGTCTGTTTCTGGGCTCTCTATTCTATTCCATTGATCTGTGTGCTTATTTTTTGTGCCAGTACCATACTGTGTTGATTACTGTAGCTTTATAGTATAGTTTGAAATCAGGGAATGTTATACATTATACCTCCAGCTTTGTTCTTTTTTCTCAAGATTGTTTAGGCTATTCAGGGTCTTTTTTGTTTCTATACAGATTTTAGAATTATTTGTTCTAGTTCTGTATATTTTTTATTCCAGTTATTGTATTGTTCAGCTCTGTTTGGTTCTTCTTTGTGTTTTCTGACTTTTTGTTGAAATTCTCTCTGTGCTCATCCATTCTTCTCCTGAGTTCTTTGAGCATCTTTATGATTATTATCTGAGCTCTTTATTGGGTGGATTGCCTACTTTTACTTCACCTAATTCTTCTCCTGGAATTTTATCTCCCCAAAATGGCTGCCATCAATATCTGTTGGGTTGCCCAAAAAGTTCGTTCGGGTTTTCCCATAGCATCATATGGAAAAACCCGAACGAACTTTTTGGCCAACCCAATAGGTCCCCAGAGTGAGTTCCAGTTGCCTCTTGGCTCTCTGGGAGGCTCTCCAAGATCAGAAATTATGTCCGACAAGGCTCTTTTCAAATTACTCCTTCTAGTCTGGACCTTAGAGTGTTGTGAGAGTTTATGTGCACCCTTTAATAATGGAGTCTCTGTTTCCTCTAGCCCTCTGGCTTCCTCAAGAGCAAGGCTTGCTGGCCCTCAAAGCCAAATGTTCTGGGGGCTCATCTTCCTGGTGCAGGATCCACAGGCTGGGGAGCCTGATGTGGAGTGTGAACCCCTTACTCCTTGGGGAGAACCTCTGCAATTGTTATTATCCTCTTGTTTGTGGGTTACCTAGCTGGGGGTGCAGGTCTTGACTATTCCTCCTACCCATTTTGTTGTGGTTCCTTTATATCCTTAGTTGTAGAAGATGTTTTGTGCTAGTTTTCAGGTCGTTCTCATAAATAGTTTCTCTGTGAATAGTTGTAATTTTGGTATACCCATGGGAGGAGGGGAGCTCAGGGTCTTCCTACTCCACCATCTTGGCCTCTTCCCTCTTATGGATCTGAATTAATGTCTGAAGTCACTTGCATTTGGCCTGAAGAAATTCCTTTAGTATATATTGTCAGGCAGATCTGCTAGCAATGAATTCTCTCCGTTTTTGTTTATCTAAGAATGTCTTTATTTCATCTTAATTTTTCTTTTGCTGGATATAATTTCTTGGTTGACAATTTTTTTTCCAGGACTTTGAATATATTATCCCATTGCCTTCTAGCCCCATCATTTCTGAAGAGAAGTCAGCTTTTAATCTTCCTGGGGTTCCCTTATACATGACAAGTCTGCTTCTCTTGAAGTGACACTCCTGCTTCACAACTAGAGTGCTGGCCAGTTGCAGTAACCTTTTGTCTTCTCACCTTATCTCTTCTAGCATGGAACCATCACTTTATGAGCAAACCGGGGCAAGGCAATAAAGACCCAGTATTCTTAATCTGCTACTCCTGGGGTGGAGATTCTGCTTTTAAAGTGGGGGATGGATGAAAGAAGGAAGCCCCAGGCTTGTCATCTCCTCCTGCCTAGAATAAAACTTCTGCAACACAGAGCTGGGGATCATGAGAACTGTTGGCAGCCCACCCCTCCTAGAGAGATACCATAATTCTAGTCTGGGATCTAAGGGGAGAGGGAGCCTTGTGTTCTAATCTGCATTCACCCAGAGTAAAGCTTCCATCACGCAGAAGTGGGAAATGGGAAGGGAGTAGGTCCTGGCTCAAATGCCACAAACTCTCACTGTTCTTACCAAGATTTAGTAGATCTTCTTGAATACATATTTCTCCATTTGCTATGTCCCATTAGGACAATTTCCAGAATTTTAAAAAAAATTTTCACTAGCTATGGTTGTTTTCTGGTGAGAAGGCCCTCTGAGCTCCTCATACCACCATTTTGGAAATGCTAACTCCCTTATCTGTGATTTTTTAACTGTGGAACCATTGCTCTATGTTCTTCCAAAAAGTATGAAAGAGTTCTGGTATCCAGTGTTTGTTGGAAAGAAGGAAGGAAGGGAGGGAGGGAGGGAGGGAGGAATGGGGAAGGGTTGAAAGAAGGAAGGAATGGAGAGAAGGAGGAAGGGAAGTTGGTCTTGGTGTCACACAAAACTCTTTATCAGAATAACTTCCTCTATCACCATGTTTATGTATTCAGCAAACATGAATGAGCAGGATACATATGTGAGGCTTTGTGCTAGTTCCGGGAGTACAAAGTGCTAAGGTCAGGGAACTCACAGAGAAGTCAAAGAGATAGATAAAAGTAAAGGAGCCCTTGGGGCAGGGGGTGGGGGGTCGGCATGTGGAGAGTGGTGTGTCATGGGGAGGAGGGAATGATGTTCTATTCTGGAGGAATTAGGGTGGGCTTCAGGGGCAGCAACATTTCAGCTGCCTCTTGAAATAAATTCAGAGGTGCTGGAGAAGAACATTTGAGAAACAGGGAACAGCATAGTCAAAAAGAACAGAGATGTGCCAAAGCCTGGTAGGTATGAAATGTCTGGAGGACCTCAAGTGGTTGAGTGTAGTCAGAACACAAGACGCACTGTCTGGTGGGGGGCAGCAGAAGTAAAGGCTTAAGTTGAGGCCCACTTGTTGAATCCATAAGGTTTGGAAATGGTACGGTAAACATAAACACTAGGGAACCTCTGCAAATATGTAAGCTTCAGAGAGAAACTATCAGATTGACGTTAGAAGGATACTCTTGACAAGAATAAGGAGAGGGTTAGAATGGAGTCAGAGAGACAATTCGGAAGATAAGAGATGAAATTGTTTAGGCATGAGATGATGAGGTTTTGAACCAAAACCTCAGTGTTGAAGATGAAGGAGAGATGAGTAGGAGAGATTTTTATGAGAGGAAATCAAAAGGTCTTTGTGACCAATTAAATGGGGAAGGAGGGGAAGGAGGAGTCAAGGATGATTCAGAGGGTTCACATTTGGCAGCTGTTTCTCAGTTGCCTACAACTGTCTCTTGATGACAATGTCATTGCTTTGATTTTTGAAGAGACAAGAGTTACTCGTCCAAAATTCTTCATTTGCCAAAGATGTGTCTATCACACTATATGGTAACATCTGACCTTCCTCTCTGCCCTCCCTTGATAACTTCATGGCCAGTGATGCTAGTAACCAAATAATAGGGCTGCTTACTTCACAGCTTATGCATATTGAGGGTATGGCATCCCTGTTCACCTAGGGAAGCAACGGAGTTAGTCCATGGCCTATTCTTGAAATAAGAAATATACTGCTATCTGATGATACCAGAAATATTTGGGAAAGTGGACTACAGAATGAAGTCCTGACCAATTAAAATTTATGGGTACATCTTAAAGCTGCTAGCTCCCATCCAACTTTTTGCTCAGGTGGCTAACAAGCACAAAACCTGGTTTGCATGTAACTTTCTTTTGCCATAAACTGGGACAGTCATGCTTTCAGTAACCCAAAGTTTGTTGTATGTTAACAAGGGTAAAAATGATCAATTAAAAAAGGCAGTTCTTGAAAGATCTTTAATCCATCGTAAATAGATCACTACACTGAATTCAACAAGCTGTAACCATCTCCCACAGTCAGGGGATCAGTGGGTCCTTCGGGGTGTTAGCACAAGTCCTACTCCACTGAGCGGTGCTTGCCAACATTCCACCTGGCCTGGCCACCTCGGCCTGCTGGCATCTAGGCTGTGTCAAGACAAGTGATAGCCTGATTAGGCTGAGAAGGAGGAGGCTAGTGGCTGTTTTGTATTCCAGATTCAACTTTTAACCAGATGTTCACAATTTTCAATTATAAAAGAATAGCTGTGGGCTTCCCTGGTGGCGCAGTGGTTGAGAGTCCGCCTGCCGATGCAGGGGACACGGGTTCGTGCCCCGGTCCAGGAGGATCCCACATGCCGCGGAGCGGCTGGGCCCATGAGCCATGGCCGCTGAGCCTGCGCATCCGGAGCCTGTTGCTCCGCAATGGGAGAGGCCACAACAGTGAGAGGCCTGCGTACCGGAAAAAAAAAAAAAAATAGCTGTGTGAGATAAAGAAACATTAAATGCAAAAGTAGGGACATTTCACCAGGACCCTTAAGTTACTGCACAAGTTTATACTTAACACACTGGCTAATCTAAAGCAGATATTGGATTTAATTGAGATCATTTTTTCCAAAAGAAGGCTAAGACTCTCATATGCACAGAGGTTCCCTCATCCTCCAGGTACTCAGCAGCCAAAATAAACATGTTTTCATTTAGCCTGGAAATGCAGATGGTCTCCAAATGCCTGATAGTCTATCTTGTTAATCGAAGCCGGGCCAACATGAACCACTCCCCGCCACTCAGTCCTGAGCACGAGAATATGAGGCCTGGTCTCCCTTCCAAAGCCAACCAGACCTCACAAAGTGCAACGGAGGGTCAAGAAGAAGCGGCCCCCAACCTGCTAGCTCTGTTCCTCCTGCTCTTGGCCCATCTTGCTGGCCCCTACCACCCTATCACACCATAACCCACGTGGTAGAAACATATATGCAACCAGCTACAAACTGTTCGAGTCATAAACCCATGTTAGAGAAACTGGGATATGGGAAATATAAAGAAAGGGATAGTGGGAGATTACTGGAATGACACCTGGGGTAAATTTTAAGGAGAACAATGATTTGACAGAGATGTAAGAAGAAGCAAATGAAGGATGGCTCAGAAGGAGAGAGGCAAGTTGTGTGGGAAAGAGTGAGCCAATTTATTTGGCTGGAACATGAAACACCAGCTGGAGGGTAGAAGCAGATGTAGAATGACAGCACCTGACAGAGTCCAAGAGTTGGAATTTTTATTTAATACAAAAGACAATTGGCAGTCACTGTGGGGAATCAGAAAAGAGAAGTGATGATATAAAGATATAGTTAAGTTAAAGAATGGCTATCTGATGGGGTATCGTGCAGTTATTTTTTTAATGCTTTTGAAGAATTCCTAATTACAGAGGAAACATTTCACGATGTGATGAGAAATGAAAAGGATGAATGCAAGTGTTGTTTGTAATACGATTTTAATTATGTTACATAGGTCTCAACATGTATAGAGAAATGTCTGATGGAAAATACCCTGAAATATAGTTATTATCTCCTGGTAGTCAGATTTCTTTTTTAAGTTTATTCCAGATATTCTACAAGGAATGTATTATCTTAAAATCTGAAAAAGAAAATTACATGTTCTTTAAAATATAGTGTCAGAGGAATTTGACTGGCTTGTAGTTTGGCGTTGATGGGGCTGGAGGCAGATTGGCCAGTAGAGGTTTGCACAGGTTTCGAGCTGGGAGTTGGAGGCCTGCTCTCACACTGTGGGTGGGATGTGGGAATGAGATAAAAGAGGACTAAAGACAGAAAGGGCACCATGAAGTTAGGTATGACATGTTCAAAGAGGTGAAAATAGAAGCCAAGTGTCAGAGGAAGAATAAAGCTGCTACTTAGTAATTAAGTTGAAAGTGGAGAGGGTTAGGCAAAATTCAATTCAATGTTGTCCTTTTTGTTTTAGGTGTTTGTGGGACAGAAAAGTTAGGCCAAGGACTTTCTATTTGACATATTAATACAGGAACCTTTAATAGGGTTTCTCACTGAGGGGTTTAGTTTGCTGCATTTTTTTTTTAATGTTAAACATCTGATCTATGCTGAAGAGACAGTCTTCATCCCTCCAGCTCTATATCTAATCATTCAGCTAATGAGTATTTACTGAATACTTTCTCTGTAAAAGTTCTCAGCTTTTATAATCTAGTAACCAAAAAAGAACATATATATAAACTACTATACAAAAGACAGAACATGACAAGCTCATAAGACAAGGACAGTTACACTACTCTGGGCTTCTCAGCTGAGCTATCTAGTGGACCCTCCATTTTCTGGCTCTACCCCATCTCTTTAAACTTATTACTATTCCTTAACATGTACCTCTATCCTATTCAGGCTGCCTACTGTCTCTTTTCCCAGCATTCCATGCTCATTGTATCAATTAGGAATACTTTCAGCTGCAAGCATTATCTGTCTATTAATGATTTAAGTTATAGAGAGGGACACTATTTTTTTATCAAGAAGTTCAAAGGTAGGCAATCTCAGAGCTGGTCCAGCAGCTCAGTGATTTTCCTCAGGGTTTCAAATTGTTTATTTTTTCATCGTTCTAGTGTTTTTATTTTTCATCCTCATATGAGTTACATCATGGCAACAAGATATCTACTATAGCTCCAGGCATCACATAATGTTCACATGCAAAGCAAGAAGAAGGAGAAGGGAATGGTGCTAGCACATTCTCTTCTTAAGTTTGTCCCTTTATCAGGAAAGCAAAAGAGTTCCTAAAAGACCAATAGAAACTTTGTCATACATTTTCTTTGGTCAAAAATGTATTATACAGCCACCCTAAGGGTGCCAGGAAGGCTGGGAACATGGATATATGGCTTTTCCAGCCTTTAGAGCTGCACTGTTCAATGTGGTAGCCACTAGCTACCTGTGACTATTGAGTATTTAAATTGAGGTTAGTGCAACTGAGGCTCTGAATTTCTAATTTTATTTAATCTCTATCGTATTAATTTATAATTATTTTATATTTAATTTAAATATAAAAATGGAAGCAGTAAAAAACATATATCCATCAGCTACAAGTTTATTGTTTCAGTTGGACTACATTTCATTATAATCATGCATTTTAATCATTGCGTGGCACAAGATTTTAGTATTGTAGTACACGTGTCAACAGGCACACGCATTGTTTCTAGTATTACATGTAAACATTTCATTGACCAGCTTTGTCAATATGGATGCAACTATTAAAAGACAATACTTTTTTAGCACTCATTTTGGTTATTGGAAAACCTTTAAGGATGTTTGGAAAAATTGTAAATTCTATGAAACATAAATATAGATCGTGTTTCTATGTCAATTCAGTGTCTGGAATGAGATGTACTGTTAAGTATAAAATATGCAAAGGAGTTCAAATATTTATTATAAAAAGTATATGCAGATATCTTGTTTATACATATTGATTACATATTGAAATTATAATATTTAGATATATTGGGTTAAATAAAATATATTATTGAAATTAATTTTACTGTTTATTTTTACATTATTAATGTGCCTACTAGAAAACTTAAAATTATATATATGACTTGCATTATATTTTTATTGAACAATGCTTGTCTAGAGTGAGAAGAAGGCAAAGGTGAAGAGGATTAGGGATGATTTTTAGATTAGCCAACCAATACGGTTGGCCTCACTTATATTGCCTGTGTCATCTGCCCATGAAGAATACTTCTTCTCTCCTCAACTATTAACTGGCACAGAGCAGCATTCAATAAATCTTAACTATGATTTATTGCTGAGGTTACTCCTGTTGCTATTAAGTTTGGCCTTAAACAAGATCTAGCTGAGCTTTAAGCAAATTCTAGCTTAAGGTTGATGTCTTCCAAAAACTCTTTTTTGACTACCTACTTTAGCACTTTTATTCATTCATGCATGCTCACTTCCATATTAAAAATAATTTTATATTGAAATGAATGTGAAAGAATGCAATAAGGAAGTTAATAATTCTGTCAGGAGGGGTCATGAAAAGTTGCCCAGAAGAGGTAGCACTTGAACTGAAATTAGAGGAATGAATTGGAGCCTGCCATGTGGGAAAGGCCAAGGAGGCAGTACTGCAAAAGCATAAAAATACACAGTGCATTTAGATACTGGTGAAAATTTAGCCAGAATAAAGGTTGCTTGGAATTGAAGGTAGAATTTGGGGTTTCTATAAGGGCAGAATGGGGAGTAAGCAGAATATTTCTCTAAGCGGGGGAATGATATGAACAGGTGTGTTCCTCTTATATCCTTCTTTTTTGTAAGGGATTTATCCTGATGTTTCTCTACCTGCTCAAGGTGTATGCTTATTTCATTAACTTACAATCTTCCTTATATTCTAATAGAACCCTGAAGCTATAAATTTGCCATTAATTACTGTTTTAGCTGCATTCCACAAGATTTGCTATAAAAGCATTAACATTGTTATAAATAGTGTCTACTTTCCTTTTTGTGTTTTTTTTGACCCATAAGTAATTTTAAGATGTTCTATAAATGATCAAACATATGGACTTTTTAAAGGTGTATTTTTGTTTTTAATTTCTAATTTTATTGCACTATCATCAATGAACATGGTTTCTATGATTAAATCTTTGTACTTGTTAAGACCTGATTTGGGAACTAGTATATGTTTGGTTTTTGTCAATGTTCTATGTATGCTTAAAAAGAAAGTATATTTTCCCATTTTGGGATATAGGATTTTTTTGTGTTCTTTAGATTGAGCTCATTAACCATATTATTTCAACTCCTCAACAGTTTTACTCATTTTGTCTATTTGATCTTTCCATTATTGAGAAGGTGTATTTAAATGTTCCATTATAGTAATTGATTTGGCTACTTTTTTGTAATTTGTTTACTTTGGTTCTATCCATTTTGATGCTACACTATCAGAGCTTTCAATTTATGAATTATTGTATCTGCTTTGTGATTTCTTTTTATCAATACATAATGAGCCTGTTAACCCCTAACAATGCACTTTGCTTAAAATTTATTTTGCCTGATACTAACTTTGCTGCACTAGCTTTCTTTTGGTTAGCATTTGCTTTTAATATTTTTTTCAATCCTATTACTTTCAACTTTTCTAGGTCCTTATATTTTTAGATGTGTCTCTCATAGAAAAATAGTTGGATTTTTAAAATCCAGTCTGACAATCTTTCTTGTTATAATAGTGAATTTGATCGATTTCCATTTATTGTGATTACTAATATCTTGGATTTCATGGTTTTATTTAATTTATCCTTTCCATTCACTATCATTTGTCTTTGCTTCTTTTGTTTCTTTCCTACTTCCAGTAGATTTATTGAGGGCTTTTTCCTCTATTTTTTCTATATTGGCTTGGACATTTTATATGCTATTTCTATTATTCTCAAATTTAACAAGCAATTTTTACTTTGTGAAATCAAAAGTTAGTTAATAGTTCTACCCCTTCCTAAACAAAAGAACTTTAGAACATTTTAATTCAAAGCACTCTCTATCTTAAACATTATTGTTGTCCAATATATTACTAGATTTATTTTTATTCTTCCTTTATTCCAAATTAATAAATAGTATTAATATTTTTATATACAGGCACTACTTATTTAGATTTATCCTCCTAATTTACTTATTTATTTAACTTTACTTGTCTTTACTATTTCTTCTTACATCTTCCTTCTTTCTTATGCATTCAACATTTTTCTTCATGAAATAAAATAGAAGAATAAGTTGGTGCCTGCCATGTGGAAAAGGGCATTCCAAGCCAAAGAGGCAGTATTGCAAAAGCCCGAAGTCCTGAGAAGATACAGTGTGTTTGGATACTGGTGAAAAATTGTGCGTAGCTGGAGTAAAGATTGCTTGGAATTGATGCTAAAGTTTGGGCTTTGCATAAAAGTGGAGAGGGGAGTAAGCATTCTATCTCCCACATTTGAACGGCAATTTAGCTGAATATAGAATTCTAGGTTGGTACATATTTTCTCTGAAAACTTTAAAACTACTATCTTATTGTCTTTTTGTTTCCGTTGTTATCATTGGGAAGTTTGCTGTAAATCTAATTGCCATTCTTTAGTAAGTAATACGCCTTTTAAAACCCCTGGCTACTTTTCAGATTCTTGTCTTTGGTGCCCTTGGTATCAATATTATGTTTAGGGAATGAGTTTTGTTTTTATTTTTCCTGCCCAGGATTTATTGTGCTTCCTGAATACCAGGATCCACATAGTTATTATTTCCGGAAAATGCAAAGCCATTATCTCTTTTAATATCGACTCTCCCCCATTCTGTTTTCTTCTTTGGAAACTCCTATTAGGCATGGGTTAGGTCTTATTACCCTGTCTTTCACATCGCTGTCTCTCTTTCATATTTTCCATCTCTTTAGATGTCTGTGCTGCGTTTTGAGTGACTTCCTCAGATCAACCTTTTCTTTCTTTTGCTTTTTGAGTCTTTGTGTCAAAGAGTGCCCGAAACCAGCATTGCCTTTGCATTTTTCAGTTACCTGAACTAATACTATCCATTTTTTAAAGCCATCTTCAATCTTACCTTTCCATTATTTGCAACTCAAGGGTTCTAACATAGACTCACATAGTATATGTCATCGTATTCCATCAGAAATGTCCGCAGAATTCAACACTTCCTTTGCATCCCCACTGACTTCCTCCTTAGGTGGGCATGCAGTGTAGCAGCCAGTAAAGGAGGCTCACAATGAACAGTCAGAGACATGGCAGGAGAATAAGGAGGGAACTACGCCAAAATGGCAGAGAAGAAAATTTTAATAATTAAGGAATATTTAAATACTGCAGAGAGGTCAAGAGGTATGAAAATTGAAAACAGGTACTGGAATTGTCAATTAGGAGATGACTGCTGACTATTATCTTCCACCTTTACTTTTTATGGCTCTTGCTGATTCTTTATCAATTGGTATGATTAGCAGAAGGCTTAGAAGGTGATATTTCAAAAACATTGAGTGACTGATTAATGGATTTTCTTTTGGGGATTTGAGAACATACAAAAATAGTCTTTTGGTATATGGTTTCTATGCAAGGGGTGAGAAATAAAGTTCTCAAAAAACAAGAGAGGCAGTTTTTTTAAGATTTTTTTTAAAGATTTATTTGTTATTTATTTATTTTTGGCTGTGTCGGGTCTTAGTTGCGGCACGTGGGATCTTAGTTATGGCACGCGGGATCTTTCATCATGGCGCGTGGGCTCTTCATTGCAGCATGCGGGCTTCTCTCTAGTTGTGGCGTGCGAATTTTCTCACTCTAGTTGTGGTGCACAGGCTCCAGAGCACGTGGGCTCTGTAGTGTGTGGCACACAGGCTCTCTAGTTGAGGCGGGCGAGCTCAGTAGTTGTGGCATGCGGGCTTAGTTGCCCTGCAGCATGTGGGATCTTAGTTCCCAACCAGAGATTGAACCTGCATCCCCTGCATTGTAAGGCAGATTCTTTACCACTGGACCACCAGGGCAATCCCAAGAGAGGCAGTTTTAAATTGAAAATAATTTGGAAAGGTTGTAAGTCAGACAATTTAGCTCAGAGCCAAGTTCCCCATGTAGCTTATGGAATCTTCCTACAGTGGTGTAGGTGAATGAGAAACCTATGTAAAGGTGTTAATTAGAAATTTCAAACCTGGGCCCATTTCCTCTTATTGCGGTCCTGGGAATTGTTCATCATACCCAAGGCATCAGAGAAGAAAAATTGTCTTTTCAGATCAGTTACTACTCTTGCAACTGACTAAGGGGCAATGATCATTTCAAGTGTTTCCTGAGCCAAAGACCGTTAACATAGCAGGTGTCCTCAGGAGAGGGCTCTAGGACAGAAGGCCGTGGAATTCTCCTTCCACCACAGACTCATCACCAGATCACATTTATTTACTATGATTGCTGTGTCTGTAAGTCCATCTGTCTAAGTAACTAGCTTTGGGCAACTCAGAGGCATCTATCATCAATGACTCTCTAACAACATTGTGGTTAAATTAACCCAAAGATGGATATCTCTTCCTTGACCTCGATTCCAGTAGGTCCAAGTGAGTTGGAAGGAGGGCAGGGGAGAATGTCCAGGAATCATAGCATTATAGGAATCGTATGCTGCTGGCTTAGAGTTGGTTTTGCATCTGTTCTGAAATGAGTTTTCTTTGTTCGTTTGTTTTCTGTGCCATTTTTACTCTTTATTTTGCTGCTTGGCTCACACTGGGCCTGAGCTTGACTTGGGTCCATACGTCTGGAAAGCATAGTGCAGCTCGTTCTCCTTCCACACATCCTGCTCTTTTAATAAAACGGTTCCTTTTTTTATATATACAGAATGGCTGATCACAGCATTTGGTAATAGGGAAAACACTGATAATTTGCTTAAAATGAGTCACTTTTGCACCAGACTGGGAGCCCCATGACTCATAATTACAAGTTCAAAGACTGGCTGTTTGTAACATGAGGAAGCCCAGCCAGAGGGCCTTTCAGCCTGCTCACGCTTAGCATTCTTTGTCTCCAGAGAGCAAATTACTGACCAAGGCAACCCAAAGCTCATTAGCAGACCCAGTGAAGTGGAAGGCAGCTTCTTGGGCCCCGGCAGCAGGGACAGTCTGTCTACCCAGCCACATGAACTACAAACAGTTAACCAGGTCCTAGAGCATCTGCCAGTGAACATTTTCCACCACAGATGAATGCCAATGCGAGAAGCTTTTAAGCAAATCAAACTGAGATTCTTCTTCATCCTGCTACTTAACTTTTAGCACCCTTTCCTTCCCCCGCCTCTTCCTGCCATAGCAGATGGCAGAAATCAGGGCCCCAAGCCCTTGGCATTGTTTTCCACAATCCAGTTCTGCTTCTGGCTTAAAGAAAAGGCAGGGTTATAAAAAGAAAACTAAACAGTGAAGGAAGAAGTCAGACAAAGGCTATTACTGCAAGTACTGAGAAAAGCCGCTTACATGCTGCTACCACGTGAAGAGATTGCAGCAAAGACAGGGGAAGAGAAAAGCAAGTAGGAGCCACGAGGCCAGCAGCAGATGGAGACGATCTGTGGCCTCCCCTGGATGCCTCAAGAGTGAGGAACCCCCTGGACATCCCTGGAGTTTGGGAAAGGGGAGGATGATAGTAGCGGGCATGTCACGTGTGTGTCCCACCCCATACAAATATGCACGACCCAAGCAGGGTCCGCCAGGTCCCCAGGCGGGCACATCTTACAAAGAGCCTCGCCTGGATGAGAAGGGTCTGATGGAGGAGGGAGAGACACAGCAGAGAGTTTACAGCAGGACCTGTGGAGGTGGAGGGACTGGAGCCCAAGGGAAAACTGCTGGAAAGACCCAAAGGAAATATGTGATTTGAGCTGTTTTCCAAATTAGGTTAATCATTTTAGATGAGGAAAGCATTTATGTCTGAGGCTACAGTGCATGCCTTTGGTAACTTTGTTTACCATCAGCCATCAACCAAGGCCTTGAAACCCCTTCCTGGGAGTTTTTGTCAACATTAGCACATATTAATTGTCTTATGCAACAAAATGATTTTATTACTGCAGATCTGAGAACTCAAAAGGATACAACCCAAACGCTGGTGCATAAGCAAATAAACTATCCAGTTCTCGGGGCTGAGGTTTACTTAGAGCCCTCTGGGTGCTTTACACCACTGTCCCACCTCTCACTATCCCAGATCCTTTCCCACCTAATTATACAAAGTTGAAGGAGAAAAACAAACATTTATAACTACTGTGAACAAGTCACAGCGTTGTGTTCTTTCCATATTTCAAGCCCACTTAATCCCCCAAACAAGCCTATGAAGTAGACATTACTGGCTCCATTTTGTGACTGAGAAAACTGAGGATGCCACCTATTTGCAGACTCGTGAATGAAAAGAGGCTGTCTTTGTAGTGTCTTCTTGACAAATCATGAGGCAGAGGGCACTGCTACGTGACCAGTCATTTAAGACCTTTCCTTCTGTCAGTCAGCTCTTCTTGAGAGGTTGGGTTCCTTTCCTTCAAAATACATTACTGACCACCTGATACGTGTTAGACACAGTAAGGATTCATGCCACACCTTCCAGAACCCTCTTTCAGCTACGCTTTCATCAACTGGAATGCCCTGCATACATTCAACAACCTGATCTCTCCCCTTTCACAGACAAGCGTTTGCTCCCTGCCCTCGTTCCCCTGGGATGCAAGAACCTTAACATCCCTTCCCTGTGGCCACCCGCAGCCCTGCCGCCCCCGGGACACACACATACACACACACACACACACACACACACAGTGTACATAAACAGGTGTGATTATTTCCATTTCACACAGGAAAACTAAGGAATAGAGGAATTAAGTAACTTGCTCATCAAGATCATGCCCTAGTAGGGTGCATTTCTACAACTGTGATTTCTTCCAGAACTGTCAGGGAGTAAACCGGCTTCCTAGAAAGCAAGAACTTTAATTCAGAAACTCCCTCTAGGAATCTAACCTACAGAAATAATCCAAAATGTCTTTGTGCAAATACCACTTCCTCGGAGAGACATTCCTCTAACCCTCCTGAGGAAAATCGCCTCCCCCGTCATTCATCTCCCTCTGTCCCCTTACTTTGCATCACCTCTCCTCATAGAGCTAATCAGTATATGGATTTATTTGCTCCTCTTGTCTGTACACCCTCAGGAGTATGTACGCTCTCCAAGGAAGTAGACCTTTGTTCATCTGCTCTAAGTACAGTAACTGGGATATAGTGGGCACTCCGTAAATACTAGTTGTATTAATTAACTAAGAAAATAAGTAATTAAATGTGGAGTAAAATTTATACACCAAGATCTTCACTGCAGCATTATTTACAGAGCATATATATAAAATAACATATAAGTCCAATATTAGGGAATGGACTATAATGATGAAATGATATAACCGTAAAAGGTAATATTCATGAAGAATTTAATGACTTAGAATAAAGGGTTGTGACATAATTTTAAGTGAAATAAGTAAACAGATTACATAATTGTATATACATTATCATCTTAACTATGTAATAAAGCAAAGCATAGAAAAAACAGAGGTGGAGGGATTGTGAGTGATTTTTTTTTCCTGCTTCTTTATACCATTCTTTATTTCCCAAAATTTTGGCAATGGGCAAGCTATATCGTGATAATTAGGAGTAGTAAAATAATACCTTTTTTTGTGTGTGTGTGTGTGTGTGTGGTATGCGGGCCTCTCACTGTTGTGGCCTCTCCCGTTGCGGAGCACAGGCTCTGGATGCGCAGGCTCAGCGGCCATGGCTCACGGGCCCAGCCGCTCCGCGGCATGTGGGATCTTCCCGGACCGGGGCACAAACCCGTGTACCCCTGCATCGGCAGGCGGACTCTCAAACACTTGCACCACCAGGGAAGCCCAATAATACCTTTTACATATTCTTACCTCATTAGGCAAAGACATGGGGGTTTAAATCTTCAGGACTTGCCTTCTGCATCAACTATATTCCTTTCTGAATCCTTATGGGATAATGCACCTATGAAAGAAAAATTCTTCAGAAACTTTCCTGAATGGCTGAATACAAATGGTTCACAATAGCAAATTACTTCTCCCTGTTGAGGATGTATGAATGCCAGACACAGATATTAACTTGGATGACCCTATCACATTCTGAAATGATGCTAGATAGCCCCATAGATTCTCATTTCTCTGTCTTAGAAATGGAAGGTCTTGCCAGGGAAGGGAATGAGAGCTGTTCTTACAGGCCCCTCGCCACTTACATGTGACGTACAGTTTGGCTCCCTTTAGAAATCATTAGTTCTAGGTTTAATATTCAGAAAATAAAAACAACCACAAAAAGTGAAAACTCAGTGAGAGAGAGATAGCAGGAGAGTGAGGTGATGCAGTTACTCAGGGGATGGGTTAGCAAGGGCCTGTGGAAGTTCACCCAGGCAGGTCCCTGGGAAAGAAGGGTCATTTTAAGTATTCTGATTGTGGATACAAAGAGGAGGGAGCTCAAACCTGGGAGTCTTCATAGGAGTCAGTTTGGCCTTGAAGTGGAAGGCAGGATAAGGGTGCAAATCTCGTGCCTGTTAGGGGGACCTATTTCCGATAAGACTGTGACCCCTCTCTTCCTCCCTCCCTCCCTCCTCTCTCCCTCACTTCCTTCCTACCTTCCTTCCCTCCTTCTTCCCTTCTTTTCTTCTTCCTTCCTTCCTTTTTTCCTTTCTTCCCAGCACCAGAGAAGGAGCAGCGAACAAGATAGATATGCCTATATGGAGTTTTCAGTCCACACAATACATACATATCTGTAGTTTCAGATGGTGACAAATGTTAGAAAGGATATAAAACCGAATAACAGGGTAGGAAAAAATTGGGCTGGGTTGGGGACCCAAAGGAGCTGACATATGAGCTAAGAACTGAATAAGGAGTTGATAGTCATACAGAATGTTCAGGGAAAGAACATTCCAGACAAAAGGAACAGACAGCAAGTGTAAAGGCCCAGAGATAAGAATAGTATTGACATATATGAGGATCTGAAAGAAGACCAGTGAGCCAAGAAGGCACGAGGAAAGGAGATGTGAGTGGGGCGTGGGGAGGGAGACATGTAGGCAGAGACCAGATGATGTGAGGCCTGCCAGGCTGAGGAGTTTGGGGCGTGTTCAGGGGCCACAGGAAGCCACTATAAAATTTAAAGCAGAGGAGTGACATGATTGTGTTCTTAGAAAATCATTCAGGCTGTTATGTGAGGAAAACATCATAGGAAAGTAAGATGGAAGCTTAGCAAAGCAGTTAGGAGACAGTCCAGGTGAGCAAAGGTGGTGCCTTAGGTTGGGATTAAAAAGAGACCAGGAGAAATAAAGAGATGTAAAGCATATTTGTAAAGGATTGCTGGCAATCTCTATCAAACTACCAATGGCATTTTTCACAGAACTAGAACAAAAAATTTCACAATTTGTATGGAAACACAAAAGGCCCCCGAATAGCCAAAGCAATCCTGAGAAAGAAAAACAGAGCTGGAGGAATCAGGCTCCCTGACTTCAGACTATACTACAAAGCTACAGTAATCAAGACAGTATGGTACTGGCACAAAAACAGAAATATAGATCAATGGAACAGGATAGAAAGCCCAGAGATAAACCCATCTTATCTTTGATAAAGAAGGCAAGAGTATACAATGGAGAAAAGATGGCCTTTTCAATAAATGGTGCTGGGAAAACTGGGCAGCTACATGTAAAAGAATGACATTAGAACACTCCCTAACACCATACACAAAAATAAACTCAAAATGGATTAAAGACCTAAATGTAAGGCCAGATACTATCAAACTCTTAGAGGAAAACATAGGCAGAACACTCTATGACAGAAATCACAGTAAGATCCTGTTTAACCCACCTCCTAGAGAAATGGAAATAAAAACAAAAATTGACAAATGGGCCCTAATGAAACTTAAAAGCTTTTGCACAGCAAAGGAAACTATAAACAAGAGGAAAAGACAACCCTCAGAATGGGAGAAAATATTTGCAAACATAGCAACTGACAAAGGATTAATCTCCAAAATATACAAGCAGCTCATGCAGCTCAATATCAAAAAAAAAACAACCCAATCCAAAAATGGGCAGAAGACCTAAATAGACATTTCTTCAAAGAAGATATACAGATTGTCAACAAACCCATGAAAGGATGTTCAACATCACTAATCATTATAGAAATGCAAATCAAAACTACAATGAGGTATCACCTCACACCAGTCAGAATGGCCATCATCAAAAAATGTACAAACAATAAATGCTGGAGAGGGTGCGGAGAAAAGGGAACCCTCTTGCACTGTTGGTGGGAATGTAAATTGATAAAGCCACTATGGAGAACAGTATGGAGGTTCCTTAAAAAACTAAAAATAGAACTACCATACGACCCAGCAATCCCACTACTGGACATATACCCTGAGAAAACCATAATTCAAAAAGAGACATGTACCACAATGTTCATTGCAGCTCTATTTACAATAGCCAGGACATGGAAGCAACCTAAGTGTCCATCGACAGAGGAATGGATAAAGAAGATGTGGTACATATATACAATGGAATATTTCTCAGCCATAAAAAGAAACAAAATTGAGTTATTTGTAGTGAGGTGGATGGACCTAGAGACTGTCATACAGAGTGAAGTAAGTCAGAAAGAGAAAAACAAATACCGTATGCTAACATATATATGGAATCTAAAAAAAAAAAAATTGGTTCTGAAGAACCTAGGGGCGGGACAGAAATAAAGACGCAGGCGTAGAGAATGGACTTGAGGACACGGGGAGGGGGAAGGGTAAGCTGGAAGAAGTGGGAGAGTGGCATGGACATATATACACTACCAAACGTAAAATAGATAGCTAGTGGGAAGCAGCTGCATAGCACAGGGAGATCAGCTCGGTACTTTGTGACCACCTAGAGGGGTGGGATTAGGGGGAGAGGATGGAGATGCAAGAGGGAGGGGATATGGGAATATATGTACATGTACAGCTGATTCACTTTGTTATACAGCAGAAACTAACACACCATTGTAAAGCAATTATACTCCAATAAAGATGTTAGGAAAAAAAAAGGTATTCAGTAGTTTTAAAAGGGAGCTAGCTATGCACTTCGTGGCACCTCCTCTCATTACCCCTTCACAGTTACATTAAGAGACATGAGTTCTGTTAGCCTCACTTTATAGATGAGGAGGCTGAGACTGGGAGCAATTTAAATGGCAGACCCCACCCAGGTCACACAGCTAGAGTGAGGCCAGCACTCAATCCCACGGCTTCTCACTCCAAATCCTGTTTCCTTTTTGCAGCCACTGGACAGGAGGAACACTGAGGTTACACGCTAAAGCCAGTATTCTTCCTCAGTCATGTGAGGGAAGGAGAGTTGCCTGAGTAGGTGTGGAAAACTCCAGTGGCCTCTGCCTGGGGATTCCTGGGCAAGCAGGGAAGTAGTGAGGAGTGCGGTGTCTGCACCTAGTGGTCCCTCGAGCCCCAATTCCCCCACAGCCCAAGGAAACGCCCAGGTACTCCCAGCCAGGCTCTGCACCAGGCCGAGCTCCTTTCCTCTAGCTCCTGCCCCTCGGTTCCTCTAAAACCTGCCCCAGAAGGAACGCTCCTCCAAGAGCCCCTCTGCAGTCTGACCAGCCCCTCTGTGCCTGTGCAACCACACGCACCATCTGTACCGCGTTACTCTCAGTGCCCTGTCTCGGGTGCTCTCCTGCTTTGTAACGTAAGCTTTGACCTTCCCATGTTCCCACTGCTTTCTATCCTAAGGCCAAGGGCAGCGGCTCTTCTATTTATCTGTAACGAGCCATGGGAGAGGGCTGTCGATAGCATAGATGCTCAGTACTTGTTAACAGATGGTCTGCCTCACCCACTGACTCACTGCCTGAGGGAACAAACAGATGTTTCATTTAAAGAATGAGATGTTTTCCAGAAAAGAAGCAGTTAGGATGCAGAGAGGTCAAAGGGAAAATGATGGCCTCCTAGATCCTTTTCACCTCTTTTTCATGACTGTTGCTCTTTTGGGGTGGGAGCTTATTTTCTGCCGAGTCCACACTCTGAGAACCTGGACCCTGCCCCTTCTCTTCTCTTCCCTGTAGTATCCCTCCTGCTCAGTCCAACAAAACCGTCTTAAGTGCATAAATTCTTTTTATCATGGAGACCCTTCTGAACACAAGCTCCATATACCTGAGGGAAAGATAACTATTTAACTGGTCCAGCCGTAATTGGCTAACTAACAAAGTCCTCATAGAGAGTCAAGGCTTCACCACAAGTCAGCCAACTCCCCTTTTACCTCTGATCCTTACCCCACCCCACAGGTCCCCAGGTGAAGTAGCTCCTCCCAGCCACCTGGTGCCTTCCCTGTTTCCCCTTCACAAAGATCTCCCCAACTCTTCTGAGCTGCCATATGCGTTCATGGTTTTCAGTCCACATGCCAGCTCACAACCCTCCAAAAACTGCCTTTTTTCTCTTTACCACCTCTGAGTCCTGACTCCATCAGTCTGACCTCAGTGGTTTGCTGGTACTTATGAGATCATTTCTACCTGGCAAATGATTTCCATCTAGCAACACTATATGCAAAGAGAAGGTTTTGGAGTCAGACAAACCTGGAATCAAGTTATGGCTTTGCCATTTTACTAACTGTTGTGTTGGGGTCACTTTTAACCTCCTTCAACCTCAGTTACCTTACCTGTAAACTGGGCCCAATACTGCGTAGTTGACAGAGTCACTGTGAGAATTAAATGAGACAACATGTATAATACCCGTAGCACAGAGTTCTCAGTAAGCATTAGCTCCCCACCACCACCAGTAGAGTTATTGTAAAGATTAACTGAGTTAATATTTATGAACTATGGAACAGTGCCTGTCACATAGAAAACACACACAAAAAATAATTTCCCCCTTCCTTTTTTTCCCCAAAGAATGAACGCTGGCATATCTAAACTCCATTTTGACTTATACTTATTTCCAAGCCAGGGAAACAGAATTTTATCTAAATCCACATACATTTCAGGGAAGGAGAATTTTGCTATTCGGCTAGAATGTAATTCTTTAATTCTATTTTTTAAATGTATCAAAATAAATTTGAGACGAGTGGAATTTATTCCTAATTTAGGCATACATAGAAAACTTGCCTCATTTCAGACAATAGGACATGTGAACTCAGCTTTAGCCACTGTCCCCAAAGCATAGGCTGACACAAGAACCAAACTCATCAGGGTGGTGACCAGGCAACAGAATCCTATTAACCATGGCCTTTGGAAGTGGTCAAGACATGTCAAACTCAGGGAATCCGGTATTTTTCAGATTCCACAGAATTTGGAGCCTCTTTCTAAGCTGAAGAGGAATGCTACCTTTCTGTTTAGTGGGCCTCTCAGTCAACTGCCCTTTAACCCACAAAGGGCTAGAACGCACATGATTCCCAAGGTTGGTCCAAATATTGGGCATGGAATGAGACCCCAAGGCCCTTTCGGGCTGCCACATCCGTGGGTTGAAATCGATGAAAAAGACCCCATAGGTCCAGGTTAGGCTGGCAGCAGGAGCTGCAGGATGATGTCTTATTTCGTGGAAACATCGCTGGCCTCCAGATTCCTGGGTGAACTCCAAAACGCAGAAATGCCAACATGACCCAGGCTGCTCTCCAAGCTCCATGCCTGTGTCTATCCACAGATCTCGCTAAGCAACCCACATGGGCACTTTGTCCTGAATGAGAACACTCACAAAATAAAAACCCCAGAGATGCTGGGTTAGGTTAACTTTCGGCAGATGATCTTGGGACTATTGTCTGAAGGTTTTATGTTACTGCTGGAAATGGGCAACTATGTTCAAGCAGCTGCCCTTCTTTCAGGGGCTCCAAGCCCGTCCGCTGGGCTGGCACATGGGACCTTTCTTCACCTTCTCAGGCCCACATCCAGGACACAGCTGCATCAGGAGGGTGAATCAACCCCGGTACCAAGACAAAAAGGAAACACAGCCTGCCTCGTGCGCTGCCCCTTCATTCTATCCAGCCTACATGGTCTGTGCTGCTGGGCCTGGTAGGTTGCCAGTGGGATGTGTGATTTCTGGCACCAGGAGTCAGGAACCCATCTGATTTATTTAGATGTGGTGCCACCATGGGGTGGGTCTCCTAAGGTTTCAGTGGCTTTCCACTTTGGATCTTCCCTTCACTCCACTCCCTAGAGCTCCTGCCAAGCCTGCCATGCTTCAGCCTGCTCCAAGCCAGCTCTAAGAATCTACTAATTAAAGGTTCTCCTTTGACATCTTTCATGCGGCCATTTAGGAAACTCCAAGGCAAGTCCTAATCTGAGGACTTTAGCCCAGGTGGTATCACCTGGTTTGAACATAGGCTTTTGACCCCAAAGCCTTTGGGGCACCAACCCATTCCAGAAGTTGTCAATCAAAAGGGAGAAGCAGGTTGGGCAAGTGTCCTTGGTCACCCCCAAAAGATCTACTCTTTGGTCTTCACATCTGTAGTCACTTTGGCCGTGGCTAAGTGGTTTTGTCTTGCCTTCATCCTCTGATTCCATACCCTGCTGTACCCACCCAGCAACCCCACAAATTGTAGATGAGCTGCTCCTGGCCCTTAAAGTAAACAGAGCCATGGCACATGGCACTTCCTGTGGTGACCTCCACCACCCTGGCAGTGGAGAGACATGAATAGAGCGCTCCTCAGCATCTCCTCCCAGACGGCCACTCTCAGTGATTCGGGGCACTGATGCCACTCCCTGGGGAAAATTAACTTCATGTCAGCCCCTAAGGTGATGGAAGAAGGCAGCCGTTTTTCCCTTAAAGCACAGGAATGATGCAAGTAACAGCAGCTGTCATTTAATTGGGTAGTAATGGGGGAGCCATCTATTACAGGAAGAGCTTCTATGCCAGGGATGATTGACTGGAAGAGGCTGCCTGAAGAGCTATGCTGACAACTCTAGTGCTATAATTAAGTTCCCCAGCAAAGGATGCTATGATTGGTTAGCAATGTCTTCCATGGGTGTGAGGAAGGAAAGTGGGAACATGGGAGCTACATATGTGCCATCTCTGTCTTTCATGTAACTTCCAAAAACCTCCTCCTTCCTAGATGACAGCATCTACCCCACAGATGGGGTGGGGAGGACAATGAAAACAGCATCTCAGATGTCCTTTCTAATCTTTCTGGGAGATGGTCCATCCTTTAGCACCTCCCGATCTCATGAGTTCATTCAGTCCAGCATCAAAGGACCCTTTGCTCTCCATGCTAGAAGCTGCTGACTTGTCCTTCACCCGAGTTTCAGCCTGAAGCCATCACTTCCTCTCTATGGCCCTGCGGACACCCTCGTTCCAAGCACCATTCCCAAGAAAGCTGGACCACTGACCCTTCCCTTGGTCCTCCTATCCCTCCTGACCTATATGTTTCATGCCACCTTGATAAGTTATCCCTTCCTGTCATCTACAGTCTTCGTTCCTTTCCCTCCCGTTGGCCCATTCATTCTAACTTCTCCACACACTAGAGGATGGAATTCTCTTCTGGCTATTTGTGGGAGGCTATTTTTGTATATTTCACCTAAGTCAACACTTACTGAGAAATTTCAGTGCATATAGAACTTATATCAGATACCAAAAAATCACACTCTATCCCTACCTGTTGCTTCTCATTCCTGTATGCACTTCCGTGGTCTACATATTGTAGGTATTCATCATAACACTACATATCAAAGCCATTCCCTATCTTTGGTTTCGAAAGCTTCTGCTACCAAGCCACAGAGAGTGTAATCATCCCCTTCATACCAGCCTTCTCCCTGCCTGAGCCCTGAATGTCCCTTCCCAGCTCTGAGTCTTCTCATGGTTTTAGTCCCAAACGGTGGGTTCACACCCCCTCTCCCCTTGGAATCCACCCCATCTCTCACTTTTCCTCATTCCCTGTTGGTCTTTTTTTCTCTCTTTCCTTCTTCAGTCAGAAGGAAGTGAGGCACCACATGAATAAATGTCCTTCCCAAGGAAAATATATTTTTGGCCCTGATTAGCAAATAATTTTTCAGCTTGAATAACACAACTCTCCATCATTTTATTCCTGTCAATTTTTAAGCAATAGCTTAAGCAGTAGTAGGTTGTTTGGGGGCAGCCAGGAAAATGAGCTCTGGCCCAGGAGCCCCAGACTAAAGGAAATCAGACAGCAGGCCCAACGGCAGCAGCATAAACTCTCCATTTCCGTTGTTTTTTCTTTCCATTTGGTTTCCATGGGGCCCTGTGTTGGGGGCAGGGAGGACTTCCGAAAGGACTGGTTTGTATTCTTTAGAAAAATAAGGAACCAAATTTCAGGATGGCAAAAAAAAAAAAAAAAAAAAAAAAAAGAGCATTAAGAAATGTGTTAGGGACCAGTACCTAAGAACTTTGGGTGCCTATCATTTCCAGAAACCCAACTCCAAGGCTAATTTGGAGGGTACCTCATTGACTGCCGTTTCTATCTAAGTGCTCTTTAATAGGTATCAAAATCCAGAAGAGGTTGTACCTTCAGGACTTGGAAATATTTTCCATCCAACTCGCAGCCCAGAATTGAAATGTCCTATTTTGGTGCTGAGACTGAGAAACTCCTCTCCTTTAGGGTTTTTTTTGGGTTTTGGTTTTTGCTTTGTTTTGTTTGAAATTTTATACTACCCTGTGATATTTTATTTACTCTCCTTTAGGTTTTAAACAGTCCTGTGATTCAGCAAGCCAGCAGGCTTCTCTGAGTCATCCATATTTTCTGGGATTTAACACTGGGACCTATGACTGAAATTCACTAAAAGGAAACAACTGAGAACTAGAAGTGGGCATGGCAAATCAGAACTCCTGAGGGCCAAAGCTGATGAGCCTCTGAGTTTGACAGACTCAACAAAGTTGGGGGAAAGTATATCCATCTTCCCTTGCAAGCTCAGATCCCCCTGATTCTGGCACCAGCCTGAGACACCATCTTATGCCTCATCTTTGCAGAACCTCTTAGCTAATTGTCAAGAAATCATGGAGTTTTTCTTTGCTAGCCCTAAAATAGATGCCTTCAAGAGTATTTGTTTTTTTATAAAAGCTTCTTGGAGTTGAAATTCACCTCTAATGGTAACATGTAGTGGGGAGAAGATGGTGTTGGGTTTCTAAAATCACACCATACAGGGACCCACCCCATAGCGTGATGGCGGAGAGAGGGAGAGCAGTGGGTGCGTGCCTCTCCTCCACCATCGCGTCACAGTGCCCTGTCCTAAAAGGAACAATACTAAGTATCTAAAACATACATTCACTCATTCATTCATTCAAAAGATATTTGATTGAGTTCCCCCTGTGTGCCAGGTACTATCCAGGTGCTAGCAAGACTGCAGCAAACCAAACTGACAAAAACCCCTGCCCTCATGGTGCTTACAAATTCTAGACACACTAACAGAACATATTAACATATGAAGTAGGGGCTTCCCTGGTGGCGCAGTGGTTGAGAGTCCGCCTGCCGATGCAGGGGACGCGGGTTCGTGCCCCGGTCCGGGAGGATCCCACATGCCTCGGAGCGGCTGGGCCCATGAGCCATGGCCGCTGGGCCTGCGCGTCGGGAGCCTGTGCTCCGCAACGGGAGAGGCCACAGCAGTGAGAGGCCCGCGTACCGCAAAAAAAAAAAAAACATATGAAGTGAACTTTGCAAACAGTGAACAAAACTCATGGTTCTGTTTTTTCTGTGATACTGTAAAAAAAGACTTAAAAGTTTTAGACAAGATAGGCACTAATAAGAGTACAATCTCGTGGGTAAATCTATTTCTACCAGATCATTTGGAGGCCCACCACCTGCTTCCTCTATCAGGCATACTTTTCCCTGGAAAAACTGGTCTAAAAGCGGGTCTACCTTCCTCGGAAAGCTGGGCAATTTTTTACCCCTTTATAACCATTCCTTTAAGTGAGCCCCAGTTTCCTCCTCTGTAAAATGAAATTATGACCAGGGATCACGAACAAGTTTAACTGGAATAATATGTAAGAAAGCACTTGGCACCATGCTTAGCGTCAGGTATGCAAAAAATTCATTTCTGAGTCACCCAAAGGTCATTCCTATCAGGTGGCAGAGCCGCGCATATTAATCCAGTTGCCCTGTTCATCCACACTCCTCCGACCGCTCCTCCTGGGATCTCTTCCACTTCTCCACCTCGCAAGTGCCGCTTCATCTCCAGGACCCTTCACACACTCCCTGACAGAGCCGGCCCTCCCTCCCTCCCCGCCGCTCAGGCTGGACAACACGCCTCCCTTACAGCAAGCAGCAGCTCCTTTGTAATTATTTGTTCACTTTTCTTTCTCCCTTACTAGATTTTGAACTCTTTAAGGGCAAGGATCATGCTGTAATCTTCTCCTTCAAGTTTATATCTCTGTCACATGCCTAGTACGTGAATAAACAAAATGAATAAATACTTATCGAGAGAATAAATAAATCGATGATAATCTCATAGCAAAGTGAGCCCTCAGTCACTGCGCGCTCCACGGCTCCTGGTGTTTTTAGTGCACGATGTGTGCTTAGGGGCAAGAGCTCGCCAGACGAGAAAGAGCTGTTTTGCAAACCCTGAGAGGGAAAGGGAGGTGGAGGCATCTCTTCAGTCAATAAAAAGCTGCTGATTAGCTTAGTGGCTGGCCCCAAACTGGAGTGAGAACTGGTCTATTAGCACAGTCCAAAAGGGGCTGGATATGGGCTCTGAGCCAGCAGAACGGGAATGGACAAGAGTGGGACGGAGGTGGAGCCGGGGTCACACACCACAGCTGCCTGTGGGGTTCCTTCCACGTGCCCCTCCCTGTGGACCCAGCCTCACCCTCCACGTGGCAGCTGTGAAGCCCCAGTAGGCTTCCAGGCCTGGCTTTGCCTCTTGGCCTTCAGTCTATGGGCATCCTCACCACCTCACCTTGACCTCCCTGAGCAGACACTTAGGATACGAGCTGCTGGGATTACAGCCATCACACTCATGTCCATTCACCTGAGGTCATCACCGTCAAAGAACACCAATGCCAGAATCTTCCTCCACTGTAGCAGGAGGAAAGCCAATCCCGTGTTCCTGAGCATAAGCCCATGGCACTGCAGGACCCCAAGTGCCTTATAAATCACCAAAAATATCAAATACTTCCAGTGTAACTATCCCATAATGTGTACTTTACTAAATTTTAAGTCTTTGAAAGTTGGGGATTTGTGTATAATATGTCACGGCGTTGGCCCCAAATTTCTTAGCACGACCTTCAAAATTCTCTGCAAAATGCTCCCAAACTACCCTCCTGGGCTAATCTCCTCTGTGCGCCCCCTGTCCCTTCTGCTCCCACTGCCTGGACTCCTCCACACCTTAGGGAAGGCCCCGTGGGGTTTTCAGCTGATTGTAAGTTCTTCCGGGACCTACTGCCGTATCGGCACCATGGGTGCGGGGAAACATTGCCCTGGCCTCTCCACCCAGCTGTCACCCTGGGCTGTCAGCTCTAAAAGAAAGCAGAGCCTGGGAGAGTAAAGGCCATGAATGCTTCTTCTTCGCTGCAGCTTTCTGAACAACCCTCCACCCCACCTCCACCCTTGCCGCCTCTGGTTGGTGGAAGCCCTCTCATTACCTCCTGTGTGGGAAGCAACCTGGGGGTCCCACAGGCAGGCGGATTCCAGTGTAGTCTTGGTGGAGCTTCCCTCTCCCCCAGCCCTAGTCCAGAGAGACTCATTCCTCTACCCTCTGTGGTTAAAACAAATCATAAAAATGATAAATCATAAAAATGACGCAATAAAAGGCATACACTGTCAGAGCTGGGCGTGGACTAGGGTGGGGAGAAGGTGTGGAATGAGGCCTTTGGCTCCTGGTGGGCTCTGCTGGGCCAAAGCACTCTCTGGCTAATGTCTCTCGCGTATCAGGGCTCATCTTTCTGAACATCGCCCAGACCCCTTCCCAGGCCCACCCGACTCGGGAGTGTGCGGGGCAGATGTGGAGACAGAACTGAGATGTGCCCATTTGCTTCTGATTGGAAAAGGGTGGGGTGTCTTTGTGTGCCTCACCATTCAGACATTCTTCATGGTGCTATTTTTATCAACAGTAATCATTAAATTGGTGTCAGATGGGCTGGTCCACTTCCTTACACCGGGGCTTTTCCAGGCAAAAGATGTGGTATGTGGCCCACACGAACGCACCTCTGGAACCCTAGGTCTCAGAGCGAGTCCCTCTAGTCCTGGACTGTGTTCCTATGGCAACGAGAGCAAGGCTCCTCATCACTCCTGGTTCATTCCTGACCCGATTCATTTAACAGACATACGTTGAGCACCTTCTAAATGCCAGGCATTGAGCAAGACACTGCGGACTCACAAAAAATATTATCTCTACCTCCTAAGAGACATGCATTTCATGAGAAAGGGCTGGCACGTGAAGTGGCAGTGTCTACTGGGCTGTGCATGTCACAGAAACACAGTGGAGGAAGGATTTGTTTAGTCTGGGCCTCACAGAAAGCTCCATGGAGGTGGTAGCACTCAGCCAGGGCTTCAAAGATAGAGTTAAGTGGATGAAAATACAGGAAAGGGAACCAAGGGCAGAGGCATAAAAAAATGACTCCATAGATTTATCCAAAATCCAGCTGTGAATGCAGCTGTCACCATGGGAGTCCCAGACCCACACCTGCCTGGAGCCTCACCCTGGGAGGCTGTGAGGAAGAGGGCTTCGGGGCAGGAATGCCATCTGCTCACTCCCAGGGCCCTGGCCGTTCTGACTCTGGTTTCAGAGTTTGGCCCCTGAGCAGCGCCCAGCCTCTGGGACAGGGGGGACAGGGGGCGCACAGAGGAGATAAGCCCAGGCTTGGCCTGTAGTGGCTAAAGGGACTCAGGAGGGCTTCCCTGGTGGCGCAGTGGTTGGGAGTCCGCCTGCCGATCCAGGGGACACGGGTTCGTGCCCCGGTCCGGGAAGATCTCACATGCCACGTAGCCGCTGGGCCCGTGGGCCATGGCCGCTGAGTCTGCGCGTCCGGAGCCTGTGCTCCGCAACGGGAGAGGCCACAACAGTGAGAGGCCCGCGTACCAAAAAAAAAAAAAAAAATCAAGTACTTAAAGGGACTCAGGAGGTTGAAGTTAGACCTGAGCCAGGAACCTGCACCGCAGTCCACTTGCGGATCTTGTGATTGAGAACTTAACTCTCAAGTTAGAACTGGGGCCTCTCACTAGACAGAGGTAGCAAGGATGAGTCACTCTATGGAGACTAAGGGCAGAATTTTCTAGATTCTCAATCTTTGAGTTGGGATTATACTTCTTTTAATTAAATGCCTGGAAATTCAGGGTGAAATTTCACAGAAAACGAAAATGGGGCATAACAGGAAAATGGGCAGAAATGTGGCCCTGAGTGATGGCAGAAAGTGGTTTTGCAGATGTCCCCGGACATCCAGGGCTTGGCGCTCTGGTTTTCATTTCCTCTGACCAGACATTCCAAACTCCACCCGCCACGAGTCACGTGGATGCCCAGGCTCAGGCCCACAGGGCGCGGCGGGTGTCACTGAAAGGGCCTCCTCGGCGGCTGGTGTCGGCCAGCTGGAAGAGCCTGTGGTCACCTCTCTGGTCAGGAGCCTCTCTGCTGTGGGCCTCTTTGGCCTTACAGTCTGACTAAAGCGACAGTGAAATTAATGGGATCCTGATGCTCTGACTGAGGCCATTTCCCCGTGTCTCCAAACAGGGATGAAAGAGGAAATGTCATTTGGACGCCAGGAGGCTTTTGAAATTTTCAAGAGGGACCATGCTGACAGCGTCACCATCGAAGACAGCAAACAGATTCTGAAGCAGAGGTAAGGCTGGCGCGGTGAGCAGCTGGTCCTCCAAAGCTTAGCTGGGCCAGCCTAGAGAGAATTGATTTCTGAAAAAAAGGCACAAGGTGTGTGCAGTTTCACGTTGAATGACATCCAGGCTGGTACACTTCTCTCCCATACGTTAAGCCTCACCATCCCATTACTGCTGGGTAAGCAACGTTAGAGCAGGGCTGTGACTGACAGCACTTTGTATACAGTTCTCACATCTCACATGAATTCTCATCAGCCTGGGACTCTATTGCTATTTCACTGCCCCAAAGGCAAAGGAAAAAAATGTCTACAGACCAAATGATACATCTTAGAACTCTAGGCCCTCTGGCTGCTCAGGAAAGCCGTCCTGTACTTCTTGGTCAAAGGAAGTATTCACATGCACATCCTGTGACCCAGACACCTCTGGTGTGTTCCCCAGGCCGGAAGCAGAGCAGGCTACACCATCTGCTGACAGGTTGTCCAGCAAGCCTGTGTTCTGGACCCTTTAGAAAAAAGTTAGAGGTACATCATTTGTTTCAACTAATCCATGAATTCGACGCATGTCCTCAAACTGGACGTGTGGCTCTAGAGTTCAAAAACTAGAGTTCTAGACTGCGAACTCTCATATGTCACATATGACTGCATCTCAGCACACAGTACATTTTCAAAAACTATTTGTTGAATTAAAATGAGATCCAGGTTTGAGAGTCATATGTTTATAAATGTTTCAAGGAAGCATGAGAAGGGGATGAGCTCTCTCAGGAGAACATGTGGAAGTACAAGGGCCTGGAGGGTAGAACCACAGGGAAAGCTTTCAAGGAAAGGGGTGGGGGGTAGGGAGGAGGCCATGAGGGAGACTGAGAAGAGGGGAAGAGCCAGCAGGAAAGACCTGCCTGAGAGCCGAGAGGGGAGACGGCTCCCAGAAGCGTGTTGTCGGGGGTGTCAGATGCTCCAAAGAAACAAGCAGGAGGCAGCAGGCAAGTGCATGGGGGGCTGGCAGCTGGAAGAGCACGGGTTGGGCGCTGGGAGGGAAGGGGCAAGTGAGAAGGAATTGAACAAAGGAGAGAGGGTGAGCAATGTGTTCAGAAAGCCCGTGAGAGGTGGGAGACATTTGTAAAAGAAAAACGGGAGTGGCCTGAGGAGAAGGGAAGTTGGTTTCAGAAGGGGAGAGAGTTGGGCAAGATTGTAGGCCTCAGGCAGAAGCAAGCCAGTTGGGGGGGGGGGGGGGGGGGGGTGCGCGGAGAGCGAGAGAGAGAAAAACAAGGGAAACACTGACCCAGCAAGGCTCCAGGGAGCCGGGCAGTAGGGAATGTCAGAGGGAGGGGAGCCTGGAAGGAAGCCTGAATAGAAAAACACAGCAAGATGGGCTGATGCTGATACATTTAGAAGTGGGGGAAAAGAAAAAGGAAAGGCAGGGCTTCCCTGGTGGCGCAGTGGTTGGGAGTCCGCCTGCCAATGCAGGGGACACGGGTTCTTGCCCCGGTCCGGGAGGATCCCATGTGCCGCGGAACGGCTGGTCCCATGAGCCATGGCCACTGAGCCTGCGCGTCCGGAGCCTGTGCTCCGCAACGGGAGAGGCCACAACAGTGAGAGGCCCATGTACCGCAAAAAAAAAAAAATAGGAAAGGCAAGCAGCATTGAGCGCCCAGCCCAGCCTGTTGACCAGTGACGTTTGCACTTGGGGGACATGGATCCCAGATCACTTTAGGAATTCAGTGAAGGCCAGAGCAGCCCTCCTAACAAAGAGGTGTCTGCACCCGCTGTGACCCAGCAGTTCCCCTCCTGGGTTTTGAGCCATCATGCCTCAGTATCTATAGGGATTGGTTTCAGGACTCCCATAGTTACCAACGGCTCAGGCTCAAGTCCCTTATAAAAAATGGGTAGTACAGTCGGGCCTCCAAATCCACAGGTTCCGCCCACGGAGCCAGAGGGCCGACTGTATCTCCCGAGAGGTTCTCATGGATTCAGGAGGGGACATACATGAGGATGTTCACAGCAGCTCTGTTTGTGGCCAAGGAGCACTGGAGACCTTGTGGGCATTGTGGGCATCATCCCTGGGGAAGTCGAGAGATAGAATGCTGGGGAGCTCTCTGTGCAGGCTGCATGTTGGGGAGTCAGATGTGGCAGGTGGGAGATGGATTAATGCACACATACCAACAAGGACAGCGCTAAGTAAGAACACACGATTTATGTAAATTATAAACAGATGCACACAAAGCAAACAAAAACAGCTGAACAAAAAGTATACTTTCACCTACTTTGACCGTAAGAATGGCTGCCTCTGAGGGGAGCAGAATGGGAGCCCAACATGGGATATGAGTGATAGATGAATAAACCAAGGGGTGGGGAGAAGATAAAGTGAATCTAGGGAAAGCTGAAGACTCTGTCCCCAGAGGAATGGAATATGCACATCCACACAAACTTTAGCCTGTGAATCCAGGGGTTTCACAGACTTTCCAATGCTTCCTCCCTGGTGCAGGCCATGTATTTTCAGCAGAGTCAGTTGGGCGTGTTGAAGCAGGACACCTTGTTCGTCTGGAGACAAGCATATGAAGCTGGATGACAACTGCCTCGTCCAGTGACTTCCGAGGAGCTCTCAGCTGTGTCCGCACCTCAGGCTTCATAGCTTATACGGGCACCTCGTAACCCTTGCTTCACAGTAAAATGACCCATGGAGCTTGTAAAAGCTACCAGAGCCTAGGCCTGACTCCCCAGATAGTCTCACTGAATTAGGTAGAGCCTGAGCATCCATTTGTTTCAGGATTCCAACATGCCACCAGGTTTGAAAAACACTGGCCAGACAGAGACCTTGTCCAGAGACCTTGAGACCCAGAACCTCTGCAGGAAAGCCTCAAAACTCCACAGGTTAAACCAGTTACCAGGCGACTCCTCTGCACATTCAGGTTGAAGAACCACTGGCTTAGGAAGAACATAATACTTTGTCTTCCTTGTTCTAGATTGGCATGGCTCCAGGATCGGGCTTGTACCCTTGAGTTTAGGTCTTTTCCCAGCGGGGGGTGGGTCGAGGGGATGGCAGAGATGAGGATGTTGTGGGCTTCCAACACAGCGCTCACTTAGCTCTAGTAGAATAGTAGAGTTCTGACAGCCCACGGGACAGATGTGCTTTTGGGTTCAAATACATCTACATCGCACAGGATGGGCTGGTAATAATGGTGGTCCCGTCTTCCTTGTGGCCATGAAGCAAAGGAATTAATGAAATTCACACAAAGCTCTCCTCTGAGAAGAGGTTTTCCCAGGAGTAAATCAGTCTTTTAAAATCAAATGAAAAGTCAGGAGGCCAGCCCACATTTTTAAAATGTCTACATCTGTTCAATGTTACCAATTATTAAAGGAATATTTGGTACTGAGGAGAGTAAGCCATGGCCTACTCTTTTCTCAGGATTGGAAACTTTTTTGCATTCACGGAGAGTATTCAATTATCAGATATTACATGCTCATAACTGCGATGGCAGAGGACAAAGAGAAGTGTTTTTATATGAAAACAAATAACTACAACCAGTGCTCCCATAGCAGACATCAAAATAAAGCATGACTTCCACGCCTCCCTTTAGAAAACGGTCTGCAGTAACCCTGATCCCTTCCACAGATTTGCTCCCATTCCCTCTACTGACCAGGAGCACCACATGGACCATCTGTGGGAGGACTGACCGGTCCTGGGAATACAGACATGTGCCAGAGGGGTGTTCCTCAGGGCGGCGTTAAATGGCTGTTCCCTAACCCTACTTCTAGCAGACTTCCTCTTAGAAAGCCTTACCTTTCTGGTAATCCTAAGCCACCAAGACCCACAGGCCTGGGCTCCCACTTTATTCCCCGCTTCTCACGTCAAAGAACTCTGCCATCCGATGGCTCAGGTGTTGAGCCGTCCTGTTGGAAAAGTCCACGAAAGAGGGGCTAGGACCCCACACACGAACCTTGTTAGCCAATGGCAAGTAGCTTCTAAGCTCAAATGTAGGGACTATTGGTGGCCCAGATCCCTTTGAATTCCCTCAGCTCCCTCAGAGTGCAAGGCTGATGCCGAGATGCAGGAGGGGACCATCAATGGCTCAGACATCAGTGTTACTCAGTAGGAGCGATTTCTTCCCCTTCTTGCCGGCACCCTTTGCTACCCCACAGGGAACTTCTAGCGCATCTCAGCTCTGCCCCCAGTCTGGGGAAAGTTGTGCTTGCCTGCCTGTGACAACAGAAACAAGATGTTGGCACATTCATGGGATATTTACCCTTCGGTGAACTAGAGCACGTGAGCCAATTCTTAAGCCGGATTTCTCAATAGAAGGCAATTCAAGTAGAAGTGCAGTTGAAAATCATTACATTTTTCAGGCATGACTCATCCTCATAGTATATAATAATATGAAGAGAGGCTGGAAACTCCATGCTTGGCAAATTCCAGTGCCTGGGCACCACACAGCTAACTTTCTTTTGTGGTAGATCTTTCATGCAAACTGAATCCCCTGTCACTGAGTCCCATTAAGTAACAAAAGAATAAATAAATGGGGAGATTAGCCACAATTGGAAACGAAGGCATTGATAATGTGAAGTAAACCAAGAAAAGCACCCCTTCACTCAGTTGGATCCTTCGGATGGAGAGTAGATCAGCAATCTAACGCCAACGGGAAAACTGGACCAAGAGTGGCGAGAAATCTCGCGGCACCATCTGGAAATAACGTCCATGACAAATAGGAGTTCCCTGGTTCCTATTAGACTTCAGTTTTAACCTTTATTATTTTGCCATTTGTTTTTTGTATTTACACCTTGTCTCCTGAACAAGAATTATGAACTCTGAGAGCAGAGATTAGATTAGAATCTTCTAAGCCTCCCACAGTTTTTTAAAACAGTGCTGGCCACAAAAATGGTACTCAAGAACACTGCTTTTTGGCTTGAGAATGACAATTTGAACTTGACTTTGAGAAACTTTAGCAGCCAAGAAAACTGCATGAGAACCGCTTCCTAGAAGTAGGTGAATGCAGCAGCGGCTTCCTGAGAGTCAGGGAAGGAACCGCTTAATGGGAGACAAGAGGGCAGCCATCTTGATGGGGAAGTGGGATGAAAGTTTCTGTTTCGGTATTTTTAAAAAGTGTAAAGGAAATGAAAGGTGGATCTTCATCACAATATAACAGAGGCAGCCAAAGTACCATGTCAGGGACAAGTCAACAGAGGAAAGAAAGGGCATAGATACAGACTATACAGACATACGGTCTTTCTCTCTGATGGGGAAGAAGATTGGATGTTTGTTCACTCTATGAATAATCAACATATTAAGTTAATCACCCCAGACCAGAAGACAGGAAAGACTGAAAGGTAGGAAATAGCCCAAAGGCAGGCAGCATGAATGCAGGGAGCTGAGCAAGCAGTCGTTGAAGTGGCCTGGGGGAGAGCGACAGCTCCTTCCCAAGGCAGATGGAGTAGGGTGAAGCTCAGTGGGACGTCAGGACAGGTACTGAGGACGTAGAATGGGCGAGACTCCAGGGCTGAGTGAAGGATCCAATGGGGAGCAGGGCAGAGGATGGTGTGCAGGTTACTGGCATGAGCACCTGGATGAGTGGGTGCTGTGCAGCGAGAGGAGAGAGGATGGGAGGAAGGCACGGAGGTCTTCAGGGAAGGGCATCAGTTCTGCTCTAGATCCCATGGGTTTTAATTATCTGCAGGGCATCAAATGGGCAACTGGATAGTGGGTCAGGGAATAAAGCAGGGCCAAGATGGAGATCTGGGAGGTGTCCCTAGAGGTGACCAATGAAGGCACTGCCTAGAGTGGAACGAATGGAATGCCCAGAGAGAAGAGGTAGCTTAAGGAGAGGGTCTAAGACTAAACCCTGACCATCACCAACATCTAAGGAGCAGGCTGCAGAAGAAAAGCCTGAACAGGAGACTGAGAAGCAGCAGCCAGGGAGAGAGGGCAGAAAACGGTGGTGGGTGATGTAACGTGGAAGCCAACGGGAGAGAATTGTTTCTACTCTGTGGACAGAGCCTGGCACACAGTGGGTGCTGTTGGGTGGGTGAGGGCTGGATGTCACAGGGAGCCAGGCTTGTGAAGGAACAGCCAGAGCGCTGCGTTCCTTCTTCCTTCCAAACCCAGGCCTCGCCCCAAGATAGAGCTTTCTCTGCACGGGCAGGTGGGCAGAGCAGTCTGCCGGGCCCCACTCTGGAACTGCCCCCAGCACCATATGCTCCTCACATGGAGCCACGCAGAGATTCCCCGACAGGAATGTTTTGGCACCGGGAGTAGGAGACCCTCAGGGGCTCACAGGTGGTACTGGTTGAGTCTCAGCGGCTCCCTGGCACCAGCTTCCTCCCAGCAGCCTCAGATATCGTCCAGGAGGGCGGCACCCCTGGGGAAAGTCAGCACAGGTTCAACCACCTGGACCACATCCCTAATGGGAATGTGCCCCTTTTAGAAGCTCAGGAGTCAGGAGGCTCCCGCTTGGGAAGATCAGAACGCGGGCTGGGGCGGGAGGAAGGGGAGGGGGCGGGGCTGGGGGAGACTTGGGCTGGGAGGTGTGGAGGTGCAGGGTGCCCGGGAGGAACAGGGCAGAAGTGCGGGGCGGGGGGGGGGGGGGGGGGGGGCGGCACCTTCTTTCTCATCTCTCCCGCCATCCCTTACTCCCCTCCTTCCCCCTCAGGGCTGTGCTTCCTTAGGCAAGGGTTTGTCTTGACAACCAGAGATCAGGAAAACACGTGGGTGGGGTGGTCCGAGCAGTGACAACTGCAGCCTGAAGGGAAAATGGTCTGGCGGAGACAGGGCGGCCCTCGGCCCGCACCTCTTCAGTGGGAAAGCCCATTTGAGCTCGCGCTGGGCTGCGGAGGAGAGCATGGAACAGCTCCTGGCTCCCGGTGGTGTCCGCCAGCCCGGGTGTGGGGTGGCTCTTCGGAGACGGTCGACCGCAGCACTAAGCAGCTCCTCGCCGTGCCCCCTAAGGCACACGTGGGCACCGGCCAGGCTGGGGGGCTCCCTTCCAGGCCTGTCGGAGCTTCTCTGAGCCGGGCTGCTGCGGAGATGGCCCATTCTGCCTGCAGGATCTTCCCTCCTCCAGCTCTACTCTGGTTTCCTCCAGCATTGACATGAATGTCAGCAGCTTTGCAGCCCTGCTCTTGTGTTTTCCTCATTCCCAAGAATCTAAAGCTTCCAGAACTCTCTGGAACAGGCAGTAAGGGGGGCCACTCATTGAGCAATTGAGGACTATCAAACCCCATGAAATCCTAGGTATTGGGGATGGATGCAGCGACCACCAAACAGTTAGAGCCCCGCACTTGGCAGAACTTCAAGTATGAAGATAGTCCTCATCTAAGTGGCCCGGACCAGACCTCAGAGTCTCTGCCCAGGGGACAGAGACCAGAATGAGCCCACAGAGCCCAGCACAGTGATCTACACATGATATGATTATTTGCTGAGCCGAATTCAGTCTTCATGGCATGAAATGGGATTGCACTTCTCTCCAGAAGGTGACAGGCACTAGCTGAGGAAGGGACGGATGTCATCTGTGATGATCCTGAACACCCTTAATAAGGAGGCAGAGGTGGAGTCCCAAGAAACCGAACACTAAGAGAAAATTTAGTCCCCTTCCCTGGAAACGTCTGTCTGCAATCTCAGGCCCAGCAGACACATTCAGAAAATAGCAGTGACATCATTCACGCCTCTTTTCCACTGAGCCTGGAGGCTGCGGGGCACTCTGACCTTTGCTTGTGTTGTTCCCCTGCCTGGAATGCCCTCTTCTCCCCACTTCCTCTAACAAACTCCTGCTCGACTAAAGCATTTATGGATGAAGCAATGTGACATCTGAGATTTACTGGGATCCGGAAAGATTTGGGGATGGGGCATTGACATTTCATAAGGGCCCGCTGTGTGTAGGGGCCTGGATGGTATGGTTTTTACAGAGGCCATTTCCTACACTTCTCCGTCACGGGTTGGGGTCTCAGGGGGCATCTCAGGAATACCTGTTAGAAAATAGGAGTCATTCAGTAAACTCAGCACAGCATCTGGTAGACTAGTGGGCAGCAATCTAAGAGAGTGGAGAAGTTTCTGATAACATAGGGAAGGACTCAATGCTGAGTAAAAACAAAACACCCAAAGCACAAAAATCATATATTGGTATGATCTTAACTCTGTAAAAACTGGCCAGAAAGAAGACTGGATGGATCTCAAAATGAGCTTATTTCTGGGTAGGGGATAATTAGGGATTTTTTCTTCTTGTTTTTATATGTCCAAAATGTGATTTAGCATCATATATAACAGGAGTAAGCAAATTCTTTCTGGAAAAAGCCAGATAGTAAATATTTTCAACTCTGCAGGCCCTATAGTCTCTGTCCCAGCCACTCGACCCTGCCTTTGCAGTGAGAGAGCAGCCTTAGACAATAAACAAACGAATCGGTATGGTTGTGTCCCATACTACTTGATTTACAGAAACTGGTGTTGGGATGGATCCGCATCACGACCAGCCATAGTTTGCTGGTCAGAAAAAAAAAATGTTCTTTAAGTATTCTTTGACTCTAAGATCTTGGCACTGTGATTAATAGAGCACAGTACAGAAGGCTTACAGCCGTGCTTTACTCTGGTTCCCTTGTCTCATAAAATACTAGAAATCAAAAGTAGATTTGATAAATCTACATAAATCAGAGACTATGAGAATGAAGTTCTATGCTGGAGAGAGTAGTAAAAATTCATGATACCAGTAATTAATACAAATTTTATCTCTACTTTTAAGCCTAATATATTTCATTCATTTAAATTTTTTTTATGTCTTTCGATAAAGCTTTATAATGTTTTAGAGACCTCTCGGAAAGCTCTTATTTTTAAAACATAATTTAGGATGAATAGAAAAGGTTAAGCTCTCATTTCTTTTTTTTTTTTTCCTCCAGATTTTCCGAAGCAAAGGCCCTGGGAGAAAATATAAATGAAGCAAGAATTAAAATTGGTAAGCAGATGATATTCTGTGAGCCTCTTTCACAGGCCATTTTCCTGGTGAAAATCAGGTCATGATGTGCTTCCAAATAGCTGTGAGGATGAGTTTCAGGAGGTCCCTGCCAAGGAAGCCGCTTTCAGAGCACCTCTCCTTGGAAGTTTGTCATCTCTCCTACCATCCATCAGGAGAAGTACTTTCTTTTGTCTAGAACTTGAATTTTTCGTCCTCATACAGCCTTGAGCTCTAGCATCCGAATGAGAAAGTTTTGCTTTTCCTGGTGTTTTCCAGCAGTAGCCCAACTGGTCATAACTGTACAATTAGAGCGACATTTCTCATTTTCAAGTGCCATGGAACCTCCCAGAGCTTATACTTATTGTTTTTGGCCCAGGTGCCCAATTTTTAGCGCCATTTCAGTAAGCCGCCTGGAGGATGAGAGGAAAGAACGAGTCACTGTGCCTTCCCAGGGCATAGGCTGCCCAGCAGGGCTCCCTCACTTTAGTGAGCATCCCTGGACCCGTGAGGTTAAGGCAACAGGCTAACTCGAAAATAGTATGCCTCAGATCTTTGTCAAAGTGAGAGGAAAATGCTTCTTTCACACCAGGCTAGAAGACACAAAGTGACCCATCTCCCAGGCTGGGGCAGCTTCACGAAGCTGCAGCTTCCCTGTGGCTTCGTCTCTGTGCTAGGGAAAGCAGGAGTTACCTGGTCACAGCTGACTCCCTGTGTCCCCCTTGTCCTCACCTTTCTCCTCTCATAAGTGAGGACAGGACGGAAGCCACTATGAATGTCCCTTTTGGCTTTTCCTACAGAATATGGAAGCTCACAACAGCCTCAGGTCACTTCAGTTAGGGAAACAGGGAGCCCCACGTTCTCTTCTGTGGCCTGAGTGGAAAAAGTTGAGGCCACCAAGCCCTGAGCCATGCCCAGTACCAGGCCAAGAATCTCCAGAGTCTCTGAGATTCTTGACTTAAGGTCCAGGATCTTGGATGGAGGAAAAATGCATCTTTGTTTTCACTAACCTCTAACTTCAGTTTAGCACTCCCTCCAATGATGAATGTCAGCAGCAGACCACAGTAGAGGTAGCAGCACCCATCACGGCGGAAATCACAGACATTTTCATTTCACAGCACAGTTAGCAGACATCATAAAATATCTTTTATACTCATCAGTACTTCAAAATTACAGGAGTTATTAGACTCACCAGTAGATCTTGTTATTTAATGCATTTATATAAAAGCACATAGATATTTCTATATCACAAAAATTTTTTTAAATTTTGATAACTACTTCAGTGTAATTGGTCTCTCTTAAAATCCTATGTAAAACTCCTTTCTTGGCGTGAATTCTCAAAACTCCTAATACTGCATGAAAAAAAAAAATTGGAGGTCAGGAGCACTTTTCTAGAGATAATATCCATAGTTTATCTGATTCTCAAAGGGGTCAGTGACCCAAACCAATAGTGAGGGAAGGGGAAGCAGGCTTAAGTGGATCCAGAGCCGGCTTGTCAGAATTGTCTGACCGGAAGCTCCTAACGGTCTGTTTGCATCCCTGGGGAGACAAGAGGGAAGGACCTTTTATAAACCGTTTCTGCCCAGAAAGTGATAGTAAAGTTTTGCTCTTGAAAAATATCTAACTCTCGAAACCAAAATGAAACTGTTCCAACACTAATGGACTATGCTAATTATGGAAGGCACCAGTGGCCTATACTAATACACTTAGTGTTTCTCTCTGAATACAACGAGTTGTTGTCACAACTAATTCTAAGTTCACCATAATTTTGGTGCGAAAACATACATTGATGAGTCCAGTTTGCCACATTCTTGGGATTAGGCAAATTGGAGGCTGCCCCACAAGCTGCCCAAGAGGCAGGGGCCCGGGGTCTGAGGGATGTAATTGATCTTCCAGAGAGGGTGTCTGTAATTTACACACAAAGAGTCCAGGTATACTAGAAGAAGCCCTGGACAAGCAGACCTTTCTGCTTTCTAGATAATAATAAGTAGGGCTCATACCAGTGTTAAAATTCAAACATTTATTGCTAACAAGAAAGTGGCTGCTAGTTCAGTGGTGCTAATAAAACCAGTGTTACTCTTACTTCATTCTATGCAAATAGTAGACTAAGACCCATCTCCTGGCCAAGCATCTTTCAAATGTGCTCTTGATCCAAGGAGGGCCCAGGTCAGTGGATCGCTGAGACTCAGCCCCATTACTCAACAAGCCCTCATGGTGCTTGACCACAGGGAGTAGCCCCTCCACCACTGCATCTCAGACACAAGGTTAAGATTAAGGAAGTACAAGGTGGAACTTGTACACATATTTAAAATTTCCAAGGCGACTTTGAAGGGAACTGGTTTCAAGAGATTTATGACATTACTGAGTGCATTTTTCCTAGGGAGAAATTAAATCAAGTGGAATTTTCATTCCCCTCCAAGTCCTTTAATTAGTCTAAGAGTCAGGAGGTGGGAGCGTGGCACAGATGTACCATGACTTGCGTGGGATGATGACTCAGCTCCCCTCCCAAACTGAGCCACATCCTGCCTCTGGACCTCGGGGCAGGAGTGAGATGCTGGGGGGTGCACATGTAATTGGCCTGCCGAGAGGAAACGGAAGCTGCGTTTGTGATCTACACGTCAGCCAGCCCACACGCTTAGAGCTCAGGTTGCCACTGTCTCTTCTCAGGCAATTTGCTTTTTCTCTGACATCGTGATCTAGAGCTGCCACTTGAATTTCATTCTTAAAAACCCCAAAGGCTATTAATTCAGGAGTGACCACATAATATCTAATTTTTACATGGCATAATCAGTCAACCAAAAGTTCCATATTATTTCCTTTTCTTATAACAAGCCAACCCAAACTAGGTAGATTAAACTCTTGCCACAAACTCCTTTTTTGTCCTTCTCTGTACACCATTTACATCAGTCCTGATGTTGAAACAAGTTGAAATCAGAAATGGAAGAAATAACCAACTTAGGATCTCCCCCAAAAATAACGGTGTCTTTGTTTCAGAAAGGAGAGCCATTTTCATTGCATTTGCCTGTCCCATACACAATAGCATTTAGGCTGCTTTCCATCACATGGGGCTGTGTTTTGAACACATTCATGTATACCCACCTCCATTCATCATATCTCTAAAGATGCCATTAAAGCCCAAACTGTAGGGAAGGAAACAGATGGCTTCCAAAGCAGTGGCAAAAACCAGGCCATTTTTCACTTATTAAAATCCTGGCGTTGGTTTTCATCAGTGAGCTACCACTGGCAGCATTGTCTTTGGCAACAAAGGACAATGAATGGCTGTTGTTTGGCTTGAGGCCCACCCTCGACCAGTCCAGGAACCAGCTGCTGTGGAGGCAGGTGAAAGAGTCTGACTGACACGTCTTAGCACCTCTTCGCCCTCCACAGACCCCTACAGGCCTAAAGGAAAATGCCCATCACAGGTCGCTGCACAGAAGGGTTTTCACCGGGGAGCCAATCAGTGATCACTTCAGAAATCACAGGTAATGTAATAGGAGTAGCTGTCAGAGAGCAGGAAACGCTAGAAAAGCGAACAGAACATTCTGGAAGTTTTCTTTCTCCTACTCCACATTCAAAGAAGGACCCCCAACCCACCATTTGAACAGTACACTTTTTTAAAATGTATCTCCTGAACATTTGGGATTTGGGAAAATCATTACTCAGATCTGGGTCTCCATCAGCAGAATACACAGGACTATTTTCCGTCGTACATTTTCTGTACTTTCATCTTCCACTGAGGTTTACTTCTAGACCTACCTCGTGCATATTGGCTTCTAGTATCTCACCCTGGCGTAAAGGAAAGGCTATATCCAGATCGTCTGGCTAGGCCGTGAGGACCTCTATCAAGTCTATCCTTTTGTTATCATTTGTCACCAACTCTGAATAACCATCACACCCACAGCAGCTTCATTGAGCACTGACTCTGGGCCGTGTCAAGAACTTGACAAGCGCATTATCTAATTTAATCCTCACAGAGAAGAGTCATTACCTATAAAATGGATATTACCATATGTCATAGAGTCTAAAATAAACAATTCTTACAGTCTTAACACCTCTGAAGTCAGGAAAACATTTGACCATTCACTTGGCCATTTTTTCATTTTAAAAACCTCTGTAATGAGACAGGGTCTTACAATTGATATAGTCTAGATTCTATGAAATATAGTATTATCATTATTTTGCAGATTTTTTAAAAACGGAGTTTCAGGGAGGTGGCCTACTAAGTGGCCAAGCTGGAGTCAAAGTCCATTTCTGTCCAACTCCAAAACTTTTAAATACAGTATACTATCCCCATAAATTCAGATATATCTGACTCTGAAGATTTTTTCTTAGTTTAACATTTCACTAAGCTGTTACCCAGTTCTCCTGAATCTCTGCCCTTTACCTGATGTGCCCGACAAAAGGCTCACACTAGACCCTAGCTTGTGCACACATAGCCCAAGAAGATGAAAAGAGTCTTTGTAACATGATTAACGATAGGTCACCTTTTGCCCAATGGGGCTCAGTTGCAGGCGTGAGTGGGGTCGGACACCCAGCCTACCCTTGCTCTCCATCCCATGTGCACTGGCCCACAGTTGTATCTGCCCTAGGAAGAGGCGCCTTTTTCCAATTTGCAGAAAGGTGCACTGCGGGCTTGCAGCATCCCTGGTAGGCTTCAGTGTCCCACATTTCAACTATCATTTTCAGTGGTTTGGAAAATAGAATAGAGGGGTTGTATTTTCAGGCTCTATACAATTCCAGCTCAGTGGGTTTACCGATGCTTCAGAAAACATGAGAGAATTCAAAGCATAAACTTAGATGAGGTTAGTAAGAATGGGTGTAATGAACTGCTTATGCTTAAGTACCAAAACCAGCACCAATAAAGTGGACTAGAGAAAGCCTGATTAAGGGCACACATAGAAATCATCAAGGACCACAAAATAAAAATATGTCACCATAAAGTGAAAAAATACTACGTTCTCAAAAGTTAAAAAATGCAAAAGTCAAGACGTCACCCTTTCGCTCTGCCCAGCATTTCCAGGTGCGCTGTGTTTCCTCGGGAGCTCTACCTCTCTACAGGAAGAGAGATGGTTCAGAGAAAAGCAGCTAAAGTCGTGATGAAAATGTTATGAGGTAGATTTTTTTGGCTTTATTAAGTAATCCACCAATTTTATTTTAAATAATAAGCTCTGCTTGCCTGTTAGAGTATTTAGTTCGATTTTCCTAAGTACTCTTATCAAACAAATTTAATTAATCTGTGTTCAGCTTGTATTGGCCAGGATGTTTGGCTGTAAGTATGAAAGGAAATTTATTGTCTCATGTAACCAGGAAATCCAAGGAATACAGTTGGCTTCACATGCAACCTCATCCCCCTCCTCCCATCTCTCAGTGCTACTCGACTAGGTTCTCTGATAGCCTCTCCCCATTTAGTGGGAAGGTGCCTCTGAAAGCTCTAGGCTTACATGGTCTATAGAATTCATAATGCCAGTAAACAGGGTCTTTTCCAACAGTATTGGCAAAAGTCCCTGGAGGGAGGGATGACTGGCCTGGCTGAGGTCATACCCCCATCTCTGAAGCAGTCCCTGCATTCAGGGGAATGAAACACTCTGACTGACTGGTCCTAGATCCTGTGCCCACTCCTCGGGGCTTAGCCCATCTGCTCCACACAAGCTGAACACGATTTTTAGGGAATTAAAGAGGTATCTTTCCCCAAAGGAAGAAATGTTGGGCCGACAACAATCATATTCACTACAAACCTTTCAGGTATTGATCTGTGGCTTGAAACAAGATGCATCTGTAAAGGAACGAATAGTAGTTCCTGTGAGAGACTACAACGTTTAGAGTAATTTATCCTGGAAAAAAGAAAGCTGTGAATGAGGAATTTAAAAACTGGCTTAAGTACTGGTGCCTCTGCCATAATGGAATAAATGCAAAATTGCATGATAAAAAAACTAGCAGGGATTGTAGAAGAATTAAGACTGAGAAGACCTCTCAAAACCCATGCAATTTTATAACGAGTACTCTAAGAAAACCAATTGCAATGCTAATAAAAATAATGATATAAATTTAAAAGACATGTTAAATTCCTAATGCATAAGGAAACACTATGTAAAACAGCCATTTTTTTTCCAAAATGAGGCTATCATGGTAGAAGAGCATATAGGAAGGGCTGAGGGCTGAGTTATGGAGGCGTGAACAACACATACAAAGATGGGAATGGCGCCTCAACAAGGAAGAAGCGCTTCCTTCTAAGAAGGATCACTGACCACAATGGACTCGGAGGAAGAGTGTGGGGAGAGGGGTGTGTTCAGTCCTGAGCTTCCCCCCTCAACTGTTGGGCTCAGCTCTGCTAGTTTTGTGTTTAACGACCTTTTCTTGGTGATACAAAACTTGAATTTACTAGGAAAAAAATCCTATGTCAACAAATGAGTCTGCTGTATGATACTGACCTCAGCTCCCTCTAACCAACTGCATATGAGTGATTCCTGTTAAAGAAACCTAGTTGCATGAGGACAGACTGGGTATTACTTGATGTTATACAGAGGGACCAGTAAATTGTAGTTCATCTTTAAGGACACTCAAAAAGGAAGAAAAAATTTTCAGTTGTATTGAAACTATAGCTGATCATGTGAAAAAGACATTTTTGTCAGAAAAGGTAATTAAATGGATATAGATTCTAGGAATCATTAAAATCAGGATAGATTGGCACCTTTCTGAGATGACTCAGTGTATATAGAGATGAAAAGAGCAAAGCAGATTTCTTAAAGTCCTTTCTGTAGCAATTCAGAATGTTGAGATTCCAAGACGTGCAATTATTGGAGTGACAGCCCATAACCAGTACAACTGATGTCTTCTTAGAATTGATTGAATGTTTGCTCTCATACTTTGGAGATCAAACAACAACAACATGATTTGAGCAAGCTGGAGGGCTGTGGAGTATATTAACTGACAAGAGGTAATGCTAATAATTGTCATATATAAAGAAGGAAGCAGTGATTTGGTCGGAATGCCAGGAAAAAAAGAAAAAAAAAGATGGATGGCTGCCTCCCAAGAGTCCTGACAGGGTGGTCTTACCTTAGTGAATGAAACAACGTCCAGGATCTGGCCTTGCTGGGTGGACTCAGGAAGGCTGTCCAATGCCAGTCAAACTCACTATAAACCAGAGAGGCAAGCTATTAATTTTCCATGGAGGATGTTCTTTTATAGACAGGAACTCTTAAACTGCCTCCATCCAGGGCCCCTTCTCCCTGGGGAAAAAGTAGATTCCTTATTGGAAGGTTAGTAAATAAGCATCCCCAAGCACAAAGGGAGTCAAAAAAAGGAGAAGAGTTTTGACAGGTAGGTTCCCACGGTCACGGGGAAGCCACGCCAGGCGTCCACCGCCCGCAGGAGCGAATATCCCCAGAGCAATTCAGGCAGCCTCCAGCCCAACCACCCCTCTTCTGTGCACAATACCCTTTTCTCCAGAAAAGATAGAAACCACTTGTTAGGTTTCTACTTACTAAACGATAATTATATCCCCGCTCCTGCCTCTCGAGGGTGAACCCCAAGTCACATTGCTTCAGGTCATAGGAATAATCAGTTCTACTTGGCCCCCTTGATTTTCAGACATAGGAACCCAGTTGAGCTAGCTCAGGCCTAGGATGCCTGCATGGTGATGAATCTCCCTGAGATACAGCCATGAGATCTGAGAGCCCTCCGAGCTGCAACGGGAGCCAGAGCCAGGACCCGGGGTGGGGTGAGGGGGGTCATCGGGAACCAGCGCGGCTCCAGAGCCCAGCACACTCCCCGTGCATCCCCTGGGGCCTCTTGCTACCTCTGTGCATGTCTGCTCTCGCAACCTGCGGGCCCTGCTGACCCTGGGTCCTGCTCGCTCGTGGCTTTGGTCTGCTCTGGCCCCAGCTGTACCTGAAAACATCCTTTAACTCTGTTCCCAAGGTAACAAGCTAATTATTTGCTTGTTTCTTAGCTCAAAGTTATGAGAAAGAGAACTTGACTGGCCCGATTTATCTTTTCTAGGCCTTCAGGACAGCTGCTGATGGCGAGCTTAAGAATGTGCTGTCTTTGAGTCAGAAATGTACCTCTGGTCCAGGCAGATGTGGCCAGGGAGGAAGAGAGGTCTTGTGTTTCAGAAAGTGTCCACCTAGGCAAAAGAGGGTGTGACAGGGGAGGTTTCTGTTTTATAAACAGGATGGATAGAGCAGACACAATGATTGACATCTTGCATTCTCTCGGTTCTATCTCATGGGTGTGAAGATTTTTGCCAGTTCAACTCTTATAAGGCGACATCAATTCCTTTACTTCTAGGTTCTCCAGGAAGCATCTTGCCCTTGTCCCTTTGTTTTACCAACAGGAATAGTGACTAGTCTTTGTAAAGTGCATTATAATATATAGGGATTTTATTTATTTTTATCTCATCAAATTCGTTGATCTTTTCTTTTACAACTTCCTCCAGTGCTTTTGTACTTAGAAAGGGTCATTGTAACAGCAATAATGATGGATTGTCCATTGCCTGGTATTTGTTTAATGCTTTCCTAAATGTTCTTATAGTTTTTTTTTATCTTTCTATTTTTCACACTCAACTCATTTGGGATTTATTGTGGAATGCAGTATAAGCTGAGGCTCTAAGTTGAATCTTTTTCAAACAACCAATTTTCCCAACACCTATTTCATTTAATGAAATGCCTTAAAATAATATTTCTTCTCATAGGAGAGTCATTTCAGATTTTCAGAAGGCAGCTGAGGCACCCTAATCTCATCACAGCAGTAGTATACATTCTTGACATGATAATTTTCATACAAGTATTTCAAAAATAAGTTTCCCAGCAGATACTATTATCTAGAGATCAGAATAACCCTGCAGAAAAGTGCCAACTTTTATGTAAACCAGGAAGCTCACAGATGGGGAACAGTAGGCGTGTATCTGTACATGGGTGGTCCCCGCAGGCTCTGTCGGCGCCCTCTGAAGGGAAGGGGATGGTCTTTAAATAACAGCAGCACAAGCTGGGCTCACCTTACTCATTGGCCAGGGGAAGATAGTTGGTACCGTATTTTCTCACTTCCAAGGAGAAAAAGTGTATTTCGTTTTCTTACATTGATTAAAAAGGGGGAATAATGATAGTTAAGGCGGAAATGAGAGTAGGGACTTTGTCAGTGATGCTGTGCAGGGAAGATCTGAAAACAGCAGGTTTGCTGTGTCCACTGTCTACCACCCTGAAATCACTGATGAGCCCGCCTGCTGAAAAGTACCGTGTTTCAGAAATACAGCGCACACAAGAGCGGGACTATCCCCTCCCTGCAGTGGCCGTTCTGCTCCGGGTGGAGATGGCCATGGTTTGGTGTTGGCCTCATGTAATAATAGGACTCCGTGGACCAGCCCCACTCTCTAATGGATGGTCTGCACCACAACTTACTTAAGCCTAAAACATACACGTGCAGCTCCACAGCAAGGCGTGCTAGTTGCAGCACAGGCCTTCAGAGGAGGCAACGAAACACCACGCAGAGACATTCGTGCAGCCGCCGGCACTCCGTGCTCCCCTTCTGGCAGGTAGACGGCTGCCGTTCAGGCAGCATTTATAAAGCAGGGAAGCTCCCTCCCGCGCACATCTAGGCTACATCACTAATCAGGCATATCATGAACAAAAGCCCAGCCCTGGGCAGCTACCTGAGCAAATCTGAAAGGGGGCCCAGTGGCAGGGAAACCAGAGTGAGTGCCACAGGGACTCCCCAAAGTCTGGTATCAACGTTTGGTCAGAGCTGGGGTTGCCCAAAAGGACTGGGAGTAAACAGAGACATATGCAGCCAACCATCGTGTGTCTAAGCACAGATTTGGGGCCACTAAGAGTCAAAGAGATCGAGTCCACTCCAAACATGAGTGCTCCTTTGAGGTAGATGCCTAGAAGTAGAACTGGGGAGAACAACAGCAGGTATGCATTTTTAATTTTCATGAGTACTCCCCATTTGCCTTTGCAAAAGTGTTTCATAAGTTTATATTTGCATCAGTGTGTGACAGTACCCATTCCTCTGCATCCTTGCTTTTACATCGTAATATCAGTCATTTTAGGCTTTGCCAGTTGGAGAGCAAAAAATGGTATTTCTTTGTTGTCTTAATTTGCATTTCACTGACAGCCAGTGGACGTGAGTGCTTCTTCATGTGTCTCATATCCTTTGCCCATTGGGTGGTTGAATTTCTCCTTTTGATTTGTAGGAACACTTAGTATCCTCTGGATATTGGGCCTTTCTCCATGGAATATTTGGCAGATGTTTTCTTCCAGTCTGTCACTTGTTTTAATTTTCTCTGAAGATTTTTGGAAGAACCCTAAAACGGTTGCTTCTCTCTAATTTTTAAAAATTTCCTTGGATAAGACTAATCTGTCTGCTCTCCTTTTTTTGAAGTCGTCCACAAGTTGGGAGTTATCAACCCTGACTCACCATAACTCTGCCCCAAAGATGTCCAAGATAACTTTGGTCATACTGCACAGATCTCACTGAAACATATATGGGTTAAAGTTGAACACGATGATGATTGCAGATCATTGTCTTTGGGCCACTAGCCACTACACGAATGCACGATTCCTGCGTGCAGATGTTTAAACCTTTTAGCAGACCACAAACCTGGCGACCTTACTGCTGAAAACATAAGCTCTGTAATGAGGTAAAAACTGATTTTATTAACTTAATCTTTACTGAAGACATCTTTAATGATGCCTGAATGTTTTAAAAACTTAATCGTGTTTTGCAAAACAACCTATTAACACATGTTTAGGCAAGACTGAAATCTAGAAAACCTGCTAATAAATAATTGGAATGCCACACTACCTGGTAACTCATTAGCAAATACTAGGGTCCTTGGGTACTCCCTTTGTTGGAAGACAAAAGCAAATAATTAAGGAATGAGTACAGACATGGGTAAAGTGCCAAGTAAACTTAATAGACAAAGGACATCAAAGACATAAAGCTTATTAATTGCCTGTACCTGTAATCCAAAGCCAAGCCAGGTCTATATTTGAAGGTAGTGAAACAACGTATTTGGTGTATTCCTGCAGAGGTGTCTTGTAAAACGGAAAAGCTATGTCATGGAGAGGAGTCATGAAGGGTCTAGCTTCACCTCATCCCTGGTGAGATAACTGGGACACAACCTTCGTTAACTCCCATTACAGAGGTGACGTCACATGCAAAAAGGGGTCCAACACCTGGAAGGCCGGATGGTGCGATGGTGACTCCGTAGTCAGCACTCAATGGGACAATAATGTCAGTACCTCTCTTCTGCTGCTACTGGGGGCAGAGGATGAACTGCAGAGGAAGGAGGTCAGAGTCAGGGTTGACTCAAACTGCTGCCAAAGGAAAAGAGCTGTTCAGCTGCTAAAGTAGAATCCAAGGACACTGATTCCGAAAGAGAGAAATCCATCGAACAGAAGGGTCTTGGGGAGAGGGAGGAAGTTGGCCACCTTTAAATTAGAATTCTGGGTGATTAGTAGTAAAGATTGCATTCTAAAGGTGAATATCCCCAAGCCACAGCTCCAGTCAATTCCTCCTCACTCAGAAACCTCTGAGGCCTACCAAAAGTATTCATGCCCCTTTAGCCTTTCTAAATTCTTATCCATGTCGATATATTAAATTCATATACTTATATGAAGTATTGGGTTCCTTGTCTTACCAAAAAAAAAAAAAAGAGAGAGAGAGAGATAAAAAGCATATTATGGGGTCTTCCCTGGTGGCACAGTGGTCGGGAATCTGCCTGCCAGTGCAGGGGACACGGGTTCGAGCCCTGGTCTGGGAAGATCCCACGTGCTGCAGAGCAGCTAAGCCCGTGTGCTACAGCTACTGAGCCTGTACTCTAGAGCCCACGAGCCACAATACTGAGCCCGCATGCCACAACTACTGAAACCCGCACATCTAGAGCCTGTGCTCTGCAGCAAGAGAAGCCACCACAATGAGAAGCCCGCGCACTACAACAAAGCGTAGACCCTGCTCGCCACAACTAGAGAAAGCCCGCGTGCAGCAACGAAGGCCCAACACAGCCAAAAATAAAATAAATTTATTTTTTTAAAAAGCATATTATGTACATTTCTCTGCATCCTGCTTTTCACTGTATCCTGAATTTCATATACGTATGAATATACATGTAAAATCCCTCCACATCAGCTGGGGTAGTTATATTTCATTCTGTTTAATAGCTGCATGTATTCTATAGAATGATTGTGTCACAACATTTATCTATCATTTTCCAGTTAACAGGTATTTGCCTTATTCCATTGTTCTGCCATACAATGTGCTGCAATAAACACCCATGCACATGTATCCTTTTATACTGTTCCTTTTACTTCAATGGAAACTTTTCCTGTAAAGGACCAGATAGTAAATATTTTAGGTTTTGTGGGCTCCCTATGGTCTCTGTTACATATTCTTCTTCTTCTTTTTTTTTTTTTACAACTCTATAAAAATGTAAAAACCATGCTGAGGTCACAGTCCAAAGCCATACAAAAACAGACCACAGGACAGATTGGCTTGCCAGCCCTAGTTTGCCAATCCTTGGAATAGAGTCCTAGGAGTAGGATTTCTTCCTGAGAGTATTATAATTTTTGCTGCTTTCTTGAATGAAATATTGTTCCATTTCCTGGGATAGAAAAAAATCTGTTTAAAAAAATAGATTTTTTCTTGTACCCAGTCATCCTACCAAATTCTCTTTTCAATTTTAGTGGGCTTTCTCTTTCTATAGTTTCTTGAATTTTCTAGAAATGAAATCATATTCATCACAAAAGAAAAATCTTTTTCCACTATTTGCACTTAGTATTTTATTTTCTTGTCTTATTGCATTCATTAGAGCTTCTGAATCACTATTAGCTAATAACAGCAACAGCCTCTCCTTTCTTGTTCCCAAGTTTAATGAAAATGGCTTAAGATTACATAATTTAGAATGACAAAAGACATCATATGAATGCGATAAATATTGCCATACATCACCCAAGTCCAGGCTGTTAGAATTTCTGTAGTATGAATTTGATACGAGGCAGAGCCACAGTGCTCTAGACACAGGACCAGAAAGGCAGGTAATGGAGAGATTCAGTGTTTGAGAATTGGCCTGGTTGGTAGGTCAGAGGATCAGGAAGGTACAAATGCCTGAGGTTTGATAAGGAATTAAATACAGTGTAAATAGATCAGCTAATGAGCTGGGTGAAGGAGAGACATGAGTCTGCTCTTATGATGAAAAAAGATACTGAAGCAAATACTATGGATAAGATTTTTCAGCCCTAACTGTACAACTGGCTAGTGAGAAGGACGTATTCTTAAAATTAAAAAAAACAAAACAGAAACAAGCAAACAAACAAAAAACAGTGTGAGTTTCCAGGTTCTGGACAAGGTAACCACACTCCATCCCGTCTGTCCTACTGAAGGCAACTATAAACCACGGACAGAACACATGGAGCAGCTATCTGAGAATTCCAAAAAGCAAGTGGTAGCAGGCAACTCAGGGAAGGAGACCAGAATTCAAAGTGCCATCAAATTGGCACTCCCAGAGAATCTTCTGGGAGCACAGAAGCAGCGGCAGCCACCAAACAGAAGCCTCGAACTCTGATGGAGGAGACTCCTCCATTCTGAACAGAGGAACTGTGGTACCAGGAACACGGGAAGACTTCCCACTGCTCTTTCCTCTCTGTCCTCCCACTACTTGGTCTGTGATGCAGACATAGTCCTGGGAGTTGCGTGGCAGCATTGAGGGGTCCAGGAGCCAGGCCTCAGAAAGTCATAATGTGTCAGGTAGATCACAGAGAGAAGGCGATCAAGACAGTAATTCCATAAAGTTGTTTATATTAACTACAGGGCTCACCTTCAGGCTAGGCATGCACGGATCTAAAGAGCATGCCAAAGGCTTTGACAATGCTGCTGTAAGATAGACCAGCACCCAAGTCCCATACTGGCCACTGGGTAGCACACACATGGAACAAATCTGAAAAGCACTGCAGAGCCTTTGAAAACGGAGCCAACATTGGAACCACAGTCCAAAGAAGGCTTACTGGAATTTGTGACCTGAACCTAACCACATTGATTGTCTGCTGAAACAGACAAACAAACAAAAATCAGTAGTCTCCTTAGGATTTAAACAAGATCTTGAAAATGTTCAGGATGTGATCCAAAATTACTTAGCATAAGAAGAACCAAGAAAATCTCAACTCACAAGGGAAAAGACAATAAATAAGTACCAGCCCCAACATAACACAGTGTTAAAACTATCAGACAGGGACTCCCCTGGTGGTCCAGTGGGTAAGACTCCAAGCTCCCAATGCGAGGGGCCTGGGTTCGATCCCTGGTCGGGGAACTAGATCCTGCATGCATGCTGCAACTAAAGATCCCGTGTGCTGCAACTAAGACCCAGTGCAGCCAAAATAAATAACTAAATATTATTTTTTTAAAAAAACTATCAGACAAAGACTTAAAGCAGCTCCTAAAACTATGCTTCAAGAATTAAGGAAAAAAGCTCTTGAAACGGGCTTCCCTGGTGGGGCAGTGGTTGAGAGTCCACCTGCCGATGCACGGGACACGGGTTCATGCCCCGGTCCGGGAAGATCCCACATGCCGTGGAGCGGTTGGGCCCGTGAGCCATGGCCGCTGAGCCTGCGCCTCCAGAGCCTGTGCTCCACAACTGGAGTGGCCGCAACAGTGAGAGGCCCGCATACCGCAAAAAAAAAAAAAACAACTCTTGAAACAAACCAAAGATATACGATGGCAAATGAGCACATGCAAAGATATTCAACATCATTAGTAGTTAGAGAAAGGTAAATTAAAACAATGATGAGATATCACTATACCTTACTGAAATCAATTTAAAAAAATTTTTTAAACTAGCTATGCCAAGTGCTGACAAGGATGTGGAACAAGTGGAACTCACACATTGAGAATGCAAAATGGTAAAGACACTTTGGAAAAAACTTCGGCAGTTTCTTATAAAGTTACACATAGATATATGATACAACTCGGCTATTTACCCTAGAGAAATTAAAACTTATGTTCCCACAAAAACTTGTAGACAGATGTGTATAGCAGTCCTCTTCATAATTGGCAAAAACTGGAAATAACCCAAATGTCTTTTGTTGAGTGAATGGCTCAACTACATAAAATAGAATACTACTCAACAATAAAAAGAACAAACGACCGGTACGTATGACAACATACAAAACCTCAGATGCATTGTGCTCATAAACTTGTACACAACCTAATTCCACTTCTGTGACATTCTGAAAAAGACGACCATAGTGATAACGAGCAGGAGTGGAGGAGAGTGTGAATCCGACAGGGCAGGATGAGGGAGTTTTGCGAAGTAATAGAACTTCGGGGAATCCTGATTGCGATGGTGGTTACACAAATCTATGTATGTGTTAAATCTCATAGAATTGTCCATGCGCGCATACACGCGCTCACAGCCAAGTCAATTTTACTGTCTGCTAATTTAATCAATAAAATTTAAAATAAAACAGGATGAGTCCACAAGAAAAGAAGATGGAAGGGAATATTAAACAACATAACTCAGCTATAATTTTGAAATGAATCTTATGTAGAGGTCAGAAAGTTTTTTTAATTTCTCTGGGAAGGGAAATTGAAATTTTTTAAAATTTCTTTGTGTGTAAGTTAAGAGTACAAGATTTGGTAAATTATTTCAGGCTGAACACAGTAGGAACCTTTACTACAGTTTTTCCACAGTTCGGGCAGGGCTGTCAAGAGTGAAAGAGTAAGAAATTGAAGGCTTCTGTGATCAGGAATATTGGCAGAAACTTTAGGTCTTGTGATTTATTCACTTGGCGATTATTATGCATCTATTAACTCCAGGGTTCTGTGGGGGACACACAAATCCCTAGGAGAGAGTCCCAGCCTGGGGATACTTATATGCTGGTTGAGAAGATAGGACAAAGACGATTCATGGGGTTTGGGCCCTGAGGTTACTCTGTAGAGCCCCTGATAAAACAGTCAGGGCTTCTCAGCCAGGCCTTGGTGGTGGAGTAACAGGTCACCACAAATAAGTGTCCAGTAAAAGATCTGGGGACATCTGACCAGAGATAATCATCTATAATGCAATTTCCCCTTCTATGGTCATCCCAGCAAAATCTATGGGTTTCTTAAACGCGCCTCTGGAGACTTTCTGTTCTCTGTCCCACTTAAAGACAGTTTGCTTATCTTTTCATCTCTCTCCACATAACAGCCTCTCACCAAGCTGCCCCCAGCCAGGGATGTCTCTCCCTGACTTCCTAGTTTGCTGCAAGGTTCTGCCAGGCACGGCACAGAGTGAGTAAAGGAGAATCGATTGTTCCCATTGTTCTAGCTTGAGTCCTTGAAGCGGCTTGAATCCCTCGCGCTTCCACATGGTGTCCGCCTCTGCCGGGGTTGGTCAAAGTGGCATTTACCATCATAGCAACACATTGCCACCTCTCCAGTGCTCCGAGTGAAAGCTGATCTCCGTGAAGAAGTGTTAAGGAGCTTCTGCTATCAGAGCTTCATTTCCAAGGTGTCACCTCAAAGCGGGAAACCGAGGCCACAAGAGAGAGTAGCTCACCCCAACATGCAGAATGTGTGCCGAGGTCTGGGAAATCCGCTGTCTATTAAAATGCGGTGAGTAGAAAACTAGGGGCTATTAAGCCAGAAAATAAACCTGGCCCCCCAGTACCAGCCAGGCCTGTAAGAAATGAGGCAGCGGACTGGCTAGAATATTGAATTTCCTCTGCCTCTCTCTGTGCTGGCTTGGTAGCCAGAGAATTAGCTGTTTGTAAGAGACTATATTAACCACAGGCAGTACTAATCTTTATCAGACAAGGAGGATGAAGAACAAGAAATAAAGGATAGAGCAGATGCTGTCAGAGCCCCACCCATATCCCCGATGCATATCGTGTGTGCACCTAGCACAGTCTCATCTGCTAGCACCTTCCAGTCTCTCTGAGAGCCTTCTCTGACCATCCAAGAGATGCACGTGGGGCAGGCTAGTGCCAGGGTATTAATGCCCCCCAGGAGCCCTCACCCAGTGACTGTTAAAACCTGGTATATACACACCCCAGCTCCCTCACCCCCATCAGGGACAACTTGGAGGCATGTGTCCTTCACTCGCCCTCAGAGGTCCCCAGTGGGCCTCAGCTGCACTTGCCCACAGTGGAACTGGCTGGCTGGTGCCCACTTTAATGGCTACTTTCTCTCTCTGTCTTACTTCCCCACTTTCTTATCAGTTTGTCCAGGGATCACTTCCCAAATAAGCTACTTGTACTAGGGTCTGCTTCTGGAAGACACCTCACTAACATAGGGGTCACCATAACTCAAATGGTGAAGGGAAGACAGAGAAAACTGGGAGCGGGATTATGCAGGCTGGCTCTGAGAGAATTAAAGTGAGTGGAGGAGACACAGGCAGGCCTCGGAGCCCTCCCACAGCTTCCTAGATGTCACGATGTCAATACTGGTAATGTCACACTCTTAGGAATCAGGGGTGCTCTGTTTGCCATCCAGATACTTAGCTGTTTGTTTCCTGCTGTGCACGCAAGATCTTATGTCATTTGTGACATCATGCGAGAAAATGTCGTCCATCCATTGGATGAGCACAGTTGGTGATTTCCTAAGATCCAGGTAAAAACCACCAATTCCACTGAATGCCCCCTCGTGGCTAAAATAACAACCCACAAAGGATCATTGACTTTAGTCTGCTGCCACGTAATCCACAAAAAATAGATTTCTGCGATTCTGTGGTACGGAAGGTCATTACCTCCAGGCTGTCGTCTCCAGCAGACAACATCCTAAGGCCCAGAGCAAAGTCCCCACGGAACCCATGTGTCACACTTCGTCACTCTTCACTGATACCCTTGACTGTGAAGAGAAAAGATTACAAATACTCATCACCGTGAAGAAGGAGTCAGATCTGTTTCCAGTGACAGGTCAGCGTCAAAATCCTTTTACCTGAACCCGGATGGATTCATATGCTTCTCCCCACATCCCCACTCCCCCTCCTCTCCACACGCTCACTCAGCTCCTCCAAAGCAAGAGCTATTTCTAGTGGAGGCCTTTCGGGATGAGAAACAGTCCTCAGATTCCTCTCCTAATTCCTTGGCCGCTTCTTGGGCCTCCTGATGCCGGCCAAATCTAGATCAGGTGTGTTTGTGTTGGACCCCACGAGGCCGGGCCAGCATGGCCAGCCTAGAGCTGTCTGCAGAATATTAGCTTTTGATGTTTTTAAGAAGGATGAAAAAGAACAGATTTAAGCAGATTGTGTTTCTTCAGCAGTTTGTGAGTTCGGATCAGCATCCAGGCCGCGTTTGAGAGGAGGCCATCCTTTTCCAGTTTGCATGGCTCCTCGCCTCTTGCCTGCCCTTAGAAGCCACCATTCCTGTCCCTGGACGGGCACAGCATTAGAGGAGGCTGCTCCCCAGGAGTCTCACACATCCCTGGCCTCACCAGCCTCCTTTTTATTTCCAAATGATTATGGCCAGAGTCCCTGCTGGCTTTACTGCTACATATTCATCCACTTGTCTCGAAAAAAGTCCCCAGACTGTTCCCATGAGGATCTCCAGGGGCTGCCTCCTGACAGCTCTGGAGCGCGTTCCTGCGGTTCCTCCCCCTGGCTTCGTCTTCCTTTACACTGCAGGGGCTGCCGTTTGGCGGGACCCCTCCCTCTGACGGTGGCACTGCTGGTGGTCACTGCTCCAGCCTCAGGGACCCTGCTCCCCTGGCTACCGGCCAGTGTGGGGCCGGGCAGACTTTTACAAGACTTTGCCAAAGGCTTGAGGCTAATGGAAAGCCCCATTTTTTTTTTTTTAAAGAAACACCACAGTTTATTGAAGACTACAAATATTTTGTTACAAGTTGAAGCTACATGCCTTCCAGAAATCAAAAGCAGCAGCAGGTGTGTGCATTGATGCTTCAGAGAGTAGCTTATCTAAAAGCTACGTCTGGCAGTGGGGCTCTTGGAGGGCCCTGACCCAGCGGCTCCAGAGACTTCTTCGTGGAGGCCTCCACATCCCCCTGTCCAGGTGCTCCAAGGAGCAATCTGCTTTCAACTCCAGGCCCAACTGCCTCTTTAAATATTCACTCTCTCCAGGCCATTGTCTGGATCATAGCATGACAAACAGTTCATAACAGTTTGTTTTCCCAAACTGAGCTATTGTCTTTTTTTTTTAATTTTATTGAAGTGTAGTTGATTTACAACATTGTGTTAATTTCTGCTGTACAGCAAAGTGATTTAGTTATACATATATATATATTCTTTTCCATATTCTTTTATATTATGGTTTATCATAGGATATTGAATATAGTTCCCTGTGCTATACAGTAGGACCTTGTTGTTTATCCATCCTGTATATAATAGTTTGCATCTGCTCATCCCAGACTCCCAATGCTTCCCTCCCCCACCCGCCTCCCCCTTGGCAACCACAGGTCTGTTCTCTATGTCTTTGAGTCTGTTTCTGTTTCATAGTTATGTTCATTTGTGTTGTATTTTAGATTCCACATATAAGTGATATCATATGGTATTTGTCTTTCTGACTTATTTCACTTAGTATGATCATCTTTAGGTCCATCCACATTGCTGCAAATGGTATTATTTCATTGTTTTTAATGGTTGAGTAATATTCCATCGTGTTTATATACCACATCTTCTTTATCCAGTCATCTGTTGATGGACATTTAGGTTGTTTCCATGTCTTGGCTATCGTAAGTAGTGGTGCTATGAACATAGGGGTGCATGTATCTTTTCAAATTATAGTTTTGTCTGCGTATATGCCCAGGAGTGGAATTGCTGGATCATATGGCAACTCTATTTTTAGTTTTTTGAGGAATCTCCATATTGTTTTCCATAGTGGGTGCACCAATTTATATTCCCACCAACAGTGTAAGAGGGTTCCCTTTTCTCCACAGCCTCTCCAGCATTTATTATTTGTAGATTTTTTAATGGCAGCCGTTCCAACAGGTATGAGGTGACACCTCATTGTAGTTTTGATCTGCATTTCTCTAATAATTGTGATGATGAGCATCTTCCAATGCGCCTAATGGCCATCTGTATTTCTTCTTTGGAGAAATGTCTATTTTGTCATTCTGCCCATTTTTCGATTGGGTTGTTTGTTTTTTTGTTCTTGAATTGTACGAGCTGTTTGTATATTTTGGAAATTAAGCCCTTATCAGTCACATCATTTGCAAATATTTTCTCCCAGTCTGTAGGTTGTCTTTTCATTTTGTTTATGGTTTCCTTTGCTGTGCAAAATGAGCTATTTTCTTAAATGACACAAGCATGTCACTAGTACAGGTGGGCTACACCCAGCAACCAGCTCCTTGCCATACCTTTCCTCAAAAGCAGTGTTTCTCAATGCGGATGCCACCAGCCTGTTGAGACGGGCAGTTCTTTATTGTGCAGGACCAGGCCCAGCTCACTAAATACCAATAGTGTCTTTCTCGTTATTACAATCACTAGTTGGTACCTGGAGGAGAGCCTCCATTCTCATACAAGATGAGGACAAGATTAAAGCCTTCATGTCCATCCCAAAGTGCCAGAGCAAGTGCTTGGACAAGTACACATACCCACACCATCTGTATTAGTCAAGGTTCCCCAGAGAAACAGAACCAGTAGGATATTTGTGGGTAGATAGATAGACAGATGGGGAAAGATTGGTTTATTTTAAGGAATTTACTCATGTGATTGTGGAGGCTGGCAGATTTCGAATTCTGCAGGACAGTCTGCAGGCTGGAGACCTAGGGAAGAAGTGAGGGTTACAGCTCAAGCCCTGGGGCAGTCTGGAACTCCTTCTTTCTCAGGAAACCTCAGTCTTTTTTCTCTTAAAGCCTTCAACTGATTGGGTGAGGCCCATCTACATCCTGCAGAAGAGTCTGCTTTATTCAAAGTCTGCTGATGTAAATCTTAATCACATCTAAAAGCAACATCTAGTTGTTTGGCCAAAAATCTGAGCAACAGGCCCTAGCCAAGTCGACTCATAAAAGTAACCATCACGTTGTCCAAACACAAACACTACTTTTTAGGCGTAAGACAATCTCCATGGAGATATAGAAAAAAAAAAAATTCGCTAGCTGTACAAGCACATAGTTCTGCTAAAGAAACGTCCAATCTGTGTTTCTGAACACACAACACCAAATGGAACACCCGACTCTCATCGTGAAGCACCTGTATTGGGGTTATTTCATGTGTAGAGCCTCCCCAAGAATGGTGGAGCTGAACCTTACATGTAGAGACTCAAATGGTCCATTAAAGTTGTTAGATTATCTCAAACAGAGCTGTGTTTGCCTCAAAGATAATATTCAGACTCTCCCATAGAAGGCAGCACCTGCTCCTAATTCTGAGAGTTTTAATCTTCCCCAGTCCAAAGAATGTGAAGATCTGCTCGCCTCCTGACACCCGTTGGGCTGTTGAAGCAGCTGACCACCAGTATACTCCATGAGCTGAGAGGAAAGTAGCTTCTGCTGAAATGAGGATTCTCGTCAGTTGCTGTGCCCTGAGATGTGCACTGTCGTGTCTTCTAATTTATAGAGTGCAGCTATTCATCTATCCCCAGCCACGAGGGATTTGAATATCCTGTGATAGGAAAAGTCGTAATTAAGGATTAAGGCTTTTTGTGAAAAATAAGACTGAGTTTGTGCGTAAACCCATGAAAGGCCCTGCAAACATTTTTATATTCACCAAAACAAAACACTAAAGCGAGTACACGAAAGAACGCGCAACACCTAATTCATCTTCAGTCTGTCGCGATGGGTTCTGTATACTTGACTTCCACTCACCATTCCTTATGCACTGAAGAAACTTCAGGGTCTCTCTCCCCTAAAGTTTCAGCATGAAGCTGGTAAATTATTTCCGCTTTTGTGTATGATGGCAGTTCCTTCTCTGTGCCTGTTTCCTTCCCTCTGAGTGTTCACCCCCCTTTCCGATGTTCTCACCCGGAGTTGCGGACTCCGCAGCACCGAACCCGGCGCCGTCAGCCGTACTTACACGTGTTCTGACCCGCATCCCCTTCCTCGCCCTCCTGATGAATGAAGAAGTGTAGTTCTCAGGCTGGGGGGCACTCGCCCTTCCGCTTCCTTCATCTCTCCCAAAGCTTTGCCGCAAAAGCCTCCATCCTGGTTTTGTGATCTGCTTTGCCTCCTTTTTCTAGTCCTAACTCCCTGGGTTCCGCTTATCCCCAAAATGACCAGCTTTTAACTACTGGGACTGAAATCTGTACAGAAATAGAGACGTGTACGCTAGAACTTCATGAAGGCAGAGTTCAAGTTCAGGGAGGGGAACCACATTCTTGCTAAAGAGCATCCTCTGTGAAATGGCCGGCAATTCCCTCTTAGCCGCTCCCCTACCCCTCTCCTTGCTAGGAATATTTAGCCACCACAGAAACCTCAGGAGAAAGAGCTCTAGTGCTGTTTTCTGGAAAATTAAACAAAATAAAAGGATGAGGGTAGGAATCATTTCAGGCTCTGAAAATAGAGCCATTACCACCACCATTTCAAGCAAGCTTATTAAAAGTCATTTAGTTACACTTGCAGAAGTCAATCATATTTATCATCATAAAGGAATATGAAAGACCCCGTTACTAATGAAAGTGATGGTGAACTTGAGGCTGAGTAACCGATCCAAAGGCAGGGGTGTAGTCTGTGCGGTCCTACATTTGTAAAAAGTTGGAGTTGGACTCAGTGGCTGCCGAAGCCCTGAGTTGGGACTGTTGCAGGGACATTGCGCCCACTGGGGGATAGAGCACCTCCATTCAGTCCACTGGGCCCAAGGAAACGAGTTAATTAAGACCTTAGATGGCTTTCAGGAAAGGGAACGGGGGAAAATGCTGCTGTCATATCATATGTGAACATAACCAAGGCCTTAGAAACAACTGCCGTGGGTTTGTTTTCTCCTGTCCTCCATACAGTATTATTTGTAATTCATCCCCCCCATAATAATTACTTTTACTATTACCACCACCAATGCTACCCCACTTTGCGCCCCTACAATGTGCCAGGCACTGTGCTGGGTGCTTGATGTATATCTTGTCTAATTCTTGTAGCAACCTTACCAGAGTGGTGTTATCACCCAATTTTAGTGAAGAAATTGAAACTCAAAGGGATGAAGTGGCCCAAGGTCACTCACAGGTAGTCACTGGCAATCCCAACTCGCCTCCTCCCAAAGCCCGTGTTCTTTCCACTCTTCCAGGCCCAGGGTTCCCGCTGCCATTTCTCCTGCCAGCTTCCACGGCCCTCCTACAGAATGAGTCTTCACCGCTGTTCGGTGCTCTCAGAAGGCCAACCACCCTTCTCTGGCTTCCCACTTCCACCACCATTTCCTAGTCTTCCCACTGGCTCCTTCCCTTAAGCTTAGCCCCCATTGGCTCCCCTGGGTGATTCTCCCAAGGTGCACTAATAGATCCCAGCCCCCCGCCCCCAGCCCCGTGACTGCAGAGACAGAGCACAGGAGCCCTCGTGGATTAGACAAGGGCTTGGCCCATTGTGCAAGAAAGAAGCAACAGGTGTAGCAGCACATAAACAATGACTTTTGAACCTGGAAGCTGAAACCATTTCCGTACGACTTCGTCTTTTATTTACAAACTCACTGACACGTTTCCCCTAATCTCCAGCCTCTTCAGACGGAGAACAATTCCCACGTCAAGAAGCGCTCCGTGTACAGCAGTGATTTCACATGCCAGCTGGCAGTCTGACCAGCAGTGAACCTTAACTGGGGCATGTTTCTTTCCATTGACTTTTTTTTAAGCACTAGCTAATTTTTAAAACTAAGTGAATAGAACCAAACTTTATCTTGGAGTGAGACAGTTTATTATTTATATCAAAGAGCAATGTAAAACTCACTAGTTTCATGTTAATCCATCTAAAAACTACATACATTGCCAACTCAAACATCTTAGTGCTTGGCGGGTATTTTATATTCCCTAGGTGAACCCTGCCCTCTACCTCCACGGTCAGTGAGGGGGCCATACAAACTAGCCTCCAGCATGAGCAGGGGACATTGGGAATAGGTGGAATATACCTGCGCCCCCATCCTGGAGCAGGGGAGCCTTGAATGTGTCCAGGCACCTCTGAGAGTGTCCTGTGCTACTACCCCTGGGGCTTCAGGGATGGAGGTCAGAGGCCATGCTGCACGGGCCCTCCCCTCGCCCCAAATAGCATCCCTGGCAACCAGAGCCATGTCTTCACACAGAAAGAAGGATTGTGATCTATACCTACTCCTCCAGGGCAGGTCGTGGAAGCTAGTTATATTCCTCCCTTGCTGAGATAAGAACTTCGAAACATCTGAAGTAACATCTTTTGAATGGATGCCAACACAATCATGAATCCTCAGCTCCCTGAGATGTTTAGTATGTAACAATTCATGCTGGTTGCTGAGCTGAAAATTTTCCTTATGCTTTACCTACTTGCACATTTGTTTGAGCTTTTAACAAACGCACTTATTTACTTAATTCTCTGAATATGTTTATGGAATATTATCACATACTGGAATAGTGATATCAATAAGCTCCTTAGCTTAATTAAGCGTGTACAATAGCCAAATGCCTAAGCTTCAGACAGAATGTGCTCATCTTCTATGATTATTATGATTACCTGGGTAACCAGAATGAATATCCCATAGGAAAAGAATTGGGTCTCCCAGACATGGTATCATTTGGTCATATTTTATAAATGAGAGCGTCCTCCAAAGTACTATCATATACCATCCTAGAGATAAGAAAGTAGCCCAGACTGCTGTCTGGTGGTTTCATCGCGAGCTGAAATGCTCATCAATTACAGGGCACATCCTCTTCTACAAGGGAGGACCAAGGTGATGGGGTGTCCTGGTGAAAAGCCCCATGAGGGGAATCAAAGCAAGTTACAATACGTGTTTTCTTAAAATTATTGATATTTTCAGAATGAGCTGCGTTTTCCTCTCTGTGTGACTTAATAATGTTACCAAATATGATAGTAAATGGAAGAAGAAGCTTGAATTCTGGAGAACTGAAATAACATTTTGGAATGAGAAGGCTTAAAAACATTTGCCCAGCATTTAGACCATTTCCGGTCTCCCACTCTGTGCTCTGTCACTGGACCTTTGTCTCTAGGGAACCCAGGAAGGACTTGTCTTCTTCTGCACCTAGGGAGGGCTGGAGACCTCCCACGTGCTTCCCCCAGCCCAGGCCAGTGGACAGCTCTTGGGTTGCTGCTGCTGTCCTGGGCTCCCTGTGACTCTCCATCCTCCATCCTCCCCCCTTCTCAATCATGTTCCTGAGCAAAAACAGAGCTCTGACAAATAAACTGCAACACTCCCCATCACCCCCAGCCTATCACTGAGGCCCCGGTTGTGAGTATCTTCAGTCATCGCACGTGTGGCAGGTGCCCCAGCACAATTTTCAGCATGCTACAGTAGCATCACATTTCCCTCTCCGGGAAGCATATTGCAGTGGGTCTTTAAATTTTCATTTCTTTTCATAAATATACACAAATATACTTTTACATAAACCATAAATCATACACACTTATTGATGTGTGATTTTGTTTTCATCTTCCTTGGCTCTCACCTCCTTACCCATTTCATCCACCACAGCACTTCCATCCACAGCTAACCCATTGTAACAGCTTTGTAGATTCCCATGCACATCACCTCCACACTCATATAAGCGCGTATATGGGTGTGCGTGTGCTCACACACACACACACACACAATTATACACATACACATATATGGAAGGCTCTTGCCATTGTTTGACCAAACAGGATTATTTATGCCCTTTTTTTCTCACTGTCTTCTTTGCTTCTTTTCGCCTTTCCTGCCGTGTTGAATTGTTAAAATGTTGGCATTCCCTCTCTGCAATCCTCTCCCCTGCATTTTTTTTTATTCTCTATTGATTTGGCTGCTATACTACATATTTCTATTCTTCTAGAGTTAAAAAGTAAGTGTAACAATGTCTGTAGTTATTCCAAATCCATCCTCCTCCACCCACATCCAGGGCTGTAGCTTGCTTTAAGTCCCCGTTGGACGGTCTGTCACCTTAGCTCCAGTGTTATTACTGCTTAAAGTTTTAGTTTTCACACATACATGCACACACACACAGGGTGTTTATGGTAGCTACTTAAATATTTTTACTTAAGTACTCTACTATTTTATGTTCATCATTGTTTCTTTATCCTCCACATTTCTCTGTGTTCTTCTTCTTGCTGATCATGATAATAATGACTTACACTTATATAGTTCTTACTATATGCCATGCACTCTTCCAAGCCCTTTACACATGTGACCTAATTCGGTCCTGTCAACAGATACTGTCATTATCCCTGTTTTGCAGATGAGGAAACTGAGGCACACTGACATTCATAACTTACCCAAATTTGCCCAGCAAGTGGCCTGGCTGGTCTGCTGACCAGGGAGCCTAGCTCCAGAGTCCATGCTCTCTTGCTTGGCTGCCTCTCAGTGAGTCCTTTCGGAGATGGGGGCGGGGGAGTGGTGGTGAAAGCTTAGTCCTCTTATGATGGGAAATGACTTTTTTAAAAAATAAATTTATTTATTTTATTTATATATATTTGGCTGTGTCGGGTCTTCGTTGCTGTGCGTGGGCTTTCTCTAGTTGCGGCGAGCGGGGGCTACTCTTCATTGTGGTGTGCGGGCTTCTCATTGTGGTGGCTTCTCTTGTTGCGGAGCAGGGTCTCTAGGTGCGCAGGCTTCAGTAGTTGTGGCTCGCAGGCTCTAGAGCGCAGGCTCAGTAGTTGTGGCACGTGGGCTTCAGTAGTTGTGGCTCACGGGCTCTACAGCACAGGCTCAATAGTTGTGGCACACGGGCTTAGTTGCTCCGCGGCATGTGGGATCTTCCCGGACAAGGGCACAAATCTGTGTCCCCTGCATTGGCAGGCGGATTCTTAACCAGGGAAGCCTGGGAAATGACTTTATTGTGTCCTCACCTATGAATGATAGTTGGACTGTGTATAAAATTCAGGTTGACAGTTATTTCCCTCCATTGTCTCCAGGACCTATTGCTGTCACTGCGGCCGGGGCTGTTGTCTAAGTTGGTCTTTGCAGGTCCCCTGGAAGCTGATAATAGTGGCTCTTTTCCCCAGAAGTTATACAGTTTCACTATGATATGTCCGGGGGTAGATTTACTTTTATTTATCCTGCTCAATGCTCAGAGTGCACTGTCAACCCAAGGGTTTATGTTTTTTTCAATTCTGGAAAATCTCAACTGCTATCTCTTCAAATATTGGTTCTTCACCATTGCCTCATTCCCTTCTTCTAGGACTCTTATCAGGCAAATGATGAAACCTCTCAATCTCTTCTCCGTGACTCTTAACTGCTCTTTCCATTTTTACCTCTTGCTTTCTGTGCTGTGTTTGGGATGAGTTTTTCTATATTAGCTTCCAGTTCACTAATTCACCCTTAAAATATGTCCAGTCTGGGGTTTAGTCCCTTATTCCTTCTATCTTTTTGTTTGTTTGTTTCAGGGATTCTAGTTATCATTTCAAAATTTCTTTCCTATCCACCTGTTCTTATTTCATTTATACCTATTTGCTGCATGATTTCTTATTCCTTTTAAAGAAATCTCATGCCTGCATTCGTCTCTTCGGGTATTCTCAACATGCTTATTTTGACGTCTGTCTTGGGAGTGTAGACTGGCACAGTCCTGTTGGAGAACAGTGCCTCAAATTCAATATACTGATCTGCTGAGACCCAACAAAGGAGTTTTCTCACAGACTTAACCAGACTACGTGTTGAAGGATGGTCATCACAGCGCTATTTCTGTTAGTGGGAATGGTGGGCAATCTAGTTGTTCCAGCCTCAGGAAAGGGAAGTAAAATTTGGGGGTACACAATATGGAAGGTATGTAGCACTTATGAACTGAGAAGTAGATGCACATATAGCAAAACTGGTAGATGTCAAAAACACAGTACTGATAAATAAGCAGGAAACAGAATGAGCTCTGTAGCACAGAACACTTATAACGCAGATGTAAGATTACATACAATAAAAGGGTATGCATCAAACCAGTTAGAATGTGTGCCTGTTAGAAGAAGCAGGGCACAGGAATAGGGCTGGGGCATGAGGCACGGGGATAAAAATGCACACACACTTGCACTCACACGTGCGCGCGCGCACGGCTTTGCCCAGGCTGACAAGAATGGTGTGCAGTAAACTGAAGAGTACGTCTCATTCAGCCCTCTGTGCTTCTGTATCAATAAATGTCTTTTTCTGCCTGTCCAGAAAACTACTTTTTCATCTATAACAAATTCAGGTCCCAACCATTGGTTTTGCTATCTTTTTTTAGCATTATACTTTGGCATTTTGGTGGGCAGGTTCGTTTTTAATGAAAACCATTTTATTTCTTTCTCTTTCTCCCTGTCCCTTTGTGCTCATCCCTCTCAGTCTGACAGACCCTCCAGGCCCCCAGTACAAAAGCAGCTCTAAGAAGGACAATTTGGAGCAACTGCTCCCGGCAGTATTGGGACAGGGCTGTGGCCGACCTGGTCAGAGTCAGTGGGCGGCTCGGCTTAGCAAGCAGAGAGGCTGAGTCTGCCCTTTCTTCCACCTTGGGCTTGCAGTGGGCGTGACCCAAGCCCCAGGCGACATCAGGCAGCCCTTGTTTTCCTCCGTCCCCTTTCACTCACACGCTGGGTGGTGGGGAGTCTCTCCCCACCCTGCAGCTTCCAACCATGTCTTGCACTTTCAACCTCCTTCATGCCTCTGGACCAGAGCCCCGAGGCTGAAGGCTTAAGCTCCACTTTCCATTTTGCATCTCTGTCCTGCTCCTGGTGTTCAGAAATACGTCTTGTAATCTAACCCAGCAAAGTCTTCTCGATATTCTCGTTTTTAATTTTACCCGCCATTGCTATGGTGGGAAGAGGTGGTTCTTGCCTCAATAGACACTCAAGTTACACAAACAAGTTTAGGTAAAGCCTGATGAAATATTTATTAGCAAGGAGATCAATGTGCTTGATTTTAAGGCTTCAAATGATTTATGTACTCGTTTCTTGGAAATTCATCTAAGGCTTGCAAGCTCATTTTATGCTAGGCCCATTCTTTTCACAGATAGCCTTACAAACAGCTTAGGGAATCCAGCCTTTGGTAATCACAATCCTCTATTTAGAGCACAGGGAAACTGGCTTCTACGTCACAGCCACAATCGATGCTCCAAATTCAGAACCACTAACTAGACCCTCCCTTTCAAAGAGGTCCCTCAGGCAGGAAACATTCTGTGTGTTCTTGCCACACCCCAATCCTGCTACTGAAGTTTATTTTCATTTGATTTTCCCGGGATACAATAGTAGTATAGTCAAATGGAAGAAGAGATTTTTACCTGGGTCCAAAGCCCTTGGTAATTATTACCTAGGATCCTGGACTCTAGTATGATTAGAACTCGGTCTCCCCCCAGCCTTACTCCCCCATTCAAGCCCTCCTTCCAACCCCTGCCCCAAACCAATGTATACCTGGCCTCCTCCACCATCTTGCTCCAACAGCTCTCTGTGACTGGAAATATTTATTAGCAAGGAGGAGATGTGCCCGATTTTAAGGGCCCAGCTCTCTGGGCCTTTCCCAACGGCCCCCTTAACCCCTTGCACTTTTCAGAACCTACTCAAGTCTCACCTTTATAGTAATGTTGCCTTTCCTAGTGCCACTAACCCACCTTTTCCTCCTCTGAACTTCCCTCTAGCATTGATCGACATTTAGCCCTTTGCCCTTCAGGGCCTGTCATCTTATGAACATAGTATCCTTCCAACATGTCTGACAGTACCTTGATGCCTAAAGCTAGTGTCATGTGTCACAGATGCTGGTACGTTATCTCTTGATCCACCCTCGAGTCTTGAGATACAGTAAAGCAGGTATTATCACAGTTATATTATTATCCCTATTTTTCAAATGCTAAAATTGAGGCTTAGAGATGTCCAGTAACCTGCCCTACTAGGAAGTAGCAGAGCTGGGATTTGAACTTAATTCTCTCTGCCTACACCTCTGTAATTAGGGAGAATAAGTGAAGGGCTCTGTTCTGGACCAGCTAAACAGCTTTCGCTTGGTGAACGGTTTCAAGCTAACACGCGTGCAAAATACACTGTGAAGCTTGAGGAAAATTGTTTTATCCAGAAAACTGAGGATCACTGTAAAAGAATGAGTTTGCTTCTGCGTGATGATAATACCTCTCATACGAACCACCACTTGGCACGCACCCTGCACGCAGGTGTTTTTAAAGGTCATGCCTCTCTCCTGGAGCTCAGCGTACCCCTGCACCCCTTGCTGCCACCTCCACTCTTGTCAAGTAATGAATCCAAAAGCGAGAGAAGGTGTTTCCAGCGTATACTGTTGTAAGTTGCCGGAGGCAAAATTACAAATTACCGCCGTTCTCCTACAAGCAGAGCGCTCCTCCCCTCCCCGGCTTCCCTCCCAGACCATCTCCTGCCTCAGGCTGGGAGTTCTCTGTTTCCGTTTCATCTCTTTTCCATACCTCGGGACAGGGATGTGTCCAGGAACCCAGGCCAAAAGTAGCAGATTTATCACCGTGCTAATGACAGCGAGCTGCATGCTGAGTGAATTCCGCAACCCCCCTCAACTCCTTCTTCTGCCAAGACCTATGGAGCTGCAAGATCCAGCCGATTACAGAGACTGTTACCTTCACATGAAGAATGGCTCTGTTGGAAAATGCAATTAGGTATCAGCCCATAAGGCTATTTTTAGAAGCTTGTTTGGGAAGACCTCAAAAGCAAAAAATGCCATGTGGTGGGAGGTGTTAGCCAACCGGCCAGAATTGAGCATCACTAAACAGATTTTCCACCTACCTTTATCAATTTGCGGCATTCCGATGACCCACCTCACGACCCCGAGGGATGGCTCATTGTTCTGGGAATAGGTATCTATGTTTGTGCAGTTTATAGAACTCTCAGTCCTGGTGGCAAAACCCCGCCTCTTTATTTTCATGAGCAGTATTTCCCAGGCTGGATCTGTAGAGAATATTTCACACTGTCATTCCAAAATAGCCTCCCCAGGGCTTGGGAAGGGGAGCCTGGTCACTCCGGTAGGAACAGGGGAAGCCACAACACACTAGGCTGAGCACCTATGGGAGGCACATAGCTGGGGAGTCGCAGGGTCAGGGAGGCCAGCCGTCGAGGACATTCTTTGGCGGGGAGGCTTGTTGTCGGGGAGGTAGTTTCCAGGGGGGCAGGCAGCCCGTATGGGCTCTAAAGGAGCAGGTCACTGTCCAGTCTCATTAGGAGGGTGGTACCCAGGCACGTTAGAGGCTCGTGGCACCTGCGCCAGATACCCAGGAAACCAGCCAGGCACCACAGCAGCATCGGTGCTCCATACTGTGGGCGTGAGAAAGCCCTCGATGACCTCCTCGAAACCGAGAGAGGTGTCTAAATGGGCCGCTGCATTTGCCGTAGCACCGTCTCCTTTTATTTGAAGACTGTGTGTGCCGTGCGTCTTTAAAAATTAAGTCAGCAATGTTTGAGGCAGACTGGAGGCTCAGCCCAGCACCACCCCTGTGCCCCCAACTTGTCGACTCTGCTGGTGCAGACAGTAGGGTCACGTGGGGAAGAGAGCCCACCTCTGGCCATGGCTGGGCTGGGTTTCAGGTCCTGGTGGCTCCAGGCTCATCCAGTACTCATCCATGGGCTAGGTTTCCGCCTCCTCACCCCCTTCCAACACATTCTCTAAGTTCTCACTCGCCCCCACTTGGAATTAGGGTGCAATGATTGCTTCCCCCCAGTCATTGGCTCCCTCTCTGTGCGTAGTTCTCTCCAGGGGGGACACGTGGAAGGCAGGGCAGACCTGCACAGTGACACACCAGGAGACGGTGGCCTCCGAGGTGGAGCTGGAAGAACTGGGGATGTTTAACCCAGAGAGGACACATCTAAGTGGAGAAACCATAGCACCCTCAGGTGTGTAAAGGGGTCTCACTGCTCATGCGAGAGGATCCTTTTTCTATGCTGTTCCAGAGAACACACCAGGTCCAAATAGGAAAATTCCAAGGAATCAGGTGTCAATAGCACATCAGCAATTCCTTATATACAGTTTAACCAGTGGAACAGCCGGGGTACGTATAAGTCAGAGGTGAAATGACCATTTCATTCTGTAGAAGGGACTCCTAAATTGTGTGGGAAATTAAACTGAACGACCTCTGCCATCCCTCCCAATCATAATATTCTAGGAGTGCCCTAGAACTTTTGGGGAGTGACAAGGTCTCCTGTGACTGCTTCATTGGAAACTCAGTTCGGGTGTAGCCTTTGAGGCATAGAATGAACTGTATATGAGGAAAGGAAGCAATGAAGTTCCCAGGCTTTCTCAGAATCCCCCAGTGGCCTGATCACATCTCCCAAATGGGATGTGCAATACAGACAGCGCTGACATTTTAACAAGTGTGCTGAACGCCTGGACATAAACTAACCCCAGGGCTGCTGTTGCAGCCATGCCTCAAGCACGGCGTCACGGAGTTTCAGAGATGGAGGAAGCCTGCAGGTCATTTGGTCCCAGCTCCTACCCAGGGCAGGAATTCTCCATCTAACAACCCAACAGATGGCTGCCCAGCTTCCGCTTGAGCATTTTCAGGAAGGGGCTCACTGCTCTGCCAGGAGATTTAGTCCATTTTGAGACAACTTAATCCACATGGAGACAGTCCTCGTTGTGAGCTGTTTCTTCCTCGTATTGAGCCCCAAGTCTGCCTTCATTCGACTTGACTTTTACCCTCAGCAGTAGGACAAAAATAAATCTGTTCTCTCATCCCTATAACAATGTTTAGATTTTTAAAGACAGCCATTGTCTCCATAACTCCAAATATTTTTTTTCCTGTCTAAACATCTCCAGTCACCTTAACCATTTCTCACATGGCGTGGTTTCCGAGCCCTCACCATCCCGGTTACCACCTTCTAAGTATTTTCTATTTTACTAATGTTCCTTACAAAAAGTAGCTCCTAGAACAGATAACCAGCTGTGGTCTGACCACTGCAGAGTACAGCGGTGCTCTCACCTCCCTTGATCTACACACTAGACCTTTATTGATGCAATGTGGAATTAGATGTGTCTCCTACCAAATGGTCAACTGTTGTGTTCATATTAAGGTTATCATCAACTAAAACCACCATATTTTTGGACACAGTTTCTTATAGCTTAAAAGAAAGAAGTGGATTTAAAAGGGATCCTATAAATTGTTAAAAGATCAAATCCTGCCTCCCCTTTCATTAGTAATAGACACATAGAACTGTTTAAGAGACTGTAGCCCTAGCAAAGATTATGAGTGACATACTAAGATAACTGAACCCACAGATAGTCCAAAGGTGAAATGTGCGCTTATATTGCTATGCCAGGGCCCCAGCCTTTGCAGCCTCTTGCTCCACACATCCAGGGCCTGCAGGGCTGTGCTTGCTTGGTCTTTCATACTCTACCTAATTTTTTTAGCTCGCCACCTGCTTCCTAGGCCACGTCTTCCTCCAGCCCACTGGAGACTCACCAGTGGTTTCCTTTGTGTCTTTGACAGGTCGCCTGAAGGAAGAAATCACCCAGCGGCACGTGCAGCAAGTAGCTCAAGGTGAGTACAAAGTGGAGCCTGCAAGCAGACAGGGCAGGTAATACAGGCTGACCTGGTCTGGGAAGCCCACGCCCAGCTGAACAACAACCCATCCAGAACCCTTGGGAAGGTTAAAGGAGGGGAGGTTTGCGGTCAGTGCAGCTTTCTTGGGACGCCCCTCCTCTCTGGGACCAGTCAGTTGGGACCAATTGACCAGGGACGATTCACCCCCTATGTCCCAGCTCCTCAGGGTCCTACTCGGAGCTTTCTAGAACCACGACTAACTCATCTCAGCAGTAACAGTTGGTGATGAAAACAGCTACCAGTGGCTGAACTATCTCTGTGCACTGCTTCATGTGCACGTCTCCTCATCCTCACAACAGTCCTAAGAGTGCAGTGCCTTTTCCAGATGAAGGTGATTCAGTGACTTGCCCAAGGTCACAGGCTAGTAAGTGTTGAAACTAGGACTTGAACCAGGTCTCTGAGTCCACACTGGGCGCTCTTGGTCCCCATGCAATTTACTGCCCACAAAAACGATGGGCCCACTTCATACATTAATAATGCAAACACTAAACCAACAGAGTGATATTGTAAGAGGGCCTGGGCACCTTTTAGGCAGTGGGCATCTGCAGAAAATGCCCCCTTGTGACATGTGACCCAAGGAAGTCACCCAGGGGGAGTGTGCAGCTCCCTGGAAGGCTGGTGGAACAGGGCTCCTGGGCAGGGCCCCCGGGCAGGGCCCCCCGTATCCTCTCCCACTAGCCCGGGATCAAGCCTTCTAGAGCTTTGATTAAATAAGCAATTCATACATTCCGAACAACGGGATTCCCCTTGAAAGGGGCTGGCCCCTGGAATGACCTGCAGTTGGAGAAGTCCTGTGCGCAGAATCTCTGGGGGTAATGGAGTAGAGCCCCAGCGTCATGAGGGTAATCCATCTGAGCCTAGTAACTTGGATTATTGGGAAGGTTGGTTGTTTAGTTTTGGTCATAACAATGATCATACCAAATAACTACTGATTACATCAGAAACACAGAACAAGGAAGCCTAAGACACACTGATGGAGCCTGAGCTTTCTCCTGTTGGCCCCGGGACTGAGGGGTCAGGCAGATGCGCTGGGCCTGACCTCCCATTGCCAGAGGCCTGGGCAGGGTCTTGGAGCCAGGATTCTGCGGAGCACCTTCCCCAGCACACAGCCAGGGCTGCCCGGGGCCCTAACTCATAGCGCCATGCTTGGGAAAGGCACAGGGACCTCTGTGGGGAGCTGTGCCGAGGTGCAGGTCACAGGAGAGGGAGTCATCCCTAGCTCTGGCTGCCACCTGGTCTCTTCTTCAGTCTTCATGATGCTTGTTGAACAGAAACAATGATGTGGAAGATACCACTCAAGTAATTCCAAGGGCAGTTTTGCTCTAGGGCCTGGGGAGTCATTTCCATGGCTTTCAGGGCAAGAGGTGTTCCATCCTCTATGCCCCCGCCCCCCCCCCCATCCCAACCCTGCTGCGTCTCTTCAACCGCAGGCTCCGCCTTAATTCCTGCGTTCACCTCTCTGGGAGCCTTCTTATGAACTATAGCAGGTGTCAGGTGAAGCAGGGCCCAACTTTGCCTGAAGTAATCAGCAAACTTGAAACAGAAAGCACTTTGGCTGAAAGTCTAATTAAGAGCATTTGAAATACCTATTTATTTTAAAAGCATACTATCCCAATTAGAAAAGAAGTGTTACCATCTCCCTGCTGCCATTTTGAGATCAAATGCCACATTGCTATCCAGACGCCTTAGGAGCTTGTCTGATGGGGCTGTGGACCCGCCGGTGCACATGTGTCCCAAGGAACACATTTCAGAAGGGACTTCTTCTCATTGAGAGAAAGCTCTCAATGCAGCAGATTATTTACAGCGCCATTTCCTGCCTTAACCCTTGCCCTTCAGACTAGCCTTGGCTCCTGTAAGAACAAAAACAACTCGCTCGGTGTATTTGGCTTCCTGACGTCCTGTAGTTTGGGCTTCAGTACAGCGATGAGGCAGTGACTACACCTGGTCTCACCCTTGCATTTCTGTGGGTTTGTGTTGCGGTTCCTTCCCCCTTTCTGTTCTGTTTCTTTGTCTGTTTCTTCTCCTCCCTACTTTCCCTCACCCTCCATTTCAAGTATTCCCTTTGATATTATTTCTTTCTTTTACCTACATGTTCCTAAGTTTCCATGAAAGTGCAGGTGGAGTCGCTTGGTTGAGTTTGGGGTTTTGGGGGGTTAGGGGGGTCAGGAGTAATAAGCAAGTCTGAGCAGGAGAAGTTTTCTCGTGTATTTTGCATAAGACTATGTCTCTGTTTGTATGAGTAGACATATGGCCAAGAAAATTTGCAGAAGTGTAATCTCGTAAAGCATACTTAGTGGTGAGGTGAGAGGCCCCGTGTGGAAGAGACAGCAGACTGATGAAAGAAGGCCAGACCCAGTGGAGAGCATGTCACCGTGTCGGGAATTTGGGGAACACTCAAAATGTATCACTTCCTGATTGATTTACTACATTTTACTGCTGTCTCTGCTCATGAGGTTATTTACAATGACTGCGTCTGTGTCCTGGACACACTGTCTCACGGTGTGCTTCTGTGCCTCTCTTCCCAGTTCCACCCTCAGTGACATCCCACTGGCAGCTTGAAATCAGCCACAGTGGGAGTATTTACACCAAGGGCAAATACTGTTATAAACTGGGGCTTTCTTTCCCAGAGAGCTAGTTGTTAAACGTTTCCCACCACACCACCGGCACACAGACAAGCACCCATGGAAAGGCCCATTCTGTGCATAAGCATCTTTGCTCTTAAGAAGACTTCTACTCCCCTTCCCAGCTGAAAATCCACATTGTGGTTCTGCCTGCATTCACTGCCCACCCAAGGGACCCTGGTCCTTTTGAAAGGCAGTGACCAGGGAAACCAACGGAGACAGTGTGGCAAGAGAAGAATTGGGCCCAGTGGGCCCCCTTGATGTGACAGCCAGAGCTGGAGGGGGTGGGTTTCTTAAGAAAATCATCAATGACCAGTTCTAAGAATATCATCAACAAACAAGTTACTGGTGGACTTAGAGCAGGGATGACTCCCGCACACTATTTCAGGAAACAATAAAACTATTATTTTTCAATTAAGCATCACGTGGAAGTGATACTGACTGAACTAGATCGAGCGGCTGAGTGAGAGTGCTTTGCTGAATTCAGCTGCGTGTGTCTTTCCCTGTCTGTTGTGCCAGCTCCCCAACGTGGTAAAGTGTTGTCAGTGATGCAGCTGGGACGAATCAGCAGACGTTTCTTGAGTACTTCCCCATGTGCCGTGGCTCTAAGCTCTTTACTTGTATTTCCCTCTTTAAAGCTCCTAAAATCCCCATGCGGGAGGTACTACTATTATCCTCCCTTTACTTAAGGCCCAAAGGGGTTAAGGTGAACCTACCCAGCTTTGCTCAGCTAAGGACGCAAATGCAGATTGAGAGCTTGTGCTGTAACCACCACACTGCACGGCCCTCAGCCCCAGGCTGAGCATTATGGAGTCCACAGAGGGACAGGGATTCAGTGCCTGCCCTCGAAGGGTGCATAGCCAGAACAAGGGAATATATACATTAAAAAGATAACTCTTTATCTAATTCCGGATTTAGACACATGTATTATTCTAGCCACTGTCCTCTTCCTACTGTAGCCCCAAACCAAGTTGGCCTTGACCCCCTCCATGCAGCCTTGCCCACCTGCTTCTCGCCAGTCTGCTTTGTCCTTTAGCCTCATGCACCTCTGATGAAGCGCCAACCTTGTTTTGTAATTATTTCCATAGCTATTCTCCACTCTAAAATGTGAGCTCCTGGAAAGCTGGGTGCAGTCAAATTAATCTCTGTACCCCCGGCAGCCAGCACAGGCAATAAACAGGCCAAGTCAATGCTTCCCCAGATGACTCCCAGGCTCACACATCTTGCAAAAGTGGAATGAGACATTTGAACATAAAATAAGTCCATTTAAAAGAAGTAGAAGGAGTAAGTGCTTTTGGAGCCCACAGCTGAGCGGATTACAACACACAGGCAATAAATCCGACTCTGTCTTATCTAGCCACCAAGCAGAAAGAGGAGTACCCAGAGTTACACAGTTTTCATTTTCTGACCACAGGAAGCATACTAACTAATTTATCTGCAGAAATAGAATGTCTTCTGGAACTAAACACAGACCAGAATTTATCGTGGGGACCTTTGTATAAAGGACACCGAGTGACACAGTGAACGATGTGGTCAGCTGCAGTTTTACAGAAGATACCGAAATGTTCCACAAGGTGATTCTCGCATTGACCCCTGTAAAAGCGAGAGGCCTGACATTAGCGCGTAACTCACCGAGAGGTGATGTACTCCAGGAACCCTGCTTTCTGACGGCCTCGCAGCTCAGGGCGAGAGCCCAGGAAGCCATCCCAGGAACAGGGGCTGTGCCCTCTCTCTCAGGTGTCTCTTCCAAGCAATATTTAATCAGGGCCTGGATCTCCCGCAGCTCACAATCAAAATTCTACCACGTGCCTGCGATTAAAATTTTAAAGGCCCATAGCACTACCAAGTAGCATGTGAAATGTGGCAGGTGAGAGGGACAGACCATCAGAGCTTCAGGATCTTAACAGAGGGAGTGGCCCCTGGGGGGTGTCACCAAGGCCATGGGCCTGAGCTGAGCCTTGAAGAATAAGCAGGAGTCAGAACCACAGAGAGGAGGGTGGGAGCAGGGGATAGTTGTCGTGTGTGTGCTGAGGTGGGGGGCGGGGGGAAGGCTGATTCAGTGTGTGTGTGTGTGTGTGTGTGTGTGTGATATGGATGTATGTGTATATAGTGTGTGTGTATGTATATGTATGTGGGGGGTGTATACAGTGTGTGTGTGTGTGTGTGTGTGATATGTATGTATGAGGGGGATGTATGTGTATATAGTGTGTGTGTGATGTGTATGTATATGTATGTGGGGGGTGTATACAGTGTGTGTGTGTGTGTGTGTGTGTGTGTGTGTGTGTGTGTGGTATGGATGTATGTGTATATAGTGTGTGTGTGATGTGTATGTATATGTATGTGGGGGGTGTATACAGTGTGTGTGTGTGTGTGTGTGTGTGTGTGGTATGTGTTTGTTTTGTGCTTTGTGGGGAGTTGAGATGAAGGAAAAGGCCAACACGGTGAGCTGGGCCAGTTCACTGAGAGCCTTGAATCCCCAGATTTCTCTCATAGGCAGTTGAGCCACTGAGCATTTTTGAGCAAGGAAGTCTTGGTCAAAGAGGCCTTTTAGGAAAAGAAAGCCCCAGGCGGTAGCTCGAACGCCTCAGCATTTGCTACCTGACTGATGAGTAAATAATCTGTACCACCCTGGAGACCCCCCTCACCCAAGCCTTCACCCGGCCCCTGCACTGGGCGATTCCTCCGGGTACACACGCCTGCAGCCCAGGCCCAGGGAGGGGTTGAGGACTCCTGGCCATCTCTGGGTAAACCTGCTGCAGACACTGCCCAGCGAGATCTGGGGCTGCCCAGGGAGTCCCACGCTGACCACATGCCACGCAGAAGCGACCCCTGAGAACAGGCCATTGTAGCTGCAATGCCTCGTGGGGCCCTCGGATTACCACCGGGTAGTGCACGCTACCTGACCTGAAGAGCCGGCAGTGACAGTGGTGAATCCCAGCAGGGCCTTAATGAGGGTCGACAGAGGCACTGACCCTGAAGGCTCCCTGTTCTACCTCGTTGTTCCAGCTTAGAGCGCTCTGAGGAGTTCTTTTCTCCTGAACGGTGTTCCTGCAGTGACCTCTTGTGGCGTCCCTGCCATTCTCCAAAGACAGGCCACCACCACTGCCACCTTCTCCCGTGTGGTGGAAAATGAAGCCTGAGACTTGAAATGCTTTTTGGAATTCTGAGCCCGGGAGCCACAAATTTGAGAGAAAGCAAAAGGCCAGACTGTCATCAATGTATTCAGCCGACTAGCCTGGGCACCCAGTATGAGACCAGGAATTCCAGGATGAGGGGAGGGACCACTGATGGAGACAACTGGAGCAACCCTCCCGGCATCAGCCAGCCCAGTGGTTTTCAAAATGGGCTCTAGGGGACCCATTTGGGCCACCCTGTGGCCCCTTTGGGACCACAGGGTGAGGGTGAGGGGACCCAGGGTGCAAATGGCAGGACCCCAGGATTTTCACCTGGTTCAACCAAAGCAACTTCTGTTTCTCTTTTTGTCTTTAAGCCTTTGCTTGAAGAAAAGGTTCTGAGCTTTGAACACATCTTCCTCCCTTCGGAACTTGCAGCTCTTTCTGAGACATTTCCAAAGGCAGACAGTCCAAGCTTCCCTTCCCCAGAGCTATCTCAGTTTCCCCTGGGCTCACACGGAACTCTGCATATGCTTCTATAAGAGAACTTGTCACTTGTATAGTAATTACTCAGTCTTTTATCCTTCTCCCCCAGCCCCAAGCACAGTGATTGGCACACAGAAGGTCCTCCCTAAGTGTTAGCTGAATAAATCAGTGATATCTAAGGGATCAGATTTTTGCCTTAAAGATTCGCCAGCTAAGGGACTCTGTGCCTAGGTTCCAACATCTGTAAAATGGGGGTGGTTGGATTAAATGATATCCTGTGCCCAACAGCCCATCACAGTCCCTGGGACTTAGCGGACGTCTACAGATCCCTGGTTGAATGAACAAATGAATCTAACACTCCTCAGCCGTCAAGTGCCACACTTGTATCTCTTTGTGAACGCAGAGTTCCTTAAGACATGCAGGAAACACTCACAACCTTGGCGAGGAGACATGCGAGGGCTTGGATGGGTTAGAGATGTTTTCATCCTACCTGAAATGAATGATCCAAATGCTGACCCTTTGGAGTAAGGGAGAAAGAAAAGGAAGCAGCTGCCCCAGAGGCTGAGATGGCATCTCAGCTGGTTCCAAAAGGACTCAGGTGGCTCTGTAAGACCAGTGATAAAGTCTCACCACCTGAGCCGATTCTAATCCACAGGTGTTTGTGAATATAGGGTCAGCTTCGGTGACACAAGGTCCTTGGCCAAATTTCCAGGCTCAAGATGGAGGCTGGGAGTAATAAGGAGTCCCCACCCCATTTCCCTGCCCAGTTCCCAGTTGCCAAGGCTCCAGACCCTTTGAGTAGTTCCAACTCCCTCAGCAGCCATTCTGGAGAATGGAAGGCTGTGGGCATCAGCCCCGGGGTGAGTCTTGAACAGCGACCATGGTTTAGTAAAAAGAGCACTCGCTCTAGAGTCAGGAGAACCCTGCTTGATGGTACCTCTGCCATTCGCTAGTCATGTGACTTTGGCCCATTAACCTTCCTGCATTTCCGTTTCCTTGTCCATAAGAGAAGAAGAACACCTACTCCCCAGGACTGATCTCAGTGCTGAGCGAGGTGTATATGTGATGGAGCCGAGGACAAAGTAGATGCTCAGTGAATTGTCATGAACTGTGACTCTGGGTGTCGGGAACCAAATGCCCAGGCAGTGGGCAGAGGCCCTGGCCACAGAGCTACCACAGTCCTGGGCTACCAACATGAGTTGGCATAACTGGTGGAGGTCACCATGGTCCCCAGTCACCACGTCTCTCTACCCACATTTGCTCACAGGTTCTATAAATCACTCTTCTTTGCAAAAATACGTCAAGCCCCAGGAAGGGGCTGTCTATTCCTTTGAGCACTTGAACACTGATGATCCTGTTACCAGTTGCCAGAGCCATATTTTTCATTGTGCAGATATGCAGAAACCCTATGTGCTGCTTTGAGTGAATTAGGCATTTGACCGATGTCTCCATCAGTTGGGACTGCTGTAACAAATTACCACAGACTAGGTGGCTGATAAACAATGGAGATTTATTTCTCACCGTTCTGGAGGCTGGAAGCCTGAGATCAGAGTCAGGTTCTGGTGAGGTCCCTCTCCTGGGCGCAGACTGCCGGCTTCTCGTTGTGTCCACTTGTGCTGAAAAGATCGAGCCAGCTCTCTGGTCTCTTCTTAGAAAGGCACTAATCTCATTCATGGGGGCTCCACCCTCATGACCCAATTACCTCCCAAAGGCCCCACCTGCAGATACCATCACATTAGGGATTCGATTTCAGCATGTGAAGTTTGGAGGGGACACAGTCCATAACAATCAAACACAGTAGACAAAATTCTAACCTCTTGACTTCATCTGCAAAAATGTATCTGATAAAATATACCACGGCCGGCTCCTCCATCTGTCCTCTCTTGTGTTTGGCCAGTCTCAGCCCAGAAAAGTTCTTACTGTTTTGCAGGACCTATTCTGTTGCAAGCATAGTGGAGCTGGGTAAGACCTTCCTAAATCCCCAAGGAAACTGATGATGAGTTTGGGGAAGACCTACCAACAAGAAGCCAGGGTCGTCAGTGCTCAGATACAAACGATGGGTGCTTTGTGTTCCAAATAACCAACATAAAGCTCTAAGTGGTGCTTTGAAAATACTGATGTCTATTCAGAAAACCATGAGGGCACTGTTGTACAGAGAGCTGTGGGCAGGGGACACCCAGAGAGCAGAGCAGAGCAATTTCCAAATAAAAAAAGAAAAGGAAAAGAGAAGCAGGGAGAAGTGAATTGTATAGATAAAGTCTATGACCAACCATTGGGGATGAATCTGGCAATATCTGATATCTGCAATATCTAGAAGATATGCAACCTCCACCACCTGGCAATTCCACGCCTAGGAACATATACCTGAGATGGTGTCACATGTGTGCCCGAGGGGGCACTCCTGGCAGCATTGTTCTTATCATAGCAGACAGTCAAACGAACAAGAACCAAGACAGGAGACCACGCAAAGGTCCCCAGTAGGGGGTGCGTAAGGGAGCGAGACAGGAGACCACGCAAAGGTCCCCAGTAGGGGGTGGATAAGGGAGCGAGAGCTGTGATACAGTCACACAGTGGAACACCCTAGAGAATTCAACATGGATAAACTAGATTTACGTGTAGCAGTGTGAATACATCTCAAAAACACAATGGTGATTGAAAGAAAGAAAATTGCTGAAGGATATATATGGACCCATACCGTTTGTGTAAATTCCAAAATTTTCAATACTTTTTGTCGGGGCGGGAGGGAATAGGAGCTTTGGACATGAAAGATTCATAAAACACACAAGCACAGGTGCACAGTCCGACAAACGGTTATAAAGAGAACACTCTGCCACCCTTAAGTCAAGAAATGGCTAAGTAACGTTTACAGGGCACTAGAGACACAGAGCGCGAGTATAAAAGCACGAAGGGAAGGCTATGGAGCTCCATCAGGACGGTGATGTTACCTTCAGGGAGGGAGGGTGGGGCTAGGGGAGGGCACCAAGGAGGCCTCCACCAATTCTGAACCGTTCTAGCTCCAAACAAAGCCCAAGTCTAAGGCAGCTGTGCAAACTGCTGATTTTTAGATTTTCCAAAATACTATTGGTATTATATCATTCTTTGAATTTTTTTTGTGTTTGTAATGGTTTATAATAATTTCTACGAAGGACTAGATTCCAACGGTTCAGAAATCAAACACAAATGACTGTTCTCGTGGAATCATTGTGTTGGTAGAAGTGGTAGTAAAAAGTGAATCCCAATTCAATTCCAGTTCATCTTCATTTTCCTCACTACCGTTCACGTCAGGATCATTTTACTTAAAGAGGAAAACGGAAAGTTTGCCGCCATTTACTTTCTCCTCCAGGTGCCTTGTACTCTCTGGGAGGGACTAACAGCTGCAGATGGTCTGCCTGCATGTTGAACAATACAGGGGAGGCGCCTGTGAAGGCTGCTTTTTATTGCTCTCCCCCTGTTTCTATAAATCCTCACAATGGAGAGAGTTCTTCTCCTGCCCCTGGAAGAAACTGGGCAGCCCAGTAACTCAATTGTTCATTGTTAATTACCAGCAAAACAAACAACAACAAAAACGACAGAAACCCACAATGGTCATTCTGTATTGTAACTAGAGTCTCAATAGTTCAAATTTCACTCAAAGATAAGACTTCCCTCCCTTTCCCCAGCTAAGGCCAACCACCAGGAAGAGAGGGACATGGTCAGCTCCTTCTCTCTCTAACTCACTTCTTCCCTCAGCCTGCTAAGCTGTTTCCCCAGAAGGAGTTGGAGAGAAGAAGGAAGGGAGGAAAGGCAGTTGGTGCCATTGTAACACAGCTTTGTGCTCTCTGGGCCCAGCAAATGTGCAAAGATGACTCTTGCCCATTCGGGGTACTTTCACGGGTCCCTGGAGGCGTTCCTTGTCTCGAAGGGATGCACCTCATTCGGACAGTTGCTTACCTGTACAGGTCAGGGTCCAAACGGGAAGCAAGTGGCACTATTCAAATTAGCTATTGTGAAGAGAGTTGAATAAAGTCCTGTTGACAAAGGCGTGAGCAGAGGGTAGGGAAACCACAAAGGAGATCCCCAGAGGTACTAACAGCAGCAAGGCAGGAAGCATCAGGCCTAAGAGGGCAAGGGAGTGAGCAGTTATGAAACTTGAAGACAGAAATGGCTGTGCAGCTACGGAGAACAGTATGGAGGTTCCTTAAAAAACTAAAAATAGAACTACCATACAACCCAGCAATCCCACTACTGAGCATATACCCTGAAAACCATAATTCAAAAAGAGTCATGTACCACAATGTACACTACAACACTGTTTACAATAGCCAGGACACGGAAGCAACCTAAGTGTCCATCGACAGATGAATGGATAAAGAAGACATGGTACATATATACAATGGAATATGACTCAGCCATGAAAAGAAACAAAACTGAGTTATTTGTAGTGAGGTGGATGGACCTAGAGTCTATCATACAGAGTGAAGTAAGTCAGAAAGAGAAAAACAAATACCGTATGCTAACACATATATATGGAATCTAAAAAAAAAATGGTTCTGAAGAACCTAGGGGCAGGACAGGAATAAAGACTCAGACATAGAGAATGGACTTGAGGACACGGGGGGGGGGGGGGGAAGGGTAAGCTGGGACAAAGTGAGAGAGTGGCATGGACATATATACACCACCAAATGTAAACTAGATAGCTAGTGGGAAGCAGCCACATAGCACAGGGAGATCAGCTCAGTGCTTTGTGTCCACCTAGAGGGGTGGGATAGGGAGGGTGGGAGGGAGGTGCAAGAGGGAGGGGATATGGGGATGTATGTATACGTATAGCCGATTCACTTTGTTATACAGCAGAAACTAACACACCATTGTAAAGCAATTATACTCCGATAAAGATGTTAAAAAAAAAAAAAGTAATGGCTGTGCAGAAAGGCTCTGGCCATCTGATAGGAGCTGTGACCTTCAGTAAAGCAGTGCATCCAGCTCGTGGCCTCTACAGAGATGTCTGGGGAAAGAAATACCTCAGCCTGTCTCCTCCCATGCTCCAGTCCCTGCCCATGTTCCCCATCGGCTGAGTCCAGCCAGAGGGCGGAGGGCAAGGAAGCCCACTGTTCTACCAGCCAGGCTCCTGGGGTGGGGAGCAGAAGAGGAGAGGGCGGAGAGTGGATTTGGAGACGCAAAAGGAACAGGCCTAGCTCTCCCAGGCTTCCTGTGGTCCACCGCCAGGTTTGTTTCTCCTAAGGTCCCTCTAGGTGGCTTTATTAAAAGGGATCTAAGTTTTAAGTGGTGTGCCAGAGGGTCTGAGTGCTGTGCCGGACCCCGCTCGCTCTGGCTCACGAGCACTGACCATGGGCATCTCCTCCCAGCTCCAGATTCAGGGGCATCATGCTGGTGGCGTGAAATCAGTCACACCACAAACACTGGCAAACACTACAAATCAGGGCCTTTTCTCTCCAGAGAGCCGGTTGTGACACATCTGCCAGCATGCCTCTGATCTCAGGTGACCCTAACCGACTCTCCTCCATGCTGGAGCCCATGCTTTTGCCACAGAAATGGCAGCCACTCTGCTCTCGCTTCTCACACAGCATCACATGCCCCACCCTCTAGAGTTCTTGAGGGGAGTCACAGTTCTGTCCACACCACACACACACCACACACCGTGCACACACACACCACACCACAAACACACAGATTCCCAAGAGTTCTCATCAAGCTTTCTGAGCTGTCTCCTTCAAGCCCTCTGCCTACCTTGGGAAGGATCTCTACACACATTACCCCCAGTGAAGCGGATAAGGTGGGCTGAAGGCAAACTACTAGGGTCTTTAAAAAAAAATCTCCGGAAATTTCTTCTGGCCCTTTTCTAACGCCAGTGTGCGCATTTTGGTTGTCTGCCCACTCTTGCCCCATCACTTTGAAAATGTGCCAGTTCTACTGTGTAGTCTGTTTCCGAACTCACTTTTGACTCTGAGATACAACAAAATTTTGCCAAATGAACAGATTGGCTTACAAATTGCCTAGTAGCAGATAAGTTTTCCAAAAGTGGAGGGAGATGATTTTATTAAGGATTCTCAGTTCAATTCCTAGAAGTCCTAAAATTTCTTTTACAAGCCAATCAAGAGAATTGACCAAACCCCACTAATTATTATCATTAGAGGTTTTCACAGGAGGAAGGCCTGTGCTCACCCTCACAGGTGTGGGGAAAACTGCCCTCCCCAACAGGTCACAGGTATCCCGAGAGCACTCCAGACACGCTGGGTCCAGTGTGACAAGGATATAGCTGGGTTTTAGGGATGCCAAGCTTCCTGCTAATGTCTCTCTGAAAAGCCACTGAGATTAAGAAATGTGGTCACCACTGGTCAGTGAGGCAAAAGTGACAAGAGGGTAGAATTGCCGACGGACTCGGGCTCGTAGAGAAACCCTGAGTTCAGTAATGTCGGCACACTTCTGAGGAGTGAGGAGGTCTCGGTGGGCTGGACGCAGGCAGGAGCAGACTTTGCACAGGCCTGCCTCTGAAGGGGGTGGGGAGAGGGTATCAGGAGCCTCAGAAGGAGGTGCCAGGCTCTGAGTGGCTGCACCCAGAGAATGCCGACCGGAAAGCAGAGATGGAGCTGGGATCCCAGCAGAAAGGACTGTGGAGAGTTGGGGGAAAGAGAGAGCTCCCATTTGAGCAGAGGTGATCGTGGTCGGGAAGTGAGTATAGAGACTAGAAGCATCTTTCCTGTGAATGCGGGATGCTCCTGGGGTCTCCCTTGTATCGCTTGCAAGTCCACACTGACCCTCTGTATGGGCCGCGTCCTCCTCCGGGAATGCAGTGGAGGGGAGCAATGCCGAAGGAGAGAGGCCACCATCCCAGGGGTCTGGTCGTGGGCAGAGAGGCCCAGAGTGGATGCAGAGGCAGTTACTCAGGAGGGAAGGGACGCAGCTGGCCTTCCATGGGCAGAGTCCAGGCTCCAAACCGGCATGGGGAAGGATTTTGATTGTGCTAAAGCTGGGCCATCTGTGCTCTCGGAGAGTGCCCCATTCTCCCTGCGGGAAGGACGGCAGTGGGGAGTGGGGACCCGAGCAATGATCAGCCACAGCCCTGGGTCCGCAGGGTATTCACCACGCCCTTGAGTCGGAGCCTGCCGTGGACAGCGATGGTGTTACACAAAATCAACACCAAGAGGCATGGTGGCCCTAAGCACCTGTCAGCGTGTGATCACTCCAGCTGGCAATAAATTTGAGCCATTAAACAGGAAATGGTCTGATCGGGAAGCCAGAATCTTTGCCTCTGAGCTGCTGACCATTGTGGTAATTGAGCTACTGACATCATCCATCTTGGGGAGAATAGACACTTTGACTTCGGAAGCAAGGTGAGGCTGTGATCTGGGCTCTGTGAGACAGTGTAGCCCAAGGAGGCCCAGAGTGGGTGTTCAGGGAGCGAATCCGTAGTTGGCTAGCTAAGGCCCCCTGCTGGAATGCCTCCGTGGCTCTGCTGTCTCGTCCGCCACGGTAGAGCCACGTAATTCACGGCCTTTCCCGCGCAGGGCACCGGCCTTTGCTCCTTGGAAGACCACAGGGCCCCTTTCGGCTGGTGCCTGGTTGGAAATGTCAATACCGCCTTCCTTAGGATTCCTAACACACAGTTAAGGAGACAAGCAGGCTGGCTCTGGGTGTTCTGGGGGCTGCCTTGGGGGGGCCAGGCTCCCGTGGGGAACGTGGGTAGCGAAGCTCCTCGCACCCATCAGGCGAGCTGCAGATACCCGGTGGGATCAGCGTGCAGGCCATGGTTTCGGTTAGGGAAGGGCAGTCTGCACAGGCTGGCACTCGGGGGAGAGACTGAGGCTTTTTCTCAGCCCCGGCCCCGCACCTGAAAGGCATTCATGGAAAAGAGCATCACCTTCAGATACCAAGGACGAGTCAATGCCGGCCTCAGTGATCTGCCCCATGGCTGCCTTCATTATGCCAGTCGCTTGCAAGGGAAAAAGCACCAGCTTTGAAGTCAGACAGAGCTGGGTCCTGACTCCAGCTCTTTTTACCAGTGGTGTGATCCCAGGGAAGATGACTTCCCCTGTCAGAACTCAGTTTCCCCATCTGTGATGGGCTTGTTATATAAGGGCCACAGAGCAGCCACATGGTGGATATCGTTATTCAGATATCCACCATCTGCAAGGGCCAAGTGCAGGCAGCCCAGCCCTACAGAGAGTGTGACTTCCTTGGTTCAAATCCCTGAGCTCCTTTGCCCCACAGTGGCTTCCAAAGGTCTGGAAGGTGGGCGGGGGGCAAAGGGCCATGTTGGCCCCCGTATAGCATCCTGTATGAACCCCTGCAGGTCCTGCATCCTCAGTGACTCCTGCACGGAGTACTTGCACTGAAACTGGACACAGAGCCTTGAACGGTGTTTCTCAACAAGGGGCGAGCATCGGAATCACAGGGGAACCTACCATCAAATCCTAACTCAGAACGTCTGGGGTAGGGCCCAGCAGTCTCTGCTTTTACAAGCACCTTAGGCGATTCTCAGGTGCACTCCCAGTAGAAAGCCAGTGAATGAAAGAAACGAGATTCTGCACATTTCAGACATTTACTGACTGTAGGAGAGTTTTGGCCGGGGGTAGGGTATGGGGAGGTGGGAAGAGAAGGTACAGTGATCTTTCCAGTGACCCTGAAATCATGCCAGGTATAAGGGGACCCACAGGAGGCTGGCCTTCCCAGCAAGCACCCATTTGTTCTTGTGCTGCTGGTTCCAAACACCTGACACATCAGAGGTGGGGTCAGCCTGAGATGTGTGTGCCCTTGAGTCACCACGCCCTTGTAAGTTTCAGTTACTGTTTGACTGCTCAGGGCTTCCTCCGTGTGACATTCAGATCTACAGCCGCTGGAATGAAGCCCTTCTTATTCGCTTCTGTATTGTGTGGGAGACAGCTGCCCTCACAGACTCACAGTGTGACCTCATGGGCCACTCAGGGCTATGACCTTCAGTGCTCCCGTCCCAGCCAGAGTCCTGTGCTTGAAAGGAGGACTCCTTGTGCCTCCCGTCAGGTGACTGGAGGTTCTGTCCCTGGCCACAGTCCCAGCGGGCATGGAGACCTGCAAAGCGCAACTGCCCTTTACTTACTCCCTTTTCCTCTGTTCCTGCTCAGTCGTTTTGTCTGGTTCCCTTTCAGTTCCCAGCCCCTCTTTCTCTTGAGAGAGGGCTGGTAAGCCAAGCCGCAGGAAGCAGCAGAAGCAGCCAGGGCCGTCTCCTGGTGAGGTTACAATGCATTTCACTCAGCAAACATCACTTTGGCAAGAGGCCCCTTTGGTTGTCATGGCAACGCGGGTAGCTTGTGTCTTGGGGGTATGCTGTGCCCTCATTCTGGCTGCCCAAGTTCCCTTGCCCCAGCTTTCTTTCCCAGATCCTTTCACCACCCTGGCGCCACCTCACATTAACTATGCTTCAGTTTGGAGCAGCTTTGTCTTGACCCGCAAAACAACTACTTGGCTTTGCTATCAAAGGAATAGATCACACCATTCCTCTCCGCAACGCCCTCCGGCCTCTCAGCTCTCTCAAAGCCAACGTCCTTTCCAGGCCCTCAAGGTCCTACCTGATCTGGCCTCAGTTTCCTCACTGGCCCAGGCTTCACCCCAGAGCAGGGTCTTCACTGCATCTCTCAGGGGGTTCCTTGGTATGGGATCAAAAAGTGTTAAAAGGACAAAGGAGAGCCACAGCTTTTCTTTTTTAACAGACTCGGAGGTACACGTGTCCATTTCTGAAACCATTAGGAAAGGAAATATTCTATTTCAAGTCCTACCGTTATCAGTTTGGTGTTGAGATACTTCCTTCAGTTTATCAGGTCTGACGTCTCCCAGAGAGGACAAGGGCCAGTGAGCACGGGTAGCATTGAGGGCACCCTGGACGCGGAGTCTGAACAAACAAAGCACTGGGGAGATACAAAGAGCAGAGGGACCAGTCCCTGCCCTCGAGGGGCTTCCGGTGCCTAGGCCTGGGGGACCATGGGTGACGAGGACAGGCAGTTTGGCTCATTAGGGCCACTAAGATGCACCAGCATGGGGGACAGCATAGCCTTCGGCTGGGAAGTCTATGGTATCTATGAGTGAGACACTTGCTCAGCCAGTTTACAAGTCACAGGTGATACTTGACACAAGGGACAGAGGGTCACAGGTGCCTGGCAGACAAAGAACAGAATCCTGATCCGCTTAGCGTATTTATCAATGAGTTAGATAACGACATCAAAGCAGCCCAAAGGGAAAGAATAAGGCATGCCAGAATAAGGACCTCTCAGCAGGCTAAGCCCCCAATAAATGGGAAATGTTGCATTTGTGATTAAAAGGATAATCACACTGAAATAGAATGCGTTTCGACAACCACTCATAAATATAGGAACGTGGGTAAACTGACCGCAAGCTTAACAGAAGACCGTGACAAACTGACATGACCATGACAATGACGAAGCTGCTGAAAAACAAAAACAGTGCTAGGGGGCTGCCTGGTATAAACATCTAGCTCTTTGGAACCAGAAAAATTGGGTTCACATCCCAGCCCTACCACTTATTAGCTCTGTGACCTTGTTATTCACCAACCTCTCCGAGCCTCAGAATCTAACTGAAATGAGATGGTGATGCCTTCCCTGCTGAGTTATTTTGAGAATTAGCAATAAGATGAGTAGACCACCTAGCCCAGCGTCTAGTAGAACTTGGCAGAACCTGGAATATAGAAGGCGCTCGGTAAATGGTCATTGTTAGTAATTCACCTCCTGTAGAAATATAGAACGTAAATTTTTCAAAGCTAGGAGAACTCTTCTCTACCCTGCCCCTCTCGGGCCTATCCGGAGTATGATGTCCAGATTCAGGCTCTGTACTTCAGATCGATTAGAAAGTCACCTTGCTACTGAGCCCTCAGGTGAGAGAATTAGGCAGAGTCAGCCCGGGAATAAAGCTCCAGGCACATGTGGTATTTTGTTGTTGTTGCTGTTGCTTTTAAAGTATTTAAAGAACCATCAGATTAAGAAGGAGGACAAACTGTGCTGCTCCAGAGCTCCAAAGGAGAGGTGAAAAGAAGTTAGTGGGGCAGGTCTCACCTCCAATTAAGAGGAAACAGAGCTGCCCGCAAGGAGGTATGCCCAGTGTAAAGCACTGAGCCTCACCCCCAGCAGTATGGGGGGAGAAAGCAGATGACCATCCTCAGAAATGTTATCGAAGGAATTTCTGAATCGAGAGCCTTGCAACCAGACAAACCTGGATTTGGATCCAGGCTCCTCAAGTTAGCCATGCGGCCTTGGGCAGGTTAACCTCTTTGAAGCTCCATGCCCTTATCTGTGAAAGGGGAGCAATAATACCTCCAATGAGTACCAGAAGGATTAAGTCTGATCATGTCCAGAAAGCACCTAGCGTGTGATAGAGTCTCCCCTCCAAAGAGTAAAAAGTGGGGCTGCATAACTCCTAAGACGCGTTCTGAGGCTGAGAAATGCAGTACAACCACCGAGAGCCTCCTGGGAAGATAGACCCCACCCACCAGGCTAGGAAAGGATGGGCTCCAGACAAGCACACAAGCAACCAGAGCAGGCAACCCGGCAACCAGCAGTGACAGCTGGCGTGTCTGGGGACACAGCCCTCACCTAGGACTTGCCAGGGCCCTGTGGGCAGGGCGTCTGAGCATGGTTCTCAGCCCTGGGTGCACACCGGGTTAATCGGGCTTAGAACCACTGCTTCAGAGGGAAGTCAAAAACGGGAGACATGATTTGAGGCTGGAGAATTCGGCACCTCAGCTGATGCAAAGTAAGATGTGAGCCGTTTTAGTGATGCCTTCTTGGTTTATGAAGGGCTCAGTATCAGAGGAGGGGGAAATGGTGTTTTGCATCTTCCCTGGGGACTCAAGAGGAAACGAGTGAATTCCACGGTAAAAGGATTGGTAGCGATATAAGGAAGAATTCCCTTCCCGTGACAGATGTGGGACAGTGGGAGGGACAGTGGATGGAGCATAATCATGGAACCCTCCTCTGGGGCTCTCAGCCGAGCAGAGGTTGCCACCCAGAGGAGGTGGGTAAAGCAGCCACCCATCCAAAGGCCCCAGAAGGACTCACAGGGTCCCCTTTCACCTGGGACGCACGATGACTGTGTCATCCGCTCTAAACCACACTCCCCCTTGACCTTTCTTCCTCGCTGGAGGGAATCATCAGCATCTCCCTTCTCCAGGTATCTCAGAGAGCACACCCGTGCCCTCGACGCCAGACCTGCTGGAAGAGAAGCTGCGATCACAACTGCAGGAAGAAAAGAGAAGGTGCCCTTTCTTTTCGCCACACACACCCTGACCCCAGCCCCTCGGGGCCACCTGGAGCTGTGGGGCAGGGCAGGGTGGCCACGCCCGTCCCAAGCCTGCAGCTACTCTGGAAGCGGGTCCTAAAATAGCTGGAGGAGGTGCCACCTTTCAGCAGGCAGTCGTGAGATGCAGGCAGTCGTGAGATGCAGGAAGCCGAGGCAGGGTGAGGCTGGAGTGGGGAGCAGAAGGCCCAGCCAGCCTCCAGCGCTGGGATCAGCCTCTGCAGCCCCAGCCCAGGCTGCAGCCCAGGAAGCGGCGAGTCTTGTCTGCTGCTGCCCTCTAGGGGAGCCCAGAAGTATGACCATGGAGGACCTCCTTCCCCCCACTTCTCTCCTGAGGCTCCTTATCTGCAAGGTGTCCAGAGAATATCAGACCCTCCTGCGGCCATTTAGGGCTCCAGAATGATTTAACCTGCAGAGCGAGGAACCTCAAGCATAAACAGACATCTGGTCATCACTGATACAAGCTTCTCAGTTCATTCATTCATTTAGGCATTCAACAGCTATCTCCTCTGCCACGAAGACGTTTGGGGTAAACCAAACAAGAAACCTTCCTTACTCTCAAGGGGGCAATGCTGTCACTATAACACACACCACCCACCCCTGGGCTGGCTAGGCATGTACCCTGAGCGCCCCCCGTCACACTGCCCCCACCCCCAGATGGCCTGGGTTCAAACCCTGGCTCCTCTGTTTATTAGCTCGGTGCCATAGAGCAAGTTCCTCAACCTCTCCATGCCTCAGGTTCCAAATCTGTAAAGGGGAGATGATGATAATAGCGCCTTCCTCATAGGGCTGTGAAGAGGATTAAATGAGTTTATAGACGGCAAGGGCCTAGAGCAATGCCTGCCCTTCAGTGCCCAGTAATGGTACTCATCCTTCCTGGAGAGGGGTTAGTCCTGTCACACACAGAGCCCCACGGCCCACTGGACAGAAATACCTGGCTGTGGGCTCACATGCTGGCGCCATACTCTGGCCTGGGTGGGCAACTGTAAGGTCCCAGCCCCAGGCACCAAGGCTGCATGGCCAGGCTTCTGAGGCTCAGGCCCTGCCACCGCCAGTCTCTTTAGAGCCCTCCCTCCCTGCCGGTGACTTTCAGGACTCCTCTCTGACTCCACTGCAGGTATAAAGCAATGTTCACGCACCTGAAGGCGCTGAAGGTGGAGATCGAGCATTTGCAGCTACTCATGGACAAAGCCAAGGTGAAGCTGCAGAAAGAGTTTGAAGCCTGTTGGGCAGAGGAGGCCACCAGCCTGCAGGTACTGGCAGCCATGCCCCTCACTGCCCCAGAGCCCACCCTCCTTCTGGGGCCTGAGGAGCGTCGGGGCAGACAGGGAGGGGCCAGACCCCCAGCCCCATGGTGGGGGGGAGCAGAGGAAAAAGAATGGGGGCTTAGACCCGCAGTGCACATGCTCTCAGCCCCTACCTCCTGAAGCGAGGGCTCGTTTTAGTAACAAGGAACGTGAGTGGTCAGGGGCTCACTGTTTCCTTGCTAGTGCCTGACGCATAGAAATGTAGGGAGTGGGAGGTGTAGCTCCCCAAGCCGATGGATTGCCACCATTGCTTCCTGAGATGCAGTGACAACACTGATTGTTCTTTATTACAGCCATATATATGCACGTATGTGTGTGTGTGTATATATATATATATGGTATAAATTTTAGAAAATACAGAAAAACACAAGGTAAAATCACCATAATCCCACCATTTAAGGAGAATCGATATTAATATGTTGGATTATATTATTTTATATTTTTATGCATATACATCCTTATGCTTTTATAAAAATAGAATCATATGAGTCTTCAAGTATCACAAACGGCTTTTGTTTTTACTTAGTTGTCCAGCATGCCACCTCTTCCGTGGCATGACGCCATGACATCATTCCGGTGCTGTCACTGTTCAAGCATATGGATTTATTCTAATATATTGAACCTCCTATTGTTTAATGCTTAGGTTGTTTGGGGGTCGTTTCACTAGAAAAGTCTTTGAAGATACATTTTTGCATATTTCCTAGACAAATTCCTAGAAGTTCTCTATAATATTATGAAGGCTAAAGAACCTGTTAAGAAATGTTAGTACACACCCCCAGTTCCAACTGTCCTCATGTGACCCCTCAGCTGTGTATAATAAAAGAGATGACGTACACATAATCCTACCACTTTTGTGGCTGGAAGAACCCTTAGAAATTCTCTAACAGGCTGATTGTGTCATTTTAAGGACAAGAAACTGAGAGCCAGCGAAGATAGTGTCCCAAGGACACAACCGAGCCGTAACCCATACATTACCGAGTGGCCTCGTGACCAGACGATGGAGAAACATATTTGGATAAAGTTAAATACACAAGATGACAAATAAAACCAATAATATGGAAATACAGTTATCACAATATTTTAGTAGCACAGTTATGGTATAGTAATATGTATACCATTTTACAGATGCATTAATTAATAAGATCTGGGGGGCTCAATATTTACCACAATTTCAAAGTAGTGGTGAACACAGTATTTCAAGATTTCTGCAAAAACTGTAACGTGATCTGAAAATATCTGTAATTTCTACTGGTGGCGGAGTCACTGGTACCACCCATTCTACTGTGGTTTGTTGTCTACATTTAATCATCGAAAGATATGTTAAGTTTCAGGTAGAAGTTAGGAAGAATAAAGATGTCATTGGTTCCCAGTCACATTCACAGTGCCCCTGCTCTCCAGTTAAGAAGCCTCCCTCGGGAGGTCATCAGTGGGTGAGACCGTCAGCCACTGCTGGTGCCCATGGGCATCCGGCCACTGGACAGTGATGAGGGTTCTCCCATCATCCCGTATGACCCAGTCGAGGCTGATGGATTCGGACCGTTTATTACTTGCATAGACAGTGAAAGGCAGGGTAGCCAAGCTGTCAGCTCCCTGTGCCCTCCACCCCACAGGATGTCATTGAAACAGAAGGGACCAGGTGACCACAGCAGGGATGATGGGGCGCCCTGTAGCAATTCCATGCAGCCACTAAGCCATTTTATAGCCGGCGGATGTACCCTGAGTGGGGCAGGCAAAAAGCCTTAACCCTCATTAGAACATAGGAGGGCGGGGCATTCTGCTAAGACTCAGGTCAGCTGGGGTTTAATCGCTGCTCAGGAGACCTGTGTGGAGACACGCAAGGTTTCCAGGACCCTGCTGGAGCTGCCCCCAATGCGTGAGGCACGATGAATGCATCGCTCCCGATTCTGCCAGCATCTCTTTGGGACGAGGGAAAGCAAAGCCAGAAGGAGTTCTGGAGAACTGTCAGATCACATTTCAAACACTTTTTCCTAACTTTAGAAAGTAATACAGGCTCAATATGGAGAACTTAGAAAACACAGAAAAGCACAAAGAATAAATCAAACATTACCCATTATCCTGCCATCCAAAGAGAATGTTTTGATGCCCCTCATTAAGGTCATGACTACCTCTAGATTTATTTTTTCCCACACATGTACATACCAACTTTTCTAGCTGGCTTTTTCCCTTTAAGAAATAACATCAAAGACATTTTCCCCATGTCATTAGATTCACGCTTACACTGTGAAACTTTCTCTTGGACCAACAGGTAAACTCCCCAGCAGTGAATTCATTGAATCACATGAAACCCTTCCCCCAGACGCCAGAATCCCAGCACGAAAGGTCCCAGCTTCTCTCTAGCAAAAGGTAAGGGGAGAACCCTGCGACAGGGTTGGGATGCCCAGAAAAGATGCCCTACCTCTCCTCAACCCAGTCTTGATGCTCTAAGTGTAGGCTGCCTGATCCAGGAAGATGAGTGACTTTCACTGTTAAATTAGTTGAAAATACTCAGGCCAGTGGCTCTCAGGCTTTACTGGAGTACCGCGCCCGCTCCCCCCACCCCGGCCCTTTCCCTCCGGCTCTGACAGCCAGTGGACCTACTGCCACAGTGACAAGAGAAGCAGTTTAACCAAACTGTGCAAGCCCTGGTCCTGCCGCTGGGTGGGAAGAAGCGGTTGGCAGTAGTGGGAGGGGAGAGGGAGGGGGGAACTGTGGAGGGGATGTTGAGTAAGGCAGAGGGGAGTCAGCCTGCCAGGACCCAGGAACCTCTGGTTAGTGACTCTGTCCTAGCACAGACTCAGGAGAGACGTGGGCACCCTCCTGCGAGGACGCCCAGAGCCAGTGTCCCTGAGTGATGGCATGAGCCAGCACAGACTATACTTCCCACACACACACCTTCTGAAGGCAGGTTCCTTCTCATGCCACCCACATTATTGTCTCTTTCCAACCGCACAACGCGGGCGGTAGAGCCAATGACACCTGCCTCATCCATCCTGCATCTCTGAGACAGGCCCACTGTCCGCATGGCAGAGACCAGGCCAGCATGAGTGGGGCCTCGGCCTCGACTGCCAAGGAATGCTCCTTGCCTGGGTCTGAGCGGAGCTGAGTTCTCACGTTGGAAATGTGAAATAGAGCTTTTTAAAAGGGGTTGGGGAGAGGGTTGCCAGACGGTGTCCCTGATCCGATGATGTGATGAGAATGGCAATGGCCTCTGTGGTCTCCTTTTCAAAAACCCATAACCCTGGTTGAGTCATGAGGAAAACGTCAGACAAGTCCCAGTCGAGGGGCATTCTACAAAATACCTGACCAGTACTCCTCAAAACTGTCAAGGGCAAGAAAATTCTGAGAAACTGTCACAGACAAGAGGAGCCTAAGGAGATATGATGGCAAATGTAATGTGCTATCCTGGATGGGAACTAGATCAGAAAAACTAAGAAAATCCTAATAACGAACAGACGGTAGTTAATAATAATGTATCAGTATTGGTTCCTTAGTTGTGACAAATGTACCACACTAATATAAGATTATATAATGAGGGAAATTGGGTATGGGGTATAGGGGAACTCTCTGTACTATCTTTGCAACTTTTCTCTAAATCTGAAACTACTCTTAAAACAAAACAAAACAGCCAACCAGAGAGCTGTCCACCACCTGGCTGACATTTTCCCTGGACCTCTTCACATCCCCCAACCTGGCCCTCAGGGCCAGCACTTCGGCTTGTATTCTAGCTTTAGGAAACATCTCCTATGTGAGCCCCTAAGCCCCAGGTTAACAGCCGGCAAGGTATGTTCTGTCTGGCTACGCTGGTGTTTTAAAAGGCAGTGTAGATCCACAAAAGAAAAAATTGATAAGTTTGACTATATTCATATGGAAAATGCTGCTCTGTGAAAGACACTGTTAAGAGAATGAAAAGATAAACCACAGACTGGGAGAAAATATTTGAAAAACATCTATAAATGGGCAAAAGATCTGAACAGCCACCTCACCAAAGAAGATATACAGGTGGCAAATAAGTGTATGACGGGATGCTCCACATCATATGTCATTGTGGAAATACAAATTAAAGCAATAATGAGACACCATTCCACACCTATGAGAATGGCTAAAATAAAATAAAACTGATACCACCAAATGCTGGTGAGGATGTGGAGGAACTCTCATTCATTGCTGATGGGAATGCAAAATGGCAAAGCCTCTTGGGAAAACAGTTTGGTGGTTTCTTACTAAACTAAACATACTCTTACCATACGATTCATCAGTCATGCCCCTTTGTGTTTACTGAAATGAGTTGAAAACTTATATCCACGCTTACATATGGTTGTTTACAGCTTTATTCATAATTGCCTAAAACTGGAAGCAACCAAGATGTCCTTCAAAAGGTGAATGGAAAAACAAGACAAACGGTACATCCATATTTAATGATAAAAAGAAATGAGCTATTGAGCCATGAAAATACGTGGAGGAAACTTAAATGCATATCACTAAGCGATGAAGCCAGTCTGAAAAGTCTACATACTGTATGATTCCAGCTATGACATTCTGGAAAGGGCAAACTTATGCGCACAGGTAGAAAGATCAGAGAGAGGGAGGGCAGGGCTGGAAAGGATGAATAGGGAGAACACAGGGGATTTTTAAGGCAGTGAAACTATGCTGTAGGATACTGTAATGATGGATATACAATAGTATGCATTTGTCAAAATCCATAGAATCGTACAACAGAAAGAGTGAACCCCGACATAAGCTGTGGACATCAGTTAATAATAACGGTTCATCAGTTGTAACAAATGTACAACACTAATGCAAGATGTTAGTAATAGGGGAAAATACAAGTCGGGAGAGAGAGGATACATGCGAATTCTCTGTACTATTTGCTTAATATTCTGTAAACCTAAAACTTTTGTAAGAAAAATAGTCCATTCATTTTTTTAAAAAACTTAAAGGCAGTGTAAGTAGGCAGCTGCACTTCTCCGTGGCAATACAGAGCTTGGCATTAGTGTCCCACACTTGCCCTCTCTGTGCCTTCCCTTGGGTACCTGCTAATCTCTGGGATACTTGAGTTTCCAACCCCTAATGCCTTCCTGCTGCCCCACTCTGGGCCCCCTCCCTGAAACCCCAGGACTCCACAGAGCATGTTTGGAAAACACTAGTCCAGCCAGCCCAGAGCTTCCCCCAGTCATTGCTCTGGCTCTGGCTCTGATCCGAGCCTCTCGAGTGTCCGCCACACGAGAATAAGCCCTCCTCCCCAGTGTGACGCTTCTCAGAACCCCTGACTATTTCTCCAGCTTCTTTTCTGACCTCTTCCAAGCTCCTACTGATAGGAGTATCCTGCCCAGCAAATAGGAAGCTCCAGCTCCAATTTTTCTATTGCTTCAAGACAATGAAGTATGTGTGTGTGTGTGTGTGTGTGTGTGTGTGTGTTGGGAAAGGCCCGGTGAAACGACTCCAGGGCTATAAGGACCTTGCCTGCCAAGTGAAGCTCAGAACCTTGAATTTCAAAGGCGTGTATCAGGTTACCTATAGGAGCTTCTCCCAAAACCATGCTCCCTGAGCTCTACCCCCAGCACTTTTGATGATGCTGGAAGGAGGGTCTTTGGGGAGTGGACTCTCAGGCAGGCTCGGGGCGCTGTTCAGTCTCTGTCATCTGTGGTGGCAGCCGGTGCTCTGGTGGGATCTCTAACCTTCGGCAGAGATAACCAAGTGTCCTGAAAAGTGTCTGTTAAGACGCCTCGGCTATGAGTGGTCGGCACCCCTAAATTCCTTCCCACACAGTAGTTCAGATACCGTTCATTGTGGGCGGAAAGGTTACAGTGGACAGGTGAGAGGAAAAGGGTCCTGCTAGAGACTGGCAAGGGCAAGGTCTCGGGCTCCTCCTCTGATAAAGAAGTCACCTGCCACTGCTTTAAAAAGCTGGCAGAGAAGAGCTCACAGAGCTCTACCAGGGGTGAGGCAGGGAGGAGGCCCTTTCCCTGGTCATCGTGGCTTCGCAGACATTCTCTATGAACAGCCAACTGTGGAGGATTAGTTGTTGGCGTCCTTAAATTCTCCAAGGAGACTTCTCCAAGGCTCTCCTCTCTTACGGTAATCACATCTCCTGTGGGGGCTCTAAGGGCCAGGAACTGAACACGTGTGTGACATATGTGCTATCATTGCACCCATTTTACAGATGCGAACACTTTGGCTCCAAGAGATCAATTAACTTGCTGGGGTCACCCAGCTAGTAAGAGGTGAGACCAGGGTTGGAACCCAGGCCTGTCAACATCCGGCCACCCCTCTCCCCTCACTCCTCACATCAGTTTCCTTTAACCTTAATGACCATGACCGTCCTTTAGGGACACATGCGTATCCTCTTGTTTAGTAGAAGGTGACAGTTTCCCACTCATATTCTGCACTATTTTGTACAAATGTGTTTTCCTCATATTCCTCCAAGTGCCAGGTCCTCCTGCTTGGGGTCCCTACTCTTTCCATGTGTCCACGATCTGATTTTCCCAAGAGACCAAGATTTTCAAACAGCAAAATTATGGCTCCTAAGAAGGCCAACCTCTGACTGGAAAACCAGAGCTCCCTTGGATTGGGAACTCCAATCCAAGGATGGGATGATTGGCCCCATGAGTTCAGTTGAGAAACCCTGAAATCAATCCTATTTCACTAATGAGAAAACTGAGGCCCAGGAAGGGAACGTGAGGCTCTGAACTCTGTGGTTAACAATGGGACGAGCTGCAGCTGCAGCCTGAACTCCAGGCTCCATGTCGAGCCACGGTTTTTCCTTCCTTCTTTGCCCCCGGCCCCCCATGCTCCCCTGCCTCCCCCTCTCTCCCCCTCTCTCCTCCTCACTCCTTCACTCCCTTCTTCCCCTCACTTTCCCCCACTTTCTTTTTTTTTTTTTTTTTTTTTTTTGGTACGCGGGCCTCTCACTGTTGTGGCCTCTCCCATTGTGGAGCACAGGCTCCAGACGCACAGGCTCAGCGGCCATGGCTCACGGGCCCAGCCGCTCCGCGGCATGTGGGATCTTCCCAGACCAGGGCACGAAGCCGTGTCCCCTGCATTGGCAGGCGGACTCTCAACCACTGCGCCACCAGGGAAGCCCTCCCCCACTTTCTTTCTCTACCTAACCCTTCCCACCCTACATTCTTTCTCCCCCTTTTCTCCCCCTCCTCCCACGCTCCCTCTAGGCCAAGGCCACTCTCTATTGTTTGTCCATTTGTCCATCCCTCTGCCAGCTTCTCTGAGAGAGTGTCCACCCTGGAATGGGTCTAAGAACTGGCCACTGGGAAGGCCTCCTAGGATCTCCTCGGGAAACACCGTTAGAATCCTCCCCCAGCATCTACCTTGTCTGAGAGGCAGGGCCTATCCTGGCCTGGCCTTCCTAGATATTCCTTAGGTATCCCAAGTTAAGGTGATCCCTGGATGTGCTTGCCAAGAGATCCTTAACCTTGACGTTCAGAACCTTGGATCTCAAAGGTGCCCATCAGCTCACCATGGGTTACCTGCAAGGAGTCCCCTCAGTTTAGACTTTCACAAAGGGTGCTCTTCTGGGTGCTGGCCCTCGGGCAAGCCAGCTCCCCCTTTGGGATCCCCTCGTCTCATCTGTAAGATGCATCGAGGTCCCTCTGACACTGTTCTTCCATGAGCAGGCGAGTGTCCTGGGGCCACTGAAGAGCTGCTGGAACAGGAGAGTGAGAGTCCAGCTGCCTGTCTCCCCTGAGCTCCAGAGACGCTGCTCCTGATGGAACCACTGCAGCCCGGGGGCTGGTCCTCTTGCTCCTCGGGTTCTGACAGAAACCTGATTTCATCACTTCCCCAGGGATGCTCCAGGCCTGTGGGCTGATCACACTAAATTCACAACACTCTGATGGGCAACCATCATTAGGAGGCCTAATTACTATTAATATTACTTACTAATCCTTGTGAAGGAAGAGATGATTAATTCTGACGGCTGTTGTGCGCTGTCTCCGGAAGGAACGTCAGCGTGAGAAGTGAATTCACCGTCAAAGGCTCGTGGGTCAGGAGAGAGGACAAAAGTCATGGTATGACCCTGAGGGTTCAGAGGCCGAGCTATGGCATCCAGGGATGCTCCCGCAGCCTCGGGGCTGGAGGAGCCCCAAGCCATCACACTGCGTCCTCCTCCTGCGGGAGCTGCTCAAGGCAACGGGATGGGCAGCTGGGCCTCTGCAGAGGGTGCTGGATGCCCCCATCTGTCCTGTCACCTCCATCTCTGCCCTCTTCCACCCACTCCCAGCCCTCAACAGTTAGCACCTGTGAGCACTCCCTGGCATCTTAGAAAAGGCTCGGCCGGGAAACCATTGAGTTCATGAGCCATTTGTGTGCCAGTGGCTTGATCTTGCAAGACTTGCTGCAGCTTCCAAACTGACCGTGACCTGGTGTCATTGCAGCACCTGTGGGATGGAAAGCCCTTTCTCCTTCCCTAGTTGAGGCCTGCACCAGGAACCATTCAGAAGGAACCCTAGGAACTTGCCTCTGTTCTCCAAAGAAAGGCGTGCAGAGCCTGCCACCTTGTGGCTGCCTCTGGTCCTACAGTGACCCTCATCAGACAGCACAGATGCTCAGCCCACCCGAAGACTCAGAGCAGAGTCTCTGGGACACTGGGAAATAGACATCTGAGGGGGGGAAAAAAAAATCCCAGGCTCTGATTTCCTTTCCCGTTTGTAGGACCCACATTCCTGAGACGGTGGAGGCAGGCCCAGGGTAAGAGGCCCTGCCCTGGCTGAGACAGGAGAGGGCAGGAGACAGGAGCTGGAGAGGAAGCGGTGCTCACGGCTGGGACAGTAGGTTATTGGGCCTGTGGAGAGCCTGGGGCTGCTGACGCGTGCTGAGCAAAGCCAGAGCACCTGTCTCTAACCCTGCCTGCCAGTCACCCCCAGAGTCCCCATCTGTGAAATGAGGGTTCCGAGGTGACTTCGGAGGCCTCTTTCTGCTCTGATATTGTGTCTAGGCAGGACATTGCAAAGCAAGGGAGTGGATCCCTTCATGTCACTGACATCCCAGGATAGCTTGCCTCTCCACCTCCCAAGGGGTGCTCTTGGGCTCCACTGTTTCCCAACTGAGAACCCAAGGCAAGGAGTGCACATCAATTAAATGGGCAAAACTGCATCTGCATGAGCTGTTGGGTCTAACTCCTCACTCAGGGAGCACAGAGCCGGTCAGCCAGGGCCACCCAGGGTCAGTCCATGTGGCCAGGGATAAGCCATGTGTCTCCAGCATGTGTTTCCTCAGAATGCCATAGCTGAGTCCGGTTAATAAAGCACAAGTTCTGAAGCCTCACAGAGCTGTGATTAGATCCAGATACTGCCACTTACCACTGGGCAACTTCTAGAATTTCTTTAACCTCTCTAAGCCTCAGCTGTCTCATCTATATAACGGGGATGGTGAGGCTATTGAGAGGATTAAATAGCGTGATGTTTGCAGAGCCCCCTCCCAGGACCTGGTGTGCAGACAGTGTCTATAAATGACGGTTGTGATCCTTGTTGTTTTTGTTCCACGACCACAGCTGGTACATGCAATGCTCTAGCAATGAAAATTAGTGTATAAACCATCTGTTATAGACTGAATGTGTCCCCAAAATTCATATGTTGAACTCTAATCCCCAATGTGAGGGTATTAAGAGAAGGGGCCTTTGGGACCTAATTTGGTCATGAGGGTGGGGCCCTCGAGAATGGAAATAGTGACCTTATAAAAAGAGGCCAGAGTCCTAGCTTACTCTACCATGTGAGAACACAGCAAGAAGTCGGCAGTCTGCAACCCAGAAGAAGGCTCTCACCAGAACACAACCACGCTAGCACCCTGATCTCAGACTTGCAGCCTCCAGAACTGTGAGAAATGAATTTCCATTGTTTATAAGCCGCTCGGCCTACGGTATTTTGTTATAGCAGCCCAAAGAGACTCAGTCAGAAATTAGTACCAGAAGTGGGGTGTTACTATAACAGATACTTAAAAATGTAGAAGCAGTTTTGGAACCAGGTAATGGGTAGAGGCTGTCAGAGTTTTGAAGCATGTGCTAGAAGATGCTGAGGTTGTCACGAATGGACTTTTAAAGGCAGTTCTGGTGAGGGCTCAGAAAGGAAAGAGGAGAGCTGTAGAGAAAGCTGCTATCTTCTTAGAGAATACGGAAATAATCACGTAGAGAATGTTGGTAGAAATATGGATGGTAAAGGCCATTCTGGTGAGGTCTCAGACAGAAATGAGGAACATGTTATTGGACAGTGAAGAAAAGGTGATCTTGTTATAAAGTGGCAAAGAACTTGGCTGAATTGTGTTCATGTTCTAGTGTTTTGTGGAAAGAAGAACTTGCAAGTGATAAAATTGGACATTTAGCTGAGGAGATTTCTAAGCAAAGTGTTGAGGGAGAGGCTTGGCTCCTCCTGACTGCTTACAGCAAAATACAAGAAGAGAGGAAAGATTTGAAGATGGAATTATTAAGCAAAAAGGAACTAGAACTTAAAGATTTGGAAAACTCTCAGCCTATCCGTGCAGCAAAAAATGAGAAAACATCTTCAGAAGAGAACGCTAGGAGATTAGTGTGGGTGTGAATCCCAGACTTCATCAGCCTCCCCAGCAGAAAAACTGCCAGACTGAACTGAAGCAGAAGGAGACGGGAGGAAGAAAGGAAGGCTGGTGGACTTCTTGGACCTCACAGGACAGGACCATAGAACTATTCTGTTGTGAATGGGCACTATCCTTCAAGACAAGGGAAGAATTACCCCAAAGGCAATTCAGAGATCATCACAGCTGCCTCCTCCATTTCAAAAAGGGAGACGATAGCCTTGCTTTCAACAATCCAGACAGCCCCTGCCCAAGGCTGTGGGGGTGGAGCCGATCAACAGAACTATGAGGGCACGACCCCTGCCCAGCAGAGCTCAGCAACTCCACCCATGGGTCCAGAAGACAGGACCCTCACCCCAGTGGGTCCAGAGGGTAGAGTGTCAAGCCAAAGAGGATTGTTCTCAAGCCCTAGGATCTCATGAAGTTTGCACTGCTAAGTTTTGGACCTGCTTGGGACCTGTCACTCCCTCCTTCTTTCCTGTTTCTCCCTTTTGGAATGGAAATGTCTATCCTATGCTTGTCCCATCATTGCATTTTGGAAGCACATAACTTGTCTGGTTTTACAGGTCCACAGCTGGCAAGGCATTTTTGCCTTAGGATGAAGCATACCTTGAGTGTCACCCATATCTAATTTAGATGATATTTCAATGGATGAGATTTTGGACTTTAGAGTTGATGCTGGCATAAGTCGGGGGCTGGTGGAATGGAATGAATGTATTTTACATGAGAAGGACTTGAATGGGGGGAGGGGCAGGGGCAGAATGTTATAAACTGAATGTGTCCTCCAAAAATTCATATGTTGAAGTCTAACCTCCAAAGTGATAGTCTTTGGAGGTGGGCATTTAGGTCATGAGGGTGGGGCCCTCATGAATGGGATTAGTGCCCTGATGAGAAGAGGCCAGAGACCTAGCTCACTCTCTTTCTACCATGTGAGAACACAACGAGAAGTCAGCAGTCTTGACCGTGCTGACACCCTGATCTCAGACTTGCAGCCTCCAGAGAGAAATAAATTCATGTTGTTTAAGCCATCCAGTCTGTGGTGTTCTGGTATAGCAGCTTGAACTGACTAATCATCATCCACAACAGAGGATTCTTGGCTTCTGCCATAGTCTGCTTGGGCTGCCGTAGCAGAATGCCATAGACTAAGCAGCTTAAACAACAGGGACTTATTTATTTCTCACAATTCTGGAGGCTGGGAAGTCCCAGATCAAGGTCCACAGGATCCACTTCTGGTAAGAACCCTCTCCCTGGTTTGCAGATGGCTGCCTCCTCTTTGTGCCCTCACCTGGTTGAGAGACGGCTCTGATCTCTCCTCCTCTTCTTTTAAGGGCATTGATCCTATAATGGGGGCTCCACCTTCATGACCTCATCCAAACTAATTACCTTCCCAAGGCCCCATCTCCAGATACCATCACACTGGGGATTCGATTTTAAAGTATGAATTTTGGGGAGACAAATTTTCAGTCCATACAGCTCCTAGATATAAACTCTAAATTTCTCTTCTGTAAACCTCCTCCCATACCTTTTTCTTTTGTCGACTTGTCTCTTGCAGTGACGTATATGCCAGGAAAATCCTGCCCTCGCCTGGCCCCCTCCTGCACAGCCAGGAGCAGAGCAGCCCCAGCACCCCCCTGGAGGACAGGTCTGTGGTCTTCCCTCTCTGACACCTGTGACAGCCACTGCTGTGGGTGCAGCAGGCTGAAATCGCCAATCTGCTTCCCTCACAACCCAAGGAGCGCCTTGTGCGGTGGCTTCACAGAGCCCAGGGCAGGCCTCCGCCATGGTACCCCGGGAATTCCCTGGGATCTCTCCCAGATGCCAACTCCCAGAGCCAAGGAATTTTCCCCAGGGTCGCTGGGGCCCCATGCAGGCAGAGTGGCTTCATGTATCCTTGTAAATGACGTACCTGGGGCCATTAAAGGAACAGGAGCCAGCCCAGGGGCAGTTCCACGTGGCCCACCAGCCCTGTGCAGAGTCCCCAGGCAGGGAAGGGCATGGAGTTGAGAAGCCTGGCCTCAGGCCTGTGAGCCCTTCACTCCAGGATGAACAAAGCCGGTGAGGCCTCTCCCCAGCATGTGTCTCCATGCCCTCTGACTAGAATACCTGCATGCCCTTCTTCCCGTGGCAGGCAGGCCGTCCAACGGTGAATTCCACCCACTGCCCCTCCCAACCCTGGACAGAACACACAGCTCCAGAGCTGTCCCAATCTCCCTGCCGCAAATCTGCTTTAGCACTTCTCACTGACTTGCAGCTGGAACGCCAAAAATTACATGTGATAACGAACAACGCTTTGTTATTTATAATCCTCGCTGCCTTCTAAGAGAGTGGATACTGTCACCTGCTATGTGGAGTGACAGGTGTGAGGATGGACACTTGGCAGAGCCAGGAGAGTACCTTGCTTTGAATTTTCTCAAGGGGACTTTTATGTATAGGAGGTGGATGGAAAAGGAGGAGGGAGAAGGTGACATGCATCCCTCCCTTTTTAAGGGGATTTCACTTCTTACAAATCTCATTGGCCAGAAACTGGTCACCTGACCACACATAGCTGCAAAGAAGGCTGGGAAATGCAGTTTTTTAATGTGGCAACTTGCTGGGCTAAATATTATGGTTCTGTTTTTAAGGAGAGAAGGGAGAAGACTTATCTCTGTCTCAGGAGCAACTAGCTAAGCCATGGTAGGGGATGGGGATGCAGTGGGGACACATCCTAAAGGATATGACATCTAAGTTGGGTGCTAAAGGAATCTGGCTCCAGGTAGAATGGGCTTGGTTTGGGTAAGTTAGGGGCAGGCTGGGGGGGAGGGTGTGGGTGCAGGGAGAGGAAGGTGGGGTGAGGGGATGGAGAAGATGCTGAGATAAAGTCTGTGCTGCTGTGTAAGGGTCTGAGGGGAGAGCAGCCCAGGAAGAGGAGACAGCGAGGCAAAGGGCCTGAGGCCAGAAGGAACTTGGTGTAACAGAGTAGCAGGGTGGCCGGAGCACAGTGTATAGGCCCACATCACACAGAGACAGAGTTTGAATTTCATTCCAAGAGTGATGAGAAGCCACTAAGGGTTTGAGCCAAAGGACTGGGGGACACGTGCCTCGTCTGGGTGCAGAAGGATTGCTGTGGGGGCTGCAGAGAAGGAGGGGGGCGAGGAGGCAGGAGCCCGCAGCCCCTGAGTGAGATCCAGTCAGTGAACGTGGGAAAGCACTATGGAAAGGTGAGCGCTGGGGCCAAACATAAGGCGTGGTAAAGGGTGACCTGTGCTTCTCCCCAGGATCCCGGAGAGGCCAGTGTCGTCAGTCCCGCTCACGGGGGACAGCCGGACAGACTCCGACATCCTGGCTTTCATCAAGGCCAGACAGAGCATCCTGCAGAGGACAGGTCAGTGCACCTTCCCTGGCAGCTCCTCCAGGGCCATGGTCAAGGGGCGGCGAGGGGGGGAGGCTAGAGCCGAGGAAGCTGGAAGCTTCCCGAATGTTCCTAAAGCCTCGGGCCTGGCCTTGCAGTCACTTCACATGTGCCTGCCTCGGCCTCCTCCTGGAGAAAGCCCCAGAAGGCAGCATCGGACACACCGAGACAGGCCAAGGGGGTGGCTGGCCCAGGTGCCCCTGCCCTGCTTGGCAAAGCTGCTCTCCCCACTCCAGATCTTCAGCTCCTCTTGTTGCCTGTCCCCAGAGCCCACTACCCTCTGCCCAGCCCTCTCCAAACAGGAAGGGCTGAGTGATGGTTTGGTAACTTGTTTAACCCCAGGCTCAAAATTTCAGTCTCCTTTTGGAGCGTGGTCCTTGCCAGCGAGTTGGAGAGGTAAACACCACTTAAAAGCTCAGGCCTGAGGACATGGTAACAGTTACAAAAGAAATATGTGGTGTGTCAGAAACAGGATGAGGAAGAGAAGACCCTTCCTGGCCTCCATCACTGACCTCTCCCCTTCATCTTGGCACCTGCCCAGCCACCGTGGACAGGCCTTCTCTTCTCCTTCCTTCTCCCTGGAGACCCACAGGGACTAGACTCCATCCGGGGCCCCCTACCCCAGCCCCGCTTTTAGTCTTAGCCTCATCCCAGCACCGTGATGCCAAGGCTACTAGTCAGGCTTGGCATTGCGTTCACACGGCAGCAAGGCACCCTGATGCGTGAAACAGCCGACCTGGATCCTGTGATGTCCGACTCCTGCCCCGAGAGGCCTACACGCAGCTTCACCGCCAACTCCCTGCAGTTTAGACAGTAGGAGGTTTGCACGTGGACAGAGCACCCCCAGGAAAGGGTGGCCTTTATCATATCGTCCTCACCCTCGCTGGGATGCCGGCCCGCTGACTGTTCTTTCTTCTTCACCACTAGCACCAGCAGCATCAGCGCCGTTGTCAGGTCTTTTCTGAGACCTGGGACCCGCCATCTCTGCCACCAACCTGCCGTGATGCCCTGACCACATAACTTGCCTTCTCTCATCCTCAGGTTCCTTGTCTAAAAAAGAAAAAAATTGAATTCAGATTCAGTGCTCTTCAAGGCCCCATCTCTCCCCCAAATACTCTAATGATATGTATCAGACACAGAACAATACTGAACAGCCAATCAGTGAGTGAACACTGCATGTATTAGGCACCACCTGTATGTCAGGCCCTGTACCGGTGCTGGGGCCAGACAGACTCAAGGACAGGACAGACTCAAGCCCTTTACATTCTGGAAGGAAGAAGACAGACAATGACCACATCGACAAAGACATAAGCTCATCCGAGGTGCCAACAAGTGCTTTAAAATAGCTGAAATATGTAATGTGTAGAGATCCCCAGGGACACGGCGGTGGGGGGAGAGCTTGAAACTGATGGCTGAAGAGTGAGGATGGCGTAGCCATGCGGTTCTGGAAGGGAACCTTCCACTCAGTCTGGGAAGAGCAGAACATGACCAGCCCTGGAGGGGAAAGAGCTTGGCTTGGTTACAGGCGGGGGGAGCCAAGCCAGGGAGCAGGGCCAGATCACATGGACCTTGTAGGTGAGGGTAAGGGCCTTGGCTTCCATTCCAGGAGTGGTGGGAGCTCTGTGAAGAATTTGAACCATAGCGTGATGTGATCTGATCAGTGCTTTCGAAAGCTCGCTCTGGCTGCTGTATGTAGTGTAGGCTGTGGAGGGCCGGAAGCGGCTCACTTCTCAGGGAAGCACCTTCCCAGGAAGGTCCAGGGGGAGGGTGGCCGGGACTTACCCGCCGCCTGAACGGGACACGTGAGGGTCATTAAGACTCGCTTATATACTGAAAGGAAAGGCCCAGTGCTGGGTGTGTGGGGTGGGGGGGGGGGGGAGGGGAGGGGAATTTACGATTTGGGAAAGAGAACCAAAACTGCAGGAGAAAGTTCTTTGAGGAATTGGAGGGAATGATGTCCAGGACATAAGTGGAGGGAGTGTTGGCTTTTGGGGCTAGGAGACACACCCCTCAGTGAACAAATTCATAAAAATCAACCGTTATTTGTCCTGTCAAGAAGTCTACAAATAAGCAGTACTTTAATGTTATGTTTACTTAGCTTTTGTACACGTAATAGAGATGTGATCATCCAACCTTCTCAGAAGAGAAGAGGCAGACACCCAAGGTCTATGTCAGGATGGCGTCTTCCTGCTGACACCAGGCCCAGCTGGCACAAAAAGCTGGGCCGAAGCCTGGGGTTATTTTTTTTTTTTTTTTTTTTTTTTTGCGGTTCACGGGCCTCTCACTGTTGTGGCCTCTCCCGTTGCGGAGCACAGGCTCCAGACGCGCAGGCTCAGCAGCCATGGCTCACGGGCCCAGCCGCTCTGCGGCATGTGGGATCTTCCCGGACGGGGGCACGAACCCGTGTCCCCTGCATCGGCAGGCGGATTCTCAACCACCAATATGTAATACGCATATTACAATGCGTATGGCAGGTTACTGGTTATACGTTTCTTTCGCACATATCATTCCCTCAACACTCCTGTAAATTACCCAGAGCCAAGAGTGTGATCCCCCTTTTGACAGGAGAGGAAACTGCTCACAAATGGCAGAGCCAGGAGGACCCTGGCCTCCCGTGCTCTCTCCACTGGGCCATGCTGTCTGGAAAGCCACCCTGCTGGTGGGTGTTTTCTCTTGGCCTCCACCCTCCCTGCAGCTGGGGAGCTTTGTTCTCCAAACAAACAGCAGCCTGGAAGTAATTCATCAAAACAAACAGAAGTTCGAGGGTTCAATTTTTATTCTCAAGTGAAGGAAAATAATTCCAAGTTCTTAGTGACCACAGGGCCACAAGGAAGCTGAAAACAGGGTGACAAAGGGTCCCTCTCCGGCCAGGTCGGGGCTGAGAGGCAGCAGGTGCAGCCTCTCCCGATGCACAGATGGCCCAGGTCCCACCGCGCAGCGCTTTCTACACAGCCCACTTATCAGGCCTCCCTGGCAGGCAAACACACAGGCCGGGGCCCGGGCACTTCCCCAGCCAAAGCAAACACTCCCTCTCCCCTGGCCTGGGCCCCTCTGCTCCTAATTTAGCGGCGCTGTCTGCCTGGGCTCCTTCAGAAGTGCTCGTTACGGGGAATTTGTGACCGTCAGCCTGGGAGCAGCAGCCCAGAAAGAGTGATTTAACACAAGCCTCGCCCGACTTGTCCAGCTCTTAGACTTCACCAAGGGCCAGCATGAATCTACTTGACTTAGGATTCGTGGAAAAGCTGTGGAGCGTTTAAATCCCTGCCAGGGGCGCACGTGGACAGGTGTATCTCCCCCCCCAACCCCCGTAAGGGGCGTTAGTCATCCATGGCTTCAAATCTGCTGTTTCTAACTGCCAAGGATGGCTTTAAGAGATTAATCCCTTTCTAGAGTGCCTTTTGTTTTGTTTTTAATCTTCCTTAATCCCTGAGTTTGGAAGTATTTCTGTCTGGACGGGAACCTTGGTGTGACCCCCGTGACCACGACGCCCTCTTCTCCAGCTGGTGCCAGGAAGAGGCTCCAAAGCCCCCTGAGCTCCCAACCCCACCACCTGTGTTCTGAAAAAACCCCGGCTCTCTCCTTCAGTCAGGAGCCCTCCCAGCGAAGTGGAAAGAACACAGATCTGAGAAGGAAGAGACCCAAACACAAGGGCTGTCTCCGCCATGGGAGACCCTGGGCAGGTCACCTCCTCCAGCCTCCCTGTCACATCTGTCAAGTTCAGATTCCACCTTTGCCTGGGTGGTCAGCCTCTCCTGAGATAACATCCATATAAGTCCCCTGTAACCTGCTGAGCGCCAGGGAGCCATCATCGGGGAAATTGGCCTCTGAGCTGAGAACTGGTCCAACACAGACCAGTGATTGTTTTGTAAAGGGTGCAGCAGTACCCTCCATTCTGGGAATCTACAGTCACAAAATCCCAATATAGACTGAGAGCTCCATCAATTAAATAAGGTTCATAAAGTAAAGAGTGGACTGGAAATGGCACATCCGTCGTGGGCTGAGGTCCGTCTGTGTGAGGAGCTGTGTCTCGGTGACTTGCGCACTGAGCCCAGCCCTGCGCCCCAGCCCTGCCCCCATCATCACCGCAGGCAACTGTGACAGCCCGGGGGTGGGGGCTGGCTCAGACTCCTTCCCACTAATCCTGGCCCTGGGTGCTTGTCCGTGGGGCAGAGGAAGCATCAGACCCGTGACTTACTCAGCAGCCACATGCCTGCTGGCCCCCGGTACCTGCCCTCGCCAGTCCTTGGAATGGAGAGATGAAAGCAATGGGTTTCGGCCTGGCTGTTCCTCAGAATCGCCGGACCCACCCCAGAGATTCTGATTTAACCCATCCTGGGAGTGGCCTGGGTAGGAGGATTCCAAAGGGCTCCCCAGGGGTTTCCAGTCTGTAGCAGAGCTGGGAACCATGGGTCCAGGGTGACTAGAGCACATTACCTTCCCACGGTCTGGTGTGTCTGACATTCTCCCTTCCTGTCCTGGGATTCAATCAGGACAGCTAAGAACGTCTTAAAACTAAGGACCATCTCCATTTAATTAAACAGTGAGTCCTGCCTGGGGTTTTGCACACAGAACTAGGTCTGAAGGACCAACGGCTCACAGCCTTGAATTGTTTTCAAGCTCTTCCTCCCCATTATCTGCCACATTCGATGTGTCACAGAGCATTACCGATTCTCCCCCAGCAACAGCAAGCGGACCACGCCCACACTCTCCCACTGCCGGGTCCCCACGGCCACACCCAGCTGCCCGTGCTGCCTCACCCCTCAACCTCTCTGCCTGCTGCAATTTTTTTTCGACACTGTGTTCTTTACCTGAGAATCTTCAGAAATCCCCTTTTGCTCTTATTATGACAGCCAAACCTTAAGCAAATTAACTGCACGTCACTCACACTAGTTCTCACACTTTTCTGGTCCGGTGAGTCTGGGTGGGCCCAAGATTCTGCATTTCTTAACGAGCTCCTGGAGATGCCAGTGCTGCTGGTCCGTGGACCACTCTTTGTGAAGCAAGGAGCTATGCTAGCTACGTTGCTTTTTCCAGGTACCTTGTCTGCTCCAGCGATTTGGAAATGAGGAAGTGAGGCCCAGAGAACAAACATGTTTTGCCCAAAGTCACACCACAGGTTGGGGACCATCCTGGCTAGAACTCAAGGGTCCTGCTTCTTAGTCCAGAGAACCCTTCTCCATATCCAGCTTTGGGAGGCTACAGGATGGAGCCACATGGTCAGGAGGAGACATCATGCAATATCGTGAACATCTGGGGCAAAAAGCAAGGAGAGAATCTCCGCGAGAATTAAGTAGGAGGGTCAGTGAAAATCATGGGATAGGAGAACGAGGGTGGATCCTGACTCAGAGAGATGAAACCTTTGCAAAGGGGAGCAAATGCAGCCCTGAGAGGTTAGGCCCTGAGAGGTGCCTTGCCCGACACCCAGAGTGGTGACCTGCAGCCTCCTCCCCTTGCCTTTCCATCCAGGAGGGGTCCGTGCTCCACGCACAGCCTAACCAAGAACACTTGTCTCCTTTCAGGTTTCCAATAAGCGTCCACCATGCATTGTGGCAGCAAGAACGGAGTACAGATGAAGGCCTTGTCTTCAGCAGTGATCTGTGGGCTGCTGGGGGCCACCGGTGACTTTGATTCTGGTGGAGGGGCTACTTCTTTAAGGATGATATCTTGGAGGCTGCCAGTGAGGCTGGGTGCAGGCTTACGGTGGATAGCAGGCTTACGGTGCCATCCTTGCTGTGGGTGCTGGAGCTGCTGGCGGTCAGGCAATGCCAGGGTGCTGGGGCGGGATGAGGGCTTTAGCTCACTCTTGTGGTGTTTCACGCAGACGATCAGAAACTTGGAGATTATGAAATAGTACCATCCTAGTGTAGTGGCAGGGGAAGCTCACACTGGTAGAATGAGGGGGAAAAAATAATGGGTTATTTTTAGCTACTTACCCACCCGCTCCCCTGCCCCAGCCCCTGGTTGAGAAGCCCAGGAATGGCTGGGGCAGGCCACACAGCAGGTCAGAGCCAAAGACAAGGCAGTGGAATCCAGGGCATCTGGATGGCCAGTCCTGACCTCCCAGACCGGACCCTCCGCCATGGCCTGGACGACCCATAGGCAGTGCCGAAATCAGCTGTATCTCCAGGGAGCCACCCCCGCTGCCCCACTGCAAGGTCTAAGGACATGGCAGCACCCAGAGAGCAGCGGATGGCTCCGGGAGCTCTGCAGAGAGCTGAGAGGGGCAGTGTGGGTGCCCTGGGCCTCGCCCTCACCCCGCCTCTTAGGGCTCTGCAGGATTTGGGCTGATTCTCCCCGCTCCCACGGGGGGGGCGTCGGGGGGGGGTCTCGTCTCAGGAGCCCTCTCGGCATTCCAGACACAGAGCCAGCGGCCCGGTGGGTGGGCCGCCCCATGCCCACCCCAGAGCCCCTAGGGGAACTGCCACCTACCTCAGGGTCCTGGCAGCAAGGGTCCAAGCCAGCTGCAGCGGGGGAGGGGAGTGGAGGAGGGAGAGGGATGGCACCTGGAGATGAAGCCAACTGAATAAAAGTTCTTGTCCACTGCTCCCATTATCTCTGTCCCCTAAGTGCAGGCCCTCGCCACCCCAGAGAGAGAGCAGAGAGAGAACACGGCATAATCGGCTTCCCCCACCCCTTTTCAGGTCTGGGTAAAAGGATCATACAGGAGAAGCTAGATCATGACATTTCATGTCATGAAATATCATTAGAAAACTCATTTATATCATTAGATATATTTATATCATTAGAAAACTAATGCGAACGGGAGGACCTAGTTGTTGATATATAGCCAGTTAGTGGCAAATGTCCTCTCCTCGGGGGGCTTTCCCTGATCACCCCAACTAGAGTGACCCCCTGGTCCTCACTCTGTTATATTTTCATCATTACTACCTGACATCTTTCTTTATTTACTTTTTTTTTTTTTTTCCTCTTGTGGCCATGCTGCGTGGCTTGTAGGATCTTAGTTCCCCAACCAGGGATTGAACCTGGGTCCATGGCAGCAAAAATGAGGAGTCCTAACCACTGGACCGCCAGGGGATTCCCTATTTGCTTATTTTTTAATGGTCCGCAAACCCCACCACCACCGCCAAGACTAAAAGCTCCATGACAACAGGGACCTGTCTGTCCTGCTCATCACTGTGTCCCCTGCACGAGCTGGTACTCGTTCATGAGTATCAGGGTCAGAACCAGCTCTCCTGCTTCTCAGGCCCCCACGACCTCCCTCGGGCTCTGTGACTGAGGCCCACTGGGCATTGTGGCCCTCACAGTTCTCTGGCACGTGATAAGTCCTCAGGAAAGTCCATAGAACCAGGGGAGGCCAAGCAGCCCTTACAGCCTGATTCTAAAAACCTCCCCAGAAGTCCACAGGGCACACACATAAATACACGCACACTCTTTCTCTCTCAAGAGCCCTGAGGATGGTGTGGAGTGGGCCAGAGTCCGTCAGAAACAGCCTCGGTGTACCTGGCACACCTTAGTGCCCCGGCCCTCTGGAACCGCTTACAGTATGTGGACTGTAGCTCCCCTGCCAAGAAGTTATCTCCTGGATCCAAAGGCCTTATTGACAGGGACATGTGGTGTGGCCCCATGCAGGGTGCAGATCCACCTCGTAGAACAATCACTAAGGCAGGAGAGGAAATGAAGAAGAGAGGAACACAGACAGCTCCCAAAGTCCCTCCCAAGGGAAGCTGACCTCTGACGTGGACACCTGCCCCACCACGGTGCATCTACCCCAAAGCTCTTTGGCCCCTGCAAGTGGGAGAAATGTTCTGAATAGACTCTCCAGCGATGCACCCAGGCTCAGTGGAGCCATGAAGAGGTCCGGAGTATCTGAGTTCACTCCAGGCCGAAATGTGGAGCTTTCCAAAATGTCTTCCAGAAAGCGGCCTGGCCAGTGACCCAGCCCAGTTCCTACTAGAACTGAACTGGCTCTGCCATTCCCTTGGCAGGAAGTGTTAGGAAGAGGGAGGTGTGGAATGTGACTTTCTCGGACCTTGAAAAGAGGGAGTTTTAGAAAGCAGATAGAGAAACTGTGGTAGATTGAATACCTAGCCTTAATTCTTCGCCCCCTGTAATAATAGAATAATAATATACATCCAAAGCTTTGCCATGGCCTCATGGGAGCAAAGTACACTTCCCTACCCCTTAAATTTGGGCTTGGCCCTGTGACTTGCTTTGGTCAGTGGGATATTGGCAGATATGATACAAGCAGAGGCGTGAAATGTGCTTGCATGGTTGGGCCTGCGTCTTGCACGCCAGTGATCTGCTTGGGAAGATCATGGTCTGGGCAGGTGCCGCCCCCTGAGCCTACATCCCAGAACATGCAGTGAGCAGACCTGAGCCCAGCCTGCAGCGCTGGAGCCTGGAGCAGAGTTTCCCCATCAAGCCCAGCCCAGGTCAGCTGCGCCCTGGCTGACCCAAAGACCCATTCTCCTGAAAATACATGGCTGGTTGTCATTAGCCACTGAGACTTGGGGTGGTTAGTTATGAAGCATTAATTGTAAGAACAGCTACAGAAATTGAAACCCAGAGACAGTCCCTGACTAGACCCGGAATTTCTCAGAGTTCATTCCGTCCCTCCGTGCTGCCTATCGAAAGGCACTTGAGAGCACGCCGTACATGAAAAAGTGGGACTGTCACGTATGGCCATGATAGAGCAACAGGGACCTGAGTTAGCCTCCTTCTTTAAGCAATTGAAGACCCAGACAAAACTGTAAAACAATGGTTTTCAGACATGGGAGCAAAGGCAGTACAGGACATTGACCCCCAAGAGAAGAGAGAAAGGTGAGGTGAGCCTTCCGATCACCCGTGTGCAGGGCAAGCCGGCAGTGCAGGAGGTAACCTGCCCTGGAGCAATCCTCAACTGACAGGGACAGGAGCTGGTGGATAAACACCCCAGCCTCCTTCCGCCCTGGGGGACAACTCTGAAGTGAGCCCTACACGGTGTCCCCGAGAGCCCAGCAAGGTGGAGCCCCCCGATGCCCACAGGAGTCACCTGCTCCGTCACACACACTGCGTTGGCCGCCTTCCTCCCTGTCTCTCTTGCCCTCTTTCTTGGGATCATTTCCTGGGATCACTTCCCACATGAACTACTCACACCCACGTTTGGCCTCAGAGTCTGCTCCGAGGACAGTCCAGCTTAGGCAAGGACATCTATTTCAGAATCGTGGGGTGGGGAGGGGGCTCTTGCATCCAGCTCTCTGGGCTGGTGAAAATGGGAGCCGCCTCCAACTTCAACCAGAGCCCCGCTCTCCACTGCGCTACACGTTGGGGCTCAGGGAAAGATTTCTCGTGAGAAAGGGATCCTGCTGCTCCAATAAACACTGGAAATTTCTGAACAAGATCAATAACTGGTATGTTTGATTGTTTGTTGGTCTTGAGCCTTTCCCTCGAATCTCCCCTCCGCTTTCCCCTCCCTCTCTCTGTTGGTCACCCCGTCGGGCTGGACCTCCCCTGACGTCTTACTCTCTGGCCAGGAGGGCCGACAAAGCCCCACACACCTGCACCCCCTGCCTCCACACAGGAGGCTCTCCCACACCCTTCACTGCGGGGACACCGCCAGGAGCCCAGACAACCACACACAAAGCTTGTTACTCTGGCCCCGTGTGTCACCAGCAGGGTCTGAAACCAGAGCTCCTTCTCTCCACCTGCCCTTTCCCCTGCAGGGGAGGTTCCTGGGCCAGGGGGGCCTTAGCCCCTCCCCTTACTTCCGGTCCAGAACGTGCCTTTTTCACTTGTGCGGATACGTGCCTATTAAGTGGCTCCTCGAGAGAATACCGATGTTGGACGTTGTGTGGGCGGGCTGGCCTTCCCCTCATCTCCAGGCTCATTCAGACGGAAAGAGGCCCACGTCCAACTGCTCTGTTTGCTCTGCATCCTCTGCCCACTGTACGTGAAATTGATCTTGGGGGGGGGGGGGGGGGGCGGTGTTTTTCTTCTTTTTCCTCCAATCTCCCTTATCACTGCCGGATGTCAGGCCGCACTCTGCCATCAGGCCTGGCCATGTTGGACTCTCCATTAATTGATTTTGCCCTCCCCGCTTGGGAAGCACAAACTGGCCCAGCCCATTAGCAGCAGTAATTCCCTGAAAGGGATTGTAAATTACGCCCTACGGCTGCGGCGGAGTGGTGCCCACGTGGGGAGGTGTCGGGCAAGGAGGTGCAACGTCTGATGAGCAGCAGAGGTCCCTGCAGGCCTGCGGCTTCCCTCCTAAACCTACCCAAGCCAGGTCACAGCCAGGCAGGGGAGTAACCAAAGCAGGTGGCAGCACACAGAGGGCAGCGACTAGCGTGTACTGAACGAGTGAAGGGAGGGAGGGGCGGGGGCTCCCTCTGGGGCACGGAGGGCTCTGAGGACCTCTCGAGCTGACCTCCCATCAAGTCCACCATTATGGCTCCGTTCTTTAGCTCTGTGGCCCCCTTAAGCCAGAAGAGCTCCTGGGAAAGACTGTCTTAAACTCCAGTCAGGTAATGCCCTGCCGGAAGGGAAGCAGCAGCGGCAGGGGACAGGTGGGAGGAGGCCCTCGACAGGGGGTCCATAAAGGAGTGGAGATCTTGGCCCACAGTGACCCTGGCACCCCTTCCTGCCCAGGCCCTCAGGGAGGGAGGGCTCCACGCCGGCTGTGCCAGCCCCCCTCCCCTACCTGTCACAGACAGTCCTCCCCCGCTGCGCTCACCCCTCTCTCCCTTCCTTTCCTTCCACCTGAGAACAGCCACCACCTACCTGCGGACCATGTCCAGACCCAGCGAGGATACTTGGGCTAAAGAGGTTGCTAAGATGTAGAGAATGGACGTGAGGACACGGGGAGGGGGAACGGTAAGCTGGGACGAATTGAGAGAGTGGCATGGACATGTATACACTACCAAACGTAAAATAGATAGCTAGTGGGAAGCAGCCGCATAGCACAGGGAGATCAGCTCGGTGCTTTGTGACCACCTGGAGGGGTGGGATAGGGAGGGTGGGAGGGAGACGCAAGAAGGAGGGGACATGGGGATATATGTATATGTATAGCTGATTCACTTTGTTATACAGCAGAAACTAACACAACATTGTAAAGCAATTATACTCCAATAAAGATGTTTAAAAATAAATAAATAATAAATAAATAAATAAAGAGGGTACTAAGACCTGCCCAAGTCCTCCAGACAGCAGCTGATAGCTTTCCAAACGGTAAAGAGAGAGCTCTTCACATATGGAACTTCCCCAGGGCAATAAAATGGGACCTGCTTGTCACACAGCCTGGCAGGTAGAAGTACAACCCTAGCTTAGAGCCAGGACGTAGCGAGTTTGCAGTGACAAGATGACGGCCAGCTCTCTCTCCCAGTCTCTCCAAAACACGAGGAGGAAACAGGCAAGGGGGAGAGATTTGTGACTCCAGACGCTTCCTTCTGCCCCAAGACAAGCCCGCTTCCCAGTGTGGTGCTGTCTGGGAAAGCTCTGGGTGCAACAAAGGCCTTCCGGAAGATGGTTCTAGACCCCCAGGTGGCCTCAGGGACCCAGAACCAGCAGGACTACAGAGAAGGCGCCCGCAACCCCCAGCCAGGGCCCCACCTAAACCGCAGGAGGATGAGGTGCTGCAGGGACACCCGGGCCTGCCTTCCACACACTTACAGCATCGGGGTGTTCCTATAACATGCAGCCTCCACGTCGCTGCTTGCACCTCCACCTACTGTGTGTGTGCTGTGTTTTGGCCTTAGAGCAGATGAGGACCCCCGTGTCCTCACTACCACTCCCTAGGTATTCATACACTTGAAAATAGTAACATTCTCCCCCTTGCTTTCGTCTCCTATGAGACTTCTCTCCCTCCCCGCCCGCCCCCCATCTCTCATTACACAAACCATGGTTGCTTGCCCTGGACATAACGCCCGTGGTGTCTGCCTCTGCACCGTCCCTTCCAAGTGACACCTGTACGTGTGACGCTGCCACCCCCGGCCGGGGCCCATCAGCTGAGGGTCGTGCATGACCCAAGGACGGCCAGACACCTGTGAAGTGGCTCACGTGCAAAGGTGCTCTTGGACCCCCAGCCTCTGAGAGGATTTGAGCCAAGCAATACCAAAAGAGAGAAGCACGGGGCAACGGGAGCTGGTGCCGACCGGATGCCGGGGTCAGCCTAGAGCGGAACTCGGCAGAGGGAGGGAATCACTGCTGGGACAGGATGAGGGGAGGGGGCACCCCGAGGGGGTGGGCAGGGCACGTTAATGGGGGAGAGTTCGGAGTGAGGTCATGGCCCAGTTCTTCCAGAACCCTGGCTGCTCCCGGCTTCCTACCACGAATCATTTCAATTACTTGAGATAACCAGAGTGTGTTCCTATTCCTTCCAACTCAAATAAGCCTTGAACAATTAAAAGAAAAGAAAACTTATGTATCCATTGGGAAGTAACACTGGCTTAAACAAATAGGACTTATGTGTCAAACTTTCTGAAATCTTAAGGGACTTCCCTGGGGGTGCAGTGGTTAAGACTCTGCACTCCCAACGCAGGGGGCCTGGGTTCGATCCCTGGGCAGGACACCAGAACCCACACACTGCAACTAAGAGTTTGCATGCCGCAACTAAGGAGCCCGCCTGCCACAACTAAGATCCAGCACAAACAAGTAAATAAAATATTCTTTTAAAGAAAGACTTTTTAAAATCTTGAGGTAGGCGTGGAAACCAGCGGAGCATCTTTGCGACGCTCTTGACCTTCCCTCAAGGACACGAGGTGGCTGAACAGGTGCCGTCATCTGTGCACTCAGGGCAGATGGGCGGAAGGTGGGGCCGGCTGCAGCCAAACCCTTGGTCTGGATGGAACACCTTTGCCCCGTACCTCCGCAGCTGCCTCTGCCCACATCTAATTGGCCAGAACTGGCTCACAGGTGGCCCCAGCTGCAAGGGAGCTTGGAAAGTGGCTGCAAGGGGCGGTCAATCCCCTGGCCCCCTCCCCATTTCTGGGCTCCTCTCCTCTGCTTTAACGTGAGTTTGCTTCCAATGGCCTGGCCGCACCTGGGGCTCCTCAGTAGACTATCCACCGGCTCCTGGAGCTGTTTTGCCTGTAGGTGCAGAGCCAGGGACGCCTGGATGACTGCCTGGGCCGGGAATATGAAAGCACAGCCTCCCTGCCTGCAGGGAACCAACGGGGTGTGCTTCACCAGCCAGGGCTCCCCAGGAACCAGGAGGAGGCCAGGACTACAGTGCCTTGTTTGGCTTCACTTGCCCCACACCCCTATGCACCTTCACTTACTCCACTGCCCGTACACAAAGCCCCCTCTCAGGGCTGTTCCTGAGACAGCGAGGAGTGGGACTGTCGTGATGAGTGAGACCAGTCATGCTCCATTGCCTGGGGCTGACGTGTACAAACGTGGGATTCTGTTAGCCGGGAAGGAGGGAAAGGCTATCAGGCTGGCAACTCACAGTGTCTGCCGGCGCGGCGCATTACAGGAAACACCAGAAAACACAAGCGGAGAATTGGCAGCCCTCACACGCTGCTGGTGGGGATATAAAATGGTACAGCCGCTTAGGAAAACAGCCTGGTGGTTCCTCGAAAAGTTAAACGTAGAGTGCGCATGTCACCCAGCAATTCCACTCCTAAGTACATACAGGGGAGAAATGAAAACATACAGCCCCGCAAAAAAAAAAAAAACAAAAACAAAAACTTGTACACGAACATTCATAGCAGTATTATTCATAGGAGCCAAATATCTATCAATTGATAAATGGATATGTGAAATGTTGGTACATCTGTAACAATGAAATATTATTCAGCCATAAAGAATGAAGTACTGATACTTGCTACACTATGCGTGAACTTTAAAAACATTATGCTAATGGAAGAAGCCAGACACAAAAGGTCACGGACTGTATGATTGAATCTATATGCAATGTCCAGACTAGGGAAATCCAGAGACAGCAAGTTAAAGGTTGCCAGAGGTCAAGGGGGCAGGATGGGCAAATAGAGGTGACAGGTAAAGGGTACAAGGTTTCTCTTTGAGGTGATAAAAATGTTCCAACATTGATTGTGGAGATGGTTGCAGGACTCTGAATATACTTGAACTCCCAAGCTAACCTGCTAAAGGTTTCAAGCAAGGAAAATTTTCAGCAAAAGCTCTAAAGCAAGTGCATCCAACTGATTAGGAGCATCAACCCTCAGACGGTTCCTAATCCGTCACTTGTATGTTTGCTTTGCCCCAATTTGCTACCCAGTTCCTGCATCCCCAGGTTCCCCCAGTAGGCGGGTCCATCCTTCTAGCTCCACTTCATAGCCAAGGCAACTGAGTACAAGGTTTATTCACACTCATTCTGATGTCTCCCCAGCACCTAAGCTTGGGGGCTTGAAGCTATCATGGGTAAGAAGCTGGGGGCTGCCAAGGGGCCCTGGGCAGAGTGAAGGGGAGCATCTGGTTTGGCCCCAAAGCGCCCATCCAACTTGGAGGCAGAAGGTGAGACACGATGGCCTCAGGAGGACCATTAGGTCTCTGAGGGGGTCCCTGCCCCTGACTTGCTGCTCTCCATGGAAAAAAAAAAAAAAAAAAAGGCTGGGCGGGGGGTGACAGGACTGTTTGCACTCACGGTACTTAGTGCAGCCAAGCTGAGCTGCACTGTTCAAACAGACTCCCCAGCCTCTGGACACCTGTGCCGAGAAGGGCGAGGCAGGCAGGAGGCTGGGCACAGGTCCCCGGGCGCTTCCCGCCTCTGAACCCACAGCCAGCCCCACGGCCCTGGCAGAGTCCTGGGCACGCCATGCCCCGCACCAGGCTCTGCAGCTGCTGGGGCGGCCAGGTGCTGCCCCTGCTGCTGGCCTATGTCTGCTACCTGCTGCTTGGCGCTACCATCTTCCAGCTGCTGGAGAAACAGGCGGAGGCTCAGTCCAGGGACCAGTTTCAGTTTGAGAAGCTGCGCTTCTTGGAGAACTACACCTGCCTGGACCAGCAGGCCGTGGAGCAGTTTGTGCAGGTGAAGGGAAGATGCTGGTGTGGGCCGGTGGGCAGAAGAGGGGTCTCGTTGCAGGTCCAGAGCCATCACTTATGGCTGAGGTCCTATTTGGAAGCAGAGTATGGTGGTAACAGAGAGCCAGATGAGACCTAGTGCCGGATTCTGGCCGTAGGTCTACAACCGGATTGCTGTGTGACATTGGGCAAGTCACTTAACCTCTCTGATCCTCTTCTAGGAGAGAAGAATAACCTTATATGCTGCAGACATCTGACAGCTGATTAAAAGTGCTCTCTAAGCTGCCACTTGCTGCATAAATGTGAAACGTGTGTCAGTGCTATCAACGCTGCACATATTTCTGCCCCGCACGCTCCTACAGCTTCCCCTTCCCCGACTCCGGGGCTGCTGCACCCTCTGCCCTCTCCCCAGATCACACCCCTGTGCTGACCACACTTGAGTTGGAGACACAGATAAAGGTCAGGGGCAGCCGCCACGCCTGCCGTGGAGCCAGGCTTGATGAGCAGCAGCTGGGGTGGCTGAGCTACGGTGCCCCCCCCCCCCCGGGCCTCTCTCTGGTGGCAGAGCGGGTCACCCCTGCTCGGGCCCCTCTGTACAAACTCTGGGGCCCCAGCACCCTCTCTCCCAGAAACCAGGCAAAACCAGGGTGCTGTGAGGGGAAGGTGAATGCACTGGAGACCAGGGGGTTGAGTGTTCCCACCCGCTGCAAAGGAACTAGCCAGCTGCGGAATCATCACAATAGCTGTCGCGTGTTGAGTGTTTACGACGTGCCCAAAACGGCAGGAGCAGGGTCATCACGCTGGGGTCAGACCAGTCCTGATCCATCACCTGGGGCCCAGTGTTTTACATGTGTTTCCTCATAATTATAATACCTATCTCTACCACTGTCTCCAGTTTGTAGGTGGGAACTGGGGAACAGAGAGGTCGAGTACGTTGGCCAAAGCTACATAGTTAGTGGTAAAGGCAGAATTCGCACCCAAGCCTGGCTGCTCTTCAACACAAAAATTAGCATAAGTGCAGGGGACAGGATACCACCCAGGGCAGCAGTTCTCAAAGTGTGGTCCCAGGTGTGGACCACCTGGGAACTGGTTACAAATGCCACCAGTCACTCCCCACCGCAGACCTACTGAATCAGGAACTCGGGGTGGGGGCAACAGGCTGTGTGTTAACAAGCCCTTCAGGTCACACTAATTCCCCCTGAAGATGGAGAACAGCTGGCCTAGGAGATGAGAAGTGGGCTGGCCTAGGAGATGAGAGAACGTTCCGGAGCTGTGAGAGGCCTGTCCAGGCGCTTTCTCCCAGGAAATGAGGCTTCCGGCCTCTGGCTTCACTTCCTTGCTCCCCAGCAGCACAGGGCTGGGACCACAGCACCCCTATCGGGGCTGGGAAGGATTCAGCAGCCTCCCAAGACCCAGCGGGTAAAAGGCAGAGGCCCTGGAGGCCCCGGACCCACCTCCACACTCAGCCCCAGGTTAGAGGCGAAACCCAGGAGCCAGAGAGCGGCGGAGGGATTCATAGCTGGGGCCTAATTAGAGACACAGGCTGGACTGCGGCCCCGAGGGAGGTGCCACAGATTAACAACCCCCAGGCCTCCCCAGAGGTCCTCAGCCCCCTTGGGAGGGACCCTCACTTGCCAGGGTATGTCTAGCTGAGAGGCAGAAGAACGCTAGGGTAAGATTCCCAGAGGGGAATTCCCTGTCGGTCCAGTGGTTAGGACATGCACTTCCACTTCAGCGAGCATGGGTTCCATCCTGGACCAGGGAACCAGGGAACTAAGATCTTGCAAGCCGCGCGGCGTGGCCAAAAAAGGGAAAACACAGAAAGATTCCCAAAGAACACAGATTACAGTTGCCCCTCGGTATCTGCGCGGGACTGCTTCCTGGAGCCCCGTGGATGCTCAAGTACCTGACAGCCAGCCCGCTGTATCCGCGGATGTGAACCTCACAGGTGTGGACCCCATGGATGTGGAGGGTCAGCTGTACTGTTCAGATGACAAGAAGGAAAAAAGCTATAAACAGTAGTAACAACGGTATTGAAGACCGACACCATGAGGAAACAAGGCCTTGCCCAAGGTCCCGGGACTCGCGTCTGCCTTTCTAACCACGCGTGGATTCTTAGAGAAGAATGGATGGTCCACGTTGGGCACCCCACGCCCAGTGCCCTCGCCGACATCACAGCCCCTCCTGGGCAGAATGGAGACCCTCAGGCTGGAGTACGGGACAGCTGGGTCTAGGGCAAGTGCTTCTCCCACGTGCGAGGGTCTCTGGGGAACGGGTGTGTTCTGGAATGTTCAGTCCTGGCCTCTCTGGGTGTGTGGGAAAGAGGGGAGGCCAAAGTTCACATGGGAAGAGGCCAGTTCTGCCAAATTGAGGAGAAGCAGACAGCCTGTGTCAGGACACCCAGACTGGCCTGGCCCTCAGGGGCCATCCCACCCCGGCAGAGCACACTCACCCAGCCAGCGGGGAAACGGTTCCCACAGGAACTGGAGGCTGGAGCTTTCCCTCCCCCACCGCCTCCTTCCTGCCTTTAGGGATCTACCAGGTGGTGAGGCTGCACTGCTGCCCTGGGACAATTCACAGCGACAGGGGAGGAGGATGGAGAGCAGATAGGCGAGAGAGTCCTGCCCACCTCCAAGAGGGCTGGGCCCGGGGACAGAGGGGCTTAGGCTTGAGCCTGTGGGGTTCTGGTTCCGTAAACAGCAGCATGCACACACATGCAACATACGGCACCCATGCACACGCCACATGTATACAACACACCATACATATACACCACCAACACACACACACACACACACCCAGAGGACCTTTGCCCTGGCCTCTGATGGAATTTCTCTGGCAGGCCTGGGCTGGGACTCACTAGGGGGCAGCAAAGAGCAAGGCTGCCAGCTCACCTGGAAGCTCAGAGAGCGCCCGGTTCTCTGTCCGGAATCAATCAGCCCCATGGGAGGGCAGCCCCATGGCTTTCCCGTGGTCCCGAACCTCAAGTTCCCAAGTAAGCCCTTCCAGGAACATCCAACCTGAAATTTTCCCATTGTTCTGACCACCCATGGAGTCTCACCCTCTTGGCTGTAGGTGGCATCTCCCACCTGCACCCCAGTCCGTAAGCACCCTCCGCCTCCTTAGGCCCCTTCCCCTCCACCAGCCACACTCACAGCGCATCTCACTCAGCCCTGGCCAGTGGAGCAGCCAGTGAATTTGGACCTCAATGACCTTGGGCAAGTCAGCCACTCTGAGCCTTAGTTTCCTCTTCCTTGAAATGGGAGTGTGAGTAAGAATATCACCAGGTGAGACAACACGGAAGCACCCTGCAGAGAGCCTGGCCACCAGCCAGTGCTGTCAGCTCCCCTCGTCCTCCCACCCCATGCCACCCCCCCAACAGGTCATCATGGAAGCCTGGGTGAAGGGCGTGAACCCCAAAGGCAACTCCACCAACCCCAGCAACTGGGACTTCGGTAGCAGTTTCTTCTTTGCGGGCACGGTCGTCACCACCATAGGTAAAGGGTCAGGGTGGAGAAGGGCACCCCCAATGCCCCTGCTGAACTTTGGGTTCCCCAAAAGCAGGTGCTGAGACTAGGAGACGATTCCGGGAAGCAGGACAAGTGGGAAATTGAGACAGGAAAAGGCAACGAAGTTTGCAATAATGAGCAGGGGACTGGTTAGGGCGACTGGGTTCACCAGTGCTGGAGACCCTCTGAGAAGCTAAGGAGAGCCCTGCCAGGGGAGAGGAAGCAGGCGTATTTATCTACCAACTCCTGCCCCTGCTGGTTGAGGGCTGATCCCGGATGTATTAATTTTCCGGTATTTTGGACCTGCCCAAAGGTCTCTCAGGTAGAGAGAAGCAGGGACTTGGGGTAGGGAGTCCTCTGCGTGTACTGTCCACCCAGCTGCAGGTGCTATCTCGGTGTTCCAAGGGGACAGGGCATATGGTGAAGCATCTGCTCTACCCCCTCAGCCAGAAAACCCACACCACCTCCCACAAGGAAACCCCAGACCCCACTAACCCCGGTCTCCATATCCATTCAATTAAGTCCAGTTCCACACACCTTCCTTGAACTCAGGTGACATTCAAAGCAAAGATAGAGTGGAGGTAGGAGAGTATGAACTTGGATCAGACCCAAGCTTGGCTCTCAAGGAGCTTCTGAACCAATAAAGAAGGATAAGATAAGCCAAAAACAAGAGCACAGGGCAAAGTAGAATATAGATAGGAATGACACAAAGCACTGTGGGAGATCACACCTAGTAGAGAGGAAGAGAGTGGCAGTCAGGAGGGCTTCCTAGAGTCAGTGTTTTTGGAGATGGGCCTTCAAAGACAAGCAGGATTCTTACAAATAGAGATCATTCTAGAAGAGGTTGAGAAGGGTGTTCACGGGAGCAGAGGGGTTTCCCCTCACCACGCCCCGACCCCCAGTGGTGGTGGGAAACCTACCTCTGCCAGAGTCTGTCGGGGAGGCAGTTCTGAACTCTTCTTTCCCCATATTTGCACACCCTCCTCCCACTGCAGGATATGGGAACCTGGCGCCCAGCACGGAGGCAGGCCAGGTCTTCTGTGTCTTCTACGCTCTGGTGGGCATCCCGCTTAACGTGCTCTTCCTCAACCACCTGGGCACGGGGCTGCATGCCCACCTGACCACACTGGAGAGGTGGGAGGACCAGCCCAGGCGCTCCCAGGTAGGGCCCCTCCCTCCCCACAGCCCCGCTGGGACAGAGTCTGTTGCAGGTGGAGTCCTCCAGAAGCTGACACTGAGAAAAGAGTTTGGCTAGCATGGTATTAGGGGTCAACACCTATGGAAGAAAAGGACTGGGCAGAAGGAGAAATTAAATTGTGTTGCAGGCTGGACAAAGCCTTGGTCCACCCCTCGAGGAGCTCGGCAGGTGCCGGCCGGCCCAGCTGTCCCGCAGTGGGCGCTGACGTGGCCAGGACTCTGCCCTGGGCTCAGTCAGGCCCTGGGAAGGTGTGTCCTTGGGCCAGGCTGCAATACACCCTGAGGGAGCTGCCGGCTGGAGGCCACCTGCCAGTGGCTTGGCAAGGTTTTCTTTGAAGGGGGATCTATCTGGGCGGCACAGAACCCCAAAAGCAAACTCCACGCCACCCTGAACACCACCAGTGCCCACCTGTCATCGGCCCCTTGCAAAGCTAGGCACGCTAAGAAAGCAGGGGTGCAGAGGAATCTGGGACAGTTCGATGACCATCCTCCATCCCAGATCTGAGTTCCCTGGGGGACTGTACATGTGGACCCCACACCTGAAGGAGTCTCCAACTTGACCCACCGACACAATCCCTCTGACCGAATCTTTCCCTGGCCTGGGCAAGGTAACACACACACAGATACAACCCCCATCCCAGAGGTCTGCAGGGCAGGACAGGGCAGGGACCTGGCTATGGCCCAGCCCACTTCCTAATTTGCCCCAGAACCCCACACCCCCACCCCCCCCACACCCCGCAATTTACAATCCCGGGTCTTCCAAGTGGACTCAGAGACAGACTCCTCCCCTTCCAGCTACTGCAGACCCTGGGCCTGGCCTTGTTCCTGGCCCTGGGGACGCTGCTCGTCCTCATCTTCCCGCCCATGGTCTTCAGCCACGTGGAGGGCTGGAGCTTCAGCGAGGGCTTCTACTTCGCCTTCATCACCCTCAGCACCATTGGCTTCGGGGACTACGTCGTCGGTGAGAAAGAGGCATCGCAGATCTCGGGGTGGGGGCCACTGGGATTCAGGGGATGGGGAGATGTCCGCAGTGGGTAATTACTGAGGACCAGAGAGCCCCTGGGTACTCAGGGGAGACAAATACTTTGTGAGGCTGCTGTGAATTCTCACAACATCCTCAGAAATTGCTGGTCTAGGACCCATCACCCTTTCCCCCAGGGACCTCCACTGCCGATCCTTGTTATTGGGAGGCTGGTGAGAGCCCTTGTGGAACCTGGGGTGGGGGGGGGTGGCTGTGCCCTCGGACCTCTGGCATTTATCATGTCCCCCTTCCCGGCCAGGCACGGACCCCAGCAAGCATTACATCTCTGTGTACCGGAGCCTGGCAGCCATCTGGATCCTCCTGGGCCTGGCATGGCTGGCACTGGTCCTCCCACTGGGCCCCCTGCTTCTGCACAGGTGCTCCCAGCTCTGGCTGCTCAGCAGAGGCCTCAAGGAAAGGGGAGCCCCCGAGACTAATGGGCTCCCTAGACCTCAGAAGATTCCCATCTCTGCATGAGGCCCCCCAGTGGCCACAGAAGCCCCTCCCAGCATCCCCAGTCACCCCGTATGCCCCCTGGATTTCTTGCCACACCTCCTCCTCTGCCAACCCACTCACTTCCCAGCCAGAGCTGGTCTCAGGGGCTCTCCGGATGGAGAAAGGAGACAGGAGCATCCAAGAAAGTAACAGAAAAGAGAGGTAGAGACAGGATGGGAGACAGGTGTGTGGGGTGCAGGATGTGCACAGTTGTCCCAGAGCCCCTCCCTCAAAAGTGACCCGAGAAAGTTGAATCTAGACATGGATCATTGTGGCCAAATCTCCATCGCCCTCCCTGCATCCTCCGCCCAAGAGACCTCGTTCAGGACAGCAAACACAGGGCGACTTTATTTGTGCCTCACTTGATACATGCACAGCGTGCTATCAGGCCCCCACTGTGTGTCAGGCACCGGGCCAGGCTCTGGGGCAACAACAGTGAATGTTCCTGCCCTCCAAATGGAAGGACTAGACAAGCAGAGAGGCAACCCTGACCCAGTGGCCACAACCCCATGATGAGGGGCAGACCTGGGTATGACGAGTGCCCATGGGACCAGCTGGCAGGGAGGGTCGAGGATGGGAGAGGGCCAGGCAGGGACTTGGGGGCCATCTTCATGCAAATAGGATGTCTGCCCTCAGGAAGCTGCCAGCCGGAGGGGTAGGCAAGCTGCCTGTAAGCCTGCCAGTTCCCCTTGCCTACAGGTCTAGAGTTGTCCGTGAACAAGGCTTGGGCACGCTTGGGTGTCCCCGCCCACTTTCCTGGGCAAGGCCTCCATTGAACCCCTCAGGGCACCCCTTGACCTCATCACCCCTTCTGGGCTCTTAAGAGCCTTTCCAAACACTCCCTGGGAAAACACCAGCCCGCTGATCCCAGGAGATTTCCGGGAAATGACCTGCGTGGAGGCCCAGCATCCCTTGGGAATACCCTGTGCAGCCTCGTCTCTCTCCTGCCAGACTGTGACATCTCTGGCCAGGAGGAAAGGAGAGATTTACACCAGTCCACCTCAAGGCCCAACTTCACCAAGGACTGCAAACCTCTCTCAGCAAGACAGACCCATAAGTGGCTGGGGACCTCTGGACAGGACTGAGGCAAGGCTGTGAAGCAGAGGAGGCTCGGATGGGACACCTAGGGAAGGATCTACAGCAGCAAGAGACCCAGGTTACACCCAGGGCTTCCTAAGACAGAGGAGAGGCCTGAGACACTGAGGACCCCCAGGACTCTTTACACACCCTGGACCCTTCCTCCATCCTGGGTGGAGGAGGGAGTGAGGGGGCCTCTTCAGAAGCAGGGAATGGACAAGCCCACTGGTCAAGGCCCCTCTTGCCTCCCAAGTTCATGGGCAAGTGGTGATTGGCTGGAGCCCCTCATCTTCGGGCACATAAAGGAAAGGATGGTGATGGGAGAGACCCAGAGAGGACCCGACAGGCAGCAAGTCCGTGGCAATAGTCCCAGTGCCCCAGGACAATAAACTTCGCTTGCACTTTCTCTTCACCCTGGGTGCGGTCTGCAAGAGTCCCTCCCACTGTTCGCTACAGGACGCTGGGAGGCTCTGGGCCCCTTCTCTCCCAGCGCCTGCGGTCACCCAGCAGCCCTTCCCTTCTCCCAGAGCTAGGCCTGCCTGGGGGTGGGCACTCCACACACATTCGAGGCGGGGCCAGATGCCCACAGCTGGGCCTCTTTTTGTCCCTGGGATTGGATCCCGGTGGGAGTGGGGCAGGGCTGTCCCATTCCCCAGCACGCCTCCTCTGCTGAGAAAACTGGGCACAGGCAGGCGTTGGCTAGAGAACGGACCAGCCCAGTTCCTTCCTAGCCCTTCCTTTCCGCTTCAGTCCTGGTCCATGGCTCCCGGCTCCGACCTCCCTGCCTCTCCCGCTGAGTGCAGGCGGAGAGCACCGGAGGCGCCCGAGGGCAGGGTCTGGGGCTGCGCGATGCCGAGCACATGGCTCCTGCTGCTTGCCTACCTGACTTACCTGGCACTGGGCAGCGGCGTGTTCTGGCTGCTGGAGAGCCCCGCGGCGCACGATTCCAGCGAGAGATTCCAGCGCGACAAGTGGGCGCTGCTGCGGAACTTCACCTGTCTGGATGACCCGGCGCTGGACTCGCTGATCCGGGTCAGGGGCGAGCGGGGCGGCCCGGGCGCGTGGTGGGGCGTAGGGAGGTGGCTGGCGCAGCGGAGCGCGGGGTGCACAGGCATGCGGCGAGAGGGCACGCACCGGCTCGGGTCAGGGCAAAGCCGGGAGCACTTCTCCAAAAGAAAGTGGAGAGCACAGACGCGGGGACGAACGGAGGCGCGCGTTGCCGAGTGGGGACTCCAGAATTGGGCTGGACCCCGATGGAAAGAGCCCAGCTCCGGCGAGAGCAATGCGCAGCGCGGCGCCACGAGTCCGCGGTTCGGGGCGAGAGGGCGTGACCCTCCCTGTCCAGAGAGTTGCGTGGCGCACACACCCGAATCTGGGGACGAGGACGACAAGGGGCGCGCTAACGGGGTCCAGAGCTGGCTGGCGGGGCCGACCGGGTACGGGCGGCGTAGGGACAGAGCGCGCTGGCCGGCTTGGGAAGTGGCAGGAGGGGGTCGACCTGGGACCGTGCGGCGCTGTGTCGATGTCGGACCTAGGGCCAAGGGCGAAAGGGCACCCTTGGCCCCTTCCACCGGAGACCCAGGTGCAAATTTGAGAATTGGGGGCAAGGACGGCAGACAGCGCTGGGCGGAGGCCTGGAGGGGCTGAAGGGGGCGGCGGGTGGGAGGATGCAGAGGTCAGGGAGGACAGAGACTGCTGAGGGGGTGGGGGAGACCCATCGGGGCCTGGGGAGGAGGGCAGGCAGGCGAGGGTTCTTCCGGGCAGGGCCTCACAGATGGACGGAGGTCTCCTTCAACTCTGGGCAGGCAACGAGGGACCCGGCGCTGCTTGGATTTGGCGGAAGCATCAACGTCCTGGACCGTGGCTTGGTCAGCGGGTGCAGACAGCTGCGCCCCTAGACCGACATCCCCACCCTGCAGTCCCCGTGCCTCCTCTGGCGAGGAGGGCAAGGCCTGTGTGCCAGAGTCACCAGCCCAAAGCTAGTCCCCAGAAGGTCGCAGGGAAGTGTGTCGGGTGGGAAGGGACCGGAGCACTGGATTGGAGGTAGAGTCCTGAGCCCTGAGACTGGGCCGCTGTGGCTGGGCCTGGAGCTGGACAGGGAAAGAACTATCTCTGTTAAGAATCTGATGTGACACCTCCACCCCCTACATCTCAACTTCTACAAATACAGCCCGACTGCCTAGTCCTGGGGGCTGTGTGACACGCCGCTTGAAAAGGTGGTGGACTTCAATTGCCAGCAGCCTGGGCCCAAGGAACGTGACAATGATGGCAACGGGAATGATAGTAAATGCTTCTGTGTGGCACTTACTGTGTGTCAGGCACTGTTCCTACTGTATTAACTTGGTTCATCCCCACCTACCTCACAGGTAGGTGCCATTATTATCATCCCCATTTTAGAGATGGATAAAATGAGGCTCAGAGAGGTTAAATACAAATGCACAGGTTCATAGCCAGTGCACTGGGGTTGTCAACCATGAGTACCGGCTCAGTACAGATCTGTGTATGTGCGTGTTTCCCAAGGATCCCTGGGGGGCTCTCATCTCTTCCTCTCCACGCCCTCCTGCTCCACCCCCACTTCACCTCCTTCCTCAAGCCCCTGTGGATTCAACCATCCCCAAGAATAGGGATGTGGTATCTCCAACCCAGATCAACCCCCTGAGTGCAGACATGTAAGTGCAACTTCCCGCGGCCCTCAAATTCCCACAGGGTCAAGAGCAAGCAGTTCTCCTCCTCCCAGCCCTGTTCCTCCGCCTGTTCTAAATCTCTGTCCTTGGCCTCACCTCCACACACCTTCACAGAGTTCTTAGATGCTTCTCTCACTACCCACACCAAATAAGGCCAGAGCCCTGGGCTTCTGAATATCTTCTCTCTGTGCCTCCTGGGCCACTCTGTGCTAGGATGCAGCCCAGGCCCTCCCCATCACGCACCCCTGCAGGACTCTCTCCCCTTCCCATCTGCCAGCATCTTCTATGCTGCCAGTTGCCACAGAGCACACATACCTGAGCTTGCCTCGCCTTTGCTCGGTGACCTTAGGAGATGCCTGCCACTCCATCCCTGGCATGGCAGAGTCAAGCATGGCCTGGCTGCCAACTACCTTGCAGTCTCCCTATTCTACACCCCAGACCCAGTCCTCCCTCCCAGCCTTTGCTCCTGCGGCCCCATTTACCTAAACGTCCTTCCACCAGGAACAGTCCTATCCGACCCTCAAGGAAGGCCCAACTAAAACATCACCCCCTCCATGAAGCCTTCTGCCCCTACCGCCATCAGAATGCACACTTTCCCTATCTGTATTCCAACAGCATTATATTTGCAGTAATGATGATGATAGCAACTGCTAACCTTTCCCATGTTCCATGTTCCAGACTGTTCTAAGTCTTTACACCTAATACCTCATTTAACCCTCAACGACTCGGTGAAGTGGGTGCGATTAGTACTCCCATTTTACAGAGAAGGGGACTGAGGAGCAGAGAAGTTGGATATCTCACCCGCGATCATGGAGCTGCACTGCCTGTGTGACTGAGGTCACATCTCCTTTATCTTCAGCTCCCCTAATACACCACATGTACCAGGGCTTGTTGCAAGAGCAGGAGTGAGCAGGGGAGAGAACAAATGGAGTTCTTCCAGCCAGTGAGATATCCTGGGCTGACCTGGGCTCTGGGGTGAAGAGAGGGGAAGGAGCTATCCCCATGGTCCCTGCCCGTGGGGAGCCCCTGGTTGGAGGGAAAGAGCCTCCTAGCCCCAGACAGGCTGGGATCATTGTCACGAGTGTGTGTGCGCGCGTGTGTGTGTGTTTGGGTGCAGGGGCCCCATCACCCCACAGAGCCTGGTGGTCACTACAGCCTCTCCCCCAGGGCATCATCCAAGCCTACCAAAATGGGGACATCGTCCTCGACAACACCACCAGCATGGGGCGCTGGGAGTTTGTGGGCTCCTTCTTTTTCTCCGTGTCCACCATCACCACCATCGGTAAGAGCAGGATGGGGCCAGGGAGGCGGGGCTGGGGAGGGCGGCCTCCCCTGAGGGACAGGACACCAGTTACTTTCGGAGGGATTACTGGGACCCCCTGGCTCTGAGCGTAAACAGACGCAGCAGCGTGGGCACCGCCTGGGAGCAGAACCTTGGGCTCACTGAAGATGTGCTGAATCGGCTTCTGCATTGCACCCAGGTCCCCAGGAGGTTTGTGAAATGCTGCTCTGGGGACTTCTGCCTCACACAGCCTTTCAGGCAGCTGAGGGTCCCCCGGGTAGCAATAAAGACGCTGCTGGGCACAGTAAGTGTCCTGGTCTGCTCAGCCAGGCCCACCCAGCACTCAGCCTGGGTTAGGGAGTGGTGAGGGCAGAGGGGAGGTAAGGGAAAGTTGGGGAGGAAGGAGGGGCAGAAATCCAAAAAGAGCCTTTTGACCCCCTGTTCGCAGCGTTGGGGAAGGCGGCCCTTCCCACCTCTCCACAGCTCACTAAGGCACCCCCTCACCCCATCACCATCCTTTCCAACGCCTTTCCTCCCTCACACACCTGGACCCCTGGGCTAGACCTCCCTCCCCCATCTCTAGGCCTGTCCTCAGGAGAGCAGAGGTGGAACTTGTCCTGGGTGGGTGCCTGGGGACTGTTGTTTGGGGAAGAAGAGTGGCCTAGATCCCTCCGGCTCTGACACCCAGGAAATAACTCCAGAGGGGCTGCCCCATCACCCTGCCTGGGCACCCTGCCTGGGCGCCCGGCCCGAGCGCCTGCATGACACCAGACTCACCACCAGGTGGTGGGCGGACACCACTGGTGGCTACCACCTCCAGCCAGCTCCACTCCCCAGGAAACTTCCAGTCACTCTCCTCCCCAGGGTGGAGCCAGGCAGACGCACCCAGAGGCACTCTCCCTGTGGCTTTAAATAATACTTCTTGGAAGCAGATCTCAGGCTGCCCTGGGGCTTGGGCAGTCCTCCACCTTGAAGCAAGCATGCTTGGGAGGCCCCTCGACTCCATGGCCCCTGCGCCCCGGAAGGTTGGGGCAGGATGGTGTTTATTCACCCTTACACCCCCGGGGTCTAGTACAAGGCCCAGTATACAGTGGGTGCTCGACAAATGCTGACATAACGAATTCCAAATATACGCACTCTACCACCATTTATTGAGCTCCAGAGCAGGAGGGGATGTTGATGGACAGTCACTGTGGGCCATGTCTCCCAGATGTGTGGGGGTCTCTCATCTCTGAACCCCACACCTCCTACACTCTCTGCCCTGGGCCCGTGACCGGCCCACCTAATTCAGAGTTTCGCAGCCTCTCTCTTCCCAGCTCTACCATTCCTGATGTGGACTCTGTCCCTGTCTCTTCTCTGCACTCTGTACTGCCCTAAAGCTGTCTGGGCCGGCTCTGAGCGGGGAGGAGGGCCGGGGAAGGGGCCTCCACCCTACCCCACACGCCTGGTCTGCGTACCAGGCACCGTAGGAGTACTTTTATACTCGAGATCTCATTTTGTCCATATGGTCCAGCCTCCAAGGATAAGGCTTCTTCTCACGGATGAGGAAGCTGAGGCAAAGGAGTTGCACGACTTCCTCAGGATCACGTAGCTAGTAAGCCGCAGGGTTGGAGTTCAGAACCCAGCTGGGGGCCATCCTTGCCCTTTCCAACAGCACCTACCCTTAGGGTGGGAATTCTAAACGGCAGGAAAAAAGAGACAGCCATTCAGAGGTGGACAAGAGGGAAGTTCATGATTCTGATTCCAACCACACACACACTCACACGGACACACATGCACACAGAGAAAATGCAGAGAAAGGAGGGGGAGAGGGGAGATGGGAGACCGGGTATATGTGGGACAGTTCACGACAGAAGGAAGGGGTCCTGAGAGGCGCAGCGGCGGGCTGCCTCCTTGGCACCCCTGTTACCCTAGGACCAGCAGCCTGGGAGGGCTGTACCTTCCAAGCCCTAGAATGAAACAGGGTCTGACCGGCACACAGATACTTCTGGGCCAGCAGGATGGGCCTGGGCCCTGAAATCATTTGTCATCTATAAAACCCATCACCAGCTTGCTCATTGATTCACTCAGCTACCCATCCATTCATTCAACGAAAAGACTGAGTACCCAGTATGGTCCAGATAGTTCTAGGTGCTGGAGATACCGTGACGAGCAAAGCTGGCAAGTCCCTGCTGCCCATGGGGGGCTGATACCCCATTGTGAGGGAACTCATGGGAAACTAACGTCTATCCTGAAGGAAGTGGCTGGAGGCTCTGCAGGCTCCCACACCCCTCTCCCACATCCCTCTGCCCACCCAGGGAGGGAGGAAACGAAACGAGGACAGACGGGATTCTCACACTCCGTGGTGTGTACCCACGCACACAGCACCCCCTAGAGATTCGGTTTTCCAATCTGTCGATCTGGGCATAATCTGCATTGGGAAGGGTGGCTGAGGCTGGACTGAGGGAGCAAGTATAGCGCCCTGCGTGGGAAGGGAAGGCCATGATACATACCAGCTGCCGTGTCCGTAGCGGGTTAGGAACGGGGGCCCCTGAAGATGGAAAGGCCTCCTGCAGTGTCCCTCTCTGGCCTCAGGCTATGGCAACCTGAGCCCCCGCACGATGGGCGCCCGCCTCTTCTGCATCTTCTTCGCTCTCGTGGGGATTCCACTCAACCTTGTGGTGCTGAACCGACTGGGGCATCTCATGCAGCAGGGGGTGCACAGCTGCGCCCGCGTGCTGGGGGTCACCTGGAAGGTGAGGGGGCTGCAGGAACAGGGGCGAGGGACGGGTCACTTCTAGAATGGGGGGCTGTGGTGGGAATCAGGGCCGTGGATGGCCAGGTTGTCACTGCCCGGAGGGAGAGTCTCTGGTAGAAAATGATGGCCGTGGTGGGTAAAAGGGTTCACTGGTGGGAACAATCGGGGTTACTGGTGGGAGTGTGGTGGGGTTGGGGTCACTGCCCAGAACAGGGGTCTTCGGTGATAAAGGGACATCAGTGGGGAGACACAGTGGGACCTGGAGCTAGCCAAGGCCTTGTCCAGGAGCCTGGAGAACTCACACCAGGGGCAGAGGCCCCAAAGGCGGCCCCCTTCTTACGAGGGTAGCGCTCACCCTGCCGTCGGCTCGGTACACCCCCAGGCTGTCTGCCCCCGGCCCCATGCACTGAGCAGAGGCCTCATGGGGGCTGGGCGCTACGTGCACCCTCAGGACCCGGCCAAGGCCCGGTGGCTGGTGGGCTCCAGCGCCCTCCTGTCCGGCCTCCTGCTTTTCCTGCTGCTGCCCCCGCTTCTCTTCTCCCACGTGGAGGGCTGGAGCTACGTGGAGGGCTTCTACTTCTCCTTCATCACCCTCAGCACCGTGGGCTTCGGCGACTACGTGATTGGTGAGAACCCCCAGCGGGAGGCGGGAGGGGCGCCCTCCACTCATCAGCCCATCGTCGGTGTCCCTGGGCACCTGCTGTGTGCCAGGCCCTGTAAGGGTTTAGGGGCCCAAAGTCCAGAGGACACGGGCTTTGGCAGGTTCAACTTGCCTTTGTGGTGTGATAGGGCTAAGGTCACCCAGCTAAAAAGTGACAAGTGGAGTTTGAACCCTGTGCCTCAGGCTGTGAGCCACACTTCTGGCCATCCTGAAAAGCCTGAGAATTCCCCAGGCTCACCTATTATTCTTAAAGCTCATCAGATAAAGGGAGGCCCTGAGTTCTCTCCCCCGTCCATCGTTGTCCCAGGGTCTCTCCTCCCCACTTCACCCCGCCCCACGAAATGCCCCTGGGTTCAGGGCCACGAAGCCCACATCACAGCCCAGGGGGTCTGGCAGGAGAGTCTGGGAGAATCAGAAAATCCCAGCCTCCCCTAACTCCCAAACGATTGGTCTCCAAACTTGGTCAGTAAGAAAGGGCTGTGTGGTCCAGAGGGTCCAAGGTGGGGTTTAATCAGCGGTCATCACCCATCGTGGTCAAGTCAAGGGCCCCCAGAAGCGACTGTCCTTGTATTAAAAAGCTGTGGCAGTTGCCCAGCAGGTGGCAACAGAGGGACATTCTGCGGGGCGCAGGGGTGGCTGGACACCCAGCCCAGTCCCATCCCCCTTTACTCCCCCCGCAAAAGGGTCACCAAGTGAGCAGTGGCCATGGCCTCAAGGGGCTCTGTGCCCTCCTTCAGGTCTCTGGCCCTAAAGTGAGTTGGAGGCACTGCCCTTCTGCTCTCCTGCAGAAACAATGTGAACCCAGCCTGGAATATTGAAATGAGGTCCTACCAAAGTAACAAACAGCTATAGCCCATTAAGCAACCAAGAATGTTGATTGTCACCACATTTTACTGAGGAGAAGGACGAAGCTCACAGAGGCCAAGACGTTTGCCTGAGATTTTGCACAGCTGGTGGGGTATGACTTCTGACCTGACTCCAAAACTCTTAGCCCTTTCCAGACGGCCTCACATATCCCCTGTCTGGGCATCAGTGTTCCTGTCTATAAAATGAGGGGCTGGTCTAGGTGATGGCTAAGACTCCTCAGTGCTTTCTGGGCTGCGTGCAAAGTCCCCTTCCCTAAACCTCTCCTTCCCCAGGAAGCAAGGTCTGGTGTCGGGCGTCATGCTGCCCCTTCCTGATATCCTCTGTCTTGGAAGGGAGGCCGTTGCTCTGGAAGAGAAGCTTTGGGACAGTTTCCTCCAAGTGCGTCACGCTATCACTCCTACCCTCAGAGAGGAGAGATGTATCTGAGGAGAGCTGAGCCCACCGTGCCCCCATCTGCCCACCTCAGAGCTCAGAGAATGAGTTTTGGGTATGCCCTCTCCTCTCTGTTCCCACTGCCGTTTCCCTAGTCTAGGCAGGGCTGTTGCACATGGCTGGTTGTACAGGTTGGGCACTGCACAACCCTAACGGGTTGCCATTCACACAGAGCGTGATGAGGATGGCACCCATGGAATGGTACAGCCTCTGTCCTTGTCCTCCCTTGGCTCTCATGACCTTTAAAATGACAAGTGCTATCATATCACCTGCCCAGCTCCTCTGAAAACCTTCAGTGCTTTCCTGCAACAGCTGGCCCCCTCCACTGACTGCCCCCCACCTTACCCCAGGGCTCAAAGGATGAAACGCAGGATGTGTCCCCAGTGATAGTCCTAAACCCACAAGTCCTTGTTCTCTGAGGGTGCCCATGCAAGGAGGGGGGAGGAGAAGAGGGAATGGGACCCCCAACTGCAGTCTCTTTGTGCCCATGGATCACTAGGGCTCCTAAAGTTTGGTCCTAGATGGGAATAGCTGACAGCAGGCTCCCCTAGAAGCTTACCTGGAGGAACCTTTATGGGGTTACTGAGGACACACTCTGTGAGTATGTCCAGAGGCCCCACAGCCCTCTGAGGGAAGGCAGGGCAGGGGGAGGAGGGGGCAGGCCTCTCTAGACATGGGCAACCTGGAAATGTGCAGCAAGGCCTCTGCCACCACCGGGGGGGGGGGGGGGGGGGGGCGCAGGGGGATGGGGCGGCAGAGACATCCACACAGCTGCAGGAGTGAGGAGGGACTGGCAGGGCAGGGAAGCTGGTGTATTAGGCGCAGGGCCCCCAGAGTCCCCTTCAACCAAAAACTCTGACTGAGAAGGCCTGGTATGAACCTACGAGGGTCCTTTAAGTCCAGAGGGACTGCCGGGCAGCCCACTCCCACCGAGTGGCAACAGGCAGAACTGTCCCCTTCACCACATCTCCAGAGATGTGCTACTCACACTTTTCCCTCTGCACCCATCTCAGTGTCTTGTGACAAGTGACCACACGTACCCTCACTTGCCCTCTGTAGATCACACAGCCCTGGGTTGAGGCTGTTATGGCCGGGCTGGTCGGAAGAGTATTTCATGGTCGCCCACGTCCAGTGTAGAAGCGGAGAGCTCAGAGTGGAGAGGGAAGCAGGGCCTGGTCACATAGAGGGCCTCACAGGCCGAGTCACGGATTTTGGACTCTGTCCTAAGACTAAAGGAAAGCACTTATGGTTTTCAGAGGAGCTGGGCAGGTGACATGATAATACTTGTCATTTTTAAAGGTCATAAGAGTCAAGGGGGGACAAGGACAGAAGCTGGAACAGTCCATGGGTGCCATCCTCATCATGCTCTGTGTGAATGGCAACCATTTAGGGTTGTGCAGTGCCCAACCTGTACAACCAGCCCCTGACTGCCTCATCTACAGACCCAGAGAGGGGAAGGAAGTTGATTAAGGTCATAGAGCAGGCAAGCCAAGGACAGGCAGGTCTAGGATAGACTCCCAAGCCAGGGATCCTCATACACATATGTTCTAATATCTTCCATAGCTCAGAGGGGACAACCCACCGTCACTTCTTCCCCATGTCTCTCAGCCTTCCTCGTCCTCCAGGGATAGGACGAAACCCCTTTCTTGGATGGGAGTGCTGAGGTCCACCACCTGGACTCTGGGTGTCCACTGTCCTGCGTCAGCAGCCACAGGGTGTGTTGTCTTCACAGTCGCTCCTCTTGGCCCCAATGCCGTGGCCGGGACAGCCCCCAGGTCCCAGCCACCTGCTTCTCCCTAGCTCACAGCCTCCGCTTCCCCCAAATGCGTTTGCAATTCCGTTGAGCGCCTTGCCAGCTGCCAGGTCTCCTGCCACTTATGATTTCGGCTAAAAAAACAATGAAATAAGAGGGGAGAAGAACACCTCCTCCCCTCTGTTGCCAGAAGCAAGTGGAGCTGACGGGCAGGGAGCCGGCTCACGGCTGATCTCATTTGGGACCGCCAGCGGAATGGTGGCCCTGTAACCCAATCAGCCTAATCCAATCCCAGCTTCCGCCAGGCAGTGACGTCGGGCCCAGGGCTGTGGGCTCATCCCCGAGCTGGGGCCCAGGAGAGGGGCTCGGGCTGGGGAAGACAGGGAAAAGAGGTTGTGTTGGGGCCAGCAGGACAGGGTAGGGGGTGGACAGAGGGGTGGGCGGTACAGAGAGTTGAGACAGAAGACGATGTCAAAGAAATAAGAGGCCAGATCTCTGCCCTTTGAACAATCCTGATCTGATAAGATAGACCCTCCAGCACAGAGGGAAGAGGATGGAGATGGAGTAGGCTCTTGACACAGCTTATCTAAGCCTCCATCCGTCCCCTCCCTCACTCATTCCTTATCCAGTCCTGACTGTGCTGGGGCACAGTGTGGGGATCCAAAGGCGAGGAAAGCGGTCGCCCGACTATAGGTCTTACATGCCAGGCACCATCCTGAGCACTTTACGATGTGAACCCATATGATGGTCGCGACAGTCCCAGAAGGTGGACGCTCTTGTCGTCTCCAGTTTATAGATGAGGAAGCTGAGGCCCAGAGAGGGTAAGTAACATACAGACTGCGGGAGACAGGGGCCCGGTCTAGTCTCTGGGGAGTAAAGTCTGAGCTGAGATCTGAAGGGTGAGGAAATGAAGAGCGTTCTGAGCTGAGAGGACAGCAAGTACAAAGGCCCAGGGGCAGGAAAGAGGGTAGATGGAGAAATGGGGGAAAGACCAGAGTGACTAGAGCACGGCACTCAAGGGGGAGAGGCATGCAAAGCGGGGCTGGAGAAGCAGCTGGAGGGCATTGGGATGAGAATGTTCTTCCTAAAGCCCCTGGACAGCTCCCTTCCTTCAGACATGAGAAAAGCAAACACAAAAACAGGCCAACCACAGAGCAGGCATTAGAATCTCTTGGAGGGTTTGTCAAAACACAGATTGCTGGGCCCACCCCGAGTTTGTGATTCAGTAGGTCTGGAGTGGAATCCAGTCATTCACATTTTTTACCAACTCTCAGGGGATGCTGATGCTACTGGTCCAGGGACCCCACTTTGAGGACCACTGGGACAGAGCACAGAGTCCTTCAGAAAGACAAAGAAGAATTTTAGCTTCTAAACCCTAGGAGTTAATCCAGGGAGGCTTCCTAGAATGCAAGGGAGGTGACCACAAGACCAGCCATCTCAACCCGGTCTGGACTTCCCACATTCTACTCAGACACATCAAGCCATGTATGTCTGTTTCTGTTTTGGGAGCATGGCCCTGACTTTCCCAGGTCTCTGTCCTCTGACCTTGCTTCTCCTCCAGGGATGAACCCCTCCCGGAATTACCCTCTGTGGTACAAGAACACAGTGTCTCTGTGGATCCTCTTTGGGATGGCGTGGCTGGCCTTGATCATCAAACTGATCCTCTCCCTGCTGGAGGCTCCACGAGGATCGTATCCCTGCTACTGCCACAGCTCTAAGGGGAACTTCAAGCCCCGAAGCTGGAGACAGAGCCTGGATGGAGGGGCAGAGCCCCACTCCCCACAGCCAGGCTGCTATCTGGAGGGACCTGTAATCATGAATTGCCCAGAACCCTCTGTTCAAGTCTCACACTGTGGAAAGGACAGCTAGCTATATTCTGTTTGTTCCACCTTCTTCTTCAGCAGCAAGATCCCTGATTTTAAGCTTGGCATAAGACCACCCAGACTAAAGTCTACATTTTTTGGTCTTCCCTTAAAGCTAGGTGCAGCTACATGATTAAATTTTGCCCAACAGGGTACACAGAGAAGTATTCTGTGTGACTTATTACGGATGTGACTTTCAGTGTGTGGGGGATGCTCCTCTTTGCCACGTCCTTCCTCTAGCTGGCTGCAATGCTGATACAGTGGCTGGAGCTCTGGCAGCTATGTTGTACCATGAGGTAGAGGCCATGTTTGAGATTGGCAACACAATAAGATAGAAAGAGCCTGGATTCCTGATGTTTGCAGAGCCACCATAACAAACCTGGACTGAATACCACCAGACTTCATTTATGTAAGAGAGAAATAAAAGTTGATCTTATTTAAAATGCTATTAATTGGGTTTTTCTGTCACTCATAACCAAATCTAATTCCAGTTCCGGATGACACACGCACCAGAGACAAAGGCAGCTTCTGAGACTGGAGTATACATAAAGAGAAATCACTCCCTCCCCAGGTGACTTTGCCCAGGACTGGTGGAGGGAACGGATTGAGGGCTGCACTGCAGGCCCCCACAACCCCAGAGACCTTCCAGGTAAACTCACTAAAGATTTGCTGATAACTCTCAAGGTTGATACAGCCAGCAGGCAGCTGGTCCCAGTTTGGCTGCTAAATTCTTGCTCTATCACTCACTCATACCACAGAAAAGCCCAGGACAGGCCAGTGGGCTCCTCCTGCCTCAACATGGTCCACTGCATTTGAGGGCTCCAACCACAGTTTGCAAAGCCAGGTAGGATTTGCAGAGGTCACTTCTGTTTGCAGAGCATCTCACCCTAAGCATTTCTGTCTCTCACCCAGGGTTGCCACTAAAGCAGCACATAACTGTGTGGTCCCCACCTCACCCGGGAACCCAAGCCCAGCCAGGAGGCCCTGGCAGTACCAGGCAGCACCTACAGATCGCCTGGGGCAGTTGGGTTCTTGGCCTCGGTGGGTATCTGCAACTCTGCTCCCCTCTACCATCCTATAGGTAGCATCACAGGGACCTGGGGGGTGGGGCTCCATGTGGCCCCTCCCTGTGACGAACCCCTCAGCCTCAGGGCCCTCCTGGAACTGGGTCTGGGGCAGCCTCCTGGCCAAGGAAGGAAGGGCTGTTACACCAACCAGCTTGTGCCAACTGACCTGGGCCAAAGTGGACCAAGGCCAGACCCAGGAGCAAACACCAGCGAGTAAACAGCAGGGTCCGTGCCCACTTCTTAAGGCCCACAGGCTGGGCAGAGGAAAGTGGAGGTGAGGAAGAGATTGCTGGAGGTCTGGAAGTAGCATCCCTTGTATTGACACTTAGCACACGCCAGAAGGAGGACCTAGCAATTCAAAACTGGGAGAGAGGGAGAGACTGGAGTGCTGGGTTGGCCTCTGTGGCCCCAACTCTGTCTTGCCTTGAACCCCTTTCTCCTCACGCCTAGCCTCTCTAGACAGAGTCCCTCTCTCCCCACCAAGCCCTTCACCCGTGCGCACTCCTGCCCCTGCTCACAATGCCTGCCCCAGAGGGAACTTACAACCTGTGGTGCTAGGGGTGGAGCAGAATAAGGCTTCTTGATTGGCCAGTTCCTTACAGACAGCTGCTCCACAGCCAATGAGAAGAGTTGCTGGAACTCTAAGTACAGATCCGGAAGTGGGGAGGGGACACAGGTGAAGAGTGAGGGGTTGTAGAGCGGCGGGAGAAATAGAGTAACGAAGTCGGGATCTGGGAAAGACACGAGAACAGAAAAGCCGACCTTAGGACAGAAATCATAGAGCAGAACGGGCGGCGAGGTCTTTCCCACGTGGAGCGATGATGCCACAATAGGGTCAGCCAGAGAGCTGTGCACAGTGTGCGGGTAAGGAAGCTAGTCATTCATTCGCTCACACAGCCTGGGCCACCAAGTCCTGGAGGAGGAAGGAAAGGGGCCCCTCAGAGCAGTATACTGTGGTTGTAAAGGGCGTGAGTTTAGAGCCAGCCTGCCTGGCTCACCCACCAGCCCTGTGATCCTGGACAAACCACTTAAAGTTTCTTTGCATCAGTTTTCTCCTCTGAAAAATGGAGATAAGAGCAGAGCTGATCTCCCGGGCTTAAACGAGTGACTGTGCAAAGTACCAGAAGAATGTGCATCAGCCCAGAGGAAGAATGACGTGCATGTCAGCTGCTGGCGGTCCACGGCAGGCCCAGTGGCCGGGGCAGGAGGCGGACACCGTGCAGGCCGGCAGCCAGGTGACAGGCAGCGCCTCTGAGGACCCCTCTCGGGGCTGGGGGCTGGCCAGGCAGGCTGGGCTGAGCAAGTGGTGACGCAGGGTGGAGCCCTGCCCTTGGGTGCTCCCAGGCTGATGCCATGGTGCTGCTGGCCGGGATGAGGGGCCTGGACCCGCATGAGTCACAGGGGAACCTCCTAGCAGAGGCCAGGAAGTGTGTGCTGCGTGCAGGGGACCACGACCCGGAGGGACAGGCAGACCCCCTCACACCAGCCAGCCGCTGCCTCTGCCTTCCCTCCTGGATGGGCTGCCCAGCTCTGTGGCTCCAGCACAGCCGGGACAAGATCAGACCCAATGTCAAGCAGTGGTTCCCTTTAAAACAGTGGCATCTTTTACGATCATCGTGGTCGTCATCATTCCCACTTCCTAACATTTATTCTGTGCTTAGTAAGCATCAGATGCTATTCTAAGCTCTTGGTCGTTTTCTTCTCCCATCAACTCTGTGAGAAAGGAGCTATTTATTTAATGCTCTTTTAACATGGGGAAAATGAGATTTTCGATGGATGTTAAGACCAGAGGTAACCACGGGTCCCCGTGGGTGGGTAATCTTTTTTTTTTTTTTTTTTTTTTTTTTTTTTTGCGGTACGCGGGCCCCTCACTGCTGTGGCCTCCCCCACCGTGGAGCACAGGCTCTGGACACGCAGGCCCAGCGGCCACGGCTCACGGGCCCAGCCGCTCCGCGGCACGCAGGATCCCCCCAGACCGGGGCACGAACCCGCGCCCCCCACATCGGCAGGCGGACTCTCAACCACTGTGCCACCAGGGAAGCCCTGGGTAACCTTAACTGTTGCTGCCAGTCCTCTGGGATGTAATGAGGGCCTGGCCTGGGGGGCAGGGAGACTTCCTTTAAGCCCATTGAGTTCGTAACCAGCCTCTCTGCTTTCTACGCCTCATTTTCCTCATCTGTAGAAGAGGCTGGCTTCAGGGAGTCTGAGCCTTACTACTTCTACACCCTCAGCTTTCGTCTGGATTTTCTAATTAACCACATTTCAGGGAGGGCAGTTCCTCCTGGCCCGACCCGACTCCTGGGGCTGTCTTAAGAGTTTGGATCCAAGAGATCTCTCTCCTCTCTCTCTCTCTCTTTCAAACACACACACACACACACACACACACACACACACACACACACACACACACACACACACACACACACAAGTTCACCAGGCCCTTTCGCCTACCCTCATGGCCCATACGATGCTGAAGGTCCGGCTTGGGGAGGGATGTCCATTCATTTTAGGAGCCAGGACAGAGAAGGACTTGGCTCAGAGGGAGCTGGAGGAAGCCTCAGTCTGGGGCAAGAGCTGTGCTGAGACTCCCTCATTCCCAATTCCCCTTGGACCTTACCACACCAGGTTCCACCCCAGGCTCCAGGCCTGGAGAGCACTGAGCTGAAGTCGGCCCCACAGACTGCCCCTCCCACCCTCCCCAAACCCCCCACACTGCTGGCCCCAAGGCCTCCCAGCCCACAGATCCACCCGCCCACCCACAGGGCTGGTCCTGGGCCTCCCACCCCAGTCCATCCCACCCCCCATGTACATACGGTGCTGGTCCCTGGGCCTCTGACCTCACCGACCCTCCTCCCTCCCCCCAGTACACAGTGCAGGACTCCCTTATCTCCTGTCTCTCCTTTGCCCTTTGCTGGGAGAAACTCATCTCACTTAAAATTGTTCTTTGGAGCCAAGGAGACAGCCACCCTTCCCTCCCCCGAGGCCTTCTCAGCTCAGCCCTAGGGTCTTTGCCCAAGATTACCAGCCCCGACTTCCAACCAAAAAATCTCTCCCAAGCCTTCCGGGACCCCTTGTAGCTCACAGCCTGCAGGCAGGAACAGCAGCTGGAGCTGGACATGGCTCTTGTAGAGCACCAGGGATGCTCCCCTCACCCCGCCCACCCCCACCCCTACCCCCGGAACATTCTCCAGAAGTACGAAAGCAAAACTGTGCAAACTGGCTCCCCTCCAGCCACTGACCCAGGCTCCTGCCCTCTGTCTGGCCCTGGGGGTAGGATCCTGTTCAGCCTTTGCCCACATTCCAACCTTCTCAACATCTTTTCAGACCAACTTTTATTATACCTCATTTAATTCTTCTCTGGACTCGGGCAGACGTGAGTCTATATCCTGACTCTATCGCTTGCTGTACAATGTTTGAGAAGTCACATAACCTCTCCGAGCCTCAGTCTTCCCATCCTTAAAATTGAAACCCTGATACCAACCTCAAGAATGTTTTGAGGAATGTGAGGAAATGAGTAATGGGATAAGAAAGCGCCCATGTTGTATCTAGCACAGAATAGGGCTCAGAAATATTTGTTTCCCCCGCTTTCTCTTCTTCTTGGACTGAAGCTTCTCCCCCTCCACCCTCTTTCATCTAGCAGTTCATGAAGCCCTTCCGCGCCCCTTCTTCCCAGAGAACCTCCTGGACCTGCCTGCCCTTTGGCCCCTCTAGTGGACTTGGGAGGGGCAGGAAATAAGGAGGGGATGGAGGGAATAAATTTGCCAAAGTTCTGGGAAGCAAGGAGACAGATTGTAAAATGAGAGGGTTAGTGTGAGTCTTGGAGGGGCAACTCCCCGATCTGCCCACCAGCCAGGGCCTCTCGGGTCAGGAGGGGTGAGGTGGGGTGAGGGGCAGCGGAGAGGGGTGGGCGGGAGCCGCCAGCAGCCCTCTGGCTGTGCATCTCTCTCAGCTCCCCTCCCCATCTACCCTCTGCCTGTCTCTGAGCCCCTGAACCTTCCAGGGTGCGGGACAGGGGCTGACCCCTAAGGACTGTGTCACCCAGGCCAATTCGATCTTTGACTTCAGACTTGATTAAGCCTGAGAAGGAAAGTGATGGGGGGAGGTGGCAGGGAAAAGTCAGGGTATTTGCTCCCCTCTCCCTCTGGGTCCAGCAGTGGCTGTGTTCCTCACCTAAGGGCACAGGGTCTGGTGGCCCCTTTCCCAGGGTAGCAGTGTTGGCTGGGTTCTCGTAAGACCTCCCTTCCTTGCCCCGTCAGGCCTGGGGGGGTAACGACTCCCCCCTATTGCTAGTCCCTGGGAGCCACACCATCGCTTAGACCTGCCCACACTGTACATGCTTCCTTCGTGACCTTCTTTGCCAGGAACTCTTGGAAAGTGCCATCTGCTCCCTGCAAGGGCTTGATTGATCCGAGCACCCAGTTCATCAATTTCTCACCTTCTCCTTGAGCCAAACTGGAGCCAGATGGTGGGGACAGAGGCTCAAAGCACTGAATTAATGCTTGGAGGAACCAATCCAGCTGCCCTGGTCCAAGATCCAGCTCACGCTCTGGGTAGCGAGAGTGGAGGCCCAGACTTGGTGCCAGGGCAACCTCGTCACTCTTGCCTACCTCAGCCTGGCTGGGGACAGGAGCACGAGGGAAGGGGAAAAGCCTCCCGGAAACCCTGGTCTGGGCCCTGCAGAGAAGTCAGGGAGGAAGGGACAGACCCTGCCCCCAACAGGAAACCCCTTCATCAGACTGGGGGCTCCATGACCTGAGAAACCAGGTCTCCCCTATCTGACTAGATGCTCCCTTAGTGCAGGGGCTGCATCTCACTCATTTGTTTTTGTTTTGGGGGGAGGGGGTTTGTTTTGTTTTTTTGTTATTATTTTTTGTGTGTGTGTGGTATGCGAGCCTCTCACTGTTGTGGCCTCTCCCGTTGCGGAGCACAGGCTCCGGACGCGCAGGTCCAGCGGCCATGGCTCATGGGCCCAGCCGCTCCGCGGCATGTGGGATCTTCCCAGACCGGGGCACGAACCCGCGTCCCCTGCATCGGCAGGCGGACTCTCAACCACTGTGCCACCAGGGAAGCCCTCACTCATTTGTTTTTGGTTTTGTTTTTAAATTATCTCCAACATCCAGCTCAGTCACCAACAAACATCTCCTCGGTGCAAAACTTAGAGACAGAAATGTACAAAACGTGACCCCACCACCTTGCGGGGAAGCAGGCCCATCTAAAATGCAGTGCAGCTCGTGCTGTGTGGGAGGTCCAGAGGGAGACGCTGGAGCTCCTGCCTGGCTCCAATCCCATCTTCCCACTCACTCTTGTGTGACCTTGGGCAAGTGACTTCACCTTGGAGTGACCGCCTAGTCCCGATTCTCCCAACACTGTCCTGGGATAGTCTCACATCTAAGGACATGCCTTAGTCCCCAGAAAAGTGGGACCATCTCTACTCTACCCTACCTCCCTGGGCCTCAGTGCCCTCATATGTGAAATGGAAATGATAATAGCAAGATCTGCCTCACGAGGAAGGCTGTTGCATAGATGAAGTGAGTTCATGTGAATCGAGCACTTAGAAAATGTCTTATGATTTGAACAGAGTAAGTTCTATATGATTTGCCTTCTTTGAGTTTCCTAGAAGCAGATCATGGGACAAGATTTGGCTACAAGTAGTTCATTTGGTAAGTGGGGCCGAGAAGCACCAGTAAGGAAGTAAACCAAGGGAAGCAAAGGAAACCAAGGCAGAGAATGTCCACGAGCAGGTGACTGCTGTGGGCAGCTGGGGCTCCACCCAAAGCAGAACCCTGGGAGCCTGGGTGGAGCATGCCTCAGAGTTGCACCCCTGAGGCGCAAGGAAGCTGGGGTATGTAATCCCCAAATCCCATTCTTACTGCTTGAGGGCTGCTCCCTGGGTCTGGAGGTGCTAGCTCCCCAGCACTCATGGTGCAGAAGCCTGCAGAGTGAGGGCAGGGCAGATAGGGCACCGCCAGCATCTGACCCGTGTACCTTAACCACACTTATGATGTGCAGGAGAGAGGACCCTGCCCAGCTGTGGGAAAGGGGGTCCAGACAGAAGGAGACAATGTCTGGGAGAGCTTTGAAGCATGAGTAGGAGTTTTCCAGGCAAAGGACGAGGCAGGCTTTGTACATGGTGCACGCACAATAAATGTTTAAATGATGCCAAGTAAGTCGAGAGTGATTCAAATGCTTGAACTCGTAGAGCTGACTAGATGTTGGAGAGCTGTGGGCAGACAGAGGAGGAGGTGATGCAGTCAGGCCTGTGGGCATCAGGAAAGGCTGGATCAGGGCATGAGGCTCTGAGCTAGTCCCTGGTTGACAGGTGAAGAGGAGGGAGAGTAGTCCAGGTAGAAGAACTTTGAGATAGCTAAAGCAGGAACGGTCAAGGGTAGAAAAGAGTGTTTTAAAAAGGGAGGGCTGTAGAGAGGAGGGGAGGGAAAGAAAAGAGAAGAGAAGGAGAGGGAAGGCAAGGAAAGGAAAATAGCAGAAAAAGAAGGGACCAGTCAAACTTGGGAGGAGAGGAAAACAGATGTAGAAAGTCTGAACACAGGAGTAGAGGGAGAACCACAGAGGCTTGCATCACAGAGGTCAATGGAAGAGAGAGATAACATGGGAGCATCCAGTTCTGAACAGCTGAGTCCAACCCAGAGTGAAGGCATGAGCCATCCCGGAAGACTTCCTGGAGGAGGTGAGTCCTGAACCAGCCAGAAGCTGCTGTCAGCCCAAGAACAGGAGCTTTGTGGAAAGAAAGCTGCAGGGGCCCTGAGAGTGAGAGTGAGCTGAGAGCAAGGCGCTGCCAGCAAGCCAGGAGGGAGGGTGGTTCCAGCGGTTATTACCGGAGCTGCACAAATATTGTTGTTTTGACTGGTAGTGGGGATTGGTTTATTTTTCCCCAGGAACCACAGTATGATGTGCCGGTTCATTTTAGAACATGACACCATGGGAAGAGCAACAATCTCTGGCCTCACCTTTCCCACTTTTCCTGGTGAGACACACACACGCACACACACATACACACAGACACACACACACACACAAAGTCTTGAAAAATAACCCAAACCACAAATGTCTAATCCACCAACACCAAGGGTCTGCTGGAAATATCTCACTTGACGCAATGGTAAGAACATTGCACTTTTTAAAATATGTAAATCACCTACAACAGTGCCTGGACTATAAAAAAATCCATAAATGTCTTTACTATTATTTGGAGGCTGAATAGCTCAACAGCTAAGAGCATGGGCACTGCAGCCACATCGTCTGTGTTCAGAGGTCAGCTACACTGCTTACTGGCTTTGTGACAGTGGGCCACATGCTTAAGTGCTCTGTGCTTCAGTTTCTCCTTCTAACAGAGGTACTAATAATAGTACCTCCCTCACAGGGTTGTGAGGATTAAATGAGTCCATGCGTATGAAGAGCTTAGAAAACAGCCTGGCTCAGAGTAAAGGCTACAGATGTGATCATCATCATCACCATCATCTCCTGCCCTGGAAGGAACCAGAAATGACCAAATCCCTGAAGCTTGTGCCATAGACTCCCATCCCCCTCCTTCCCACTGAAAACCAAGCATACCTTGCACAATAGTGCCCTGGGACTCTGAGGGAGAAAGAGAGAGAGAACGTGTGATCTCGTGCATTTAACAGGAGACTTCAGATGCCCAGAGGCTTGATTCCAAGATGGTGTGAACCTCCCCTTTTCACCTCAAAACTACGTCCAGAGGCCGAGCCACAGCTACCTCCCTCTCTACCACCCCTTTTAGGAGTCTCCTGAGGAGAAGACAAAGCCACCTCCCCACCCTGAGCTGACTGCCTGCACCAATTAAGTCAAGTTCCAGGACCGGGCCTGGTAGGCGAACTGAAGCTTAGATCTGGTCAGGGTTAAATCTCTCTTAGTGGTTGGGTTTGCCTGGGGAGAGAGGAGGTGAGAGCCCCTGTGCGCCATTTTCAGGTTTGCCTTGGAGCAATCCGAAACCTGAAACCTGGAAACCTCTCAGTCTTGAGTGTACATCCTTATCCCCTAGAGGGCTTGTTCAAACACAGGTTGTTGTCCCCACCCCCCCGAGTGTGTGACTTCTAAGACAATTTGCTTTTCCAGCCAGTTCTTATGCTGAGGCTGCCGGTCCAGGAAGCACCCTTTAAGGACCAAGTATAGGTTTAGGAGCTTGAGCCTAGACAGACCTTTGTCTGAATCCCAGTTCCACTCCGAGGAGCTGTGTGACCTTGGCCAGGTCACAACCTCTTGGGCCACAGCCTCCCCACTTCTAAAACTGGGACTCTAATACCTGCTCTCAGGCTGGCCCTGAGGGTTCCATGAGGACAGGACGTGGAGGCAAAGCCACCAGCACAACGTCTGTCTGGCCCCACGAACTCTACCCTGTGTCTATTGATATTGATGTTATTCCCCCAGTGGCTGGGATGAGTGAGTTGCCTCCAGGATCTTCTCTTCCTCAATGATGCACCCCCAATCATTAGATGGGCACAAGGCTGACGCAGAATAAAGACCACATTTCCCAGGCTCCTTTGAGACAGTGTAGCCTTCTGATAAGTACTGACTAATGGGTTGTGCCTTAAAAGGGATATTGGTTTGCGACTGAAACAAGAGATGCAAAATAGTAGTGACCCAAGTAATGGAGAAATGTATTTATTTCTCATGTAAATGCCTGATCGGTGGTCTATGACCCTTCTATCTTGTTGCTCTCTCATTCTCAATAGAAGACCTTTATCTCATCATATAGGATGGCTGCTCCAGCTCCTGCCATCACATCCACATCCCAGAGAGTGGGAAGGGGAGGAAAGGGAAAGGAAGATCAAACTTCTTCCCTTTAAGATCACAATTAGCGGCTGTAAGTATCATCTCTACTCACAGTCTATTAGCCAGATGTTAGTCACATGACCACATCTACCTGCATGGGAGGCTGGGAAATGTAGTCTTTAGAGGAGCAGCTACAGGACCAGTCAAACATGCTATTACTATGTAAGAAGGGGAGAATGGCTACAGTGCTTGCAACAGGATAGAGTCAGAAGTTGTGTGTACAACCTCTGGGAATTGTCCTTGAAGAAAGGGAGTATTCCCTTTTTCAGCCTTCCTTCTTCCTGTTTTGGAAGGTAGGTGTGATGGTTGAAGCGTAAGCGGCCCTCTTGGACTGTGAGATAAAAGCTGTGTTAAGGTAGGAAATCGATTACGTAGGAGGGCCTGTGTCCCCATCAATCGTGGCGCTGCCGTACCAGCCCTGAGCTGCTTCTGCTGGATTTTGTTTACATGAGAGAGAAGTATTTACCTCATTTAGCACAGCGTCACTTGCGATTTTCTGTCAATGGCAGCTAAACCTAATCTGAACCGATAACCTTCTTCCCAGCTAACTGAACTACTCCTCTCTCTAGCTCAGAGTCCTCAAATGATCAGTTGTCACACGTTCTGGGAAATGGGAGGGAAGGGGGGAACTCCTGGCAAGTTCTAATATTTTACTGAGCTTTTAGCTGTGTACCCTGGCCCTGTGTTGCTTGCTGTGTAGCCTCAAGAACATAGTCCCAATCTTCATGCCTCCCTGGATCCCTGCCCTTTGTCGTATGACTTTGCAATGACATCTATGGACCATGAACAACAAAATGGAGTCACTTATGTCACAGTTTATATTTTTGTATTTTCTTTTTCTTTTTATTTTCTTTTCTTTCTTTATTTTTTTTTTTTTTTTTTGCCAACTGCTCAGCTTACAGGATCTTAGTTCCCCGACCAGGGATTGAACCCAGGGCCATGGCAGTGAAAGCCCCGAGTGCTAACCACTGGACCACCAGGGAATTCCCTCACAGGGTCTAAAATGGAGCTGGGAGGCCATTAAGGAGGTGGACCTTCCACACATCGTTCCACACATGCATATTGATGTGCCTTAGTAACAATGCTCATTATTTTGCATTTTGAATGCAAAATAAACTTTTGACCCTGTTACCCTGAGACCACCTGGAACTTTTCTTCTTTACTCCCTAGAGACAACGGCTTAGCAATGAATCTGCTGCCCACAGGTGACTGAATGCCTGCGGGCACCACCCATAGTTCTGTAAAGATAACGTATATAACTTATCCGGAATGCCTTTGTCTATTGCCTTTATAAACCCCTGCCATTTTCTATTTCCCTCGGGGCACGTTTGAGTTGCTCCTTGAATCAATGCCTCCCAAACTGCAATTCTTAAGACCCCAAATCAACTCTTTTTCTTGCTGTCTTCTGCATTTCTTGGTCCACACTTGTCAGGCTGACTATACAGGCTTGGTCATGTGGCTTGCTTTGGCCAATGGGACGTTAGCAAATGAGATGCCAACCAAGGCTCAAAAGGTGCTTATGAGTCTGTTTGCTTTCTATTTCTCTACCATAGCCATGACAACATTTCTGGCCTAACCTGCTGGAGGAAGAGAGGCACACATGGAGCCAGGCATTTCATTTCAGAAACAATAACCAAGGCTCAGAGACCATGAACTGCTCATGGGCACCCTTAGTAGAAAATGGGAAAAGAAATGAAACTACAACTTCCTCAATACTTCCTACGTGCCTGACGTATTCATTCATTTTAGTGAGGTGGTAATGCTGGGGCCAGGGTTCAAACCAGCCTCCAGCCTGACTTCAAAGCCCTGGTGTTCACACCACCCCACAGTGCCTCCAAAGACAAACCCTGACCCAGCTTCCTCACCTGGCCACACCCCTCCCCCAACTCCAGAGAGGAATGAGACACAAAAGTGTCTCTCTCTGAGGACAGACCCCCATGTTGCTAAGTCCAGGTGTCTTAGCTCTGGCAGCTACAAAAAAATGCCATAGACTGGATGACATATAAACAACAGAAATTCATTTCTCACAGTTCTGGAGGCTGGGAAGTCTGAGATCAAGGGGCCTGTGTCTGGTGGGTGCCCACTTCCTGGTTCTTATAGAGCCAGCTTCTCACTGTATCCTCACATGGTGGAAGGGGAGAGGGAGCTTTCCCCTTGATAAGGGCACTAATCCCATTCATGTGGGCTCCACCCTCATGACTAAGTACATCCCAAAGCCCTCACCACCTAATCGCATCACCTTGGGGGTTAGGATTTCAACAAATGAATTTTGAGGGGACACAGACATTCAGACCACAGCACCAGCTACACTTTCCAGCTTCATCTTACTTGCTCCTCTCAGCAGCTCAGCGTCTGTGTGCCTGCACTCTCCTGGATTTCCTCCTGCCCACCTGGCCACACCTTTCAGGTGTAGCAGGAGAGTCTGTATTTTTTTCCTTCTTTTATTCTTTCCTTCCTTCTTTCCTTTCTTCCTTCTTTTCTGAAATGGAGGACAACTGACCTTCTTTGTGAGACAAAGGGTCACTTCTGGAGAACATATAGTTACTCAAAAGTACGGGCTTCCCTGGGGGCGCAGTGGTTAAGAATCCACCTGCCAATGCAGGGGACACAGGTTCGAGCCCTGGTCTGTGAAGATTCCACATGCCAAGAAGCAACTAAGCCCGTGCGCCACAACTACTGAGCCTGCGCTCTAGAGCCCGCACACCACAACTACTGAGCCCACGTGCCACAACTACTGAGCCTGTGCTCTAGAGCCTGTGAGCCACAACTACTTAGCCCATGTGTAGCAACTACCAGGCACCAAGAGCCTGTGCTCCCCAACAAGAGGAGCCACCGCAATGAGAAGCCTGTGCACCGCAAAGAAGAATAGCCCCCTTCTTGCTGCAACTAGAGAAAGCCCGCGTGCAGCAGCAAAGGACCCAATGCAGCCAAAAATAAATAAATAAATAAATAAAATTTAAGAGAAAAAAAAAAAGTACAGCAGCTGGGCATCCACTGTTCTGAGTTTAGGAGAGGAGGTGGATCAATTTGTGTAAATTCTTAGAGATATTCAGGGAGAGGAATGTATTGTACCAGTTTACAATAGTGACCTGTGGCCGTGAGATTTGTGGGCAGGTTGGACAAAAAGGCTACAGTTCTCTCCCCTGCATTGCTTTAACCTCAGGACTTAGCCCTTTGGGACCTAGTAAACCCCTGAGAGTATTGTCGGCTGTAGATAAGGGTGTTCCAGATGGAGATAATGGAGTTCCTGTTGTAGGGCCAGTGGAGACTGAAGGCTTTAATTGGAGTCTGATCTGCCAGCCCATGATTATCTGTAAATCTGAAACTTTATATCCATTAAACAATAACTCTCTATTTTCTCCTTCCCGGAAGCCCCTGGAAACCACCGTTCTCCTTTCTGTCTCCATGATTTGGCTACTCTAACTGCTTCACGTAAGTGGAGTTATACGGTATTTGTCTTTTTATGACTGGCTTATTTCACTTAGCGTAATGTCCTCAAGTTCCGTCCATGTTGTAGCATATTGCAAAATTTCCTTCCTTTTGAAAGCTGAATGAGATTCCATGGCGTGTATATACTACATTTTGCTTCTCCATTCATCCATCAATGGATGCTTGGGTTGCTTCCACATTTTGGATATTGTGAATAATGCTGTTATGAACACGGATGTACACATGTATCTTTGAGACCCTGCTTTCAATTATCTTGGGTATGTATCCAGAATTGGAATTGCTAGATCCCATGGTAATTCGATGTTTAGTTTTGTTTTTGTTTTTGGTTTTGTTTGCGGTACGCGGACCTCTCACTCTTGTGGCCTCTCCCATTGCGGAGCACACGGACCACTCACTCTTGTGGCCTCTCCCATTGCGGAGCACAGGCTCCAGACGCACAGGCTCAGCGGCCATGGCTCACAGGCCTAGCCGCTCCGCGGCGTGTGAGATCTTCCCGGACCGGGGCACGAACCCGCGTCCCCTGCATCGGCAGGCAGACTCTCAACCACTGCGCCACCAGGGAAGCCCCCAATGTTTAGTTTTTAAAGAGACGATTATACTGTTTTTCACAGTGACTGTATCATTTTGTATTCCCACCAACAGGGCACAAGGGTTCCAATTTCTCCACATCCTTATCAACATGGTTGTTTTCTGGGTTCCTAATGGGTATGAGGTGGTACCTCATTGTTGTTTTGATTTGCATTTCCCTAACGACTAGTGACGTTGAGCATCTTTCATGTACCTGTTGGCCTACCTGGAAAATTGTCTATTCGGGTCCTTTGCCCATTTTTATTGGGTTATTTGTTTCTCTGTTATTGAGTTGTATGAGTAGATCCTAAGAATTCTCATCACAAGGAATGAGAACTTTTTTTGTGTGTGGGGGAGTATCTATATAAGATGCTGGATGTTAACTAAACATATCGTGATAATCATTTCACAGTATACGTAAAGTCAAGTCATTATGCTGTAAACCTCAAACTTACCCCATGCTCTATGTCCATTATACCTCAAAACTGGGGAAAAATAACAAAGTGAAATGGGTTTTGAGAAGCATCTGGGAGACAGGAATAGTGGGTCCTGGGGCTGCTTGGGCATAGGGGAGCGGGAAGCAGCAGCTCCCTGGCTCTCACAGCACCTCCTCCTTGGGGTTTCCCCAGATTCTGGCAGGCAGCACCCCACAGCCTCTGCCAGGAGCTACTGTGTCCCATGTGCACGCCTGTCAAGTGGCCGGGCCCATGGGCAGGACACGGCCTCCTGGAACCAGATGTGGCGGACACCCCCGATGGTCCATGGATGCATCAACGGCCTTAATCCACACGTGCAATCCCTCTTTGGTCTCTCCGGGAGGGAGAACTGCAGTGCCTTGTACCCAGGGCAGCAGATCCCCGACCCTTCACCCACCTGCCTGCACCCTCGGTGGCCGAGAGACCACTGACCTCCAACTGGAACACCTGGGTAAGAGAGAACGGGAGGGACGGAGAGCCTTCTTGCACATCTGCGGCTGGGTGGTGAGTCTGCAGTAGGACTAAGCCTGAGGCCCTGTGCCACTCGCTCTGGGCTCCCACCACTGGCACCACTGGGTGCAGGACTGCAAAGCCAAAGGATAAATGTGCCCCATCTTCTTGCAACATCCATTAGACGTCAAAGAATGTGAGGAAGATAAGAACATGTTGTATTAAACACAGATATGATGGAATAGAATGAAACATTTATATGTGGGTTTTAGATAGAAGGCTTGAGATCCTACTAGCGCATCGGGTAGGCTATTTTGAGCCAAGGCCCTGGGGGGGAAGGTGATCTGGCCCCTTTGGGTGCCATTTTGGTGGGAAATTTTGAGAAAGGTCAACGTTATCTAACACCCACGGTCCTGAGGACAGTCTCCGCCAACAGTAGCTGCCAGGTGTCACCTGGATGAGCTTCCTTCAGGGCCGACAATGTCAGGGACCGTGGAAATGTTGGCTGACCTTCGCCTTCCCAGCACCAGCCGGTGACCAGCAAACCATCCCCATTATGTCTCCCTCTGGGTGAAGCGCCAGCCAGTTCTCTCTGTCCTCAGGCTCCCATTGAGGACGGAGCCAGAGGAGCCCGGGGGGGCTTCTCTCAGCCGTCAGCAGCAGGGGCGGTTGGCCAGACCTCGCCCCATGGGTTTGGACTCTGGTTTCACCGAGGTGCCCGATTCTGCCACCTTTGCTCCCTGGTCAATGAGTAGCAGAGTTGTTCTCGGATGGAACCGGGGACCAAAGGGCAGGGCAGGAATGGAAATGTGGGATGACTGGGCGAGACAGACGAGGAAAGGGTTGCAGGCGTTGGTGGTCTGACTGGGAGAGGGGAAAGGAAAGAGGAGGAAGGAATACAGGAGAGAGATGAGAGACTTCATGTCTGTGCATCTTCCTCTGATGTGAGAGGAACCCCAAGAGGGGACACCAGGCACCTAGTCTGTTCCCGACAGTGGGTCCAACTGTACCTCTGAAGAGGTACCCAGTGACCTGCGGCTACAGGGGACAGAAAATGAGAGTTGGTCACTCCTCCCAGGAGGCCCCTGATAGGAGGGGGAGACACAGCCCTGCCCTCAGGGAGCCCCAGTCTGAGGGGAGATAGAGCCGTGTCCCCAGGAAGCCTGGGTCTGACAGGGAGACCCTGGCTGTGCCCTCAGAGAACCCGCAGTCTGAGAGGGGTACTTCCATAGGGCCCTTGCCCATCTCACCACAGGTATTTCTGTGGCATTCCCCTGAACTGCTGTAAACAGAATTGGGAAATCCCAGGAACTGCAACGCGTTTAATCACCCTCGTTTACTGTCCTTCCCTGGGTGACTCAGCGGTAGGAAGATCACTGCTGAGTGAACCCGGAATGAAATCCGAAAGGGAGAGTGATGAGAGGGTCTGCTATTGGCACAGCTCCTGCAGCTGCCTGCCGCCTCCTTGCCAGGGACTGCTCTCAGCCGGTCACCGGCAGCCACTGAAGCCGCTGACGGGGCCAATTGTGTGGGGTGGGGGCAGGAGGACGTCCAGCCCCTGGGGACTAGGGCTAGGCCTCAAATCCAGGCAGGGACCACTGCACAGCAGTGGAAGTCTGGGGGGTCTGAGGGGAATCACTCACTGCCTAGGGCTTCTGATTTCTGCCCTTTCAGACAGACACCAAGTCCCCTCAGCTGGAAGAGCCTCCCTTTCCCTCCAGGGTGCCACATCCTGCTCTCCTTCAGCCTCACCTGGCTCCTCAGAGCTGCCACCACGCCCTCTGTCGGGGCCCCCTTGCTATCCCCTGACTGATTCGGCGTAGGTGGGAGTTTGTGTCTTTTCTTCTTATCTTAGACCCTCAAGCCTCGAGATTAGGTGTTTTAACCGCAGCAGGATGGACTCAGTCCTTAGGAAAACATGAATGAACGAAGGAATGAATGAATGAACAAATGAAACTAGAGCCCAGTCTGTTTTCTTGGTAGAAGCAAGAGGTCAGGGAGCGCCCAGCCCTACTGCCTTTCCCTGGGAAAGGGGAAGGAGACCTCCCTGAGCTGAAAGGGCCTTAGAAATTTCCTGAGACTGAGGTCCTGAAAGGGGAAAGGCCCTGCACCAGGGTCCACTGTCTCCGTCCCTCTGCCTGACTCTCCAGCCCTGTCCCTGGACCCTGGGCTCTGGACCAGGCTGACACCCAGAGAGAGACACGCTGTTCTGTTCTCACTCCCGCGGGTAGGGCAGTGTGGCCGCAGCAGTGGCTGACCGGCTCCACCCAGTGTAGGCACATTTCATCACCTAGAAAGCCTGGCCAAAGCTTGCAGCTTCTGAGGCCCAGTGAAAGCTGTGCTTTGCACATACCAAGGCACCCGGTCCCCTTTCCAAATTTTCCGCAAGCCCCCAGGACATTCCAGCCCTAGCCAGCAGCGAGGGCAGGGCTGCCTGGGTACACTTCACCTGCCAAGGCAGCTCCTGGAGTCACTGCAGCCTGGGGGTTCTGGCATAGACTACTCTGGAGGAGTCCTGCCCAGTTTTCGTCTGCCCTCCAATGGTAACAGTGTTCGGAGATGATCATAAAAATTACTATTCTAATACCGAATCACTGTGTTGTGTAACAGGAATTAACATAGTGTTGTAGGTTTAATTACCCTTCAGAAACAAACTCATAGAGGGACTTCCCTGGCAGTCCAGTGGTTAGGACCCTGTGCTTCCACTGCAAGGGCCACAGGTTGTTTCTTTTTTTTAAATAAATTTATTTTTGGCTGCGTTGCGTCTTCGTTACTGTGCACAGGCTTTTCTCTAGTTGCGGCGAGCGGGGGCTACTCTTCTTTGCCGTGCGCAGGCTTCTCATTGCAGTGGCTTCTCTTGTTGCGGAGCACGGGCTCTAGGCACGCGGGGTTCAGTAGCTGTGGCACGCGGGCTCAGTAGTTGTGACGCATGGGCTTAGTTGCTCCACGGCATGTGGGATCTTCCCGGACCAGGGCACGAACCCGTGTCCCCTGCATTGGCAGGCGGATTCTTAACCACTGAGCCACCAGGGAAGTCCGGGGCCACAGGTTTGATCCCTGTCGGAGAACGAAGGTCCCACAAGCCTCACGGTGTGGCAAAAAAAAAAAAACCAAAAAAACCTCATAGAAAAAGAGATCGAATTTGTGGTTACCAGAGGTGGGGGGTTGGGGGAGGTGGAATTGGCTGAGTCAAAAGGTACAAACTTCCAGTTATAAGATAAATAAGTACTAGGGATGTGATGTACACCATGAGGGATATACTGAACACTGCTGTCTGTTATATATGGAAGTTAAGAGAGGAAATCCTAAGAGTTCTCATCACAAGGAAAAAAATTTTTTTCTATTTCTTTTATTTTGTATCTATGTGACATGATGGATTTTCACTAAACTTACTGTGATAAGTATGTAGTCAAGTCAGTATGCTGCACACCTTAAACTTACACAACGCTGTATGTCAGTTATAACTCAATAAAACTGGAAGAAGAAAAAAATTGCTTTTCTAATTTACTCTGCCCATCACTACACATATATTTCCTCACCTAAGTCTCTTAACAGTTCAGTGAGGTCGTAGTGTTACTATGTTATCACCCCCATTTTACAGGATGAGGACATTGGGGTGCTAAGAGGCACAGTGGCTTGTCCCGGTGGCATAGCTGGTAAGTGGTGGAGCTGGGACTGCCCTGCTCCAAATCCTAGCTTTATATCACCGCACTGCCAGTGACCCAGCTTCCGCAGCACCCCTCCCAACCTCTCAAACTCCTTCCTAGGAGAAGGGCACCCAGAACCCTGAGAGCAGGAAACAATGGCTGCAGGTGCAGGGGGAGTGGGCGGTGGTGGGGCCCCTCTGCTTCACAGAACTGTATACTGGAAACCCATTTGGACTGTCCCCTTTGCCCACCTTCACCTTCTGGGAAGGGGAGGGGGCACGAATTAGCATTTGACATCAGGGAAGCACCTACTGCCAGCCCTGTGTTGGGCACTTGTAAGATGATAGTTGACCCAGGGCAGGGCAGGTAATTTCAAAGTTCTTTGGTGTTTGAAGCAGCTGTATTTGTAGGACTGGTGCCCTGAGCGTGACAGCCTCTATAGAGGGGGTCCAGAGCTCTGCCCTTAAATCTTTCCTGCTTGGTACTGTCATTAGAGCCCACCCACCGCCCACCTACTGAGTTTCTAGAGAGGATCATGGAGGAGGAAGCTAATGAACACTGTGGAAGACAGAATCCAGAGGGCAGTCTCCCCCGTGAATGATGAGTCGGTGTCATTCAATGTTCCTAGAACAGCCACTGAAGCCCTACTGTGTGCCAGGCCCTAGGGAACAAAAGGGACAATGAGGGGTCACTTCCCTTGATGCAGGTGGGGGGTCGAGTGGAGCTGCAGGAACCATTGCCAGATTCAGAGGGCTGCCCAGCTCCCAGGATGGAATGATTAGCCTGGGGGTGGGGGTGGGGAAAAGGGTTTCCTGGAGAAAGGCTTATCTGAACTAAGCTTTGAAAGGCAAATCAGAATAATAGGCCTTCCTGCCCAGATAACCACAGGATTAGTGTGAAAATCAAATGAGACAATGGAGAGAGAAAGTGTCTTGTGACCTGATTTTTAAAAAGACAAGACAGTTTCAAGGTCCCTGTTATGCTTCCACAAGTGAGGAAACTGAGGCTTCTGATTCTAGCACTAGGTTTTGGGTCCTCTACACTGACTTCTCCAGAGAGTGAATTCCATTGTAAAACTGGTTTTCTTAGTGTCCTGTTTTATGAATGGTAATACAGAGTGGGAGTCATTTACACTATAGTATAAATTAGCGGTTAGCCTGCTTTGCAAAGAGACAGCAAAGAACAGGGCTGTGAGGGAAATGTAAAGTGGAGAGGGAGGCTGGGTATGAAAAGGGACAATTTGGGAATATGTCAGGCTTGAGTGGAGGAGGGCTATTAAAAAACCCAGATGATGAGGGACAAGAAGCGAAGAGATAGCTCAGGAAAGAGAGTGAGAGTGCCAAACACAAACTTTACTAGATTATCAACGGGCTCGGTGTCCAGACTCTTCTTCTTCAGGCTGAGAAGCTGAGCCTGGTATTAAACTGTATACCCTCTCTGAGCTTCCACCTCATCCGAGCACTGCCCTGGGAGCAAACCAGTCCTCTGTCTCCATTTTCCTTCCTTGTGTAGAAGGGAAGAGTAAGTGAGAATCTGAGATGATCATTCAGGCTTCCTGGGCCACCCTTACTCCCATCCTGAATGGGGTTTAAAGAGCCTTGCTGGATTTCTTTCACCTGTTGGCTAGAAACCATACGCTCTAGTGGATTCTCATCCATTATGCAAAAATGCTGAGTCTAGAACCTCACCTTCACGTTAAATGGATAATACATTTTTTAAAATATATGATGACTTCCTTCACTCCACCCTCCATCCACCTACATCATCAAGCCATGGAGAACAAACTCAGAGAAAACAAAAAAAGTATAAAGAAGAAAATTTAAATTACCCATTATCCCACTCCCTAAGTGAAAAAAAGATGGTGAACACTTTGATGTATTTCCTTCCAGTCTTTATTCCATATGTGCACGTGTGTATTCCACAGAGCACCAGACCACGTAAAGGCTTTCTTTACGTGCAACCTCCTGCCTCCTAGGAGAAGGGAAGAGTCTCCTTTCTAAAAAGCCCCAGGTCACCCACAGAAAGGCAGGTCTGTGGATCTTTGTGGTGGATCCCAGGTACCAAATCATTTGCATATATTGATCCTCCAGGCTGATTTACATGAACATCCCTGGGACGCTGACCAAACCCTAATCCTGTAAATACAGAGGCCGTTCCACTTCCCACACTCCTCACCAAGCTCTGCCTGGGGCTGGAAACTTGAGGATTCTTGTTGTACTTCACTCTTCCAGCTTGTCCCTGGCTCCCAGGGAGCTTAGCCTTGGTTCCCAGGGAGCTTGGCCCAGCTCATGCCAGTGTTTGCTGTGGCCTCGGAGTTGGGGTCCTCTCTTATTCTCAAAATGAATGGTCTCTGTCCCGACCTGGTCCATGCAAAGCAGTTAGGCCAGTCACCTCCAATCATGCCTTACGGCACTCGTGCCCATCAATTCCATCTTTTAAAAGGTCGTGATGGGCAAACTATGGGCGTTAGTTGTTGATACTAGTAGCTGCCGCTCTACTCCGGGCTAAACACTGTAGTGAGCTCTTTACATTGTGGTCTCATCTAAACCTCACAGCCCTTATAACAGGACATTCCTAGTTCCCACTTTACAGATGGGGGAACTGAGGCTCAGTGATTTGCCTGAGGATATCTGGTACAACAGTCCAAAGCCATTGAGCTTCCCACTGCTCTCCTCTGCCCCAATTACGCCCAGTGAAAAACATGTACCGATGGAAATTATTGCTTATCCAAGATAAGACTGGGTTGCCACACCACTCTGATATCATTCCCACCAAAAGCAAAAGATCGGGCCTTTTCATGAACCCGAGTGACCTTATCTCATCTAAAAGCATAAATTCCATGAGACCATTTAAACCGTGGAAACAGCTCTGTCGCCTCCATTACTGGCTACAAGTGTGCCTTGGGAACCTCAGTTTGGAGACATCTAGCAAGGTCAGCATATCTAGTCACTGGATTCCCACCAGGTGTTCAGACCCTTGGGGATCTCTTCGCTATTCAGTCAGTCCTTGGTGATTTATTGAGCATCTATGTATGCCAGGCATTACGTCCAGGACTGGGCATGAGGTACTCCCGGGGGCATGTGTGCTTTACTTTGTAATCACCAGGAAGCAGCTGCCGAGATGAAGATACGCATGGGAAAGGGTCCCTGGGGAGTCCCTCCAGTGAAAGGAAACAGGATTGGGCAGATCTGACAGTTCTCTACCAGAGCAAAGTTTCTCTTGAGCAAAGATTGCCCAGGGGAGGAGTCCGGCCTGAGCTGGGCAGAAATGACCAGGCCCTAGAACCACTGCTGTGCTCAGACCGGGCCGGCCCTCAAAGGCCAAGACTAGAGACAGGTGAGTGAGGTGTCTCAGGCAAAAAGTAAAAGGTGTTTGCGTGGTCCTGAGAGCCAGTACCTCCTTACATTTTGTGTCCTAGATGCCTTGCTCTCCTCACCCTAGGCCCCGCACTGGGGACCAGGGAGAGGCTAAGAACTGAACTCGTCAGCTCACTACACTCCTTGCAAGAGGCAGCAAGTCCTTTCTTGAAGGGAGGTCTGCAGGCACGTCTCTGTGTCTGCCGCTTTCTTCCTCTCAACAAATATTTACCGAGCACCTCCTGGGTGCCAGGCTTTGGGGATGTGCAATGAGCAAATCAGACCAGGCTCTGCCCTGGGGACCTTCCAGTCTAGCACATCTCCCTGCACGAACCTGGTTATGTGCCCAGATTCCTTATTCTGGGGTCAGGGTGGCCACCTGTCAGGATCAGAGCCGACCTATAGCTCAGCACACGAGAGGTACGTGCACACACGCAGAATCAAGGGGCTCTAGAAGGGTTGGGAAGATTTTCAAAGAAGCTGCAGCTTCAGGAGAAAGATGAGAGAAGCAAAGAGGAAGGAAGGGGCTTCAGGGCAAGTGACCCAACAGGTAAGCAGAAAACGCTGGTGGGAGAAAGGGAAATTGAGTTGAAGGCTGAGCCTGTGTCTGGTGGGGCATGTCCCTGCAGGAGTGAGTAAGGAGCAGGTGACAGGGAGGGGACGCATGCAATGAGGCTGACAGCTGGGCTCAGGGCCAGGAAGGAAAAATTTTTTGCTTCCTTAGGAGCTAGGGGGTGGAGGGAGGAGAAAGGAGCCTGAAGCAAATCCACAGACCAAGAACGCTGGCTGGGAGAGCCTTTCAAAAGGAAGGAGCAGGCTGGCAAGGGGAGGGCAGGGGCCTGGGAGCCAGCTGAGCCCGGGGCAGGGCACCTGCCACTTCTATCAGTCATCACTGACTGGGAGCCACATGCAAACGATGCATTTGAATAATAAGAAGAAGTAGCTGTAACATTTGTGTAGCTTCATAATATCCTTACGGCCCTCCACCCATATTGAGTCTGTTTTCTGGGCCAGAAACCTGGGAGGCATGCTAGGCTCTTCTCTCTCCTTCACCCACTCAGTCCTCGGCCCCCAAGACCAGTCTACCTTTAGAAGACTCTGTGATTCCTGTCCTTTCCTATCCCCTTGGCCTCTGCCCTTGCCCGGACCACCCTCCCCTCCATCCCCTGGTGTTAACAGTCTCACCTGCCTGGCTCCCATCTCCCTGCCCCCTCACATCTATTCCATTTGCTATGAAATTTATCACAGCACTCTCTTGCCTAAACCCCATTGTCCTCAAGACAAAGCCCCGTATTCTTCCTTTGGCCTTCAAGTACGACCCCTACTATGCTTTGCAGCCACCTCTGCTCCCCTTCTGCAACTCTACCCTGCAGCTCTGTCATCCTCAAACTCACCCCCATGCCCCAGCCACACCTATATACACCCCAGTGTTCTCTTGCCTCTGGGTCTCCCTTTTTTCTAGTTGTGGCAAGCAGGGACTACTCTTCGTTGCGGTTCCTGGGCTTCTCATTGGGTGGCTTCTCTTGCTGCGGAGCACGGGCTCTAGGCGTACTTCAGTAGTTGTGGCACTCAGGCTCAGCAGTTGTGGTTCACGAGCTCTAGAGTGCAGGCTCAGTAGTTGTGGTGCACGGGCTTAGTTCCTCCGCAGCATGTGGGATCTGCCCGGACCAGGGCTCGAACCCGTGTCCCCTGCACTGGCAGGCAGATTCTAACCACTGCACCACCAGGGAAGTCCCGGGTGTATTGGTTTTATAAAGGGAAAAGAAAAAGTGAAAAAGCGAAAGAAGGAAGGGAGAGAGGGAGAGAGAGAGACAGAGACAGGGAGAAGGAAAGAAAGAAAGAGAGAGAGAGAGAGAAAGAAAGATAGAAAGAAAGAAAGAAGGAAGGAAGGAAAGAAAGAAAGAAAGAAAGAAAGAAAGAAAGAAAGAAAGAAAGAAAGAAAGAAAGAAAGGAAGGAAGAAAGAAAGAAGGAAAGAAAGAATGAAAGAAAGAAGGAAAGAGAGAGAGAAAGAAAGAAAGGAAGGAAGGAAGGAAGAAAGAAATGAGGGAGGGAGGGAGGGAGGGAGGGAAAGGTTGACTCCTGTCCAAACTGTAAATCAAGCTCTTCACAATTCGGGGCCCTGCCCTGCCCAAGTTTCTTGCCTCACTTCTCTTCACTTCCCTGCACAAACTTTCTGCTCCAGAGAAAATGCAGTTCCCCAAAACGCATGCTTTTTCCCGCCCTTGAGCCTCTGACCCTGCTGGCCCTGCCTGGACCACCTCTGCTGGCCCTGGGGGTCCTGTTCCCTTCAGGACTCAGCTCTCCTGTGTCGGATCCCCAGCCCTGAGAGAGGCTTCCTCCTCAGGGCTCCCGTGACATGGGCACACACCTCCCTGGTGGCACGCACCATGTTGCATGTTAGCTGTTCACACAGATGCCGCATCTCCCTCCCACCAGACTGCGAGCCCCGTGAGAGCTGAGACCAGGTCTTACTCCTCTTGGATCCTAGAGAACCGAGGCTGTGCCTGGCACGGAGCAGGTACTTGGGCGTCTGTTGAACTGAACAGAAAGGCTTTTGACTCAAATCCTGCGCTTTATTCACCAGCACACCATTCTTCCCAGCCCTGCTGCAGCCAATGTGCTACTCAGGCGAAGTTGGGGGCTGATCGTCCAGCCCACATGGCCCCCGTGGGGCTCCCCACGCTTCTCAGACATAATGACTTCCCTCTGCCATGATGTCCCCCATTTTCTTGTGGGTCCTCGACCCTAGTGCACTGTACACCCTGGACAGGTACAGGAGATTCAGGGTCCGAGCCGAGAAGGACACACACAACACTTCAGAAACCCCTCTCCTGGCTGCCCCCATTTCCACCCTCTCTCCCCGCAGATGTCACCACAGCCTGACACCTAAGACTGTAGATTCATCATGGCTGCGCTAAATCTTTGCATAAACAGTTACATACACCCCTTGTGAATCTGCCTTTGTCAGCGCGTTTGTGGGACACACCCAGTTGTGCCATCATTTTTATCACTGCTGTCCCATTAGAAGGATACCTTGTAACTCATTTATCCTTTCTGCCTTCCATGGATTGTTGGTCGTTTCCAATGATTGACTCTTAGGCATGATGCCGTCATGAACATTTGGAACAGTCTTGTGGTGAGCGGACATGTGCATCTCTGTTGGAAAGAAACCTAGAAAAGAAATTGTGTGGTCATAGGATAGGCAGGTGGTCAGCTTTAAAGATATCGCCAAGAGTTTTCTGAAGTGGTTGCACACCATTGATTTTTTTAAATACAAGGGCAAGTCTAAGCTTATATAACCCTCTGCATTCTCCCCCCCGCCCATTTCATATACACTGTGTGTGGTTGTGCAGGGGCAATAGTGTTTGAGGGGAAGGAGGGGAACTGGGAGTTTAGAGGACGGGGCTGGAGGAGACAGATGTCCCTCAGCACTCTTTATTTACGCCTTTGGAATTCTGAAGCATGTTAAAGTGTAACCTAGTAACGACCTCTTTAATTAACAAAGAAGAAAGGGGGAAGCCCATGTGCAAGTCAGACACCTTCTTGGGGTCTTTGTCACAGCCCCTTGTTTCCACTCAACCCCGGATCCCCGTCTGAGAGCGACACTCCCCACACGACGCTCCGCCCTTAACTTTTACCTAAATGCCAACGGTTATCAAGGAACAGAGAGCCCCTAGTCTGAGGGAGGAGGCACCGTCCCCATCAGGAAGGAGCCCCCAGCACGACATGGGGAGCAGGGATTACAGAGCCTTGGAGGGAACAGAGGAGACAGAACAATGGGTGTGAAGAAACACACAGATTTAATCACGTTCCAGATTTGTTGGAGATAATCGGGAAAGGCTTGTTAGTTAGGAAGGGTTGGAAGCGCAGGATGACAGAAGGTAAGGGGAGAAGGGAAATACCACCCAAAAGCCCATGGAGGGAGGCGGTGGTGAGTATACGTGGACAGTGGGGTGCTGCCCCCCATCTCCTTCCCTCTCAGAAACTTGCACCACCCATCACCTCCCCGCCACAGGACCCCCCTGGGCACTTCTCATTCAAGGACATCTCCCACGACCTACTCACTCAGGCCCGGGGGGAATAAAGAGAGGGTCCCAACCCACCCACTTCAGCCCCCGGGACCAGGGGGGCACCTGCACCTCTACCTAGAGCCAAGAGGAAGTGGCTGCTGAGCTGGGCCTGGAGGAAGGAACCAGCACCTTCTGGCTGCATCTCCTCCTCTCCACCCTGCATCCTCTGAGAGGGGCTGAGAGGAGAAGCAGTGGGTGGAGTGTTGCTGTGACACCTGGCGGAGTTGGGGGCTGTCACTCATGCACTCACTCATCCATTCACCCCGTCAGTAAAGTCCTGCCGTGGGCCAGGCTCGGTGTAAGGAGCGGCTGGCAACAGGCTGACGTTGCTCTGCTGAGCTTGTGACTAAGACGGTTCCCTGGCTTGATGTGATGTTAGAGACGGCAGGAAGATCCCCTCCCACACGGGGCTTTCCCTCTAGCTGGCCTGAAATCCCACCATTATTGCTGCTTAACTATAGATCGGAAGTGGATTGAGGGGCCGAAAGCCCCAGTTGGGGAGGGAGCACTCTTAGAAAAATAATTCAAAACGGCAATTTTTACAAAAATATATGACCCTGGGAGCACATTGCTGGGGTCCATCGCAGCCTGGGAAGGACCCCCATAAGCAAGGCAGATGCTGGATCTTCTTGAGCTTTGCGGTAAACACAGTTCACTGCTTCTTAGAAGTGCAGAGATGGATGAAAGGAACCCATCCTCAGGATAAGGCTCTTGGAAAGGTGCTGGGCACTAAGGAATGGCATTCGGACAGGTCAGGAGGGGCTCCAGGAGGGGCGAGGCCCAGAGAAGATGGTGGACGGGGAGGTGCCGAGGCTCCTCCCACACCTGGCTGACCTCCTCCCACCTGCATAGGCTCTGAGCACAGTCTCAGCTCCCCACGGAGAATCTGCCTCCCTGTTGCAGCCAATGGGAGCCTCTCTTCCCCTTCCCAGCAGAGTCGGGGAGAGTGTGCTGTAAGCAGAAATGTGGCCCAGTTTGAGCTCCCCTCACCTGGGGGTTCCTTGAGAAGAGAAAGCAATGCCCCCACTGTGGGAAGATGGGTGGGCTGGATCTACACCAACCCTGGGTGGACTTTCTGTCTCTGGGTATCAGTCTTCACTCTGGTTCAGTGCAGAGGTTGGGATAAATCAGCTTATACCAGCCAAAGGCTTGTGAAAGTGCAAGGTCTCCCAAAGTCTTCCTAGCCCAGGACTTTTAAAGGAAATGATGGTGTCTATTCCATCTCCAACTCTTACTATTTTAATACATTAAATAATCATTTTGGTCACCCTGAAGGCCTTTCTAATTAGGACACAAAACCTAGAAGTCATAAAATAGAAGCTTGATAAATTCCACTCCAAAAAATTTGAGATATATATATATATAAGTTCTGCATGACAGAAACTATCATAAACAAACCCGGAGGACAAACAACAAACTTGGAATAGTATTCGTGGTTAATGTCATAAACATACAGCTAATTTCCTTCATATACAAGAAGCTCCTACGAATTAATTTTTTAAAAAAACTTACAATCCTCAATAGAAAAAAGTGAGCAAAGGACATCAAGGATCTACAGGAGAACAAAAATTCAAATGACTCTTAAACATTTGAAAAGATGCCAACCTCATCTGCAAAAAGAGAATTGCATATTTAAACCAGCGCTAACATACCACTTCCACTTATCAGATTGGCCAAGATCACACATTCGTCAGCACCCTGAGTTGGCAAAGATGTGTAGAAACAGCACTCAGATTTTTCTGCTGAGCAAGTAAATTGGAACAAACCCTTTGGAGAAACAGTCTGGCAAACAGCTATTGAAATTATAAATGCGTGTTGAATTTAACCCAGCAATTCCAATTTGCTGTGGTAGTTTTGGCATTTAAAACCACCTAACCATACTAGCTACTTAAAAATAAATTAAAACAAATTAAAAAGCTTTCCCCTAGAGTGAAGGGAGTGCTTACTGAGTGAGCAAGCAGTCCTTGTGACTTGTCTCTCTGGGGCACATCTTCTTACTCAACTGGACATGATAGTCGACATTAAACAACTTTAAATAGTTTTTCAAAACTGTCATTTATCGTTTTATGTCTATCCACAATGGCTGGTTGGTTAGTAAGGGGAAAGAGAAAAAACTACTAATGCTGAAGCACAGCAACTTCACAAGGAAGGAGTCTTGCAATTTGCCTCAACGTATTATCGCCAGGTTTACAATTTGCATTCATCTGATTGAAATTATTTTAAAATACAACAAGACATCTTGGGTTCTTCCAAAATAATATTAAAACAGAACCAGAAAACAAGCTGATTCCTTCCAATTCGGCCTTGCTTCGATTGGAAGTGGAGACTATGTATAGTGTTAAGAGTGGAGACGTGCTTAGAAAAACCAGCCTGAAACCTTCCTCCCACCTCGTAGAAACCAGGCTTGAAAGGTATGGGAGGGGACCGGTTGCTTTTTCATGATGGAAAATGCAAGAATTCCACACACCACGTCCTGAAATTGTTGATGTTCTAACATATAGAATAGTATCAGCCCACTTTTAAATACATTCAATCCCTAATCTAAACATGATATATAACTTGTCGTTTTGAAGTTGTCCAACAAATCATGCTTTTCCTTAGATAGTAAGTGGCAGTTCCATTGGAAAAACTCAAAGTTAGTCTTTATACATTATGTTTAATTAAAATGAACTCTATAATATAATCTTTAGTAATACAATTTTAAGATATATATTTTTTTTACTGAAAAACACTTAAATAAAAAAAGTGCTGAAATGCCCTTTTAACAAAATGTTGGCAGTTCTCAGTACTACATATCAGTGTTGAAAGTGTCAGAAACTTTTGAATAATTGAGAAATGCTATCGAAGCTATGACATTCTTGGCTTATAAGGCTTCACAGCCAGACATGTGTTCCCTCAGCATCTGGCACCACAGCTACACAAATGCTGATAAAAGAAATCAGGTGGAAGTTAAACATTTTCTTGTAGATAGTCCCTATTTTCAGCAATTTAAAAGTACTTATGATCTTCCTTGAGGCTTGCAAAACTTCTAGTATCTATCTATCTATCTATCTATCCACCTACCTATCTGGTTATTCCCATTTTATAGATGAGGACATGGGGGCCCAGAGAGGTTTACATCACTTGTCTAAGGTCACATGGATGTGAAAGCCAGGTCTCCAGCTCCCTGACCTGTCACTCAGAATGGCTGTGGCCATAACAACCACCAGCCTCCCCCATCTACCCCTCCCCATTCCCCTTGGATTCTGGGGACAAACCTGGTGCTTTTGTGGTAAAGTAACTCAGAGCAATGGCTCCTGGGAGTCTGGGAGGTAGGCCAAGGCTGAAGGGTTGTCTAGTGGTGTGGACCTTAGTGGGGGCCTTTGTAGGGGGCCGGGGGCAGAGGGCATTGAAGTCAGCGTCAGCAATTCTGCTCCGTGGACCGCTGAGTGACGCTCAGCGCTCATCAGTGCCTGACGGGGCCAAAGCTCCTGGAAAACCGCCTGACTAGGCTCTGGTAAATGTTTAAGCACTGTGTGGGGGGGGGGGTGGTAAGGAGCAAATCTTGGGGTTGGGGGGCAGGGAGGGTTCAGGGGCAAGAAGCACGGAAACAGAGACTTGTGAGTAGTTGTTCCCACCTCCACTGTGTTCCTCGGAGGCCAAGAAGGGGCTGCCGGTCAGGCTGGCAGGGCCCCATCTCAGGAGTCCTGCTCTAAGCCATTCCAAGCAAGGAACCCCTTTCCCCACCAGCAGTCCTAATCAGTCAGTTAAGTTGGGACTGGCCACTGAATTGGGGTTTGTCTGCTTTCCTTTTGGGGTCAGACTCTTCAGGGTACGCAGCTGTCTGGGATCTCTACCCCCATCCCTTTGCCATCTCCTCACAGGGCCAATCCACAGGCCTCTGCTTTCCCACTCCACCTCAGATTCCTCCCGGTTATGAAGCCACTGATCCCTGAAAGTCCCCTGGCCCAGGCAAGTGGAAAATAATAAGAGTTCGTGTGGCTGAGTCATGGAAAAGAGAACCCAAGTCGGACCCATGAACGAGGCCTGCTCTCCCCTTGACAGAGGCCATTCATTGGGCTTCCCCAGTGGCCTTGCCGCCGGCTTGGAGCCCTCGCCTTAAACAGCCAGCACCCCTTCCTCACCATCAGTTTCATCACTACCACCATCTGATGGCTGGGCAGGGTATTGTTGCACAGCTGGAGCTTCCTTCCCCATATTCTGTCTGCCCTGGATTTGAACCAGTTACGTTGGGGCCAGGAGATCTCTTAGCCCTATGTTAAGGCTATTGGTTGCCACTTTGCCTCAGTGGCCCAATGTTCGCTAATCTGGTGTTTGCAGCGACTTTATAAAACATAACCACTGCAAATAATGAAAAGTGTATACAAACATATCCTAGCTCTGTCTTTTCAGGGAGCCGAGAAGTAACGATACCCCAGTAACAACAGCCCAGTGAGCACCCAGATCTCAGTATCTAAATGCTATCCTTCACTAAAAGAAACCAGGGCTCCTTGAGGCAATGGCTGATTCCAGGGCTGGAGCAGGGAAAGTACAAATGAGGCTGGAATATTTTCTTGTGCCAGAAAGTAAGGAAATGCTCAAACAATGATGAGGACATGTCAAAGGACACAGGAGCCACCTTGAAAGGGGTCTGTCTGGCCCAATCTGGGACAATTTGATAACCAAAATAAACATAATATTAATGCATTTCCATCAAATAAGTAAAATAAGAATAAACGAGTCCATGCAGATATAAACAAACAAATGGAGAAAGGAAGGTTTTCCTTGTAGTAGAATGCTAACTAAAAATTGGTAGAAGGAATGCTGGATATAGAAAAATTCCCATTTGGTAACTGCCAAAGTGGTGTCTAATTCAGACAGGATGGTCAACAGATGCTAAAGCTGGTGCGGAGAGCGTCAGTAAGGATCAGGATATTGGCGTAATTCCATAATATCTCCCTACAAAGTATAAATTAATTACAAAGGGGAGATGTTGACTTTGTGATGTAGGAGCCTGGCGGCCAGCAACTTGACCAAATGATGAAGACACAGAACCATTTCTGTGGTAGTCCTGTCAAGAATGTTTGCATGGTCTGGGCTGGTCGGAAGAAAACATCAGATGATCCCAAGTTGAAGGTCATCCTGCAGAATACAAAGTCTGATTTCTTTTTTGTAATTTTTTTAATTTTATTTTTTGGCTGCGTTGGGCTTTTGTTGCTGCGTGCGGGCTTTCTCTGGTTGCAGCAAACAGGGGCTACTACTGTTCATTGCGGTATGCAGGCTTCTCACTGCGGTGGCTTTTCTTGCTGCGGAGCATGGGCTCTAGGCACCTGGGCTTCAGTAGTTGTGGCACTCAGGCTCAGCAGTTGTGGCTCACGGGCTCTAGAGCACAGGCTCAGTAGTTGTGGTGCACAGGCTTAGCTGCTCTGCGGCATGTGGGACCTTCCTGGATCAGGAATTGAACCTGTGTCCCCTGCATTGGCAGGCGGATTCTTAACCGCTGCGCCACCAGGGAAGTCCTGAATTCTTTTTTTTTTTAATTGATATAATGTATCTTATTTTATTTTCAAGTTTTATTGAGATATAGTTGAAATATAATGTTATATTAATTTAAGGTGTACAGCATAATGACTTGATATATGTATATATTATGAAATGATCACCACAGTAAGTTTAGTTAACATCTATCCCCTCACATAGTTACAATTTTTTTTCTTGTAATGAAAACTTAAGATCTACTTTCTTAGCAACTTTCAAAAATACAATGTGGGGCTTCCCTGGTGACGCAGTGGTTGAGAGTCCGATGCAGGGTACATGGGATCGTGCCCCGGTCTGAGAAGATCCCACATGCCACGGAGCGGCTGGGCCTGTGAGCCATGGCCGCTGAGCCTGCGCCTCCGGAGCCTGTGCTCCGCAACGGGAGAGGTCACAACAGGGAGAGGCCCGCATACCACAAAAAAAAAAAAAAAAAAAAAATACAATGCGGTATTGGTAACTATAGTCACCATGCTGTACATTATGTCCCTAGAACTTATTTCTCTTATAACTGGAAGTTTGTACCTGAACTCTTTAGGACTGCTAAGGATGCAAAAGTCAGAGAAAGATGAAGAAACTTAGATTAAAAAAGATGCATGAGGGGAACTCCTTGGCGGTCCAGTGGTTAGGACTCTGCGTTTTCACTGCTGAGGGCCAGGGTTTGATCCCTGGTTGGGGAACTAAGATCCCGCAAGCTGTGGTACGCCTCCCCCCCCCAAAAAAAAATGATGGATGAGCCATGACAACATTTAGCATTGCATGGTCCTGGATTCCATCCTGAACCAGAAGAGGAAAAAGACATCGTTGGGACAGTGGACATCTGAACAGGGTCTATGGGTTGAATGGTAGGGTCTTACCAATGTCAATTCCCTACACTGGAGAGCCCTAGAGTGATTCATACAGGAGATTATTCTTGTATTTTCAGGCAGTCATTTCTGCAACTTGCTCTGAAATTCAGAAAAAGATTAATGGGTGTATATTAAAAGAGAGAAGGTGACAAAGCAAATGTGGAGAAATGTTAAAGAATCTGGGTGAAAGAGACAGGGGGGTTCTTAGTACTGTTCTTGCAATGTTTCTGTAAAGTTGAAATGATCTCAAAATGAATTATTTAAAATTTTTAAAAAAGAAGTGTACCCGAGTGCTTTGCAAACGGCACAGAAGGTAAGGGGGGGACTGCTGTTATATGATGTGTTAGAATGTGGGATTATTCCCGGAGGGTATGCAATGTGTGTGTTTGTGGGGGGCGGGGGTGGCAGTGTTGCCATGGAGTGTGTGCTTATTTATTTTCCATCCCCCCAGATTAACCCCTTCTTCCCCGGGGCAACAGGTGATACAATCCGTGCTGTGGCCAGGGAAGGGTCACATCTGAGCAAACACCAAGCCCGGGCTCAGCTGGGATGAAGACTGTGCCAGAGTGTTTGTGACTCTTCATGCCTTATCCTCCCTTCCTGTCACAACTGAGTGTTTCCCTGCCATCTGTTTATACAGACACTTATAAAACAACACAGCCTCATGCCTGGCTTGCTCAAACCTTGGGAATATCAATATAGTGATGCTGGCTGAAACAACTTGCATCCTGTTTCCCTGGCTGAGTTTTCCCACCCCGTGTGGTCCTCTGTCTTGGATCGGAGAGGGGACTCAGAACAGAGAGTAGGGAACCTCCAACTTAAAGTCACCCAGCAAGGTCATGGCAGGGTGGGGTTGACTGCAATTCCATGCTGTAGGTATTCACTATGGGCCTAAAACGGGCAAGGTCTGACACCAGGCAATGAACAGGAATTTCTTTATACTGTTCAATCAGGCATAGAGAGGCAAGAGAAAGGAAGGACACCGTCACCATCATCATCACAGTCATCATCATTATCACTGTTATGGGTTGTGTCTCTCCAAAAATGTTGAAGTCCTAACTCCTAGTACTCAGAATGTGACCTTATTTGGAAATAGCGTCTTTACAGATGATCAAAGAAGATGAGGTCATTAAGATGGGACCTAGGGTTTCCCTGGTGGTGCAGTGGTTGAGAGTCCACCTGCTGATGCAGGGGACACGGGTTCGTGCCCCGGTCCGGGAAGATCCCACATGCCACGGAGTGGCTGGGCCCGTGAGCCATGGCCGCTGAGCCTGCACATCCGGAGCCTGTGCTCCGCAACGGGAGAGGCCACAACAGTGAGAGGCCTGCGTACCGCAAAAAAAAAAGATGGGCCCTAATCCAATATGACTGGTGTCCTTATAAAAAGGGGGAATTTGGACACAGACACACAGACTGGGAGAATGCCATGTGAAAGTAGAGATTGGGATAATGGATCTACAAGCCAAAGAATGCCAAAGCTTGCCATCCAACCTAAGAGAGAGGCAGATTCTCCCTCACACTCTCAGAAGGAACTAACCTTGCCAACACCTTGACCTCAGACTTACAGGTACTATGAGACAATAAAGAACAGTGAGACAGGGAATTCCCTGGTGGTTCAGTGGTTAGGACTCTGCGCTTCCACTGCAGGGGACACAGGTTCAATCCCTGGTCAGGGAACTAAGATCTCACAAGCCATGCAGCACAGCCAAAAAAAAAGAACAGTGAGACAATAAATTTCTGTTGTTTAAGTCACCCAGTTGTGGTACTTTGTTAAAGCAGCTCTTGGAAACTATTACGATCTCCATCACCATCAGCAGTGGCATCACCACCACCACTACCATCATCTGCACCAACATCTTCACCACCATCACCATCACCATCACCATCACCATCACCATCACCGTCATTACCTTTGTCACCTACCTGTCCTAGATGGAGCTCAGCATACGCCATCGCTGTTCTGAGCACTTTATTTATCTGAGCTCATCTAATCCTTATCATAACGCTATGAGGTAGGTCCTATTACTATCCCCACTTTCCATAGAATATGAAACTGAAGCTCAGAGGTTAAATCATCTTCCCGAGGCCATACAGCCAGAAAGTGTCTGTGCATTCGCCCCCAGGACCGCTCCTTTCCTCTTACCTCAACTGCCATCTTTCTCCCAAGCCATCAGCTGGTGTGTCTATGTCCCAGGCCCATCATCTCCTGCCACAAGCCTGCTTTAATCAAGCAAATGCTTCGGCCTCATTCCCATGCTCCTCTGACCCTTAGGGTCACATAGGAGCACGTGGGGATCATGTATTGGGGTGGTGTCATGCACGGAGTCCTGCCCCCAGTCCTGGTCTACTCTTTGCCCTTAGAGTACCTGTGTCCCCACAGACAAGACTGTCCCAGCCCTGATGCCATCAGCCATCAGCAGGGGTGTCAACCTCCTTTGGATGCAGTATTCAAGTGGATTGTAATATGTTCTTATTGCTCCAGTTGATAACCAGGGGCATTAGCCAGGTACACAGTAATCATGACTCAGAAGGAAATCAATCTGTGCTGTGTGCAGGTATTCCCAAGGGCTATCAGAAAGGCCCCAGGGGGAGTTTGAATTTCCATGATCAGTGAGAACACATAGTTCCCCACACTTCTCATTGTCCCTCGCACCATTCTCAGTGCATCAAAATGCCCCCATCAATGTTTGTTGAATTATTTTTGACACATTTTCAACCCACCCAGAGCCCCTAACCTTTATTTATCAAATTTACTTGCCCTTCTCCCATCCCTTCCTATCTTTATCTTAATATGTATTCCTCGTGGAAAGGGTAAGTGGTGACCAGTTTCAAAAGCTCTAATAGCGTTCTCAGCCTTGGGTCTGTAGTTGATACTTTTAGCCTATTGTCCAACTGTTTGCAGAACCTGTAGCTGTTTGCAGAGCCTGCAGGCACTTGCAGATTGCAGGTGTTCACAGAGCTTGTCTTCTTTTGCAAAGTCTATAGCTGTTCACATATTCCATAGCTGTTTGCAGAGCCTACCCCTATTTGCAGAGCCTCTGGTCTGTAAATGTATTTAAATTTTTAAATCACAATTTAAATTTTTAATTGTTTTAAAATATACAGCTGTTTGCAGAGCCTAGAGCTGTTTGTGGAGACTGTAGCTGTTTGTGGAGCTCTGTGTTATTTGCAGATGCTGTTGTGTGCAAAACTTGTTGAAGTTATCACTATGCTTGCTGGATGCTTGGTTTCTGGCTGGGCTTTTCTCCTCAAGCTAACAATGGGCATGTCTTATAAAGCAGAGACTGCCAAGCGATTCAAAGTTTACTGAAGTAGGGACTCCCCTGGTGGTGCAGTGGTTAAGAATCTGCCTGCCAATGCTGGGGACACGGATTCGATTCCTGGTCCGGGAAGTTCCCACATGCTGTGGAGCAACTAAGCCCATGCGCCACAACTACTGAGCCTGCACTCTAGAGCCCACGAGCCACAACTACTGAGCCCACGAGCCACAACTACTGAAGCCTGTACACCTAGAGCCCGTGCTCCACAACAAGAGAAGCCACCGCAATGAGAAGCCTGAGCACCGCAACGAAGAATAGCCCCTGCTCACCGCGGCTAGAGAAAGCCCGCACACAGCAATGAAAACCCAACCCAGCCAGAAATAAATACAATAAAATAAATAAATGTATTTTAAAAACAAAGGTTACTGAAATATAAGGAAAGGCCCCTGGAAGAAGAGGTTTTCTATACAGTTGGGAAAAAAATCACGGAACATACATGGACCACTCAGAACAATTCACAAAGCACATGGAGGATGTGAGCTACTTGTAGGATCAGCTCAACTGGTCCCCACATGCGTCTGGAACAGCTACACTTCATGCAGACCCCTGCCATGCTATACCCCACCCCCATCCCATGCCCACAGCTTTCAAGCTGCACCTCCCAGCCCCCTCCCTCCCCCTGCATCCGACCAAATTACACAACTACCTCTGTCCTTTCCTTCCCTCATTAAAACTCCTGTCTACTCTCAGGGCGCTGATCCTAGCAAACCCTCAAGGAGAAAAGAGAACTGAAAAGCAAATTTGCAACAAGTTCTTAGCTACTGGGATGTGCTACCCTGATGGGACATTTACATTTTGAAATAAGATCCTTGGAGGCTGCCATGCCTTCCCCCAATGGTACACCCCCTGATGGTGAGATCTGGGGCACAGTAACAGGCAGCAGGCGTGAACAGGGTGCACGGCAACCTGGCTGCCCAAGGGGAAGGCTTGCCCTGCAGGCACACCCCACTTTTTGGCCACAGCTGTAGTCAAATCGAATCTTTGTTCATCGAATCCTCTTTTCCCAGTGACTCATATGCCCATTTCAGAGCAAGGACACACTAGGAATGAGAAGTGGTTCCAGTCTAGGCATGAGCTGAAGCATGATTCAGTTGGTCCAAGGCAGTGATTGTTACTGAATAGAATATCTGCTTCTCTATGTTCCTATGTGCTTGTTTTCTTAAACTTCAACTTGGACTCTGACTCAGTACATGTAACTGATGGCTGTTTTGCTTCTAGTCCCGAGTTCAGAGGCTAGACCAGTTCTCCCCAGTTTCTGCCTCACCCCATGGGATCGGTTTGCATCCTTGTCTCAGCAAAGCTTCCTCTTCCTCTCCAAGAGCTCTGAAGCAAGCCACAGCTGGCCACATCTTGGTGTTCCAGCCTGGGAACAGGAGCAGGGCAGTTTGATCCACTTGGGAGAAGACAGCTGCCAACAAACGCCATCTGGGTGCTGTGGCCCCCGAATATGGCTCTTCAGTTTCCTGAACTCCTAGTCCTTCATCCTCACTGCCCTCCTGGCTTTTTCACCCAGGTGTGCCAAGAGCATCTTACATGTAAAAAGCCCAAGGTGAGCTCATTATCTCTCCCCCTCCACTGTACTCTCTCCGCCTTAATCCCTACTTCACAATCCACCCAGTTGTCTACGCAAAATGAATTCTTTCTCTCTGTATCCTGCTAATCGTACCTCTGAAAGGTCCCGTACTCTCCACCTTCTGCTGATTGCGCAGCATCCCCATCTCATCCTTATCGGGGCAAAACAGCAGCCTCCTTCCTGCTGTCACCAGCTCCCATCTCTAATCCAGACCCCGAGGATCAGCATTTGGTCAGTCAACAGTAATGACTGAGCACGTATAATGTGCCCATCACGAGGGACACCACGGAGAACAAGATAGACACAGCCATGCTTCAAGGAGTTTGTAGGCAGTAGAGTTTTTCTTTTAGTACTTGTCTGGAAAGAATGCTTCTCTGCTGTTTGGTTTTAATATTTTTAAGGCACAAGCAACAGGTGGCCATTGAGAAAGAACTTGAAAATGCACTTAAGTATAACCAAGAAGATAAAAATCACTCTCTTTTTTTATTGAGACATAATTGTCATATAACGCTGAGCAAGTGTCAGGTATGCAACCTGTTGATTTGATGCATTTATATATTGCAATATGATTACGGCCATAGCATTAGCTAACACCTCCATCACATCACACAATTATCATTACTTTTTTGTGGTGAGGACATTTAAGATCTAGTCTCTTAGCAACTTTGTAAAACTCACTCTTAAACCCACCACTCTTTCTAACTCCTACTACCTCCCCCCAACCCTCTCCCCCACAGAAAAAAACATTGTTAACCTTTTGGTGTATTTCTTTCCTGACATTTTTCTTTTTCTTATTTGAATGTTTTAGAATACCACTGATGTCCCTTCCCACCTCAAATGTATTTATTTCTTCAGCAAATATTTATTATTAAGCACCAGGCACTGGCCTGGGTGCTGGAATTACAGAGATGGACAACCATCTTTGCGGGGGAGACAGCAAAGAATCACACACATTAATACATGATTCTCAACCGTGATGCTTCTCATGAAGCCAGGGTGTAGGGAAGCATGAGTGCACATGAGGGGGCCACGAGCTCATCGTGGGGACTTGGGAAAGTTGGAGAAGGCTTCTCCAAGGAAGAGCAGGGCTCGCCAGGATGGAGGTGGAGGAGAGGGTGTTTGGGGAGGTGGAGACTGAATTCGTGACCAGGCTGATTTCTCCGTTAGCTGTCACCAGTACAGCGTCAGGGGCCCACAACACTAAAAGGAGCCCATGCAAATATTTCAATTTCTTTTAAAACCAGAAGAAAAAAATGGACTTTGGGTTGAAGAAAATGTTTTAGATATAATATTCATGCATTGGTCTTTATATTAATACATTTGTAAAATATAATGTATGAAAGAAGGAACCTCACAAAGGCAAAAGTGCCCTTGAAAGTCACCATGTGGTCCTGGCATGAAGACCATGTGGCTGAAGCAGAGAGAGTGGCCTGAGAAGGTGGTGGCAGATGTGACTAGAAGGGCAGGTAGGGGCTGGATCCAGAGGCCACGTCAGGAATGTAGGACATTATCCTCTAGCGATAGGAAAGCAGAGAGGTGACAAGATTCTTTGAACATTTTATTTAATCTCTAAAAAGGAAATGTCTTTTGGACACAATGCCATATTATACCTTAAAAATATGAGTATCTGGGGATGGATGCAGTGATGGTGGCATGACACTGTGTACGTGATACCGCTGAATTGTATGCTTAAAAATGGTTGAAGTGGTGAACTTTATGTTATGTGTATTTTACCATAATAAAAAAAAATAGAGGCAGCAGATAGCCAATGGTCAGGCAAACAATTAACAAAAACTCCTTAAAAACATCAAATGTCCATTTGGTGTTCACATTTTCAATTGTCTCTTTTTAAAAACATTTTTTAGATGGTACTTGATGTACAATATTATATAAGTGACAGGTGTACAGTAGAGTGATCCACAATTTTGAAGGTTATGCTCCATTTACACTTATAAAAGTTTCAGTCAAGAACCAAATGTAGGCTCTACACGTAATTGATTGCTCTCTTCAAAGTCCCTTGCAATCCATAGGTCTCTGCTCAATCTTCCTCCCTCCCATCTTTTTTCTTTCTTTCTTTTTTTTTTTTTTCTTGTGACTTATTGGTTAAAGAAACCAAGTCATTTGACCTGGATTATGCCAATTATACCCCTGTGGTGTAGTTTAACGTGTTCCTCTGTCCCCTGTATTTCCTAGGAATGGTAGTAGTATCTAGAGACTTGATCAGATTCAAGCTCAGTTTGGCGTAAGTCTATTTCAGGGTGGTGTTGGCTACTTCCCACGGGGGCACTGCTTTGTCTCTCTTCCGAGGAGGTTGACGGCCACTGACAGTCATCGCCTAGGACATGAGTCCATCAGGGGGTCATGGGGAAGCTTTCCTGTATAGGAATCTGCTCCTGACAAATGAAGACAATTTCAGATGGACTTTCCTTGTGCCCAAGGTTTTCAGGTTTTTTGTTTTTTTCTTTTTTTCTTTTTTCCCCAGGGGACTTGAATTTTTTATTATGGAAATATTCAAAATATTCAAAAATAGAGGAAACAGTGTAATGAACCACCAGGTACCCCTTAACCAACTTCAACAATTTTCAACATTTTGTTAATCTTTTTCACTTATCTGTTCCTCTCCTTTTCTTGCACTAGAGCTGGGATTGGCCAAAACGATGGGCCAAATCCAACTTGCCTCCTCTTTTCGTAAAAAAGTTTTATTGGAACACAACCATGCCCATTCGTTTCTGTATTGTCTATACCTGCTTTTGCATCACACCAGCAAGGGTGAGTAGTTGTGACAGAAATCATGTGGGCCACATGCTTAAAATATTTGCTATCTGGCCTTTGACAGAAAAAATTTGCTGACCCTACGGTAAAGTATTTTAAAGCAAATACTAGTCAGTATATCATTTCATCTGTAGATGCTTCAATATGAAACTCCTAACAGATAAGAGCTTTTTTAAAGCCATATCTGTAGGTTTTCAGTTTTAAAGTAGGCAGCAGAACCAGCACTGCTGTGGCCCAGCAGGTAAAAGCCTGGTTTTGGAGGTACATGGGACTGGATGCTGGAGGAGCTAAGCTCACTTGGGTCCCACCCTGTTTAAGTACTCAGAGGCCTTTGCCATCAGACGCCCCTGGGTCTCAATCCTGGCTTCCCCACTTACTGGACTGGGCAAGTTACTTCCCCTCCCTGAGCAGCAGTTTCCTCGCAGGTAAAATGGGAAAAATTGTCAGGTTCACCCTAGAGGGTCCTTGTAAGGTTAAATGCAGTGACGTGTTTAAGTGCTGAGTTCAGAGCCTGGCACATGAGAAGCACACAGTGCCCGTGACTCATATCATGGCATCACTTAGACTAGTCCCCTCCTTGTCCTGACAGTAAGGTGGTAAGAGGAGAGGGGCTAGATTGTTCACCCCAATATGTTCACCTTAAGTAAGGTCCCAATCAATGGCTTTTCCAGACCAAGCCAGCTTGGGTCGCTGACACAAGAATAGGAAGATTTCGGTGGCTGGTGTGAGGACCGGGGTGTTTTATGACCAGGACAGGGATTCCGGTCTCTTACAATATTAAATGAATAGTGGCTTACGTGTTGCAGGTCCTGTAATAAGGTTTGGGCTCCAGCGCCTGGTGAGCCATCGCCCAGAAACATATCTCAGGACTCCAAGGCTGAAGTCCGGTGTGCGCCCGAGTTCTGCTTATTGCCCGGCTCGCTCTTGGCACCGGCTCAGAAGGCAGAAATTCCAGGAATCCTGGTTCCTCCTTCCCCTTGGCATCCTCTTCATCCTCCTCCCTGCCCCGCCCCCTTCTCCACCAATCCTCAGGCCCCTCTCCCATCTGGTGGACAAGTGGCCGCTTGTCTCTGGGATCTTTATGTCTCTCTCGGGGGCAGCCACGTTGGGGCCGGATGGGGCTGTCGTGGGCATGACACAGTGATTTTGAGCGAAGCCTTCTGGGGTTACTTAGAGCGGCCAGGGGGTGAGGGACGTTGGGGAGACAGGCTAGGGGAGAGGCTCCCATGCAAGCCGAGGACTCAGGCAGTGGGGGATGAGAGGCAGAGTATCCTGGGTTGCCAAACTCCGGGGTGCTGCAGGTCTTGCCTACAGCAGCGTAAAGTAGGGGAGCTCCGAAAACAGTGATGAGACCCCAGAACTTCTTAGCATCTCCTGAAGCATCCCTGCCTCCCACTGCCCCTGTTCCTACCTTCCTTCTGGAGCCCACAGTCTCACGCCTGCACTGGTGCCATCGCCTCCTAAAGGGCACAGATGCCTGGGTGAGCTCTTGAAAATGCTGCAGTGATCAGGACTCTTGCCTGGCTGAAGCCCTTCCAGTCAGAGTGCTTCAACTGCTTTTTGTTTCACACACTCCTCTAGCTGTCTGGTGAGGCCTGTGGACTTCATCCTAGTAAAATGTTTTTAAATGCCTGAAATAAAATGTGCTGTGTTCCAAAGGCAACCAATTATATCAAAACACGATTGTCAAAATAGTTCTTAAAAATGACATCTGTGTAGGGGCTTCCTTGGGGGCGCAGGGGTTGAGAGTCCGCCTGCCGATGCAGGGGACACGGGTTCGTGCCCCGGTCCGGGAAGATCCCACATGCCGTGGAGCGGCTGGGCCCGTGAGCCATGGCCGCTAAGCCTGTGTGTCCGGAGCCTGTGCTCCTCAACGGGAGAGGCCACAACAGTGAGAGGCCCGTGTACCGCAAAAAAAAAAAGAAAAAAAAAAGACATCTGTGTATAGTAATATATGTGGTTTTAATTAACGTGTTGTATTACAAGTTACAGCAGTGGGTCTAATAACTGACATACTTTGTTTTTGTAACAATATTTTGAGGTATCTGCCACCATTTTCTTGTGATAGCCAAAGAACCACGACATCTGTGGGTGACCGAGTCTCAGAGGCTGTTAATGCTGCGACTTGTTATTGAAGTGGATGCTGAGTTTCAGCTAGAGGTGAGTGCGAGTAAAGATGGAAAATATTTCTGCGTTCAAGTTCATGGAGTCCAACTCACGTCCTTGCCTTCTGCCTTCGTGATTTATTTCACACTGCCGCCCTCACCCAGTGCATCTGGTGAAGCTTACCTAGCTTCCAAAATGAATGTCAAGGTCAGCCTCTCTTTGAAGTCACTTGACTCTACCAGATACAGTCTGCCACCTTTGTGCTCCCTGCCCCCAACCCTGGATAGACTTTTACTGCTGTTTTGTCTCCTGGTCATTCAAAGGACCTTTGGGACAAGGACAGTGCCCAGTGCTGGGCACAGAGTCTGGCATATAGCAGTTGCTTTAAAAAAAAAAAAAAAAATTGAAGGAATGAATGAGTCAATACCCAAATGTATGAATATGAGGCGTTGTAAACAGTCACCCAAAGACACCGGCAGGATCAGTATGGTACCGTCATCCTACACACAAAGAGCAATTCTTCCACTGACCATCCACACTTCTTATCTCTAAAACCCCTATCTGTGTTGAGGGTGACCAGCAAAGGGAGCAGTCTGGAAGAGAACAGCGGGGACAGGCCACCATCTCCAAAAGAGGCACAACAGGCTACAGAGGAAGTTGCTCACTGATGGATAGAAGGGCAACAGAGATATCCCCACAGGGCTGACAGGCACACCCAGTCACCCCAACAATGCGTAGGGGAAGACCTGAGCCAGCAGGGCAAGGATTCTCAGCACAGAAGGAAACCAGGAGGCTGCAGGAGAGTTGGAGGAGGCCATGGGAAAGGCGGTGGTGACGACACGTGACCAGGTCAACGAGGAGATCCACACTCTCTGGGCTCAGGTCACCCTGAGCAAGTTACCTTGAACAAGTTACTTCACCTCCCTGAACCTCAGCTTCCGCATGTGTAAAATGGGCTAGTAATCCCCTATGGTGTCACTGCAACCATGAAATGAGAAAAGAATAATGACTAAATGCTTTATTTACCTGCATTATCTCATTTAGTGTTTATTAAATTTCTAGCACATAGTGAACACTTAAAAGCTACCTAATTGTTATTGCTACAGGCAAATTTGAAAATACAAATTAGCTCCCTGGGCCCCCCACCTTCTCCACTCACCTTTTCCTCTTCTATTCTCCTTCTCAACTAGCTCCACTCAATCACCCCGAACCTCCCTGCCCAAGGTGCTTACAGAGTCACCCAGCCAGGAACAACTTTGGTGGGCGGTAAGGGTGGTGCGTTCCTGTGAACCATCAGAACTTGTAAGAAATTTTCGGTTTGTGCATGAGTGCGTTTTTCTGAGAAAATGGCGCATAAATACTCAAAGGTGTGACCAAAACAAACAAACAAAAAGGTTAAGATCCACAGAAGTAAAGTGATAGGGTCTTAATGCCCTACTCCTTCCCTGAGTTTGAAAAGAGATCTTAGTGGGTAGGACAATGTTTAACACAAAGGAATGACTCTCAAATGGTAGAATTTCAAGGGTCAATGAAAGTTGGAGAGAAAGGTTTGGGGGTAGGTCCCATAACTGACGCCCTGCTATGTTACTCTAAAAATGACCCTGTCTAAGGAATAGCTTCGGGTGACCTCTGAACTGGTCAGAGTGGGAGCCTCTCTTGTTACCAAGTTGTTTTGGGGACAATAGAAATTTTAGATGTTGCCACAGAGCAATGAAATTCTAATATTATCATGTTCCACTTTTAAAGGTAAAGACATTGAAATGGCAATAGAGACCTATCTGAAATCTTCAAAAACAAATAATTCAGAATCAGTGCTCAAGCTCTACCCTTAACTCATAAGGACACGTTTCTCCACAGCTTAATTGGCTCTCAGAGCGAAGGACATGTGGCTTTGGTATTAAGAGTAACGGAAATCCTGCCAGGGAAACCCTTATCTGACTTCATTATTGTCACTTAGCCATGTCTCTCTCCTCAATACCTGGCTAATTTTTGTCCCTTCAAATATCTAACATTGGATTTACAAGTTCAACTTTCACTACTTGTTTTTATTGTGTTTTTCCCTTAAACCTTATACATAACATTTACCATCTTAACCACGTTGAGGTGGACAGCGCAGCAGAGTTAACTATGTGTTATGTGTATCTTGTTGGGCACCAGATTCCTAGGGCTTTTTTTTCTTTTTTTTTGGCTGCATTGGGTCTTCGTTGCTGCTCACAGGCTTTCTCTAGTTGTGGCGAGCTGGGGCTACTCTTTGTTGCAGTGCGCAGTCTTCTCATTGCGGTGGGTTCTCTTGTTGTGGAGCACAGGCTCTAGGCATGTGAGCTTAAGTAGTCATAGCTTGTGGGCTCAGTAGTTGTAGCTCTCGGGCTCTAGAGCTCAGGCTCAGTAGTTGTGGCGCACGGGCTTAGTTGCTTCATGGCATATCTTCCCGGACCAAGGATTGAACTCGTGTCCCCTGTATTGGCAGGCGGATTCTCAACCACTGCACCACCAGGGAAGTCCCCTAGAACTTTTTTATCTCACAAAATTGAAGCCCAGTGAATAATTCTTTTTTCCCCTCACCCCAGCCTTGGCAATTACTATTCTACTTTCTTTTTCCAAGAGTTTGACCACTTTAGATACCTCATATAAGTGGAAGCATGCAGTATTTGTCTTTTTTGTAACTAGATTATTTCATTTAGTGTTATGTCCTCAAGGTTCATCCATGTTGTAGCATATGACAGGCTTTCCTTCTCTTTTAAGGCTGAATAATATTCCATTATATGTGTATACCATTTTCATTACTGTTTTTTTTTTACTGCAACTATATGGCTCTGAGATTTCATTTTGCACAGTGATTTTATTTTATTTTTCCTGGTATAAAACATGAAGGTAACCTTATCACGTACCTTGAATTTACTGCTCAGAAACCTTTCTAATTGAATTAGCAGAGGATTTGTAGACATGAAAATTTAACAGATACTTTCCCCAGGTTTCCAAATGATCCATTAGAAACAAAGCAAGTTTATAAATTAACTGATAATCTTTCGTAATGCAAGCTATTTTATAAGGCATTTAAAACTGTCTCTCTTCCAAGCAATATGAAAAGAACAAAAATGAAAATATAATCTTTTGAGTTAAGAGTTATAAAGGTTTCTTTTTCATTTTTTAAATTTTTTTTTAAGGAAACAAGGTTTTCAGGTGACGTTGAACCACTTTATTCTTTTAATGGCTTTTTATATGCCTCCTTAGATCAGCCATGAATTTCAGAGGGGGATTATTCCCTTTGAAATTCCTGAACAGAATACAACAGAAATAATCTTAAACAGAAGTAAAACAGTAAATGTCTCAACATTATGAAAGGATCATCAAGCCATTCATTCACCAAGAGGATAAACCCTTCACCTAATTGAACCGAGGAAGAAATGACGAAAGTGGGTAAGGATCCTTTTGCGGCCAGAGCTTGGGAGCATGGCCTTGGAGAAAATAACTCTTCCGCTGTGCCAGTTTCTCACCTGGGAACCAGCTGAGTCTAGTGATGTGCTGCTACCAAGGTGAAACTCAATCATTCTTAAAGCTGATTGCCTTTCAAAAGATGGCGCTCCGGAGTGATTACCACCCATAAGCATAATAATAAATCCATTGGAATGTATTTATTAGCCGTTTAAGAGAATACACCCCCTCCCCCAATACACCTTTTTCCTCTTCTGTCCCTGAGGCTCAAATTGTGCAGACGTTCATTTGTTTCGGTACAGTTTATATTTCCCAAAGCCCCCACTGGCTGCTGTGCAGAGAATGGGCACATCTCCTGATCTCCATCGGAAACTGTTGATCCAAAAGTGTGGATAGGGCCAGGGAGTGAGGGAAAGGGCGGAGGAGGGGAGGAGAACATTCAACGCAGAAGGAGCCAAAGGAAAGCAAGAGAGGCAGGAGCGGGGAGAACGGAGAGCTGGGTTAAGGGGGTTGGGAAAATGTGGGAAGGGAAGGAATGGGGCCACAGAAGGAGAGGGTGAGGAGAATGAACGTGACATTGAGGGGGCAAAAAGAGGAAGGGGTCAGGGAATGGAGAAGTAGGCAATGTGGAAAGATAAAGCTGAAATTATAAAAACTTCAAATAAAACCCAATTCATCCCAAAGTCTCCTGCAGTGTTTCTGTGAGACAGTGAGACTGAAATAGGAAGAGGCCCTTTATTTTCTTAGGAAGAGAACGCAGGCTGGAGGTAGGAGAGGCATGGGAGAGAACTTTGCAAACAAAGAGAGCCTGTGGCCTCTCAAACTGCCCCCACCCCATGCTGGATGAACTGTTCACACCACAGTCCCTGACTTTATCCAGAGAGGGGGGTCTGGGACAGAAGCCTGGTCTCCCTACAGGCTGAGGGCTGGAGAGTCACAGTGCAGAGTTGTAGGAGGTGGGCAGGGGTTAAGGAAGAGGGCCCTGAAGTCTTCAGGGATGCAGAATTAGGAAACCTCGGGCTTCCCAGCTTCCTGCCCCAGGCTCCAGGGGACACACGTGGTGCCATAAAGGAGAGACAGAAACATCTACAAACCCAGATCATTCCTTCAAACCTGCATCCCTAGTCCCTGGGCTCCAGACTGATTTGGAGATACCACAGATACCATCCCCCAGGCCCCAAGGAAGACTCCCCATCCCGCAATGGGAAAAAAAAAGAAAAGTCCTTTGCCAGGGGTCAGTGCACAGCCCGCTGCTCTACCTGCCCACACAGAGGCACCAGGGTCAGGGCCAGCCTTTGATACGAGTGCTGGAGGGAGTGTGCCCCCTCCCCAACTTCTGGCTGTTGCTGGTTGAGAGACTTTGAACAAACTAACCCACCCAAGCTTCAGTTTCCTCACTGCAAAGTGGATGTAATGACAGGCCCTGCTTAAGATGCATGGAAAGGATGTATTGTGGCCTCAGGTTTATGAACCCTTGGTAGCAAGGTGAGTGAGAAATATCCCAGGTGAGTGTTTTTTGTTTTGTTTTATTGTTTGTGTTTTTAAAAGATAAATTCGGTTAATTTTTAAAATTCAGGTATAATTGACATGTAACATATTCATTTCAGGTGTACAACATACTGATTTGATATTTGTATGTATTGCAAAATGATCACCATAATAAGTCCAGTTGACATGTGTCATACACAGTTACAAAAATTTTTTTCTTCTTGTGATGAAGACTTTTAAGATTTCCTCTCTTAGCAACTTTCAAATATGCAGTACAGTATTATTTAATTATAGTCACCATGCTGTCTGTACATTACATCCCCAGAACCTATTTATTTTATAGTTGAAAGTTTGTACTTTCTAACCCCCTACACCCAACCCTCAACCCCCATCCCTGGCAACCCCCAATCTGTTCTCTGTATTTATGAGTTTATTAGGTTTGTGTTTTTTTTAATTTTACATATAAGTGAGATCATATGGTATTTGTCTTCTCTGTCTGACTTATTTCACTTAGCATAATGCCCTCAAAGTCCATCCATATTGTCGCAAATGGCAAGATTTCTTTTTTTTGTATTTCTTCCTCTTTTATGTATTCAATTTTAGTATTCCATTGTATATATATACCACAATTTTTTTATCCATTCATTCATCAGTGGACACTTTGGCTGTTTCCATGTCTTGGCTATTGTAAGCCGCAATGAACGTGGGGATGCATGTATGTTTTCGAGTTATTGTTTTCATTTTCTTTGGATAAATACTCAGAAATTGAATTGCTAGATCATATGGTAGTTCTATTTTTAACTTTTTGAGGAGCAGCCATACTGTCTTCCACAGTGGCTGCATCAATTTACATTCCTATCAACAGTGCACAGGGTTCCCTTTTATCCACATACTGGCCAACACTTGTTATTTGTTGTCTTTTTGATGATAGCCGCTCTGACAGGTGTGAGGTGAGATCTCACTGTGGTTTTGATTTGCATTTCTCTAATGATTAGTGATGTTAAGCATCTTTTCATGTACCTGTTGGCCATCTGTATGTCTTCTTTGGAACAATGTCTATTCAGATGCTCTGTCCACTTTTTAATTGAATTGTTTGTTCTTATTGATATTGAATTGTATGAGTTCTTTATATATTTTGGATATATAAAATATCTGCAAATATCTGCAAATCAGATACATGATTTGCAAACATTTTCTTGATTCAAAAGGTTGCCTTTTCATTGTTGATGATCTCCTTTGCTGTGCAGAAACATTTTAGTTTGATGTAGTCCCACCAGTTTATTTTTGCTTTTGCTGCCTCGGCTTTTGGAGTCAGATCCAAAAAATTATGACCTGATGTCAAGGAGCTTACCACCTATGTTTTCTTCTAAGAGTTTTATGGTTTCAGGTCTTATATTCAAATCTTTAATCCATTTTGAGTTAATCTTTGTGTATGGTATAAGATAGTAGTCTAGTTTCATTATTCTTTTGCATGTGGCTGTCCAGTTTCCCCAACACCATTTATTGAAGAGACTATCCTTTCCCCATTGTATATCCTTGACTCCTTTATTGTAAATTAATTGACCATGTTAATTTTGTGGGTTTATTTCTGGGCTCTCTTTTCTGTTCCATTGATTCATAAGTTGCTTGTAATGCCAATACTTTACTGTTTTGATTACTATAGCTTTGTAATATAGTTTGAAATCAGGAAGTGTGTTGCTTCCAGCTTTGTTCTTCTTTCTTAAGATTGCTTTGCCTATTCTGGGTCTTTTGTGGTTACATACAAATTTTAAGATTGTTCTATTTCTGTGGAAAATGCCATTGGAATTTCAGTAAGGATTGCATTGAATCTGGAGATTGCTTTCAGTACTACGGAAATTTTAATAATATTAATTGTTCCAATCCATAAGCACAGGATATCTTTCCATTTAGTTGTGTCTTCTTCAGTTTCTTTCATCAATGTCTTACAGCTTTCAGTGTACATGTCTTTCACCCTAGTGGTTAAGTTTATTCCTAGGTATTTTATTCTTTTTGATGCAATAAATAGAATTGTTTTCTTTATTTCCATTTCTGATAGTTCATTATTAGTGTATGGGAACACAACATATTTTGTATATTGATTTTGTATCCTGAAACCTTACTAAATTTGTTAATTAGTTCTAGCAGTTTTTTGATGGAATCTTTAGGGTTTTTTATATATAAATAATATCATGTCATCTGCAAATAGTGACAATTTTACTTCTTTTTTTTCCAGCTTGGATGTCTTTTATTTCTTTTTCTTGCCTAAGTGCTCTGGCTAGGACTTCCATTGGGTGTGTGCTTTTGACAAATATGTCTTTGACAAATTCATAAATTTATTCACTCCACTGCACAAATATTTGAGTGTTTGCTATATAACAAGCACTGGGGATATGTCATCAAACAATCCAGACTCCACCCCCGAGCTGTCATCATTTTAGTGTTTTATATTAGAGGGAATTTATTGCCAGGAGGAACATAAGACCAACAAGGGGGATAAGGAGTGTGTGTGTATGTGAGTGTATGTGTTTATGTGTCTGGGGCAGGGTGTTTGCAATTTTAAATATGCTTGGGAGTATGAAAGACATCAAGTGTTTCTTGTAGAATTGCAGTGCGTCTGTGGGGAGGGATATGAACAGTGCTGCCTCTGACTGCTCTTTCTCAGATGTTCACCAGGGCAGGTGAGACTGGGGTGAGAGGAAGGAGTCACACCTTTGTGACTGGTTTAGTTCCTAATATCCTCTGACTTTCTCCGGTCCCTTTCTAATGTCCTTTCCCCAATCTTACAGGAAGGCGTGTGAGACAGAAAGACAGAGAATCAAGCTTTCTTGGCAGAAACATCAATAAATGAAAACTGGCTTATAATGAAAATAACAATAGCAATAACTTCCTGACCCCAGTCCTTAGGTACACATTCATTTTAGTTAATACACCATCACTAGTAAGAAACGTGAGTCCAAGAGACCACAACGCCTCCGGGCATGCGGGGCGCGTAGCCTACCCTGTCGGCGGCCCTGGGGAGCGAACATGGTCCGCAAGTGCTTCCAGCGCGCACCTAGCGGTAACTCTGGGACCAGCCGCGGGGCCTGCACGGGGCGGGGCCTGCACGGGGGCGGGCCCTCAGCGGGCCCCTCCTCCACGGGCAGAGCGCAACGGGCCCGGGTTAAAGAGGCGCGCGGAGGCGGGCGCGGCGCACACTGCTGTGGCGCGCGGAGAAGCGGCGCACGTGTCTCCGGGCGTTCGGCCTTGGGTTCACCCAGCTGCTTTAGCTCCCGCGGTCCAGGGTGCCCCCTCGGCCCCCTTGGTGTCCGCCCACCTCTGGCCCGCGTGAGGAGGTCCCGCACAGTTCCCTGCGCTCAGTGGGCCAACTTGCAGGGGCAGCTGTGTCGGTGGAGCGGCGCCGGGTTGAACGGGGCACTGCGCATGCGGAGCTCCAAATTCAAACAGCTGTTTCCAGAGGCTGGAGGGCGGGTGAGACCGGGAGCCGCTGGGGTTAGCTGAGGCCTTCTCATTCTCCAGGAGGTGGCCTCTCGGGAGCCATGGTGGACCGGGGCCCTCTGCTCACCTCGGCCATCATCTTCTACCTGGCCATCGGGGCGGCGATCTTCGAGGTGCTGGAGGAGCCGCATTGGAAAGAGGCCAAGAAAAGCTACTATACGCAGAAACTGCATCTGCTCAAGGAGTTCCCGTGCCTGGGCCAGGAGGGCCTGGACAAGATTCTGCAGGTGAGCTGGAGGTTTGGAAGTGAAGGGGAGCGCCTCGCAGCTTTGGATAACCCTCACTCCCTGTGGGTGGTCCCGGGGTGACCGGAGAGGATGTCTCCCCATGAGTCTGACTGCTGGAATCTGCCGTTCACCCGTGGGCGCAGGAGTCTCCCACGCGCGCGGAGACTTTGGAACCCAGTTTGTCCCGAGGGAAGAACTTAGGCTTGACCCCCGGGTGAACCAGGGCCCGCAGTGGCTCGGTGTGGGTGTGCGGGTACCTCCCTGGTTGGAGGAGGCTGTGGGGCGGATAAAGGCGTTTGTCTTTCCTTGGAGACGCTCCCAGAGTTCGGGAGACCCGCCGGGTGCCGCCTCCTCGCTTCTCTACCTCCCAGCTCCGGGGCCAAGTGCGGCACCCGGCCGGCTTTTTTCGGCGTTTCTTCACCAGCCCGGCGGAGTGGCGCGAGGCTCCCCCGCCCCCGCAGGGCTCGGGAGCGGTGGGGTCCGGGGCTCTGTCGGGCCTGAGCCCCCGGGATGCGGGCTGGTGGCCAGAATGCTGGGGACGCGCGCAGGCTTCCGGGAAAGCTTATCTCGCGGAGACATCCCCGAAGGGCTCGGAGTTCAACTTTGTGAAAGTAACAGGTTGAACAAAAGAACAACACCCGGAGAGCCCCTTTTCGGGGGACGGGGCGGGATGGGGGTGGGGCGGCGGGCAGAGAGGTTGTATAGAATGGGAGGTTGGGGGAGAGTTTCTCCTCCATGTTGGCATTGGTTCATATGCCCTATGGATGGCATTGATCTCACGTGGATAAACTGTGGGGCTTGTTTGGGGATCGAAGACTTCTACCCCAGTTTCTCGAAGGTTCTTGGCCTCAACCTTTCACGCTTCTTGGCCTTGCAGGGATGGCCTCCCTCCAGTGGAACGGCCAGACCTGGGTAAGAGCCCGTGAAGGCTCTAGGTTGTGAGGTGGAGTGGAGATATTGTCCAAGGTGTTACATTTCTCTTGGGGTAAAAGATGCCGGAAAGGAAGTTTGATGAGAAACAATCTTTAAACTGCTTGCGGCTCCCCAGTCCTTTATGGCTGTGTAGTTGTCTCTCATTTTTCTGGCCTCAACAGCCCGTATGTAAAATGGGAAGAAATGTGTAGATATCTCGCCTGTGGTACCCCCTTTTTGTCCCCAAATCGACGGACATTCCCACAGGTGAGCATATAGGTGCCTGCTAGCAGCCGGGCAAATAAAGACGTGTCCTCTTAGGAGCCAGTAGAAGGGGAGGTTTAGGCCAGAAGGTTGGGTGTTGGATTTTAGTGGGGACCCCCCTTCCCCGGGAGCAGTTCCCAGGGCGGGGGCCGTTGGTAGGTGAGGCTGGTGGGAGTATGAGCTTCAGAAGGAAGTAGGGTGTTTTAGCTCCTGATAGCAGGAGTTCTGGGCAGCTCTGCCTTCCTTGAGATGGGTGACTGCCCTGTGTGTGTGTGTTGGGGAGGGAGGGTCACTTTATAATTTCCCTTGAGGAAACAATTCCTCTGTAGAACGCGTTGTTGTTTACTTGTCTCCGGGGCTTTGTTTAGAGGGGGAAGAAGGCAGGCGGGGATGATAAAGAATCGAGCTGCCCTCGAAGTGTTTGCCTCTTTGCTGCTTCTCCGCTACTGCAGGGGAAGGAAGGAAAGAATTCAAGGCTGAATGTGGGAAAATAAAGTTCAAAACATGAGGAGAAGGGAAAAGGGGGGGGGAGTCGGGGTGAGGCAGCCGGGTGCAGCTGGTGGTTATAATAGCTTTGGAGGTTAGGCAGCTTTCCTAAGGTGTCTTAAGCTTTCTTAAGGAGCAAGCAAGATGCCTGGTATTTTGAGGTCCTTTTAAACCCGCCAGCGATTACCCCCCAAAAGCCGACAGGTAGCTTCAGGAAAAGGATTTGGGCATCAGGCCAGTCTGATTTGGAGGTGATTATGGACAGGCCTGTCCCCATCCCCAGCCAACCTCTCAAGCCATCTGCAACTTGGCGAATCCCCTCCCTTCATAGGAAGAACCCCAGAAATGAGAACGAACCAGTGGAAGCATTTCGCCAGCATCACATTCAGTCTGCAGAAACCTGCCCGGCTTCGCTTGCTGATCTGGGACTCGGGGCACTGCTGCAGGCCACAGGAAATTGGTTTAAGGAAAAATGAAACTCAAAAATCTTCTTTCCCATCTGGCTGCTCCTGCATTTTCCCCTGAGTTCTGTGTTTTATCAGGTTCTGAATAATCACCTTTGTAATCCTAAAGAAAGTCCCTCAGTTGGGAATTCCTGGGGTAGGGGCCCACCCCCCCGGGAAAGGCTGTTGGAAGGGGGTGGGGTGCAGCCTGGGTTGGGGTTTTTCTTAGAGTGGATGTTGTGTGTGTACTTTCACAGGCGTGAGAAAGGGAGTTAAGGCACCTTTCTTTAGATCTTTGGAAATAGTCCCTGAGTTGTCAGGTGCTTCCTCCCTGTTCATGCTGTGGTTGAACTGAGGCGGAGGCTGACTTTCAGAGGCTCAGCGCCCCATTGGCCTCGGACCACGTGGCCGCCCCTCCTTCCTGCCTTCAGAACCACCCTGAACGCTTTTGCTCTCAAGCCTGCTCCTGCAGGTGCTGGTGACCCGCTCCCCCAGCCCCTTCCTAAATGGCAGAGGCTCCCGCGAGGGGATTTGGCATTGACCAAGCGCTTAGCGTGTTGGGCGCTGTAGGCGGTATTCGGCGTTTTATGAGAGGGCGCAGGCTGGTTTTGCCATCCGGCTTGGCCATTTACCCATCAGACCATTTAACTTTGCGTCTCTTTCCTCATATGCAAAATGGGGGTCTGGTGAAGGTCAAGTAAAGTGGAAGCATTAGGCGTTGGGTGTGTACAGGTGAAACTGAGGAGTGCGAGCCTCCCTCTGCTGCACACGTTGAGGACACGTTGACTAGGGCAACTTGCTAGGTGCTTTATTAGTCGGGTACTCTTTACAGCACCCTTACGTGTTCAGATAAGGAAACTGAAGCCCAGGGGAGTTACCAGGAGGGCACAGGCTGGGGTGGGACCCAGGCAGTCTGCCTCCAGAGCCTGCTTCTCGTACACCCTTGCCCTCCCCCTTAGGCATATGAAGCTGCTGAATGGTGCGTCTGTCAGTGAGCTTAGTAAATTGGTTCAGCTGGACTCTGGTCTGCTGGGAAATTCTATTTTCTCTTTCCCCTAGAACAGGCATGGGCACGCAGGTGTCTCCTGTGTTGTGCCTGGCTGAGCCACACCTCCTCCATTACTGAAATAAGCAGCAGTCCACCCCGTCCCACTTCTCCTTTGGGGGTGCGGTAGGGGTCGCCCCAAGCCCTGCCTTTCGCTGGCACACTCCATCCCTAATTGGGTTTTCTTAAACTGCTCATGTAGCTGACCTGTTCCCGGAAGCCTCTTTGATCCTGCTGGCCAGACCAGATCCTGTGTGCCAGACCTCTCTCCTTTTATTTTCTGGGCCCTTCGTACTCCCCTACACATGTTCCAGTCCATAGTAATAAGGCTAATTCCAATTTTGAGGTTCTGACATCCTGTTATTAACACCAGTCCTCCTCCTAAAACTTAAAAAAATATAACTGTGGATCATGTAGTTAAATCACATCTGACCAAAATGCGCATACTGGGCACGTGACTTGAATTTTGGGGGGAACCGAGGGTTAACATGAAAACCTCTTTTGTTTCAAACCTTGCTGGAAATCGGAAAGCGCACTGGTTCACTTAACTGCCTTTGTATGTAAAGGGAACACAATAGATCTTTTGATTATCCAGAATCACGGAGGCCTCTGGGTCATTCATTTGGAATTGAACTCTCACTGTCTAAGACTGCAGAGATGGAAAGTGGAGAAGTTGGGTTTTTGAAAGGAAATAGAAGAAAGAGGTTCCTTCCTAAAGGCTCATTTTCTTATTTATGTTCCGCTCAAAGTTGAGGGCAGCCAAAACAAAAAAAATTCTCAAATCGCTAAATCTGCTTTAGTTAACTACTCTGGTTAGTTTTAACAGTTAAGGTGAATTTTTATTGAATCGTTTTGAGAGTTTCACTAGAGCCCTTAGGATGATTACAGATGGCACAGTAATAGAGGCTTATTGAGGGTAGAGATTAGCAAGTGTTGAAATGTTCTAGTGGGGGTGGGGGGAGTCCTATAGGAGGGGGTGTAGGGGAGGTGATGACTGCTGCTTCTAAGTATTTTCCTCAGGTTTTGCTCTATTTATAGTCTGGCATTTAAAAGAAACACAATCCTCTGGTTTTGGATGCTATGCTTGGCTGGCTGTGACCCCAGGCCACGAGCTTTCATCTTGAACTTGGTTGTTTGCTGTTAGGTTGGCCTCAGCCTCTGAACTCTTTGTCTGTGGGGTGGGGGGAGTGGGGGGAAGGGAAGTACCAGGCTTTGGGGAACAGGGAAGCCGGGCTGCTGAGACAGAACCCCCAAGAGAGTCTTTGTACAAATTGAGATGCTCGATCTTAGTGGTACCTCAGGAACCACTTGATTGGCCTGAACTGGGGTGATAGAGAGAGGTCAGATGAGGTAGGCGTGTGCAATAGGTTCACCTCCTGGTGTTCCTTTTGGGGAGCGGAGAAGGTAGAGGTGAATCCCCTTGGAGATTTTGCTGAGAGTCCCTCTGAACCCCTGGAATAAGTGGAGGAGCCCTGACCTGTCGATCCTCCCCACAAGGGTGGGTTGACATGGATAAAAGGACACGCTGCCCTCCGCAGGGATCTTTGTTCACGTGCCACTCACCTCACTGCTGCAGGCCCCTTCCTGTTGCTGAAAGAGTCACCATCCAAGCGCTGGGTCGCGCCATCACGTCACCCTCAGAGGTTGCTTAGAACGGTGCTTGGCACATAGCAAGGCTCATCACGCGTTAGCTGCTGCTGCCACTCACCTCCTAGATGCCCCTACTGTGCGATGGGGCCATCCACGCACAAGTGTAGTGAGCACAGAGTCAGGAAGACCTTAGTGCAGGAGAAAGGTCAACGGACTTTTTGTTTTGAATTATAGTGAAAAATACATAACGAAGTTTACCTCCTTCACCTCTTTTGAGTGCTGTTCAGTAGGGTTACGTATATTCACATTATTGTGAAAGCAGGTCTCCACAATTTTTTCAACTTGCAAAACTGAAACTCTAGACCTGTTAAACACCTCCCCTTTCCCCCTCTCCCCAGGCCCTGGTAACTACCATTCTACTGTTTCTGTGAAGTTGACTGCTTCAGGTATCTTATAAGTGGAATCGTACAGTATTTGTCTTTTTGTGTAAAATGGTACATCCACTAAGGAAGACCATATAGAGGTTCCTTAAAAAAATTAAAAATAGAACTACCATATGATCGAGCAGTTCCATGTCTAGGTATATATCAACCACCTTTTTAAAAAGCTAGAGAGAGAAGGGAGGATAGGATGGTGGATCTTTCTTCACCGCAGCCCTCAGGGAGGTGTAAAACTGCATGACGGTCCTGTATTGCAGCCAGGGGGCAGAGGGGTGAGGGCCAGATGACGAAGCTCTCTGGGTTTAGCCAAAGAATTTGAACTCACCAAATTTTTGCCATTTTAAGGTAGGGGAGTGAACAGCATTTCAGAAAGTTTCCTCTTCCTTCACAGCTGTTTGCAACTTAAAAGAAGTAGAGTATTCTACTCTAAATTATCGGCTGTTTCTGTGGGCTGATCGTTTCACCCTATGGGTGTTCTGGTAAGGATGCCTCCTCTCTTTCTCCTTCCAATGTGTTGGAGTGTGGGTCTTTCCCCAAAAGCCCACAGATCTCACAGCACCTCCCCCAAAAGAGCCCACCCGCACTCCCTCACACCCAGCTTGCAGTTAGGGTACCTCTGTCTTCCTTCCATGAACCCCTTGGGAGGTCCAGGTCTGGGTCCCCTCCATTTGATGACCTTCCCAGATTATACCTTCTTTGCTTCTGTAGGTAACAGTGCGGGTAGTGTGCTCCAGCTCTGTACAGCTCTGCCTGAGGCATCTCGGCTTTTTGTGAGCAGTTAACCTGGCCCCCAAACCTCAGAGACCTGGGCAAAGTTAGGGGATCACAGAAGGGTCCCTCCCTGCCTGCTGTCACTTCTGTGTGCACTGAAGCCTCAGAAACCAGGTGGGGCTTTAGCCCTCGGGAGCTCAATCTAGTTGGGGAGAGAAACAGGGCCACAGTGGTGAAATGAGGGAAAATGTAGTCCTGGTGCCCAGTGATGGGTTGCATATGGTGAGGCTGGAGAGATGGATGAGGGTCAGAGGGCCTCAGAGGATTCGGTTCCTGTTTCCTGAGGCCTGTAGAACCCTGTGGCCTGTGGGGCATCTGGCTCTGAACAAAACATAGCCCCTGCCCTCAGAGAGCCCCTACTCTAGAGAAAGACAGGTGAGGAGCTTGTTACCTGACATTGGTAGGTACACCTGGAGGTTCCAAGCATGTACCGTTGAGAGATTAGTTTCTGCTCTCGAAGTTAAAGAAGGGGGGATTTGAGGCAGCCAGGAGGGATGAGTGGTGTGAGCTGCAGCCCCTGGGAGCTCTCTGCTGAGTACCTCCCATGTGCCAGGCTGGTTCTTTACCTGTTGAACCTGTCCTGTGGGTGAGGTGTTACTTCTCTGCCCATTGTCTAGGAAACCGAGGCCAAGGGGTTTGCCCAGGGCTACATGGCTAGCCAGAGGCTAAAATTCACCCTTCCTTGCTGACTGCAGAGCCTTGGGGCCTGACCAGGAGTGGAGGTAGAGCCAGGAGGTAGAAGTGATGGGAGTGGGCAGGGATTGGGGGCCGGAGGTGGGGGTGATTCCAGCTAATGGTTACTGAGCACTTGCTTCACCACAGGCAGTGGGAACTGTATGTGCGTCATCTCGTAATCCTCACAGCAGCCCTTTGCTGGAGGTACTCTTACCAGCACCACCTCAGGGCAGGAGCAACAGAATGGATAGTTCGAGTTCACTCATTTGCCCGAGGCTGTACAGCTAGGAAGTGGAAGAATGTGGATTTGAACCCAGAGCCCACACTCTGAACCATTCTGCTCGATGTGAGACGGAAAGGTGGCAAAAACAAGCAGCAAAGGCCTAGAGGTGGGAAAATGGCGTCTGCAGAACCTTAGGGTGCATCGGGCGGTTCTCTGTGTGGCTGGCTGATTACTCAGCCTTGGGGCCTTGAGCAAGTCAGTCTCCTAGTCTGTGAAATGGGACAACAGTTCAGTATTGCCCTCAGGCCTGCAGAATCCACATTTGACTGAGTGCCTGACACATGCAACTGGTGATTTGCTGTGTGTTAGCTGTTCTCTGACACCCCGTCTCTCTAGGGTCGGGGGTGGGGTGCTGCTGTTCCTGATGCCCAGTTCAAGCCCCACTGTATATTGAGCTCCCAATCTGGAGATGGAGACACAGATGATAAAACCCACCAAAACTCCTGGCGGAGTCCCCACCATTTTCCATTTCCTGCACATTCACCCAGCACCTCCCTCAGTGGAAGGTGTATTTCCTCTTCCCTTCCAGCAGAGCCCTGCTCCCTCCTCTGCAGAAAGAGGACCAGGCTTTCTCTGCTCAGTCCCGGCTCATCCCAGGCGTTTGTTAAAGCTCTTCCCTTCCCCAGAGGATTCCTGGGTCCAGATGGCCTCATGGGTGCCATCCCCGGAGGGTGGTCACGCGGGATGTGGGGTCAGAGTTGTGCTCTCCCTGGGGCCAGACACCACCCGTCTCCCCTCTCAATAGGCCCTTGCTGGCCAGGTCCCTTGGATTGCCTTTGAAGTGTCCATTCTGGTTTTCCCCTCCTAGCTAAATATTTAGGTTTCCTGCCGAACTGTTTAGGCAGTATTGTGTACTTCTGGCTGTTGTCACCTCCCATGGCCACTGTAATCTGGCTAAGGTTGCCTAGCTGACGCCTCCCATTAGGGAGAGGCTTGCCCCCAGGCTAGGCTAGAAGCTGTGTGGGGAGGGGCTTACCTGGGGGACAGGGCCAGCTTGGCTGTTCCTGTAGCCTGGTGGCGGGCCCTGTGGGTTGCAAGGGGTATTGTAGGCCACAGCAGCTGAGGAGGACACAGCGGAGCCCCCTCCCTTTGTCTGTGTGACCGGTGCTTGGGGCTGGAGCTGGCGTCGGGAAACCCTTATCTGAACCACTGTGCAGGGAAAAGCTGATTCTAACATGGATTCTGATCCTCCCCACAGTACTGGTTTGTGCTGTGTGACCCTGGTCAGACTTCACCTCTCTGGACTCTGCTTCTTGGGAGTAAGTTCAGCCTTTCATTCAAGAAGGCTTGGAGAGCCTGTTAAATTAGGCCCAGCTAGACTGCAGGAGCCCTGTGTGGGCAGCGCCATGTCTCCCTACTCAGTTCCTAGCTCAGTAAGTGACTGGCTCAGAATGTGTCTGTTGGGCCCCCCGGGTGCCCAGTGGTGTGCCTGGCTCGGACGGGGAGGCCAAGATTCATGTGGACCTTTGGGTTGGAGTCTAGTCATGAGGGGCCCAGCCTCCTGCCAGGTCAAGGTGGTTACCTGGGTGAATTGAGCCAGGCCGGGCTCTGGCCCCAGAGAACAGAAGGGGAGCGGCTTTATCAAAATTTACGCCCATTTCCTCCTTCTAGCCTTCCAGCCTCACGAGGCGGTGCCAAGTTGCCTGGTGGTCAGCCACAGGCTTTAAACTCACACCGCCTTTGCAAGCTGCGCCCTGAGCCCCTGGCTTCATCAGAAAGTAGGAGTGATGGTATCTGTCTCTCGGGGCGCGAAGACCACAGGAGAACACAAGAGGAAGGTGCGCTACGAGTTCACCTTTAAGACCAGCTCAAGGTTATCTTCTCCCTTTTGAGGGACTTTACAGAACAAACAGCTCTGCTTCTCTGGGTCTGTTCATCGCCAGGAGTCCCCTTACGCCTTTCCCATGGGATGAACAAGGCCTGTCTGCGTGAGCATGCCTAGCAGGCCTGTCCTCCCCAGGGTAGGTGGTTTCTGCTTTCAAGGAACTTGAGAAAGAGCAGAGACCCAGTCCTTTGTGCAGATATTTACCAGGCACATACCATGTGCCCAGGCCTGTTTTGAGACCTGCTGTAAAGGGGATGAGCCGTCCCTGCCTGTCAGGGAATGTCCTCAGACCACGTACCACGAGGGCACGAGGGGTGCGGGGTGGGGCGGAGCAGGGGGAAGGCCAGGCTGTTTGTAAGGGAGAAGGGTGTGTTCCTATAGCCCTTGGGCATGACTGCAGCCTGCAGGCATTAGGCCTTTTCTACCCCATGGCGCACCCCTTGGGGCAGAGCTGACTAGGGACGTTGGCACCAGGGGATGGAGCAGAAGTGTTGCCTGCAGCACCTGGGTGATACCCAGGCTTTGCACCCTCCCCACATCCCCACCCTTGGCCTTACCATGGGTCTCTGCAGACCTACTCACCTAAAGTGCCTTCCTGTGCCCTCTGTGAGGTCTGGCAGTGAAATGTCATCCCTTTTGCTATATGGGAAAACTGAGGCCTGGTGAGAAGCTGGGACAGACCGTCTCTAGAACCAAGCTTGGGTTAAACTAGCTGTGCTTGCCCAGGTCCAGAGCCTTTCTTCGCCAAGCCAAGTTTGTCACCCCACCTCTAATCCCCTTTTGAACAGCCTTTAAATCAAAATCTTGATGTGTGTTAGGGTGCAGAGCACTTATTTCACTTACACTAAACTGGCCTGATTTCCTAAATTGTCCCAGCACACCCTTTCCTTGAGTGCCAGCTTTCCTACGCACTAGTGAGTTTTTCTGAAATAAGAGGCAAAGGTTGAAGTTGTGGTCAACCATAGGCTCAGAAAAAAGGATTTTTTTCTAGGCCCTTCAGAGCCTGGGGCAGAAGTAGTCTGATGTCTCCCCAGGGAGTTTCCCCATCACAGGACCTTGCTCCCCAAGTGTCTGAGCCCAAGGAGCTGTTGTTGGCTGGTTTCTTGGAGGCTGGCAGGGATGGGGGAGGAGGGTCAGGCTCTGGGTGCCACTCCTGGCAGCAAATCATAAAATGTGAGGCTGAAGGGAGCTTAGTGGTTATCTAACTAGCCTCCCTTTAGAGCCCTGAAGCCAAGGCCTAGACCTCGGGAGGTTATGTAACTTTTCCAAGGTAACTGTGCTCACCAGGGCTGGGAAAGTACAATAAAGGAGTAGGTAGAGCTAAGTGGGGCAGTTAGGGAAGGCTTCCTGGAAGCAGAGGCCACAGGAGGTGAAAGGTAGTCAATTACTGCCACGGCAGTCAGGGATCCTGATAGAGTGAGATTGGAACGCTTGACTCAGAAAACCCTCCATGGCTTCTCCCCCAGACTCAGAGCCAAAGTCCTTGCAGCAGCCCAAGTGATTTGGACTCTGTTCCCTGTGTGGTCTTGCCTCTGTCTGGAGCCCTACCCTTGATCCCAGCTCCAGACAGGAGGCCATGCCCTGAGGGTGGGGAGGCATTCTAAAACCCTGCACACTGACAGCACGTTTCAACTTTTACCAAGAACTCAGGTCTATGTCCACTGATAAATAAGTCACCCTGCAGGTGGAGTGGAGGGAGGTGTTCCAGCAGTCAGACCACAGCAGTGACTGCAGCTGGCACCTGGTGAAGGAAAGGCAGGTGGGGGCCATCCCACACCCTGGGGACTCCCAGCCGTGGGACCACAGACAACCACAGACAACGTGGAAACTCATTTTGCAGATAAGGCAACTGAGGCGAATAAGTTATTCAAGGTCACACAGCTAGTTAGTGGCCTGGACCCAGGCCTTCTGGGTCCAGAGCCAGAGCCCTGCCCCACTTAGACCCCGTGGTGTCCTAAATCAGCTTTCCCCTGTGCTGGGCCACCAGCCCCTCCTAGAGACTGAGTTTTCTCCTTGGGCCCTGATGGCTCCAGCTCCCCGGAAGCGGGCTGTGCATGCTTTCTGACCCTTCGCTGAGAACTGCTCTCGTCAGCCTTTGTGGGTTCTGACACTGGTCACTGTTCTGACCACATTGACCATATATAGGTTTGTTTGCTCTTCTCAGCGTGAAAAGTCTTAAAGCAGGACAAACCTGCGTTAGGTTAAGTAGGTGCCGCAGCTCAGGGCGGAGGCCATCAGCTCCATCCCTGCCCTCCAGCCTGTTCCCCTGGCATCCTTACGGACCTGTCAGGCTCTGACCCTTCACTGCAGGGTTTGTGGGTCAGGGGACCCAGAGACCGAACTCTCGAGAAAGAATCAAAGACCTGGAGTCGTGAGGTACAGTTTAGTTTGCCTCTCGGCTATAGGGTTCCTGTCTGAGTCCGCACATTACCTGCTACCGCCCCAGCAGCTAAACCCACACTTGTGACACATCCCTGACTTGGCTTCCCCAGGGCTAAGCCCGAGCTGCGCTGTGGTCTGCACCTTGGGAGGGAACAGCTTTCGTCTTGCCTTTCTCCTGGGGTGTAAGCACTGCTCAGATCTGCCTGCGTGACTGGGGACAGACTGGCTGTTTTGTAGCCTGCTGAGGACCCCGGGGCAGGCCCTTCACGGACTTGAATGTTGATTTTTGGCTTGGGTGCTCCTTGAGTCTGATGCAAGGTTCTTGTTCCTCCCATGCCCCCAGGTACAGGATGGCACCTGTTCAGACCCACTGGAGGAGAAAGAGCGGCAGCCCCATCCCCTCCCCATAGCTCCTGTTCAAATAAAACTCTTGCCTCCCGGGTCGAGGAATGCATCCTGACAGTGTTGGCTTTGGAAGAGTGCCCTCCCCTCCTCAGCATCCCGCCCCCTTTGGAGCAGCGGGTGGAAGGGCTGCCTCTGGCTGAGGGATAGTGCTGAGTGGGCTGAGCAGAGCACGCTGGTGCAGTAATGTCTTGTCAGCACCCCCCGGGGAGCAGGAAAAGGGAGGGTGTCCTGATTATCAGCTTTTCAACACCCCATCCCCCAGACTCCAGCGGCAGCCCTGAGATCTACTGATGAGTGGCCCAGGGACTGGGGATTGGAAGACAGAGCCGGGTCCTGGGCCTGGCTCAGCTGACTTGCTGTGTGACTGGGCCAGGTCACTGCCCCTCTCTGAGCCAGGGACTTTGTTCACTAAGGCCAATTAGACTCTTAGCGCCAGCTGTATGCCCAGTGCTGGTTCAAGGTTGTGGGAATTATGAGACATTATCCTTATCTTTGAGGTTGGGGCCGGGCCCTGCGGTGTATATGAAGGATTATTGAATAGGGGTGCAGCATGTTGTAGGGGACTCGTGTGCTCCAAGGTAGAAACGTTGCCACAGGCTGGGGCCGCCAGGGAAGGCTCCCCTGGGAAGGCTCCCCTGACCCTGGAGTTGGCCTTCTTTTGAGCCCCATCATTTTCTGGTTACCTCCTTCTCCCCCACGTCAGAGCACATTGCACTGGGGGTTGTGCCTTGTCTGCACTCCTTCCCCCTCCCACGAGGCCCTCGACTGCCCCATTGGATCCCAAACCTCACACTGTGTACGAGGGTAATGATTAATGAACATCCGAACTGTGAAGCTGTGTCTCTCTCTCCTTTGGCCTCTGTCCCACCAGCCCCCAAAACCCAAAGGTAGGACTACCAGCGCCCACCTCCAATCTGGAAAACTCCTGCCCCGGGCCCTTCGCATGGGGACCATGCCTGGCCAGATTCTACCCCAACCCAGCAAGCACTCTGGGACGGCCCCCCACCCTGCTGCCCATCACGTGCACGGGGCACATGAGTGGGGACGCTCTGCCCTCTGTTGGGACAGGTCGATAGGTTGTCTGGGGAGGTGCGTCAGCATCCCCCCTACCCTCCCACACCCCTGCCCCGGGCGTGCACCTGTCTGGACCCAGGGCTGGGGCAAGGCAACTTCTGAGTCATGAGGGGCCACTTTTGAGTCCTGCTCTAGGAAGTTTCTGTCTCCACGATGCCAGGGCTTCAGAGTTCGTAGGTCTCAGTCTTGGCATGCCCTCTCTCTTTGGAATGCCCCAGGGCTGAGGGCTCCCTGTGGCCAGACGCCCCGTCTCTTCCACCAGCTCTGTGTTGGCGTCACTGTGTACGTGTCTTAAAATTTTCACTTGCCAAAGCCGGTTTCCATCTGTGTACACACTCCACTCCCAGCCACCGCTGCACTGCGCACAGGTTGATCCCTGCTTATTGAGTGACCTGGTAGGCTCTGGCCTGTGGAGTAGGAGACCCTCAGACAGACCAGCAGGGGCACCTGCTGGGGCCCTGGGGCAGGGGTGGGTTCCCAGGGCTTCGATTTGGTGTTCTCAGTGGGGCTGAGCTATGAGCCAGACTTCAAGTGAGACAAAAACAAGACGGGGGTGAGGGCAGCGGGAGACTCTAGTTTCATGCATGGTGCCGTGTTAGCGTTGAATAGTTGAAACTCGACGTGAAAACAGAAGGCGGGAAGCAGGGTTATCTACGCCTTTTCTTTCTCTGCTTCCCTAGTTTTCCGAAATGCCGTTGTGTTGCTTTTAAAGCAAAGAAATCGAATTTTCTGAAAGGGTAAGATGCATGCGTATCGCGTCAGCCACTTCTACACTGGATATTTTTCATGTACGAGCACACAAAGCACAAATAAACATGGTTCTAACAGCACATGCTCCGAAAACTAGTGTCACTTCTGAAATCGCTAAACAACATGTTATTTTTCAGTTTAGCTGCCAGAGGGGTGGCTTCCTGGGCAGCAGTGCTGTTGAACGCTTTTGAGGGGAAGGGTCTCAAAGACTGGGGAAACCAGGTGGGCTTTCGGTCTGCAGACCAAGAAGTTTGAGATTGGACACCATCTGATGGTCACCAAGAAGGGAGTGTGGTTCCCCAGGAGAGGCCTGGCAGAGCTGGGGGAGTCCCAGGGGCTGTCCCCAGCGTTGGGGTCAGTGTCCCCTACAAGGGAGGGGATCCTCCAGAGGCCCACAGACAAGTATTGTCTTAGCCTCTGTGTCTGTCCAGCTCTTCCGACTCCTGTGGGGGCCCAAGAAGACTTTGCCCTCCTGGCCTTTTGGACTGACAAAAGACACAAGCACAGGAAAGATTTGGGACAGCCCAGGACCATGCGTGTAATTCAGAGCCCAGAGCTTGCTGCAGGCCACGGCCAAGGCTTGGGTGAATCCAGGGGTCCAGGGTAAGGCAGACCCTGCCTAGGTAGGATGCGTTGTGTTTGACTGCATCAGTATGTTAATTACCACCCACAGGTCCCTAATTAATTTTACTTTAACATGATATTACTAACTATTGTGGCTGTTTAATTTTTAATTAAAATTCATAAAGTTTGAATTTAGTTCCTCCATCACACTGGCCACAGTCCGGGGGCTCAGTAGCCACATGGGACTGTTCAGATAGTGTCCCATCAGCACAGAGAGTTCTCTTGGGCAGTGCTAGAATGCTGATGGGATCTGTGGAGGTTCCTAAGGGCACACTGGCTTCTCTTGATGCCTAGTTAAATTCCATCCTGCTCTGGGGTGGATGAGGTCAGAGCTGGCCGGCAGCCTTGGAGTGGGGAGGGTGATGTGCTGAGAACCTGAGGGGGGGGTTGCCCCGTCCCACCCCCCGGGAAACTTTCAGGCTCCTCTGAGGTGAGCATCCCCACCGGTCTGGTTCACAGAAAGCGCGGGTTGGCCGGGGTCTGCTGAGTGCCCTGCCCGCTGTGTCCCATCAGGCTTAGCTGAGTGTGTATTTAGCAAGGACAGTCCTGGCCTCGCCTTGGCTTGTCTGCTGCTTCCTTGTGCTGTCTTCCTCTGTCGTTGTAACTCCTCCCATCTGCCTGTCTGTCTCTTGTTAGACCCAAGGCCCTCCTGGGCAGGGCCCGTGTCTGGCTCTTCCCTTATTTTGCCCACGTCAGGGCACAGGGCCGGTGCTTGGCAAATTCTCAAGGAATCAATCGACCTGACTTCGAGCTGCGTAACATGAGGAAACCTTGCCCAGGACCCTGGTCCCATCTTTCCTTGGGTTAACTTAGGTTGGTAGATCTGTACAGGGGTGTTGGGGGCTGGTATCTGGCCTGATGTGGCATGTGTATCAGGCAGGAATGGCTCCAAAGAGGGGAATGCCCAGAGCCTCGACGTGGGAGGGAAGGTGAAGGGAACCCTGTTCCCATCTTGTCCTCTTGTCCCCCTGCTCTTCCTGGGAGGTAACCCATGAGGGTTACCTAGGGCAGGCCATATCCTGGAAGCCCACTGCTAGATCTCTGGTTTAGCCCACAGTAGCCCAGGCCAGGTGGCCATCTTCAGCAGATGCGAGGGCAAATGGACCTCCCTAGACAAGCCTGAGAAGTGGCCACTCCAGCTGCCACTCAAAGCGTTTCGTGGGAAACTGGGTTCTGCAGGGGGACAGGATGCAGCCACTTGAGGAGCGGGTCTCGCTCCCCTGCTGACCCTCGCATGAATTAGAAATCTGGTGGCATTTGCTTTCCTGTCTCTGAGCCTCCTCTGGCCATGCACAATGCACCCGGAGGCTGGGGGAAAGCCTACCCCCAACGGCAGTGGGTGTTTAGAAACTAGAAGTTCAAAGTCAGGGGCATCTCTAGCTTTGCTGGTGCACCTACTTCACGCTCTTCACGTTCACACCTGCTGAGCCTTTGGACCCATGGCCCTGTGAATTGGTGGGGAGATAGCATTACTCCCGTTTGCTCAGTAATGAAACTGAGGTCTGAGGAATAGCTAGCGCTGTGCAGTAATGAAACTGAGGTCTGAGGAATAGCTAGCGCTGTGCAGGCGTGGGTGTCAAATGTTCCTGCGCGCTCCTAGGAAGGTTGAGGGCTGCCAGAGCCGGGGTGGGTGTTAGGGGGCTAAGCAGCCTTAGCAAATGCTCTTGTGTAAAATTGCAGCCCGGCTGAAGGGGAGCGAGAGAATGTGTGTGTCGAAGGCGTGGTGCTGGTCCTTTCTGCCTCCCGTGGTTCACAATGGGGCTGCCTCAGAGTCAGGACTCTGCTGATGTGCCATCGGGAGAGTTTCCATTTCCTGTGGCCCAGCCTGTCCCTGGTCCTGGGCCCCAGGTTGGAGGATGGGAGGTTTTCCTAACCACCCCCCACCCCAGCACCCCTCACCTCAGCCCAGCCTCTCTGTGCGAGGAGGGCTCGCTGTACTTTTCCATACCTTCAGCACAAAACAGCTCTCTGTTGCTTCACCCTGGTTATGCCCCAGTCAGCCGGGGATGGGAGGCGGGTGGGGGACTGTCCCCGCAGGGTGGAAAAGCTGAGGCGGCTGTGCCTTTGTGCTTTTGTGGCAGCGAAGGCAGGGGAGGCGGGTGGGGGGCACCGGTTGCATGGATCAGGCTCTGTTCCTTTCCCACTGTATTTGGGGATCTCCTTTGTATCTCATCGCTGTGATCTCCAGATAGGGGCCTTGGTGGCCGGAGCCCCTGGTGCAACTGGTGTGGTGAGAGATCTGTGTCCGGCTGTCTGGGGCTTGGGGAGTCTTCACTTCAGGGCACAACCCCCCTTGCATCCGGCCTCGTGATGTTCAAAGTTGTCAGCGTCGTGGTCTGTCTTTGCTCTTGTCTCTAGTTGTGACTCAGTCTTCCAGTGGTGAAATTTGATCTGGGATTTGATCTGCCATTGAGGCAGAAGGCCCCCCACCCTGCAAAGAGTACCATCCACCCCAGAATGCCTGTGCCGTTTCGCTGGTCGTTTCTTGTACAATTTATTCCAGAGACGATGGAGACCAGCTGTTGTCCGTCTCCAGCTGGAGACTGAACCAAAGGAAATGGGCTTGGACTGCAGCCGGGGGGATTTAGGTTAGAGTCAGACAATAAGGAAGGGTTTTGTGACAGGTGGTTGGCCCTCAGGAGGATCTGCAGGGGGCTTCGTGGAGAGGCGTGGGGGTTGGGTCATGCTTGGAGGCAGCAGGGCCAGGTTTTGGGGGGGAAGCGGTGGTTTGTAATAAACAGGCCTGGAGGGTTACTTCATAGGCATGGCGAGACTCCGCTGTCACCTCTCCTGCAGGATTAACACCACCGCCTAGTATCCCCGTGGCCTGTTTTCTTTTCTTTTTTTTCTTTCTTTCTTTTTTTTTTTTCCCATTAGTGAAGAGGTTTACAGTTTAACCATCTGGTCGTCTTAAACAAATTATAATAAGTGGGTAGACTTAATAATCCCTTATCATCAGAACCCTAGCCTTCAAGGATGGGCAGTTACTTATTACCCGGAGCTGCCAGCCACAGGTGAAGGGAGAGGGGTCCCTTTTTTGGGCCCCTGGGTGGAGACAGTTTGACGGTGGTCTGGGGTGCTGTCCTCTGCTGGGTAAGAGGTGAGGGTGTTGGCCTCATCCTTCTCCCAAGGGCGTGGGTGTACCCGGATGGGATGAATGTGGTGAGGCTGCGGGCAGCTTTCATCCCATGGAGGGGGAATCTGGGGGTGTCAGTTGCTGGAGAGCCTTGTCCTCAGGAACCCAGCAAGGGGGCCCAGGGGAGGCGTCTGTGTCCAGAGGAACAGGGCTGGCAGCTCCCAGGGCTCAGGAGAGCTTTATGAAACAGAGCATCGTTTTTCCCCTCTGCTGGAGGAGCCACGAAGCAGCTGCATGCATGGGGCCCGGGGTGTGGGGCGGACCTGTGGCCCTCAACCCTGACACCCATCCTGGGCACCCCCTCTCACCGCCTGCCGGCCTCCTTCCTCAGGAATCCTGATGGTTCCAAAGTCTGCCGTGCAGCTGACTCACCAGGGCTAGGACCTCTGGGGTCTCTGGCCTGGCAGACAGGTAGGGTGGGGTGAGGTGAGGAAAAGGCACTGGGCAGAGAAACACAAAGCCATCACCCCGGGTGGCCACACCTGCCAGGACTGCCAACCTCATCCAGCCAGAACCCATGTTAAATACAGCACCAGCACCCATCTTCGCCCATCTTCATGCCCTGGAAGCGTGGTTGTGGAAGGCATACATCTCAGAGACTGAGTCGTCATTTGGCAAATACCGAGTACCTACTGGTGCCAGGTTCTGTTCTGGGAATGAGGGATGAGTGAAATCTCTGCCTTCAGAGCCTGTAGTCCCTTCGGGGGAGATAAATAGTAGGCCAGATAGCAGATACCTGATAGAATGTCATGGGGCGATAAGTACCGTCCCAAGCCCTGATCTTCCAGGTGGTGGTCGCCAGGAAGGAGGGCATTGCAGGTGACAACTGGCCAGCTCTGTGTTCACAGCTCTGGAGGTATGTGCCCGGGCACAAACCCTTGGAATGGAGGTGGCCTCCCCACCGCCCTGTTCTTCCCAGTTTACTTTTCCACCCAGTGAGCATCCTGGATGCCCAGCACCAAGCTGTGCATTTTCACGTAATCTGTACCCCAACCCAAGGAAGTCTCGGTACCCCCGCTTTCCAGAGACGGAAGGAGAAGCTCAGATGGTGGGAGGACATGCCCCAGGTGACCTGCTGGTGGGCGATGGAGCCAGGAGTTGAACCCATGCGTGTCTGCTCCAAAGGCCAGGCCTTTCCCCGCTCTGCCCCCGTGCCGCCTGCAGAGGGTCCCAAACTTGACGTGTGTGACTTTGCAGTGGATCAGCAGCTTGTGTCGTCCAGGCTAATGTGTGGGCGGGGGCTCTGGAGAATGGGAAGCATAGGGTGGCACAGACAGGGTGGGGCTGCGGAGCTGTTGATGAATCTCCTTCAGGTCATCAGCCCAGGATGGGGAGATGGCAGGTCAGCAGTTCCTGCGACCTCCTTTGTAGCCTGCTTGAGGGCTGTTTTTAGAAACCTTGAGGAGCTGGTGACTTCCTGTGTTTGCTCCTTCCACCCTACTATCAGGTTGGGGTAAACCTAAGGCATCTCTGGGTGAGGGGGGAGCAAAGCATACGCTCATCCAAAATCATCTCAGGATTAGATCCACGGGTGTGACTGCACACCCTTTTATAGCTCTCCATCACCTGTCACCCGTGTCTGCCTGTCTCCCGTCACTCACCTTCCCTGATCCACTTTGGTTGGCATTTCTGAGCCCTGTCCCAGGAAGGGGGATGGGTGGCTTGCTTGTTTGGTGCAAAGGGCCCTCAACTGAGAGTCAGAGGGCTTCCGGCTGGTTCTTCTCTGTGCTTTGTCATCAGCTTGCTGTGTGAGCTCTTCTGTGTCACTAGCCCTCTCTGATCAGTTTCCTCAGTTACAAAAATGGGAATAACAATATCCATTTTGCTTGCCTTGCCCACAGGGTCTTGAGTCTCAGATGAAATTAGGGCCAGAGGAGTGGTAGGTATGAAAGGTGCCTGATTAATGGATGGGGTTTTGGCCAGGAGGCGGGAGATGCTGGCTTTGCCCTCCTCAGCCTTGTTACAGAGGAGTTGAACAGGACCCAGAGAGGTTTGCCGGCTTGCCTGGAAAGGACAAGCCAGGAGCCGAACCCTCTGCGTGGATCTCTCTCTCCCTAGTGACCCATACCCCTATGGGGAAGGACGGGGGTAATCTGCACACCTGGCATGTTTGAGGTGTCCTGGCTGAGTAATTTCCTGCCCTCGAGTTGTTGACCCACTAGTAGGAAGATGTCTGCTGGCATCAGTCAAAGTAGAAAGATGTCAGATACTCCCAGGATCTGGATTCTGGGGGCAGAGGAGGGGCCAGGTCATGAATCCAGGCCAAGCATCCCAGAGAGGGAAGAGATACTAGCACAAGGCCATGGGGTCGGGCCACAGCCACCCAGAGCAGGGCAGTGGTTGTGAATTGGGGGTAGGGAAGCTGCAGGTGGATGAAAGGTGCCCCTCTTGTCATTTAAGCCTCACTGCATGTTCCCCCTGCCCCAAGCGCTTCAGAAGATGAGGCAGGGGGTGGAGTTTCAGAACATGGCTCCAGGGGGTTATCTGGTGTGTGTGTTTGGGTGGGAGGGGGCTCTTTCCTACTCCCCAGGGCCGGCTCTCAGGCAGCAGGACTGTGGAACCGGGACTGGGTCCTTGAGGTCCCCTGGGTCTGCACACGCAGGGATTTCCAGTCTCACTCATCAGCTCAGCCCTCCAGGTGCCTGAGAACACTTGCTGACGTCCCATCCTGAGCTCAGGCCCCACCAGCCCTCGTCTGTTTGTTTTAGCCAAACCCCCGCAGCCCACCCGTGGGGGCAGCCAGTCCCTGCACTGCTCTGCCCTGGCCTCAGCTCTCATGGGAGGGGCGCCCAGCTGCCCCGGGGGAGGGGGGAGTGTTACCGTCCCAGCCTGAGAACAATGGGGGCAGGGTCACCTGCCTTGTTTTCATTGTCCCTCCTGAGTGCAAGCAGGGCCCCCGGGCCTGAGAAAGTCGGAAACCCAGAGGTTTCTGCTGAAAACGCGCTCACCTCTGGCACGGGCTTTCCCCCGTGAGCGTGAGACCTTGCAGCACCTCTGAGCTCTGCAAAGGCTGCTGAGAGATGGCCCAGGAGGGGAAGCCCAAGGGTGGATGGGAGGACAGTCATCCATCCATGGCTGCTGTGCTGACCCCTGGGGCGGGGCTGGACTAGGCCTTCCCCCTAACAAGGAGTGAAGGTAGTTCGGGTCTGGGGCAGTGGTTTTGAAATCGGCTGTACATAATATTAGAGTCACCTGGGGCAGCTTTTAAGCATCCTAGTTCCCAGTCCACACCCCAGGCCATTTCTGTCTGAATCGCTGCGGGTAGGACCCAGGCATGAGTATTTCCCCAGGCTCCCCCTGGGTGATCTCCACGTGCAACCAAGTTAAGAAGCAGTACTGTAGGGACCCCTCGAGCGTGCCTTGAGGGTGAGGGTGGGATACACTTTCCACCTTGCCTGATGAGGGTGTGTGGGTTTCTGGGGTTGGGGGGATTGTATTTTGTACACCAGGCGCGTCCTCTGGCTGGCTGCTTCCTCCCTGGGCTGAGGGAGGGCAGCCTGGCCAGCACCAGGCAGGTTACTTTAGGGACCAAGGCGAAGTGAGGCGCCTTCCTCATCCTGCAGTGGGATCTGGGAGGGAATGAGGAATAGGGCTCGCTTCTGACTCGGGCAGCCCGGCTTGCCGGGGGCTCAGGAAGAGCTGGAGCTGGTGACCAGTGAGCTGAGTCCTGAGAATGAAAATGTATTTTCTCGAATGTGCTGTGGATTTTCCTGGAGCTTGGGAGGTGCTGAACTGGGCCCTGAAGTCGTGGTTCTAGGCAGAGGAAAATGTGAATTGTCCCCAGACAGGGGGACCCCTGTAGTCATAGGCCAACCTCCTCATTTTACAGAGAAGTCACGTTGGCGGAAGTCAAGGGTTCCTGGAGGGTCTCGGTAAGCAACGTGAGCCGCACCGGGGTCTTCCTGGCTGTACATTGACTTCCTAGTGCACCAACCGAGGCTGCAACAAGTTGTCTTTCCTTCGTTCAGCTAAAAACATTATAAATATCCGGGTAGGCATTGGAGCAAAACTGAAAATGCAGATAAGCAAACCAGAAGTCTGCCAAGTCCACATTACAAGAGCCCAGGTCTGGTCGTAACTGAGATGAGGTGCGGCCCTGCTGCACCTGACCCGCAGACACCTGCTCCCCTCCTGGGAGAGACAGGGCCCGGGTGAGCCAGGCCTGCAGCTGGTGTAGGTGTCAGGGTGGCACCACTGGGCCCTCGCCAGTGCCCCACTCATAAACTGGGCCCGCCCCCCGAGCCACACCTGGTCACCTGGGCTGCAGGGAGAGGGCGGGAGGAATACCGAGGATGCCTTCTCCCTGCCCGCGCATCCTCCCTCCTGGATGGGGAGCTGGAAGGCTGAGCCCGGCACCCACACCCATCACCCCCACTTAGGCAGCGGTGAGGGGATGAATCACCTGTGGAGCTTGTTAGCCACTCGGCGCCCAGGTCCACCGCACAGAGTAGCTGCGAGCGAGGCCCAGGCATGGTATTTATTTAAACTCCCAGGTGGTTCCATTGGGCAGCTGGGAATGAGAGCGGCTGCCTCAGGGACCGGGTGGTATCCAAGGTCTCTGAGCCTCAGTTTAGCATCTGGAAACAATTCCGATGCCCCTCCCCCGCCCCCCGCTTTAGGAAGGTTTGAGAAGCTGAGTCAGCGCGAGAGAGGGAGAGTGAGAGTGAAGGTAATTGAGGGCTTTGATAATAGTCTTCAGTCCTCTAATTCGTCTTGGGAATAAGAGAGGTAACAGGTGCTCACCTTCTTGCCAAGGTACTTTGGGTCTGCCAACAGTCCCCGAAAGACGGTCAGAGGGAGGGCTGGCCAAATAGCTGGACGAGTGAGCTCTACCCGCAGCCCCCTGCCTGCCCATTCCCCCTCCTTACACTGCGGCAGGGAGCCCCAGTACATGGGATCTGGGGCCCTCCCCTGCCCCCTTTATCTGTTCATCAGTTCGTGGTGTTAAAGGTCAAAAACATTGTTCTGAACGAGCCCAAACTCTTAATATATTTGCCTGAAAAGTGCCTGCGTTAGGTTTACTAATCTCCACTTCGGTCTGTTCTGTTCAGAAGCGCCCCCAACTCCCTCGGCCCCCTACCCTGAGGAGGTTCTTTGTTAGATAACAGATGGACGTGCAGACAGATGTGGACACGCAGGAAGGAAGAGCCCAGCCCAGAGCAGGGGGCGGATGGGCATTCGGCTGCCTTGTGAAGCTGGGGGCAGCTTGGCGGGGGCTTCAGGACTGGGGTTCAGAGAAGCCACCACGCCTGGCCTCGGCCTCACCTGGGGAACGCAGCGCGAGGACCAGCGTGTGGCCTTGCTCCCTCCGCAGCCGGCCTGCCTTGCTTGGCTGTGCGGGAAACCGGCCAGGGTGGCGGGGAGCCTCTGGCGGGCAGAGGTCCGGAGAGATGGGCCTTCTGACGGATGGGGTGGCACATCCTGGGTGTGCCTCTGCCAACTCAGGGGGAGCCTTAACACACACCCCGACCCCCAGGTCCCCCGACTCGCTGTCCGGGGGCCCAGGAGCACCTACCTGCTAGCTTCGGTGTCCCTGTTCTCACCCAGGCTTGTCCTGCAGGTGCAGAGAAGTAAACCCCTCGACCTTTGATTTACCTTTGGGGACAAGCGGTCTTCCCCCCGGGGTGTCGGGTCACCACTGGGTCTGGTTTCCTCATGACACTGACTGCAGGTACGTTCATTCAGTGCTTCCAGTGTCCTAGGTGCTTTTCATGTTTGGGGTAGGTGCTCTTTTTGGCAGATGGAGGAACTAAGGCTGATAGGCTGTTACTTACCCAGAGACTTGGTGCCAGCAATTGAGAGAGGACCGCCCCCTGCCCAAGTCACACCCAGGTCAGCCCCACATTTCCACGATCTTCTCCCAGAAGAGGGCCAGGTCTGGTTCGAGAGAGAGGCCTGTCGCCCCCCCTTTATATTCCTTTCCCTGTTCTCCACACGTCCACAGCCCCCTAGGAGAGTTTCTGGAGGGGGCAGGCCTCCCCTTCCTGCAGGAGGGACAGTCCCTCCAGTCACCCCAGGGACTCTCCCAGCCCCACTGCCACCCGCTCTGCCCTCTTGGACGAGGGGGCCTTTGTTTGCCTCCCTCACCTCACCCCTTCCCAGCCCCCGGCCCCCAGGACCTTCAGCCCCCCTGCCCTCTCTTCTTGCAGCCTGCTGACCCCACCCTTCCCTCCCCCCCGACACGTCGGATGCCCTGCATTCACCCCCTGACCCCGCCAGCCACACTCTTACTGGGGTCTGACTGTGCTTCCCGCCCTCTTGCTGGATAAAGCCCTGCCCCTTGTTGCTGATGAATTTATTAAATCCACCTGCAGAATAATGCTAGGAAGGTGTTGAAGGAAGGACATGAGAGGGTGAGCCAGTCGAGGTCAGAGGAGATATCCTCATTCATTCAAGTTCGTTTACTCACTTCTTTAACAAATGTTTGTTGAGCACCTACTATGTGCCGGGCAGTGTCCTTGGCTCTGGGGATACCGCAGATAAAAGTCCTGCCCTCATGGAGCTTACCTTCTGGGGGGTGGTCTCTGCATTCCCATGGATGTTTCCCTTGCGTTTGCCTGGTTGTGTTCTAGAGACCCGGCTTCACTTCTGTAGCTGAGAAGCCCACCCTGCACCCCCTGTCCCCTCTCCCCAGCTGTGGACAGCACAGGGGTTACGAGCCAGACTGCCTGGGTTCACACTCCGGCTCCACCACTGCCTAGCAAGTTACTTACTTAGCCTCTGTGCCTCATTTTCCTCAGCTGTAGATGGAGGTGAGAGTACCTACATTACAAGGTTGTAAAGACTCAACAAGCCGAGTGATTTAAAGTGCTGTGATTGTGCCTGTCATAAAATAGGTGCTCAGATATCAGCTACTATTCAAATAGGAGCTATCATCTATGAAAGGAGGAGGAATCCACCATGCCCTGCCCACCTCCCAAGGTGGCTGGGAGGGCCAGGTGAGAGGGACATTAAAGGCTCTTCCTACTCCGCCAAGCACCGTGCACACATGACATTGGTCTCATTCCCCTTCCAGGCCGGAGGCACCAAGTGAACGGAGGCGGAATGAATTAGGGATGGATGCAGCCAAGGATGGTGAGGGGCGTCCGCTTGTGTACCTCGACGCAGCGTGGATCCGGTGGAGGCTGGCATCCAGGGCATCCTGGAGGCCGATCCTACATGGCAGGAAGGGGCCCCTGTGACCTGAGCGTGAGGTCTGCCGCGGGAGCTGGAGGCAGGCAGGGCGGTGGCCCTGTGGGTGCCCCTAGCTGCTGTCCGCAGGCAGGCTGCCACCTGGACTTGTTTTCCCCACTGGCCTGATGAAGGCAAAGGCCCGACCTCAGCCCCGCTGCCCGTGTCTGCAGGTGGGCAGCAGGTACGGGATGTGCCCTCCCTGCAACTCTGCAGAATGAATCTCCAGGATGGGGAGGCCTGGCACTGCCTCCGCACAGGAAACCCCGGACCCCTGGGGGATGAGGCGCCGTGGGGAACCCAGATTGCATGGACAGCGAGATTCTGGGAGGGTGGTGTCTGGGGCAGCATGTTGCCTGAGCCACAGGCAGGGGCGGGAATGTCTCCCCCCGGAGGGCTCAGGTCTGAGTGGATGGGCTGGTTTTAGGGCACTGTTTTTCCAGGTGGTGCGAAGGGGTGGAGGTATGCACTGGCCTCCTTCCTGTGGCCTGTGTGGGACAGGGGTGGGGTACCAGCGGCCAGGGCCCAGATGAGGCAGGCTCTACTCCTGGCTTCCTTGCTTTTAGCATCCCGACCTTAGGCTACTTTCTTAACTTCTCAGACTTAAGTCCTCGTTTGCAAAATGGAAAAGATGATGGTGTCTTCCCAGCAGGATTCTTTCCTCCTTAAAGATGAGCTGAAGGCACCTCTCAGTAAATCACAGCCGCTTTATTATGAGGGTGACGGGTGGGGAGGAGAGCTCTATTCCATCCTCAAACCAGAGGCGGGCCTGGGCTGTGTGCGGCATCCCCCTCTCCCATCACTCTCTAGGGATATGTGGAAAATGAAGATATTGTCTTGTGTGAATTTGGAAGCCAAGTTAAAGAATCCTGTGACTGAACAGGGGCCGTCTCCTGAGAAAGCTGTTTCCCTAACCCCGGGGGACGGGATGCTGTGTCCAGTGGCTCCCCCTCACCCAGGGATGGCCTCAGTCCTGGGTCAAGCCCCTCTCTTCTGGGGGACCTCTCCACCGGCCAGTGGGACCCTGACCGTAACCAGTGAGGTGTTCCGACTGAAGCCACAGCAACACGGGGTGGGAGCAGGGAGCAGGCAGCCCAAGTTCACATCCGGACCTCTGCTCCCCAAGCCTAGCTTTCCTCCTCTGTCAAGTGATGCCTGGCAGAATCGCAGGAAGAGCCCGTCAGGGAACATATAGAAAAGCCCCAACAAGAGGCGTCTGATGCACGGCAGCCCTAAAATCCTGCCTGTCTCCCCAGCATTGGGATGGAGCCAGGCTGATTCCCAGGCCAGCTGCTTGGGACCCGTGGGCAGAGCGAAGGCAACAACAGGGGTGCTGGGGGCGTCCAGGGACAGGGAGAGCAGCGAAGGGAGAGAGGTGGGGAGCCCGGCTGACTTGCAAGAGACAGTCTAGAACCTGGCCCAGTTCTGCCAGTTAACCTCTCAGCCACAGTCTCCTGACCTGACCAGTGGACATAACTACCGCCACTGGCCTGTTGTCAGGGTGAGTGGTGCTTCTGGCCCTGGGGGACTTAGGGCCCTTCAGAATGTCCCCTTTGTCTGCCCCCCCTCTGGGTGACCATGGAGAGATAATGGAGGTCAGGGGGACAGCACGTGGGGCTGTGGCTCCCTGATAACCCAGGGCAGAGGCTGGGTCTGAGGGCTGTGCCCCAAAGGACACATCCTTGGTGGGGTGAAGAGCAGGAAGCCAGCTTTTCTACTGCAAAGCTCCCAACCATAATGCCCTCTTCAGTTACCCTGTTTTGCCAGCTCTAACGTCTGTTGTCTCCTTAGCCCTTACTAAGCGATTCCCAAGTCACAGATCACCTTTGGCAATCCATCCAGTGTTATCTCAGTGGGGGCAGCATGGTCGTGGCGTGTGGGGCTGTCCTGTGGGTGGCAGGGCATCTCACCTCTCTGGTCCCTGCTCGCCTCATGTCAGGAGCACCCCCAGCATCCACTAGAGTAGATGTGTGGGGAGGACAGGGATTTCGTCCCTTCACTGCTCTCCCCCTGGTGCCCGGACCAGTGCCCGGCACATAGGCAGCATTTCCAAACACTTCCAGAGGGTGCTACCACCCCAGTTGAGAACCCCTGTTCCAGTCACACCTTCACCATCGCTGATGTGTGCTGGTCTCCCTGGGTCTAAACACTCTCCATGATCGGAAATGGAGGACTGCCAAGGGCAATCCATTCTGAGGTAGCTCGTTATCCAAAACAGCCACCCCCGTTCCCTCTGGCACCTTGGCCCACCGGTTAACATATCATGAAGTCCGACACCCAAGAATGGAGCAGAGTGCCCCCCATGTGGCCTCACCTACAGAGGACAGTGGGCTCGTTGCCTCCCAGCCCTGAAGAGAGAAGGTATTGACACTGCCTGAGATTGTATTTGCTTTTCTTTTGGCAGCCATACCAGTGTTGGTTGGTTGGTTTGTGGTCAGCTGAAACCCAAGGACTTTCCCTTTCAACCCTGTATGGGTCAGTGCCTTCTAACCCAAAGTGTAAGACATGAAAAATTTAAAAGACAGCCATATCTTGTTAGTTTGGGCCCATTTTTCCAGTCCAGATGATTTTGAGTCCCAAACTGCCGTTGCAGTGTGTTAGCTATCTTCCCACCCCAGCCTTGTCCCAGTTTTGCATCCTTTGTAGATGAAACTGGTCAGCCATCTTTGTCCTTACTGTGTTGGGGATTAAAAGGCTGAAGAGGCCTGGCCTTTGGCTTAATGGAGACCTCAGGCCAGGCAGATAATGATCAGTACTTCTTGGGGTTGTTTATCTGCCTTTACGTGGACCCGGATTAACCCCGGTTCCTCCCTACATTTCTCTGTCTTGTCCACGTGAATATCTTTAAGCCCATCTGTTCAGTTGCCTTGCTGCTATCCAGACTGACTGCATTCCACTGAACTTCAAGGCTTTGCAGCCTCTTTGGAGTGGGAGATGCACTTAGCTGAGCACGACTTGCTCTGGTGAACCTGTGCTAGTAGCTTCCAGTGCCCACCACTTCCTCTTTGAATATGCCAAACGTTCTGCTGTCTCCAAAGAAGAGTCAGCAAGAGTTCAGGTTTGAGTTTCTAGAATCCACCCTTTTCGTTCGTATGAGAAGGCAGGGGGTAGGGTGGCGGGGGGCAACTTGTCTTCTGACATCTTTCCTGTTCCTCCGGGATTCCATGGGGATGACCAGGGGTGGTGCCCCAGGCCCACGATTTCCTGGTCAGTTGTCATCCGTCTTGGGCTGTGCTTCCTGACAATGCTGCACTAACCCCCCCCCCATGCCCCCCCCCCCGAAGATGGATATCTGAGATAACAAAGGCTGCGGCCAAAGGGAGCCGGTAGTTCTGCTTTCCCTGCCATCTGTTTAACATTAACATTCAGGGCCCTGGGACTTTTCATTCTCCTGTTTCGAACGTGGATTTCATGGTTTAGAAAACCTTTTGAGTGGACCTCCAACAGGATAGACCTGTTGGCCTCTTCGTATCTGAACGTCCTGGTGCTTTTGCGTGGAAGTGGCCTGGCCGGCTTGGCGGCCGCTCTCTGAGGGCAGGTGAAGGCAGCCGCCCCCACTTCCCACTTTGCAGAGAGATGCTCAGGAAATGGCAGGGGGAGGCAGGGCGGTGAGTCCTGTGGTTTGACGGCCTGTCAGATGAGCACGTCATCATGGAAAATTCCTTACAAAGTCTGCAGATCCGTTTACACAGGCCTGCCGCTGCAAACTGCACATTCCTTCAGGACAACCCACCCTTCCCTCTTTTCTCACCAAACTTCAGTCCTGCCGCAGGGAGAACTCCGGTTTTTCCATCTCCCTCCTGCTTCCGTCCCTCACTCCTGTCTTTTCTCGGTCCTAGGCTTGATTTTTAGAGGCAATTTGGCTGAGTTTCTGGTTTCTTAGCTGGTCCATCCTGGGGCTCTCCTAGGGGGCAGGGGCAGGACCCCAAATTGAGAGTGGATCCTGGCCCCTCCTCGGGAGCCACCTTCTGAGGTCCGGGTCCTGCCAGTGGTGGGTGTGGGTGAAGGGAGGTAGCGCAGGAGGATGGGGTACGGGCAGGGCCTGGGCGGTGAGCAGGTTTGGCAGCTGCCTGTGTTCCTGGAACAGTTAAGGAAGGCCTCTCTGGGTGCCTCCCAGTGTACTTCCCCAGGTGACCTCTCACCTGCTGCTACCCATAGTTGCCGGGAGCTCCGTGGGGACTCATAGCATGAATTTGTCACCCTGAAAAGTACACACCATCTTCTGATGACCTGTCCTGGCCCAAACCTTGAAGTTGCTCAGCCCAGGGCAGAGAAAAAGGGATCCAGAGAAGGGAGGGAAGGGGGAGCTTGTAGGGGGGAGAGGACAGTCCCAGGCATGGGAGAAAGGAGGCCAGCTGATATGTCCGCCCTCGGAGGACAGACCCAAGAGCTTACCGAGCTGACCTTAGCAGGTGTCCTGACAGTGGGGGTGAAAGGCATGTCGGGTGTGGGGGGCGGTCCCTCCCAGGCCAACCCTGCAGTAGAATGCTTTTCCGGAGGTCCTCCTGTTTGTCTGCATCACATCTGCCTTCTTTCAGAGGCAGAAGAGTCTGCTGCGGTTCTCAAACTGTGGTCCCGGGACCACAACATCAGCATCACCTGGAACCTTGTTAGAAATGCACATTCTCTGACTCCTTCCCAGACCTACTCAATCAACCTCTGGAGGTGGGGCCCAGCAGGCTGTACTTAAGAAGTCCTCCAGGTGATTCTAGTAAGTTTGAGAAGCACTGGCTCAGTGAGAGAAGGCACTTTGGAGCCGGATTGCCAGGGTTCATATTCTTACCAGCTGTGTGACCTTGGGCAAATCACTTAACCTCTCTGATCCTCTATAAAATGTTTCACCACCTGTAAATTGGAGACAGTAACTGTCACTTTGTTATTGTGATGATTAAATAAGAATGCTTATAAGGAAGTTTATAAAGTGCTGACCTCTTCTCTGACCTTCATTGTGTCTCTCTTTTTAGATAGTATCTGATGCTGCAGGACAGGGTGTGGCCATCACAGGGAACCAGACCTTCAACAACTGGAACTGGCCCAACGCAATGATTTTTGCAGCCACGGTCATTACCACCATCGGTAAGTCTTCTGGGACCTTCAGGATACCTACTTCCACGTCCGAGCTCCCCAGAATCTTGTAAGAGTCCAGCTCTGGTCACATGGCCTTGTCAAGGTTAAGATCAGGCCAGCTGCACTCTGCCCTTCTGACACGTCCCTGGAGATTTAGTAAGTCCTTGGTGACTGGCCATGCTTAGGAGACTATTTTCTAGAAGTCCTGACCTGGGCTTTGGAGTAGAAACAACACAGCTTGACAGCCAGAGTTCGAGCAGGTTGCTCACTGCACAAATGCACCCCGTGCTTATTCACCAGTCTGGGTGTCTGTTTTGGTCATCTATGACTGCATCACCAACCACCTCAGAAGTTAGTGGCTTAAAACACAATTTATTATTATTGTTGGCCATTCTGTGAGTTGATGGGGTTTGGCTGGTTGGTTCTTGCTTGAGGTCTCTGATGCCGTGGTAGTTGGAGTGGCTGGGGCCGTGGTCATCCAAAAAAGCCCAGTTGGCTGGAAGTCCAAGATGGCTTCTTCTATTGCATGTTTGGTAGTTGATGCTGGCTGTTGCTGGGGAGCTTAGCTGGGGATGATTGAGCATCTCACAGTATGGCAGCTGGGTTTCAAGAGGGAGACTCCCCAAAGTGAGCATTTCAGGAGATCAAGGGGAGAAGCAACAAGGCTTCTGATACGGATTTAACTGACTCAGGGTCCCTTCTGCCACATTCCATGAACAGGTCACTAAAGCCCAGATTCAGAGGGAGGGGAATCAGAGGCCAGCTGGATGTGAGCATAAGAAGGGACGGAATTAAGAATCGCCGTCTTTGGAGACCGTCTACCACAGTGCTTCTGGGGTGTCTACCCAGAGAAACTACTAACTTGTACCTTGTAGCTTGCGCAAGGGTGCCATACGGACTCGTGGAGGACTTGCTGATGGTGGAGGCTTAGTCCGCCTTCAGAGAGCTCCCAGTCTGACGGAGGAGACATACCGTCATAGTTGCTATAAATGATCCCGATCATAGCATGGTCAAGGGAAATTTCACTTCTGAAGCATTGATATTAATCAGTGTCATGTGGTCTTAGGGAATGGGCTTTCCTCGGGCTGGGTGTGTGGCGGGGGCGGCCGAGGGAGGTGCCACTCCGAGTCCGGGTCCATCACCCCCGCCGTGGCTCTGTTGGCCTCACTCTCTTCTTTTTCCTCAGGCTATGGCAACGTGGCCCCCAAGACCCCCGCCGGGCGCCTCTTCTGTGTCTTCTATGGTCTCTTTGGGGTGCCACTCTGTCTGACGTGGATCAGTGCCCTGGGCAAGTTCTTCGGGGGACGTGCCAAGAGGCTGGGCCAGTTCCTCACCAAGAGAGGCGTGAGCCTGGTATGTCCCCACCCCTAGGTCCTGGGCAGAGATGGGGGGACCCTGGCAGGTGATGAGGGGGTGGGAAGGATCTAAGAATTGGACAGAAGTGTCAGGACAGGTGGCAGGGGAGCAGTTTCAGAGCCCGCTGCCCTCCTGGGTGAGGCTGGGAGCATCACCACCACCCCCCTCCCCTGGGCAGTGAGCCTCCCAGGCCTGGCGCCCAACCGGCCTCACCTCTGGCTGCCTCCTCGGCCCTCTGGGTGTTCTGCTGGGCTCCCCCCGGTCTCCACCACCGTCTGACTTGGTCTCCCTACCCTTTCCCCTCAGCGCAAGGCGCAGATCACGTGCACGGCCATCTTCATCCTGTGGGGCGTGCTGGTCCACCTGGTGATCCCACCCTTCGTGTTCATGGTGACAGAGGAGTGGAACTACATCGAGGGCCTCTACTACTCCTTCATCACCATCTCCACCATCGGTTTCGGCGACTTCGTGGCCGGTGAGTCCTGCCCCTTGCCTCTGCCTCCCCACCCTGTCTTTCTCTGCTTCTCCTCCAATTTCAATGCAGCTGGCCTTTACCGGGGGCCCTGGTAGGCGTCCAGTGTCCTGGGCCTCCACCCAGTGGGATCCTGCCAGTTGCAAGAGGAAACCAAGGCACAGAATAATTGCAGACGTTTTCTATTTCTCTTTCTTGGAACGTGGATTTTCCCTCCTTCTTCTCTGTTCGTGTTTGGCGTCTGGTCTCTTCCTCTCTTCTCCCCCGTCTCCTGAGCTTAGGTGCTTAGGTGCACTCGGGGCTGGAGGTAGAGCCTTCTGCCTGCAGGGTCCACGTCACAGCTGCCTCCTCCCATCATTCCCAGGCGCTGAGGGGGCTGTGCTGGACGCTTGGCTCAGAGACCAGAAACTTTGCTCTTGCCACTGGCAGCTTAAAGACCAGAGAGGCCTTCCCCCAAGCTGCCCTGCTCCCTCGGGGCCCGGACCCTCCCTCCCTCCCACTCCTCCCCTACTTAATCCACACGGGCGATAAGATTCTTTGGCCCCTTTGTCTGTCGGCTCCAGCCACTCATGTCCCTGTGCCTGTGGCCTGCACAGCATCTTGATTCTTAATCTTCCTGACGCCCCATTTGGCTGCACTGGCCCAGTGGCTGCTCCCTCAGTGCCTGCTGCCCTGCCCAGCTGACCTTCACCTCTGCTCCAGGACCTCCGATCTCTCCCCTCCCCCTTCCTAGGGCCAGGGACAGGTCACTACCCTCCTGCCCCATTGTAAGGGGAGACTCGGAATGCTGGGAGGGGGCGGCTGAGTGGGTGGGAGAAGCAGGAAAGAGAGGCCTGAACACTCCACTGACCCTGGCAGATCTGAGCCTGCTGTCTTAAGAGAGAAATTTAGAAGGACGCACAGCCCTGCCATTGTCTAGCTGTTGGGGCCCAGAGCAGGCTAAGGAGGACCCTTCGTATCAGGGAAGCACGGAAGGGTGTTTAATCATACTTTCTCGGCTCCAGCAAGACACCAAACCACTGCCTCAGTTTCCCCATCTGTAAAATTGGTTTAAAAAAAAAAGTAACGGTGCATACCTCACAGGGTTTTGGACAATCAGATGAGTTGCTATTCATGGGTGCAGTGGATAGGGCCCGGTTATATTAGTGTGCCCCGGTTGTCATCATAACCTGCTTAGGACCGGAGTCCTGAGCAAGGTTGACAGCACCTCCTGGCTGGAAGGGAGACAGCCCTTGCTCTAAGGGAGCCCCACTCCGGAAGTGGCCCCCTTCCTCCAGTTCCTTTTCCAAGTTTCTCCCAGTCTCAGGGCAGGAAGGGGGACGCAGGATACGTAATAATGTGGATCAACATGCCTGGAAGTGTAAAGTGAAATCTCCGTGATCCTGGAGGGTAGGGGAGTGACCAGAGCTGTGCAGGGTGACCTGGGAGGGCTCCCTGGAGCAGGTGTCTGGAGCCTGGCCACGGAAGTGGGGGTGTGGAGAGGGCAGAGCCCTCCAGGCCGTAGGAGGAACCAGTAGGACGAGGGTAGATACAGGAAGTCAGGAGGCAGGCCAGACGTCACCAGAAGGAGAATCAAGGCCGTCCAGGATATTTCCTGCTAGGACCCGTGCTCTGGGACATCCCGGGCCCAACTGTCATCCTCACTTATATTAACTTAGTGAGTCCATCCCCACTAAGGATGCCAGCTGCCCTGTCACTTACTTTCTAACCAGGTTTTAACTGAACTGTAACACGTACACCCAAAAAGTACACAAAACAGCCAAGTGTCAGTGTCGGTGAATCATTGAAAGGCCGACATTCGTGGCTTAGCTCCTGACCTGAGTGCCGGCTCCATCACCAGCCTCCCCAGAGCCCCTCCCCCTTGAAGCTCCCCCACCCCAGGGAGACACTCTCCTGACCTTTGATAGTTGAGGAAGCTCAGGCAGGGGTCTGGGACAGGCACGTGAGTGACCAGGCCAGGGTTCTCGGGACGATGGGGCGTCCGGCTTCTAGCACAGGCCTCCTTTCTTTCTTGGTGCATCCGTATCGGTGTTCTGTGTTCTTGCGCTGTGTCCACTTTCAGGTGACACGGCTTTTGGCCTTTGTGTGTTTCCGGGTCCCCGCTGGCCCTTCCCTGACCCTCTGGGCTTCCTGACCCGTCCTCAGGTGTGAACCCCAGCGCCAACTACCACGCCCTGTACCGCTACTTCGTGGAGCTCTGGATCTACCTGGGGCTGGCCTGGCTCTCCCTGTTTGTCAACTGGAAGGTGAGCATGTTTGTGGAGGTGCACAAGGCCATTAAGAAGCGGCGGCGGCGCCGGAAGGAGTCCTTCGAGAGCTCCCCACACTCCAGGAAGGCCCTGCAGGTGGCAGGGGGTGCGGCGTCCAAGGACGTCAACATCTTCAGTTTTCTGTCGAAAAAGGAGGAGACTTACAACGATCTCATCAAGCAGATCGGGAAGAAGGCGATGAAGACGGGCGGGGGTGGGGAGCGGGTCCCAGGGCCGGGCCTGGGGCCCCAGGGGGGTGGGCTGACAGCCCTGCCCACCTCCCTGACCCCCTTGGTGGTCTACTCCAAGAACCGTGTGCCCAGCCTGGAAGAGGTGTCCCAGACGCTGAGGAGCAAAGGCCATGTGTCTCGGCCACCCGGCGAGGAGGCCGGGGCGGGGCCCCCCGAGGAGGGCTCCCCGACCTCTGAGGAGCTCATTAACCAGCTGGACCGCATTAGCGAGGAGGGCGAGCCGTGGGACGCCCAGGACTACCACCCGCTCATCTTCCAGAATGTCAGCATCACCTTTGTGAACGAGGAGGCCGGCCTCTCGGACGAGGACACCTCCAAGTCCTCACTGGAGGACAACCTGGCTGGGGAGGAGAGGCCCCAGGAGGGGGCCACGGCCGAGGTGCCCCTGAACCTGGGCGAGTTCCCCTCGTCGGATGAGTCCACCTTCACCAGCACTGAGTCAGAGCTCTCCGTGCCTTACGAACAGCTTATGAACGAGTACAACAAGGCAAACTGCCCCAAAGGCACGTGAGGTGGGGCCGGCTCCCCACCCCACCTTCCATGGCTTCTCTTCTCCTCAACCTGGGGTGTCCTACTGTGGCTGGGACCCTGGCCCCTGGTGGGGTGTGGCCCTGGAACTGGGAGTAGGGGGCCAGGGGCCTTCCTCACCTTCATCCCCTGCAGCTAGATGCTACCGGTCAGACATGGGGCACCCAGGACAGGGCCTCTGTTCACCAGCGGAACGGGCGCCCTGGCAGCGGGAGGCGTCTGTCCTGAGCATGGTTGGGGGATCTGGTGGTTCACGGACGCGTGGGCTGGCAGGACTGATCCCGGGGAGGCCTGCACCTGCGTGGGTCGTTGCCCAGTCATTCAGTTAAGACTGTCTCACGGTTCTCTTAGGTTGGGGGCCTTGGCCGTTTGAGTTCACCAGTATTAACAGGTTCCTGTGCGCCCAGCACTGAGCCAGAGAGAGGGTGAGGGTGGTGTAAGACCCTGGTGGGGTTGGGGGCTGGGCACTTCAGCACCTCAGCAGTAGTGGGGCCCCGCCTGGGGCACGTGTTTAACCGTCCCCCAGTCCCACCTCGTCTGCCTGGCTGTCGCCCATACTGCAGACCTCAGTAGGGAGGAGGCCATCTGGGGAAGGGGAGCTAACAGGCAGGTGCTGAAACACTCCCGTTACGGGGAACTCAGAGTAAGTCCCAAGTGTGGCCCAGCATCTCAGCCCTTGTGTGGATTTACTGGGATGGGGCGCAGCCCAGAGTCCGGTTCCCTGTCCCAGACACCCTTTGGCCAAGCAATGGCAGGCGTGGGCTTCTGCCTCCCAGGAAGTGGTGGCAGAAAGAGAGGCTGGGGCTCCTGGAGCTGGCAGCGGGGGAGCTGCAGGAGTGGGCTCAGCTCCGGCTGAACCTGCCTCCACCCTTCCGTCCCGTGACCTCACCGCTCCCCAGATCACTCTTGGCTCACAAGTGGGGAATGTCCAAATATGTGAATCAGCCTCCTCCCTCCAGCTGCTGTTTGGTGTGTGTGTGTCTCTGTCCGTCTGTCTGTGCAAGAAAGAAAGGATTCGCAATGGGAGGAGCAAAAGATAATGTGAAACTGCAGATGGACTGTTTCTGGTGAGGGGCTGGCAGAGTTCTTGGCTTCTTCGTGAGGTGCACCCTTGGGCCAGCCCACTCTGCCCTGCATGTTGTGTTTTGTTAGTTTTTAAATGAATTGCTGTATTTTTGTTCTCTCGTTGGCTTCAGAGCCAGAGGGGAGAAAAGGTGCAGGAGTGGGGTCCCAAGGATCGGGATGTCCAATGTTCACCCTCCTATCCCCCAACCCAGTTGGGCCTTTCTCGGTGACCTCAGCCAAGGTCATGGTGTCAGAATTGGGGAGGGGCATTGGTCGCAGGCGACTGGATGCTGGGCAGGAGGTGCCACCCAGACACCCTCTCTGCCTCTCAACCCCCTCCCCAATGCTGCAGGACCAAAGAGGGCCAGAACCCCACCCATCCCCACTTAGCCTATAACCCAGGGGTATGATGGCCCAGCATCAGGGTGGGAAGGAGCGGCCTTCTGTTTTTCTGTGAAATGTTTTAACGAGCTCTTCTTAGTTTTCCTGACCCCACTTGGCTGGGGTGTTGCTGGCTGTCCTGGAATCACACACACTGTATGTACATACTGGCAATGATGTCAAATGTAATTTATTTTAACATTTTTACAATAAAACATGAGATGGACAAGCCAGTCTGATGCGTGCTATTGCGGGGTGGGGGGAGAGGGGCTGGGGGCAAATGGGGGGGCAGTCTGGGAGGACTGAGGACAGCCTGAGAGTCAAGGGGAGAACTGGGGTGGTGTGGAAGGGACAAGAAAATGAAAGAGGTGGGGAGGTGGAGAAGGGGCAGGCTACGTAAGATGTGGTCAGGGCGGGCTTCTTGGAGGAGGTGACAGTTAACAGGTTGGAATGAGGACAGGGGAGAGGAGTGGGGGGACCGTGGCTAGCAGCTCATGTCGCCAGTCTGCCAGACCCCGTTCTACACGCTTTATGCTCAATAGTATGTGAATGGACTCATTTGATCTTGCAATAGCCCTGTGAGGTGGGTATTACATCCCCATTTTATAGGCGAAGAAACGGGCACAGAAAGGTGACTTAGGGAAGATCTCCATAGATGGTGAGCCTGGGTTCAAACCCATGCAGCCCCCATGACCAGCTCACAATCACCTGCTCTGTTGTGGCACGTCTGGCGTCCCCTGAAAGGGCCTCTGTGTTCAGGAAGGTGGGCCAGGGAAGGACCCCGGAGATCAGGCCTTCTGAGCTCAAGGGCTGGGCACTGTGGGCTGGAAAGGACGTGAAAGAAGAGTGGACAGGCTCAGCTGGGCCCATATGCATCCATTTAACAGGAAGATTTGTCAGACTTTGTGGTCTCAACGGTTTAGAAATTGGCCTCTTCCACAGCAGTGTCAGGGTCCCCTTCCCACACCACACAGGACGTTGGTTAAAATCTTCAGTCTGCTGGGAAAAGTTTACAGTTCTGTGATTTCAGGAATGAAGCACATTTTTCATGAGGGTGTGGCTGCATTTATAAAGGATCATATGTGTTTAAAATATCAACAGGTTCTGTAATGACTTGATACCATCCATCCCTTTGCCAAAACATCTTCCCACTTTCCTCTCTCTCTCTCTCTCTTTCTCTCTCTCTCTCTCTCTCTCACACACACACGCACAGGTTCAAACTTAACTGGTTTTGCTTTAGCCCCTTCCAGCCTCAAGGTAACAATTCTATTTACTACCGTGGCACTTGGCCTTCTCACAAAGCCCTCTGACAGGCGGCTCGGAGCACCCCCCGGGGCACAGGGCTTTTGGCCCCCTTTGCTGTGAAGGAGATGAAAGCTCAGAGAGTACAACTTGACCAGGCACAGCTTTGCAGAGTTGCTTATAGTTGATAGAAGCAGGGAAGGCTGGGGTTAAGGTGTAGTTTTGGTCTACTGCGGCTAAGGTAAGTGGTGCGCTTTCTGAGTGAAAGGTCTGGAAACAAGGTGGGACAGCAGCTGGAGCAGAGGGTGGAGCCCAGGAGGGATTCCTGAGGAATCAAGGGCAGAGGAGGGGTACCGTGTGTGGAGGGGCGTGAACCCTCCTGTCACTGTCACTGTGCCCATGAGCTGTTGGGGGATGGCAGGTGGAGGAAGTGATTTAGAAGTCGAGGGAGAGGACCCTGGCAGGGAAATCCCACTGTTGACACCAGATTCATAACCTGGTCAGAACTACGGGGGTGTATTGTTGAACCCCCAGAGTTTCATGAGTTCTGAGGCAGACACGCCTACTCCCAGCAGCCCTCTAGGCCTGGGCCCTCCCCTGCCCCCTCCTGGAAGCCTTCCCACCCTGGTGGTGAGTTGGCACCCTGCTCTCCACCATTGCCACCTGTACTCTCCATTCATTCCTTCAACTAATGTTCACCCAGCACCTACCATGGACCAGGCTCTGTCCCAGCCACCTGGAAAACTGCAGCGTGTAACATGAACAGAGATCCTATTCATGGAGCCTACAGTTTGGTTCCCTTTGCTCTCATTTCCGGCTGTTTTTCATGGTCTGTGCTTGGTATTTCTGTCCTGCCCATACCCCCGAGGCTCTTTTAATGTCTCTTCTATCTTATGTCTTTTAATCCTCACAACAGGTAGTGTTATCATTAACCCCATTTTACAAATGAGGAGACTGAGGCAAATACAGGATTTTTCACAAATTCAAACAACTATGAAATGGCAGCAAAACAGCTTCCCTGACTTGCATTTCCGCTCTTCCTTCTACCCTCCGGAAAGCTCCTGATGTGTTGGGGGAGACACCCTCAGAAAACCCACAGTCAAATGGAGGAGACAGTTCCTACGCCCAAAGAGCCTGCAACCTGAGAGGGAGAGGAGCACAGAAATAGGAAATAAGCACAAACTCTGGGTCCCAGCTGGGCCTCTGGCTCCTGTGTGATCCTGCAGGAGTCACTTAGGAAAAGAAACCGGGGTGTTTCACCCCCTTGCTGGAAAGGTTATCAGCCACCATTGCGGGGAAGCTTTCTGGAGCCTGGGGCAAAGGCAGGGGGAGAAAGGAGGCAGGCTGGGCTGTGCTGCTCTGGGTGGGTCTCCAGGAATGGCTGCCTCTCTGGGGGCCCCTGAGGCTTGGGCTCAGCCCTGCCAATCAGCTGTCCACCCCTGAAATAACAGGTCCCCAGTTTCCAAATTCATACACAGCTGGTCCAGGAACCAGATGCCAGTTTGGGAATTGCCAGGATGTGTTTGTGTAACACAGTGAGAGCGCCTCCCTAGAATCTCTGCCCCTTCTCTCCATCCTGGCCACCATCCAGGCCACTACAGCCCCTCACCTGGACCCCCGCAGCAGCACAGGGCCTGATGCCTGGTTGAGCCCTTGTTGAATGAATGAAAGAGCCCCTGAGCAGGTCTCCACCAGGCCATTACTGCAACCAGCAGGCTGGAGCCCATACTCAAATCTGACCCCCTTTATCTCCTGCTTTAAACTCCTCTGGGGCTCCCACTGCTCTCCTGGTGCTGTCTCCCTCTTCAACCTCATCCGCCCCCTACCCCTACTCCCCCACCTCTCTGGGCTCCAGACACAGTGAAGTTTCCCAAATGAGCCAGGCCGCCCATGCTGCTTCCTTCATCTGGGATGCCCTTCCTCTCTCCTAGCTGAGTTCTAAGACCTGTTGGAGTTAAAGGTGGACATCAGCTTCTCCGGGAAGAGTTCCACAGTTCCTGGCCCCCGCTCCCGGATTCTGGGTCAGATGTCCCTCACCAGGCCCAGAGCCCGTCCCTCAGCAAGCCGGCTGCTTCGATGCTGTGCAAGCTGTCTCTGGGTCTGGAGCCTCTGAGAGAGCAGGGAGTGGCTTGTTCACCTTGGCTCCAGACCACAAGCTGGCCAGCGTGGAAAAGGGCTCAGCTTTTCAATGTTTACTGAATGGAGGGCAAGTGAACCAGAATCCTGGACCCTCCCATTGTAATTCAGTCCCTCTCCTCCCGGGAAGAGGCCAATTCAGGAGGTGAAGTTTATTCCACGAGGGCAAGTTCCTGCAAAACTGGGTGGATGATCTTGAGGGACCTTGTCACAGGCTGCGTCGGCCCGGTGAGTCACTTCATTGTGCCAAGTCACCTGAATCTGGTAGGCAGGGCAGGGACGCAGCACTCCTTACTTCTGCACACTCCAGGAAGCCCCTGTGTCTGCACCCCCTTTCCCGTTTCCCCCCACCTCTCTGTCCTCACCTCTCATCACCTCCAAGGCGGCAGCGTTCCTTCTGGTCACCACTCCCTGATGACAGGGGCCTGGGTGTCCCACCCCTGCAGCCCCCAAGTCCCCGTGCTTCCCTCGGGAATACCTCTGCTCACAGTGACCACTCACTCACTTCGGTTTCGGGGCCGCCCAGTTTACAAAGCCCTTTCACCTCCATTCCTGTGGGATTAGTCATCAGCCCGGGAGCCAGGTGCAATATTTTATAGCCTGATTTAAGGGTTTTTTTCCAAATGAGGAAATTGAGTGTTTTGGTTTGGTTGCCCAGGAGAGCAAGGCCTAAGACCAGAGCTGGGAGATGGCCGGAGGAAGTAGCAGAGAGGTAGAGGGAGATAAAGATGGGGAAAGAGCACAAGGCCATTAAGGGGGCATTGTTGAGCTGGTTCCACTGTGGGCAGTTGGGGCTCAATCCCGCTGGGATCCCTCTGAAGAGCCTGTCGAGTGCACCTCAGAATTGTCCCTTTGAAGGACAGGAGGCCTGCGTTTATCCGCCTGTTCCCACCCTCGTTGGTTAAGGATGGCCCCACGGACATTAATCCCCACCTCCCTCCTATACAGGCTGGATGTGGCAGACTGTACTGTCCAAAGACGCCACCATCCCACACTCTCCTTGGCAAAGTGACCTTGCCACTCCCCGTACAAGAGGTGGAGTCCATTCCCTTGCACATGGGCTGGCCCTGGGCCTGTTTTGGTCAACAGAATACCCTGGAAGTGACCTTCTGTGTTAAGAGGCCTGGCAGCTTCCTCTTTTGTGCTCTCGGGGAAGCCAGCTGCAAGGTAAGAAATCCAAGTACCTGGAGACCCATGACCTGGATGGGATCTGCCCAGCCGAGGAGCCATCTGGGACATTCCAGCACCAGCTGAGGCCACGTGGAGAGCCCAGCCATCCCCCGAATCTCAGAATACATGATTGGTGTTATTCTAAGCCTCTAACTTTTGGGGTGGTTTGTTATGCAACGATAGCTGACGGGAACACTGGCTGGGCTTGCCCTGGGGCTAAGAGACCTTCTTCCGGGTTTCGGAGAAAGTTCTGGGGTGCAAACGCAGAGAGGCACCCCTGGGGAGGGGCTTGGGCAGCATGTACAGGACTGTCCACTATAGCCGCACTGGCACCCGAAGCGGGCCGAGGGATTGGGACATGGACACAAACGGGACCTACTGCCCTGAGACTCAGCCTCTTTGAAGGCGCAGAAACTCCTTACCAGGAGCTCCCTACCTTAAGCAAGATCAGAGGTTTTTACCTTAAGATATCAAAGTCTCTTCTACTTTGGGGTCTCTGGTCCTCTCTGCTATGTCTGAACAGTACTGGTAGGCCTGGGGTCTGCTACCATCTAGCCCTGTGCCTTAAATAAGCCACCTCGGCCATTTACAGTATGCTTACTGCCCATGACCTCAGATCTCATTTAATCCCCACCACGCTGTGAAGTCAGTATTATTATCGCCCTTTGGAAGCGGAGGCACACAGTGGGTATGTTAACTTGCCCAAAGTCACACAGCTAGAAGCAGAGCCTGGGTTCAAACCTGAGACCCCGGAGCCTGTGCTAGTAACTACCACACAAGCCTGCCAGAGCAGGGCTTTCCGGCTCCAGGGCCAGGGGGCCCAAAGAGGGTGCCCTGGCTGCAGCTCCCAGCTACCTGTCCTCTGCAGGACCAGTGAGGTGAACCAATCAGCGGATCCCAGCCCTCTGGTGACTACCCAGCAGTAGCCAGGGGATTCCCGAGCTCTGTTCTCAAGAGATTCTGACTTAGCAGACCTGGGGTAAAATCCAGAAATATCCAGGTTCTGGAAATGCCTGGCTGGAGATCTCAGAGGGCAGTTCTGTTCCGTGTTTCTGGCATCTCCTGCCAATCCCTCCCTGCCTGTGTTTATATTCTGCATTGAAACCTGTTTACCTCCAGTTATGGAAAACTTCCTTATTCTTAGATTCCTTCACCTGTGGCTCTGGCCAGCTGAGCTGCTCTGTCTGGGGTGGTGACATCATACTGTATTCAATTCAAACAACATGTACTTTTTTTTTTTAATGCCGCACCACGGGGCTTGCAGGATCTTCGTTCCCCAGCCAGGTATTGAAACCACGCCCCCTGCAACGGAAGCATGGAGTCTTAACCACTGGACCGCCAGGGAAGTCCCCGACATGTACTGGTTGAGTCTCTTGTAGGCCGCCTAGAACACCTGATGCTGGTGACTGAGGAGGAAGGGAAATGAGGAGCAGACAATTACCCACCAGGCAGTCAGGCATTCAGGCCCTCCCTCTATCTCTCTACCAGCTCACATTCCCACCCTCAACAGTTCACTCCAGGGGAAAGGTTCTGACCCAGGAGTCTGGAGCCCGTTCATCCCGCTCATGAGAGCCAGTGGTTAAAGTTTCAGAAAGTTTACAAGCTGACTATATTAAAAATTAAATTATATAACCATACGCTTAAATTGTATGAAGAGCGAAGGTAAAACATACTCAAAACTCATCATTTCCTAATTACTTTACATGTCACTACTCTTCAAGTTTTTGAGGTAACTGACATCCATTGGAGGTGCCCAGTGGAAATATTACATAATGGTATGCTACTGCATTTCTCGTCCCAGCTTCATTTTTGTGACATCACGTTGTAGCTTAAAATAGCCATAGTGGAAGTATTTACACCACAGAAATGAGCAAACACTATAAATCAGGGCTCTCCTCTCTGCAGAGAGCCAGATGTTAAACATTTACCAACACATCATCCCACTGGTCTTCTGGATGCGCTGTGTGGACTGAGGTGGGGGGGGGCGGCGGGGGGAGGCAATGAGTTTTTGCCCATCTTGGAAAGGAGCCAGCAATGTCTGGGTTACAGGGGGAACATAATTCCTAAAGTGTCCCTTGCAATCCCGTGGGCCCCTCAGACCATTGCTGAGTAAGGGTGAAGAGCCAAGGCCGTGGGAGCTGACGGTGAGAGTAGTGGGTGGGCAGGTACCCGCCCCATGTATGTACACGGAAGGGTACACCCAAGGGTCACACTCCAAACCGGAGGCAGAAAGGGGAACACAGGCCTTGTGTAGAAGGCATATCTGCCTTCAGCTGGAGTTCTCCGACTGCCCAAAGCCTAGTCCAGGAGGTGCCTTACACTCTCCCAACCGCACTGTGGTTTCAGCAAAGTCCTCATCCCCTTGGTGTCCTTATAATTAAAGGGCAGACCCTCTTGGCATACACTAGGTCTGGTAACTGGACCAGGGCTATTGGGATCCAGACTAAGGCTGCAGGGATCGTATCGCCGAGCAAAAACACCATTGATACACAGGATGTGTGCCTGAGTCAAAGCAACACAGGAAGGAGTCTAAGGCCTTCCAAAAACTCCCCGCCCCTAGTGCAGGGGAGGAGGTGACTCCACGCAGGATGTCCAGGGTCCCAGTCAAAAGTGGATGCTGGGGCTTCCCTGGTGGCGCAGTGGTTGAGAGTCCGCCTGCCGATGCAGGGGACACGGGTTCGTGCCCCAGTCCGGGAAGATCCCACATGCCGTGGAGCAGCTGGGCCCGTGAGCCATGGCCACTGGGCCTGCGCGTCCGGAGCCTGTGCTCCGCAACGGGAGAGGCCACAACAGTGGGAGGCCCGCGTACCACAATAAAATAAAAAATAAATAAATAAAAAAAAAAAAAAAAGTGGATGCTGAAGAGGTCCAGTGCCCCAGCCCCACCCCAGAATCCTCCCAGGAGCAGTCCTCGGTAAGCCAGCCGTGGTCTGGCCCCCTTGTGCACCGCGTGTAGGGCTGTCCCTCTAATGACCACCACTTTTTAGTAACCACTCGCTTTGGGACAGGCTCTGTGCTGGGACTTTGACAAGGGGACACAGGGAAAAGACTTCTCTTCCTTTGTTTGATTCCACACCCATCCTCGGTGTGTGTGTTGGTGACAGGAGGTGGAAGGAGAGTCAGTAGGGTTGGAGTGGGGGCTCCATCATGACCCACCTGCAACTGCTGTGTGTTAATCCAGGTTCTCCAAGAAGCAGATGCCACGGCTGGCTTAAGCTGGAAAGGACTATGTTAGGGGAAACACCTGTGAGAGGCTGGAAGCACCATCTGACCAAGATGCAAGTCCATCCTGAGTGACTGAGAGGGAGGGGAGGTTGGGTGAAGCAAGATAGACTGCCCTGCAGGCTGTGGGAGGTTAGGCTAGGCTCGGGTGAGTCCCAGGTCTCCGCGAAATGGATCCACCTTGGTACCCTGCTCTGCTCAGTCACTGGCTGGAGCAGCCCATGATCTGGGAACAAACTTGGTGATGGATTTCAGAGGCAGCAGCTGGGGTCATTGGCCAATTTCCTCCTTGTAGTTGGAGGTCCTCGGGGTGCACTTTCATGGCTGCCACCACAATTATGGGGGAGCAGAAAGTATGCTCACATCGAAGTCCGAGAGTAGAGAGAGGAGAACGGAGCAGATGCACAGAGAAAGGCAGAGGGGCATGTATGTGGGGTGTGTGTGGTGGGGACAAGCGTAACATGAAGTCAGACAGAGAAAGAGGGACTGAGGGACACAGAAAGACACAGACAGAAAGAGAGAAGAACACACACTACAGAGAAGACAGCTTTCTAAGCCCCCAGCTCCAGACTCTCTATAAGGAAATACTGGTCCTACCTCTGGATCCCCCTGACATCACCTGCTGAATCCTGACCACAAACTTTTCTTTCCATGAGCTAGCTAAAGTGGGCTCTGGTTCTTACCATGTAACCCCAGAAACCCTGACCTGCCATCCCAGGAGAAGCAGCCCAAGATGGTAGTTAATGAGAAGGCATTTCTTTATGCCCCTCCACCACTGGCTGGCCTGGTTCTACACTAACCTTCTAGAAAGATGCTCTTAGCAGTCCCTGCCTCTCCCAGGTTTTCTGGTCTGCTCTTCTCCACCTGGCAGGTAACTTCACATATGGGGCTGCTGGCTTGTTTTCTAGATGTTTCACAGGTGTCTGTCCCATCTTCCCAACGAGAGGGCAGGATAGGGACTGCTCTTGGGCTGCCTCAAATTCCAAGCCCAGCCCTCTCCTAGCTGCCTGACCTCGGGCAAGTCACTTAACCTGTCTGGGCTTCTGTTATTTCTCAGGAAAACTGGGAACTATAACCTGCCTCAAAGGTTAGCATGTGAGGCCCGGGGCCTTCCTCCATGTTACTGTCTGTAGGGGTGGCAGGTACATTATTGTCCTTCTGTTCACCCTAGGAAACGGCTTGACAGTAACGCGCTGAAGTTCCAGGGAGAACTTTGGACAGCTGTCATTTTCCAGGTCAGAACCTGACAATCTAGTGCCCCCTCTCTACAGCTCCCTCTGGGTGATGTTAGGCAGTGATAACCTGAGATTTACCTGAGATTAAGCCTCATGTGAATAATTGTTTACACTTCAATCCTTTGTCTCCCTTAATCCTCGCATCAGCCTAGTGAAGGAGAACTCTAAGTTCCTGTTTCGCATGGAAAATCTTGTGGTTCATTGACTTGCCCAAGGTCCTAGAGCTGGGCTGGCCTTCAGATTCCCCAAGATCTCATCCCCACCACAGGCAGCCCTCCAGCCTCTGGGCCCCAACAGCAGCGGTAGGTACCAAGTGAGTCAGAGGATCCAGCTTGGTCTGTATCCAAAGGACCACTCCTGAGATTCCTCCTTAACTGGCAGTGACCCTCCCTCCAGTGTCTTTCTGTCCCTTGTTCTGAGCAAACTCTTTGAGTCCCACTGGAGCCCCCCCAGTACCCACAAACCTACCTCTCAACTCAGAACAGAATGTTACAGCTGAAGGGAATTCATTCCTTCAGGGAGAATCTATTGAGCACTTATTGTAAGCCAAGTACCATTTTAGCCACTGACTATTAGTGATAATCTAACGACTAGACTCTAATCCAATGGCTCTCAACCCTGGTTGTGTATTAGAATCACTGGGGCCCTTTCAAAAGTATGTTACCCAGGTCTTACTCCAACCAATGAAATCAGAATATTTGTGGAGGGAGGGAGGTGAGGCCAGCTATCAGAATTTTATTTAAAAACTCTCTAGATGATTATGTTTTCCCAGGGTTGAGAACCTCTGATATAGTTGAACCATAGCCCCCCTCATGTTAGGAGCTCAGGAGGGAACTGAGACCCATAGATGGGCAGTGCTTTGCCCAAAGTCACAAATCTGAGCCTGGTTCCTCCGTCTTCAACCCCCCAATGCTCTTTCTGAAGGTAATTGGTAAGAATTTGCTGAAGGCATCCTTGGATGAATGCAGAGTAGAGGGGAGAGAAAGGTGGTGAGTGTGGTGGATACATTTGAGATGGCTTCCCTACCCACTGTTCTTCCTGAAGATGGACAGACCAGGTAGCCATCTTTGAACCATGTGACTCACCTTGGTAAAGCTGATTGGGCTAGGAGAGGAAACCTGAACCAAGATGAACCAATGCGGACTTCCCCAGTGGCGCAGTGGTTAAGAATCCGCCTGCCAATGCAAGGGACATGGGTTCGATCCCTGGTCTGGGAAGATCCCACATGCTGCAGAGCAACTAAGCCCGTGTGCTACAACTACTGAGCCCGTGATCTAGAGCCCACAAGCCACAACTACTGAGCCTGTGTGCCACAACTACGGAAGCCTGCATGCCTAGAGCCCGTGCTTTGCAACAAGAGAAGCCACCTCAATGAGAAGTCCATGCACCGCAACAAAGAGTAGCCGCCACTGGCCACCACTAGAGAAAGCCCGTGTGTAGCAATGAAGAGCCAACGCAGCCAAAAAAATAAAAATTAAATAAAATCCTTAAAAAAAAAAAAAAAAGAATCAATGAGATGACCTGGCTAGGTATTTGAAAGTGGTATATCAAAGGACTAAGACAGTGAGCTGTGGGGAGCTGAATCTGGAAGTCATGGAGGCTTGGGAGTGGTGGCAGGCATTGGGGTCACGTGTGAACCAGACAGTAGGCAGAGGAAGGAAGTATGCAGAGAGAAGTAGGAGGATAGAGCAGACATCTGGAGAGAGAGGCAGAGATGGGGACTGGGCAGGTTCTGTTTCCGCTGAGAGCTGTATCTTTTCATTGAACCTCACCTTTTAGAACTAGTGGGTTCTTTGACACTCACAGGGCCTTGACCAATATAAGCATGAAGAATGGCTCATGCAAAAGCCTGTAGGCACCAAAGACCTTTATGTGCCCCTTACTTTGCCCCCAACCCTTAACAGTGTCCTTCTGAAGCATTGAGCTCCCTGTCATTCAAAGTGCCCAAGCCAAGGTTCGGTGTCCGCCTCTTGGAGATGTTCGCAAGTTGATCTCATATGTCCTACTCAATCACATGATTCTGAATTTCCGAAATGGGTGGGCAGAGAGGTATTTTAAGATTGTTATTTCTCTTTCTTGGCACCCAGTGCCCCTTGCCTGACACCTGGTCCCTGGCAAGGAAGCCTGTACCCCTGGGGATGGGAGTGGGGCCCACAGTAAACAAAGAGCACAAGAAAGTTCCTTTGGTACCCACCCCCCACATCAGCGCACACATCCCCATGGCGGGAGAGTGGCAGGGGTGTGGAAACAATGGGAGCCTATGAGTCATGGGGGTAGGCAGGATAACATTTCTCCAAAAAGGCTCCCTCTAGCCATGTCCGGAGTTGCTGACGTAGGCAGCTGCCAGGCAGTGACACCTGAAATGACCTTCAGTTCTGGGCAGTCACTAGGCCTGCCCTGGATGACCTGGATTTTCTTTTTATCTTTTAATTCAATTTTTATTTTTAGCAAAGTGATATATGTATATAAATACTTTTAATAAAAGTCAAATAATACTACACAGACTAACGGAAAACAGCAATTGCCTGCCTCACCCTTCCCCATTCCCAGTCCCCAGAGGCAACTTCTTTTAGACTTTCCACCTACTTCTTCCTATTTTTCTTCTACTTCTTTAAATAACATATAGCTCTTTTTAAAATCCCATCATTATTTTTGTTATCCTACTTTAGTTAGTATAGATTATCTTCCTACTACAAAAGATGACGATTAGCTCCATTCCATCTCCAACACATATACTTCTTTCCCTATCACCCAAAATAGTTAGATCTCAACTCGATGTTAACACTATCATAACTATGTAAATATTCATAATGTACTTGGGTACACTTTTCTTCTTGTATGACATTTTGTTTTTCATGTTTTTTGTTTGCTTAACTTTGTATGTCTGTGTCACTAATTAACTCCCAAACTCCCTGCTATAATTGTAAAACTTCTCTCAGAAGAATAATCTCTCGGTCCCATTTTTTTTTTTTTTTCTTGGTGAACTGCTTTCAGAGCTAAACATTTTCTGCTCCTGGTTGGATGTCCTCTCTAGGACAGCTCACATCCTGAAGTGTCCCTTCACCATTGATTAGGAATTCCCTTTGCCTTCTTCCTACATCAGATCCCCTGTTTTCTGAATCCAATGCCTTCTGTCTTTGTTTACTTTCTTGGTTGATAGAGCACATCCTTCAATAGCTTTCTGAGAAATGGTGCAAGGGAGGTAAAAAATTTGAGACCCTGTACATCTAAAAATATCTTTATTCTACCTTCATATTGATTGATAGTTTGGCTGGGTATCTAATTCTAGGTTGAAATTTTTTTCCTTTGGAATTTTGAGAGTTTTTCTCCCTTGTCTTCTAGCTTCCTGGGTGGTTGTGGAGAAGTTTAGTGATATTCTAATTCCTGGGTCTTTAAATGTGACCGATATATTTTTTTTCTCTCTGGAAACTTCTTAGAATCTCTTTATTCCCCAGTGCATCAGTTGGTGTATCTTTTCATTCACAGTGCTGAGTCCTCAGGCTCCCCTTTAATCTAGAAGCTCATGCCCTTTGGTTCCTTTCTGTGCTTATTATGTTCTATCTTTTTGAATGAGGCCTCTTGGATTGGTTCTCTGATTTTCTAATCTTTACTTTTATCATCTTATCCTACTTTCAAAAGGATTTTTAAACTTTAACTCCAATTCTCCTATTGATTAAAAAGAAAGTCTCTATTTTTATTTCATTTCTTTTTCTTTCTAAGTTTTTATTAAGAGAATTGCAAATATACAGTACAGTTGAAAAAATAGTATACTTAACATTCTTTTCCCTACCTAGGTCACTGCTGTACAATAGAAATATAACGTGAGCCACATATGTAATTGTAAACTTTATAGTAGCCACATTAAAACAGTTAAAATATAGGTAAAATTAACTTTAATATTTTACTTATTTCAAAATATCAATTCTACCTGCCATCAATATAAAAATTATTAATGAGATTCTTTTCATTTCTTCTGTTGTATTAAGTCTTTGAAATTCAGTGTGTATTTTATACTCACAGTGTATCTCAATTCAGATGATGTCAAGTGCTTAGAAGCTACATGTGAAAAGTAGCTACTGTATTAGACAGTGTAGTACTAGATTGAACAATTGTTATTATATATCTGTCTATGAACTGCCTGTATATTTTGGCAGAACTATTTGAAAGAAATTTGTAGACCATATTATACTTGATTTTTAAATACTTTAGCCTGCAGATTCTAAACTTAAGGACATTCTGTTACATAATCACACCACCATTATCACCCCCCCAAAAAATTAACAATAATCCCCTAATATCTTTAATATCCTGTCCATATTCAAATTTCCCCAGTCGTGTCCAATTTTTCTTTTATAGCTGGTCTATTTGAACTAGGATCCTATCTTAACTTCCTTTGGTTGGTAGGTCTCCTTAGTGGTTTTTGTTTTGCATTGTTTTGTTTTTTTGGCCACGCCATGTGGCTTGTGGGATGTTAGTTCCCTGACCACAGATTGAACCCTGGTCCTCAGCGGTGAAAGTGCTGAGTCCTAACCACTGGACCTCCAGGGGTTTCCCTCCTTAGTCTATTTAACATCTGTAAACTCTTTTTTATCTTTTTGTTTCTCCTACAATATTGACATTTTAAGGATCTAGGCAAGTTGTCTTGTAGAAAGCCCTACATTCTGTGTTTGTCTGATTGTTTCCTCATAATGTCATTTAATTTTATCCCCCTACCTGCTGTAGGTACTGGAGACTGGAAGCTAAATCATGGTAAAATACAGGTTAAATATTTTTTGCAAGGATGCTACATAGGTTGCTATCATATTTAATTTTCAATAGCTATTTCTTATTCAGTGAATGTTACTTTCTTATAGCATCCTATTCTTGTTTCAAAGGTTGCGGTATTTTTCTTATCTCTGAGAATATTAATTATCTCAAAGAGGTAAAAAAAGATTCTGCTTTTTGCATCATCTCTGAGTTACTTTTTTTTTTTTTTTCTTATTTGCTTATTCTGGCTCTCTTTTTCATAGTGACACCTCTCTTGCACCTCCCTGTGATCCTTTGTTGTCTATTTGTATTTAAGACTAAGGCTCTGATTATATGAGCAGAGCTTGTGCCTAAAGGATTTGGTGACCAGCTGACTTTTTCATTGAGAAACCTTTAAGTGCCAATATCTGTAGGACTCTTCTCTTTGGACAGTTTCCCTAGAGAGAATCCCTGGAATCTGCTGGGGGCTATACACCTGTTTCCAATGTTCTGATGCTGAATGGGAAAGGGCTCATGGAAACTTACCGTTTGGTGTTCAGACTTGCACTTAATCCTCTGCCTCAGCTGTGTAATCCTCTCTGTTGGTAAACCGGCCCATTTTCTGCCAGGGTGGGGAAGGCAGTGCCTAGCTGTGCAAGAAGTGGGAGGGGATCTGGGGTTATCACTGCTTCTTCTTCTTCTTCTTCTTTTTTAAATATTTATTTATTTATTTGACTGCACCGGGTCATAGTTGCGGCATGCAGGGTATTTAGTTGCAGCATGCGGGCTCTCTTAATTGTGGCATGCGGGCTCTTTTTGTTGCGGCATGTGGGCTCCTAGCTGCAGCTTGTGGGATCTTGTTCCCCGACCAGGGATGGAACCCGGGCCCCCTGTATTGGTAGCATGGCGTCTTAACCACTGGACCACCAGGGAACTCCCTATCACTGCTTCTTAACCCACTTCCAACCAGTCCTCTTCAGCCCCACCCCCAGCACCACCCCTCTTAGAGGGATCTGGCATTTCCAAGTGCTGAGACGTTCAAGGTGCCCACAGCTTGAAGCAGCCTTCTGACTGTCATTCTGCCCATCCTCCCACCCCAGAGAGTTAAGGTACAACTTCTGCCAGGCTAAGTAACTGTTTACCTGTTTTCAGCTTCCAGAATCTTGCTGACTATTCTACATCTTCACTCTTCTTGTCCTTGTGGGCTATGCCTCATCGTGATCATCTTGGTGGGATTTAGGTGATTGCAGAGATAAAAAGTAGTCGGTCCTTCGTGCTTTCTCATCGGTAGTGGCCCATTCTCTAGAGGTAAGAATTGAGGCTTAGAGAAACTTTGAAGAGATCCCACATCCAGATTCCAGCCCCACTAAGAAAGCAGAATGGCCAGAGACCTGGGAGAAGCTCAACCCTTTAAAGCTCTGCTCTGTGGTCTAGCTCCTAGGGAGCAGGGAAGCCAGGACCTCGATTTTGACCAATTCTGACATGGCCCCTTTACCCAGTTATATCTCCAGACTCCAGCACTACCCTAGGGGTCTGCCTGCCTGCTCCCCCTGCCTTCCAGGGTTTGGCCCTCACTCCATCTCTCTAAACTTCCCTCTTTTGATCTTTTTATTTCTCTCTCGCTCTCTCTCTTTTTTGTTTTTTTTTTTTTTTGGGCTGTGCTGCGTGGCATGCAGGATCTTAGTTCCCTGACCAGGGAATGAACCCATGCCCCCTGCAGTGGAAGCACGAACCGCAACGAAAAAAAAAGCTCAAAGCTCAAAGCATAGCGTCTTAACCACTGGACTGCCAGGGAAGTCCTGCTCCTTTTATTTCTTTTCTCTTTTTATCTCATTTTCTTATTCTCAGTATCTCTTCTTCCTTCTTTTCCCCCTCTCACCCTGTTTCTGTCTTTTCTTTTCCCCCCATTCTTTCTCTCTCCCTCACTCTCTCCATCCATTCCTGACTTGTTCCTTGGCTAAATCAGGATCTTTTCAATCTATACCAGTGATTCTCAACCAGGGCTGAGTTTTCCCCGCTCCCCCAAGAAACGTCTGCAGCTGGGGAGGGGATCGGTGCTACTGACACCTAGTGGGTAGAGACCAGGGATGCTGCCAAACATCCTATGATATGCAGGGGCAGCCCCCATGACAAAGAATCATCCAGCCCAAAATGTCAGTGCCAAGGCTGAGAAGCCCCGGTCTCCTGTAACCCCTGCTTTACATACGGTCTCTAGTCCCTCTCAGAAAAGACAAGAGTGGAGAGCAGAGGCCCAGAGGGGGAGCCATTGCCAGCAGCCGGCTGTGCTCTGTAGTCCAGGCAGTGGGCAGGATGCAGCCTTGGGAATCTGCTGGTATTGGTTCTGGCCTTCTTAGGGTCAGACAGTCTTGTGGGAAAGCTCTCCTTAGCCACTCTAGCTGCTGCTGCCAGCTGTTTACCCGGCTGTGGGACCACCCCAGTCCTGACTCAGGAGCAGTAGTGGAAACACAGCTGGCCCACCACCCTCCCCAGATTGGCCTCTCCTGCCGCTTCAAGGGCAGAAGGAGTAGCCTCCTACGTGTGTGAGGAGTGGAAACCTACCTCTTCCTGAGCCTGTCCTACCAGGCTGCCAGAAGCCCCCCTAGAATCAGTGTGCCATGTGATGCGGTGGGGACAGGCAAGGGCTGGCCCGCCTTCCATGCCTGTAACCCTACACTACCAAAGCCTCCACAGGCTTCATGGATTTCCTGAAGTTGGTAGAAATGGGGGAGGATTGTGGGGCAGGATAGAGCTTGGCCTTGATGAACTCCAGGAGGCCAGGGCAGCTCAAGGCCAAGAGGAGAATCCTGTAGAGACCTGGCTGGGTTCCCTGGCTCCAACTCTATCTTTAGACTCTGGGTCACCCTCTGTGGCCTTTCAGTATTCCTTCTCCCATTCTTACACAGTAATAGAATTTTTACTTGGGCACATGGCTGCCTAGCCAAAGACTACATTTCCCAGACTCTCTTGCCGCTAGGTGTGGCTACATGACTAATATCTGGCCAATGAGATATGAGCAGAAGATCCTGGTGCAACATCTGGGTCATGCCTTTAAAAGAAGGGTGCAAATGTGATGGCAGGAGCTGGAGCATCCATTTTGGACCATATGAAGCTATATGTTCATGGTGGCAGAGCAGCAAGGTAGAAGACGCCTGACTTTCCACCACCACTGAGCTGCCATGTTAACTCTATATCATCTACTCAGACTTTTACATGAGAGAGAAATAAATTTGTTTCTTGTTTAAGCCACTATATTTTGGGGTCTCTCTTTTTTAATAGTAGCCTAACATGTGTCCTAACTAAAGTAACTCCTCAGAGAAGTCTTACATGAGCTACTCCCAGCCTAGGCATCCCCAACACTTTTCAGATGAGAAACCCATGATCCAAAGTCACATTTACAGTTAATTTATAATGGAGCTGAGGCTTGAAGCCAAGTTCCAGCATTGGCCTGGATGAAGCCCAAGGTTCTTTACATTTCTGACATTCTAGGATTCTCTGAGACCATCAAGGGGTATGACAGGCACCGGGGGACTCTGGCTTACTGGAAACTTTTACACTCAGTCTTATCTGATACAATGGTCCTTCCCACCCTCTACCTCTCCAGCCATACTGATCTTTAGTTCCTCTAACCAGCCATGCTCCGTCTTAACTCAGGGCCTTTACTTATGCTGTTCTCTCTGCCTGGAATAGGTTTCTCTCCCCTTCTCACCAAGGTCATCTCTTCAAAGCTCAAGCGACACTCCTTCAGAAAAGCCTTATTTGTCAGTCCCATAAGCCTGAAAACTTCAAGAGAGCAGGGACCATGTCTGTTTTTTGCTTATTATCATATCTCAAATGCCTAGCATGGTGCCACAGGAAACAAACGTGAAATAAATCCCCCTCCCCAGCTGCAGATGTTTCCTGGGGGAGCGGGGAAAACTCAGCCCTGGGAGACCACAGGAGTAGCCATACCTGCAGTCTGGGAGACGGCTGGGCTGACCTCACAAGGTGACTTGCAGACTGAGGAGTGGAAACCACTGAGAGTGACGCTGTCGTCCATGCCACGTCCACGAGGAAACCCCCATCCAGCGTCCAGGAAGCTCCCAGAGAAAGGCCGCCAGAGCTTGAATATGTAAATGGATGTCCAGGCTCTGGTTCAGTAGGTCTGGGTTGGACCCGAGATTCTGCGTTTCTGAGAAGCCTCCATGTCATGCTGCTGCCCATAAACCACACTTTGAATGGCAAGGTCCTGGGGAGGCCTCAGACTCCCTCTAGGAGTCCATCTGTCCGTCTGTCCACTCTCCTGTTCTGTCTCTGCACGGGGCCCCAGAGCCTGGCTCCTTAGTCCAGGGAGGCATGTCCTTTGTCCTTGCAGCCTCCCAGGAAAGCATCCAAGATCAAGGCCCAGTCCGTTCACCCCAGAGGTGCCACATTTCAAACCTGGCAGCCCCACCGTGCAGGCCCCGTCCCTGCCGCCAGCCACCACCTCCTTCCTTCTCTGGGCCGATTCTCCATCTTCGCACTGGAGGCGGCTGTGACGCTCTTGGACTAGAGCCACCTCTTTAACTCTGTTTTGCAAGGGTTAATAGACTTTAAAACACAAAGGCTGTGTGTGTGTGTGTGTTTGCGTGTGTGTGTGTGTGTGTATGTGTGTGTGAAGGTTATATCAGAAAAGTGAACACAGCCTTGTCTGCAGGGGTCCCCTTGTTGTGTGTGTACGTGTGTGTGTCTGTCCTCGGGTCCTTTGGTGCTGATGTCCTGGGCGCATGACTCCAGTGCAGTGCTCTGCGTGTGTGGAGTGGGGAGGGGAAGGCAGGAAGGAAAGGCCAGGGCACCAGCAGCTTCATCTCTCGGCCTCCTTTTTCTCCTCCACCGAATAAATATCTTGTTTGTCCACCAGACAGTAGCCCCGGGGCTCACCCTCCTCCTCCCGCCCTCCCCAGGGCTCAGGACTCGATAGGCCTGCACAGGAAGTCTGGCTGAACCATAATCCGGCGTGGAAAGTGCCAAGGAGAAAGGCACCATGCCAGGGCTGTTGACAGGACCCGGCAGTGCCGAGGCCAGAGGTACCTTCCTCACGCCGGCTCAGAACGCTGCCTCCTCCCCATGCCGCCTCCACCTTCCCGGTGCCGCCCAGAGCACAGTGGGACCATTTCAGAGCAGTCCCATCTGTGAAATCTGTCTCCCCAGGAAGAGTTCCCAGACTCAGCCAGGAAGGCTCTGGGGCTCTCTGTAAAAATATACTCTGTTCTGGCACCCCATCTTCTTCTTTGCTGGGGTCTGCAGTGACCAGGTGGGGGGGGCACCCAGCACCTCACACTCCAAATCCCCTCCCATCAGAGGCACCTAGCAAAGGCAAGGGCAAAAGAGGGTGAGCTCCCTGTCACTGGAGACGTGACCTTTCGCTGGGAGAGGGCTGATCTTGCCACTTTGAGGGGCTGGGTGGGGTTATAGATGTCAAATTCTTCATCCCTCTGCCTCCAGGCTGACTGAACTGCAAAGAAAACAAGTTTAAAGAGTCCCGAGTTTAAAGAGTCCTAGAAAAGTCACCTTCACAGCTTCTCTGCATCCCCAGATCACTGGGGACTTCCTCTCCACCTTCTCTCATTTGGACAATGTTAATCCCCAGGCACAGCGTCTAGTTTTCAGGTTTATGAACAAATTCGAGGTGGCCCGTTTCTCGGGATAGAAAGTGACTAAGGTCATGCAAGTGAAGGAGGGTGTTTTCCAAATATTATTGGAATTGAACCCCATTCAGGGTCCCTTCCTGCCCACCCTTGGCCCTCCCTAGCATGGAGGCCCAAACAAGGGCCATGGACGTGGCACATGGACACATCCCTGGAATATGCCAAGGCCTGTTCTCTCACCCCTGGGATATGGGAGTGAAGGCAGGTGTGTGCGTTGGAGTGCTTCTCGGCCCCACCTCCCGTGGGGCAGCTTGGACAGCTGGTGGTCAGCCCCGCTTCTCCCGTCCCACCCCATCCCTCCGATGTCTCCCGTCACTGTATGGGCTCCTAGCGTCCCAGGTCCTGCTTCCTCGGCAGCCAGAACTCGTCTCAGGGCATGTGAGGCTGGAAAGAAACAGCGTCAAGGGGGTGGGGTCACTCCTGTCCTGGTCACCATGGAGGTTGCCTCCCCCGGTGAGGCTGCCGTGCTCAGAGCCTCAGAGGACACAGCAGGATCCAAGGCCCCTGAGTTCCCGTGAGGTCTGGAGCCTCAGCCCCCGCAGCTCAACCGCAAGATCTTCCCCGTCTCATCCCCGAGTCTGCGTCTCCACAGTCCTTGGAGTTTGGACCGTGTACTTGGCATTTATTGAAATGTGGTCTTGAGTGTTTTGTTTTTTAAATATTTATTTATTTACTTAGGCTGCGCTGGCTGCTGGTTGAGGCATGCAGGATCCTTTGTTGCGGTATGCAGACTCTTAGTTGCGGCATGAGGGATCTAGTTCCCCAACCAGGGATCGAACCTGGGCCCCCTGCTTTGGGAGCGCAGAGTCTTACCCACTGGACCACCAGGGAAGTCCCGGTCTTGAGTGTTTTTAAGACTTCTTCCAAATGCACGTGGTTGTATGCATGTGTTTCTGCATGTGTACACACAGGAGAGGGAGAGAAAGGAATAGAGGCAGCAAGACAGTGGCAGTGAGACAGAGGGATGACCTAGCAGAGACCACTGGGGACCAGAAACTGTGTTTCTCCCCTCAGCAGGACTGCGTCTCTCCTCACACACCGGGGCTCCCTGAGAGGCTGGCCTGCCTGGGAATGGGAAACCACAAGTATTCCCTGTGTGTATACCATATGTGTTTGGTGAGCCTACTTTCCCTAAGTCTTCAGAGACTTCTGTAGAAATACCCAGGGAATGCACTCGGTAGGCCTGGGACTCCCCACAGGGCTGTTGGGGGGGGGGGGGCGGGGGGGCGGGGCCCTTCCAGCTGACTCCTGCCCCGCCCCCCACATCCCTTTACCCTGAGCCTGTCGGCTGTGGGCAGAGAGGGTTGGAATCTGAGATCTGCCACTCAAGGCAGCCCCTGACAGAGCAGTCTTTCTCCTGGGGTGTTGGCAAACCCAACTCTCAGGCACCAGCGATGGGCCGAGGGGCGGCCTGCTCCAGGCTTGGCACAGCACAGCCTCCAGCTTCCTCCCTTCCTGCCCAGCCAGCGTCATGACTAGCCCTCTCTGTGCTCATCCCTTGGGCCTGTGTGGATGCAGAAGGGCAGGCCCCTCCTTCCTGCCATGATGCCTCTTTGCAGGAGGATGAGGACGACAGATCAGGAACCAGGAAAGACATGGAAGAGAAAGACAGGGGTACGAAGGAAACAGAGGACAAATCATGATGAGAATGGTGTGTAGGCACAGCAACTATAAAATTGGATGAGGTAGGGGAGGGCTTGCCATTTTTGCTTTATCACAGGACAAACAGAACTCTCACTAGAATTTAGGCTTCTTCAAGGCCGGGGTCTTTGTTTTGTTGACCGCTGCATCCCATGGATGTAGATGCCTGGCACATAGTAGGTGCTCAATTAATATTTGTTGACTGAGTGACAGATTCTCAGCTCGTGTGGTGTCATGGACTTGGGACTCTTGTATAGTGTTTCTGAGGCTTACAAGAGTTTCCTCTGAGCTCCACTCCCACCCCACTCACACACCCCAGGCACCCATGGTGGGCTGTGTGGGGTGGGCCTGGCGGCCAGGAGACCTGGATTCCAGGGTTGACTCCGCTCCTCTCAAGATGTGTGATCAGGCAAATCTCTGTTCCCGGGTCTCATTTTTTCCGTCTGTGAAATGAGGAGAATGGATTAGTTTAGTGGAGGAGAAGTCAGTGTGGATCTCATTGTAACTCAGTCCCCAGGGAGGCAGGAGTGAGGGGCTCCAGTGATGCTGAGTTGGGGTTGAATGTGGGTGCTCGTGGTGGGAGATGCGGCCCAGTATCAAGCCCAGCCCCAGCTCAGGAAACCCCGGAATGACCAACTTGAGTCAAAGTTACGTACCCTGAAAGCCAATGAGCCTCTCCATGGAGGAGGGAGTCTGGGAAGGATCCTGGCAGCAGGGAGCTCTGAGAAGTTTGGGGTGGGGTGGGGGAAGCAGAGCCCCCTCCCCACCTCTGCAGACCTCAAGCACCGTCCTGCCCGCAGATCATCACATGGGTGCCACCGCCCCCTTGTGGTCACAGCCACAGCACAGCTGAAGAGTCTGTAGAGATGCTCTAAGCACCGGGGGGATGAAGACCTTCCCAAAGCCAGATTCTCTCAGGCCTGGGGAACTCAGGGTATCTGGCTCTGGCTTCACTTTCTCCTTCATGCCAAGCCTCCCAGAACAGGAAACACCAGAAACCAAAGCCATGTGGTGTGGTGTACCCAGCTCCAGGCTGGGACAACATGCTGTGCGTCCTGGGGAAGTCGTATAACCTCTCTGAGCCTCCGCATCCTAGTTTATAAAATGAGAATGGCAGTGCCTATCCTGCCAGCCTCAGGAGCTGTTGTGAGGGCTTGTGAGAAACCCTTTGTATAAAGCCCTGGGAAGGTACAAAAGGTCCAGGAGACAACCATGAAAAGGAAAGAGGGAAGGAGGAACTCAACTGGGGGTCCCCAGACACAAGCCCCCAGGATTCCCCACCTCTTTGCCTTTAAGAAACCCATCTCGTCTGCAGAGCCCCTCATACCCCTCGAGTCCCTCCAGGAGCCTCAACCTGTCCCTCCAGCCCTCCCCTGGGGATCCTCATGCTGACCCCACAGTGGGACACTATCAGGGGGCCTCAGAGCCCTCACGTTCGCTGAACAATTAATGCACAGGGACCGTTGTGCTTATCCTCCCCAGCCCTGAGGTACATAGAACAAGGACCGCCTTTCCTCCAGTTTCCAATAACATGTTCTTCATTTCCGTCTGACACCTCACCTCGAACCTTCATGTTCCTAGCAACAGTCTCTTTCATAGCAATTCTAGGCTTTTTCTATCACAGGCCTTCAAACTCTTCCAGCCTCTACCCATGTGTTATCCAATTCCGAACCCACGTGTCTATATTTGGGTACTTGTTCCAGCAGGACCCCAGAACCACCAGAAGCGAGGAGAAAGGCATGAACAAATTCTCCCTCACAGCCCTCAACCCTGCCCACACCTCCACTCAGACTCCTGGTCTCCAGAACTGTGAGACAATACAGTTCTGTCGTCTCAAGCCAACAGTTCATGGTTACTGTGTTACGGAAGCCCTAGTAAATGAACACAAACCATTGCATCCTCCACCCGGTTCTGCTCCAGCCCCCAGGACGCCCCTCCTCACAGGCCTGCCCCCACCCTCTTCTTCTAGCTCTCCAGCTGGCCCATCTCCTCCTCTGACCACCATCCTTGCATCTCTGCAATGGTCCTAAATAGATTCTCAGTCCCCTCGAGGTTCCATGTGTCAGGTCCCTATTGGTCTCTTGACAATAATTATAATAGTTAACATTTCCTGCCCTTATCCTGTGCCAGGTCCAGGGTTAGATGCTTTACTTGCATTCTCTCATTGAGAGAGTGAGGTAAGTGCCAACATTATCCCAGTTTCCAAGGGGAGACTGAGGAAAGACTGTCTTTTTGATCGTAGCCATTCTAACAGGTGTGAGGTGATATCTCACTCAGTCCCCAGGGAGGCAGGAGTGAGTGGTTTTGATTTGCATTTCCCTGATGATAAGTGATCTTGAGTACCTTTTCATGTATCTGTTGGCCATCTGTATGTCTTCTTCGGAATAATGTCTGTTTAGATCCTTTGCTCATTTTTTAATCAGATTGTTTGTTTTTTGCTAGAGTTATATGAGTTCTTTATATATTTTTGGATATTAACCCCTTATCAGATATAAGATTTGCAAGTATCTTCTCCCATTCAGTAGGTTGCCTTTTCATTTTGTTGATGGTTTCCTTTGGTGTGCGGAAGTTTTTATTTATTTTTAAATTAAATTAAATGAATTTATTTTTGGCCGCGCCATGCAGCCTGCAGTATCTTAGTTCCCTGACCAGGGATCAAACCCATGCCCCCTGCAATGGAAGCGTGGAGTCCTAACCACTGGACTACCAGGGGATTCCCTGTGGAAGCTTTTTAGTTTGATGTAGTCCCACTTGTTTATTCTTGCTTTTACTGCCTTGGCTTTTGGTGTCAAATCCAAAAAATCATTACATCTATGTCAAGGAGCTTACCATCTGTGGTTTTCTTCTAGGAGTTCTATGATTTCAGTCCTACATTCAAGTCTTTAATCCAGAGGATCCTCCCCCCTCCCAGTCATCTCTCTTCCTCCACCCTTGTGCTACCTTCTTCCTGGTCACACTGGGAGGAGTCACCCTCTCCCGTGAGGGCCTTAAGGGGTCCTTGTACTCACTCAGCATGTCCCCCGCCACACACAACTCTCCTCTGACAGTTCATATCCTGCCAACTGGTACGTCCAACCAATGTTATTTCCTGAGCATTTTACCAAAGATGCCCTGGCAGATGGAAACACATCCTGCAGGACGTGATAGGTACACAGGTAGCTGAAATGCTAGGTAATTTATGATAAGTGCCAGGTCATAAAGACTTGGGTATTGAGAGAAGGAAAGACAAATACTTTGAGAGATAATCAGAGGAAGTTTCCTTCAAGGTTGAAGCTGAACTCAACTTTCTCACAGAAGCAGACCTACCTCCCAGCAGCCTAAAGAATGACTGTGTGAATGAACTTATCAACGAAACAGGAACAGACTCACAGACATAGAGAACAGACTTGTGGTTGCCAAGGGAGGGGGGGTGGGGGAGGGAATAGTTGGGAGTTTGGGATTAGCAGATGCAAACTATTATAGAAAGAATGGATAAACAACAAGGTCCTACTATATAGCACAGGGATCTATATTCAGTATCCTGTGATAAACCATAATGGAAAAGAATATGAAAAAGAACGTGTATATATATATGTATAACTGAATCACTTTGCTGTAGAGCAAAAATTAACACAACATTGTAAATCAACTATACTTCAATAAAAAAAAATTTTAAAAAAAGGATGTGTGTGTGTGTGTGTTAGAGGTGAGTGGTCAGGGGGCATCTAGGAACAATACCTCTAGGTTATGAAGAGAGCTTAATTAACTCCTTGGTGACTAGTAATGCTTCTTCATCTGTATAGTAGTTAGCTGGCTTAATAAATAATTATTGTGTTGTTATTCTGATAAAAGAGACTACATTGTCTCAGAGTTTAAGAAATTCAGGGAGAAGAAAATGCCAGGCATAGCTCAAAAGGATTTTGTGGGGCTTCCCTGGTGGTGCAGTGGTTGAGAGACTGCCTGCCGATGCAGGGGACACAGGTTCGTGCCCCGGTCCGGGAAGATCCCACACGCCACGGAGCAGCTGGGCCCATGAGCCATGGCCGCTGAGCCTGCGTGTCCAGAGCCTGTGCTCCGCAAAAAAAAAAAAAAAAAAAAAAAAAAAAAAGATTTTGTGAAATTAAAGGGAAAGGTAATATAGGTAATCATTAATTGACTCTGAAAGGAAAAATGGTTGAGAGTTTCAGGAATGAAAATCTAGCTCCACGATGGCCAATCATTGCTGCGGGAAGTAAAAAGAGTAAAACGTAAAGACCCTGATGTCTCTTCTTTATCTTTGCACCTCCTATACATAGACAAGCAGTAGGCACTTGAGAAGTGAGTATTTGGCTCTCTGTATTTGTTCTTGAGTTATCAAAAAAGTTGAATGGAAAATTATTGATTTCATTTTGGAACCCAGAAATACGCACACAGGCTGACTTAGAAGAAGAGCCCCATGACCACAGAACTACCACCTTGTGGGAATATTGATAAATTACAGGCTAAACTTCCCCCCAAATCATAACTTCTTGAATGCTGAAGTGTCCTTATAAAGATTGGGCCAGCACTTCCCTGCCAGTTTCTCCTCTTCTCCCCAAGGTCTCAGCTAGCAGGGCCCCCACCAAAGCTTCTAAGATGGGCCATTTCCAAGCTGTTCCTCATAATGCAGTCGAGGTCTTCAAACTCATTAAAATGCAAAACAGACAGCATTAGGCTTTATCATTTAAGTGTCTAGGGTCCTCTTTTTTTTTTTTTTTTTTTTTTGTGTGTGTGGTACGCAGGCCTCTCACACAGGCTCCGGATGCGCAGGTTCAGCGGCCATGGCTCACAGGCCTAGCCGCTCCGCGGCATGTGGCACGAACCCGCGTCCCCTGAATCGGCAGGCGGACTCTCAACCGCTGCGCCACCAGGGAAGCCCTGCCCTCTAGGGTCCTCTTTAAAATGATTTCCCTTCCAGGCTCTAAAGCAGGTGTTTTAAACTTGGGATCCAAAGATGGGCTTCAGGGGATGCATGAATCCTTTGAAATTGTTTGCCAAAGTATGCAAGCATAGGCATATGTGCTTCTTTTCTGAAGACGGGGTCCATATCCTTTGACCAGATTTTCCATGGGATCTGTGACTCCAGAAAGATTACAAAATCCCTGCCCTGGGGTGACACAGGCCAAAGTGATCTTAAAAGGAGGATAGAGACTTGTCTAAATAAATGACACAGAGAAACAAGACACTCTTGAACTACTGAACATAATGAGAGATTTGATCCCTCTTCCTTTTCTCCAACTCTCTGCTCTTGACACGCCCCCACAGAATGCTCTTTTCTACCCCCCACCATGATGAGTAAGGAGGGGGTTCAAACTTCACATGCAAATGAGTGACCATCTGTCCTTCCAGAGGTTTATGGAGGAAAGGAAGAATTTTATAGCCTCCTGGGGGGATAGATTAATCCAAATTAGCTCAAGGCAAAGGAATCAGGCTATTCAAAATAAAAACATTAAAAAAAAAAAGAAAACAACAATTCCCTGATTTGTCTCCAGATCAGGTGCCTGAGCTCTGCACAGGAAGTTGATAAATGATTTAGTTATGTTTTCCGTTTGGGGAAAGCGCCTCTTTTATCTCTGTGATTGCTTCTTTATTTGGCAACTCACAAACATCTGTTTTCCCTAATATAATTGTCTGGCCCCTCTCGGCAGCTTGCAGTAATGTCAGCAGGTCTCCCTTTCCGTTTTCCTCTGGAGTTTAATATTGTTTAAGCAAACTAATTGAACTCTACTTCACTTTGCTTTATTTTCCTGTGCTAGACCTGGCAATCAGCTGTTTGAGTTTATACTTGTTTTGCTCCTTCATGAAGTTTCACTTGTGAGGTTCCCAAGGATATTGGTATTGCTCCTCCTCCCCCCTCCCTTCTTTCCTTATGTAAACATTTCTCTTCCTCCTGTACTGGGACAGGCACAGCTCTAGATGAGGTAGGATTTACAGAAGTAAATAAGGCTCAGGCCCTGTGCTCAAACTTTGCACTTCCCTAGCCAGAGCTGCCAGTGAGAATCGTGAAGGTTGTTCACTGGACAAGGGTGCCCAGCCCAGAAGCCAGCGGAGGCCGAAATCCAGCTGCCATTCAGCTTGCCGAGTACATACCTTGGAGCAGAGCTGTGTCCACGGGGAGGAAGGGATGCCTTTTCTTATATACGGAAGGGTACCATATGGGCCAGAATCAGCCCTTCCTCTAGTATATAGTGTTACTTACTAGAATGAAGGTATATTAACATCCTAGACATCCACTTAGAAGTCTAGAAACCCAGGTTTGGCCCTTCTCTCTGAGCCTCAATTTCCTCATCTGTATAATGAGGGTATTGGACTCAAATATCTGTGGGGGCCCTTCCACTTTGAACACTAACACTAGTACTTGTCAAATTTAACTAAAATGATTCCATCCATCCATCCATGCATCCATCCACTCCATCCATTTCAAGAATATGTGCCTCCAGGGGGAGGAATGGGGTTAAGGCATTGTAGGAAAGAGATGTGACCTGGTGAGACCTTTTCCAGCAAAGTGTACTCTCATGATCTCGAGGGTACATTTCTGCCTTTGACAGTGATCCTTTCCCTCCCACCTGAGAGTCAAGGTATTTACATGTCCCACTCCAGCGGGCAGCCATCGTGTCATCATAGATGCAATCAATAGAGTCAGCGCCTGCAGTCAGCCACGCAGCGTGGAGAGGCTGGAGTGTGCGTGGGTTGATTCACCTGCTGCACCGACATAAAATATTACCACAGCTGTGAAGGCTACTGAACTTCTCCCTCCCAGCCTGACCCCATGAGGGGTGGTGGGTGATTTTACAATTAAGGTGCCAGGAGCCCAAATGAGAGGCAACAAACAATTATAAATATTGGATCAAATTGAACTTGGGTGCCTGGGGTGGGCATAGAACCACAGCCAAGCATTAAAGCAGGAGGGTGCAGGTGGAGTGCTGAGATAGGAAGTGAGAGATGGTTCATGGGGGGAGGAGTCATTCTTCTGGAGGCCCCATCTTGGGTACTAAAGCATGCTGGCCAGGGGTTTTCTGCTCCATTGGAATACCTTGCTTCCATCTGCCTGATTTATTTTCTCTTCTAAACCCAACTTTCTGCCAAAGAGGATTTGCAATGGCTAGCAATAGAGACACCTAAAAGTCAACTTAAAATGATCCAGAAAGCTTTAAAGCTTCACTGTAGGGAGTCCTCATTCATTCATTCATTCATTCATTCAGTGTTCTACTTGCTGAAATAACAATTCCCTACATCAGCGATCTCCAACCTTTTTGGCACCAGGGACAGGTTTCGTGGAAGACAATTTTTCCACGGACCGGGGTGGGGGATGGTTTCAGGATGATTCAAGCACATTACATTTATTGTGCCTTTTATTTCTATTATTACATTGTAATATATGATGAAATAATTATGCAACTCACCATGATACAGAATCAGTAGGAGCCCTGAGCTTGTTTTCCTGCAACTGGATGGTCCCATCTGGGGGTGATGGGAGACAGTGACACCCGACGTGTGTTGCTTACGTCCAGTCTACTCCATGATCTCGTTTTGGTCGCTGTCACTGCAGAAAACCCTGCTTCACAAAGACAGGATGTTGGAAATGGAAGCAGGCTTTTCAGTGCTTCTGTGGCCATCTCAGGATATTCCGGCTTGACTTTAATCCACAACATATGGAGATTTGAAGTTGTCTCAAACATACCTTTAAGGCCACCGTCATTTGAGATCTCAAGCAGCTGATCGTCTCCTAGCACGGACAAAGTTGATTCACCTGGCTTATTCACAAATGGATCGTGGATCCGTTCCTTCCCAGTTCAGGGGTCTTTTGTGGTTGGGAAGTAATGCTCAAATTCTTTTGAAAGCTGAGATAGGTGATCATGCACCAGCTGGGAGAAAGAAGGCCCTGGCTCAGTCTCTTTCAAAATCTCTGCTAATGTTTGAAACACGTCAAACATCCCAATGTTCACTCGTCGCCCCCATAATTCCAGTTTGGCTTTGAATGCAGCCACTTTATCTGCCGACTTGAACACAGTTGTCATTCTCCCCTGAAGTGACAGATTGAATTCACTGAGCAGGTTGAATATGTCACACAATTAAGCAAGTTTTGCAACCCATTCTGTGTCACTGAAATGTGCGGCCAGTGGTGACTGTCTTTCTAAAAGAAATCTCTGGAGTGGTTCTTGTAACTCAAAAGCTCTGGCCAGTGATCTACCTTTAGAAAGCCATTTAACTTCTGTGTATAAGAGAAGACGTGTGTGCCCTGCATCCATCTCCTCACAGAGCTGTGCAAACAGATGTGAGTTAAGGGCATGTACTTTAATGTGGGTGAATTTATTTATTTTTGGTGGTGTTGGGTCCTCATTGCTGCGTGTGGGCTTTCTCTAGTTGTGGTGAGTGGGGGCTACTCTCCGTTGTGGTGCACGGGCTTCTCATTGCGGTGGCTTCTCTTGTTGTGGAGCACAGGCTCTAGGTATGCGGGCTTCAGTAGTTGTGGTGCGTGGGCTTCAGTAGTTGTGGCTCGTGGGCTCTAGAGCACAGGCTCACTAGTTGTGGCACACGGGCTTAGTTGCTCTGTGGCATGTGAGATCTTCCTGGACCAGGGCTCGACCCCATGTCCCCTGCATTGGCAGGCGATTCCCAACCATTGCGCCACCGGGGAAGTCCAACATGGTTGATAATTTTAATCACATCCTGCAAAACGTTGTTAAGTTGAGGTGACATTTTTCAGCTAGCCAGCATTTCTCTATGGATGACACAGTGCATAGACTCACATTCAGAAGTGACCTCTTTGACCCGAGTAGTGAAACTACTGGACAGAAAGCTGTCCAGTCATGGCAGCCACTCTGTCTGTGCATATACCGACACAAAATGACCAATTCAGTTTTCCTGACATGTAATCATTCAAAGACTTGAATAGTTCCACAGCTGTGGTGCTGGTTGGCAACAAAAGTGCACATAACATATCCTCATGCACATCCTCCTGAAAAACATATCGCACAAAAACAAGCACTATTGCCTTGTTGTCAACATTGGTAGACTCGTCAACCTGGATTGCGTACCACGGTGACTCACTAATCCTCTCTAACAATTGTGCCTCAATATCGTCTGCTATTTCATCAATTCGTGTAGTTATGGTGCTAGCCGAAAGGGGAACACGTGGCATCTTTTGAACTGCAGCCTTTCCTAAAAGTTCATGACAGATGTCCTTAGCAGCAGGTGGGATCAGCTCTTCACCAATAGTAAAGGGCTTCTTAGCTTTAGCAATGCAGTTAGCCACTTAGAATCATGCTCTCAGTGCAGACACATTTGACGAAGTGGTGGCCTTCAATAATTGCTTCTGTTCTTTGTGTTCACGTTTTTTTTCTTCTGAAAAACTCCAAAGGCTTGTCTTTTAATTCAGGGTGCTTAGTCTCCATGTGGCAAAGCAGTTTTGAAGGTTTCATGGCTTCGTTGGATAGCCGGTCACCACATATTATACAAAGCAGGCTTGGAGAATGTGATTCACCTGTTGCAATGAACCCATAATTTAAGTAGGACTCTTGGTATTTTCTTTTAAATGCAGCTTTCTTTTTGTTGGCAGTCTTAGAGTCTTCTGCTGTCTCATCACTGGTTCTTTCCCCCTTTTCAAAGAAGCTCTCCAGCAACGTTTGTTTTTTACTCATTTTGGCTAGGGTTAGCTTGTGGGCTTACCAAACCTGTGACTGAGACAAACGTGCAGTGCGGGAAAGAGGCACAGACGGAAGTGGTAAATAAAATAATGGGCGAACCACACGTGGACTAAAATAAGTGTCGGGTTCTGACTTAAAGCCTGCCACCAGATGCAGCTTAATTGTCCCTTGCCACTCACTGATGGAGTTTTGATATGAGTCTGCAAGCAGTTGATTTATTATGGTCTCTGTGCAGTCAAACCCCTCTGCTAATGATAATCTGTATTTGCAGCCACTCCCCAGCGCTAGCATCACCGCCTCAGCTCCACCTCAGATCATCAGGCATTAGATTCTCATAAGGAGCGCGCAACCTAGATCCCTGGCATGCGCAGTTCACAGTAGGGTTCGCGCTCCTATGAGAATCTAACGCTGCCGCTGATCTGACAGGAGGCGGAGCTCAGGCAGTAATGCAAGCAATAGGGAGTGGCTGTAAATACAGATGAAGCTTCGTTCCCTCGCCTGCCGCTTACCTCCTGCTGTGCAGTTCCTAACAGGCCATGGACTGGTACCGGGGGTTGGGGACCCCTGCCCTACATCACACCCAGCACTGTGTTGGATTCTCAGTTTGATTCATATGGTCTTTGCCATGTAGGAGGTTACAAGGTGATTGAGGCTCAGCATGTATATTAAGAAACTGAGGGAACCAGGCATCCTGGTATAGGGACTCAGGATGGGTTTTAGACCTCCCTCCACTGCTTCTGACTTAGGCAACCTCAGGGCCTCAATTTCCTCAGCTGTAAAATGGGTAGTGTGACTAGGTGGTCAGTGGTTTTTTTTAAAATTTCAGTGGGCATTAGAATTTTCTAGGGAAATTGTTAACCCTGCAGATGCCTGAGATTCGCAGAGATTCTGCTTTCAGATATCTGCAGAGGAGGCTGAAGTCTGTACTTTAATAGTTCCACATCCCCATCCCGGGGGGATTCTGATGTTGGGGTCTCTGGACAGATTTTGAAAAACTCTAGGCCAAATATTCTAAGTAAAGGTTATTCTCTGGGGGGAAAAACTTAATAGTCCAATGGTAGGCAGAGGGCAATTAGATGGAAAATAAAAGAGCCAAAGAAGGTCAGGTAAGGGTGATTTCAGTGTAGGGGGCTCCTTAGAGGAGCTGAGGCTCAAACCACCCCTTTTAAGCTGTGTGAGGCTTGACTGTTGCTGTCCTTCCGCCTTCCTTCCATTCCCCGAGGGGAGGAGCTGTGCTTTTTAGCTACTGGTGCCACCTTGAAGAGCAGGTACAGAGCAAGCAGTGGACAGATGTTTGGGGATTATTCTTTGGATTCAGCGGTAGAGTCATCTTTTACTGTTAGGATGGGTCCAGTTTTTTTGGAATTTGGAAAAGAAAAATATTTAAACATATTATATTTTCATAACATTTAAGAACATTTATCGATTACCTAAACTACAGGAACTAGAACTAAAACAGGTATGTAGCAGGATAACACTTAAGAGGTAATCTTTAGTTGAATAAATACATTTATTTTTCCCAGCTACAAAACTCAGGGTTGACTTGCTTGGTCAGGTTAAGGCAAAAAAGAAAAGAACATTCAAGAATGGAAAGTACAAGTTCAATATTCAAAGTAAATGCATATTGCATTTTGAGGCCTATGAACTATTCCCCAAATTCCATTCAGTGACTCAGGCTGGAAGTCCAAGTGCAGCCCCTGGATTGTCCCGGGCGTGACACCGAAGGCAAGTGTGTACGCATGCGAGGCCGTGCCTATGGGAAACATGGAGGCCACTCACTGGATGGCAGTGGGAGTGTGAGCGATAGATGAACACCAGAAGGAATGTATGATTTTATGCCAAGAAGCTAAGGCTCTAGAAGATGGATACCTGTGAACTACTTGAAGGACCTTTATTCTTGGTGACTTTTTAAAGTTTAAATTTAAAGTACGTGGTTAGTTTTGTGTGGCATTTCCACTGTTCTGCTAAGAACTATATACATATACATGCATGAGCTACAAAATAAGAATTGTGTAATTTTGGTAATTCTGCCTATAAGATAAATGCTCTTATATTTGCTTTTAAAACTGCCATAGTATAATATAAAGATGAATGGTTAAATTCATGCTAATAATGAAAATTTTTAATTTTTCTTTGCTTAGATTGACATTTAACAAAAAAGAACCACACCATGCCAAGTCAAGAGACCCTAGAAGAAAGGAAAGCGGTATGTATTTTAGTACTTTTTTTTTTGGCTGCGTTGGGTCTTTGTTGCTGTGCATGGGCTTTCTCTAGTTGCGGTGAGCAGGGGCTACTCTTCGTTGCAGTTCGCGGGCTTCTCATTGTGGTGGCTTCTCTTGTTGTGGAGCACAGGCTCTAGGCATGTGGGCTTCAGCAATTGTGGCATGTGGGCTCAGTAGTTGTGGCTCGTGGGATCTAGAGCACAGGCTCAGTAGTTGTGGCGCACAGGCTTAGTTGCTCCACAGCATGTGGGACCTTCCCGGACCAAGGATCGAACCCATGTCCCCTGCATTGGCAGGTGGATTCTTAACCACTGTGCCACCAGGGAAGCCCGTATTTTAGTACTTTTAATGGCATTTCCCCCCTGCTTTTTGATCAAGGGAGCTGGATTTTTATTTTGCACTGAACCCAGCAAATTATGTAGTTGGCCCTAGGTAGATGACACCTCCAGTTCTGGCAGGTGGGCTAGAAGAGCAGCTGGGCTCAGAGGACCTCTCTGTAGTAAGATTTGATAAGCGTGTCTTCCTGGAGTTACGGTCACTGGTGTTTGAAGCATTGGTGTCTTGGTTTTACTTATATTAATTTCTGTCTCCAGCTGACAGCTTGCCTCTTCTCTCCAACAAGAGCACTTTCTGCAGCACCAGTGGTACACCTGCTGTCACACAGACTTTCTGATCAAAAAGAGCAATTCTGGTTTTATTACATCTTGTTCCCCCTGCCCCACCCCCATAATTCATGTTCTTAAATTCTCTGCTTAAAAGCTTTCACTTCCTCTGCAACCGAGGTCCCTCACTCCTTCCCACCATTCATTCTCCTGCAGAGCCATGCCTCTCTGCCTGTCCAGGTCATTAAGAACTTGGGCTTTGGCTGCAAGACCGTGCATCCATTTTCCAGGTACGCTTTGATGGCATGCTATGTCCAAAGGTCAGTGTCCAACTTCTTGGTACTCCCACCTCAGGCCTAGCTGACACCTCATCATTCAGTTTGCACTGGAAATGGACTCTGCATTTCCCAGACATTCTTCATTTCGTCCAAGAGGTAGCTGTTGTCTGTCCTCTATGACTTTTTATTGTCACATCCTGGTCGTCAGTCCAGTGCAATTATTCAAAACGAGAGTTTCATCGGCTTTGTGCACTAGAGCTTCTTCTTAGGGCTTCCTGCGATTTCTGATAGGATTTGGTTCATTTATTAAGCTCAGTATTTCATACATTCCAGCCTTCTCCTGCTCAAGCGATAATAGTTCCCTGCCAACTGAAGTCTGGAATTCTTTTTCTAGAACATAGTAGTGTACAGGCGTCATCTTCACTTTATTTAAATTATCTTTATTTATTAGGGATTTGTTCCTCCCTCTGGAAGTTTTATATAAAATTAGTAGTAAAAATGCGTGACCTTTCCATAGAGTTCCAGCTTTCCAATGAATTCTTTATATTCTGCTCTTTCCTATTTCTCAAAACAGCAAACACGTTTCCTGTGCATTTGAAGTATTTTTCAAGTCATCGGATTGTATCTTTAAGGCCAGATACTTCCTTAGGGAGGTATTTTTTGGAGGTGGGGAGGTCTTGATTTCTCTAAATGATAATCTTTGCTAATGTTCTGTTCTTAATCGTATAATTTTTATTTTGGAAACTTCACACCTACAGAAAAATTGAGAGATTAGCACTGAACAGCCTATGTACTCCTCACCAAGATTCACTAATTGCTAACATTTTGCCATTTTTCTTTTCTTTATGTATGATATATACATTTTTTTGCTCAATAATTTGGAAGCAAATCACAGATATGACACTCCATCCCTAAATATTTCAGCATATATCTCCTATAAATAAAAATATTTTCCTACATTAACCATAATACCATACTCACATCTCATAAAATTAACAATTCCAAAATTTAAACTACAACTCATATTAAGATCTCCCTATTTCTCCCCAAAATGAATCTGACAACTTTAAAATCATTTCTTTTAATTCTGCCAAGATCATTTGAAACTACCGTGCAATCTGTTAATCAATCACTCGACATCTTCTACTCTTCATGGAAAGGAGTGTTTCCCCCAAAAGAAACGGTCAAATGCACTACTCTCATGAAGGTAGTAGAAATTTCATGTTCCCAGGGCACGTTATAAAAATCCAGCTTGGCTTAAATTCCTCAGGCAGAGTGGCCAGTAGCATTTTGTCATAGCCACTGAGGAATTCTTCATCGTCACTGCTGTCAGACATGGCTGCTTTTCTGCATTTATTTCTTGGCTGTATTCTGAGGCGCCGATGCTTCCAAGCTCAAGTTCCCAGACTCTTTCAACATATGTAAATCCTTTTCAGGCATTTCCATTCTAACCATGGACTCAATTTCTCTATCAGGCAATGTTCCTCATATAATTTCTCGTTATCTTCCATTCTGAGTGTAATTTGGGTTGATCTGCCAGTAGTTTCTTCAGGAAGTGTTCATAAGAATAATCTTCCCCAAATTTGGCATGTCCAAAAAGATTTGATTTTATACCTTTCAAATAGAAAGCTAGGTATAACAAGTTTAGATCATACTTTCTTGCCTTTAGAGGAATTTTAGGATCTGTTCCTCTGTCTCCTACCATTAAATGTTGACTTGAAGTCTGAAGTCAGTAAGTCACTTATTTTGGTCTTTTTGCTTGACTGACCAAAAGCATCTTTGAAGTCCAATAATTTTGCTAGGATATGTCTTAGTGATGAGAATCCTTGTTAATTTGTCCTACCCCTTTTTCTTTTTTTTTTTTTGCGGTACGCGGGCCTCTCACTGCCGCGGCCTCTCCCGTTGCGGAGCACAGGCTCCGGAGGTGCAGGCTCAGCGGCCATGGCTCACGGGCCCAGCCACTCCGCGGCATGTGGGATCTTCCCAGACCGCGGCACGAACCCATGTCCCCTGCATGGGCAGGCGGACTCGCAACCACCGCGCCACCAGGGAAGCCCTGTCCTACCCCTTTTTAATAGCTAGATTCGAGTCTTCCTTGATTTCTGAAGTTTTGATGAATTATATCTTCAAACATTTGTTCAAAATTTAAAAATTGTTCAATTTCCTTGTCCTTTATTTTTTGGTAGTATTTTTGATTGAGGTATAATTATATACAAGAAACTGCACAGATTTAAGTGTACGATTTGATGGATAAGTTTTAACATATCTATACACCCATGAAACCATTGCCACAATCAAATAGTGAACATATTCATCACCCCAAAATGTAGTGAACATATTCATCACCTTACCCTTTTTTTTTTTTTTTTTTTTGCAGTACACGGGCCTCTCACTGTTGTGGCCTCTCCCGTTGCGGAGCACAGACTCCGGACGTGCAGGCTCAGTGGCCATGGCTCACGGGCCCAGCCGCTCCACGGCATGTGGGATCTTCCCGGACCAGGGCACGAACCCGTGTCCCCTGTATCGGCAGGTGGACTCTCAACCACTGCGCCACCAGGGAAGCCCTCTGTTGCTGTTTTTAATATAATTTTTGCATCCTCACTAAGCCTGACACAGTCTCTGATCTCTCATACTCTATAAATGTTTGAAGAATGGCTATTAAATACAGCAATTCCCCATAAACTGGGTCTACGTATTGAGGCAGACCATGGCTTCCTTTCCACCTGGGATGCATGGACATCTTTCCCCTATTGAGTCCGGAGCTCCCCAAGCACTGACAGAGCTGATGAAAGTCCAAACACATGAGGCTGTCTGAAGTCTGTCCTCCAAGAGCCTGGGGTTGTGAGTTGGACAAACCTGAGTTTGAAACTGAGATATAACATTTACTACTGTTGGACCTTGTATTCACCAGCATTCTCCAGAGAAATAGAACTAATAGGATGGATATAGTTAGTGAAATAGATAAGATATAGATACTAGATATAGATAGCTATAGAGAGGAGATGGAGATAGATAAGATATAGATGCTGGGCTTCCCTGGTGGCGCAGTGGTTGACAGTCTGCCTGCCGAAGCAGGGGACGCGGGTTCGTGCCCCAGTCCGGGAAGATCCCACATGCCGCGGAGCGGCTGGGCCCGTGAGCCATGGCCGTGTCCGGAGCCTGTGCTCTGCAACGGGAAAGGCCACAACAGTGAGAGGCCTGCGTACAGAAAAAAAAAAAAAAAAAAAGATATAGATGCTATTTATCTATCTAACTATATCAATTTTCTATCTATATTATCTATCTACCTATCTACCTATCTATCAGGAGAGGGATTTTAAGGAATTGGCTCATGTGATTATGGAGGCTGGCAAGTCCAAAATCTTTAGGACAGGCCAGCAGGTGGGAAATTCAGGCAGGAACTGATGTTGCCATCTTGAACCTGAAGGCAGTCTAGAGGCAGAATCCTTCTTCCTGGTGGTGGTGGGAAGGAGGGAGGGAGGGAAAAGATGGACCTCAGTCTTTTCTCTTAGGCCTTCAGCTGATTGACTGAGGCTCAACCACATTATGGTGGGCAACCAGCTTTACTCAAAGTCTACTGATTTAAATGTTAATCACATCTAAAAAATACCTTCATGATGGCATCTAGACTGGTGTTTGACCAAACAACTGGGCAGCACAGCCTAGTCAAGTTGATATATAAAATTAACCAGCACAGACCTTGAGTAACATATTCAATCTCACCGAGTCTCAGTTTCCTCATCTGTAAAACGGGGCTATTATTATACCTTTCTTAGAGGACCGTTGTGAAAATAAAACTGAATATGTAAACCACCTAACATAGCATCTGGCAAATTGTAGGCACTAAATAAATGAAAGCTACTCTTGCTGTGTCTAGAAGATATGCCCGATACGGTCTCTTGGAATCTAGTCCACTCTTTTCCATGTCCTCCCACCTCTGTCCGTATTATAAGGAAGTTTCAAAAACTGCCTTGCTAGGCTGCCTTGCAGCTAGAGAGTTTAGGGTGAGATAAACATCCAAGCAGGATTGGGCAGATGTGCCAGCAGCTGCCAGTTGCCAAGTTCCAGTTATTGGTCACCAGCTTCATGGGTTCACACCATGGTGACAGCCACAGCAACGACAGCCTGACCTCTGGCCTGCAGCTGTGGAGGTGTGACCTTGAACCGTTAGCCTTCAAGTGACCTTTGACTCCTATTCCTCCTGCAAGCATCCAATTGCTTATGTTAAGTCTAATGGCTTTGGGCTTGAAACACCTAGAGTGGTTTCTGTTTCTGCCCTGAGTGCTGACTGCTATAGAAGACTTCACTGAAGGTCACTTTCTGCATCCTGGAGGCTCTGCCGGCCGGCACTCTACCCACCAGGTCCAGGAAGGTTCCCTGGGGTCTCCTCAGCAGGCCCCGTCAGTGAGAGACAAGGCCCTGTAATCAGAGCTGTCATGATGATGTAAGAAATCAGAGAAAGCATCAGCAACAGCTAGCCCAACCCAGGGCATTTTATTAGCTGTACCAGTGCCCTTGCTTTGCATTAAGATTTCAGTGTAGAACAGACAGTTCCACTAACTGGAATCTTCCATTAACATGGTGTTCTGCCTCTGATGTTGCTGAGCCCAGGGCTAGGCGTCTGTCCTCAGGGGCCAGATTTTATTGCATTGTAGAATTTATAGCTGTAAACACTTGGGCAAATTTAAAGAAACATCTCCTTCCAAAAAAAAAAAACAAAAACAAAAACAAAAAAATCAACTCACATTTCCCAAATAAGGACACAGCCCACAGACCCTTCATCATGGGGTAGCAAAAGTGGCCTCTTAACCTCCCCTGCCCTACTCCTCACTGCAGCCTAGTTTCAGGAGGGTGATATAAAAGAGTAACTTATAAAACAACCCCTAGCATGCTGGGTGAGGACTGCAGACACACTGTGGGCTGGTGGGTGCGGCCTTCATAATGAGCCCAAAGTTGAGGGTTAAGAAAACAGGGAGAGATAGGGGGCCAGGGAACATGAAGACAGGTTGTGACTGCTGAGGGCAGGAAGGGCTTACACAGGGTAAACACTTAAGATTTGTAATAAAAAGAGCTTTTACCTTGATCAAGTGCCTACTGTGTACATTCCATTTATGATCTTATTTAATCCTCATAACCCTATGCGGTAGGATCATTAATCTAGTTTACTTATGAAAGAGCTGAGGTTTAGAAAGATGAAGAAACTTCCTCTAGGACCCCGGGCGAAGCATGACTCAAGTCTAGAGTCTGAGCCCAGAGCAAGTCTTACAAATACAATGCTACACCATTGACTCTGAGGGTGCTCAGAGGTGTTACACCAAAGAAGGGGGTCGAAACCAGTTAGGGAAATAACAAGTTTAGAAAATTCTCGGTCAGTCAAAACAAAATAGACTGAATGTTTTGTCTGTTTTTGTTGCAGAACTTATCAGAACCTTTAACATGCTATTGTAACTGATGGAGAGATAGACCATTGAGAGCTGGCCAGGGAGGAAGAAGAAGGAGTCTTGTTTTCACACACGATTCATAGATACATCAATATAATTGCAATTACCTAAAAGTAATTGCAAAAGTATTCTAAAAGTATTCTACATCCAATCCCAGACCAAAATGGAGAGAAATTTGCGTGTCCAGCAGTGGACAGCTTTTCAGTGCAGGCAAGAATAAACACATACACACGGTGAATAGACCACACACTGGGGAGAGACATCTTGACTAAGGTGGTTATCATTAGGTGAGTTATGACAATGTGCTTGTAATTTGTGTTTATTTTTATTTTCTATCCTTATGATAGAAACATCTGCTGTTTCTCTACTGCTGCAGACAGAGCTGGCAACATAGTTTGCGGGGCCCAAAGCAAAATGAAAATGCAGGGCTTCTTGTTCAACAAAAATGCTGGTAAATGTACAAAAAATAGAGAGCTTTTCTCTTTCTTCTGTTGTTTCTCAACTGATCATGGTGGGTTTTATTTGCTGTTTAAAGTCTTTCTAAGTAAAGAAAAACTTAAAGTTTTAAACCATGAGCATGAATTTTTACTCTTCTTTATATTGTGCAATGCCAGGTTTAAATGCAGTCTACGAAACCAAGAGCAGGGCTCTTCTGAGCGCAGGACTCTGTGTGACCGTACAGGTCGTGTGCCCATGAAGCCAGCCTCGGCTACTGAACAAGAAGAAACACTTTCGTGTTACAGTTTTCGAACCGCTGCTTTTATTCACCTCAGAAAGTACTGTCAGGTTTCTGACATTCACAGTGTTTCTCCTATGGGAAGGTATGGCACATTTTTGACTGACAGAGCCCACCTTTGAAAGATGATAATGACCACTTCATTAGAGAGAGAGAGGGGGGTCAGCAAGAAAAATGTTTCCCTTGTACTTCTCGGAGCTGTAAATGTCACTGCTCATCGTAAGGAAATGTTCCTAGGGCCAGGGCTGATAAACCAATCAGGCAGCCTCAGGTGAAGACATTTCATAAGCGTGTCTGAAACTTGCCGGGTGGCTTCAGGGCTGCAGGAGAGGCTGAGAAATGGTTTCCCTGGGAAAGAACAAACTGGGGACATCACCCGGGAGAGCCTGGTCTTTCTAGATGCAGCACTGGGGCAGAGTTAAGGCTGCTGGTCCATCACTTCTTGGAGGGATGAGATGCTGGGCTATGTTTACTAAACCTGTGGGTTGCAGCCTCTCAAGCCCAGCTCCAATCTCTCATTAGCTGGGGCCACCAAGTTGACTACCCTCCGGCACCTGAGCACCCATGCCGTGGGTCCTGGGTGGCACGAGTTGTTTCTTCCGGCTTGGTGTTCTCTGTTGGCCCCTCTTCTGCTGCCTCCACGTAGACCTGTTTTTGTGTGAAGGCCCCAGCTGCCCTCTGGGGCTGTGGCTGCCTGCCAACGCCTGTTCTCCCAGCAGCTTTCATTTTTCCTGGCTGCGTCTGTGGTGGGGATGGTAGTGCCAAAGCCCTTCTATCTGGTGAAGGATCTCTTGCTGTTTCTGTCTCTTTGTTTCCATCCTTCCGTGGCTGATGACCCAGAGCCCTCTGATGACAGTATTCTCCTTTTTTAAAAAAAAAAAAATTGAAAAATACCTTGTGTTTTTAAAACCCCCTTGGAACCAGAGGGCCTCAGAAGGGCTCATATGGCTAAAAACGGAACATCCCTTCCCTGACCAGGGATGGAACCTGCGCCCCCTGCAGTGGACGCGCAGAGTCTTAACCACTGGACCACCAGGGAAGCCCTCCCTAGCTGTTCTTTTGTTTGAGCTTTTCTAAGTGCCTCTGCAGAAAACTCTGGATGTAGTTCTGGATGTCTGCCTCATGCTGTTTCACCAGGCGGCCCACCAGGGGCTTTCATATCGTATTTTTGGTCAGCTGTTGAGCATGGTCTGGAAAGGCTATCCATCAGGCCATCACTGAGAGGGCTGTGCTCTGCACCTGGTCCTCGGGCATCACCTGGTCCACCACGCCCACCTGGAAGACCTCCACCGGTGGGAAAAGCAACCCCGTATTTCCCTGCCACACAAGATACAGTGCAAGTATGTTGACGTCTTATGCCTTACGTTTCCACCCACTGGTGCCTCTTCTTTGCTCACTCACAAAACTAGCACTTATGATCCTCATAACATCTTGTCAATGAAAAAAATTAATCAATATTCAATCTAAGAAAGAAATGGAAAGTTTTGTTCGAGCCAACCTGAGGATTATAACCAGAGAGACAGTCTTTCAGAAAGCTCTGGGGACTGTTCTGCCCATTAGAGGTCGAAGCGCAGTTCTGTAAGTTTTTGAGACAAAGGGTTATACATCAAAGTAACATGTTGACAGTTTACACAGTCCAGCAAGTATGCCATTGTGATCCTTTACAGGATTGAGAAAGGAATGTCATATCCTAAGGAGTTACCTTGCTGGCACCAGGAGAAAATTGCCTTTTTTTTTTTTTCTTGTGAGCAGGCATTCCTGTATCTTCTAAGAGGATCTAGTTTATTAGTTAATGTAAGGGAATTCCCTGGCGGTCCAGTGGTTGGGACTCTGCACTTCCACTGCAGGGGGCACGGGTTTGATCCCTGGTCAGGGAACTAAGATCCCGCATGCCTGCCACGCAGTGTGGCCAAGAAAAAATAGATCACTGAGTTAAGGTATAATATAGATGCACAATGCACACTGAAGGGGAGTGGTAGTGGCTCAAACAGCAGAGATAATTTTATGTTAAATTTTTCTTGTCCTGCCTTAAAAATAATTTTACATCATCAATCTTTTTTTTTTTTTTTTTTTTTGCGGTACGCGGGCCTCTCACTGTTGTGGCCTCTCCCGTTGCGGAGCACAGGCTCCGGACGCGCAGGCTCAGCGGCCATGGCTCACGGGCCCAGCCGCTCCGCGGCATGTGGGATCTTCCCGGACCGGGGCACGAACCCGCGTCCCCTGCATCGGCAGGCGGACTCTCAACCACTGCGCCACCAGGGAAGCCCTACATCGTCAATCTTTATGAGGCTTATGTTACATTCCCCATGTTCCTGGTGAATAAATTTGAAAGGATGATGTGGTTGACACAGGTCACAGGGCAGCCCAGAGTGGGCTTTCCTGAGCCTGGAGTCCAGGCCTGGCTGGCTTCAAAGTGTGTCCCTGCCCTCAGTATTTCCCTGCCTCTGGGTAGCACCCTGAGCCGTGGCTTTCTGAAACCAGGTACTGGTCCAGCGCCACAGTGTTGACTGAAAGTCTATCTGCTGGTCTCCCAGGGGTTGAGGGTTTTACTAAATACCAAATGCATACACACACATTCATATACACACATATAAGCATAGTATATGGTCTAAAGAAAAATCTTTAGAATTTGAGCACATCCCATTGAATATCCCTCATGGTAGCAAATCTTTACCTCTGAAAGTGTATTTGATTTTTGGAAATGGATGAAAATCATTTGGAGTCTGTGATATTGTGATTCATAATAAGAAGTATATGTTTGGTCTCGTCCCCAGTCCCTGACACAGGGCTCCTAAAACCCTTATAAGCTCCTAAGTGATAAAAGCACTAGGCGCATCTTTTGTTTTAACGAGGTGACTCAGGGTGGGCTCCTGGGTGGCTCCTGGATGGGGGCTGGTCACCAGAAAGACCAAGCCATGATTAGAAGCTTGGAAATTTCAGCTCCCCTCCCACTTTTCTAGAGAGGGGAGAGGGGCTAGAAATGGAGTTAATAATTGATCATGCCTACATGAGGAAACCACCATAAAATCCCGATAGTACGGGGTTCAGAGAGCTTCCAGGTACGTGAACACATCTGCATACTGGGAGGGTGCACCCCAAGTCCATGGAAACAGAAGCTCCTGCACTCGGGACCCTCCCAGGCTTTGCCCTACGTATCTCTTCCTCTGGCTGTTCATCTGTATCCTTTATCACATACTTTAGTGAACTGATAAATGTAAGAAGATGTTTCCCTGAGTTCTGTGAGCTGCTCTAACAAATTAACTGAACCCAAGGAGGGGTCATGGGAACCTCCGATTTGTAGCCAACTTGCACAGAAGTTGTGGGTAACCTGGGGACCTACTGCTTGTGATGGGCATCTGAAGCGTGGGGTAGTCTCGTAGGACTGAGCCCTTAACCTGTGGTATCTGAAGCAATCTCCAGACAGATAGTATCAGAATTGAGTTAAACTGTAGAACACCCAGCTGGTGTCAGAGAATTGCTCGGTGTGGGGAAACGCTCCATACAACTGGTGACCAGAAATGTCAGAAGTGAAGTAGTCTGTGTGAATGTCAAGGAGAGAGACATAGGAAGAGAAAGACTCAGATATTTCCAATATAGAGCATGCTAGTTTAGTGGGCTGTGAATTTATTTGGTGGATAAACCGGCAAAGTAGGTAATCATGGTGGGGAAGGAATGACAGAATGAAGGCATGCACATATGGATGTATTTGATATATTCTATTGCCCACCCTGAGCCCAGCATCCTGCCTGGTATTGCCATCCTGGTCCTTAGCTCAGCTGTGGATGCAGTACAGGTGGATACTATCATCACCATTTTCCAGGGGTGGAAATCAAGGTCAGAAGAGATAAAAATCCTCCACAAATTAGTGGCAAAACTGCAACTGGAATCTAATGAGAGCTTGTTGGGGTTAAAAGTTAAAAGAAACAAAAAGAAAGCAGAATACCATGGCTACAAAGCAATGAGATGATTTTCTAGTTTGGCTCCACCAACTGGCTCTGCAGGTCATTTTAAACCAATGAATCTGAAAATGTTTTGAGAGATGGCAGCACCACCGTAATAAAGCTAAAGTTCCCAAGGAGACCAGTGTGATAGGAAAAAACACCTCCCTGGCCTGCCTCTGCATTATTTTCGTTTCACGTCAGAGAATTTCCTAGTCACACCTCCTTTAGAGAGTTCTTTAGAACTCTGTTCTTTAGAACAGTTCTTTAGAACCCAGGCTCTTGGCACCAGAACAAACCCTGGAGACCTTCATCAGCACCCTCATTCCAGGCAGGTGAAGCTCGGCTCCAGAAATGGGGAGTTACTCGCTCAAGTTCACAGGACGAATAGGGGCAGAGCTTTGACTAACACTCAGGTGCTCAACAATGCAGAGCCGTCTCCCCACAGCACACTGCTTCCTCCCCACTGAGCCCACCCCCACTGATACATCTGCCTAATGACAACAGTTAACATTAAAGAACAAAAACAAAAACCAACCAACTCTCTGTGTCAGATACTAAGAGTACATTATCTTATCAAGCCTTCAAGGAAACCTTATGGGTGAGAAGTACCATTTCCATTACACAGAGAGTAAAACCAAAGCCCAGAGAAAGGAAATAATAGGGTCAAGTCACAGAATTAGGAAATAGAGGCCCCAGGATTTGAACCCAGGTCTGCCCTCCTCCAGGCCCCATGCATTTAACAACACAGCCTCCTTTTGTCCCAGTTCCTTCTCCCTCTTCCTCTGGTGTCCCTCAGGAGCTTGTGATAAGGCACAATAAACTCACCCTCCCTCCAGCTAGTCACTTCCCCTCTTTTAGTGTTTATCAACACACATAGCCAGTCCTCCTTGCACGTTTGTTTTGTTGGAGGCCTGCCTTATTCCCTGGGAACCCGGAGGAACAATGAGCTGTGGCCCAAGCCCTCTGGGGCACCGCCCCCATCCTGGACCACTTCCTCAACTTCCCCTGCTCACGTGTGACCCCAGCAGAGACTGCATGGAGGCCCCTCCAACTTGTCTACCAAGTGCGTCAATCACTTGTTTACTTGCTTTTCCTGCCTGGCCCCGGGGGTTCCGCTGGTTATTTCTTCCCTCTGGAGGTTCTTCTGAGGTGAGCTTTGATCTTCAGAGGGGAAGGGGCAACAGGAAGATGGCAAGAGATGCTAGGAGTCTGTCAGCATCTGACTCATTCTGTGAGGAAAAAAAAAAAGCCCTCTTTTAAAGCAACTTGAGGATGCTTATGAGAACTGTGCATCCCTGCCAGTGTCTGGATGGAAGTCTTCCTTTTTTCTGGGACAGAGCTGGAAAAGGGATGAAAATTCCACAACTCAGAAGCAAATTCCCTCAGGCCTTTCTATACTTGGCTAGCAGTATAATTCACTGAATAATAAACTAGTGTGAAACCTTTCCACAAAAAGCCACAGCTGCAGACCACCCCCTCCCCCCCCCAACCATTGGAGGGAGATGTTTTTAGTTGTGTAGCTTCCCTTGGACAAGACTTCTTGTAAAAACAACCCGCAACACAGTTTGATCTGAGAGCTGGCATGGAAACTCCTCTGGAGTTTTTGGGGCATTTTTGGGGGCATTTCTTCATTGTCATTTTGCTTTATATATTACTAGTAAGAAATCTAAAGCCATTCTGACTCCAGATCCTGAGCATGTAAGGCAAATTGTTGAAGGTTTGCCCCTTTTTCCCTTCATTTTGCAGCCGAGTAATTTTGCCTGAAGTAATTTCATTTTGCCTGAAATACAACCTATTAGACAGCTACTTATTTGGGCTTCTGAGGGCTTTTTTGGTCCTCAAAATCCATATTAACATGAAAATGTATCACTGGGCAGGGATGTCTAAATATTAAAGTATCAGTCAGTGTCCCAGCACAGAAGGGACACTCAAAAAGGTTTAACTGAAGGTTACCAGTTAACTGAAGGTACGTGATTTCATTACTTTGCAGCGTGGCTTTGGTTGCTATGTAAATTTTTACCATCAAGTATATTATATGTATAGAAGAGTATTTTAAATATATGTAGAGTTAAAAATATAGTACATTTAACACCTATGTACTTACCACAAAAACTGAGAAATAGAACATTAACTGGTACCTTACACGTTCTCCAAATTCTCCTCTCTAAATAAAACTTCCAACCTCTCCCTCAGAAGTAACCAGCATGTTGACTTTTGTGCTAATGATTCTCTTGATTTTTGCTATAGTTTCTACTACCTAGGTATATATTCCTAAACAATGCGTATTGAGTAGAAGCAAAAATCTAGCTAGAGATGACAGGGCAATGTTGCCCCTGTTTGATGAAGTGGTCTGGGAGAGAGATAAACTAAACAGAGTCTCTGGGTCAGTCTGGTTTCAGTTTCTCCAAGAGTTTACAAGAGCCCCTTCTGGGGAGGTAGGTGGACAAGGTCACGCATGGGTCTTGGGAAACCAGAGTTGGGCATCTGCAGACATCTGGTAGGGCTGCAGTGGGGGCCAGGCACTGAGTACCAGAAGAAATGTGGTCCAGAGGCTGCTCTGGGTTTTCTGCTTCACTATAGCCTACCTCCAGTTCCTGAAATAGATTAAAGCAGAGCGATTCCATGGGGCGAAATGAGCATCCTTAGTTGATCTAGAAAACAGGATATGCTGCTAGAAAGGCACCAACCTCATCAGAAATTATTAAGGCAAGTCAAGAACAGATGATCTCACCTAGACTCACCCAGGAATTCTGTCCTCAAGTTAAAAAAAAAAGGATCAATAGCAGTAGGGATCTGGTGATGACAATTCTCAACCTATCTACCTTTTGAGGCATTCTATTCTAATCTGGACTTGTTGGCCTCTATGCCTGGTACACAACTGTCAATCTGAGCTCACTGTTTACCATCCTTTTGGATATTTCTTTCACCCTTCTCCAGTGTTGGAGCTCATGTTTCCTGTATTTAATGCCCTTCTCTGTCTTGACTTACTATTTTTTTGTGGTGCGTATACTCTAGTAACTCCCTGAGGAAGGATGCATAGGAAGAGAAATTTGTTGAGAATTTCTATACAGGTCGAGAAATGTTTTTATTCTATAGTCCTTGATTTATAATTGGGCTGGGTATAGAATTCCAGGTGGGGGATAATTTTTCCTTCAGTATTTTGGGGGCATTTCTTCATTGTCATTTTGCTTTATATATTACTAGTAAGAAATCTAAAGCCATTCTGACTCCAGATCCTGAGCATGTAAGGCAAATTGTTGAAGGTTTGCCCCTTTTTCCCTTCATTTTGCAGCCGAGTAAACAATGACCACTGAAGATCAAATTACCTGACCTGAGGTCAGACAGCTATTAAGTGGCAGTGTTAGGATTCACACCCCAGTCCTCTGATTCTAAAGCTCTTTATTATTTTATTTTAAATGATATTTTTCAGAGTAAAGAAATACATGCTGTCATAGATATCTTAGAAAACATATAAAATTCCAATAAATAAAAAAAAATAAGGTCACCAAAACTCTGTGTACTATTCATAGGGACTCACCATAATCTATACTTTATAATAATTTATCATTTATTTGTTTGTTTCTTAACTTGAATCATTTGGGTTGGTAAACCTATTCTTTTTACACTACATGGCATCAGCCAAGGGCAGCAGGAATGGGTAGGAGTCAGAGTCTGAAAGGAGCAAGGTTCTAAGCGTGTCCCTAGGTAGAGCTGCTGTTCAGATTGATATGATGGTTCAGTACCCTGGAGAGCTCCGTAGCAGTGACATCCGTTGGAGACTCAGCAGAACAATGACTAGGAGTTCTTTAGGGTTTTGAACTCCTTTCCAAGATAGGAATGTTAAAAGAGACCATACACAGCTGGGATGGAGGTGAGGGGTGGTCTCTTTGTCTGATTCATCCTCACATCTCCCCAGTCCAATGAGTTTTGTGAGAGTAGGTCATTGTTCTCATCACTATGCCTTTTCTCAGGCTGTCTCCCCAGCTGGGAATGCCTGGCTAATTTCTACTCATCCTTTAATGTTCCATTTAATCATTAATTTCTCCAAAAAGTTTTATGAGCTCCCTCTGCCTTCCCCCTCAAAAAATTTCCCCCATTTCTTCCTCTGAATCTCTCTTGGTCCTTACATATGCCACACTAGATTATAACTGTCTGTCCTCCTAACTAGCCTATGAGCTCCTTGAGGACAGGGACTGTGTCTCAGTTATCTTTGGCCTTAGTAAATACTCAATAAATAATATTAAATACTTGATAAATGAATAAATTTCCTGTTGGCCATAGGGAGCTATTGAAGGTGTTTCTCAACAACTTTGCCCCGCCCCCCCCCCGCCACAAAGGACATTTGGCAATGTCTGGAAATAATTGTTGTTGAAACTCGGGGGGCGGGTGCTACTGTCATATAATAGGTAGAGACCATGGATGCTTCCCACATCCTAGTATGCACAGGACAGCTGCCACAACAAAGAATAATCTGGCCCCAAATGTTATTCGTGCTGAGGTTGGGAAAACCTGTTTCAGAATAATGAAATGGATTTAATCAAACTCTTCTTTAATCAATTTAAGACTCTTCAGAGAGCAGTGAGTCCAACTGGCTCACTTTACAGATGTAAAACTGAGCTAGTTGGTTGTAGGGTAGGGCAAGACCTTGTACCATGGCACCCTTTCCATATGGTTGCACCTGGTTAACATTATTTTTTAGCTATTCAGCACTCTGAGTGGTAAAGGGATAGAATGGTTTTCTTAATGTACCTTATCTGGGGCTCATCAATTAGGTCTGGGGGACAAGGATGAGACTGTTCAGACTGGAGAAAAGTTTTTGGCATCACAGAACAGTCCCAGCCAGCCTCTTCCCACCCCATCCCCACATCAGCCTCTTTTTTCTAGAAAGATGTGCCACAAATCTAGGGCTGAATGAGAAGCATTCTCTCAATGGCTCATTTCTGAACAATTCAATCTGCTCCAGGAAATGAGATATTAGCCTGTGGAAGAGTGAATCCACTTTAAGCCACTCTACATTAAAACCAAATAAAGCTCTGGAGGTCCCAGCCTGCCACAGGAGAATTCACTCTAATTGCTACAAACCGAGGGGATCCAGTATAATCTTCCTCCCATCAGCAAATAATAGCATTTGGGGAGATGAACTCAATCTCCAAGAGAAGCTTTGAACCAAATGTGAGGTTATCTCCTTCTTCAAGTGCCTCAGATTTAGAAGTCTCTTGATCCCAGAGTGCCCCAATCGCACCTCTCATGAGGCAAATCTGCCATTTTCCCAGCAGTAATCACAATGCCTGGATTCCTCCCATTCAGCTCAGTTAACTTAGAAAAGCCAAGTGATTCAGACACAATACACAGTGAATCAATAAAGAAAGGAAATGCAGAACAAAAAACCAATCTGTGTGTCATCTTGAATAAATGTGCCTTCCAATAAATTTGGTGAACTGTCTTCAAGGGAATCAGCTGAAAATGTGTTCACTTATTGTATATCATAACTGTCTGTGCATATGTGATTAGCTGGAAATGATATTTGTGGGTCCACTGAGGCTCTGGAATGATGCAGAAGGGTAGCTTGTTTCTGCAGAAATAGCTCAATTTTGTTTGCTAAAGTTTGCCTTGGAGCGTCAAAGGCTGTTCCTGTGCTGGCTGCTACTGGCAAGAGAATGTCAAGGGGGCGTATGGGGACAGAAAAGGACAATAGGCAGCAGGTCCCAACAACAAAAAGCTGTGTCTCCACCTCTATTCCTTGTCCTCTTCCTCTGTCCTGCCCTCCGTCATACAGTGAACACCATGGGAAGGAGGAGTTCAGTAACTCAGAATTGCACTCAGATCTAGGTTTGAATTCCAGTTCGACTTCTTTTCTGAGCCTTAGATTCTTCACCTATAAATTGGAACTAATAATGCTAATATACCCAGTTTGTCAAGGGGGTTTACATGAGATGATGTATATAAAGCATATGGCTCATGAAGGCACTAAAGAAGTGTTCTATCATCACTGGGCTAGTCACTGCCCGGGTAATTTTCTAAAAACAGAAAGTTTGATCCAGGGGATTAGAGAGAAGAGAATAATGGGATATGGATGGTCAAATATAAGAAAACAAATCTCTATCAGGGGGCCACTGGAAGTTTTGCGGTCTAATGATTTTCCAAACCTCTTTACAAGATGTAAAATGGTTGGGTTTGTGGTTAACCAAATTTTTGATTTTTTTATTATTATTTTATTTCTAGCTTATCATTAATTTCAACTACTCAAACTTTTGAATTGCTCAGCTCTGTGTTTAAGTTTCTATAGAATAGGTTTGGCACTGAGCAGGCTTGGAGAGTCCAAAACCTTTTGGATGTCGCAATAACGTAAAGTTCAGAGTTTAGAGAGAATGTCAAATGAGAATCACCCTGCCATGGGTCCAAAGAGAGATCAATTCTTCTGCCATGAAAGAAAAAGGGGTTCTGTTGGTGAATCTTCAGTTAGCATAAATATAGGGTGGTAATGGGTCTCTTAAGTGCAAAAGTGCCCACAAGCACCTCGTCAACAGAATAACTGGGAGAATACAAGAGACTCCTGAGCCCGCCTTGGAGAGTCAAGGGCCATGGAGGGGCTCAGGATCCTGTTTCTTTTCAATTAAAGTGCCAAGGTGATTCTTTTCTTTAAAAATAAATTTATTTATTTATTTTTGGCTGTGTTGGATCTTCATTGCTGCGTGCGGGCTTTCTCTAGCTGCGGCGAGCAGGGGTTACTCTTCGTTGCAGTGCGCGGGCTTCTCATTGCGGTGGCTTTTCTCGTTGTAGAGCACGGGCTCTAGGCTTGCAGGCTTCAGTAGTTGCGGCACGTGGGCTCAGTAGTTGTGGCTCACAGGCTTAGTTGCTCAGCAGCATGTGGGATCTTCCCGGACCAGGGAGTGACTCTGTGTCCCCTTTACTGGCAGGCAGATTCTCAACCACTGCGCCACCAGGGAAGCCCTGCCAAGGTGATTCTGATGATCAGTCAGCTTTGGAAACAGCTCTGAAGGTGGATGTCTCAGGTTGTGGGCTCCTGCTTTAGAAGTTATTCACTGAGTATTAGCATCTCTACTCCATTTACCTTTGCAAAGATCTGACCCATGTCTCTTCAAAATGATGTAAGAAAGGTCTAGGAGAGTAGTAAGAGGCACTTAGAGCTGATTCCCATTTCAGATGCTGTGGTTGTGGACTATGTGCCTGAGAAATGACACTATCTGACAACAATCATCAAATGTATTTTTGACATTCAAGTCTTGTACCATAAGACCCAACCTTCAAGATATCAACTCCCGGGACTTCCTTGGTGGTCCAGTGGTAAAGAATCCACTTTCCAATGCAGTGAATGTGGGTTCAATCCTTGGTTGGGGAACTAAGATCCCACATACCACGGGGCAACTAAGCCCGCACACCACAGCTACTGAGCCCCCGCACCTCAACGAGAGAGCCCGCGTGCCACAAACTACAGAGCCCATGCACCCTGGAGCCCATGTGCCACAACTAGAGAGAGAAATCCCACACGCCACAACTAGAGAGAAGCCAGAGCATGGCAGTGAAGAGCCCACACACTGCAACAAAAAAATCCCTCATGCCTTAATGAAGATCCCACGTGCTGTAACTAAGACCCTATGCAGCCAAAAAAATAAATTAAATAAATAAAATAAACAAATATTTAAAAAAAGGTATCAACTCCCATCAATCCCCACCAGGCACTCAAAGTATCTCCCAATATACCTTGAACTTTTCTAACTTTTTCAAATCTTCCTCCCCAGTCAGCAATGAGCTCAGCTCCACTAACTGAGGCAGTATGACCTGGTGTTTAAGAGGCTGGCTTTGGAATAAGGCAGGCTGGAATTCTAGTGTGTTTGTGAGCCAACTTGCACTACGCTGGTCAACACCCTAGGGATGCAGAGCAAGAAGATACAAGGGGCCTGGGTCATTGCCCAATGGCACTCTCAAGTGATGCCTAAAAGGAAAACACAAACTTCTATCTTGTTCAAGCCACTATTATTTTTGGTCATTATTCAAAAATCTGAAACTACATCCTACCAACCATTAAACAAGCCACTGTAATACAGGTGATAAGGGTTGTTACAGGGGATGTACTTGGTGCTGCGAGAGCATACCTGAGGGAACCAAACCCTACCTGGGAGGCAAAGCCTAAGAGGCTTCCTAGCGAAGGAGATATTTAAGGGAAGTATGTAAGATCAGTGGCACTTAGGTAGGTGAGGAAGGGAGGAAAGGATGCCCCAGATAAAAAGAAAAAGTGTGAGCAAAGTTACAGAGACAGGAAACAATACAGGATGTTTGGAAAGTTGTAGCTTAGCATAGCAAAGAGTAGGGTTTGAATGGGCAGTGGGAAGTAATGTGCTGGGGCTTGGGAATGGATTTTGTATGGGAAAAGAAGATGGTGTGGTGACATGATGAATCAGAGAATTCCTCACCTGGAATCTCTCTCTGTATTTAGCAGCTGCTGGTGAGAAAGGAGACTGAAAGCTAAAGATAAGTACTATATGGTTTCCCCTATTATCAACTTCCTAATGGAGAGCCCAGATTCACAGAGGGGCTCAGTCCATTGTTCCTAACAGCTGGATTTCTTGTGAGGCAGACAGGAATCCCCAATGGCTCCTACAAACAGACTGTGGGAGGCTGGCTGATTGATAGGCCTGTCAATACCACCTCAAAGCGACCTCAAAGTGAGGTCAACGGCTGAGTAAATTTAACCCAAGCCTATCAAGGTAATGGGAGAAAGAGATTTATTTTGGTTCAGACAAGCTCTGGACAGTGACAGGAATCAGGAAGAAGGCAGGAGCAAAACTTGTATGTCAGCTTTTGGATATGGAATCAATTTCAATTCAACCATCTCAGATGAATATTATCTTCCTTAGTCTAAGAACCTACCAAGGTATCAATTCTCCACATGCATTCCAATTTGTCTGGGTTAGGAAGATCTCTCCTTCCTCTGTTTCTTCCCAGGTCTTTGGTTACCCACCGAGTATGGACCATGCTGGTTTCATATTCTTAGTTGCCCATGTTGACTAAGGGTCTACAATAAGCCAGGTACTGGTGGGCACTTCCTATCAGTTCACCTCATCTTGATATCTGCCTGTGAGATATTATCCCCATTTACAGATGATGAAGCAGAGGGACAAGTGCCTTGCCCAAGGCAAAATAAAAATTAGGAGCTAGGGGGTTTTGTTTGTTTTACTTCTACAGCTCAATGGATTATCACAGTAATTACTCATGGAACCACCACTAAAGTCAAGAGGGATCTTTGTCAACACCCTTTCTCCCTCAAATCACTACCTACCCCTTCCCTACTTCTCTGAAGCCTCTTCTGGTTCCAAACTTCTGCTTTCTCCCTGACTCCATGCCCCTGCCCTTAGCCTTCTAGAGCAATAAAGAAAATGAGGGACTTTCCTATGATTGCACAGATGTCAGAGCTGGGACTTGAACCCATGTGTTTGAAGTCCGCTATAGCTTGGTTGATTTCCTCCTCTCAGCTTACGTTAAGTCCTTTCCACCTTTCAAGGCCGATCAAATGTCATGCTCCTCCATGGAGCATTTTAGAACACTCCTTTCCTCTCTGGTCTTTTCCTTTACCTGGTGAGTTCCTGACTGTCTGTTCCACGGATAGGACACTTAGGAGATAGTGTCTGGCATTACTTAGCATTTCACATTCTTGTTTCATCTTCCCTATGAGTTTGTAAGCTTTTTTGGAGACTAGCAATCACACTACTGGCTTTTTGGTTTTTTTGCAGGCAACGTGCTAAGTTTTTTTTTTTTAACATCTTTATTGGAGTATAATTGCTTTACAATGGTGTGTTAGTTTCTGCTGTATAACAAAGTAAATCAGCCATACATATACATATATTCCCATATCCCCTCCCTCTTGCGTCTCCCTCCCACCCTCCCTATCCCACCCCTCTAGGTGGTCACAAAGCACCGAGCTGATCTCCCTGTGCTAGGCAGCTGCTTCCCACTAGCTATCTATTTTACATTTGGCAGTATATATAAGTCCATGCCACTCTCTCACTTCGTCCCAGCTTGCCCTTCCTCCTCCCCGTGTCCTCAAGTCCATTCTCTACGTCTGCATCTTTATTCCTGTCCTGCCCCTAGGTTCATCAGAACCATCTCTTTTTTTTTTTAGATTCTGTATATATGTGTTAGCATACAGTATTTGTTTTTCTCTTTCTGACTTACTTCACTCTGTATGACAGTCTCTAGGCCCACCGACCCCTCTACAAATAACTCAATTTCGTTTCTTTTTATGGCTGAGTGATATTCCATTGTATATATGTGCCACATCTTCTTTATCCATTCATCTGTCGATGGACACTTAGGTTGCTTCTACGACCTGGCTATTGTAAATAGAGCTGCAATGAACATTGTGGTACATGTATCTTTTTGAATTGTGGTTTTCTCTGGGTATATGCCCAGTAGTGGGATTGCTGGGTCCTATGGTAGTTCTATTTTTAGTTTTTTAAGGAACCTCCATACTGTTCTCCATAGTGGCTGTATCAATTTATATTCCCACCAACAGTGCAAGAGGGTTCCCTTTTCTCCACACCCTCTCCAGCATTTATGGTTTGTAGCGTTTTTGATGATGGCCATTCTGACTGGTTTACACCTATTTGTATTCATAGAACCTTGAAAGTGGTCTGCGCGGAGGAGGAAGCAGAATAAGTGGATTCCTGGGCTCTGGAGTCAGACTCAGGTTCAAATCCTGGTTCTGCTAGTGGCTTGCTGTGTAACACTGAATTACTTAATCTCTGTCCAAATGCCTTCCTGAAGGGTTGTTGAGAAAGTTAAAGTACATAATGATTTTCAGGGTGTAGCATAGTGCTCAGCACACATTAGTCATTCTGCAAAGGTAAACTATTATAGAACCCAACAAGTATTCATTGTTGATAATTACTCAACTGGTCCTCAAGGTTAAAAGAATTTTTTTTAAAGAAAGAACTAAGATAGAAAATCTCTTTTCCATAGGATACAAGTCTAGAAAAGCAACACACAAGTTGGAAGGAGGCCGGATATTGGGTAGGAATAGCCTCACTTCCCCTCCATCACGTTCACTTACTACAGAAGCAATAATGGCTCCCCAGTGTGCAGAGCATTGAAATGACTAACAGCTGAGTGGGTGACGACAGCCAAGCAGAGTCAGGGTCCCTGGCCATGTTCCTGCCGCTAAGTCATGCAGAAGAGGCCAGCTTTACCTGCGAGCCTCAGCAGCAGCTAATGCTGTCAGGATGAAAGATGGGTCCATTTGGGCCCTAAACTTTGGTGTTCAGGCACTCTAGAAGGTCAATGGCTGGAAAGAAAATACAAGGGCTGAAGCAGGAGTTTCCAGCGAAGAGGCTGAGCCGCTGTCAAGTATCAGGAATTATACCACTCTGGGTGCATGTGCATACTTTAATCAAACAGCCCATTTCTTCAAAGGACTTTAAAGGGCAAAAGCTTGCCTTCCTTCCAACTTTACTCCCGTACATAACCACGCAGGAGCAAGCGCATCTGAAACACAGCACCTGTTGCTTTCTTTATGCCCATCCTCAACTTGCAAAGAGATTCTTCTCCAAATACTTTCTGAAAATATTAAGGAGAGTTTTGGGATGGGATTTACATACAGATTATCTTTTCTGTAATTCTGTGGGCTTTGTCTGATCATCTGTCCTGCAAGTCATAGGAGGCATTTCTCTGAGCATCAGTTCTAACACAATAGAACTCAAAATGGAACATTGTAAGGCACATCAGGTGGGTGGGCAACTGTTATAACCTGAGATTTTGGAAGCTAAATGGAGTTAGGGAGATGCAGAGGAGGGGAATGAGGAAGCTTCAGAAAATGGGATCAGGCAGGACTGACTAAAAAAACAGCAGAGACTGCTGGGCTCTTTTGGACCACAAGATCCCTGTAGTTGGGTGGGGGGTAGGGGGCACAAAAAGGCAAAACTCAAACAGCAGTAGTTGTCAGGCCGAAGCAAGCTGTGACCATCAAGCCAAGAGTGGGTGGGGGCAAGGGGGTCATGTGGGGATACTTTCCAGAGCAAATGCAAAAGACAGTGCGATAAAGGAATGAACTATCACCAGAAATATTCGCTGTCTACAGCAATGCCCAGGAATTACAGAACCTCATCAGCTTTCCTCCACTGGCCTCAGTTTCCCCGTATTTAAATCCGAAGAAGTCGTACTACTCCCCAGTCTGAGTTAGTGACCCTCCTCTGCTCCCTCAGACCTCCATGTATAATTGTCTGTTAGTGAGTCTGCCTCCCCAACTAAGCCTTAAATTCCTAAGGGCTGGGACTGTATTTTATTCCTCTCTGCATCCTCAAAGCCTGGCACAGGGCCTGGCTTATAGCAGGTGTTCAATCAACATTTACCGACTGAATGGTCTCTAAAGTCCTCGGAGGACAGAATCAGAATGACTGGATTGGCTGTTCTGATTCTGTCTTCTACAGAGCTCAGCATAAAGTGTGGGCCAAATAGCCTCCCCAGGAGCTATCCTGATCAGGCTGCTTCAGTTGAAGTACCATGGCCTCTCCTCCCCTTCCTTTCTCTTTTCTTAACTTCTTTATTCCCATCTTCAAATATCATTCTCCTTGGACTGTACCACTCTAAAGCCATTGTGCTTGCTTCAAACTTCAAGACTGCGGGGGTCTCTTAAATGTGAAATACCAACCAGCCCTCTCATTTACTTCCCTTTCTGCAACCAAGTCCATAGACCTTCCTAAGGTCTTACCTAGGTCTGACCTTAGAGTCTCTTGGAAGAAGATCCTGACATAACAATCTGAATGGAAGAGGCTTACTGGGGAAGTGATTCCAGGGAGCACTGTCAGTGCAGCAGGGAAGTGAGACAGGAAAGGGAAGAAAGGTAATATAGGGTGCTTTAATGAGCAGGTATTGCTGTGGGCAACTGAGGTTCACTCCTCCTGAAGACCCCTGGGAGATTCTGTGGAATGTACCTCAGAGTCATCCCAATGAGGAGTGAGGGAGCTGGGGTATGTATCCACCAACTCCCATCCAAAATTGGTTGAAGGCTGTTTGAGGGTTAGGGCGAATAATCCCCCACCACTGCTAGCCTGCCTCATGTACTAGTTAAACACACTCCTGCAGTCAGAGAAAGCACCCAGGGGCTTGTAGAAACAAGCCATCAGCATATACAGCAATAGTGAGATCCGAGGGGATCTGGGCAGGGGCACCAACACCTTATGCGACACATTCTAGACTGATGCCCCGGAGTCTTCCATCTTCTCATCCCTGTTTGCTCTACTTGGAGTAAAACATAAAGTTCTCCAGTTGGAAGAGACTTGGTAATCATCTACGTTAACCAAATCCCTCTTCAGTCCAGAATTCCCTCTACAACATTCCTGACAAGTGGTTGTCAGCCTCTGCTTGAATATTGCTAGGGTCAGGGAACTCACTGCACTGAAATTATTCCAGCAACTTGCTATTTCTGGAATAACTGAGTTGCTGAAAAATCCGCCCCCACCCCCACTTTTTAAAAAAGATTCCACATTAGTCACCTTGTAACTTCCAACTGTTGGCCTTAGTTCTGCCGTTTGGAGCCACATAAAATGACTCTGCTCCTCCATTCACAATAGCCCTTTTAACAGCTTCTAAAGCTAACTGGTATGTTTTCACTATGACTCTTCTTCTCCAGCCCAAATCATCCACTGCCTTTATTACTCTTACTAAAATATGGTCTTTAGACCAGTCGTTCTCAACCAGGGGCAAATTTGCCTCCGAGGGGACATCTGGCACTGTCTGGGGACATTTCTGGCTGTTATAACTACCAGGGAGCACTTCTGGCAAGTATGGCCTGGGGTCAGGGATGCTGCTAAGAATCCTACAAGGTACAGGACAGCCCCCAAGACAAAGAATTATCTGGCCCCAAATGTCTAAAATACCAAGGCCAAGAAACCCTTTTCTAGAAACATTATCCAGGCCACTCTCCTTTGGATATTCCTATGGCTTGTCATATAAAGCACAGTGCTCAGAACTTGACATGTGGTGCCTGCAGGGACAGAACCAAAGAAAGCATGAGTATGGGCGTCGTCTCTCACTCTGACAATGGGACTGACTAGAGCAGCTGAAGCATCCACCATATACTCCCCTCCTCCCCAGTCTGGGGTCAGGGAAAAGCTCCAAGTCATATTGAAGCAAACCGCTCTCAAGCCAACAATTAGGAAATTAAAAACAAAGATATAAAAACATAAATGCAAATCTAGGAAGTAGCGTTCCCTCTGAGCGTCTACACAACACTTTAATCATGGCAAATTGAATCAAATTCGTTTCAGTTTTTTTTTTTTTACCCGAAAGATATAATTGTAGATTTCTCTGTAAAATTTTTGTTACCTGAAAACATGATAAATTGTCTTTTATATTTTCATCCATGCCACTCCTAAAAACATCAGACAGGACAGACTGATGTTGATCCACTTCTTAACTCTTTTTGGGTAAGGCTGTATTGACCAGCTATGAGGTCACTTACATTTATTTATCTGATCTAAGAAAACACCAGGTCTAGATGGTTTTACTACTAAGTCTTATAAAACATTCAAGAATCAGTCAATTCCTATTTTACTCCAACTGTTCTAGAAAATGGGGGATGGGAGGGAGATGGAGACTTCAGCTTATTTCAGAAAGCTAGCATAATCCTAAAGCCAAAACCTTTCAAGAACAGGGCATGAAAAAAAATTATAGGAAAATCTCATTAATGCACATAGATACAAAATTCCTTAAAGATTACCAAACTGGATCTAGCTTTGAACTTTATATTGCATAAAGTGGCTCAGTTTTATTTATTCCGGGAATGTAGGATGATTTAACAGAAAGTCTATTAATGTAACTTACTACATTAATAGATTAAAGAGGTAGGTAGGAGTCAGGAATGGACTACAGGCACACAGAGGAAGGTTCTTTTCTTTTTTTTTTTTTTAAGTAGCTTTTTCTGTGTAATAAAACCCACAACATTTCTGTGATATAAAATAAACATTTATTTTTCATACATCTTGGGTAAGCCAGGGGCAACTATTTTGGGCTGGGCTCAACTGGTCAGTGAGTCAGCTGGGTGACCATATCCACAAAACTCTCATTATTCTTGGACCAGCTGGCTAGTTGTTGCAAGTTCATCTCACGGCAGGGCCGAGTATTAAGAGGGTGAACTCAACAGGACAAACACACTTCAAGCCCCCATACTTGTATAATACCTGCCATCACCCATTTGGCAAAAACAACTTGCATGGCTGAGTTCAAAGTCAAAGAATGGGGAAGTATACTCTCCATGGCATGGATACTAAGAGGGCATGTGGATATGTTATTACTTATAATTTACAAATATGATATACATGGACACTAAGAGGGCATGTGGATATGTTATTACTTATAATTTACAAATATGATATACATGTATACACATTATATATATGTTTATTATGTGTCCAATTTATATATTTGAAATTTGGTATACACAAAGTATTTCATAATAAAACTTAAATTCACACATTAAGTACACTTTGGGACCCTTCTTACTTACTAGTCTCATAATCTTATCCAAAAAGGAAAAGGAGTTAGTTTGGCATGAGGTGTTCTTAATGTTCATCTCTTTCATCGTTACTTTTTCCCATTCTTTCAGCCTCTTCCAAAAAGAATTTAAAGAGGTTTACAAAGCACTGAGACAAAATAAATTTATCATCATTAAACAAAGCAAAGGGAAAATAAGGTTACTGAAACAAGATGGAGCTAGAAATGCCATTAGCACTTGGCTGGATATTCTCTGTTTGCTCCTTTTATCCTCTTCCCACCTTTCTCTACCTGTTTAAGGGCTCCTTCGTCTCGGGCTTCTCCTATAGCTACAGGTCTCACTGAGTTCTGATGACCACTCTCTCCTCTTCTGCTTGAGGCCCAGAGGCTGGTAACACTTCCTGTGAACTTCCTTGCTGGCTCCCTTAATTTCGCCAGGAAGCTCTCCTTACTTAACCTTTTTGAAGGTGCCATATTTCCTGCCAGAGACCCTGATTGCAATAGCCCACAAATCGTATGCTTAAGTCTAAATGCCCACTAGAAGTAGATGATAAATACAGCTCTAAGGTCTCAGTGTGATTATCAAGTGGGAAGGAGAATCGATAAAAGAGTCACCAGTCCCTCCAGAGAAGCAGATCTACTCTGGACGCCATGATGGGCAAGAAATTTTTTGTGGCTTCTCAATGACAGGTCATTGTGGTATAACACCCCCATTTCTTTTCTGTCTCACAGACCATCTCTAATTATTCAGGGCCCACTCATATATCCTCTTTTTATCCACACTCACTCCTTAGTTGATCTCATGGCTTTTAAATATCACACACATGCTGATGACTCCCAATATGTAGCTCCAGTTCTCACTTTTCCCTGATCTCCAGTTTTCACTATGCAATTGCCTATGCTGTTTGTCCAACAGGCATCTCAAACTCTTGGCATGTCCAAAACAAAACTCACCAAGTTTATCGAATAATCCTCTCTTCCTAGTCTTCCTCCATCTCAGTAGAGGGCCTCGGCATCCTTCACTTGGTTGCTCAGGTGTGTGGACTGGTGCGGAGGGGGGCTGGTGGAAATCCATCATCCTTGATTCCTTTTTCTCACACTCCACATCCAATCCAGCTGCACATTATGTTGGCTCAGATATTCAAAAATATATTCAGAATCTGACCAATTTTCACCACCTGCATCACTTCCCACTCTAGCTCCAACTTCCCAGACTCTCTTATACCACTGTACTTGCTCCGAACTTGTTTCCTCCTTCTATACTTGCCCTCTTCCAGGGTCCCACCTCCAGCAGCCAGTGTGATCCTTTAAAAATACATCAGATCATGTCATCTACTCAAATCTTCCAGTCGCTTACCATCACACTCAGAATGTAGTATAAAGTCTCCACCATGGCCTGGAAGGCCGAACTGACCCTTAATGTTCTGTGAGCAGGTCAAGCATAGTACTTGAGGTCTCGGAACCTTTGCACTTGCTGTTTCCTCTGACTGAAACTCTCTTCTCCAGATATCTACATGCCTCCACCACTCATTTCATTTAGGTCTCTGCTCAAATGACAACTCAGAGAAGCCTTCCCTGGTCATCGGCTCAAAACAACCCCAACATCCTTATTCCTTACTTTACTTTTCTTCACAGCACTGACCAGTACCTGACATTACATTAAATATAAATATGTAATTATGCATTAGTCTTCCCATTTAGAATGCTAAGCACTACGAAAACAAGGGTTTGTTTCCTTCACCCCAGCATCCCTGGTATGATACTTGACACGTAGAGGGCTCTCAATAGATATTTGCTAAGTGAATGAAAGAAACTATTCTAGGTCATCAGATTTCTTGACTCACACTCAGCAAGATCGAAGAAATATTTGAGCCTCAATTAAGTGAGTGGCACTTGGCTAGATGCTTAGAGCTTTAAAAATCTAACAGTTCCTGACCCGAACTGTGACCGTTTTTGGGTGAGTAGTGATTGGGAGAGGACACAAGGGAGTCCTCTGGGTACTAGAAACGTTCTTTATCTGGGTAATAGTTATATAGGTATACACCTAATACAGATCTACTGAGCCAAACACTTCACATTTGTGTATTTTAAGTTGCACCCCAATAAAAGATTTGTTTTAAGTTTCTGGCCCATCTAGACACATCAACAGGTAGTTTCCAGCGCGGCAGACGAGTGAGAGGTCTGCACAGACTGCCTGCCAAATGATCAGTGAGAAAGCAACCTTCCAAAGTGCTAAGATTGGCAAACCGGCTAAAAGGAAAAGGGTCGGCTGTATCCTGCCTTCCGAGGGAACAACTAGCTGTATACTCAACTCACTGAACGTCACAAACTCGGCGAACGCCCGGCCTGAGCCCCAGGCCCCCAACACGCACGCGCAGCATACAGCCGCCGCTACGCAGGCGCACTGCAGCCTTGAGCCGGGCAAAGCCGGGACAGGTGCCCCTGCGAGCGGGCGCGCGCGCGTTCTCGGGAGCGCGGGAAACGGGGTGCGCGCTATGGAGACGCGGTTAGCTGAGTTCCGGAAGGCCCGGAAGCGCGCCGGGCTGGCGGCCGAACCCAGCACTTCGAGGCTGCGTGCACAAACCTCGGGAGAGAAGGCGGAAGCAGCTGCGACTCCAAAGGCAGCCCCAGGCTGGCTAAAACGGTTCCTGGTGTGGAAACTGAGGCCCGCGAGTGCCCAGGCCCAGCCCAACCTCGCTCAGGTGAGAGGAACGAGGCCTCACCCCCGGGTACCTGGCTTCTGAGCCGCCGACTTGGCCTCTCGTGCAGCTCCGCCGAGGCCCCGCCGAGGCCCCGCCCCGCCACCACGTGGTGGCAACACCCCCAGCCCCCCACCTCGCCGCGTCAAGGAGCAGCCCGGCCAGCCAGCCACGCTCCCTCCATAGCTTCCCAGCCGGGCCTTTGGTGGCGGGGCGGGGCTGCTGGCTCCTCCCGCCAGCTCGGGGGCGGGCCCTCGCGTCTCCAGCCTCTCGCATGGGCGCTGGTGAGTGGCTTCCACGTTTTCCTTCCAGCCCGCGACCCACGCAGCTCCGACTCCAGGTTTGAAGGGAGGGTCTAGGATCCTGGAAGAAAGGACCTCAACAGCGAGTTTAGTTATCGTTGTGCCCCCGGTGGCTTTGGGAAACCTCTCCACAACAGTGTTGAGTCACAGCCCTCTGCTAATGGAGGGTAAAAGGTCTAATTGGATTCTGATAAAAAGTGGCAGTAATTAAAGTTTCATTTGAGTTCGCATCTGGGCCACACGCAGCCAGTCACCCAGATAGCCTGCGCTTTAGAAATGGCATTTGAATACAAAATTCGCAAAAGTGTGGTAACTGTGACTGCCCGTGGTGGCATGTACCTTTGTCTCACTATTGAACTAGCAAGCCCTATTCAAGTTTAACAATGAATGTTCAAGGCGAAGACAGTATATAGATTAGTATGATATCCTTTTCACCCTGTGAGTCTTTGGTAATTTCCTATTCACGTCTCAGTATCTTCGTTTTCACTCATGAGTAAGGTGGCAAGGTGATGACTTGAGTGTGAGATTGGAGCATCTATGTGGGAATACAGGACAAAACATCAAGGGGATATCTGTGCTGTGAGGCAATCTGTGACATGGCCTCTGTCCCTCCCAAGTGTGGTAACAGCCAAGAGTTCCTTTTGAAAATTAAGATGTACCTTACTCCTCTTAAAATTACTTCAGTTCATCTATCATTGGACCACATCTGGTTTTAAGGATTTTTCTTTTTTTTTGTAATCCAGGAGAGCTTAATGTTACTCAGTTTGGATTAGATATTATTCTCCATGACACTCAGGGTTCCAACTGACTTGCAGAAAGAGAGTGCGGCAGGTCTCAAACAATCCATTTCCTTGCATGCAGTTTGTCTCGGGATGACTTTATTGTTGATTCGAACTCACTGAGCACAATTGCTTAGTATTTTATTTCTTTATTTTAAAATAAATTTATTTATTTTATTTATTTTATTTTTGGCTGTGTTGGGTCTTCGTTGCTGCGCATGGGCTTTCCCCTGTTGGGGCAAGCAGGGGCTACTCTTCGTGGCTTCTCCTTGCGGTGGCTTCTGCTGTGGAGCACGGGCTGTAGGCACGTGGGCTCAGTAGTTGTGGCTTGCGGGCTCTCGAGCACAGGCTCAGCAGCTGTGATGCAGGGACTTAGTTGCTCTGTGGTATGTGGGATCTTCCCGGACCAGGGCTTGAACCCGTGTCCCCTGAATTGGCAGGCGGATTCTTAACCACTGCACCACCAGGGAAGTCCCTGGTGAGGATTTTAGAATCCATTTCCTCTCCCTCCTTTCCTCTCCCAGTTACAAAATAGTATCTAGTCCACACAATGAGTTTTTGACTGTATGTCTCATTTCCAAAGGAATATGAGATCATTGAGTTGGATCCAGAAAAGCTGAACTTGGAGAAAGTTTTCATTATTAAAAACCCAAGAGCTGATGGCCTGACAAAGGGATGAGAGGAAATGCTGGACCTCCGGTGCTTCTTATTAATTACTCTGTTTTTCATGAGGAACTTTGAAGCTCATTTTCATTGACTCAGCTACCATTCCTGGGTTTGTTCTGGTGTGAAATTCTCATTAAACTGCTTTTTTTCTCCCCTAATTTATAATCTATCTCTACCTAATAATTTAGATGGCACACAGTGGCTTGTCAGAGATTTCTTTAACCTTCTGTTTCTAATTGCTTCTTTTTGCTGGCCATTGACAAGGAAGCATCCACCTCCTTCCCTCACTCTCGAATTTAGCTTGGGGAAAAACAGTCCACTAAAATAAAATATTTCTTTCTGTGACAAGCGTCTACCACATTAGGACAGATATGCCTGTAACTTTAAAAAAATCCTGCCAAGCCCCCCACCCAACCCCCATCTCCCTCCCAGGCCCCCAATGCACCATCTAGCCCCAAGGTCCATTGCCCACAGTCATCCTGCAATTCCTCCCCTCCAAGCCTTGGCTCAGGTTGGCCCACTGCCCAAATGCTCTCCTTCTTTGGCGTCACCTGGCCAAGCACAGCCTTTGCATCACCCCCTCAAATCCAGGAGTCATCTTTTAACTTTTCCCTTTCCCCCATCAGCATTCATTGATTCAGTATAATCCTATCATGTGCCCGCTATGTTCCAGCTGCTTTCCTGTATCCCAGGAGACAGTGTGATAAAGACAAAGCCCTGTTCTCACAGAACTTGCCTTCGAGTTGAAAGAACAGAATGATGAATGCTACAAAAAGGTGGGGGGGACCCAGGGTGCTGTGATAGTGAATCGGGGGTGAGGGATGCAGAGTGCCACTTTAAATTGGGTGGGCAGGGAGGACTCACTGAGGAGGTGACCTCACCATTTTCATAAGAAGGAGCCACTTTTGCAGAAGCCTGGGACAGGCCAAGGGTCCATGTGGTGACATTTTTACTGAGGTTTGTAGAAGAGGGAGCCAGCCAGGTGGTGTGAGGGGAAGGGGCTTTCCTCTCAGAGGGAACCACGAGTGCAAACGCCCTGAGGTGGGAAGCAGCTTGGTATTCAAGGAACGGAATTCCCTTCCCTAAACTGCACCATATGTGCTGTGGTGACTGTGGTGACCACAAACACTTCCACACACAGCTGCTTTTTTTTTTTTTTTAATTAATTAATTAATTAATTTTTTAAAAACATCTTTATTGGGGTATAATTGCTTTACAATGGTGTGTTAGTTTCTGCTTTATAACAAAGTGAATCAGCTATACATATACATATGTTCCCATATGTCTTCCCTCTTGCGTCTCCCTCCCTCCCACTCTCCCCATCCCACCCCTCCAGGCTGTCACAAAGCACCGAGCTAATATCCCTGTGCCTTGCGGTTGCTTCCCCCTAGCTATCTACCTTACTACGTTTGTTAGTGTGTATATGTCCATGACTCTCTCTCGCCCTGTCAAAACTCACCCTTCCCCCTCCCCATATCCTCAAGTCCGTTCTCCAGTAGGTCTGCGTCTTTATTCCTGTCTTACCCCTAGGTTCTTCATGACATTTTTTTTCCCTTAAATTCCATATATATGTGTTAGCATACGGTATTTTTCTTTTTCTTTCTGACTTATTTCACTCTGTATGACAGACTCTAGGTCTATCCATCTCATTACAAATAGCTCAATTTCGTTTCTTTCTATGGCTGAGTAATATTCCATTGTGTATATGTGCCACATCTTCTTTATCCATTCATCCGATGATGGGCGCTTAGGTTGTTTCCATCTCTGGGCTATTGTAAATAGAGCTGCAATGAACATTTTGGTACATAACTCTTTTTGAATTTTGGTTTTCTCAGGGTATATGCCCAGTAGTGGGATTGCTGGGTCATATGGTAATTCTATTTGTAGTTTTTTAAGGAACCTCCATACTGTTCTCCATAGTGGCTGAACCAATTCACATTCTCACCAGCAGTGCAAGAGTGTCCCCTTTTCTCCACACCCTCTCCAGCATTTATTGTTTCTAGATTTTTTGATGATGGCCATTCTGACTGGTGTGAGATGATATCTCATTGTAGTTTTGATTTGCATTTCTCTAATGATTAATGATGTTGAGCATTCTTTCATGTGTTTGTAGGCATTCTGTGTATCTTCTTTGGAGAAATGTCTATTTAGGTCTTCTGCCCATTTTTGGATGGGGTTGTTTGTTTTTTTGATATTGAGCTGCATGAGCTGCTTGTAAATTTTGGAGATTAATCCTTTGTCAGTTGCTTCATTTGCAAATGTTTTCTCCCATTCTGAGGGTTGGCTTTTGGTCTTGATTATGGTTTCCTTTGCTGTGCAAAAGCTTTGAAGTTTCATTAGGTCCCATTTGTTTATTTTTGGTTTTATTTCCATTACTCTAGGAGGTGGGTCAGAAAGGATCTTGCTGTGATTTATGTCATAGAGTGTTCTTCCTGTGTTTTCCTCTAAGAGTTTGATAGTTTCTGGCCTTACATTTAGGTCTTTAATCCATTTTGAGCTTATTTTTGTGTATGGTGTTAGGGAGTGATCTAATCTCATACTTTTACATGTACCTGTCCAGTTTTCCCAGCACCATTTATTGAAGAGGCTGTCCCTTTCTCCACTGTACATTCCTGCCTCCTTTATCAAAGATAAGGTGTCCATATGTGCATGGGTTTATCTCTGGGCTTTCTATCCTGTTCCACTGATCTATCTTTCTGTTTTTGTGCCAGTACCATACTGTCTTGATAACTGTTGCTTTGTAGTATAGTCTGAAGTCAGGGAGCCTGATTCCTCCAGCTCCTTTTTTCGTTCTCAAGATTGCTTTGGCTATTCGGGGTCTTTTGTGTTTCCATACAAATTGCGAAATTTTTTGTTCTAGTTCTGTGAAAAATGCCAGTGGTAGTTTGATAGGGATTGCATTGAATCTGTAGATTGCTTTGGGTAGTAGAGTCATTTTCACAATGTTGATTCTTCCCATCCAAGAACATGGTATATCTCTCCATCTATTTGTATCATCTTTAATTTCTTTCATCAGTGTCTTATAATTTTCTGCATACAGGTCTTTTGTCTCCTTAGGTAGGTTTATTCCTAGATATTTTATTCTTTTTGTTGCAATGGTAAATGGGAGTGTTTTCTTGATTTCACTTTCAGATTTTTCATCATTAGTATATAGGAATGCCAGAGATTTCTGTGCATTAATTTTGTGTCCTGCTACTTTACCAAATTCATTGATTAGCTCTAGTAGTTTTCTGGTAGCATCTTTAGGATTCTCTATGTATAGTATCATGTCATCTGCAAACACACACAGCTGCTTTTACAGCAGAAGGCACACTGGTTCTAAAACAAATGCCAAACGAGGCAGAGGAATTTCCTTATCCCCCCTCTTTGTTCCCTTTTCCAGTTCATTTAACCCCCTACCCCACCTCATCTCCTTCTAGCTCTCTAACCCTTCCCCTTACCGCCCCCCATAAAGGCCCTAATTAAGTAAAAAGGGCTTTGGAGGGAGATCATCCTAGGATGCTAGACCAAACTCATCTCTGCCTGTCACCAGCCGTGTGACTTTACGGGAGTTGCTTACACCTCAGAGTTTTCTTATCAGTAAATTGGGAATAATAATACCTGCTTGCTGGATTACAGATCAGGCATCTTGAAGGCACACAGTAAATGGTGGCCATAGCATTATTCTTGTTATACTCCTTCAATAATAAAATGAATTCAGTCTACTGTGAGTTTCAAGTCGTACACATTTAAGATGTATTCTGTATCCATCATTTCTCTCCGTCTTCCATGTCACCACCCTGATCTCTGCCTGATCCTGTCTTGCTGGGCCTCCTGCATGAGCTACTAACCATTTTCTTTCTTCTACTCTTGCAGTCCATTTTCTGCCTGGCAGCCAGAGTAGTCTTAAATATTAATCAGATTGTATTAGTTCCCTGCTAAGACCTTCAGTGATATTTCCCTGTTGTGCACACTGGTTACATCTGAAAGGGACATTTATTTGTTTAATAAATGTGTGTGTGTGGGGGGGGGGTTGTTGATTATATGTTAAGAACCTTTCCAATCTAATTGAAAAGGTAATAATTACAATATTGATACTAAAATTCAAGGGTTGAACAATATAGAATTTCTGAAGCAACATAAATCAGATGACCTGTATTTTTAATTGAGACCAAATAATATTTGTGGTCCCTTTTCAATTGCCACGTGAAAGATAAGAGATATAATTGAATAAATGAGCTAAAAGTCTGCTATGTATTGAGAACTTACGTGTGGGGTACTGTGTTTGGCTCTGGAGACACCAGAAGATAATAAATGGTAGCTTGGGGCCTCGTGCAACAATCTAGGGACACATGTGACCTGTATTAAAAGAGAGACACTTGAATGATGAATAGTTTGGTGCTGAGAAACAGCCATTCAGAGCTCTAGGAGGCAGAGGGGGCACCCTCCTTGATGGCCCAGGAGGTCGGGGCATATACAGTTCACCAGTCATGCTTGCCTGGAGGAAGCAAGTTGCTGAGGAGTGGAGAGGAAGCAGAGGCTATTCCTGGCCACAAAGGGGCAATGTCTCTGGGTCCTAAGACCAGTTGAACTGGTGTAGAGGGTTCATTTATAGAGCAATAGATTGTGGATCATGTTGTTCAGAAATTTTTTAGACCACTGTTTTACAAACTGCAAGTCATGACTCATTAGTGGGTGGTGAAATCAATTTAGAGGATCTAGTCCTCTGTTAAAACTACATTTAAAAAAATAGAGAATCAAAGCTTCATATGTAAGGAAGGTATTTGTTGATTTGTGACCTTTTTTTCCCCTGATATATATGTGTGGGGTTGCAGTACAAAATGTATCTCTTATTGTGGGTCATACCCAAAAAAGTTTGCAAAATACTGGACTGGAGATCAAGCACCCTAAAGCTCCTTAAGTACCTGTGTCTCCCATTAGCACACAGCGCAGGGGCCTGTGTACTGGCATTTCTGTCTGTTGAGTGAATGCAAGGCCTTGGATTCCAGCCCAAGGAGTTTAAATTTTAACCCGTAGGCAATAAAAATTTGTCAAAGGTTTGTGAGCAGGGGGTTGATGGGTGTTTTAGCAGATCCATTTAGCAGCTGTACGTAGGATGGTTTGGGGAGGGAAGAGTTAGGAGGTGGGGAGTCCAGTTAGGAGATCCTGGGGTCGTGTAGGATGGTCACAGGGGATGGAAAGGTTGTGGCTATAAGTGACTTTATTTTTAATGTGTGGAAGGGATTTTTGTTTCCTGTTTCTGGTGTAGTCTTCATTTTAGAATCATGTCACTCAACAAAATTTTAGCTCCTCTAGACAAAGCAGCAAACATATATTGATGCTGTGTGGGAAGCATGTGGTCACTGCCTTATCAATTACAGGGGAGTCTCTGTACCAGGCACAAATTAGCTCCTGTTAGCAACAGATTAATCTGAGGAAATGTCTGCCTCGGATGGGAATCCCTCTGAACGCTGTAAGGATTTCATCGGCTCACATCTCACTGATCAGTTTTGATTCTGTTGGAGCAGAATGCATAGTTGTTTGGAGATGGTTGTTTTAGAGAGCAGGGCAAGAAAATAGACACAGATGAGTCAGAAGCCTTTCCAGAGCAAGGACAGCTGTCTCTCCAGATCGGTTTTGATCCTCCCGGCCCCACTGCCCATTATTCTTACTTTGGTTTGTTTGTGTGTGTCCTAGGGAGCGGCTCGGCCTGGGGGCCGAGCGTCACAGCCACCGGGGAATCCAGCCGAGCGTCCGCCGGCCCCGCCCCCGCAGGACCAGTCTCTCCTGACCAACATCACCTTCTTGAAGGTGCTCCTCTGGTTGGTCCTGCTGGGACTGTTTGTGCAACTGGAATTTGGCCTGGCCTATTTTGTCCTGTCCCTCTTCTACTGGATGTATGTGGGAACACGAGGCCCCGAGGAGAAGACGGAGGGGGAGAAGAGCGCGTACTCCGTGTTCAACCCGGGCTGCGAGGCCATCCAGGGTACCCTGACTGCCGAGCAGCTGGAGCGCGAGCTGCACTTGCGACCCCTGCAGGGGAGATAGGACCAGCCCTGCTGTCGGCTGGCCTCCCAAGGTCCTTTCACCCCTGGGGCACCGACTTGTGGGTTTGACTAAGGACAGCTTGCGGGTCAGTTCTGTGACCCCGCAATTCCACACTCTTTCCCCGATCTCCTGCTGCAGTTTTATATCAGAAGTTCTTTTTGGTTTTGGTGAAACTCCCAGGAAGACATTCACTGTGGGTCCGATGCAATTTATAAAAATTACATGCTTAAGAAAGGAGACCTGTTTGTCTCTTTATTTGAGAGAGGTGATTTTTAGAGCACTAAGAGGGCATTGGGGAGATAACTTTAAAATACCCAGCTGTTTGAAGTAATCGTTTGGTACATCAAGACTGTATAAAGTAAATATTCTCTTTAAATCTTTTTAAAATGAATTTATTTTTCATTGAAGTATAGTTGATTTATAATGTTGTGTTAGTTTCAGGTGTTCAGCAAAATGTTTCAGATATATATTCTTCTTCAGATTCGTTTCCCATATAGGTTATTATAAAATATCGAGTATAGTTCCCTGTACTACACAGTAGGTCCTTGTTGTTTATCTATTTTATATATAGTAGTATGTATCTGCTAATTCCAAATTCCTAATTTATCCCTCCCCCCCGACCTTTCCCCTTTAGTAACCATAAATTTGTTTTCTACGTCTGTGAGTCTGTTTCTGTTCTGTAAATAAGTTCATTTGTATCATTTTTTAGATTCCACATATAAGTGATAGCATATGGTATTTGTCCTTCTCTTTCTGACTTAACTTCACTTAGTATGATAATCTCTAGGTCCATCCATCCATGTTGCTGCAAATGGCATTATTTCATTCCTTTTTATGGCTGAGTAGTATTCCATTGTGTGTATATATATCCATCTTCTTTATCCATTCCTCTGTTGATGGGCAATTAGGTTGCTTCCATGTCTTGGCTATTGTAAATAGTGCTGCAGTGAAGAAGGGTGTAGTGTGTGTATCTTTTTGTTGTTGTTTTTTTGTTTTTTTTTGAATTTTATTATTTTTTTTATACAGCAGGTTCTTATTAGTTATCCATTTTATACATATTAGTGTATATATGTCAATCCCAATCTCCCAATTCATCACAGCACCACCACCACTCCCTGCCGCTTTCCCCCCTTGGTGTCTATACGTTTGTTCTCTACATCTGTGTCTCAGTTTCTGCCCTGCAAACCAGTTGATCTGTACCATTTTTCTAGGTTCCACATATATGCGTTAATATATGATATTTGTTTTTCTCTTTCTGACTTACTTCACTCTGTATGACAGTCTCTAGATTCATCCGTGTCTCTACAAATGACCCAATTTCGTTCCTTTTTATGGCTGAGTAATATTCTATTGTATATATGTACCACATCTTCTTTATCCATTCATCTGTGGATGGGTATTTAGGTTGCTTCCACGACCTGGCTATTGTAAGTAGCGCAGCAGTGAACATTGGGGTGCAAGTGTCTTTTTGAATTATGGTTTTCTCTGGGTATATACCCAGTAGTGGGATGGCTGGGTCATATGGTAATTCTATTTTTAGTTTTTTAAGGAAACTCCATACTGTTCTCCATAGTGGCTGTATCAATTTACATTCCTACCAACAGTGCAAGAGGGTTCCCTTTTCTCCAAACTCTCTCCGGGATTTGTTGTTTGTAGATTTTATGATGATGCCCATTCTAACTGGTGTGAGGTGATACCTCATTGTAGTTTTGATTTGCATTTCTCTAATAATTAGTGATGTTGAGCAGCTTTTCATGTGCTTCTTGGCCACCTGTATGTCTTCTTTGGAGAAATGTCTATTTAGGTCTTCTGCCCATTTTTGGATTGAGTTGTTTGTTTTTTTGATATTGAGCTGTTTATATATTTTGGAGATTAATCCTTTGTCCATTGATTTGTTTGCAAATATTTTCTCCCATTCTGAGGGTTGTCTTTTCATCTTGTTTGTAGTTTCCTTTGCTTTGCAGAAGCTTTTAAGTTTCATTAGGTCCCATTTGTTTATTTTTGGTTTTATTTCCATTACTCTAGGAGGTGGATCAAAAAAGATCTTGCTGTGATTTATGTCAAAGAGGGTTCTTCCTATGTTTTCCTCTAAGAGTTTTATAGTGTCCGGTCTTACATTTAGGTCTCTAATCGCATGTATCTTTTTGAATTATTGTTTTCTCCAGGTATATGTCCAGGATTGGGATTGCAGGATCATATAGCAACTCTATTTTTAGTTTTTTTGTTTTTTGTTGTGTTTTTTATGGTACACGGTTCTCTCACTGTTGTGGCCTCTCCCTTTGCGGAGCACAGGGTCCAGACGCGCAGGCTCAGCGGCCATGGCTCACGGGCCCAGCCGCTCTGCAGCATGTGGGATCTTCCCAGACTGGGGCATGAACCCATGTCCCCTGCATCGGCAGGCGGACTCTCAACCACTGTGCCACCAGGGAAGCCCTATTTTTAGTTTTTGAGGAACCTCTGTACTGTTTTCCATAGTGGCTGCACCAATTTACATTCCCAACAGCAGTGTAGGACGGTTCCCTTTCCTCCACACCCTCTCCAGCATTTATTATTTGTAGACTTTTTGATGATGGCTGTTCTGACCAGTGTGAGGTGACACCTCACTGTAGTTTGGTTTTTGTTTTTTTTTAAATTTATTTTTGGCTGTGTTGGGTCTTTGTTTCTGTGCGAGGGCTTTCTCTAGTTGCGGCAAGCGGGGGCCACTCTTCATTGCGGTGTGCGGGCCTCTCACTGTCGTGGCCTCTTTTGTCATGGAGCACAGGCTCCAGATGCGCAGGCTCAGTAGTTGTGGCTCACGGGCCTCGTTGCTCCGTGGCATGTGGGATCTTCCCAGACCAGGGCTCTAACCTGTGTCCCCTGCATTAGCAGGCAGATTCTCAACCACTGCACCGCCAGGGAAGCCCCGTCATTGTAGTTTAAATTTGCATTTCTCTAATAATTAGCGATGTGGAGCATCTCTTCATGTGCCTTTTGGCCATCTGTATGTCTTCTTTGGAGAAAAGTCTTTTTACATCTTCTGCCCAGTTTTTGATTGGATTGTTTGTTTTTTTGATATTGAGCTGCATGAGCTGTTTTATATTTTGCAGATTAATCCGTTGTCAGTTGCATCGTTTGCAAATATTTTCTCCCATTCTGGAGGTTGCCTTTTTGTTTTGTTTATGGTTTCCTTTGCTGTGCAAAAGATTTTAAGTTTAATTAGGTCCTGTTTATTTTTGTTTTTATTTCCATTATTGTAGCAGATGGACCTAAAAAGATATTGCTGCGATTTATGTCAGAGAGTGTCCTGCCTATGTTTTACTTTAGGAGATTTATAGGATCTGGTTTTACGTTTAGGTGTTTAATCCATTTTCAGTTTATTTTTGTGTATGGTGTTAGATATGTTTTAATTTCATTCTCTTACAGGTAGCTGTCCACTTTTCCCAGCACCACTTATTGAAGAGACTGTCTTCTCTGTTGTACATTCTTGCTTCCTTTGTCATAGATTAATTGACCATAGGTGTATGGATTTATTTCTGGGCTTTCTATCCTATTCCATTGAGCTATGTTTCTGTTTTTGTGCCAGTACCATGCTCTTTTGATTACTGTAGCTGTGTAGTCAGGGAGTCTGATTCCTCCAGCTTTCTTTTTCTTTCTCAAGATTGCTTTGGTTTTTTGGGGTCTTTTGTGTTTCCATACAAATTTTATTTTTTTGTTCTAGTTCTGTGAAAAATGCCATTGGTAATTTGATAGGGATTGCATTGAATCTGTAGATTGCCATGGGTAGTATAGTCATTTTGACAGTATTGATTCTTCCAATCCAAGAACATGGTATATCTTTCCATTTGTTTGTGTCATCTTTGATTTCTTTCTTCAGGGTCTCATAGTTTTTGGAGTATAGGTCTTTTGTCTCCTTGGGTAGGTTTACTCCTGGGTATTTTATTCTTTTTGATGCAGTGGTAAATGGGATTGTTTCCTTAATTTCTCTTTCTGATCTTTTGTTGTTAGGGGTAGAAACGCAACAGATTTCTGTGTATTAATTTTGTATCCTACAACTTTACTGAATTCATTGATGAGCTCTAGTAGTTCTCTGGTAGTGTCTTTAGGATTTTCCGTGTATAGTATCATGTCATTTGCGAACAGTGACAGTTTTACTTCTTTTCCACTTTGGATTCCTTTTATTTCTTTTTCTTCTTTGATTGCTGTGTCTAGGACTTCCAATACTATGTTGAACAAAAGTGGTGAGAGTGGGCATCCTTGTCTTGTTCCTGATCTTAGAGCAAATGCTTTCAGCTTTTCACCTTGAGTATGATGTTAGCTGTGGGTTTGTCATATATGACCTTTATTCTGTTGAGGTAGTTTCCCTCTATGCCCACTTTCTGGAGAGTTTCTTTTGTTTTTTTTTTTAATCATAAATGGATGTTAAATTTTACCAAGAGCTTTTTGTGCATCTATTGAGATGATCATATGGTTTTTATTCTTCAACTTGTTAATGTGGTGTATCACACTGATTGATTTGCGGATATTGAAAAATCCTTGCATCCCTGGGATAAATCCTACTTGATCATGGTGTATGATCCTTCTAATGTATTGTTGGATTCAGTTTGCTATTATTTTGTTGAGGATTTTTGCATCTGTGTTCAACAGTGATATTAGCCTGTAATTTTCTTTTTTTGTGGTATCTTTGTCTGGTTTTGGTATCAGGGTGATGGTGACCTCATAGAATGAGTTTGGAAGTGTTCCTTTCTCTGCAATTTTTTGGAATAGTTCCAAAAGGATAGGTGTTAACTCTTCTCGAAATGTTTGGTAGAATTCTCCTGTGAAGCCATCTGGTCCTGGACTTTTGTTTATTGGGAGTTTTTAAATCACAGATTCAATTTCAGTACTTGTAATTGGTCTGTTCATATTTTCTGTTACTTCCTGGTTCAGTCTTGAGAGATTGTACCTTTCTAAGAATTTGTCCATTTCTTCTAGGTTGTCCATTTTATTGGCATATAGTTGCCCATAGTGGTCTCTTATGGTCCTTTGTATTTCTATGGTGTTGGTTGTAACTTCTCCTTTTTCATTTCTAATTTTATTAATTTGGGCCCTCTCCCGTTTTTTCTTGATGAGTCTTGCTAAAGGTTTATCAATTTTGTTTATCTTTTCAAAGAACCAGCTTTTAGTTTTATTGATTTTTTTCTATTTTTTTAGTCTCTACTTCATTTATTTCTGCTCTGATCTTTATGATTTATTCCCTTCTACTAACTTTGGGTTTTGTTTGTTCTTCTTTTCATCGTTGCTTTAGATGTAAGGTTAGGTTGTTTATTTGAGACTTTTCTTGTTTCCTGAGGTAAGCTTGTATTGCTATAAACTTCCCTCTTAGAACTGCTTTTGCCGTGTCCCATAGGTTTTGGTTTGTTGTGTTTTCATTTTCATTTGTCTCTAGGTATTTTTTGATTTCCTCTTTAATTTCTTCAGTGACCCATTGGTTATTTAGTAGCATATTTTTTAGCCTCCACATGTTCGTGTTTATTGCACGTTTTTTCTTGTAGTTGATTTCTAATCTCATAGCATTGTGGTCAGAAAAGGTGCTTGATTTGATTTCAGTTTTCTTAAATTTACCGAGGCTTGCGTTGTGGCCCAGCATGTGATTTATCCTGGAGAATGTTCCATGTGCACTTGAAAAGAATGTGTATTCTGCTGCTTTTGGATGGAACGCTCTATACATATCAATTAAGTCCATCTGCTCTAATGTGTCATTTAAGGCCTGGGTTTCCTTATTGATTTTATATCTCGATGATATGTCCATTGATGTAAGTGGGGTGTTAAATAAAGTCTCCCAGAATTTCTTATATATGTTAACATTTGCCTTATATATTGCCATATATAATTTACACCTTATATATTGAGGTGCCTTATATAATATATGCTTTATACATTGAGGTGCTCCTATGTTGGGTGCATGTATATTTACAATTGTTATATCTTCTTGGGTTGATCCCTTTATCATTATGGAGAGTCCTTCTTTGTCTCTTGTAACAGTCTTTATTTTTAAGGCTTTTTTGTCTGATATGAGTATTGCTACTCTTTTGGTTTCCATTTGCGTGGAATACCTTTTTCCATCCCCTCACTTTCAGTCTGTATGTGTTTCTAGATCTGAAGGGGAGCTCTTGTAAACAGCATGTATAAGGGTCTTGTTTTTGTATCCATTCAGCCAGTCTATATCTTTTGGTAGGAGCATTTAATCTGTTTACATTTAAGGTAATTATCCATATGTATGTTTGTTTTGTTTTGTTTGCTGTACGCGGGCCTCTCACTGCTGCGGCCTCTCCTGCTGCGGAGCACAGGCTCCGGACCTGCAGGCCTAGCGGCCACGGCCCATGGGCTCAGCCGCTCCGCGGCACGTGGGATCCTCCCAGACCAGGGCACAAACCCGCGCCCCCTGCATTGGCAGGCGGACTCCCAACCACTGCGCCACCAGGGAAGCCCGATATGTATGTTCTTATTGCCATTTTGTTAATTGTTTTGGATTTGTTTTTGTAGGTCTTTTTTCTCCCTTTCCTCTTTTGCTCTCTTCTCTTGTGATTTGATAATTATTTTCAGTGTTGTGTTTGGATTCCTTTTTCTTTTTTGTGTGTATATTACAGATTATTGGTTTGCAGTTACCATGAGGTTTTGATATAGAAGTCGTATAAATACATGATGTTTTAAGTTGCTGATCTCTTAATTTCAAATGCATTTCAAATATCCTGCATTTGTACTCTGTTCCTCTCATGATTGCTGGCTTTTTTTTTTTTTTTTTGCGTTACGCGGGCCTCTCACTGTTGTGGCCTCTCCCATTGTGGAGCAGAGGCTCCGGACGCGCAGGCTCAGCAGCCACGGCTCACGGGCCCAGCTGCTCCGTGGCATGTGGGATCTTCCCGGACCAGGGCACGAACCCATGTCCCCTGTATCGGCAGGCGGACTCTCAACCACTGCGCCACCAGGGAAGCCCTGATTGCTGGCTTTGATATCATGTTTGTGTGTGGATAATTTCCGGCCTTTACTGTATGTTTGCCTTTACCAGTGAGCTCTCCCGTTTCGTAATTTTCTTGTTTCCAGTTGTGGCCTTTTCTACCTAGAGAAGTTCCTTTAGCATTTGTTTTAAAGCTGGTTTGGTGGTGCTGAATTCTTTTAACTTTTGCTTATCTGTAAAGCTTTTGATTTCTCCACCAATCCAAATGAGAGCCTTGCTGGGTAGAGTATTCTTGGTTGTAGATTTTTTCCTTTTATCACTTTAAATATATCGTGCCACTTCTTTCTGACCTGCAGAGATTCTGCTGAAAAATCAGCTGATAACCTCATGGGGATTCCTTTGTATGTTATTTGTTGCCTTTCCCTTATTGCTCTTATTATTTTCTCTTTGTCTTTAATTTTTGTCAGTTTGATTACTATGTGTCTCAGCTTGTTCCTCCTTGAGTTAATCCTGCCTGGGACTCTCTGCACCTCCAGGACTTGGTTGACTGTTTCCTTTCCCATGTTAGGGAAGTTTTCAGCTATTATCTCGTCAAATATTTTCTCAGGCCCTTTCTCTCTCTCTTATTCTTCTGGGATCCCTATAATGTGAATGTTGGTACGTTTAATATTGTCCCAGAGGTCTCTTAAACTGTCCTCATTTCTTTTCATTCTTTTTTCTTTCTTTTGTTCTGCAGCAGTGATTTCCCCCATTTTGTCTTCCAGCTCACTTATCTGTTCTTCTGCCTCATTTATTCTGCTGTTGACTCCTTCTAGTGTATTTTTCATTTCAGTTATTGTAGTCTTCAACTCTCTTTGGTTGTTCTTTATATCTTCTAATTCTCTGTTAAAATTTTCTTGTAACTTCTCACACCGTGCATCCATTCCTTTTCCAGGGTCTTGGATCATCTTTATGAGAATTACTGTGAAGTCTTTCTCTGGTTGGAGATTGCCTATCTCCACTTCACTTAGTTGTTGTTCTGGGGTTTTGTCTTCTTCCCTCATCTGGAGCATATTCCTCTGCCATCTTATTTTGTCTGAATTTCTGTGTTTGTGGACTCAGTTCAATAGGCTGCCAGACTGTAGTATTCTTTCTTCTGGTGTCTGCCCCCTAGTGGGTGAGGCTGCTCTAGAGGCTTGTGTAGGCTTCCTGGTGGAACGGGCCGGTGCCTGCCCAATGGTGGGTAGAGCTGGGTCTTGGCCCTCTGGTGGGCAGGGCTGTGTCAAGGGGTGTGTCTAGAGGTTGCTGTGGGTTCAGGAAGTCTTTAGGCAGCCTGTCTGCTGATGGGTGGAGCTGTGTTCCTGCCCTGTTGGTTGTTTGGCCTGAGGTGTCTCAGCACTGGAGCCTACAGGCTGTTGGGTGGGGTCAGGTCTTGGTGCAAAAATGGTGGCTTCCAGGAGAGCTCACACTGATGGATAGTCCCTGGTACCTCCACCACCAGTGTCCTTGTTCTCACAGTGAGCCACAGCCACACCCTCCTACCCCACTTCTTCAGGAGACCTCCAAGACGAGCAGGTAGGTCTGGCCCAGGCTCCTATGAAGTCACTGCCTTTGCCTTGGGTCCCGGTATGACAAGACCTTTTATGCACCCTCCAAGAATGGAGTCTCTGTTTCTCCCAGTCCTGTGGAGCTCCTGCCATCAAGCCCCGCTGGCCTTCAAAGCCAAATGCTCTGGGGGCTCCTCCTCCCAATGCTTGACCTTTAGGCTGTGGAGCCTGGCATGGTGCTCAGAGCTCTCACTCCCACTGGAGAACTTCTGTGATATAATTATTCTCCCGTCTCTGTGTCGCCTTCCCGGGTGGTATGGGATTTGATTACATTGTGAGGGCACCCCTCCCACCGTCTCATGGTTTCTTCTTTATGTCTTTGGATGTAGAGCATCTTTTTTTGGTAGAATCCAGTCTATTTTATCGATAGTTGTTCAGCAGTTAGTTGTGATTTTGGTATGCTTGTGAGAGGAGGTAAGCTCAAAGTCCTTCTACTCTGCCATCTTGTCCCTCTTTAAGTCTTTTCATATCATATTTATTTTTCCTGAAAAGTTTAAGTTGGAAGTGTCTGGGATTTTGGGGTTTTGGGTTTTTTTTTTCTTTCTGCCTGAAGTCTTGCTTTTTTTGGTCATCAGTGCTATTGAAACATCTGCTTTTCAGAAACAGGCCCCCATCGCCCATCCCCATTTTCCATGCTCCTCAGTTATTCTGCCGCCACGCAGTGAAGGAAGATTAGAGAAGGCAGGGTTCTAGGTGCCAAGTGTGGGGAGTGATTTCACAAAGTCAACATTGGTAGATATGGTAAGTGGCTACTAGTGATGAATTCAGCAAGAAGAAATTCTTGAGTATGTACAAAGGGGAGCTCTGGACGTGGAACTCCTGATTGATTGGCTGCTTGAGTTGTTTCTTATATGCTAAAGACTTTAGAGCGAGCAGTGCCTTTGACCGCGGGCCTCTGGTGGGAAGTTATGTAAATAGTGGTAATCAGCCATGCTTCGTGTTCCTGCCTCTTCCAGTGTGAAGTTAGAGTTTGGGCTCATGAAAATTGGGCAAAGCAAACCATCGAAGACTTTTTTTTTTTTTTTTTACTGGTCATACTGATTAGTAAGAGGACTCAAGCTTTAAAGCAATAGTTTTTTTTCCAAATTTCAGATTTTAAGAAATTAATGTCTCCTCAGTAGGTTTTCAGCTTCAGAATTCAGTTATTAATTATTATACTGTGAAAGTAACTTTATTGTCTAGGAGATGTTACTAAATAATGGTGGTCTATTTTCTTTTTTTATTCTTGCCTGATTTACTTATAGTAAAATCTTAATTTAAATTTAACTTTTATTCATTGAACGCCAACACTCTTCTAGGTGCTTGAGATATAATAATTTAAAAAAGCAGACATTTTCCCAGTTCTTGGAGCAGATAGTCTAACTGGGAATGGGGTGGTGGACACAATAAAACAAGCAATGCCAGTAATTGAGATGTTTTAGTTGTATCAGTAGAAGGCCTGCAGAGCAGATGTTCTCATGAATCACACTTTGTAGACAACTAACCCCATGTGTTTCAGCCCATGTTGAAAATTTACATGCATTGCTCCTCTCTAGCCCCTTGCTGATTGGGAGTTTGACTGTCTTTCAGAGTCATCCCTTGAGCTGAAGTTTCCTGTAGCTCATAAAGAAGTCTTTTCTTCTGTGACTCCTGTGTGAACTGGGCCTGTAGAAAGTATGGGAAACAGATGAATCTCTATTAAACGTGCAAGTTTCTATTGTATTTGCGATACATGATTTTGTCTCCTGATTTATTTTCTTAAGGCTTTCTCCATCTCCTTGATATTTTACTTGGACTCTTCCATTTCATAAAAGCCAGATACCAAGAAGAAATATCCTTCCCTGATCAAAGGTTCACTGCAAAGCCTAGGGCAATAAATACCGTACTAGGAAAGAATTAATTTGTATTTTAAAAAATGTATAATTCAAACTTTTACCTAAAACGAAGTGCCTGTAACTCTGAATTAAGAACATTTGGTCCAATTATTAATCCCAGCAAAGTAGAGACTTCTCTTAAGGACAGAAGAGACTCAATTTAGGAGCAGACCTCTCTAGCATTCTTTGAAAATGTAGCCATTTATAACAAGGTGGAGCCTGGATTGCCTTAAGCCCACCTTTCATGGGATTATCTGTGAGTGATTTGTCAACTCTCCTTGCTCACCTCTTACCAGAGGTTGCATGTAAGGACAGCATTAACTTCTAGGAAAAGTGGGGTGTGAACCAATTAAATGCCTGACAGGGAAGAAAGGAAAGGATGGTATGTATTTGCTGTTCTCATCAGCCCATTAAGCTTTAGGTGCAGTCTTGATTTCCTGAATTTAATTAATTAATTAATTTTTGCTGTGTTGGGTCTTCGTTTCTGTGCGAGGGCTTTCTCTAGTTGTGGCAAGCGGGGACCACTCTTCATCGCGGTGTGCGGGCCTCTCACTATTGCGGCCTCTCGTTGCGGAGCACAGGCTCCAGATGCACAGGCTCAGTAGTTGTGGCTCACGGGCCTAGTTGCTCCGCGGCATGTGGGATCCTCCCAGACCAGGGCTCGAACCCGCGTCCCCTGCATTAGCAGGTAGATTCTCAACCACTGCGCCACCAGGGAAGCCCCAATTTCCTGAATTTAGAAAGGCCTATTGATCTCAGAATTTCCACTCAGGGCCTGACCATTAGCCCAGCAAGCAGCTTCCATTAAAGGCTACTTTGTCATCAGGGAACAGAGACCCCAGAGATGCATTCAGTCTCTATGACAGCTGTGTACACAGATGAGGTTGTCTCTGAGTCTTGCAAGTAAACTGTTTTTTGCTTTTATTTACATTATCCCATCTTGACTAATCACAGGGACTTTTAAATGAGCCTCTAACTACTTATAGGGCTAGAAGAGCCCCCAAAATGCCATCAAATGTACCCCCCCCCCTTAGGCAGGTCTGCATTTATTGCTGACTAAAATTTTTTTCCCTAGTGATCCCTAAAGAAGAATCCAGGTACAAGGTTCAGGCACTTCTTAGGAAGTTCTTTACTGAAAGAACTCAGGCCACCCCAGGTTATTTTTTCTTATTCTAATCTCAGTGGACACAGAGCATCCACTGGACTGGTAAACCGTTACTCAGTTCTCACTTAGTCCTCTCTGTTCTTCAGGCTAAATCATCCAGTTGTACCTCTGGGACAATCACTTTCAAGCTAGCCCTGACCCATTCTGCAGGTGCAAGGTCTGGGTGGCAGTAAGTGTCCCAGTTGGTGGGTGCAGTGACTTTTCTCAAAACCTCTGGCTTTTTACCAGTGATAATTTATGCATGTATATTTTGTGCTATTGGGATTGTGCTGTGAGTCTAGTGTTTTCCACATTTTCCTTTTGACTGATGTGTGCATTAAGATTAGGCTCACAGGCTCTGTGCTAAAAAAACAAAAAAACTAGGAAGTTACACAATTGGCAGAATCAGTGATCCTCAGTTGGGCAGAAGAAAGTGAAATTCTAACTGTGTGTTTTTGTTTCCTGCCACTCACACTATTAACCTATTTATCAGCAAATATGTGTAGGCACTCTGAGCCTGGTGCTGCTGGGGACATGTAGATGAGCCTCTCCAATCTGTGTCCACTGTAAGAGCCAGGATGCAGGGTGGAGCTGGGATGCCATGGAGCATCGTGCCACCAGGGGGTAGCATAGAGCTGCTGCTCTAAGTTGGTCCCTTTACCTCACAATTTATGTAATGTAGAAAACCCATTGGGATATTTATCTGAACCGTTTGCACTGCTGTTCCAGACTTTCTTTTCACTTTAAGATTCACGGAGGAAGGGGCTCATCAGAGGTCCTGGGAAAGGCAGAGAAAGCTATCAGAGTGATTTATACGCATACTTTAAAATAAAACATCCCCTCTCTACACTCAGCAGGCTGCATTGCAGTTGAGGGGGTCAGCACTGGGCTTTTCCACATCTAAGCTTTGTAGGGGGAAAAAGACTAGGAACTTATACAGCTGGCAGAGAAACTCGATCCCTAAGCCAACGGAAGTCAAATTTGAACTGTATGCTTTGGTTTCTGTCACACGTACTTTTATTTCACAGCATTGGAGCATTGGGTGGATAAAGACTTGGATCTCACTCTCAAAAAGCTGGAAAGAAGACAAGGTGAGTACACAGAGAACCACATTATACGGCGTATAACATAATACAGATGTTTATAAAGGTATAAGTATGTGCATGTGTGTGTTGGGGGAATAGTCATCAAAAGGAGAGACCACTTTCAAATCTGACTTCTACACTACGTAGGATTGTCACTTTTTATGAAAAATACTACGTTTCCTCAAGTCATGAATGAATGTTTTGGAAAGTGTGGTCTGTGGACAACCTGTATTGGAATCTCCTGTGGTAATGTTAAAATGCAGATTCTAGGGCCCCAACCAGACTCATGACTCAATGTTTGGGGGTAGGACCCCAAGAATTTTCATTTCAACAGCCTCCCTGGGGTTATCTCCAGCTTACTAAAGATCAAGAGCCAATGAAATAAATCATAAATGTTAAAATAGGAAGAAAACTTAGTGATTATTAGAATGAAGCAAAGACAGATGGGTGTGTATTTTAAAAGGGGGCAACAGGCTTGCCATTTTTTTGAACTGTTCATTGGAAAGCAAAACTAGAGCAAAACACACATACGGCTTTTAAATGATTAGGAATTAACTCCCAAGACTATATAATAATTAAAGGTGCTTTATTTTTTGAAGTTTTAAAAAGTTATTACAGAATGAAGCACATGCTTATTTTAGAACACTTTCAAAATATAAAAAGGAACAAAGTATTTAATTTCTGTACTTATATGCATGTGTTCCAGAATTCAAGAGGTCCACAGGATATACAATGAGAAAGCCTCCCTCCCTCCATCATGTTTGTTCTTTCTCAAGCCCACGCTTGATAGCACACTCTACAAACGATTCTGCCCTTCACTTTCCTTTTTAGGAGTTCGGCTTTTATTTACATGCATTTGAAGTTTTATGTAAGAGAATGGCATGATCCAATATCCATTTTTAAAAGGCCACCTGGGCTATCATGTGGAGACGGGATTTTCTGTGTCATTCATTCATTCGTCCATCTGTCTACCCACTCGTCCATCCATCCATTCATTTCCGGAGCACCTTATCTTTTTTTTTTTCCTATTGGTGAAAACATTTACATAATGTTTTATTCAGTCGTCTTTTAAGATTTTCTTAACAAATATTGACGTTATGGCAAAATGATTGGCTTACGAAATATGTTCATACATTCTACTTTTTATGGTTAAGTGGAAGATTTTTTTGAGATACATTTTATTTTATTGAGATACATTTTAAAAATTTCATTTCATTAGTTTTTTTAAGTGGAAGATTTAATTGGGGGAAACCAATAATATTATCATGATAATTAAAAACTAAAGCATAATATCCTAAAAATCAACACAACAAAAATTACAAATATTTTAGAAAAGGGACCAAATGCTATCAGTAACCATTTGTTTCTAGAACAGATACACTTATGCATTCATTGATTTAACAGTTTTGGACAGCATTTTACTGAATAAAAATTTTTTTTCCCCAAATTCATTCTTTCATCAGTGAAAGAATTACAGTTCATAAATGTGATCAAATCCGGCCTAACAACCTACTAACCAGCACCTGCTTTTTCAACTTACATGAATCTATCATATCTCTCCTAATCTGTTTATCCATCTGTCCATCTGTCTACCTTCCATTTAGCTGTTTGTCTGTCTTCGGGTCATGATTTCTTTTTTTTTTTTTTTAATATTTATTTACTTATTTATTTTTGGCTGTGTCAGGTCTTAGTTGCGGCATGCGTACGGGATCTTTCGCTGTGGCATGCAGGATCTTTCATTGTGGCGTGCAGGCTTCTCTCCGGTTGTGGCATGCAGGCTCCAGAGTGCGTGGGCTCTATAGTTGTGGGGGTCATGATTTCTTATGAAGAGAATCAAAAGCCTAACACAGTATCTGCTGTGACTTTGATGGAATACCTTATTTTTGCAGGCCTGGTGCTGGGCTCTCAGCACACAAAGAGATAATGCAGACAAAGTTCCTTTTCTCAAGGAGCTCACAGTCAAAGGGGGGAGGCAGCCAATAATCAGACAGTTACAGTACTGCGTGGTGAGCCCTTTGAGAGTGTGCTATTTAAAGAAGGGCCAAAGCATAGAAAAGGGATATCAAAACACTTACAGAAGCAGGGAGGGCTTCCTGGAAGTGGTGACATGGTGCTGAATTTGAAGGAGCATCAGGTACTCTGCAGGGAAAAAGGGAGGGGAAAGGAGGTAGCAGTTCAGTCACAGGAAACCACCTGGGAAAAAGGTGATACTCATGAAGGAGAAGAGCATGCTTGGGAAAAAGTGATGCATCCTGAGGACTTCCATTATTTCTTCCAACTAGTTGTTACATAAGTATGAAAGCTATTGATTTTGGTGTATTAATTTTGTACCAGCTCTTCCCCTTTACTGAATTTTCTTACTAATTATAATTTTCAGTTGGTTCTCCTGGACTTTGCATATAAATAGTTAGATAATTATTTTCTTTTCAGATAATGTAAAATTTAGCTCCTCTTTTCCCAATTTTTATACTTCTTGTTTTTTCTCTTTGTCTAATGACATTGCCTAGAACGTCCAGAAAAATGTTAAATCAGAATAAGAGTCAGTGATATCTTGTTCTTCACTTTAATGAGTATGCTTTAGTAGTTTCCCATTAAACATACTGCTGGCTTCAGGGTAAGTGGATGCATGGATAGACAGACTTATAGCTCAAGGAATTATTCATCTGTACTTAGGTTGTTAATCTTTTTTTTCCTTAAAATAAAAAATGGGTGTTAGATTTTAAGAAATCCAGTATAGTAGAGTCTTGATTATGTGATTTTTCTCTTTGGTCAATTAATGTAATCAATTATGTTGTAGATTTACTCATACTGAACCATCCTTTTATTCCTAGAATAAATGATCCTTTATTATAATGTACTATTCTTTTAATGTGCTGATAGGGTCTGTTGCTAATATTTTCATGAAATTTTCAATAATTTTCATGAGATTATAGTAGTTTTGACCAAGTTTTAAGATATTTGAGCAATTTTCTAAAATTCAGATTTTGGAATACATAAAAGCATTATTTTAGGTATTTATTACAGATTGTCCCCTTTTACCATTATAAAAAGCCATCTTTGTTTTCTTTATTGATTTTTGCCTTGAATTCACCCTTATCTGATATTAAGACTGGCTCACCTACTTTTTTGTTTGCATTTGCTAAGTATGCCTCTGTCCATACGTTGGTTTTCAGCCTGAGTTATTTTTAGTAGGTGTGTTGCTTGTATATAGAGAATAATTGGGGTTTGCTTTATCATCCACTATGAGAATATTTTTCTTTTAATAGTTTAGCTCAGTCATATTTATTGAAATCTTATTTATCTTCTCACATGTTTTGTTACACTTTCTGTTTATATTGCTTCTTTTACCATATGGCTTCTCTTTTTTGTGTGTGTTTCTTTGGATAATTTGGAGAGTTTAAATATCTGTTCCAAAGTTGTCTTTTAACTTTAAATTAATTACTTAATCCTTCATATTTTGGGGCAGTATTTATTAATATCCTATAAAAATTGAATGTAATAAGTTTTTGTTTTTTTCTTTGAATTTTATTTTATTTTTTTATACAGCAGGTTTCTATTAGTCATCCATTTTATACACATCAGTGTATACATGTCAATCCCAATCTCCCAGTTCATCACACCACCACCCCCATCCCCTGCTGCTCCCCACCCCTTGGTGTCGATAAATTTGTTCTCTACATCTGTGTCTCTATTTCTGCCCTGCAAACCGGTTCATCTGCACCATTTTTCTAGGTTCCACATATATGCATTAATATACGATATTTGTTTTTCTCTTTCTGACTTACTTCACTCTGTATGACAGTCTCTAGATTCATCCACGTCTCTACAAATGACCCAGTTTCGTTCCTTTTTATGGCTGAGTAATATTCCATTGTATATATGTACCACATCTTCTTTATCCATTCATCTGTGGATGGGCATTTAGGTTGCTTCCATGACCTGGCTATTGTAAGTAGCGCAGCAGTGAACATTGGAATGCATGTGTCTTCTTGAATTATGGTTTTCTCTGGGTATATACCCAGTAGTGGGATGGCTGGGTCATGTGGTAATTCTATTTTTAGTTTTTTAAGGAACCTCCATACTGTTCTCCATAGTGGCTGTATCAATTTACATTCCTACCAACAGTGCAAGAGGGTTCCCTTTTCTCCACACTCTCTCCAGGATTCGTTGTTTGTAGATTTTCTGATGATGCCCATTCTAACTGGTGTGAGGTGATACCTCATTGTAGTTTTGACTTGCATTTCTCTAATAATTAGTGATGTTGAGCGGCTTTTCATGTGCTTCTTGGCCATCTGTATGTCCTCTTTGGAGAAATGTCTGTTTAGGTCTTCTGCCCATTTTTTGATTGGGTTGTTTGTTTTTTTAATATTGAGCTGCATGAGCTGTTTATATATTTTGGAGATTAATCCTTTGTCCGTTGATTCGTTTGCAAATATTTTTTCCCATTCTGAGGGTTGCCTTTTTGTCTTGTTTGTAGTATCCTTTGCTTTGCAAAAGATTTTAAGTTTCATTAGGTCCCATTTGTTTATTTTTGGTTTTATTTCCATTACTCTAGGAGGTGGATCAAAAAAGATCTTACTGTGATTTATGTCAAAGAGTGTTCTTCTTGTGTTTTCCTCTAAGAGTTTTATAGTGTCCAGTCTTACATTTAGGTCTCTAATTCATTTTGAGTTTATTTTTTGTGTATGGTGTTAGGGAGTGTTCTAATTTCATTCTTTTACGTGTAGCTGTCCAGTTTTCCCAGCACCACTTATGACTGTCTTTTCTCCATTGTATATCCTTGCCTCCTTTGTCATAGATTAGTTGACCATAGGTGCGTGGGTTTATCTCTGGGCTTTCAGTCTTGTTCCATTGATCTATATTTCTGTTTTTGTGCCAGTACCATATTGTCTTGATTTACTGTAGCTTTGTAGTATAGTCTGAAGTCAGGGAGTCTGATTCCTCCAGCTCCATTTTTTCCCCTCAAGACTGCTTTGGCTCTTCGGGGTCTTTTGTGTTTCCATACAAATTGTGAAATTTTTTGTTCTAGTTCTATAAAAAATGCCATTGGTAACTTGATAGGGATTGCATTGAATCTGTAGATTGCTTAGGGTAGTGTAGTCATTTTCACAATATTAATTCTTCCAATCCAAGAACATGGTATATCTCTCCGACTGTTGGTATCATCATTAATTTCTTTCATCCGTGTCTTATAGTTTTCTGCATACAGGTCTTTTGTCTCCCTGGGTAGGTTTATTCCTAGGTATTTTATTCTTTTTGTTGCAGTGGTAAATGGGAGTGTTTCCATAATTTCTCTTTCAGATTTTTCATCATTGGTGTATTGGAATGCAAGAGATTTCTGTGCATTAATTTTGTATCCTGCAACTTTACCAAATTCATTGATTAGCTCTAGTAGTTTTCTGGTGGCATCTTTAAGATTCTCTATGTATAGTATCATGTCATCTGCAAACAGTGACAGTTTTACTTCTTCTTTTCCAATTTGTATTCCTTTTATTTCTTTTTCTTCTCTGATTGCTGTGGCTAGGACTTCTAAAACGATGCTGAATAATAGTGGCGAGAGTGGACATCCTTGTCTTGTTTCTGATCTTAGAGGTAATGCTTTCAGTTTTTTACCGTTGAGAATGAAATTTGCTGTGGGTTTGTCGTATATGGCCTTTATTTAATGTTGAGGTAGGTTCCCTCTATGCCCACTTTCTAGAGAGTTTTTATTATAAATGGGTGTTGAATTTTGTCAAAAGCTTTTTCTGCATCTATTGAGATGATCATATGTTTTTTCTTCTTCAGTTTGTTAATATGGTGTATCACATTGATTGATTTGCGCATATTGAAGAATCCTTGCATCCCTGGGATAAATCCCACTTGATTGTGGTGTATGATCCTTTTAATGTGTTGTTGGATTCTGTTTGCTAGTATTTTGTTGAGGATTTTTGCATCTATATTCATCAGTGATATTGGTCTGTAATTTTCTTTTTTTGTAGTATCTTTGTCTGGTTTTGGTATCAGGGTGATGGTGGCCTCATAGAATGAGTTTGGGAGTGTTCCTTCCTCTGCAATTTTTTGGAAGAGTTTGAGAAGGATGGGTGTTAGCTCGTCTCTAAATGTTTGATAGAATTCACCTGTGAAGCCATCTGGTCCTGGACTTTTGTGTGATGGAAGATTTTTAATCACAGTTTCAATTTCATTACTTGTGATTGGTCTGTTCATATTTTCTATTTCTTCCTGGTTCAGTCTTGGAAGGTTATACCTTTCTAAGAATTTGTCCATTTCTTTCAGGTTGTCCATTTTATTGGCATAGAGTTGCTTGTAGTAGTCTCCTAGGATGCTTTGTATTTCTGCAGTGTCTGTTGTAACCTCTCCTTTTTCATTTCTAATTTTATTGATTTGAGTCCTCTCCCTCTTGATGAGTCTGGCTAATGGTTTATCAATTTTGTTTATCTTCTCAAAGAACCAGCTTTTAATTTTATTTATCTTTGCTATTGTTTTCTTTGTTTCTGTTTCATTTATTTCTGCTCTGATCTTTATGATTTCTTTCCTTCTGCTAACTTTGGGGTTTGTTCTTCTTTCTCTAGTTCCTTTAGTTGTAAGGTTAGATTGTTTATTTGAGATTTTTCTTGTTTCTTGAGGTAGGCTTGTATAGCTGTAAACTTCCCTCTTAGAACTGCTTTTGCTGCATCCCATAGGTTTTGGATCATCTTGTTTTCATTGTCATTTGTCTCTAGGTATTTTTTGATTTCCTCTTTGATTTCTTCAGTGATCTCCTGGTTATTTAGTAACGTATTGTTTAGCCTCCATGTGTTATGTGTTTTTACATTTTTTTCCCTGTAATTGATTTCTAATCTCATAGCATTGTGGTCAGAAGAGATGCTTGATATGATTTCAATTTTCTAAAATGTACTGAGGCTTGATTTGTGACCCAAGATGTGATCTATGCTGGAGAATGTTCCGTGCGCACTTGAGAAGAAACTGTAATCTGCTGTTTTTGGATGGAATGTCCTATAAATATCAATTAAATCTGTCTGATCTATTGTGTCATTTACAGCTTATGTTTCCTTGTTAATTTTCTGTTTGGATGATCTGTCCATTGGTATAAGTGAGGTGTTAAAGTCCCCCACTATTACTGTGTTACTGTCGATTTCCTCTTTTATAGCTGTTAGCAGTTGCCTTATGTATTGAGGTGCTCCTATGTTGGGTACGTATATATTTATAATTGTTATATCTTCTTCTTGGATTGATCCCTTGATCATTATGTAGTGTCCTTCCTTATCTCTTATAACATTCTTTATTTTAAAGTCTATTTTATCTGATATGAGTATTGCTACTCCAGGTTTCTTTTGATTTCCATTGGCATGGAATATCTTTTTTCATCTCTTCACTTTCAGTCTGAATGTGTCCCTAGGTCTGAAGTGGGTCTCTTATAGACAGCATATATATGGGTCTTGTTTTTGTATCCATTCAGCATATATATGGATCTTATTTTTGTATCCATTCAGCAAGCCTTGCTTTTGTATCCATTTTGTGTCTTTCGGTTGGAGCATTTAATCCATTCATGTTTAAGGTAATTATCGATATGTATGTTCCTATTACCATTTTCTTAATTGTCTTGGGTTTGTTTTTGTAGGTCCTTTTCTTCTCTTGTGTTTCCCACTTAGAGAAGTTATTTTAGCATTTGTTGTAGAGCTGGTTTGGTGGTTCTGAATTCTCTTAGCTTTTGCTAGTCTGTAAAGCATTTGATTTCTCCATTGAATCTGAATGAGATCCTTGTTAGGTAGAGTAATCTTGGTTGTAGTTTCTTCCCTTTCATCACTTTAAGTATATCATGCCACTCCCTTCTGGCTTGTAGAGTTTCTGCTGAGAAATCAGCTGTTTACCTTATGGGAGTTCTTTTGTATGTTATTTGTTGTTTTTCCCTTGCTGCTTTCAATAATTTTTATTTGTCTTTAATTTTTGCCAGTTTGATCACTATGTGTCTCTGCGTGTTTCTCCTTGGGTTTATCCTGTATGGGACTCTGCACTTCCTGGACTTGGGTGGCTATTTCCCTTCCCATGTTAGGGAAGTTTTTGGCTATAATCTCTTCAAATATTTTCTCGGGTCCTTTCTCTCTCTCTTCTCCTTCTGGGACCCCTATGATGCAAGTGTTATTGCATTTCATGTTGTCCCAGAGGTCTCTTAGGCTGTCTTCATTTCTTTTCATTGTTTTTTCTTTATTCTGTTCCACAGCAGTGAATTCCACCATTCTGTCTTCCAGGTCACTTAGTCATTCTTCTGCCTCAGTTATTCTGCTATTGATTCCTTCTAGTGTATTTTTCATTTCAGTTATTGTGTGGTTCATCTCTGTTTGTTTGTTCTTTAATTCTTCTAGGTCTTTGTTAAACGTTTCTTGCATCTTCTCGATCTTTGCCTCCATTCTTTTCTGAGGTCCTGGATCACCTTCGCTATCATTATTCTGAATTCTTTTTCTGGAAGGGTGCCTATCTCCACTTCATTTAGTTGTTGTCCTGGGGTTTTATCTTGTTCCTTCATCTGGTACATAGCCCTCTGCCTTTTCATCTTGTCTATCTTTCTGTGAATGTGCTTTGGTTGGCAGGTTTCATGATCTCTACCAGTTTCTAAAAGAAGGTGTTTTTGTAAATACCTTATGTAAAGTGTGGTGTTAAGGATGTTTTTCTTGATTGCCAAGAAATTATACTGAAGAATTATACTGTGTTCTTAATGTAACATGATTCACTTATATAATATGAATGCACATAAGATGTCTTTTCAACTGTACTTTTAACTATCCTTCCAAAGGATGTTGTTGGAAGGACATTGATTTAGCATAACCAGAGTGAGATGCCTTTACTTGGGTATGTGTCTCCTGCGTTTTGGTTCTCTACTCTCTGCCTCCCATACCAGGATTTGAAAGATGAAAGACCTTGAGGGTAATTTCATTGTAAAGTGGCATCTAATTGGTGGGTACCAGTGGGGTTCAATATAAGTGTAAATTCAAGTTACTAGGAATTTTGAAGGTTCTGAAACTTTCTGGAGGGCAAAATATATGGCATAAAAAACACTTGTCTTTTTAAGCCAGAAATGTACGTATGTAAATGGCCATAGATTGTTGAAGACTGGACCTAAAAGGCAGAGTAGCCATGGTCTTTTTGTTGTAGCTATTAAACTTGTGTAGTGATAAACTCTGAACATAGTCTCATGTTATTCTTCTATAGTATTGATTTTGACAGCTGCATAATATTTTTGTATGGATAAATGTATCATCATTTATTTAGCCAATCCCCTGTTGTTGAACATGTAAGTTGTATTCAGTTTTCACTGGTATGAATAGTATAAACCAGGCTAACTTCTTTGCAGTTTAAAACTCTGTATTTCCAACTCTTGGAAAAGAGTCATTAGAGGCCAGTTCCTATCAGGACAGTGGTCTCAGACCTTAGTGACCATCCACGTCTCCTGGGGATCTTGTTAAATGCAGATTCAGATTCTGATTCTCAGGCCAGAGCCTGAGATTCTGCATTTCAAGCAAGCTCCCAGGTGATGCTGATGCTGTAGGTCTTCCGACCATACTTTGAGTAGCAAGGTCTTTGAATACATTTTATATCTGTGGAATTTTTCTTGAATGAATAAAGTGCTAGGAAACATACTCTGTAGCAGAGATTCTCATTGTTCACACACTCTAAAATATTAGGTTCATATCAGAGTAATTTGTAGCAAATCATCATTATCTGTGAATGTTCGTTTGCAATTTTACTAGTGCAACTGCAGGATTACCCTTATACTGTAAATCTCCTCACTTGCCTGGGCCTACTGTGGATGTGTCCACAGGAGCCTCTCAGATATGCACATTACTTTCACATGGGAAAAAAAAAATTGAGAACCTGGGGACCAGCAATTAAGCAGAAGTCAGATCCTACCCTGGGATGAATTGGTGAAGAAGCTTTTCAGTGCCAATGACCTAAGGTGCAATTAGAAACACAGTTCAGGACTTGGAAACATTATTTCAAGTCCTTGTTCTTTCACCCTAGAGATACGGAAAGTTTAAAAAAAAAAAATGCTTACCGATCCCCTCCAGGTGTTACCAGCCTACTTCAGCCCCAAAGAGCTTCCCATCCCTTGGCATGGGACTGCTCAGCATTTATAATTCTCAGCTATTGATTTTTATTCTTGGAGGTTGTAACACCGATAAATTCTGAGGACTATTGGTCCTACATGAGGAAGAGCCACATTAATTCATTCTAACACTGGAGTCCTGTTATCAGTGGGGGAAAAAAATTTTTTTTATTGGATTTGCTCTAGGCTGTGGGTCTTCTTCTCTTTCTAAAATCATTGTTAGTTAAAATGAGCCTTTGTACCAAAGAAAATAATCTATCACAGCTTGGGATTAGAGAACTCTCCAGGGGAAGAGCTCAGATTTATGGAGGAAGGAGTTAATAACATTGACTAGAGACAGGCTCCCAACTTGGCCCGCTGTGGCTCGCCACTTGTAATTCTCATTCTTTTTTTCTACCTCTGCAATTTCCTCCCCTCTTTCACTACAGCTCTTTTTCACATTTAAAGAGCCTGCTGTTTTTCGTTATTCACTTTGCTTATGTTCTGGCCTCTTCATCGTCTCTTTCCCACCTATCCTTCCCACCTTTGAGGACACTCAGTTTCTACTCCTTCCTTGTCCCCATATTGAATCTATTTTCCTATGTTCTCCAACTCTCCGGCTACATTTGTCATCTATTCCAGTTTGTACTGCTGGGGTTTTTTCCCCACTATTTCGGGTAAGGGAGACCTGTTTTCAGTATTTCTCTGTAGAGAAATGTGTGTGTAAGAGAGAGAGGGAGGGAAAGAAGGAGGGTGGAGAGAGACTGAAAGATACTGAATAGCACATTTATGGCATAGGCTTTTGAGAGGAGAATGAAGATTTTGGGTTGGGGGGAGATTCCGACCCCTTGGGAATGTCAACACACATGGCATATGAGTGAGATCCTTCACACCGGTGGGGCATCAGTCCCTGGAATGTGGCTTTACAATGCGTGTGAACATGGGTGAGTTTGGAGGCCAGCAATTCTCATTTATTTCCTCCGTGGCTGGCCCTCAGCAGAGAAGGCAGCTCCGCTTACCCTTTCTTCAGGCTGGGGCTAAGCCCCATTAAGCTGCAGTGCACCTTTTTCCCTGAGGTCGCCTCTATCTGACTCATATGTCGTACAAACGTGGCGGTCGTTACTGGTTTGGGCAGGTGTTTTCCTGGAGGTGGGGAAGGGAGAAGAAACCTCCTGGCTCCATCCTGCTCCTGCTGAGTGGAAGAATGAGGACCCAGAAAGGCGAGACTGTCAACAGGGGAGTGAATGAAGCTGAAAGCAGGATGGATACAGATAAACCAAAATGCAGATGTTCTGTCTGCCCGTCTCAGGAATTGGCTGTATTTGTAGTTTGCTCTCAGAGAAAGAATTATGATTCTTATGTCTGAAAGGAACAATTCCCACAGCTTGTCTAAAAAAGAGGTGTGTTTAAGGAGACATTCAGGTAAGAACAGTACAGTGATCTTCAAACAGGGGTGGCTGAAATGGTGGAGGGACTAGGGAGAATCTGCAATTCCTCTGCTCTTCCGTGAGAGTGAGTTGCAAATCCGGAGAGCGTGCGATTATTAAAACTGGAGAAAAGTTCGTTTTTCTGAAGATGAATCTCTTAGTGGCAGCTCCATTCAGATTCTGTGGCTGCTTTGCACACAAGGTTCGTGCCTTTATAGCATTTTTTAAAAGATGGATTTAATGGACTGAGTTCATTTAGACAGGAGATCAAATGAATGAGTGGAATTAAATACCCATCCATATATGGCTTTCAGTCATTGTGTAAGCCGCTCGACCACCGACTTCCCTAATTAAATGACAGTGCAGTCCCTGCACGAAGGCTGCGATGGATAAGTTAGTACTTGGTAAGTGCTTTGAAGGTGAAAATCACGATATGAGTAATGAGCAAGGATTCTTCCCCACCTTGGGCTGGAAACGGCATCTTTTGTGTTTTCCCACTGCACCATGAGTCACCTGGGTCAACATTGCAGAAAACCTTCTCCCAAGGAAGAGCAGGAGAGACACAGTAACGACAGGCTTTTATTTGACTTACAAGGCAAATTAGGAAAGAGCCCGAATCCATTCACATCTCTACGAGGAATTATACACCATACACATTTGCTACCTATAGACGCAGGTCATATTTTACGTGAATTTATGCATTAGGAAATCACATGAAGATTATCTTGTTTAAACATTCATGGAGCGCAGACATCCCCCGAGAGCACTGAAGATAAAATTCAGCTTTGTCCCTCCTGAGAGCTTGGCTCACGTCTCTCTTGGTGCATCTAAGCTCTGCATCAACACCCCCCCCCCCACCCCGGCCCAAAACTAATATTCAGGTTTATCTGCTCTGAGGGTGTGAGTATTTTTAGTGGGAGGCGTTTAGAGGAACTGCAGATTTGGAAGTAAAGCGTGAACCATTTGGCAAGATCCAGCGCTGTCTGTCTGCTGCGAATCTTGCCCCTTCCTGACCACCCCCACTGGTTCCCCTTGCAGGAAAGCCTAGACCCTAACTTGTTATATGTTCCAAACTTTGCTGGGAGCTCTTTTTTTTCCACCAAATCCAAACACTCTCATTTATATATGTTTTTCTTCTCCTGGATTGCTCTGATACAGAGATAATTAGTCACGCTAGATTGTCGGGGTTGACTGATGACTGATAGTTTTGACAAGGCCCCATCCGAAAGGTTGCATAACCCCAATGTAAGTTAGGATCCACGCTGCTGGCTGCAATGCTCCTCGCTGTGCCAGAGTGTGCGATGTGGGGCATCACTTCAGTCCTGGCAACGCCTCACTCTCAGCTTCACCCCGAAATTGGTCACAGCCAAGAGCACGGCATTCCCAGCACAGCTGGCAGGGTCACCTCTTACTGAGGCAGCTGGGGGAGAAGTGTGGGAAGCTCACCTCAGGGAGGGGAGGTGAGAGGGGGTAAATGTGGGGCTGGGGAGGAGGTCGGATGCCTCAGGGGAAAAATGCACCCCTGCTGGATGAGATCCAGAAAAACTGGTTGGAATGGGAGAAGGGGAAGAGAGAAAACTCTCTCCTCTGATAAATTCAGATATAGGCCAAGTCCAAAAGACTTTGGGGAGTTAATTGGAAAATGATTATGCTTCTCTGCTTCCTGCCAATCTGTATCCAGAGCAGAAGTAATTATAGATACTGTGGACACACTGTGGCTTTAAGTGTTTGAAATTATACTGCTTCACAACACTTCCTTGATACGGCCCTCGGCATGGGGCAGGAGAGCTGGTTTGAGCCAGCAGGTAACACTGTAGGGACAAGGTGATGTTGTTTGCAGGAGTTTCTCACATTGGGTCATTTTTTTCCCCTCAAGAAAATTTGCTGCAGCCGTGAAAAGGAAAAAAAAGAGTTGATACTAATTTGGTTTCTGTTGAGTTTTAGCATGTTATTCACATAGCTGTCTTAGCAGAGTAAGCTGACATATATTTTACAGAGTTTGGCTCTTAGGAACCAAAAGCAGGGTCAGCACTGTAGATTAGAATCAATTCAGTGGAGGGAAAAATAACCCTTTGGAGTGTATCTTGCCTTCCCTGAGCACGTCGCAGGCATTAGCAATAATGGGAGCCCTGTCTGTGCATGGAGAGGAAGCATCTATCGTTCAGGCTCCCACCCATCCTTGCCCCAGGCTGTGCGGTCCCCTGACCTTCACAGTGGGTGGGATGATTCTGGATTCATCATCTCCTAACTTTATGCTGCTATGCGCACACACACACACACACACACACACACATACACACACAGTGTTCTTTGCTTCTGGAAGAAACAGGAGGGAATGGGGACAGCAGCTGCTGAAACATGGCCCACACCGGTGAGGGGACCAAGCCTTTTGGGACTTGCATGTGAACTGTGTTTGCGCTCCGTGGCAGCTGTGCCATCTTTGCTAGGCTAAAGTTGCCCAGTTTGCTAGTCTTCTCCAACTTCAGGGAGCACTAGAGAGGCAAAGAAGAGGGTCAGGTTTTTAGGTTCTTTTTGTCCACTATGTGTGGCTATCAGTACAACTTCCCAAACAAGCACAGATGCATCAGAGAAACATTAAACCAACCCATTAAAAGAGTGCTGGATCTGCTGTCAAAAATGGCTCACCTGGATTAATCTCCAAAATATACAAGCAGCTCATGCAGCTCAATATCAAAAAAAAAAAAAAAAAAAACCCAATCCAAAAATGGGCAGAAGACCTAAATAGACATTTCTCCAAAGAAGACATACAGATGGCCAACAAACCCATGAAAGGATGCTCAACATCACTAATCATTAGAGAAATGCAAATCAAAACTACAATGAGGTATCACCTCACACCGGTCAGAATGGCCATCATCAAAAAATCTACAAACAATAAATGCTGGAGAGGGTGTGGAGAAAAGGGAACCCTCTTGCACTGTTGGTGGGAATGTAAATTGATACAGCCACTATGGAGAACAGTATGGAGTTTCCTTAAAAAACTAAGAATAGAACTACCATATACCCAGCAATCCCACTACTGGGCATATACCCTGAGAAAACCATAATTCAAAAAGAGTCATGTTAAAAAAAAAAGTCATGTACCACAATGTTCATTTATATCGTGTAGCACAGGGAGATCAGCTCGGTGCTTTGTGACCACCTAGAGGGGTGGGATAGGGAGAGTGGGAGGGAGACGCAAGAGGGAGGGATATGAGGATATATATATACGTGTTGCTGACTCATTTCTTTATACAGCAGCAACTAACACAACATTGTAAAGCAATTATACCTCAAGATGTTTAAAAAAAAGCTCACTTGCTGTTTCTATGTATACATGTGCTCTGATGCATTTCATTTCTTAATTTTAAGACAAGGATGAATGAGGTACTAGAGTAGGTAGTAAAGCACACCCTCCCCCTGTTCTCAGCGGTATAAATCATTGAGGAGATGGCACCTGTGCCATCTGACTTGTCTATTTCTGCTGCTGTGTTTTCTCTTTAACTGCAACTCCAGATAACACTGCCAACTTTCACTTCGAGTGTCTTGAATGGCCATTTATATTTTTCACCTGTTCTTTCCAGAGGCTTCACTGGACCGGGAGGTGGAAGTTGGCCTGGGTCCTAGCCCAGCTCAGCCACCATCTAGCACTGTGACCTTGGGTAGATCACCTCTGCAAGCTACCCTCCTCAATTCTCTAGACCAGAGCAGAGTGATCTCCAAGATCTTTCCCCGCTCTGAGTCTCTGAGAAGTCCGCTGCTGTAGTCTTCAGCATAAATTGCATTGAGGCAATCGCAAATTAGGAAAGTTGTTTTAAAGGGAAGGCAACTTTGCATTGTAAGTGGTTTGTCTCAGTTCTGTGATTTAGTGGCTCCAAAGATTCATATGAAAAGACGAGTTGACATGATTTAAGTTCAGGGGGGAGCTGGCCAGAGTGCTGAACTCAGCCTCTCTTCATGACAGTAATGCGACCAGACTGCACAACTCACAAAACACCTAATCCTGCGGGTCAGCGACAGTACCCCCAGGGCAGAGGCAAGCAAGGGTGTTCTCAGCAAGCTCCAGACTTACGGCACCAGGCATGGAAACAGCTAGTGGAATTTCTGAGTACATTGCATTCGATAGTTCCCAGATCTGTTAGAGTGCTGTATTTAGAACTTAGGAGAGTTTGGGAATAGCCTTGGAGGGAGTGCACTGCCACCCAAATGAATATTAATAGTGCAGGTCTTGGAGCAAAGAAAATATTTCTTCAATTCAGCATCTGGTATGTATCCGATAAGGAAACCGTTCCTCGGTGTTAAAAGGCTTGGGGCAGGGGGGTGTGATGAGCATTCTGAAACCAGGAATCAGTACCAATTGGAAAAAGAACTTACAGTGTAAACCAAATGGTCTGAGCGTCCCAAGCGCCTAACTAAGTACCTTCTCCCCACAATTCTTCCCCTCAAAAATTTATTTCTTGAAGATAATATCAATCGGTCCCTTTCTTTGTTGCTGTGTAGCGTATTAATGATTCTCAAATGTTTTCACTTTATCCAAAATGGAAACACTGGCACCAGAGCTGTATTCCCCCCAATCAACCCACCAGCACTTTTCTCCCCACCGCACTCGCCACCCCGAAGAGAAAAGCAAATGCAAGATGCCTGTCAGGGAGTTTGCCCTTATTCTGGGGAAGCAGGACTCTCCTTGCCCCCACCTGTCTACATTTTCTCAGTCAAGGAGGCAGTCTTCACAAATCCTTTCTTTAGTCTGAGGTTCCACTTCCCCATTAACAGAGACACAACACTTCACTGAAGCTGGAGTATAAGGAATTATCTGCTTGATGTGTTTTATGTCCCATTATTATTTTCCCTGCACATCACATGCCTCTCTGAGGGGCAGAGGAGAATGTGTCTGGCACAAGGCTTTGGGGGAGGGTCCCCGCCACTCAAAAAGGAGGGAAAGATCAATTCATAAAGGAATTCATCCAGAGATTCTCCTTCTGCCCTCCCAGAAGGTCTGGACTCCCAAGAGTTCTCTTCTGCTCTGAGTTCCATATCCATGAACTCCATTGCCAACCTCTGCGGTACGGCTGTTCCCCTTTTGTCTCGGTATCTGCAGTGGTGCTACATGTCTGCTTTACCCCTGTGGCTGGGGCAGGATTGCTAGGTTTTCTCCCTCTAGCCTCTCTGATGCTCATTATCTATGGGATGAGGCTGGAGGCAGGGCAAACATTCAGTAGCTCAAAGCATGGATGAGTCAAGTCATTATCTCTCCCACAACCCCAAACAACATCAAAACCACCACAGTGACTTAGGACTTAGTGATTTAGTATGTCGTGGGAGAAATCAGAGTTGCACATGTGCCCATGCAGACTATTCACAGCAACAGAGAAAAATGAGCAAAGTACATACAAGCTCCCAAGTGGGGGAATTTCAAAGGGCAGGGGAAGCCCGCCTGCACGGTCACAGTGGGGACTGGTAGAGTCCCCAGAAGAGTCTCTTCTTGGTCACATCCCCTAAAGTTAAGAGGGTGCACCCAAACACCCATGCGAGATACATTATCTGTTCACAAGTAAAAAGCACGTCCATGGAGAGGTGGAGGCAATCTCTCTCTGCCTTCCGGGTTCCCCACAGTAGCAAGTAGTCTACACCCCCAGCATGGACATTCCTGAAGCCCCCTAGATGAGCCCCACAGGATTCCTGAGCATCTCTACAATAGTATTCAGAGCTCATACCCAGGGCTGGACTCCTGGGCGGTGGCCCTGCCTTGATTCCCTGGGTGTGGTGGGCACAGGCACCAAAGCAACTCAAATATCCAGGGAAGAAGGAAGGACCAGAAAAGAAAACTTTCAGACACCTTCTCAATGTTCATTCTCAACACCGCCCGCTGGGGCGGTGGATGGTGAGAGATGAGGGCCCAGATGAGGGAAACGAGCAACCCGGACATGTGCCCGGGCTCCCTTAACGAGGAGGCAGGTCGGGGGTGGCTGGCGTTACCCAAGCTCCGTGCTTGGCTGAGGTTACATCCGCCTCCTTCGGCGCCATGTCCTCTTACAAGCCCCAGTCCCACTAATAAGCCATTGACCTTGAGTTTGAGTCCGGGGGAACCCCAGGGGCCTTGTGACTTAACAGGAAGAAATCCTCCTCGTTTTAGCAGCAATCGTTTTTTCTCCTCTGCCCGCCACAGTGATCAAATTAACAGGCCGCTTCTCCCCGGAGAAAATATGTCCACAGGTCCCATTTGCCTGTCTGATGGGCTTAGGGAGGGAAGGCAGGGAAGTACGTGTGTGTGCCATGTGCAGCTCCCCCTGCACCCCCTTCCCCCGTTCCCCGGGAGGGTCTCTCCCACCTGGGATGGCTGCCCAGCCGGCGGCGAGACCACAGGGAGGGCAGGTGCTGGAGTCTCAGCTGCAGGAGGCCTGGCAGGAGGCTGCGTACACACTGCTGCCCACTGTGCCCTCACAGCTCAGGCTGCTGGTGGGACACTTGAAGGGCTTCATGCTGCTCTCCCTCTGGATGTGCAGGTGCTCGAGCCGCCAGCGCTCCCAGGTCTTCCGAAACTCCATCTGGACCTTCCGTGGGAGAAGGAGGGAAGAAAAAGCCATCATGCAAACCAACTGCCCACAATATGGCCCCATTATTACATTACAGGGAAGAGAAAAAATCCACCGCATTATATTAAGAGACACAAGTCAAGGCCTCCGGGCGCCTAAATTAATATCCCAATAAAATTGTTTATTGTTGTCTCCTATTTTCTGCTTCTTCTCGGAAAAGAGCCGGGCTTGATGATCTAATTGGTCTCTTCCATCTCTAAACTCTGTGACTCGGCTAAGTACCTTTTACAATCCATCACAGTATTATTTAATGGAAGAGAAGGAGTGACAGAGAGATGCGGGGAGACGGAAGATGGGAGAGAGAAGAAAAGGAAAAGAGAGAATCTGACTTCAGAGCAAGCACTCTGCCGATTTCAGTTTGGGTGACTGAGAAGAGGGACAGCCCTCCCTGCCCCTCATGGCGTCCACACCAGACCTTTCTAAACTCCCTGAGGGCTTTTATCCAGGCCCCAGTGCCTCGTGGGGGAGGAAGAGGAGACAGGGAGAATGAGGCTGGAACTAGTAGTAGCAGTGAAGAGGGGGCTGTGTACAAGGGCTTCTCAGCCTGGATTTGCACTAATCCCATCCAGGAACTGGTCCCAACCCACGGTGGGTGCTGCCCAGGTGAGTTCAACCAACCAGAATCCCTGCTTTGCTGGGTTTAGCGTCCCCATCAGGAAAAGCCTTCTCAAGAGAGCTGATGCTTGGGGACCAGGTTGTGGGAGCAGAAGGATACAAACCAAGTAACGCTGCAGAGCCCAAGTCACTTGAGGGCTTGTGGCAATGCCGTGGTTCCTTGTGATGGCCCATGATTCTGGTCCCCCAGACAGGCTGCTGGAACCTGCACAGCCAGCCCAGGGCATCTGGAGTGCCCTACCAGGGGATGTGCCCATATGTTTGCTTTCCAGAGCTTCTCTGATGCCCCGACCCCCCGACCCCCGCCGCCTTGCCACCAGGCCTCCCCACATCAGGGTTTCTGGGGCCTGGGCTCTCCCTCTCAGGCCCCAGCCACCAGGACGGCCAGCTGTCAGCAGCTGTGGGTAAGAGGCTCACTGCCAACGCCCCATCAGTCCCTGTGCAAACACCCCGCTTCTCTTCCTGCAGGGCTGCCATCCATCTAGCTAAGCCCATCAGGGTGCCTGCTGTGGCCACATGCCTTTCCTTAAAAGAACTTTCTCTGAACTGAGTGAAGCTGAGATGGCCCAGAGCCTGCCTGCCAGGATGGCCCCAGTATCCCAGGCAGCGTCGCCAAGCCCAGGCTTGGGTGAGGGAGGGAGGCTGAGTAGACACCACCCACGGCCCCCCTGCTCCGTGCCAGTTCGATACCCGGCTGAGTGTGTGACGCGTGTGTTGACAGCTGGGACGAGAACACCCGAGGCCGGTGGTGGCCTCTGCCTGTGCAGCAGCAGGCAGGCCAGTCTTGTGGCACAGCCCTTCACTGGGGAGGTGGGGAGAGACGGTAAACTGAGGTACACCCATGGGAAGCCACCTCGGGGACTGGAGAGGTCTCACGGATACCAGCAAGAAGTCGGACAGGACCAGGACTGTCCCCCCTTCTGCCTCCCTCTCCCTCAGCACTTTTCCTGAACCTCTGCTGTGGCCCCCGTAACGACAATTGTCATTAGAAACCATCCTTCACAGGGCGCTTACAATATGCCCAGCACTCTCCATAGATTATTGACTTTCACAGCAACCTGCTTAAAGGTAAGGAAACTGAGGTGCAGAGATTTAAGTATTTCTCCCAATCTCAGCCAGGACCTGAACCTAGATCTGGGCTGACTCCAAAGCCAGTGTCCTAACGCTTGGTCTCCTGCTGTCCATGACTCTTTTAACTCTTTGTTTTTTTGGCCATGCCCTGCGGCGGGTGGGATCTTAGCTCCCTGACCAGGGATCAAACCCACACCCCTTGCACTGGAAGCGCGGAGTCCCAACCACTGGACCGCCAGGGAAGTCCCCGCCCATGACTCTAGGCCACGCTTGTTTCTGGCCATGTCTCCCCCCTCCCCCACACTTGGGAGGTGCACCACGAGGGCCGGGACCACACCTTCCTTCCTGGACCTCGCACAGTGCCCAGCATATATCAGGTACTCCTGATAACCTGTTGTTTTAAATGAGCCAAATGAATAAATGACTAACTAAATGAGCACCTGACATTGGGTTTCTTCTATTACTGAGCTCTCACAGTGAAACGACAAAGATGACAACATGAATCCTGGACCCCTGTCCTACCACTCCTGTCAGCATGCCTCCTCACCCTCAGTTTACCCTCATTCCTGCCTCTGATGTCCTCGGGCCGGGCACCACGCCAGGCTCTGGCATTTGGGCTGAGTTGGTAAAGCTCATTCACCTGCATTTACACTTGGGGAGAGAAGCGGTGACTGCCCCGGTCGCACAGCCGGGCAGGAGCAGAACTCAGGACCAGTACTCAGGCTCCTGAGTCACAAGAGCCACAGCAACGCCACCCCCCAGGCCTCCCCTCCCCTGTGCCCACTCCCTGCCCACTGGCAGCTGGCGCAGGCCTTGGCAGCCACGCAGGACCAATGCCAGGGCCATCTTTTCTCCTTGGGTCAAAAGTACCCCACATTGCCAAGGCAACCCTGGGCCTGGAGAACAGCTCTTATGGACAGAGGTCTCAGCCCAGGAGCCACGTGTGTTTTTGTGACCCAGTGATGGTGACATGTCTGTCCGTGGGCCTGGAGGAGCCAGGGCCTGAGGCGTCTGCGGAGGCTTGAAAGGAACCGGGCAACGTGCCGGAACAAGGCAGGCTCTCTGGGCGCTCCGAGCGGGGTCTCCTGGGAGAGCCCGAGGGGAGAGGCCAGCTGGGGATCTGCTCAGCAACAACCCCCGACCCCGACCCCAGCCACCAGGAAGCCACGGGTGGCTTCCCATGGTGGACAGGGTCCTCGCCTGCACGCACAGAAGGGAGCTTTCTCCTTCCAGTCAGAATTCATTTCAGTCCTGACTCTGCACTATTTCCAGGCCAAACCGGGGGTGTGTCTCTGACTCTCTGATCTTCAGCGTTCTCATGTGTGAGAAATGAAAATATCGAAACCAGAATTTTGGCAGCGATATTTTTTGCGGGGAGGCAGGGACAAGTACATGAGATGGTGATTTTCAAAGCCCCAAGCATGTGACTTGTAACAGTCACCACCACTTGTTCACTCAAGACCCTCTTAACATGAGGCTGGGTCTTCCCCAAGTTCATATATGGTTAGGGCATCCTGCACATGTGTGTGTGTGTGTGTGTGTGTGTGTGTGTGTGTGTGTGTGTGTGTGTGAGAGAGAGAGAGAGAGAGAGAGAGAGAGAGAGAGAGATGGAGAGACCCAGGCACAGGAAACCATACAGGGATAAGGTGCCTCCTCCACTTCAGTGCCTCAGTGGGGTGAGTAAGGATTTCAGCTGAAAAGACTGAAGAACCCCACTGCACAACCACAGGACGGCCATTGGTAGCAGCCCACCAGGGCTCCACGTCCCTCCGCAGGCCTTACCTCATTGTTGACAAAGCAGTACAAGATGGCCACCATCAGCCCCTGGAAGCAAGAGTCGTGTCAGCAGGAGGGAGGGGAGGGAGGCGCCCGGCAGGCAGGCCTAGTCTGAAGCTCCTTGGGGCTCTGCCCCAAACATCCCCCTCCTTAGACTGGGCAGCCCAGTCAGGCCCAGAAATGGGGGTGGTGGGTTCCTTCTCCTTTCCTCTCTGGAGGAATGAGAAGACCCCTTGCTCAGAAACTGCGGAAGTTCTTCGACCACCCGCTCCTGGAGGAGGCCTGAGCTGAGAAAGTACGCCTCTGATCACACGGAATTTTCCCTGCCTGGCCCTATTCGTTCACTCAGGAGCCCCAGTGCTCCAGGCCTGTGATCTATTTGTGTGTGTGCACATGTGGGTAAGTGCATGTGTGTGGACCCACATGCTCGTGGCCATCCCATAAGACATTTGAGGAGCTGGGGCCAGTTTCTTATATTCCTACACCCCCATTGCCATCCGCACCCCCTCAGCATCATCTAATACTAGTGGAGAGGCTCAATTCTTGGCTTTGGAAACTATGTGACCTGGAAAATCTCATTTTAACATCTCTGAGCCTCAGTTTCCTCCTTTGGAAAATGGGATAACCCTGCACACCTCCTGGGATTCTGCTAGGATTAGCTGCACAATGTGTGTAAAGCACCTGGCAGGGTACCTGCCGCCAGCTAGCAGCCCAGTGGACAGCAGTTGCCATGCCAGGCTGGGTGCCCTCGGCAACATCCGGGAAGATTTCTTGTCCAATGTGCTCATAGAGAAGACTGTCCTGGGTGTCAGCATACCTGGGGACTCTGGCTCTGCTCCAACCACATAACTTGCACAAGGGCCACTTTCCCCCCAGGCCTCAGGCTGCCTATCTGCATGATACAGGCTGGTCCCCGCTCCATCCCCACCCTGGGACTGCTCGAGGGAGGCCCCAGGCTCGAGGTCACCTGGAAGGAGGTGAAGGAGAGCTCTGTGAACAGCTTGATGAAACGCAGCATGCCCCGGGCGTGCTCGTCCATCACGAAGGCGAAGATGACCTCGTGGGTCCCCAGCAGGGGGATGAGCGTCAACGTGGACTTGGCGAGCCTGGGGGCAGGGTGGAGGTGGCATTCCGGACCTCTCCCGGTGGACTCTTCTCCCTGTTCTGTGCCCCCAACCCCCACCAAGCCCTGGTATCTCGGTCACAGACATCCTCCCCCACCGAATACCCTGGGACAGGCTGCCTGGAGGGGAGGAAGTAGAGGTGGAGACCCCCAGAAGCCCAGGAGCTGCCCAGGTACAGAGGTGAGGGCAAGGTTTGGGGTCCCAGGCCAGGCCTGGGTGGAGGAAGAAAGATCATGTAGGGATCCAGGCTCAGAACCCCAGGATCTCTGACTCTGCCGGAAGGAAGGGCTGAGGGTGCCCAGCAAAGGCAGCTCAGTTACGTCACCTGCACTTGGTGTCTGTCTTGCACATGAGATTGGTCTTCAGTTTGGACACCACAATGCAGATAACCCGGACAAAGATGAGGAAGTTCACCTGCAGGGCAGAGGGAAGGGCGGCTGGAGGCCCTCTCAAGACACCCTCTCTCCCCGCTCCTCCGCCCAGTGCCACCTGGGCCCACAGCAGCTCCCACTCCCACCCCACAGCGTCACTCACCCCGATGGCAAAGAGAATGGGCAGCCGGATGATGAGCCAGTAGTTCATGTTGGAGTTCCTGGTCCAGCAGCTGGAGAGGAGAGACACACGGGCACCCGGCTGGACACACAGACCCCCCCAGCTCCCAGTGCAGGCACAGGGCACACAAAGACACGTGGGCATGCAAAGTGACACACACAGACCCACACAAACACTGCCATCAGGAGCTACCCGACAACCAGTCCCAGGACTCACACACACACTGAGTCCTGAATACACGTTCACACACACAGATACGCACAGCCCCTTCATTAACCTACAGTCACACTCGTGTGTGTACTCAGCATCAAACACAAAATAACAGAGACGTTTCACTCACAGTTATTACAGAAAAACCTGCAGGGGGTACCGTGGACCCCACAGACCCAGCACTCTGGGCATCACACCATCCGGGGTGGGGGGAGGGAGGGGGACTAGAGAACTAAATTCATAAATTTAGCTCCTGGTCCCTCAGTTTACCCGCCCAACAGACAGCAGCGGCACACACCGGGGGCCAAGGAAACCCATGGGGTTTGAGGACAGGGACCTCAGCATACCCATCACCCCCTTAGAGCAGGAAGGACACTCACCCCTCATCCTCGTAGAGGTACTTGACAATGCCCCAGGGGATAACAAACAGCAGGGGAACACCTAAGAGGAGAGAGGGAAAGAGAGAGGGGGGAGAGGGGCTGGCAGGCCAGAGCCACCGCTAGGCACACCCAGAGGCCTCTCCTACCAGGGCCTCTCCCGCCTCCAGCCCCTCTCCTTGCCTGGCCCCAAGCCACGCTTTCCGGCAGGTATGGAACTAGGCTGGTCTGGGTGCTTCGGAGAAGAGGCGGCAGGAACCACCCACCCCAACACCCCAGAGTCTTCCTTAGAGGTCCCCACCACGCTGGGGCTACGTCACAGTCCTCACAGCCCTCCCCCTCCCGCGGGCCAGGCACACTGTCAGGGCTGGCCCCCAGGGTCCTGGCTGAGACACAAGGACAAAGACACCAAAGTAGTGAGAGACGGGGCCGAAGAGCGGGGTAGGGAGGACACGCTGGACGAGGTGGGAACAGGCCAAATCTCTGATGCCACCCACCCCTGCATCGGCCCACCTGTCCATCTCAGCCAACTCCTCCCCTACCCCCACGCCCCTGCACGTGGCTGGGCAGAAGCCTGGACAGGAGCCCTGTCCTTGACGCTGACAGCCCAACTGACTGCACAGTGGCCACAGTAACAACAGCTACCACAACACTGCCCACATGGCTGAGGCTGGATGGTGTGGTGGGCACCCTCTAGGATGGCCTCCAACCACCCCACCCCTGGTATTCCCACCCAGGTGCAGTCCACACTGTATCCAGATTGGTCTATGTGACCAATAACGTACAGCAGAAGTGATGGCATGTCACTTCTGAGGTTAGGCTATAAAAGACGGTCTTCAAAGGTTATAAAAGGCATGTCTTGGGCTCTTTCTCTCTTAATTTGATCACTTGCCCTGGGGGACACCAGTCGCTGTGTCATGAGGGCACTCAGAGAGCCCCCTGTGATGAGGGAGGGAGGCCTCCAGCCAACAGCCAGCCTGGACCTGAGCTTCCTGCCAACAAACTCGACAGTGAGCTTGGAAGTGGATTCTCCAACCTGTTAAGCCTTGGGATGACAGCTACCCTGGCTGACAGCTGAACTGCACCTCTCTTAGAGATCCTGAGCCCGAGGCACACATCTCAGTTGAACCCAGAATTCTGACCATAGAAACTGGGAGACATAATTGTTGTCTTAAGCAGCTAAGTGTGGGGTCATTTGTTACGCAGCATAGGTAACTAATACACTGGTTTCCAGTTCCTTGAGGACAAAGCCTCATTCACCTCCAGAGCCTCATCGCCCATCTCACCTGGGAGCTCAATATGTGTTTGTTGACTTAAAATTGGATTGTCCATCCTCGTGTGACAGATAAGAAGATGGATAGGCAGCTTAAGAGGACACAGGTGGGACTAGAACACAGGACCACAATGCCACCACCCTCGACGGCATTCCGCACCAACTCTCTCCAGCCTGTCTCTATCAGTGCCTCTCAGGGATGGAGATGTGGGTGTCTGAGACTAGTAAGAGCGTGCATATTAAGGGGTGTGGACACGATGTGTGTGTGGTGGTGGGGTGTCCATGTGTATACATGTGTGGCTTCAGGGGTCTCCCCCAGGAGCACATTTCCAGGGCAGAACCCACTTCATTGCCTTTCCCATCACCATCACCCACATCCTCAGCACACGGATGTCCACTCAACAGTAGCTATGGAGCAGCTCGTACCCCTGGAGCTACTGTGCTTGACGGTGCAGACAGCTGGGGGAAGCAGAGCGGCTCACGGCTGACCAGCGCTGTCATCAGATAGCTCTCTCCTTGGCCATTTATTTTTATATAACCCTGACCTCTCAGCATCCATGATGCTTTAGTAACAGGCCTTCATGAGATTGGACAAGAGGCAGATGGCCTCCAAAGGCTCCAGCACGTAGCGCAGAGCCTGCCACATAGAAGAGGCCCAGTAAGAACGGAATGCGTGAACAAATGAGTGAGTGGGTCAGTGTATCAATGAGAGAAGGGAAGCTGTCCAGGCAAGAACATGCCAACACCCTGAGCCACACACATGTCCAGAAACCTCCATCTTAGACATCCCCAGGCACCTGTTGGCCTTCCTCTGAGACCCCACTCCAGGACTGGGGAGCACACTCATGTTATCAGCCAGACCTGGTGAACTTCATTCATTCATCAGCATCTCCTTAACAAAGTCTTTTAAAATGCAGGTACAGGGCTTCCCTGGTGGCACAGTGGTTAAGAATCCGCCTGCCAACGCAGGAGACATGGATTCAATCCCTGGTCCGGGCAGATCCCACATGCCACGGAGCAACTAAGCCCGTGCGCCACAACTACTGAGCCTGCGCTCTAGAGCCCACGAGCCACAGCTACTGAGCCCACGTGCCACAACTACTGAAGCCCGCGCGCCTAGAGCCCGTGCTCCACAACAAGAGAAGCCACCGCAACAAGAACCCCGCGCACCGCAACGAAGAGTAGCCCCCGCTCACCGCAACTAGAGAAAGCCTGCGTGCAGCAGCGAGGGCCCAACACAGCCAAAAAAAATGCAGGCACCACTCTGCCGCCTGCAAACATGACACACTCCCTGCTGGGTTTATCCTTTGCCTGTTTAGAAAATCAACATGACAGGCTGGAGTAAAAAGCTTGAACTAAGACACACAGAACTGGCTCTGAGAAGTAATGATTCCCTCGTCCATCACTTGTCTCCCTCCTGTGCAGCCTCCTTGTGGTGGGTTATGGGGGCACCCGGCCGCCCGTGGACAGCAGCAGAAGCTGACATGCCTTTCGGGGATTCCCCCAATGTGTCAGAGTCCTAATTTTAATTCTTACATTTGCATATGAAGCTAAAAGTTGTTTCCTGAGCATCCCAACATGGGCCAAGCCTCTTGACATCACAACAGAGTTCTGGGCTCTCTGTGAGTCTCTCTCTCTGTCCTTCTGTCTTTGTCCCTCTGTCTCTCTCTGTCTCTCCCCATCCCAATTCCTCAAGAAAAGGACGTTATGATTGGGAAGTGGGGTGTCCCCTGGGTCCTGCCCTTTTTTGCCTCCTCAGACTCTGAGCCCCAAGCTGGGGCGTGAAGTGGTGGGAAAGGACTGGCACCCCCTTTCCCATTTCCTACTCAGAGACACTGCACCCCCCACCCCCCACCCACATGCCTCTGCACACATCGCACCATCCCTTAGATTGTCCCTGCCCTCGGGTCACCATGGTGACAGCACTACGGTGCTGGTGCTGCTTCCCAGAATGGACAGACATGCTCCCCCACCCTGAGGACAGCCTTCCCAGGGCTCCCCTCAGTGGCCTAACTCCGCTCCCACCCCTAGCTAGCTGCAGGGCTCTCCAGCTGCCCACTGCCTGTTTGACGGCCCTAGTAGGATGAAGAGCCCTGGGAGGGGAGGAAGGCCAAGCAGGGAAGGGCTGGGCCCTGGCGGAGGAGGGAGGAAGGGTAGGAGCAGGAAGCTGTGTGCAGAGGCCAGGCCCACCTGCCTACCTGTGCAGCGGCCTGAGATTGCTCAGCCAGGCCCTCAGGGGCTAAAGAGATGCAGTGCAGGCCAGAGAACCCTGTGTGACAGGCGATGGGGCCCAGGGCCTGGGAGTCAGGAGGCCTGGTTCCAATGCCTGCTCTGTCTGTAAGGCCCTGCCCTCAGGACACTGATCACGTTAAAGCCCCTTTCAAGGTGCTCTAAACGGGGCCGTACAGTATGAAGTAGCCTAAGAGCACCAGCAACAAGGGATGAAGTGTGAGGACAGGGACAGGGAGACCGAGAGGGCCAGACAGAGCACAGAGCCAGGGGCCAGGCAACCCGAGGCAGCTTCCCAAGGAGGCGGGCTGGACCGGGCACAGCCTTGCAGCGGCTCAGGGGCAGGAGGGGACATCAAGGGAGGAGCATGAAGTCCCCAGAGGTCAGGGGGTCAGCCCGAGGCAGGCAAGAGGAGTGAGTGGGTGTGTGGCAAGCGGGAGGAGGAAGGCAGGCCCCGTGGTGTGGGAGGCCCAGAGACGGGCCCGCTCCGGGCTCCATCCTGGGTGGGCACCGTGGGCCCCTCGAGAGGAAGCGCTGTTGCATCTGTTTCCGGGGTAGGAAGTGGAGGTGAGGGGCCGCTAGGGTGGGTGTCTCAGCTCTTGCCCCATCCTACCCCTGTTCTCATTGGAATCCCACATGGCGAGAGGCAGAAGCACAACCAGAAATGTTCCAGCAAAAAAAAAGACACAGTGGTTCTTGGCAGACTTTTTCGGCTAGAACATTTCCAGCTGGGCTCCAGGCACATCCAGGGTCCACCCTTTCCTCAGCTGGCTTCCGGCCGACCCCCCTCCCTTACTCGGCTCTCCTCTGAGCCGTCCTCTCATCATCACGTGACAGAGCCATAGCCCCTCAGCCCGCACCCCCAGGGACTCCCCGCCATGAGGCTCAGGACCCTCCATTTCCCTCAGGGGCTGCGTTGCCCAGGACGGGATGTGGGGCTCTATCCCCAAAGAGTCTCGGCAGCGGGGATCTTTGAGGCCGGTGCCATGACAGCCAATAGTGTGCATCGTGTATTTGGCCAGATCGGGTGAAGGCCTGTGCTTCCTTTAAGGGAGGAGAGTCAGGCAAAGGCGTGGGGATGGGGGACAATGGCTTGACAGCGCCATGGGCAGCGAGTCCTGTGCCCAGGAGGGGGTTCTCCAGCGGGCCCCATACCTTGGCCCAGCAGTGTGTTCTGAGTACCAAGTTGGCCTCAACGTGGGGTAGCCTGAAGGCAGCAATTCCAAGAGGGGTCAGGGTCTCCCACCCCCCCACCCCCCCATGCTCAGTCGGGGCGGGGGAGTGAAATGAACGACAGCTGGCCTTACCCCAGCCTATGCTCAGGTAGAGCCTGAAGATGCGCTGCTCGGAGAAGACAGCGAAGGCCAGCAGCGTGTACAGGTACACCCCCTCCACCAGGAGCCAGTAGTAGTTGGCCGCCACGCAGTACTGCATGAGCAGGAACGCCAGGCGGCAGCCCAGAGAGTCCTGGGGGCAGAGGAAGGGTCCCCAGGGGACAACAGCTCTGCCCCTGCCTCTCTTGACCCCGCTCCCAGTCGCCCCAGCTGCAATCCTGCCGTGGTGAATGCAGGGTGACAGAGCTGACAACCTCCAGCCGGAGCCAGTGTTAAGAACTTGACCTGCTTTAGCTCATGGGATCCTCACTATCCTGGAGGGAGGAAACTAATATTATCCCCATACAGGTGAGAAAACCGGAGTCCAGAGAAGTTAAATCACTTGCCTAAAAGTTAGCTAGTTAAATGGCAGACCTGGAATTCAAACCCAGGTCTGTCTCCAAAAACCACTCGCCTGAATCAAACAGAACTCGCTAAGCGCAGGGCAGTAACTCCCTTCTTAGGCTGGGGGCTCCCCAGCGTGGACAGCCTCTCCCTGCCTCTCCCATCACACTGGGGGCTCCCTGAGGACGAGGCCTGGGAAGCTCTTGCCTTTCTTTGTACCAGGCCTGGGTGGGGTGGGGGAGACAGACTTTCATGGACTGTCCACCCCCTCCCCAGGCCCTCCATGGACACACCACACACCTGGTAGGAAAGGAGCCCATCCCACTGGTGCTGCTGGGCGGCCGTGCTGTACATCCACTTGAGGGCTGCATCCTTGATGAAGACGGACAGTGCTCGGAGGATGAAGGATGCAAACAGGTTCAGGTGGATGTAGTTTCGGGTACAGTGCAGGTGTCTGCAGGAGAAAGCAGGGCCCGCCCTGGCACAATGGCCGACACTTCTGCTCCGCAACCCCCGGTTCTCAGGCCAAAGCACACCTCAGGCATGTGTCCAGCTCTGGGACCGTGCTCCTGTCTTTCTTCCTCTGGATGCCCTTCTTCCCCATAACCTTGAAAATCCTTTGGGTCCAACTGAAATCCTGCCTGGCCATGAAGTCTTCAGCTGTGTGGTTACTGCCACCCCCAACCCCGTCCACACTCTATCTTTTCTCTGCTGCATCTTCTCTTCTACAAAGTCACATGTAACCCAAGTGATTTGTGTGAGGACCACTGTCCCCACTGGGGACTTGCTTGGCTTCTTGATGACGGCCCATGTCTAATATGCCTCCAGGCTGCCTTACAGAGGCAGAGTGAGGCTAAGCATACGGCAGGAATTCAAAAAGTACTGGATACAACTTCAACATCCTTTCATGCAAAAACACATAGCAAACTGGAAATATGAGGGCATTTCTTAACCTAATAAGGGCTATCTAGCCAAACAGGAGCAAACATCATTCTCACCTGAAAATTTTTAGAAAGATTCCCTTTAAAATCAGGAACAAAATTAGGATTTTCCAGCTGTAAGATCTACTTACATCACATCTACTCAACTTTGTACTACAGATCCTAGCCACTGTCAGAATGCAAGGAGAAAAATGCATAAGAACTGGAAATAAAGACACAAAACTGTCATCATTTGTAGATGATAGACGATCTTCACAGGAAATCCAAGAGAATCAACACACAGATTATTAGAACTAATCAGAGTCCATTCAATAAGGTTGCTGATAGGTATGTTTATGTACATCAGCAATAAACAATTAAAAGTAAATTTAAAAAATTCATTTGCACTATTTTTAATTGGCTACCTAGAGATAAGTCTAACAGAAGAAGGCATGATTTCTATGGAGAATACAGTAAAACTTGCTTAAAATTATTAAAGAAGATGCAAATTAACGGAAGATTCACCAGATTCATGGATAGAAAGACTATCTTGAAAGTGTCTATTCTCTTCACAATAACCAATAAATTCGATATAGCGATAATAAAAATTCCAACAGTTTTTTGATGGAAAATTTAAAAACTTATTATAAAGAAGAGCCAAGGGCCAAGAATATTCCAGACACTCCTAAGGAACCACAATGTAGGGGCCCTTGCTATAAGAAAACCAAGTTGTTTTTATTTTTTGGCCATACCGCATGACATGTAGGATCTTAGTTCCCCGACCAGGGTTTGAACCCATGCCCCCTGTCGTGGAAGCGTGCAGTCTTAACCACTGGACCGCCAGGGAAGTCCCAAGAAAACCAAGGTTTTTGACGAATCTATAGTGGTTAAGGCACCATAGCACAGGCAAAGGGACAGATAACTAGACCAGTGGAAAACAATTCACATGACAGAGACCGGCTCAGGCACAGATGATGCTTGCTGCATGGCAGAGCAGGCACTGCTATCAATAAATGGTCCTGATGCAATCGACATGTATACATGTAATATGCATACGTGGAAAAATGAAATTAAATCTCTTGTTTTCACTACAGACAAAAATAAATTCCAGGTTCACCAAACAGCCATAAGGGATGTGCAAAACTTATGACCCTGGGATAAGGAAAGGTTTCTTAAGATCATAAAGAAATTTGGCCTTTGGGGGAAAAAAATTGATAAATTTTTTTATCAATTGGAAAAATGAGTTTTTGTCAATTGCTAACACTTACTGATAAATTTATTTTATCAATAAAGCCAGATACATTGATATATTTCATTCCACTAAAATTAAGGACTTCTGTGCATAAAAGGCACCATAAAGCGAGTGAAAAAATAAACCCCAGGCTGAGGGGATATATCCTGGGTTACTATCCAGAACATACAAGGAATGCCTAAGCTAAAAAGAAAAAGCCAAATAATCCAATAAAAAAGTGAGCAACGGAAACGAACAAGCAATTCACAGAATGAAACATAAAAAGTATGCTAGATCTCTCCAGGAATCAGTGATACGCAAATTAAAATCATAGTGAGATATTTCACACACTTCAGGTTAGCAAGAATTAGGTCTGAAAATAGGAGATATCGGTGAGGATGCGAAGCCAAGGGAACTCTCGCGTACAACCAGTAAGAGGGCAAACTGGCATGACCACTTTGGAGAACAACTTCACGACGCTTAATAAATTTGCAAGAGCACGCTGTATTCAGACCAGGCAATTCTCCTCAGAAGCATGTGCCCCTGGAGAAATGCGCAAGGGGTCATGGGTAAGAATGTTCACCGCAGCAAGGTTTATAATTCAGAGAAGAAAAAAAAGAGAAACACCTCAAACGTCCATTAGAAGGATAACAAATAAATAAACTGTAATATATCATACAGTGGAGTGACACTTAAAATGAATGAAACAGAACTGCCTGTATCAATGTGAATGAACCGCACAAAAACATAATGTCAGGCCAAAAATAACTGCTGAAGAATATGTCCAACATGCCATTAAAATACGCAAACCCCACACTATATATTTGTATAGATACTTAGAAATGTGGTAAAAGTACAGAGAGACGCGTGGGAATTGTAAGTGGCCCCTCAGGGGTTCCCTCTGGTGAGGAGGGAGCGTTACTCGGGGAAGCTTAACCGCGCGGTGGGCTTTAGTTCTTGGGCTGGATGGTGTGTGTACACAGGTGATCATAGTATCAGCCGCTGTATTTTCAGATCTCTGAACATTTCATAGTAAACGGGGAGAATATTCTCAGTGAGTGCATTTATTAAGCACTGACTGTGTGCCCAGCCCTGACTGTGCCAGAAGCCATGGGGACCACAGGAGGAATGTCACCTCTCCTGTTCCTGCTGGCTGGTGTCCTGAGCTCCTTACCCTCGGAATCCCTCCTGCCCTTGAACCCAGCCCTCCTGGCCCACCGCCATCAGTGCAGAGGGCATGGGAAGAGCCTGGTACTCTGGAAGGAATGGCTCATCTAGGTTAGACCTAGGAAAGAAATTTTCCATGGGAGCTGACAAGCTCCAAAGAGAGCAGAATCTCTAACCCCCTGAGGTCTTGTCTAAAATCATACTGAATTCCCGATGATTTGTTACATACACTCACCGGAGAGGACTTCCCCCACTCCTATCACCCACTGTTAAGGTGTGGAGCACGTGCTTTGTGTGTGCGTGTGTAGTGTTTGTTTTTCCTTTTTTGCAGTATTATACGCACACATTTACCCAGCACAGATTAGACTAAGTACACAGTGTCGTAGCCTGTGTTTTCAGCCTCGTAAGTCTACCACATAGCTGGTGTGGGTTCTCTGGACATCTCTTAGGAGCGGAACCTGCTGCACTGCTGTTTCAGCTTGGTGCCCCCTCCTCTATCTGGGGACAGAACGGCAGGTAAGGCTGAAGCAGCCCCCTTACCTGAAGCCCAGGAGGATGGCCGAGGCGATGACCAGTGCAGAGAAGGAGAGTGCGTAGCCCACTGTGTAGATGATGTAAAGGGACAGGAGCTGCTGCTCCGGGGAGTTCTGTGTGCACACGGGGGACACAGTGTACAAGGGATGGCCCACAACCCTCCTCTCCCACATTCTTCTTTCCCACGGGACAGGGGCAGAGGTGGGGCCCCAACGCAGCCCCACTGGGACCCTGGAACTAAGAAAAAGAATAACCTACGGTGATGGTCCTCGGATTTCTAGGGCCCTGTTCCAAGGCCAGAGAGGTGAACGCACACCACCTCTGTCCAGAAAGCATGGTGTGCAAAGCCCAAGAGGCAGGGGGATGGGCAGATGGCCACAGACCAACTCGCCAGATGCCCAGGTCCCTGCTCCCATGCAGCTGGCACCCTGCTGCCCCCTAGCTCGCCGGCTCAACTCACTTGGTCCCCTCGCTTGGACTCCTCGCACTCGGACAGGTCCCTCCAGGGCAGGCTCGAGTTGTCCTTGTGCAGCCACAGGCCATCGGTGGTGCAGAACCGGTACACGTGACCCTGCAGCACTGGGGCGGAGACACGCAGGAGCTGAGCCTCGGCCCAAGGCCACCTGCCCCTCACCCCTCTCCACCCTGGGGGTCACCCCAGCTACCCCAGAACTGACCCCTCTACACACACACACACACACACCCTCGGGCCTTCCTCTCCTGCCTTGTGCCTGTTTGACCCACCCTCGGCCTTTCCTCTCAGCCACCCTGGAATGCAGCTTGATGAATTCACACTGTTGAGATGAGACCGCGCTAGCCCATTTCCACACCCCTGCCTCAAATCGTGCTACGGACAAGGTTTGGTGCTGACGAGCAGTGGCCCCAACAGACCCACAGCCCCCCTCTGAGACTGCTGCTTCACAGAACTCAGGCCCCACCTTCCTGGGCAGAGCAGACCCCAGGAACAAAGAGCTCTTGAGAGAAAGAAGGAGACCCAGCCTCATCCTCAGGGAGCCCCGGTCTGAGGGGGAGACACAGCCCTGCCCTTAAGAAGTTCTAATCTGTTGGAGGAGACCCAGTCCTATTCTCAAAGATCATCTGATTTAAAAGGAACACATAGTCAATGGCAGAGACATAGCCCTTAGAGACACTCTGTTCCAAGGGGTAGTGGTGCGGGGAGGGAAGACCAGCTCTTCCCTTCAAGTAGCTCCAAGTAGCTGGAGATGGAGACTGTCCTTGGAGACCTCCCAGGCTGAGAGTGGGGAGACATCCAGCCCCTGGCCTCAAGGAGCTCCCAGTCTGAAGGAGGAAGGAAGCACAGTCCCTGGCTTCAGAGAATCAAGACTCTCACAGAAAACAAAAACCAAAAAGTGCAGAAAGGAATAACATAAATGCAAACCGAGAGAGAGCAAACACAGGCCCAGCAGGGCTGGGGGTGGGATGTCCCTGTGTCCACTCACATCCCACCTGGGCATCTGGCGCTGAGGCGACCACCCTGCCGTGCCTCACTGTCTGCCCACCCAGGGAGGGGGTGGCTTGCAGCCCCAAGTTTGCAGTGAGATCACAAGAGGGGACAGGGGATTACTTGTGTCTGAGAGGAAATGTAAGTCTGACCCCAGGGCCAGGAAACTGGGGACAAAAGTGGGGAGAGATTTAGCACAGGGGGGATCAAGGAGGGGAGCTGGAGCCAGGACGAATTTTAAAAGATTTAAAAATTCTAAAAGACAAAAGATTTTAAAGACCAGCCTCCCAGCTGTGGGAAGAAGGCTCAGCGTGAAGGAGGGAGCATGGAGAAGCCGCAAGGCCCTGGCTGGCAGTGGCTGCTCAGAAGTTTCCAGGTGGGGAGGCAGCAGTAAGGACAGGTCTGTGGAAAAGGATCATTAACATGAGTGCCTGATGGCGGCAGCATCAACCCCAGGGCCCACACCACCAGGGCCGGGAAGGGACGCACCCTCTAGGACGGGGCTGTATTTCACAGTTCACAAACCATCAACCCTCCCACTGCTGCCATATGCCAGGACACCTTCACTTTAGGGGCCAGGAACAGCTCTCTGCCTGCAGTCAGGCACCTGCAGGGCCTACCAGTGGGACCCTTGTCCTCCCTGAGCCGGTCCCTGGCTCCCAGCCCACTCTCCCCTTTCTCCACTCCCTTTCAGAGACCCTGACCCGCTTCAGGAGACAGAAGTTATCTGGTAATACTGTGGGGTAAGTCAGCTTGCGGCATCACTGCTTCTAGAAGAAACTGCATTTTAAGAGACTTCCCCAGGAAGAGAAACAAAAGCCTGAAAATGTAATGATGGGACTTCGGGCAGTGGGAGGAGCAGTGTCCCAATAGCCCCCTGGCTCATTTATGAACAAAATCAGGAAAGGACAAAGGCAGAGAACGGGAGGCACCAGGTCTGATCTAAGCAACTAGAAGGGCCCCCAAATGTCTCTCTTATCTGCTGCATGGATGCCTGGAATTCTTCACCAGGGGTTGAGTCTTCTGATATAAGAGCATAACCAGTCTTCAGGAGTCGATGACCCCAGAGCAGTTATGGTGATCTGGGCTGACTCCATGGAGAGTGAGACTTATATCAGAACCTTCTCTGGAAACCCATTTAGATGGGAGGAAATGGGGAGAAAAGAGGAGGCAGAGGGGCCAGGGGAAGGGAGAGGACATCGCAAAGGGGCCCAAACTGTCGAAGCGCCATGTACCCAGGACGCAGCCCGCAGCAGTGTGACCCTAATAACAGCCACCTGCCACAGCTGGCACAGGGTCTGGCATACAGGAGGCACTCGAATTGATGTTTTCCTTCCTACCTGCTCCTTTCGAACCCTCTCTGCAGGCTGCTCACTCATAGACTCAGGTTTTGAACACCTGCTGTATGCCTGACACCTCTGAACATCACGACCACCTTACAAGGTAGGCACAGCAAATCCCACTTTACAGATGAAGCAACTGAGCCTCTGAGAGGCCACGTGACTTGCCCAAGGTCATCCAGCCAGGACGCGGCAGAATCAAGATTGCAGCCCTCATGGGGCTTCCCTGGTGGCACAGTGGTTGAGAGTCCGCCTGCTGATGCAGGGGATACGGGTTCGTGCTCCGGTCTGGGAAGATCCCACGTGCCGCGGAGCGGCTGGGCCCGTGAGCCATGGCCGCTGAGCCTGCGCGTCCAGAGCCTGTGCTCCGCAAGGGGAGAAACCACAACAGTGAGAGGCCTGCGTACCGCAAAAAAAAAAAAAAAAGGTTGCAGCCCTCAGCTCTTGGCCTCCAGAGGCCAAAAGTCAGCAGCCAAATTCACTGCTAACAGTCAGCAATGGCCATGTGCCATTTATCTGCCCTTCCTCCAGGCTTGGACTTGCCAGCATTCAGCATCCTCCCAGCAGGTCCTCTTGCCAGTTTGCGCCCCCGGCACCCTGCCATTCCTGGGCCCTCTGCTCAGGGCAAGCTGGGAGGGTAGGGAGGCAGTGTGTGCACAGATGTATGTGTTACTGGAACAGTGTCAAGGGATCACCGCGTCCCTGCGAAGCTCAGTGAGCCTATACGAGTGCGTCTGTCAATTATCCTTCATTGGCAGCAAATATTAAAAGCCAGGGCTGGTTCCTGGCCAGGCTGTGGTCCCCAGGTGCCCGTGTTGGCTGGAGATGGGGTGGGTATGGGCACTGTCCGGCTTATCAGCCCAGCTTTATCTGGCCCAGGTGCTGCTGATAAATCATAGCCAGAGGCTTGTCTCTGGTCTTGCCAACACCAGGAGGCAGCCAGCCGCATGCCAGGAGGCCTAGGGATATTTCATTAAGTCAGACCCTGGTGCTGGAACTAAAACCCCCAATTAAACACTTCCCCTCCCGGAAACCGCAGCGGTGTCTGTAATCAAGCTAACAGCCGCCCTTCCACGTGGACGCGGGCACTCAGGGCTGTGGAGAGCCGCTCATGAATCCATTAGCTCCTGCATCCTGGCAACAGCAATGGCCAGCATGGGCTCCTGGGCCCCCATCATCTCCTGGGCCGGGAAGCCAAGATTCAAAGCGGGCAGTCATAGGCCCTCCCCAGAGTGCTGGAATGAGGGTCAAAGGCAGGGCTCGAACTGAAGGTGTCCGCTTGGGGTGGGGGTGAGGGGCAACGCATCACATCACAGCCTAGGAGAAGGAGCTCGGGTGCTGAACGACAGACTCAAGGTCAATCCTGGTTCTGCCCTCAACCAGCTATGGGACCTTGGGCAGACCTCCCCAGGTCTCAGTTTCCTCATCTGTAAAATGGGAACCCTGATAACTTCCCAGGTCTGTGGTGTGAGGATTAGGAGATAAAGCATGTGAAGTGCCTGGTACCTGGTTGGTCTTCAAAATAGAGTCACAGTGAAAGACCTGCTGCCACCCCCCCTGCCCCCACCAATTCCTCAAAAGAGTACCCCTTCACTGGGGGTGGGCTGGAGCTTAGGACACCGCCTCAGCCGGAGCTCCTCCAGGGCCAAGCTGGGGCCTCGGTTTCCCTCTGGCAACCCGGGCCTGCTGTAAAAGCTCAAGGGAGGCACCTGTCAGAGTTTCCAAGAACTGTGAGTTATAGACAATTTTGAAAACATTTTATGACTCTCCTATAATTAGAACCAAGCTAACAGGTAGGGATCAGAAGGGGGTGCAGCTAATGAGACTGGAATGATTTGTAATGAGCAGATCAGCTGTTTGTGGTTAAACAAGGCTGCTGGAGGGCACTCGGGTGGCAACAGGCTCTCTGAAGCCACTCCAGCCTTCTGGTTTACAGAGAAAATCTTGTGGACGCAAGGCATCTCCTTTGAACGCCTTCCTTCCTTGACTCACCTGTTCCCACCCTCTCTGTGCAATCCCCAGTTCTGAATTAGAGGGGTCAGAATTCAAGGACTTGGCTGGCTTCCCTGGGATACTGTATAGTTCTGAGGCCTGGCCTGGCCCCATCTCTGAGCCTGACATCCTCCCTCCCTGGAGGGCACTTTTTCCCCCTTCTCCATCTGCCTGTTCTTCCAGGCCTGGCCCCGATATCACCTCCCTCTGGAAGCCTTCCTGGTGCCACACCCCAGGCAGAAGAGGTGGCCCTGACCTCCCTCAGCACCACTTCCCAGGCCCCTGAGCTGACCTCTTCAGCCCCATGGGGAAGGTCACCCCTTCTCCCCAACACCCACATACTCACACACCCCTAAGGTCTCACTGACATCCCCAGCTCCTGACACAGACCTGCCCCGGGGAATTGTTCTGAATTTAATTCTTTCTCTAGTCACTCATTCTTCTTCCCTGCTCTGCACCCCAGAAGGCTGACCCCTGTGGACAGCGTCACTTGGGCTCTTTGCCCTCCGCTGGGTTTGGCCAATGGGAGGCACCAGCAGAAGGTAGGAGGGTGGAAGGAGAGAGAGGCTGGGGTATTTCTCCCTTGCTCCCTTCTTGCCTTGATTCTGAGGTTCTGGCAGTGGCATTGCCCCTCTGTGGCCAAGGCCCTGCCCTGCTGGTGGCCTCTGCATCACCACGACCTCCAGCTGTTCCTGCCCCACGCGGATCTAGGGATGCTAAAGCTTCCCACTGTTGTGGTCCTTGGTGCTTTATGTACCTCTTTGGCCCCTTAACCCTGCCAGCCTCTGAAGTGGCCCCTCCATTAAATTCTTTTCAAATTCCCAGCTGAGTGTGTTTTCTGCCAGGACCCTGCCTGAGACCCGTCCCCCTTGTTTCTCCCCACTTCGAACTCCCACTACGACGTTTTTCCACAGTCTACCCCCTTGATCAGCCCAAGAAAGTTCCAGAACTGCCCCCTTCCTGCTCCCCCATGCTCTGGGAGGGGGTGAGGGGAGCCCCTAGTGCCAGCTTCTGCCAAGCGGAACAGCCAGGACAGGCCAGAGACAGCAATTATGCTGCAGGAGCCCACGGTGGGTGTCTCTGCAGGTCCCTAACTCAGAGAGAGGGGAGAGGGAGGCAGAGTCTGTGATGCCACGTGTCAGAAAAGGGAGTGAATTAGCTTGGTGAGTCAGGGGAGGGGGGCGGGGGCTGGCAGGGGGCCTGCACAGTGGCTGCTATCTTCACAGAGAAAGCAATAAAACCGTGTTCGCTCATAAACGGGCACCACCAGGACCTATTTCCTGCTCAAATAAAATTAAAGGTGATGGATGGAGCCGCGAGCGGCAGGCAGAGCTGGGGACAGCTTAGTGCTGAGTGATGGGCCCTGTCCTGCGCCTGGCTCCCTGGGGTCTAGAGGCCCGGCCCCAGCTGGACAGACAGCCAGTCCCAAACCACTGGAGGGCAAGGAAAGTGTGCGTATTGCGGGAAGTGGACGAGGTAAGTCAGGTAGGTGGAAGAAATTAACAGCAACCATTTTTCAAGAACCTACAATCCTCCCAACACCCCCATCACCTGGCTTTATCCCATCTCCCACATGGCAAGCTGAGGCACAGAGAGGTCTAGAAATTCACTCAAGCTCACACAGCCACTCAGAGCAGCATCAGGCAGAACCATAAGATTGTACAACTCGACGTTTTCATCTCCAGGGAGAGGGCAGGCAGCTCACCGCTCTCCCTCGGGGTGTGCCCAGCCAGCAGAGGCCCAGGCCACTCGCCTGTCCCCATGCCCGGAGCCACGTGCACTGGATCACACACACATGCACACATACGTGCCTGCACACTGGAGGAAGCCTGGTGTAGCAGTGAAACATGCTTACTCTAAACCAGACTCCTCGGCTTATTCCTGGGTCTGCTACTCACTTGCTGTGTGAGCTTGGAAAAGTCACTTAGCATCTCTGTGCCTCAGTTTCCTCCTCTGTAAAAGGGGAGGGTCACCAGAGTGCTTGCCTCGCAGGGTTGTGTGAGGATTAAATGAGTGTAGGTGTGTAAAGTGCTTACAGCTGGCCGCAGAAATGCTGCGTGAAGGGCACTGATCCGCTCTGTGTCTTACGCAGGCGCCTGCCTCTTTCCAGGCCCAGGCTCTCCCTGTGCACCTCAGGGTGGGGTGGGTATACTGGGAGGGAACAGCAGGAGAGAGTCTCCTCAGGACTCCTGCCTGGGCTTCATCTGACTCCAGTCCTGTGTTCTGAGGTGAAGCTCACACCGGGCCCCGCCAGCTGCCCTGATGTTCCACTAAGGGGCTGCCTCTCCCAGGAAGCCCTCTAGCTTCCCAGAGTATGACCTCAGTCACACTTGCTTCCGGGCCAGTTTCTGCTTGGTCTCAGGCCCCTTCGGTGCACCGTAATTAAGAGCACAGGCTGGCTTCAAATCCTGGCCCTGCCATTTACCACGTCATCTGGAGCGAGTGACTTAAACCTTCTGGGGCCTCAGTTTCCCTATCTGTACAAAACAAGCACACCCACGGGGTAGTTGTAAAGATTAATTGAATACTCGGCTTTTAGGGCAGGACTGGGCACATAGCAGGTACTTAACATCATTATTATAAAGTAGTACCCTTTCTCCCGTCCCGAGACTGTGAGCTCTTTGAGGCAAGGGTGCTTGTCTCCTGTTAGCCTCCCTGGTGCCTGGGACAGGTGGGTGGGTGTTGGGGGGCACATTAACTCCCCCTCCAGTCAGAGCTCCCCCTGCAGATCTCTGTACTCCAAAGAGTCTCAGCTTTCCCAGTGCAGGCTGTCCCCTGCAGACAGGAGTGAGCCGGGGAGGGCCTGGGGGGCAACTTCATCAAGCCACCGATCACTACTCCCGTCTGGGTTCATCTGAGCAGTGAACCCCTGAAGAGTCAGGAGGTGGCTACAGGCCACTACCAGGTGGGCGGCACCTACAAACACACACATTACACACACACATACACACACACGCATCAGAGCAATGACACCTCTGAGTAACCCTACCCCACACCGAACCCCCAGGAACTGTTCCTACCTGACTCCTTTCCTGATGCAGGAGGGTGCTCATTTCTTTAAGTCAGACGCCACGATTTCCCCGCAGACCCCACCTGCCAGATGGGCCTCAGGCCCAGGTTACACCGGATGCCACCCCCTACTGCTCCCCACCCCCAGGGGAAGAAAGGCAGACCACCAGGAGGAGGCCCAAAGACCTCCTGGAGCAGGGAGGCTGTGTCTCAGGGGAAAGGAGGCAGCACGAACCCCGTGCCAACTCCACTCCCACCCCAGCCTCCTGGGCACAGGGTGGGGGAGGGAACTCACCACTGCTGGCCCAGGGCAGGTACCAGGGGCAGCTGACGTTCACGAAGGAGCCCGGCGGCCCATCCGGCCAGCAGGCATAGTCATCAAAGGTCCGGTTGCAGAACAGGCCTGGTGCAGCGGGATGATGGCATCTGAGTCCCAGCCTGGCTGGGGCACTTCCCCCCAAAGTTCCCCACCGGGGAGGCTGCCCGGCAGAAACCTGTGCTCGGCTCACCTCCACTGAGGCTTCCTACCCACCCAGCACATTCCCACCCAGCAGGTGTCACTTATCAGCAGTGGGACTTGCAGCAAAGTACTTAAGGTCTCTGTTTTCTCACCTGGAAAATGGGGTTGATCCCCAGCCCACAGGGCTTTGTGGGGACAAACAGCATAGCTAGCATAGATAACTGAGCATAGTAAGTGCTCAATAAACGATCCTCGTGGGCCTGTTATTAAATTACACACCACGGATGAGGGGGACGGTAGCTCTCCAGGCTAAGAGAACCCTCCTCAGGTGACTGGGTCATGACTGCAGGTCAGGACTGGAACACAGGCCTATCAATCCTCCGCTCTTTTTTTTCTTTTTTTTAACATCTTTATTGGAGTATAATTGCTTTACATGGTGTGTTAGTTTCTGCTGTACAACAAAGTGAATCAGCTATATGTATACATATATCCCCATATCCCCTCCCTCTTGCATCTCCCTCCCACTCTCCCTATCCCACCCCTCCAGGTGTTCACAAAGCACCGAGCTGATCTCCCTGTGCTATGCAGCTGCTTCCCACTAGCTAGCTATTTTACATTTGGTAGTGTATATATGTCCATGCCACTCTCTCACTTCGTCACAGCTTACCCTTCCCGCTCCCCGTGTCCTCAAGTCCATTCTGTATGTCACTCCCCCTAAACGTTTATTACTATAAGTACGTGGGTTGGGCCTCCTGCCCTGGCACAGGCTGGGAAGTGCTGAGGAGGACGCAGAATAGAAAGGCCAGGTGTCTGCTACTGAGGGGCCCCAGTCAGGGGCGAGGGGGAACACAGCAGCTACGAGGCCGCACCCCAAGGCATAGGGTAGATGAGGGGTCCTAGAGAGGCAAAAGATGCCCAGCCAGGCGTGGGGCCTCCCAATGCCGTGGAGAGCTGGTTGGGTGCACTCACCTGTGGCTGGGGGCGGAGCCTCGGTCAGGAAGCGCTGGCACTGGCGTCGGTATTCTCGCCATTTCTCCACTGTCTCTGAGAGGGACACGGTGGCACCCTGGGGAGAAGAAAGAAAAGGGGGCCCCTTAGGTCCAACCAACCTCTCTTTTATGCCCAACCCCACACACACACTTGGTTTCTTGATGTCCAGGGGACCTTAGAGCCCCAAACTCCACAGGCTTTGGCCATCTCTGAAAGAGGGTGACAACACAAAGAGGGGCTCCAGGTGGATGTTTTTATATCTTTATCCCTCCCAGGGCACAGCCTGGGGTGTAGTAAATGTCCAGCCAGTGGCTACTGAAAGGACACTGTTGGGGGTGAGCGGGGGAAGGGCCACTGGCTGGGCGTGTGTCTCATTCATGGTTTCATCTGCCCTCACCCAGCAGAGAGCGTTCTTGAGGGCCCTGGGCTTTGTGACTGCCACGGGCTCCCTTCCAGCACCCAGTCAGCCTTCCTGCGAGGTTCTCACACTTTCATCCACCAGTCTTGATGGCAACATGCAGGCCCAGAGTGGGAGAGGGGCTCAGTCAAGGTCACACAGCACCCCAAGGAGCAGAGCTAAGGCTAGGACCTGGAGTCTCCCAGATCAGTGACTGTGATGGAGCAGTGGAAGGTGTGGGCTGAGGTGGGATTCAGCGCTGGTGATGCTGACCACTAGCATCCCTCCTGCAAAATGCAGTCATGTTACCTGGGAGGTCAACATGACCCCCACCGTCTCCTTGTAGCATAACACCACAGATCAAATATTCAGCTCTATCAAGTGCAGGAGAAGTCCTGAGGACATGGGGTGAAGGGGTCAGAAAAGTTCCAGAACACAGAGATTGGGTCTGCAATGGGAGGGGTCCCCCTCTCTGTGAATAGATAAGGTAACAGAACTGGCTTTTTAGAGACCCATGCAGATGCACCCAAGTGAGAATTATCCACGCCCAGACCTTTTAGTCTACTTCTTTAGATACGTCTTGGGACTATGTTTCTTTTTTATTTGTATTCTTTCCTGAACAGGCTTAAGATTATAAATATTCCTCCTTTAGAGCCTGCAGACACACAGATGACCAGGGAGCCCCTTGTATAAAATTTAGGACCTATACATAATTTAAAACAAAATTTCACTTTTTGAAATCACAAAAATATACATGCGTGCTGAAATTAAAACAGCTTCATTTTGGGAGTTTGCACCACCCTTGACGGGTGGTGCCCTAAGCACACTGGATCTGGTTTCCGGGTAATCCTGCCCAGATTTAGGCTGCGTTGGGGCTTACAAGACGCTTCCCGTAAAGACACAGGTTGCCTTGGGCTCATCCCTGGCGGCACAGGAAGCCCTAGGGAGGGGACAAAGCTTGATTGACAAGCAAGGGGACAGTCTTGAAGTTAAGTGTGCCGAGGCCACAGGCAGAGCTACCTAAAAGACAGTGCTCTTCTGAGCGCAAAGGGCAAGTGTATTTGTTAAACAAATAAGTAAGGAATCAAACCCAACAGCGAAGGCAGTGTCAATTTTAGCTACAACTGAGGGGTCAGCGCAGTTTTCACTAGTGCCAGTCCTGGTGGATCCACCCCCCCACCTCCGCCCGCTTTCCTTCTCCTCCCTGGAATGCAGCAGCTGCTGGTGGTCAGGGCAGGGAGACCAGGGAGAAATCCCACCTGATCTCTCTAGGAGGAAAGCAGGCAGCAAGCAAGGTCGCTGCTGGGAACTGGGGCAGAAGGTGTGTCTGGGGCAGGGAGCGCGGACTAGGAAGCCCATGGGAACCAGAAGTCTCAGGGTGGAGGGAAAGGCAAAGGACAGCACCGGGAAGCCAGCCTGGCCACCAACGCCCCGGAGAGCCTCGAGACAGAGGCAGCCCTGTCACCTGCTCGGAGCAGAGCCTCGGACAAGAAACCATCTTCAGACGGGGGCTCCCTGAGGGCAGGGCTGTTTCACCCTCAGGCTGGGGCTCCTTAAGAACAGGGGTTGTGTCCCCCCTGAGACAGCTTCCTGACAACAGGGGTCCACTGTCTGCCTCCCGCCCCAGCTGAAGTTCTCCAAATACTGCTCACCGCACCCGCCCTGCCCAAACACACGAACTACCAGACCTCTGGCCTCTCCCCACCTGGCGTTTATGGAAGGAATACTGTACCAGGCTCTGGGTGGGAGGACGGACTGGGGGGACACAGGGAGCGCAGAGATGAAGGCCAGAGCCTTGGCCTGAGACAGTCCCCAGGCTACTCGGGGGTGGGGTGGGAGCAAATGCTCTTCAGGACACAGCAGAGAAGGCAGCGGTGAAAGTGCTCAGGGAATGGCTGGGGCAGGGCTCGGTGAAGACTTGAGAGCCCTGGGGGACGCCGGGGATTGTGAGCTGGGGTTGGCGAAGGGAAGGGGTGTAGGGAGAGACTGGGCCCAGCAAGGTCAGAGGGTGGGCATTTCAGCAGGAGGACCCAGCAGGAACGAAGGGGCAGAAGTGGGGACGTCGGTGCTCTGGTGAGCAAGCAGAAGACAGCCTTGGACTGATGTTCAGGAGAATTTTCTGGGCCAGGGAGAGAGCAGCAGGCAGGACCTGGGACAGATGTGAGGCTCCGGTCTGGAACGAGGCTGGGGTCACCCGGTGCAGCAGGGGCCAGGGGCTCAGGGGAACACAGTTACACAGAGAAGCGTGAATAGCCCTGGCTTTGGGCTCAGAGCCAGGCCTGACCCTGGCTCTCCCGTAAATTAAGTTTGTGACCTTGTGCAAGAGTTTTAACTTCTAGCCTGAGCTCACACCTGCACAAATTGGGAATAACGATAGTCCCTGCCTCCCCGTGAGCATTAAGTGAGTTAATGCTTAGAAGGGCCCCTGGCACGTGGAAAATCCACACTCAACGGCAGCTGTCTACGACTTCTGCTGTTGACAGGAGACGGCAGAGCAGACCGGGCGGCCAGGCTTCCCGGGGAGTCCGGGCCCCACCCCTCCCTCATTTCTAGGAACAACAAACTTCCAGCAGGAGGAAAGGAGCATATTTTCCTGCCAGGGACCGATCATCCTGCTTAATTTGTGGCATCTTCCAGCTGCAACATAGCCATTAGCAAAGCCTGCATGCCCGAGGGCAAGGAACTGTGAGGAGGGGCAAGGCCCTGCCCGCCAGCCTCGGACCCATTTCATCCTCCTGTGATGTGAGTCCCCGCTCCAGGCCTGGTGAGGAGGGGCTGGGGGTGGTAAGTGGTGGCGAGGATGCAGTGGTGGAGGCCCCTGCCCCTCAGAGGCAGCAGAGCTGGCCGGGAGATCAGGGCAGCAGTGGGGGGCCCAGCGGACCAGGGTGAGGGCAGCTTGGCAGTTTTTAGAATCAGGACTCACCAGGCTTCATGCGAGTTCTCTGATGCGGGGGTAAAGGCAAATGGGGACAACGCCTGGGGCGGAGTTTACAGTAAGGAGAGGGCGTCTCTTAGGTCCAGGTGTTTGGGACGGAAGCAGGAGGTGACAAAGAAGATGCCAGGAAGGAGTGGTGGGCAGAAGAGAGCACTGGACAGAGAGCCACACGTCCTTGGTTTAAATTCCAGCTCTGTCTGTTAACGTGGGACTGATGGGACAAATTTTAATCTTCTGGGACCTCAGTTTCCTTATCTGTAACATGGGCATATCGTTCTTTTCAAAGAGTTCCTGTACAGATCCAGCAAGACAAAGTAGTGGAAACCTTTAGGAATTATCCAGCCCTGTACGAGTGAGCAGTGCTCTAAGGAAGAAGAGCAGGAAGAGAAGGATGTGGAGAGGGTGAGGGGCTTTCCAACACCCCAGGACGGCATGCTTTCTCCAAACACTGGCTGCTAATGTGAAGAATTCCTCTGGCAGTTTCATTTCTCAGTGTGAATAAGTGCACCAGATTCTTTCCTTTTCTGGGAACCTTTCTGATAGAGGGGAAGGAGGAAAGAGAGGCCACTAAGGTGGGAAAAATGGGAGAGGGCCTCCCCAAAGGAAAAAGAGGGCTCCCATGACAACTCTGGCGCCTCCCAACAGATGCAGCCCTGCATCTTCCCTGCAGCTCCTCCCAGGACCCCTGCCTCCTTCTTCTCTGCCCAACTTCCAGAGCCCAACCATCCCCGAGGCCCTCTGAGACCTGGAGGGATGGTGCTGCTGGACCCTGGGCTCTTGGCCCCATTCTTTGTCCTTATAGACTCCAGATACATGAGCAGAAGGGCAGGGAAAGGAAGACCACACACACATTCTCACGTGCACCAGACCCCTCACATGGATACACTGTCACACACATTACCACACGTGTGTGGAGCACATGCTTACATACTAAGACATGACACGGAGTCTCTCTCCCACACATGAACACATAGACTGTCAGGTACACACACACGTACACACACACACACACACACACACACACCCCTTGACTGACATATACTAAAGTCACACTGTCACATGCATAAGTACAGAGAAACAGACACACATTCTGTCACAAGCACACTTTTCTCACCCACACACAGACACACACTGGCAGACACTCATTCACACACTAAGATGTCGCTCTCATACACACACAGACCTCCCCATAGATGCAGTATCACACCTGGAGTCACAAACACATACACACTGTCAGACACACAATGACACGCTGAGATGTTTCATACACGGCGACTCACAGGCAGGCTGTCATACAGAGGGTCACATCCAAGTACAGAGGAGAAACAGGGGTTCATACAGCCCACACCCCTCTCCCCCTGGTCCCCCTCTCCTTGTCTCTCTCTCTACCTGTCTCTATCCTGTATCTCTGTCTCTCTCTATCTCACACGCACACAGAGGAATCTGTTCGGGGGCAGGCTGCAACTAAGGAGCAGCCTGTTCTTCCTCAGAGCAAGGCATCCAGGGGCAGGATGTGCTTTCTTGGTTGCTCTGCCTGGCCCCCACCAGACTCCACGTCTGGGAGGGAGCCCAGCTCAGGACAAAGTCCACGGTGACCGCCGCGCACCCTGGACTCCATCCACCCTTCACTAGAGTGCAGAGGCACGGGGCCTCTGACAGCCCCCCTCCCAGCCCTCTTCCCCTGCCCTGGAGAAGGCTTCCAGATTCCCGAGGACAAGTGGGTCAGATCCCCCAAGTGACTAAAGCTGCCATTTCTGGGCGCCAGCGTCCCAACCCTCTCCATTACCCCATGGGGCAGCGCTGGTGATCCCTATTTACAGATGAGGAAACAGAGGTTCCGGATGGTCAGATGTCCTGCCCAAGATCACCAGCTAACCGCAGACCTGATATTTGAACCCGGTTTTGTCTGGTTCTAATTTGGAGTGTCAAAGTCTTGCCCGTCTCCTCAGTAGACCAGCTCCCTCACAGGGGTCTTGCGGAGGAAAATTATAGGGGAGGGGGTGGTCCTTCCCGGCAACAGTGAAGGAGTAACCTAGGTCCCCTTCTTCAGAAGTCAGTTCTGCCACCCTCCTGCCGGCACCCCCTTCCAGCCTGGCCAGCCTGACTGTGGGCAGCTCACTCCATTTTCCCTTCAGTCCCACTTGGGTGAGCAGGTATTAGGCACCAGCCCAGCCCCGCACCCCTTTGTCCTCTCTGTTCCTGGACTGCTGGGTTCACCTTACACAGGGAACCCTCCTTTTCTGAGATTCGTCCCCACCGGCAGTGACATGAAGGGAGCAACCTAGTCTTGCTGATCTCATGAACAGAAAATAGATTACAGAATTCACCATTGCTTAGAGTCACACGCGGGCATGAGGTTGTGTCGCAATTACTGCAGTCTGACCTCAAAGCCTGTCACTCAGATTTCCACGGGTCAGGGATGCTCACAGCAGGGCAACCCCCGAAGCTCCCCCTCTCTGCTCACAGCCTGGCTCATCCTGCCCTTCTCTGTCACCCCAGGACTGTTATGGCCCCAGGATATTGGGCTTTTGGCCCAGGGCTGAGGAGTGAAGGGGGGGAAGAAAGGGCAGGTTCAAGGAGCTTGACTCCTCTGGGCAAAGGAACTCTGGGGAGAAGACAGGCAGCATTCAGAACCTCTCCTCTTCCCTTAATCCAAAGCCAGTCTGCAAACGGCCTGGAGCAGGATGGGAGCAGGCAGCAGCGCCTTCGGCCCCAGCCCTGCCCCAGCCGGAGGAGGAGGCGAGAGAGAAGCAGGTAGTGGGTCTGCAGTTCTGGCTCCCAAAAGATCCCACGCACACCAGGGAGGCCAAAGTCTGGTTGAGCGTCGGGGGGACAGTGGTGTGGAAGGAGATGCCTCCTGCAGCTGGGGCAGTAGCTGGGCTGGGGACAGGGAGAGGGAGGGAATGAGTCTGGAAAAAAACGTGGGGGCTGAAGAAGGGCTGGCACCTTAGCTGGGAGGCATATCTGTCCACATCTGGATTCTCAGCCAGGGGTGGAGTCGGCACTCATCAAAGACCCCTCCTCCCGCCTTCCACCTGCGCTGGGACAAATTTCAAGGCCTGTGAAAGCCCCCTCCCCAAAGCTCTTCAGGTCTGGGGGTAAGAGTGGGAGGTCACGGGAAACACGGCTCTCTGGCATAGGAAAGCCTGCACCTCCTCTCTGCTCAAGTATCTCACAGCATCTCTGGACAACTCTCTCCTAAAGCAAGCTGACCACAGCCTCCAGCCCAGGAGCCTGGAGGCAGGAAAGGCAGAGAGGGGCTGCAGGGGTCCACCTGTGGTCAGCCCTCCAAGGGCATCCAGGAGGCCAAGGTATCTCCACATGTCCCAGTATGGGCTCTGGTGCATGTTGACCACCAAGGGGGTCAGAATGGGGGTGTGTCAGGCGAGTGTGTGAGGGGAGGCCTGCCTGCTTCTAGAGGAGCAGGGAGCCTTCTAGCGTTTGCCTTGGCGTGGAGCTGGGGACAGGGGTGGCTCTCGAGTTCCAGCTGGGAGGTCAGGGGGAAGGACAGCAAGTTGCCACCGCAGGGTACCTGGGGCTATGAGTCAAAGGCTGTGCTGGGTGGCTGGTGGGGAGGGATAGAGCTGGGGGTCCACGCCCAGGCCTCTCTGCCTTCCCAGGGGGTCTTTGATAGTGAGCGGGGCACGGCGGGGAGGGGTCTGGGGCACAGTGGAAAAGGGGAGGTCGGGGAGCTCGGGCTGTGGCCGGGCCGCTGGCACGGGTTTGCGGCAGACGGAGTTGGGAAAGTGGTCGGGGGGAGATGCGGCGCAGAAGTCAGCGCACGGCGGCCGCGGGACAGCCCGTGGCCCGGCAGAGGGGCCCGGGCGGCCAGGAAGGGGGCGCCTGGCCGGGGCTGCGGGAGGCGTCCGCCGTCCGAGCCCCCACCTCCGACACCCAACTCTCCAGGTCCCACTCCCCGAGGCTTGGGTTCCCGCCGCCCGCGGTCGCGGAGTTTCGCTCAAGTCGCGGCCGCCGCTGCCCGGACGCCGCGCCCGCAGCAGCCCACGCCGCCGCCTCCCCCGCCCCGGGGCCCGCGGGTCTCACCTGGGGGCGGGGGCCGGCCCTGCCCACCGCCCCGAGCAGCAGCAGCGCCAGGCGGAGCGGTCCGGGGGCGCCGGCCATGGCGGGGCTTTCAGGACTGGGCCATCGCTGCCACCTGCGGCACCGCGCGCGCCACTGAGCCCGGGCGGCGCGGGCGCGGGGGAGGAGCCGGCGCTGGGCCGCCCCGCCCGCAGGAGGGGCCGGGTGGGTCCCGGCTTTCCGCCCCCGCGCGCGGAGGCCCCTGGGCCCGGCCACCTCCGGACCGGAGGTCCCGGGCCCTGCGCTCCGGGCTGGCGCCGCTCGGGTTCGGGCAGTGCAGGAGCCGGGCCGCCCCCACCCCACAGCCGGCCTTCCTCCCGGATCCCCCCGCTAAAGAAAGCCAAACCACCCCCCAGCTGTCCAGGATACCCCGTAGGGAACTGAGGTGGAGAAGCGCACGGGACTTGGCCAAGGTCACACCGCCAGTCAAACCCCTTCCGAAAAGTGTAACCCCAAGAGCTGCGAGTGGCGAGTAAGACAGATCCACCCAGAGGGGTTACCCGGTCCCCAAGACCTCTCCTCATTCCCGGGTTCTGTCCCGAAGGCAGCCCTGGGACAACCAAGGTTGGGGGGACAATGACAAATGAATGGATCAATGGAGCCCTGCCGGTGGGGAGGGTCTAGAAGGCCCCCCGACTCCCGCAGCCCCCGTGGCCCCTGCTCTGAATCACTGGGGCTCTTATAACCCCTGTGTCCCTTGGAAAACGTGTGCCCAAGGCTGTCCTCTGTGCCTCCTGCGTCTCTGTCTCCCTGCTTCGTGGAGGCTCTGTATTATACCTGCCTTTGTAACACCCCCCTCAACCCCCAACGCAGTGCAGGCCAGGGAGTAGGATGGGACACAGGTTCACCCTCACCCGGGCTGTGGAAGACAGTGCTAAGAAGGCACTGGCTTTCTGTTCCCTAAAGCCAGTGTGGAGTGCCAGTGGGAAAAGGGAATTACACCCCTCTCCCAAAAGAACTTTGATGTCACTATTAGGAAGGGGGGGGCAGCAGCACTCAGCTTTGACCTACCACGGGGCATGTCTGGACCATTCCAAAGGGAAAGGGAGCAGCTGTTGGAGTAGCTGCTCCTCAGGGAGAGAACAGGACTTCTCAAATCTCAGAGCACCGAGGAGGGGAGGAAGGGGGAGGGGGAGGGGGGAGGAGGCCTCCAGTGGGAGGAACCAGGGGCTCCCATTTGCCAAGAGAGGTCTTCCTGTCCTGCAAGCTCCCTCTCACTACCTGAGAGTCATTTGTTCCCTCCTCTACCCAGAAGTCAGTCTAACAGTCACCTTATGTGCCACTTAGGCTTCGAGTGACAGAAAACCCCTAATAACAGTGGCATAACCAAGGGCTCTGTTATGTAAAGCAAGGCCAGAGGTTCAGCCCAGGGCTGGAGCAAAGGCTCCCTGACCATTAGGGTCTCCAGCTCTTTCAGTTTCCACCATTCTCATGGTTCAGGGCTTCAATCTAATGATCCAAGGTGGCTACTCCAACTCTGGCCATGATATTCAAATTCCAGCCAGCAGGAAGGAGTAAAGGGAAGATGGGTGCACCTCCACCAGTAAGGACACATCCTGAAAGAGGCAGCCATCAATTCCACACCCCATGGTCCCCACTCAGACACATGGGCACAGTTAGCTTTGAAGGAGGCTGGGAGAGTACCCTTAATTCCAAACAGTCACTGGCAAGGTTAAATATTAGGGCTTTTATTACTCTAGAAGAAGGCAAGATAGATAGATAGATAGACAGACAGACAGATAGATTATCAGATAGATAGATAGATAGATAGACAGATAGATAGACAAATGACTTGCAGGCTCTGCTATATGAGGGCTGGGGGTTGGGGAGAAGAGGAGAGGAGAGAGGAAAATAAGGGGCTAGAACTGAGTCTTTACCATGAAATTATCAACCTCCAAATTACACTTAATAAATATCAGTTGAACACCTGCCATGAGCCACACACTGAACTAGGTCCTGGGCAAAAAGTGGTGATGCAGTCTGTATCCTCAGAGGGATAGGAATGGAAGGGCTGGAATACCGCTCTCTAGACTAACACTAACCACGAACAAAATCAAGAGCTATCAGTACCACGTACTGAGTTCCCTCTCTGGGCCAGGTGCTGCCGAATGCTTAGTGTGCCCTGATCTCCTCAAGTCTGATGACCAAGTACTATTATACCCGTTTTATGGATGAGGAGACTGAGGCTCAGGGATAACAAATGAGCTTCTCAGAGAGCAATGCTGGCTTTCACCCCAGGTCCACCTGCCCCGAAGGCTGGTGCAGGAGAGGGGACAGGCTCCAGCTCTGCCAGCCTGTCTTGGGAGCAGCTCCCCTGTGGCTCCTTCCTCCTCAGCCCAGACCTCTGGGTCTGGCTCCTAACCCCTATGCCCTAAGCTTCTCCCATGGCCCTAAAGTGGGGTACCCTCAGCTTCCACTAAGAGAACTTGGTTTTCAGGTTATTTTCAGAAATGGGGATGGGAGCAACTGATGTGTGCACCTGAGGAAAAGATGCTGTAAAGGCCCTGGACCCGTGGAGACAGACCCCAGAGCAGGCCCCCCCCACCTCCTTTGCTCCTGGATAAGGGGACCCTCTCCTCAGTGGGAAGGCCTGGCCAGTGGGCAGAAAGGAGTCTTTCACTTGGGGGAAGGGTGAGGAGGGAGGGAGGGGCTAAGTAGAGGGAAAAAAGAGGGTGGGATGGGGAGAAAAGAAAGAACTGCTAAGAAGGACAGGTGTCTCTTGTCCATATAGTTCAGGTTCCTTTCCAAGCTCCAGGTTCCTAAGAAGCTTGTTTATTTTCCAAAGTTCAAGACCATATCCCCATTCTGGTGGACCAGATGAGGAAAGAGCCAAAATCTTCTAGCCTAGTATAAATACACATGCGCGTGCGCACACAGACACACACAGACACACACACACACACCCCTACACACAGATCTTAAGCTCTGTCAGTCCTGGGTTCAAATCCAGCTCAATCACTCACTGAACATCTCTGAGCCTTGGTCTCACAGTCTGTAAAATGGGGATAATAATAAAGGCCAGTGTTTACAGAGTACTTGCCTTGAGCCGGGCAGTGTTCCAGGAGCCTCGTGAGTGTTATTCCATTTAATGCTCACCATCGCCCTCACCTTAGTCATCGCCTGGAGAGTCTGAAGGTTTGCTAGGAGGAGACAGAGACCACAGGAGCAGGCCCAGGAATCTGTTCTGCCAGGAGCCAGGGGAATGTGGCTGTCAGCAGCTCCGGAGTGAAGGAGAACGTCACCAAGGGATGCCCCGAGGCAAGGGCTCCACCCCTCCACTTCCTGCTTCTCTTGTTGCGACCCTGTCCTCTGCTCCACAACCCTGGGTTGTGAAGTGGGATCATGTTTCTCCCCATTTTACAACGGAGGACCCCAGAGTGCAAAGCAGTGGAGTCACTAACCCAAGATAGGTCAAGATAGCCCGAGAGAGCCTGGATGCGACCCTCGCAGACCTCGCACACTGACTGCACAACCACAGTCACACCTCACAGGATTGTTGGACGATCAGAAGCAGCACTTGCCCAGAATCTGGCGCTCCTAAGTCCTCGGCAAATGGCAGTGTTAACGCTGCCACCACTGTTATTCCCCATGGCCCTCCATCTTCCCAGCTGTCACTGCCCCAGCTGAGCCAGGTCTCAGCAAGGCAGCAGGTATGGCTGCTAATGCCCAGGGCTCCAGCTCAGTGCATCCCTTCCCGGTCCAGGTGGCTACAGCACAGTCCCCCAGGTCTGGGGGAGGGGGGAGGCTAGCTGGACCCAAGAGGCCCTTCCCCCCTGTGCAGTGCCTCTATCGCTGCCCCCCGTCCTCCAGCCCAGCCAAGCCTCCCAGGTGCTGGGTCCTGTTCAGCTCTGGGCAGTCAGCTGGGGAGGATTTATAGCCTCTTGAGCTACAGTGATTATTGCTCTCTTGGGCGGATGCAGCACAAAGTTATCACAGCATCGGTTTCCTAACTGACTCTTCTGTTGAGGGAGAAGTCGGTGTGATTGCTCCCACTTTACAGGGAGGGAAACTGAGTCAGGGGATTTGCTTGAGGTCACTCAGCAAAGTGCGGGCAGGGTTAGTGGAGCAAGGAAGAGAAAGCAATTGAGGTGAGAACAGCAAAATTCCCCGTCTCTTCTCCACCTGGGGACTCCGGCCAGAAATGACTGGGGCTCCTTCTGTCTCCCCTGGGAGGGATTAGTGTCAGCAGTGGGAAGCAGGTGAGAGAAAACCCAGGGGAGGGAGAGGGTCGTGCAGAGGGGGGCTTAGTGAGAGTGGCAGAACCAGTGAGGGGGCAGGTGTTGCCCTAGGAGCCATCTGTCCCCTTCCTTTTAACAAGAAGATTGCGTAGCAGAGCTGGCTGGATGCTCCCCAAATCTGGTGTGTGTTTGTTTCCTGGGGCTGCTATAACAAAGCACCACAAACTAGGTGGCTTAAACAATAGAAATGTATTGTCTCACAGTTCTGGAGGCTGGAAGTCTGAAATCAAGGTGTCGTCGGGGTTGGTTCCTTCTGAGAGTTCAGAGGAAGAATCTGCTCCAGGCCCCTCTCCCAGCTTCTGGTAGCCTCAGGCATCCTTGGCTTGTAGATGGCATTCTCCCTGTGTCTTCACATTGTCTTCCCTCTGTGTACATCTCTGTGTCCAAATTTCCCTTTTGTATAAGGATGCCGGTCATATTGGATTAGGGTCCACCTTAATGACCTCATTTGAACTTGATTACCTCTGTAAAGACCCTATTTCCAAACAAGGTCACATTCTAAGGTACTGAGCATTAGGGCTTCGAGATACCTTTTGCGGGGGGACACCATTCAAACTATAACACACGGAGACCACATTTCCCAGTCTCCCTTGGTGTTTTGTGCGGCCAGGGGATTGTGGAGGAAAGTGGTATAGGTTCTCTCCAGGCTTGGCCCATAAAACCTCCCACACAATCCTCCACACCCTCTCCTCCCCCATCAACCAGCTGGACACAGATGATCCAGTGGAGAATTCCAAGGCCCACAAGATAGAAGGAGCCTGGGTCCCTGGATGACAGCATGGAGCAGAGTTTCCTGCTGACCTGCCCTGGATTGCATGGTGTTAAGCCACCGAGACTGGGGAGCTGACTGTCACCGCAGTTAATCTACCCGACAGACACAGCCGGCATGCGCCCCTGGGGGCAGGGCTGGTTAGTCCAGGCAGAGGCCTTGTGGAGGTCCCCTCTTTGTGGCTGTGAGTAGGTGAATGAGACCCCTCACTCTGGGCCCATCTCTTCCTCCCCTTCATCAGTGGACAGCAGCATCGCAAAGGGGATTCTGGATGGCGTGGCCGTGGCTCCTGTTTGTCCTTATCCATCTCTCTCTAGCCTTCACCCACAGCTGTTCCCACCCGTTTGCCTTTTCTCCGGAGAGAAGGTGGGGTGGGGGTGGGGTAGGTTATGACGGAGCCCACACTGCCCCTTCACAGAATTAAAGCTCTGCAGGAAAAGAGGAAACGTGCCAAACTTCACACGTTTGGAAATCAAGTGACGAGGAAGCATCACACAGGCCTTCTCACCGTAGCCTTTCAGCGCCTCGTCACGGCGTCATGGTGGAGAAACCCACTGTGACCAAAATGAGAAATGAAACTGTCAACCCAGGTCTAAAATAAGAGGTGTCCCCAGCTGACAGGCTACCCGGCCCACAGGCAACAGCCTCTTTCTTAGAAACTCTCCCCAGCTGGTCCCCTCTCGTGGCATCCTTCAAACCAGCCAGTCATGGGCCTCAAAGACCGGGGCAGGAAATGCTCCGTGGAGGGACCTGCAGGCCCCACAAGTTCTCTCTGAAAAGAATGGCTCCGCGCTGGGGTGGGGAAGCTGCCGCTGGCTTTCAGGAGCCGGGATCACCTCCAGGGCTGAGTCAAGGTCACCGTAAATCCTGGCAGAGTCCCCCAGAGCAGGGAAGGACGAGCATTTGCCCGACTCTTACCCGGAGCCTTCTGGATCGCACGCTCTCTGACACACTCATTGCCCTGAGTTTTACACGATAGGAATGTGGAACCCACTCACGCCCTTCTCCTGAATAACAGAAAACACATGCAAAAGGGAAAACCCAAAAGTCTCCGGGCCAGCTCCTCCCAGCAACCCTTGACTCTCTTGAGTGCCGACTCGACTCGGACCTCACAGGTCACACCTGGGATCCAGCTTAAAGTGGCTGCAGCCACCTGGGCCTGCAGGACTGTAGGACCTCTGACCCGGCCGATGTCTCCCGCACCTCCGCAGGATCATAGCCCAGAAATTTCTGCTCCCGTTACTGGTCGTTTCTCTTAGTTCTGACGAGTGACACGATAACACTTCAGGATTCGAGACTGGCCTATGGTTGGAGGAAGCTCACAGTCTCCCTCTGTTGTTGTGGCCTGATCTCTAGACCCGGCCTCAAGTGGACCTGTGACTTGGCCCGGCAGGTGACGTTTTCTGAGGACCCAGTCTATTTCATTTTTTCCCTCCCGAGGCCAAGAGTCACTTCCTTCCCTGTTCTGAAAGCTCTCACTCTCCATGCACTCAATCATGCTCTGGTTTCTGGCTCATTTGCTAAACGGGATGGCAAACAAATCTGATGGGACTATCCGGCACCTAATGGCTCAGATGTCCAATCCTCCACCACCCAGGTGCTCTCAGGAGGAGCTCCTCGGGGTGGGGAGATGGGCTCACAGAATTAATTTCAAGCATGGCACTTTTGCCATAGAAAAAGGCACAAACACTTCTCCGAGACAAAAGCTGATGCTGGTGCTACAGGAGGGGCTGGAGGGCCCAGGGGTCCTGGAACGGGAGGCTATGGAGGCTTCGGCAGCAGCTGGGCTGCAGTCTCAGTGTGGTCAACACCAGGGTTAAGGCCCCTGAGCTTGTGAAGGCAAATTGAGGACAAGGAGTGTCTCCGCATCATCAAGCCAGGTTGCCTGTGTCCAGGACACGAACATCAAGTCTCTTCTCTCTGTCCTTCGAGGAGTTTGAGATCTTTGACACTTTTCTGGGGATGTCCCTCAAGAACAAGGTTCTAAAGATCATGCTCGTTCAAAAGCAGACCTAGGCTGGCCAGTAGACCATGTTCAAGGTGATTGTAAGCATCGGGGACTACAGCAGTCCTGTCGGTCTGGATGTCAGGTGGCCCAAGAGGTATCCACTGCCATCCACAGGGCCTTCATCCTGACCACGGTTTTCGTAATCCTGGTGCGGCGGGACTGCTCGGGGAAGGAGATCAGCAAGCCCCACACATGCCACGACACTGCAGCTCTGTGCTAACGAGCCTCATCCCTGCCCGCCCTGCTCCGCCCTGCCCTGGGCCTTGTCTCGGCCCCTGTGTCCAGGAAGCTGCTGTTGATGGCAGATCTTTGCCAGCTCTGTCAGCTTTGCCGAGGCCCCTTCAATATCACACCCAAGAGCCATAGCTGTGACCTCCGGAAAGAGACGACTGTTCCCTACGTCTCCCATTCAGGAACTCACTTACCCACACCAGAGTATCCGGGGGTGGCCACCTCATGGTGCTTTTACACAAGAAAAGTCAGTGAATTAAACCTGAAAAGCAAACCAACAAACAAAAGTTCCACGAACGTACAGTACCATCAGGCACTGAGGAGCAAGTTCCCTTGCAGGCTCCCTACTACTGCCTGGTTTAGGGGAAAAGCCCCGGTCAGGTGTGGGAAGTCCTGGGCTCTCACCCTGGTTCTTCTGCTATTTTCCTTTGTCCCCTAAAGCAGATGGCCTCAGCTTTCTGCGTCTCAGTTTCCTCATCAATCTTGCCATGGCCCACCTATAGGACTGTTGCGAAGATCAGATGAGAGGACACGTGTTAAGAGCATTGCAAACTGCAAAGCCTAGACATGAGGAAAATTCACGGTCATTCTCACAACGGTCTTGACCCTCCCTGGTCCCCCGCCCCCCAGCTGTCCTCAAGTGTCCTGTGCTGGAGCCAACCCGGATCTGTTGTCATGGCTGCTGTCACGTTGTCGGCCTGCCTTCATCCACATCTGGCCTTTGCTCCTGCTGTGCCCTTCCCCTAAAAGGCTCTTCTCTTTTATTTCCTTCGGCCAAATCCCATCCATCCTTCATGGCTCAGCCTAAATTCTACTTCCTCCAAGGGCCTTGCCCAACCCTTGACTTGAAAAGCCCAGTCTCTCTCCTCTGCGCTCCCACGCCCACTTGACCTTTAACCGTGATCGCTCTCTGGCTGGCATCGTGACTGTTTCTGTGCAGAGTTTGTGTTCTCTGCTGCGGCACACGCCTGGGGACAGGGTCCCTCTTGCATCTTAGCTGAGGGTTAGCATGGAGCTTGTGCGCAAAAGGTGCTCAGAACCATCATGTTAATTTGCAATGAGTGGAAAAGGACTCAAGAGGTGATCAATGTCTTTGGGGCCTGGAGGCAGAAGATGAGTGGCCCGGCTCCAGGGAGCAGGTCCATAAACATCATTTGACAGAAAATCCCCCAACTTCAAAGCCTAGCAATTTTAGATTATGTTTGTATGGAAGGCTTTTCAAATAGCAAAACTTTAGATCTATGTCTCCGTGAACAGATGTGGAAGGGAAAATCAGTTCCTCATAGGATTGGCTTATTTGTTTTTTGTATCACAGTGCTAAATATTATGCACCAAGTGACAAATTAATACATAAATTGACCTAGAGACACACACTCTCACTCCCTTGGACAAGCATGGCGTAAGGACCGGCAGGACCTCCTCGTGGCCGCACGTAGCGGATATCTGCACATCATGTGTCGGTCAAGTTGGAATTTCCCAAAAAGATGCTGGAAGAAAAGACTACTCTAATCAAGACAACTTTAAAAGAGCCCAGGCTTTTCCCCAGAAGAGGGGAAATGCTCACATCATTTGTTTCGGGGACACGTGGTATGGAAGGCTGCTGCCACTTTGCCATTGGCTCCGGAGCCTTTCTGGGGCTCTTAGAAGATGTCAGGCAGCACTCTGGCTCCTTCCCACCCATGCCCTCCTCCAGGCTGAGAGAAAGAGACAGACCCGCGAGCGGTGCCCTCCCCTGGCATGACCCCCGGAGCAGGTAATGTGAGCAAATGAGTGTGACCACCACCTTCCTTCTGAGGGTGTCAGTCCCTGCCCTCTAAGGAGCGTGGAAGGCAGAGCAGGTACGTGAGAGGCAAGGACAAGGCCAGAAGAGGAAATGCATCTGCTCATCCCCCGGGCCAGCTGTCCCACAGGGTTCCGTGAGCAGGGGAGGGACCTGAGGGTGCTGTCGGATCCGGAATCCGCCAGGGAGTGCCACTGGTTGTGCCAGCTAACTGCCGGCAGCCAGGGACGGGCTTGGGCTTCTGGAGAAAGCAGACTAGGCAGAAAGGGCAAGTCTATCCTCTAAAAAAATTCCATAAACATGGAAAAAGACTAAAAGTGACTGCTTTCCCCAAGAGAGGGGGTGACACATAACAGGCAAAGCTTCTGACGTGGTCTAGCTAAATGCCTAACAGTTGGTTCTTAGCTCTGGAGAGAAAGCGGGAGAGAGAGAAAGAGAAAAAGAGGGAGGGAGAGAAGGACTAATAGGAGTATTTTCTATTTGTCTGGCCATCTCTCATTCAGGTTCTCATCATGATGGACACTGGATGCCTTTGTGGGGACAACAGGAGAGGAACAAATAGAAAGAGGGAGGATTTGCATAATCAGGAAGGAATATGTGGAAACCGCAAATGACAGACGGATATCCTGACCCCTCAGACCCGGGCTGAAGTCCCTGATCACATGTCTGTGGGGGGCTGGGGTCTCAGTGACAGAAACACCTGTGAATCTGTCAGTTGGGAGATGGGAAGAGAGCCCCCCTTTCATAAACACCATCTTGAAGAGGCTGTGAAGGTGCCAGGAAATTAGAGGCTTAAGCATCGAATATTCTGCACTGCGTCAAATGAGGATTTTGCCTGGAAATGGAGAGGAGGTGCTTTAATTAATCAGCCCCAGCCTGAGTGAAAATGAGAGGAGAGGCAGCTTCTGTCGGGAAAGGCAGGGAGCTGCCAGCACGACACGTGTGAAGTGACGAGGAATTTCCCTGCTCCCTGAGGACACCTGTTCAATTAAAACTGTTTATAAAGAAACAACTGTAACCCTGTCAGCCTGCCACATCCCACACTCCCAGCAAGGGTGGTTATACAAGCACCAGGGGATGAAGCAGTATGAGTCCCACTGTTCCCTGGTTCCTTTTGGGGGGAAAGGAACAGGTTGGGAGAATCTGCTATAAACCAACAGCTTCTAAGGAGCTGGTATTGATTCAGGGTAGACGAAAAACATTTTCATTCTTGAGCATGACTCCAAAGTGTTTATATTCATCTCAGAATATTGTGTGTAAATCAAGACTTGAGCATTCAAAGGATACAGTTCCTTTTTGCAGTCAAAGCCAGATGCCAGAAGATAGAAGCAATGGAGTGGACTTTTATCCATGTGCTTAAGGTACAAAAGTCATTTTTTTCTAAGACTGAATACAGTTCTCTCTTTCAAAAATTCTTAGAGGGACTTCCCTGGTGGCGCAGTGGTTAAGAATCTATCTGCCAATGCAAGGGACACGGGTTTGAGCCCTGGTCCAGGAAGATCCCACATGCCACGGAGCAACCTAGCCCGTGTGCCACAACTACTGAGACTGCTCTAGAGCCCGCGAGCCACAACTACTGAGCCTGCATGCTGCAACTACTGAAGCCTGCGCCCCTAGAGCCCGTGCCCCAAAACAAGAGAACCCACTGCAATGAGAAGTCCGTGCACTGTGACAAAGAGTATCCCCCGCTCGCCACAACTAGAGAAAGCCCACGTGCAACAACGAAGACCCAACACAGCCAAAAAAGAAAAACATTCTTAGAAATTTAAGGCTGTGAGCAAAATAGTCATGAAGAATTGATGCTTTCAGATTTCCGTTGTTTTTTGTGTGAGGGTTTTTCAATATCTGTCCGGTGGCTCCACTCAGCCCTGGGGGCTCCCTCAGGCAGGGACGCCCCTCTTCCCCAGCCACTCAGAAGGGACAGGAATCACACCCACTCAGGTCTCTTTCTCACCCCTCCAGGCACTCGGAAAGCTCCCTTCATTTCAGGGATGTGGAGTTGGCGTGCAGACGTCAGAAATACTCTCACTGAAGTTGTTTAAGGTCCTCAGAGGAGAACATAAAGAGGAAGCCAGAGAAAACATGTTCATGATTTGTTTTCTAATCAAAGGAGGTGAAGAAAGAGGATGAGAGGAGAAAAGCAAGCGTGTGGAGGAAGAAAGGTAGTCCATGGATACCCCACGCCTCCCAGGTCCCGCTCAAGTCCCAGGCTCTCCTCCCCCAGCTGCCAGGCGCGTAGGCCTTAATCTGCCCAGTCCCCTTGACCCCCCCGCCCCGGCTCCTGTGGGGCTGCCTGCAGGGCCATCCCTGCTCCACAGTCCCCGTGGGGTGGCTTGGGCCTTTGCTGTGACCGCATCGCAGCCCAGTTTCTCCCTCTGCCCAATCCTGCCTCCTTCCCTCCCCCACAGATGCTGTCCCCAGGAGCTCTTCCCAGGAAACCTGCACTCAGATCTCTAGCTCAGAGTCTGTTTCCAGAGAACCTGACCTAAGACAGGGAAGGAGCAAAATGTTTAGTGTTTCTAATGGGTGGACACGTTTTTTTTTTTATCAAATGTAGAAAAGGCTCATAAGCCAATGTCTATACAGCCCTGGATAACCCTTGGTGGATTCCTTCTCCATTCAATATAAGGCACGTTTTTGGACGTATGCTACAGGTCCTCACTTTTCCCAGAATGCTGTCCTGTGACATCTTTTTATGTCTAAAGCAGGATCATTTTTTAAAACCTTTAAAAACGTTAGGGATTCCATTAGGCACCTAAGATTAAGTCGCTGAGTTACTTTAACTGTGAGTGGCTTTTTGGCTAAAATGGAAAGGATCTCCATAGTTCCCTAATTTTTTTCATTTAGGATAGTGAGTTATTTTTCATACTTTTGCTCTCTTTTACACTTTGCTGAACTGTGTTCTTTAAAATAACATCTTATGCTCAACATTGCTAACTCTTAGAGAAATGCAAATCAAAACTAACCCACAACAGTCTGAATGGCCATCATTAAAAAGTTTACAAATAACAAATGCTGGAGAGGGTGTGGAGAAGAGGGAACCCTCCTACACTGTTGGTGGGAAGGTAAGTTGGTGCAGCCACTATGGAGAACAGTATGGAGGTTCCTCAGAAAAAACTAAAAACAGAATTACCATATGATCCAGCAATCCCACTCCTGGGCATATATGTAGACAAAACTCTAATTCAAAAGGATACATGCGGGCTTCCCTGGTGGCGCAGTCGTTGAGAATCTGCCTGCTAATGCAGGGGACACGGGTTCGAGCCCTGGTCTGGGAAGATCCCATATGCCGCAGAGCAACTAAGCCCGTGAGCCACAACTACTGAGCCTGCGTGTCTGGAGCCTGTGCTCCACAACAAGAGAGGCTGCGATAGTGAGAGGACCGCGCTCCGTGATGAAGAGTGGCCCCCGCTTGCCACAACTAGAGAGAGCCCTCGCACAGAAACGAGGACCCAACACAGCCAAAAATAAAATTAAAAAAAAAAAGGATACATGCACCTCTATGTTCATTGCAGCACTATTTACGATAGCCAGGACATGGAAACAACCTAAATGTCCATCGACAGATGAATGGATAAAGAAGATGTGGTACTTATATATGTACAGAAATACTACTCAGCCATAAAAAAGAATGAAATAATGCCTTTTGCAGCAACATGGATGCAACTAGAGATTATCATACTAAGTGAAGTAAGTCAGTAAGAGAAAGACAAATACCATATGATATCACTTATATATGGAATCTAAAATATGACATAAATAAACCTATCTACGAAGCAGAAACGGACTCACAGACATAAAGATCAGACTTGTGGTTGCCAAGGAAGAGGGGGATGGGGGAGGGATGGACTGGGAGTTTGGAGTTAGTAGATGCAAACTATTACATATAGGATGGATAAACATCCTATATCCTGGATGGATATGCTACTATATAGCATAGGGAACTATCTATACTCAATGTACTGGGATAAACCATAATGGAAACAAATATAAAGAAGAATGTGTATGTGTGTGTGTGTGTGTGTGTGTGTGTGTACACACACACATATCTGAATCACTTTGCTGTACAGCAGAAATTAACACAACATTGTAAATCATCTATTTCTATACTTCAATAAAAATAGAATAAAATAACGTCTTACTGTTTCTTCTTTTGCATGTGGACAAGGAAGCTGCCCTACAGGGGGCCTGTGTCCCAGGACCGGACCTCGAGTCTTATCACTTGGAATCTAGAGCTAATTCCTCCAGCTCCTTCCTGTTGACAATGCATCTGCTGGTCTAGAATGTTCAAGAAAGCCCAGAAAGAGCATGTTAAATGAACCTGCTAATTGCCTTAAAAATTCCTGAATTTTAAATGTACCGTTGTTTGCACACCATACAACTGCTGTTATTTGCCTAATAGTCTCTCTCCTGTACACATTATCCTTTCCAGCCAGACAATGAAAGCTGCTCAAATTAACAAGTCAGAGAAACATAGATGTCCTATTTTCTATGCACAATGATGAATTTTGGAGGTTTATGCCATTAGACTCTGGCTTCAAAAAAACACAAAAAAATCCAATAGTACCTTGCAAAGTTCATCAGAGCATAGACTGGAACCATCCAGCCTGGATTCAAATCCCCAGCTCTGTCACTTACTAGCTGGGAGAACCTGGGCAAATTATTTAGCTTCTCTGGGCCTCAGTTTCCTCATCTGTGAAATGGAGATGATAATATCAGAGCTCATAGGGTTGATATAAAGGTTACATAAGTTAATGCATGTCAAGTGCTCAGACCAGCGCCTGGGACACAGTAACACCGTGTTATTAAGTCACAGACCTTATCGTAAGCAACGATGAGCACACAGATCTTTGAGTCTTTCTTCAGAGACCCTGGCAGTTATTCGTAAGGACTTGGCTAGGAAAACAGCTCTTTTCCCCAAATTGTAATGACAGAAGAAACATCCAGCTGGACTCTCCAGGCTATAACCTGCTATGTCTTTCTTTTTTTTTCCATTATGGTTTATTACAGGATATTGAATATAGTTCCCTGTGCTATACACTAGGACCTTGTTGTATTATCCAGTCTGTACATAATAGTTTGCATCTGATAATCCCAAACTCCCACTCCAACCCTCCCCTTCCCCTTTCCCCACTGGCAATCACAAGTCTGTTCTCTATGTCTGTGAGTCTGTTTCTGCTTCGTAGACAGGTTCACTTGTGTCGTATTTTAGATTCCACATATAAGTGATATCGTATGGTATTTGTCTTTCTCTTTCTGACTTACTTCACTTAGTATGGTCATGTCTAGGTCCATCCATGTAGCTGCAAATGGCATCATTTCATTCTTTTTTATGGCTGAGTAATATTCCATTGTACATATGTACCACACCTTCTTTATCCATTCATCTGTCAATGGACTTTTAGGTTTAAACTGCTATATATTTCAACCATCCCTGCTTACTATTCATTTCATCAACTTAGTTTCTGAATGCCCCAATTTGGCCTCCACATCATCTTTCACATGACTTGTTTTACTTCCATTCTAATGGTCTCTCTTGTTCAATGCTAACTTCACCTTGTTGGGTGTAGAGCAACAGCCTCCCCACTTCCGTTCCTGTATCAGTCCAGAACCATCAGTGGTTTCCCACTGTCATTCCATCGTATTCCCAACATGCCCCCCTCCCTCGACATGCCCTCCTTTCCCATCATTTGCCTACACTTACCAAATGGGGTCACTTGCTGTTCATTCCTTCTTGCATTCAGTCAACACTTGCTGGGGTGCCAAAAGCCAGACTCTGCTTGCTATATAATGAGGAGCCAGAGACACATGTTATTAATTCCCAGGGTGAAAATCCCTAAATTCAGTTGCAATCAAAGTGCAGAAGGAGCAATAAATCCTACCTGGGGGAGTGGAGAGGGGTCACGGGGTCCTCACGGAGGATGAAGAAAGGATCAAGTGGTGTAGGGAGAACTTTTATTCACAGCTTTATTGAGGTATAATTGAGGTACAATAAACTACACACGTTCAAAGTGTACATTTTGGCACATTCTGACACATGTGAAATCATCACCACCATCAAGAGAATGAACACATCTCTCACCCCCCAAAGTGTCCTCCTGCTGCTTTGCAATCTCTTTCTCCTGCCTTTGCTCCACTCCCCCAGGCAACCACAGATCTGTTGTCACTATAGATCGGTTTGCATTCTCTAGAGTTTTGTATGAAAATGGAACTATACATTATGCACTCTTGTTTTGTCTGGCTTTTTTCACTCAGCATAATTATTCTGAGATTTGCCTACGTTCATCCATGTCTGTTCATCAACAGTTTGTTCTGTGTTACTGATGAGCAGTATTCTATAGAATGGCTGTACGTAGTTTATCCATACAGCTGTGGATAGACATTTGAGTTGTTTCCAGTTGTTGGCTATTACAAATAAAGTTTCTATGAACGTTCATGGGTAAGTGTTTGTAGGCACAATGCTATTATTTCTCTTGGGTAAATGTCTAGGAGTGGAATGCCTGAGTCATGTGTTCAACTTTTAAGAAACTGTCCAACTGTTTTCCAAAATGGTTGTACCATCTTACATTTCCTCTAGCAGTATATGAAAGTTCCGGTTGTTCTGTGTGGGAAAGCATTTCTTGATAAGGGAACAACATAAGGATGAAAATATGTGTGATGTTCAGGGAACATCAAATAGTCCTAAAGGCAATTGAGCAAGTTGAGTGATGGGGTGGGCGACAGGCAGAAATTTTATTTTAGGCTAGCTCATGGAGGGCTTTGGTATTTGGAGTATACATTCCAGGAGATGGAAATTTTTTGAAGGCTCTTGAGGAGGACTTTACATGGTCTGGTCTCTGTCTCTGGACGTTCCATGTAGTTTCCCATCTTTATAGTGTTTTTTCCCCTCACGCTGTTCCCTTCCTTAGAATATATCTACTGTCTTGGTACCATCTGTGGAAAGACAAAGACCCAACTGAAATGCTAACTTGTCTTCAAGTTCATCCCTCATCCCTGAGTTTAACCATTCCTTTGTACTTCGCGCATGGCCCTGAGTCACACCCACAGTACAGGTGAGTCCCCTATTCACCTGAGGTCTCCTTGACAGAAGAGAGTGGGGCTTGTTCATGCAATGTCACCCTCAAGACTGGTCCCTTTCACAAGATGTATCTAGAGACACTTCTTTTTTGGTCTTATTTTTATGCAAAATCCAAACTAAAATAACATTTTAAATCAACAGAGTTATAAATCTCATTGCTCATTTTGCCGAGACCAAACTGAGAATATGTGGACTGACTCCAAGGAGAACCAAAAATTACTTTTTTCTCTCTCCCAGCTTCAGCCGATTTAACCACTTAGTCCCTGATCCTTTGCTCCTTTATGCTCCCCAGGTCTCCCTCACTCAAGTGTGGCAGATTATGTAATTAGTAAAAGAGTTAACAATTTTTCTGAGAAAACGGTTATGTGCTTATGCAAGTTCAATGGCTCAGAACATCTAAGGAAACCATTAAGCAAGCCTGGAGAAAGCAAACAGATCTGGACCCCAGCCAGCTCTGCAGAACTAGGGAGAGCGGAGAGGTACCCACCGTGAGGAAGATCATTTTCTGAGGCACCGCTTGGAAGCCAGGTGCCCATCCCTGAGGAAGACCCAGTATTCATCTCTCTCGCCTCTGTGTTGACACACAACAAAATAATCAGCAACCGCGGAGAGCTCCCAGGAAATGCGACGTGTGTAGCCTTAAACAGTCTGATCCATGATCTTTGCTAGATTCACATCCTTCCCGTCTCTTTCCCAAATTTTCCATAGGACATTCAAGTCATTAGAAAACGTCAAACCTGATTGTTATTCTCTGAAAACCTACCACGACACCCAGGGGTTTAGACTATGCAATTTGCCTTCAGTAATTCTGGCAACTGGATAGGAATATGAATAAAATATGTTTTATTTGGGCACCTGTAGTTTGGTTTGCTATAATGTGTTTTACTTCCGCTCTGCTCACCCAGACAAGGCAGTTGCTTCCAGATTCTAGCTTCCGTTCAGGACATTCTTTCCAGAGGATGCCATCTTTTCCTTTAGTGTGACTGCAGGCTGAGGGAAGTGCCAAAGCACTTGGGCCAGGGCCTCAGCACAGAGCAGCTTGCGGGATCTTAGTTTCCCAACCACCACCGCAGTGAAAGCATCGAGTCCTAACCACTGGGCCACCAGGGAATTCCTCGTTTACTTGATTTTTTAAACTGCCGTGGAGGGTTCTGTGGCTTTGACATGAATCAGTATCAGGAGCCACGGCTACAATTTGCATCCTATAATATATTTTCCACTGTTTGAAAATACACTAGATTATGGTGGAATTTCTTCTGGGTTCTTCCCTGGACATGTCTCTGGGCTATTGCTTGGCCATCTCTGATCAGGGTGACACAAGGATGAGAGGGGAGCAAGGCAACATGAAACACCCCCTTCCTTCAGAACAGACAGAGGGAACGAAGCTTGTGGATTTAGCTGGGGACAGGCAAGAGGATTCTGGATGGGAAAACCAGTAGAGACAGTTCTTCAGTACCCAGAAGCTGCATGAACATTCAATTTGAGACCCCATCTGTTTCGTTAAATTGACAATTTCCTTCGGCAGGAAATAAAGGTTCATATCGAGTTTCAGACTAGCTACAGAGTAAGAAATGGCTTCACTTTTTAAAGACTTTCCTTTTTAAGGGATTCAGCATGTAACCTAATTTCATTTGATGGAGTTTGTTTTTCTTTCTCCATTCGCTGCCTAGAAATGTGTGCTTCCTTATCTCCTGCGGAGTTGAGGCTGGGAGGGGAGAGCTGGAGACTCAGAGTTCTCTGGGGCTCAAAAGCACTTAAAAAGATAATATTAAATAAAATTATAATAAATTGCAAGAGCAGCCATCCCAGTGGATTTTCTGTTTCAAATACTTCACACCACCAGCTCTAACTCCTAAGGGGGTACTGACTGGACCCCTCCAGTTTCCATTTCAGAAACACAGAGAGAAGACCAAACTCAAACGAGCAAAGGCTAACACATTAGCATAAACTCACACATGGGTCCATTTTATTCAAGGGAAAAGTGGGTTTTATCTGAGAGACGATTTCATCTGCTAGACTCCTTTTAGAATGCAACAAATTAATACTTACAGTTTTTTAAAATTCAAACATTCCGAAGTGTTCTAACATGAAGATAGGACTTTATCTAAAAAAAAATAATAATTATAATGGAATATGATTGCCTGGAATAAAAAACCTTACTTTAGAGTTGTCTTTTTAAATATTGATATGAGGCTAAATGTCCATCGACAGATGAATGGATAAAGAAGATGTGGTACATATATACCGTGGAATATTACTCAGCCATAAACAGGAACAAAACTGGGTCATTTGTAGACATGTGGATGGACCTAGAGTCTGTCATACAGAATGAAGTAAGTCAGAAAGAGAAAAACAAATATCATATATCAATGCATATATGTGGAATCTAGAAAAATGGTACACATGAACCTATCTGCAGGGCAGGGATAGAGACGCAGACAAAGAGAATGGATAGGTGGACACAGAGGGGGAAGAGGGGGGTGGGATGAACTGGGAGATTAGGATTGATGTATATACACTAACTACCGTGTGTAAAATAGAGAGCTAGTGGGAATCTGCTATAAAGCACAGCGAGCTCAGCTCGGTTCTCTGTGATGACCTAGATTGGTGGGATGGGGGGTGGGTGGGTGGGAGGGAGGTCCAAAAGGGAGGGTATATAGGTATATGTATAGCTGGTTCAGTTCGTTGTACAGCAGAAACGAACACAACATTGTAAAGCAATTATACTCCAATAAAAAATAATAATAAATAAATAAATATTGATATGAGGGAAAACACATACACACAAGCGATTGTAGGATATCAACTTTTTAATTTAGAAAGAGTAATCAAGCAATTATCAGGGAGAAAAGATATGCCTCACCAAGTCTCTCAAGAGCACTGGCCACCCACGTGGCTCCTCTGCCCTCATCAAGCGGAAATGGACTTACTTGATGTCACACAAAAGGGCCACACCTCTCAAGATCCAGTGATCTGGGGACATGACTGTTCGCAAATACACCACGGTGATGAAGGTCAAGTCAGTTCGCCTCGGTTTCTTGTAAATAGGACACACGTACAGCTTGGGGTCCTTGGGCGCTGTGGAATTAATGGCGAAGATGTGCAGCACGGGCAGCTGCGTGAAGAGCACCTTGGGGGTGGATTCCGTGAGCTTCCCGTTCCGTCTGTCCCAGGCTGCTCCATCCAAGTACAGCCCATAAATATACACACCTTCCTGGAAGAACCAAGCGTAAGGTAACAGGAATTTTTTTAAAAAACTAGGTGCTGTGAGATGGGCATCCAATACCGTAAAAAAGGTTGTCAGTTTGGAAAGAAAAGGTACACCAATCTTAAAACACTACCAGAAGAAGAAAACACCACTGGACGCATTCCAGTGAAATACTGAGCCCAGTGTTCCCCTGTGGCATAGCTTGAGGCTATTAGCGCTGTTGAAATGTTCCTATTACTGGAGATTTGAGCCTGGGGGTGGCCTGCCTGGGACTGCGAACTTAGCCAGCAGCACCAAATCGCCTCTGCAGGGAGATGAAAGTCTCTGACAGGGGTGGTGGGAGCACAGAACAGGACTCAGAGCTGGATGTCACTCGGGATCTCAGCCAACGCTGGCCAAGCCAATATGTGGCTCTAATTTCATCTCGGTTGTCGGATCTAGTGAGACGAGCAGCCAGGTCTGACGAGCAGCCAGGTCTGGCCAGCAGGGGTTCGAGCACCCTCAGAGGCTGGGTATGGTAGAGGGAGAGCAGGTGTGATGGGCGTAGGGGGAGGGCGGTGAGGGCGGTGAGAATTGGTCCAAGAGTGGCTGACCTCATCCTTGTGTCTCTGTCATTCACACAGTAGGACCTGCCCTCAAGGGCCTCATTAAATCAGGAGACAAGACACACACACACACACACACACACACACACACACACACACACACACACACGGAGAACAAAATGTAAAAGACATGACTTGAATACCAGCACACGCTTGTTAGAGGGGCTGCCTGATGAATAGCACTGACTGAGGCTAAGTGCAGTGACTTGAGGTGAAAGGTCAGTAAGGGCTGGAATGCTCGGGGACCCTTGTGGAGGAGATGGCCTTGAAGGGTGGGCTGCGTTTGGAAAGATAGAGGAGAAAGGGTGGGCATCCCAGGGAGGAGCAATACTACAAAGAAAGGCAGGATGAGCAGCAAAGCCCAAGCATTTTATAATATTTAGCAGTAGGTTCAATGGTTATGAAAAATAAGTTAGGGCTTAACTGTGGAAGAGTGTAGATGCCAGACCGAAGAGCGTGAACTTTATTCTGTAGGCAGTGGGGAGCCATAGAACATGTACTCAGTAAGAAAAAAAGTCTAAAGGGAATCACGGTGGAGACTCCAATAATCACGTAAGATCATAAGATATACTTATGTAGAAGATGGTGACCAGTTTTCCAGTTCCAGTGAGGGTAGGGTAAGGGGAAGTAAACGTAGATTATAATAAAAGAGAGGGAGATTAGCTGCAAAGTGTTTTCTGGAATCCCTCGTGTGGGCTAACAGTATAAGAACCATACTTTTTGAACCAAAACCTGAAGTACATGATTTGACAGTAAAACCATGGGCAATCCCAGAAAATCAGGACATATGATACCATCATTAAGTCAGTAGGTGACAATTGCTACATGAAAATACAACCACTTAGGCATCATCCAATAGTAAACTGTATCCTTTTAGGCTCCTTTCACTCTAAGAACTTTACAAAGTCGTAGTTAGAAGGTGTTTGGATGGAATAGTCTCTTGCAAAAACTCATGTCCACCTAGAAGCTCAGCATGTGACTGTTTGGAAATAGAACCTTTGCAGATGTAATTAGTTAAGGTCATAGTGGACGAGTATATGACTGGAGTTCTTACAAGAAGAGGAGAAGATACACAGAGATACACACAGGGAAGGAGCCCACGTGATGAGGTAGGCAGGGGTTGGAGTGATGCAGCTACAAAGTCAAGGAGCACCAAGGTTTGCCAGCAGCCACCAGAAGCTAGGTGAGGGCCATGGAGCAGATTCTCCCTCAGAGCCTTTAGAAGAAACCAACCTTGCCAATGCCCTGACTTTGGACTTCTGGCCTCCTGAACTCTGAGAAAATAAATTCCTGTTGTTTTAAGTCACCCAGTTTGTGCTACTTTGTTACAACAACCTTAGGAAACTGATACAGATCTTGGTACCAGGAAACAGGATGCTGCTGTAACAAATACCTGAAAAAGCTGGAAGAATTTTGAAGGCATAGTTGAAAAAGCCTATGTTTCCTTGAATCTAGAGATTGTTGGTTGAAATATGGAGGTTAAAGGTGCTTCTTCTGGTGGGATCTCAGACAAAAATAAGGACCATGTTATTGGAAACTGGAAGAATGGTGATCCTTGTTATAAAGGGGCAAAAAGGGCCAGAACTTGGAAATCATCTGGTCCAGCCCCCTGATTTGACAACCGAGAGAGTAAGAGTCAGAGAAAGGGAAGAAGGAACTAAGATATATTGAATATCTATGTGGGGTCTGGAACCAAGCCTAAATGATCCCACTGAAGTCTCACAGCTATCTTTATTGAGGTTGAATCATCACCCTCATTTTACAGATGAAGACGTTGAGGCTCAAAAGAGTTAAAGAACTAGCCCGAGTTCAAAGGGCAGGTAAGCGTCCAAGCAGTGGCTCCCAGGGGTGTCTGCTTATCTTAGAGCGTCTGCCCTTCCCCCACCCAGGTGTCCTTCCGCACAGCGTCCTGCAGCTCTTGCCAATTCTGTGAGCACCCCACAGCAGTGGATGGAGACGGGTGGAAAATCCTTTTCAGCAAACACAAGTGTAACTCGTAATTACAAAGAAATGCAGTCTGGGGAGTTCCCAGAGCTTGTCATTCATTCCCACTCTGGCAAACGCTGGAGCTGTTGGCATGGAGGTCTCCAGGTTACAACCGAGGAAACCCTCACTGCAAAGCCAAAGGCCTTAACGGAGACACTTATAGGTCAGTGTTCAGCAGAACTTGAACTTTCAGCCCCAGCTCCAGAACTGTCCCTGCTGTTGCCCACTGGCACCTACCGCAGGGGGTGACACGATCTCCTCCTTGGTCTGCCGCAGAACTTCGTTGTGAATGGTCACGGAGTCCAGGGCCCAGCCTTTGTGGGCGCGGGTCACCTCCTGTCTCATTGCCGTGAGGAAGCCTTAAAAAAAGAGAAAGAAATGATTTTGATGCCTTGGTGCAGTCCACTCTAGAAACAAGAAGGGGGTCATGTTAGTTGCTTATGCATCTCCAGATGCGTGCCCACCCAAGAGGAGTTGAGATCAAGCCTCAGGGGGGAGATTTCTTTCCGTGTTTTGTTTCAATGAGCTAAATATGCCTTGCCAGCTGACAGCAGGAAAGCAGCACCCTCTCTGCCTCAGACAAGGTCTTGGTTTAAAATTCTCCTGGGATTTCAACCACTCAGGTCTCCTAAGGGTTGTAACCCAGTGCTAGCCTATAGTCTCTGTTTGAAGATCCAGTATCTAGGAATAAGACTGAAATGGTCAAATATTCTGAGACCAGCATTCCAATTAAAACTTGAATCAAACCATTATCAGCGTCTATTTGCTATCATGGAACAATTCCATTTAGTCTAAGGAAATAAGGCATAATGCCAACATAGAAAGCCCGACTTTCAGTTTGATCAAACAAAGCAATCACACTGGAAAGGAAAGCTCCATGTTTTAATGTGCATAATACAGTTATTTTAAGACAATACATGGTTCTGTATATTGTGGGCTTTCTTTTAACTTAGTATTCGCAAATCATGCCATTCAATTCAATAAGAGAAGTTTATCTTGTAGGGCAGCATTTGATGTTTAGAAAGTATACCTTAAACTTCAACATGGACTTCAAAATCTTAGGAAAATTTATCTGTGACCTATATATTATATTTTGGCCTCCATGTTAATACTGGAAACCATGAGGCCCTTTACTCATAATCATGAATAGATTTTGGAACCTGTGTGTCCCTACTACTCCTAGATTTGTGAACTCTGAGAACTTTACTGCACAAACCACCACATAAGTGATGATATTTTATCACGTTTGAATGGGAGTGGAAAGAAGAGGGGAAGTTACAAGGCATAATGGCAGGCGGTGAGTTAATATCCCTTGGAATTAGAAAGCAAGAAGAGGACCCTAGCCTGCTTAGTGAGAAAGCCAAGTTCTCTCCATTCTCAAGCCCTTCCCTCATTATTAAATTAAACACTTGGGGAGGCACTCATTCATTCATTCATTCATTTGTTAAATCTCTTAGGAGTGGCCACCATGTACCAGGTACTGCTCTAGGTGAGATGCCCACAATGATGAAGAGGCCACCCGTGAGCCCTGCATTCAAGGACCTCAGTCTAGAGGGAACGTAGACATACAACACGATGTCGTTATGAGTAAAGAGGTGAGAACAACGTGGACCGCTCGGGAAGACAACTCAGGGAAGGCTGAATTAAGAAGATGAAGTTGAAGATGAGTCTTGAAAGGATACGTAGGAGTTTTCCAGATGGGACGATTCCAGTTAGAGGAAGAGCACGTGCAAAGGCATGCAGGTCTAGGCTAAAGGTGAGGAAATGATGGCAGATGAGGTTAGAACAAAGGTAGAGGCAGGATTTTTCAGGGTCAGAGTTTGGACCTGGTGACTCTGTGGATGGTGGGAAGCCACTGAATATTTGAAGCAGGCACATAATCTGGTTGTATCTGCACCTTATAAAGTTTACTCAGAGCCCTCACCAAAACAGAATTTGGGTGCTCAAGAAGAACCCTTGCATTAATCCAAAAGAAAAGTTGGTCAATCAACCAGAGTAGCTGACTGAAGGACTTTTATAAGTGATTCTTATAAGGTCGTAGTTTCATAAAACCAAGAGTGCCAGCAACTGCTGGTCAAGGCCTATCCGTACTCTATGTGTGGAGTCACTTGAGGTGATCTGATCAGTGTGATTATGTTGACTTCCATTTTAAATACTGGGGATCCCATTTTTTAGTAGTTAACATGTTGTGTGTTTGGTAGTCAGGTATATATGACCACAATAATAAAATCCAATTCTCCCTTCTAAGCGACTCTATGAAAATGTCATTTTCATCACTCAACATTAAGCTTGCATTCACGTGGAGTATCAGACACCGTGTATCCAAGTAGAGTACCTGGAATTAAATCGGCCCTATTTTATGATATTTTAAAATTCATCATTGATCAATGAATCTATCACTACAAGGTCATAATGCACAAGGCATGAATCCTGGTCTTGACCATCCATCTGTACTAGTTGAATAACTGGATTTTTCTACTATATTTTAAGTTCCAAATAAATTGCAAATTTGACCTCACTCCATATGGCACTCAGGACAACGCCATAGGTGCCAGAGGAGGGATGAGAGGGGTTCTTTCTTATGTAACACACCTGAGACAAAGACTTCAGTCATTGGTGGAGAGCTCTGAAAAACTCTAGTGTGGTTAAGGAGAGACCATCTTCTCTCTTCTCCCTACTGGGGAATATGCATGATGTTGCCTAGCTGACTTCAACAATAAGCCTCTTAATGTTTAGGAAGCACTCTTGGCATGTCAGTAGATGAAATCTAGAATCCATATTACCTTGAGCTATTAAGAAAGGAAAATGTTAAATAAATAATTTGAGGCCTGAGAGTGGAGGGTAGGAAACTGTTCCATGGGTCATTCCCCCTCAGAACATGAAGATACATTTTTTTTTTCAAGTCTTGATACTTTTTTTGGCCTCCTAAAAAGAAGAACATGATCTTGCAGAATTCAGACCGTAGTGAATCCACTGAATTGCTCTTTATTGAATTTAAAACATGAATGACCATCTTTCTTGCAGACTGATATCAAGTCTAATGGAATCAAAATCTCTTGTTTTCTGAAGCCTATATAATTTTAAAAGACTATTGATATATTTTTCTTTATAAAAGCTTGAAAAGTGGTACTATTGTCTTGGCATTCATTTAATTTTAATAATTCTTAAAACAAACTTCAATCGTCAGTGGTGGAAAAGTGATTCAGATGTTCATGTGTTTGACTCAGAAGAGAGAAACAAAAAGTTGGGGAAAGTCCTCAACAAAAGTAACCTATTCTTTATGAGATTTAACCACCCACATGAAAATGGGTGATTTAACTATACAAACACCTGAGTAACATGTGGGCTAACTGAAGTGCTTTAAAATTTTTTTTGCCTTCCAACTCATACAGCGTAATGAATTCTTGTCAAGCTTGTTCTTTCAAGAAATACACTTTAGGGACTTCCCTGGTGGCACAGTGGTTAAGACTCTGCACTCCCAATGCAGGGGGCCTAGGTTCGATCCCTGGCCAGGGAACTAGATCCCACATGCATGCCGCAACTAAGAGTTCACATGCCACACCTAAGGAGCCCGCCTGCCACAACTAAGGAGCTGGCGAGCCACAACTAAGGAGCCTGCCTGATGCTACTAAGACCCAGCACAAACAAACAAACAAATAAATAAATAAATAAAACATCTTCCCAGCAATCAATAAAAAACATTAAAAATTTATATATATATATAAGAAACGCACTTTAAATCTTGGATCATACTTTGGAAACTCAGGTCTAAAATAACACTTGTTATGTCTTAATTCCTATAATAGTCCTGACCCAACATTTCAGCAAACAAATTACTGTTGTTTGACATGTGCAATCAGTTGGCTTGAAGAAAGCCACAGAAGGCTTTTGGTATCAATTCAAACAACGTCTTGGAAGAGACAAAAGAAATAACTAATCAGGAAGGTTGCTCTTCTCAATTTTACAAGGAGTTGGTTGGTATTCTGTAATGATGGTCCTATAGGCAATGCTTTTTTTTTCTTTAATAAATGAACCAGTCCTTATGTAATGGGCTTATGGTTGTTCAGTATTTCCTGTCTTATCAGTTACTAAGCCTCCCGTTAGCATCTTGGAAGATGAGGACAAATGCTGTTCCTGTCATAACTTTATGACAGGCAGTTTTCTTCCTTAAATGAGAGGCAAATGTGGTTCGTTGGTAAGTTAAATAAAAGGTCAGAAATCATTAAACAAAGATGGGGATGATCCACCCACTTGAATAAAAATGCCCCAGGGATGCTTCCTGACGCTTTGCTCGATGCTGTAAGGCAGGAATCTTAAACTTGGCTGAAAATGAGAAATATCTGGAAAGTCTTTAAAACTCCCGCTTCCCAAGCCATAGCCCGGATCAATAAAATCAGAATCTCTAGAGGTGGGACCAGGCTTCACTACTGTTTATGTTTTTTTTGTTTTTGTTTTTTTTGTGGTACGCGGGCCTCTCACTGTTGTGGCCTCTCCCGCTGCGGAGCACAGGCTCCGGACGCGCAGGCTCAGCGGTCATGGCTCATGGGCCCAGCCGCTCCGCGGCATGTGGGATCCTCCCGGACCGGGGCACGAACCCGCATCCCCTGCATCGGCAGGCGGACTCCCAACCACTGCGCCACCAGGGAAGCCCTTCACTCCTGTTTTAAGGCAGGGCTTCTCAAACTTTAATGTTCATACTTATCACCAGGGGAAGGAACACTTACTAAAACACCAGTTCTGATTTGGTAGGTAGGTCGAGGGTAGGTCCTGAGGTTCTGCATTTCTATCAAGCTCCCAGGTGATGCCGCTCCTGCTGGCTGGTGGACAACATACTGGGTGGCAATGGTCTAAGGCCCATGTTCCTCACACATTAAAATGACCAAAGGAGCTTTTAAAATTAACTGTAAAGAGTCTAGAGGTCTTATCCCCAGAGGTTTTGATGTTGTTGGTCTGGGGCCCCAGGGATTAGCATGTATTAAAATCTCCCCAGGTGATTCTACTGTGCAGGCAGGGCTGAGAACCTCTGCTCTGTAAAAAGATCTGCATGACAGGACAATGAGAGATCACGGACCCGTATTTGTTTTCAGAACAAATTTGACAAGTGGGAAGAGAAATGCCCCATGATACAAGCAAAATATTAGGAAGGCTGTCAGTAATACGAGCTGACTCTTTCCAGAGTCCCCTGAGACGCATGTATTCTCTGAAATGTCCTTAATGCAGGACACAGTTGGCTCTGGCAAAACCTGAGTACAAGCCAGAGAGCTCGGGCTAATTCTCTTGGCCGGGTTGGCATCAGCTAACCCCGCCATGTCTCATGTGCCAAATATACTTCCCTGCACTGCTTTAACTTCTCCATCCCTTCTCTGCTACGTTATGCTTCCTCTCCCTGGACCCAACCTCGTACCTCTCCCCTCCCTCCCAACCTTTCCACTGTTCCCTCTGGAGTGGTTCTGTGGTGAACAGACTCTCCCATATTTTCTACCTCTTCACAGAACGTTCTCTCCATCTTCTTGCCCTTACTGGAACCTGTCAACTCTGAAGACACTGTCCTCCCCATTTGTCCCTCCACCTTTGATGAAAATCTTTGCGGCTTTAACAACCACACCCTCTGGCCCCATGCTCCTCCCCTCACTGTCCCTGCCAAGCGCCCACTTGCCCCCACTCACTGAGCCTCACGCCACCTTCTGGGTCTCTTCAGTATCCCACTCAGCGTCCCGACCTCTCAGTTCCTTGACCTCATCCTTTCTGAAGACCTTCTCCTCAACTCCACCCGCTTCTCTTCACTTGCCCAGCAAACCCCCAGTGCTAAATGAATCCAAATGTCCTCCTTCTTATACCTATTCCAGGCTGCTGAACAATACTGAGACCATCACACAGTTGCCACCACGGTGTAGCCATCACCAGCCTCGACGGGATAGTCAAAGTCACTGAGGAATCCTTTCCTTAGCCCTCTTCCTCAAATTTCTGCCACTCTGCTTAAACCTCTCCTCTAACACCTTCTTGCTCCTGAGGTCACTTTGCCTCCTTAGTCAAAGAGAAAATAGAAAGCATCAGATGGGAATTCTCTCAACTTCTTGCCACCAAACCAACAAACTCACTTGCATTCCTTCCTTGTTATCCTTATTACAATGGGTGAGGTGTCCCTCCTCCTGCTTGGAGTGCATCTCTCCACTTGGGAGCCATCCCCTCCTGCCTCTTTTACCCCTCTCTTGTATCCTTGTTCTCTCTCTCTCTCTCTCCTGTCTCCTTCCCACCAGTATTTGAATGGGCTCAAGCCTGTCCTGTCATTACAAGAAGAAGGAAGAAAATGTTTTCTTCTTACAGCTGCTCCTCCAACTTGCTTCTCCTCTTCCAAGCCAAATTTCTTGAGAGAATTACCCATGTTGTCCATCCTCATTCTCTGTCTCTCCATTTCCTGGTCTCTCACTCACCCTGCAATCTCATTCCTCCACCTCCCCATCCACTCCACTGAGACTCCTCTTGCCAGTAGTCTCCTTGCTGATAAAGCCATCTGACCACTTCTGGCCCTATCTTACTCGACCTCTGACAGCATCTGTCCTTCCTTCCTCACCTCCCCTCTCATCTTCCACCACACTATGCATTCCTGGTTTCCCTCTTTCAAGCTGTTGGGATGTTAGGGGACTCGCTACAAGGGTCAGGGTGATCTGGAGGGTGGTGATGCACAAGCAAATATAGCAGAATCCTGGTGAGGATGGTTTGGGAGGAAGATGAACAGATGGTAGTACTGGTGAGGTTCACAGGAGGATGGAATATTCTATGATGGAAGTTGGAAGTAAGAATCAGAAGCTAACGTCGGGACTTTCGATGAATCAGTCCGTAAGTAGAGACGAATAGTTGCATCTATGCGAATGGCTGAGGTCATTAGTGAAGGGACCAGGGCCAAGGGCAGAACTTGCCCGAGAAGAGGCCACAAAGTGGGCTGAGAAGCAACCCCCTGAGAGGTAGGAGGAGAACCGAGGAAGGTGATGGATGGAAACCAATGTATGAAGTGAAGTTAGCAGGAAGGTCACTAGATTTGGTGGCCTTGGAGACAGAAGTTTCAGTATAGTGATGAAGCCGGCCAGATTACAAGGGCCTAGAGGATTGGTAAGGAAGGTAACCGTGGGCAGAGACCAGAATTACAAGGGATGTGGTTGAGACTGAAGCCAGTGAATCTAAGTGTCTCCCCCACAAAGGCAAGAAGGATGGGTTGTTGTTCACTTGGAGGCATTTCTAAGGTGTCAACAGTCCTTCTCTGGTTCTGGGATTCGGGGTCAGGGTAGTGAGTGCTATCACCCAAATTGAGGTTTGGAGGCCTGAGAGGTCCCTTCAGACATTAGGGGCAGCTCTGGTTTGGCAAACAGCAGCTCGGGTACACGCTTAGGATTGTTACAAGATTAGAAGAAATCCCCAGACCCTTCCAATGCTAAAGTTCTGTTAATAACCCTGGTGCCCTCTTCTGCCCAACAAACATCATGCTTTTATCACTACCCTCAAGGCAAGCATTCAGAAATCGCTGGTAGCTGCCGATGCTTCCCTGAAAACAAACACACAGGCAAGAGGTTGTAGGTGATTTTTACAGGAGCAAAAGATTACAGGACAAAAATTATCCATCTCCTTGCTTCAGTAAAATCTCCTCTAACTGAACATCTTGATTTGTAGTAGTGAGTACTAAGCTGTCGCTGATTTCTGCTGCAACAGACTGGCGTGGCTGGTCAAGACCCGGAGGAACAAAACAAGAAACACTAGCACAGTCTGGCATCCGAATGGCATCAAGCTCCAGATTGAGCTAAACATTTGGAAAGTAATGATATTGCACCGTTCACCCTAACATCGAGGTGTGAGACCTCGAGAGCACGTCCAGCCTCCGCCGCCCTTTCCTTAGCAGCGCCCGCGAGTCATGCCAAACATCGAACGGCAAAGCAAGGCTATCGATTAAGAGGTTCTGGAAGTGGAACGCAGGCAATCCCCTGGCTTGAAGTCAGGCTCATGACCACTCATAATCTTTAAGTTTAAACACATCCCTACCTATGACACAGACACAGACACACACACACACACACACACACACACACACACACAGAAATCAGAATCTAAATCACGTGTGCGTGATGGTCTGAAAAGGTACACCTGTGGGAACAAGCGACCACAGAAATCCTTTGAAAACCCTGAGCAGCACAGTCTTAAACAATATGTGAGTGTGTGTGCCAGTGACTGCTGGGAAGCCCCAGTGGAACACAAAGGTGCTCTACTGGGCCTGAGTAATCTGCTGGGAGGCAAATCCATGCACTGCCAAAAGCTGTGCCATTGAACAGATGTTACAGGGTCATGGGTACAGGGAGCTTGACCACTTTAATAACCAAATCTAATTGCCACCTGATTGAGCTCATCATTTGCTACAGAAATGATTGTGAAGGGGGCTGAACGTACCAGATTAGTTCCAGGGCGGCTGGCTGACTCAGCCTCTTCAGTATGACAAAATATCAGGCTACCATAAGGGGACGGGGCAGCGTGAGCTCAGACACAGACTAGGGGGCAAACAAGGCCTGTCACCTGTCCCTGCGGTGGTGTGCGCATCAAAGTGACTTAGGCTTGGGGGGCACTCACCGGAGGCATGATGGGAAACACACATCAGATTGTATCAGATGCCACATTAACATTATAAGAAGACAAAACAAATGGTCATAGGTGAAAAAAACATTTTCAAGTGTTTTAAAGGCTAGGTAATTTTGACTATACATATTTGTGATGAAACTATGACCTCTTTTCAAACTGCATTGTGTTTTACTTAAACGTGGTTTTTAAAAAATTAAATAATTTATTTAAATGTTTTGAGCCAAAAAAAATTATTTCATTGAAGGGGACTGGATTAGAAGATATAAAACCCAGGAGATACATCATATTGAGAAAGCAATCACAGGTGTCAAAAGGTGATCAGAGAGTCTTGCTGTAATCTCTATGCTTTCCAGATTTGACCAGGTGATATGGAACAGAAAGTGATTTGTCTCTCATGTCAAGAGAAGGAAAAGGAAGCAGAGACATGATTAGTATGTAGGGAAAGTTGACCCTCCACTCTTCTGTGCTACAAACAGAAAGCAATCACAGATAAGGGGTACGTGTCTGGATGCTCACGTGTAAAGGTAGGATGCTTGAATAAGTCCAAGACTTTCTGAGACATGGAGAGCCATGAGAGAAAGAATCAAAGCTCAGTTTAAAAACAGAAATGAAGAAAAAAAAAAAAAAAGAGAAAGGATTAGTATTATTACAAGTAAAGACAAATAAGAAAACTGATTTGTATTTATATTTCTTTAAATGTTGCTCTGGTTTGTAGTATATCTTAAGAAATAGTAACAAAGATTAGTTCATATTAATACTTTGCTATTGAAAGTCACATTTCTAATGGGAAAAAGCAATCACTCAAAGAGATTGTGTGCTGTGATATACGACTTAGCTATGTCTATGGAAAGCCAGGGATGAACCAGCCCCACTCCCTTGGCTTCTAAATATCAAAACTACACTTAATGATCTCACTTTTTAAAAATATCACTGATCCTCACCCCTTTGCCAAACCCCAAGTCTGCCAACACACCTCCCCACCTGGATGTCCCACCAGCACAAGCTGACGAATCCAGAGCTCCCTGCCTTTCCTCCCGGCTGGCCCCCTCTACCAATGCTCCCTGTCTTGTACCTGGCCTTCAGCCTCAGCCATTGCCAGTCCCCGCTCTCTCAAAGGTCCCCATTTAATCACTCCATCAAATCTGCCTCCTTCTCTGCACCTGGTTAAGGTCTCAGGCTCTCTCCCCTGGATCCAGTAAAAGTCTCAGTGCTGTGGACATCCTTCTTTCAGTCTACAGTCTGCCTCCACCTGGGGTTATCTTGTGATCTTTGGTGACTTGCTGTTGCCTTTATGATGCAGCCCAAACTCCCCTGGAAGACTTCACACCCCAGCCTCACTCCCCAACACCCCTGCTCCTGCTTCCCAAGCTTGGGCCACATTGGGCTTCTCTCCCTGGACACGCCTTGTCTCTGCTCCGGCCTCTGCCTGGGATGCTCTTGTCTCCAGTCCCTGCCTCTGCAAACTCTGCTCACTGCCTCCCGTGTGAAGCTCTTCTCAAGCTTTGCCTTAGCAGAATTGATCTTTCTCTCCTTTGTGCTAGTGTGGTGCTTCGTCCTCACTGGGTGGAGCATTTATCAAATAATGTTGAAGTTGCTAATATTTCTGTCCTACCAACCAGATGATGGACTCCTTTAGGGCAGGAATTAGGTCTCAAATCTCTCTCTATTGAAAGCACCTAGCAGAGGGGCTGGCAAATGAAAGGTGGTTGAACAATCCTAGTTAAGTTAAATACTATTTCTTCAGACTCCCAAGCCAGGAATTCCCTGGTGACAACTTACTCAAATTGAGGGCTGGTAGGGAGGAAAGAGACTCATAAGTAGACACACAAAATCTGAGAACCATAATAAAAAAATTTCCTCCCAAACTTCAATGGAAATTCTGGGAGAAAAAGATAAGTGAAATCTGGGGGCTGTCCTTCACAAATCTAAATTCTTTCAACATAATAATGTACCATGTATAATTTAAGTTCATAAAAACCACCATGGTTAGTGTTTTACATTTAGAAAATGTTAAGGCATTTGAAAATGCATGAAGTGAATGAATGTATGTGCACAGAGGACAAATAAATGTCTACTATTTATTGAAGTGTTATGTATACAAAGAAAAGTGCACAAATCATAAGTATACAGCTCCATGAATTTTCACCAAGGGAATACAGCCCTGTAACCAAGATCCAGTTCAAGAGGCAGAACATTTCCAAACACCCAAAAGCCCCCTAGAGCTGTTTTGCAATCACTGCCCTCTCCCACAAGGGGAACCATTATTCTTACTTTTAAGATCTGTTTTGCCTGTTTCGATTCCTTGTATGAATGGAATCATACAATATGTATACATTACAATATATACCTATGTGTACACTGTATACATACTTACAATGTGTTCTGTTTGACTTCCTTCACTTAATATTATTTTATGAGATTCAACCATACTGCTGTGAGTAACAATAATATACCCTAAATCTGTAAGTGTGAATGTTTCTTAAATTGTATAACTAATGGAGCTATAAGGTGCTGAATTGTAAGGACCCCAGCATCTCTTCATTCTAGCCAAGAATTACTTAAAAAATCTTTCCATGTTGTAGTAAGGCCCCAAATTGTCATGTTTCTAAACTTTTATGAACTCTATGAGGTCTAGTCAGAAACTTATTCAGTAAATATTTCTAGAATGGAATGAAGGAATACATGCAATGGAATCACAAAGCACTTTTTCAGGGGAGAAAAAAAAAAAGCTGAGCAGGGACAGACTCCAGAAGTTCACTGAATAAAACTTTGGCCACACGATCAATTTTAAGTCAGTCTAATTTTCTGAACTCTAGGCACATTTTTTTGCATATTTTGGTGCTTCATTTTTGTCATTTTCATAAACATTTAAAAACAGGTTTGAACAAAACTTTTCCACTATTTCACATTGTCCTAACCACGGACTTGCTTGCTGAAGTGGGTGAGAAAAAAAAAAATGGAGTTTTGCCCCCATATTGTGGAAGCAATATGGCAGGAAGAATTTCAGACTGAATTTGTAAAACAAATATAGCAGAATCATCTGTTGGCCTCCAATTCTGAAAGCACAGGTCCAGCATGCAGCAAGCTGTACCTCTATGTTGTTTTGTATAACATACATTTATCACACAGTGCCACTATACAACTATCCACAACTTCCAAGTTTGCCTTCTCTCCTATGAGCACCTACCTTGGGGATTAAAGAAACCGGTCATCCAAAACACATTGGGCCTCCCTTCAAATATCCAGGTGGAAAACTGGGCATTTCTTTCCAAAAGTTCAGTAAACCAGAAGCCCAGTGTGGATGAATCCCAGGACACTCTTTTCCAGATCTGAGGTATACGAGCATCATACATATTGTCCAGAGCATCTCTCAAGTTCTGGAGGAAAGGTCAAGTTAAAATATGAGGAAAAGAAAAACCAACAAAAGAGGGAAACGACTACTGAGACAATAATAGCTCACCTCACTCATAATGATCGTTCCTTCAATGGCCAATTTTAGATCACTCAGGCTACTGCGAAGTATTGAGATGACTTTTTGCATTCTGTCAATTTCTTGTCTGAGAAATATGTTCATTGAATTAAGATGTCCCATCTTCATCAAACGAGCTTTCACCTAACACAAAGCATGCAACACAATGACAGATTTTTAAAAAACCATCTGCCACTTCTTTTCCAATGACCTCTCCCTTCTCTATTCCTTTTCTTCCTCTGGATGTATCTCTACAAGCCCAAATGAACTCTAAAATATCTCTTGCGGCACCAGATTTGCCATTAAATTCCCCATTTTCTGGGCTTCAAAAACTACTGTTCAACTCACATGATTTTTATTTCCTACTGATTGTACTTAGTTGATAATTGGAAATGTACTATGAAAAGCTGAAATAAACTTGTACCATTTTTCCCTTTCAAATGATTAAGTACTGTATCAATTAAATATCCTTTTGCAATCTAACCTTTATAAGAGCACACTTTGGAATGACTTTTTTTCATAGTGCCTGCAGAATTGTTATCAGAAATGTCACAGACAGTTAAGATAGCCAAAATCTTTACAGAGCAGTTACCAATAAATATGACTGGCTGCAGTTTCCTAAGGTCACTATTGCCCTGGCTAGGGTGACTAAGGATGAGTCTTTCCTAATCTAATCCATGAAAATATTTGACTTTGTGGGAGGGCCATTAAGCACCTGTTCCTTCTTGTATATAATTTATTGGCCATTTTGAAGAGATCAATATAAAAGCATCTGGTTGTGGGAACAATAAAATATAACAATTATTTGGATATAAGCCAATATATATACACATTTCAATTTAGTGACATATGCCCAAGAAAAGATTGACTACGAATATTGGCAAGAACTCATAAAGAGATCTGAACTTTCTGCTGGCCACAGTCGAAGAGATGCCAGGATAGGAGGGGTAAGGATAGACACATAGAGTGGGAGAAAATTTGGAGTGAGGTACCAGTCCACACAATCACCAGAAAGCCAGTAAACTGTAGCATTCTCTGCTGGAGATGCCCACTACCTCTTCTTTTTTCTTTTTTCTTTTTTGTGGTACGCGGGCCTCTCGCTGTTGTGGCCTCTCCCGTTGCAGAGCACAGGCTCCGGACGCGGAGCCTCAGCGGCCATGGCTCACGGGCCCAGCCGCTCCGCGGCATGTGGGATCTTCCCGGATCGGGGCACCCACTGCCTCTTCTTGAGTCATGGAATATTAGAGACAGATGGGCTTCAGGCTCATCTGGACCATCCTCATTTTACAGAACAGGTTTTCTGGCATGGTGCTGATGTTTCCTACTCAGCAATGAACACCTCTGCTTAACTGCAGCTGGGCAACTTCTAGTGTGTGAGGGATGAGAGGGAAGCAGTGATGTAAAACTGAACACCTGGACAGGACTACCTGCGTGGGTAGAGCAAATGATCTTGAAATCCCAGTCAAACACGCCAGTGGAGGGCCCTAACTCAGTCTGCCATACCAACCTTCAGGTATTCACCTAAATTCCTGGTTCTAGAACTTCCATTTTTGCAGGCTCCACTGCCCTGTTCTCATCTTGAGCCCCTCAGCCTCCAGGGGGCTAAAGAGCCTATGTAGCATTCTCTTTAAATCAGGACTGCTTTGTGGAAATTCACACTTTAAGTAAAAGGGAAATTATGGAAATGCTTTTGCAACCGGCATTAGAAATTAAGCCCTGGTGTTGGCTACACTATCAAATCAATAGCCCGGGTAGCTTTTAGTGTGCTAACAGCCCCAAACAAATCGCCTTGCCCTACTTAGGGTTTTAAAAGAGAGGCTTCCCTTGCAATAGACACATGCTTAATATGTCTTAAAACTTAGGCTCTAGAAAATCTAACTTTAGCACTGATTTTACTTGGAGTATGCTTATTGTTCCAGCCTAAAACTGTCTTTCTATTAATAAGTGAAAGGTTTGCTGTGGTCTTATTTAGAATTTTTATTATATTTCTGAAACCAGGTAGTCTTTTCTACACGAATGTTTTTAAGTCAACAGTATAATTACATTTCAATTAACTAAATTCACTTTACAGCCACATTTTTCAAAACACATCTCTTCTGTAAAATAAAGGACACTAAAAAGTAAGTGATCCTGGAAGAGGAAGCTGTTTTAGATGTCTCTTGGTACAAACTCCCTCCCATCTAGCAATCCGTTTAGGGACATCCCTCACACTCAGTTCCTGCTGGGATGTTGCCGGAACAGAGATCTTGGTGAACTGGCCCCGACTAACCCTGAACAGCTCAAATTACCCCAAGGGTCTTGAAATCCTCTTCTGGTAATACCAACCTGCGGTCTAGTCATACAGAGTAAATTTTATCTCGCTTTCACATGCCGGTTTTTAAAATCTGTGAAGACAGGTATTATGCCTCACCTGTCTTCTGAAGATCATTTACAACGAACCACAGAAAGTATGTGCTTATAATACCTATCCATTTAAAAAATATTTTCTCCCCTGACTATAAACATCTCTATGTGAAGTCATTGATTTCAGTATCTTAGCCAAATCCTTGGTACCCATCTACACAACGGAAGCAAAAATTGTTTTAAGAAGCAAGAAAACGCTTTTTATTGTTGGGGGCACTCACTGCAGGCGGGAGGGCTGTAGCCCAGGTAGCCTCGGGGCTCCCAACTGATAAGTGCATTTCTCCCAGACTTGGGGATGCAGGACAGGGTAGACACAGGACCGTAGTCATACCTGCATTAGGACATCAGCCTCTCACTTTTTGGTTGAAAAGCTAAACTTGCCTCAGCCCAGCCTAAGGCTCAGGTGAAGCTCTAACCCTCAGCAGTGAGGGGTGGAGGCTGGGAACAGGAGAGAGGAAGCCCTGGATGGCCAGAGGGCACGACCCTGTTTTTCTTGCGGGAAGAAGGACGGTGTACTACAGAACTTTCAGACTGTCCAGAAATTTTACCACAATTAAAGATTTATTTAGATGAGTTCTTAAAGTGCGGTCTGGGACCCCTGAAGGCCCCCAGGTTCCTTTTAGGCGGGTCCACAAAGTTGAATTTTTTTCATAGTAATACTACGACATTATTTGATTTTTTACTCTCCTTCTCTGGGGAGTGTACAGTGGAGTTTACCAGAGGCTACATGACCTGTAATACCACAACACACTGGATGGAGAAGCAGATATGAGGATCCAGCTGTCTTCTATTAAACCAGACATTAAAGAGATTTGCAAAAATGTTAAACAATCCCACTTTTCTCTTCGAATGTTTTTGTTTTGGAAAATATACTTATTTTAAAAATATAAATGTTATGCTAACATGTGATGGGTTTATTAATGTTATTTCACAATAAATTAATAAATATTTTTGAAAATTTTTAGTTTACATTTCTAATATGTTAAATACCAGTAGCTATAATCCATATAAACAAGAGCTATTTGGGGTCCTCAATCATTTCGTAAAGGGGTCTTGAGATAAAAAATTTTTTTGAGAAAAACTGATGTTGATTAACAAGCAAACATCTGGGAGGTTCAAGAAGTAGAAACTTATTGCCATCTAAACTGGGTAGTGAATTCATTTAAATGGCTTGCTTTCCTATTACCTGGCTGAGTGGATTGAGAGATTGAAAAGTATGTAGGGCAAGAGACAGAAAAAAGGGCTAAATTTAAATAATGGACAAAGCAGGCTTGGGTAAGAGAGGTGGGGAGAGATTCTCAGTCCAGAGGATTAAGATATCTGGAGACCCAAAGACAGAGGAACCCAAAGATGGGGAAAGGGTACAGAAAAGGCAATTGAGAGACAAAGTGGAGTAGAAAAGTGCAGATTATAATTTTGCAAGATGCTTGAGCAAGGGTAAGAGAGAGAAGACCAAAAGGTAAGAAAGAAGAATTGAGCAGAGGGAGGAAGGGACTGACTGAAACATACTGTCCCAGGACTGTGCTCAGCCTTGCGGAACCCAAAGACAGCCCTGTGCATCAGGCAGAAAGGGTATCTCACCTCATGTGGAATGTAATCAGGAGGCAGCTTGCTCAGCATATCTTCAGATAACTTATAAACGATGGCTTCCCGGGTCTCTCCCATGCCACCTCCACTCTCTTTGGGTTGAATGTTGGTAATTGTTTCAAGAACAGCAGAAGCAGTGTTACTCTGATACCTGACAAAAAGAACTGAACTGTTCAGAATGTGGCATGGAAACATATCTTCAGAGATAATTATCAACGTGAAATTAAATTATGAATAACGTAAATCAAATCCAGCCAAAAAAGGGGGAAAAAGGAAAACTTTACCATCAACATACAGGAATGAAAAAACTAGAGGTCCATTCTACTTCCTCCTATTAGGACATCAAGAACATCTCAGAAATGAAAGCGCTCCATCTTCGGGGAAAGAGTCCATGAAAGTCCTTAATAATCCAAAGCAGTGCTAGCCAATCTTGCTGTAGCTAACCTCACGCTGGACAAGAAGCCCACCTCCTTTTATTCTCCCCTACTTATGGACTGGTCCTAAGAATCTGCCATTATAGACAATTTGTTAGCTTGAAGAGCACTGCTCATATTTCTTCACTGAGTTATAAATTATTAAAATTTCTTTGGTCTTTTCTGTTTTGTTTCTTACTTTCCCACTTGTTTTATGATTTCCAAAGTGTTCTATTGGCACCACTTATCTAAATGCAGCTACCCATCTTTAAAATTCACATATTCAATAAAGATTGACAATGCACCAGGCACTGAGCTAGGTGTTAGGATATGGTAGTGAATAGCTCCCTGACTTTGTCCCTTTCTCTAGTGGAGGAGGGGGACATTAGTCAATACCACTGTAATAAGTGCTATGGAAAAGAAGAACAGGATGCTTTAAGATAGTATAGTCTCTCTCTCATTCTCACTCTCCAGCTCTTCTTTGTTCTGTTTTGTTTTGTTTTGCGGGACGCGGGCCTCTCACCGCTCTGGCCTCTCCCGTTGCAGAGCACAGGCTCAGGACGCGCAGCCTCAGTGGCCATGGCTCATGGGCCCAGCCGCTCCGCGGCACGTGGGATCTTCCTGGACCGGGGCACGAACCCGTGTCCCCTGCATCGGCAGGCGGACTCTCAACCACTGCGCCACCAGGGAAGCCCTCTAGCTCTTGTTATGAATTGACCAGATGCTCTGAGGAGCACGAACTTAGTTTGGGTCCCAAAGTTGCTCAGTTGACCAGCAGTCTGAACACACAGATATGGGGTGTGTGTGCGCGCATGTGGCGGTTTACTCTAGAAGATCAGGGAGGTTCTCTCTTAAAATGTCATATGTAAGCTGAGACCTGAAGAATAAGCAGGTCATCCAGGCAAAACAGAGTGGAAGTGGGAGGCAAGAGAGGACATTCAGATAAGAGGTAAGGCTTGGAGGCGAGAAGGACTTCACTGCATTTGAGTAACAGAGACAAGGCCAGCGATGCTGGAGCCAGAGAGTTAGAAGCAGAGATGAGGATGGAGATAAGGTCAGGGCCAGACCATGCAGGGTCATGTGGGCTGCTTTAGGCAACCACAGAAGACTTCCCAAGCAGGGGTGCAGCATGTCCAGATTTAAATGTTTCTGTCTTTCTTGAACTCCTAATTTACCATCTATAAACATTTCATAGTTAAACTGTTTTGAGTTACTGTTTTGTTTGTAAATTTTGTCTCTTGTTCAGATGTAAACCACATTTACATCTCCTTTCGTAGACGTTAGAGGCAAATTTAAAAGGAATCCAACAAATGCTTGAGATTAGTGATTTGTTTTTCTGTTTTATTTCCTTGGACGTAAAATAGACCTTGGTAGTACGGCTATAGGTATAAAGAGTTTAATGTGCTTGCCTTTTAATCTAGCAACTCTACAGCTAAGAATTCATTCCAAAGAGAGAATCAGACATTCTAACTTCTGACAGTGCAGTGCAATTGTTACCCTGAACAGCTCTCCTGAGAATAGCTAAAAATGCTGGCTAAGATAGGAAAAACATGACTGAACTGGCAAGAAACTAAGAAATCCAGAGGGTCACACAAAATATAGAATGAAAACTGGAATCCAGAAACAAGCCAGATTTTACCAAGGGGGCATCAACTAAGGCCTGGCGTTCTTGCGCGTCTGTTGGGATGGTACAATGAGAGAATAGGTAACCCATATGCCCAAGGAAGAAAGTCTAATAGGAAACTCCTACATAAATCTGGGACTTCATAGGGCTAATCACTTAGTAGCAAAGTCAACTAGAAATAACCCACCTGTCAGAAGGGGATGGTAGGTAAATTGTTCTACCTAGCTTGGTGGGAAAAAAAAAAAAAAAAAACTTTCCTAAGAATTCTTAATTTGTGACATTAATTAGCATTCATTCATTTACTTGTGTGATTTGAAAAACCTCAAGCTAAAGATTTATTTTCAGGGGGTCCCAGGAAGACACAGGTAGCATCTGGCGGATGTGAACGTAAATCTTTCCTGGAACAATAATGCCTTCGACCCAAGTCTCAAAGAATCCAACAGTTTATTTCCAATAAGCATGAGCTCACAGTCAGGAGTTAAAAAACTCATAGAGAAACAGGCACTGTGAGCAAGAGCCAACTAAACAAAAGGAAGCAGAACCAGACCTGCAAAGATCTCCGATAGTGAATTTTCAGGGGCACATTATGTTTTTACTATATTGAAGAATAAAAAGGTGATTGAAAATATAAGTATGAAATGGAAACTATAAACATGAATAGCATATTTGAAAAAGAGCCAGATAGAACTCATGAAAATTTAAAAAATTAAAACCTGCATTAGTTTTTTTTTATTGATGCTGTAACAAATTACCACAAAATAAGTGGCTTAAAACAACATAAATGTGGGACTTCCCTGGTGGCGCAGCAGTTAAGAATCCGCCTGCCAATGCAGGGGACACGGGTTTGATCCCTGATCCGGGAAAGATCCCACAAGCCGTGGAGCAACTAAGCCCCTGCGCCACAACTACTGGAGCCCATGCGCTCTAGAGCCCGTGTGCTGCAACTACAGAAGTCTGTGCGTCTAGACCCAGTGCTCCGTACAAGAGAAGCCACCACAATGAGAAGCCCGCAAACTGGAACAAAGAGTAGCCCCCGCTCGGCGCAACTAGAGAAGGCCTGCGCGCGGCAACGAAGACCCAATGCAGCCAAAAAAACAAAAAACAAACAAACAAAAAACACACATAAAGGTATTATTTCACAGTTCTGCAGTTAATAAGTCTGATATCGGTCTCACTGGGCTAAAATTAAGGTGAGCAGGCTGGGTTCCTTTCTGTAGGCTGTTGGGAAAGACCCATTTCCTTGCTCATTTGAGTTGTTGACAGAATTCACTTTCTTGCAGTTGTAGGACCATGGTCCCCAATTCCTTGCTGGCTGTCAGGTAAGGACCCTTCCTAGATTCTAGGGTCCATCTGCATTCCTTGGTTCATGGTCCCCTTCCTATATTTTAAAAGCCATCAATGGCAGGTCAAGCCCCTCTCTTTGAATCTTTCCTCCTTGTATCATTTCATCTCTCTGACCCACTCTTCTGCCTCCTTCCACTAAGAGCTCATGTGATTAAATTGGGCCCACTTGGATAATCTAGGATAACATCCCCATCTCAAGGTCCTTAACCTTAATAATATCTATAAAGTCCTATTTGTCACATAAGGTAACATATTTGCAGGTTCTGAGGTTAGGATGTGGACATCTTTGGGGGAGGTGTCTACCTAATAAGAGTTAGTGATAGCTTAAACAGCAGATTAGATATAGCCAAGGAAATAATTAGAAAACTGGAAAATAGATCTGAAGACCTCATCTAGAATGCTGCAGAAGGGAAAATAAATGGGAAATATAAAGAAGAGGTTAAGAGGCATGTAGGCTAAAGTGGTAAGCTCTAACGTACATCTCAAAAAAGTTTCAGAAAGATAGAAAAGGGAGAATAAAAAAGAGATAATAACTGATGAAATAATGGCTGAGAAATGATGAAAGATTTGAATCCTCAAGTTCAGGAAACTCAATGTATCCTAAACAGGAAAAACAAACAAATAAGTAAATAGAAATCCATATGTAGACATATCACCATGAAAATGTTTAACATCAAAAACAAAGACATGGGGCTTCCCTGGTGGCGCAGTGGTTGAGAGTCCGCCTGCCGATGCAGGGGACACGGCTTCATGCCCTGGTCTGGGAGGATCCTGCGTACTGCGGAGTGGCTGGGCCTGTGAGCCATGGCCGCTGGGCCTGCGCGTCCGGAGCCTGTGCTCCGCAACAGGAGAGGCCACAATGGTGCGAGGTCTGCGTACCACAAAAAAAAAAAAAAAAGGTCCCCTTCTGCCTTTTCTTATAGCATATGGAATGAGAGTATTACACCTCTCTCTCTCTTTTTTTTTTTACATCTTTATTGGAGTATAATTGCTTTACAATGGTGTGTTAGTTTCTGCTTTATAACACAGTGAATCAGTTACACATATACATATGTTCCCATATCTCTTCCCTCTTGCATCTCCCTCCCTCCCACCCTCCCTATCCCACCCCTCTACGTGGTCACAAACCAACTAGCTGATCTCCCTGTGCTATGCAGCTGCTTCCCACTAGCTTTCTATTTTACATTTGGTAGTGTATATATGTCCATGCCACTCTCTCACTTTGTCACAGCTTACCCTTCCCCCTCTCCACATCCTCAAGTCCATTCTCTAGTAGGTCTGTGTCTTTATTCCTGTCTTACCTCTAGGTTCTTCATGACATTTCTTTTTTTCTTAAATTCCATATATATGTGTTAGCTTATGGTGTTTGTCTTTCTCTTTATGACTTACTTCACTCTGTATGACAGACTCCAGGTCCATCCACCTCATTACAAATAGCTCAATTTCGTTTCTTTTCATGGCTGAGTAATATTCCATTGTATATATATGCCACATCTTCTTTATCCATTCATCCGATGATGGACACTTAGGTTGCTTCCATGTCCTGGCTATTGTAAATAGAGCTGCAATAAACATTTTGGTACATGCCTCCTTTTGAATTATGGTTTTCACAGGGTATATGCCCAGCAGTGGGGTTACTGGGTCATATGGTAGTTCTATTTGTAGTTTTTTAAGGAACCTCCACACGGTTCTCCATAGTGGCTGTAGCAATTCACATTCCCACCAGAAGTGCAAGAGTGTTCCCTTTTCTCCACACCCTCTCCAGCATTTATTGTTGCTAGATTTTTTTGATGATGGCCATTCTGACTGGTGTGAGATGATATCTCATTGTAGTTTTGATTTAAATTTCTCTAATGATTAATGATATTGCGCATTCTTTCATGTGTTTGTTGACAGTCTGTATAACTTCTTTGGAGAAATGTCTATATAGGTCTTCTGCCCATTTTTGGATTGGGTTCTTTTTTAGTTATTGAGCTGCTTGTAAATTTTGGAGATTAATCCTTCGTCAGTGGCTTCATTTGAAAATATTTTCTCCCATTTTGAGGGTTGTCTTTTGGTCTTGTTTATGGTTTCCTTTGCTGTGCAAAAGCTTTTAAGTTTCATTAGGTCCCATTTGTTTTTTGTTTTTATTTCCATTTCTCTAGGAGGTGGGTCAAAAAGGATCTTGCTGTGATTTTTGTCATAGAGTGTTCCGCCTATGTTTTCCTCTAAGAGTTTGATAGTTTCTGGCCTTACATTTAGGTCTTTAGTCCATTTTGAGCTTATTTTTGTGTATGGTGTTAGGGAGTGATCTAATCTCATACTTTTACATGTACCTGTCCAGTTTTCCCAGCACCACTTATTGAAGAGGCTGTCCTTTCTCCACTGTACATTCTTGTCTTCTTTATCAAAGATAAGGTGACCATATGTGCATGGGTTTATCTCTGGGCTTTCTATGCTGTTCCATTAATCTGTATTTCTGTTTTTGTGCCAGTACCATACTGTCTTGATTACTGTACCTTTGTAGTATAGTCTGAAGCCAGGGAGCCAGAATCCTCCAGCTCCATTATTCGTTCTCAAGATTGCTTTGGCTATTCGGGGTCTTTTGTGTTTCCATACAAATTGCGAAATTTTTTGTTCTAGTTCTGTGAAAAATGCCAGTGGTAGTTTGATACGGATTACACTGAATCTGTAGATTGCTTTGGGTAGTAGAGTCATTTTCACAATGTTGATTCTTCCATTCCAAGAACATGGTATATCTCTCCATCTATTTGTATCATCTTTAATTTCTTTCATCAGTGTCTTATAATTTTCTGGATACAAGTCTTTTGTCTCCTTAGGTAGGTTTATTCCTAGATATTTTATTCTTTTTGTTGCAATGGTAAATGGGAGTGTTTTCTTGATTTCACTTTCAGATTATTCATCATTAGTGTATAGGAATGCCAGAGATTTGTGTGCATTAATTTTGTATCCTGCTACTTTACCAAATTCATTGATTAGCTCTAGTAGTTTTCTGGTAGCATCTTTAGGATTCTCTATGTATAGTATCATGTCATCTGCAAACAGTGACAGCTTTACTTCTGCTTTTCCAAATTGGATTCCTTTTATTTCCTTTTCTTCTCTGATTGCTGTGGCTAAAACTTCCAAAACGATGTTGAATAAGAGTGGTGAGAGTGGGCAACCTTGTCTTGTTCCTGATCTTAGTGGAAATGCTTTCAGTTTTTCACCATTGAGGATGATATTGGCTGTGGGTTTGTCATATATGGCCTTTATTATGTTGAGGAAAGTTCCCTCTATGCCTACTTTCTGCAGGGTTTTTATCATAAATGGGTGTTGAACTTTGTTGAAAGCTTTCTCTGCATCTATTGAGATGATCATATGGTTTTGCTCCTTCAATTTGTTAATATGGTGTATCGCACTGATTGATTTGCGTATATTGAAGAATCCTTGCATTTCTGGAATAAACCCCACTTGATAATGGTGTATGATCCTTTTAATGTGTTGTTGGATTCTGTTTGCTAGTATTTTGTTGAGGATTTTTGCATCTATCTTCATCAGTGATATTGGCCTGTAGTTTTCTTTCTTTGTGACATCCTTGTCCCGTTTTGGTATCAGGGTGATGGTGGCCTCGTAGAATGAGTTTGGGGGTGTTTCTCCCTCTACTATATTTTGGAAGAGTTTGAGAAGCATAGGTGTTAGCTCTTCTCTAAATGTTTGATAGAATTCGCCTGTGAAGCCATCTGGTCCTGGGCTTTTGTTTGTTGGAATTTTTTTTTTTTTGGCGGCATGCGGGCCCCTCACTGTTGTGGCCTCTCCCGTTGCAGAGCACAGGCTCCGAACACGCAGGCCCAGTGGCCACAGCTCACAGGCCCAGCTGCTCAGCGGCATGTGGGATCTTCCTGGACTGGGGCACAAACCCATGTCCCCCTCATCGGCAGGTGGACTCTCAACCACTGCGCCACCAGGGAAGCCCTGGAATATTTTTAATCACAGTTTCAATTTCAGTGCTTGTGATTGGTCTGTTCATATTTTCTATTTCTTCCTGATTCAGTCTTGGCAGGTTGTGCATTTCTATGAATTTGTCCATTTCTTGCAGGTTGTCCATTTTATTGGCATAGAGTTGCTTGTAGTAATCGCTCATGATCTTTTGTATTTCTTCAGTGTCAGTTGTTACTTCTCCTTTTTCATTTCTAATTCTATTGATTTGAGTCTTCTCCCTTTTTTTTCTTGATGAGTCTGGCTAATGGTTTATCAATTTTGTTTATCTTCTCAAAGAACCAGCTTTTAGTTTTATTGATCTTTGCTATCGTTTCCTTCATTTCTTTTTCATTTATTTCTTATCTGATCCTTATGATTTCTTTCCTTCTGCTAACTTTGAGGATTTTTTTGTTCTTCTTTCTCTAATTGCTTTAGGTGCAAGGTTAGGTTGTTTATTCGAGATGTTTCCTGTTTCTTAAGGTAGGATTGTATTGCTATAAACTTCCCTCTTAGAACTGCTTTTGCTGCATCCCATAGGTTTTGGGTCGTCATGTCTCCATTGTCATTTGTTTCTAGGTACTTTCTGATTTCCTCTTTGATTTCTTCAGTGATCACTTCGTTATTAAGTACTGTATTGTTTAGCCTCCATGTGTTTGTATTTTTTACAGATCTTTTCCTGTAGTTGATATCTAGTCTCATAGCGTTGTGGTCAGAAAAGATACTTGATACAATTTCAATTTTCTTAAATTTACCAAGGCTTGATTTGCGACCCAAGATATGATCTATCCTGGAGAATGTTCCATGAGCACCTGAGAAAAATGTGTATTCTGTTGTTTTTGGATGGAATGTCCTATAAATATCAATTAAGTCCATCCTGTTTAATGTACCATTTAAAGCTTGGGTTTCCTTATTTATTTTCATTTTGGATGATCTGTCCATGGGTGAAAGTGGGGTGTTAAAGTCCCCTACTATGAATGTGTTACTGTCGATTTCCCCTTTTATGGCTGTTAGTATTTGCCTTATGTATTGAGGTGCTCCTATGTTGGGTGCATAAATATTTACAATTGTTCTATCTTCTTCTTGGATCGATCCCTTGATCATTATGTAGTGTCCTTCTTTGTCTCTTCTAACAGTCTTTATTTTAAAGTCTATTTTGTCTGATATGAGAATTGCTACTCCAGCTTTCTTTTGGTTTCCATTTGCATGGAATATCTTTTTCCATCCCCTCACTTTCAGTCTGTATGTGTCTCTAGGTCTGAAGTGGGTCTCTTGTAGACAACATATATATGGGTCTTGTTTTTGTATCCATTCAGCCAGTCTGTGTCTTTTGGTGGGAGCATTTAATCCATTTACATTTAAGGTAATTATCGATATGTATGTTCTTATTCCCATTTTCTTAATTGTTTGGGGTTTGTTATTATAGGTCTTTTCCTTCTCTTGTGTTTCTTGCCGAGAGAAGATCCTTTAGCATTTATTGTAAAGCTGGTTTGGTGGTGCTGAACTCTCTAAGCTTTTGCTTGTCTGTAAAGGTTTTAAATTCTCCATCAAATCTGAATGAGATTCTTGCTTGGTAGAGTAATCTTGGTTGTAGGTTTTTCCCTTTCATCATTTTAAATATGTCCTGCCACTCCCTTCTGGCTTGCAGAGTTTCTGCTGAAAGATCAGCTGTTAACCTTATGGGGATTCCCTTGTGTGTTATTTGTTGTTTTTCCCTTGCTGCTTTTAATATTTTTTCTTTGTATTTAATTTTTGATAGTTTGATTAATATGTGTCTTGGTGTGTTTCTCCTTGGATTTATCCTGTATGGGACTCTCTGTGCTTCCTGGACTTGATTGACTATTTCCTTTCCCATATAAGGGAATTTTTCCACTATAATCTCTTCAAATATTTTCTCAGTCCCTTTCTTTTTCTCTTCTTCTTCTGGGACCCCTATAATTCGAATGTTGGTGTGTTTAATGTTGTCCCAGAGGTCTCTGAGACAGTCCTCAATTCCTTTCATTCTTTTTTCTTTATTCTGCTCTGCGTTAGTTATTCCCACTGTTTTATCTTCCAGGTCGCTTATCCTTTCTTTTTCCTCAGTTATTCTGCTATTGATTTCTTCTACAGAATTTTTAATTTCATTTATTCTGTTTTTCATCATTGTTTGTTATCTCCGTAGTTCTTCTAGGTCCTTGTTAATCATTTCTTGTATTTCCTCCATTCTATTTCCAAGATTTTGGATCATCTTTAGTATCATTACTCTGAATTCTTTTTCAGGTAGACTACCTATTTCCTCTTCATTTGTTTGGTCTGGTGGGTTTTTATCTTGCTCCTTCATCTGCTGTGTATTTCTCTGTCTTCTCATTTTGCTTAACTTACTTTGTTTGGGGTCTCCTTTTCCCAGGCTGCAGGTTCGTAGTTCCTGTTGTTTTTGGTGTCTGCCCCCAGTGGGTAAGGTTGGTTCAGTGGGTTGTGTGGGTTTCCTGGTGGAGGGGACTGGTGCCTGTGTTCTGGTGGATGATGCTGGATCTTTCTTTCTGGTGGGCAGGACTGCATCTGGCAGTGTGTTTTGTGACGTCTGTGAACTTATTATGATTTTAGGCAGCCTCTCTGTTAATGGGTGGGGTTGTGTTCCTGTTTTGCTAGTTGTTTGACATGGGGTGTCCAGCACTGGAGCTTGCTGGTCGTTGAGTGGAGATGGGTCTTAGCATTGAGATGGGCATCTCTGGGAGAGCTCTTGCTGACTGATATTATGAGGGGTTGGGAGGCCTCTGGTGGACCACCAATGTCCTGAACTCGGCTCTCCCACCTCAGAGGCTCAGGCCTGACACCTGGCCAGAGCACCAAGACCCTGTCAGCCACACAGCTTGGCCTTCTAAAAATGCCTCAAACATCCACTGCATAGAAGTATGATTTTCTCCTCTTGTAATTCACTCAGGAAAGTTTCTAGAGATCCAGTGGTGTGGGCATGTCAAGTTCTCCCTTTTACAGCCATGAATAAGTTGCTGTATCTGGTCCTCCCTTTCCAGTCCTTGCAGACTGGCTCTATTAGGTCACTCTTCTGACGCTCAGCAAGGCTGCTTACCGCTGCAGTCAGCACCTCATTTCCCACCTTGTCCTGTGCAGTTAGGATGCCTGGCACCTCACAGGGCAAAGCCTGCAGCCGTCCTTGTTTGCGGCATCATGGAACTGAAACACTAGCTCTTCTCCGTTCTCAAGCTGGCTGAGTTCCCAACCTGAGATGCTTCTGTCTTCAGCATTTTTATCAACTGATTGGCAGGTCGAATCATTTTTACAGATTGATTGGCATCAGAATTCAAACCTGCCTGTCCAGACAACCGCATCCTCTCCAAAAGTCATAGCTAAGGTAACTGCAACTGCCACCAGGCTTTACATGCTGGATTTTGGGTCGGATATGGTGATTACGAGGGTCCTGTGTCAGAGCAGTAAATGGTTGTAACCCAACCAGAGTTGGGGTATTAACTCCACATGACCTTTAAACATATGAATTACACAATAAGGGCAATAAGATAAAAGGTGATTTTTAACAAATGAAAATTGATTTTGTGTAATTTTACATATAATTTTAATTTTTAAATTAATTTGTGGTGAGTAGCCTCTATTCAGATGTTGTGGTTTTACAGTATCCCAAAAGACATTTATTTTAAAAGTTGAAAGATGAAGATGTCAAGCACATACACAGTTGAACACATGAATAGAAAGCAAAACATTCTGGTAAAATGGCACCAAAGGCACTGGAACCCATTCCTAAATTTTGAAGTATGGTGTTATCCCAGTTTTAAAAAGTCATACGAAGTACAGGAAAAATGCAAATAACTCTAAGCGGGGAAAATCCTATGAAAATAGATGATGGGACAACAAAATGAAGTCATCAAAGGTGAAGGATCCACACGCTGTTATATGCATTTTTCAGAAATCTAATTTCTATGTGATTCATAATATTCCATGATCTCATTGTAGCTTTAGATACAGTGAAGATAGAATATATGGGTGAATTGCTGTATTAGACAAGATGTAGGTGTCACTGTCATTGACATCTTACTAAGTATCATGAAATACAACATTAAATCTCTGACTTTATCATGAACTCCAAGTACCCACATTTCCATTGACTCCTAGGGCTCTCTGTTTCCTAAGTCAAACAAACCCCAAGACTAACTCATTGTTTTAATTCTCTCTTTCCCTTCATCTGAACTGTTTCTTGCCCCATCTCCTTTAACAATGTCTTCGCCGAACTGCCCAGCTGCCCAGCTTACGAATTCAGAGATAGCTTCCTCCTGATGTCATATTCCCAGCGCTTCTTGGTTTCCAAGTCCTACTTCCAAATCATTTCTAGCATCCATCTAGAAAATTTCAGCATCTTCATCCCACTGCCTTCAGAACTGCCCCAAACCCTTTCCCATGACACCCAAAATCTTCAAAAGCCAATCCCTGCATTTGCATCAGCCTCGAGGTCAAGTGACACCTCTCTTCAAGCCCCTCCCCCCACCATGCTCTAGGCACATTGGACTCGGTTCTCCACACACATCATACACTTTTACATCCTCATACCCTTCCTTGGATTGTCCCTTTGTGTAGGTGTCCTAATCTATGTCTTTTTCTCTCACTGAGCTTAATTGTTTTATTTATTTATTTTTAATTGTAGATATTGTAGGTGTACAACTTGATGATTTGATATACGAACACATCCTTCCTGCTCATTATCTTCCTCTGTCCTTGCACTCTGTCCTTCTTGCTGCTGTTCCCCCCACCCTCATACTGCAGTCACTTCCTCCCCACCCCTTCTCTAGCCTGAGAACTCCAGCACATCCTTTAAGGTACCACTGTCTCACTAGCTTACTTTGATCCCTGAGCTGGAATTTATTACTCCTTTGCCTTTGCTCTCACAGCAGAGTGTATAATCCCTCCTGATTTTAGAGTTTACCATATCGAATTGCACAACTATCTGTCACTCATGTATCTTCCCTAATAGACAATGAGCTCCAAGGGTAAGGACTGCCTCTTACTGATATTTGTATCCAAGCTGGCTAGAGAGTATGTTCTCAATAAATATTTGTTTATTGAATTGAGGCCAGCTGGCTTGGATTTTTTTTTGTTTTTTTTTTGTTTTTTTTGGCGGTACGTGGGCCTCTCACTGTTGTGGTGTCTCCCGTTGCGGAGCACAGGCTCTGGATGCTCTGGACGCGCAGGCTCAGCGGCCATGGCTCACGGGCCCAGCCGCTCCGCGGCACGTGGGAGCCTCCCGGACCGGGGCACAAACCTGCGTCCACTGCATCGGCAGGCGGACCCTCAACCACTGCGCCACCAGGGAAGCCCGGCTTGGATTTTATTAAACCTCAAATATAAAGGAGAGCAATTCTCCAATATTTAAAGGGCATGAAAATTTAATTATTTGTTCCTTCTTATGGTAAAAGTATAGTATGTTATCATTACTATCCATTTCCTGGCACCTTTCCATATACAAAGGGAAATATATATGTATACTCCTCAAAACACAGGCGAATCAGATAGATATAATTTAAATATGATTATATTTAAACACAGATCTTTAAAATTTAAAGAGAAGAAAACGGCAGTAAATTCCCATTCATACTAAGGAAATCCTAGCTCATTCTTTACACCTGTTCTAGCTACAAATAAAAAAGGGGAAAGACCCCATATCTGGGATTCTCAGGAGCTCTCTCGGCTCACCTCCATCTTGAATCTTTTCTGGAAACACGCTCTGCACCAGTGACTGGGTGCCAACAGCGCACACCAGCATGGAAACGACATGCTTGCTCTTGGTTGGCACTGATCACGTTCACCAGCGCTTCAGGGAGGGGTTGATGGATATGCTGCTGCTAGATTTCACCTAAGAAATCAGTTTCATGAGGGTGATTTTATTTTTTATGAGGTGATCTGAAAACAGTCCTCAAGCTATGGATGGGGACACGAAGCCCTGAAAAGCTGACCCATTTTGCATAAGAACTGGACAAGCTCTCCAGATCGTTGTTCCACCACATATTTTATTAGGCACAGAATGCCAGGGCTGTACAGCTTACCTTTCTTTTTTCCACAAGGTGGTTTTCTGTTTGCAAAGATAGGAAAGGCAGAAGCCTAGTTAGCTAGCTGTAATGGAGAATTGTGAGTACCTCTATGTGCCTCAAAGTCCAAGGGCCTTCAAGAAAACAGTCCCCATAGACACTCTGAGATGAGGAGCAGGAACTATAATACTCCATGAGCTTTGGCCCCGAGATACTTCTAGAAGAAAATCTCTCTTTGGGGTAAATATGGGAAGTGGCTCATATTGGACCTGCAGCTTTGTGGTTTGGGGGAGATGTCTAAGTCATCTCTGTTGGGTGGGATAGTTGGGGTCAAGAACAATAAAATGGGGATTCCCTGGTGGCGCAGTGGTTGAGAGTCCACCTGCCGATGCAGGGGACACGGGTTCGTGCCCCGGTCCGGGAGGATCCCACATGCCGCGGAGCAACTAGGCCCATGAGCCATGGCCGCTGAGTCTGCACATCCGTAGCCTGTGCTCCGCAATGGGAGAGGCCACAACAGTGAGAGGCCCGCGTACTACAAAAAAAAAAAGAATAATAAAATGCAAACTAACTAAAAAACAGAACGGTGTATAAAATAAACAATTAACCATCTAATGAGATATTAGTGCACTATCATATCTAAGCCAGCCTAGATTTATATACCTCTTCACACATGAAATATCAATGAGCATAATTTTCTTAATAAAAATCTGGAGCTCAAAAGTCAGCTAACACTAAAAGGAATACAATTAAATTCATCCTGCATAGAAATGAATATAAAAGTTTAATAAGACACTCGCTAAATTTCAGAAGGTAGAAAAATATGCATAACTGCTAATGACTAAAAGTGAAAATAAATAACTGTTTTCGACATTGAGGTAGTTGAATGTGCAGAGTCCTTGGTACCTTATAAATCTAGATAATAAAATGTGAATAAACTATGCATTTTTATGGTCCCTGTCAGCAAGGTATCTAAGCTCTTGGGAGAGATTCTACTTATTTTAAAGCATTTATTCAGATGGATTCCTCCCCCTCTACTTCAGGGATTCTGCATTCTTAAGCAAGGATGGAGGAGAAGGACTTGTGGTCCCATTCCCCAGATTCCCCTCTTCTCTCAAATTTATGGATGCTAACTTCAGAGTGCAGATTCTGATCAGCAGAAACAGAGGGTTCTCTACCACGGCCCAGTTATATCTGGTGGGCCTGACTGGAAGCAAGAGTGTTATTGAATGGGGTGGACAGTCAGGAAAATTAATAAGGATTCTTCTAGCTGACGACATTCACACAGATTTAGCCAATGAATCTTAGAGAGGTCACCCCCCTCTCTGGCTTCAACTGTTATCTCTGCACAAATGTGCTCAAACCTCTCACCTGGGCTCCAGTCCACGTGATACACTCTATCCCCACTCAGATACATCCCACTCTTTCTTTCCCAACTCAACAACACAAACGGGACTCTGTAATTCCCCCTCAAATGCACTCCTGTTCCCAACTCCTCCACCATCCCAGCTTCCAGACCAGAAATAACAAGGAATCCTTCAGTTCTTTCATTTCACATGGAAGTTGGAGAGTCACTTCTCCTTGGAGTGGGAAGGGTGTAGCTGGGAGGAGAGCAGGGGTAGGTTTTACCTGGGAAGCTTCGTCCGTTATTGCTTACTGCCCCCTGGTGGCTGGTGGGAGAACAGCGAGGCGCTGGAGCACAGGCCTCCGAGTAGGCGGGCTCAACTGCCAGGAAGAGGGAGGCTAGGGTTACAGTCACCACGTACTTGAGAGACCAGAGGAAAGAAGAATCAAACCTAGGACAAAACTCACTCAGAGGCCAAGAAAATGACCAAACATGGAGCTTCTGAACAAAGGCTACTACCTGAGCAGAAACCAGAAACAGGGCAAGGTCCCTGGAAAGAGGGGAAGCCTCAGTAAGACCCTAGGACAGACCAAGGGGGAAGTTAAGAATGAAGAGGGATCAGAGGAAGGTCACAGGTCTTACAGGCCAGCTAGTTATTTCTAGCAGAAATAATCCTCATTTGAAGCAGAGGTACAGCACTTTTTACTCGACCTCACTTGGTGTGATGAGAGATTGCAAGATCCCAACACTCTACTTTGGGAAAAGACGGCTTATGGCATCTGTAGCATGCCTGCCAGTGACAGCATGTAAGTCTTTGGACAGAGCTGTGAAGAGAGACTTGCCAAAAGACAAAGAAGGCTCGCTGTGCCCCCCTCTATCCAGCAGGCAACAACAGCAAATAGATGAAAACCACAGGAGATTCTCAGCCATTGCTCTATATTCACTAACGCCTATCAGCCCCCTTGCGGGACTGGTCCTGCAGCTTCACTCTAGCCTCCACCCCGTCATCATCCTTAATCTCTGCCGGTATCATTGCACACCTGGGTTTATTCACAGGGTCTCCAAGATGGTATCTTAGTCCAAAGAGTCCTTAAGTATAGGAAAACGTGCTCAATTTCACTTAAAATAAGAGGAAGTAAGTTAAAACTATGCCGAGATGCCATTTCTCACTTGTCATATTGGTGAAAAATAAGCTTCACCAACACTCTGTTGATGAGACCGTGAATCATGTTGTTGACTGCGTGACACTGTGCATGTCATATTGTTGGTGAGAGTGCAAAACAGCATAGCCTTCTGTAAGGGAAATGGAAAATATTCATTAATCCTTGATCTAGCAATCCCACCCGTAGCAATTTACCCTGAAAAATACATCTCCAATAATATGAGAAACCACAAGCATGAGATTATTGAGGAATTACTGGAGATAGCAAAATATCGGGAACAACCTACATGCCCAGCCACGGGAGAATGGATGAATAAACTATGATGCATATAAACAATGGAAGAGCATGCAGCTGTAAAAAAAAAAAAAACATCCAGGCATACCTGTTTTATTGTGCTTCGGTTTACTGCACTTCAAAGATACTGCAGTTTTTACAAATGGAAGGTTTGTGGCAACCCTGTGTCAATCAAGTCTATTAGCGCCATTTTTTCCAAAAGCATTTGCTCATTTCATATCTCTGTGTCACGTTGTGGTAATTCTCACAATATCTCTAACTTTTATTTATTATTATTATTATATCTGTTATGGTGATCTGTGATCAGTGACCTTTGATGTTACTACTGCTGAAAGCTCAGATGATAGCATTTTTTAGCAACAAAGTATTTTAAATTAAGATATGTACATTGTTTTTTAGACATCATGCTACTGCACACTTAGTAGGCTTCAGCATAGTGTAAACGTAACGTTTACATGCACTGGGAAACTAAAACAACCATGTGGCTCGTTTTATTGCAATATTCTATTTATAGTGGTAGTCTGCAACCAAACCAGTGATATCTCTGAGGTGTGCCTTTAATGAGGAAGATACCTATGAACATATAGATGATTATAGGATGCACTAAGTGAAAACAGTGAGACACAAAATAATGTACATATATAAGAATAAGTTTAATCAGAGAAGCGAGAGAATGCAGAAACAAAGCAAAACAGTCCAACAAGGCTAAATAATAATAGTGTAGTCATTAAGCGTAGTCAAGGACCTTTAGCTCCTCCTCAAGGGCTGTAGATAATATTCTGAGCTGTATCCTGTGAGCTGTCTTCTAGATACTGAAACCCCTACCAGGTGGAAGAAGTTAACTACATGATGACGAAACTGTAGCCATGATATAAGCTGCCACAATTCCGAGAAATGAAAACAAACCGACCCTGGAACTGAAGATTAACCGTACTTCATCAAGATGACGCTGGTCAGACCACTGCATGACCAATTTCAAGATGACTATCAGAGCTGACTGTGCTGTTTCTGCATGTAGTCCCCTCCCTCTGTCTATAAAAGCTCTTGCCCACTGATTGTCAGTGGGGGGAGTCGGCCTTTGGATAGGAGTCTGCCCTCCCCACTGGCTGCCAGCATCCGAAATAAAGCAAACTTTCCTTTCCACCCACTTGCTTCTTTATTGGCTTTTGAGTGGCGAGAAGCTGGACCCCACTTTCGGTAACATCAGTGTAATTTGGAGCAAATGAGTAAACATATTGAAGCTGCTGGGAACCAGGGTTCTCCCCGAGGGAGAAAGGAGATAATGAGGGAGGACAAGGAAGAACCCTGAGGTGTACAATTGGTATTGGAGTTACAGTATGAGCTCATAATGTTTTAAAAAATACGTATTTCCTAGCTCTGTCCACTCAGAGGGTCTATAAGCACACACACACACACACACACACACACACACACACACAGATGTGGTTATGTATGGATATAGCTGTAGATATATAAATATACAGAGATGTAAATATAGAACAAGAAAAAGCTAATGGAACAAAATGTTAACAACTGGTGAACCAAGGTGAAGGGTATACAGGTGTTCACTGTACTTGCAACTTTTCTGAGGGTTTATAGTAGTTGAAGATAAAAATCAAGGGAAAAAAATAGTTTGTCTTTATCATTTCCTCCCATCTGGATTACAAGTTGGTTGCCCTTCTCTGGGCTTTTTCTAGCTCTGGTTTCTCTCTCTTGAGAGCTGGTGACCAGAACTGCCTACAGTAATCCAGGCACAGGAATGCCATCCCTGTAAGTCAGGGTGAGGGGCTTCCAATCTTGTTTCATATACTCCTTGGTAGGATCCTGTAGTACCAGACAGGATCAGATTCTCCAGGTACCAGCTATGGTGACTCCTCGGGCTCTTGCCAAGGATGGAATCAAAGTTTAGAGCCCTCATATGTGAACCACTCCAATCGCTAATTTACAAGTGCATTAAAACTTATTAGCCATTTTTCTGCCCACTTGCGTGAACTCATGAAATCTTTCCATGGACTATCCCCATTTATTAGATTCTCCGCAGCCTAGGAGAATTTAGTATTGCTGATGCACTCAACAAATATCCCCTGAGTATCAGGCACTATTTAGCACTGGAGGTACAGTAGTGAAAAAAGACAAAAGTTTCAGACATAATGGAGTTTATGTTAGTGATGGTAGGTAGATGACAGCAAATAAATAAGTAAAGAGTTGGTGATACAATTGATAGGAACAAAGCAGGCAAGGAGGATGGAGTCTGGGGTGGGGGTTAGGGAGTGGTTTGCAATTTTTAAATAAGACCGCCAGGGAAGACGTCATTGAAAAGGTGACATTTAAGCAAAGACCGGAAGAGGTGAAAAGGTGAGCCACAGTGATACCTGGGGGCAGGATGTTCCAGGAAGTACAAGTATCCTGTGGTGGGAGCCGTCTGGCCTGACTAACAGGAAGCTAGCGGAAGCTGGAGCTGAGTGGCGAGAGTGAGGGAGAGGGGAGAAGGAGACCAGGCCATGAGGGGCGGGGCAGATGGTATTACTGGGCCTTGTAGGTCACCTGTAGGTCATTGTCAGCTTTTGCCCTTGACTTGAAGACAGGAGCCTCAGGAGGGTTCTGGGCAGAGAAGTGACGTGGTCTGACTCACATTTCTAAAGTCTTAGCTAAAGTAAAACTCCTTCCCTGTGTGTTCTCTTTCAGACAATGTTGATTCACGAACGGATCTCTGAGGACGCCTTTTTCTTTCTTCATTTCAAAAGTCTCCTGCTAACTGATAACAGACTCTTCAAATAATAGCTAGAGCCGCCACCGAAGTACCATCACGGTTCTGTCACGGGGTCTGAAACGAGTGATGGCCATTCGTGGGTCTTTGGGGGTCACGCCCACATCTTTGAAGGTGAAAAGAGGCATGGGAGAGATTAGAGGCTATGGAGAAGTGAGAATGAATGTGGGGGACACATAGGCCAGGAGGCCAAGCCTCGTGCTGGGGCGGGGAGCATGCTCAGGGTGGAGACACAATGCAATGGAAGCAAACAGGACTCTGTGATGTTGGGCGAGGGCAGGGAACCAGAGGGTGGAGATGTCCGTGCCCCACTGCAGCGCTGCTGAAGTGGCCACAGCACGTGAGTGACCAGGAGAGAGGCACAGTGCACTCCTCTCAGCTGTCACAGCTTAGAATCTACCACAGGAGTCTTGGTTTCTTCCATTTCCTGAAACCAGCCACTCTGCTGGACATAAACTTTGTGGTCTTTGGCCAGTGAGCCCAAGGCATGACCATCCAGGGAGACCCTCAGCTGGGGTTTCTTGGAGCCCTCTCTGTGGAGCTGGGTGGTCTTGTGTTCAGGTAGGGGTCTCTGGAGAGATGAGGGGTGAGATCTCATCCAAAGGACGGGTCTGAGAAGGGGCCTGGGACTTGGATGCAGGCCTTATCTCTTCCCTCACCACCTCTTACCACAGTGACTGGAGCAGGGACATCACTCTGAGCCTTTCCTCCTGAGCTCCGCGTCTGTGTTCCTGTGTTCCTGTGCTCGCTGCTTTGTGCCCTCCATGGGCAGGTATTTACAGAAGGATGCAGGTGAGCAAGTAAGGGGAGAGGGACCATCAAAACAGAAATACAAGTCCTCCTCCTCTGTCTACCCTCCTGGCCCTTTACGGTTCTTTTTATGACCATTATTTTTTATTAGGTTTTTTGATGTAAAAGGCAAAGAACTGGGACGCTACTGTCTTATCAGACCAATGGCATCAAGACCAGTAACATCAACTGGTTTTATGACACGACAGAGGAGAAACAATCAATGCATAAATTAGAGCTTTTAACATTGTTATCAACTCTGGAGCAGTAGGATTTAGTGACCAGGAGCAGGCCAAGATACGACAAAATTGTAATTGCGAGATAGGAAGTGATAGGAAGTGACACTATTTTTCACAGTCAAATAAAAAGAAGGGAAAGGAGAAAATGAAATGCACAGTCTTTGCCAGGCTAGGTTACAAATTAAAAAATGCCAGGAACTTACGTGATATCGGCATTAGGGTGAAGCCCAAAGACTTCGGGGTTATCTAGGGATGGCAATGACTGGATGTATTCAAAATACTGGTCCAAGGTTTTGCACACGGGGATTTTATACCCGGTATAAAAACAGAATGATGGTTCAAACATCTTCTCACTGAACCAGACCTATATGGGAGAGAAAACAGGAGAAATAAAATTGATGAACATCTAAATGAAAACCCAAAACTGCTACTATCAACGAGATAGGGTCACCTTATTTCCATCTTAATCATTTTTTATATTGGGTTTGAAAGTATCTTAACAAAACCGCTGATAGTATAATTAGACATAGATTAAGAAAAGAGAGAGGCCACAACACAAAAACAATGAAACCCGGTCTTTGTTTAACACCAAAGAAGATACTTCCTAAGGGCGAGGAGGAGAGAGCCAGCCTTGCAAGCCCACCCTCTGCTGAAGTAATCTGATGACCCTCGAGCTCACTTTAAAGAGACGTGGGAATGTACTGCAGAAGCAATAACCAGACACATGAGAGCATATCTGGGCATTTTCACCGCCTCCTTTCTCCCCGCAAACAGGGCTCATGCCCGGGGGCTTATGTTGTGCTCAGTGTGGCTCACAGTGGCACTGAGCACTGCACACAAGCAGGAAAACTTCCTACAAACGTCTCCCTTCCCACCCTGAGCTGGAGAGCTCCCTCTGTTAATTAAGTTATGTCCCTGGACACAAGAACCAGATATATCCAACCATCTTACTGTTTTCCTTAAGACATCCCTTTCTCATTCTATATGAACTGATTATCTGTAAGGTAACAGTGAGAGAACAGATATATATTTGGTGTGAATAGACTTATTCTGAAGAGGAAAAAAAAATGCTGAATGCCTGTGAGCTTCATTTGAGGCAATAACTTCTGTGTCTAACGGAGTGATTTTCCCAGTAGGGAGGGAAATAATGGGATGGTGGGAGGAGCAGAAATGCAGGCAGGATGTCTGAATCACTCAGAGGACTCCACGTGAAAAGAGAGGGGGATCGTGCCTTCCTTCGGTCGGTCACACTTTCTCTAGTATCTTCCCTCCATATCCTTCTTCTTCCAGCTCTTTTTAGGTCCAGTGATTGTTCTGAAATACCCTGTGTACTGGTTTTCTTCATTTTTTACTCATCACAGTTCTATCCTATTCAACTCCTGTCCACAGGCCTTGAGCTTAGAAAAGGAACGGAATGCAAAGATGAGACACACACAGTCCTTTCCTTCAAGGAGCTTGTGACACAGTAGAGAGATAAGCCAGTTACATAATAACCACAAGATAAAGTGCACGAAGGTAAGAGACAGAGGAAATAGAAATAAGCAAAGTACTAAGGAGGCTTAAAGCCAAGAAGAAAGAATAGCCAGATGGATGTCAGGTAAAGCTTTATCTAGGAGGTAAGCCTTGAAGGATAGAATTTTGACAAAGGAACTTGTCAAAGAGACCACACACGCAAAAAAACTGACGCAAAAATGTGAGGCAGGGCTTCCCTGGTGGCACAGTGGTTGAGAGTCTGCCTGCCGACGCAGGGGATACGGGTTCGTGCCCCGGTCCGGGAAGATCCCACATGCCGTGGAGCGGCTGGGCCCGTGAGCCATGGCCGCTGAGCCTGCGCATCCGGAGCCTGTGCTCCGCAACGGGAGAGGCCACAACGGTGAGAAGCCCGCATACCGAAAAAAAAAAAAAAAAAAAAAAATGTGAGGCAGGTTGGGTAAATGATGAAATCACTGTATTTACCCTAAGGTAAATATAATGCAGTGGTAAGAGATCGGACAGAAAAAGGGAAGTGAGGTCACATTGTGGATGACTATGGATATCAGGGTGAGGACTAGTGCTTAACTTAAAAAATGGGGAGCAGTTGAAAGTCATTAAAGAAAAACAGTGCTATGATTTTGGTCATTATTTATAAAGATTAGTTTTTTAGGGATGTGGATGACTAGGGGGGGCAAAGGCCATGGGGTCTTCAGCACACAGACAACAAATGACCACACTGAGTTTTGTGTTGCCAGATGACATATGTGTATAAAAGGAAAATGAAGTTTCCTCTTGTTTTTCCACTACTTTATTTATAAAGTACAAAAGTATAAATTGTAAATCCACAAATAGCTAGACTCAAAAGCACAAAAGTAGTTGAGTTTCACCAAATTTGGAGGACGTTTTTGGTATAATCAAAATACAGAGTATGAAGTCTACATGGAATTACTTTGGGAGACTCTAGAAGGTACCCTACAAAAATAAGCAGTCATCCTCCAAGGACAATGAATAAGGTTCTACAATTGGTTTTAAGGGAGACATACCATAAGATGCTGAGAACAGAGAAAACAAATAAGGGTTCAAAGATAAGCCCCAAATTGAAAGTCATAGGGAAAGAGGATCCCATCTGAAGGCACCGGTTTACAACTGAAGTGATCTTCACTCAGGCAATTCTGGATAACATGGTCGGGGTAAAGGGGCAGCAGAGGACAGGCCTTTGCCTCCCTAGTCATTCACATTCTATGTCTATTTGAAGAAATTTATTAAGCTGAATGTTTACGTTTTTCTATACTGGGCTATCTTACACATTTTTTTTAAAGTAGTTTAAAATTTTTTTTTTAATTTATTAAGCAAATACTAAGTAAAGGTCAATTCCCTTTCCTCATCTTCCTTGACCTCTCTCAGTTGACATTTCTTCTTTCTCAATACATTAAAATACTCGGGGCCTTGTCCTTAGCTTCTTTTTTTTTTTCCCTTCCCTTTCTCTACACTTTCTTCTTAGATGATGATCTCATCTAATATCTTGACTTTAAATGCCATCTGTATAAGACAAATTCCAAATCTTTTTCTCCAGCCCTGAGCTCCACACCTGTAAATCCAACTGCCTTGTTTATCTTCATTCATTCTCTTATTCAACAAATATTTACTGAGCGCCTACTATGTGAAAGATTCCATTCCAGGTGCTGGGAATTTGGTAGTGATGTAAACAAGCAAAGTGCCTGCCCTTATGGAGCTTACAGTCTTGGACAACTGCACTTGGGTGTCCAGTAAGCATCTCAAAGTTTACATGATCAAAACAGAATTCCTAATTTCTACCCCCAGCCAATAAAACTCATTTTTTCCCTGCAGTTCTTTCCCTTCTCTGTAAATAGTCCCATTCTCCATCTAGTTGCTTAGGTCAAAACTAGGAGTGATCCTTGACCAACCCCCTTCCTTCCCCATCAGCATTCTGCTGGTAGTATCCGTACAATATATCCAGAATCTAACCACCTCTCACAGTCTCCAGTGCCAAAACTCCAATTTTAGGTACTTGTACAGTTATTCTAACACAAAGTATGCTTACTAAGACATCTTTTTTTTTTTTCTCTTTTGAACCTCAGATACAGAGGTGAGTTTATCATACTCCTGCATTTTATTATTCTCATGACTCTAGACCCTTTTTATTTTAGTTTCTCCCTCTTCAGCCCTGATATCCACTCCCAGCCTCCTTCCCTTTGAGGGCTTCTGTTTAAAGATATTGATGTACGTCCTTGAATTCACGTATTTATCCTTGAGAAATACACATGCACCACTTTACAGATCTCATTTTATTTTTTAAAGCTCTGCACTCAACACTATGTTCCTAAGATCTATGCATGACGTCATATGGATCATTTCTTCCAAGTGCTGCATTGTATTCCATGATAGGCATCTATAACATTTAACTCATCTATTCCTCTGTGACAGACTCCCAGGTTGCTTTCCACTTCCCACTATCCCAAACAATACTATGAATAATATCTTTGTACATGTCCACAGACTTGTCTGAGAATTCCTCTGGGACATACACTCAAGAGTGGGATACACTCAAGAATGGGATTCTGGTTCAGAGGGTAGTCATATCATACACGCTTCTTTTTTTTTTTTTTTTTTAAATCATCTTAGTTTGGCCATACTGCACGGCATGTGGGATCTTAGTTCCCCAACCAGGGATTGAACCTGCGCCCATCCTGCAGTAGAAGCATGGAATTTTAGCCACTGGACTGCCAGGGAAGTCCCCATACATGCTTCATATGACTAAGTGCCACCGGACTGCACCCTTGAAGGGTGTGCAATAGTATTACATGTGCTCACCCACTATTGCTTATCTATTCTCTTAGGCTTCTTATCTATTCTTTTAGGCTTCTTCGGCCTCACAGTGGATGCTGTAATGCGCTACCAGATCCTTCTCCAGGACCTAGGCACTCGCTCCCCCAGCTGTCTGGAGTACTGGCTACTGAAGGCTCACAACATTGTCCCTCCCAGGAATTGCCCTGGCAGAAAGGAGCTGCCTCAACCAAGATCATGCCCTGGGGGAAGGGATGACCCACAAGCAGATCTCCATCTCAGAGTCTGTTTCTGGAGAACCCAACCTATGATGGTCACCTGCAGCTCCACACACAATATTGTCATGACATTTTTATACAAATCCATTCGTGGGCTTTTTCTAGAAATGTTCTGGGATGTTTACCCAGGATACTTAGTTTCAGTAAATCTTGCCCAATTGCTTCCCCAGAGATCTGTACCAGATCTGCCTCCACACATCCTTACCAACGCTTATCATCCACCTTTCTCCACATTCAGCTTTAAGAAAAACTTGCAAATACTAGTAAGGGTTGAAAAAAAATTCAGATTTCTGGTCAACCTCCAGTTTACCAAAATACCCTCAAAGCTTATGCCTTGTTGTTGAGGTCTTAATTTTGTTAAAAGGGGAAAAAATAATCAAAGAATTAACAACTTAGATCCTAATATAAAGAACTCAGATAACGGTAAAATACTTCTATATCTGATTTTTTTCCGCTCAGGTAATGTATTTTGCTTCTTTAACGTGTAAATGTTTTAGGAATAACTTGAATCCGGTAGATGTACTTATACTATTCACCCTTGATGTGAAAGCCAGAATTGCTAAGAATAATATTCTCTAGAAAATGTTTACCCACATGATATATGCAGATTTTACTGGGAACAGAGGAAAAAATGAACACTTCATCAATTTTCAATTGTCTGTCCTAATGGAAAGAGATGAGAAAACTCAAATTTTGGTTCATTCTCCAATCACTTATCTTGGGGCTTCAAATCGCCCTGAAGCCTTGCAATCAGAGGAAAAGGCAGAGGTATTATGTCCAGTATTTTTATAGGAGGGGAAGTGGGGAGAGACCGTGGACATGAGCAGCTAATCTATACAGGAGAAGATCCATAGACCATTGAGAGTTGACCTTTGCTCTGTCCTGGACCACAAGTAGATTGTTAGTTGGTTTGGTTGGGTTTGGTTTGGTTTGGTTGGCTGATTCTTTTCAGCAGCTCTGCTCTATATTTTTTTTCCTTTTAAGTTTGGCTTACCTGCTACAAACAAAAAATATTCTTGTTTAATAGGAAGGTGCAATGAGATGTACATCCATGCTTTTTTTTTTTTCTAAACTGACTTACTCTAGCGAAGCAATTAAGCAGACGTTTATCAAAGTCATCCGTGACTCTGCCCCCATACTGTACTTCTCCGATCATGTACCGAACAGTACTCCACGACACGCCCTTTAGTAAAAACAGAAAAGGATTTTTCATTGTCAACCCAAACAAATAGTTCTAAACATTTTGGATCTTCCTCTAAAAGAAAGGTCTGGAAAAGGAAGCACTAGCTAGACTGCATTTAAAATTACTCATTATCTTATATTAATAACTCTTTTGCTCTTACATGACTGGAACGGCTATGGTTTGTTCACCAAAGAAAAATCTACAGTACTGAACGTTGGTGAATATATTGCTCATTGATTATTTAAAATAGGGGGAAAAGAAGACTATTTTTCAATCTGTGGATGTAATTGTCTGTAATACTCATTACAGTAATGCCAAGCTGTTAGAGAAGAAAAAAGTCACGTTTAGTGAAGAAAGGAGAAAAATCAAGTAATCAATGCTCTAATATGCTTTCTTAGTAATATATTTTCTGAAACAGTATAAGAACAACTAGAACATTATTCACAAGATTTTTCTACAGTGCAATCCTTTCCTGTTTCATTATGTGAGCTATGACTACATCAAAATATTTATCAATTTCCATAGCAATCTTACACTAGCAATACATTTCAGATAGTAATAGTTTTTTTATTTTAAAAGATGCTTCAATACATTTGGGGTAGGAGAAGTAAGGATGCTTAATTTTTATTTAATTTCTCTTGGTCAAAATTTTATTTTTCAGCTTCATTGCCTTTCAAAGCAACTATTTCAAGGTAACTGTCATTTGTATATACCAAAATGATAAACAGTCCCAGAATACGAACCCATATGATACAATTTTTCATCAAAATGTCCTACTCAATTTAACATCCCTTTGTAATTTCTAAGAAAAATTATGGTTTGATTCTAGATGTCCCCCCTACCCGGAAATAATTCATCATGGCTCACTGTCATCATACTGATACTGCAGAAGGTATGATTATCTTTGAGATCTACTATGAGAAGGAAAAGAGGGAGAGACGACAGGAAACTTGTATTTATTGAGCCCTGATTATGTACCATACACTGTGCTTTCACAAATGCTAGCCCATTTATTCCTCAAGAAAACCATGGCCATTTTATAGATGAGGAAACAGGCTCTGAGAGGCTCATAAAATTCCTCAAGATCATGGAAAAAACAGATTTCCAACTCCTTGCAACACTTGTGTGAAAGGACAACTGGGTTTGTGTTCTTCGCTCGGTGACCTTGAGGAAGTCCCTTGTCTTCTCTTGTCTAGTACGTCATCAGTAAAATGGGGATCATAGTAACACCTTGGGTATCTACCTCACTGAGTTGTGAAAATAAAAACGAGACCCTGCACATGCGAGCACTTTGAAAACTGTGAAGTGTTACACAAGGATCAGTGACCATTATTCAAATCATTGCTATTTATCTGCATAAGCTTAAGTGTCTGTTAAGATGTGACTTAAGGTACAAAAGAACTTTTACATGGGCTGGGAGATATTCTCATTTCTGAGGATTCTGAGGAAGCATGAGTGAGATAAAGGAAGAAAAGTCTGATTTAAGGTATATATTCTCTTGAAGTACACTGTGGCACTTGGATGTGACATGAAGAAGGCTGTGGTGTTTCTCAACACAATGAGTTCCTTTGTCAGGGCTCTGCCTCTGTTGTGCATGTCCTCAGGAAAGAGAGAGATTGGGTGGAGGGGGACACAAGTGTGAGATGGAGAGTCCCAGTGTGCTCCTATGGGCAGTAGGGGTGTGAGTGGAAATGGCTGGACCAGTAAACAGGTGATTGGAATGATTGGTCTCCTTTGGGAGAGCTGGGGGGAACCTCAGCAGAGCCACTGCATATCCCAGACTGGGAATGTCTGTAGAACTTTGATTTAAGGATGGCAATGAAGACAGAAAAAAGAAACAATTTCACTCACTTTCTTAATATCGCATTCATCAAGGTGATTCTGAATAAACTGAACGCTGGCTGAAAAGTCAGCAGAATTGAATTCATAAGGAATATTCCATCCTAAGGGACCAAATTTGCGTCGCTCCTTAAAAACAACAGAGAAAAGTAATTGAGCAAGAGTTTTAAATTGTATTGCAGCTGATACCTGTTTTTATTATTAAAACATAAAGTACAGTAAAATTAAGGCACGATATTGAAATAAGTTGACATCATAAAAGAACAGTATATGATTTTGGATACAGTAACAAATAGAGATATTACTCCTTGGCTCTAGAAGGCTTTCAAGAGCAAATCTCCAAATATTTGCCAAATTGGAGTTCTTGGGTTTAAAAAGTGTAGGTCTCCATTGTCAACTCAAAAAGTGCAGTAGGTGCTCAATAAAAATCTGTTGAATGAATTAATTTATTCTAAACTGGACTGTTGAAAGTTTCAAATGTTAAATGCAAGGGTTTGAATTTCAGTTTCTTAAGGTGAATGACTTAAGCACTCAAGGGCATTTAGACTTCCTGCTAGTTTCACTTTGTAATCTTGCAGTTTCAGATTTTGCAAACTAAACATTTTCTATGGTAAAACATGACATCTCTCTCTCTTAAAACATTCATATTGCCTTCATTTGTCTCTCCTGTGAAACAGCGGCTGTTTCAAATCACCAAATTACTCATAAATAATCAAATGAGGCTCAGGCCAAATGACTCAATTGCTTTGATATTCTGGAGACCATTTTAAAGGTATGTGAGTGTTAGAACTGATATTTCCAGGCCGTCATCACCTAGTACACAACACGGATTAACTCAAACATTACCATACCATCAGCTTGCCCTGCCTCAGCACACAATCAGTCTCTCTAAGAAAGGTCCAATTATTTATTCAGGTTAGCTCCCAGAACTTTGACCCTGGTGCCTCTCCATATGGAGAGTAGAATTCTAACACATCTATGGGAAGATGTAATTCTACTTCTCTACCTCTAAATGTATACTAACTTTTCTCTCTTTTGCCTTCCCTAACCCAACACACACACACACAAACACACACACACACACGCACCACACACTGTTTTCACAAGCCATCCCAATACTTCTTCTTGCAGCTGTTCCATGCTTTAGATCTTGAATAACACTACCATTTAAAGGAATCTAAATGAATTGCAGTTTGGACAAATTCATGGACAAGTCAGAAAAGAAATTGAGATACTGAGAAGCTTTAGTTACTGATTTTTTTAGGATATGCTTTTAAGATTTTTTTATATAAATTTATTTTATTTATTTTTGGCTGTGTTGAGTCTTCATTTCTCCATGCGGTCTTCCTCTAGTTGCGTTGAGCAGGGACTACTCTTCTTCCTTGCAGTGCACGGGCTTCTCATTGTGGTGGCTTCTCTTGTTGCAGAGCTTGGGCTCTAGAGCACAGGCTCAGTAGTTGTGGCGCACGGGCTTCGTTGCTCCACGGCATGTGGGATCTTCCTGGACCAGGGCTCGAACCCATGTCCCCTGTATTCGCAGGCAGATTTTTAACCACTGTGCCACCAGGAAGTCCTCTTTTAAGATATTAAATAAAACATCAAAATTAATTTGGGTCCAGATGTCCACCCTGGGAGGTCAGACTGAGGGCAAACAACCCTTAAAAATGTCAACTACTGGGCTTCCCTGGTGGCGCAGTGGTTGAGAGTCCGCCTGCCGATGCAGGGGACACGGGTTCGTGCCCCAGTCCGGGAAGATCCCACATGCCGCAGAGCGGCTGGGCCCGTGAGCCACGGCCGCTGAGCCTGCGCGGCCGGAGCCTGTGCTCCGCAACGGGAGAGGCCACAACAGCGAGAGGCCCGCGTACCGCAAAAAAACCAAAAACAACAACAACAAGAAATGTCAACTACTAGCGTTATTTCTAGAGCTGTTCTTCTTTAGGTTAGGCTGTCAGGTGTTGGACATTTGCATGGCGTGACTTCCCACTCCTTAGCTAATTAGACCAAAGGTGAGCAATCAGCCTAAGAAGAGCCAACAGTATCCCTTCTCCCAGGAATTTGGACTTAGAGTTCAGAACAGGTATTCAGAGTTTGTCCTAGTCAGAACTTAAACCAGAGAGGTTTGTAAACTCAGGAGCTGTGAAGAACCATCTTCCACCTTGAACACAGAGAAGATTAGGAGGAGCCACGGGGTTGGGAGGAGGCCTTGACAGGAGGAGACATAGCTCCCATTTTTGTCTCCCCTTTTGTACCTGCGCCTCGGGAGACGGATCATGGTTGTCTAATGAACAAACATGTGAGTTGATTATTATCAGCATGAAAGGCACCCTCTCTCACTCTCCGGAGGGTCAATTAGGAAGCTGACGTGTGGTTTTGAATTTCTTGCATGGGTCCCAAGAAGCACTATGGTGAACCTCCTCCAGGTTGCTCTAGGAGCAAGGGGGGCCTGGAGGGTCTATGGGGTACTAACACGAAAATCCGTTCAGCTAACACTTGAGGCTCTGGGATTTCTTCCACCTTGAGGGCTTTCAAAGAGAAGAATGCTAACCACTTACGAACCAAACACAAATGTTTTCCCATTTTTTCAAAAAAGAGAATCAACTCTAAAACAGTTTTACCTGTTTTGACTTAGTTTTTAAAATTTACTGTTCAATTAGTAGGAGACTGAATGAACAACAATTCTTTCTTTCCAATTACTGAAGCTGCTTAAATTGGCTCTGTGGAAACACTCCCGTTTACATGCACTGAGCAATTGCAATTCAGTTGCTCCTTAAAATGTGATCTTTGAAAATTGCCCTAATGCTGAGGTTTGCTTCATTTTATGTTACTATCAATTTTTATTTAAAATGTTCAGTTTTTAGGTTGGTTCACTAAAGTCATAAACTGTTTAACTCCTTTTAGAAAAAAAGACAAAATGTGGTGTCTTTTCTTTCACAAATGAGGTCATTTCACTTTCTTGCTATTTTTTTTTTTTTTTTTTACTCACTGACCCCTGTAAGTGACAATAAAGAAAAAAACAACCCCTAAGTATCATCTTGGAATAATATCAGGGTAGACTCAAACCACTGGGACCTAAGACCTCATTTGGAAGCTCAAAAACAGAGGACTTTGCTAGAATTTGGAATATTTGGCATATTGAATCTCTCCAATCCAATTAGTATTTTTGAAACTATAGGATGAGTCTTATGTTTAGAAAAATATTAGGATGAGTCCAATAATAGAAAAATATTAGAATCAGTGCATTTTCAAGAAGTTTTAATCTAGTTGAGAAAATAAGACAAAACAGGAAAGGACAACAGGGTACTAAATATAATTAACTGTCAAAATTTCACAGGTGATAAGCTTGAAGAAGACATTCAATCAAGGGCTCCTGGGAAGAATGAAACTGAAGCTGGTCTTTGAAAAGAAGGGAGAAAAGAATCCCAGACTTAGCAAAGGTCAGGAGCAAAGACAGGAATGCAAAGTTCACGATTCAGCCAGAAGGAGGCTGCAGGACTGTGCCACTGCAGCAGAGGACAACCTCTGGTGAGTAGCTGGAACTACATCCCCACGTGATGATTCAGGGATGAAACATAGACAGATTTGATGTTAGGAGAAAGAGCTAAAACCTGACTCAACAGAAGGGGGTTATTATCCATTATTAAGTTGGAGATGATGATTTTAGGAAGACTAGTCTACTCCCTGCTAGACTGAACCAATAAGCTTCCTTCTTTTTATTCCAAAGAATATATAAAACACAACTACTAGTGAAATATGGAAAACTTGGAATACTCCTTAGAACACCGAAGAGAGGCTGTTCAATGGAGTCATCATTTTAATGATGTCAAAGCTATTTCCAGTTTTATGTTAGAATCTACCTCAGTCCAATGATCCCCCGCCTCCCAGTCCAGCGCAGATTCACTTCAGTCCCATCTTTAAAACAAAGCTCTCTGTGGAGCATCACACCTATTTATTTAATAACTGGAGTTAGCATAAGATGAAAAATGCAATCTATACTAGACAATATAAGGGAAACTTGAATAGGTAAAAATAATTAACAGAAATGGTCAGAACCACTGGGAAACACTACAGAGGTACGTGTAAAAGATCTTCTTAAAAATCTGTATCATGTTACTGTAATTATTTTGAAGAGATTTGCACTAAGAACTTTATAATCACACCTCCCCAAAGAGAGAACTGTTATAAACAGTATTAAATTTGAAGGGAGTGTTTGTCAAGGCTTAAACCTAAAAAATATGTCAGAGGGGCTTCCCTGGTGGTGCAATGGTTTGGAGTCTGCCGGCCGATGCAGGGGACACGGTTCGTGCCCCGGTCTGGGAAGATCCCACATGCCGCGGAGCCGATGGGCCCATGAGCCATGGCCGCTGAGCCTGTTTATCCGGAGCCTGTGCTCCGCAACGGGAGAGGCCACAGTGGTGAGAGGCCCACGTACCGCAAAAAAAAAAAAAAAAAAAAAAAAATATATATATATATATATGTCAAAGAAGTAAACACTTTTCTGAATGAGGAACTGTTAACAGTGGTACTCTCTGAGCCCCATAGATATGGTCATTTTTACTAAATATTAAACAAATATTTTAAGAGCCATGGTAAAATTTCCGAGTTTGCAACTGCCAGTGCAGGCCCTTAGAACTCCTAATCAAAGATTCTTGCAGTAAACCTCACAAAGCTGTGTATAAGCCATAAGAAAAGTCCCAAATGTGGGCTTCAATGTGGGTGAGCCAAGGTGAGGGGGAGAAATATCCAAACCATGAAAAGGTCATAAAAATGACTAAAGACTCCTCCCTTAAGGGCAGTGGCTCTTTGGGAATTATTCTCCACGCTCACTGCATATTAGAATCACTTGGGAAGTTTTTAAAAGGTCTGAGCTCTTCACGCCGATGCCTCCTCCAGGGGATTCTGAGGCCCAGGCAATGGCTGAGGACCACTGCTTAAGGTGCTCACGGGTCCAATGTACTGCACTACAAGGGGCAGTATATTGACTATCAATAGGAACAAAACAGGAAACATTATTGTGACCTGCAGGAGGTATTGGGAGGAGACTACAAATGGAATTGTTGAAAAACTGTTGAATTTCAGAAGACCAAAACTTTGGAGGAAGGCATATTTAAAATTAAAATCCTGAAGGGTGAGTGTGGGCTTGCTCTGAAGGCCAGAACAGTGCTACACTGGACTTTCTGGCAAGATGTAGAGAGAGAATATTGAGGCCAGAGGGAAGTTTCCCCCTAGAGTCATCTTCAAGAGGATGCGGGAGGACTTCTCTGGTGGTGCAGTGGTTGAGAACCCACCTGCCAATGCAGGGGACATGGGTTCGAGCCCTGGTCTGGGAGGATCACGCATGCCGCAGAGCAACTGGGCCCATGAGCCACAATTACTGAGCCTGCGCTCTAGAGCCCGTGAGCCACAACTACTGAGCCCATGTGCCACAGCTGCTGAAACCCACGCGCCTAGAGCCCGTGCTCAGCAACAATAGAAGCTGCTGCAGTGAGAGGCCCGCACGCAGCAGCGAAGACCCAACACAGCCATAAATAAATAAATAAATAAAAGAGGATGCGGGAAATGTTCTCAGAAGTAGTGGCCAAATAAGCGGAGGCATGCCCCATGGTGCTGGGGATGAAAGGTTCCCACGGGGAGGGCAGGGGGGCTGCCTGGCCGAGGCAGAGACATCAGCCGACTGCAGCAAGAGCGGCCGCTGCTACAGTAACCTCCTGGCCAACGTGGAGGTCGAGCTCCTGGAGGAGAGGGGAGGGAAGCAAGGGGGGAGTAGGAAGCAAGCAGAGCTTAGTGCAGAAGTGGCTGGTGCAACTATGCAGGTTGCCATGGCAGCGCACCCCCTTCTACTGGGTAATCCTGCTCCCATCCCAAGACACCTTCCACCACTCTTCTGCCCAAGATTGTCCTTGACCAGCCAAATCTACTTCCCCTTCTTATAGGAGAGGAGGGATGCTCATTTTGTCCTCTGCAACAAGAGTAGGGTCCACATAACACGTGATGCTCTTGAGCTGGAGTGAGTTGATGGCATGATGCCAAACTTTGATTCAGCAAGAGAAACACATTGGAGGGCAGGCAGGGGATGGTTATTTTACCACTCGCTCCTGCATTCTCATGTGTTATGGATTCCAGCATGAACCCCTTGTAACCGAGCAGGAACCTCTGAGGCCTTCCCAGGATAGAACCCCCCACCCATGTCCTCCACCTGCCTACTGTCTGTAGAAAAACTTCAGTCAAAGAATAAATTTAATCAGAGAGGTGAGAAAATACAAAAAGAAAAGAAAAAACAAGACCAAATAATAATACTTTAGTCGTTAAACAAAGTCAAGGACCTTTATTTCTTCCTCAAGGACTATAGATAATATTCTGAGCCATGTCCTTTGAGCTGTCTTATAGATACTGAAACCCCCACCAGGTGGAAGAAGTTAACTGTATGTTGCCCACAAGCACATAGACCCCAGACCAGCTGGAACCAGACGATTGATGATGCTGACTCCCAATTACCTACCTCACCACCAACCAATCAGAAGAATGTGCACGAGCTGACCATGCCCTGTTCCTCGAACACTATAAGACTCCTCACCACCCCTCCAGGGTGGTACACACAGCTTTGAGGGCATTAGCCTGCTGTGGTCCCCTCTGCCTGACAAAGCAATAGAGCTATTCTTTTCTACTTCACCCAAAACTCTATCTCCGCATTTCTACTCAGCAAGGGTGAACAGGGCCCGAGTTTCGGCAACACTCTCCCCAGCCCAGAAGCTTCATATTATGTTACATAAACCAATTCCTTCTTCTTTTTTTCAGTCTCTGCATGGACAAAAGTATATACATCGTGTTTGTATAAAGCAAGGGATGTCCAGGTAAATTTGGAGGAATCAATTCATCGAAAAGACTTGTATGCAGAAAACTATAAGACACTGATGAAAGAAATTAGATGCTACAAACAGATGGAGAGATATACCATGTTCCTGGATTGGAAGAATCAACATTGTGAAAATGACTCTACTACCCAAAGCAATCTACAGATTCAATGCAATCCCTATCAAACTACCACTGGCATTTTTCACAGAACTAAAACAAAGAATTTCACAATTTGAATGGAAACACAAAAGACCCCGAATAGCCAAAGCAATCTTTAGAACGAAAAAAGGAGCTGGAGGAATCAGGCTCCCTGACTTCAGACTATATTACAAAGCAACAGTAATCAAGACAGTATGGTACTGGCACAAAAACAGAAAGATAGATCAGTGGAACAGGATAGAAAGCCCAGAGATAAACCCACGCACATATGGACACCTTATCTTTGATAAAGGAGGCAGGAATGTACAGTGGAGAAAGGACAGCCTCTTCAATAAATGGTGCTGGGAAAACTGGACAGCTACATGCAAAAGAATTAAATTAAAACACTTCCTAACACCGTACACAAAAATAAACTCAAAATGGATTAAAGACCTAAATGTAAGGTCAGACACTATAAAACTCTTAGAGGAAAACATAGGCAGACACTCTATGACATAAGTCACAGCAAGATCCTTTTTGACTCATCTCCTAGAGAAATGGAAATAAAAACAAAAATAAACAAATGGGACCTAATGAAACTTACAAGCTTTTGCACAGCAAAGGAAACCATAAACAAGAAGAAAAGACAAGCCTCAGAATGGGAGAAAATATTTGCAAATGAAGCAACTGACCAAGGATTAATCTCTAAAATATACAAGCAGCTCAGGCAGCTCAATATCAAAAAAACAAACAACCCAATCCAGAAATGGGCAGAAGACCTAAACAGACATTTCTCCCAAGAAGATATACAGATTGCCAACAAACACATGAAAGGATGCTCAACATCACTAATCATTAGAGAAATGCAAATAAAAACTTCAATGAGATATCACCTCACACCAGTCAGAATGGCCATCATCAAAAAATCTACAAACAATAAATGCTGGAGAGGATGTGGAGAAAAGGGAACCCTCTTGCACTGTTGGTGGGAATGTAAATTGATACAGCCACTGTGGAGAACAGTATGGAGCTTCCTTTAAAAAACTAAAAATAGAACTACCATACGACCCGGCAATCCCACTACTGGGCATATACCCTGAGAAAATCATAATTCAAAAACAGACATGTACCACAATGTTCATTGCAGCTCTATTTACAATAGCCAGGACGTGGAAGCAACCTAAGTGTCCAACAACATATGAATGGATAAAGAAGAGCTGGCACGTATATACAATGGAATATTAGCCATATAAAGAAACGAAATTGAGTTATTTATAGTGAGGTGGATGGACCTAGAGACTGTCATACAGAGTGAAGTAAGTCAGAAAGAGAAAAATAAATACTGTATGCTAACACATATATATGGACTCTAAAAAAAAAAAAAAAGGAAAGTTCTGAAGAACCTATGGGCAGGACAGGGATAAAGACGCAGACATAGAGAATGGACTTGAGGACACTGGGAGGGGGAAGGGTAAGCTGGGACAAAGTGAGAGGGTGGCATGGACATATATACACTCCAAATGTAAAATAGATAGCTAGTGGGAAGCAGCTGCATAGCACAGGGAGATCAGCTCGGTGCTTTGTGTCCACCTAGAGGGGTGGGATGGGGTGGGGGGAGACGCAAGAGGGAGATGTGGGGATATATGTATATGTATAGCTGATTCACTTTGTTATACAGCAGAAACTAACACACCATTGTAAAGCAATTATACTCCAATGAAGATGTTAAAAAAAGAAAATCTGGTACTTGACTATTATATCCAACACTAGAAAAATATAAGCCACAATCTGTCTATTCAGAACAGTCCTTCCTGTAACAGTTGCGTGTTAAACTCTAATGTGTACACGAATCACTCGGGCATCTTATTACAATGCAGAATCTGATTCAGTGGGTCTGGGCGGGGCCTGAAATCCATCTCTTACACGTCCCCAGGTGATGCAGATGGCGCTGACCCAGGACCACAAGCTCCTAAAGAATTCCAGATTTTTCTATCAAGCTGGCTTTATCCTAACCAAGAAAAGAATATGTTTAGGCAATATCACAGTAAACATTTCTGAAACTGATAAAACTAGAACCGAGGGGAAAATGCTTGAATTATCTGCACTCCTTGTATAGTCATAGAACTGGACAACAGAATGTTAGAAATGGGAAAAGTCTTGAAAGATCACCTCCTTCTGCCTCTAAACACACAGATGGGGAAACAGAAGCCTCGAGAGGGACATAACTTGACCAACCTTACGTAGCTAATTGATGTCACAACAAGTCTAAAATCCAGGCTTCCTGACTCTCCGTAAAGTGCTCTTTCTAACACACTATGATTGGATTTTAAGAGATCTTTGCAACCTTTTTTTTTTCATAGACATGCCGCTGTTAGCTTCACGGCCTTAGCAGTGGAGATTTTTTTCTGTTTTAACCCAAATACAAGCCACTTTAAGTGCAAGCACACTTCGGCCCCATGACTGGCCCATGGTCCTGTTCTTCTTTTTAACCCTTGGATAATGGCCACTAAAAACACAGATTGCCATGTTGACCATATGGAAAATACCCCCCAGTCATCTGTCTGTGATAAGCACAGTGGAAGAGTTGAATCATCACTACTAGGAAAAGAATCATAAAATTTATTATTTGTAAATTGGGCTTTAAATAACAGAGTTTAAAGCAATATTTGTATTAGAGTGTGATAAGGCCTAGCAAACCCAACAATTCCCAGATAAGAACATATGAAATCAGCTTCAGTGACTTGAAAGCTGTACTTTACAATCAATCCAAAGGCCACAATGGAACTTAGCAAAAATAACCAGCCGCTAAGCGTTTAACCTGATTTTAAGTCTCTCAGAGTTGGGGGACAGATAAACACCAGCTGTCCCCTCTAAACAGCCCTCTCTGTTGGGCAGCATGAAACCTGGTAAAGTGGTGGAGCCAAGGAACCTATGGGTAAACACGCCCAGTATTTTCTGGGGTGGGCACCAAATTCCCCTCCACCTTTGGGCAGGGTGGGTAGAGATGAGGCCAAGCTCTGCCGGCTGCTGTGCACAGCTGAACCATGACTCCTGGTTTAAACCAGTTGATTCATTTTGTCCTCACTCCAACCTCAGGGAAAGAAGAAATGTAGGAAAGAGTTAAAGGAGTCCCTTTATCTCTCTGTGAAATCAAGGAGTGAATCAAGTACATTAAAATTATACAGCTTTCAAATACAGAACAAAATACAAAATTCAAATATAGAACAAAGCAATAACAAAACGAAAATAATCCCATAGAGATGTTGCTGGGCAGCCATAAAATTATTAAATGACTATATAAGTACACAGTAAAAGCAAAGAACAAACAACGTGAAGAAGACAGGTGACCCTTGTGACTCCTCTTCCCAACACCACCACTTCTGTCACCGGTGGGAGGAGGGTTGAAACATACTTTTATCCAGGGCAGACAGCGTGGGGCTTGACTCCTAGATCTACTGTTTAGAGAGGAACTTAACCTCTCTGAGTCTCAATTTCCTCACTTGTAAGATGGTGATAAATCCTACCTTGAAAGGTGGCTGTTAGTATTACATGAGATGGTGTACATAACATTCCTGGCCAGCACAGGCACTTTCAAGACCAAGCTCCTATCACAGTAATCCGTTTGTTCATCCCACAAATATTTATTGAGCTCTGGCAATGCCCCAGCTGCTGCTGTCACAGGGGGAGACCCAGCAGTTACAAAAGAACAAAGTCATTGCCCTGGAGAATCTTATACTCTAGGGGCCAAAGTGGGGGTGTGGCGGCAGGAGGACACATAAATACATAAACAAATATGCATGTCCTGTGCCAGGTGGGGAAAAGTGCCATGAAGGAAAAAGAAAGCGAGGTGAGGAGAGCAGACAGTGCAGCAGAGAGGCAAACATAACATCATTAGCATCCTCTAAATGTGCAAACTGCTCTCAGAAGTTACCTGCACAGTGGAGTGTAGAAATGCTACAGTGTAAAGCATTGGCTTCCACATGGGTAAATTACTGATATCCAGAAGGTCTTGATTAATTCCAGCAAATGTTCTTTTCAAACCTGCGCGAACGCCTTGGGGTGGCTCATTAGTGAATTTGAGAGAAGTCTGTCATAAAAAGCAAATAGTAGTTTTGTTTCTATAAATTACCGTGAAGAATAAAATAGAAATTACAACACATCGGCCAACAATATGCTTATGGTACATAAATGGGCACCCTGTAAGCTACTTACATTGATCAGAGCTAAAACCCAATAAACTAATACTGAGTCTTATAACTCTTCTGTGGGAATCTTTACCATATAATCTTGATAATTATAGTCAAGATTTTGACGATAATGGCATAAGATTTTGCAACGCAGCTTCTACTGGACCAGAAAGCCCTGTTATGTTTGCCATCTTTCCATAATAATATTTGTGCCATCTTTATTTGTATAACTCTCAAGGAAAGGATACTTATCTCACAGTAACAAACCTGAAGCAATGTAATGGGAAACCGATTGTGGGGCTCGGTAGTTAGCCACACTCGGAAAGTATCATTGCTGGCATCAGTGGTAGTTAATGTCTCTAGCAATTCTTCCATGAATTCTAGGCCAAGGTGACAATTCTGCAGTAATACCCAGCCACCCTGTATTCAAAAATGATTTCATATTAATTCCTTATAACTTTTTTTGCTATGACTTTAATAAAACAAAACATACAAACAAATTTTTTGAAACTTTTACTCAGGGCATAAGAATACTCTGTTTTGAGCACATATATTTTAATGAAATTGTTATATGTCAGTACAATCTTCTTTTTTCTGTTAGTTGTAAAGCTGGTTACTTGGAATCAAGTGGATTCAAAATGATTGTATCCTGCCACCCCTGGTTTAGAAGGGAACAAAAGTTAAAATTTGAAGCCAGACTTGTTTAAGTACAGTGTGTGCACCATCTAATGGTGGGAATGGGTATTTTGGAATTTGTAACTTAAATTGTCCTGCCTAGGGTAAATCAGAAGGGACTCACCCCGAAACCAAGTTGTCCACTGTCACAAAGAGAGATACACATTACCTCATGAAAGTTGGAGGTGTTGACGAAAATTCATTAACAATCAAGTTAGGAAGAAAAGAGAGAATTTTATTTGAGCCAAACTGAGGATTATAGCCTGGGAGACAGAAGCTCTGAGACCTGTCTTGCCTGTTACAAGTCAAAGGCAGAATCATATACATTTTCGAGACAAAGGATCATACATCAAAATGACATGCTGACATTTCACATGAGGTTCACCAAAGATACACAGTCCAGGTACACATACAAAGCCAGTAACAAGTCACCATGACTCCCTGCAGAGTTGGAAAAGCATGCTAATCTTTTAAGAAGTTACCTGGCTAGCGTCAGAAAAAAGGGAAAAAAAAATTGATCTTTGCATTCGAGCAAGCATTCCCACCTTTGAGGAGGTCTGGTTAATGCATGATGCAGATGTACATTGTACACTAAAAGGGGAGGGAGGAGGCCCAAATGAGCAGAGAGAGAGAATTTTATGCTTAAGTTTTCTTCTCCTGACTTAAAATACCAATTTTATTTCACCAGAGGCAATAAAATACATTTGGTGGCATTTGCTACCATAATATTAAACCTTATTCTTTGCCATCACTCCTCCCAGATACTCCTGAAACCACAAAACTTTCTAAGCACTATCTAAATACTTGATAAAAGCTTCTTTAACAATGTACTTCACATGACCGTCACAGTTCTATAAGAACACAGTTTATTAGCCAGACAATATCTTGATATATAATGAGATCAGATAAATACAGCTACAAATCATAGAACTTAGTGTATATATGGTAAGGCCTGTATATACACCTTCTACTGCAAGAGAAAACAGAACTCAGACTGGCTTAAGCAGCAAAGGGGACTTGTTGGTCTAGACAACTGGGGTGTCTAGACCAAGATGGACTTCATGGTTGGTTTGTGTCATCGTGGATCCAGTTACTCTCTGATTCCCTGCTCTGCATTCCACCGTGTCAGCTTTATCCTAAATCTTTCAAGTGGCAGTGTGGCTGTACCTACTCATGGGTTATTGTTGTTGTTTGTTTGTTTGTTTGATAACGCCATTATTATCAATATTTATCCTACCTTGAGACAGAACATGGAAGTTATAAAAGCTAATATTCCAAAGAAGGTTTTAATGTGAATGCTGTACCAAATTTAGAAGTTTCTCACTCGTGGAAACTAAAGAACTTATTTAAGGCCCAAAGTCAAACTGTCAAATCACTCAATAGAGTGAATTATTTGATCTGAGTAAAAATAATTATATATAATTTCTTCAATATACATAAATTAAATACAATATATTATTGAATTTAATTAAGTGGTAAAGATTAAGGCTTGGCGCACTTGAGAATTAACGACTAGCCTGAAACTTTGATGAACCAAGCAGAGTTTTAGCCCATTAACCCTCTCCAGTCATTAATTCCCAGGGAAAAGCTGCACCACAGTTGCTACAGACGTTATGAGATCAAAAGCTTAAAAATAAACCAAGATCTTATTTTATTTTTATAAATGGCGCAATTTCTTACTGCTGCTGAAATTGCTATCTACCAACCATTTCTAGAAAATTAATGACCTATGTATTTATTAGGTGTGATGAAAAATAGTTCTCAACATTCCATCCAGCTTGCAATTTTCAATAAAAACCATTATCAATATTTAAACATAACACCCTCAAATATTTCTTATTTGCCTGAAACTATCCATTAATGAAAAACGAAAGTCTCACTTTAACTGAAATTTGACTGTCTCAATCTGTCACTTCTTAAGCACTATCTATTAATATTGAACATGACATTCCAAGACTGCTAGAGCTGCATCCTTTAGGAACCGGAAAGTGTGGCTGCCAAATTATCAAAAAATATTTAGTGAAAATAAAATGGAGCATATGCTATAGAAAATGGAACAAGTATTTTGTGGGGATGTCAGGAGCAAACTAGCTGGAGGCTTAAAATTTGTAGGAAATCAAAGGTTGACTCTATATACATAAATAAAAATGAAAAATAATGATTGAGCATCACAGGTAGAATGCTTTACCCATCACTGTGTTGGTCCTAAGTAGACCAGATGGCCAGAGGAATAATATCAAGAATGTTGCATGAAGAGTAGTTGTCCATTGCTACATACCTGCTGCATTGACATCTGAATCAGCTTTCGAGCATGTACTTCTTGTCCTTGCCCCATTGAGATAGTTCTGCATTCTGTAACACAGAAGGATCACTATGATAAAACATAAATTTTATAACAGGATTGGGACAAAAAATTAATTTCTGAATGGTCATAGCCTCCCTCCTCCGTGACTTCTAAGAAGACTTTGTTATTCAAACAAGTCTGGCTTTCAGTTGTGTTGATGAGAGAAATAAGTGGAGCAGAAACTGGAACGGGAAGGACAAGGAAAGAGAGACAAAAGGCACAAGGCAGGTCTTTTAGAGAGTTCTGGGGTCTTTGGAGATAACGAGGAGATAGATTGATGGGGGAGAGGCAGCTATAATGCTATCATAGGCATTAAGTGGGAAAGAGGATTTTTGAGTCTTGCTAAATTTTTAAATTAAATTATATTGGAGTATAGTTGCTTTACAATGTTGTGTTTGTTTCTGCTGTACAGCGAAGTGAATCAGTTATACATATACATATACCCGCTCTTTTTTAGACTTCCTTCCCATTTAGGTCACCACAGAGCACTGAGTAGAGTTCCCTGTTCTGTGTTTTGACTAGAATTTTTTTTTTTTTGGTGTTTTATCAGATGCTTCAGTAAAGATTTAGTTGGCTTTTTATTCTTTTACAACGTCAAGTTTGCAGTGTTTTGTCTGTCTGTCTGTTGGAGTTTTGTTTGCATATTTGTCCATTTTCCAAGATGGAACTTGTGGCAGCTTAGCCCCATGAGGGCTACATTCAGGGATAACTGCTCCTCAGGATTCAATCACCATCTTGTAACTGAGCATGAAGAAAAAGTGGAGACCGCTCCAAGATTAGAGGTGTGATTATAATCCAGCAGAATATACACTATATAGGCTTATTAGTGAATTTGATGTTCCAGGCAGAGAACCACACTTGTGCCTGTCACATGAATTCACTAAATTGCAGAAGTCTCTAAATAATGTTTGTGAAACTGGAATTGGAAATTAACTTTTAAGCAAGTCTTCGTGGACCCAGGTCTTCTTGAATTTTAGAGGCATGATCTCTAGATCTCTAGAGGCACAGGGAAAGGAGGTCAATGGAGACATTGTGAAGCAGTGTATGCTTTTGCCCTACTCTACTGGAGGAGCCTGAATCCTCAGAAAAAAGGGCTGCTGTAGCTGGGCAAACAATGAGGCTGATTTGGAAACTTTAGAAGTTACAGAGGATGAGAGAAATTCACAGGGTGGAGTTAGAAGTATGTCAGGAACCAGAGAAGAAGTTGCCAGGGCACACCATTTAAAATATAGCACCATGGGGTTAATGGCCAGAGATTCTGTGAGGGTTCGCAGGGTGCAGCATTAGGATTTTTTGTGGACTCAGGGTCACAGGGTGGAACTCTGCAGTGGGTGCCTGAGAGAGGATGGCAGAGCCCTGCTTGAAAAACTGGGAACTGCAATTGTCCAGAGGTCACTGAACAAAGCTGGATTTTCCCACCAAAGCCCTCATGAATGTCTCCTGCTCAAGGGGAACCAGGCACTGCTCCCAGGGCATCTGAGAAGAATCCACACACCCTATAATAGGAGAAGGAAGGAGAGGTGGAACTTGAAAGGGAGGAGCCTCCAAATTGTACAAAGAGATAGAGCCCCTCTTGTTTCAGAAGAACCCACAAATGTTAGGTAGGTCAATGGAGGAAAGTTTGATAGGGACAAAAATTATTAACATGTGAGCATGAGCCACAATCTATCTCCCCTGTCCTTCCAACTCTTCTGAAATACACCTTTTAAAAGGAAGAACTGTTTTTTGTTCAGGTGGCCTGAGTTTCTTATCTTGACCTGGGTAAGTGGTCAAGAGGAGACTTAGAGGCATTCCTTCAAAACAAACCCAGAATCTGACCACTTCTGGACATCTACACTTTTAGTCCCCGGTCCATCACCTCTTGCCTGTATTCTTGCAGTAGCCTACTAACTGGTTACCTCTCTCCCACTCCTTTTCTCTACTAGTTATTCTTCCCACGGCAGACAGAGGAATTCTGTCGAATCCTAAATCAGATTACGTCCATCCTCTGCTCAGAAACATCCGATGGCTTCCCATTTCATTCCGCACAAAATCCAGAATCCAACTCAAATTCTTACCTCTAAGACCCTACACAATTGGCTCCCACTGCTACCGCACTCTACACACACACATACACACAAACACACACTTTTTAGGATCTCACCACCATTCATTCACTCTTCTCCAGCCACACTGGCCTCCTCCCTCCTCCCCAGGCACACTCCAGCCTCACCTCTGTTCCCTCTGTCTGAAATGTGTCTCCTCGAACGCTCCACTGACTTAATTCCTTACATCTCAGGTCTTCCTCACCTTCTCAACAAGGCCTTCCCTGGCCATCTGATCTAGTACAGCATACCTATCCCCGTCACTCTGCCCCTTACCCTACTTTTTCTTAGAGTATTATATACTTTTTAGCATATTATATACTCACTTGTTAATTAATTACTGTCTGTCTTCCCCTGACACTAGAACATCAGCTCCACAAGGGACTTATATCACAGTGGCTTATCCAGCAACTAGACAGTGCGTAGCACTCAGTAGATACTCAATAAATATTTTCTCAAACTTTAAAAACAGATCTAATTCACATATCATAAAACTTATCCCTTTAAAGTCTACAATTCAATGTTTTTTTAGTATACTAATAGAGTTGTGGAACCATTACTACTGTCCAATTTCAGATCATTTTCACCAATCCAAAAAGAAACTTCACATCCATTAGCAGTCCCCATCACCCTCTCCCACTCTAGCAACCACTAATCTACTTTCTATCTCTATTCTAGACATTTCTTTTAAATGGAATTATACAATATGTGACCTTTTGTGTCTGTCTTCTTTTACTTAGCATAATATTTACAAGGTTCATCCATATTGTAGCATGCATCACAACTTCATTCCTTTTTATGGCTGAGTAGTAGTCCATTATACAGATGTACTATATTTTGTTTATCCATTCATCAGCTGATGGACATTTGGGTTGTTTCCACTTTTTGGTGAGTATGAATAATGCTGCTATGAACATTCATGTATAAGCCTTTGTGTGGACATGTTGTCAATTCTCTTAGATATAGACTTAGGAGTAGAATTGTTGGGTCTTACTGCAATTCTATGCTTAACTTTTTGAGGAACTGTCAGGCTGTTTTCCAAAGCAGCTACACCACTTTACAGTTCCATCAGCAATGTATAAAAGTTCTAATTTTTCTGCATCCTTGTCAACACTTGCTATTGTCCATCTTTTTGATTATAGCCATCTTGAAATGAAGTGGTATCTCACTGTAGTTTTGATATCCATTTCCCTAATGATTAATGGTGTTGAGTAACTTTTCATGTGCTTATTGGCCATATGTATATCTTCTTTGGAGAAATGTCTATTCAAATCCATGGCTCATTTTTTAACTGGGTTATTTGACTCTTTATTTATGCATTGTAAGAAGTTGTTTTTACATTCTGTATACCAGATACTTATCAGATATATTATTTGCAAATATTTTCTCTCATATTGTATTAATAGGTTGTCTTTTTCACTTTCTTGATGGTATTCATTGAAGTACAAAAGTTTTCAATTTTGTTTAAGTCCAATTTATCTATTTTCTCTTTTGTTTCCCATGTTTTAAGTGTCATATTTAGAAAATTACTGCCTAATCCAGTCACAAAGATTTATTCCTACATTCTCTTCTAAGAGTTTGATAGTTTTAGCTCTTACATTTATGTCTCTGATAATTTTGAGTTAATTTTTGTATATGGTGTGAAATAAAGGTCAAACTTTATTCTTTTGAAAGTATTGATAGATATTAGTTTTTCCAGCATGGTTTGTTGAAGAGGCTGTCCTTTCTCCATTGAATGGTCTGGCACCCTTGTTGAGAAACAACTGACCATAAATGCGGGTTATTTCTGGACCCCCGATTCTATTCCATTGATATATATGTCTATCCTTATGCCAGTACCATTCTGTCTGATTACTGTAGCTTTGTAGTAGGTTTTAAAAAGCAGGAAGTGTGAGTTCCACACCTTTGTTCTTTTTTTACAATGTTGTTTTGGCTATTCTGGGTTCCACGTGTTTCCATATGAATTTTAGGATCAGCTTGTCAATTTCCACCAAAAAAAGGCAGCTGGGATTTTGATGGGAGTTGCTTTAAAGCTGTTAAAACAATTTGAAGAGTGCTGTCATCTTATCATTTAAAGTCTTCTGGGAATTCCCTGGCAGTCCAGTAGTTAGGACTCAACACTTTCACTGCTGTGGCCCAGTCTCAATCCCTGGTCAGGGCAGTAAAATCCCACAAGTTGGGCAGCACGGCCAAAATAATAACAATAAAAAAATAAAGTCTTTCTATCCATGAACATGGGATGTCTTTCTATTTTTATCATCATCATTATTATCATTATTATATCTTCTTTAATTTTTCAACTGTTTTGTAGTTTTCAACTCACAAGCTTTGCACTTCTTTGTTAAATTTATTCCTAAGTATCTTATGATATTGTAAATGAAATTGCATTTATAATTATACAAATTTTTGGTTTGTTTATATATTAATTTTTGGTTTTTTCTTGCTAGTGTGTAGAAAAACAATGGATTTTCAAATAGGATCTTGTGTTCTGCGATCTTGTTGAACTTGTTTATTAGCCCTAGTAGTCTTTTGGTGGACTGCTTAGGCTTTTCTATATGCAAAATCATGTCATCTTCAAATTGAGATGGTTTTACTTCTTCTTTTCCAGTGTGAATGCCATTTATTTCTTCTTCTGGTCTGACTAAAACCTCCAATACAGTGCTGAGTAGAAGTACAAGTAGACATTCTTCTCTTGCTCCTGATATTTGGGGAAAAATATTCAGTCTTTCAACATTATGTAGGATGTTAGCTGTGGGATTTTGTAGGTGCCCTCATCAGGTTGAAGAACTTCCCTTTTATTCCTAGTTTGTTGAGCACTTTCATCATGAAAGAGTGTTGGATATTTTCCAATGCTTTTTCTGCAACTATTAAGATAACCATGTGGTTTTTGTTCTTTCTTCTATTAACATGGTGTATTACATTGATTAATTTCCATATGTTTAACCAACCATATACAAAAATTAATTGCATTCTTGGGATAAATCCCCTTGGTCATGGTGTATAATCCTTTTTATATGGTGCTGGATTTGGTTTGATAGATTTCGTTGAGAATTTTTGCTTCTATATTCAAAAAGGATATTGGTTTCCTTCTAATGTCTTTGTCTAGAATTGGTATCAGAGTAATATGGGCTCATAGAATGAGTTGGGAAGTATTCTCTTTTATTTTTTGGAAAGATTTGTGAAGAATTGGTGGTATTCATTAAACATTCAGTAGAATTCACCCATAAAGACATCTAGTCCTGGTATTTCTTTTGTTGGGAAGTTTTTGATTACTAAATCAATTTAATTTTTTTTGAATTTTTGAATTTTATTTATTTTTTATACAGCAGGTTCTTACTAGTTAACCATTTTATACATATTAGTGTATATATGTCAATCCCAATCTCCCAATTCACCACCACCACCACCATCCCCGTGCCACTTTCCCCCCTTGGTGTCTGTACATTTGTTCTCTACATCTGTGTCTCTATTTCTGCCCTGCAAACCGGTGCATCTGTACCATTTTTCTAGGTTCCACATATATGCATTAATATACTATATTTGTTTTTCTCTTTCTGACTTACTTCACTCTGTATGACAGTCTCTAGATCCATCTATGTCTCTACAAATGACCAAATTTCGTTCATTTTTATGGCTGAGTAATATTCCATTGTATATATGTACCACATCTTCTTTATCCATTCATCTGTGGATGGGCATTTAGGTTGCTTCCGTGACCTGTCTATTGTAAATAGTGCTGAAATGAACATTAGGGCGCATATGTCTTTTTGAATTATGGTTTTCTCTGGGTATATGCCCAGTAGTGGGATTGTTGGGTCGTATGGTAATTCTATTTTTAGTTTTTTAAGGAACCTCCATACTGTTCTCCAAAGTGGCTGTATGAATTTACAATCCCACCAACAGTGCAAGAGGGTTCCCTTTTCTCCACACCCTCTCCAGCATTTGTTGTTTGCAGATTTTCTGATGATGCCCATTCTAACTGGTGTGAGGTGATACCCCATTGTAGTTTTGATTTGCATTTCTCTTATAATTAGTGATGTTGAGCAGCTTTTCATGTGCTTCTTGGCCATCTGTATGTCTTCTTTGGAGAAATGTCCATTTAGGTCTTCTACCCATTTTTTTATTGTGTTGTTTGTTTCTTTAATATTGAGCTTCATGAGCTGTTTATACATTTCGGAGATTAATACTTTGTCCGTTGATTCATTTGCAAATATTTTCTCCGATTGTGAGGGTTGTCTTTTCGTCTTGTTTGTAGTTTCCTTTGTTTTGTAAAAGCTTTTAAGTTTCATTAGGTCCCATTTGTTTATTTTTGTTTTTATTTCCATTACTTTAGGAGGTGAATCAAAAAAGATCTTGCTGTGATTTATGTCAGAGAGTGTTCTTTCTATGTTTTCCTCTAAGAGTTTTATAGTGTTCAGTCTTAAATTTAGGTCTCTAATCCATTTTGAGTTTATTTTTGTGTATGGTGTAAAGGAATGTTCTAATTTAATTCTTTTACATGTAGCTGTCCAGTTTTCCCAGCACCACTTATTGAAGAGACTGTCTTTTCTCCATTGTATATCCTTGCCTCCTTTGTCATAGATTAGTTGACCATAGGTGTGTGGGTTTTTCTCTGGGCTTTCTATCCTGTTCCATTGATCTATATTTCTGTTTTTGTGCCAGTACCATATTGTCTTGATTACTGTAGCTTTGTAATATAGTCTGAAGTCAGGGAGCCTGATTCCTCCAGCTCTGTTTTTCTTTCTCAAGATTGCTTTGGCTATTCGGGGTCTTTTGTGTCTCCATACAAATTGTGAAATTTTTTGTTCTAGTTCTGTGAAAAATGCCATTGGTAGTTTGACAGGGATTGCACTGAATCTGTAGATTGCTTTGGGTAGTAGAGTCATTTTCACAATGTTGATTCTTCCAATTCAAGAACATGGTATATCTCTCCATCTGTTTGTATCATCTTTAATTTCTTTCATCAGTGTCTTATAGTTTTCTGCATACAGGTCTTTTGTCTCCTAGGTAGGTTTATTCCTAGGTATTTTATTCTTTTTCTTGCAGTTGTAAATGGGATTGTTTCCTTAATTTCTCTTTCAGAATTTTCATCATTAGTGTATAGGAATGCAAGAGATATCTGTGCATTAATTTTGTATCCTGCAACTTTACCAAATTCATTGATTAGCTCTAGTAGTTTTCTGGTGGCATCTTTAGGATTCTCTATGCATAGTGTCCTGTCATCTGCAAACAGTGACAGTTTTACTTCTTCTTTTCCAATTTGTATTCCTTTTATTTCTTTTCCTTCTCTGATTGCCATGGCTCGGACTTCCAAAACGATGTTGAATAATAGTGGCGAGAGTGGACATCCTTGTCTTGTTCCTGATCTTAGAGAAAATGCTTTCAGCTTTTCATCATTGAGAATGATGTTTGCTGTAGGTTTGTCATATATGGCCTTTATTATGCTGAGGTAGGTTCCCTCTATGCCCACTTTCTGGAGCGTTTTTATCATAAATGGGTGTTGAATTTTGTTGAAAGCTTTTTCTGCATCTATTGAGATGATCATATGGTTTTTATTCTTCAGTTTGTTAATATGGTGTGTCACATTGATTGATTTGCATATATTGAAGAATCCTTGCATCCCTGGGATAAATCCCACTTGATCGTGGTGTATGATCCTTTTAATGTGCTGTTGGATTCTGCTTGCTAGTATTTTGTTGAGGATTTTTGCATGTATATTCATCAATGATATTGGTCTGTAATTTTCTGATTTTTGTAGTATCTTTGTCCGCTTTTGTTATCAGGGTGATGATGGTAGCCTCATAGAATGAGTTTGGGAATGCTCCTTCCTCTGCAATTTTCTGGAAGAGTTTGAGAAGGATGGGTGTTAGCTCTTCTCTAAATGTTTCATAGAATTCACCTGTGAGGCCATCTGGTCCTGGACTTTTGTTTGTTGGAAGATTTTTAATCACAGTTTCAATTTCATTACTTGTGATTGGTCTGTTCATATTTTCTATTTCTTCCTGGTTCAGTCTTGGTAGGTTATATCTTTCTAAGAATTTGTCCATTTCTTCCAGGTTGTCTATTTTATTGGCATAGATTTGCTTGTACTAGTCTGTTTAGGATGCTTTGTATTTCTCCGGCGTCTGTTGTAACTTCTCCTTTTTCATTTCTAATTTTATTGATTTGAGTCTTCTCCCTCTTTTTCGTGATGAGTCTGGCTAAAGGTTTATCAATTTTGTTTATCTTTTCAAAGAACAAGCTTTCAGTTTTATTATCTTTGCTATTGTTTTGTTTCTATTTCATTTGTTTCTGCTCTGATCTTTATGATTTCTTTTCTTCTACTAACTTTGGGTTTTGTTTGTTTTTCTTTCTCTACTTCCTTTAGGTGTAAGGTTAGATTGTTTATTTGACATTTTTCTTGTTTCTTGAGGTAGTCTTGTATTGCTATAAACTTCCCTCTTAGAACTGCTTTTCCTGCATCCCATAGGTTTTGGATAGTTGTGTTTTCATTGTCAATTGTGTCTAGGTAATTTTTGATTTCCTCTTTGATTTCTTCAGTGATCTCTTGGTTATTTAGTAACATATTGTGTAGCCTCCTTGTGTTTGTGTTTTTTACGTTTTTTTCCCTTTAATCAATTTCTAATCTCATAATGTTGTGGTCAGAAAAGATGCTTGATATGATTTCAATTTCCTTAAATTTACTGAGGCTTGATTTGTGACCCAAGATGTGATTTATCCTGGAGAATGTTCCGTGTGCACTTGAGATGAAAGTGTAATCTGCTGTTTCTGGATGGAATGTCCTATCAATATCAATTAAATCTATCTGGTCTATTGTATCATTTAAAGCTTGTGTTTCCTTATTAATTTTCTGTTTGGATGATCTGTCCATTGGTGTAAGCAAGGTGTTAAAGTCCCCCACTATTGTGTTACTGTCAATTTGCTCTCTTATAGCTGTTAGCAGTGGCCTTATGTATTGAGGTGCTCCTATGTTGGGTGCATATATAATTGTTATATCTTCTTCATGGAATGATCCTGTGATCATTTTGTAGTGTCCCTCCTTGTCTCTTGCAACATTCTTTGTTTTAAAGTCTATTTTATCTGATAAGAGAATTGCTACTCCAGCTTTCTTTTGATTTCCATTTGCATGGAATATCTTTTTCCATCCCCTCACTTTCAGTCTCTATGTGTCCCTAGGTCTGAAGTGGGTCTCTTGTAGACAGCATATATATGGGTCTTGTTTTTGTGTCCATTCAGTGAGGTTGTGTCTTTTGTTTGGAGCATTTAATCCATTCACGTTTAAGGCAATTACCAATATGTATGTTCCTATTACCATTTTCTTAATTGTTATGGGTTTGTTTTTGTAGGTCCTTTTCTTGTCTTGTGTTTCCCACTTAGAGAAGTTCCTTTAGCATTTGTTGTAGAGCTGGTTTGGTGGTGCTGTATTTTCTTAGCTTTTGCTTGTCTGTAAAGGTTTTGATTTCTCTGTCGAATGTGAATGAGATCCTTGCCGGGTAGAGTAATCTGGGTTGTAGGTTCTTCCCTTCCATCACTTTAAATATATCATGCCACGCCCTTCTGGCTTGTATATTTTCTGCTGAGAGATCAGCTGCTAACCTTATGGGAGTTCCCTTTTATGTTATTTGTTGTTTTTCCCTTGTTGCTTTCAATAATTTTTCTTTGTCTTTAATTTTTGTCAATTTGATTACTATGTGTCTTGGCGTGTTTCTCCTTGGGACTCTCTGTGCTTCCTGGACTTGGCTGGCTATTTCCTTCCCCATGTTAGGGAATTTTTTTACTATAATCTCTTTAAATATTACTCAGGTCCTTTCTCTCTCTCTTCTCCTTCTGAGACCCCTATAACATGAATGTTGTTGCATTTAATGTTGTCCCAGAGGTCTCCTAGGCTGTCTTCATTTCTTTTCATTCTTTTTTCTCTCTTTTTACTTCTTATAGATGTATTCGGGTTTTCTATTTCTTCTTGTGTCAGTTTCAGTAGTTGTCTCTTTCCAATAATTTGTGCATTTCATCTAGGTTATCTAATTTGTTGCATAAGTGTTCATAATATTATGTTATGATTTTTATTTTTGTCAGGTCACTAGAGATGCCCTTTGATAAAAGAAAATTTCACATATTGAGATATGGCAATGTCATTCTGGCTTATACATGAGTTTACTTGAATTTTATGCTAACTGAAACAGCCTGTTTGTGGCCTATCAAACATACATTGTACATCTGCTCTAATTATCACAGAGAAGGACACATTGATGAGAATTAAAGAATGTCCATGTTTAAAATAAAGATTTTATAAATGCCTCCCTTCCTGCAATGCCAATGCTGTACTCCTTTGATGATAAGACTCCCTTCCCAGGTGCCAAGGCCATACTGACTCACTATGTACTTGCTGATCTGTTTTCCTTGAAACCTTGAAGGAATGTATCTCTGACTTGTTTGGTGTTCTTGGTTCTGACAAGACACAAAACTGTGCTGAAAACCATGCTTCTCCAGAGAGGGTCCTCTGAGTTATCTGAGAGGCTGTTCTGGCTTTAGTCCTCAGTTTGACTCAAATAAAACTCTTTTCTATTCTTATTATAGATTGTTTATTGATTATTTTCATTGATACCCCTCTTTCATTCCTGATTTTAGTTATCTTAGTCTCCTCTCCTTTATTCTTGGTCAGTCAAAACAAAAGTTTGCCAATTTTGTTGATCTTTTCCAAGAAGATACTTTTGGTTGGATGACTCTCTATTGTGTTTTAATTCCCTCTTGCATTTTTTTCCGACTCAAATATTTATTATTTCCTTCCTTTTGATTGCTTTGGGTTTGCTCTTCTTTTTCTAGTTGCTTAAGGTGGAAGGTTAAGTTATTAATCTGCAGTCTTTCTTCATTTTTAACATAGGTTGATAAATATTTGATAAATTTCTGAATAGTCTGGAAACACTAGGTTGATTGACATTGGAAAAGTGAGGAAGCTTTGCACTTGAGGAAGGAAAGAATCCCAAAGGACAGAGGCCAGTGAGATAAGAGGCAGTGCAGGCTGAATTTCCAGAGGGGGTGGGAAAAGCTGCCAGAACATCATGATGGGGACTACCAAGAGAAGGAAGGATGCAGAGGGTGTTGTAGGAATTATTTTGCAGGTAATGCAGCATGATTATTCTTTGGTGGTATGGGATTTTGGGGTTTTTTGTTTGTTTGGCTGGATGGTTATATTTCAGAGACACTAGTAAAATTTCAACTGCCTTTCTATATCTTCCCAAAATTAGGCTTGAGTGGCTTTCACTTTTCCTCTTTCTTTTTAAAACTGTAAAAAATCTAATTAAATAATATAGGCTTATAGTGAAAGCTTTGTAAAATATAGGAGACTATAAAAAATAAAATAAAAATCACCAATTTCCTTCCATAGAGACCTTCATTCTAATCTTTTTAGTATGCACAGTCCACAACCACTTACCCTCATTTCAAAATTCAAAACAATGTGAAAACTGACAGTTTTGCCACAAAATCACTTTGGTGACAAAAGCTGACCTGAATGGATATGAGCCTACTTATAGCCTTTATTTATCGCCATCTTTATGAATATTAATACTCTCATCTGCAATGTATTATATAATATATGAAATGCTACCTTTCTAAAACATGGAAAATTCTGATTCCTGCAATGTATCTGACCCCAAGGACTTTGAATAAGAGATTGTAGACCTATCTATATTAAAAATTAAACATATGTATAATAATACATATATATGTCATTTTATATCTCTACTTTTTAACAGTACATTGTATTTTATTGTCATTAAATATTATTGGGAAATAGTTTTTAATGGCGGCACAATGTTCCATCATGGTGATGCATTCTTGTCAATTCAGCCACTATCCTTTTGTGTATTTAAGACACTTTCCATTTTTCAATACTATAAATAGCACTAGATTAAACATCCTTGTATATGAGTCTTGATGTGTATCTTTTACTTTGTTTTTATGATAAATTAGTACATGTAGACTAGTTGGGACAAAGCATACAAACATTTTAAAGATTCATGATATATATAAAAAAAGGACTGCCAGTGTCTCCAGCTGAAATAAGAATGCTGTGATTCCCAGCCCACACTTCTATCTCTTTTTTTTGAAACCAAACAGATAACAAAAGCCTTTCTGTGTCCCCCATTTCTTGTCTGTAGGAAAAATGCTTCAGTCTTCTAGACTCTCCCTGAGTTCCAAAGGGTAGATTCCAACAGTTACTAATTAAGGATGTGAGGGAATGCAGAAACAAAAGAAAAATAGTCAGGAAACAGCAGTGCAGAGGGGGCAGAGTCAACATGGCGTACTAGGAGGATGCGGAATTCGTGTCTCCTCACAACTAGGGCACCTACCAGGCACCAGTGGGGGACCATGGACACCTAAGGAGATGGGAGGAACCCCCAGCGACCGGTAGGACACAGGGCATGGGGGGGGCGTGAAGGGGGAGGAGAAGTGGAGGTGGGACAGGACTGGCACCCCTAAGGGGCAGCTGGGGAAGGGGAAGGGATCCCACGCCCAAAGGGGGAAATTGGGGAACCACTGGGAGAGCAGAGGATCAAAAGGGAGCATAGCCAGGCTTCCCCTGCCTGCTCGGGCCCCCAGGAGCCTGCTGAGATCCTGAGCCTGATCCTCTGCCCACTGAGGACCCCTCTAGCCATGTGGGTCCTGAGGGAGTGGGAGGGAGGAAAGGGGGAGCAAAAGTAAAGCCCAGACCTACAGGACCGGCACCCCTGAGGGGTGGTTGGGGGAGGGGAGGAGTTCCTACACCCAGAGGACCCACCCACGGTTAGGGGTCCAGTGGCGACGAGGGAGACCCTAGGGGAGACAGTGGGGAATGTTGTGAAGGAATGGAAGGGAACGCAGCCAGTGCTTTCCCTGTCCACTTAGGCACCAGGGAGGCTGTTGGGCTCCTGGGCCTAATCCTCTGCCCTCGGAGCCTCCCTCCTGCCATGCAGAACCCAAGACCCGCCCCTACACCCACACCCAGGGCCCTACCTCTACACTCGGAGAACCCCTCCAACATGCTGGGCCTAAACGCCACCCACACACCCTCACTCAGGGCCCTACTTCCAAACTCCGGAACTCCACACTCCAGAGGTCCTCATTTCCACATGCTGCCTCTCCCTTTCCCTTCAGGTCCTAAGCAGAGGCCCCACCCCACTCCTGAATATCACTGCCTAAGCCCCACCCCAAGACCTTTTCTGGCTACATGGATCCTGAGCTTAGGCCACAACACACGCACAAACGTTACCCCCTCCACCCACCTAGGTCCCACCCCACCCGAAACCCCACCCCTGCCTAAGTTCCACCCCCACCTAAACTCTGCACCCATAGCCAAGGCTTCTATATATATATTTTTTTCTTTTTTCCCCTTTTAGATTGGGGTTCTGTTTTACCTTGTTGATTCATTGTTGTTGATTCTTTTATATTTTTATCTTTCCTAATAAATCTTTTATTTTTCTAATTTTATTTTAGTCTTTATACTTTGTTATTGTTCTCTCCTTTTGGCTTGTTCCCCCCACCCACCCCATTCTTTTTCTTTTTTCTGTTGTAGTTTTATTTTGCCTTGTTGCAGTTGGGTCAATTATAGTTTTATTTTTTCCTAATATATTTTTTATCCTACTAATTTTATTTTGTTTCTTATTCTTTGATATTGTACTGCTCTTTTTTCTCTTTCTTTTCCTTTTTTTTTTTTAACCGCACCACAAAGCTTCTGGCATTTTGGTTTCCAGGCCGGATGTCGGGCCTGAGCTCCTGTGGTGGGACCTCCAAGTCCAAACCGCTGGACTAACAGAGAACCTCAGACCCCAGGGAATACCAATCAGAGCGAGGCCTCCCTGAGGTCCTCATCTCAGCACCAAGACCCAGCTCTATCCAACTGCCTGCAAACTCCAGTGCTGGATGTCTCAGTCCAAACAACAAGTAAGACAGGAATACGGCCCCACCCATCAAAAAAACAGAAATGAAACGACAAAAAAATATGTTACAGATGAAGGAGCAAGGTAAAAACCTACAAGACCAAATAAATGAAGATGAAATAGGCAACCTACCTGAAAACAATTCAGAGTTATAATAGTAAACATGATCCAAAATCTTGCAAACAGAATGGAGAAAATACAAGAAACATTTAACAAGGATCTAGAAGAACTAAAGAGCAAACAAACAGTGATGAACAACACAATTACTGAAATTTAAAATTCTCTAGAAGGAATCAATAGCAGAATAACTGAGGCAGAAGAATGGATAAGTGACCTGGAAGATAGAATGGTGGAATAACTGCCAGGGAGCAGAATAAAGAAAAAAGAATGAAAAGAACTGAGGACAGTCTCAGAGACCTCTGGGACAACATTAAACACACCAACATTCGAATTACAGGGGTCTCAGAAGAAGAGAAAAAGAAAGGGACTGAGAAAATATTTGAAGAGATTATAGTCAAAAACTTCCCTAACATGGGAAAGGAAATAGTTAATCAAGTCCAGGAAGCACAGAGTACCATACAGGATAAACCCAAAGAGAAAAATGCCGAGACACATATTAACCAAACTATCAAAAATTAAATACAGGGGACTTTCAAGATGGTGGAGGAGTAAGATGTGGAGATCACCTTCCTCCCAACAAATACATCAAAAATACATCTATATGTGGAATAACTCCTACAGAAAACATACTGAACACTGGAACCTCAGACTTCCCAAAAGGCAAGAAACTCCCCACGTACCTGGGTTGGGCAAAAGGAAAAAGAAAAAACAGAGACAAGAGAATAGGGATGGGACCTGCACCTCTGGGAGGGAGGTGTGAAGGAGGAAATGTTTCCACATACTAGGAAGACCCTTCACTGGTGGAGACGGGGGATGGGCGGGGGGGGGGAGGCTTTGGAGCCACGGAGGACAGTGCAGCAACAGGGGTGCAGAGGGCAAAGCAGAGAGATTCCTGCACAGAGGATCAGTACCAACCAGCACTCACCAGCCTGAGAGGCTTGTCTGCTCACCCACCTGGGCAGGTGTGGGCTGGGAGCTGAGGCTCGGGCTTCCGAGTTCAGAACTGGGGAGAGGACTGGGATTGGATGCATGAACACAGCCTGAAGGGGGCTAGTGCACCACAGCTAACCGGAGGGAGTCCGGGAAAAAGTCTGGAACTGCCTAACAGGCAAGAGAACATTGTTTCAGGGTGCACGAGGAGAGGGGATTCAGAGAACTGCCTAAATGAGCTCCAGAGACGGGAGCAAGCTGCGGCTATCAGTGTGGACACCAGAGATGGGCATGAGACGCTAAGGCTGCTGCTGCAGCCATCAAGATGCCTGTGTGCAAGCACAGGTCAGTATCGACACCTCCCCTCCCACGAGCCTGTGCAGCCCGCCACTGCCAGGGTCCCATGATCCACGGACAGCTTCCCCGGGAGAACACACAGAGCACCTCAGGCTGTTGCAACGTTATGATGGCCTCTGCCGCCGCAGGCTTACCCCGCATTCTGTACCTCTCCCACCCCCCAGCCTGAGTGAGCCAGAGCTCCCTAATCTGCTGCTACTTTAACCCCGTCCTTTCTGGGCAAGGAACAGATGCCCTCAGGTGACTTACACGCAGAGGCAGGACCAAATCCAAAGCTGAACCCCAGGAACTGTGAGAACAAAGAAGAGTACGGGAAATTTCGCCCAGCAGCCGAAGGAGTAGCGAGTTAAATCTCCACAATCAATGTGATGTGCCCTGCACCTGTGGAATACCTAAATAGAAAACAAATCATCCCAAAATTCAGGCGGTGGACTTTGGGAGCAACTGTAGACTTGGGGTTTGCTTTCTGCATCTAATTTGTTTCTGGTTTTATATTTATCTTAGCTTAGTATTTAGAGCTTATTACCCTTGGTAGATTTGTTTATTGATTTGGATTTTCTCTTCTGTTTATTTTTTTACATACGTATATGTATATATTTTGCCTTTTCCTCTTTTGTGAATGTGTATGCTTCTTTTTGTGATTTTTGTCTGTATAGCTTTGCTTTTACCATTTCTCCTAGGGTTCTGTCTGTCCCTTTTTTTTTTTAGTATAGTTTTTAGCGCTTGCTATTATTGGAGGGTTTGTTTCTTGGTTTGGTTGCTCTCTTCCTTCTTTTTTTAATTACTTTTAATTTTTTTATTATTAATAATAATTTTTATTTTAATAACTTTATTTTTTCTTTCTTTCTTCCTTTCCCTTTCATTCTTTCCTTCCTTCCTTCCTTTCTTTCTTTTCTTTCTTCCTTTCTTTTTTTCTTTCTCTCCTTTTACTTCTGAGCCATGTGGCTGACAGGGTCCTCATGCTCTGGCTGGGTGTCATATCTGAGCCTCTGAGGTGGGAGACCTGAGTTCAGGTAATTGGTCCACCAGAGACCTCCTGGCCCCATGTAATATCAAACGACAAAAGCTCTCCCAGAGATCTCCATCTCAATGCTAAGACCCAGCTCCACTCAATGATTAGCAAGCTACAGTGCTGGATACCCCATGCCAAACAACTAGTAAGACAGGAACACAAGCCCACCCATTAGCACAGAGTCTGCCTAAAATCATAATAAGTTCACAGACACCCCAAAACACAACACCAGACATGGTCCTGCCCACCGGAAAGACAAGATCCAGCCTCATCCACCAGAACACAGGCACCAGTCCCCTCCACCAAGAAATCTACACAACCCACTGAACCAACCTTACCCGCTGGGAGCAGACACCAAAAACAATGGGAACTACGAACCTGAAGCTTGGGAAAAGGAGACCCCAAACACAGTAAGTTAAGCAAAATGAGAAGACACAGAAATACACAGCAGATGAAGGAAAAAGGTAAAAACCCACCAGACCAAACAAATGAAGAGGAAATAGACAGTCTACCTGAAAAAGAATTCAGAGTAATGACAGTAAACATGATGCAAAATCTTGCAAATGGAATGGAGAAAACACAAAAACTTTCAACAAGGACCTAGAAGAACTAAAGAGCAAACAAACAATGATGAACAACAAAATAAATGAAATTTAAAACTGTCTAGAAGGAATCAATAGCAGAATAACTGAGGCAGAAGAACGAATAAGTGACCTGGAAGATAAAATAGTGGAAATAACTACCACAGAGCAGAATAAAGAAAAAAGAGTGAAAACAGTTGAGGACAGTCTCAGAGACCTCTGGGACAACATGAAACGCACCAACATTTGAATTATAGGGGTCCAAGAAGAAGAGAAAAAGAAAGGGAATGAGAAAATATTTGAAGACATTTTGGTCAAAAACTTCCCTAATATGGGACAGGAAATAATCAATCCAGTCCAGGAAGCATAGAGTGTCCCATACAGGATAAATCCAAGGAGAAACATGCTGAGACACACTAATCAAACTATCAAAAATTAAATACAAAGAAAAAATATTAAAAGCAACAAGGGAAAAGCAACAAATAACAAACAATAGAATCCCCATAACGTTAACAGCTGATCTTTCAGCAGAAACTCTGCAAGCCAGTAGGGAGTGGCAAGACATATTTAAAGTGATGAAAGGGAAAAACTTACAACCAAGATTACTCTACCCAGCAAGAATCTCATCCAGATTCGATGGAGAAGTCAAAATTTTTACAGATAAGCAAAAGCTAAGAGAATTCAGCACCACCAAACCAGCTCTACAACAAATGCTAAAGGAAGGATCATGAGGATCATGATCAAAGGATCATGAAAGATTACTACAAGCAACTATATGCCAATAAAATGGACAACCTGGAGGAAATGGACAAATTCTTAGAAAAGCACAACCTTCTGAGACTGAACCAGGAAGATATAGAAAATATGAACAGACCAATCACAAGCACTGAAATTGAAACTGTGATTAAAAATTTCCAACAAGCAAAAGCCCAGGACCAGATGGCTTCACAGGCAAATTCTATCAAACATTTAGAGAAGAGCTAACACCTATCCTTCTCAAACTATTCCAAAATATAGCAGAGGGAGGAACATGCCCAAACTCATTCTACGAGGCCACCATCACCCTGGTGCCAAAACCAGACAAAGATGTCACAAAAAAAGAAAACTACAGGCCAATAACACTGATGAACATAGATGCAAAAATCCTCAAAACAATCTAGCAAACAGAATCCAACAGCACGTTAAAAGGATCATACACCATGATCATGTGTGGTATATTCCAGGAAGGCAGGGATTCTTCAATATACGCAGATCAATCAACATGATACACCATATTAACAAACTGAAGGATAATAACAATACGATCATCTCAATAGATGGAGAAAAGGCTTTCAACAAAATTCAACACCCATTTATGATAAAAACCCTCTAGAATATAGGCATAGAGGGAACTTATCTCAACATAATAAAGGCCATTTATGACAAACCTACAGCCAACATCGTTCTCAATGGTGAAAAACTGAAACCATTTCCACTGAGATCAGGAACAAGGCAAGGTGTCCCACTCTCACCGCTATTACTCAACATACTTTTGGAAGTTTTAGTCACAGCAATCAGAGAAGAAAAAGAAATAAAAGGAATCCAAATCAGAGAAGTAAAACTGTCACTGTTTGCAGATGACATGATACTATACATAAAGAATCCTAAAGATGCTGCCGGAAAACTACTAGAGCTAATCAATGAATTGGGTAGAGTAGCAGATACAAAACTAATGCACAGAAATCTCTTGCATTCCTATACACTAATAATGAAAAATCTGAAGGAGAAATTATGGTAACACTCCCATTTACCATTGCAACAAAACGAATAAAATACCTAGGAATAAACCTACCTAAGGAAACAAAAGACCTGTATGCAGAAAACTATAAGACACTGATGAAAGAAATTAAAGATGATACAAACAGATGGAGAGATATACCATGTTCCTGGACTGGAAGAATCAACATTGTGAAAATGTCTATACTACCCAAAGCAATCCACAGATTCAATGCAATCCCTATCAAACAACCAATGGCATTTTTCATAGAACTGGAACCAAAAATTTCACAATTTTTATGGAAACACAAAAGACCCCGAATAGCCAAAGCAATCTTGAGAAAGAAAAACAGAGCTGGAGGAATCAGGTTCCCTGACTTCAGAGTATAGTACAAAGCTACAGTAACCAAGATAGAATGGCACTGGCACAAAAACAGAAATATAGATCAATGGAACAGGATAGAAAGCCCAGAGATAAACCCACACACATATGGTCACCTTATCTTTGATAAAGGAGGCAAGAGTATACAATGGAGAAAAGGCAGCCTCTTCAATAAGTAGTGCTGGGAAAACTGGACAGCTACATGTAAAAGAATTAAATTAGAACACTCCCTAACAGCATACACAAAAATAAACTCAAAATTGATTAAAGACCTAATGTAAGGCCAGATACTATCAAACTCTTAGAGGAAAACATAGGCAGAACATTGTATGACCTGAATCACAGCAAGATCCTTTTTGACCCACCTCCTAGAGAAATGGAAATAAAGACAAAAATAAACAAATGGGACCTAATGAAACTTACAAGCTTTTGCACAGCAAAGGAAACCATAAACAAGACCAAAAGACAACCCTCAGAATGGGAGAAAATATTTGCAAATGAAGCAACTGACCAAGGATTAATCTCTAAAATATACAAGCAACTCATGCAGCTCAATATCAGAAAAACAAACAGCCCAACCCAAAAATGGGCAGAAGACCTAAATAGACATTTCTTCAAAGAAGATTTACAGATTGGCAACAAACACATGAAAGGATGCTCAACATCATTAATTATTAGAGAAATGCAAGTCAAAACTACAATGAGCTACCACCTCAAACCAGTCAGAATGGCCATCATCAAAAAATCTACAAAGAATAAATGCTGGAGAGGCTGTGGAGAAAAGGGAACCCTCTTGCACTGTTGGTGGGAATGTAAGTTGATACAGCCACTATGGAGAACAGTATGGAGGTTCCTTAAAAAACTAAAAATAGAACTACCATACGACCCGGTAATCCCACTACTGGGCATATACCCTGAGAAAACCATAATTCAAAAAGAGTCACGTGCCAAAATGTTCATTGCAGCTCTATTTACAATAGCCCGGAGATGGAAACAACCTAAGTGTCCATCATCGGATGGATGGATAAAGAAGATGTGGCACATATATACAATGGAATATCACTCAGCCATAAAAAGAAACGAAATTGAGCCATTTGTAATGAGGTGGATGGACCTAGAGTCTGTCATACAGAGTGAAGTCATCAGAAAGAGATAAACAAATACCGTATGCTAACACATATATATGGAATGTAAAAAAAAAAAAAAAAAAAAAAAAAGGGTTCTGATGAACCTAGGGTCAGGATAGGAATAAAGATGAAGATGTTGAGAATGGACTTGAGGATCCGGGGAGGCAGAAGGGTAAGCTGGAACCAAGTGAGAGAGTAACACTGACATATATACACTACCAAATGTAAAATTGACAGCTACTGGGAAGCAGCTGCATAGTGCAGGAAGGTCAGCTTGGTGCTTTGCGACCACCTAGAGAGGTGTGATAAGGAGGGTGGGAGGGAGACACAAAAGTCAGGGTATATGGGGATATACGTGTGCATATAGCTGATTCACTTTGTTATACAGCAGAAACTAACACAACATTGTAAAGCAATTATACTCCAAGAAAGATGTTAAAAAAAAAAAGAAAACAAACAATACTGCAGTGATAAAGTATCCTAGTTCCTCCTAAAGCAATATGCATAACAATATATCTTTGAGTTCTTCTTACAGGAACTAATGCCCCCACCTAAGTGGAGGATGGTAACTTCAGGCTAAGTACATGATTCTTGGAACACCACCCTGTTACCTCACCACTAAGCAATCAGAAGAAAATCCCACACCTTGCAGCCCTCACCCCAAATTTTGCCTTTAAAAACTCTTCTTCAGAAACTATCAGGAAGTTTGGGTCTTTTGAGCATGAGCCTCTCCATACTCCTTGTTTGGTCCTTGCAATAAACCTTTCTCTGCTCCAAACTCCAACATTGCAGTTTGTTTGGCCTCACTGTGCATTGGGCACACAAGCTTGGATTCGACAGCAATTTGTGTTTTAGTTTTACTTATGACATACAGAAGTTTTAAAACTTCATCCAGTCAAACATCTTTTCCTCTGGTTTTGGATTCTGGTATTATGATTAAGAAAATCTTAGCCACCCCAATAGTATCAATATATTCTTTTTTATTCTTTTATAGTTTAAACCATTTAAAACCTTAATCAACCTAGAATGTACTTTAGTTTTATGTGAGGTAAAATCCTTTCTTTCTTTTGAAGTTAACCTGCTATGCCAACAGTGTTTATTGACTAATCCATTTTCCTTCCACTGATTTAAAATGTGAATCTTATCACAGTCTTATCACAAGCTATTGTATATACTAGAGTCTAATTTGGGGCCTTTCATTTTGCTCTATTGATCTGTTTATCTTCTCTGAGCCAGTTGTACACTGATTAAGTTATTGTCATTTGATAAATTTTTAAAAATCTGATTGGGCTTGTTCCACATTATTCTTTTTCCCTTTCAAGCTTTCTTGGCTATTTTTGTCCATTTATTGCTCTGGATGATCGAAGATCCCTCTACTATCCAATTAGGGGAAAAATGCTATTGGAATTTCAATTAGACTTGCATTCCATTTATAGATTAATTTAGAGACTACTGACATCTTTACAATATTGAATCTTTATACTGGGAATGTGGTTTAACTCTCCATTTATTCTAGTCTACTTTCATGTCTCTAAGAAAGTTTTATAGTGTTCTTCTAATAGGTATTTTAAAGATCATTTCTCAGTTTTATTTTTATTGAGAGAGTGAATGGGATTTTTACATTTTATTTTACAAGAATGCTCCATTGATTTTTTAAATATATTTATTTTGTGATTAGCCACCTTACTGAACTATCCTGTTAAGTCTAAGTCTAATAGTTTTCCAGCTGATTCATTTGTGTTCCTTAGTTAGACAATTATGCTATCTGAGAATAATGATGATTTTTGTCCCTCTTTTCCAGTAGTTATATCTTTTATTTATGATTCTTACAATACATTAGCTATATCCTCCACAGCAATACTAAACGAAAGTGGTGATAGCAGACATCTTTATCTTGTTCCTGACTTTAACGGGCATGTCTCTAGTTGTTCACCAAAAAGCATGAAGTTGTTTGAAGTTCATATTCATTGTCATATTATTACAATATTCTTCTATTCCCATTTATTTATTTAGTTAGTTTTGGCTCTGTTGGGTCCTCGTTGCTGCACACAGGCTTTCTCTAGTTGTGGCGAGCAGGGGCTACTCTTCCTTGTGGTGTGTGGGCTTCTCATTGCAGTGGCTTCTTTTGTTGTGGAGCACGGGCTCTAGGCGTGTGGGCTTCAGTAGTTGTGGCTTGTGGGCTCTAGAGTGCAGGCTCAGTAGTTGTGGCGCACAGGCTTAGTTGCTCTGCTGCATGTGAGATCTTCCCGGAGCAGGGCTCAAACCCATGTCCCCTAACCACTGCACCACCAGGGAAGTCCCTATTCCCATTTTTTAAAAACCAAATATGAATGTTGAATTTTTATAAAATGCCTTTTTAGCATTTATCGAGGTAATAATATGATAACTTAAGGAAAAGTCATTCACTTACTCCTGTGATGAGATTTCTTAATACTGTATCTTTCTCAGATTTGTCTATGCATCCTACTTGGTCAAGGCACATTATTAATTTCTGCATGTTATTTTAATGTTTTGCAGAATTCTTCCTGCTTGCATTTTGGTTAAGGTCCTTACATTTATATTGATAAGTAGGATCAATCTGTGGTTTTCTTTCTTTTATACAGTGACTATCTTGGTCTGTTTTTGATACCAGGATAATGTTATTCCCTTAAAATAAAGAGGAAAATATATCCTCTTTTTTTTTTTTTTTTTTTTGGCGGTACATGGGCCTGTCACTGTTGGTGGCCTCTCCCATTGCAGAGCACAGGCTCCGGATGCACAGGCTCAGTGGCCATGGCTCATGGGCCCAGCCACTCCGCAACATATGGGATCTTCTCAGACCAGGGCACAAACCCACGTTCCCTGCATTGGCAGGCGGACTGTCAACCATTGCGCCACCACGGAAGCCCCAATATATCCTCTTTTTATGTGTTATGGAAAGGAATATAGCAGTCAAAGTTTTAAAGGACTTAGCAAAAAAATCATCCAAGCCCAGTGTCTTTGCTGAGGTAATAATTTTAAAACTTCTAATTTTTTTCATCTTGATTATTCATCTATTCAGGTTTTTCAACCTTTTCTGAGAAAATTTTGTAAATTTATATTTTTCTACAAATGTCCATTTTAATGAGATTTTAAAACTTTATTACTGTAATTATATACCATTATCTTATTTAACTATTTTCATCTGTATACTTTGTTATACCTATTTTCTCATTCCTACTTTTATATATTTGTGGGCTTATATTTTATATTTGTTTGTCCTTTTTCATTCAAGTTTGGATTCTATTTTCAAATCCATCCTTCCTTGGGACCCCTTTCTCCTTCACCCAAGCTCCTAGTAGGATTTTCTAATGCTAAATCCATCTGTTTTCTCCCTCTTTCCCAGGCACCCAGTGTTTTTGTGCAGACTTTATCTTCTCTGAATCACTCACCACAGAGCCTGACAGGTTCCACAGTGAGAAGTTTCCTTCTTCTCTTTCCTACGAAAACCTGTTTGATTTGGTCCCATCCCTCAAATTGCTGTCAGGTAACTGTTGAATTCATCCACTAAAGGCAGTGAGAGGGAATAAAAGAGAAAGACCACTGAAGTGGGATTTCGAAGCCCAGGGATTAAGTCCTGAATCAGACGTGTCACCAACTAGCTCTCTGGCCTTATCTCCAGACCTTACTTTCCCCAGCTGTAAAATAAGGTACTTGGATTTCAGGATTTCCAGAAGCCTATTCACCTTGAGAATTCTATGATTATCTATTATCCAGTTCTCCGAATGAAATGTTTCTAGTGGAGATGAGATTAATATGTCGTTCTGTCTACATAATGCCTTCACTTCCACAGCTATCTGGGGGATTTTTTAAGCCAAAGCAGTGAACAGCATGATGCTTCCTAACATTCCTTAAAAATGAGCAAAGAGTTCTTTATAAAATTCACTGGATCCTTCGGTGTCAAAATTAAATCTACTGTGTTTCCTAACAAGGCAACCAACAGAAGCTTGAACAACTTCTGGAAAAACTAAAGTAGTACCAAGAAATGGAATCACCAAATTGCCAAGCAAAGCAGTATGATAACATATAATAATATGAGGTGATAGCACCATTCTGGCCTTCTGTATTTATTTAGAGTTATAGTTATAATTTCTCCCAAAGGAGACCTTGAGTTAATTTCTTAGTTCTGTTCTTAAACCCTTGTCCTAGACAACAGCATTATTTTGAGGTAAACTTGAAAGGGTAACTCTAGTGGGAACTGCCCTTCTTCTAGGAACAGTATCCCATTTTAAGAAATGCCCTCCATGCTAGCTCCATATATGTGGTTCTTGCTATGGACCCATTTACAAAGCAGCAGTTCACTGATTGGCCCAGAAAGGAGACATGACCAAAGCAAAACCAATGAACTTCTTCCTTGGATATTTGGACCTGGGACCAAGAGTAATGGAAATTTCCCTGGTGAAACCAAGCAGGACCCCATGGGGCCATCCCAGGTACAAAAGCCCCTCTGTGTTCCCTGTTTTTTGAAAAATGCTTTAGTCTCATAGGCCTTCCCTGAGTTCCAAAGCACAGGGGAAGTGAGGGATACAGAAACAAAGGAAAAGCAGTTAAGCAAGAAAAGTGATGACAGATTAAACGACAGTCAGTGATAAAACAAAGTCCTAGGTCCTCCTCAAGGAATATACATAACAATCTGATGCATACCTTTGAGTTATTAGGAAGAAACTAAGACCCCCATCCAGATGGAGGATGGTGACTACATGAAGACCACAAGCACGGAGACCCCAGACTGGCTGGAACCAGAGGTTGACGATTAAGATTTCCGAAACACCACCCTGTTACCTCACTATCAACCAATCAGAAGAAAGTCATGCATCCTGCAGCTCTCACTCCAAATGTCACCTTTAAAAACCCTTCCCTGAAAGCCTTTTGAGCATGAACTGCCTATTCTCCTTATTTGGAACCTGCAATAAACACTGTACTTTCCTTCACCACAACCTGGGTCAGTAAGTTGGCTTTGCTGCGTGGCAGGTGAGTGGACCCAAGTTTGGGTTCGGTAACACTGGGAGTGCTGAACACACTGAACATGTAGGTCGTGAAGCTCATGAGCCAACAGAAGCCATGAGTTCTGTCACATGGAGTTCGGTTGTGGCAAGACAGAAAAAAAGGGATCTATATGCAGAGAGAAGTGGGGCATAGAAGCAACTGGACAAAGATCCATGAAGGAGTCGATCTCAAAGAGATTTGCTAACTCCAAGGCTACGAGAGAAGCACCATTCTTAGACTAATGCAGATGACTGGCATGCTGCAGTGAATGTCAGAGCAAAACACCCTACTTTAAAGGTGGTTAATGAGACTTAACCATGAGTACTTGCCAACAGAACGTGGGAGCTCTCTGCACTGGGTGTCAGTGTTCAGACAGAAGAAAGAGGCCACTCAAATATGGATCCATATAGAACATAGAACAGTGTGGTGCCAATGAACAGAGCAAAGTCAGATGAGAAAAGAGGGGTGAACACAGACCATGCTACCATAAGCTAACAGTTTACAGGAACTTCTTAGTGAAGAGGGACATGTGGAAACTATTTAAAGATGACTAAATTAATTTTGTATCGTGTTTACATTAACTAGATAATAAGTTCAAGGTTTTATTTCATAGAGTAGATTTAGGGATTCATAATCAATCACTTTGATAATCTTTATAAAGACATAAATGAATTAACCCTACAAGGTATACTTATAATGAGCTGAACCTGGATGATCCCAAATGGCAATTCCAACAACATTCAGATTTTTAGCACATTAAGAATAAACCACGCAATTCTATCAAACATTGAGAAAAGAGCTAACACCTACCCTTCTCAAATTCTTCCAAAATACAGCAAAGGGAGGAACACTCCCAAACTCATTCTACGAGGCCACCATCACCCTGATACCAAAACCAGACAAAGATGTCACAAAAAAGGAAAACTACAGGCCAATATCGCAGATGAACATAAGTGCAAAACTCCTCAACACAATACTAGCAAACAGAATCCAACAGCACATTAAAAGGATCATACACCATGACCAAGTGGGATTTATCCCAGGAATGCAAGGATTCTTCAATATATGCAAATCAATCAATGTGATACACCACATTAACAAATTGAAGGGGGAAAACCATATGATCATCTCAATAGATGCAGAAAAAGCTTTCAACAAAATTCACCACCCATTTATGATAAAAACCATCCAGAAAGTGGGCATAGAGGGAACCTGCCTCAGCATAATAAAGGCCATATATGACAAACCCACAGCCAACATCGTCCTCAATGGTGAAAAACTGAAAGCTTATCCTCTAAGATCAGGAACAAGACAAAGTTGCCCACTCTCACCACTATTATTCAACATAGTTTTGGAAGTCCTAGCCACAGCAATCAGAGAAGAAAAAGAAATAAAAGGAATACAAATCAGAAAAGAAGAAGTAAAGCTGTCACTGTTTGCAGATACATAGAGAATCCTAAAGATGCTACCAGAAAACTACTAGAGCTTATCAATGAGTTTGGTAAAGTAGCAGGATACAAAATTAATGCACAGAAATCTCTTGCATTCCTATACACTAATGATGAAAAATCTGAAAGAGAAATGAATGATACACTCCCATTTACCATTGCAACAAAAAGAATAAAATACCTAGGTATAAACCTGCCTAAGGAGACAAAAGACCTGTATGCAGAAAACTACAAGACACTGTTGAAAGAAATTAAAGATGATACAAACAGATGGAGAGATATACCATGCAGACGTAGAGAATGGACTTGAAGACATGGGGAGGGGGAAGGGTAAACTGGGACAAAGTGAAAGAGTGGCATGGACATATATGCACTACCAAATGTAAAATAGATAGCTAGTGGTAAGCAGCCACATAGCACAGAGAGATCAGCTTGGTGCTTTGTGTCCACCTAGAGGTGTGGGATAGGGAGGGTGGGAGGGAGACGCAAGAGGGAGGAGACTATGGGGATGTATGTACATGTATAGCTGATTCACAGCAGAAACTAACACACCATTGTAAAGCAATTATACTCCAATAAAGATGTTAAAAAAAATCACTATATGGTAAATGAGTGTGTTCCTCTCTGCACAAAGATATCTATATCACACACTCCAGGAGATCTGAAAGGGGAGGAAAGAAGGAGTTTAATAGTTTTCTAATATTTATGAATTTTATCAATCTACTTATAAGAATAAGCTCTAAAATTATGAAAGGCAAAATTTGAGGCAACAATATGGAGGTTTTGCTAAATTTCATAGGTTGCTGATCATACCCAGCTTCAGTTTCTTGGCCAATGCGTCAACTTGAATTGTGGGATCAGATCCCATGGACAGAAAACATATCAGAGGTGTTCGTGTATCACTTTCTTCCCAAGTTTTCTCCAGATTTAAGATAACTGGTTCTGTGTACTTTTCCTCCAAAGAATCTGCAATATACTTTCTTGCTTGAAAAACAGTGCGGTCTGGGCACCAAGACCTAGAAATGCACACGTTAGAGGAAATAAATTCAGGTTTTAAAAATTCTATCTAATGCTAAGCACATAAAGAACACACAGTTAGTTAGCAAAAGGATAGTGAGCTAATCCTCCTTTATGCAGATATGTGTAAGATGGATGGCAATGTTTTCTATCCTTGGATGAATGCAAGTTTATTCATGTAGTTTTGATGCTAGGCATTGGCAAGGAGTAGGTCACGGCCAGTTCTGTTGCCAATCTAGAAGGGAACTTAGAAGTCAACTGATCCAAACGTGTCATTTTCAGAGGAAGCGGCAACTACTCTGAAGCTTTAGTTATTTTCGTTTTAAAACACATCAGTGATTATCCCTAGTAACTAAGCTATCAGCTTCAGGGAAGCAATTCCTCATTCAAACTAATACACAGGAGCACATTCATTCTTTGACAAATATTTATGGAGTGAATACTATACATCACGCCCTGCTCTTGATGCCAGGGACTCAGCAGGTATGCAAGGGGAGGTGTCCTCTGCCAGGTCCAGTACATGATGGGGGCTGGCCTGCTGCATACTCGAGGTTCTACAGCCTTCAGAGGGAGATAATATGTCAATGGTGTTAGAAGTAGCTTGATCAGCAAGCATTTATTTAATACCCTCTGTGTAGACTACACTGTAGCAGGTTCTGCACACAATGACACATTAAATAAATGTCATTTGATATTTTTAGATCACAGACAAACTCTATGGATTCTTCTTTGTTAGTAGATTGCATTATTCATTTGAAATAGATTCAATTTTAAAATGATGGATATAAGACACATCTCTTCTAATAAAATAAAAACAAATAGCCATTTTGCAGTCTGCAGGTCCTGAGGTCATCACTGCTGACAGCTCTGATCACTCTCAAAGAGTGACAACAACCAGGAAACAACTTTTCTAAGAAAACCCAGGGGTATAACATTAGGAAAGACAAAAACAACTCTGACATAATCCGACATCTTTTTGTTATTCTTTTGGTGGTTTCATCTCCCCCCAACTCTACCCTTCTGTGTTGCCCACCACACACACACACCCCGCCACACACACACACACACACACACACACACACATACACATCTTCCAATATAGAATCCTTCTTTGGGCTACTGCATGTTGAGAAAACATGAAAAGTGAGAAAGAAAAGGAAGAATATTCTTCCTCAACATCACTTTCAAACTTTTGCTTCCATTTTAACAGCCAAAACAGCATTTATATGTTTCAATAGCACAATATTCTTGGTTTTAGCTTAAAAACTAATTGCCTTGTAACTCTGTGAGATCTATTCTTTTACAGAAGTAAATTCAACAATAAATGATTCACTCAATGGTAAATGATGACCAAAGGGAATAGTACAAACATTTTTCATACGTGTTCTGCTAAAAGCACTATCATTAACATGTTATCAAAATATACCTTTCACCATTTTATTTGCCATCCCAGACTTCAGTTGGGAAGCACATACATCTATCACAGTAACTACTGGCACATAGTGAAGTAAGCTCACTGAGGTGGGATCTGTAATTTGACACTATAAAGTGATGCTCCAGGTCTGATAATACCTATTCTCACCTGATAAGTAAAAGCTTGTGGCAGGTATCTAGTGAGTCATTATATCCATCAGGGATGATTTCCTCCTCTGGAGCATCTTTATCAAACCAGATTTTCCATCCCTTCTCATTACGAGATATCTAAAATAAATAAGCTGATTAGTGAGCCCCAGGAATATATGCAACTAAATTTGAATAACCTGAGAAGGCCATTCTTTATAGGCAGCTAATTTTTTAAACATAACCACACAGTTTACATTTTTCTTCAGAACCAGTGACTCAGATAGATTGGATATTATGATTCCCTTTCAGTTTTTCCATTGCTCTTCTACGTTATTTGCTAAAATTAGGACTATGTATCAATTATGCTAAACGACTGGGCAGGAAAAACATAGACCAGGGTTTCTCAACCTCCGCACTATGGGCATTTAGGGCCAGATTAATTTAGTGTTGAGAGAGGCTGTCCTGTGCATTTTATGTTGTTTAGCAGCATCCCTGGCTCTATCCACTAGTCACCAGGAGCACCTCTGCCCCTGATTTGTGGCAATAAAAAAGGTCTCCAGAATTGTCAATGCACTCTGGGGTGTGGCCCTTGGATGAGAACCACTGACACAGACCACTTTGATACCCAAACCTCTACATGTGGCCCTCTACTTAAACTAGTGATAGATGACAAAATCAAAACTTTTATTTTCCTAGTCATCCCCCCACCTTGAGACCTTAAACCTAAGAATGGATGAAGTCTCTCCAAGAGCTGGTCTCAAACACCTGTTCTTTCAGAAGCATGGAAAGAACCACAGGTTTTCAGAGGTATTAAAGGATGCTCCCTGAAGTCCAAGTGCTGTCAAAACTAATTACAGAAACTATAGATCGGTGAGCCTGACGCTGCTCCTCAGCAACAATCAGGCTGGATTATTTAGACAGTGTCTGAAGCATGTTTTAAAAGCCATGGCAAGCACTAATAGCAAATATTTATATAGCAGATACTATGTGCCAGACCCAAGGACTGTACTTTTACTTCTATTATCCCCACTTTTTACTGAGGCACAGAGAGGTTAAATAACTGCCCAAAGTCCACACCATACAAGCAATTCATCATCTAGGATACAGACAGGGTGCAAGTTAATAACAAAACAATTGCTCTGTAAATCAGTTGCTCCAACTTTGTCCCTGGGATGCTAAAAGATGGAGGAGAATTTCTGAAATGTTTCACAGCTGCCATCTTTCTCTGAAGATTGCAGTGGCTCTCCCTAGTTGGCTGTTGCCAAAAGAATCTGCCTGGCACAGGGCATGGACGGCCTGGGTGCTGCTGTAGCCCCACCCTACTGCACTGGCACCTGTGCTCTGCTACCCAGCGCGCCCCCTGCAGGTCTCCTCCACACTGGCTGCTAAAGAGAAGGAGTTCCAAGAAGAAACAGGGTGCGTATTCTCAACCTACTGGCCTTCCATCTGCTAATTTTGACTCTACCATATAAAGCTTTCAGGGCGAGCTGCATCTGTGATAGGATAACTCCCAGCCCCTTGCTCCTGCATTTCCCATTTCTGGCCCTTGCTGCTAGCAAAGCCACCTCCAGGTGTTAAACAGTTTGGCCTGGGATGCCAAGGCAGGGCAGCTGCTCTTTGAGGCTATTTTTGTTTCAATTTCTGACACCCACTCAGCTAGGAGATTGATCTCCTGTTTCCTCCCCCCACTCCCACAGACAGGCCAAACTCCTGGCCATCTGATGGCAGGTCGCCCTGATGGCAAACTTCTGCAAGTTTGTGGAGAACAACTCTTCCTCTTCCCTTCTGGCCCATCCAATGGTGTAAAAGAAGTTGGACAGAAATAACTCATGGTGTCATGGGCATGGGCTCAAATTACAGCTTTACCATTTATGGGCTATGTGGCCTTGGGCAAGTGCTTAACCTCTTTGAGTCTCAGTTATCTCATCTATAAATCGTGTCAATAATACTTCCCTTGCACAGTTATTATTGTTGCAAAGTACCTACCCATAGTAAGCAGTAGTAGCCACCAGATTCTACACCAAGGGTACTTAAAATCTAGCTGACCGAGGCAAATGATACTGTATATCCTTATATTAATATAACCCGTCAGCAGAGGGGTGATTTTTTCCAGTGGTACTTGAAGGCTGCCTTTACCCAGTCTCGGACCAGACCCAGACCACTTTTTTTTTTTTCAAAGTATTTGTTTGGACTTGGAAGACTCAGCTGTAGCTGTAGTACAAAACAAAGCTTACTGTCCACCACAGATATAGTCCAGGGACTTTATCCAGTTGACTCTGACCCAACCATGGTGAATGGGTAAAGAATACATAATGTTTCAGAAGTAGTCCTAAACAGACACACCTAGTGTACTCTTGGGTGGGGGATAGGATGTTTGTGGAGGGGAGGGAATCACATGGTGACAGTGTGAGGCTTCTGCCATCCTCAGCCTAGGGATAAGGCTACCAATCACTCACTTTGTCCATCACCAGCAACCGTAAAAAAGATGATTATCAGCATTTGACACTGGGAAACTGCAGGCCCTCCACTGGTGACACACAGTCGTAACCAACAGACCTCAGTAATAAACAACTGTCTTTATTCTGAGTTGCATAATTGTTTTCCGGTGAGAGTTGAATCAACAACTAATCCACAAGAACCAATTTACATTTTCAGATAAGAAAAACAGGTAAACTGGGGTCTGTTTCACCATTATAACTTCACTATTTTATAAATATTTTCACCACTGAAATGACTGATTTTTTATAAAAGGACCTCAACCTCTTCACTTGCCTCAAATTCAAATTTGCTCAAATTATTTAATCATAGGCAGTGAAAACATGGAGTCTACAATAAAAGGGTCCACCCACCCAGAATAAAAGGGTTCTGATTCTGACAGCAACTCAAGCAGGTTATAAGTGACCCATGCCCACCACACAGAAGTAAAGACAGTTGCCTGCACCTGTGAAAAGATTCCTTGGGATATCCTTCTGTCCACCGCCCCCAACCCCCCAGGAGAGCCACAGCGCCTTAAAGCTACACAAGTGTGTTGACTCCTCTGGGTGAAGGGTTTGTCACCAGGAGGCCCCAGTTTAAATGGCCCAGGTGTGTTTGGGTTTACAGATCTGTACTTTTGTCCAGCCCTTTATTACCTGGTTCATAATTTCTGCAAATTGCGGAAGTTTACTCAGTTCCACAAGATTCAGCCAGGTCATATCAAGGATCCAGCGAAACGGTTTGGGAGGGCAGGCTTTCAGATCTAGAGCTGCTCCCCCTGTGGAAAGGCATCAGTGGGAATCAGGTCAGCTTGTGCTCTATTTTTTAGAAATTTATTTTCCAAATAATAAAAAACGAGATAACCATATCACACACAAAAATGGGAAAATTCGAAAATAATCACGTTATAGAAAATGTGGTTACCTTTTTTTGGTACAGTTCCTTCAAGTGTTAGTGATTTATACCATCTTATACAGATAGCAACTCCCTGTCATTTTTCCCTGCAAAGAATTTTTCTCAGGTGGTTGCAGATGTTTGCCTTTTTATTGTTTTTTAACTATCTGAAATTTATAATTTTGATATCAATGAATCAGTTGATCTTTTCATGTGTGATTTTAAAAGTCATTTCTTAGTCATCACTCCTCCAGAAGTTTGATATTCAATACTACTGAAATATTTTTTATCAGGTCAAAAATACGGATAAATGGATAGACGAAGGGATGGAGGGAAAGAGGAAGAGAGGAGTATAATACATCTGTGGGTTTTTAAGGTTTTTAAGGGGGTAATTCATGTTCAAATCATTTATTCATTCGTTTATTCAACAAACATTCACTGAGCCACCTCTATGTATCCGGCATATTCCAGGCACTGGGGATAAAGCAGAGGAAACCCAACAGGGCTCCTGCTCTCACCGAGTCGAGTGGAGAATGTGAGTGATACCACTGGATTGTACTTTGAAGCAAATCACAAGTCAAATGAGCACATTCAGCGTGACAATCTCCACCAAGATGTGTGATTATATCTGCACTTTCAAAATTCCTCTATTGCATGTCTTTAGCAATGTTTTATCATAATAATTCCAGCTCTGTTGTTTAATTCAGATGTATGCCAAACAGTGGTTCTTGAACTTTTAAATTCTATAACCCTCCTGAAGAACTCATCAAATCCCTCCACTTCACTTATCAACCCGGGGACAAAAACAGGGGAGCTGGCGGGTGGAGGGGACTACAGGTCTCTGCTCTCCCCTCCAGCATCTTCCTGAGAAGATGAATGAGCTGAAGTACTCCTTTCGTGTAAATCCCTTTGCTCCACCGTGGAGTCAGGGGCTCTGAGTGCCACAACACCTTTAGAACCTGTAAACCTTCCTCCCACATGCCCCCACCCCCCACAGCGACCAGGTGAAAAGACCTTATTCTAGCACCATTTCTGCTAACACTGAGTTTACCATAGGAGAAGCAAGCCCTAGAGTAAGTCACCTGCAGATTTAAGGGATTCTCTCTTCTAACACAGAGGTAGATGCGTACCTTTTCTTCTTGATTGTTTCCCCCTCACAGTGATTTCATGTAAACATATACCTCAAAGACATCAGGAGAAGATATTTAAGCTACATCAGTGTTTCCAACATATCATGCACCTAAACTAACCCAGAACAATCGCAGCCCATCCCGTTCCCCCAAATATCCTGGCTCTGCCACTTGCTAGCTGCATAAACTTGGACAAAAACCCAGTTTCTCTCAGTTCTCTCTTCTGCCAAATGAGCGTCATAATAGAATCCATCAGATTGATTGCTGTGAAGATTAAAGAAATGAATGTATGTAGAAAGCCAACAATAGTCATGGCCCAGAGTAAGAGCTACATAATCATTAGCTGTTATTTTGACACTAACTCTCTGTCTTGGAAGGCTCAGGTCCAATCCAACCTGGAAGGCAAGAGAATACCCTCTAATGTGTCTTTCTGTACATGGTTTACAATAAAAGAAAGATGATATTTTTCTAGAATAATCAGGCAGGGGAAACAGGTATATCCATTACGCTACAGTGCAGGATTGCCCCTGGTATCTATTTCATTTTTCAAAGTGTTCTGACATTCTCGGTTGAAGAAGAAAGTCAAAGGCACCTTCCAAATATTGCAGAAAACTAGTAGGAATTAATACAAAGGGAAATCAAACATTTCTGCTATGACAAATAAGTCTTTCTTCTTTCCCCCTTAAGTACTGAGTTCAAAATGATAAAAAATATCAATGATCTAAGGGCCATATTTGTTAACTTTGTAAAAAAACATTAAAAACAAAGTCCTACCATCTTTTTTTTTTTTTTAGAATTGTTTAAAATGTGGACCATTTTTAAAGTCTTTATTGAATTCGTTACAATATTCTGTTTTATGTTTTGGTTTTTTGGCCGGGACGCATATGGGATCCTAGCTCCCCGACCAGGGATCAAACCTGCACCCCCTGTATTGGAAGGTGAAGTCTTAACCACTGGACCACCCCAGGGGAGTCCCAAGGCCTACCATCTTTTAAAAAAATAATTTGGTCAAGCTGTAAGCCAGTTCAAAACGAATACAAACTGTACAATAAACCAGTTTTGATTTTTTTGAAAACTCTTTTACTGTGCGTGACAGTGCTGACTGTACTGACAACCCACCTATCATAAAATCCCAAATTCATCTTCTAAAGCACTGCTCATGCTACTTCCCTGCTCATAAAACATTCGATGGCTCTCTATCGCCAACTTAATTAAATCCAAACTCCTCTCACTGACTCTTCTGATCCTATACAATCCAGTTCTCCCTGACTCCAGTTTCATGAAATGGAGTCACAGATGTGCTCTAACCACAGTTCAGATGTGCAGCCTTCTTTATTTTTCTGTGACAAATCAAATCCTCCTCACAAATTCCCTCCCCACTGTGTTGCTGCGTTTCTTGGTCTCCTCTGATTTAAAGACTTTCGAAGAATCCAGTCTCTTTCAGGGAATAGCTCTGGCTTGGCTGGGTGTGCTGGGTAGGGAGAGGTGAGGTGGGGTGGGTTTGTGTCTAGATGGGGAGGATGCCTCAGATCTACATGCTGCCTTAGGCTTCACTTGTCCCAGTCACAGGCTGGGATCCTCTGAGCCACGACAAATCCTGTCTGACCTATGGGGGCATTAGGCTGCAGTCCACAGAGGCTGGTACTTTGTCGCTAGTTATAAAAGTCCCCCTGTCCTGCAACTTCTTGGTTTGAACCCCAGACCCTCGCTGTGCACCAGCCCTCTCCGCATTTCCACAACCACACTCCCGCCTGCCAAACCTTAGTCTTATCCATCTATCCACTACCCTCCACCGATGCTGTGATGCAGCTTCCATGTTGGATGTGGCTCTGGGGCACTTCCCTGCTCTCTTTGAATTTCGATGTGGCCATGCATCTTACTTTGGCTAATGAAATATGAGCGTGACGTGTGTCACTTGTGGGGTAACCTTTAAGAGCCAGCACACAATTTGCCACACCCTGTCCCTCTTCCATAGTAATTATGGAAGCAATTTGGACTCCTGGGCGACCATGACAAGCGTGTCAGATAGAGAGTAAAGGAGAAGTATACTTTTGTTATGCTGAAATTTGAGGATTGTTTTTATGGCCACAAAACCTGGCCTATCCTGACTAAAACTAGGTCCCAAAATCACATGCATTATGCCCCCACTCTGACACTTCTCAAAGTAGCTCTTCTTTCAACCATCCAGACCAGAAATCTTTGCACAGAGCAGAAATCTTAGACTCATTTCTGACCCTCTCTTGGCTCTCACACCCAGTCCTTTGTCATTTTACTTTCATGATCTCTCATATTTGTGTCTTCCTTTATATTCCCATTGTCTTCACCCTAGGATGGGAATGCATTTCCTGTGGTTGGGAAGCTTATAACAGACTCCCTTAAAGCACTTTTCTCGAATCCTACACACGTCTGCCAGAGTAACCTTCCTAAAGAACAATAAAAGGATCACATCACTACCTTACACAACTCCTTATTTCTTATCAGATCAAGAAATCCTTCCTCTAGGAACCAAGGCTCACCAATGTACATACTCCACGCATTTCTTTTTCCATGCTGTTCTGTCTTAGCATGGAAGTTTTCTTCATTTCTACCTATCATCCATGGTCCATTTCAAATGTCACTTTCTTCTTTTGGGGGAGAAGGGCTGCCAGAAGATGATTTATTAAACTACTTATAAAGATAAAAAAAAAATAAGAAAAAGATTGGACTATTTTCCCCAGGTATCAAATAACCTGAAAAATTCCTGGCTTAACCTGCAAAGGCATATTTTCCAAGGAGCTTTTCTTGATCTCACCAACCACGTGTAATCTCTCCTTCCTTTTAGATATAACACTTTGTTTTTAGCTCTCTTATAACACAGGTTATTCTGCCTTATTTTGCAGGGTTTTTTTTCAATTATCTTTATTTGAACTATGAGACTTTTATTTCTTTTAAAGCAATGTCTGTTTTTTCCTTGTATCGCAAACACCAGTATGGCAGGTTTGCATAGTATATGCTCAATAAATACTTGTTTAACTGAATTGAATGAAAATACCACTCTTTTGTCTCCTTAATTATACTTTTAACATGGAGATAAGCAATGAGCCGGGCTCTCTTCAAATATAAAATACAAGTGTGCTTTTTGTTACAGTCTTAAACGTCATTATAACCCCTTGCTTAAGGAATTGGTCTCTTGCAGTAGTAGAAAGATCATCACCTGAATCACTATTCTCCCCTTTGGCATTTGGGTCTCCTATTCATAAGCAACAATGCTCAAACTTAATTTAATTACATAACTAAAAACTGCAGAGTTAACACAGACCTGAAATCAATCATCTTGAGTAACCAGAATGAAATGAATGGAAATCGGAGGGGGAGGTGGGGGAAGAGGTATACATAAAGAACTTCACTTCCATTAGAACTTAATTCCTCCGGGTATTACAAGAATGGGTCTACAGGACATCAAAGAGCATACCTAAAGCAATCTCCTTTACATAGCACATCCATATCCCAGACCCTTCACCTTTAATGAGAGCCTGAAACTCTCTGTGCTGCACTGTTCCTCTCTGAAGATCGATTTTTAAGGTCATGAGGAGTACAAAGAGGAACTTGTGATTCTCGTACAAGCCTCTGACAGAATATGTAAAAACTTCATATGTCAGATACTCAATAATATTTGTAATTCTCTTTTGAGGCAGTGGAGACTTCTCAGACCTGCAATATGTTTTAAAAATCAAAGAGGTAAAAATCCATTTCTAAGAGAGTAGGTAGGAATACACACAAAATTTGGGGGGCAAGGTAGTGAGGCCCCACCTGGCCATGGACTGGTCAAATAACTTCAAGAACTGGGCCAGCGAGGTCTGGTACATGATGTTGACCATGCTCATCTCTGTGATGAGAAAGTAGAGGATGCTGCCTCGGGTGGCCACGGGCCGGAACTCCTCCTGGGCCGTGTTAATCTTGATCTCTGTTTCCGCGGCCACGTGTAGTTTTTCACTTACTTCAGCTGCTGTCTGCTTGGTGGTGTGGAGGACACCGATGAGAGATTCGTCATCTACCAAGGAACCTAAAAACCAAACAGGAAAGCTGTGGAACACAAGACGGGAAAGCCGCGAAACGAGATGCATCGCTTCTGAAATCACCGCATTAATTTTCAACTTGACTTCTTCAAAGCCCACAGGATGGGCAGAATCTTAAGACATGAGAGGCTTCCAGTCTAACCAGGCATCCGATGCCTGAATCCGTTCTAAACATTCCTGCCTAGGGTTTGTCCCCCACTCTGCCTGAAAATCTGCAAAAGGCAATTCTCAAGGCAGCCCACAAATCTGGTCTTCAAATGTCTGAAGAAAATTCACATCTCCCTCCAGTCCCAGTGGTTTCAGCTGTTCCTATGACATGGCTTTCACCTCCATTATCATCTTGATGGTTCCCCTCACAGTATCACAGCCTTTTCCTTCCCACTTGTCTCGCAGTGTGAGTTACACACCAGCTTACAGGTGAATCGTACTTTCTCTACTCCTGCTTTAGTTCAACAGTCCTTGACATTGAGAGCTCTGGTCCTTCTATGTCTCTAACGAGTTAGGAGATAGTGGAAGTGTCTAACCAAGAAGAAAAATCCTCATTTTATCTTTAGTTTTACTCTTCATTATTGTTTTTAACAGACATAACATGTCTATGACGATAAACACAGAAATAAAAATATCTCAATTTTAAGGGCTTCCCTGGTGGACAGTGGTTGAGAGTCCGCCTGCCGATGCAGGGGACACGGGTTCGTGCCCCGGTCCGGGAAGATCCCACATGCCGTGGAGCGGCTGGGCCTGTGAGCCATGGCCACTGAGACTGCGTGTCCGGAGCCTGTGCTCCGCAACGGGAGAGGCCACAACAGTGAGAGGCCCACGTACCGCAAAAAAAAAAAAAAAAAAATCTCAATTTTAAGACACAAAAAGGTGCTCTGGAGGTGCTGAGATAACGGTCATGATATCTGCAGAGAGCGGTGCTCTGGCCTACCTAGAAGCAGGTGGGTGTTTCTGGAAGGTGCTGAGTTAGTTGCTCTGATGGGCACGCTAGGTCTGCTAGGGAAGTCCAAATTGTGACTAACCTCACACTCTTGGTTGGATCCTCAGTCAGTCCTTCTTGGTAATATTTACAATGCCCAGAGGCATCAAATGGCTGGGAGATGTCATGGACCAAGAGACAGACAACTCGTCAGCACAAGCAGTGCAATGAAGGCAGATAAAAGGCCTTTTCCATGAGGTCACCTTAAAGTGCTGGAGACTGCTGTGAGAGTAACACTTAATGTACTTCTGGGAGGTTAAGTTTTTTTGTTTTTAAATCCAAGGGTTAAAGTGCTTTTGGGAAGTATTCATCATTAGATTGCTAATGAATGGTAGAATTTAGGTTGCTGTAATTTGCCTACTACAGAACAATATATCCCAGGGGGTGGTACGCTGATCTGACTGCCCAGAGGAGAACCTATCCCTGACTTCTAAGTGGGAGGTCAAGTCCAGAGTGACTGAGCCTGGGCTGCTCAAGTGTCTCTGACAACATTACACACATCATAACCCACTGTGGCAATTGCATTTCAACACCAAATGAAAGAGTCAATCTAAAAAACACAAAATAGATTGAGCACATTAGTCTCCTTTCGGCAAGCAAATTAGCCTATTGTGAGTTACCTAGCTGTACTGGGAGCCCTTATTTTTCTCGGGAGAGAGCAATTATATCAAGAAAACTGTGTTATTATCAAATGCTCAGATGCTGGTTGCTAATTCAGATATCAGATTCTCTGCAGTCCCTCTGTAACGTCTAGGTGGAAATTGCCTCGCTTGTTTTTGCGTGGATAACTCAACTGTTTCCTAACATCTGTAACCATGAGAGCATTGGAAAGAGGGTACAAGAAATCCTTATTTATTCACAATCCATTACGTGATTATTTCTTAATAACACAATACCTTTTGTAGCACTTAATTTGTAGAGAAGGTTATCTTCAAGTTCTTTCATCTTCCGCTTATTAAAAGTCACATCCTCCAAAAGTTTAACCCTCTCAGACTCTAACTCCTGTTATTAAAAAAAAATATCAGAACTGTAATTACCAGTTATTATGGCAAATGCAACCTACTAGTGTTTATTATTCATTTTTAAAAGTTTAAACCAAAGTGCCATTCAAATGACACTATCTTTAGTCAAATCTATCTATTTGTATTTTTGTTTCTCTGGACAGTTTTTTAAAGATTATTCCCGCTAGCATTAAGTTTCCACAGCACTTACACTGGCATGCATGAGATAAACCTGCTAAAATAATTTTGCTCAGCTCTCTTCCCAGCTTTAAGTTTTTTTAAATTAAGAGTGTCCCATTCTCTTGGCCCTGTTCCCACATACCGCCTCAGTCAGAAATGCTAACTTCATTTGCAGTCAGAAGGGCTAGAAACAAAGAAGCATTAATACCAAGTAACCAAGAGGCTACTCAAGCCAAATGGAGCTCCTGAGCTGGGACCTGACTATAGGAACACCAGATACCTGCTTTGACATAGCCAACTGCCAATACAAATCCATTTTCCATTTTTTTGCGTCTTCTACCAGAGGGGCTAAATTGGATGTCTGGAAGGTATACGCTTTCCTACATAAATAATATAGTCTTAAAATCATACTTTGAAAACAATTTCAAACTTTCAGAAAAGTTACAAGACTGGTACAATGAACTCTCACATACCCTTCACCTAGATTCCTCAAATAACATTTTGCTTTATCACTATTTCTATATAATACTTTTTATCATTACTGTTATTATTACTGCTGAACTGTTTGCATGTGTCATGATACTTTATCTGTAAAAACTTTAACACATCTCCTAGGCAACAGGACATTCTCTTATACAACCATAGTGCAATTTTCAAACTCAGAATATTTAACATGGATATAATACTCTTGCTAAATATAGAGTGAATTAAATTGTCTCAAAAGCATTCTCTATAGCATTTTTAAAATATTACTTTTTTTTTTTTTTTTTTTCGGTAGGCGGGCCTCTCTCTGTTGTCGCCTCTCCCGCTGCGGAGCACAGGCTCCAGACGCACAGGCTCAGCGGCCATGGCTCACGGGCCAAGCCGCTCCGCGGCAAGTGGGATCCTCCCGGACCCGGGCACGAACCCACGTTCCCTGCATTGGCAGGCGGACTCCCAACCACTGCGCCACCAGGGAAGCCCAAAATATTACTTTTTTAAAAAAATTTTATTTATTTATTTTTGGCTGCATTGGGTCTTCATTGCTGCACGCAGGCTTTCTCTAGTTGCGGCGAGCGGAGGCTTCACTCTTCGTTGCGGTGCGCAGGCCTCTCATTGTGGTGTCTTCTCTTTTTGCAGAGCACAGGCTATAGGCGCATGGGCTTCAGTAGTTGTTGCACGTGGGCTCAGTAGTTGTTGCTCGCGGGCTCTAAAGCACAGGCGCAATAGTTGTGGCACACGGACTTAGTTGCTCCGCGGCATGTGGGATCTTCCTGGACCAGGGCTCGAACCCGTGTCCCCTGAACTGGCAGGTGGATTCTCAACCACTGTGCCACTAGGGAAGCCCTGTAGCATTCTTTTTTGATCTTGTACAGAATCACACACTGTACTTAGAATTGCATTAAAAATGTGTTTTTAAACTACTTATTTGAGAAAGTTTCTTGAAAAACTGCTACGGAAATACCACCACTTTCAGAAAGTCTTCCTAAACCAGTTTGTCAGTTAAAACCCACAGCACGGCATTCCTCTGTACATCTACTATGGCTTGCATCACAAACTATGTGTTGGCTATATCTCTCCAACTAGATTCTGTGCATCTAGAGGGCAGGAACTTGTCCTATTAATTTTTAAAAATTGAAGTATAGTTGATTTACAATGTTGTGTTAATTACTGCTGTACAGCAAAGTGATTCAGTTATATATATATATATATATATATATATATATATTCTTTTTTTATATTCTTTTCCATTATGGTTTATCATAGGGTATTGACTATAGTTCTCTGTGCTCTACAGTAGGACCTTGGTGTTTATCCCCTATTCATTTTTGTATTCTTGACAGCACTTATCTTGATGCTTTGCAGAGAAGCGACTCAACCTAATAAATATTTGTTAAATTGAAGTGTACTGAATTTAGTTCAACAACTTTATTTTACATCTGGGGAAACTGAGGACCCAAAAATATTAACTCCAAATAACATGGCAATATAATACACACAGCTAGTTACTAGCAGGGATGAGCCTAATATCCTTGTCCCCCAACTCCAAGACTAGTATACTGCCATTGTACTAGTGGCTTATGGTATTTGATGGGGTGATGATGAAGATCATGGATGTATTTGCAGAGAATAGCTAATGAATTGTCTTCATTAAAGCAGTCATCCCAACAGAGGCAGTATAGAAATATGTGGACAAAATGAAATCATGTTGGCGTCCTTTTCAGTGTGATATGGAAAAACAAGCATCATGGTACAAGGGACAACTTGTGAGTTTTACAGCATGAACTGTAGAGCTTATCTACGAGGCTTGGCAGGGTGGAAAGTCTACGTGCTCTTATGGGTTAAGACCTTATTCTCCTTGGTCTCCATTTGTTCATCTGTAAAATGGGGGTGTAAGAGCAGGATTGTTAGGAGGGTTAAACATCACAGTCAGGATGTCCTCCTGCAGATTAAGTGTGCACTTTGTTTTTTCCAGCAAGGCTGGTGTTAGCATCCTAGCGCATCTCTTGAAGAGGAAGCTAAGGCCTAGAAGAGTGGGCATGGGGCGCTCTGGGGACATGAAGTGTACTTTAGATGGTGGTGTGGGCTGCCTTACAGAAGTTAGTGTAGCCTGCATGGGGGATCTGGACCAATGAGGCACCATCTCAGAACAGACCAACAGCACCAGGTAGACCAAGAAGGAAGGACTAATTTTCAACAGTTGACACCATGTGGCCCTAAGAGGTGATCAAGGCAGTGAACTGAGGGGTCCTTGCTCTCTGCCAGACTGTGAAAGCGAGATGATTCCCTTTCTAGATTGCATAAGCCCTGGGCAGTTTCTTGGAAACTAAGATCAAACAGCTCATGAGGGGGAACTTCCCCGGTGGTCCAGTGGGTAAGACTCCATGCTCCCACTGCAGGGGGCCCAGGTTCGATCCCTGGTCAGGGAACTAGATCCCGCATGCATGCCACAACTAAGAAGTCTGCATGCCGCAACTAAAGATCCCGTGTGCCACAACAAAGATCCTGCGTGCCTGCAACTAAGACCTGGTGCAGCCAAGATAAATAAATAAATACATAAATATTAAAAGAAAGAAACCCAGCTAGTGAGAGTGGAAGCTGGAACTGGGCTCCTTTTACTCCACCAGACTGGCCGCCTTTCAAGGGCCTGCCCCAAGTTAGCCATTTCTTATTAACCAGGTAGGATTTTACTTCTCTTTTTACTGAGCCCTCTATTTCTTTGGTGTCAGTATCATTTCTCTTTTCCTTTTTGAATCTTCCTCTGTATTTGTAGCCATCTGTTCATATCACTTCCTTTCCTCCTTTCCTTAAGTCTTCTTCTGCCATTCTTTCTCTCACCTTCCCATTTTATGCATCTCTGGTCTTATTATTTCTAACCTTGCCTTTTCCTTGAAACCTTAATACTAATGTTAATTACATTTTAGCAAATATAAACTTTCTCAGATTTTATGGAAATATATTTTACACACTGCAAATATATAAAATTATATTTTATACATAACATTTAATGTTTTCTGATCTTTATCTTAAAACTTAGTTTAATCTATCAGTCTCTTAAAATCTTCCAGCCTTAACTTTTTCTTTGTTTTATCAGAGCCCTCAATTATACTTAATTTCTCTGCTTCAGTGCAAGTTTCATTTAATTAAGATAAAAGTATGGCTCTCTAGATCGTTAGATTATTAGATTGTGGTGTTATCAATTACAATCAAGTTTGCAGTGTAGTAGCTGAAACTACTATAGTGGTAACAATACTCATTCAGAGCAAGTTCTTCTTTTCCAGGATCATTATTTTATTGAATTTTCCAGGTGTATCCAAGACTATTCATCCACAGGGCGGTAGATATGAAAGTCAACATACCCAAAGCTTTAAAGTCAGAAGTAGAATGAGTGGTGTGTGTGTGCACGTGTGCTTTTGGTGTTGGAGGAGAGGTGAGTTACATGATTTCTCAACAGGACTTGAGACTACAAAACAAATATTTATGCTAACAAAGGTAACTATGATTTGCTCAATTTTTTATTTTCCATATACTCAACAATTTCCCAATACATTTAAAACGTTTATTATAATTTATTATAAGTAGAAGTTGTTTACCTTGTGAAATTATTACCTGTTTCTCTGTTAGAATTACCCTCCTTAGTAACTGGTTCTCAAGTCCTTTCATGGTAACAGTAAAATCAATGACTGACGTTTTAGCATTGATCTCAGGGGTAAAGGCAGGGTTTGGTAACTTTGTTGTAATATAAAGTTTAAATGTATCCATGATATCACATTCCTTATCTCCGACCTTCACCTACATCAATTCAAATATTAAATTACAAACAGCTTAAAGGACAAGACAAGAAATTTGGGTTCAGTTTAGGAGAGAGTTTATCAAAAGTCAGTGCAGTGAAACGAATGAATTACAAAAATCAGTTGTAAAATTTTAATCAGTGATCTTAAATAATAAAGCCTATTCCATTAGAATAATTTAGACTTGTGGTCCTGCCTGAAAATGTTTTTAGCCATGACACCAAGCAAATTAAATGAAAAATTTATCCAAAACAAATGTTGAATAAAGGAAAACTCAGACATGCCTCATATTTGATTGTTTTTTCCCACCTGAGGAAATTGTTTCCTGCTATGGAAATTTGTTGTGTTTATAAGAAGTGAAAAAAAAAAAAAGAAGTGTTATTTCTTTTTGCATTTCCCAGTCATATCTGAAGCATATTTGACAAGAGAAAGGGTTAATGAAATTTTCAGAGGAAAAAAATGCCAACTTTTTTTCCCCAGAAAGATAACAACTTATCTTAAACACCACAATTTTCAGTGTATTGAAAACAACTGGGTTTGCTACCTAAAACTCAGGTGGAAATTATAACATTTTTAAATGACTTAAATTTTTAATTAATTTTAATCCTTCCTGTGATTGAAAACCACATTGCTAAGGCACTAATTCTCAGGCATCATGACCTTCACATTGCAGATAAGAATCTGGGTCTTTTCAAAGGCCTTCAGGAATGGACATACTACAACCTCTTTTGGCATATTAAATATGGCATATAAAAGAATTCACATTATGAAGAAAATTTTTCTGAATAAATCTGTCTTTGTTTATTGAGAAAATTGGCATTCTTATTCACTGATATTCATGAAATTAACTTGTCCAAAGCAAAAAATCTCAGTCAGAAATGCTGTCATTCAATAAAACCACAGAAGCCTAAAAGTAAAGAATGAAACCAATTAAAAAAGAGACACTTGCATTGAAAACAATGCATGTTATCACCAATGGTCGGGAACTGTATTCCACTGCTTCCAGCAAAGTCTGAGTTTGGATTGAAAGTTAATAAAGAGAGAAATAAAATCAATGTCCATAGACTTAACTAAAAATGCCATTTTATCCAGTGAGGAAACACAGGCTTTATTGTATAGATGTATACATGGCTCGAAAACCAACTTTCTCAGAGCTGCTAAAATGTACATATTTTGTGTGTAACACTAATATACTATTATTATTATAACAAGATGCCTTTCCTTAATATGTTAGTTTTGGATAAGTGGCTATTGTTACCAAGATATTGTTGTCCCCCTGTATTTTTTATATACTAGTTTTTAAAAAAGAAACACTGAATATGAGTTTGGAAATAATTTTTTCCAGCATGTCAAATAGTACCACCTGAAGGAAATTGTCTTCACTGCTATGCTCAAAAAGATAAGTAGATGTCACCATTGTTCTTTTCTTCTTTTCCTTTTCTTTTTTTTTTCCTTTTTTCGAAGCTCACCTTGAAAGTGGTGCCTGATTTAATGAAATTCTTTTCTAATACATTATCCAGGGCTGGATCCAGCTCTTCACGAATGTCCTCAATGAGAAGGGGTCGGCCCAAGGAAAGACTGTCCTCCAAATGCGTGCGGAAATACTTATGGTTCAGAGCGGTTACCTACAAATAAAGAGTTCATTGCTATATAAATGTTACAAAGAATGTGCCTGTTCCTGAGTGGAAACCAGAGATATGTTGGATAAGTGACTAAGAATTCTAAGGACTGTATAGGAAGACTTACTTATAAAAATGAAAGTAACAAACAAAAATTAATTTTCAAAACTTGGTGGCTCATGACTTTGTGGAAGCCCTGGGTGTGTAATGGGGGGTCTCTCAGATCAAAAGAGGAGAATCAAGTGGCATTCCTTAGATGGAAGGTCAGAGCTCTGCTCCGGCAGACGGAAGAGAAGTGATCAAGGATTAATCCTTTAAACTTACATAGCTACAATCATTCATATAAAGCAAACTAACTTGCATTTTTGTGATATTCACTTATCTTCTCAGGACACCTATGAGATGAATAAATGATTTAAAAATAAGCATGGAAATGTCAAAAATGATACACTGAGTCAAACTAAGGGTCCATCCATGTATTCTGTCTCTAAGAGTGACATAAAATAAGAATATGATACTTTGCATAAAATCAACCTAAAAGACTTATACATTCACTTTTTATATTTTTACATTAAAAAAATTAGAATTCCGAATGCCTGGTGGGGCCCCCCAATTTTAGATCAATGTTTGTTATTAGTTAAAATAGACACACTGGGCTGGTTGATCTTTGCATTAGCCAATTGGCTTTGAACTCTTTATTTCTCCAGTGATCCCCTCCCCCTGCCTAAGTGTGAGGATTCCCAAAGGTTCAGTCCTCAACTCTCTATCTTCTTATACGCTATCCTCTGAATTCAACTATTGCCTTTATGCTACCGTGAGTGCCGATCCCAAGACGCAAGGAAGATCCACTGGGACAGCAGGTGATTAGGAGAGTGAAATTAAAAAATATTATCTCCCACTTGCAACGAAAAACGGTGTGGAATTGAAAAATTAAATAAGTCTATCTTTGTCCTGTTTTTGTTAAAAAGGAAATAACTAAAACAAAATATCCTGCACACGAAGGAATTTTTTCCCCCAGATGGATAGCTTTACTTATATAAATGATGTGCTGTGAAAACCTTACTATGAGTTGATAAGGTAGATGAATCTAAACAAAGAGCTTCAACTAGCTTACTTAAACAAGATGAAACAAGGTCCCGGGAAGACGAAACGTAATTGTCCTACTCTATTCCCCAAGACGCAAACTCTATTTTTGTGATGTCTTTCCCAAGTGTGATGGTTAATTTTATGTGACAACTTGACTGGGCTAAGGGATGCCCAGATAGCTGGCAAACATCTTTTCAAGGTGTGTTTGTGAGGTTGTTTCTGGAAGAGATTAGCATTTGAGTCGGTAGACTAAGAAAAGAAGATGGGCCCCATCCATGTAGGCGGGCATCATCCAACCCATTAAGGGCCTGAAGAGAACAAAAAGGTGGAGGAAGGGCCAATTTGCTCTCTGCTTACGCTGGGACATCCATCTTCTCCTGCCCTTGGGACCTCAGACTCAGACTGAGTCTTACACCATCGACTCCCATGGTTCTCAGGCCTTCTAGGGTTTGGACTGGAACGACACCACTGGCTTTCCTGGGGCTCTAGCTTGTAGATAGCAGATCTAGGACTTCTCAGACTCCATAATCCCATAAGCCAATCCCTCATAATAAGACTCTTTCTATATATCTATACCTAGATATCCTTTCAGTTCTGTTTCTCTGGAAAACCCTGACTAATACACCAAGTAAAAAAATAATATTCAAATTGTCAATTTATTAAAGATTACCTTCAACCACCTTCAATATCTTTTGTAAACTTGAAATACTATCTTAGAGTCATAATTTCAGGTTTAATTCACTTGATTTTTCTCATGGAGGAATGCTTGTGGTAGCCACCACAAGAGACTGTATCTCCTGCACGGATACTCTGGCATTCAGGCTTTACAAAGTAGTCAGTGAATTCTTTATAGGGGAATTAAGTGAATACATTCTCTTTCCAGAGGTCAGAGCTGTAGGTGCTGGAGATGGCATTGAAGATGGCCTTGATGCAGCCCTGGACATATAAAATACGTTTTGTTTTTCATTTATAAAGTGTTTCATTTTTCATTTTGCCTTCCTTCCCAAGCACAGAAATAATAGTTTTGTTTCATTTTATTTTCTTTTATTTGTGTTTGTGTATGTGCTTATCCACATATTCAGAAAAATAATGTTTTCTGAGTAAAAAGGATGCAGTTCAATTTGCTAACATCCTAGCAGTTGATGGTTTTTAAAATAAGGAAGTGTCTCTGGCATACTTCTGTTACTTCCTCAAGAAGCTTCTTGGGACAGGGTTGCCTCAGGAAGGACATGACTGAAGGCTATCAATGAGTTTAATGCCGAAATGGAGAGATAAAGACACAATCAGGAAAAATAAGAATAAGATGAGCAGGGAGATCAACAGCCAAGGGAGACAGGAGGAGTGAGGAAGGGAACAAGGGACAAGTTATAGCTGAGCTGGATCCAGGGAGCTGGGTTCAGGAGCAGGAACGCCACTCATGCACTTCTGTGTCTACAGCTCCTCAGGAACTGCGTTCTCATCGACTCCCTTTCCCTTAACTCTTCCCTTCCACTTATGCTCACTTCCCAGGACTTTTCTGGGTTTTCTAAGTAAACACAGACTGGAGTCTTAATGAGGTGGGAGTATCTTGAGGTGATCCAGAGTGCTAGACAGTGTTCACGTGCCTGCAAAGCCCTGATCTCAGAAGGAAATCTTTCAATGTTTCACCATTAAATATGGTGTTTCTTGTAGGCTTTTTGTAAATACTCTTTATCTGATTAAGGAAGATCTCTCCTAATCTTAGTTTGCTGGAAGTTTTATCATGAATTGCTGTTAAGTTTTTAAGTTTTACCAACTGCTTCTTCTGCATTTATCAAGATGACCACACGATTTTTCTGGGTTTGTTTGTTTTCCTGTAATGATGACACACCTTGATTAATTCATTTAATTCAATAAATATCAGAATTACTACCCTATATAAAGAGCTGCACAGAAAATATAAAGATGGTGTAAAACCATAAGCCTTGCTAACAAAAAATTTATGGTACATTAGAGATAAAAGACAAACGTCCAAAGAACAATAATTTAAGGCAGGCTCCTAGTCCATAACAGAAATACAAGATGTGTGAGGAGTCAGGACAGGCTATATTAAGCTGGGGACTCAGGCAAGTTTGGGTAAAAGTAGCATTGGATGTGGACTTTGAATAATGTTTAAGATTTTTATCTGGGATGTAAGCAAAGTGGGCAGTTGGGTGGAGAAGACATTCTGGTTAGCAGACATAGTACAAGCAAAACTATGCATCCAGAAGGCTTGGAACTGGGAACAGTGTCGAGGAAACAACGAATAGTCCATATTGTAATACTGAATTGAAACATCAATGTAACAAGATCTCCCAAGGAGCCAGGAATGTTGGAGTCCTGCCTTTGTTTACCTCTACCTTAGGATTAACACCTTGGTAGAATCCAACTCCCATACTGGACTCTAGCGTGCTATGTGGTACTACCAAGTGGCTAAGCTAGGTTGGAGCAAATGGCCTTAAACTGAGGAATCACAAGTCTTATTTTTGTCATTTTCTTATAAGCCCAAACTCAAGGCCCAGAATAAAGGCCACATCCAACACTGGCAATAGCAAATTGAGCCAGAAAAATGGACAGAGAGAGAAGGAGAGTGAGATCAAGAGAGAGCACAAAAGAGAAAATAATCAGAGCATTTGTCCCAAAACACTGTTACAAAACTCAAGGGTGTAAAGTAGCAAACAATTACCATCATAGAGATGACAACTTTATGACTGACAGATTCAACTGAAATTGTGGGAAAACGCATGATTTCAAGATTACTTTCCCATGCACCAAATGGTACATACCTGCAAGTCATTTTCTTTTTCCTTTGATTTAATCCAAGTTTTGCCTTGAGTTTGTGGGTCTATGAGGAGTGGGTATCTGGTGGCCTTTGTCACAATGATGCCGTTCTGAATGGAGAGGTCATCTCCTGGTAATCCCTGCAGCCCCCACTCACCAATCTGAATAACAGGAAATGGATGTGGCCATTCAGAGGAACACAGGAAGGCTTTTGTTAGTGATTAACAGTGCCACGATATAAAAGAATTTAAAATTTGGACATATTTTTCCCATTGAGACTATGGAACAAGTACCTAGAAAAAAAACCAAACTCGTAAATGTGAACCAAACAACATCAAATTTAAAGAAACAGATTTATCATCTAATAAATCCTTTCTCTAGTAACCCAAGACTAGGTTTAGTCCTTTATATTGTGTTTTCATACTTATGAGGAAATATTGTAAATTGATTGCATATTAAACCTGATTTGGGGATTCTGAAGCATGGTTGCTGAACATTCAGAGAACAGCAGGGACTTGAAATATGGTGAGAGTGGGCGGGTGGTGGGATCCAGATGGGCTGGAGGTGGCGGAGGTAATGAATATTCTGAGACCTCAGAGTAGGTAAGCCCTAAGGGTTAAGTCTCTGAAACTTCCCCTTCCTGCCCTCTGGTTCTGCTTACATGGGGGAAGGGACATTGCATAGCTGGAGGCAGAGACATTAGGGGAGATGAAATATTATATTGGTAGGAACTCATTAATGATGTTTTTCTTAATATTTCCTTTCAAAATCAAGAGGGAACTGTCAGTCTGGCTCCACGTGGTCAACAAAATCATCCAAGATCCAAAGAGCCAACCGGCCTCCACCTTCGTTAAATTATCCCAGCTCCACCAAAGGCCACAATCGACAAAGAATATCCTGGCCCACTTCACCTCACCTGTGCCCAGTGCGTCTCCAATACATTACTCTTCCCTGTAAGGACCAGTTGAACACTGTTTGAATTGAAAAAGATTATTTTTTGACTTTTAAATAGCGGTAACTTGAAATTAATAGTTTGGCTTTCCTAGGGAAACTTCAACTGGGGAACATATTTACAAATCAAAAAGCAGCTCATGAATACAGATTGCCCGGAAAGCATTTCATACCACAGGAGCTCTGTAAGGTATACTAAAAATTGACAGTGGCGTCAAATTCCCAGCAAGGAAGGTTAGTACAGCAGTGCATGCATTTACCCAGTGATGTCAGATCATGCTATTATATTATACTGGTGGACATTATAAAAAGATGGTTAATGATGAAAAGAAAGTTAATACCAGTACTTACGTCCAGCTAACACCTACATTTTCCTAGAATGTTTGTAAGAAAATGTGATTTAATAGGACTGGTGTAAATAATGAAGGGTTATTAGAAGAGCTCAGTATTAGCAAGCCTGTCACTCACAAATGATCTTTTCACTCATAGCAGTGCAACCGGTATTAATTTGAAAGCAAGATTTCTTAAAATGCAAAGGAACTTTGGTATCACAAAGAAAAAAAAGTTTATAACACTTTAGCATTTTCAAAACAATCTTTTCAATTAAATGCAAAAAGAACAAATTAGGTGTACCTTAATTTCTTAGTGAGTAGGAAATGAAATTCAAATAATGCTGTAAAGAAAGTAACACTTACTGTTGGAGGATCCACCAACATTGAAATAAGATTCAGATTTTCAGTGAAAGGAATCTTCCGTGCTTTCAACTCTGCCTCCCATTGATCTTTAAGCAAATAGTTCCTAAATATCTGATTGAAAGGACCAAGATAGGAAAGGAATCCAGTGCACAGCAGAATATCACCTACAAGTCTGTTAAGAAAAAACAAAGTGAATCACTAACACATTTTAAGTTCTCCCAGTAAGGAGTTTGAAAGGCCACCAGGCAGTTTTGTTACTAGATGAAGTCCTTCTTTGCTCCCAGCTTAACACTTGGCATCCAGACATGGAGAGACCATGCAAAAAGGAGCCTAAAGGCTCAAAATGGGGTAGGGGTGGCCTCATTTGGAGTAAGTCGGGGAGCAAGAAAGATGGCTCCTTTCTGAAGCCTACAGGTCCTGAAGCTTGACTTCCAGATGAGGAAAGCATCCTTTTCCCATCCCATGCCCTAGTCTTGTTCAGACTGAATCTTGATTTAACCACTACTTCTTCTTCATCCTCTTTTTTTTTTTGCCATTCTCCTAAGCCCCTCTCATTCCCTCTCTTTCGGTTTTCAGAAGACACCAGCCCAAGATACCTTTCCATTTAGAACAAACTGTTGATCCACACTTTCAAAATCCTTGAGGTGAACAGTATAGAACTGGAACCAGTAACTAGATTGTTCTGGCAAATCCAGACAATATTAGAAGCATTCTCACACTGAAAGCCCACACTGTTGAACCAAAATTGAGGTTAAAAATGTTTCACCAAGTTTTCTTCCTTCTCCATTTTACTGAGAGTGTGGAACTCAAGCTCTAAGCACTTTCTTAGATGATGGGATTCTGAGATGGGGATATGGAAACAGAGAAAAGCACTTCAAGGAATGAGACTTTATGTTCCCCCATGCCACAAAGAGGTGGCCTTTGGGGTGATGACTAAGAAGGAAAGCAATTATATCAAAGACCAAATTTTATACCTATTAATCTGAGCTTTGAACTCTTTGCTTTGCTGAGTCCATCGGACTTTTTCTCCACTCAATCCATCGATGAGGGCGGAAGCTGCCTGCATCTTTTTCCGGCACATGTCAGCATCATTAAGCAAATCCTGCATTCATAAATGGAGAATGTCTCAAAGAGCTGCTTAAATTGCTTGATCAAACATCCATTATATTCACACATAAAAATACATGGAGGAATTTCTTACTTTGCAAAATAAATATAATCTAAAAATATAGTGTCAGTAAAATTTTACATATTAAATTCTTGTAAATCATTCATAATATAGTTATTTTACCTTACGAAATTTCAAGAAGAGCCATTTTGTAAGAGAGAATCCAAATCACATAACTTAAATAGCATTTCTATTAAATATTCTCAAAACAGTAAATATACCTTTTTCTTGGATTTAATAATAATTTTGAGTTCTTTGCAGTTTACAAAGGATTTTTTTTCCCCAGAAAAATCCTACACGACAGTAGTATGCTGAAGCCAGCTTGTATCAGCTCAAAAGAGTCAGTTGTTACACTTTTCAGAAAATTTGTGAGCTGGTGTTAAACACAGCCATTATTAAAATTTAAATTACAGTATTAAATTAAATTACATAGCTCACAACTAAATTACATAAATTTATGTTAAAGGTAATAAATAATCAAAATTCATCAATTCCTAGTTATTTACTACATTTTCATATTATCTATACTCTTGAGGTTAAGTTCATTGCATCTGCATGGTGGAAATAGTATATAATGGCATGCTGCACCTTTTCCCATACATGCGTCGTCTTGTCACATTGACGGCTTAAAATGGACAGTGGCAGGGGGTACCTAGACCACAGAAATCAGCAAACACTGCAAATCAAGGCCTTCTTCTCCCCCTAGCCTCCACCCTGACAAGCTGATTGTTGAACGTTTACCAGACCACCACTGCTTACAACCTATACCATAAGGTTGTAGCTTTATCTGTATTTAACAGATAAAGTTCGTCAATCACCCCCAACTGCACAATTCATAAGTGACTGAACTGGATATCAAACCTAGTTTTCTGACTCCAAAGTCAAGACTCTTAGGTATGACATCACAGCTTCTTCTTATAGAAAATAATTACTAAAAACAGAAAAAAAGAATGTGGAGTGTTGAAGATCCAAAATAAGCAGACATAGCCAGTGAGCAAGGGCGTTCAGGTAAATATTTTTTCAGTGTAAACATTTGCTGGATTTCTAAACACAACACATACTTGTGTAACATTTCAGTACGTCTTATTAGTAATTTCTGTGTATTTAATCTCACCATTTTCTCATTCATTGCAGCATCAAATTTGGCTTGCACTTTATCCAGCTCAGCTTGCTTCTCATCCAGCAGTGCCTGGGCCTTCCCCAGTTCAGCGTTGGCAACTGCTAAACGGCCCTCCTGCTTGGCCAAGTTAGCCTTAAAAGGAAGAAGATGTGATTAGTGTAGAGGTGTATTAGTGCTACAAAACATTCGTGCTTTTAATTGGTAAATAATAGCATAAGTTACTACATAATTTTTGCCCTATTTGGAAGTCATCTGTTTCGTTGTCTTCACCTGGGGAAGCAGAGAAATTTCATTAAAGTTCATTTTTTTCCTTTTAATTATTAATGTTCAATATGGAAATCGCAGAAATGAATGGGAAGGAGAAAAAAAAATTACTCATGATTTTACCCAGAAAGAGTCTGTGAGTATTGTGTCAAGAAGTGGATAACTAGCATTTTGATTTTTTTTTTCACTTAGAGTAATATAATTTCCTCACATCCTTAAACACTTTTTCATGAACATTAGTTATATGGCTGCATAATATCCCACAATTTGGATATATCATAATTTACTTAACTTTTGCCTTACTTTTAGACATATCTTTCTCCCCTACTCCCCATTTTTATGTTATTATTATTTTTAATTTATTTTTGGTTGCGTTGGGTCTTCGTTGCTGCATGTGGGCTTTCTCTAGTTGCAGCGAGCGGGGGCTACTCCTCGTTGTGGTGCATGGACTTCTCACTGTGGTGGCTTCTCTTGTTGCAGAGCACAGGCTCTAGGCATGTGGGCTTCAGTAGTTGCAGTACGCAGGTTCAGTAGTTGTGGCACATGGGCTTAGTTGCTCCACGGTATGTGGGATCTTCCCGGACCAGGGCTCGAACCCAGGTCCCTTTCATTGGCAGATGGGTTCTTAACCACTGCGCCACCTGGGAAGTCTTCTGCCCATTTTTAACTATTATAAATAATGCTGTGATGAATACTATTGGGTATGTAAACATTTAGGATTGTTTTCTTGGTAAAGATTTTTTGAAGTGAAATTACTATAACAGTAGTTTTTCCTCTTTCTCTAAGTCCTATAGCATGATACTTATGTTTCTTATAAATTTAAAGTAATTAATCAGTAAAGTAATATAGCCCTAGAGCCTTCTGGGGTTGAAGTTCCTTTGTAACTTTCTTATTTTCTTTCTCAATATTTGTTTTTTTGAAATTAGCTATTTTTCTCAGGAAATTTTAAGTTCATTTAGATTTTCTAATATATTTACAAATAACTTTAGATTCTGCTTTTTAATTATTTAAATCTATAATCTGTAATTATATGGATTTATCTTTTATATTCATTACATATCTCATATATATATATTTTTTGCAAAGCACCAATTCTTTAATTTTACTACTTTTTTCTAATTTTTAATGTTATTTTTATTAGCTCTTTCTACTTTCCCTAAATTGTCTCTGTGTGTGTGTATGCTTATAAATGAGTATATATATACTGGAGTGTTTAGTTTCTTTGATTCACTTAAAGGCTGAGAAGGTAGCATTTTGGCCGCATCACAAAAGCTTTGGTAACTAGCTTTTTGTCATCATTTTCTAAATAGAAATGACTAGCTTTTTTAAAAAAAAATAAGCATTTTATTTTTATTGTTATAGTCAGAGAATGAGGTCTCAGAAATTTTTGCTTTTGGGAATTGAATCAAAGTCTTCTTCTAGAATTGAATATCATCAATTTTTATAAATGTTTCTTGGACACTGGAAATAATTTGATATTCTTTGTTCATATGAAGAAAGTTCAATGTAGCTATTCAACTTTAAAAATAATATAGTGCAAAATCTCTATATAATTATTAATTTATGCCTACTCAGGACTGGCTACATAAAAGTGCAAAATGAAAATGCAGAACCCCTTGTTTAAAAATTAAGAGGGTGATAACAGAGCATTAAGCCAAGCATGGTCCCTTCTAAAGCTGGCCCTCTGCCTACCAGACCTGTTGTGGATTGATAGCATATGCCACAATATCAAATTACAGGATTTTCTTTTTTGTTAAAAAACTCCACTTAAACTATTAATGGATTTTGCCTTATGTAACGACGCTATTTTATTTATCGCATAAAGCATTATTACAATTAAGTCTCACTGTGGATCATAATTTTTATCAATAAAAATAACTGTTCTTCTAAGTGCTTATTTTTTCTTGAATTCTACATTTATAGTAACATTTCTCTCTTGGTATCTTTTTGTTTGGGTGTGTTTGCTATATTTGCTCATCATTTCCCTTTGTTAAAACTTTAAATTTTCTCAAAGCTACCTATGTGCAGAATTTAAAGAGGCAGCCATTTCTACAAGGCTTATTAGAAAACAGTAACCCTCTGCCACCCACCCGCTCACCACTTTCCATGCCACTTTCAACAAAGTGGAAAGAGCAACCACTTTCAACACTTTTAGCTTTATGGGACAGGCTGGGGGGCGGGGATTGGGGGTAGTGTGTGTCTGGGTGATATATTTTATGAATCCTTTGCACTCCTGAGAATGTATTTCTGTTCTCTCAGACATAAAGGACAATCTGGCCCAGTATAGATGGGGTGTGTGTTTGTGTGTGTGTGTGTGTGTGTGTGTGTGTGTGTGTGTGTGTGTGAAAGAGACAGAGAGAGTGTGTGTTTATCCCTCAACACTTAAATCGCATCCTTAAGAATGTCTTTTTGTCTTTTGTTCCCATTAAGGGCAGCTTGGCCAGCGACTGAATTCTTGGACCCCAGTAATTTCCTCCTCAGTACTCTGCATATGTTTTCCATTATTTTCTAGTATTTAGGGTTGTGGCAAGTCTGTGCACATCCTGATCTCTACTCTTTTGTAAGCAACCTTTTAAACTTTGTTTCTTAGACGCCTATAAGGTTCTCTTCCTGTCTTTGAAATTTAAAACATTTCTAGGTGTTGATCTTAATTTTCATAAATTTTGTTTGGAATATCGTAATCAAATTCAGTCCCCAAACCTAATCTCCAAACTTTAAAGCCAGTTTTCTTTCATGATAGCTCAATTATTATTCCCAATAAGTTCACTTCTAGTTTAAGTTAACAAGTTGATTTTGGTTTCTTGTCTGCAAGGCCAAGAAACCTGTAACAGATATAAAAAGAATGAGAACTTGTGAGGGGACATACAGAGAAAAAGAAAAATTTGGTAACAGAGAAACCTACCTTTATTAGACTACATTATGCTTTGTCTTTTAATGGCAGCAATAACGATGAATGATTTTATTAAGAATTGATTTACTGGGAGAAGAAGGGAAACGTTTACCTTCAGAGGCAACACTTCTCTGTTGACACCATAAAATGTTGCCATAGCAAGTGTCCAAGACAGCAGACCAGCCACATTCCCACAGACTTTTTTGGCACTTTCAAAAGTGTAATCATCCATGTTAAAATATGGCTGTAGTAACTCAACAGTCTCTTCATTTATTGTGTCCTTGGGGAACTGCTGAAGGCTCCACAGGAATCCCGTCGCACTCATCAACTGAAAAATAGTATTACAGCCTGTAAGCTCTGGAAGAAAATGTGTACTTTCTTCCTGAGTTAGTATGTACTTCTAAACTGAATTTTTTTCAAAGAAGTAATAATTGATTTGCTCTGAACATACAAATCAAGACTATGGGAGTAGTCAACCGAAAGCTGTAAATTGCAGGTTGTCTTCCTGTTTCCATAGTGAAGAGTAAAGAAGAAAAACAATGTAAGTTTCCCATCTAGTGAGTGCATCTAAATGCCCCCAACCACACAAACCCCCCTTTGGAGACTGGGTTGGGATGACATCAAGACTATGTCAATACTACCTACAGGTTCTGGACAGATTTTATAAAAAGAGGGCATTCAGCTTTAAAATCTTTCCCCACTTACATTTTTGGAGATGCAGTTTAAGAAAAACTCTTCAGTACACAATGACTGATTATTGTCTGCCAGTGTGTCTGGTCTATATTGAGTATCCTGGGATGTGGACACCTGGTACACCCCATAGGACTTACAGAGATAGATTTTACTTACTTTTAATGACTCTCCCCATGATGGCTTGCAGCAAGGTTTTTCTGGATCCATAGTGACAGGGTCAATTTTCTTTTGAAATAGTAACAGAACACAGTCCATGATTCTCATAATAAGATGAGGGGGCTTTGCAAGTTTCCTGACTGTGGCAATATCATTTGGCTTGATAGTCTGTATTTAGGGTTAGGGATCAGAATATTTTTTGTTAAGTAGTATTCCTAGTCATGTGGAAATCTCATACTTTTAAATAATTAAAGTGGAAAACTTTAAAACATATTTTCTCCCCAATCCCTGACATTATCTCCTCAAGGGTTTGCATTCCAAGATAATGGCTCTTTCATTGTTTAAATTGGGCTTTCTGTTTCTCTGTTTTCATTTTTTCCCCCGTAGCCCTCAATGAATTGCTTTAGTATATCACTACCATTCATTGCCCACCACCCCAGACCTCTGTTAGTAACAACCATCATTAATGTGTAACATTTAGATAATCTGCATCTTCAAAGCACAGAATCTATATTATATGGATATTAAAAGAGGGGCAAGGTCCTGAATATCAGAAACCTCACCTTCAGTTTTCATTTTGAGGGCTGCCCTGTCTATGGAAGGGAGAGGAATTCGAAGAAGACAAGAAAAGTTATTGTAACATATGGCTCATAAAAATATTTTTGGAAGTTTCTATCTGTGAGCTGGGTTTGAAATAAGATATTACTTGACATTCAAGTCAAGAAGGACTGGGACATCATATGATCAATAAAAAACTCCAGTGATCAGTCTCTTGTGTGTTATCATAGGACCCACAAAAGGAGTTAGGGGGGAGAATGTGTCCTGGTCATTGTCATGATTTTATTAAATGATGATTCTAAATCTATTCATTTATTTAACAACTACAAGCATTCTCCCGTATAAAACAAAAGCACACCAAAAACAGCCCTGTCCTCAGAATCCTCCAAGGAAAAGAGAGAGAAAACACAATTACCCTAAACTATGTTTATTTGCCATGTTAGAAGTATAGGAGTTACAGGAAAACAAAGGAGGTCCAGAAGAATTGAAAACTTTCTGGAAGGGGTGAGATCTGAGCTTGGTCTTGAAGACTGACTCTTACTAGTTAGTGAAAGTTAGGAAAAATAGAAAGCATTCCTGGCAGAGGGAGAGACCCTTTAAAGGTAACAGACCAAGATTACTGCAGAAGCCTGTAGCTGTTTCTGTATGGCTGGATCATACTGTGTGCAGGGACAAAATGACAAGAGATAAAATTGAAGGGGTAGACAGAAGCCAGGTTATCACAGCAGTAGCACTAATATTTATTGAGTACTTCCTATGTGCCCAGCAAACTATTCATTACTTTTAATGCTTACATTGATCCTTCAAGGATCAATGAAGAATTAGAATCCTGACTGAGACCCAAGAGAGTTAAGTAAATTTTACTCCAGATCATCTATCATGTGGTCATGAGAGGCAAATGGAGATCTTCTTGCCTCACAGCTGTGGATACCTAGCTCGGGACTTTAATCCTAAGAGCAATGGGAACCACAAGGGGATTTTTCAAAAGGTTGAAGGCTGCAAGACATAGGCTAGTTGGGATGCTGAAGGAACTGAGAAGGCTCTCTAAAGAATCTGAGTCCCTTTAGGCTACAGTTTAAGCCAATAATCACTAGCATTATTCCTCGGTTCTCATGGAGAGCTGATTTGAGAATGAAAATCAGTTATGGGAAGTAAAGACTTATAAAAGGTAGAACTTAGGAAATGTAATCAACAGAAACATTTGTTTCAAGACTCAGAAATTCTAAATCACATTAAGAATTCAATTCAGTTTTCTGATTACAAAAATTCCACAGTTAATTTCATGTAACAAAACATGGTGCCTGCTAGGACTTGTGTGGCGAGAGAGAACAATGCACTGCTCACATTCAGGGCTGCTTCTGCTTCTTCCAGTGCAGGTCTAGCCGCCTCGAGCTTGGTCTCAGCTACTACTTTTTCACTATCAATTTCATCCACTATTTTTTGGGCTTTGTCTTTTACTTCCTGCACTTCATTTTTTACTTTGGCTGAAGCCTGAGCACTTACTGTGACTTCTGCTAATACCTGTTAAATTGAGGAAACATATGAGGGTAAATATTAGAAACCTTTCCAGCACAATTTACAGATCTGAGCAGTGAGAGAATATTTATTCAATATAATGTAAAACAAGAGTAAGAGCAAATTTATTCCCCATCTAAGTTGTCTATATTTTAAGGTGTATTAAAGTAACTCCTTTGAGCAGTCTTGCAGTCTTCTATTTCCTAAGCTTCTTTGAGGCAAGAACTATATAAATAAATATCTTAAGCTTTCAGAAAAATGATATTTCTATTCTATGTAATTTCTAGAAATTTAAAACTATTTAACGTCAGTGCAATAGAATAAAGTCAGGAGTCCTATTAAGCCTCATGTAATAACAAAAAAATAGCTAATATTTATTGAGTGCCTACCATACGTCAGGGTGCTAAGTGTCTACCATGTGTCATATCCTAAATGTCTCTCCTATGCTATCTCTCTCATTTCAGTAACTGGCTAAGGGTCAAGACTTAAGTATCCATTCTTAACTGACCCTCAGTGAGTGGAAGCTGAAAGCGGTCTGAGACTGGGGGGAGGAGTTGTAGATAAAGGAGCAGCCACACATATATCCCTATCAACTTGGGAAGGGTATCTTTAAACAAACAAACAAACTCAACCAACGCTTCTTTTTATCCTTTTCCTTCCTCGACACAAACTTCAGATGGGACTTGGGTTATCCCAGAAACCTAGAGCATGCAGGGAACTTAAAGAGAAGACCAAATATAACTTGCAGTCAAGCAGAAACTTCCTAAACAGGACAGAAAACAAGAGAGACAGACAGAACCAGGGGAGGAAAAATAGTCTTAGACCAAGTAGAGGATATTATAGTTTAGGTAAGACTTGGTATAAGTTAAACAAAAATGTCTAATGGTCTTTGTAAACATTATCTCACCAGAAATAGTCTGTAGGCTTATACCCTGTTTACTTTTTCATAACGTTTTTAAACAATGCTTTTTTTTTAATATGGAAAAATATTCCTCACAGTAGTGATAAAATAAATGCCAACTCACTTCATCTGCTTTTACAGATGCCACTGCCAACTCCTTCTCCTTGACTGCAAGATCTTGGGAGAGTTTTGCAACAGATTCACTTGCCTCCATCAGCTTATCAAGACCTTTACAAATACACACATATACACTGAGTATATGACTACCCCCTCATCAAACATTTATTCAGTATTTACTACTTACAAGGCACCATAATTTGCACTATAACAAACACAAAATAACTATGGACAAAATGCTTTAAAAATATACATATTTTAGGAGCAATGATACTGACCATATTTCTGAGAGCTTCATCAGGAAATGAAGAAAATAGCTCTGACTGAAGAATATCATCTAGTTACATTTAAGGGAAAGTCACATTGCTATAATGAGTAAGCTGAATTTAGCCAGGGAACTTATTTGACAAACTTATGCTTTCATTGGCTTTGTAACTATCATTTTTTTTTGCCTTTGAATCATATTGCAGCTGACATGGCAAATGAGACAGATAATATATTAACGTTCTTTGTGGTTCTCTGCTATAAAAATGAAAATAACCGCTAAAACTTCTGCAACAGGCTCTGAGAATCTCAGTGCTCCAGTGAAAAATAACTGGTTAACTAAATTTCTCACATTCCGACTGGGCTCTAGATGGAGTGGTGTTGGTAAGCATTTAGCATCAGAGTCTGGGGTGAGGGCACTCATTTGTATGGTTTCCAGTTTCTGTGGTGTAAATACTCCCACCATGTCTGATTTCAAGCTACCAAGAGGTTCTCAGTAACACACCATTATATAATATTTCTACCACACAGATAGAATAGAAATAATAATGTTCCTCAAGAACATTAATAAGAGTAAATTAAAGTAAAAATAGCTAAGAAGTAATGAGGTTTGAGTATTTATTGCCCTCACTTTTAACATAACTAATTTAATTGTAAGTTAATTAATTTTTAATAAAGGCTGTGTTAGCAACCAGATCATAAAATTCCTAATTTAACCATCAGTTCTCATGAGCCAGTGCAAGTAGCTTCAGCACACCCCTGAGTCTAGAGCATCATATAGACAAGCTTCAAGAAGGTGAGCATTTAGAAAGACAACAGAAGAAAGTTTCTCTCATAGGGTTCTTATCATCACCATAACTTCACAGACCTTTATGCTTTGTGACCACGTTCTGTGAAGACGTGAAAAGACAGCACTAAGGTGTTTTGGATTATTTGGGCCAAATGCTTTCTGGACATAAAATCGGTCCCCATTTACACTTTTCCTGCTTATGCTACATATACTAGACACTCATAAAATCATTGCTCACGTAAACTCTCTTTTTGTTTTTATTTGTTCATTTTTGTTTCTGTTTTGTCTTTTTCTTTGTTAGAAATTTGAGAAGCATTAACATGGCAAAGTTTACACAAATTGAGGGAAATTGTAATGAAACCAAAAACTGAAATCGTGGTGTTCCCAAGGGCGGACTTTTCCCCATCTGTAAGCAGCAACTCAGCGACTATGGTGACTCGCTGACCAACAGGGTGGACCCAAAGTTGAAGGAGTTGAATAAAATGGTTCTGGAAGAAAAACAGCCCACCTCTATCACAGCAGCTATAAATAAAATGTGTTAGCTATAATATAGAGAACTGTCTTCCCTTATAGCTGGTGAAATTAGTTTTACTACTTTACAGTCAGTGTCATTTGTATATGTGTGCACACAGAGGTCACATACATGGTATATACGAACAGAACAGATTCCTTTTTTTTTAAATTTTTATTTTATATTGGAGTATAGTTGATTTATAGTGTTGTGCTAGTTTCAGTAGTACAGCAAAGTGATTTAGTAATACATATACCTCTTCTTTTGCAGATTCTTTTCCCATAAAGGTTATTGAGTAGAGTTCCCTGTGCTATATACAGTAGGTCCTTGTTGATTATTTTATATCTAGTAGTGTGTATATGTTAATCTCAACCTCCTAATTTATCCCTCCCCTCCATCTCTTTCCCCTTTGGTGACCGTAGTTTTGTTTTCTAAATCTGTGAGTCTGTTTCTGTTTTGTAAATAGGTTCATTTGTATCATTTTTTAGATTCCACATGTAAGTGATACCATATGATATCTTTCTTTCTCTGTCTGACTTGCTTCACTTTGTGTAATAGTCTCTAGGTCCATCCATGTTGCTGCAAAAGGCATTATTTCGTTCTTTTTTATGGCTGAGTATAGATTCTTTTTTTTTTAATTATCATGTAACATGATATTAGTTTAAGGTGGACATGATAATGATTTGATATATGTATGTATTGCAAAATGATCACCTCAATAAATTTAGTTAACATCCATTAAAAAAAACAAAATAAAACAAAAAAAACAGCCCACCTCTGTTTAGATTTTTGTCTGCCCAGAGTTTCTTGACAGGTCAAAAGACCCATAAGGGTATCCCTCAAAATAATATATTACTAACAAGAAAATCAATATTTTGTTCTCAAATACAACAATTTCCACCAAACAAAATATTGGGATCCCTATCAGACAAGCCCTAAAAGATAAGATTCTGTTCCACTTACCAATATTCATACGTTCAGCTTGTTCATTAATATATTTCACCTTTTCAGCATAAATGTTTTTATAACCATTTATAAATGAGAGGTAAGACTTGGGAGTCACGTGTGCTCTTCGGCGGTATCTGAAAGCAGAAAAGAAAAAGGATCTTCACCTCTATCATTCTGACATACTCTCCTAAAATGTCAATAGAGACGCTCTTCTCACTGTGAAATCAGTGTAATTCTGGAGAGTGATTCACTAGCAAGAGGGCAGGAATTGTGAATGGAAACCTAGAGGTGAGGCGGAAAGAACACTAAATCTCTAACTGATGTTTTGACTTGAACCTATGCCCGTTCTGGGCTTCTGTTTCCTCATCTGGAAAACTGAGAAAAGAATCACTGCCCTACACCTCCCAGAATTTTGTGAAAATCCAAAAATAAAGCAGCTTATGTAAACACACTTTGTAAGCTTTAAAATTCTGTACAAGTAGTAGGGATAAGTGGTTGAAATGAACTTGTGCTGAGATCCGTTTTCATTCACCTGGTATTTGCTACACACCTCTTCTCTGCTAGAAACCCAGGCTTACAAAGGTGAAAACCGATCTCTCCCCTAAATCGCTGGATAGACCTTGCAATCAGGCAGACTCGATTCAAACATTCAACTCTCTATGGGCTTTAGTATAATAATTACATTTAACAATAGAAATAAATAAAAGTAACAATTTTATACAGGAGAAACTCAAGTCAAAGAAGAGATCTTCACATACTATAAAATTATATTTTTATATTAAATCAAATTTATTCTATATTAAAATTTCACTTTTGGAGTTCTGAAGATTTTTAACATTAAAAAAATTTTTACGGACTTTGGCATACATATGACTATTTTTAAAGCATTATATAAATACTGCTTTCAGAATAAACTTCTACAGCCTAAGAGGATATGAAAACTTTGGAAAATACACTGAAATTAAAAAAAATAAAGATGTAGGTCTTTGTAGCTCCACAGTTGATGGTAGTAGGGGTGGAGTTCAAGTTAAGTAGAAAGAAAATCTTCCCAATGGAGAGGATTAATACACACGGATTTACCAAGAGAATCTGGGAGATGATCTAGAATTATTTAAGAGGATGGTCCAAGTATGGATTTAAATAAAGAAAATGATACAGGATAAACAAACTTGTGAGATAGGAACCCCCGTCCCCCTGGAAAATCAATTAAAGTGTTACCCAGACTCTCTATGCAGAAAAATAGGCCTAGTCTTTCTGGGAGGTTCTGCACTCCCTAAAGCCTGTGCATTAACCCTAAGGAAGAAGCCCACTGTTCTAGAGACCCAGGGTGGCCCATCTTTATTCAGAGCAATAGTACACAGTGACTATCACACTTTGGGAAAAAATGCTATATTCTTGAACTGCCTACACCAGCTTTCACATCATGAACACCATTTCTGCTTTTAGGGACTGGACTGTTCTGCAGTCAATTAAAATTTAGCTTCATAATTATTTGGCATGACAACATGGATAAGATTAAATGATGCAAATACAAAACCTAAATGTTCCCTTAGCATAAGGCAATAATGAAACTTTAGAAGAGTGGACTTCTTTAATCAAAATAAATAATGCACTTGAATAAGAAACTAATTTTAAACAGTTTATAATGAATTATTTTAAGTCATTTCCAAAAAAATTAAATTAAGCAAATGAAATAAAATGATTTATTAAGCATCTGTTACTTTGAGGTCTGGAGGGAAAGAGATACTTAAGTATGGATACTAGTTAATTTTTAAATATCGCTTACTTATCATCGTTTCTATACGTAATCACTAGAACATCAAAGCAAGGAAAAATATCTAAGTGGGATTTAGCTGGGATTTCGTGCTCAATCACTATGACGAGTCTCTTACTGGATGTTACATTTAATTCCTCTTTGGAGTGAACTTTGTCTTTCTGTAGTTATCATGCTTATGTAATGTCACTTACCTTTGGAAGTAACTTTCACAGCTCTCTGAAACCATGTCGTGAAAGAGGCCCATTGTTTCTACAACTTGTCTTTTGGTGTCACTAGAACAGACGATACTATAGCCTGAAATGAAATAGGAGGCCACCGCAACCAGAGCCTCCTTCGGCCAGCGACTGAACCAGTCCATGGTGCAGCCTGATATCAAGCCAGGAAATTTCAAAGAGCGGGCACGGAACTTCTCACCAACCTATCGACAGAAGAGTAAAAAAGCATTAGAAACACGCAAGGATTATAAGTCAGCCAGAGGGACGTTTATATATTCTGAGCCAATAGCATATGACACCACAAATTTTTTTTCAGGAACCTTCTTGGGCTGCATTAATATGTAAATTAAGTGTCCAGATGAAAGGAAGTAATATTTCCACACTCTCCCCGTCCTAAGACTATATCTGTTCGATTCTAGGAGCTACCTTTTAAGAGGAAACTGACAAACCAGACCTCTTCTAGAGCGAGATGACCAGGACCGTGAAAGGCCTGGACACTAGGGCACGTGAGAGCAGCAGAAGAAACGGAAGGTGTTTGGTCTAAAAAGGGAACGACTTAGGGAGTCTGCAAAAACTTTCTCCAAATATCTGAAGAGCTGTATGTGGGAGAGGGATCAGGTTCATTTTATAGGGCAAATAGAATCACAGGGAAGGGACTTCCCTGGTTAAGAATCCGCCTGCCAATGCAGGGGACATGGGTTCGAGTCCTGGTCCGGGAAGATCCACATGCCATGGAGCAACTAAGCCCATGCGCCACAACTACCGAGCCTGCACTCTAGAGCCCGCGAGCCACAAAAACTGAGCCCACGTGCCACAACTACGGAAGCCCGGGCGCCTAGAGCCCACACTCCACAACAAGAGAAGCCACCGCAATGAGAAGCCTGTGCACCGCAACGAAGAGTAGCCCCCGCTCGCCACAACTAGAGAAAGCCCAGGCACAGTAGCAATGAAGACCCAACGCAGCCAAAAATAAATAAATAAATGGAAAAAAAAAAAGAATCACAGGGGAAAAAACAAAGACAAAATTCCACTGTTTGTAAAGAAGACCTTTCTGGCTATCAGACTATCTAAAAATTAAGCAAGTTGCCCTATAAGTTAGTGAGATACCTCCCCTTCCCCCCAAGAGCAGAGCTGCCCAATGGAACTTTCTGTGATGATGGAAATGTTCTATATGTGTGCTTTCCAGTATGGTAGCCACTAGCCACAGGTAGCTATTGAGTACTTGAAATGCAGCTAGTGGGACTGAGAAATTGGATTTTTATTTTTACTTTATTTTAACTGAGCACAATTTAAATGGATACACATGGCTAATGGTTACTATACTGGACAGCACAGTGAGACAGAGACATTCAATCCTACGTCAGGGACATTCTAGATGGTATGTCTATATTGGAGGTAGAGCTGAACAAGACTACATCACCAAATCCCTTACAAATCAAATAATCTCTGTCTCTAGGTAATGAAAGTTGTAGGCTAGGCAATAATCACTGATAAGATGAATATTTTAAATTTTCACACTTTGGCATGAGATTTGGGTCAGTGAAGATTGGTGTTAGTAAAGAGTTGATTTTAATTCAATGTAACAAGTGTTCATTTCTGACAAATCATCTCATCAGCGAAAGTACATTCAAAGAACTGAGTACATTCAAAGAAGTAACTCCTCCTACACAGACATCAATAAAATAAAAACTCACTGGCGAAAAGCAGAGAACAACATGCAAGTTCTTCCTTGATCTTGAAATGAAGTATTCATACAGATTATCAAAGGTGGGAGGATGGCGAGGTAGCTCCCTTTTCATCACTGATATCAGCCCTTGGGTGATTTCATCCATCTCATCCCGTGCAAACAAACTGGAGATCTTTGAGGAATAGACAAAAGAGTGTTCAGTATTTTAAGAGTTCCCAACAGCCAATGCACTGCCGAAGTCTGGTCCTTCCCCTCCCCTCCCCTCACATGTCAGCTCTTTTCATATTTTTTCCTGCATCTCCACAATCAAATTCCTAGTTTGCCAGAGATTACAAGAGTGCAATTTTTTATTCATTAGCTCAATCAGGAGCAAATTATGTTTCCTTTGGCTCAAATAGCTATTACCAAAAAGCCATCTCCTCTACTATTCCAATCATCTCTTTAAATGTCCAGCGATGCCCTCTGTTCTGACTCACAGTCAGTCTCAACTCTGGTTCCAAAGTAGTTAACTAGATCATGCACCAGTAAGCATCAATACACACCACTGTGAAAGGAAAAGTTCACACGGCAGGTCTGACCTTGAGAAGGGTGTGCTTGCAGGGCTGGCCCTTGCCTGGCATCTGGGAGCTGGGCTTTTGGAATGTCTCCTCCATTACTAATTGATAAGGTTGTTCCACTGTGCCTAGACTATTTATACAAACATTGGGATAGATGGTGAACATCTACTTTCCTTCTGGGAGTCTGGAATTTTGGCAGTAGTGGCCGGGCAGAGAATGACTTACACAACCAGCTCCCAAGAACACCTTGAATTCAGAGTCTCATATGGGCTTCCCGAAACAGAAACAGCACATGTGTTTCTGCACTTCACTTCATGTGGACAGAAAACACGTTCTGTATGGATGCTTTAGTGAGAACATAGTAAGTATGCACATGGATTTCCCCAGACTCCCCCAATGTGTCTTTTTCTTTACTGATCCAGCTGTGAATCCTTACTGTGTGGCTGTAATAAATCTTAGCCATAAGTCCAACTATGCTGAGTCCTGTGCAAACTACTAATGAAGTACCAGCATGTGGGTGGTCACAGAAGTGCTGATATAAGTGGTGTCAGCAGTGGGGACACAAACATCTACTTACTTAAAGTTAGTGGAACTCTTTCAACCATTCTATACTCCTGATTATTAGATAGATAGATAAATTTTGCTTCTCCTAAAATAAATTATAGGATCCAACTGAAGACTGAAGAGACAAATAAGGAACCATATTTAAAATGGAAGAAAGCATATAAAATATCTGGAGATGAACAGCATTAATTTCAGAGAAACTTCAAAAAATCTATTGAACCTTATGCATTAATCATTTCTAAAATGAAAAATGTGTGCTAAAAGGCCTCACTTCTGAAGGGTTCCTGCTTTTTCTATTCAGATTTACATTTTTAAAATACAAGCTCTTTCTCTGCTTTTGAGACATACCTCCCCTGAAGATAGCAGGTTGTTGAGATATTCTAGAAATGCCTCATCTTTTATTTCATTGTCAGTAAAGATAAAAGTGATGCCTTTGCCATCAGCACCAGCAACTTTGTACAAAGCTTTTAAATCCTCTGTTAGGTTACTCACATTATAAGACCTAAAAAGAGAAGTGGCAGGAAGTTTTAAATTAAATATATATATATATATATAAAATCATAATTTATTTCAAAACACAATATAATCCATGATAATTAGAGCATAATCTGCACCTGCTCCAACAGATACTAAGTAACAGTGCCTGCCAGAAAACACAGAGCTAAATAGCTACATGTTACCACTCTACATAAATAGGTTTTATTTAGTTTGAGAAGTGAGAAATGGGGAATTTACCAGAAGTGGCTCAGGAACAATAACTGGGAACAGGGAAATGAACTTTTATTCTCTACAGTCGGACAGTCCTCAGTAACAGATTTTTTTGCCCAAGTGAATACATGTATAATATTTAAAACTACTCTGAAATTTGGGTGAGCTTAGATTGGTGAGAAAACAAGATAAATTACAAATAAAATTAATGATGAATTACATAAAGTGGTCATTTGCGTGTCTTACTAAATGGCTAGATTCAGAGAAAGCCTTCAGAAAAGGATGCATTATGCAATGAGATATAAATAATAGAAGTGTTACAATTATGTGGTTACGGATTATGAAAAGAGAAGATCTTGGTCTTTTGTTTTTTTTTCGTTTACTCTGTTTCCTGCAAAAGGAATGTGCTACCAGAAGTCACGTGATGTGTAAAAATAAAGCAGACATTTTCTTAAGTGTTGCATATAAAGCCATGTGGGTAGATCGATGAAAGGGATTATAAAGACAGCTTTATTTGAAGGAGGCTTCACAGTGCAGGTAATAGGGAGTTTTGTGTAAGCCATAGGGTCTAGTGGAAAGATTATGGGCATTGAAACCAGAAAGACCAGGGTTCAAATCCCTGCTCTGCAGCTTTAGAAAAGTTCCTTCACATTTGTCAACTTGTTTCCTCATCTGCAAAATGAAGATAATTACCTATTTGTAAAGGTTTTTGTGGGCATTAGAGATGATGTAGCATACGTATATTTAAATGAATAAATAGCCTATTTTTAAACTAGGAGTGCCTTAGAAGTCCTTCTGGGTGGCACTTTAGTTAAAAACCTTGTAGACCTTGGCAAAAGGAATGCCATCAAAAAGAGACCGTGTGTCCTGTCAAATAATTCCCAAGGGCGAGAATTCATTAAAAAGGGAAACTGGTAAGTTAATTTGCTGAGAAGTAGCTGCACCTATGAGAGCAACACAGCCCACATCCCTCCTCAGAGGTCGTGTGGCCTGGTGCTGTTAGGGTTACCCTCTCACTGACCAGTCAGTTAAGTCACAAAGCCATTTTGCTCATTTTTAAAAATTAAACTGACTGTTAGGTATTGCTTTTGCAATGTATACACAGTCATAGCACACCCCTCTCTAGGTCCTGACCTCTCTCGCTTCTTTCTTTCATAGCTAAGCTTCTTGAGGAGTTTCCAAACTTATTATCTCTGCTTCTTCACCTCCTTCATGCAACGTGGCTTCTGCCCCCATCCAATGCACTGAAAGTTTTGAAACATTAGTCACCACTTTTCATGCTTTAATTTAATCCACAGTTTCAGGCTAATTCTCTACTTCCTGGGTTTCTGGAAACCACTCCAGGTTTCCTCCTCTGTCTTGTCTCCTCACTCACTCCCCCTTGCATCATTATACCCAGGACTTCTATCTCTAGGAGTATCCTCAGATATGTACAAAAATATTCATAACAGCTATATTTGCAAAAAGAAAACCCCACAAATGTTTATCAGCAGTATACTGGATAAACAAATTGTGGTAATATGTGGTAAAACGGAAGGCTCCACAGCAATAAAAATGAACAAACTACTGCTACATGTAGCATCATGGATGAATCTCACAAACAGTGCAAGCAACAGAAACTGGACACAAAAGAGTAAATCCCATATGATTTGACTGACATAAAGCTAAAAAATGGGCAAAATCGATCAATGGGCTTAGAAATCAGAACATTGTTCCCGTCGGGAGGGTAGTGACTGGGACGGGACCCTGAGGGGTACTTCCGGGTGCTAGTGATGTTTTATTTCTTTATCTGTGAGCTAACTACATAGGTGTACTTACTTTTTGACACCCATGATTTGTGTACATTTCTTTATGTATGTTACACTCAAATACAAAGTTTACTTGAAAAAGAAATACAACCAATTGTTGTAAATTTTTAAGTAAACATTTTACTCCAGTGAAATTAACCATAGAAGAAAACATACCGGTGTGTTTCATTTTATCTTACCTGGTTAATGTTATCTGGAATATTTGATACCCAGCTATAAAAGAAGCCAATCTTGAAAGACTTTGTTTTCCCGAACCACCAACACCCACCAGCAATGCATTTCCACATGATGTTCGGATTATTCGTGAAATCTGTTTTGAAATAAAATAGTATATATTTGAAAATAGAATTCAACTGTTTACATTTGCTTGCACTAAATGGGTCCAATGCTAGAACCACATGCTTCTAGACTACATCAGACTTTTTCCTTTAATGCACAAGGTTCCATATTGATTTATGCAATTCCAGTTCTTTCCTTGCCCATCTATATTTACATCATGAAAAAGAGAACAAGTTGGCTTCCCATCTCCAATTTCAAAACTATTTTCCGTGTGTGTGTGTGTGTGTGTAATTTTATTATTTTCAGACTCGATGGATAATGGAACTGCTCTTCCCAATCTGTAGAAAGAAGTTTAGAATTGCTTTGCTTATTATCATCAGTCTAACACACTGACTTATGTAGACACCTAGCTCTACAACAAATACTACCTCTATCATATCTCTGCCAATGAAAAATTTTTTAAAGTACCAAAATTCTACTTAAAATGGGGCAGGAAGACATTTGCAGAAAAAAAACTTAGGGAAACAGCCTTTAGCCTTACGTTGCTTTTCTATGGTTGATACCTTCAGGGAGGATAAGGCTCAAATTGTGGCTCGAATCTTATGCAGGCCAATTGGAGACATTGCTAAAAAGCTGTCTTTTACATTAATGTCACTGATTAGGAAGAAAGTCTAGACAGATCACTAAGTTCATTATCACTAGTACACAGAATTTTTTTTAATTCAAGTTTTACAGATGGCAGACACCTTGATATGTATCAATTCTATTTTCAATATGTTAATCACTTATGTGGTTTTGCACCCAGAACAGGGTTCCAGGCCCCCAAGAGCTAGCCACAGTGGGTACTCGATAATACTTGCTGAATAGATGAATGTGAAACAATCCTAGAGCACCTGGAAATTCACTGGTTTTGTAGAAGGTGATTCTGTAATAAACACAGAGTTAACTGCCTCCTCTTCATGAAACCTCCCTATCCTACTTTGTTGGAGAAACCCCTTTTTTGATCTACAAATTATACAGATAAACAACTCCTTTCTGCAGCCCTTCAGACTTGGATCAAGCCACGCTCCTTTTCTGGTGCTGCCTCTAGTTGGTTTCTATTTTTTATCAGTACTATACACCCACCTTTCCCCTGTCCCCATCAGTTTGCCCATAATCTGTAAGCCAATCATGAAATTGACATTTTTTTAAGCATCAACTCTTCCTCCATGGGGAACAGGATTCCCATCACATCAAAATGTAATTTGAGGAGGGACTATTATTTTCATAGGGTTCTCCAGGTTACTGTCTAGGAAAGTAAAACTCTTTGACTCAGCGAGTCAAAAGCTCTGAACACAAAACCCATCAGTTTGCCCTTGAAAAACATTTGCTTCCATGTAGGTGGATTCAAATAAGCGGTTTCTGATTAAGCCTTTGTTTTGTGAGACAGTGAACTGACTCAACCTATAGACTCTCTTCTATACACTACCCAATACTATATATTTATTCTCTGAAAAAGTTTATCTGTGAAATTTACGAAGCTTTTATATGATCTATTTATATCAGTAAACAGCCAATAGTTAGAACCTTAATAAGATGAGTCATTGCATCTTTAAAAAACACCAGATCAAGAGATGTTCCTCTAATGATATCATTGAACTGTCTCTGGTAAAACTGGAGTTTTTCAGACAGAAATTCAAAGGATGGTACCTATGGGTTGGGGGGAGAGAGAAAAAAAATAATATTTAAGATGCAAAATTTAGGAAAGCAGCAATTGTAAAGACATTCAAAAGTAATTCTAAAAAAAAATTTTTTTTAAACCTAAAGGATTTCCAAAAATTTGTCTTGGTTTAGTCGACTTTTAGTTATTTCCATTTTCAGAGGTCTGAAACCTAACTGGTTGGTTTCCAGTATGAAGTCATTCCTGACCTCTTCCTTCAATAACCCTAGCACTTGGGAAAACTGGACAGCTACATGTAAAAGAATGAAATTAGAACACTTCCTACCACCACACACAAAAATAAACTCAAAATGGGTTAAAGACCTAAACGTAAGGCCAGATACTATAAAACTCTTAGAGGAAAACATAGGCAGAACACTCTATGACATAAATCACAGCAAGATTCTTTTTGACCCACCTCCTAGAGAAATGGAAATAAAAACAAAAATAAACAAATGGGACCTAATGAAACTCTTTTGCACAGCAAAGGAAACTATAAACAAGACGAAAAGAAAACCCTCAGAATGGGAGAAAATATTTGCAAATGAAGCAACTGACAAAGGATTAATCTCCAAAATATGCAAGCAGCTCATGTAGCTCAATATCAAAAAACAAACAACTCAAACAAACAAAAAACAAACAATATCAAAAAAAACAGCTCAATATCAAAAAAACAAACAACTCAAAAAAACAAACAAAATGGGCAGAAGACCTAAATAGACATTTCTCCAAAGAATATATACAGATTGCCAACAAACACATGAAAGGATACTCAACATCACTAATCATTAGAGAAATGCAAATCAAAACTATGAGGTATCACCTCACACCAGTCAGAATGGCCATCATCAAAAACTCTACAAACAATAAATGCTGGAGAGGGTGTGGAGAAAAGGGAACCCTCTTGCACTGTTGGTCGGAATGTAAATTGATACAGCCACCATGGAGAACAGTATGGAGGTTCCTTAAAAAATTAAAAATACAACTACCATACGACCCAGCAACCCCACCAGTGGGCATATATCCTGAGAAAACCATAATTCAAAAAGAGTCATGTACCACAATGTTCATTGCAGCACTGTTTACAATAGCCAGGACATGGAAGCAACCTAAGTGTCCGTCGACAGATGAATGGATAAAGAAGATGTGGCACTTATATAAAATGGAATATTACTCAGCCATAAAAAGAAATGAAACTGAGTTATTTGTAGTGAGGTGGATGGACTTAGAGTCTGTCATACAGAATGAAGTAAATCAGAAAGAGAAAAAGAGTAGTATGCTAACACATATATATGGAATCTAAAAAAAAAAAAAAGTGTTAGTGATGAACCTAGGGGCAGGACAGGAATAAAGATGCAGACGTAGAGAATGGACTTGAGGACACGGGGAGGGGGAAGGGTAAGCTGAGACAAAGTGAGAGAGTAGCATTGACATATACACACTACCAAATGTAAAATAGATAGCTAGTGGGAAGCAGCTGCATAGCACAGGGAGATCAGCTCAGTGCTTTGTGACTACCTGGAGGGGTGGAATAGGGAGGGTGGGAAGGAGGTGCAAGAGGGAGGGATATAGGGATATACGTATACATATAGCTGATTCGCCTTATTATATGGCAGAAACTAATGCAACATTGTAAAGCAATTATACTCCAATAAAAATGTTATAAATAAATTAACTAATTAATTTAAAAAGTTAAAAAAGAACCCTAGCACTAACTCCTATCTGTGGTAATTAAGGTTGTAATATAACAAATATATTTCTCAGCTTTTATTTGCTTCTTAATATTGCTTATGGAGCTTTAAAAATGGACAGAACCTTTACATTGTTTATGTAGTCAAATTATTCTGAAGTCAATATTCACGTATTTGTTTTGTAAATTGCTTCTCTCCATCTAATTCTTTGACCTACATGCACTTCAGAACTACTGTGTTATGTGACCCTCTTTTAAAAATCTCTTTGGATTCTTGTTTCAAGCTTCATTAAACCTATACGTTAATTTAGGGAAAACAATGTGTTGCCATTTAACCAAGTAAAGTTTTATCGCGTTTATTCCTAGATATTTTACAAATTTGTTGCTGTTGAATGAAATACTTTTATGTTGTATTTCCTATCTTGAGATTGTTTGGCAAGAGATGGCAGCCTTTTTCTGTAAAGGGCAAAACAGTAAATATTTTAGGCTTTGTGGCCCATGTGGTCATTCAACTCCACCACTGTAGTGCAAAAGCAGTCATAGAAAACATGTTGTGTTCCAATACAACTTTAACTCTGAACAATGAAATTTGAATTCCATATAATTTTCATGTCACACAATATTATTATTCTTTTGATTCTTTCTACCCATTTAAAAATATAAAAACCCTTCTTAGCTCATGAATCTAACAAAAAACCAGCAGTGGGCTGGATTCGGACCACTGGCTGTGATTTGCCAACCTCTGATATAGACGATAGTTACACAGCTTTATATTTATATCATACTTGGTCATCTAACGGAACTCTTAGTAGTTGAAACAGATTTTAAATTCTCTTGGATTATATTAAGAGATAACCATATCATCTGCAAATAAGGATATTTTTGTTTTTTCCTATCTGATAATTACATCTATTTTCTTTTTTGTCATTTTTGTTGCACTGTCTAGAACTTTCAAACCAATATTAAATAACTGTGATAATTGTACGTGTACTTGTCTTATATCTGACTTTAATGGGATTTCTGCTAAATTTCATTGAAATTAATATTTTACTTGGTGTATGATGACACGAATCATAACATATAACTATCGTGCAAGTTACGGCAAATATCTGGTTAGGTAAGTGATCCAAAAAGCTGAATATAAATACCAATTCATAGATTTTGGGCACTTCAAACACAGTGTCTTCGGGTTCATCTCCAGTTGGTTCAGGCATCTCACAGAGAAAATCTACGAAGTATGGTTCAGGAAGAATATATGATCCCACATCTGGGCTAACATTTTCTTCAACTGCACGAATAAGATGTGCATTAAACCACTGCTCATCATCAGGAGTTATAAATCTGAAACAAAAATACAGGAGTAAAAATGCAAAATAGAAAGCCATCTTTTCTAACTGAACATGGTTTCAACCCCTCTCCACCTCCTCTCAGCCCCCATCCTGTATCTCCATTACCTCAGAACAGGGAAACAATATGTTCTGCCTTCTGACCAGAGGCAGATGTAACCCCAACCAAGAGAGCTATAATATTGACAGTATCACTTATAGAAAATACTGACAAAGAGTCTCTCCTTGGCCAAACTTAGGCTCTTCTGAATCCTCTTCCCTATTAAGCCCCAATTTTGGACTTCCATGTCCTCCTTTGCACCATCTAATTTTAGCAAGAATCCTGTTAAATCCATTTAGCCAGAATCCTCCCAGACCTCCCTTATTCCCTCTTAGTACTTTCGCATCCACCAAACTCCTCCATCCTGTTCCTCAGTTATAAATTCCCACTTTTTCCTTGTTGTATTTGGAGTTGAGCCCAATTTCTCACCCCTACTGCAAAACCTCACTGTATAGGCCCTACACCTCTCATGACAGTCTTGAATAAAGTACGAGAGTCTTATTGTTTCAACAAGTGTCACAAATAACTTTTTTCTTTAACAGTATAGATGAGTCCCATGGGTGAGGTTCAGGGTCCCTAAAACTTGCAATAGAAGCATAGAATTGACAGTCAGTAGTGGGTGAGCATCCTCTTTCTAGGTTTGTGGGCACACAGTATACGAAGGTCCTTTTCAGACGTATGACTTGAGAAGGGTAAGGGAGGAAGGAGTGGGACTAACATCTGACAGATACCACCTACGTGGGACATTGTGGTAGGCCCTTTACAGCTTCGTAAGACCAGCATTGCCATCGTATTTTATAGAGGAGGGAACAGAGGCTCAGAAAGATGACTAAGCTTATGTACCAGATGTCACCATGCAGCAGAGCTCTCACTACACAGATCTCAAACTTTTTAGAAACTATACCTAACAAACTTTTCCTCTGAATGTTATCAACGTTCTGATAATGTGGTTTTTTTTTTTAAATGTCCTGTTGAAATAATACTGAAGGAAATTGGCAGAGCGTTTTCCCACCAGCAGGTGGGAAATGACATCCATGCTTCACAAGCCCCAGAGCAATTTAAGATAATCCTCCTTTATTCTACTTATTTGAGCAGATAATGCAGAAATTATTCTAGTAGTATAAACTACTTATATAGTACATTTAAACTCAAGCACTGTGATATACACCTGTCTGCAATTACTCTGTTGCACTCGTGTTTGAAAAGTGACAGGAGAACAGGAATTGAATCACACTCCTCGGCTTTTACGGTTAACATTCCTTGCCAGATTCTGGAAAGATCTCGCAGATTGAAAATGTAATGGAATTTAGAAGGAGTAGGCAGCATCTTCACCTAGAGTTGGGAAACAAAATGTAATACTCTCAATTTACTTTTCAGATAAAACGAAAAGCACAAGAATGGCCACCATCAAAAACTCTACAAACAATAAATGCTGGAGAGGGTGTGGAGAAAAGGGAACCCTCTTGAACTGTTGGTGGGAATGTAAATTGATACAGCCCCTATGGAGAACAGTATGGAGGTTCCTTAAAAAATTAAAAATACAACTACCATACGACCCAGCAATCCCACTACTGGGCATATACCCTGAGAAAACCATAATTCAAAAAGAGACATGTACCACAATGTTCACTGCAGCTCTATTTACAATAGCCAGGACATGGAAGCAACCTAAGTGTCCATCGACAGATGAATGGATAAAGAAGATGTGCCACTTATATACAATGGAATATTACTCAGCCATAAAAAGAAATGAAATTGAACTATTTGTAGTGAGGTGGATGGACCTAGAGTCTGTCATACAGAGTGAAGTAAGTCAGAAAGAGAAAAACAAATACCGTATGCTAACACATATATATGGAATCTAAGAAAAAAAAAAGTGGTAGTGATGAACCTAGGGGCAGGACAGGAATAAAGACGCAGACGTAGAGAATGGACTTGAGGACACGGGGAGGGGGAAAGGTAAGCTGGGACAAAGTGAGAGAGTGACATGGACATATATACCCCATCAGTTGTAAAGACATAGCTAGTGGGAAGCAGCTGCATAGCACAGGGAGATCAGCTCGGTGCTTTGTGACTACCTAGAGGGGTGGGATAGGGAGGGTGGGAGGGAGACACAAGAGGGAGGTGGGCAATATGGGATATATGTATATGTATAGCTGATTCACTTTTTATACAGCAGAAACTAACACACCATTGTAAAGCAATTACACTCCAATAAAGATGTTTAAATAATAAATTAATTAATTTTGTAAAAAACCTAAAAACACAACTGCTTTTAGAATGATTTTATTTCACAGTTCCTATTTTAAATAAAACAGGCTGAGTAAATAAACTAAAATAAAGTTTATATTTTTGTCACAGCATTGATGGGAAAAAAGACACATCATAAATAAACCAGCACAGAATTTAAAAGACCCTAAGACCTTGAATAGGATGGACTGAAGAATAATGCCCTGGATGCAGACTCCAACTCTTTTGTTCTACCACCATGAGCTGGCTTTGAACAAGCCACTGTCCCCTGAGTTCTTAAAAACGATCTGACTTGTAGGAATAAGCATTCCTAATCATTATTAACCTTATTAGTGTGTATACGGAAATACGTCATAACAAAACACTGAGTGTGAGCTGGCTGTCATTCAGTTAAGAATAATGAATGTTCACGTCTAAAGTCAATAATGATCATCTTCTATAGATGGCTTTGACTAAGGTCCTGAGTGCATTTGGATTTCCACAAATACATTCGTGTATCATGATCTAGATTTCACTTATGGATCCAAACTCAGTCAACATGCTTTCATGTATCTGTATATCTGCAATAAATGGGCAGGCAATTCTGACATACTGCTATAATTACTTGGTGGTTTTTGTGAGTTTTGCTTGTTTGTTTGAACACTAATTTACTTATTTCTACCCACTTCTAGAATCCAAATAGGCAAAGCTATAACATGACACAGTCCACATTCTTATAAAGAGAGGTACCAGTTAAGGGATAAATTTGAGGTGTTAGGTGTGGGAAGTACTGCTGGCCAAGTGTAAAGATTGTAGTTGATACCATCAGCATCATTTTTGAAAGTGAAACAATGATAACTCTGGAGATACAAAGCAGACTGCCTACATGACTAATTCAGGAAAGCAAATGCTTTCTTTAGTACCTATTCATGGAATATGTCCTTTCCATATGGAAAAAGTACCCTATTGAGTTTGTAGAGTAATTTCTATAGGCTAATTCACAGTGCAAGTTAAAACAGCAGGTAGCAAGAGGAGATATAGAATAAAGAGAAGTGTTATGTTAACAATCACCTTTCAATTTCCCTCTTTGCTCTCAGTTCCATTCCAAGCTAAAATGTTCGTTCTACTCACCAAAATGTAAAGCATGCACTTATATTACAAATATGAAAAAATAAAGGGATAAGGCTATGTGAATATTGCTTTTTTTTTTCTTTCCTGTAAAAGACTGCAGCTAAGATGGCAGCCGTTGGCAACTGAAGCAAATATTCAGTAGAATTAAATAAAGTCCTTTCTTTCCCTTTTCTTCTCATTTATTAACCTGCTTCTTTCCTTATCTTCCAACATTTCCTTTTAACTTTTGTCAGCTTCTTTCTTTTCTCACCTGCTTCTGCTTTAAAGCTATGTAAAGTAATATAAAGTGATATACAAGGCACGAGTGGATTAAAGGAGTGCTTTGTGAAAATGAGAAATTTGAAGAAAAGATACAAAGAAGGCTGCTTATTTGGGGTTGGGGAGAGGAGGAAGATTCATTCATTTTTTGAGTGAATGACTATTTTTGAGCACCTCCCACTACCCTTACAAAGATACCATGGTAAATAGCACGGCTAAATCTGCTGCCATCAGGAACCTTCTATTCGAGTGGGAGAGCCTGACAATAAATAAGAAACAAATATACTGATAAACAGATAGGCAAATCACAATGATAAAAGTCATGGTTAGAAGAAATGACGTAGAGTCAGGAGACAGATAATGCCTGTGATGGGGTGGTGGACAGTTATTTTAGGGAGAATGATCCCAGAAACCCTCTCTGAAGGTAAAAATAACGAGAAAAGAGTCAAACAAAGTATAATGGCCCAGAGGCATGAAAAAGTTGGGGTGTTCAAGGCACAGTGAGAAGGGCAGCATGGCTGGAGCAAAACGATGGAAGGGAAGAGGAGTAAGCAGGGGCCGACTCAGGGTGAGTTTCACAGGCCAGAGCTAGGCATTGTGTTTCACTGCAAGTGTAACTGGGAATCTACTGGTGGTTTTAAGAAGGAATGATGATCTCGGATGTGCTGTTTAAAAAGCATTTTAGGACTGTGTAAAGAACAGATTCTAGGAGGGCAAGAAAAGAGCAAGGAGACTGGTTAGGAAGTCGCTGCGTGGTCGAGAGGGCAGGCGATGGACCAGGCAGGGTGATCGCAGTGAGATGGCAATAAGCGCTCAGCTTCCATATATATTTTGAAAGCCTGGTTACTGAGACTTGCTGATGGATTGGATATAGGGAATAAGAGAGACAAATCAAGGACGGAGCCCTGTATTTTAGCCTGAGAGGCAGGATAATTGATACAAAATTCTGAGGCAGGATCATACTTAAGGACTTGTTAACTTTGAGACGGTTATTAGACATCGAAGCGGTGGTGTCTACTAAGCTTTTGGAAACAAGTCGGGGGACTTCCCAGACTTGGGTCCAGTGGTTAAGACTCTGCGTTTCCAATGCAGGGGGCGCAGGTTCAATCCCTGGTCAGGGAACTAAGATCCCACATACTGTGCAGTGAGGCTAAAAAATTTTTAAAAAAGAAAGAAACAAGTCTGGAGCCGGGCAAAGAGGCCTGGGATGGAAGTGCTGACTTTGAACTCATCAGCACAGAGATGGTGTTTAAAGCCATGAAGCTGGATGAGGCTACCTGAGTACGAATGGAGGTAGAGATGAGGTCCCAACATGGAGATCAAGTGCACTCCAGTATTTAGAGGAGGGGAAAGAGTGGGGACTTAGAAAAGGTAGCCAGTGAGGTAGGAAGAAAACCAAGAGCAAGAGGCCCTTCTGAAGACAAGTGAAGAAGTGTTTAGAAGGATCATTTACGTCAAACGCTGCTAAAGCGTCAAGTCAGAGGAAGAAGAAACCAACCCTTGAATCTGGCAAGACTGAGGAATTTGGTGACCTTGATGAGAGTAGTGGAAATGAAAACTTGTACAAAACGGGTTAAAGAGGTAAAGAAATGTGAGGAAGTGAGGCTGATAAACATTCATAAAACAAAAGAAGCTTTCATGGAAAGATACCAGGAAGGCCAAAGCTTTCCAGAAAAATATGAATATGGGCACATTAAATTGAAAAATAGCCCCACTGGAAAACAGATGGACCTTATCACAGAAAATTATCTCAGACACTCAGACCTTCTGAAACTCCATGCTGGAGCTTCCCCAGGACATAAGCTTCTGCCCAGATGGTGTGTAAGTGGCCAAATGAATGTATAGTGAACTATGACAATTAATCCTCATCTCCTTCACCAATTTTTTTAAGCAAATATATCAATCTTGTTGTGTTTTTTTTCAAATCTCAGACCTACCCTTAATTGCTTTTTCATGAGTCTGCCTTCAGACATCTGGTGACAGCCTCAAGGCTTATTGAGTTTTACTTAGGGCATTGACCTCTGTATTAAAATCTAGACTATTTTGTTGAGTACATTCCATCCATTTACTAATTCATGCTCCACCTCAGAGAAATCCACAAGTTTGACTTTAAGTCTTGGTTAGCTAAGAATATCTGGAAATCCATGTATTCCCTCAGTCAGTGAACATCTGAGTATCTGACACAGTTTGGCTGTTGGCAGCAGGTAGGGAAGACAGACATACAAAGAGTTACAAATCAGAGTAACAAGTGGAAAAGCAGTGTTCTCATTTCAGCAAAACTCTGCTTTATCCTGGATGCCGTGTCTGGTTTACAGTAATATCTCATATATATGGAAAGCATCATTCAGTCAGAATATTTGCTCCCTGGAAGGAAAAGGTGTCATAAATCTACTTCAGCACCTAATTTGTCTTTTCCAGAAAAACACTACTACCCATGATGTGATGATAACTTCATGAGCCATGAGGTGAGAACTAGGCTGAATAATTGTTGACATTTTTTTTCTGATTATTGACAACAGATGATTCTGTACCTTAGTCCACTGCCACAGCACTCTGCTCGCTGGAACCAAATTCACAATCATCTCACATATTTCGGGTTTGAACTTTCTGCAAGGATCAAAATACCCACAGCCAATAACTCCTGAAAAATAAACAAGATTGAAGGTATGAGCTTCCTATAAGATCACAAGGTACATGTTTATCCCAGTGAATAAATCATTACAAGATGACTAAGCTAGGTGATGTGAAGAATTTCTCTCAAGGAATCAGCTAAGACTGGCAGTCAGCAGTGGGGCTAGCAAAGCTTAGTATGCAGTGATAAGCATTTTATATGTATTAACTCCTTTAATCCTCCCAACATCCTATAAGAAAGAATCTGAGGTAGATATTATTATTATTCCCGTTTTCTTATTTATATTTTTATTGAAGTATAGTCGACATATAATATTTTGGTGTTTTCAGGTGTACAACACAGTGATTCAAATTTAAAACATCACACTGGTCAGAATGGCTATCATCAAAAAGTCTACAAATAATAAATGCTGGAGAGGGTGTGGAGGAAAAGGAACCCTCCTACACTGTCGGTGGGAATGTAAATTGGTGCAGCCACTGTAGTGAACAGTACAGAGGTTCCTTAAAAAACTGAAAATAGATTTACCATATGATCCATCAATCCCACTCCTGTGCATTTATCCAGGGAAAACCACAATTCGAAAAGATACATGCACCCCAATGTTCATAGCAGCACTATTTATAATAGCCAAGACATGGAAGCAATCTAAGTGTCTACTGACAGATGAATGGACAAAGAAGATGTGGTACGTATATACAATGGAATATTACTCAGCCATCAAAAAGAATGAAATAATGCCATTTGCAGCAACATGGATGGAACTAGAGATCACCATACTAAGTGAAGTAAGCCAGGCAAAGACAAATAGCATATGATATTGCTTATATGGGAATCTAAAAAACATGATACAAATGAACTTATGTACAAAACAGAAATAGAGCCACAGAAACAGAAAACAAACTTAAGGTTACCAGGGGGGAAATGGTGGGGAGGGATAAATTGGGAGACTTGTATTGACATATACACACTATTATATATAAAATAGATAACTAATAAGGACCTACTGTATAGCATAGGGAACTATACCCAACATTTTGTAATAACCTAAAAAGGAAAAGAAACATTAAAAAATAGCTATATATGTATGTATAACTGAAGCACTTTGCTGTACACCTGAAACTAACACAACATTGCAAATCAACTATACCTCAATTACAGAAATGATCACCACAGTAAGTCTAGTAGCCATTTGTCACTATACAAAATTATTACTATATTATTGACTATATTCCTAATTCTGTATATTATATCCCTATGACTTTTTTATTTTATAATTGGAAGTTTATACCTCTGAATCCCCTTCACCTATTTCACTCAATTTTCCCATTCTCCTCCCCTCTGGCAACCACCAGTTTTTTCTCTGTATCTATGAGTCTGTGTCTGTTTTGTTTTGTTTGTTCATTTGTTTTGTTTTCCCGATTCCATGTATAAGTGAGACCACAGGTATTTGTCTTTCTGTCTGACATGACTTGCCATGTGTGACAACACAGATGGACCTAGAGGTTATTATTATTCCCATTTTAATATGAGTTTAGTAACTTGCCCAAGGTCACCCACCTTGTGTGTGGGTGAATCTGAGGTTTGAACCCAGGAAACCTGGCTCTGGAACCTGTAAAACAGCCCTCAGTCTCAAGAGTAGAAGAGCTGGAGAAGAACTTAGAGACTACTTCCTCATCTTACAGATAAGGAGACCAGGCACAGACAAGTAAAGCAAACTGTTCAAGTTCACACAGATTGGTTGTTGACAAAAGTGAAATCAGGACCCCCATATCTCCTGACCTGCAGTCAGCCAACACACTGGCCTGGGTGGTGACGTAATGGTTCCTAGGAAACACCCAACACAGTGACAATCTGACATAATCACCCTCAGGAACTACGGTGTTATAGACTGTTCCTGAAGTCCCAAAATGTGTTTGGTGTTAGACTGCAAAAACAGATTTAACTCTATTTCGTCCCTGTGAGACTCTATGTTGAGCAGTATGTTCAGTTCTGAGCATGGTATTTTCAGAGGAAAATGAATACGAATATCTGCTCAGAGACGCATAGCAGGTTTATGAAGGGTGGGTCAGCTAAAGAAACTGGGCTTCATTCACACAGACCAAAGAAGAGCAGCCTTGAGGGAACGTGAAATTATCCAAAGTCATGGTTGGTTGTGCTAGATGCCTGTAAGGCCTTTTTGCTTCCTGAAATCCTATGATTCTAGACCTCCAGCTTCCTGTGGCACAAATGTGTTATATATGAAGCATGGGATGTGGAATCAGAAAACAGAATCAGCATCACACGTTTGCCATGCACTAGCTATATGGCCTTAATTGGGCAGTTATCTTACTTCTCTGAGCCTCGGTTTCTGGTTTGTTTCCATATCTCATTTTCAATATTAATCATATCAAAGAGTGTATAAAAGTTTAACAAATAATCAAACACTCATGTACAGCCACTAGACTGAGGAATACAAGATTGTCTGAGTACATTAGAAGCCTCTTTTGTCCAATCCCTCCTCCCTCCAGAGGTAGACAGGGCGCTGACTTGGTGAGAATCAGTAACTCGCTTTTCCAAAAAAAAGCTTTGGCACTTACGTTCTTGAACTTTAACCTTTTCCTTTTAACTTTAGTTTTTGAAATTCAATTTAATGGAATCATGTTATATGCTCCTCTGCGATGCTTTTTTTCTCTTAACATTGTATTTCTGGGCTTCATCCACGTTGAAGCATGTAGCTGTGTTCGTTCACATTCACTGCTCTAGAGCACTACACGGTACGCCCGCGCCACAATGTATTTATCCGACTTTACTGTCAATACATAATTGGGTTACTTCAAGGTTTTTGCTGTCAGGAGCACTGTTCTATGAACATTCTTGTGTAAGTCTTTTGGTGCACATGTGAAAAATCAGCTACAGATGGGTTAAGGACTCAAATACGAAAGGCAAAACTATATAACGTTTGGAAGGAAACATAGGCAAATACCTGTATGACCTCTGGATAGGAAGGGACTTCTTAAATGAGACTCATAAAGCACAACCATAAAGGAAAAAAATGGTGAACTGGTATATACTTGGAAGTGGAGTGGCGGTGGGTGTGCACATGTTCTACTACCAGTAATAATGTCCAGTCATTATGAAGGGCTCGTAGCAATTTATTCTCCCACCAGCAGGGCAGAGAGTCTCAGTTGCTTTACATTTTCACCAATGCCTGATTTTTTTGTCAGAATTTTTCATTTTTGCAAATCTAGTGGTTATAAAATGGTTTTTTTCCTGGTGTTTTAAATTTCCATATTCCTGAATTCTAATGTTTATCATCTTTACCTTTGTTTATTAGCCATATGGTTTCCTCTTCTTAAAGTGCCTGGCTTTTGGTCCATGTTTATATTAGGATGTTTGCTTTTTACCTGATTGATTCTTTGGATTTCTTAAAGTATTCAGATTACTGAGTTTTTTGCTTTGTTACATGTGTTGAAATTTTTTTCTTCCACTTTGCAACTTGTCTTTTTTCTACTCTTTTAATGTTGCTTTTTAAAAATATATTTATTTTATTTATTTTTGTCTGCATTGGGTCCTCATTGCTGTGCGCAGGCCTTCTCTAGTTGTGGCGAGTGGGGGCCACACTTCGCCATGGTGTGCGGGCCTCTCATCACAGTGGCCTCTCTTGTTGCGGAGCACAGGCTCCAGGCACGCAGGCCTCAGCAGTCATGGCATGTGGGCTCGGTAGTTGTGGCTTGCAGGCTCTAGAGCGCAGGCTCAGTAGTTGTGGCACACGGGCTTAGTTGCTCTGCAGCATGTGGGATCTTCCCGGACCAGGGCTCAAACCCATGTCCCCTGCATTGGCAGGTGGATTCCCCAACCACTGCACCAGCAGGGAAGCCCTAATGTTGCTTTTTAACTGAACAAAAGCTCTTAATTTTAATCTAGTCAAATTTATCATTTTCTTCCTTTACAGTCTATGCTTTCTGAGTCTCATTTGAGAGGTTCTTTCCTACCCAGAGATCATTCTGATATTTTCCCATATTTTCTTCCACTGCTTTACAGCTTTGCCTTCCATATTTAAATCTTTAATCCTTCTGTATTGATTTTATGCTTGGTGTGAGGTAGGGGTCCAGTTTCAATTACTTTCACATAAGAATTACTAAATATCCCGGTACCATTTCTTGGAAGTCTGCCTTTCTCTTCTGATCTACAGTACTTGCTATGTCAAATAATTAATGATCACATATGCATGGGTCAGTTTCTCTTATATGTCTTCATGTACATAATTTTAATGGAATGGTTTATGTGAGCCTAAATTTGGTGTCAAAATATCATTTTCATTAACATAGCAAAGTGCTACATTTGACTTAGTATATTATGTTGTTAACCTCTGATCAATGGGCTATCATTCATTAGCCCAAATTTCTCTGATTAATCGTGCCAAGAAAACCACAACACAAAGGTTTACTTACCTCTAAAGCCAACCTTCAACAAGGGTATTTCTAAATATCCCTGAGTCTTACAATAGGCTATAAACATGAGTCTGCTTAGTATTTAGTCCCTGGTATTTAGCTCTCCATTTCGGATATTTAATCCCTACTTCTGACAGGGCCTTTTTATCTCTTAAATAAGGTTTTGCATGATTTATGTCCATTATGTAACGCAATAAAAAATTAAACACCAAGAACAGTCATACCAAAAATTTTGTCTATTGAAGCATTTGAAGGCAATGTGCAATTAAACACCGTAAACTGTCTTTTCAAACGTTGTGGAATATCATTTCGACCGCCTCCAGGGTGAATCATTGCCGCTATGAGCTGTACGTCAACAATAGTAGTGAAATCTCCAGGCTTATCCAAGCTGTACATTCCTTCCATTTCCATCATTTGTCGCACAATCTCGTTAGTTATCTGGAATTTTATATAGTAACATTTTAGTAACACATCACTATCATTTCCTCCAAAGCTCCTATAAAATAGTACAGATGAGATCAGAAGAAAACGCTCAACTTTTATCAATGAAGTGTTTGTGAATGTTGCCTTCGAGGCAATTTGACTTAAATGGTACCACCCATAAACCCTAAACTGTAAGTTGAAGATGTCTGGTGCAAATCCAATGCGCTCTTTACCACGCTGATAAATCTAGATAGGAGAGTTACAGAATATTTGGTACAATTACAGGAGTTCTCAGAGCTACAAGTTTTACTATAGTTTTATATCTTTCACACTCCACATTCAACTGTTTAAAATACCTTAAATCAGAAAATGGGATAGTTTTACTCCTGAATGTTTTGGTATTGGATTTTACATCCTTATCTTTCTTCTCTGTAGCCTCTACCACTGCTAACATTCCCTCCATATTGAAATTTTTTCCTCTCTTGGTTTTAGAGACTCAGTTCTTTCCAGGCTCATCTGGAGACCTTGGATCACTTCCCAAGCCATTCTTTCTCCATTCATTCCTCAAATGTAACTCTTCTACAGGGTTCCATCCTCGGCTCTTTTCTATTTCAGGGGATGCCATCTCAACCCTAAATCCTAAAGAATCTCAACTCTGTAACTCTAGCTTCAGATTCTCTTCTAAACTCCACACCTGTATATCCAAATTCCTACTGGGCATCTTTGAGTGGAAGACACACAAGCCCCTGTAATATGACACTCTTTCAGTCAAGAAGCATTTAATCAATCACTACTCTGTGTCTGGCTCTGTTGTAACATAGGCAAAAATCCCTGTCTTCATGGAGCATACGTTCCTGTGATGGGAGACAAAAGGTACACGTGCATGCCTGTATGTACGTATGTGTGTAAATAAAATGGTATAAGTCCTTTGGAGAAAATAAAGCAGAGAAAGGAAAGTCATTGCAGGTGCAATGACTAAGTGGTAGTTGACTTCTCAACAGCAACAAGGAAAGCAGAAGATAGGAATCATATATTTAAAGTGATGAAAGAAAATAACTGCCAACCTACATTTTTCTATCCAGCAACGTCTTTCAAATAAAGAGGATGAAATAAAGACTTCTGCAGACCAACAAACAAACAAAAAAAACTAAGTTTGTCACTAAAAGATTTTCTCCTAAGGAAGTTCTAAGAATGAATAAAGAGTAAAAAAAGTGGTAAATAAGTGTGTAATGCAAACAAAGAATGAATATATAAAACAGTAAAAAATAATGCCTCATGGGAGTTCACTTTAAAAATACATATAGATGACCAAAAAGCACATGAAAAGATGCTCAACATCACTGATTATTCGAGAATGCAAATCAAAACTACAATGAGGTATCACCTCACACTGGTCCAGAATGGCCATCCTCAAAAAAAATCTCCAAACAATAAATGCTGGAGAGGGTGTGGAGAAAAGGAGAACCCTCCTACACTGTTGGTGGGAATGTAAATTGGTACAGCCACTATGGAGAAACAGTATGGAGGTTCCTTAAAAAACTAAAAAATAGAGCTATTGTATGATCCTGCAACCCCACTCCTGGGCATATATCTGAAGAAAACCATAATTTGAAAAGACACATGCACCCCAGTGTTTACTGCAGCACTATTTACAATAGCCAGGACATGGAAGCAACCTAAATGCCCATCAGCAGAGGAATGGATAAAGAAGAATGTGGTTACATATATACAATGGAATATTACTCAGCCATAAAAGAGAACAAAATGATGCCATTTGCAGTAACACAGATGGACCGACAGGTGTCATACTAGGTGAAGTAAGTCAGACAGCGTAAGACAAATATCATGATATCGCTTATATGCAGAATCTAAAAAAATGATACAAATCAACTTATTTACAAAACAGAAATAGAGTCACAGACGTAGAAGGCAAACTTATGGTTACCAGAGGGGAAATGGGGGGAGGGATAAATTGGGAGACTGGGATTGACATATACATACTACTATATATAAAATAGATAACTAATAAGGACCTACTGTATAGCACAAGGAACTCTACTCAATACTCTGTAATGACCTCTGTGGGATAAGAATGTAAAAAAGAGTGGATATATGTATATGTATAACTGATTCACTTTGCTGTACACCTGAAACTAACACAACATTGTAAATCAACTATAGTCCAATAAAAATTTTTTAAAAATAAACTGGCATAACACAATATAAAGGTGAATGATATAATTTATGCTAATAAAAAATAAAAATAGAGGCATAGACTTAAATACAAGTCAACAATAAAATTATAAATCAGGAGAAAGATAAAGGAAATTAAAGTGCTCAAAGGTCACTGGATATACAAAATGGGAAAGTAGTGTTAGATTATCTTTCTTTTTGACTACGTATGTAGGATGTACTGTCTAGGGTAACCACTAGAACACAGAAATTGACTGCAGTAAATGGATCATAAGAAAAGGAAAAAGGAACAAAAAAAAATCAGTGTCCTCAGTGGAATAGGAAGAAGGCTGTAGCACTTCATGCTCAGCTGAGGGCAAGGAAATGAAGGTGTCCAAGGTCTGAGAAAAAGACAGTATGAAAGGAACCTGAATGTAAATGTAGGATAGGAATAGACAGGATAAAGATATATAACACAAAACACGCAGTATAATTGCTGGGTAGTATTATGAGCTCAGCTGAGGTCCATAATCATGATTTTAAAGTGATTTTAAGCAGTATTGTGTGTTTTTCTCCAGCCAAGTTTGGCTGCATAGGTGCAGGTGGCTGGTGAGCAAAGAGGCTTAACAAGGATTTAATGTGGTTAAGGCTTTCACAAATGAGTAGAGGGTGCATGCTACCGTGATTATAATAATGGATTATGGAATTTTAGCTGGAAAGGAAGGAAGTGAGGAAATGAGAAGAAATGAAGGAGAATTTAATGATGGTAGGAACAATGGCTGGTAGCTCCATCTGTAGTCTGGGTAGTAGAGGGAATGAGCTACAGAATGTGGACATGGTGATCAGAGAATAAAACGCTTGAAATTGAGATAATGAACAGGTCACAGTTACTGATAATGACAAGGTGTAGGGTACGACTGCATGAATGAGTAATTTCAGACGGAGTGGAAGACATGATCATTGGAGGAGTTGAGGTCAAGGAACTAAGAGGTCAAGATCATGTACGTAGACATTTTTTGGCATCACTGAGAATTATGACAAGCAGGAATGGCTGCATAATCTGTGAGGCTCAGGACAAAATGAAAATTCAAGTGTCTTTCTTCAAAAATCATTATTAGAAATTTCAAGACAGTGACAGCAGAGCATTAAACCACGTGCAAGCTCCTCTGAAGTGCGAATCCCTCTGCAACGACACACTGTGCACACCATGAAGCTGGCCCCGGAGAGTGGGACAGCCCTGGAGAGAGTAACAGTCATCTGGGGACTGAAATCTTCGGGGAGGGATGGGTGTGACCCAAGGGTCCAAGATGACTGCAACAACATGTGGGTGTGAGGTCAGAGTGATAGGTTTTCAGGGAAGAGGGCAATGAGAATGGAGAAGGACATCTCCCTCACCTGCAGGTGAGAAGTCTGCAGGGAAAGCAGCATCCTGGGTTTCCATTAGAGCAAGAAGGTGAGGGAAAAGCTCAGAGAAGAAGCTGAATTTACAGGGGATTTTGTGGATGAACCATGGCTGCCAAGGGCACACAGAAAGTTTTCAGGAGTGGGGAAAGTAGGAGATGGGGCCAGACAAGGGCCAAGCAGGACTGATGGGGTTTAGTGTCAGGATGAGCACGGACAGACCTGGGAGTCCTGACATCCTGGTGATGGCTGAGGTGAACTAGGAAAAAGGGTGGAAGGGATGTGACGGGTCCCTGGTGGGCTCTAGATTGATGGTGTTGATGAGGCAGTAGACGGTGGTGGAGGACGTGTTGGGGATCCCACCAGGAACAGGCAGAACCCTGGCAGCAACTGTGAGGTCCTCTAAGGGGAGTGAGTCTGGGGATGACAGACGATCACAAGTAGGACAGTGGTGCATGGCAGAGTTTTGGGTTTTTTTAAAAATTGTTTTCTGGGAACTCCCTGGTGGTCCAGTGGTTAGGACTCTGTGCTTCTACTGCAGGGGCACGGGTTCAATCCCTGGTGAGGAAGCTAAGATCCCGCATACTGTGCGGCGCAGCCAAAAAGAAAAAAAAGTGTTTTCTAAACATCAGGTACTCCTGGGAGAGAGTATATAGAGTGGGAAATAAGAGAACGAAGATAAAACCCTGGGGAAAGGAAGAAGGAAGCCAGAAAGCACATTGAAATCAAGCAGCCAGAGAGGCAGAGGGAGTGTTGGGGGGAAGCATATAGGGATTTCAAGAAGGAAGAATGTCATCTATAACCAAGAAGCCAAAAAAGACTGAGAATTGTTACTAGGCTTAATAAAGTGCCAGTTATTGATCTTTTCATATGTCACTAAGAATACCGATTAAATATCATTTACATGAGATATTTTAGTCCTACCTGATCTCCCCATTCATTAATCATGGGCATATTAATATCATCAATAAATACAGTCATTTTTCTGCCTCCAGGCGGCCCATATGTGCTTCCCATCCTCTTATCCACATAGCTTTCAATTGTTCTCTAGAGAAAAGGAAATAGTCTGTCTTATGCATTACATTTCAATCCATTTCTAAAAATGATGAACACGCTTTTCAGAGTAGAATATAATTGACTTATTTATTTAATATATGTAAATATTGTTATTAAAATAAATATTGCAAACTTTAAAAAATAAGTTGTTGGAATATTAATCATTAATTTATATTAAAAGACATTCCAATGTTCAGCTTCAGCTTCAATATTAGGCCAAAACATGCTATTTGGATTTGGCCTCAGGGTCAGCCTTAGGAAGGTTAAACAGCTGAATGCCAACTTAAACACCAATTCTTTTGAGATATATATATATATATATATATATATATATAGAGAGAGAGAGAGAGAGAGAGAGAGAGAGAGAGAGAGAGAGAGAGAGAGAGATACAGTCAGCCCTTCATATCCACAGCTTCCACATCCTTGGATTCAACCAACTTCCATCAAAAGTATTTGGAAAAAAATATTCCAGCAAGTTCCAAAAAGCAAAACCTGAATTTGCCTCACACTGGAAACTATTTACTTAGCACTTATATTGCATTTACAACTATTTACATAGAATTTACATTGTACTAGGTATTGTAAGTAATCTAGAGATTATTTTGGAGTATATGGAAGGATGTGCACAGGTTATATGCAGACACTACCCATTTTATGTAAGGGACTAGAGCATCCACAGATTTTGATACCAGCAGAGATCCCGGCACTAATCCCCCATGGATACTGAGGGACAAACTATATATATATAGCAATGTTTTATTTGCATACAGATTTTAATTGTATCAATCACTTAATATATTAATATGATAATGACTGCAGCAAGTGATGAGTTTTTACCTGAAACATCATTGGTTCTGTGGCAGATGAAAAGTTCAGACTTTTAGATAACTGTATTTCGGGGTCATATTTTTTCAAATAGGCCTTAATCATTACAGTTTTTGCAGTTCCCTGCTCCCCCGTGAGTAAAACAGCCTGCAATCGTAGGATAATCATGTTGAAAGGTGTTATAAGATGTTTAGTTTTAATATATTAAGGTTCTAGTAGCCATTCTTTCATTCTAATAACGAATACAACTAATTTTTGATACTTTTAAGGATTAGACCTACATCAAAATAAATCCTAGTGAATTAAGATTTAAATGTAAAATATATGCTATAAAAGTGCTGGAAGAAGTGTGGGTGAGCAGTCACGTAACCACTAGGAAAGGACTTTGTAAGCAGATACCCACTTTCCTTAGCACGCTGGAAGTCAGCATTTCAGGGAAGATTGAGTTGGAGTGAATCTTGGGACCTGGAGTTCATTTGCAAATAGGTTTCCCTGAAATGACACCACCTCTGGCCCTTGTACTTTAATTTTTCCACCAATAGGTGTAAAAAGGGATGTGTTTTCTTACATGGTTTGCAATAATCTAAGAAACTGAAACTAAAATATTGCCTGCCATATCAGTAATGAGGATGTTGCAGCCATCAAGCCACTGCATTACAGCCACCCAGACGGCGCACCCTGAGGAGACCCAGGAAGAGAAAACACGGGATACTGGCCCCAGATAGCTGAGGTGTGTATCCAAAGGATGATTTCAGTGAGCCCAGACTCTTGTATCTTCCCATACCCCAGAAAAGCACTAAATTCCTTAACTTGAGATATCTGGGGTTTTTTCTCATTAACGGTAATTCTTTGGTGCTCCAACTACCTGGTCTTCTGTTGCAAAAACTTCTGTATATTCTGGCTTCCCCCCACCCGCCTTGCCTCTTTGGAGCATTTTTCTCAGTGCTATCTGAGATGCTGTGTCCCAGGCTTGAAGTCCTAAGAATGTCCACCAAATAAAACATAACTCTCAACTTTTAGGTTGTGCATTTTTTTTTCAGTCGACAAAACTATCAAACTTACTTTATGCTGTTTTGCAATGGTGTCTACCAAAAAATTTGTTCTAACATTGTCAACATTTGGAACCAAAATTGATGAATATTCCGGAACACGGTCAGTTGGATAATAATATGGCTGAAGTTTCTTACTCCAATGCTCCCAATCACCTATACAATAATTAAAGCTGATCTTAATAAAACTGCATTCTTCAGAAGTTATCTCAATACAAAACACAAGTGCTATAAACAATTAACAGAAATACATAAACATTTAAAATATTTTTGTAAAACACGTTAACATATCTGCTTATCTAATGTATGTGGCATTTGATAATTTAAATTTGTTTTTGCCTCTTTACAAAGTCAGCTTTAAATTGCTAATTATTTATCTAGAGAGATCTTGGTCTGAGATGGAATTACAACCAATGACATGTTTAGTATCTAGTAGGAAAATCACATTAACTAAAAGGATGGGAAAGACCAAAAAAGGGATTGTAGATTACTGGACATAGGATGTTTGCCATGAGAAATGGGAAAAAATAAACCTGGCCCTAAAACTAGTGTTAACAGAGTGCCCAGATTCCAGACTTATAGTCACTGCTAATTTACTGACTGATATTATTGTTATAACAATTATTGTAAGTGCATTTCATCAATTCTAAGAAAAATATTTTATTTACATTTTATCATCTCTGGAACGCTCCTTTCAATCTATTATGTCGGAATCGCTGCTGGCTATGCAAACTTGATGAGAATTTTTTTTTAATTTTGCCATTTAAATTGAATGACTTGCATTGTTGGTATTGCATTCTTGAATTTAACTGCCATTTTAAAGATCTTCCAAAAGATACCATGATTCAGAATTGTACCAAAAAAGTTACTGTGTATGCAGAATGCATGGAAAGAGAGCAGAGGAGCACACATTTGATAGTAGCAAAGCAAACATTCATCACTGGGGGAATAACCTCAATTTCAACTTTCCTTGCAAATTACAGAGTTCTAGGGTTAAGTGCATGTTTAACTTCTAAGAAACTGCCGAAGTGTTTTTCAAAGTGGCTGTATATTGTGTACCGTTGTGTAGTTAGCAGAGTGGATATACTATTGGATGTGAGAGCTCCACTTGTTCCACATTCTCTCCAATATTTGGTATTAGTAACCTTTTAATTTTAGCCATTAAATTAATTAGAATTTAGTCATTCTAGTGTCTGTGTAATGATTTTGCATTTCCCTGATGACCAATCATGTTGAATATCTTTTCATGTGCTTTTTTCACCATTCATAAATCTTCTTTGGTGTAGCATCTATTTAAAATTATTGCCTATTTAAGAAATTTGGATTGGCTGGCCGCTTGTTATTATTGAATTGCAAGAGTTCTTTATGTACTCTGGATAAAATTCTTTTATCAGATACATATTTTTCAAACATTTCTTCCCATTCTGTGGCTGGAATGGGAATTTTATTTTCATAGTGACTTTCAAATAGATTTTAATGAAATCAGGATGTATGAGTGCTCCAACTTTGTTTTTTAAAAATTGATTTGGGGGCTTCCCTGGTGGCGCAGTGGTTGAGAGTCCGCCTGCCAATGCAGGGCACACAGGTTCGCGCCCCAGTCCAGGAAGATCCCATATGCCGCGGAGCGGCTGTGCCCGTGAGCCATGGCCGCTGAGCCTGCGCGTCCGGAGCCTGTGCTCCGCAACGGGAGAGACCACAACAGTGAGAGGCCCATGTACCGCAAAAAAAAAAAAAAAAAAAAAAAAAATTGATTTGGTTATTCTAAATCCTTTGCATTTCCATAAAATTTTATAATTCAGTTATAAATTTCAACCAAAAAAAGTCTATTGGAATTCTCACTATGATTGCACAGAATCTGTAGATCAATTTGGAGAGAAATAACATCTTAACAATACTGAGTTTTCTGATTTGTAAATGTGATTTAGCTTTCCATTTATTTCTCTCAGCAATTTTGTGGTTTTCAGTACACAGATCTTATACATATTTTGTTAAATTTATCCCTATATATTTCATTTTTTGAATGCTATTTTAAATGGTATATTAAAATTTCAATTTCCAATTTGTTGTGAGCATGTAGAAATACAAATTATTATTATACATTGTTCTTTCATTCTGTGACCTTAATAAACTCATTTACTAGTTCTAATTTTTTAGAGGACGGTTATATTATCTGCAAATAAAGAGAGATTTATGTGTTCTTTTCCAATCTATAGGTATTTCATTTGTTTGTTCATGTTTATTTATTTACTGTCTTATTGCACTGGCTAGAACCTGTAGTACAACGTCTAATAGAAGTGGTGAGAAAAGAATATTCTTGTCTTGTTCCTGATCTTGGGAAGAAAGTATTCAGTCTTTCACCATTAAGTATAATGTTAGATTTTTTTGCAGATATTCTTTATCAGAATGATAAAGTTTCTATTCCTAGTGTACTGTTTTATCATGGAAGGATGTACAATTTCATCAAATGCTTTTTTAAAAAAATGTTTATTTATTTATTTTGGCCATGCCAGGTCTTAGTTGCGGCACGTGGGATCTTCCTTGTGGCATGCAAACTTCTTAGTTGCGACACACAGACTCTTAGTTGTGGCATGTGGACTCTTAGTTGCGACAGGCATGTGGGATCTAGTTCCCCAACCAGGGATCGAAGCTAGGCCCCCTGCATTGGGAGCACAGAGTCTTACCACTGGACCACCAGGGATGTCCCCAGGTGCTCTTTTTGCATTGATTTAGAGGACTATATAATTTGTTTGGTTTTTACTCTATTAATATGGTGAATTACATTGACTGGTTTTTAAATGTTAATCCAACCTTCCATCCCTAGAATAAATACCCACTGGAACTCAATATGTTATCCTTTTATATACTATTGAATTTCATTTGTTAAAATTGTATTAAGAAATGTGTGTCAATATTCTTGAGGGATAATGGTCTATAGTTTTCTTTTCTTGTAATGTCTTTCTCTGTTTCTGGTATCAGGACAACACTTACAAACCCTTGTAAGGTGGGATGGGAAGTGTTTCTTCCTTACATTTTCTATATTTTGGAAGAGTTTATGCAGAATGAATTGGTATTATTTCTTTCTTAAGAATTTGATGTACTTCACCAGTGAAGTCATCCGGGCCTGCAGTTTTCTCTGTGGGAAGGTTTTTAACTATAAATCAAAAATTTTTAGTAGATATAGGGATACTTAGGATATCTATTTCTTCTTGATGAGGTTTGGTCGTTTGTGTCTTTCAGAGAATTTATCCATTTCATCTACATTGTCAAATGTATAACATTGACATTGTTTCTAATATTCACTTCTTATTTTGTTTCTAATACTCACTTCTTATTTTTTAATGTCTTTAGGGTTTGTAGTAATGTTCCTTCCTTCATTCTGAATCATGGTAATTTATGTCTTCTCTTTTTTTTCCCCTGATATCTCTGGTAAGAGATTTACGAATTTTATCGATCTTTTCAAAGAACCATCTTTGGATTGGCTCTAGATTCTAAGAGAATTCATAGCTAGATTTAAGGGTGCATTTAATTGTTAGTTTCTTTTAGGGAGAGGTGAGCTGGGCCCTACCACACACAGGAGGCTAGGGGGCTGAGGTGACAGCACTGGACTTTGCCGAGTCTGCGACGTGTAAGTAGGATCCCATCTGCTTGGTTCATTCTCTGCTTATTCTGACATTTCCAACAGAGAAGTTCTAAGACTGATCTGTCATGAGCATTAATTACCATGCTTTGCAACATGAAGAATCTGTGTTCTCTATACTGCTACCCTTCCTCTTCAAGTAAGAGAAAAATAGATGCTGAAAGAAGTGTTGCTAACTTATTTATGTTAGATTTCACTGAGACCACCGCAAAAGGAGGAGAAGTCAAGAGCCTCTATAACTGTTCCCAGCCTGGCCCATATGCAAAATCCTACTGTTCCTTGCATATATGCCCTTTAAAAATGGTATTAGCAATTATGTTATTCATGATTGGTTTAATATTTCCCCACAGAAGAGTTTACAGAGTTTATCTTTTTTCCATTAAAAAAAATGTCATTTTATTTCAGGTATAAGTCACTGTGCTTACCATAATCAGTAACATAAAACTCATACATGGTTTGATTCGTGCCCTTAGGTATTTCTGGTAAGTCTAACTTGCTTTCATGATTTCGTAAAAAGGCTTCAAGCTTGTTTCTGCTTTCCAATTCCAGAAGGGCTCCTAAACTCCACATTAGAGCAAACACAAATAATTTATGAAGATGTTCGACACATGAAATGCCACCTTCTTCTTTGGAGGGAATTAAACCTTCCAGAAGATTGAGAGACTGAAAATATTTAAAATACAATAAAATAAAGGTTTGTATTTAGATATTTTAAATAAACATTTAAAAACAATAATAAATTTAAAAGGAGAGAAAGACAGAAGAAAACAAATATATCTCCAGATATTGCTTGATCAGTGTCCTACAGCTAGCAGCATTTAGAAGAAAGGCCATTGTGCTTTAGGCGGACTGCATGATCTAGCAGAAAGGATGCCAAACTGGGAATCTGGAGGTATCCCGGCTCATGCCACTAACATCTCTGAGTCTCAGTTTCCTGATCTAAAAAGCAAAAGGCCTAGACTAGATGTTCCCTAAGGTAGCTTCTGGTTCTAAAGTTTGGGTATTCCAAATTTTATAGATCAAAGATTTTATTTATTTTAACACGTTGTAAGGCTCAGCAAATTGTGCCCCAGGGGCCAGCCACCTGTTTGGCAAATAAAGTTTTACTGAAACACAGTCACACTAGTTCATTGCGTCTGGCCGCTTTTGCAACGCAACTGAAGTGCTGAGGGGCTGAGACAGAAAGTTGTGCAAAGTCTAAAACACTTATTTGCCCCTCTAATAAAAAGTGTGCCAAACCCCATATGGCATCAGAAAGAAATGTACCTACAGTAAGATATCCTTTGTCTTTCATAACAAGATTATTTCAAGATAAGATTTGCACTTAATTTGGGCCTCATGTATCAGTTCTAAGCTACCCACCCTCCCTGACTGATATCCCTTACACTAGGAGAGAATCAAAGCACTAGAATGGGATAATGAGAGATCACCTATGGACTAGAATCAGGAGAGCCTCTGAAAAATCTATGCTTGGTTCTGTTTCTTCCAAAGACTAATAAGAAAAACTGAGAAGAGGGGGAAAAACATAATTCTACAAAATACTTGGAGAATTGTTCAAAGGTTTTCCCTATCCAATATGTGTAGTAAATTTGCAAAGCCAAGACTGCCACCCAAATTTTCCTGCTTGCCACCAGCTCCTTGTTGTGCTTTTCTGTAGAACTTCCAGCTTTATTTATTTAGTCTACTCTCATTTTTGGACACTCTTTCTGGGAAGGTTATGCTAAGCTTGACGATGGGAAAGATAGTTCATTCCTCTTCCCCTGACAATACCGCCCTGGGAAGTGAAACTCATGAAGAGATGGCAGTAAGAGCGCCAATAAGATCTTTAATAGGAATCAAACTTCTCAGAGGCTTCACTTCCACATCACAAAAAGATTCTGACGGACTGCGTGAATTTTCCATCTCAGATATCTCTAAACTGCAACTGAGTGGTGTGTGTGTGTGGGGGTGGAAATCTCACATCTAAGTCGTGAGTGTACAAAGAAAACAACTTACTTGCACAATATAGTTGCACTCTAAGAGTTGCATTTTTGGACTGAGGCTCAGTTTCATAAATGTATATATATCCTCAAATATTTTATCATACAGACTTAGGAATACAGAAGCTTCCTGTGTAGTACGCTTCTTCAACCACGCCTGCAGCAAAGAAACAGAGTCTCTGTTTATAAGAGAGTGAGACGTGGAAATACACTGAACGCGCTTCTGTGGGTCTGTCGTCCCCACCTGCAGTATTGGCCTCCAGCTGAGAGCAGAGCTGCTGATGTAGACCATGCCCATCCTAGAAACCGTGGCCGGAGAGGCGTTCTCAATATTGTGGACTTCAAACAAAAGCTTACAATTAGGGGCCATGGGGATGCGATCTCCATTGGCCAGTGTGAGGGTTTTGTTGTCATCCAACACGGAATTTAAGTTCTCGATCCAAATGGCATCAACAGGGCCGTCTAAAACGAGGAAAATGTTTTCACCTGCCAATAATGAAAACAGAAAATCACTTTTCACCTGCAGATAATCAAAACAGAAAATTAAACCAATACTGTGTTATTGATAAACTGGCAGGGGAAAAGAATGAGCACCAGAAAAGAGTTTATGTGTACCCTTTTTAGCTTTTAATGTTTTTCTCCACAGAGTAGAAAAAATCCCATCTGTCCAATCATTGGTCGCCGTGTCCAGTCTGCCAAACATCTGAGGAGCCGTAATAGCTTTTGGATTCATTCGCATTTCTCTATGAGGCCTCCCGCATTCTGTTAGTGCCTTCATCAGGATTGTTATAACGGTTGTCTTCCCAGAACCACTGGGCCCAAGAGTCATCAAACCATGGCGTACCAGAGACGTCTCATATAACTACACAATGAGATAATCCATTGAAAAATGTAACTTATGACATTCATAGAAGTTTTGTGCAGAAATTTTAAAGGCTTTAAATAGGCTTTTCATTGAAGTAACTTGTTCACTATTTAAAAGAAGAGAATATGCCCCCCCCAAAAGTTTTTTTTGTCTTACTAGAGGTGGATAGCAAATGAGCGGCACGTTATAAAACGATATAAGTGATAAAGTAATGACAATGTGGAACTTTAATTACATTTTGGAAATAGTTAATTCAGGATCTAGTTTTGGGGTCTCAAACTACTGTTCCTTGTGATTTTAGTTTGCTGATGCATAAGGAGCAGTTTGTGTGGTGATATTGCCCCCCCGTGGTAGAAAGCAGCAGTACAAACCAACTCAGCCAAGACCCAAGTTACACACACACCAGGCTTCCGGTTCCCCAGAAGCACGCCTCGAGGTGAGGAGTCCTGTGCAAGTGAGTGTTCACCAGGGAAACTTTTAATGGAGTAAGGGAAGCAGGACAGAATGGGGAGAGGTCAAACAAGGTGTGATTGAGGACAAAATCCTGTAGCAGGGAGACTTAAGACTGGCCCTGCGGGGCACTTTGGAACATAAGTCACACCTCTGTGTTTGTTCCATCTGGAAGCAGGAGAGCTTGACTTTCCTACTATATCACCCACAACTCCTTAACTAAAGAAGGTTATTTTGGGAGCAGGGGAAAATAAACTCCCATGCACTGCCTGCGCTTTGTGCCTGCCAAAAAATGTGGGGTTGGTGAACCCTCCTGCAGAAAGTGGTATATATATGTGGGATTGGAATCACAGTTCTAGAAGCGGGGGAAGGGGCGCATGGATATGGTAAAAGAGATTCAAGAAGACATAGTAAGGACATGGACAGTGTCTATTACAATCTCCTGTCTATCTTTTCTTTTAATAAAAATAACAATTCAAAGGTCTCACAGCTGATCAGAGGTAAAATTTGAGTTATTCTCCTCACATTTTAGGTAGAAATGTATTACCTCTGTAATCCATAGTTTAAAAGCAGCAGAGGTACTGGCCATATTATACTCGCCAGTAATGTGTTTGACATTAAATAAAAACACAATATTCTAGTGCCCCACCAAATGAGGTGACTAAGATTTCAGTACTCAATACACTGTATACATATCACATGTAAAATGACGTTTTCCCAGAAATTTTAAAAAAATGTTTAATGGTTTCCCAAACATAGATGATGAAAAACACTTTGATTTTTTTTCCCTATATATTTCCTTGTAAGATTTGGATCTGTCTCATACACTTGAACTGCTTACAATGTGGCAAGAAGAGTAAGTTAAAAAAAGAATCGCTCTTTTTCAAATGAAGTTTTTAACACTCTCCACAATTTCGGCACCTTCATTTTCCAAAAGCCCTGGAAAATACCCCCAATGCATCAGGCTCGTGGGGATTTAATGCAGCATCTCTGCTACAGCTTCTTGGCTCTGCTTGGTAAAATCACTGGTAGGTTGTCACAAGGATGAAATGTGACGGACAGAAACACACCAAGAGACACAGGCAAAGGATTGAGTTTAGGTGTGAACATGCCCACACACAAAGCAGGAGCAAAGTACCACCCCCAGATTCCTCAGGCTCCATGCCCTATGAAGGCCCCCAGCTATGGGAGATGCTGCCCGACTGGCACAAGAGCCAGCTGGGTCATTCCATCTCCCTGCGTTTTTATAACCTACTATCCCCTCCCAATTGTTCTCGAGATTCTGGCTACCACCTAACCTAACCTCATCAGGTGCAAGTAACTTCAGTAACTGCTTGATTAGTATAAATCCACACTAACATCCCTGGGACCAACACCTCTCACTGAGGACTCTTCTTGCAATGATGTGTTTTAATTTACTTTCAACGTTTACATTCAGTAAGACTAATTTCACAAGTTCTTCTCTTCAAATGACAATCTTTAACAACACCCACTGAGCATCATACTGATAACAGATTTAAAATGTTTTACCTGCACAAGCTTGAGATTCCAGGGTGGGTGGTTAATCAAACCTTCCAGTTGAACCTGGTTGGCTACTGCAGCTTGCAGTTCCACGTAAGTATTACTATCTAGCTGTAATCCTGGAAACAGGTCATTGATTAAGCTGAGGAACAGGGGTTCATCTTCATCAATCTAAGGTGGCAGAGAACAAATTTACTCATTCAGTCAACAACGAAGCTTGTAGCAGACGCTCACAGCACTTATCACTTCATGCCCAGAGAACCATTTTATTACTCTCCTAGCCACATGTGTATGCCCTAGTACTTTCTCCCAAACACCACCACGGAATCCACATTACCTACAGCATTGCACCCAAAGTTCCCTGGCATTCAAGGTCTTCTCCAGTCTACTGCTCCAAGGTCTGATCTCATTTCTTTATCCTATGAATGTTCTGCTTCCCACAGACAGGTATATGCACTAACCTTAAAAACATGCAAGTAATAGTTCCAATCCCATGAGAAGAGAGTATTAACACTTCACTTAAATTAGGAAAAGATCTGTAACCCTGCATGTCTGGCTCATCCAACACTGGCTGGAAAACTGCACCAAAGCAGCGTTCAGTCTCTCTTGAAAGCAGCAAGTTGGAGTAAATGGACTCTAATCCTTATTTACCACACCTTTAATACAGAGATCGCCCCATGCCCAACTGCTGACCCCCTCTGAATTTTTCCCATTCTCTGGTGGGGGAGGGTCTCCGGATACTTTCTGGAACTCTCGTCTAGAAGTTTCAGGAGTACCATTATTAATGGAGGCAGTGAGCTATACTCTGGAGGGAGCAGAGAATTTAGCATCAGAAAGTCTCGTGGACTTTTGTTCCAGCTTATCAACTGACTGTGATTATGGGTGAGTCCTACACACGTGCCTCTCCCATAAGGAAAATGGCAATAAGCACGATAGCCACCCATATCCCCCAGAGTGGCTGTAAGACTCAAACAAGACAATACCCCTGGATAGGTTTTGTAATAGTCATGAACTACACAGATGTTAGTTGTTAGTTTTGTAACTAGAATGCGAGCTCCTAAGATCCATTTCTTTCTCAACCTTGTACTCCTAGGGCATGGACATGATATGTAGCATAGAGAAGCCCCTGAATAAAAGCCACATGAACCTGTCCGTCAACCAGTTTAAAACAACCTGGCTGTAATTGTGACAAGCATGAAATCGGTGAAATAATTACTATAATCTCTACAGCAAACTTTTAATGCATATTTGGAAAACAGAAATGGTGTTGGTGTTTTGGGAGAGACATAGCTAAGCTAGTCACATACAGAGAAAGCAAAAAAAAGCTTTCACGGTTCCCTATGAATCCAGATTTTCATATTTAGAATCTGTGTAACATTATGAATAATGGACTGACATTTGGGGGCTGGAGCCCACTGATGAAGCCTGTTTCATGGCACACAACTGATAAAAGGATGCATTTGCAGCCCATGTGGGTCATACAAAGCCATGGCGTTTTTTGTGGGGGAGGGGGGTTGCCTTCCTCTGAAAGCTCAGCTCAGTGGTAACTTCCCTGCAATTTTTTTTTTTTTTTTTTTTTCTGCGCCCACACAGCATGCAGCATCTTAGTTTCCCAACCAGGGACTGAACCTGTGCCCCCTGCAGTGGAAGCGTGGAGGCCTAACCACTGGACCGCCAGGGAAGTCCCACTTCCCTGCAGTTTTTAATGTTAACAGCTTCCTATGAGCCAACCCCCACTTGTCAGCCAGGTCAAAATCCTGAAAGAGAAATTAATTCAGAGAAGAAAGATACCAATTTAGAAAGGTTCATATCTCTTAGTCCTCTCATGACGGTGCTTAATTCACTCTCTTCTGGTCTGGCTCTTTTTTGAGATCCAAGTGTCCTCAGTACAGATAGAATATTTCTCAACCCAAAGTCATAATGAACCTAAGATGAGAAAAGAAAGAAAAAAGATTATTCAATTGAAAAATTCTAAATGTAGCCTCACTATGTATTACATATAGGTAGATATTCTGATACTTATACACTATAGTTTTGGAGTGGCTGAGTGGCAAAGTTTTATTAGCTGGATTCTCCCGCCTTTCCTTTGACTGAAAAATGATCACTCCTCTGGAAAAACCAAGCTGTGTGATACAGTGCTCACACCTTAAATATCTTTTGAGAACAATACAGTCTGATAGTCTGAGTGGCAACCATTTAAAATGCATGACCAACAGGTTACATACTATGTGATTCCCTTTATGTAATATTCTTGAAATAACAAAATTATAGAGATGTAGAAAAGATTAGGGCTACAAGGGGCTATACGGATTTGGGAGAGAGGTGAGTGTGGCTATAAAGGGGCAGCAGGAGGGAACCTTGTGGTGATAAACAGTTGTGTATGTTGGCTGTGGTGGTGGTTACATGAATCTACACGTTTGCATAAGACTACACACACACAAACACACAGACACATGAGCGCATGAAAAATTGGTGAAGTCTTAGTAATTTCTGTTTATTGTACCAATGTCGATCTTCTGGTTTTGTTACTGTACTATAGTTATAAGATGTCAACACTTTGAGAAGCAGAGTGAAGAGTGCACAGGAACTCTTGTACACGTCTTTGCAACTTCCTGTGAATCTATAATTATTTCAAATTAAGAAAGTTTTAAAAATACGTAATTAGGGGGCTTCCCTGGTGGCGCAGTGGTTGAGAATCCGCCTGCCAATGCAGGCGACATGGGTTCGAGCCCTGGTCCGGGAAGATCCCACATGCCGCGGAGCAACTAAGCCCGTGCACCACAACTACTGAAGCCCGCGCACCCTAGAGCCCGCGCTCCACAACAAGAGAAGCCACCGCAATGAGAAGCCTGTGCACCACAACGAAAAGTACCCCTTGCTCGCCACAACTAGAGAAAGCCGGTGCACAGCAACAAAGGCCCAATGCAGCCAAAAATAAAATAAATAAATAAATATTTTTTAAAAATAAAATAAAATAAAAATACATAATTAATAGGTCAAATTAATTATAAATATACTTTAGAAAAGAGTCAAGGAATTTTTTAACTCCCTAATTAGCATGTATCAAGGTAAAATTGCAAAGTTAAAAAACAAGTTTTCTGCTAGGAGGAAAAGAGATATACAAAGTTACCTGTTTAGTAAGTTGCTCTTCACAGAGTTTGTAAAGTACATAAAACTTTTGAGCCAAGATAACATTTTCAAGAAAACCACAGCTTGCAAGTTTAACTCGCATAATGATCTGAAAATGAATACAGTGAGATTTTTCAACTTTAGTGAAAAACAGGTAAAGAACATAAACTGTATTATGCTTTTAAATCCTGATGCATACCTGTCTATCAGGAACCATCATAGCAACAGTTCTAAATTGAATTTTTAAGTTCTCTGGTAGTTCCTGGCGCCCAGCATATCCAGGGTTCTAAAAATTAAAATTATTTAATTTTAACTGTTGATATAATTTTCATTTCATGAATACAAATACATTTCAAATCCCTATGTCAGATTCTAAGAGGGTATTGAAAAACATTAGATTCATAAAATGTCCCTATTTTCACAAAAATGTGTACTGGACCATCCATATTTATTAATGTCACATCACTCCCTCTTACACATTTCCATTTTCGTTATACTAATAAAGTCACACACATGCGCACACACACACACCACTCTGTGTAGCAAAAATTAAGTATCTGTGTATCTATTTATTAAGAAAATAGAAAAGGAAATAGAAAACTGAATAAATACTGGGGTAATTATGATCTAAAATATGTTATCGAAAGAGAAGGAAAATTCATCAGTTTACTTAGGTAATTTTTATTTCATCTCTTTAATTATCCTTTGCAGTGAGAATTAGAGTTCTGTGGCTGACAAAGTACCATTTAAAAAAACAAAACAAAACATGGGGATGAAGGGAAATAAAGACAGGAATGTTGAGAAAAACATTGAAAAGGACAAAAGTAGAGGTGGAAAGGAAGCCAATAAGTAGCAAAAGTCTGAGGACAGGTCGGAACCAAAAGTCCCAAGGGAAAGAGTAGAGGGTTCAAAGGCAAGTAAGGCAAAGAGGAGGCAGTTATTTTAGGAAAGTGCATGAAGAAACCTTCAGTCCCTGAGCATTTACTGGACACTGTCAATAGGCCAGATAACTTGCTAGGTGCTGGGAATACAAACATTACTGGCTGCCTCTCAATACTCCTTTTTTTCATCCTTAGGCACAGAACCCCAGTTGCAAGCTGTGTGCATCACCACCCAGGTTTAAAACCACATTTCCCAGCCTGCCTTGCAGCTGGTGTGATTAAATTCTACACCGTGAGTCACAAAGGGACACAGTGTATGAAATATCCTTGATGTCGGTTTGAAGGCAGTTGATTCAATCAATTGGCTCCAACAGAGATGCTTCTGTAGCATCTTGGGTTATAAGGTGGCCTTGAAGATGGAAACCATGATGGTGTTGAAACACTGAAGGATCTTAAGAGAATACATCCTTAGATGTTAAGCCACTATTTTTCATGTCTCAGTTATTCACAGCCTAATGCAATTATCTAATTGATATTTCCAATACTATTCTTAATCCAAAGGGAACATTAAGACTCTTTTAAATTCTTCTGAGCCACAGCATCACACTGAATAAACTTCTTCATCTAATTTCCTGAGTTATAACTGATCACGTCAGGATTATTAATATTTACTCCCAGCTGCTTAACTGGTTGTCTGCTTACATTAAAGCTTATCAGAACATTTTCTGATTTTTCTTCCTCTAATTTATCTTTATCCACTCAGGACACTTAAAACCCAGAGTACTTGTATTATCTTGCGACTTAGAGACTTAACAGAATAGAGATCATTTAAAAGCATCAGTAAAACCAGTTCAACATTAACTTCACTTCTCCAATTTATAAACACCTCTATTTATTCATGCCTTTGGTTTTCTGTCTTTACAACATTGTATCACAAAGCTCTGCCCTCAATCACACGGTCACTGAATTTGTTACAATACTTTGGTATACGATCTTGTTGAATTATTTTGGAAATTTTAAATCATTTCCATCATCCTTTATTAAGTGTCAGAGAAAAGCCAAGTGTAGAGGTTAAGTAGTCAGGTTTTGATGTTAGACAGACAATAACATCTTTCTCTAGCTGTGTGACTTGAGCAAGTTTTTTTAATTTCCCTGAGCCTCGGGTGTCTTGGTTATAAAATATCCATCATACAAAATACTACGGGACTATACCTCACTGACCCTTCAAAGTGAGGTGTGGCCAAGTGAATTGTTTTAACCAATGGTTGTGACCTCTGTCACTTCTGGACAGAAATCCTAAGAACCAGAGCATAATTCTTCTTGTTCTCTTTTTCCTTTGCTACAACAACCAGTAACGATTGCGACAGTACCAGAGTAAGGACATGTAAAGCATCCCCTGCCCTCTCCACCCCGACACCATCAACCTGAAGTGGACATGGGGCATGAGAGAATAATAAATCCTTGAGGTTTTAAACCACTAAAATTTGGGGGATTGTTATTGTAGCTTCTTCCCCCCTGTCTGATACAATATATAAAATATTTAGCTTGTCCCCTTACACAAAATTAGTGCTCAATAAACAGTAGCTATCTTTATCTTTAACATATCACTATTTTATCTTCTGTCTGGATTATTTTTACTACTCAAAAAAAAAAAAATCATATAACAGGGACTATACTCTGACCCCTGGATTGTCAGTCATTTACCCACTAATATATGCTTACTTTTATTTGAGTCTGTAACAATTAAACCAATAAATTGCATTTAAAACCTATGTTCTTCAATCCCTTTTAAAATTGCATCAAAAAGTATAAAATACTTAGGAATAAACCTGACCAAGGAGGTGAAAAGAATGAAATAATGCCGTTTGCAGCAACATGGATGGGCCTAGAGATTATCATACTAAGTGAAGTAAATCAGACAGAGAAAGACAAATATCATATGATATCACTTATATGTGGAATCTAAAATATGACACAAATGAACTTATTTACAAAACAAAAACAGACTCACACAGACACAGAAAATAAATTTATGTTTACCGAAGGGGAAAGGGGGTGGGGGAGGGATAAATTAGGAGTTTGGGATTAGAGATACAAACTACTATATATAAAATAGATAAAAACAAGGTCTTAGTATATCACAGGGAACTATATTCAATATCTTTACAATAAGCTATAATGGAAAAGAATATGAAAAAGAATATATACATATATAAAACTGAACCACTTTGCTGTACACCAGAAAGTAATACAACATTGTAAATCAACTATACTACTTCAATAAAAAAATTAAAAATATATAAAACCTATGTTCTCACCATTGTTAAGAAGATTCCAAATTCTGGATTTAAATCAACACAATCACCATCAGAAAAAATGAACTGTTTTTTTCTCTCTTTTCTTGCTGTCAAAACAATGTAAATTTGTTGGGCTGCCACTGATAATACAGGCAATTCAATTCTGTTAAACTCATCAAAACAGCCCCAAGAACCTGACTGTGCAAGACCTGGTATGAAAAACAGTTAATCTGATGAGTTTTACTTTGTAATATATCTTCTTGATGGCAATCATTTCTCCAAAGCGCTCTCAAACAATTTTATATTGAAATACAATTTATGTAAATTTCATACCTGGCTGTTTACAAAGACTTAGTTAATTCCAGTGATATACAAAGGTTTAATTATTTGTACATCATCACCAAAACAATGAAAATAGTACACTGCCAAAATGAAAGTATAGACACATCATTACACCAGGGATGCTGAAGGGCCACAAAAATTTGATTCAGTCTTGATGTGCCACCTCCAGTGGGGATGGGGGTGAAGCAGCCATAATATTGGGGGAAATTAACAAAATAACGGATGCCCCCTCTGGGTCAGATCACTCTGTTCCTTTCTTGTTGCAATGAGAGAAATGCCAGGAAACTAGGTGAGACAGTGAATGGTCAAAAGGATGTTTACTTATTTCTTACAAAACCCAGCACGAAGGAAGACCTGGATATTGGGAACATTGCTCCTGTCTATTCTCTAAGGATGAAAACCTTCATTATTTTCAACTGCATGAAATGCTCTTCTTTCTTTTATTATTGCTTTCCCCCACCTACCCCCACACACACTTTTTCTTCTCTCTCCTTTGGGAATTTCCATTATGTGGATATTGGAACTTATATATCTATCCCCAAGGCCCTTAAATTTTTCTTTCAAACTTTCCATTTCTTTTTGCAATATACTCTCTTGGCTAGATATTCCAACTCAAGGTAGGTTTTCTGTTTTTTTCTCAGTTTTTATTTTCAATTTCTGATTATTCCAATTGTTATTCTTTTCATAGCAACTTATTTTTTCTTTAATTGGTTGTATGTGGTAAATTCTTGAATCTCTCTGAAGCCATTAATCTTAGTTACTTTTGCATTTTCTTTGGTTTCCTCTATTAACCAGTTAAGTGGTCAGTAGGTCTCCTTGCTGTTTGTGAGTGCCTCCTTAATGCCTTCAAATATTGTATGATACTTGGTTATCTCTTCATATGTGTGTATTTCCTCATTCCAAATGCAAATTCCTGTTTGCAGGATGCATGGCTGCCTCTGGCGATTTGGGGGAAGGGATGAGAGAGGCAGGAGAGCTTACCCTCTGGGTCTGGAGCATGAGGTCTGACCTGGTGCAGTGCTTGCCTCTCTGGCACAAGCCTCCACCCGGCACTGATCTTTGTCAGGACTCCCACTTCAGACCTTTTACATGGAGGAAAACTACTGGAGATAGCCACTTCCTTTTCTTTTTCTCTGCTTTCTGCTATAGTTTTGGCATTCTAGGATTTACCTGGTGCTCTAGTCTGCTTCTCTCAACCATCTTCAACCCTTAAGCCAGGAGTGATCCACAGAAGAACTTTCTCTTTGATTAAAAAGTGATTCTTTGGGTTTAATTTTTTTTAAAGGTCAGGCAATTATAATGAATAATGTAATGAATACCCACGTACCCACCTATCAAATCTTAACAATTCTGCTCCAGATTTCATCCTAAAGAATAAAATATTAGAACCACGGTTCAAGTCCATGTATGTCTCTCTTGGATCCACACTCCCTCCTTCTCCAGAGGTAACTTCTATCCTGAATTTGATGTCAATGGTTCCTATGCATGTTTCTAAACTACTGCTCTTACACATGTATTCACAAACACTACGTACTTTGCTCGTTCAAAATTTGTTGTGTTTGTATCTATTTTTCTATATATCTATAAAATACTGTACATATACAGTATAAATACATACAGTATATAATCAAATTAATAAATTTGATTTATTTGCGGTTCTCTGAAGCAGTGCTACCAACTTACACACACAGAAGTAGTACCAAGGGTTAGTTTCTACATACCCTTACCAACGGTGGTTTGTCAGACTTGTCGATTCTTACCAATTGGCAAGAATGAGAATACTATCCCATTATTGTTTTGCATTTCTTAATGATTTGAAGAAAATCTTTCTTTCTCTTTCTTTTTTTTTTTTTTTTTGTCACGCCATGCGGCATGGGATTGAATTGAACCCTTGCCCCCTGCAATGCAAGCGCAGAGCCTTAACCACGGGACCGCCAGGGAAGTCCGAAGAAAATCTTTCTTAATGCTGGATATTAATCTTTTGTCAGCTATACAGGTTAAAATATCTTCCCTCAGTCTGTAGCTTATTTTTTTCTCCTTCTTAGAGATGTATCACAAAAGGCTGTAAAATTACATATATATATATATATGTATACACACACACACACACACACACACACACACAACTGACCCTTGAACAACACAGGGGTTAGGGGCATGGACATTCCACACAGTCAAAAATCGATATATAACTTTGCAATCAGTCCTCCCATATCCACAGTTCCACATCTAGGTATTCAACCAACCTGAGATCATGTAGTACTGTAGTATGTATTTAGTTTAAAAAAATCTGTGTAGGGCTTCCCTGGTGGCACAGTGGTTAAGAATCTGCCTGTCAATGCAGGGCAGGTGGGTTTGAGCCCTGGTCCAGGAAAATCCCACATGCCGCAGACTAAGCCCGTGTGCCACAACTACTGACCCCAAGGGCCGCAACTACTGACCCTGAGGGCCACAACTACTGAAGCCCGTGCGCCTAGAGCCCGTGCTCTGCAAGAGAAGCCCCCCAATGAGAAGCCCACACACCGCAAGGAAAAGTAACCTCCGCTCGCTGCAACTAGAGAAAAGCCTGCGCACAGCAACAAAGACTCAGTGCAGCCAAAAATAAATTAATTAATTAATTTTTAAAAATTGTGTATAAGTGGACCTGCTCAGTTCAAATCTGAACTGTACAATGTATATATATCCAACAGGCAGGTAATTAAAGATAAGAGCTGGATGAGCAATCCCATGGTATCTATTACAGGGATATTCTCTTACCCTGTTTTAAGTGTATCAATCTTTTCTCTGTAGTTTGTAATTTTTGTAAAAAAAGTCCCTTTCTACTCTGAGAACAAAGGTATTTGCCTTTATTACCTTCTAAAAGCCATATATGTTTTGCCTACCACATTTAAGCGTCTAATCCCCAGAACTGATTTTTATACATGTTACAGGGATCCAATTTTTATATATGTAGGGATCCAATTTCCCTCGTTAAATGTTAATCATCTATTGTACCAGAATGACTTATTGCAAAGTCTATCTCTTCATCACTGGTTTTCAATACCACCTTTTCCATATGTCAAGTGTCCCTGGCCTATTTCTGCATTCTCTACCATATTCCACGGGTCTATTTATCAACCCCTACACAAATACCACACTCTCTTAATTATGTGCTAAGTGATATCTTTCTGAAATTTTCATTTTCTTTTTTTTTGTGCATGGTTAATTAAAATAAAATTTATTTTGTGTGTTGACTTCATATTCCAGTGAACTTGCTAAATTCTACTTTCTATAGTTTTGTTGAATTTTCTTTACTGTCTACCGTATCATTTGTAAATAACTGTATTTTATATTTATTTATTTCCAGTCTATGTATTTTTGTTGTCGCTATTGTTGTTGTTCCTTCCTGCAACTGGGCAGGATACAGAATACAGTGATAAGCAGAACTAACAGTAATGGAAATCCTCATCTTATATCTCATCTCAAAGAAAATGCTTTCAAATTTTCAATAGTATGATGTTTGCTGGGGATGCCCTTTATCAAGTGAGCTATGTGGATGGATATCTGGGAGAAGAATCTAAGGAATGGCAATCATGTGGAGGAGGGAGTGTACCTCAGGATGTTTGGGAAACATCACAAAGGTCAAAATGGCTGTAGTAGAGAGAGTGAGGGGACAGTATCAGGAGATGAGGTCAGAAGGTCACAGCCATGCAATGGGGAAGGAGCAGGTGTGACTGTATAAAACAATACAGGACCATCGTAAGGATTTTGGCTCTTATTCTCAGTGAGGCCAGTGCCCAGTTTTCAGCAGAAGAGTGTCATGATCTGACTTACAATTGGAAGGAACCAGTTTTGAGATTAGAATGGAGAGCACAAGGGTAAACTCAGGGAGACCAATTAGGAGGCTTATTGGAGTAGCACTGGTGAGAGATGATGATTGGCATGAACTAGGATGATAGCAGTGGGGATAACAGAAGGTGGCTGGTGTTGGATGTATTTTGAAGGTAGAGCTAATAGTGTTTGCTGACAGTTGGATGTGAGTATGAGAGAAAGAGAGCTGTAAAGGATAAGTCAAAGATTTGTGTGTAAGTATCTGGAAGAATGGAGTGGGTGTTTAGTGTGTCAGGAAAGGCTGAGGAAGAAGTAGATACAGGGAGGGAAGACCAGGAGTTTGGTTTTGGATACAGTGAATCTGGACCTGTTAAGATATTTAAGTGGTGATGTCAAGGAGTAGATATCAGTTGTACTATGTGAATCCAGAGTTTCAAGGGTAAGTCTGAGCTAAAGATGTAAATTTGATCATTTAGAGAGTATTTAAAGTTTGGGTCTGCATGTGATCGCCAAAAGAAGACCACAGAGCGCTGAGTTCTAAGACTGAAGTGCTCTCTCATCTTTTTTCTTTGTCCATCTGAAACCACCTGCTATCTATCTTTCCAGATATTCTCAAAAATTCCCATCTGCTGGTGCCCCCCTCTTTCTTGTTTTCTAGTGTTACCATCCTTTTTAAAAATCTTTCAGGAATTCCCTGGTGGTCCAGTGGTTAGGTTTTCATGCTCTCACTGCAGAGGGCCCGGGTTCGATCCCTAGTAGGGGAACTAAAATCCCATAAGCCACACAGCGTGGCCAAAACTAAGTAGATAAATAAATAATAAAAATCTTTCATTTCAATGGGATTTAATGCAGGAAGGGAAGTCACATGTGTAATCAGTTTGCTATCCTGATCTTATCTCCTCCACCATTGTTTCAGGCAGTAATAAATTGATTCCATTTTCATCATCTAATACACATTCAACTCATGGACTGTAATGCCAGCAATAGTACTGAACAATATTAAATTGATGATATCCAGCCATCCTGACCCAGAAAAATGGCAATAACATATGCATCAACCTATATTAATTTTGGTCATGTGGGATACTATCATTTTAGACTTCTATCAGAAAATAACATTTAACTGCAATAAAAGTAAATTCACCAAAAATAAGTGTTTGACACTTGCCTTTGAAAATCCTTCCTAGCCCCCTGAAATCCATTTGATCTGAGCAGTTAAACACGACCACATATTTTCCCAAGCATCTTCCCATGTCTTTCGTAGTTTCTGTTTTGCCAGTGCCCGCAGGTCCTGCTGGAGCCCCTCCCATGTTCATTCCCAAAGCTTGTGCCAAAGTGATATAGCATCTGCGAAAGTGAATGAGATAAAGCATTGTGAATATGGGATAACACATGTTACAGTAAAGCACAAGCAAAAGTCCAGTGTGATTGGAATGAGCCTGTTTGTTTTAGAATTTGAGCAGCCCACATAAGAGACAGGCAACCAAACATGGCTGGAGTATCTGATATTCATTAGAAGTAATACAGTGTTTGCAAAAACACTCAACTCTGACATAAAAAACCTGCAGGCCTTCCTTCCATTGTGGTCACGATAAATCCCAAGTCAGAGAATCAAATAAGCAGCAGTGTACTGGCAGATGTTTAACAATGGGCTCTCCAGGAACAAAAATAAATCTGATTTTTTTTTGGCCATGCCACATGGCATGTGGGATTCTAGTTCCCTGACCAGGGATCGAACCCATGCCCTCTGCAGTGGAAGTGTGGAGTCCTACCAGTGGACCGCCAGGGAATTTCCTAAATCTGATTTTCATGTCTGCTGATTTCTGTGGCATAAATACTTCCACCATGGCTGATAACAAGCTACCAATGTGATAGCACAAAACTGGGAAGAGATGCATGACGTTGGCTCTTGCATGCTGGTACAAGCCAGCTCCAGCACACCATTGCAAGTAAATCATTTTACTATGAAATGTTTCGCTCATTTAGACACATGTAAAGAACAATATAATGAATCTCCTTGTATCCCTAATCCAGCTTCAGTTATATTTACTTCAGATCTAAGCAAACTTAGTAAAGCTTCGTAAGACATGAAGCTTTATACGTAAACATCGACTGAAGGGAAAACACCCTGAAAAATTTACGCTGCGATGGGACTGGGCAAATAAAGGGAGGTTGGATGAGTCTAGAGGAGGCTGAAGATATAATTTGGCTGTATCATAATTTTACCTGGAGGCAGCCCTATTTAAAGTAACAGCAGAATTCATTGTTCTATGACCCAATTTAAGTCAATTCTACAAACGTGTACTGTCTTCTATGCACAGCATATGGAACCAGGTAATTGCGGGACATATAAAGATGAAAAAAACCCAGCTCTTGTCTAGTGTCCTATATTGGAAAGAATGGTGAGGAGATCTGCCGTTGACTGATTATTCAGACCTGGCCAAGAAACATCACTTTAGGTATTAATTTCCGCATCTGAAAAACCAGGAGACTAAACTAGACCACCTCCAAGGTCCTTTCCTTCTTTGCAATTCTAATGACCCCCTTCATGGTTCTAGAGACATTTGTCCATCTTGCGATCTAAACTTCATTACTAAATTACTCATAGTCAACATTCAAGCGTCCTTTTACTCTTTTATCTTTTTCTATTTCATAAAAATGTAATGTATATGTGCATTTAACTAACAATGATGGTTGTTTCATTTTTAGACTTTGATGAGCTAGCACGGACCCCACACGACAGCAATGCTTTTGTTAACATTTCAAACGCAATTTTTTAAAATTAATTTATTTATTTATGGTTGCCCTGGCTCTTCGTTGCTGTGCGCAGGCTTTCTCTAGTTGCGGCGAGCCGGGGCTGCTCTTCATTGTGGTGCGCGGGCTTCTTACTGCGGTGGCTTCTCTTGTTGCACAGCACGGGCTCTACGCGAGTGGGCTTCGGTAGTTGTGGCTCACGGGCTCTAGAGCGCAGGCTCAGTAGTTGTGGTGCACAGGCTTAACTGCTCCGTGGCATGTGGGATCTTCCCGGACCAAGGCTCAAACCCGTGTCCCCTGCGTTGGCAGGCAGATTCTTAACCACTGTGCCACCAGGGAAGTCCCTCAAATGCAATTTTAAAACAATTTTAAGCACATGACTTAATTACAAAAATGGAATGATAAAAATGGAGTTTCCTACCTATCTGTTAATGGAGTGATAACAAGACGATCAGTGCATCCCAGAAATTCATTCTGGTAAATAAAGTCAACATCTGTAATAGACACCACTGTTTGATCCAAATCTTCCTTGAAGTAAAATCTACTCTGTTTTAGCCATTCAAAATCAGTAACTGATTTGATATGCATTTTTACCTTAAAAACATGAAATACAAAGAGATTAGTACTGCACTGCAGTAGCATAGAACACAAGCATATGGGCAGTTTTTATTCACTCATTCACGAATTGATTCTCATTCATTTAACATATATTTACTGAGGCCCTCCTTGGGCCTGACACTGTGATGGGTGAACAAAGACAGACATGGTTCCTGCCTTCTGGAGCTGACAGAAGAGGACAAAAGACAATCAGATAAACAAGTAGTTGCAATAAGGTAGGAAAAGAAACTCAGGGTAATGAAATTATGTAGCAAGAAGACCTCACCTAGTGTAGAAGGTCTGAGGGGGATACTTGGAGAAAGAAACATCTAAACTAAACCCTGCAATAATAGTAGGAATTAGCCAGGGAAATAAAACAGAAGGGGTGATGGAGGTGTGGGAGGGCAAAACATTCTAGATGAAGACCCAGAAGATCTGACTGGCATGTTCAAGAAACTGAAAGAAGTCCAGTACAGCTGAGGCATCCAGGACTCTGGAGAAAGAGTGAGAGCTGAGGTTTCACAGGGCAGAGGAAAGAGGTTGGGCATTGTTCTCATGGCAATGGGAAGCCATGAGAAATGGGAAGGGATTAAGCAGAGAAATGCATGGTCATATATGCATACATGACTTCTTGCACCAGCATTGTGGCCAAACCAATCAATCTGCCCAGTCATCAGCTTATACCCATGGGGCAAGAGGTACTGGGCTCCCACCACCATGGATGCAAGAGATAGAAACCGGGTGAGCACGTTTAGGAACAACATCCCACCGCCATCACGTTCTACAGTGCTTCATGACTTTGCATCAGCAAACCTGGAGAAACCCCGGTCCTGCCCACTCAGGGGAACCAACATAGGAAGGGGCAAGTGGTCCTCTTCACTGCTCTGCAACCCAGGGCCCACTTCCAGGTCATTCGACACTAAAAAACGGACTCTGGCAACTGTACAATGCTCAGTTCTCCATCTAATCAAGTCTTCATGCTATTTACCATCTTGCATTTTGTTGTTTCATTGTTTATGATCTTGCTTCCCCCTCCAGTTAAGAATTCCTATCTTCCCTCTTAAAGTGCAGTTTGTATTCATCATCTTAAAACACCTGCTTTCAGGTAACATAGTCCAGTACCGCCCCCAGGGACTCTGTTCTCTAACACAGGACCCTCAGCCATGGAGATGCGGTCAGCTAGCTACTTTCAACAATCCAATTAGATGGTAAAGAGGGGGTGGAGGAGGAAAAAGTAAAGAAGAATAGCTAATATTTACTGAGTTGTTACTGTACGTCAGTCTATTCTAAGCATTAGACATGGGAAGATAAAATGCATATATGCTGGCCATGAGATCTCATTTTACTTGGAATGCAAACTGACCATGAGTTCAGTAGCAATTAAGACAAAAAGAAAACAGTTTCACAGTCTTAATTGTGTGTATATTTTCTTTTAAAAAATCCATTCTGTACAGAAAGTAAAGATGTGCTGAGCATTTTGATTTTAAAAAGAAATTTCTTCCATAAGACATCAGCTTTAAGAGTCGGTGAGAGATGTATAGATATCCTCAATAGTACATTCATAGCAGGTATAGTAATGGATTCCATATGAACGTTTCTTGAAGTGGACTTCAAGGAAAGCCAAAGTATAATGGTAATCGCAACTCAGTGAAAGCAAATCTGTAGAAGGCCAAAGCAATATGGTCTAAGTATGCGGCTTTTTGATGGTTAGCTTGAACCAGAGAAATCCAAGAACAGTGTTTCTGGAACCTTAATACACGTATGAATCACCTGGAAATCGTACTGAAATGCAGATTATGGTTCAGTAGGTCTGGTGCGAAGGCTGAAGATTCTGCTTTTCTAACAAGCCCCTAGGTGAGGCCCAATACAGCTGATTGTCATACAACACTTTGAGAAAGAAGGATCTAGATTACAGGGGAATAGACAGACTACATGTCCTTCAATCTTCAATAAATACAACTTATCTGATCAGAACTTTTGATACAAATTTGAAACAGATATCCTGGGATCATAGTCTCTAAAAAAGCACCCCAAGTTGCAAGAATTGTGTCTCTGATGAAGAAAAAAGAGGCCTAAAAGAGAGATAAAATCAAATAGAATAAAGCAGTGGTCGTTAAAGACAAAACTAGTCAAATGGTGCAATATCAAAGCCACCTGGGGCCCCTACACCATAATAGATAACTACTGCTCAAGACCACAGGTTAGGGTTCTATTTCCAAAGGGAATTCAAATATCATCCCTCTTACTCCCACCCAGCAGAACCTTGCCCAAAGCAAGCCCATAATGCCCTGTTGGACACTATCAGTTGAACAGCCATAAGAGTTCCCTGAAGCTTGGTTCTATTCAATCTGGACTTCTTTCACAGTTGGCTCATCTGTTGGAAGAGGTAATCTAGAAGACATGACTGCGGGTTGACCCATGAGCTGGATGGACGCAGGCAATTGGAGGATCCTCATCCCCTTCCCTGTCCTTGGAATGGGCATTCTGCCCACTGTTCCCACAGTGGGGCTGTTTTCAAGGACGCAGCCTTGAGAGAGCAATGTGTTGTTGAGACCACCTGCATGGTATATGTGACAGTTAAGGCCTCTATATAAACTTAGAAAATTTTGGCAGACAAATGCAGAGATCTACTCTGCTCATGGCTGCCCAAGAGAAGCCTCATGAGTAAACTTCCTGGCTTATTAAAACTTCCACCTACCAACCGGGAGTAACATGCCTCTCTCTTCAGGCTCTCCTTGCCCTCTCTGTACGGGGGCCAAGTTATGAACTAACATTATCATAACTCGTGATCAAGCCCACCTAAATTATATCACATCCCTGGTTATTGGTTTAATGAAACAATTAGTTCAAATCACATCAGTTGATTCCAGACTTTCAGAATGCCAAAGGTGAATATACACATACGATTGTTAAAACCTCCAAATATAGATATTTGTAGACATTGTATAGTTGTAGACAACTATACAACTATACTGGAGAGTTGTGAAAAAGGACCAAGCAGATGGAAGGTTCATATAAGTTAAGAAATACATATAATACTTAACTGTTCATTATTAGAAGCACTAACTTATTAATTAGTATACTAAATTATTTTAAATTAAGAAAAAAATGATACTTTACCAAGTCATCAAAAATATCTCTCTGATGCACATGGATGGTAATTAGAGTTTCAAATTTCACTCTATCAAACTTGCTCAGGTCATGTGTTGTCTGACCAATTAGAGTATTTAGAATATCCAAAAATTTCTGATTGGTCACTTGCATGATTTTCCTGTCATCTTTTGCATTATTTAAAGCCTCTTCTGAATCATGTGTCCACAACATCTGAAGTCCCAGAAGCCCAACCTACAAATCCAGAAGACAAATAAATTTACCAAATATTTAAAGCACATCTGCAATAAAATTTAGTGGTCACTTAGTCACATAAAGGTGAACAGTCTTACCGATTTTAAACTAAAAAAGGGACATGCGTTTTTCTACTCCCAAAGGGTAAAAACATTTAAAGTTCAAACTATTGATTATTTAATTATTTCAATGTCGATAGATAAATAATAAATTTGAACAATTGCTATGATTTATGGAATTATATGTGCGTTAACGGAAGATGCTTGGGAAATTTTCTGCAGAGGGCCTGAGACCCATATACCTTCATACAGTGATTTTTCTTTCTCAAGAAAAGAAATGGAATTAATAGACGACTGTGTGTTTTTCTTCAGCAGGGTTTTGCAAAGGTTTCTTTGCATCTTCTAAAAAGGATATGCTGCCTATCTCTTTTCTTAATCTCACACTCTCTCTAATATCCATATCTTTATCTACATCTACTTCTCTGTCTATATATTTATCTACGAGAGAGACAGACAGAAAGTGAGAAGGGGAAAAGCTTGTCCTTTGTCTCCTGATGAAGGCATAAGGAAACTGTGAGTGGACTGTCACCTTACCTACAATTTCTGCTGCAGAAAAGGAAATAAAAGTGGTCAGAACATGCCCTACCCTCACCCGCTCACTGCAACAATTGTCCCTTTGGGAGCTTTTGTTCATCCCCGGAGTCAAGCAACAGATCCAAGATCATTTGGACCAAAAAGGAATTCCATATCTGGCAGGGGAAGGAAAGTGTCTGAGGGAATGCGGGTACTGCAGGCATGGCATTCGATGTAGGTAAAGCAGGAATAAAACCCTTTCCTTATCCCTGCTTCCTCTGGAACTTCAATAATTTTCCTGCTAGAGTAGTGGCCAATCCTGGGGTCTGCAGGTAAAGATAAATGAAGCACCTGGCTGAGAGGAGTAATGGGATGTAGAGGAAATAGCTGCTGTCAGGTAGCTCCCAAGAGCAAGCAGATTCTATTTGCACAAAGCAAAGAGAAACAACACAGAAACAGTAGTGTAAGGCTTTCTTGATTTAAAGACCAAACAGACTTGCAGACCCTGCAAAATCACTACATAGAGGTACATTCTAAAAACTGATCTTTAAAATGATAACTATCCTGATATCTCTTGCACCCGTGGCTACTGGCTTCCCTGCACATTTGGTACCACTGGGGCTCCCACAACCCAAGCAGCCATACCACCTTTGCACCCTGTCCTTACTGGGTCAGACCCAAGTGCTTCAGGGCAGCCCCAGGAGCAGACTCCTGTGGATGGCCCACATACAGAGGTGGGATAAAATCAAAGCTGAACCCCAGGGGTGGGGCAACCAAGGAAGAGGATCGAAAATCTTCCCATTAGCTGCACAAGCTGCAGATTAAATCCCCACAATCAGCGAGGTAGAACCTGCACCCATGGAATATTTGAGTAGACAATGAGAGTTCCCACATATGAACACAGTCTAGCGCTGGCAGCTGTGGACTTTGGGGGCAGCACATGCAGGAACTGGGCCAGATCAGAGCCTGAGTGGTCCCCACAGGGCACACAACAGGTCCAGAGAACAGCCCAGAGGCAGTGGAGGGCCTCTTGGGGAGGTGGAAGTGGGCTGTGGCTCACAGCAGGAGCAAGGACACTGACAGCTTAGATAACATTATTATTGCTATTATTTTTATTATGTTTTGATTTGTTCTGTTGTTGGTTCTTTTTTTGGTTGTTGTTCTTGTTTTGTTGTTATTAGTCTTATTTAGTCTTTTGGGATTTTCTTGTTTTTTAACATATCTTTTATTAATTTTTTAAATATATTTCTATTTTTACTTTGCTTTTCAGTTGTTCTGTGTTCTCCCATTTTTTCTTCTTTTTCTTTAATGTATTTTTTATATTTTTATATTTCTGTTTCTACTTTGCTTTTCTTCTGTGTTTTTTCCCTTTTTTCTTTTTTAACATTTCTGTCAGTTTTTGTTTCTTTGCTTTATTCTTCAGTTGGCACTCTGCTCTGGTTTTGTTTTTGGGCTCTTTGTTTCTGTTAGTTTTGTTTTTAATTGTTTGATTTTGTTTTCAGGTTCTTTTGTTTGTCTGGTTGTTCTCTTCCTTTTTGTTTTATTTTGTTCTGTTTTTGTTTCTTTTGTATGTGTGTGTTTCCCTGTTTCTCTTTGTTTGATTTTGCTTTTACCATTTGTCTGGGGTTTCATTTGTCTTTTATATCTTTTTTTAAAAAAAAATCCCCTTTATTGCCATAATGAGCAACGTGCACAGTCTTAGTTCCCTGGCTGCAAGTCAGCCTGAGCCTCTGGGGAGGGAGCGCTGAGTCCAGGATGCTGGACCACCAGAGAATTCCCAGTCCCAGGGAATGTTAAGCAGTGAGAGCTCTCCAGGAGGCCTCTATCTGAATACAAGACTCCATTCTACTGCCTGCAGTTCGCAGTGCTGGACACCTCAGACCAAACAACAAACAAGACAGAGACACAAACCCACCCATCAGCAGACAGGCTACCTAAAGTCATACTAAGTTCACGGACACCCCAAAACACACCACCTGACATGGCCCTGCCCATCAGAGGGAAAAGACTCAGCTCCACCCACCAGAACGCAGGCACCAGTCCCTCCCATCAGGAAGCCTACACAAGCTACCGGACCGACCTCAGCATCAGGGGCAGAGAACAGAAGCAAGAGAAACTACAATCCTGCAGCCTAGGGAAAGAAGACCTCAAACACAGTAAATAAGACAAAATGAGAAGACAGAGAATTATCTTGCAGACAAAGGAGCAAGATAAAAACCCACAAGACCAAAAAAATGAAGAGGAAATAGGCAAACTACCTGAAAAACAATTCAGAGTAATGATAGTAAAGATGATCCAAAATCTTGGAAATAGAATGAAGGCATGGATCAAGAAGATACAAGAAATGTTTAACAGGGACCTAAAAGAACTAAAGAACAGACAATCAATGGTGAAATGAAAAATACACTAGAAGGAATCAATAACAGAGGCAGAAGAAGGGATAAGGGAGCTGGAAGATAGAATGGTGGAAATAACTGTAGCAGAGCAGAATAAAGAAAAAAGAATGAAAAGAAATGAGGACAGTCTCAGAGACCTCTGGGACATTAAGCACACCAATATTTGAATTATAGGGTTCCCAAAAGAAGAAGAGAAAAAGAAAGGGGCTGAGAAAATATTTGAAGAGATTACGGTTGAAAACTTCCATAACATGGGAAAAGAAATGGTCAGTCAAGTCCAGGAAGCCTAGAGAGTCCCATATAGGATAAATCCAAGAAGAAACACACCAAGACACATATTAATCAAACTATCAAAAATTAAACAAAAAAAAATTAAAGCATCAAGGGAAAAACAACATACAAGTTAATCCCCATAAGGTTAACAGCTGATCTTTCAGCAGAAACTCTGCAAGCCAGAGGGAGTGGCAAGACATATTTAGAGCGATGAAAGGGAAAAACCTCCAACCAAGATTACTCTACCCAGCAAGGATCTCATTCAGATTCGACAGAGAAATCAAAAGATTTAGAGACAAGCAAAAGTTAAGAGAATTCAGCACCACCAAACCAGCTTTATAACAAATGCTAAACAACTCCTCTAGGCATGAAAAAGAAGAGAAGGAAAAGACCTACAAAAACAAATCCAAAACATTTAAGAAAATGGTTATCGGAACATACATATCAATAATCACCTTAAATGTAAATGGATTAGGGAGTTCCCTGGTGGCGCAGTGGTTAAGAATCCGCCTGCCAATGCAGGGGACACGGGTTCGATCCCTGGTCTGGGAAGATCCTACATGCCACAGAGCAACTAAGTCCATGTGCCACAACAACTGAGCCTGCGCTCTAGAGCCCATGAGCCCCAACTACTGAGCCCACATGCAACAACTACTGAAGCCCGTGTGCCTGAAGCCTGTGCTCCACAACAAGAGAAGCCACTGCAATGAGAGGCCCATGCACCACAATGAAGACCCAATGTGGCCATAAATAAATAAATAAATAAATTTTAAAAAAATGTAAATGGATTAAATGCCCCAACCAAAGGACACAGACTGGCTGAATGGATACAAAAATAAGACCCATATATATGCTGTCTACAAGAGACCCACTTCAGACCTAGGGACACATACAGACTGAAAGTGAGGGGATAGAAAAAGATATTCCATGCAAAGGGAAATCTAAAGAAAGCTGGAGTAAGCAATACTCATATCAGACAAAATAGACTTTAAAATAAAGACTATTACAAGAGACAAGGAAGGACACTACATAATGATCAAGGGATCAATCCAAGAGCAAGATATAACAATTGTAAATATTTATGCACCCAACATAGGAGCACCTCAATACATAAAATAGAGGCTAACAGCCACAAAAGGGGAAATCAACACTAACACAATAATAGAGGGAGACTTTAATGCCTCACTTACACCAATGGACAGATCATCCAGACAGAAAATTAATAAGGAAACACAAGCCTTAAATGACACATCAGACCAGATGGACTTAATTGACACTTATAGGACATTCCATCCAAAAACAGAATACACTTTCTTCTCAACTGCTCATAGAACATTCTCCAGGATAGATCACATCTTGGGTCACAAATCAAGGCTTGGTAATTTAAGAAAATTGAAATCATATCAAGTATCTTTTCCAACTACAACACTATGAGTCTAGATATCAAATACAGGAAAAAAACTGTAAGAGAAAAAAAAACATGGAGGCTAAACAATATGCTACTAAACAACCAAGAGATCACTGAGGAAATCAAAAAATACCTAAAAGCAAATGACAATGAAAACATGATGACCCAAAACCTATGGGAGGTAGAAAAGCAGTTCTAAGAGGGAAGTTTATAGCAATACAATCCTACGTCAGGAAACAAGAAAAATCTCAAATAAACAACCTAACCTTACACCTAAAGCAATTAGAGAAAGAAGAAAAAAAAACCCCAAAATTAGTAGAAGGAAAGAAATCATAAAAATCAGATCAGAAATAAATGAAAAAGAAATGAAGGAAACAATAGCAAAAATCAATAAAACTAAAAGCTGAAACTTTGAGAAGATAAACAAAACTGATAAACCATTAGCCAGACTCATCAAGAAAAAAAGGGAGAAGACTCAAATCAACAGATTTAGAAATGAACAAGAAGTAACAACTGACACTGCAGAAATACAAAGAATCATGAGAGATTACTACAAGCAACTATATGCCAATAAAATGGACAACCTGGAAGAAATGGACAAATTCTTAGGAAAGTACAATCTTCCAAGCCTGAACCAAGAAGAGACAGAAACTATGAACAGACCAATCACAAGCACTGAAATTGAAACTGTGATTAAATATCTTCCAACAAACAAAAGCGCAGGCCCAGACGGCTTCACAGGCGAATTCTACCAAACATTTAGAGAAGAGCTAACACCTATCCTTCTCAAACTCTTCCAAAATACAGCAGAGGAATGAACACTCCCAAACTCATTCAACAAGGCTACCATCACCCTGATACCAAAACCAGACAAAGATAACACAGAAAAAGAAAATTACAGACCAATATCACTGTTGAACATAGATGCAAAAAGCCTCAACAAAATACTAGCAAACAGAATCAACAACACATTACATGGGTCATACACCAGGATCAAGTGGGGTTTATCCCAGGAATGCAAGGATTCTTCAATATATGCAAATCAATCAATGTGATTACACCATATTAACAAACTGACAGATAAAAACCATAGAATAATCTCAATCGATGCAGAAAAAGTTTCCGACAAAATTCAACCCCCATTTATGATAAAAACTTTCCAGAAAGTGGGCACAGAAGCAACCTACCTCAACATAACAAAGGCCATATATGACAAACCGACAGCAAACAAAATTCTCAGTGGTGAAAAACTGAAACCATTTCCTCTAAGATCAGGAACAAGACAAGGGTGCTCACTCTCACCACTATTTTTCAACATAGTTTTGGAAATCATAGCCACGGCAATCGGAGAATAAAAAGATATAAAAGGAATCCAAATGTCAAAAGAAGAACTAAAATTGGCACTGTTTGCAGATGACATGATACTATACATAGAAAATCCTAAAGGTGCCACCAGAAAACTACTAGAGCTAATCAACAAATTTACTAAAGTCGTAGGATACAAAATTAATACACAGAAATCTCTTACATTCCTGTTCACTAACAATGAAATTTCAGAAATAGAAATTAAGGAAACAATCCCATTTATTATTGAAACAAAAAGAATAAAATACCTAGGAATAAACTTACCAATGGAGACAAAAGACCTGTATGCCGAAAACTATAAGACACTGATGAAAGTAGTCAAAGATGATATAAATAGATGGAGAGATATACCATGTTCTTGGGTTGGAAGAATCAACATTGTGGAAATGACTATACTACCCAAAGCAGTCTACAAATTCAGTGCAATCCCTATCATATCACCTATGGTATTTTATCACAGACCTAGAACAAAAAATTTTACAGTATGTATGGAAACACAAAAGACCCCGAATAGCCAAAGCAACCTTAAGAAAGAAAAACGGAGCTGGAGGAATCAGGCTCCCTGACTTCAGACTATACCACAAAGCTGCAGTAATCAAGACAGTATGGTACAGGCAGAAAAATAGGAATATATATCAATGGAATAGGATAGAAAGCCCAGAGATAAACCCATGCACCTATGGTCACCTTATCTTTGACAAAGGAGGCAATATACAATGGAGAAAAGACAGCCTCTTCAATAGTGGTGCTGGGAAAACTGGACAGCTACATGTAAAAGAATGAAATTAGAACACTTCCCAACACCGTACACAAAAATAAACTCAAAATGGATTTAAAGACCTAAATCTAAGGACAGACTCTATAAAACTCTTAGAGGAAAACAGAGGTGGCACACTCCTTGACATAAATCACAGCAAGATCCTTTTCGGCCCACCTCCTAAAGAGATGGAAATAAAAGCAAAAATAAATAAATGGGACCTAATGAAACTTCAAAGCTTTTGCACAGCAAAGGAAACCATAAACTAGATGAAAAGACAGCCCTCAGAATGGGAGAAAATATTTGCAAATGAAGCAACTGACAGAGGATTAATCTCCAAAATATTCAAGTAGCTCATGCAGCTTAATATCAATAAAAACAAACAACTCAATCCAAAAATGGGCAGAAGACCTAAATAGACATTTCTCCAAAGAAGACACACAGATGGCCAACAAGCACTTGAAAAGATGCTCAACATCACTAATCATTAGAGAAATGCAAATCAAAACCACAATGAGGTATCACCTCACACCGGTCAGAATGGCCATCATCAAAAAATCTACAAACAATACATGCTGGAGAGTGTGGAGAAAAGGGAACCCTCCTGCACTGTTGGTGGGAATGTAAATTGATACAGCCACTATGGAGAACAGTATGGAGGTTCCTTACAAAACTAAAAATACAACTACCATATGACCCAGCCATCCCACTACTGGGCATATACCCTGAGAAAACCATAATTCAAAAAGAGTCATGTACCACAATGTTCAGTGCAGCACTATTTACAACAGCCAGGACATGGAGGCAACCTAAATGTCCATCAACAGATGAATGGACAGAGATGATGTGGTACATATATACAGTGGAATATCAGCCATAAAAAGGAATGAAATTGAGTCATTGTTAGTGATGTGGATGGACCTAGAGTCCGTCATGCAGAGTGAAGTAAGTCAGAAAGAAAAACCAAATACCGTATATTAACACATATGTATGGAATCTAGAAAAATGGTACTGATGAACCTACTAGCAGGGCAGGAATAGAGACGCAGACATAGAGAACAGACTTGTGGACACAGAGGAGGAAGGGGAGGGTGGGACGAACTGAGAAAGTAACATTGACATATATACATTACCATGTGTAAAATAGATAGCTAGTGGGAAGCTGCTGTATAGCACAGGGAGATCAGCTCGGTGCTTTGTGACAACCTAGAGGGGTGGGATGGGGAGGGTGGGAGGTAGGCCCAAGAAGGAGGGGGTATGCAGGTATGTGTATACATATAACTGATTCACTTTGTTGTACAGCATAAACTAACACAACATTGTATAGTAATTATAATCTAATAATGATGAGAAAAATAAAATGACTACCCTAAGTCACCAAGAAAAGCTTAAATTATGTTTTTCACTAGGTTTAAGAAGGCAGCAGACTTCACAGGGAAAACTGGAGGATATTTCATTACAATAAAAAATAAAATAATGCTCATTCTCATCAATATTATTTGATGCTTATAATAAGCATATTAAAAAATACTGAAAGGGACCACATGGAAATATTAAGTCATCATTTCCAAGTGGTGGAAAAATGGGAAATTTTTATTTTCACTTTCATATTCTTCAAGTTTTCCCCAATTTTTGCAACAAGGATCCATTGTGTTCATAATCTTAAAAACGGGTTTGAGAAGAAAACAGAGGTGAAATTTTAAACAATTTTAGATAAAAAGTTAACATTGTATAATAGGCAAATTTATTTGGGAAACCTGCTTTGTAAAATGCAGTTTAGGGACTTCCCTGGTGGCACAGTGGTTAAGAATCCGCCTGCCAATGCACAGGACACAGGTTTGATCCCTGGTCCAGGAAGATCCCACGTGCCATGGAGCAACGAAGCTCATGTGCCACAACTACTGAGCCTGAGCCCTAGAGCCCGTGAGCCACAACTACTGAGCCTGTGTGCCACAGCTACTGAAGCCCGCGCGCCTAGAGCCTGTGCTCCACAACAAAAGAAGCCACCACAATGCGAAGCCCATGCACAGCAATGATGAATAGCCCCTGCTCGCTGCAACTAGAGAAAGCCGGCACGCAGCAACGAAGACCCAACACAGCCAAAAATAAACAAGTAAATAAATAAATAAATTTATTTATTTTAAAAATAAATGAAATAAAATGCAATTTAAAGAGTAATATATATATTGAGTGAATATATTGAATGACTATATATTGAATGAATATAGAATGAATATATTTATATATTTATATATTCATTACTCTTTAAAGCAATTTTTCCAGAAAACTGAAATTTGCCCACTACAATGTTAAGATTTTTATCTAAAAATCTTTGTGTGTATGTGTATATATATATGTATATACACACACATTAAATAAAGTCCTAAGAGTTAGTCAACTTTCCTACTATATCCTGTTCAACTTCGCTGCTACTTTAAATTTGCTTTTCAACTTTTCCAACTTTAATCCTATATCTCCTTCAGCGTAGAAAGGGTGATCAAGCTTTCCTGAGAGACAGAAAGTATGTTGATTTAGTCTAAGGAGCTATTTTTCTCAGCTTATCAAATAAAGTATTTTATAAAGCTTTATCGCAAATGCTAATAAGAGTATTAAAGTTTACCAAGGATATTATACAATACAAAAACAATATTAAAATATTCTCTCCAGTGAAGGTTGATTTTATGTCTGTACTTGTCATTTGAATAATTTCATATCATTTCAGCTGCCTCCACTGTGTGTGCAGTAACATAGGATTTGGAGTTCAGGTTGGGAGGAGCAGCTGGGGAAGTAAAACCTGCCTATATTTTCCTTGGATAGCTCTTGCCTTCTATCCCACACTATCTCTGACCCAGATCACAAACCAACACTTTTCATTTATCTTGGCTGAAAATGTAATGGAACTGTTAGCTCTTCATTTTCTGTGCCCCGTTTTAATAATACCTGGCACCTGACAATGCACTTCTAAGAGCCAAAGGGCAGGAGAGTTGTTCAAGAGAACACCTGCTCCAGCCTCTTCAAGGTCTTCTCTCTTTAAAACTTCGTCACATTTAACGTGGGACTTCCCTGGTGGTCCATTGGTTAAGAATCTGCCTTCCAAAGCAGGGGACGCAGGTTTGATCCTTGGTCGGGGAGCTAAGATCCCACATGCCACGGGACAACTAAGCCCGGGCACCACAATGACTGAGCCCATGCGCTCTGGAGCCTGTGCGCCACAAGTAGAGAGAAGCCAGCGTGTCACAGTGAAAAATCCCACATGCCGCAACGAAGATCCCATGTGCTGCAACTTAGACCCGACACAGCCAAATAAATAAATTAATTTAATTAAATATTAAAAAGGAACTTAGTCGTATTTAACAAATTATGCCAATTTTTAATTATTTGAAGGCAAAATAAACAAAAGGCAAGGTGGGTTTCATTTCATAAAAAGATATGCTCCTTCCTTTTATATATGTCCATATCCATATCTATATCTGTGTCTATATTTATGTATGAATAGATATAGATAGACGGTTTTTATACATAGATAGGTGTCGCTTATACATAAGATGAAATTTCTCGTTAGTGCTTTAGTCTCAGTGTATATCCTCAATGATGGAAGAACAGTGGCAAATCCTCTTCTCAGGGATGGGATGGGTTGGCCTAGAATGGTGTAGGTGGACAAGCAAGTGGTCAAGCAGGTGGTTGGGGGCTGAGGGTGGGTGGGCCTCTCTAACTAGTTCTAAGCTTGAACAGCCTCCACATCATCAGGCTAACTGCTTCCTGAATATCTTTCCCCCTTATTTCGCTATTTAAATGTCATGTATTCTCACCTGTGCTGGAAAGTGATTGAGGAAAGGTAAGAGCTGAAATCCTGAATCACTGATTTGATAGAATGCAGATCTAATTATATTATGTAAGGACGACATCTGCATTTTTAACATGTCCAGAAGCCAAATCTCCACGGGACCTTTGGCCATAACAGGATTATCCAACTAAAAGATATATTACAAATACATTACAAATTGATAATAATTCGGTATTTTTACAAATGTCATAAATCAAAGTACCTCAGGCAAAGCAAACAATTTCATATAAAATATTTTAAAAGCGAGTAAAATCAACTAATACTATATGTGGAAAGAACTATAAAGATCATCTGGTCTAAAACTTTCATTGTATAGATAATAAAATGAGCCTCAGAGAAGTTAAATGAGTTATCCAAACTAGTGTGTTACAAAGCCAGGGCTACAGAACTAAACCCCGACACCACTCCCCTCCCTTTCTTTCATAAGAGAATTGCATTCTCCTCAAATCTAAATTTTTAAAGAAATCCTAATAAAATTTTAACCAAGTTAAATTACAATAATTTTTTCTCCTTCTCTTGATATGACAGCCATGATACGATCATAGTCTTTTGCGTGAAAGGTCACCTCATTTATGTTGTCAGACACTGCAGGGAGATGTGGCTATAAGAAAGCACAAGACAGAGCAAACACATCATACATGACGTTAAACACAAAAGTCACTGAGACGTTTTTAAAAGCTTTACTATTTTTTATATTTGTAAGAGATTAAGAATTTACTTCATTGTCTCAAAAAAAAAAAAAGACTCTTCTTTGACCCTTGACTGACTTGGAAGCCCACTTTTAAAAATCCAGCCCTACAGAATGTTTCCTCCAAGACCTACAAATGCACCTCTTACATTATGGAGATTTGACTAGTAACTGTCATCTTCCTCCCGATGGACACTGAACCACATGGTTCCTGCCCTCTTCCCTCCCAGGGACAGCTCAGTCCTTCTCTCTTGGCTCTATGTTTGCCTTACACAGCTTCTACTTCCCTCCTTTCCTTTCTCATCCCCTCAACTCCCTGGAAACCAACAAGGAAGGTATTACTAGCTGTTTCCCAAATTCCCAAACCAGAAATGTCCCTGGGATGGGTGTTCCAGTGCCTCTCACACCCAGTTCTCTGTAGTTTTTCTCTTCCTCCTGGAAGTATTGCCCTTGGAAATGGCAATAAAAGCATTTGAGAAGCACTTGGGACAAAAAAAGGACAAATCCAAACCACAATCCCTATTTGATCTAAGAATATTTAGATTAAAATACTCATAACAATGAATTACATTTAGTGAGCACATACTGTGTGTCCAGAACTTTTCAATGAATTATCTCGTGTAATCCTTATGACTATCCCATGAGGTGGAAATGATTAATATCCTGATTTTACAGACAAGGAAACTGAGGCACAGGAAAATTAAGAAGCTGGCCAAGGTCGCCCAGCTGGTGAGTTGCATAATCGGTGACTCTTGCCTCAGGCTGATGGGCTCCAAATACAAAGAAAATAAGACAGTTTATAACCAACATAATTTTTAATACTCTTCTTTCCTGACTGCACTTTTAAGACATTAACTTCATTTTTATTTTTTAATACATAGGCTGTGAAAAAAAAGGATTTAGGTAACAGATAATTAGATTACATACTTGTATGGTATGGGAATCACTGGCTTGTCCAAGAATTTCCAGGAGAACTGGATCAGATACAAAGAAGAATCTTGGAAATAGTAATCGCTTCTTCTCCAAATACCTTTAAATAAAGTCACGTTACCAAATAATTTTTTTCTGAATTATTAATTTTGGGGTGTTTTAGCCAAGACGCAATCACTAACATCAATAAGATAGTAGCAAACACCTACAGTCATTTCCCATTTGCCTCTGAAATGTTTGGTTAGAAAGAAAGTCCTGCTGCACCATGGATGGCACTTGGGAAAACAAGTGGAAATAAGAAAGTGATCCAGAGCAAGCCTGCTCCATCCTATCTTCTTTCTCATCAAGAGCCCTCCTGCAACCTTTCTAAGAGTACTGTGAATCTCGCGGCTTAAACCCAGGGTGAACACATAATTTACCTCCAAACCAAGATATTTTGAGAGTGAGAGGGGGGACAAATAGCCATTCAGCCAGGACAGAGGCATAAATTTGGACAAACTAAGATATATCGTTACCCTATTTCAAATAGAAATTGAGAATGAACTGCCTTTTAAGAAAACTATCTGTGAGTTTGTCTGGTTAATTGTTCTCTGAGTGCACATCTCTACTCCATGCCTGTAGTGTGTTGACTGGTAGCCCCAAAAAGATATGTCCACGTCCTATTCCCTGGAATCTGTGAATGTGGCCTCATTTGCAAAAAGGGTCTTTGCAAATGTACCAAAGTTAAGGATCTCGAGAAGAGATAATCTTGGATTATTCAGATGAGCCCTAAATCCAATGACAAGTGTCCTCATAAGAGACACACAGAGAAGAAGAGGAGAAGGACATATAAAGACAGAGACAGAGATCGGAGTTATATAGTCACAAGCCAAGAGCCACCAGAACCTAGAAGAGGCAAGGAAAGATTCTCCCTAGAGCCCTCAGAAGGTGCTGCTAACTTGATTTCAGACTTCTGGCCTCCAGAACTGTGAGAAAATAAATTTCAGTTGTCTTAAGCCACCCAGTTTGTGGTAATTTGTTACAGCAGCCCTGCAAAACTAATACAATGCTGTAACTCACCCACCCTCAACTTGAAGGTGTCTTTTTTTGCAGAGAAATTAAATTTATGTGACACGTTAAATTCCTAACACCACCTCAACCATCACTACCAAACCAAAAATGCAGTCAATTCTATGAACTTGTTCGGGATAAAACACCATCACATATAGAAGGGTAGGTAATTTAAAAATTAAATTCTTACCCTGTAAGTGACTTCTGACATACTTCTAATTGTTCATGTAAATGAGGTAAAAGCTGCCCCATAGTTTCATCTCCAACACAGCAACTAATCACATTGGGATTCTCATGAGCTCGCTGCATTATCTTTATCCATGACTTGTCAATATTCTGAAAACGTTTCGCTTCCTAAAAACAAAAGTGAAAGTTGGCATGTGGATAACTGAATGAAGCCAAGTCTTTACTTTGGCATCTCTTATAGTTCCTCAAACCAGCCTATTAGTCTCAGGCTACATAATTTAAAGGGGCAATTTTTTTCTTCATCTGAATTAACTCTGGAACAAGAGAACTGCTTATTGAAATGCTGCTCTATCACAATGAGGTTTATCGCTGATTTTTTTCCTTACATTTAATACATTTTTCAAAGTGCCACATGATTCATTTGCAGAGCTATCAACTTAAATCGCAAATGTAGTCTTTCAGTACCCCAGGTGTTCTGGTTTGATGAGCAAACTGAAGAAGCATGAAAATAATTTGATCTCAGTATTTTGGAATAATTAAAGCTTAATAGTACCCCAGGAAAAAGAAAAAAAGTAAAAATCCAAAACAAAGCTTCATTTACATTTTTGCAAATGAAAACTTTCTGTTTACCATGGATGATATTAATATTTGCATTCAATTTTTTAAAATGCTTTTAGAAATTGGCATAATCTTGCCTCTGTTAAAACTTTTTTCTTTCTTTTTTTTTTTTTTTTGCGGTACGCGGGCCTCTCACTGTTGTGGCCTCTCCCGTTGCGGAGCACAGGCTCCGGACACGCAGGCCCAGCGGCCATGGCTCACAGGCCCAGCCGCTCCGCAGCATGTGGGATCCTCCCAGACCGGGGCACAAACCCACGTCCCCTGCATCGGCAGGCGGACTCTCAACCACTGCGCCACCAGGGAAGCCCTGTTAAAACTTTTAAGTGCACTTTTAAAAAATAAAACTTTCTGATTAAAAATGATTTATGTTTTAAAAATGTGTTACAAAGGGAAACCAGTTATTTTCAAAATTCTTTATCCTTGATTTTTAATCTATAGCGATGCCATAGGTATGGAAATTCAAAAGAGTAGGCTTAGGGGACTTCCCTGGTGGTCCAGTGATAAAGAATCCACCTTCCAATGCAGGGGACGCGGGTTTGATCCCTGGTCGGGGAAATAAGATCCCACATGCCGCGGGGCAACTAAGCCCACGCGCCACAACTACTGCACTCACACACCTCAACAAGGGAGCCCGCGTGCCGCAAACTACAGAGCCCACACACCCTGGAGCCCCTATGCCACAACTAAAGAGGAGCGCCGCGCCGCAACAAAGAGGCCCCGCGCCGGCAACGAAAGATCCCGCACGCCTCAACAAAGACCCCGCGTGCTGCAACTTAAGATCCGATGCAGCCAAAGAAAATTTTTTTTAATAAATGTTTTTTAAAAAAAAGAGTAGGCCTAATTTTATAAGAGGAAAATTACCTTCATAGAATAATTATTAGTAAGTTACTGGCATTCATTTAAAAGGTCCCATAAAGCTGTTTTAAAGAATTTGTTACAGGCTTCTAAGGCTAAGTTTCCTTGCCTCATGTTTCTGATCTACTATTAGTTAACAACTTACTAATAGTTAATTTGTGTTTACAGAATACAGATTATTTTAACTCTTACTCTCAGAGGAATAAGTCTAATTCTAAGAAGATATGAACTATTATAATTTAATAGTATCATATTCAAATGTACCTCACATCTTCAGACAACCTGGAGATTTGAAAATTATGTGAGTTTCTTGTTTCTACTAATGTAAATCAAAGGTCAGCACTTTTTTTAAAAAAAACTTCTTTGTAAAGGGCAAGATACTAAATATTTTAGGCTTTGTAGGCCATATGGTCTCTGTTACAATTATTCAACTCTGCCATTGTAATGCTAAAGCAGCCACAGACAGAACATAAATGAATGCACATGGCTGTGTTCCAATAAAACTGTACTTACAGAAACAGGTGGGACTTCCCTGGTGGCACAGTGGTTAAGAATCTGCATGACGGGCTTCCCTGGTGGTGCAGTGGTTGAGAGTCCGCCTGCCGATGCAGGGGACACGGGTTCGTGCCCCGGTCCGGGAGGATCCCACATGCCGTGGAGCGGCTGGGCCCGTGAGCCATGGCCACTGAGCCTGTGCGTCCAGAGCCTGTGCTCCGCAACGGGAGAGGCCACAACAGTGAGAGGCCCGCGTACCACAAAAAAAAAAAAGAATTTGCCTGCCAATGCAGGAAACACGGGTTTGATCCGTGGTCCGGGAAGATCCCACATGCCACGGAGCAAATAAGTCCGTGCTCCACAGCTACTGAGCCTGCGCCCGAGAGCCCATGCTCCACAACAAGAGAAGCCACAGCAATGAGAAGCCAATGCACCTCAACAAAGAGTAGCCCCAGCTTGCCACAACTAGAGAAAGCCCGCGCGCAGCAATGAAGATCCAATGCAGCCAAAAATAAAATTAAAAAACAAAACAGGTGAGTTGGCCATAGTTTGCAAACCCCTGGTGTAAACAATCAAGACATGACTATATGTCTTTCTGAAGACTTTTACAGAGACATATAAACAACATACACTAAATTATTCTATCAGCAGTTACAGAAACCATATTTACCTGAGGTAGCTGTTTGGCAATATCCCCACCTACAAAGACAGCTTCAAGATAAACCCAAAGGTTCTGGACTACTAGCCACTCTTCAATTATATCTGAGGAAGTGGACAATTTATATACCCAATTCTGGATATTTTTTTTAAATGGAGCATTATATCTAAAAAGTAAGAATGGAAAGATATTACATTTTGAGGAAGATTCAGAAAATAGTATGGCTTATAGCAAATAATAGGAGAAAAATTCCTTTGACACTGAACATTTTTTCCTAAAAAAAAAGGCAGCTCCTATTAAACTTCATACAGTTAATAAGATGTTTGCATTTTTATGAATGAAACATATAATTATAGTGATTTCACTTAATGGTCCCATGTATCAGTGATAAACTAAGAAGTTCACAAAGTTTTAAGCCACAGAGGTCCAGTAAAGGAATTATGCTGGTTGCTCCTCTGAGTAAAGGGAAAACAAGGAATAAGACGGCTTTCCAAGTCTTTTGTGAACCAAATCCAAGTGGAAAATCACACAGAGGGTACTGTTGTTACTGGTCTATGGAACCAGTACCACAAGGCCAGGTCAAGCTTGAGGCCTGATGTCTACTACAGATGTGCTCTTCCCACCCATAGACTGCTAATTCCACCAGGCACTACGCCTAGATTCTGCAGCGTTAACGATACAGAATTGCTATCCCCCCAAAAGCCTGGTTCCTGTTTTTTCGCCATCAGGGCTAGCTGAAGTGTTCATGAGAACACAAGGTGTCCAGAAAGCTGGGCACAACTAAGAAAGACAAGAAACAGAGTGGATGCCATGAGGAAGTGATGGGAAGATACTGGGAAAGACCTAATTAACAACAGTTGAATTAAGAAGCTGACTTCAGTTTGTGGCCATGGCAAGTAGCTTTGAAGTTGTGTAGTGGAATTTCCCGGTGAGTGGCATCTTAAAACTTTACTTGATCCAGGACAGGATGACTTGAAGGGGCTCACATGAAGAATGGGGTTCTTCTGGGAATAGTCTGATGCCACTGTAACCCTTCACTTCTATGGAAGACTATGTTATACATGGAGGTATAAAGGGGTTGTACAAAAACTGTCCCAAGGAGGTAGATGAGTTGATCTGGCAGTAAGAGGCATTTTTCTCAACTCCCAATTTATAGTGTCCATCTGGCCATCAGGCTAGAGCTGAAAGGCAGTCAATATGCAAAAAAAAAACCTTTCAAGATCAATACACACAGACCAAGACAGTATGGAAGGGCATTTCAGGGAGTTGAAGGACTTAGATATTTGGAGCCAAAAATAATTTTGCACAGAATAAAAAAAAAATCATCTTTGATGGTATGTAACTTCCCAACAAGAAAAAGGGAGATTCGAAATAAAATCACTAATGACCAGCTTTTGTCGTCTGGCCAGGTACCTGCATTGCATAGCTTTGTGTGGTGGAACCTGTTCACAACAGGTAGGAAGGCCCTTGGAATGCCCGGGAATCAGGGACCCACCAGGAAAGTGTCACCATCCAGGGAATCCAGGTGAGTGAAGCCTCACCCATGAAGATACACAATTTCCTTCTCACATCCGGGTAGCCCTAGAGATCCAGCTGGTACTGCCTTCTATGAGATCAGTCTGTGGTTGGCTGTAGAAGAGGTTTTCTGGATCCACTTGATGCTGTAAAGTTCTCTAGGAGGAGAATCTACTGAAGTGTTGTGACCTCTTAGATATCCTTATACTACTTCTAGCGGGGCCTCAACATTGAGTTTACTAGTACCATAAATAAGTACTACAATATTCAGGTTATATGCAAGTTAAGAATGAAATTAAGAAAGACTTCAAGTCCTGAATTCTTGAGCTACACACCAGGTTCAGGTGAATCTACAGCCCTTCCTCAAGAGGTCATCATTCAGGAAATCAAGATGGAAAAATTTGCAATGAACCATGGGGAAGTAGCAGCCTGTGAAGTCTAGGAACCACTGAATGGCCTATGATCACCTTTGCCAGGTTATTCAGATTCCCTGAAAGCAGAGGACACACCCTAGGAGTTTAACCCCAGCAACTTCAACCCAGAATTAGGAGCTTTGTGAGTTAGTACATTATCCAAATACAAGACTGCCTCTGAGCCAGAGGTAATGCAGGATGTCATTCATTAAACAGCAGTCCCAACCTGGAGGTAGGGTATTAGAATCCCCATGGACACTGACCTCTGTTAAAGACCTCTGAGATAATGTGACATATTTCTTACATGTGTTAGGGTGAAGACCAGTTAAGAATTACTGGATAGTCAGCTACGGGATTAGAGGCTGCTAATGCCAAGACAGTGTACTTGATCTGGGTCCCATTTCCTAAAGCTGCGCTTGAGGTAACAGTCACCTTCAAGCAGTTCAGTAGTCCAGTGATGGACATGTTGCCTCGTTTAGGCTGCAGTGGACCCAGCCCAGATATGGCCACTTTTCACCATAAAAATTCCAAGTGTGTAAGTGTCAAGCCCTTCATTATATTCCTTCTTGCGTTGACAGCATACTTTTCCAGGGCTATTGATTAAACACTCGAGCAGGTTTAGCCAAGGAGGGCAATGATGAAAAATCAGAGAATGAAAAGAGAAAGGAGATAAAATGAAGGTGTCATCTTCGTGGGGAGTCCAGATGTTTAGGAGGTAAGCTGCCAATCTGAGGGAGAATAATTATGATGGGGCCCATCAGGGAACATAGGAAGGGGAGATGAGTACCACAGAAGAGATGGAGGCCATGATTAGTAGGGAAAATAGGTAGTTCATGTAAGGACAGACAAGAGTCAACACTTTAGGTCAGAATCTTGTGTTGTGCCACAGCTACAAAACTGGGCTTTTATCTAAAATTATATAACCCTAAATACCAAATCAAAACCCTCCCCTGAAAATTATAAAATTACCTGTTGCTTAGTAAGGAACCTAAGACCATTAAACTATCCTCCATCAAGGTGATAATCTCTCCCGATTCAGTTCCTTTGAGCAGCAGCTCTCCCTTTCCCTTAAATGCTGAAAAACTCAGGTTCTGGTTGGTCCAATTCTCAATCACCTGAGTCAGCTTGGCTTCAATATCCTTCTCCTTAATGGCAGATATGCAAACATCCTTCAGAAGGAAATCAAAGAATATGTCATGACATTTTCAATTACAAGTTAAGTGCATTTAAAATCAGAAATTTTTAGCTTGGCCCTAGAAGTCATTGGGTCATTTTACGGCCAAGAAAACCAAGGCTCAAGATGATTGCGTTGCAAGTTCAAACCAGAGCCTTCTGACACTCTGACTACTAATTATTTTATTGTACCACCTACATGAGATAATGGAACTTAAATCATCATGTTCTTATTTATATTTTTAGTTGGTGTTTTTCAGCCAAAATGGATATAATCACAGCTGCTCTATCTCAGCAGTTTTCTATGAGAAGCAAATGAGAATATATATGAGACTCTTTTGAACTCTTTAAAGTAACATATAAACATTGCTATATTCCTGCCTGTTCTGGCCCAAATATGAATATCTCACTTGATTAAAAGTTAATTCTAGTTTTAATGGGTTTTTCTGAGAATCTTTGATATGAAAGTTTCACAAAGGAAAATAAAAATAAGGTATTTTCTGCAACATGCCTCAATTGATTTTCATACTTAGAATCACAGAAGCTCAGAGATGGGAAGGAATATAAAGGTTCAAGGAATTTCCACAAATGATTATATTACAAATTAGTGTGTAGTAAGTGTAATAAGAGTGGTGTGAACTGTTGTGAGTTCTGAGGAGGAGAAATGACTTTTGCCTGCAGCAAGGAGGAAAGGCTTCATTGAGGAGGGAGCATCTGAGAATAAGTGGGATTCCAAAAGGGGGAGGGAGAAGACATTTTACAGGAAGGGAAAAGGCTTCCTTTAGAGGCCATGAATGAAGTAACAGTAAGAATCCAGCTTGGCTAACAGCAGGGAATATGGGGTAAAGAAAGCAGAATATACCAGTGTAGACAACACTAAGAGTCTGTTTTGGGGTAAGAATAGTTAATAACTGAATCCCAGAATTCCTTGGACTTGCAAAATCAAGTTTTCAAAGCATAGCCTATGAATAGCTATACTCTTAAGTGTAAAAACCTACTTATATAAGAATGAGGTGGTCACCAGAGGTTTCTTAAACTCTTTATTTCCCTCAGTAGTATCTGAATGGCATTTATAAATAGGACAAAAATGCTTTGAAAACAAAACTTGTGGCGTGCATGTTGCTAAAAAGAGGCAAGGAGGCGGCAGAAAACTCAAAACCATACATTTAGGGGATATTTCTGGTCATGGGGTGCAGTTTTCGCCTCCAAAAACATAGAATAATGTAAAAAACACAAAAAGAGAAGGTAAAAAACAAACACATTAAGACTTAAAAACAAGGTAAACATCTCCATGAACTAGAAGTGAAAAAGACATGCAAGCCAGGAGGTGGAGCTGAAGCCCAGGCCTGAGGGCTCTGGTCAGTGGGTGCCAACCCCTTGGCTCCTGCAGGACAGAGGAGACTAAAAGTGGCCTGTATGAAAGGGACCATCAGGACTATGGTCTAGATCCCTCCACTGTGGAAGGAGGCTGTCTGTAGCTGCAATCTGGTCATCTAGATTAAATGGAACCTAGGGATGCGGCGGATGGGGTGACAGATCCAGGTCCACAACCAAGACCTGAGACAGGTCAGCTCTGCCTGGGTCTGCCCCACCACAGCAGAATAGGGGATATAAACCACTATTGTAACAGCTGGCTCTGGACTTGAGGAGATGGGGGATGCAGGAAGAAGCCACAAAACCACTAGACTCCTAAGGAAGGCTAAAATGCAGAAGGAGAAAAACAATTTTAACAAATTATAAAAGCCACATTTTTTAAAGCTCGCCACTCAAATGAGTCCTCTAAAAAATAAAAATTGCAAAACCCTTGGGAATTCTCTGGCAGTCCTGTGGTTAGGACTCCAACGCTTTCACTGCCAAGGGCCCAGGTTCAATCCCTGGTTGGGGAACTAAGATCTTGCAAGCTGCGTGGTGCAGCCAAAAAAAAAAGTGAAAAAAAAAATTGCAAAACCCATGAAAGAAATCTGATACTCAGAGAGATAGCCAACGTAAAAAACAATCAGAGTAAAAAACTCAGTCCAGGTGAAATTAATTTTATAGAAACAATTTGAAAAATAATCTTTAATTATGGTTAATCTGGGGGCCTTGGAGTATGGGAGGTAGAGATGAACTTATATTGGCCATGAGGTGATAATTTTGGAAAGCAAGAGGATCCCTACTTTTCTTTGAAATTTTTCCATAATAAAAAATTTTTAAATAATTATGTTTAGGATGCTCAAAGAGATAAATGAAGAAAACTAAAAATTTGAGATTTATAGGCTTGAGAATATATAAAATATTTGAGAATATATGTAGATTTAATAATCTATAAATCTAAGAATCCATAAAAAGGACAGAAAAAATGCAGAAATGAAAAAAGAACAGGTGGTCACAAAAGAAAAAGAACTAAGTTCTAGATCAAGATGGTGACATAGGACGATACTGAACTCACCTCCTCCCATGGACACACCAACCTACAGCTACATATGGAACTCAAAGAAACCCAAAAACTAGTTGAGCAATTCTAACACATTAGGTGAACAAGGAAAAACTCACATCAAAACTGGCAGGAGAAGCTGAGACAGAATCTCATGTTCAGCCCCACTCCTGGCACAGGGACCCACAATCGGAAGGAACCCACAGACCAGAGGTTCTCCCTGAGGAGCAAATGATTTGAACTCCACATTCGGGCACCCAACTGTTAAGACCTGTACCTGAGAGGTGAGCACCCCAAAATTCAGGGCTTATGTCCATGAGACCCAGAAGGCCATAGTAAACTGAGAAATAGTTCTTAAGTGGTTTGTTTGTACTCAACCAACCCAGGGCCCAGCACAGAGACAACTGACTAAAAAGCAGCTAGTCCTTCTGTGAAAAAAAGGCCTATTGTTTAACATGCAGATATACCCAAAGAGACTCACAACAAAACACATAATTAAGTGTCAAAAGTTAAAGACAAGGAGAGACCTTAAAAACAGCAAGAGAAAGACAACTTGTTACATACAAGGGCACCCCATGAGACTATCAGCAGATTTTTTCAGCAGGAACTTTGCAGGACAAAAGGGAGTGGCACAATATACTCAAGTGCTAAAGAAAAAACCTGCCACCAAGAATACTGTACATGGTGAAGTTGTCCTTCAGAACTGAAGGAGAGATCAAGAGTTTTTCAGACAAGCAAAAGCCTAAAGGAGTTCATCACCACTACATGAGTCTTCCAAGAAATGTTAAAGGGACTTCTTTAGGCTAAAATGAAAGGATGCTAATTGGTAACAGGAAAATATATGAAAGTATAACTCTCACTGGTAAAGGAAATAAATAGTAAAGTTCAGAATAGTCTAGCCTCAGGCCGGCAGGTTGGAAGGCTCCAGGAATGGGCAGCCAGTGTGTGCAGGAGTGAATCTGCAAGCTGGCCAAGCTGATTGAAAAAGCAAGCCTGCACCCTCCAAGCTGCACTATTACAATTGGGAGCCAAGCCTCAACCAGAAGTCCCTGAAGAAATTCTACAAAAGCCATGTGGCTGACAGGTACTCCGGCTGGGTGTCAGGCCTGAGCCTCTGAGGTGGGAGACCCCAGTTCAGGACATCAGTCCACCAGAGACTTCCCATCTCCACATGATATCAAATGGTGAAAGCTCTCCCAGAGATCTCCAACTCAACGCTAAGACCAAGCTCCACTCAATGACCAGCAAGCTACAGTTTTGGACACCCTATGCCAAACAACTAGCAAGACAGGAACACAACCCCACCCATTAGCAGAGAGGCTGCCTAAAATCATAATAAGGTCACAGACACCCCAAAACACACCACAGGATGCGGTTCTGGCCACCAGAAAGACAAGATCCAGCCTCATCCACGAGAACACAAGCACTACTCCCCTCTACCAGGAAGCCTACACAAGCCACTGAACCAAGCTTAGCCACTGGGGGCAGACACCAAACAAATGGGAACTACGAACCTACAGCCTGTGAAAAGGAGACCCACAAACACGGTAAGTTACACAAAATAAGAAGACAGAGAAACACACAGTAGATGAAGGAGCAAGGTAAAAACCCACCAGACCAAACAAATGAAGGGGAAATAGGCAGTCTACCTGAAAAAGAATTCAGAGTAATGAGAGTAAAGATGATCCAAGATCTTGGAAATAGAATGGAGAAAATATAAAAAACTTTCAACAAGGACCTAGAAGAACTAAAGAGCAAACAAACAATGATGAACAACACAATTGCTGAAACTAAAAATTCTCTAGAAGGAATCAACAGCAGAATAACTGAGACAGAAGACTGGATAAGTGACCGGAAGATAAAATAGTGGAAATAACTACTGCAGAGGAGAATAAGAAAAAAGAATGAAAACAATTGAGCACGGTCTCAGAGATCTCTGGACAACATTAAATGCATCAATATTCGAATTACAGGGGTCCCAGAAGAAGAAGAGAAAAAGAAAGGGACTGAGAAAATATTTGAAGAGATTATAGTTGAAACATCCCTAATATGGGAAAGGAAATAGTCAATCAAGTCCAGGAAGCACAGAGAGTCCCATACAGGATAAATCCAAGGAGAAACACGCCAAGACACATATTAATCAAACTATCAAAAATTAAGTAAAAAGAAAAAATATTAAAAGCAGCAAGAGAAAAGCAACAAATAACATACAAGAGAATCCCCATAAGGTTAACAGCTGATCTTTCAGGAGAAATTCTGCAAGCCAGAAGGAGTGGCAGGACATATTAAAGTGATGAAAGGGGAAAAACCTACAACCAAGATATTCTACTAAGCAAGGATCTCATTCAGATTCGATGAAGAAATTAAAGCCTTTAGAAAAAAGCAAAAGCTAAGAGAACTGAGCACCACCAAACCAGCTTTAGAACAAATGCTAAAGGAACTACTTAGGCAGGAACACAAGAGAAGGAAAAGACCTACAATAAAAAACCCCAAACAATTAAGAATGGTAATAGGAACATACATTTCGATAATACCTTAAATGTAACATGGATTCAACGATCCAACCAAAAGACACAGACTGGTTGAATGGATACAAAAACAAGACCCATACTATACGCTGCTCTACAAGAGACCCCACTTCAGACATAGGGACACATACAGACTGAAAGTGGGGATGGAAAAAGATATTCCATGCAAAGGGAAATCAAAAGAAAGCTGGAGTGCAATTCTCATATCAGACAAAATAGACTTTAAAATAAAGACTATTGCAAGACACACAGAAGGACACTACATAATGATCAACAGACCAATCCAAGAAGAAGATATAACAATTGTGAATATTGACACACCAAACACAGGAGCACCTCAGTACATGAGGCAAATGCTAACTGCCATAAGAGGGGAAATCGACAGTAACACAATCATAGTAGGGACTTTAACGCCCCACTGTAACCAATGGACAGATCAATCCAAAATGAAAATAAATAAGGAAACACAAGCTTTAAATGATACATTAAACAAGATGGACTTAATTGATATTTATAAGACATTCCACCAAAAAGAACAGAATACACTTTCCTCTCAAGTTCCCATGGAACATTCTCCAGGATAGATCATATCTTGGGTCACAAATCAAGCCTTGGTAAATTTAAGAAAATTGAAATTGTATCAAGTATCTTTTCTGGCCACAACGCTATGAGACTAGATATCAATTACAGGAAAAATATCTCTAAGAAATACAAACACAGGGAGGCTAAACAATACACTACTTAATAACCAAGAGATCACTGAAGAATCAAAGAGGAAATCAAAAATACCTAGAAACAAATGACAATGAAAACCTGACAACCCAAAACCTAATGGGATGCAGCAAAAGCAGTTCTAAGAGGGAAATTTATAGCAATACAATCCTACCTCAAGAAACAAGGAACATTTCAAATAAACAACCTAACCTTACACCTAAAGCAATTACAGAAAGAAGAACAAAAAAACCCCAAAGCTAGCAGAAGAAAGAAATCATAAAGATCAGATCAGAATAAACGAAGAGAAATGAAGGAAACAATAGCATACATCAATAAAACCAAAAGCTGTTTCTTTGAGAAGATAAACAAAATTGATAACCATTAGCCAGACTCATCAAGAAAAAAAGGGAGAAGACTCAAATCAGTAGAATTAGAAATGAAAAGGAGAAATAACAACTGACACTGTAGAAATACAAAGGATAGAGAGATACTACAAGCAACTATATGCCAATAAAATGGACAACCTGAAGAAATGGACAAATCTTAGAAATGCACAACCTTCTGAGCCTGAACCAGGAAGAAATAGAAATATCAACAGACCAATCACAAGCAGTGAAATTGAGACTGTGATTAAAATATTCCAACAGCAAAAAGCCCAGGCCCAGATGGCTTCACAGACCAATTCTATCAAACATTTAGAGAAGAGCTAACACCTATCCTTCTCAAACTCTTCCAAAATATAGCAGAGGGAGGGGAGAAACATTCGCAAACTCATTCTACGAGACCACCATCACCCTGATACAAAACCAGACAAAGATGTCACAAAGAAAGAAAACTACAGGCTAATATCACTGATGATATAGATGCAAAAATTCCCCAACAAAATGCTAGCAAACAGAATCCAACAGCCACAGTAAAAGGATCATACACCATGATCAAGTGGGTTTATCCCAGGAATGCAAGGATTCTTCAATATACACAGATCAATCAATGTGATACACCATATTAACAAACTGAAGATAACAACCATATATCATCACATTAGATGCAGAAAAAGCTTGTGACAAAATTCAACACCTATTTATGATAAAACCCTCCATTAAGTAGGCATAGAGGAAACTTACCTCACACATAATAAAGGCCATATATGACAAACCCACAGCCAACATCACTCTCAATGGTGAAAAACTGAACCATTTCCACTAAGATCTGGAACAAGACAAGGTTTCCACTCTCACCACTCTTATTCAACATAGTTTTAGGAAGTTTTAGCCACAGCAAATCAGAGAAGAAAAAGAAATAAAAGGAATACAAATCAGATAAGAAGAAAGTAAAGCTGTCACTGTTTGCAGATGACATGAGGGCTCTACATAGAGTATCCTAAAGATGCTACCAGAAAACTACTAGAGGTAATCAATGAATTTGGTAAAGTAGCAGGATACAAAATTAATGCACCAGAAATCTCTTGCATTCCTATACATTAATGATGAAAAATAAGAAAAAGAAATTAAGGAAACACTCTCACTTACCATTGCAACAAAAGGAATAAAATACCTAGGAATAAACCTACCTAAGGAGATAAAAGACCTGTATGCAGAAAACTATAAGACACTGATGAAAGAAATTAAAGATGGTACAAACAGATGGAGAGATATACCATGCTCTTGGAACGGAAGAATCAACAATGTGAAAATGACTATACTACCCAAAGCAATCTACAGATTCAATGCAATCCCTATCAAACTACCAATGGCATTTTTCACAGAACTAGAACAAAAAAATTGCACAATTTTTAGGGAAACACAAAAGACCCCGGATAGCCAAAGCAATCTTGAGAAAGAAGAATGGAGCTGGAGGAATCAGGTTCTTTGACTTCAGACTATACTACAAAGCTACAGTAATCAAGACAGTATGGTACTGGCACAAAAATAGAAATATAGGGCTTCCCTGGTGGCGCAGTGGTTGAGAGTCCGCCTGCCAATGCAGGGGATACAGGTTCATGCCCCGGTCCAGGAGGATCCCACATACCGTGGAGCAGCTGGGCCCGTGAGCCATGGTCGCTGAGCCTGCGCATCTGGAGCCTGTGCACCGCAATGGGAGAGGCCACAACAGTGAGAGGCCCACGTAACGCAAAAAAAACAAAACCAAAAAAAACCCAGAAATATAGATCAATGGAACAGGATAGACAGCCCAGAGATAAACCCACGCACCTATGGTCAACTTATCTTTGACAAAGGAGGCAAGAATATACAGTGGAGAAAAGACAGCCTCTTCAATAAGTAGTTCTGGGAAAACTGGACAGCTACATGTAAAAGAATTAACTTAGAACACTCCCTAACACCATACACAAAAATAAACTAGAATGAATTAAAGACCTAAATGTAAGGCCAGACACCCTAAAACTCCTAGAGGAAAACATAGGCAGAACACTCTATGACATAAGTCACAGCAAGAGCCTTTTTGACCCACCTCCTAGAGAAATGAAAAGAAAAACAAAAATAAACAAATGGGACCTAATGAAACTTAAAAGCTTTTGCATAGCAAAGGAAACTATAAACAAGATGAAAAGACAACCCTCAGAATGGGAGAAAATATTTGCAAATGAAGTAACTGACAAAGGATTAATCTCCAAAATATATAAGCAACTCATGCAGGTCAGTATCAAAAAAAACAAACCACCCAATCCAAAAATGGGCAGAGGACCTAAACAGACATTTCTCTAAAGAAGATATACAGATTGCCAACAAATACATGAAAGGATGCTCAACATCACTAATCATTAGAGAAATGCAAATCAAAACTCCCATGAGGTATCACCTCATACCAGTCAGAATGGCCATCATCAAAAAATCTAGAAACAATAAACGCTGGAGAGGGTGTGGAGAAAAGGGAACCCTCTTGCACTGTTGGTGGGAATGTAAATTGATACAGCCACTATAGAGAACAGTATGGAGGTTCCTTACAAAACTAAAAATAGAACTACCATACGACCCAGCAATCCCACTACTGGGCATATACCCTGAGAAAACCATAATTCAAAAAGAGTCATGTACCACAATGTTCATTGCAGCTCTATTTACAACAGCCAGGACATGGATGCAACCTAAGTGTCCATCGACAGATGAATGGATAAAGAAGATGTGGCACATATATACAATGGAATATTACTCAGCCATAAAAAGAAATGAAATTGAACTATTTGTAGTGAACTATGAACATAGAGTCTGTCATACAGAGGGAAGTAAGTCAGAAAGAGAAAAACAAATGCCATATGCTAACACATGTATATAGAATCTAAAAAAATTAAAAATAAATGGTTCTGAAGAACCTAGGGGCAGGACAGGAATAAAAACGCAGACGTGGAGAATGGACTTGAGGACACGAGGAGGGGGAAGGATAAGCTGGGAAGAAGTGAGAGAGTGGCATGGACTTATATATACACTACCAAATGTAAAATAGATAGCTAGTGGGAAGCAGCCGCACAGGACAGGGAGATCAGCTCAGTGCTTTGTGACCACCTAGAGGGGTGAGATAGGGAGGGTGGGAGGGAGATGCAAGAGGGAGTAGATATGGGGATATATGTATATGTATAGCTGATTCACTTTGTCATATAGCAGAAACTAACACACCATTGTAAAGCAATTATACTCCAATAAAGATGTTAAGAAAAAAAAAAGAATAGTCTACTGTTGTAAAATGTGGTGGGTTCATCACTTATAAATCTAGTGTGAAGGTTAAAAGACCAAATTAGTAAACATAACTAAAACTAGAGTAATTTGTTAATGGATACATAAGAGAAAAAGATGTAAACTGTGACACCGAAAACAAACTGTGGTGGGGGCAGTAAAAATGTAGAGCTTTAGAATGCATTTCAACTTCAGTAGTTAGCAACTTAAAAGAGACTGTTATAGGAACTTCCCTTGTGGCACAGTGGTTAAGAATCCACCTGCCAATGCAGGGGACATGGGTTCTATTCCTGGTCCGGGAAGATCCCACCTGCTGCGGAGCAACTAAGCCCGTGCACCACAACTACTGAGCCTGCGCTCTAGAGCCCGTGCTCCACAACAAGAGAAGTCACCACAATGAGAAGCTCGCGCACCACAATGAAGAGTAGCCCCCGCTCACCACAACTAGAGAAAGCCCGCGCACAGCAACGAAGACCCAATGCAGCCAAGTAAATAAATAAATATTTAAAAAAATAGACTGTTATAAATATGTTTTTTTATGTAAGCCTTATGGTAACCACAATGCAAACACCTATAGTAGATAGTAGATCCCCAAAAGATGAAGAGAAAGGGATCTAAGCATACCACTATGGAAAAATCATCAAATAACAAAGGAAGAGCACAAGAGAAGAAGAAAGGAAGAAAGGAATTACAAACAGCCAGAAAACAGTTAGCAAAATGACAAGTACATAACTATAATAATTACTGTGTACAAAAATTGACTAAATTCTCCAATCAAAAGACAGAGAGTGGCTAAATGGATAAAAAAACATGACCCATCTATCTGCTGCCTACAAGAGACTCACTTCAGATGTAGGGCACACATAGACTGAAAGTGAAGGGATGGCAAGAGATATACCACACAAATGGAAACCAAAAGAAAGCTGGAGTAACTATACTTATATCAGACAAAACAGACTTTAAGACAAAAACTATAATAAGAGACAAAGAAGATCATTATGTAACAATAAAAGGGTCAATCCAAGAAGAGGCTTTAACATTTGTAAACATTTATGCACCCAACATAGGAGAACTCAAATATATAACACAAATATTAGCAGACCTAAAGGAAGAAATAGGTAGCAATGTAATAACAGTAGGGGATTTTAATGCCCCACTTTCATCAATGGATAGATCACCCAGACAGAAAATCAGTATGGAAACATTGGCCTTAAACAAGTTAGATCTGATGAGCTTAACAGACATATACAAAACAGTCCATCAAAATGCAACAGAATACATATTCTTCTCAAGTGCACATTAAGCATTCTCCAGACAGAGCATGTTAGGCCACAAAACAAGTGCTAATAAATTTAAGAAAACTGAAATCACGTCAAGTATCTTTTCTGACCACAGTGGTATGAAACTAGAAATCAATTACAAGAAGAAAACTGACATATTCACAAATATGTAAAGATTAACCACATATTTGGTTATAAACAACCAAAGAGGTGTTCATATCGAACAGCCAATGGCTCAAACAAGAAATCAAAAGAGAAATCAAAAAATACCTTGGGACAGATAAAAATGGAAATACAGCATACCAAAACTTAAAGAGATGCAGCAAGAGCAGTTCTAAAAAGGAAGTTCATAAAGATAAACCTTACATTAAAAAATAAGAGAGAGCTCAAATAAACAACCTAACTTTATACTTCAAAGAATTAGAAAAAGAAGAACAAACAAAGCCCAAAGTTAGTAGATGGAAGGAAATCACAAAGACCAGAGTGGAAATAAATGGAGTACAGACTAAAAAGACAACAGAAAAGATCAAGGAAACTAAGAGCTGGTATTTTAAAAGATAAATAAAACAGACAAAACTTTAGCCAGACTCACCAAGAAAAAGTGAGGGAGAACTCAACTAAATAAAATCAGAAACCAAAGAGGAGGCATTACAATTGATGCCATACAAATACAAAGGATCATAAAAGACTACTATGATCAATGATACACACATGAATTTGACAATCTAGAAGAAATGAATACGTTCCTAGAAACATGCCACCCACCAAGACTGAATTATGAAAAAACAGAAAATCTGAACAGACTGATTAGTAGTAAGGAGATTGAATCAGTAACCAAAAACCTCCCCCCAAAACAAAAGACCAGGATCAGATGGCTTCACTGGTGAATTCTACCAAACATTTAAAGAAGAATTACTACCAGTCTCCTCAAACTCTTCCAAAAAAAGAGAGAGAACACTTCTTATTTTATGAGGCCAGCATTATCCTTATACTAAAACCAGACAAGGACACCACAAGAAAAGAAAATTACAGGTCAGTATCCCTGATGAACATAGATGCAAAGATTCTCAACAAAATATTAGCAAGCTGAATTCAACAATACATTAAAATCATACACCCTGATCAAGTGGGATTTATTCCATGAATGCAAGTATAGTTCAATATCCACAAACTAATCGATGTGATGTACCACATTAACACAATGAAGCATAAAAATCATATGATCATCTCAAGAGATGCAGAAAAAGCTTTTGACAAAATTCAACATCCACTCATGATAAAACCTCTCAACAAAGCAGATGTAGAAGAAACATACCTCAACATAGTAAAGGTCATATCTGACAAACCTACGGCTAACATCATACTCTGGTGAAAAGCTGAAAGCTTTTCCTCTAAGATCAGGAACAAGACAAGGATGCCCACTCTCACCACCTTTATTCAACATGGTATCTAAAGACCTAACCAGAGCAATTAGGCAAGAAAGAAATAAAAGGCATCCAAATTGGAAAGGAAGAAGTAAAACTGTCCGTATTGGCAGATGACATGATATTACATATAGAAAACCCTAAAGATGCCACCAAAGACCGTTAGAACTAATAATTCAGTAAAGTTTCGGGATATAAAATCAATATACAAGTATTAGTTGCTTTTTTTTTTTTTTTTTTTTGCGGTACACGGGCCTCTCACTGCTGTGGCCTCTCCCGTTGCGGAGCACAGGCTCCGGATGCGCAGGCTCAGCGGCCATGGCTCACGGGCCCAGCCGCTCTGCGGCATGTGGGATCTTCCCGGACCGGGGCACGAACCCGTGTCCCCCGCATCGGCAGGTGGACTCTCAACAACTGCGCCACCAGGGAAGCCCCAAAAACCAGCTGCATTTTTATGCACTAATAATGAACTACCAGAAAGAGAAATTGAGAAAACTATCCCATTTACAATTGCATCAAAAAGAATAAAATACCTAGAAATAAATTTAACAAAAAGGTAAAAGACCTGTACACTGAAAACTATGATACATTGATGAAAGAAACTGAAGAAGGCACAAGTAAATGGAAAGATAGTCCATGTTCATGGGTTGCAAGAATTAATATCATTAAAATGTCTACATTACCCAAAGCAATCTACAGTTTCAAAGCAATACCTTTCAAAATTCCAATGGCATTTTTCAAGAAACAGAACAAAAACTCCTAAAAATTTTATGAAACCACAAAAGACCCCATAGAGCCAAAGAAATCTTGAGAAAAAGGAACAAAGCTGGAGGCATAATGCTTCCTGATTTCAAACTATATCAAAGTTATAGTAATCAAAAATGTATGGTATTGGCATAAAAACGGAGACAATGAAACAGAATAAACCCACATATGTATTTAATTAATTCATGAGAAAGGAGCTGGGAATATACAATGAGGGAAGGACAGTCTCTTCAACATATAATGCTGGGAAAACTGGATAACCACATGCAAAAGAATGAAACTGGACCACTATCTTACACCATACAAAAAATTAACTCAAAATGGACTAAAGACTTGAACATAAGACCTGAAACCATAAAACTCCCGGAAGACAAGAGAGTTGGTAAGTTCCTTGAAATCAGTCTTGGCAATGAGATTTTTGGGCTTGACACCAAAAGCCAAGGTAACAAAAGCAAAAATAAACAAGTGGGACAGCATCAAACTAAAAAGCTTCTTACAGCAAAGGAAACCATATACAAAATGAAAAGGTAACCTACTAAACAGGAGAAAATATTTGCAAATCATAACTCTGATAAGGGGTTAATATCTAATATATATAAAGAACTCTTACAACTCAATAGCAAAAACAACCGATTTGATTTTAAAATGAGCAGAGGATATGAATAGGTATTTTTCAAAAAAAAAACCATACAAATAGCCAACAGGTATATGAAAAGGTGCTCAACATCACTTATCACCAGGGAAATGCGAATCAAAACCACAATTAAATATCACCTCACATCTGTTGGAATACCGATTATCACAAAGACAAAACTTAGTGTTGGTGAGGATGTGGAGAAAAAGGAACCCTTGCATGGAAATGTAAATTGGTGCAGCCACTACGGAAGACAGTATGGAAGATCCTCAAAAAATTAAAAATAAAACTACCATGTGACCTAGTAATTCCACTTCTGGATATTTATCTGAAGAAAACAAAAACACTAACTTGAAAAGATATATACATACCCATGTTCATTGTAGCATTATTTCCAAGAGCTAAGATGTGAAAACAACCTAAGTATCCATCAATGGGTGAATGGATAAAGAAAATGTGGTATATTTATATAAAATGGAATGTTATTTAAATGTAAAAAGAAGGAAATCCTGCCATTTGTGACAACATGGATGAATGGACTTTGAGGGCACTATGCTAAGTGAAATGAGTCAGACAGAAAAAGACAAATACCATATGATCTCATTTATATGCAGAATCTAAACAAAAACAGAACACCAGAAACATAGATATATAGAACAGATTGGTCATTTCCAAACAGAGTGGGTAAAATGGGTGAAGGTGACTAAGGAGTACAAACATCCAGTTATAAAATGAATAAGTTCTTGGGATGTAATGTATAGCATAGTGACTATAGTTAATAATACTGTATTGTATTTAAAAGCTGCTACGAGAGTAGACCCTAAAATTTCTCATCATAGGGAAAAAATTGTAACTATATGTGGTGATGGATGTTAATTAGACATATTTTAGTGATCATTTCACAATGTATTCATATATTGAGTCATTACGTTGTACACCTGAAACTAATATGGTATAGATTATACCTCATTTAAAAGAAAGGATTTGATGCAAACACTAAGCATAGAAAAAGGAAAAGAACCAATTAAAAATCTTAGAAAGGAAAGATATAATAATTTAAAATATTTAATAGACTAATAGTAAAAAAGCATAGAATTAGAAGTTTGAAAAATGTTCTGAGAAATTCACCAAGAACACAATACAGAAAGAAACAGAATTTTTTAAATGGCGGTTTAGTTAAGGGACAAGGAGGATAGACTGAGGAGCTCCAAAACTAAAATATTCCAAATAATCATATTATTTCCTTGAGTTACAGCATTATTTTGCAAAATCAAGGAATGTTCAGGATCATTTCAAGTTTTGAGAGTGCATTATATAGGGCAATCAATACACCCTCGAATAACATGTTTATTTGTACAGTTTTCAGAAAAGAAAAAGGAAAGATTCTTTAATAGATCATTTGTAAGACCTTATAATCTTATGTACCTCAATGTCATCCTTATTTTTAAGGAGTGGTGCTTCCATAATATTTCTAAGACAAAAAGAATCCAATTCCACATCAAATGGGGTTCCAGTTAACTCAGAGATTCGATCCCAGTGTCTCTGTTTCATTGCCTTATTGGTCATCATTTCTAGTAGAGGACATGACTCACTGAAATCATCAATTCTTTTTTTCAGATCCAAAAAAGCTTGCCAATCTTTAAGTCCTTTTGGCAGTTTATGACATCTTTCAGAAAAAAAAAGAAAAAATTATTTCATCTACACATTTCTTTGAAGAAGGTGTTATGAATATACAGCAATATATCAGAGGATAAATTCATTTGTGAAATACCTATGGGATCCTAAGATAGGCACTATAAACAGTTAAGTTTAATTCAATTGAAACTCACCTGCTTTGAAACTCCTGCAGTTCTGCATTAATTTTTTCAATGTCTACATCTCCCCAAAGTATTTCATAATAACCACTAATATTGCCCATTACAGTATCATATAGTCCATACAGCTTCTGCAGCAAGTTGAGTTCCTTTCTGGAAACCAAATAATTAAGTCATTACATAACATATATTTAAAAAATAAATTCCATTATTGGATAGGAAGAATTCATCTAATCAAATTATTTCACATATTATGTGTATCATATCTTATGTACACCAACACGCATACACTCCTGTTGGTTTCCAAACAAAGACTTTATTAAAAGCTCCATCAATTAAAGTTTATAGCTTTCAAATATTCCAAATTATACTATGACATGACATTAACAAATGGTTTGATTATTACAACAATACCAATCATTGCAAACAATCTGACCAAAATTTGTTGACGCGATCAAAGATAAGGCTAAGGTTTTATTTGACTTTTTTCTTTCAAACACAAGCTAGATTTTTATGATTATGTCTGCCTTTTAAGTCTGACTTTAAACATCACTCTCCTATCAAAAGCTTTCCCTCATGTGCTCAGATGGAGTTATATCCAAAACAAGAATAAAAGGAGGGATTCTGGGTCCAAGTAAAGGAAAATTTCTTCGTGTGTAAAACACCAAAAATTGACCACTCAACAGAGTTTGTGGATTCTCCCAGGAATTCCTCAACCCTTAGTATACCATGAGGGTCCACTGAATCCAATTTTAGTTTTTTTATTTTATTTCTTGAGTAGCTCTAATTTTTTGTAAGGATTGAGAGTTACGTTTATTATTTATTATAGATAATCAGCAACCAAAGATAAATTTGCTTATATTTTTGATGGAGTAAAACTCATTCTATCTTGTGTTGACCTAAAACAAATAGACTGCCAGTTGTTTCTCCAGAAAAAATGTGTTACTCAGGATCAGTAGAAAATTGCAATTCTGGGTCTGCAACCATGGTGAGCCATGTGCAAGTCCCCAAATGGCAAGGGAAGGAGAATAGGAAGTTGGAGGGCTAAACAGAGTCCATGGGTTTTCATTGGCTGAGTTGTTGCCAGGAAAGAAGAGGAGTCTTTCCTCTTGTTGGGCTCTGCTAATGTTGCAGAGCATGAAAGCTCCCCCTTCTTGTCTCCTGACTCTATTTAATTGAGGTTTCTGTTTATTAATTTTTTACTCTTGCAATTACCAAGATGCACAGGACCTTTTTATAAATCTAAGATACATTCTGGAATCTTAGCTATTTTTTTTCAGTTCTTGTTTCATTTTTCTAATTCATCATCCTAGAAATTATTTCATTATTAATCACTGATTATTCCCAATTAAACTAAAAATGACTAAAACAATAAGAAAAATGAATGATGAAATCTCTTATAAAGAGATGGTGCAACAGTGAAAAAATCATCACTACTGCATCGTCCTTCAAATTTCTTATTGTGTTGCTAAAACATTGCATCATCTTTCAAGAAAGTATAAAAAAGAACTCTAGAGACACCATTTTTGTAGTCTTTTGATTTTTGTTTATTTAACTTTCACCTAATACAGTTAAGAATTCAGTTCTTTTCATTTTCTACCTAAAACAGCAAAAGAATAAAACTGACAAAGGAAGGTGCTTCCCAAGTATTAAACAGAAAAGAGACAGAAAGCAATGCTCTAGACTCTAATTTTGATAGTGAAACTGATTGTGTAAGTGAAATCTCAGACTTTTGTGTCTTTACATGATAACCTGGATGGATTTTTTTAAATTCAATAATGTATGAGTGAAAGATATATTTCCATAGGGGCAAGGGCTGTATCACGCAGTATTTTGCAACAAGAACCTAGAGCATCCCATTTTGTGAAAAAGATAAGTGACAGTGTTCTTTCATTATTTATATGTTTACATAAATTTTATTTGATATATTCCACAAGAAGAAAAATGTTGAAAGGAGATATGTATTCAAAGGAAATAGATGATGCAGAAATGAAAAAGTTAACTGATCATTCAAAGTAAAGATTTTTGTATTTATAGTGCAAAAAAGATGGTGAACAAAATTATGACTGAGTTTTCAACAGTTTTTGAGTTTTAACAATGCAAGTGCAAGAAAAAACATAAGTAATGAGAAGCTAGAAGTTATTGAAGATGGATTTGAAACCTGGAATCACTGTTTGCAGGATGGATATGCTCCAGGTTCATACATGACAGCTGATGAGCTGCACTCAAAAGTTGGTCTCCATTTCGTGTACATACGTCTTTAAACCAGGACATTATGGAGTAAAAGTTTGGCTTTTCTCTGCTTAAATTCTCATTAAATTTTCTAATAAAACTGCTTTTCACCATTCCTTTATCCTTACTTCTGAAAAGTGTTCATAATTACTTAAAAACATAAAAAATTAAAAGGGTCCATTGGTCCAGAAGGTAAATGAGAATGATTAGTTTTCCTAGAATACCGCAGGTCAAAATAAAACACTGATTCTCAGACTGGGTGTGCAAAAGAATTAACTAGAGAGTTTATAAAAATGCAGAATTGCTAGGACCCCATCCAGAGATTCTGATTGAATGTCAGGGGAAAGGACCAGACATCGCAATTCTAACACAATTAGTAATTGGGTTAAGCTTAGCAAATGCCTATTTTTAGGAAAAATAAATACAAACCGTCTTCCCTAAATGGCTGAGGAATTCATTTCTCTTCAGACAATTTTAGGTACTTTGTGCCATGACATTTTCATGCTGGGATTTTGAAACAAGTCAACATAAAGTTCTAAAGCCAAGATCCTAATAAGCTAATACCATTGTTTTAATTTTGCCTTTGAAGAAAGTTATACTTAACATTCTACCAAAATATACTTGGTTAAATTCTAGATCCACTGTTTAAAAGCAACTGTTACTCTTTAAAATCAATTAAGTTCCTTGGCCTTCAATCTCAATGAATTCTATGCCTACCCGATAGGGAAAAGCACTTAGCATAAATGCAGTAAGAAGGAAGCAAGAGCCGAGCACGGCTATTCCTCTAAGTAAACAAAAGTTATCCAAAGTTGCAGTGCTTCTGTACAATTATTGACACTATTCAAAATCACGAAAAGAAAAAAAATAAAGCACAGGCTAAATATAGGCCATTAACGCCCAGAATTTTTGCAATGTATTTTCTACTCCCCTAGAACATTTATTTTGTATATGGGGACTGTGCATCCAGTGAGTCAGGAATAGCCAGGAATGAGGGAATTATTTAGGAGTTTTCCAAGCCAGACTCTTCTCTGCATGATGAAGGATTTAATGATGACATGATTCTTCTAACGGACAGTTAATTATTTATAATAAACATGTTCAATTTCTAAACTTACCTAATTTTGTGTAAAACCTCATAGTCAGTCACAGGCAACCCAAAAAGTTGTTCACCAGATGAATATGTAACGAATTTCCTCCACAGATCATCAAAATTGGCCTATAAAAGGTTTTTAAATTATAGTAAGATGTAATAAATTCAGAGCCCATTAAAGTAGAATTCCTTATAATCGGAATAAAAGCTACATTGAAGTTTATTGAATATTATCTATGAAACAAGGATTTGTGAAGCAAATTTATGCTGATACAAAGCTATCAGAGGAAAAGTTAAGTGTTTAGGAAATTAACTTTCAAGCATTCTGAAAGTAATCATTTTATGTAAAATTATTTCCTTAATAAATTAAGTGGTCCCCAGACTTACATTTTCAAGTTCCCATAAATACATCTGAAAGTAATGAAACTGCATTTTTAAAATTCTATAATTCAGACTTTTCTATTATTTTAGCCTGGTCATCTCTCCTACACGGTTCAAATGAGTGAAGCATTGGTATAATCCATTCAACCTTGCTTTCTCTACAAGCAAGTCTATAAAATAAAGAATTCCATTTTAACACCATTTGAAATAACTCAATTTAAATCAGCAAAGTTAATGTTCAGGTCTTTTGAACTGGAATTTGAATCTCCTATACTTAGAATGCTAAGTATTCACAGTGTTAAAAGCACAAAAGCAAACAGAAATTATTCACTTGTGACAAGATATGTGTGATCTACATAAATGGTATAACGTATCAGTAAGGATCCTAAATTTCCAGTCCTGGAAACTGTCTGTCATCAGACCTCACAGTGCTCAGATAATGATACAGATCTGACAGATACAGTAGCACATATTACAGGAGCCAAATCAGGAAGGTGTGAAGATGCAGGAGGAACTCCAACGAATTCTTCATTCCTAGAGAGGAAGAGCCATTTTGCCCTTTTATATTCCTTGGTGGTCAGTATGGTGGTTACTCAATAAATGTACTGAACGAAAAGTCCATGGGACTATGTGGACATTAGGAAAGGAGAAACGAAAACTTCAAAGTTAGCATACACTTAAAGGACGACATTTAAAATCTTGGGGTTTTCTTTGTGGGGTTTTTTTAATTAATTTATTTATTTTTGGCTGCATTGTGTCTTCGTTGCTGCGTGCGGGCTTTCTCTAGTTGCAGTGAGCGGGGGCTACTCTTCGTTGCGGTGTGCAGGCTTCTCATTGCGGTGGTTTCTCTTGTTGCGGAGCATAGGTTCTAGTCGCATGGACTTCAGTAGTTGTGGCACGCGGGCTCAGCAGTCGTGGCGCACGGGCTTAGTTGCTCCGTGGCATGTGGGATCTTCCCGGACCAGGACTTGAACCCATGTCCCCCGCACTGGCAGGCAGATGCCTAACCACTGTGCCACCAGGGAAGTCCCTAAAATCTTGTTAATGTCATGAAGACTCCTGATGAATGCCAATCCCTCACCCCTTTTTCCACTCAGGTCCGAAATAACGTAAAAAGCACCAGCCAAACAGGAAACAAAATGCCAGCTTTGTCAGCAGCCAAGTACCCAGTAACTCCCCAAATCAGAGTAAAGTTGCATCAGAAAACACCACTGGGACCTGAGATGAGGCTCCTGCTTCTTCCCCAGATCTAGATCTTGGGTACCTGCTTTGGAGGGGGGAGGGAGAACACCTGCTTTTGAGAAGCGTTAGGTCTGCAAATCTGACCCCCAGCCATATATCCAGCCAGTTGCTCAGCAAACAGGCTGCTCAGCTTACAAGCCCAGGCACAGGCAGAAAGAAGGTACAAGGAGGCAAAAGATGGGCCCTACATTGCCTTTTCAATGAAGTGAACACACCCCTAGTAAAAGGGTGGCTCATTAAAGTCCCAGTTGTTGACTGATACATTGATAACTCCCAAGGGAAAGACAAGGAAGGGAGGCGTCTATCTTCATAATATACCCAGGCTCCAACCACTTTTCATCAACGCCAACGTCACCACTCTGGTCCAAGTTACTATCACCCCTCCCCTGGAATATTGCAATAGCCTCTTAATCAGTCTCCCCGCTTTTAGCCTTGACTCCTAATAATCTATTCTCAACGCAGTAGACAGGCTGGCCCATGAAATCATAAGATCATGTCACTCATCTCACTCAGAGTCAAAGCCAGTGCCCCTCGGGGGCTGGAAAGGCTTCTAACAGTCTGTCCTCTCCTTAGCTCTCTGGACTTATTGCCACAACCATCTCCTTGCTCATTCTGTTCCAGTCGTGCTAATCTCCTGTTGCTTTTCTTACATGCTCTTACTCAGGGCTTTTGTACTGCTCTTCCCCTGCCTGGAAAGCTGCTCCTCCAGATAAACTGCCTGGCTCATTCTCTCACTTCCCCAGGTCTCTACTCAAATGTCACCTCTCAAGGAGGCCTTCCCTGGAGACCCTATTTTAAATTTCACCTCCACTTTACATACACACGGCCTAGCACTTTATGCCCCTTCCCTGCCTTTTTCTTCCCTTGGCACTTATCACCATCCAACATTACTATCTATTGCTTTTATTGCTGAGAGGTTCCTCTTGGCTCAGCAGGCAGCCACCACATCAGCCTTAGTCCTGGCTCCTCCAGAGAGGAAGGCCTCTCCCTGGGACCCTGGCTCCAAATCTGAGGACTTCAGGTAGTAAAGGATCAGAGTTTCCTCCAGGGTACAGCATAAAGAGCTGGCAGGAGTGATGGGAGGAGCTGGTTTTAGTCCAAGAGTGATGGCCACAGTTCTGGAGAACCCCAAAAATAACATGGGACTAGCCTTTTTATCTGAGGAGAACATATTTAGGTGAAAGGCTTGTGCCTGCTGCATCCCACGAAAACCCTTGCCGGCGGCACAAGGGTTATCTTACAGAAATCTACTGGGCCAGACCTACCCTCCTGCAATCAGGCAGCAGAGACATTGGGCTCAGGACAGATGATCTTGTCTACTTTGCATAAGTTTATTCCACTAGGGACCAGCTGCACTTCCTGCCTGCTCCAATGATCCTGAAGAAACACTTTTCTTATCAGGGTATGGCTTTCCTATTTTAAAACACGCAAATCAAGGGAGATGCTTGAAAATTAGATGTCATATGAAAAATTCCAGTTGGTTATGATGGAAAAAGCCTGAACTACCCCTACCAATCTCAGGAGAACCTGCAGTTTAAGAGGTTCCATCCAAACTGATTGAACCTTTCTGGCAAAAGTGTGCATGGAACCAACCTGAACCATCCATGGAACCTCCATATAAAGCAACAAAAACAAGATTACTGACTACTCCATTTATTTGGTTTGGGGTGAAAAACCCAATCATCAAGAGATATGAAGTAACCTCCAACATAGGTAAAGGAATATTTAGAAATACCTACCCAGTATGTGGCAAAACTAAAGCATAAATTACAGAAAGCCTTCATATGGCTAGATTTGCTGCAAAACTTGGGTATTCCTAGTAAAGAAAACACTGGTTTTTGGACAACAGCTCTATATTTCCTGGTGGGATGACTGTGGAAGCCACCTAAGTATAAATGCAGGGGATGTAAATGTAACCAAAAAAATGTAGTTTTACCTGAAATATCTGTAACCTGTTGCTAGCTTCTTGGGGTGGTATATTTGGAACCATGGGTCCTTCCTGTAATGAATAATATAATCTGCATTTTAATCCCTAATCACATGTATTTATCTATTTATTAGGTTTATCTATTATTTCCTTTTAAACAAAAACCATGATTTTTAATTTATATGATCTAATTTTGTCCTGTACATGAAGTTTTCATTTATTTTTTGCAACAGTTTTATTGAGATATAATTCACATATTATACAATCAACTCATTTAAAATGTACAATTCAACTGTTTTTATTATATTCACAGACTATGATAACACTCAATTTTAGTATATTTTCATCACTGTAACTTCCATTCATTTTTTAAAGGACCTTGACACAGCTAATAAAAAATGTGATTAAATTACATCCTATATGAAGTTCGCAACACAAGAGCTCTGTTTCATTTCATTTATGATTATAAATGATGATGCTGTGGCTATGCATTAGAATAACTGAGATAGGGCTCTGAGAACAACCTTCTTTCAAGAATAGTCCAGCCCAATATGGAAACAGAGACACACATAAGGCTGAATACTTGGAAGAAGCAGAAGGCGGTCTCTGGTGGCCATGAGCGAGAAAACAGTTGCAAAAAAGATCCCAAATGGTCTGTACAATCATGAATATTATGGATATCCTAAATAATATGCAAGACTGCCAGTGTAATAGAATAATAGAGCAATAAAATGTTGACTAATCAAACCAAAAGAGATGTTTAGTACACATTAAAAAGAAGTGTTATATAAAAGTATGAAATTAGAACACTCCCTAACACCATACACAAAAATAAACTCAAAATGGATTAAAGACCTAATGTAAGGCCAGACACTATCAAACTCTTAGAGGAAAACATAGGCAGAACACTCTATGACATCAATCACGGCAAGATCCTTTTTGACCCACCTCCTAGAGAAATGGAAATAAAAACAAAAATAAACAAATGGGAACTAATGAAACTTAAAAGCTTTTGCACAGCAAAGGAAACCATAAACAAGACCAAAAGACAACCCTCAGAATGGGAGAAAATATTTGCTAATGAAGCAACTGACAAAGGATTAATCTCCAAAATTTACAAGCAGCTCATGCAGCTCAATAACAAAAAAACAAACAACCCAATCCAAAAATGGGCAGAAGACCTAAATAGACATTTCTCCAAAGAAGATATACAGATTGCCAACAAACACATGAAAGGATGCTCAACATCATTAATCATTAGAGAAATGCAAATCAAAACTACAATGAGATATCATCTCACACCAGTCAGAATGGCCATCATCAAAAAATCTACAAACAATAAATGCTGAAGAGGATGTGGAGAAAAGGGAACATTCTTGCACTGTTGGTGGGAATGTAGATTGATACAGCCACTATGGAGAACAGTATGGGGGTTCCTTACAGAACTAAAAATAGAATTACCATACGACCCAGAAATCCCACTACTGGGCATATACCCTGAGAAAACCATAATTCAAAAAGGGTCATGTACCAAAATGTTCATTGCAGCTCTATTTACAATAGCCAGGACATGGAAGCAACCTAAGTGTCCATCATCGGATGAATGGATAAAGAAGATGTGGCACATATATACAATGGAATATTACTCAGCCATAAAAAGAAACGAAATTAAGTTATTTGTAGTGAGGTGGATGGACCTACAGTCTGTCATATAGAGTGAAATAAGTCAGAAAGAGAAAACAAATACCGTATGCTAACACATATATATGGAATCTAAGAAAAAAAAAAAAGGTCTTGAAGAACCTAGGGGTAAGACGGGAATAAAGACACAGACCTACTAGCAAATGGACTTGAGGATACGGGGAGGGGAATGGTAAGCTATGACAAAGTGAGCGAGTGGCATGGACATATATACACTACCAAATGTAAAATAGATAGCTAGTGGGAAGCAGCCGCATAGCACAGGGAGATCAGCTCGCTGGTTTGTGACCACCTAGAGGGGTGGGATAGGGAGGGTGGGAGGGAGGGAGATGCAAGAGGGAAGAGATATGGGAACATATGTATATGTATAACTGATTCACTTTGTTATAAAGCAGAAACTAACACACCATTGTAAAGCAATTATACTCCAATAAAGATGTTTAAAAAAATGTTATAAAAGTAGCGCCGGGCTTCCCTGGTGGCGCAGTGGTTGAGAGTCCGCCTGCCGATGCAGGGGACACGGGTTCGTGCCCCGGTCCGGGAGGATCCCACATGCCGCGGAGCGGCTGGACCCGTGAGCCATGGCCGCTGAGCCTGTGCGTCCGGAGCCTGTGCTCCGCAGCGGGAGAGGCCACAACAGTGAGAGGCCCGCGTACCGAAAAAAAAAAAAAAAAAAAAAAAGTAGCGCCAAGGGCTTAAATTATCTTATGATTTCAGATCGACTGTGACCACTAAAAGAAAGTAGAATATTTTAGGGGACTATATCCAACTTCTGAGTTTAACTTCAAAGAGGTCGACCATTAATCAGTCATTATACCAGATTGAACAGTCTGTGGGACTGACCACGGATGACATTTATTTTTTATGTTCAGTGACCCTTTTGGTTCTCTAAGAGTTAGTGGGAAAAAAATCAGTTGCATAACCCTGGCATTAGGGCATTTATAGTTTCTTACAGCCTTCCAACAACTGTGTTACATTTTAATTATGAGTATTCTGGTCTTGAGAAAGGACAAAAGCAGACTTTGTTCCTTCCACAATTTCCAAAGTTGTTGCTCCTTTTAGCAGTTAAATCTTCTCTCTTTCTACATGAAACATGCTTAAAGGACGAGCTATCCCCCCTTTTTAATAGCTGCAAATATGCAAAGATAGCCTCTTACATACAATGTACAAATCACAGTGTATTTCTCAGGGTTCATTACTTTCACCTCATATAAACATACCACCAAACATCTTAACACACAGCATGCAACACTTAAATTACCGTCTCATATGCTTCTGCAAAATTCATTACATCCTCACGAAAAACTTCTATGGATTCTAGTAGACTACTTTTAAACTTTAGCTGCACATGAACTAGTTCATCTTGTACAGAAACCTGGAATAAAAAAGAATATTCAATGTGAGAGTGAAAGTAATGTATTTAAATGAAAACTACAATTTTACTCCAGCAAGTTTGTTATCTCAAAGATGTACTGTATGAACAAGGATGTCTCTGCAATGTTATTTGTTAAAAAAAAAAGAAAAACACAGAAATAAACAATCCAAATGCACCATCAAGAGACTCAGATCATTCTAGTTCATGACCCAAGAGGCAAAGCTATCTAACTGCAGTTAGGAAAACATTTTCTGGCTGACCCAGTTCCGGCCAAGGAAACAGTTACTTCTGTGCGCCCAGTCTGAGTCACATGCTGTCTCTGGGACCAGGCCACAGCCTGGGATTAACAATTTCTAGTAGGGAGCAGTTCCCTCTAAGAAAATGATATTACTCTTGGTTTAAAAAAATAGCAAATATGTCTTCCACAATGGTCTTCAAAGCTTCTGCTTAAACCTGCATTCCTAATAGTTAGCACTTAACTCATGTTTTCTCTCTGCCAGGCTCTTTACATATGTTAACTCATTTAATGCTCACAACCATCCTGCGTGGTAAATACTAATATTATACCCATTTTACAAGTGAGAAAACCGAGGCCCACAGAGACTAACTTCCTCAACGTCCTAGCACCAGTATGAGACAAGGTCAAGATTCAAAGCCTGGCAGTGTGGTTCCAGGGCTCTTGCTCTTAACTGCTCTCAACAATAGCATCTTTCTGGGTTGGCACATATACTGCTTTAAGCTTAATAATGGTGACTGTAGTAAAGACTGGGTCAGTAGGTTTAACACTTACAGAGAAATGGCAGAAAAACCCAAGTGAATCTGTTAAATTGAACAATAATAGAAAACTGGGCTTCACTAAATCTCAACAGAGGGCTCCCCATTTCCTTGCTAAGACTCACTGTCTAGACTAACCAGCAAGCACTTTTCAAATTAAGTGATTAGTCAATAGTGAACTTAAATAGAAATAAGCACTGAAAAAGTATTTTATGTACATCATCTCAAGCCTCATAACTGCATTTTTAAAAGCTTCTAAAATATTCCTAAAGGGCCACATGAAGAAACTGAGAAACAAAGGTTATTAACTTGCATAAGATCACCCAACTGGCTGGTGGCAGAGCCAGAATCATAAGTCATGACCCCAAATTCAGCTCTGTGTCCTTGCTACTGTGCCTTGCTTCAATCTCAGTGACAAATCTTTCCATAAACAGGAAATTTTAAGCCAACATTAATTAATTAATATTCAATAAAAATTTTTAGTATAATTAAAGAATCTGGACCCTCCCTTGGGGTTCACTTTTTTTTTTTTTTTTGCGGTAGGCGGGCCTCTCACTGTTGTGGCCTCTCCCGTTGCGGAGCACAGGCTCCGGACGCGCAGGCTCAGCGGCCATGGCTCACTGGCACAGCCACTCTGCGGCATGTGGGATCTTCCCGGACCGGGGCACGAACCCGTGTCCCCTGCACCGGCAGGCGGACTCTCAACCACTGCGCCACCAGGGAAGCCCCTTCGGGTTCACCTTTAATGGCTAAATATTTACCAACTTCAAAAATGCTTAGAGAGATTTATAGCTATAAACGCCAACATTAAAAGAAAAAGACCTCAAATCAGTAACCTAACCATCCACCTTAACAAACTAGACAAAGAAAAACAAACTAAACCCAAAGCAAGCAAAAGGAAGAAAATAATTTAAAAAGAGCACAAATAAATGATAAAGAGAATAAAAAAAATAGAGAAAATCAACAAACTAAAAGTTTCTTCCTTGAAAAGAGCAACAGAAGTGACAAAACTTTACCTAGTCTAACCTAGAATAAAGGAGAAAGGACTCAAATTACTAAAATTAGGAGAGAAAGAAGGGACATCACTACTTACTTTACAGAAATAAAAAGGATTATAAAGACACAATCAACAGAGTAAACAGGCACCCTATAGAATGGGAGAAAATATTTGCTAATCATATATCTGATAAGAAGCTAATATCCAGAATATATAAAGAACTTCCACCACCCAACAACAACAAACAACCCAACTTAAAACTAGGCAAGAGGGCTTCCCTGGTGGCACAGTAGTTGGGAATCTGCCTGCCGATGCGGGGGACACAGGTTCGTGCCCTGGTCCAAGGGGATCCCACGTGCCGCGGAGCGGCTGGGCCTGTGAGCCATGGCCGCTGGGCCTGCGCGTCTGGAGCCTGTGCTCCACAGCGGGAGAGGCCACAGCGGTGAGAGGTCTGCGTACCGCAAAAAAACAAAAAAACTAGGCAAGATATACAAATGGCCAACAAGCATATGAAAAGATGCTCAACATCACTTTTCATTAGGGAAATGCAAATCAAAACCACAATGAGATACCACCTCACCCATTAGGATGCCTACTATCAAGGACACAGAAAATAACAAGTGTTGGTGAGCCTGTGGAGAAATTGGAACCCTTGCGCACTGTTGCTGGGAATGTAAAATGGTGCAGCTGCTATGGAACACCGTATGGCAGTTCTAAAAAACTGAAAATAGAATTACTATATGATCCATCAATTCTATTCCTGGGTGTGTCCAAAAGAACTGAAAGCAGGTCTCCAAGAGATATCTGTACACCCATGTCCATAGTAGCATTATTCACAACAGCCAAAGGGTGGGAGAAACACAAGTGCCCACTGATGGATGAATGAATAAACAAAATGTGGTATATGCTGCATATGAGGGAATATTATGCAGCATTGTAAAGGAAGGAAATTCTGACATATGCTACAACATGGATGAATCTTGAGGACATTACGCTAACTGAAATAAGTCAGTTACATAAAGAAAAATACTGTATGATTTCACTTATATGAGGAAACTGAAGGAGTCAAATTCATAAAGACAAAGTAGAACGGTAGTTTCCAGGAACTGGGGAAAGAGTGAAATGGGGAATTGTTGTTTAATGGGTAGATTCAGCTTTGCAATATGAAAACGTTCTGGAGATTGGATGCACAACCATGTGAACACACTTAACACTACTGAACTCCACACTTAAAAATGATTAAGATGGTAAGTTTTAGGTTATGTGTATTTTACCACAATTTTTTTAACCTTAGTATAACGCTACTATAATCAAGACTGGCATAGGGGTAGACATATGGATCAACAGAATAGAATTGAGAGTCCAGATATAAACCCTTAGATTTATGGTTAACTGATTTTCTCCAGGGTGCCAAGACAATTCATTGGTGAAAGGATAGTCTTTACAACAAACGGCACTGAGACATCAGGATATCCACATGCTTTTACATGATGTTGGACCCCTAATTCACACCATATACAAAAATCAACTCAAAATGTATCAAAGACCTAAATGTAAGGGTAAAATTATAAAACTCTCATAAGAAAACACAGTAGTGACTCTTCGTGACCCTGGATTAGGCAATGGTTTCCTATATACAATACCAAAACACAAACAACGAAAGAAAAAATAGACAAATTGGACTTCATCAAAATTTGAAATTTTTGTACTTCAAAGGACACCATCAAGAAAGTGAAAAAACCCAACAAATGAGAGAAAATGTTTGCAAATCCTTTGATTAAGGGACTTACATCCAGAATATATAAAGAACTCTTACAACTCAAAGAGACAACCCAATTTAAAACACAAGAAAAGGATTTAAATTCACCTTTCTTCAAAGAAGATATACAAATGGCCGGTAAGTACATGTAAAGATGCTAAGAATTATTGGACATTAGGAAAATGAAGTACTGGTACGTGAGACAATATGGATAAACCTTGACAACATTACTGTAAGTGAAAGAAGCCAGTCACAAAAGACTACATATTATATGATTCTATCTATATTAAGTGTCCAGAAAAGGCAAATCCATAGAGACAAAAAAGTAGTGGTTGCCAGGGGCTGGGGTAAGGAGGAAAATGAAGAGTGATTACTAATGGGTATGGAGTTGCTTTTGGGGTGAAGAAAATATTCTAAAATTAGATAATGATGGTTGTCATGCAACTCTGTGCATATATTAACAATCACAGAATTGTATACTTTGAAATGGTGAATGCTATAGTACGTGGATTATATCTCAATAAAGCTTTTAAGATAATATATACTAAGCTTTTTAAAGGTTTGAAATGTATTTTTTTCTGGAGATAGTGACTTAATAAAAAAGTAAGAATTGGGACTTCCCTGGTGGTCCAGTGGTAAAGAACCGCCTTCCAATGCAGGGGACGCGGGTTCGATCCCTGGTCAGGGAACTAAGATCCCACATGCTGCGGGGCAACCAAGTCCACACACCACAACTACTCAGCTCGCCCGCCTCAGCAAGAGAGCCTGCATGCCGCAAACTACAGAGCTCACATGCTCTGGAGCCCACATGCCACAACTAGAGAAGAGAAAACCCACACGCACGCCACAACTAGAGAGAAGCCCATGTGCCACAGTAAAGAGCCAGTGTACCGTAACTAAGACCCAACACAGCAATAAAAAAAAAAAAGTAAGAATTAAATTTGTACTTACAGCTTTACTCTGCAATTTGTTGAAAGAATATCTCAAGGTATCAACTGCTTCTGATTCTTCTTTGGTTACTTCAACTTCAAATCTGTTTAAAATAGCATAGGCTTCCTGTGGGGTGGGGGTAGAGTTCAGAAACATCACAAGGAATATAATTGCCAAATGACTTAGATGCCTTCTAAAGACACATTCCTATGTCTTCAAAGACTAGAAGAATGGGTCCCAAAATTAAACGTGTATAAAAAGGTCCTTTAGATTATCACTGGCATCAGATATTGACTCTAGATCCCAGGCCCTGAAATCTGAATTTAATAAGCACCAAGGTGATTCTGGTGGAGAGTAGGCAAATCGCTTTGAGATACTATCCTCGGAAAAACTCCCTGGAATAATTTTCTGCCTCTCTCCTCCTTGATCTTGTGACAACACCGTGCAAAATGTTTCCTCATACTCTATTAAGATATGGGTTGGCTATATAAGGAATGGAATGAAATGACGATGTGGGAGATATTCTGAAGAACAGAAACTAATGAACAAACAAAACAAAAACAAATTCATAGATACAGAGAACAGACTGGTGGGTAACTAGAGAGGAAGGAGGTTGGAGGACGGTGAAATGGGTGAAGGGGGTCAACTGTATGGTGACAGGTGGTGACAAGACTTACAGTGGTGATCACTTTATAGTGCATACAAACATTGAATTACAATGTTGCACACCTGAAATCTGTATAATGTTATATACCAATTTTGCCTAAATTTTTTAAAGTGATGAGCTGGCAACTGGCTTTACCAAAAGAATTTATGCTGAAAAACTGAGCTTCGGCAGTCAGGAAAAAATGATATGATAATTTGTTAAATCTTGAGAAGCGAGTGGTCAGCATTCAAAATATCCAAATACTAAGATTTAAAGAAGTAGTAAAGGTATGAATTTCATTAGCTCCCAAAGTGTATAAACTCTAAATGGGTTCAAGAAAGCAATGCTCAGTCGTGAACACTGGGTACCAAAAGGAGGCAGGGGGAGTGCCAATTCCCCAGGTTTGCAGGCAATAAGGGAGTGCACTGTCCACAGAGAATTTAAAAAACAGTAATAAAATGAACTGAGTCTGATTTTTATTATCACCATGAGCCAGAAATTCTAAACATTAGTCATAAGTACCTGTGAGAGACAGAATAACAGCCTCCCCAATGTTATCCACACCCTAATCTCCAGAATCTGTGAATATGTCACCTTATGTGGCAAAAGGGACTTTGCAGATGTGATTAGTAAAAATATTTGAGATGGGGAGATTATCCTGTATTAGCCATGTGGGCCCAATGTAATCACAGAGGTCCATTTAAGGGAAAGAGGGAGGCAGGAGATTCAGAGTTAGAGATGTGATGACAGCAGCAGGGGTAGGAGTGATGGCACTGCTGGAAGGGAGCCAGGAGCCACCAAGGAATGCAAGCAGCCTCTAGAAGCTGGACAAAGCAAGGAAAGGGTTCTTCCCTAGAGCCCCTGCTGACATGTTGATTGTAGCCCCATAAGACCCATTTTCATACTTCTGACCTCTACAACTATAAAACAATTTGTTTTAAGCCATTAAGTTTATGGTAATTTGTTATAGGAGCAATAGGAACTAAAACAGTACTCTCCCCTAAAAACATCTCTTATTGATATAAATTCCAACAATTTACTATTGAGCCTAATTGGACCACTCCCACCATCTGTCCATGGTATGCCGCTGGTCATAGGTGAGACACATAACTGGTTTCTAAGAAAAGCCAAAGATATTTGGGGAACTTGTCTAACATGTCAGGACTGAAGTGAGAGAATACAACCATTCTTTTCTGTAAAATGTAAGTGCCAGCATAAAAAAATGAACAGTGTCTAGACCAGTACAGCATTATGAATATATTAATATTCCTTCGTATATTGTTCACTGTTGATAATTGTCAGTCCCTCTAAGGACATCAACATCAGAGAGGAAAAATAGGCAGACTGTGCCATAAAACAGATGAAGAAATCAACTTTTTAGTGTTTCTCTATTTTTAAAAAAAAAAATACCATTTCAAGAAAGAAAAATGCAATCATTTCTTACTTCAATTGGTCCCAAAGTCATGTCCATTTGAATTTCATTATCACGGATACAAGACAAGGCTTCCATTGCAAACCTGACATCATCTAAATCACGAATAGGTCTAGATAACTTTTTCAAGTATTCATTGATAAATGCTATCATGTCTGACATTTTCTTTTTGTATTCTTCATTCAGATACCGACAGAGTAGCAACTTCCATGCCTTAGCCTCAACTGATAAGGCCAATTTCATTGGCTCTGGTGAAGACAAGAAAAGGTCAAAATGAAATACAACTGACATTCTGAAACAATTCACTTCATGTGTAATCTGAGCATCTATAACTGCACTGTCCATTTGATGGCCACTAGCTACACAGAGCACTTGAAATGTAGTTAGTCTGTAGTTCGTCTGAATTAAATGTTCTGTACGGATTTTGAAGACTTAATTCCTATCCTGGTGGAGTATATTAAGCCATTCATGAGAAGGACACTGACGTCTATGGAGAAGAATTTTGGAAATTAGTTCTAGCACTATCCAATGTGAACCTTGCTCTGTTTCTGGCCATCCCATTAGAAGCCTTCACTCATTTCCCCAATTTCCTCTAGGTAACCCCTATATGAGACCAGCAGCCTACACTGTTGAGAACACTGTGCCTGTCTAATACAGCTCTCCCTCACTACAGTTAGCAGTAGGGTCAGCTTGGGCTTTTGATTTCAGACATTAAGTGGTTGTCTCATAATCCTCTGATACTCTAACCCCAACTGGACTAACTTCTCAGGAGACCTCAAACTGTTTTGACTCTTATCCCATGTACACAATCCCCTCCTCACGGTAACCTGTAGTTCCCCCTGTAGTTTTAGTTGTTTGAGTGCCAATTTAGTATCAAGTATATTACGTCACTTTGGTGTAATATTATATATACATAATATATGATAATATATAATATATATAGCATATATATGAACAATATTGGTGGTCCAGAAATACTTAATATTTATAATATTGTACCAAGGTAGCTTAATAACTGCTTTCTAAATGAAGTAACATTTCATGTGAAAATACAGACACTTTACATAATATTTATAAAATACCTGTATGCAATTCAAGTGCTCCTACAACTATAATAGGCTTCAACTCATCAATCTCCTGCTCAAAAGTAGCATAGCGTAGAATTTCGGATCTGATTTCGGTCAGAGAGGGGTTGTTAGCCAAAAACTCCTGTAGCAAGGAAAGAATCAACATTTTCTTCGGCTTTTTGACAATGTAAATCTTACGCCTCTAATAGTTGAATTAGAAAACTGCATCTGCTTATATATTTTTCCTCTTGTATGTGCTATCAGGCCAGTGGCTCGGTAGAGAAAGGGATGAACAGTTAGCACTGAAAGAGGAAGCTATGTGAGGGAATTTCACATTTCTGAATGGTTATTCAGAGTTCTAAAGTTTCCTTGAGTCTCCAACCAAACATACAGCTGAGCCTACGTAAGCTGGACACATCCTTGAATACCCGACCTCTGGGCATGTCTGGAACATAATTAGTACTCAGCTGTTTAACCAAATTAAACAAAATCTGCCTGAACCTCATTATTATCAACTGCCACAGTGTCAGTGTGAGAATTACGCAAGACATGATGTGTTAGGTGTGTGGCATTTACAGGTTCTCAGCCTCCGTTCTTGAGTTCTCATCATTACCACTGATGTTTTCTTGGTCCTCCCACAGGAGTTAGAGAAAAACAAATACCATACGCTAACACATATATATGGAATCTAAAAAAAAAAAAACTTCTGATGAACCTAGGGGCAGGACAGGAATAAAGACACAGACATAGAGAACAGACTTGAGGACACGGGGAGGGGGAAGGGTAAGCTGGGACGAAGTGAGAGAGTGGCATGGACATATATACACTACCAAATGTAAAATAGATAGCTAGTGGGAAGCAGCCACATAGCACAGGGAGATCAGCTCGGTGCTTTGTGACCACCTAGAAGGGTGGGATTAGGGAGGGTGGGAGGGAGATGCAATAGGGAGGGGATATGGGGATATATGTATACATATAGCTGATTCACTTTGTTATACAGCAGAAACTAACACAACATTGTAGTGCAATTATACTCCAATAAAGGTGTTAAAAAAAAAACCAAACTGCATCACAAGTAGCAGAAACATACCTTCACTTTCACGTCTCGGTCCTCTGTCCAGAGCGTCTTGTAATTTTCAAAGTCCTGCAGGGCCTCATGAGCCACCTTTCTGAGAGAATTCACAGAGGAAGAAAGGAGGAGGACCAGCTTGGAAACATCTTTGTGCTCTGCCACACCTGGATAAAAATTCTTCAGCTTCCGTGTGGGGATAATTTCTTCAAAAGATTCTGAAAACAGACATTTTTATCCTATAGATAACTCCTATATTCAACTTTAAATACTATCAATTGTAACATTTATAGACTTTTTAAACTTTATTTTCTTAAAGACCCCCCCCATCCCGTTCCAAGTAATTAACAGCTATTCTCTCGCTAGCTTCACTTATTCTTATTAAACTACTGTGTCAGATTTTGAGGTCTAGGTTTCTTTAAAGTGGGGAAACTGTTATTCAGAGAAGAGAACTGAAAGACACCGATTAACCACTCCCCCCAAAACGAAACGTCCTCCAAGGAAAGATCAGAAGAGTTGAAATTGCTACCCTACAGAACAGGCTTGTGGTTAAAGGAGAGCCACTACGTTTACTACCCAAATGACCTTAAGCCAATTATTTAATCTTCATGGAAATACTTGTGAGGATTAAATGAGACAACATATGCTTGTCTTCAACTCAGCATCTGGTATATAAAGATCACACAACCACCATGATAAACATCTCTTGCTGAAACCTAGTCATGTCACAGCCTTGACTGAAACTCTCAAGTTTTCTCCATCAAGCAGAGACCATACGGATACTTTTGTTTGGCCCAAACAGTTCCTTACTTTTTTAAAGCAGTTGTTAACAATTAAAAAATCATGAGATTTCATGAACAATTCCAGATTGCAGGTATTCCTGCATGGCAACAGTTAGCTGAAGTATCTATAAATGATACTTGGGGTGGTGTGGAAGAAAAGCGGAGATGTTGATCAAAGGGTACAAACTTTCACTAATATGATGACTAAATTCTGGAAACATAATGTGTAGTATGGTGATTATAGTTAACAATAATGTATACTTGAAATTTGCTAAGAGAGTAGATCTCAAGTGTTCTCACCACACACACAAAAAATGGTTAACTATGGGAGGTGATGAATATGTTATTTACTTTGTGGTAACCACGTCACAAAGGTATACATATATCAGAACATCATGTATATGTATAACTTTTGTCAAAAATAAAGAAATAAAAATGTTAATGTGGCAGAACAGCAAAAAAGAAAAAAAGAATTTGGCTTTCTTTTTTTTTTTTAAATATTTATTTATTAACTTTTGGCTGCACTGGGTCTTCGTTGCTGTGCACAGGCCTTCTCTAGTTGTGGGAATGGGGGCTACTCTTCACTGGGGTGCGCAGGCCTCTCATTGCGGTGGCTTCTCCCGTTGCAGAGCACGGGCTCCAGGCACGCGGGCTTCAGCAGTTGTGGCACGTGGACTCAGTAGTTGTGGCTCGCGGGCTCTAGAGCGCAGGCTCAGCAGTTGTGGCGCACGGGCTCAGTGGCTCCGCGGCCTGTGGGATCTTCCCGGACCAGGGCTCGAACCCGTGTCCCCTGCATTGGCAGGCGGATTCCCAACCACTGCGCCACCAGGGAAGCCCAGAATTTGGCTTTCTATACAAGAAAGTATCCAAAAATGTCTATGCAATTTTGGGTCAGTGTCATATCACACTAATAATTATTTAAAGGAACAGTTTATATATATTTCAATGTACAAAGAACACATGACCCAGATTTTCTAAGCGCTATGTTCTAGCAAACTAAGTTTATCAGATCAAATACAATGCTGAAAATAGAATTAGTTCTAAGGTTTATTTTCATTTTTAACTTTGAATCTGAGACTACGGTAGTAGAACAGTGATAAATATACTTGTTCACCCATGATCAAAATCTGAAATGTCTGCATGCTATGTTTAAGATGGAAGATGGAGAACACTAGTTTTTTTTTAATGTAAAATTTAACCAATACACATATAAATATGAGTGTAAAAATATCTATAGGCTGTCATACCCAGGGAAGAATCAGAAGACCATTTACTAACTGTTATAGTTCTAAGACTCTATTCATCTGAGATTTGTTTTAACATTCTTACTGTCTTCCTTCTTCAACTGCTTTCCTGTGCTCGGATGGGTCCCATCAGTAGTGGTATGGGAGGGGCTGCTAATGACGGTCTTGATATGACGGGTCTGCTGTTGCCCCCAGTGAACCACTCCTCTGCTGACCTCCAGGGTTAACTGGATCATACGGTTAATGGCTTGTTGAATGTCATCCAAACTAGGAACCATTACCTGTGGAAAGAAGAAATAAGTTCCTGGTGCTGCCAACACATACAAATCCATCCCTCTGATTCTCACCACACCTGTTCCCCACTGAGCAGGGACAGCTCCACTGGCCCAGTGGAAGGCTGCTTCGAGGAGAGGGATGGTAGAGGAAGGTAGGCTGCAGACTTTACCGATCTTCAAGCTTTCCTATTCTACCAATTCCTGCAGGCAGAAAGGTCAAACATAGTACTTGTCATCCTTTCCCTGTGAGGGTGGCTGGCTGCAGCCAAATACTGTGGGCAGGTGCTGGATGTCCATGAAGCAGAGTAACGGAAGAAACTGTACTGCCAAGATTTTGACCTCAGTTCTTTGAAATGCACCAAAGAAGCTGTCCTCCAGGAGGCCAGACTGTGTAGATGTGGTGTCAGGTGAGCCATAGATTGTTCCTGCCTGGCCTTAACCCTTGGCTTGTCACAGAATGCACCTCAGTCATCCTGTATGGCTTGGTGTTCCAGATGCAAATAAGCAGCCGGAGGGGTGGTAGAGGAAAGTGCCCTAAGAAGGCACAAGGGACCCATGAACTCAGGGCACAGACTCTCTCTTTCTTTCTTTGTTTCTATTCTGCCATGGGTTGTCTTACAGTTGGGTGTTCAGTATAGGGATTTGGACTTCTGAGATGGCCTTATTTAGATAATTTAATGTCTGAAGTAAGAAAAACCAAGATGGTTTGTAGGGTACTTGCTAACTGATGGCCCAACAGACACTTAACTCTTACACCAACCTTTAATACACCATGAGCTCTGCAGAAGTAATTGTTACAACAGATATAAATGATACACTTTGATTTTTGTTAAGTACGGAGGTGAAGTCAAAAAGCACAGAGGACCAAGAGATTAAATAAAAGTTCAGTTCTAATGCTATACTTCTTAAATACATTACCAAAATACCACTGTCTTAACTTGAATATTTAATAATACTTACCACATTAGGAATCACAAGATGTACTTCAGATTTTAGAAAGGAAATAACATCTTCTGACCGCTTTCGTCCATAAGGGCTGTAATAAGATGGACATTTAGCTTATAAACCTTAACCTAAAATTTCATAAAGAGCTTGGCTATGCTACAAGTTTCAATCCTAAAAAAATAAAGACAATTTTCAAAATACTGAATTAATGAAGAGAATGTTATTTACAATGGAACCACAAATTTCATGAACTAGTTCATAAATTAAGAGCACTGAATGATTTACTATTCTTTGAAGTGAAAAACTAGTCTCCTACCATTTTCTAGTATTTTAACGTTGCTTTCTCTCAGTAAGTACCCACCTAATAATGTTTACCAAAAGCACTCCTTTTCCCAGCCCCAGAACAGATGCTGAAAATCACCAACAAAAAGCATATGCCTTCATATACTTTATTTTTTTGTGTGTACAAGATTAAACAGGAGGTTTCTAGTCAAAACCTTCCAAAAACTGCCTTTTTAAACAATATCAGTTATGCTCAGACAGAAGTACAGACACACAGACAGACACATGAGTGCAATTAATGAATGACACATATCAGCACTGCAAATTACTTTGGTTATCTCCCTCTGCCTGATCTCTGTCCCCATCCCAGACAAAATTATAATAAATGTAAACTTTCCATAGCAAGAAATGTTATCATTACTGAAAACTATACCTCCATTCATAACTACAAGCAGACCGGGGGAGAAAAAAATCACAAGAAACATAAAGCCTCCACATTCACAGTGGAGACCCAACTTTAGTATTCAGGGTCAATGGTTCCCAGATAAACATATTATTGCAAGGAACTCTTTGAACTAAAAGCAAGCAAGCAAAGAAACAACAGAAAAAACCTCTAATTCATAGTCTCACTGTGAAATCAAGATGTAGCAATAAAACAAGTGTAGACTATGTTTGAAAGGGTACACCTGAGAACAAGAGTTCATAAAGTATAATCAAACAGCTGAACTAACAGAAGCGGTGGACAGCGCAGCCGATCCTTTGGTGACTTATTTGACAAACTAGAGGATTAGCTTAAGGAATTCTCCAAGCTTTCGGATGCAAAATACAAGAGAAAGAAATTACTTAAGGAAAAGGTAAGTGAAATAATAAAGAAAAGATAAGTAATGTTTATCGAATGCTTAGTGTATGACAGGCGCTTTTCCAAGCACTTTCCATGAATCAACACCTTTCATGCTCATGTTAACTCTTGATGTGGATCCCATGATTATTATTTCCATTTTGTAGATGAGGAAACCAAGACACAGAGAGTTTAAGTAACTTAACAGTGGGTCGCTCAGCTCAGAGACGCTCTACTACCTAGATCCAACGTGGGAACCCTACATAAAATAAATTTAAGCATAGCCCTTCTCAAATCTTAAGATAGACTTGTTTTTTTCACCTTGAAATGATTCTCTGTGTGCCTGATAGGATTAATGGGGGAAAAATGACTCACAGCTAAACACATAATTTGTTAATTTCCAGAATAAAGGAGGAAATCCTGTAAACAGCAAGAAACAGTTTGTTACTTAGAAAAGAAAATCAGATTAGCAGCAAAACCCGCCTCTGAAATGGAAACAAAAGAAGCCAGTGATTGTGCTTTTGTGAGTGGCATTTAGCTACAAATAACGGTTCTGTCTTGACTCGTGAATGATAACACCTTTTATCTGGATGTTCTCTGTCTGCATCCCACCTGAGGAAAAAATCAAATTGGGTTTGCATTTCAGTTGAGGCAAGATATAGTAATAATATCCTTCATTACTAAAAGAGATCTCTGCTGTTTATGTGGATGGAGTGTGCAGGGCTTGCCCAGATGAAGGTTGGCAAGCCAAGTGCCACAAATAAAAATGCAAAAGGAAGCATTAAAAAAAAAAAAAAAAGAAGAAGCCAGTGAAATAGTATTTGTGGAGTGTGAGAGAAAGTGTTGTGATCCAAGTTGACCTACTAGCCTTCATGGGTGAGGGTAAGAGAAAGACGTTTTAGACAAGGGGGGATTCGGCAATATTATACTCATGTATACCTCTTCAAAACTCTCATCAGTACTGTTGTAAATTAACATGGCATAGTGAGTTCAGACTTCAAAAATGCCTCTTTGTGCCAAACACATCACAATCACGGATAGACTCTGAAGGACTTGAGAATGCTCGAACACAAGATTAGGATCTCCACAAATCAGGAAACGCATCAGAAACACACAACAGTCTGGCCAGGGCTCTGGTCAGGAAATAGGCAGTGAGAGTGGGAGGCTGGCCCCTGTGGACTCTGAGGGACTGAAGTAGTCCGTGTTAGAGGGGACTCATCCAGGCTTGCTACCCGAAGCCAGACATTGAAGTGATGTTCCCCTACTTGTAAAGAGAGACAAAACAACAACAAGATAAAGTTTGTCAACCTACTGCCTGCAGCTGCAGCTTTTCCAAAAGATGCGGGCCTGGGGTGAAAGAAGCAAGTCCACAGCATGCCCAAGAAGCCACTAAGCCGGCTCACTTCTGTGCTCCCTGCTTAAACCTGCCATTTCCCAGCATCTCTTCAGGGGATATGTAACTGTGAACAAATAGGACCCAGTTCTGCACTTAAGGTACCAAGAGTCATGTGGAGGCAAAAGTGAAACTCCTAGATAGGGAGGGAAGGAGAGAGAAACACACAAAAACAAAAAAAACTTCTCACTCAAGGAGAGTCTACGAACTAAAATCCCAATATGCATGCATAAGTCTAACAGTAAGAAAGAGGACTAAAGATATCAATAATTGAAACAAAAACTCACTCCAGACAGAGTTCAATGTATAGAAGTATGACAAACTCTAAAATAAATATATTGAGAATGTTCAAAGAGATAAATGAAAGCAATCTTCCAAAAAATAATAAATTGCTAAACTAAAAAGGCAGGAATGATACAGTATCTGGAGGATAAGGAAAAAAGTACTAACTGAAATATTTAAGATGCAGTAGATGAGATCGCCTTTAGGCTAGATACAGAGATACTTGCCCATAACATAACCCAGAAAGGCAAAAAGACAAAAATATATGACAGACTAGTTAGGAGACAGGAAAGAGAGACTGAGATGCTGCAACGTCTGAGACGGTCACGTGTCCATGGTGCCCAGGACAGTTCTGGTTTAAGTCCATCCTAACACTTCATCTGGACAGTGCTTCTTCACTCAAAAGAGTGTCCTAGATGGAACAATTACGTGATCAACTTACTCAACATTCAACTACAGGAGTTCCATAATAAGAGGATGTCTCAGAAGCAATAACTGAAAAAGGAAATTGCTGACGATTTTCCAGGATTAAGGAACCCTATAAGCCCTCAAATAGAAAGTGTACTCTGAGAACAAAGCATGATTAAATAAAGACAAATCTACACCAGGAAAGGAAGCTACAGAACATCAAGGATAAAATACAATTTTTAGTTAGACTCACTGCAGACTTCTCATCAACAAGAATACAGGTCAGGAAAACACTGAAGAAATACTCTGAAAGTGCTGAGAGACAAACAAAAGTTTTTTATCCAGACAAATCATTTCAGACTTAAAATGAAGAATAACAGAATTTACACCTCACACTCCCTGAGAAACCAGGGGTATAAAATAAATACACAAGAACCTGGAGACTTTAATAAAATATACCAGTAAATAAATTATTTTTGAGTGCTCAAAAAAAGGTAAAAAAGTAAAACAGCAAACAACAATGATGGGGAGACCTTCAAGATGGTGGAGGAGTAAGTCGTGGAGATTTACCTTCCTCCCCACAAATACATCTACCTGTGGAACAACTCCTACAGAACACCTACAGAATGCTGATAGAAGACCTCAGACTTCCCAAAAGGCAAGAAACTCCCTACGTACCTGGGAAGGGCAAAAAAAAAAAGGAAAAACAGAGACAAAAGAATAGGGACAGGACCTGCACCACTGGGAGGGAGCTGTGAAGGGGGAAAAGTTTCCACACACTAGGAAGCTCCTTCACTGGCAGAGACGGGGGGTGGCAGGGGGGAAGCTTCAGAGCCACGGAGGAGAGCGTAGCAACAGGGGTGCAGAGGGCAAAGTGGAGAGATTCCCGCACAGAGGATTGGTGCCAACCAGCACTCACCAGCCCAAGAGGCTTGTCTGCTCACCCGCCAGGGCGAATGGGGGCTCGGAGCTGAGGCTCGGGCTTCGGAGGTCAGACCCCAGGGAGAGGACTGGGGTTGGCTGTATGAACACAGCCTGAAGGGGGCTAGTGTGCCACAGCTAGCCGGGAGGCAGTCCGGGAAAAAGTCTGGAACTGCCTAAGACGCAAGAGACCATTGTTTCAGGGTGCACAAGGAAAGGGGATTCAGAGCACCACCTAAACGAGCTCCAGAGACAGGCTAAAGCCGCGGCTATCAGCGCAGACCCCAGAGACAAGCATGAAACGCTAACACTGCTGCTGCAGCCACCAAGAATCCTATGTGCAAGCACAGGTCACTACCCACACACCCCTCCACTCCACAGAAGCCTGCACAGCCCGCCATTGCCAGGGTCCCTTGATCCAGGGACAACTTCCTCAGGAGAACACATGATGCCTCAGGCTGCTGCAGCATCGCGCTGCCCTCTGCCTCCACAAGCTCACGCCACGTTCCCATTATAATTACCATACCCCTCCTTCTCCCCGGCCTGCGTGAGCCAGAGCCCCCTAATCAGCTGCTACTTTAACCCCGTCCTGTCTGGGTGGGAACAGATGCCAGAGGGCGACCTACACGCAGAGGCGGGGCCAAAACCAAAGCTGAACCCCGGGAGCTCTGAGAACAAAGAAGAGAAAGGGAAATCTCTCCCAGCAGACTCAGGAGCAGCGGATTAAATCCCCACAATCAACGTGATGTACCCTGTGTCTCTGGAATACCTGAACAGACAACAAATCATCACAAAATTGAGGCAGTGGACTTTGGGAGCAACTGTAGACTTGGGGTTTGCTGTCTGTGACTGATTTCTTTCTGACTTTTATGTTTATCTTAGAATAGTTTTTAGTGCTGTTATCATTGGTGGATTTGTTTATTGTTTCTTTGCTCTCTTCTTTTTTATTATTATTACTTTAAAATTTTTCTTATTCTAATTATTTTTTTATTTATTATGTTTTTTTCTTTCTCCCTTTTCTTCTGAGCCATGTGGCTGAGAGGGTCTTGGTGCTCAGGCCTGGTGGCAGGCCTGAGCTTCTGAGGTGGGAGAGCCAAGTGCAGGACATGAGAGCACCAGAGACCTACCAGTCCCATGTAATATCAATTGGCAAGAGCTCTCCCAGAGATCTCTGTCTCAACGCTAAAAACCAGCTCCAGCCAACAGCCAGCAAGCTCCAGTGTTGGACACCCCATGCCAAACAACTAGCAAGACAGGAACAAAACCATACCCATTCGCAAAGAGGCTGCCTAAAATCATGCTAAGTTCACAGTCACCCCAAAACACACCACCGGACGTGGCCCTGCCCTCCAGAAAGACAAGATCCAGGCACAGCCACCAGAATACAGGCACCAGTCCCCTCCACCAGGAAGCCTACACAAGCCACTGAACCAACCTTACCCACTGGGGGCAGACACCAAAAACAACGGGAACTATGAACCTGCAGCCTGCGAAAAGAAGACCCCAAACACAGTAAGTTAAACAAAATGAGAAGACAGAGAAATATGCATCAGATGAAGGAGCAAGGTAAAAACCCACCAGACCAAACAAATGAAGAGGAAACAGGCAGTCTACCTGAAAAAGAATTCAGAGTAATGATATAAAGATGAACCAAAATCTTGGAAATAGAATGGAGAAAATACAAGAAATGTTTAACAAGGACCTAGAAGAACTAAAGAGCAAAGAAACAATGATGAACAACACAATAAATGAAATTAAAAATTCTCTAGAAGGAATCAACAGCAGAATAACTGAGGCAGAAGAATGGATAAGGGACCTGGAAGATAAAATAGTGGAAATAGCTACTGCAGAGCAGAATAAAGAAACAAGAATGAAAAGAACTCAGGACAGTCTCAGAGACCACTGGGACAACATTAAACACATGATCATTCGAATTATGGGGTCCCAGAAAAAGAGGAGAAAAAGAAAGGGTCTGAGGAAATATTTGAAGAGATTACAGTTGAAAACTTCCCTAATATGGGAAAGGAAATAGTCAATCAAGTCCAGGAAGTGCAGAGAGTCCCATACAGGATAAATCCAAGGGGAAACACACCGAGACACATATTAATCAAACTATCAAAAATTAAATACAAAGAAACAATATTAAAAGCAGCAGTGGAAAAACAACAAATAACACACAAGGGAATCCCCCCATAAGGTTAACAGCTGATCTTTCAGCAGAAACTGTGCAAGCCAGAAGGAGTGGTTGGACATAATTTAAAGTGATGAAGGAGAAAAACCTACAACCAAGATTACTCTACTCAGCAGGGATCTCATTCAGATTTGATGGAGAAATTAAAACCTTTACAGACAAGCAAAAGCTGAGAGAATTCAGCACCACAAAACCAGCTTTACAACAAATACTAAAGGAACTTCTCTAGGCAGGAAACACAAGAGAAGGAAAAGACCTACAATAACAAACCCAAAACAATTAAGAAAATGGGAATAGGAACATGCATATCGATAATTACCTTACAGGTAAATGGATTAAATGCTCCAATCAAAAGACACAGACTGGCTGAATGGATACAAAAACAAGACCCATATATATGCTGTCTACAAGAGACCCACTTCAGACCTAGGGACACACACTGACTGAAAGTGAAGAGATGGAAAAAGATATTTCATGCAAATGGAAATCAAAAGAAAGATGGAGTAGCAATTCTCATAACAGACAAAGTAGACTTTAAAGACTATTACAAGAGACAAAGAAGGACACTACATAATGATCAAGGGATCGATCCAAGAAGAAGATATAACAATTGTAAATATTTATGCACCCAACATAGGAGCACCTCAATACATAAGGCAAATGCTAAGAGCCATAAAAGGGGAAATCGACAGTAACACAATCATAGTAGGGGACTTTAACACCCCACTTTCAGCAAAGGACAGATCATCCAAAATGAAAATAAATAAGGAACCACCAGCTTTAAATGGCACATTAATCTTGAGAATGAAAAACGGAGCTGGAGGAATCAGGCTCCCTGACTTCAGACTATACTACAAAGCCACAGTAATCAAGACAGTATGGTACTGGCACAAAAACACAAATATAGATCAATGGAACAGGATAAATAGCCCAGAGATAAACCCACACACATATGGTCACCTTATCTTTGATAAAGGAGGCAAGAATATACAGTGAAGAAGACAGCCTCTTCAATAAGTGGTGCTGGGAAACTGGACAGCTACATGTAAAAGAATAAAATTAGAACACTTCCTAACACCATACACAACAATAAACTCAAAATGGATTAAAGACCTAAATGTAAGGGCCGACACTATAAAGCTCTTAAGAGGAAAACATAGGAAGAACACTCTTTGACATAAATCACAGCAAGATCCTTTTTGACCCATCTGCTAGAGAAATGGAAATAATAATAAAAAAAAAAGCAAATGGGACCTAATGAAACTTACAAAGGAAAGGAAACCATAAAGCAAAGGAAACCATAAACAAGACAAAAAGACAACCCTCAGAATGGGAGAAAATATTTGCTAATGAAGCAACTGACAAAGGATTAATCTCCAAAACATACAAGCAGCTCATGCAGCCCAATATCAAGAAAACAAACAACCCAATGGGCAGAAGACCTAAATAGACATTTCTCCAAAGAAGATATACAGATTGCCAACAAACACATGAAAGGATGCTCAACATCACTAATCATTAGAGAAATGCAAATCAAAACTACAATGAGGTATCACCTCACACCGGTCAGAATGGCCATCATCAAAAAATCTACAACAGTGAGAGGCCCGCGTACCGAAAAAAAAAAGAGAAATCTACAAACAATAAATGCTGGAGAGGGTGTGGAGAAAAGGGAACCCTCTTGCACTGTTGGTGGGAATGTAAATTGATACAGCCACTAAGAACAGTATGGAGGTTGCTTAAAAAACTAAAAATAGAACTACCATATGACCCAGCAATCCCACTACTGGGCATATACACTGAGAAAACCCCAATTCAAAAAGAGGCATGTACCACAATGTTCATTGCAGTACTGTTTACAATAGCCAAGACATGGAATCAACCTAAGTGTCCATCGACAGATGAATGGATAAAGAAGATGTGGCACATATATACAATGGAATATTACTCAGCCATAAAAAGAAACGAACTTGAGTTATTTGTAGTGAGGTGGATGGACCTAGAGTCTGTCATACAGAGTGAAGTAAGTCAGAAAGAGAAAAACAAATACCATATGCTAACACATATATATGGAATCTAAAAAAAAAAAACTTCTGATGAACCTAGGGGCAGGACAGGAATAAAGACGCAGAGATAGAGAACGGACTCGAGGACACAGGAAGGGGGAAGAGTAAGCTGGGATGAAGTGAGAGTAGCATTGACATATATACACTACCAAATGTAAAATAGATAGCTAGTGGAAAGCAGCTGCATAGCACAGGGAGATCAGCTCAGTGCTTTGTGACCACCTAGAAGGGTGGGATAGGGAGGGTAGGAGGGAGACGCAAGAGGGAGGGGATATGGGGATATATGTATATATATAACTGATTCACTTTGTGATACAGCAGAAAGTAACACAACATTGTAAAGCAATTATACTCCAATAAAGACGTTAAAATAAATAAATAAATAAAAGAATGAGAAAGTAGATAGACTTCATGCCGAGGCCCTTGTAGTTAGAAATGAGAAAACTGAAAAAACTATACACAGTACTTTTTAAAAAATATAGCCAAATATATGCATTCTAAATTTGAAGGTAACTACTGAGAGAACTTAAGTATAGGAAAGAGAATAAAAGGGGAAAGTTATCCATTCCAAAGATAACAGATAATAAATGAACCGAAGACAAAGGGTAGTAAGAAACCACAAAATAAAATGTCATAAATTAAGTGTAACTATATTAAAAAAAAATCACAAAAATGTAAGCAGATTAAACTCTTTAAAAGGCAGAAATAATCAGATTAAACAAAAATATCAGGTATAAGACTCATAGACATAGAGAACGGACTTGTGGTTGCCAAGGGCAAGGGAGGGAGGGGAAGGGATGGGCTGGGAGTTTGGGGCTGGTAGATGCACACTACTGCATTTAGAATGGATAAACAACAGGTCCTAATGCACAGCCCAGAGAACTATGCTCAACATCCCGTGATAAACCATAATAGAAAAGAACACAAAAGAAGAATGTGTCTCTATATGTGTATATGACTGAGTCACTCTGCTGTACAGCAGAGACTGGTACAACGTTGTAAATCAACTCTGTGTCAATATTAAAATATATCAGGTATATTATGCTTTTAAAAGGTAAAACAAAAAAGCTTCACAGAAAAAATCAAATGAAGGGATAGAAAAGGTATACCAAAAAATCTGGGAAAGTAAAATTAATGACAGACTAAAAAGAATTTGAGAAATCAAGATTAATATGGATAAAGAGGCTCATCAAATAAAATAAACAGTGCTCTAGGCAGACTTAACTATATGACATCGCGTGCACCTAACAACATAGCCTCAAAAGATATAAAACAACAACTGAAACAGAAGGAAATTTTGACAACTTCACTATCACATTGGGAGATTTTAATAGTGCAATTAAATTAAAATTCAGCAATGAATAACCAAGGAATAAACCTAACAAAAATGTACAAGACTTTTACACAGGGAATTAAGAAACTTTATTGAGAAATAATAAAAAAGACAAATAAATGGAGAGGTAATCCATGACTCTGAATGGAAGACTCAATATTGTAAGGATGCTAATTCTCTCCAAATTTACCTATAGATTCAGTGTAATTTAAATAACCATTCCAAAAGAAAAATTAATTTTCTTTTAACTAATTAACCATATGCAAAAATATATACTGGTCTCCTACCTCACACTAAACACAAAATAAATACCATGTGGATTAAACCCCTAACTGCAAAAGATAAAACTTTAAAACTTTTAGAAGATATTATGAAGTACAGAAAGATTTCTTTTAAAAGACATAAAAATCATAAACTACTAAGGAAAAGACTGATAGATTTGAATATTTTTAAACTCAGCAAAGAATATCATAAATAGAAGTTTAGAAGTATCATCAACAAAATAATATATTGAGATCACCCATGAATAAATCCAATCCAATAGAAAAACAGGCAGAAGGAAGGAAGAAACAAGGGAGGGAAAGAGGAGGGAGGGAGGGAGGAAGAGAGGGGGAAAGAAAGGGAAGGGAAGGAAGGGAAGGGAAGGGAAGGCAAATTTTTAAAAAGAGAAAGCACAAATAGCTCATAAACATGAAAATATGTTTAACCTCATCAGTAACCAGGAAAATGATTTAAATCCCAGTGAGACACCATTTCACACCCTATATGCTGGCAACAATTTTTTAATTGAATGACACCAACTGTGTGCAAGGATGAGGATCCATAGGCACTCTCATGCTAGGCACTGCCTGGTTAAGTTGAGGCATGCACACAGCCCAGGACCCAGCCATTCCACTCTTAGCAGGTGCATCAGGAGACAGGCACAAGAATGTTCACAATAGCCCAAACTGGAAACAACCCAAACAACCACCACCAGTAGAAGTGATAAAACAGATTGTGTATACTCGAGCTATACAGAAGTGAAAATAAAGTATATCAGCATAGATGCATCTCAGAAACAATACTGAACACAGTTCAAATACAGGCAAATTAAATGATACAAACATGGGGTAAACTGTCAGGCAAACCAAGATAATGGTAAACATCAAGTTCAGGATAGTGGTTACCTTTAGGTGAGCAGAGGAAGGACCAGTAAGGGTACTGGTAGTGTTCAGTGTTCTTTGTCTTGGCCTGGGTGCTAGGAACATGGCTGTTCATTTATCACTGTTCTTGCAGTATTACACGCTTGTTTTCACACAGTCTTTTCATAAATGCCGTGTTTTAAATTTTATAATTATTAAAATTAATTAATAAAAATAAAAAGTGCTTTAGTGTTATGTTGTGATAGTATTACCAGACATATTTAGCATATTTTCAACTTGCCTGGCAACAAATATTCTTCTTTTCATTGTGTCCAAAGATAACCGTGTAGCTTTTTGAAGACTGTCTAGTAATTGATGAGAGAAAAAAGCGTAGACCTCTTTACATTCCTGTAATGAGAAATCATATTAAATTTGGTACAAAAAATAAAAACTCTAACACCTCCAAAGCAATAATACAATATTAGAAGTGACATGCGAAAGATGAAAAATAATAAACTATACAATTTCAATTATATTGTAGAAATAAATTCAATCCTAAATTACTTGCTTTTTTAAACAAGTAAGAATACGTGAAAGGTGTGCTTTCATAAACACTCTAGCAAATTATAAGGCATTACTCAAAAGCCAAAATTCAAAAACAGCTAATTGAAAATAATCCTGGTTTGCTCAATATTCAATAATTCACTCAACAAAACTGAAGCACTTAAGTGTGGTGCACTTTTCAATGCTTAGAGGTATGGGCACAAGAGGATATGTATGTAGTCTCCAACCTCAAAAATCTCAGCTTGGTGGATAAACATATTTTAAAATGTATGATACCAAAATACATAGGATGAAACTTCCACTGTCCTGGCACCATGGTTTGTCCCTCTCTGCAAGCCCTTCTTTCCCACCAGAGAAGAAGTAGCCACATTTATTGGTCAGAGCACAGAATAAATATTGAGCCTGGGCAGGAATCTGGGCACTACGTCTTGCTTGCACAGTGATTCACACATCCGGAGCCAGGCTCTGGCCACACTGTTCCTCTCCACCCTACACTCTGACCCTCTGAGTCTGGGTGGGCCAGTCAGGTTGAGTGGAGTCAGAAGGGAGGCCTATCAGGTGTGAACAAAGAGGAATATGATTGGATTGGTCAACTACCAGGCTAAAGTGCAGGCATGACATAATCAGATGTTTACGTTAGACCACTGCGGAAGCGATGTGGAAGATGGATTTGAGAGGCAGAGGCTGTTTAGGAGATGTCTGCACTGATGCAGCTCTAAGTGATCTCCCATTTTGAGAGGCTCTGATGGTACTCAGTCTTGCTCTAAGGACCCCAGCCAGTGTCAAAGGGAATGCAGTTGGAAGCGAAGAACTCTCCTGCTGACCCCCACCAACTGATAGTGGCTGCCTGGTGCATGGTATTGAGAAGCAATCTACAGCTAAAATCTAGACTCAGCGGGAAAGTGTTTCCCGATCAAGTAGTGATAGCATCCTTGAGTCAGAAGGTGAAAGTGAAACAAACGTGTGCTGTTTATTTCCAAGACTGTGTTAGGGTAGGGGTTAGAGAGTGTAAAAGAATGTAAAACGGAGAAAGAATGAAAAGATGAGTACGGGGCTTCCCTGGTGGCGCAGTGGTTGAGAGTCTGCCTGCCGATGCAGGGGACACGGGTTCGAGCCCTGGTCTGGGAGGATCCCACATGCCGCAGAGCAACTGGGCCCGTGAGCCACAACTACTGAGCCTGCGCGTCTGGAGCCTGTGCTCCGCAACGAGAGGCTGCGATAGTGAGAGGACCGTGCACCGCGATGAAGAGTGGCCCCCGCTCGCTGCAACTGGAGAAAGCCCTCACACAGAAACTCAGACCAACACAGCCAAAAATAAATTAAAAATTAAAAAAAATTAAAAAAAAAAAAAGATGAGTACAGAGGATTAAAAGAAAACTGACGGGAGCAGGAGAAAGCAGGAATTAGTACAAATGTGGGAGTGGCATTTAGAGTTGACGCACGACCAGAAGGCCTAAGAAGGATGAAGAATCCCCATGTCTCCTCCTCAACTTTCATTCTCAACACAGCTCAGCATAATGTGAGAATCTGCCCACCTGGGGTTTCTCCTGCGGGAGAGTCCACAGTGTTAATAAAAAATGCAGATCCTTGGACCCCAAGAGAATCAAAACCCGGTCTTGCAATACAGGTAATTCTATTAAAAACAATAACTGAGAACAAAGTTCTCCACTTTGAGTCAAATGGATCGGCACTACAATCCCAGATGTGACATTTACTACACAAGAAAACACAGTCAGTGTGTTGTGTCAGGGGAGATAACTATATAAACTGTAATTGATAGAATAGCATTAAAAGTTGACAGTGCTGGGGAAAACTGTAAGGATTGCTGTATCCTGTCAGATGCTACAGTATAGAATTGAAAATTATATTTTCTGGATTTTGTTATAAATCCACACAGACTGCTTGCAGAACTGCCTGGAAAAAAAAAACCCCACCATTTGGGGTTATCTACAATCCTATGAGTCATAATTCTGTGAAATTGCATACGGTTGCTTTACAATAAATACCTTTTTAAATTCATCTTCTTTATGATTAACATCAACCTCAGGCACAATATTAGTCTCATAATCAGCACTTACACCCTCTTCTGTTTCACTTCCAAAAACAACATGTTTTCTCTGCTCTATAGATAAAAGATAAAACAAAAATATAACAGTTAATACTTGGCATTTGGTTTATGCTATGCAACCAAATCTTCTTAGGAAGGTCCTTCTTAAAAAAATTCTTAATTTAAAAATTAAAAATTTGTTGCTGGGAGAAATCACCCTTGAATTCAATTTAAATCACCCATCTCAACAGAATTAACATTCTATTAAGAAATACACTCTTTAAATATACTGTACTCTGTATTAGTATCTAGAATTAAGAAACATTTAAAGAGGGGTTATTTTACAGGCTCTCTTTCTAAAATACCTGTTTACCTTTTGGGTTTGCCATCTTAAGCTGACATGTTCGTGGTTTTGATACTTCTGATGAAAACTACTTAAACTAAGTGGAAAACCTCTCAGAGAAAGAAGAGATGCAGCGAATACTTGTTTAAGCTGGAGTTTCTCAACCTCAGCACTACTGACAGGCTTTGTTGTCGCAGCTGTCCTATGCCATAGAGGATATTCAGCAGCGTCCCTGGCCTCTACTCACTAGATGCCATCCCCACTCAGTGTGACAGCCAGCATGGTAGAATGCTGTACCAAAAAAAAAACTTAACATAGCAGGCCAGAGACTGCTATCCATGGAAGGGCCTGCTTGCAAGGTTGGTCCCCAGTAAGTATCTATGAACTTGGATTTCAGAGGGGTGCCCACCATTCCCTAATTCATAAAAAGGGCTCACTGTGCCTAAAGTGCAAACAGTGAGGTTTATGTTGAACATCTGCTCTCCTTCTGGGAGTCTGGAATTTTGGTGCCTGTCAGGCACAAGGTGCCTACTTGAGAACGTACCTGTAACACTTGTGATTCAAACATTGTAACCAGCCACATTACCTGGTAACTGTTTTGCTGTTTTCCCACTGTATTTAACTTCATAAATAGTCTCAAATATTGATATAAGTTCTTTGACAGCTTCTTCCACATGCTTACTTTTGTGGTTTAGAACCTCAGCCCATTCTTTTGTGTATGTCTATTAAATAAAGAAATGACTATTAATTTCCAGATACTTAAAACTACTGTGAAATTTATTAATACGACTTCAACTTATCAAACTCTAATGTCATTTGAAAATACCTAGAGATAGTGGCCAATAGCATAATGTTTCAGACCCCAAAGTGTCAATGGCTAAAAGCAGCTTGAGACAGCTGCTAAGTCTCAAGCAAAGAAAAGGAGAAAGAAGAAAAATTCAAAGTTTTTTTTTTTTTTTGGCCGCACACGTGGCATGCGGGATCTTAGCTCCCCGACCAGGGATCGAACCTGCGCCCCTGTAGTGGAAGCGTGGAGTCCTAACCACTGGACTGCCAGGGAAGTTGCAAATTCAAAGTTTTTGACCTTACCTGACTCATTCACACACAGAGATCTACAGTCCTATTCATATGGGCAAAAAGAAAGAAGCCTGAAGGCCTAGGAGATGAAGATGTCAAAGTCGAAAATGAGAAATGGTTTTTAAAAAGGACAATCCAGGGACTTCCCTGGTGGCACAGTGGTTAAGAATCCACCTGCCAATGCAGGGGACATGGGTTCGAGCCCTGGTCCGGGAAGATACCACATGCCACAGAGTAACGAAGCCTGTGCACCACAACTACTGAGCCTGCGCTCTAGAGCCCGTGAGCCACAACTACTGAGCCTGCGTGCCACAACTACTGAAGCCTGCGCACCTAGAGCCCGTGCTCTGACACAAGAGAAGCCACCACAATGAGAAACCTGAGCACCACAACAAAGAGTAGCCCCCACTCGCCGCAACTAGAGAAAGCCCCAACGCAGCAACAAAAGACCCAATGCAGCTAAATAAATAAATAAATAAACTTATTTTTAAAAAAAAGAAAAGAAAAAGAATGAAAAGGACAATCCAAAGTGTTGTTTTGAGATTCAAATGTGATATGGTTTTTAAATGAGCATGATGTTGTATGCCAGGCATCAATTTAAGAGCTTTATGTGTATGAACTCATTTAACTAAATGACAACCTCCTGGGATAGGTAATATTACTGTACCCATTTCACAGATGAGAAAACTGACTCTCAGAAAGAATTAAAAATTTGCCCAAGGTCACACAGTAGGTGGTAAGAATAGGGGTTTGAAACCAGCTTTGCGTGATTCTAAAAGCCTGTGCTTTTTGCATTTTGAACTTTTCTAATAGTGAGCAAAGGCTTTAGGAAGAAGTGGAGAACTAAATTCAGAAAAGAAAACTGGATTATAAAATTGAATAGGCCCTTTAACATACAATGTCCATGCGTCTTAGGAAAGAGAAAAGTAAATGGTAGCAGCCAACTTGGGCCTTCAAAATCACCTCTGCAAAGGAACCCAAGCCTATCTATGCAACCTCTCCTCAGATGAGTCTTGGGAGATCCCATATTCCCTCTGTACTGCCTTCATGTGTTCCTTTCTTGGCTACTAGATTGAGAGAGAGAGACTTGCAAGTTTGTCCCCCCCGATTTACACCACCTCATCTGCATCTGAACCCATCTTCATCTTTTCTCAGTCTCAGGGGAAACGGTGTTCCTCCTCCCACCTGAAGACACTCTCTGATCCTCCCCACCCCCACGAACTCTTCAGATTTTGCTCCATCATTCACTCATTACACCCTTTCTAATTTATTCAACACAGTGTTAAACTTTGGAATGACAATGGTGGTTGAGAGCCACTTCAGTCTAGCAAGGAAAACAAGTGTTAAGCAAGTGGACACTCACAGCTGATCATGGAAGATTGGACACACGTGTTTATTTACACACCCCCTCCACTTGCTTTGAAATTCCCTAAGAAAGAAACCAGACTACTAGTCAAACATGACAGATTAAACATATGTTTATCTTGGTAATCCCATGATATCTCTGGAAACCTAGACAAAATAACAAAAAGTCAGCTTTTATGTTAAAAGAACAGGGTCACAGGAATAAGTGGGAAGATGCCTCATAAATTCTTCTGTATGTTTCCAATGCTATATAATAATAAAGTTAATGGAATTTGATAATTGGTGCGAGGACCACTGAATATCCACTTGCAAAATAATGAAACTAGATCCTGAGACCATACACAAAAACTAACTTAAAATGAAGCATAGATCTAAATGTAAGGGCGAGGGACTTCCCTGGTGGCGCAGTGGTTAAGAATCCGCCTGCCAATGCAGGGGACACGGGTTCAATCCCTGGTCCAGGAAGATCCCACATGCCGCAGAGCAACTAAGCCCTTGCGCCACAGCTACTGAGCCTGTGCTCTAGAGTCTGTGAGCCGCAACTACTGAAGTCCGTGCACCTAGAGCTCGTGCTCCACAACAGGAGAACTCACTGCAATGAGAAGCTCGCGCACCGCAATGAAGAGTAGCCCCCACTCGCCACAACTAGAGAAAGCCCGGGCGCAGCAACAAAGACCCAAAGCAGCCAAAAATAAACAAATAATTTTTTCAGGTAAATAAATGTAAGGGCAAAAACTATAAAACTCTTTTAAAAAACATAAGCATGGATCTTCATGATCTTGGATTAGGCAAATTTTCCTTAGATATGACACCAAAGCAAAGCAACAGCAAAAAAAATATAGATGAATTGGACATCACCAAAATTTAAAACTTTGGGCCTTCAAAGGACACCATCAAGAAAGTGAAAAGACAACCCACAGACTGAGAGAAAATTCTGGCAATCTGATACGGGACTAGTATCTAGAACATATAAAGAACTATCACAACTGAAACATAAAAAGACAGATCATCCAATTTTAAAATGAGCAAAGGATTTGAATAGACATTTCTAAAAGAAGGTACATAGAAGGTTAATAAGCACATGAAAAAGTGTTCGACATCACTAGCCATTAGGGAAATACAAATTTAAGCCACAATGAGATACCATTTTACTCCATTAGGAAGGCTATAATCAAAAACACAAATAATAAGTGTTGGCAAGGATGCAGAGAACTTGGAACCCTCGTACACTGCTGGTGGGAATGTAAAATAATGCAGCCACTTTGGAGAAGTCTACCAGTTCTTCAAAGGGTTAAACTTGGAGTTAACATATGACCCAACAATTCCACTCCTAAATATACACCCAAGAGAAATGAAAACGTGTCCTTTCAAAACTTGTACATTTATGTTCACAGCAGCATTATTCATAATGGCCAAAAAGTGGAAACAACCTATATGTCCATCAACTGATGAATGGATAACTAAAACGTGGTCCATCCATACAATGCACTATTATTCAGCAGTAAAAAGAAATGTAGTACGGATACATGGGACAATATGAATGAACTTTGAAGACACTGTGCTAAGTGACAAAAGAGCCAGTCACAAAATACCACATACTATATGATTCCCTTTGTATGAAATGCCTACAATAAGCAAATCTGTAGAGGCAGAAAGTAGAAGAGTGGCTGCCCAGGGCTAGGAGGGTTGAGAGGAAATTGGTAATGACTGCTAATGAGTATGGTATTTCTTTGGGGGTGATGAACAGTTCTAAAATTGACTGTGAGGGAGGTGCCTGGCTAGCGCTGCTGGCTCAGAAGCTCAGAGAGGGACCTCCTGAAGCTGGTACATCTGAGAGGCACACAAGGCTGATTCCGGAAAGGCTGGAAAAAGCTAGGGCCTGGAACTAGTGGCCACTGCCAGGGTGAAGAGCTATAGCTCATGTAAAGGCGTCAGCAACAAGAGGCAAAACAGGAACGAGCAAGCCCATTCTCTCTTGTCCAGCCTCCTATTGCCCCCACTGCAAAGCCTACAAGGGAGCCAGCTGGCCAAGGATAAATGTAATTTGCAGAGTCATAGAGTAGAAGGACAGATTTGAAGCTAACACAAGGTAGCTTTTTAATAATTAACATAATCTGTCCTACAACCACAATTAGGTACTCCAAGATAAGGAGGACTTGTCATTACTGCAAATAGCCCTGGTTCCCAGTATTGTCTGAAACCACTGGTTAGTGCAAACTAAATTTGTCCCCCCAAATTAGCGTTATATATAGCACGTTTCCAAAACTGATTTCTGTCCAAAGTGTTATCCAACTTGCTTTGTCATTACATATGTTATTCTGTCTTCACTGTAATGGTCCACCTCGTGATAGGCTTGTGGGAAGGCAGCCCATGTGTTACTAGATCTTAGATCCCTCTAGGGCAAGTGACTGGGGCATACTGATTGACAAAGGTGCTCTTCAAAGTTCCACTTCCTGTATTTTGACTTGTGCCATCAATGTAACCAGCACATTCACACTCAGTCACCTTTAATCGATCCTAATTTGCCTCGTTTGTGTGATTCATTTCTTTTTCTATGCACATGAAAGTTTTTTGTTCGTATGTTCAAAGTAAATTTTCTTTGGTAGTGTGAATTTCACCCCACTGAGCAGTGGATAGTGTCAGAACAGTTATGTGCACATACCAATAGAAATGATTTTCATTGTAAAGGAGACAAAATGAAGGAAACCAATGTAGAAATTTCCCTACTCCTTCATATGCTGTTCGTTTATAAGTAAGACCTGGTATGAAGTATATACTGTCGGATTCTAGAATGAGTGAGAAGAAAATGACAAGGAGGAAATTACCCCTCATCCCCAGGCAGGAAACAGGAGACTTTTTTGGAAAATTTCAATTGGTGAAAAAAGACCCACACAGCATTTGAAGGGCTCTCCGTCCTAGAATAACACGGAGCCCAGGAAATAGGGCAGACTCTATTTGCCAACTCAAGAAATAGTACCCCAAGTATATTAGTTAGAGATGCAGAAATAATACTATAAGAATAGCTAAAAAAAAAAAAAAAAAAAAGAATAGCTAAAAGTTAACAATGAGTGCCTTTCCTAGCACCTAGGTTGTGCTCTCCAAATACCATTTTCCACAAGTAACACTGAAAGGTATGAGGGCTGACTGGCAAAATGAGTAATCAGGGCAGGAAATGTGCAAGATAAGCCTAAGATTTCCTACGGTTCCAGGAAGCAGGAAAGCTTTCAAAGACTACTGGAGTCATATCAAAAACATAGAAGCCAGCCTGTAGAATTCCACCGGACAAAGATGAGAAAATTTAAACATAAAAAAGAATAATGACTGCAATGGACTGAATCCCTCAAATATATAATAATCCATATATTCATAATGATCTTTAAATAATTTAAACCGCAATGGGTATTTTAGCCAACTCATTATTTTGAAAACTGGTATATAAAAGAAAAACTGAAGCATTGAACCTGACTTTTCTGTACAAACATTATTTCACAGTAACTAACCAGATAATGAGGGAAATTTCTTCTTTATAGAAATATTTTATCCATAAATGCTAAAATTAGAAAATCAACATTTTGCAATCTCTAGGCAACAATAATGGCTCTAGGCAATAATAATCAAAGGCTGCTAAACTCTTCAGGTGAAAGGTCGGTGGGAAACTTTATGATAATAGATAAAGCTGACTGCACCTCAGCGCACTAATTAACCTTAATATCACGAAAAGGGAAACAGCCTGGTAAAATGTGCCTCCTGATGTAATGCAATAGGAAGTACACAATGTCACCTGTGGACTATTCAGTCAGGAAAAGAAAAAGTAATTGAACCTGAACTGAATCAATCCTCCAGAGCTAATTAAAATATACAGGAAACTCAGGGGATAGAAGAATATGTTAATATGCTAAATCATACTACTAGGATATGATCAGCAAAATTTAGAACATGGAAAATTCTATAGGACAAATGATCCCCTTTCTTCAACAAATGAAGAGCATAAAAAGAAGGAAGATGGAAAAAAAAAAAACTTGAAAAGACATTTCCCCAAAGAAATATACAAATGGTCAATAAACACATGAAAAGACGCTCAGCATCAGTAGTCATTAGGAAAAGGCAAATCAAAACCACAATGAGACTTCGTACCCATTCAGATTATTATGAAAATGCTTTATTTTAAAAATGGAAAATAACAACTGTCAGCAAGCAGGTGGAGAAATTGGAACCCTTGTTGCACATTGCTGGCGGGAAGGTAAAATGGTATGGCCACCGTGGAAAAATATCTGGTGATTTCTCAAAAGTTAAACATAGAATTAACATGTGATCCAGAAATTCCACTCTGAGTATATACTCAAAAGAACTGAAAGTAGGGAGTCAGATAATTATACACTAGTGCTCACACTAGCTTAATTCACAATAGCTAACCCAAACGTCTACCAACAGATGAATGGATAAACACAATGTGGCATATCTATACAATAGAATATTATCCAGCTCTAAAAAGGAATCAAATTCTGATACATGCTACAATATGGATTAACCTTGTGCTAAGTGAAATAAGGCAGATACAAAAGGACAATGTCGTATGATTTCACTTACATGACATACATAGAATAGGCAAATTCATACGGATAGAAAGTAGAATAGAGGTTACCACGGTCTGGGGTGGAGGGGAGGGAAATGGGAAATTATTGTTTAATAGGTACAGAGTTCCTGTGTAGATGATAATAAAAAGTTCTGGAAGCAGATGGTGGTAATGGTTACAGAACACTGTGAATGTACTTAATGCCACTGAACTGTACACTAAAAAAATGGTTAAAATTATAAATTTTGTGTTATGTATATTTTACTGCAATAAAAAAGATACAAGCAAAGAAAGGGGAGATGATGAAAAGAAACTTAAGAGGTATATGAATCAAATGTAATGTGTGAATCTGTTTAGTTCCTAATTCAAACACATCAACTCTAAAAAGAAAGTTTCTACGAAAGTTAAATATATTCATGATCTATGACTATGACCCAGCAATTTCACTTATGGGAATATACCCACCAAAATAGGTGCTTAGGTTCACACAAAAAAAACCATGTACAAGAATGCTCAGTGTGTAATCAAAAGCTATGAACTACCTAGATGCCTTCAACAGTAGAACAGATACATAAATTGTAATAAACTCAGAAATTTAAATACTAGTCAGCAATGAATGAGAATGAAAGAACCCACTATCGCACCCAACTACACAGATGAATCTCACAGACCCTGAGCAAAATAAGCCAGACATAAAGAATATGTGTGGGACTTCCCTGGCAGTCCCGTAGGAAAGACTTTGCCTTCCAATGCAGGGGGCGCGGGTTCGATCACTGGTCGGGGAAGCTAAGATCCCACATGCCTCGTGGGCAAAACACCAAAACATAAAATAGAAGCAATAACACAACAAATTCAATAAAGGCTTTAAAAATGGTCCACATCAAAAAAAAAAAAACTTTGAAAACAAGAATATATGCTGCATGATTCCATTTACGTGAAGTTCAAAAACAGGTAAAGCTAATATACAGTGACAGAAGCCAAAATGGTGATTACTTTGGGGTGGAGGATGTCTGTTGCCTGGAATGGAGCAGGAGGGAACCACTTGCAGTGAAGGAAATGCTCAATATCTTGCTCTTGGATTGGGACTTCCCTGGTGGTCCAGTGGTAAAGAATCCACCTTACAATGCAGGGAACGCGGGTTCGAACCCTGGTCAGGGAACTAGGATCCCACATACCACGGGGCAACTAAGCCCACGCACCACAACTACTGAGCTCGTGCGCCTCAACTAGAGAAGAGAAAACCCACATGCCACAACTAGAGAGAAGCCTGCGCACCGCAGGCCTCAACGAAGATCCTGTGTGCCACAACTAAGGCCTGACGCAGCCAAAAATAAGTAAATTAATAATAAATAAACCTTAAAAAAAAATCTTGCTCTTGGAGAAGGTTACAAGGGTGTGTCGTATGTAAACATTCACTGAATAGTGCACTTAAGATTTGTGCAATCTGCTGTATACACATTATATCTCACACACACAAAAAAAGACATAGGCCTAAAATGAAAAGTAAGCTGAAGCTACAGCTTTTGTAGGTTTTTTCCCCATAACCAAAAAACCACATGAGGCCTTGGATCCCTTCACAAGGGTAGGAGGTTGGAACCCTTCCCCTTCCCCCACATGTCACCAGGCAAATCAAGGGCTACGGTCTCAAGCACAGTTAGCAACCTTGGTTGAGGCTCTGGGATAGACGGACAACGTCTCCCTTGGAAATTTACAACCACTAGCTCACCTCACACAGGTTTAGGACTTGAGATTATATCTATACTACCTTGGAGTTTTGGAAATTCTATCGTGTGAGAAACTAACTCAAACTATCGACTGAGTTGGTAAAACTCCTAGGTACCACACAGGAGCAAATAAAGAGACAGGCTCTCAACTAAACAGACATGTGCAAATTAGCTCACAATCCAAAATATTAAAAACGTGAAGACACAAGCCACCCTGAGCAAGATTTGACAGAGACAGCAAAGAGCAGAATTAGACCTCCAATTTCTTCAGATAATGGGACTGTTATAAAATATATTTTAAATATCTAAATGAAGAAGTAGAATTTAAAAAGAGAAAGGAAGAAGATTATATAAAAGACCACATATATTTGAAAAAGAATAAAAAGTAACTTCAAGAAACAGATAAGTAAATTTGGGTAAATAGAAAATTCAAAGTAAGAGGGTAGAGAGTAGAAGTATACCCAAATATATTGATAGGATAAATGTGAATAGACTAAAATTACCAATTTTTAAAAAACAGAGATTTTTCAGAGTAGATTAAAGACAAAATCCAGCTAAATGTTCTTTACAAGAGAAAACCTAAAATAGGAGAACCCAGAAAGGCTGAAAATAACAGAATACAGAAAGATATATCTGGATAATAATAACCACAAAGAGCTGGTGTAACTACACTGATAGCAAACAAAACAGACTTTAAGGATAAAAAGCTGAACAATGATAAAAGAGAAAAATGGCCAGGAAGATATAATCATTTTAAACTTGCATACTCTGAACACAGGATGTTATCATTGGTCATTTAGTGTTGTCTCCGTTACAGCCAAGGCCCCAACGCTGAGAACAAATGCTTTTAAGATCCTACACATTATGAAAAAGGCAGTTTATCCGAAGGTAGCAGGGGAGGTAACCCTCAGCACATTGCCCGCCTTGAGGTTATAGAAGGGAAGTTTGATCATTGATAGAGATTTGGTAGAAATAAGTGAAGGGAATTTCAAAAGAGCTACTCAGAGACCTTGATCCATGACCTCTACAATCTGGGAATAGAGGGGATTCCCCATGCCTAAGTAGTCCTGAAACAAGAGGCTGGCTGGCTGCCCAAAGTCACAGAAAGGTGTCCTGGGAAGAAGCAGCTGCATTTCCATAGAAAGAGAGGCAAAGGCACCTGTTTCCCATGGGTCAGGTTAGATCCCTTGAGATGGAGCCATCCTTGGTTGTCTTGAAAAGGACATTAGCAAGGTGACCCAAACCAGCAAGGTGGGGGTAGCTGAAGCACAAGGCAGGCAAGAAAGAAAAATGCCTTCACTTTACGTTTTGAACAAAACATAAAGTGAGTGCTTTTGAGAAAGACTATGTTATATGCCAGGCCTCAAAAATGATTAGACAGGGTTCCTGTCTTTGTGCTTTTGAGCCAATGGAGGATAAATAGGTAATCAAATAAGATCACTATAATGTGATGCTGAGGAGGTTAGGTGGGTGCCACCGCCACTGAAGGATTTAAGCCGGGGAGTTTCCACAATCAGCTTTGGTGGCAAGGTGGAGGATGATGGATATGATGGGGCCAAATATGGCGGCAGAGAAACCAGTTAGATCACAACATCACATGCTCAACTCAGATGAGCATTAAAAGCCTGATCTGGAGTTCAGGCTTCTTGAGCATGAGCTTACACGTTCTCCTTGCGTGGCCCTTGCGATAAACCTTTCTCTGCTCAAAAATTAAATAAATAAAAGCATGACCTAAGAAAAGGGTAGTAGGTATGGAAAAGAAGAGGCAATTCAAGCAGAATCTTAGTAAGAGGCAAAACCTGGCTAAGCCCTAAAAGACTGACTGGGTTTGGGGATGCAAGTGAGGAGAGGAGGCTGGATGACGCCCAGGTGTATGGATGACTTAAGGGGAAAGGATGTGGTAGTTAAAACCATGAGCGTAGATGATATTGCCCTGGGAGCATGCACAGAGGAAGAAGAGCAGTGAGCACTGACAGGACCCAAGGGGACTCCAGCATGAGGCTGAGGACATTTTTAAGATAATGTCTAAGGTGTGACCCTGGGCTTGAGCTGTTGATACCTTATAAGTCTTTGGAGCTGAGGATGTCCAAAAAGCCCCCAGAATGTCTAAATGCCATGGACAGAGATTTCTACGTTTAGATTGCAAATTCACATTTTAGGTTTATGAGCCAATATTTCTATGAATAAAATATAATACATAAATGCATACCTCATTGAGTGTCAACATATCTTCTACTCTGGTAGCACCGCTTTCCGGCAGGGAAATTAACACTGTTTTGGCTATCTCCTTTAGAACTGTATCAATATGCATTTCACACAAGTCATTGATCTACCAATGAGAAAACACACATAGAAGAAAAATCCTCTTTCATCCAAAATGCCCTTGAGTTACAAATTGATTTAGAGGGCTATATCTGGAAACTTGCAGCCTGAGACAAGCATAATTTGGTGGGAATTTTAGGAGTACATCTGCGCTTGACATGGAACTGAAGTTTAACTGAGCAGCAACATGTGCCATGACCTCATATGCGTTATCTCCTTCAGTCCCCATTCCAGCCCATGAATCATTACTATCCCAGTTTTACAGCTAGAGAAACCAAGGCTCAGATAAGTCAAGTAACCCAGGGAGGAACACACAGCTGGTGAAACTCAAAGAATCCTACCTCGGTTTATCTGACTCCCAAGCCTCTGGGTTTTGTCCATAACACTATGCTACCCCCACAGACAGATCAGCACATCTAAAAAGATCCGCATGTTTCATGTAGCAAACATATCAGAAATCAATAGACAGTCTCCAACTGGATGACTACCTCATCTAATTAACATCAGATGCCTTAAAATGTAAGCACTCCATCCTGCCATCTTGCACAGTCTACAACTATTCCATTTTCTAAACTACGCTGTGGTGTTGAACCATCGTTTTAACATATTGAAGGCAAGGTAATCTGGGGACAAGAACAAGGCAACCCTAAATGAAAAGGCCCCAAATCAGTTAAAGAAACATAAAGCTTTTTTTTTTTTAACGTAATGGATGTTCTTTTAGTTAAGAGTCACACCCTTTAAAGAGCTTTCATAGGTAATCAAACCATTACTTACAGCCTGAGTATTAATGTATGTAGTTTTTAAAAATGTATCCATCATACCTTCTTTAAGAGTTGATTGAACATATCCAAAACTGAGTCAACTTCTTGAAAAAAGCTTTCTAGTGTTAAAGATGACCATGTCAATATTGTGAGCCCTTGTCTCAACACAGATTCCACCTAGAAAAAGAGAAAAACAGTTTCCATTGTTAAAAAGGAGCATCTGCATTTATTAAAAAGGCTGCCTTTTATTACCTGGAAATATTACAGGCTGTATTTCCTTAATTCTATTTCCCTTCCATTATACCTAGTAAAGGTGACATTTTGTTTTTAATCATCTTTGGCTGTCCATAAAGCAATCATGGATTCTTAGAAAGTGCTCATTATTTAGATTTATTTGTTTTTCAAAGGCAACAAAACTTAAGACAAGAAATCATCCTGTAGGGAAAATAGAGCTATAAAGTTGAAGTAGAAAGAGGGTTTTGGCAAGAATAGATGTTCTAAAATCCATTATCTGTAGAACTGGAATCTAATTTGAAACGACAGGGAAGTCAATATAAGCCTTCAATATTACCAACCTTTTTCACTTTAGGGGTCATCAGATTGACAAACACAGGAGGCACTTCCTGACATAACTCATCATAATACTGCAGAAGACCCTGTTAAAAGTCAAAATGGCATGTTTTACTTTATTTTAAAGCAACAGTCATATTTTGATTCATACCCGGAAGGTTTCATTTTACCTGTTTCCTCATAGCCCTGAAAGATGGAGGCTGACTATTTATACTAATTTGCTATACTTTTTCCTCACCTGTAAATTACCTGGGCATCCCCTTTAAACAGTAAGTCATTGGAGATTCCTAGATTTACATTTTTCATAATTATTATTTGTCTTTCTAGATTTATGCCATTTTAAACGGTTTGGACAATTATTTTTTCGTTATGTCTGTCATTACACATTTTCACCCTTTCTGTTCCCTGTCTTCTGACATATTACAGCATACTTATCACTGATGCCACACTTGTTTTCTTGAATCAGAATAAATGTACACACAAAGCTATTCTATTTTCTTTTAGATATTTTTTACAGATGAACCATGATGATCAATTTTTTACCATTTTGTAACTTATTGCACTGTGATGGGAGATGTGGTTTCAAGTTAATTCTTCCCCAAATTAATAATATGAAACTGTTGCAATGTTTACTTAATAGCTTCAAAGTTATTAATTCCTTTCCTCCTTTTCTCTTACTTGTAGTTGAACTTTTATTTACACTTGACACTTGGCAAAGGACTTTGACTTTCATCATATTATTCAATACTAACTAAAATCCTGTAAGATTCAATGCATGTGATATTAACCTCAATTTATAAACAGTACTTTGACATTCAGTCATGTAAAGTCGCAACTAACCAGTACGAAAACCTAGGGCTTTTGATGCTGAAGCCAAGTTTTCACAATGCCAACATTCCTCTGAGGTTTTTTTTTTTTTTTTTTTTTTTTTTTTTTTTTTCGGTACGCGGGCCTCTCACTGTTGTGGCCTCTCCCGTTGCGGAGCACAGGCTCCGGATGCGCAGGCTCAGTGGCCATGGCTCATGGGCCCAGCCGCTCCGCGGCATGTGGGATCTTCCCGGACCAGGGCACGAACCCGTGTCCCCTGCATCGGCAGGCGGACTCTCAACCACTGCGCCACCAGGGAAGCCCTCCTCTGAGGTTTTTTAAAGGAACATTTATTTATCTATTTACTGGCTGCATTGGGTCTTCCTTGCTGCACATGGGCTTTCTCTAGCTGTGGTGAGCGGGGCTACTCTTCCTTACGGTGCACAGGCTTCTCATTGCGGTGGCTTCTCTTGTTGCGGAGCATGGGCTCTAGGTGCGCGGGTTTCAGTAGCTGTGGCTCGCAGGCTCTAGAGCGCAGGCTCAGTAGTTAACGGCACACGGGCTTAGTTGCTCCGCAGCATGTGGGATCTTCCTGGACCAAGGATCGAACCCATGTCCCCTGCATTGTCAGGCGGATTCTTAACCACTATGCCACCAGGGTAAGTCCAGGTTTTTAAATATATATATGTGTGTGTGTATATATATGTATATAATATTTTGGTAAGAGCTAAAACTATTAAACTCCTAGAACAAAGCATATGCATACATCTTTGTGACCTTGGATTCAGCAATGATTTCTTAGAAATGACACTAAAATCACAGGGGACAAAAGATAAAGTAGATAAATTGGACCTTATCAAAATTTTTAAATGTTTGTGCTTTAAAGGATACTATCAAGAAAATGAAAAGAGGGGACTTCCCTAGTAGCACAGCGGATAAGACTCTGCGCTCCCAATGCAGGGGGCCCGGGTTTGATCCCTGGTCAGAGAACTAGATCCCACATGTAGGCCGCAACTAAGAGTTCGCATGCCACAACTATGGATTCTGCATACCACAGCTAAGAAGCTGGCAAGCTGCAACTAAGAAGCCAGTGAGCTGCAACTAAGGAGTCCTGGAGCCACAACTAAGGAGCCCACCTGCTGCAACTAAGACCCAGTGTAACCAAATAAATAAATAAATATTTTTTAATAAAACCCATTCTTAATTAGCTTGGCTTATAAAAAAGAAAAAAGAAATGAAAAAATCCACAGAACAGAAGAAAATATCTGCAAATCATGTTTCTGATAAAGAATTTGAATGTATAATGAATTCTCACAACTCAATAATAAAAAAAGACAAATAACTCAATTTTTAAATGGGTAGCGATTTGAATAGACACCCCGCCAAAGATCTACAAATGGCCAATATGCACATGAAAACATCCTCAACATCAACAGCCATGAAGAAACGCAAATCAAAACCACATGCAAATACCCCTTCACATCCAAATGATGTTTAAATGAAAGAGACAGACAGTTACAAGTGTTGGCAAGGATGTGGAGAAAGTGGAACCATCATCCACTGCTGGTGCACATATAAAATAATGCATGCAGCCTTTTTGGAAAACAGAGTGTGTCAGTTATTCAAAAGGTTAAACATAGAGTTACGAAGTTAATGAAACCCAGCAATTTCACTCCTAGTTTATATTCTTAAGAGAATGAAAATATATGTCCACTCAAAAGCTTGTATACAAATGTTCACAGCAGCATAACTCATAATGCAAAAAAGTGAAAATAACCCAGATGTCCATCAACTGATGAATGGATGCCTAAAATGTGGTATAACCACACAATGGAATATTATTTAGCCATAAAAAAGAATAAGGTACTGATCCATGGAACAATATGAATGAACTTTGAAAATATTGTGCTAGGTTAAAGAAGCGAATCACAAAACGCCACATATTGAATGATTCCATTTGTATGAAATGCCCAGAATAGGCAAATCCATAGAGACAGTAAGTAGATTAGTGGTTGCCAGGGGACGATGTAGAAAGAGTTAGGGGAACATGGGGAGTGACTGCTAACGGATATGGGGCTTCTTTTGGGAGTGATGAAAATGTTCTAAAATTGATGGTGATTGTGCAAGTGTGTGAATATACTAACACCATTAAACTGTACACTTAAAATGGATAAATTGTATGGTATGTGAATTATATCTCAATAAGCTTGTTATTTTTAAAAAATGGTTTTGAGACTCTCTATTCTAATACTCTGATCTTTTTTGTTGTTGCTCCATTTTACACCACAATGTTGAAAATCACTTTCCACTCATGTCATTTTACAGTCATACTACTTCATTAATTTATATCCTACTAGTATCATTAAACATATTATAAAATATAATACACTTAATCTATAAAATTATAATATTAAGAATTTTTTAAACTCAGTATTCACCATTGTTGTTATCCAGAAGTCTAAATGTGATTCCTGATAATCCTTTCACTTCCTTCCCTTTTGTTTGCATGTCAGTATTTTAATGCTATCAAGAATCAACAATGGAACAGAATAGAGCCCAGAAATAAACCCATGCATATATGGTCAATTCATTTACAAACAACCAAGAGTATACTAAGAAGTCAGAAATACTCAGTGGTGAAAGGACAATCTCTTCAGTAAGTGATATTGGGAAAACTGGACAGCCACATGCAAAAGAATGAAACTGGACCACTATCTTATACTGTACACAAAAATAAACTCAAAATGGATTAAAGCCTGAAATTTAAGACCCGAAACCATAAAACTCCTAGAAGTAGGGCTTCCCTGGTGGCGCAGTGGTTGGGAGTCCGCCTGCCGATGCAGGGGACACGGGTTCGTGCCCCGGTGCGGGAAGATCCCACGTGCCGCGGAGCGGTTGGGCCCGTGAGCCATGGCCGTTGAGCCTGCGCGTCCGGAGCCTGTGCTTCGCAACGGGAGAGGCCACAACAGTGAGAGGCCCGCGTACCGCAAAAAAAAAAAAAAAAAAAAAAAACTCCTAGAAGTAAACATAGGGGGTAAACTTCTTGACATCAGTCTTGGCCATGATTTTTTTGGATTTAACACCAAAAGCACAAGCAGCAAAAGCAAAAATTAATGAGACTACATCAAACTAAAAAGCTTCCTCATTTTGTTTTCATCAACTAAATGAAAAGACAACCTATGGTAAAATACTTACAAATCATATATGTGATAAGGGGTTAATATCCAAAATACATAAAGAACTCACAAAACTCAATAGCAAACAATCCAGTTAAAACATGGGCAAAGGAACTGAATAGACATTTTTCTGAAGAAGACATAAAAATGGCCAATAGGAACATGAAAAATTGTTCACCTTCACTAATCACCAGGGAAATGCAAATCAAAACCATAGTGAGATACCACCTCACAGCTATCAGAATAGCTATTATCAAAAAAAAGATAACAAATAACAAATGCTGGTGAGGATGTGGAGAGTAAGGAACCCTCAGGCACTGTTGGCGGGAATGTAAATTGGTGCAACCATTATGGAAAACAGTATGGAGGTTCCTCAAAAAACCAAAGTAGAACTACTATATGATCCAGCAATCCCACTTCTGGGATTTTATCCAAAGAATATAAGAATACTAATTTGAAAATATATATGCACTCCAATGTTCATTGCAGCATTATTCACAACAGCCAAAATATGGAAACAACCATCCATCAGTGGATGAAGGGATAAAGAGGTGATATACACACAATGGAATATTATTCAACCATGAGAAAGAAGGACATCCTGCCATTTGTGACAACATGGATGGACCTTGAGGGCATTATGCTAAGTGAAATAAGTCAGACAGAGGAAGACAAACTGTATAATATCACTTATATGTGGAATCTAAAAAATCCAACACAGAGTAGAAAAGTAGTTGCCAGGGGTAGGGGAAATAGGGAGGTATTAGTAAAAAGGTACAAACTTTCAGCTATAAGACAAATAAGATATGAGAATCTAATGTATAACATGGTGACTAGTTGATAACACCGTTATCGTACAATTGAAATCTGCTAAGAGAGAACTTAAATGTTCTCACCAATATATATATAGTGATGGATGTGTTAGTTAACTGACTAGGTGGAAGGAATCCTTTCACAATATATATGTATATCAAATCATCACAATGTACACTTTAATTATCTTACAATTTTATTTGTCAATTAACCCTCAATAAAGCTGAAATAATTAAAAGAATCAACATAATAACAAATTCCTCCCCAATGCTGCATTAGCACAACTGCAAAGGTATATTTTTCTTTAAAAAAAAAAAAATACAGGGCTTCCCTGGTGGCGCAGTGGTTGAGAGTCCGCCTGCCCATGCAGGGGACGCGGGTTCGTGCCCCGGTCCGGGAAGATCCCACATGCCGCGGAGCGGCTGGGCCCGTGAGCCATGGCCGCTGAGCCTGCGCGTCCGGAGCCTGGGCTCCGCAACGGGAGAGGCCACAGCAGTGAGAGGCCCGCGTACCGCAAAAAAAAAAAAAAATACAAAAAAAAAAAACTCTTTCAAAATAACCAGAAAATAGAATCCATCTTACCTGCAAGTACAATTTATCTCCTTTCAATTTACTTTCCAATTTTAGCAATCTCTTTGCCTGTTCTGGTACATCCAGCTTCATTTTTATCATGCATTTAGTTTCCCGAACAACTTCCAAAATTTTGGGATCAAAATTAACCAGCAACTTCCCCGTTTCTGGATGTCGCACAAAAAGTGTGGCTTGCAAAGCTACAAATAAACAATTATTGACATAACTTATTCTAGATTTCTGTTATTCTAGATTTCTGCTTCCAACCCTGTTTACATGCCTGTCTTCACCATTGAACTACTGACTTCTTAAGAATAGAACAATAGTTTTGGATATCCCAGGTGCTAAGGCACAGTATCTGATACACAGTCAGTGCTCAAAACGTAGATAAACGAATACAGAGTATCTGCAAACTATAAAATCAGATCCAGAGAGGTAAAAATGGACCAAGAATGGTTAGCCTTTGTGCTATGAACTGCGATACTTTTCTGAGTGGGTCTAAAAGGGTTGTAATACAATGTCAGTTTATTTTTATGGCTTGTGACTGGGAGAGAGAACTGGAAGATGTGTCCAACTACAAAATATGACACACTTCATAGATTTCAAACCCTTTTCTACACCTAACTCCAAAGTGGCTTCTTTAAGGAGGTTTATCTGACTTAAATTGATAACTAGGCTCAGTATCAGTAAGAAATATTTATTAAACACCATTGAGTTGTGAACTCCTAGAATGTAGAGGAAGATATTTTTTAGCCTACACCTGAGTTACTACATGAACATCATTCATATAAATAGGCACTTTCAGATATGTTTTTTATTGAGAATTGAAATACATAATCCCAAATGCTTCATGCTGAATAGCCTTAGATCATTTGTTATCCTAACATGAATTACTTCTAGAGGCATAATAATAACACACTTATAGACTAGTATGTGCCAGCTTGAGTTGCATTTTATATTAACAAACACTGATAACATGAGAATTGGACATGTATCTTCCAAGCCTCACATTACTTCACAGACTATGGCTGCATCAAATTTCTAGTAAAGCAAAATAGACTGTATCTCTCTTTGAAGTTAGCTGACTTTTACTCAACAAATAAAATTAGTCTTGATATGATTCTTAATGATGCTGGTTTCATGAAGATTTCAACTAAAAACTTTACCCAATTCATTTGGAATCTTTTTAAAATTTGGCTAGAAATCATTTATCCTCCCAAGTAAATTCCAAAATAACGTTGGGACATTCCAGTAATGAAATTTGTGTTCCTCAAGACAGTTCTGAGCTTCCTTGACAGGACAAAATGGTCAGCAAGACCACTAATAATAATGACAGCCAGGGCATCCCTGGTGGCGCAGTGGTTGAGAGTCCACCTGCCAATGCAGGGGACACGGGTTCGAGCACTGGTCTGGGAGGATCCCACATGCCGCGGAGCAACTAGTCCCGTGAGCTACAACTACTGAGCCTGCGCGTCTGCAGCCTGTGCTCCACAACAAGAAAGGCCGCGATAGCGAGAGGCCCGCGCACCGCAATGAAGAGTGGCCCCCGCTTGCCACAGCTAGGGAAAGCCCTCGTACAGAAACGAAGACCCAACACAGCAAAAATAAATTAATTAATTAATAAACTCCTACCCCCAGTGTCTTCAAAAAAAATGACAGCCAGGAAGTCTGCTCCAGGACTGAGTGAACATTCTATGTGAATCATCATTAGAGAAACTTTATACAGCAAATCAAAAGGAGGCCAATACTAGTTCTCCAATTATTATTCCAAGTTTCTATATGGTTAAGTATAGTTACATCAATATAACAACAAGAAGCCTTCCAGAGCAATTCATTTCCACTAGCCTGTGTTCACATGAAAGGCATGTTTGAATCCTCGCCCTGCCACTCCCTAGCTCTGTGATCTTGGGCAAGTTACTTAACTTCTCAGTACCTCAGTTTCCTCATCTGTAAAATGAGGATAATAATAATTCCTCAGAGGGTTGCCATGAGAATCAAAAGAGGTTGTATATGTAAAGTGCTTAGACACAGCCTGGCATATGATAAATATTATATAAATGTTAACTATGACTGTTACTGAAAGGACACAAAGATGAAACAGACACAGAGAGTATTCCTGGAATGTGTAGGGGAGATAAGACAGATCTATAAAGCAACAAATGTCATGATAAAGTGGGGGGGGGGCCTCTGGAGGAGGAAGACATTATTATCGGCCAGGAAGAATAAAGAAGGGCTTTATAGATCAGGGGATTGTTGAACTTTTTATGGAATGTGTGCAGATAAGAGGAAAAATCAGCAGGACAAAAACAATTTAGAAAAGTGCATAGTATTGTAGAAGCAAAACAGTACATGCTCCATATTTCAATTGCTAAAAATGCTCTTTGCTCTCTTCTATAATGTGAATTATAACCTTCTTTTAATGCTCCTTTGAGACCGTTGCTCCATTAGCAGGTTTTCATTAGGATCCATAGGGCCCTACCATGTGCATTACCCAGAAACAGCTCGCCTGATAGAATTGGTGTATTTAAGGCTTAACTAAGGTGCCAGTTGGGAAGACATCCTGCAGGGTTGAAGCCCTGTCCTCCAGGATGCAATCATGCAGTGGATCAATGGCCTGTATATAGTGCTGTGGCCCCAACAGCTAAAGTACATGGGTCTGGAACCAAGAGTCAGAACTAGGAGTGGCCCCTCTCACCATCACTCCCAGTGAGCCGACCTCCGAATTTGTGCTTCCTATGCCTGCAATTCTGTGCTCTGCTGAAGTGGAGATCCTGGTGTGGGAGGGAGAAACTTTCCTACCAGGGGACACAGTCAGGGTTCCACCAAGGTTACGAATAAGAGATTAAGGTAAATATGAGACAAAGCAGGAACCTGAACTGACCAACAACCGAGCCCACACAATAACAACAACATCCCAGGTGATGTCAGCATAGATGGATGATGGCTTAAAACCATCCATCCCCGCACCTCACACTTAACTCTTCCCAACACCTTGGCACCCCTCAGAGGTACTTGAACACAGCCCTAATACTCTTAATTTAATGGAGATCAGAACTGAAGTTAAATTCAGTTACAGGAAGAGAAAGAAAGGGAGGGAGGGAGGAAGAGAGGAGGGGAAAAAAGGAAGGGTGGGAGGAAGGAAGGAAGGGAGGAAAGGAGGAGAGAGGGAGAAAAGAAGGAAGACAAGCAAGCTGCAATTCCTTTTCCTCTGATTAGGACTGTGATTTGAATCTATAGCATGATAAAACTGGATATAAAACCTTCCCCAGTATATGGAGAAATATCAATAAGGAGTCTTGTTATTTACTTTTAAATACTGTTTTTCAGGATAAAGTCATAATCTTAGTATATCAACTTTAAGCTCATGACAATTTCTGCTTATAAAATCAGAATATTATTAACTGTAAAGAAATAAATAATTGTATCCTCCCCAAAGCTAAATTTAACCATCATACAGTTATATAAAAAAGATGTAAAAATTCTCCAGAACCACAAACTCATTCAAAATCTCCTAACACCCGCTCTGTAGTGTCACTGCAGTCTTACACACACCATACTGTAACTGCGAGATCTCTTTGATCCAGGCTGTATGATAGACCACCTCAAATTCCACCAGAACGTAGGAAATTTTATTATACTGACGAATGACAGCTTTGCCTTCCGCACTTGACAAAATGTCCGAGTTTTTCTGTTTTTTAAGGGAAAAACAAAGATTTATTTTTAAAAGTCTGCTGATTGTTTTCTTACCCAAACCGTAAAGCTATTTACATTTTAAATGACATCAAATAATGATACTACCCATTTAGATTTTACCTCAGACAAAAATCAGAGATGAGGAAGGCCAGACAAGCTACAGATGGAAGTAGGGAAACCTGATCAGTAGAAAGGGGAAACTGGAAAAGGAAATAAAGGATTTAAAAAGAGAGGTCTCTAGGCCTACGGCCGGTCCGAGGCACTGAAAGTCTCCACCTCCAGTGCTCTGTTCTCTCCCTACTTTTCTGGGCAAGATACAATGAACTGATCTTCCTTGAACTGTGAATATCAGGGCAAATTCCTAAATTCAGCACCAAAAAAAGAAGTAAGTATAGATTCCCTCCCTCCCTCCCTCTCCCTCCCTCCTCTCCAAATTAAAAAAAAAAAAAAACACTAAATGTATATCAAAGAACAGAAACCAAATTTCTTTATGAAGAAATTGAACATTTTTTTGTTTTGATTCACACATTATCAAAAACAGGACAATCTCTGCTCTGTCACTATAAAGTCAATAAACAATTGAGTCCCCATTCTGGCCTCTTGTCTAAGGTCATCGTTTTAATTTTTTTTAATATTGAGAACAATAAAATAAATGATAGCAGCCAAACGGAAACAACAAAAACTTAATATTTGATAATGCTTAAATAATAAAATTATTTGCAGGACTGTTGTTTTGTAGCTATTTTGTTCCACGTTTAGGCCTAAGACATAACACCAGGCAAACCAACTCTGCTTTGCTACTCTGTCTTTTTAAAAAACAAAGCAAATGAAGCAAAGCAAACAGAAAACAACAAAAAAAAAAAGAGAGAGAGAAAACAAACTGGCAATTTCAGAATGCCAACAAGGCTTAAGACTATCCTGGTGTTTTTCAGAAATCTAATAGTCTTAAGGACACAGAGGATGAATGTACTCTATTATACTCTGCTCTTGGTCTCAGTTCAATACACAGGAATATACTCTGAGTGCACCCTAACCTTCAATAATGTGTATCAGTGACCTATCCGTCCACATATAGAAGTAAGTTTCAGTACTAGGCCTGTGTTCTATTATTTTCAAAACAATTATTTTACAAAAGAGAGTGTCCTGTTTATTAAGCGTCATAAATTTTTAAGATTCGTCCCCTTAGAGATTAACTATAATTAAATGGGATTATCTACCAAACATGAAAGAAATAGCTTAGTCTCTCTCAAGCATATTTGTAAACTAAATTTCCTTTGCCCAGTAAAAGAATTAGCTCTAGCTACTTTACTGGACACAAATGTTACAGGATAAAATATATTTCTTGTATTAAAAACCACCATGATCCACATACTATAAATTTAACTATTGGCTTACAAAAAAATAGTTGATGGGCTCACTTATCCGGTGATAGAGCTGCCTCACCCAAAGGATCTTTCCTGCTATAGGGGGCATGTTGCGAGCAAGAGGTGGGTCATCTTTTTGAGAATGATAAAGCTGTAATTAAAGGTCTGGCATTAATGTTTGAAATTCAATACAATGGAAAAGGCAAAAATATATACAGCTATATTTGTATTGATGTTTTACCATTATTCACATGTTTTATACACAAGAGGTAGTCAATAAATACGTAAATGCACTCCAGAGATATCAACCTGAGGCTCAAAAACTATGATGATTATAATATACGACACTTAATTCTCTCTTAACCCTTACTTCCCATTACATGTATACTTTTTTTCTGCCTTTTATCCCCAATTTTAAGGATGTATTCAAAAGCTGGAGCTTGGGGTTGACATACACACACTACTATACATAAAATACATAACTAATAAGAACCTGCTGTACAGCACAGGGAACTCTACTCAGTACTCTGTAGTGGCCTATATGGGAAGAGAATCAAGAAAAAAAAAGAGTGGACATATGTATAACTGTTTCACTTTGCTGTACACCTGAAACTAATACAACATTGTAAATCAACTATACCCCAATAAGAAAAATTTTTTTAAGTAAAATTTAAAAAGAAATGAGGAAGAAGGTGGTCTTCTCCCCCTCCCAACTTTTCCTTTAATTATAAAACTTAGTTGCCCACTAAGTTCTCTGTGTGCAGCACCCTCCGACCCGCCGACTTGTAAGCCTCACAAGCGTCCTATTCTAATAAATCACTTCTTTTATTTTTTATAAATTTATTTATTTTATTTTTGGCTGTGTTGGGTCTTCGTTGCTGCGTGCGGGCTTTCTCTAGTGGCGGTGAGCGGGGGCTACTCTTCGTTGTGGTGTGCGGGCTTCTCATTGCAGTGGCTTCTCTTGTTGCGGAGCACGGGCTCTAGGCGCGCGGGCTTCAGTAGTTGTGGCATGTGGGCTCAGCAGTTGTGGTTCACGGACTCTAGAGCACAGGCTCAGTAGCTGTGGCACACAGGCTTAGTTGCATGCATGGTCCATGGCATGTGGGATCTTCCCGGACCAGGGCTCGAACCCATGTCCCCTGCATTGGCAGGCGGATTCTTAACCACCGCACCACAAGGGATGCTCTAATAAATCACTTCTTGTATTTAAAAAAATTAAAAAATAAAGCAGGAGCACACAGCTACATTATATCTGTCATAATATTCTCCAGAGCCCATATTTTGATACCCAAAAATATTAACTTAAACGGGCTTTCCCATGCATACATGAATGCTGTCATAAAAAGACAGTTCTTAAGAGCAAAGGCATGTGATCTGGCTATCCAGGGACACACACTGTCAGCACCTTCTCCCATAGAAAGAGGAGCATCAAAGATACTCAGCAGGGCTTCCCTGGTGGCGTAGTGGTTGAGAGTCCGCCTGCCGATGCAGGGGACATGGGTTCATGCCCCGATCTGGGAAGATCCCACATTCCGCGGAGCGGCTGGGCCCGTGAGCCATGGCCACTGAGCCTGCGCGTCAGGAGCCTGTGCTCCACAGCGGGAGAGGCCACAACAGTGAGAGGACCGTCAAAAAAAAAAAAAAAAAAAAAATACTCAGCGATGAGAGGATTTGTCTGATAAGCTTGGCACAAGATAATGATGGCAAATACTTCCAGCATATTTTTTCTTTTTGTACTGAAGTACCATTCTATTTATAAATATGATACTTGCCTTCTTAATAGCTTCAAGTTCAGCCACATAATACTGAAGAATAAGCCCAATGGTGTGGTTTATTTCTAATTGAAGACAGGGAATGTTCAGTTTTTGGAATCTAAAAGCAATTGAGGGTGAATAATTTAAAAATAAATAAGAAACACACTTAAGAATTGTTGCAATCCTAAAAATCCATTTACTCATTTGACAGATATTCACACCAGGCCTCATGCATTGCCCTAGGTTACAGTGATGGACAAGACAGGTGTGGTTCCAGCCCTCTTGGAGCCAATGATTACCTTACGGAAAAGGCAGAGATCAGTCAGGAGTGACATAAATAATTATTTAAATTACAAGGGTGCCAGAAATGCATGTAACAGGGGAACCCAGCCAAGTCTGGGAAGTCAAGAAAGACTTCCTTGAAAAAGTGACATCTGAACTAAGATTAAAAAGACGAGTGGGGAGCTGGCTTAGCAAAGATGGAGGGGAGCTCAATGAATGTCCCCTTGCCAATATTACTGCTCACGTCATCCCAAATCGGCATAATGATATAATGATTTTGTCAGCCAAATGTCACTTCCACTAAGAGACTAAGTTAGGCATAGGAAATACTAGAACCATAACTTCCTGATAATAAAATGAGTTAACACCAGCATACCATAGGTAAAAAGAGAGAGACAGAGACAGAGAAATTGCCAAGAAAATGGTACTGCCATCTGTTTGTACAGTACTGTCACTCATCAAAATCATTATATGTCTGTTTCAACTCTTATGATGGTCTCATGAGGTAAGGTTTCACAGGTATGATCCAGCATTAGAGAGATGGGAAAGTCAGACCCAAACCCAAAGTCAGACCCAAACCCAGATCCACTGGCTCTCAGGGGAGAATTTCAAAACGGTCCCTAACATGCGTAGTGAGCCCTTCCTGAGCTGCAAGAAAACGGCTTCTGGTCTAGCCCATCCTTCTAATCCAGGCTTTCCTGCCCTTTAGGGGAGCACCGCTGTCAGGACTAGAAGGAAAGGCAGCTACATAAGCACTCAGGAGGGAAAACAGAAAGTTTGGGGACCTACTATTCTTAGATAATTTCACTGTTAGAAATCCTTTCAGTATGCAGAATTAAACATTATTTGTTCCCTTTCCAATAACACTTATGAAATTAACCTTAACATATTACATAGCTGGGGGAAAATGTGAAATCATTTCCTTATTGAAAGATTTTCCGCTACCAAAAAATGCAATGAAAAATGAAAATGAAAAATATCATACTATATTTCAATTTTCACCAGTCTATTTAATGGTAATTGGGAGATTACTGTTTATAAGTTTTAAAGTTTACATAGGAGAGATTTCCAAAATTTTTTTGAAATTGTTATTTTCAGCTCTAAAGTTATCCCACCTAGAAACTATACTGCTTAATGCATTATAAATACCTTTGAAGCAGCTGAAGAGCCTGCTGAGAAGACAAAATTTTTCCAAAAGTACTGTTCATGAATGCCTGTATTTGTACCTGAAATGCAACATTAATGTTTGAATGATCTTTTGAGTTAAGGAAAAGATTAGTTTTGTTTAACAACAATGAATGATTCTCCTACAGAATCAAAATATGAGCCTTAAATACATCTACCATCTAAGCATCTAGAACTGCACTGTCTGGTATGGTGGCCACTGGCCACATGTTTCTACTGAGCACTTAAAATGTCACTACTTCTAAGTGAGATGTGCTATAAATGTAAAATACACACAAAACTTCAAAGACAGTATGAAAATAAGAATATCTCATAATGGTTTTTATTAGTGATATGTTAAAATAATAATATTTTGAATATGTTGGGTTGAATAAAGTATATCATTAAAATTAACATCACCTACTTCTTTTTACTTTTATGCACGTGGCTACTAAAAAATTAAAATTATATATGTGGGGCTTCCCTGGTGGCGCAGTGGTTGAGAATCTGCCCGCCAACGAAGGGGACGCGGGTTCGAGACCTGGTCTGGGAAGATCCCACATGCCACGGGGCAACTGGGCCCTTGAGCCACAACTACTGAGCCTGCGCGTCCGGAGCCTGTGCTCTGCGACAAGAGAGGCCGCGACAGTGAGAGGCCCGCGCACCGCGATGAAGAGTGGCCCCCGCTCGCCGCAACTAGAGAAAGCCCTCGCACAGAAACGAAGACCCAGCACAGCAAAGATAAATTATAAATAAATAAATAAATTAAAAAAAAAAATTATATATGTGGTTTGCATTTGCGGCTCATTATTTATTGGATGTTGACCTAGAGAATTTATCAAAGGAGTGAAAGTCCCTTACAAAGTACATTTTTTGGGGAGATTTAGGATTTCTTAGCATGTCGGTAGAGCAGTGTAATGACACTACAGACACCCAGGGTGAACAGGTGTCATTTTCTAACACGGCTGCTCTCAGAAACCTCTTTGCCACACTAAGGAGGAATAAGAAACTGAAAGTGTTCTTCCAAGAAACCGAAAATGTTCTTCGAAGACTCCCACCATCCTGAACAGTGAACTCCAAACTCCTGGTGCCCAAGTGATGGAACTGAAGCACTCCGCAAATTACTTTCACTTATAGATTATATTGGTACTGTCTACAAGTACATACTACACCCATTAATCAAACATTGTAAAAGGAAGAAAAGTTAAAACACTGGCATATCTTTTTAGATACTAAAAACTTAATATGGCCTCTAAATTTACTGAAAGCTAAACTTGTATCTAAGACCACAGTAAAGGCTTTATAACATATAATCTTATTAATGAATCATAAAAATAATTTAAGCAATAAGTTTTTTAAAAAACACAAATTCCCACTGCTATCAAGATATAACTCCCAAAACCAAACACTAGAAGTAAAAAGTAAAATATGTCTCCCTATCAGAGTCTAACTTTCAAAAACTGAAAGGAGGGCTTCCCTGGTGGCGCAGTGGTTGAGAGTTCGCCTGCTGATGCAGGGGACGCGGGTTCGTGCCCCGGTCCGGGAAGATCCCACGTGCCGCGGAGCGGCTGGGCCCGTGAGCCGTGGCCGCTGGGCCTGCGCGTCCGGAGCCTGTGCTCCGCAGCGGGAGAGGCCGCAACAGTGAGAGGCCCGCGTACCGCAAAAAAAAAAAAAAAAAAAAAAAAAAAACTGAAAGGAAACCTGTGTCAAAAAGAAAAAGTGTTGTTGCTAGAATTTTAGGATCTTTTAAATTTATATTGCCCAAATTACATACAATATAGTTTTTAGAGAGTCTTTAAAAAAAAATAAATGAGAGGGCTTCCCTGGTGGCGCAGTTGTTGGGAGTCCGCCTGCCGATGCAGGGGACGCGGGTTCATGCCCCAGTCCGGGAGGATCCCGCGTGCCACAGGGCGGCTGGGCCCATGAGCCGTGGCCGCTGAGCCTGCGCGTCCGGGGCCTGTGCTCCGCGGCGGGAGAGGCCACAACAGTGAGAGGCCCGCGTACCACAAAAAAAAAGTAAAATAAATGAGAAAAAATATATCATCTTCCTCACCTTCTTGGCAAGGATTTAAGACTCAGGAATTGGGCAGGGTATATTCTTGTCCCTCTCTGTGTCTCCAAGACATTCTGCAGCAAAGAGGAGACTATTCCCTGCGGCTACACCTAGGTTAACAGTTTTCAGTAAGAGAGTAACTGAAGTCATATTAGCCCAAAAGGTGAGAAAGAAACCTGTTACAGTCTCATCCCTCTGGTGTCCCTTCAGCTATGACAGACAGGAGGAGGGTCTCTTCAGAGTCATCCTCTAAGCTGCAGAGAGAATGTGGCCATAAAGCACAGTGCCAAGGGAAGAGTGTTCCATCGTCCTAACCTGCTCTCAAATCTTCTCACACTGAACAAGGAACAAGGCCTACGAATTCTCTCTTACACAGGACAAGTGACACTAGTCCTTGGCACAACAAAAATCGAATATATTTTTTAATACACATTAAAAATAAACCCAGCTACAATAAGCCCTTTGGGCTTCTGGTTAGTTACTGATATCTTTTATTGAATAAGCTCATTTTTCATTAAAAAAAAAAAGAAAACATTTTGTGGGCTGGTAAGAAAATTATTCATGCTGGCAAATATTTCTGATCAATTTGCAAGAGTAATTTGTAATAAATAGTAAATATGTGAATTTCAGTACTATTGATTACATTTCAGCTTTACTAAATCAAAAGTGTGTATAATTACTTACCTCTAAAGCCTTGATTTTTGCCGTGAAATCTAAGAAATCCATGTCAAATTCTGTCCTTCTTGGATCCAAAATATCATACTGCTTTTTCTTAACCCCTTGATATATATTTTTGAATTTTATTGCCATAATGTCTATTCCCTCTATGGGAGAATTGCTCAAGGCTGAATATGTTTGCACAGTAGTTATCATTTCTGTAATCTTAAAAAGAAAAGTGTTACTTTAGTTTAAAAGTTAGAAATTAGCACCCTTCCCTAGAATTAACTCTTAATGAATCAATGATTTTTAAAAAACAAGCCAATAAACAGGCTTTAGAATCATTTAAGGTAAAACCAACCAGAGGAGAGAAAACAGAAGACAAATTTCTGTTCCAGTCATTACTACTCTTAGACTATTTAAGACAGAGGATGTTCTGCCATAAGTAGAGAGAGTTTAGAGCCTTTCTCAGAATCTGATCACCTTGTCTTCCAAGAGGAGGTAGGGTGGTGAGGGACAGTGAGTAAAAGGCCTTGCAGAGGTCTAAACAGTTTCAGCATTTTGTTCTTGAGAATGTTCTGAAAATCGTTTCACTGGATCACTGGATTCAAAAGTGTTACCATCTTTCTGGCCCTCACCATAGTTCTGATATGTAACACTAGCATAATTCCACATTCAGGCAAAGGAAAGGTCACACAATCCTGAAAGATGACCGTAGTCACTTCTGACCCCTAAAGAACCCCGGAAAATCCTCACAATGAACTTTATTTCAGAAACAGCTGGCTCCATCTCAACGTACCACCACCACCTACTTCACCAAAAAAAAAAAGTCTTTCATGTCCACAGGCTACTCAGTTCCTTAATATTCATCAAAATGATTCCCCATTTTGATTCCTGCTCTGGAAAACAATGCTCAAAGCTTCCCACTCCTTCGCTTCTCTCCCACAAATGTTCAGGGTGAGAAGAAAACTAAAGACAGAGCTCTGGGAAACCAAATTCATCAATATTGAGAAACCAAAATTCACCAAAATTTACATGGCAGAACAGGAAGAAGAAACAAGGGATATTATACACAATTCTGGTTCTTTAGGGCAGACTAACACTCAATGCACCAAGTCTCCACCTACCAAAAAAGATGCGTTTCAGGCACCCTAAGCTGACACACTAGCACTTTCCTCCTCACTTGTTCCTTAAAGATCCCCAACATCTCTGCCCAACTCTGAGGTCTTGGTTCTCCAACCCCAAGCTCAATCCTGTCTGTCCTTTGACTTTCATACTTGGTCATCCTGACATCTGAATCTGAGCTTTCCCTAACAGGCTCTGGCTTAGCCTGCCCTTCTGTCTCTCCTCTTCAACTATTTAAGAGCTCATAGGGGTGGTCCCACAGTGGTCCCTGCTATGCCCCACTCAGCAGGGGAAGCCCACCAAGGCCATTCAGTAACCACCTCTAGAGGATTATAAAAATTCTGGCCACATTTCCAGGTAACTATTATGCCCCACCTTTAAGAATCTGGACACCAACATCCACCAGTTACACCTGGGAGAGTTGCCAGTCAGCCGAGAAATTCTTAGCACAGGGGAGTTGGAATAACCTAGTAACCAGGATGCACTTCAAGTAAGGTCCCTAGGGAGTGCTGCGCTGGCTCTGACTGCTGAGCCTCTGTGGCATGAAGTTGTATCCTTAAGACTACAGGCAGGGCTTCTCCAGAGGTAAGGCGGGGGAGTAGCTAATATAGCTGGCCATTATTACCCACTCCCTCTAGCATCAGGAATGCTTGGGCTGCTGCTTTACAGATGGATGTTCATTATGCCCAGCATTAGACCTGCCACCAAAGATCTTTACTGCACACAGGCTAATAATTAAGGTCCAGCCTGGAAACTCTACCAAATGTAAAACTGCACCCAAGTTAGCAAGGGCCCCCGCTCCTGGAAAAATTAACAGTAACCAGGACTCACCTCCAGGTTTACATTCTAATGGTTTCAGAAATGTTAAACATTTCTGTAGAACAGGTCCTGACCAACGGGGCTTATTATTCATTTGACCCATGTCAATATCATTCTAAATTGGACATTTGTCCCCAAGAAATCCTACTGTTCACAAAACAGCCTCACACAACATCTTCCCAGATGTGGCACCAAAAGCACAAGCAACAAAAGAAATACTTGATAAATTGGACTTCAACAAAATTTAAAACTTCCTGCTTCAAGGAATTCCCTGGCGGTCCAGTGGGCAAGACTCCGCCCTCCCAATGCAGGGGGCCCAGGTTCGATCCCTGGTCGAGGAACTAGATCCCACATGTATGCCACAACTAAGAAGTCCGTATGCTGCAACTAAGAGCCAGCATGCAGCAACGAAGATCCCATGGGCCACAACTAAGACTCAGTGCAGCCAAAATAAACAAATAAATAAATAAATATTGAAGCAAAACAAAACAAAACATCCTGCTTCAAAGAATACAATCAAGAAAGTGAAAAGATAACCTGTAGAAAGAGAGAAAATATTTGAAAATCATATCTGATAAGGGACTTAAGACCCAGAATATATAAAGAACTCTTAGAAACTGAACTACGAAAACACAAATAACTCAATTTAAAACGTGCAAAGAATTTAAATAGAAATTTCTCCAAAGAAGAAATACAGATGGACAATAAGCATTTAAAAAGATGCTCAACATGGGCTTCCCTGGTGGCGCAATGGTTGAGAGTCCGCCTGCTGATGCAGGGGACACGGGTTCGTGCCCCGGTCCGGGAAGATCCCACATGCCGCGGAGCGGCTGTGCCCGTGAGCCATGGCCGCTGAGCCTGCGCGTCCGGAGCCTGTGCTCCGCAACGGGAGAGGCCACGACAGTGAGAGGCCCGCGTACCGCAAAAAAAAAAAAAAAAAAAAAAGATGCTCAACACCATTAGTCATCAGGGAAATGCAAATCAAAATTACAATGAGATGTCACTTCACACCCACTAGGATGGCTAAATTCAAAAAGACAGACAATAAGTGTTACAAGGATGCAGAGAAATTGGAACCCTCATACATTGCTTCTGAGACTACAAAATGATGCAACTACTTGGAAAAACAGTTTGGCACTTCCTCAATAAAGGTAAACATGGAGTTATTATCTGACCCAGCAATTCCACTCCTATGCATATACTCAAAATAAATGACAACATATGTTCCCACAAAAACACATATATATATATCCATAGCAGCATTAGTCATAATAGCCAAAAAGTAGGAAAAACCAAATGTCCACCAACAAATGAATGGATAAGTAAAATATGGTATATCCAAATGATGGAATATTATTCAGCAATAAAAAGGAATACTACAACATAGATGAACCTTGAAAATACTATACTAAGTGAAAGAAGACAGTCACAAAAGACCACATATTATATGATTCCATTTATATGAAATGTCAAGAATAGGCAAATCTATAGAAACAGAAAGTAGATTAGCAGGTGCTTAGGGCTGGGTAGAGGGGAGAATGGGGTATCACTGCTAATGGGCACAGGGTTTCTTTTAGTGGGAATGAAAATGTTCTAAAATTAGATGGTGGTATGGTTGCAGAATCCTGTGAATATATTGGAAAACATTGACTTGTACACTTTAAATGAATACATTATATGGTTTGTGAATTGTATCTCAGTTAAGCTGCTAAAGAAACAAACAAAAAACAGCCCCACTCAGTAAGTTGGTTTTGTTCATCACCCATATTTTCCTATGCTGGCATGTACAGGAAATGCCCTTCAACTTGTGAAATGCCCCCCACCAATTTCCAACAAACGACAAGCAGACTCCTATTATTAGGACTTAGGGAGTTGGCAGAACGGTGGGGCCATGGGGAGGGTGGTACCTAGATGATATCTTTGTAGGCTTTGCAAAGGTTGATTCGAAGAAGCCTCTGATATAGGCTGCCCTGTATCCCCTGGAAAAACATCACTCCTCTCCAGCCAGTCCTAATCAATGAATGAATCAAAAGTGCTGAAGGGCTTCCCTGGTGGCGCAGTGGTTGAGAGTCCGCCTGCCAATGCAGGGGACACGGGCTCGTGCCCCGGTCCGGGAAGATGCCGCGGAGCGGCTGGGCCCGTGAGCCATGGCCGCTGAGCCTGCGCGTCCGGAGCCTGTGCTCCGCAACGGGAGAGGCCACAATAGTGAGAGGCCTGCGTACCGCAAAAAAAAAAAAAAAAAGTGTGCTGAAGTTTCTAACCCATATCCGCCCAGCAAAGACATTGCCCATACAATCTCTATGTTTAGACCATATATATGGCCTAGTAAGAGAAGGTGCTCACACATCCAGATATGACACAACTACTGGGTTCTGCCAGATACTGCAGATATGTCACCTCACACCTTTTCTCAGCCTGATACAATGGTTAAGAGCAGAAGCTTTAAGTTCAAGCTCTATAGGTAAAGATAGAATTGAGGTCTCAAGAGAAGTGAAAGTCTGCAATAGCTTTTGTGAGACGGGCAGAAGATAGTAATTAGGAATGAAAAAATAAGTTATAATAAAATGCAGTAGGGCTTCCCTGGTGGCACAGTGGTTGAGAGTCCGCCTGCCGATGCAGGGGACGCGGGTTCGTGCCCCGGTCCAGGAAGATTCCACATGCCGCAGAGTGGCTGGGCCCGCGAGCCACGGCCGCTGAGCCTGCGTGTCTGGAGCCTGTGCTCCGCAACAGGAGGGGCCACAACAGTGAGAGGCCCGCGTAACGCAAAAAAATAAAAAAATAAAATAAATAAAATAAAATAAAATGCAGTAATCTATGAGTAATAGTGGATGAGTCAGATCAATAGTAAGACAAGAGATCTGGAAAAATAATTCTCAGTGATGCTACATAAAGTATGAAATAACTGGAAAGGTACGGTTGGTAGTAGCAACTGTGGCTGCACGACGCTTACCTTCTCCAGTCTTTTGCAGAAAGCTTCAAATTTTCCAAATATATACATTTCTGAAACCTCAAAAGATTTTTCCCCTGAGGATTCTAAAATCTGTTTCCTTGTTTTGTGAAAAGATGTCTGATATTCCTTGAATAGAAAAATGCAGTCCTATGAGAGATTTAAAAGGGGTATAGTACATAGTGAGACACTTGTTTATGAGTGAAAAATTCAAAAATTCTATCCTCACACAAAATTGATCACATCAACCCCTCAAATAGGGGCTGCCGCTGTTAACATTAAAAATTCAAGTTCTCTGCCCACACATTGAAAGGCCTATGAAAATCAATAGTTTTTTTTTTCTGTTTTACAATATAGTCTCATCTTCTTTATCCTCAATATTTCCCCTTAACTCTTATCCTTATCAAAGTTACCACATACACTATTTGTTGTCATGTTTTCATGGCTAATCAGAGCTCCTAGGAGGCCAAAAATTATGTATCAATTCTATTTTCAATTATCTATCTAGTCAGTTGGCATCTTTTAATCAGCATTATTCACATACAGGTATAAAAAACATAAAGACTGTGCAATACTGATTTATCATCCAACTGTCATTTCTCCATGAGAAGATCATAAAGTCTTTGATGGGTGCATTGCTGAAATCCTAATATTTGACTACAGCTATACCAGGTCAGTTCAACCAGGCTAAAAAAAGAGGACATTGTGGACTTCCCTGGTGGCGCAGTGGTTGAGAGTCCACCTGCCGATGCAGGGGACGTGGGTTCGTGCCCTGGTCCGGGAGGATCCCACATGCCGCGGAGCGGCTGGGCCCGTGAGCCATGGCCGCTGGGCCTGCACGTCCGGAGCCTGTGCTCCGCGGCAGGAGAGGCCACAACAGTGAGAGGCCCGCGTACCGCAAAAAAAAAAAAAAAAAAAAAAAAAGAGGACATTGTCACTAGGTTCCAGTAGGAACTCACTGTCATGTCCAGCTAACCAAACCATCTTAAAAAAAAATAATGTTAAACTTTTTCAAAGCCACCAATGGTCAGTCAAATCTTTAATATAATGCCAGCTCCCTGGTTCTGACTCTTCCAGCTCCCTCTTCACTCTATAAGGACCTTTGTGCTTACGTTGGTCCCACTTAGATAATCCAGGATAATCTCTCCATCCTTAATTCCTCCTGTAACCTTAATTCCCCCTTGACATTTAATATAATATATTCACAAATTCCGGGGATTAGGATGTGGACATCTTTATTCTGCCTACCTCAGCCACTAAATCAGAATTTCTGTGAGTGAGACTCAGGAATCCATACTTTCAACCAGTTGCCCCGGTGATTCCTATAAACATTCAAGCTTATATAACTAGTCTCATACCTACTTCTAGCTATGATACACCTCCCCACCTCTCAATCTCTAAAACAGAATCATTACTCTCTTCGAGGTCACTGATTATTTTTCACTTATTAAACAAAAGTTTAGGGACTTCCCTGGTGGTCCAGTGGTTAAGACTCCAGGCTCCCAATGCAGGGGACCCGGGTTTGATCCCTAGTCAAGGAACTAGATCCTGCATGCTGCAACTAAAAAAATCCAGCATGCCACAATGAAGATCTCGCATGTGCCAATAAAGATGCCAGCGCAGCCAAATAAATAAATAAATATTTTAAAAAAAGAAAGTTTCTTGGTGCCTACCATATGTTAGGAACTCCTTGAGATGCTAGGAGTACAGATAAGATCCCTACCCTCCTGGAATATGCCATCTAATAGGAATTACTTTCTATTACTTCTTCTTCACCAACCAATTCCTTCCTGTTGGACAGATAACATCCTGAATAACAATTCTTCTCATTGCTTCCTCCAACTCATCTGAAAATTATTCCCCGAAACTATACAATAAAAGTATCCTGAAAAAATTTCAGATGTAGTAGAAAGCAAGTTAAACTAGAATACAGAAAACCAAGCTTTCATTTCTAATCCAGTAAGTAAATGGCTAGTGACTTGAAGCATATTAAAACAATTATGAGAATAAATTGCTAAGTTCTATGTCAAGAGTCCTGGTTTCTGCCAATTGGACAATTTGGGGGGAATGATTTCTCACTCCCACTCCCAAAATTAACCCTGGAGAAACTATAGAGGGAAACATGGAATCCAGCAAATAACAATAACAACGAAAACAGAAGTGATAAACTCCTGGGAGGAGGTTGGGTTGTTCTGAATCTGAGGATTGAGTGAGCAGGAATGATTAAGAAAACAGAGAAGATAAGTAATATTGTTAATGAATAAGGGGACATATTACATAACAAGGCAAAGATTAGTAAGAAAATATTATCAACATTATGCCAATAAATTACAAATTTTAGAAAAATTGAAGAAATTCCTCAAAAATATAAACTTACAAAAACTGTCTCAAGAAGAAATAGAAAGAAGTCAAATAACTAGTTTTTTTAAATGAAGCAATATGTATTTATAAAACATATATATAAGGGATTAATATCTAGAATATATAAAGAATTCCTCCAACTCAACAAAAACAGAACCCACTTCAAAAATGAGTAAAGGATTTGAATAGACATGTCTCCAAAGAAGATATATAAATGGCCAATAAGCACATGAAAAGATGCTCAACCATCACTAGCCATTAGGGACATGCAAATCAAAACACAATAAGATACCGTTTAGTATGCATTAGGATACCTATTACCAAAAAAAAGAGAAAATAACAAGTATTGGCACGGTGTGGAGAAACTGGAACTCTTGTGCATTGTTGGTGAGAATGTGAAATGGAAGAGCTGCTAGGGAAAACAGTTTGGTGGTTCCACAAAACGTTAAAAACAGAACTGCCATATGATCCAGCAATTTCACTTCTAGGTATATACCCAAAATAATTGAAAGCAGAGACTCAAAGAGATCATTAAACAGCAATGTTCATAGCAGCATTATTCGCAATAGTCGGAAGGTGGTAACAATCCAAATGTCTATCAAAAGATGAATGAATAAACAAAATGTGGTATATCCATACAATGGGATATTACTCAGCCATAACGAAATGAAATTCTGATACACGCTACATCTTTCAGGTATATTTACTGGATACATTTTCAAAGCTCATTCCAAAAGCTTCTGTGCTTCTGTTGTCAAGAGGTGAAATCTGCACATGGATTTTCAAATTGTTCTGAGGTGTTATATTGACAGTTTGAGGCTCTACTCCACACAGTATGTCGTCTTTCTGATGAGGGCCAAGTTTTGGGAGACGGTTCTTTGCCAATAAAATCTTTGGCAGTTCTTTTGACTTCCAGAAGTAGAATGTGTGTTCATGTACTTGGCAATAACTTCCCATCTTGAATTTGTCCCAGCAAGAAAGAGGCTCACAGTTTTAATTAGCAATTGCAGATCAATTCTCTTCTGACAAATTTTTACTGCCATTTCCACCTTCAACAGTTGATGTCTCTGCATTCTTAGATACTTGGCACATACAAGCCTCAATTTCCTCTTTCTCTTTTCTAATTTGCTCATTAATTTCTTCTGTTTTGGCAGAGCAGCAATTCCTGTTTCTTTTGTAGGTGATGCGAATGTTTCATTTAAGTACAGTAAGCTTGCAAGTTCAAGCCTATCGCAAAGTTTTTCCACTTCTTCCATCATTTTAACTGGCTTTATCTCATCATCAGGAAAGTAATTCCAGGTCCTCCATGAACTTTGAAGTTTTTGCTACCTTTCTCTTTTCTTATATAATTGACATATAACATTATATTAGTTTCAGGCGTACAACATAATGATTTGATATTGCCTTTCCCTCTTAATGGCTTTTTTTCCTGGTTATCCTTTTTCTTCTTTGCCAGTAATGCCTTTTGTCTAACTTCCTCTTTCTCCTTACCTATCCAAGCAGCTCCTAATTCACCTCATCTCTGCTTTTCTTTAGCTTCTTCATTCTTCAATTTTCCTGCAGCTTTTGCTTTTTCCTCTGCTTCTTTCTTGGCTTTTTCTTTTTCTTTGAATTTTTAAAATCCTTGCATCACAGTTATATGCATTATCAACTAACATTCAGTTCATTTTTTCTTTGTGCCCTTGTTGCTCTGTTCTGCTTTTCAATCTCTCTCCTTTCATCAGGACATTCTGCTTTTTTTTCCTTCATTTAAATAAGAAAAATTCTCTCCAATAATAAAAATTATGCCAGCAGGAATAAAATGCCTCTGCATCGTCAAATGATTAATTCATATCACCAAGTTTAGGAACTTTTTCTTTTTTACCACCTGTAATGCATTTCAAACACTTGGGAAAACACTTAGAAGAAATTGTCCTTTGCTTCACTTTTCTAAGGAACTGAGTCATCAAAAGTAAGATCTACACTGTTAATTTCTCCTCTTTTCACTGACTCAGACATTTCATAAGTTTTAGTTATGCAAGTGAAGTTGTCATTATCTCCTTCTTTAACTGATTCACCAGCTGCTTTTGGTATTGCTCAGAACCACTGCTTTATGTGCTGCTTTGGTCTCTCTGTGCATAACTTTGTATTTTACATGAACAAATCCAAGAACTGCATAATGATTCTGGTTCTTCCAGTCGTTGAGATCAAGGGTTTTCAGGAAGAGAAACTATCCTAACTGCAATTCCTCATCTTCTGTTTCATTTAAGTACATCTTCTGTTTCCTCTGACAACTCTTTCTTACCCTCCAGTTCCAGAGGACAGAGAGTGGTGATGAGAGTGCTCAGGGCCAACCCTGCAAGCACAGCAGTTCACATCCTAGGTGGAGGGCACTGAGCATCCTTTCTTGCTCTACCGCAACAGTCCCAGCCTCCCACCTAGGCTCTACAAAGCCCAGGAACCAGCACATGAAGACAGCCAATAACCACTTCCAGATGGAGACTTGCTGGTATGGCCATTTCTTTCAGACTTTCAAAATAACAGATCGCTTTGATTTTCTACAAACTCTTCTAGAGGCTAGAAAAGAGGGAAGTACTTCCTTCCCCTCCTCCAGTCGTACTTATTCTGAGACCTTAGTGCCAGAAACACTAACAAGGACACTATGAGAAAGGAAAAATTACAGGCTATCTCTCTCATGAATATAGTTGCAAAAAACCCGAAAGAAAATTGTAGCAAAGTGAATTTAAGAATGTTTTTAAAAAGATAATTACACCATCACTAAGTTGAGTTTATCCTAGGGATATTAGAATAGTTTCATTTTAGAAAACCTAAAAATGTCATCTATAACATTAATAGATTGAGGAGAAAAATCTTATAAGCTCCTCAAAAAATATGTGCTGAAAAATTTTTTCAAAACCCATTCATAACTTTTAATAATATCTCCTAGTACTAAAACTAGGAATAAAACTTCCTTGAATCTAATCAATGACGTATTAAAGCATCAAACTAAATGGGGAAATGTTAGAAGCATTTTCTTCCAAAAGAAGATCAGAATCAGATGCCAACTATTACCAGGTCTATTTAAGGATGCATGGCAATCCTAACCAATGCAAAAAGGCAAGAAAATGAAATTAACAGGGGCTGGAGTAAAAGATGGGGGCCAGAGCATATGAAATGGCACATGCGAGGTGTCTGGTACAGGCAGCCATGGACAAGATGAGGATTAAATTATGCCCTAACAGGAGCACTAAGCATAAAGGGAGGTAGATAATTTTAATGAAGTTCTTTTTATATGCTCATGCTACTCTGTACCATGTTTTTTCAAAGTTAACATGCTTTGTCAATGAAAAAAGTAAGCGAAAGTGGGCCAGATGGTAAAAGCTTTACTTTATGAAAATAAAAATACTTATACAAACCTGAATTTTCTTTAGTACAACTGGTATTTCCTGATCCCATACATGGTTAGTTCCCCCATCAGAAATATATGCTTTACATGCTGTCACCATTTGATTTGTTACCTAAAATAAATATAAGTCCAGAATAACTATAGGTAGAGAAAGAAATAAAATTTAAGTTTTTTAAATCATAAAAATATGATAAATAGAAACCTTATGGAATGAATTAATTACAGAATATAAAAAACAAAGAAATATACATTCCAGGTAAAACAAAGAAAACCCAAAGTCACATTTACCTACTGTATTTAAGTCTACGTCACTGAGGCCATCAATTTCAAAGTCAACTATATTTTCTCTTTGTCTAGTTCTCCTCTAATTAGGTCTTGATCCAGTCCAACTGTGATTCTTCTCCATCCTTCAACATGCAAACTAAATATTAAGTTAACCACCTCTCACATCCCCCAAAATAAAGAAGGAAAAAAAAAAAAGCAAGACAGCCATTTAAATGGTCTGGAAGTTAAACCAAGATGGCAGGCTGACACACAGAAATTTTGGAGAATTCCTAAAATATGGAAATCACACAGTACCAAATCTACAGAGAAAAAAAAAAGACTAGAGAAAGCCAGAACCCGGTTCTGGAGAAGGTTACTTGAAGGTAGAACAGTTATGGAAGTTTTTCAAGATGGGAGACAATGTGAGGTAACCCTCAGTTGTAACCCTGAACACCGAATTTAGAGCAACTTGTACAGCAGGCAACAGCGACATATGCTGAAAGGACAAAGGTATGAGTGTGGACCACAGTCTTCGAGAAGTGTGGCCCAGGTAGCTACAGCACTCCCAGGAGGACATATCAGAGAAAAAGCTATTCTCACACCCCTCCAAACAGTAAGTTATACTCCTTACTCACAAGAGACAGACAAAATAAACAGAACAGGGAGGCAAATCAGCAGTCTCAAACACAAAGATGGGCAGACAACCAAGAATCACCAAGCAACTGAAGAAAACAAACATGGTAACAGAAGCATTAAATTCAACAAAGAGAGAAAATACAGAAAAGATATATGTAAAATCTTTTAAAATATTTTTTATTAACTAAGTTTATAAGAAAGATATGAGAGGATTTTTACATCATGAAAGAAAAGAACTTGGAAATTGAATTTTTTTTTTGATGCACCAACCAGCAATTGGGACATAAATGAACAGTCAGTGAGTGAGCTGAAAGGTCAAAGGACAAAGATGGACCCCCCGCAAAAAAAAGTTAAGGAACAAGGATTTTAGATTCAAGGGGAGAGAATAAATTGAATAGGTGGATAAGAAATAATCAGAGGTAAACAGGAAAACTTCCCAGGAATAAAGAGAGAGGAAAGTCTTGGGAATGAAACAACCCAGCAAGTATAGAACAAGATAAAGGTAAAAAGAACCACATCACTTTGAAATTTTAGAAGTTCAAGAATGAAGAAAAAATCCTACAAGCTTCCTGGGAGAATAAAATAGGTTTCCCACAAAGGAAAAAAAATCAGATTAGCATCAAATTTCTTATCAACAATTGTAGATAGTATACAACAGTATCTTTACAGTTCCAGGAAAAAATTATATTGAATTTAAGAATCTCAAACTAACATTTGAGTGGTAAGACAAAATGAAGTGATTTTCAGACATGCAGGAATTCAGGGGGTTCACCACAGAACTACTGAAGAATTTTTTTCAGCAAAATAAATAATAAATCCAAGGCAGAGGAAGATGTGGAAATCACAAAACAGTGGTGATCAAAAATGCTAGCAATACTTAGATTTTAGTCTGATCACTTGTTGATTCGTACACTGAAAACACAGTAACAATAATATGGAAGTAGAAATCTCAATGTGGAACATGTAGCAAGGAGGAAGACAAGTGACAGGGAAGAATCCTAAGGTTTTTGCCTTGCTTGGGACATAGACAATGATTAAATCTATTCTTTGATCTAAAAGAAAGTTGAAATGTGACTGTTATGTTCTGCTTGAATCAGTTATAAGTAAATTCTACTCCTGTGTTTCTTGGATGATTTTTCCAATTATTTAAAATAATTAATCATATGGCACTAAATGGGAAGATTTTACATAAACCACAATGTGGGTGGGAGTAGCTAAAGAAGCATTATTTTTCCCTTGATCATTATGTAGAGTCCTTCTTTGTTTCTTGTAACAGTCTAGGCACAATTCTTAGCTCTTATGCAAAACTATTTGGAACAAATAAATTAGAAAATCATCAGTTACTTTTAAACAAAAAACCTGGGGGTTTACCTCTGACAAGCAGAAAGATCCTCTTCAATTAAATACAACTGACTCCAGGCATGCCTTTCTTTTCTCTTCCACAAAGTATGAAAATACAGAACTCTGAGAGGCACCCGAAGTTCCCAATTCCCTTCCCTGGCTCAGAGGGCAAGCACTGTTAACCTTTTCACAGGGTTACAATGTGATTTCTTCCCTTGGAAACTTACCTTGATAAACAATGAGGTCATTCTCTCCGAAGTATTATAGTACCTTGACACACTGTGAATCATTTTGATGGCATTTATCAAATTTTGTATCCCATGTGCCATGGAAACCTAAAATTGAAATATATTAAGCATACATTTATATTTTTAATAACCCCTATCCTATAATATTCAAAGCTCTAAACATACATAAAACAGTGTAACATTTTAATCTTAAAAGTCAAATTTTACTAAAAGCAATGTGGTATCCTTGACTGGATACTGAAACAGAGAAAGGACATGAGTTTTGACAAATGTACCAAGGTCATGCAAGATGTTAACAGGAGAAATTAGATGAAAAGAATTCTGTACGATCACGGCAACTTTTCTGTACATGTAAACTTAAAATTTTATTTAAAGATAAAATATTGGAGGTGAAAGTGATTTTAAGTATTAATAGCTCAACTTGCTCTTTTTAAGGATGAAGAAACTGATATCTTAAAGGGTAAAGTGACTAATGTATGGCCAGAAAGCTAATTAGAAACAGAGTTCAGACTAGAACTCATTTCCTCATTATTCAACTCAATTCACCTTTCAGCAAACCTACTAAGTACCACGAAGTTCTGAGAATACTGGGAGAATTCCAAATATAAAGAAACTATCCTGGAGGAGGTCAAGGCAGGGTGGAAACGACACATACAAAGAAGTGAAATAAGTAGAACAGCCTAGAGCCATCAAGTAGAACAGCCTAGAGCAAAGCAGAGCAAGTACATCCGAGATATCAAACCATTGCTAATGTATATTGAATGATTACTATACGCCAGGCACTAGGGGAAGAGCTTCACATATTATCTTAATTTATGTTGACAATGACCATTTTTTAAAATATTTATTTGTCTATTTGGTTGCACTGGGTCTTAGTTGCAGCATGCATGTGGGATCTAGTTCCCTGACCAGGCATCGAACCCCAGCCCCCTGCATGGGGAGCGTGGAGTCTTATCCACTGCACCACCAGGGAAGTCCCAACAATGACCATTTAAGGCAGGTTTGATTTCATCAGATCTAAAACATCACTGATTGTAAGACTGTACCACTGCTTTACAGTCTACTGAAGAAGGGGGAAAAAATGCTCAAGATGGGGAGTCTAACTCCTACAAAAAACTAAGCCACCAAACTATGCATGAAATTAACAAGCCATGGAGAAAAAGACAGGAATAAAGCCTACCTGTCCCAATCCCGCTCCTTGGGGGAGGGATGGAAAATAAACTATCCTGAGAATTTGTTCCACAAGCTGGTGCTCGCTCACTGTAGTCTGAATTCACACCCATGGTACCAAAAACAAAACAAACATTAGTTCTTTCCTTCCCCCGCAAGGAAAGAACTAATAATCTCAGATGGTGTCAAGTCACGTTCACAATGATTCATAAAACCTGACTGACTGTAAGTTGTGCTCTGAATACAGAGATGTTAAAATGTGAAAGAAAAGTCTTAGAATCTATAAAATAAAGTGTTATGATTATCCCATTTTGCAAATGAGAAAATAGAGATGTAGAGAAGTTAAGTACCTTGTCCAAGGTCCTAGAGCTGTAGCATAACCACAGCTATGTGCCCGAGATTTTGAGATCCTGCTTTTAACCTTGATGTAAATTATAAATCACTATGGAAGAACAACAGAAGGTCAATGGCCTTCCCACCCTCAAGGAGCTAGACTTTTAATTGCTAGGACAATTTAAAATATATAAAAAGATTTTTTAATAGTGGTGGAATAAATAAGCCAGGAAGAACAACTACTTTTGAGTGTACTGTATGTCCTAGTTATGAGGTGTAACCATGACATAATGAAATCAATTTTAGGTGGCTTATGGAAATTAGTATCGTCACTTTGTAGTTAACCCTGTATGTCAGAATTCATATTATACGTGTTATCTGTAGACCAAAAAGATTCTAATAAAAATATGCCTAGAAGGAGTCCCTTCCAGCCTCAATAAGGCAACTCTACAAAGAATGAAAAAGGTCTGGGGACAGTATCAAATGGGCCCACCAGGGAAATACCCTTCATCTGAATTTTAAACATCATTATTTATAATAGTAGCTCCTTGAGTGCACAGTTCTTATCTATATATAGTGTTGGCACATTTTATGCATAAAATATATTAGTCGATATGCCAACAGCACAATATCAAGATGATAAAATGAAACACAAAATTCATAAAATTTTATCAACAAGAAATGGAAGCATGAGTCCTCTACACTTTTCCTGCTCAACTGACAGTTACAAACTAAACAGCAGCTTCTGGTTTATTTTAAGGAGAATAAAGAAAATGAGAAAAAAAGAACTTTTGAATCTACAGAAATAGTTGGTATATGAGGGAGAAGAAATTATAAGACTTAATACTAACAGTACTTCTCTAATTTCAAAAGATAATGTTAGAAACATTCCTACATCAGAGAATGTAAAAAGCTCAATGATAACAATAATAATAAAGTACATGCATTGATAGAGGATTGAACAAAGTTTTTTAAATTACTAGGATGAAAAGAACTAAAACCAAAACTAAAAGATTTGAAAATTATATGAATTTAAATAAGTCTTTTGAATCAAGAAGTTGAAATTAGTATACCTTAAAATTTACAGGTCTTGGTAACAGCAAAAAGCATTATATCTTTCTTCCAAGTTTACTTTTTATAGTGAAAAGCTTTAAATATATTTTTAAAAGTACAGAGATGTTATAATATTCATATACTTTCTCTTTTTTGCATGTTTATTTTATTTATACAATTTTTAAAGGGTATGTATTCTTTTATTATGTTGAGGTACATTCCTTCTATACTCAATTTATTGAGAGCTTTTATCATGAAAGGGTGTTGTATTTTGTCAAATGCTTTTTCTGCATCTATTGAAATAATCATATGATTTTTATCTTTCATTCTATTAATGTGGTGTATCACATTTATCCATTTGCATATGTTGAACCATCTTTGCATCCCAGGAATAAATCCCCCTTGATCTTAGTGTGTGATCCTTTTAATGTGCCGTGGAATTTGGCTTGCCACTGTTTGTTGAGCATTTCTGCATCTATATTCATCAGGAATATTGACCTGTAATTTTATTTTCTTGAGGTGTTCTTATCTGGCTTTGGTATCAGCGTAATGCTAGTTGGGCACTTTCTTTTGCTCACTCCTGGGTCACTCACTCTAGGGGAAGCGAGTTGTCCTGTGCAAAGGCCCATGTGGTGTGCAATAGAAGTGGACTCTCCCCAGTCAGCCTCCCCTTCAGAAGAGACCACATCCCAAGACAGCAGCTTGACTGCAGCCTCATGAGAGACCCTGAAGCAGAGGTACTCAGCTACGCCGTCCCTGAATTCCTGACCTACAAAAACTGTGATATAATAAGTGCTTACTGTTTTAAGCCACTCGGTTCTGGGGTAATTTGTTATGAAGCAATGAATAACTAATATATTTGTCTTGCTCAATTCACAAATCAGGTCATAGTTATGATAATGCTATATATTTAAATGTAGGTTAAAATAATAAAATAGTTTATAATTCATTACAGATATATAATAGGAAAAGATATCTTTTAAATAACTTATTTCAATATGTTTTACCCAATACACACACATTAAATTCATTTTATGCGCTAATTTTTATTTTATTTTTTTTAACATCTTTATTGGAGTATAATTGCTTTACAATGGTGTGTTAGTTTCTGCTTTATAACAAAGTGTATGCACTAATTTTTTAAACTACACTTTAAAAAGAATACTTACTAGATCACAGTTATAGAGAGGCTGACATACTTTTTCTAGAGTGTACAAATATCTGACATTATCTTTTGATTCATTTGCTGTATCTGTGATTCTTGCATCCAAATCACGCCAATTCTAAGAAAAGAAAGTATAAGAGTCCTATGAAACATCCAAATATATCACTGTGCTACGGTTTAATCATGAAATTCAAGCTGTCTTCCCTAATCATACATATACTAAAAGAGTAGATACTTAAATGTGATTGATATATCTTTTTCTTATATTATTTAAGACTTAAAGTTATTATAAAAACCTTAAGTGACTTACTAAAACTGAAGGCTCATTCTGTTTGTAATTAACATTCTATCTGTTGGCTTAAACCAGACCTGCTTCTACCTGGAGTGACTTTTCTAGGTTAGAAAAGTGACATTACATTATTCTGGGTCTTCAGGAAAGAAAATATTCCATCAGCAAAGTGTATTTTTCACGTCCAGAAATAATGTGCAGAGATGTTCAGGGACCATGGTGGTTTGCCTCATCCACCATACATAACAATTGATTAATAGCCATAGTAATAAAGGACTACTAGAATCAGAACAAAACAGTATCTGAAACTTGCTGAATGAGGGAAAGATATAAACAAACAATTCTCAGGAGAATAAATGCAAATAGCAAACAAACGTTAAAAGATGCCCAACTTCATTATTAATAAGGAAAAGGCAAAATACAACAAGCCATTTTCCACATGTTGGACAGGGAAACAAAAATTTTTAACTGATAATAAGTATTAACAAAGTTGTGGAGTATACACCCTAGGGAAATACTTGCTTGTAGGCATGTAGAGGCTTTAACTGTAGTAATGTTTGTGAACACATAGAAAAGGAACAATTTTCCTCAAAAAGTTAAACACATTGAGCCAGAAATTCCACTTCCAGGTATATACAAGAAAAATGACAACATATGTCCACACAAGAACGTGTACAAGGGGCTTCCCTGGTGGCGCAGTGGTTGAGAGTCCGCCTGCCGACGCAGGGGACACGGGTTTGTGCCCCGGTCCGGGAAGATCCCACATGCCGTGGAGCGGCTGGGTCCGTGAGCCATGGCCGCTGGGCCTGCGCGTCCGGAGCCTGTGCTCCATGGTGGGAGAGGCCACGGCAGTGAGAGGCCCGCATACCGCAAAAAAAAAAAGAATGTGTACAAGAATGTTCACAGCAGCATTATTCATAATAGCCAAAAAATAGAGATAATGCAAATATCCATAAACTGATAAACAAAATGTGGTGTTATCTATAAAATGGAACATTATTCAGCTGTGAAAAGGAATGATTACTGATACATACTACAACATGGATAAACCTTGAAAACACCAAGTGAAAGAAACCAGTAACAAAAGACCACATATTATATGATTCCATTTGTATGAAATGTCCAAAACAAGCAAATCTATAGAGATAAAAAGTGGATTGGTGGTTACTTAGGGCTAGAATGAGGGGAAGGAGACAGAGGGAGATGGGAGGTGATAGCTAAAGAGTACAGGGTTTCTTTTTGAGGTGATAAAATGTTCTAAAATTGATTGTGGTGATGGTTGCACAACTCCGTGAATGTACTAAAAACCACTGAATTTTGCTCCTTAAATGGCAGAAATGAGTAATATGTGAATTATATCTCAAGACTGTTGAAAAAAAGAAAGGAAACAATTTATCTAAAAACAAGAAAATGATTAAATAAAACCTGATGCATTAACATTATAGAAAACGAAATAGCCTGATCTGATAGGTATAACTCTCCAAGACATGCTGTTGGGGGGACCAGGGAGTTAAAGAAAAATAGAGTATGATGATGCCATGTAATTTTAAAAATTTAGAAACACAAAACAAATATATATATATATATATATATATATATATATATATTTTTTTTTTTAAAGGAAGAAACAGAAAAGGACCTGGAGAGAATCAAGCTAAACTGTTAATAAATATGACCTCTAGGAAAGGAGATGGAATAGTGGGGATGAGATGTAAGATAGAGGACATTTTTGCTTTTGACTCTCTATATAGTCCTCTAATTCAATAAGCCTCTATTGATTTACAATTTCAAAAACAATTTAAAAATAAATAGCAATCACCCCACAGTAGTACTGTCAAAACTGGTGTGTGAAATATTGAGAAATAAATTTTTATTTCTATACTTCCTTTTCCTCTTCTGGAAGTAACGATGGTACAAGAGAAAGCCTTACTCAAAGTTTTAACACTTCTAAATACATGGTGCAAAGTATATGATGCGAAGAAGCAGTTCAAGAAGGGTAATTTTCCAGTTGGCTGCTCTGAAGTAAACTTTAAAATACAAGGCCTTTTACCTTTAAGAGTTTGGAGCGTGCAACATTAAGCACATTTATAACAGCCTTACAACTTGGCCCTTTAATCTGTTCAATGATATAACTGAATTTGGCTGACATGCGTTTCCAGTGTTCCAGTTCAGTGAGAGGACCTGAGTTATCAGCTTCTTTTCTCATCTGCACACTTTCAATAAGTACCTGCAATCAGAAAAGTTCACAGAGTATAGAAACGTTACTTTCTTCTTTTAGAACCTCATTATTTGCACCTTTTCAAAGAAAGTTAAAAGTACAAATAACATCCAACACTGAATAATATTAAGAACTCTTAGCAAACTAAGACTAGAAGAGAATTTCTTTACCATGATAATTAGTACCTGCCAAAAGTCTGCAGCAAACATCATACTTGTTTTATATGTATATTATAATTTTTAAACATCTTTATGGGAGTATAATTGCTTTACAATGGTGTGCTGGTTTCTGCTGTATAACAAAGTGAATCAGCTATACATATACATATGTTCCCATATCTCCTCCTGCTTGTGTCTCCCTCCCACCCTCCCTATCCCACCCCTCCAGGTGGTCACAAAGCACCGAGCTGATCTCCCTGTGCTATGTGGCTGCTTCCCACTAGCTATTTTACATTTGGAAGTGTATATATAAGTCCATGCCACTCTCTCATTTCGTCCCAGCTTACCCTTCCCCCTCCCCGTGTCCTCAAGTCCATTCTCTATGTCTGCATCTTTATTTCTGTCCTGCCCCTAGGTTCTTCAGAGCCTTTCTTTTTTTAGATTCCACATATATGTGTTAGCATACGGTATTTGTTTTTCTCTTTCTGACTTACTTCACACTGTATGACAGACTCTAGGTCCATCCACCTCACTACAAATAACTCAATTTTGTTTCTTTTTATGGCTGAGTAATATTCCATTGTATATATGTACCATGTCTTCTTTATCCATTCATCTGTTGATGGACACTTAGGTTGCTACCATGTCCTGGCTATTGTGAACAGAGCTACAATGAACATTGTGGTACATGACTCTTTTTGAATTATGGTTTTCTCAGGGTATATGCCCAGTAGTGGGATGGCTGGGTCATATGACAGTTCTATTTTTAGTTTTGTAAGGAACCTCCATACTTTTCTCCAGAGTGGCTGTATCAATTTACATTCCCACCAACAGTGCAAGAGGGTTCCCTTTTCTCCACACCCTCTCCAGCATTTATTGTTTCTAGATTTTTTTGATGATGGCCATTCTGACTAGTGTGAGGTGATACCTCATTGTAGTTTTGATTTGCATTTCTCTAATGATTAGTGATGTTGAGCATCCTTTCGTGTGTTTGTTGGCAATCTGTATATCTTCTTCGGAGAAATGTCTATTTAGGTCTTCTGCCCATTTTTGGATTGAGTTGTTTGTTTTTTTGATATTGAGCTGCATGAGCTGCTTGTAAATTTTGGAGATTAATCCTTTGTCAGTTGCTTCATTTGCAAATATTTTCTCCCATTCTGAGGATTGTCTTTTCATCTTGTTTATGGTTTCCTTTGCTGTGCAAAAGCTTCTAAGTTTCATTAGGTCCCATTTGTTTATTTTTGTTTTTATTTCCATTTCTCTAGGAGATGGGTCAAAAAGGATCTTGCTGTGATTTAAAACATCATACTTAAAGATGAAATTTTAGAAAATACCACTTGAAAACCAAAGACAAGACAATTTTGCCACTATCACCACCTACTTCTATTCAACCAGGTCATGGAGATCACAGCACAAGATAAGGAAAGTAAACAAAAGGTATAAGAATTGGAAATTAAAAAACAATGGCATTATCATGGAGGGAATGGTTGGCCACATTTTTAAAATTCAAGAATATCTAAAGACAAACTTTTACAATTAATAAAAGTGAATAATTCAGTAAGGTTTGGGGCTGTATATATAAATATCAGTAGCATTTCTCTACAAGCCATCTAGCAATCTGAAAATGTAATTTCTAAAATGATAGTATTTGCTATAACAAATAATAACAATGTAAGATATCTAGAGATTAACAAAAAATGTACAAGATCTTTTTGGAGAAAATTAGAAAACTTACTTTCAGCACACAAAAGAAGGCCTAAATCAGTGGAGAAATATACCACATTCATGGATGGAAAGATTCAACATTATAAAGATGGAAATTTTCTCTAAATTAATGAAATGAAATTTATTTCATGCAATGAAATTTCCAGTCAAAATCTCAACAAGGTTTTCTTTTCATGATACTTAGCGAACTAGTCTTTTTTTTTTTTTTTTTTTTGCGGTACGCGGGCCTCTCACTGTTGTGGCCCCTCCTGTTGCAGAGCACAGGCTCCGGACGCGCAGGCTCAGCGGCCATGGCTCATGGGCCTAGCCGCTCCACGGCATGTGGGATCTTCCCAGAGAGGCAGGCAGACTCTCAACCACTGCGCCACCCGGGAAGCCCCAGCAAACTAGTCTTAAAATTAATTTGGAAGAACAATCAACCAGAAATAATCAATGCAATTTTGAAGAAAAATGATGAAAGGGAGTTGCCATACCAAACGTTGATTTAGTAAAAAGCAACATAAATTAAAGCAGTATGGTATGAGTACAAAAAACAAATAAGTAGACAGGTGGGATAGATAAAGGGGTCTAGAAACTTGATAGGTATTACAAATTTGCTGGTAAAGAATGGACTACTAAATACACTTCTGAGACAATTGGCTAACCATATGGAAAAAGACAAAATTAGATTCCTACCTCACATTATACACACACAAAAATAATTCCAGAAAGATTAAAAACCTAAATGGTAAAACATTTAAAGAAAATATAGGAGATGGGGGTAAAACTATAAAGAAAAGCACGGAACTGAACATCATAATTGCCAAGAAAATGATTACCACTAGGGAGAAGAAAAGGGAGTTAAAATTGGGAAGAAAAATGCATGGAGATTGCAAGGTGCTGGTAATGCTCTATGTCTTGTGCAAAAGTTACACAGGTGTTAATTTTACAATAATTTGTTTATTTTATTTTTATTCATTTGTTCATTTCTGTATATTTCAGTATTTAAAATAAATAAATAATTTAGGAGAATATCTTCACAACACTGGAGTAGGAAAGTGTTTCCAAAATACAAAAAGCACAAAGCTTCTAGTCACCGGAGGTAACTAAATTGAGGCTGGATTACCATTTTTAAAGACATTTACATTAAAATGTAAAACTTCCACATGACTAAAGACACCAATACTAAATGAAAATGCAGGACACAATGGGGACCAACAAAAGATTAACAGGCGGAAAATATTCAAACTCCAACAATTCAGTTAAGATATCATCAAGCAATCTGAAAGAAAACTAGGTAAAGGATATGAACAGGCAATTCAACAAGGAGGAAATCTAAATAGCCATTAAACGTCCACAGCCTCAACGGTGTTCAGGGTAATGCAAAATAAACCAAGATACCATTTCACATCCAACATACTGGCATCCATTAAAAATCCAACAGTCCCAAGTGTAACGAAAGATATGAAGACATGGGAACTCCCATTTACTTCTGTAAAAAAATATAAGTTAATATAACCACTATTTGGAAGACCTTATAGTACCCAATAAAAAATCTATACTACTTCTCTCAGCCATTCCCTGGGAAACTCTTGAACATGTGCAAAAGAGACCAGAATAAAGATATTCATTGAAGATGTATTATTATTGTTTGTAACAGGAAAGAAAGTAGAAACAACTGCTTTCTGAGGGAACAGGTGAGTTCTCTACCTCCTTAAACAGAGGATACTAGACATAATTTGAATGTCTCCTAAATGTCTGGAAATCTACAGAATAAACGGATTCTCTCATAGAGGAATACCAGACAATAGTTCAGTGAATGAATTAAATTTACTTGTACCAACATGGATGAAAGAGAATGTTAAATAAGAAAAAAAAAACTGTAAAAGGATACCATTTATGTAAAGATTTTAAACACAAATATATATTCTGTATTTTCATATATATAATATAAAGCTTATAAATATGCAAATGCAATAAAAGTATAAAACTTTCAGGGGAATGGAGGAGACAATAACATCAGAATGGTGGTAATATACAGGGAGGGAGAGGAAAGGGTTGGAGGATTTAGTGAAAATAAGAGATCTGAAGCAAAAATAGCAAATGGTTAGTATCTGTTTAATCTCAGTGGTACTTACAGGGGTGTTTCTCATTTTCTGTACATTTTTTATGCTTATAACTTTTCATAACTACAATCGTGATGGAATTAAGAATACAAATGAGTCAAAATACATAGTTGATTTTTCAAACCTATGAAGCTTCTCTCTAATCCATGAAATGCTTGTAATTTTAACCGTGGTTATGGAACTCTTTCCTAATCTTATTATAAGTTTCTCCACCTCCTTAAATAAAGGATACTAGACATAATTTAAACTTTTCTTAGTGGCTGAAAGTCTATATAATTTGAATCACTGAATTAAAGAATGAAAATGGACCTTAAAATTAACTAAATCAAGCAACACTTTTGATGTTTAATTCCTACTACAACATTATTCATAGATGATAATCCAACCTCAAATCGGATACTTTCAGGGATACAAAACATTCCATTTTCGGGTGGGGGCAGAATTCTGTGAGAAAGTGATCCTAATAAAATCTCCCTCCTTATAACCATCACACTCCACTCTTAATTCTGCCTGTTAGGGCCATTACAGTACAAGTTTAAGTCCACATGAAATACCATCAAATATTTGAAGACATCACGTCACTCCTAGGTCCCCTTCTTTTTCAGGTCAAATATGTCCACGTACTTTCTTTGAATGACATTGTTCATATCCTTGGCCAAGTTTTCTCTGAAATGCCCATTTCTTAATGATTTATAGACATTCTTTACATATTATGGATACTAACTCTGTTACATATGCTGATAATATTTTCTCCCAGAAGGTCAATTATCTTCTAATGTTGCTTACAGGGATTTCTGCCATATGGATCTTACATTAATTTGTTTATATAGTCATATATGTCAGGTTTTTCCTTTCATGGCTTCTGGGGTTTGTATCTTAATAAGATATTAATATAGTTCTACATTATGTTCTGATTCAAGTATATTTTTTGTTCTATTTTTCACATTACTTTTTTAAGGCTGGATTCGTTCACTCAACATGTTTTTGAGATTCATCCATGTTGTTGCGTGTATCTCTTTTTTTAGTTTTAGCTTTCATATTTATGTCTATGATCCATCTTGAATTAATTTTTGTGTATGACAAGAGGTCAAGGTTTATTTTAGATGTAATATTTTTTAAAGAAGTCTCCCATTTCTTGCACTGATTCTGCTTAACTGGAGACCATTTGCTACAATTGCCCAACATGATTTTCCTTTTTCTTTTTTTGGCTGTGCGGCTTACAGGATTGTGGGATCTTAGTTCTTAGTTCCCCAACCAATGTGAAAGCGCAGAGTCCTAATCACTGGACCACCAGGGAATTCCCCCCAACTTTTCTTATTTCAAGTTGCCTAATCTCCTTAGGTTAAGCTATTTCTTTTGCTTGCTCATTTTTATAAAAGAAGATCTATTTTGATTGATCATGATAATTGGAGGAGATCTCCTCAGCCACTGTGTAGGACACAGCTTGAATTCCACAATGGCTTACAACTCCCTCTTCCTATGCCAACTGGCATAGGAGGCAGCTGCAGGAGTCCTTGGTGGACAATTACTTCGAGTACCTAGGGACACCTGGGAGCAAATTTTGTGGCCAGCACTCCAGGCCTTGATGGAGTTTCCAAAGTCCTCCAATTTTTCCACTCCAACTACACCTCCCTCCTTCTAACAGTTCTAAGAGAGGTAAAATCAGAAATGTTTTTCTCTAACTCTTGCTTGCTCAAGATTTTTCTCCCCTAGTCCTCATTCAACTGAAGATTTTCTTCTCCAGTTTCACTGTCCTGTGCCCATGAACTAGAGATCTGTGAGTTGGCTTCTAGAGTCCTCTTTCTGTTTAGAGCAATTACCTAATAATTGGTTGTGGTCAACGTTTGTAGTGTAAGTTGGCACCTCTCAGAATGTTGACATATACCCCATTCCTATCACTGCTTTTCTTACTGCCAGAGAAAATGTATTTGGCCAGAGAGCTGCAGACTTGCCACTGCAGTACTGATAGGAATGAGCCTAGTTTGAACCTCTCTGTCAACACAGACAATTCCATTGATCAAGCCAGAGGTATTTATTAAGTGTCTAGCATTGTGGCTATAGTCTCTTCACTGTGTACTTTTCCTCTCTCTCTAATGAAGAGCATAAACAATACATAAGATATTGGAGATAAATCCTGGCTATTTCTGTTTCTTCATTATTCCATTCTCAAGCCATAATGTTATGGTTTCCTCCTTAAAGTGGGAAATATCTTAAAGTTGATATTAAGTGGTCCAGAGAGAACAATGATTTTGCACTAGAATCAAAAATAGGCTGAATTTCATAGTAGAATCTGGAAGGCTCCTCTTCCCTTTACTTTTAGGGACAAAATGCAGTGACTAGGACACAGATAAGAACTATGACTCACATCTGGTGAAATCACTCAGGTCGGCTCACCTGTTCAATCTGTCTGTACCATATCATCAGCACGTCCTCTAGCTGACGAACAGTTTCTGAATTGCTAGCTGCGAGTGTCACTTCTTCAAAGGTATGCAGTTTGGAAAAATCAACATTGTCTATCTGCTTTAACTTAACTGTTCCCTCAATACTTATTCTAGCACCTAAAAGGGAAAAAATAATATTGACAAGAGGTGTTTAATGTCAATCCATTAAATGCCAATGTGCGGTTTCAAGCTGTAATTACTAAAATGTTAGCGATCTAACACTTTATAGAAATATAATTCTAGTTGATCATTAGACTATGACTATGATTTATTAATAAAATTGCATATTTTAAAAATATGAAATAATATAATTTATATTTTAAAAAGAGTTCATCATAATGTATGTATTTTTAAATATGGTAAAAATTTTCTCAAATAATATAGGAAGAGAATCCTCCTTCTACAATGGGAGATATAAAAGAAAATGTATCTTATGCCTTCAGAGATCCGTGGAAAGAGAAGTTCTAATGATTTGATATCTTATCTCTAGGTCTCATAATTGCTTTGATTAACATCTTCTATTAAGATGGAAATGTTTTCTCTAATGCTTATTTTTAATATCTTATAGTTAATTTGCTCATTTGTAGTAACTGATTAAACATTAAATACTATACTTACCATCTAAAGATGAAAGGTATCTGCTGATGGTTTCAGTGAAAATGTGTTTTTCAGATTCTCCTTGCTGGGACTGGTTTAAAGCACCCCAATTATTTGTCGCAAGAATAGCTGGTAGAAATATATTTGCCAGCATATTCCTAATCCCAACTAGGAGTCCTTCTGATACGTCCAGAAAAGTAAATAGCACTTCCTAAAAGGGCAGTGTTCAAATGTTATTTTACATGCTGATCCCATTAAAGAACTGAAAATCATAACCTATTTTACATTACAATAAGTATAGACAATATATCTTATAAACTATTAGGAAAACTTAAGTGGTGAATATTAAGGTTCTAAAATCAACAAACTTATGTTCTGCCCACACTTAACCATTCACATACTTGCTCATCAAGTAAACACTTTCCCTGGTGCTTTAATTTCTGCATAGGGAAGGAGATATGGCCTGGAGTCCATATAATGTGAGGGAAATGAAACTGAGCCTCCTACATAAAGAAAGTTCTAGGTGGACAGTTGCCCTGTCCATGAAAAGGGGACGAGAAAAACTCTGTCAGTTGAGGTAAAAAGCAATGAAACTAGCCCTCTGCCCAGAAATTTGTATGGAAAAAACATTGGTCAAAGGGTACTAACTTCCAGTTATAAGATGAATAAGTTCTGGGGATCTAACGTACAGCATGGTGACTGTAGTTAACGATACTGTATTGTATACTTAAAAGTTGCTAAGGGAGTAGATCTTAAATGTCATTACCAAAAAAGAAGAAAAAAAGGTAATTATGTGAGGCAATGGAGGTGTTAGCTAATGCTATGGTGGTAATCATTTCACACTGTGTTAAATCAATTCTTTGTATACCTTAAACTTACATAACGTTATATGTCAATTATATCTCAGTAAAGCTGGCAAAAATGCTTAACCGTATATTTGAAAAAAATGTAAACATACTTCATGAATATTTTTAGTATTTATAGGGACATCATTGCGACAGCGAACAAAAACTACACACACTCCTTTTAGTTTCTCTGGGGCTGCGTTGTCTATATACAATCTCATCATTTTTGCCCCTTTGGTTGCTCCAGCAATAGTTCGACCACATTCTGAAAACAAAAGTCAAGAACTTAGCATACGATTACATGACTGATCAAATGTGATAAATTACTGTGGATCTTACACCCTTGTTCCTTGCTTTACTTTAAGAAGTTTTCAATATAATTATGGAATAAAATTTTTTGTCTACAAAAGGATGTAATTGCAAATCTTAAATTGCAGCCTCCTTGGGTGCCTTTCACTGAGTTCTGCACTTTGCTCCTTTTGGCCTGGCCTCAGGCAGGACTTTCACGCAAACCCTTCTCTTATCCCATTCTCAACCGTTTGCCTCCTTAATCCTTGCTAATCTTTCGGATCTCAACCAAAATGCCACCTCTCAGGTAAACTTTCACTGACTCCCCCAAGAAGATCCTGTCCCCCACTACATACTCTCATAGCACCCGACTTATAGTAAATCCTTCCTTGAACTAGTTTCAATGAAAATGTATCATTAGAAATCTTTCTTCGATGTTTAAAAACTATTTTAAAATATGAGAATTCTGTTAGATAGCTAGTTGCAATATTTTTTCTTTCTTTTTTTTTTTTTTAATTTTTTTTGGCTGCGTAGGTTCTTAGTTGCGGCACACAGGATCTTCGTTGAGGCATGTGGGATCTTTTCTTTGTGGCGTGTGGGCTTCTCTCTAGTTGTGGACTGCAGGTTTCCTCTCTAGTTGTGGACTGCAGGTTTCCTCTCTCTAGTTGTGGCATGCAGACTCCAGAGCACGTGGGCTCTGTAGTTTGCAGCACGCGGGCTATCACGTGGAGGCCTGTGAGCTCAGTAGTTGTGGCATGTGGGCTTAGTTGTGGGACCTTAGTTCCCCGACCAGGGATCGAACCCACATTCCCTGCACTGGAAGGTGGGCTCTTTACCACTGGTACCACCAGGGAAGTCCCTGGTTGCAGTATTAATAAGCAAACAATCAACAGTCTTCCTGTTCACAACCATAACCAATTTGAAATATGATCTAAGAAAATTTTACATCCCTATCACAAAACCATAAACATCTTTTGTCTGCCCAGCCCCCCTTCCTTTGGGTTTGGGGAATTTCTCCCATCCGGGGATTCTGGAGGACACCAGTCTCAGAGCCCTGCAGGGGTACACATATGAAAACTATACTAATTAGACTCTCTGCAAGACTGTAAACCTTGAATGCAGAGACACAAAGATAAAAGGGTATCTGAGCAAGGTCAATCTACTGATGAATCCAAAGAAACTGCCCTGAAATCTATGGAAATGCTCTATTCCTATTTTTCCCAAGGCCTGATTGTTCAGCTAGTTCTAAATTTTGTGAACCACCCTAATGTTTTAATATTTTGCTTACCTAAGCCAGAGTCTGCACCTTGCTTACAGCCAAAGAACCCTGAGACATGGTATGCAGCAATGTAGAGCTCAAATGCTCATTCATGGAGGTTGGCAGAATTACCTTTACCCTTAATATTCTCCCTTTTTTCCTTGATAAGTGAACCTGAATTTGTCCCATTTAGCAATCTGTACATTCTCAGGGAGACAACTGCTTTCTCAGCCTCCCTAGCCCCTAGGGTAGTCATATGACATTAAGAATCTTGGGCTTTCCTGATAAAGGGGAGAGGTGTGACTAGTAGGCCCCTTTCCTACATGATGAAAACCTGTACATAATGTCTAGACTTCATCTTGCAACCATGTGGAACTAATATGAACACAAAGCAATGTGTTAAGAACGGCAGAATAGGGGACTTGCCTTGTGGCGCAGTGGTTAAAAATCCACCTGCCAATGCAGGGGACACTGGTTCGATCCCAGGTATGGGAAGATCCCACATGCTGTGGAGCAACTAAGCCCACACTCTAGAGCGGGTGCTCTAAAGCAAGAGAGGCCACCGCAATGAGAAGCCCGTGCACCACAACGAAAAGTAGCTCCCACTCGCGGCAACTAGAGAAAAGCCCGCACACAGCAACGAAGACCCAATGCAGCCAAATAAATTAATTAATTAAATTAAAAAAAAAAAGAATGGCAGAACAGAAATAAAATAAGAATCTGGGTTTCTGATGGCGTTACTGAGCACTTGAACCACTGCTAGCCACTGCCTGCCCAGTTATGAGAGAAAAACAGACTCCCTATTTGTTTAAGCTACTATTAGGATTTCCATTACTCACAGCTGAACATATTCCTGGCTTCTAAAAATCCAAATGCAGCTACACTAAAGAATACTATACAGCATCTTTTAAATTAGATAAATCTATATTTAATAACATAAAAAATGTCTAGGTTATACTGTCAAGTCCAAAAAGTAAGTCAAGAATAAAACGTGTTATATGATCATATTTTTAAAATGATACTAAGTGTCTACATGTTAGCACATGCATATAAGTAAGACGTGTAGAGGAATACTCACCAAGCTGATAAATATATTATTTTTGGAAATAGCAAAAATAATAATTAAAAGTATGTTTACCCTTTCTTCTGGCAGATCTCCTGAGAATTCTTCCTAAAAAGTCTTCCTAATCCACGTAGAATTAGCTTCAATGATATTCATTGAGGCATTGTTTAAAGGAGAAAAAAGTTGTGAACAACCTAAATTCTAATAATAAGTTTTGAACCTAATAGTTGTCTCAGCCTAATGAAGTACAATGCAACTGTTTAAAATTTAATTGTGGAAATGTATCAGTGGCATGGAGAAGACAATATTATCAATTTTTAAAAGCTACCATAGAATAATATATAGAGTTGGATTACATTTTTATAAAGCATCTATAAATTGTTTTTTCTTAGTCCAATTGAATTGAAAAAAAAAAAAAAAAAAGAAGCATATCTTGGGTGACATGGTCCCCAAACAGGAAATGCAATGTTTTTGAAAATAAGAGAAGGCTGAACTAACTCTCATGGCTACTGAGTTCCTTTTTCTTTCTGAGACTGGACTATAATCTTGGAGGACAAAACATTTTTAGGGAGTGAGGCAAAGTTTACATGGCACTTGCCCTGAGCCCAGCATAACCACGGTCCTCCCAATCCCATGAGGTGAGTTCCATTACTGTTCCCATTTTACAGATGAGAAAACCAAGGCCCGGAGAGGTGAAATAACTTTCCCAGTGTGACCCAGCGAGTAAAGAGTGGAGCTTGCCTTCACCACCTCACTTCTGACCCTCTCCAGGACCAAGCTTTAAACCAGTGTGTCAAACAGTGTCTATCTGTGATCTCCTCCTCCCTGCAGGCCCAGGGGTCTGCACACCGTCAATGGAGGGTGTGATAAGCTCTGCAGTTTAAGAAAACAACATCTGGTCTGGGATACTCTCACCCATATATCAGGATACACAGGATAACCTGTCTAGAAGAAATGGAAAGTTTCACACTGTTGACACTGACTTGAAATCCACCCTGAGCTCCCAAGTTTGGACCAAGGCTATTTAGAAAGATAATTGTTAGGGTAGAGGGGTCTTAGAATCCAGCAGGGCACTGAGAATGGGGAAAGTGGCTTCCTTCTCAGTCCTACCTTGGCCCCTTACACTCTCATCCAGTACCTGCCTACTCCCCATCAAGCTTTGCCTCCTCAGGACCCACAGGGCTGGTGGTCTGGGTGAACAAGGCATAGGCATAGGCGCTGTCTGGAGGAACAAGTCATTGGGCTGCTGAAGTCTGCAGTGACCAGCACGATCCCAGGAAGGGCAGCAGTTTGTAGTTACTTGGTCACTCTTCCAGCTGAAGAATGCACGTCCCCCTTCTCATCTGTCTTGTACTTTCATAACTTTTGACAAAGAACGACCCAAAGCACCAGAGTGGGTACAAGGTCAGCAAACCACAAAGCATTCCCAGCCTCCAGCACATTTGGCGTAAGTGAGATGCTACTTGTGAGCCATAAAAGAGGTGATTGCTTTCCTGGTTAAAGGCAGCAAGAATGCCGTAGGCTGTGGAAAGGTGGAGGCACAGAGAGCCCGTCTCAAACTTACCTAGTCATCCAGAAGCATCCTGGAGAGCTCTGTCTGTCTGGTGTAATCTTGGCACAAAAGGAATATTCTCACTAGCTCTACATTCTTGTTTTGGCCCAATAAGTTTGAAAATGATACTTTTTTTTTTTTTTCGGCTGAAAACTTGAGAGTTTCATTATTATTATTTATACTATACTCTTCCAAAGAAGGTTTGAGGCAATATAGGATAACAATAAATGCTATGGACTGAATGTGTCCCCCCAAATATATATATGTATAGCAGTATATATACATATATACTGCAAAATAGGATCCAACTCTACATATTATATATGCAACTCTGGATGTGAAGGAGTCAATGAACCGTGAATATGTCTTAGACTTGCAGCAATACTTATAATTTGGGTCGTTACAAACATCTAAATTAGTGATCAGAAGATAAAACTAGCAGAAGATAAAACTATATACATAGTGGTATATATACTGTGTATATATATGTACATATCTCATACATACTGTACATATACATATCAAAATACATAGAGAGGGAAATAAATAAACACACACACACACACACACACACACACACATATATATATACCAAAGAAGTTACAGAAGGATACTCATCAAGGAGTTAACTTGATTATTCCAAGTGAGTGGGAATGTGGGTGGTAGTTTTAATTTTTCTTCTAATTGTAGATATTTTCTCACCTTTCTATATTTTCAGCTATTGTTTTATTTATTTATTTATTTATTTAATTTTTTTGCAGTACGCGGGCCTCTCACTGTTGCGGCCTCTCCCGTTGCGGAGCACAGGCTCCGGATGCGCAGGCTCAGCGGCCATGGCCCACAGGCCCAGCCACTCCACGGCATGTGGGATCTTCCCAGGTCGGGGCACGAACCCGTGTCCCCTGCATCAGCAGGTGGACTCTCAACCGCTGCGCCACCAGGGAAGTCCCTATTCTTTTAATTTTTAATGAATTATGAAAATTTGGACCTTACAATAATGTCCCAGCATAAGAATTGTGAGAGACAGAAGATTAATAGAGCAGACATAGTCACTAATTGTGAGTCTACATATTTTGTTGGTGAAGAAAGACATATATATTAAACAATTAGATGAAAACAGAAGAACGTGATCAAGTGGTGTATTTTACAATGCAAACTTTAAAAGAGACAGGCGTTTGGAGGATAGTGATGGATGTGGTTTGGAACACTCTGAGAAGGCTCTGAAGTAAAGAGAATGCCTGAGGCAATCTGGAGGAGGGGTAGGATTTGGCTGGGTGGAGACACTTAGGAGGGTGGAGAAAAGGGCACGGAAATGACTGGTGTGGACAGACAACCATGAAGACTGGCTTAGAGAGAGCAGCAAGTTCATGTTTGGCAGAATAGGAGATCAGACTAAACAAGTACTGTGTGTCCAGGTTATGACAGGCCTTAGTAGAATAAATAAAGAGTTTGGACTCAATCCAACAACAGGACAATGAAAGATTTACTTGGCAGGAATAAGTAGTATGGATTTCAGAGAGGAAATCTGGTAACAGAGATACTGGTTTTCAATCTGGAAAACTGGGGCAGGCATGAGATAGGAGCCTAAGCTTAAAGGCAGCAGAGGAGGGGGCTTCCCTGGTGGCGCAGTGGTTGAGAGTCCACCTGCCGATGCAGGGGACATGGGTTCGTGCCCTGGTCCGGGAAGATCCCACATGCCACGCAGCGGCTGGGCCCATGAGCCATGGCTGCTGAGCCTGCGCGTCCGGAGCCTGTGCTCCACAATGGGAGAGGCCACAACAGTGAGAGGCCCGCGTACCGCAAAAAAAAAAAAGCAGCAGAGGAGGAAAGCAAGAAAGAACTAACAGAGGGGACACGGTAAAATCCACAAGATTTATAAGATAAGTAGTCGAAAACCAAAGGATGATCTGTGTACCTAGTTATTAAGACAAAAGTTCAATGACCTGGTAAAGTATCAATTCTTTTTGGAATAACGTGAAAAGTAGGGAAAGCCAGATATTCCACTGCCAGCTGCAGCAAACACAAGATACTGACACAGGACCACAGGGAGTGACTGCTGTGCTTTCGGGTGGTTTCATGACTATTTCTAGTCATCTGACAACACGTGTACAAAATGGCTCTACCTGTTTCAAGGAAAAGGCAATTCAATTCTAGTGAAAATGTGTATTCCCAGGAGAGGTCAATGACTTCTATAAGGATGCTTTCTTCTTCAATCCTTACAGCAATCTTGTAAGCTCCTGGTAAATTTTCTTTATAAATATAGGATTGTCTATGTATAAGAGAAAAGATATGCTGCACTTTGACATTCATTCATGAATAGCTGGCACGTTACCCTCGCAAAACATCCTTACCAAGACCAGGTACATCTCCTTCTTGGTACAAAAACTTCAATGTCTTACAACCATCTTTCATAAAAAAACGAGTAAATGCTTCCAGCTGTTAAACAAAAGAGAAAATGATAATCAATAAAATGACTAAGAAACTATAATAAAATGAACCAAGCCCTGTGCTAAGCATTTTACATACCTTAGTCCTCATAGTTTTGTAAATAAAGGAAATGAGGCTAAAAGAGTTTATTCAAGGTACACAGAAGCAGGTACATCAGAGGCAGGATTAGAATCCGAACTAATTTAACTCCAAAATTATCATGGAATATAGGGTGAATTCTATTTCCAAACTTACATTACTTATCTACATATATAAGTGGGCCTCCACTTACCTAACCCTGCCTCACAGCATCTTATAAGGGTAAATAGGTGAGTCCAACTTGAGGTAAACATAAAGAATTATTGTTAAGAGAAACTACTCTCTTTTTTTTGGCTGCACTGGGTGGCTTGCAGGATCTTATTTCCCTGACCAGGGATTGCACCTGCGCCCTTGGCAGTGAAAGCACAGAGTCCTAACCACTGGACCACCAGGGAATTCCCAAGAGAAACTATTCTTAAAAGTTGATTTGTGGAACAGTAAAACTTGCCTTATTAACTAACTGTTTCGTTTGACCAATTATTTGAGTAATTATATTTTCAGCAATTATAATTTGACCTATATGGTAGCCAAACTAATATAAAAACAAATTAATATAATGTCTTCCATATTTATGAGCATGAATTGAATTACTTATGAGTCAGTATAATTATCTTTAGTAAGTAGATATCTAGGTCATATAAACAAAAACTCTCACACATCATTAGGGAAACACAAGTTTACTGACCCCCCTTCACCTAGCCCCACTGATTGCATACATAAGTGTCTCTCTTGGGCAGTGGGTTTCGCTTCACTTACTGACCTATTCCTGTAGGAAGTATCTCAGGTCTGGCAAAGCCTCTCACCCTTGGACAATGGTTCTCAAACTTTTGTGTGCATCACAGAAGCAACTAGGGGACGTCTTAAAAATAAAGAATGCTGGACCCAAGGATTTGCATTTTTAAAAAGGTCCAGGTGATGCTGCTGCTGGTCCTGGGACCACGTTTGGGAACCACCACCCTGGGAGATGAAATGGAGCCACGGAGATGCGCAAAATTCTATCCCTTCATTTTCTACTCTTCCATCTCACACGTAAACTTGGCTCTCTTGCATAATTACCACCTAAAAGATACAGAAGCTGTCAGCATAGCTATTCTTGCCCAGTTCCACACTTTCAGGCTGTATGTGACTTCTATGACCCATCAGCTTTGAATGCATCCAAACTCTCAAAAGTAGACTGCATGACTGTGATAAAAAAAAAACTCAATATCAAACGTAATGAATTCTTGTCTTTTAGACATGTTGTACTCCTGAGGCCAGCAGAGTGAAAACCGTCGTGGGCCGAAATCATGACTGCAGTTAAAAATTCACTTATAATACGTAATATTTTACAAATACTTCATCTGAGTTTCACCACAACCTTGCACTAGGTAAGGTGGCATTATTATGCCCCTCTTGCAGAAAAGAAAATTAAAGCTAAAAAGAATTTGAGGGGACTTCCCTGGTGGTGCAATGGTTAAGAATCCACCTCCCAATGCAGGGGACACGGTTTCGAGCCCTGGTCCAGGAAGACCCCACATGCCGTGGAGCAACTAAGCCCGTGCGCCACAACTACTGAGCCTGTGCTCTAGAGCCCGCGAGCCACAACCACTGAGCCCATGTGCCACAACTACGGAAGCCCATGTGCCTAGAGCCTGTGTTCTGCAAGAAGAGAAGCCACCGCAATGAGAAGCCCGCGCACCACAACGAAGAGTAACCCCCACTCGCCGCAACTAGAGAAAGCCCACGCAGCAACGAAGACCCAACACAGCCATAAATAAATAAATAAATAAATAAAAAGAATCTGAGAACTTCCCTGGTGGTCCAGTGGTTAAGACTCTGCGCTTCCATTGCAGGGGGCACAGGTTCGATCCCTGGTCAGGGAACTAAGATCCCATGTGCTGTGTAGCCCAGCCCAAATAATAATAATAATAAAAAATTAAAAATAAATAAAAATAAAAAGAATTTGAGTGAAGGACCCAAAGACACATACCCACAAGTGCAGAACCGGGAACTCCAGATCTGCTCTCTTTCCACAGAACTGTGCTGCTGCTGTCTTGACTTTGGAAAACACTATCATGTAAGCCAGGAAAGTAATGTCTGTGACTATCATGAGCAGCGCTGAATGAAAGTAGCAGGAACACACGAAGTAGCAAAAGCTTGAATGCCAATGCGGCAGAAACCTCTGCATTGGTTAGGGTCCTGGCAAGCAAAGGAGTCGTAACAAAGAGGCTCTGAAGAAACCTAAAGAGGCTACTTCTAGAGGCCAGAGCAGGGTAAGGGAAGCTGTGGCACTAGCAGCAACACAGGACTAGCAACAGAGGAAAACCAGTACCACCTCAAGGCCTGGAAGGGAGGGCGTTGGGGGGAATGGGGTAGCGGGAAGCAGGCTGAGAGCTGGAGCTGGGGGAAAGGGACTGCTCGGGAGGACACTGGCAGAAACGTGGCCAAGTGGGGAGGGATCAGGCTTCTTTCTCTTCTGCCCTCCAATCTCCTGCTGGTGGCTCCCAGAAGCCGAGCCACTTGGAAACCAGAGGATGAGGGAGCCCATGTGGTAGATTCCAGAAGGGTCAGCCTTCCAGGCCACAGAGCAGGGTGGAGCACAGTCGGGAATGGATCTGAAGGCAAACAAAATAACCACCACCTCTTCTGTTGTCTACCCTCCTGCGGAGCCTTTAATGAACTGTTTTCACTCTGAATTGTGCAACAGGCCTCACACAAAAGAAAAACTTTTCCACACACCCAGTTACCTAAACAACCATAACAAAACATACCACCTCTTGCTCCAACTTCTTACTCACCCATCCACTAATCGCGATGCCAATTTACTACATGTTCTTGCTCTGTCCATGTAATCAAATGAGCACTCTAATCTCTCCCAGATTTTGACATTGGTTTCCATCCTAGATGTACTTACTATCTTCCCTCCACTGTGGCTTTGCAATTCACCAGCAACTCTTAAGGAAACACCTTTCCCGGTTTGACTCTTCCCTTAATCCTTGATTTCCCATTCCTTGCAGCCTAAGCAGTGTCTGGCCTGGTCCATGATAGCCTTAAAGGAAGAAGCTAACCACAAAGACCCAAAGTCCAAGGCACGCCCCAGGAATGACAAATGGAAGGGTTTGCAGGCATTGGGCACTCCCACTTCCTGGTCAGCATGCTAGCCAGTGAGAGAGACTTCCTCCAAGTAGAGAATGCCAGCCCAGAAAACCAGGTGGCAAATACTTAAGGGTGATAATATCACCTCTGTAGATACTCATCTCCCCAGCTTAGTCCTAGCAGCAGTCTTCCTCTGAAGGCACTGCCTAGTCCCCACGTCTATGCCTAAATCTTTTGCAGAGCTAGTGGGATTCCAATTGTGAAGTTAGCCAAATATGTGGCCTTGAAATTTTCAGGTGCAACAATGTTGAATACCTATATGGTTTCTTCCCTAACCAAGCACAGGAATGGTCCTTGGGACAGGCTTGAAGCCTGGGCCTACTGAGAATCACATTTTTTAGAAATTGGCCTTCCCTTCCTCTCTTGGTCATCTGCTCAGTGATGTGTGCAAGGTTGTTTTGCATCACTTTCTTCTACCTAGAGAATAGGCAGACACATAACCAGAGTCACCAGAGGAGTCAAAATAGTAGAGAAGGGAGGCCAGGAGAGATGAAAACAAATGAAAAAACAATACAAACAAACAAAAACAATTGAGAGTGGCAAAGAGAATCCTGTTGCCATTGGGTGGTATCATCCATAGCCAGGGAAGGTTATAGAATTTGTGAGGCCCAGTGAAAAATGAAAATTCAGAACCACTTGTTTAGAAATTATTAATAATTTTAAGATGGCAACAGGAGATCATTTATCCAAGGGTAGGGCCCTTCAGCACAAGGGCCTACTCAACTAACAGCCCGCATGCCTGTGAAGCCATCCTTAGCCCCATGCACATTCCTACAGGGAACTTTGGTGACCCGGGAAACCATCCTACTTCCAGTTGCTTGCTGTGGCACCTCTTGTTTTATGTACACATCTCCAAGGTTGTCTATCCTTTGCCGTTAAAATAGCTCAGAGCTATCGATCTCTTTGCATCAATCACATGCCCATGTCACTGTAACACACTAAGGGAACAAGAAAATGATCAGTCCCATTCAACTGTCAGGGGCCTGCCAGTTCTAAAGCTTTATAAGGGTCCTGGAAGAAATGAAGGGCAGACAACTTCCAGAACTTGGTAACATACTGCATCGAGCAACGGAGAGGCTCTTTTAGGAAACATTCCACAGACTCTTCGCTCCTAGAGCAAGCTAAAGAGTTTTGCCCAAGTTCACTGGGCAAGAACAGGGAGTATGGACCCTGATAATGGCAACCTCACCACAACGCCGCCCCCTTTGCAACTCTCTCACCCTTGCATTCAGTGGGACGATCAGCTCACCACCAGCATGTACCTGCTCGCAGGTCTTGTAGAAGCTCCAGCCCAGGTCACTCCTAGACTTGACAAAAACTCAAGCAGCTCACAGTAATTTTGTTGAAAATTTAGAACCTGAGCTATAAGTAAGCTATGACAGTGCTTCCGGGAACCGCTATCAGTCACAGTTTATCATACATTACTATAATTAAGGTGACCATATAAATTCATCATCCGAAACTGGGACCCTTTTAGGAGTGAAAGGAGGAACTGTTAATAATTATGCTAGAAAAGTAGGCAGAATCCAGGGCTCTCCCTGGCACGCAGAGACGCACGGTAATCACCTCGTTGTTTTCGACTATATTCATACAGTAGTCACTGTTCCCTAGCTCTATTTCTGCAGTTTGTTTTTCTACCCAAATGATCTGCACGTGTAGTTTATATAACCCGTACTTTTAAAATATCACTCTACCTGTGCTTGACCATCCCTCTAACTTCTGAAGCCATTTTGAGTTAGAATCTTAGCTCATTTCTAGTTGCCAACTCTTTTTTCCCCTTCCTCCACAATAGTAGGCCAAACTAGAAATATCATCCAATTGGCTATAACTACGTAAAATAAAGCTTCTTCTCTATTCAGTTAAATCCCAACCTTCTCTTTCTAAATGTTTTGTTGTTCACAACGATTCAAGTTTCTTCAACCAATCACTTCTCAAAGAGTAATTAAAAAATAATAAGACTTAAACTTACAGATGGGCAATCCAAAATTAACTCTTCAACAGTTGTTATGTCCAGGCCAAGCTTTGCTGATAGAATTTCAAATATATATTTGTATGAAGGGTCAATTTTCATTTTTCGGTTTTCCCTTGCATCTCTGAATCTTGCCTAAAGAATGAAAACCATGTGTAAAAATTGTAATTATGAAGAAAAATCACCAAAATATTTCATTTCAGATAAAAGTGACACTTAATAAAAATGGTATTATAAGCAAAACCTGTCTCTCTTTTAATGTTTCCTGTAGATTTGTAATGCCACTCATACTTCGGAGATATCTGGATGATCTGCGGGAAGACTGAGAGAGCACATCAGAAGTCACTGACTGAACCAATCGTGGCGCAGGCCTAGGTCGAATCCTTCTCAGATCTGGGTCATCTTCATCTGGCATAACTATCCTTTCATCAGAAGGAATGAGATTCATATAATCACTTAAAGAAGAAGTAGGACCTTTTTCGGAAAGAGAGACAGTATCTTCTTCAGATGCCTCTACTGGGAGGGGAGGGGCCTCTTCACTGGAAGGAGGAGGAGCCTCTTCTTCCGGAGGCGGGGGAGCCTCATCTCCTGGATCCGGAGGGGCAACATCTTCTGAGCTAGGAGGTGCTGCCTCTCCCGAAGAGGACGGGGCTTCTTCTTCCGGAGGGGGTGGGTCACCTTCTTCAGCGCTCATGTTATCCACTCCTTCCACCTGCAGAGCACCTTAAAACTTCAAAACCTAGGATTATAAAAATTTTTTTTTAATTGTTCAATAAATTGAGTATGATGTATTAATTTATCCCTCCCATTGAAGCTAGACAGGTAGCAAAATTATCTGTTTCTCTCATACTGCATTATCTAAAGAAACTAAGTTTATAGGGCTAGAGAGAGAATTTTTTTTAAAGTGGGACAGCGCGTGCAGGCGCGCGCACACACACACACACCTACACCTACACACCTCTAGGGTCTTTTTCAAACTATAAGTAACCACTGCAATTGATGGGAGGACACCTGTCCTCAGGTATGGAAAAAGGGCTGAAAAAAGATTGAGAGCGACTGTACTCCAGGACCAACTGGTGATCAACACCAGGATACTTATCCAAGAGATCAAGCAAAGAACTACATGGACTGAGATGTTCCTTGCTTGGGGGAACTCTGCTACTCTACAATTCACCAATCAGACACTCAACTGTCCAGCCATCTCATCTATATGAGCATAACCAGGACCACCCAAAAAGCATAAAACATACTCTTGGAAGCCAAAATGAATATCCCAAGTCCAAACATAAAATTCATGCTAAAATGGGATTGTGACTATTTACTGAAGCAACGGTATCATATAAAGCATAAATCCAACCTACCCAATCAGAAAAGCTCCAATTGTAAAGGAGTGTGGAAGTTATCATGAGCATATAACAAGGAAAATTAGGGGGCACCAGTGGAATGGGACAAAATGTTACTTACAGGAAAAAAAATCATATTTAGGACAATAATCAAGCCTCCATCAAAATAAATAGGAGTTTGGGATATGGCTAAGATCCAGAAACCAGTATAACAGTAAATACCTGAAGAACAAAAGAACAAATTCCAAAGCAGACAGTTCAAAAGAAGATAAAGAGGCTTTCTAGTGAGAAATTCTGAGGACACTGGTGCAGACCTGGCCTAAGTAAGACAGTGCTTCGTATGAAGGGACACCAGCAGCCCTCCATCAGACAGAGATAGCCTGTAACCTGCACCTGACATCTGCCCTCACCAGGTTTTCCAAAGGACCTATAAACAGCTGAAATTGTTTTCTTTGATATGCTAAGGTTGGCCTATTCAAGAACAGAAAGACCCAAACTGACCTTTTAGCTGCCAGCTAACCAGTTTATCTACCCACACCCAAGATGTCAAACAAGGACCAATGTTCTCAAACTGTCTGAAGTATTTTTTTTCTCATCCCTCTCTCCTCTGTCTTTTATAAATCCTGGTTTTTGTCTTTGACTCTTGGCCACAATCTAATGTCTAGCTTTTTCACACAAGAGCAAATGTGCTTGGATAGTAACTAAGTAAACGTCTCTTGAGTTATTATTGGGCACAATAAAGATCTACAATACCCAGGAGTTGTGTGTGCATTACATTCTTACACTTGAAATTGGCCTAGAGGAGTTGGTTGTGCCATCTATAATAACTCAAGAATAATTATGATGATACACATTAGTGAAGTCCTATCAACTACCTGTCACTCTGCTCAAATCTATGCTTTTGAATTCTGCCAAACAATTTACTTTACTCCATAAGAGAATCGTGCCTTCTCTCAAAGGATATCAACAGGCATTGTTGTCTGGTTTCTGAAACGAAAGCAAAATTTACTTTAATTTCAATAAATGGTGAAACACATGTACTGACTGAGCTCAGTAGGGCCGGAGAGCTTCTCCATAGGCAATAAATGCTCCTTCTAGAGACACACAGTTATTTCAGCCAGTATAGAGCCACTATTATTTAAGCCATCAAGGAAAGACTAAAGTTGAATCATGACATTTTGTTAAAGAAATCAAGGGAGTATACAATAAATCTTAATGAGTTTTCCATCTAAAAATGACAACTATTTCTTAAGTGTTGGCACAGATTCACAGATTAAATTTTCAGAAAATGTTATTACCCAACACAATTAATTCCCTGGAGATTCCAGATAGTTAAGATTCATGGCACATCATTTCAGAACTAGAAAATAAACCTTAGAAATCATCTAGCTTAACTCTCCCTTTTTACTGATAATGAAACTAAGATCCAGCACATTCACAGATCTTATCCAACTGCACACCCAATTGATCTTTCTAAACTTCAGATCATATCGCATCACGGCCCTATTTAGTTTTGCCCCCTTGTTCACCTAGCTCTTTGTAATCTTGCAATGAAAGGATATTAAAAGCTTAAAAAGCTTAAGGTAGTCCTGAATAACACCAGTTAGGTTAAACAAAATCTATGACTAAGGTCAGGCTGAATCGATAGGCTTAGAGAAGGAAAATTGAAAGCAAGTAAAAAGGAATGGGAAAAAGAAGGAAAGAAAGCTGAAAATAAGACAAATAGAGTGTAAAGAGAAGACAAAAACCCGGAAATCCTCTCCCTCCTAATCAAGAATTCCCGAAGTTTATAATAAAATACACTGAAAGAGGTCATTGTGAGTTACTCTGCTCCCATGGTAATCTAATAAACATAGTCGATAGCCTCAATTCAGGTAAACATATTTACATATAACAGACATATACTTTCCACCTCTTATGTGTGTCTCCTTACCTCAGTTTCCTTGGGATTTATGTGAAGCTGTTTAAGGGGATGGTGGTGGGGGAAACAGCATTTAATTTCTAAAACTTATTAGAATACTCCTCTCGGAATATATGTTTTATGTAAAGAGTTCAATTTATGCTCTGTGAATTGAGTGCTGACATATATATCTCACGCTAAGGACAGGATAAGCTCTTATTTTGTGAACATAAAGAGTCTTTATGGTCAGTAGTCTGTACACACCAACAATACAGAAAATGATAACAAGGTTTTAATTGCTATCATGACTGAGAAACAAGTAATTTCTAAATAATTTGTTACAGTTTACATTTTTAAAGTAAATCATATACCTCAGACTCTCAAAATAAATAAATTACTACTGCCATTTTGGGGAGATTTTGCTTAAGGAAGCTATAGAATTCTTCCTCTGATGAAATCATTTGAGATGCTTTTCCTACATTGTTTTCAAATGTCAAATCATAGTTGGCAATGTAATGAACTCTAAATATAAAATGTCAGCTTACCACTCCCAAAGACTGATGCAATTATTTAACTGTAACTTAGAAAATGTACACAGCTGTTTTATATAGAAGAATTCCTAAAAACTGTAACAAAAATTTTAATAGATTACATAGTTGAAATGGAAAAATTTTTAGTAAATATAAATTACCTTACTACATATACGCATTCACATGTTTGCATATATGCAACATGTTTGCAACAGCATAAAGAAAACAAATACACTTCCTGGAAACAACCAAAATGTTCCTTAATAAAGGATGCATTAATTGTACCGTAGTACACTGTTCTATAAAGTTTTAATTTAACATTAGCAATAAAAATAATGAGGTAAAGCTATATATACAGATGTAGAAATGTCTCAATCACATATTGTTACATGGAGGAAAAACCAAGGTAGTACAGTGCATTGTATATCAACTGTATAAATTTTTTAAAGTGTATGTAGGCATATACATGGTATTTCATCTATTCTAAGATGCACACTTTTAAGAAGGTTTAACTGGCAACCTTTTTTCCTTTCCTCACATCTTTTTCTTTATGCTGTTACATATAATATGTAGTTTCCATCTATGTAATTGTATAAAATTATAATCAGTAACAGTTTAGATTTAATAAAATGCATTAGAAGCTTTCCAGGAAAGATACACAATGAATTATGAACAATGATTACCTTGAGTAAAAAAGGCCAGATAAGAGAAGCAGAGGAAGAGCTGTACTTTTCAATTTGATAACTTTATGGTTTTTAAAAAAGTATAATTATGTGCATATTTTACTCGTATAATATGTGTTTATACAATAACACACAATATGTGTTTATATTTTTCTCCTATGTATCTTAGGACTTAAAATTTAGAACCTAAATTTCCCTCTGAATTTTAGAATTTAAAAAGATTACTTAGGCAACGAAGGGGCGGGTCTTTACTCCAAGTATCCACGCTTTGCCGGCTATAAGAGCACAGAGGGGATGCAGGATAAACACCTTTTCGTCTTCTCCTCCTCCCCGTGTCCTCCCCGGACAACTTGCTGCCAAATACAATCATTTTAAATTCCCACCACCCCTTCTCTTTAAGTTCAATTTTGGAGGTTCAATTGGACGTCTACAAAATCATTCCTAGTCATTTCCAGGAGCAAGTTGCCATTTCAACCACACCCCTTTCTCTTGTGCCCATCTCTGTCTGTACCCCTATCCTTTCATGATGACTAAGGGTTCTCTGCGTGCTTGGCCGCTGTGATGGCATACACAACCGAGAAGCCCCTCCAAAGCAAAACGCACAAACGGAGCGGGGGGGAGGGCAGGCTGTTAGACACACACAGGGTGGTCAACGTCAAGAAAAGGTGAATGAACAAAGGGCTGAAAGTGACTAGAAGGGAAAGAAACTTCTGGAAAAAACGACAGAGATGATGACACTTGACTTGGGTCTGAAGAGCTGTCAGGAGAGGACGGGAGAGGGAACTCTCCTAGCAAGAAAGCAGGGAAAGGCTTAGATTGCTTAGGAGAAGTGGCAAATTTAGTGATGAGATTTCGGGGTGTAGGGGAGTGAGGAGGAGCGAGGAGCAGAAGATAAGCCTGAATGGCTAGGCCTTCTGTTTGTCTTACTTTTGAATCCTTAAAAGGGGGAGCGGGGTGTGGAGTCTGTCAGACGTTCAACGAAGAGACTGGGATTCACCAAGGGCAGGGGCTGGCTTCGGGTTGTAGTCGGGTGGGAACTGGACAGCTTGGGGACATTAGCGGGGAGCTGGGGGGCAGAGGGAGGCAAGTAGGCCGGACCTCAGCGGGGCTGGGAATCCGGCTCTGCGCGGGTCTCCGAGGCGCACTCACCCGCCACTCAGCTCAGCCAGGCGACCCCGAGCGGCCGCGCAGCCCCGGGAGCTGCTCCTGTTCGGTCTCCGCGGCCGCCGAGGCTCGGCCGTTGGGAGTCCGAGGCCAGCTCGCTCCCCGGCGCGTAGCGCGGGCTCCGCCGGGCTCTGCTCCCTGCGGGGCGTGGGGCGCTGGAACGCGGGCTTTCCCCACCCCGTGCCGCCACCCGCGCGCTCGCGGGCCAGGACCATCACCCCGCGAGCCTGAGAAGTGAAACACTGTTTAGGGGCCCCGCGGAAGAAGCAGCTGCCTAGAGATGGAATATTTCAGGGGGTGGGGACTTGGGAGGATTCCAAGGTAGGCTTTGAGGGGATTGGTACGGAAATGTCTTGATATATAAAATAGCGTTGTCTATGACCTTTACGTTTCCTGAAGTTACTTCGTGTCTCACTAGAGAACATTAAATGTTTTCTTTTGAATTTGTTTGCTCAGAAACCTGTGACTGGTAATATAGAGTAGAAGGACGGAAAAAAACGGACTACTTTTCAAAGTTTACACGCCCCCCCCCCTCCGCCCTTTCCAGTACTTTTTTTTTTTTGCGGTACGCAGGCCTCTCACTGTTGTGGCTTCTCCCGTTGCGGAGCACGGGCTCCGGCCGCGCAAGCTCAACGGCCATGGCTCACGGGCGTAGCCGCTCCGCGGAATGTGGGATCTTCCCAGATCGGGGCACGAACCGAGTCGGCTACATGGTAGGCCGACTCTCAACCCCTGCGCCACCAGGGAAGCCCTCCAGTACATTTCTGCGTTTACCCCTGACGAGGCGTGATGGGTCTCCATTTTAATTAGGTGTTTATATATATATATATTCTGTGCTACCCAGTAACTCAATTAGTTCTGAAACTCAGATTGTGAACATGCTGTAGTCCTGGGTGTCCTCATTTATTAAATAAAATGCAGGAGATAAGATGATCTCTAAGTTCCCTTCTTGTTCCAAAAATCTATAACTCCGTGATGTTTGGTTTCAAGCCTTATTGACTGAAAGATGATACTATGGACAGAAATAAAAACATCAAGACAACCCACTGGAAATGTCTAAATGTTGTAGGGAATGTGCAATTAAAATACACAGATTATCAATATTTGTTGTTATAATTGTCCTAACATAGCCACAAGCAGCCATTCAAGTAAAATATATATGAAATATATATAAATATATATAAATATTGAGTAACTATCCACAGTTCATTCTTTGAGCTTTTTTTTATGGCTGAAACAGCATACCTATACCCTGTTTAGTTGTCCATCCTATTTAGTTTGAAAAAAAAAAAAAACTGACAATAGAGACCTAAGCAACTAATAAAACAAAGTTCATTAAGGAAAATTAACTCTACCATAAAAGTATTTTAAACATAACTCTGAGTAGATTTCCTAATCTTAATTTTACTAACATACAAAACAGAACAAAAAACAAAACAGGTATGTTCACCTTGCAGTGGGTTGAATTGTGTCCCCCTAAAATAAGTCCAAGTCTGTTGTTTCCTGGTACCTGTCTGTGAATGTGACATTATTTGGAAATAGTGTCTTTGCAGGTAAACTTAAGGATCTCAAGGTGAGATCACCCTGGATCTACAGTGGGCCCTTAATCCTATGACTGGTGTCCTTAGAAGAGAAAGAGGAGAGAGATTTCAGACACAGGGAAGGAGGCCATGTGAAGACCCAGGCAGAGATTGCAGTTATGCTGCCACAAACCAAGGAACACATGGAGCCACCAAAAGACGGAAGAGGCAAGGAAGGATTCTCCCCTAGAGCCTTTAGAGAGAGTATAGTCCTGCCAACAACTTGATTTCACACTTCTAGCTTCCAGAATTGTGAGAGAATCAATTTTTGTTGTTTTAAACCACCAAGTTTTTGATGATTTGTTACATCAGCTCAAGGAAACTAATATCCCTTCTACCAAAAAGGAAACAATTCTAAACTCTATTTGGAATTTGTGTCTTCTAAAATAGTGACTATTCTAAACTATTCCTTCCCCACTATTGCTGTCTTTTCTTTTGTTTCTCTATGTGGTGCTTATTACTTTTAAGCTTTTAAAAAGTATATTATATATATTTAAGAGATACAGAGAGGTATAAAGAATAATACAACTATCCATTTACCCAACATCCAGCTTAAGTTATGAAACAACGTCAAAACATTTAAGTCCCCAGTATATCCCTCCCATTTGGCTTTTTCCATTGTTGCTTAGAGCAAATCATGTTCTTGAATTTGGAGTTGTTTTTCCCAGGTACTTCCTGATGCCATTACTGGATGATTATTTAGCCCTAAGCAATACATTATATTCTTACAGAGTTTAAAACTTTTTTAAAAGTTGTATTGGTCATATGAATTCTTCTGCAACTTTTAATTATTTCATTTCTATTTGTGAGGTTTATCACTGTTGGAATATGTTCCTCAGATTCATTCATTTTCACTTATGTATATTAGTCCACTGTGAAAATAACACAATTTATTTTCTCACAGTTGGACATTTAGGTTTTATCAATTTTTTTTTCTATTCAAACTTTGTCTCTTATACTTAGAGTGTAGGCATAATAGTCCTCTGGATATGTACTTAGTAGGATGTACTGTATTTAACCTTACTTAAATACTGTCAAATTATTTTCCAAAGTGTTTATAATAATTTAGGTTTCCACCAGCAAACACTGCTCCTCATTCACACCAACACTTGATACTGATACACTATGAATTAAAAAAATTTTGTCCATCTGAAGGGTATGAAGGGAACCTCATTTTTATATTAAATTGCATTTCCCTGTTTTCCAGTAAGTTAGAGCATTTTTTCATGTGCCTATTAGTTACTTGTGTTTCCTCTTTTGTAAACTGCCTATTTTTCTCTTTTGCCATTTTTTCTATTGAGTTACCTTTTCCTCATTGATTTGTAAGGGTTTTTACATATTATGGATACTGATCCTTTGTTGGCTATGTGTGTTGCCCATACCTTCTCCCACTTTGTGGTTTGTCTTTTTACTTTTTTATGGTGTGTTTTAGTTAAGATATTTTTTCTTTTATATTTTGTGCTTTTACATCTCACTAAGAAATTCCTACCATGAATTCATAAAGATATTCTCTGATATTTTATTCTTTACATGTTTAAGTTTTACCTTTTCACTTTTATATCTTTAATACACACTTGGACTTCTGTTTTTCTTTATGGTATGAAATGGAGAAATCTGCTTTTTTTTTTTCATATAGATAAATGATGGCATCCTAGCACCATTCATTGAAAAAGTCATCCTTTCCCCAATGATCTGCGGTACTAGCTCTGATCTAAATCAAGTTTTCATGTGTGTACATGTGTGTGATAGTTGTGTATTGCTGCACAACAAATTACCCCAAAACTTAGCAGCTAAAAACAACAAACATTTATTATCTCATAGTTTCTGTGGGTTAGGAATCTGGGAGTGGTCTAGCCCTAGCCGGGTAGTTCTGTCTCAAGGTTCTTACAAGATCAGATCAACTTGTTAAGGGGTCAACTGGGGCAGCAGTCACCTCAAAGTTCTCCTAGGAGAGGACCCACTTCCAAGCTCACTCATGTGGCTGTTGGCAAGCCTCAGATCCTCACTGGCTGTTGATAGGGGACATCAGTTCCTTGCTACATCAGTCTCTACATATGTTGCTCACAACGTTTTAGCTTGCTTACCCGCTGAGTGAGAGATTGGAGAAAAAGAAAGAGAGAGATCCCAAGACAAGAATCACAGCCTCTACATAGTCTAACTCAGAAGTGACATCCCATCACTTCTGCCATATTCTATTCCTTAGAAGTGAGTCACTAAATCCATATTCATGGGGAGAGAATAACACAAGAGCATAAATACCAGGAGGTGGGGATCATTGGGGCTATTTTAGAGCTGCTTGCCACAGTTCCCATTTATTGATCTATACCAGTGCCATTGCCACATTGTCTTACTGTAGATTTATACTGTCTTGGATGGGTAGGTTCCCCTACTTTTTTTCTTTTTTTTTTTTTGGCCTTGCTGTGCAGTTTGCGGGATCTCAGTTCCCCAACCAGGGATTGAACTGGGGCCACAGCAGTGGAAGTGCCAAATTCTAACCACTAAATCACCAGGGAACTCCCCTTATTTATTCTTCAAATGTGTCTTGTCTATTTGGGGCTCTAAAATTAGAATCTACAATCAGCTTATTCAGTTCATTGAAAAACCCATCAGGATTTTTATTGGAATTGCACTACATTAATGTATTAATTTGTAAATGAATCAGTATTTTATGATATTGAGTCTTCCTATCCATTTACATGGTTTATCTCATATATTCTGGGAAGTTCGCCAGAGGGGTTAGAGGAAAAACACAGCTTGGGATGGCTTTTCAATAAAATGTTTCAGACAAATTTCTTTTGTCTGGGCTTCCTATGCAAAAATTCAGTGGTAATGCACAGTGTGTTGAGGGTTAGTGTATTGCCTCAATTCCTTGGTTTAGCAGCTTTAAGGTCTATCTCCATGTCCAAGTTCTGTAGTTGTAGTACATTGAGTTTTGACAAGATATCCCTCAATAAGTTAGCACCAGGTATGCACAAAATTTCTGTTGAAACTCTATACTTCAGTTTGCACAGGAACTCTCTTCTTATAAGAACAGCATCCTTCTTCTTTTGGGGAACTGCTTTGCCCTCCGGTTCCAAGCAGGTGGCTCTAATCCAGGCTGTCAATTACTGTGCTCTGACCACAGGAGTAAGCACAGGTCCTAGTCTAGGCCAACAGAGGCACCTCCCTGGATTTTATCAAAATTGGAATTCAGGGAAGAGGTTCACTCTTTCTCTGCTGAGAGGCTGAGAGGCTGAGAGCTCCAGGTTTCTAGACAGGAGGAGTTATGTCTGACAAAATGAATCTGAGATGAAGAAAGAAGCTGAGATGAGAGATGGAGACATCTTGGTGGTGGCCAGGTGCCTGGTGCTAGATGCCTGGTGCGAGATGCCTCCCTGCCCCACTTCAGTTTGATTGGGTGAGCCAATAAATTCCCATTTTGCCCAACTCCCTGAAACCCAAATTCCTGACATCCATCCATCTTTTTGCTAATTTATATAGACCATCCTATTCACTTAAAAACATTGTCAAATCTCATTCCCCATTCATTTATTAATATAAAGTCCTTTCCTAAATTATGGTTACAGTGATCATGATCATTTAGTCTTTCAACAACAGGAAGTATTTATTGAGAATCTACTATGTGCCCGTCATCAAAGAACACAGTGATGACTAAGTTTTCCAATGAACACAATTAAAATATGTGCCTTAGCAAAATTAACGTAAAACTCACTGTAAGTTATGGACATTTACATAAGCAGTGAAACCATAACTTAAATCTCATTTGATTCTCACCAAAATCCTGCAAGGAAGCGCAGAGAAGGTTCAGTAATTACTCCAAGCTTCTACAGCTAATAAACAGTGGAACCAAAACTTGAACCTAGGTCTCTGGCTAAGTCAGAGTTGTTTTAATTATCCTGTGCTGCTTAAAGTGAGAAAATAGTTTTGGATCCTTATAATTTAAAAATCATAACTCCCAATTCTCTTTCCATTAGATTCGTATTTCCTACCACGTTGCAGCCCTGAGGTATGGGTGGTTACTGAACTTTAACAGTTAAACAGAAACAAAATTAGGTCATCAAGCAACAGCGAGAAACGCGCTTTCAAGTTGGCTGGTTTGGATTTTTTGTTTTCAACCTCAAGGTGCCCTCCATCATACGCAAGGCACCTTGGGAATTGTAGTCTTGGGTGTTGAGCGCTGTGGCCCGAGGCGCTGACTCACTGGGACCCAATCAGCAGACAGCCAACTTGCCCTCCGCGTAGCAATTGGCTGGAATTCAGCGGCCGCCCACCCCGTGGTGCCGTCTTGCGGGCGCTGGTGAAGGGAGCTTCGCGGTCGGCAGAGTGAGAGTAGCTGCTGTGTTCCTGGCCACCTTCGTCCGCGTTACAACAGTGCGGCCATGGCAGAACCGCAGCCCGCGTCCGGCGGCCTCACCGATGAGGCCGCTCTCGGCTGCTGCAAAGACTCGGACCCCAGCACCAAGGTGGGCGCAGAACCTAATTCTCCAGAGTCGGGGCCCGCCGTGCGTGGCGCGACTGGGACCCCAAGGAGGGAGCAGTCCCTCGGGCTCAACCAGGCCTCGCTTGGGCTGGATGATTCGAACTCTGGATTCGAACCTCATTCTACCACCACTGCAGCTCTGCCCGCCTTGGGCGGATCGGAGTGGGCTGGGAAGAGGGCCAGTGGTGTCCAGTGGGGGATCTGGAGAGGGTCCGTTTCTTCAAGTTGTTTGAAAGACTGCGATCCTGCTTGCTTTAACTTGCTTGATTTGGGACGGTAACAGGAAACCATGGCTAACCCAGGGTCAGAGCTCTTGTCTGTGGGTGTGCGTGTTCCCCAGGGCAGTAGAGGTGGAGAGTAAGAAAAGTAGTTTCTGAACTCCAGTCTACGTTCGAAGGTCTACGGGCCGGCTTTTCCCAGCCTGGATCATTTTCTGTAACTGTCCTGGCTTCGCGTTTAACTCCTCCAAACCAATCTGATAGCTCCTGACTTTAGCCGCGCCCAGAATTTCCCTTTGGGTTGGCCTTTCCGGTTGCTCACGGCCACACTTTGCTCGGTGGCCCCAGGAGAGATGGCAGGATCATGGAGCTTAGATCCGAAGGGAATCTTGGAAATTTCTTCACAGACCATCTCATTGCAGCTGAGACCCAGTAAGAGGAATGACCAGTTGCACATGAAGGCTCTCATCCCTTCAGCTTGCTTAACAGGTCTATACTGAGAGTCATTGTAACTCACTCAGGTGTGGTGCCTCCGGGCGTTGTCAAGATCAGACCGGGCAGCCGCTCTGGGGGTTTACTCCAGTGTACTCATCACTGTCAGAAAACGCCTTTGTATGTATTCATTTGACTGGGGAAGTTCTAAAATCCTTGACGTTTGAGTATGTGCTTTGTACAGACCTCTAAGACCGGTTGGTGACTTTAGTCCCTTCTTGCTCTTTGCCTTCAGGGTGGAGAGTCAGACACTTCTAATTGCTAAATCCTTTGACTAGCACCTGGTAGTACTTAGCTTAGGAAAAATGTTAGTCACTGCAAAATTAAGAGGGAAGAAGTAAATATATACATTTCCTCTCACACTTAATCTTACTTTTTATACTCTTTAATGTTAATACCTTGTTATTTCACATAATATAGATTGAGTTATTCAGTGTAAATTAATTTCCCAGGTAACTGGGCATTTTATATACTGGACTATTAAAAAAAATATTTCAAGGAGAGCGTGATAAAATTGATTGAGTACAATTCTTTGCATTCTTAATTTACACCTTTTTTTTTTTGGCTGCGTTGGGTCTTCGTTGCTGCAAGCGGGCTTTCTCTGGTTGCGGAGAGCGGGGGGCTACTCTTCGTTGCGGTGCACGGGCTTCTCATTGCGGTGGCTTCTCTTGTTGCCGAGCACGGGCTCTAGGCGTGCGAGCTTCAGTAGTTGTGGCTCGCAAGCTCAGTAGTTGTGGCTCGCCAGCTCTAGAGCAGAGGCTCAGTAGTTGTGACTCATGGGCTGCACCACCTTCTGGGCTGTCTTACTTAGCTAACTTTCTTCAAAGGCCAAGTGCTTCTTTTCCCAAGTAGTGATCTCCTGAAATACATTCTTTTTACTGTCTATCAGTGTCCTTTGATAAAATTATTTGGAGTCCCTTCCCATCTGAGTGGTAAATGATGAGGTCAGGGAAAACTTTCAGTGTTGGCGACACTTAAGCTGGGTTTTACCAAATCAAAGGAGGTAGCTAGGCAGAGTTGCGGGTAGGGGTTGAGGGAAGAAAGAATGGCAAGGAAGGAAGAAGGACAGTGGCCAGATGGATGAATGACTGTTCTCGGCAGAGAGAACTGTAGTATATATAAAAGCACGGTGACATCAGAGAGCTGATGCAGGGACCTACAGGTATACAATGAGACTGAAGTTATAGGCAATAGGAGTGAAGGGGAAGGTACATAAAACAGTCATTGGGATGCTCAAAGAAAATATGAACATTTCCACTTGGTTCATTTGTTTTTCTCATCCTATGAAGATTTCTGTTTGGTAAATATGTTTTTTTTAATATATGCTTTATTATTATTATTTTATTATTATTTATGTATATTTCTCTGTGTATACAATTAAAATATATATACATTTATGATGGGGCATACTCTTTTTTTTTTTAACTGATAAAGGTATGAAATCAAAACCATTTCAGGTGACCAGTTTAGTGGAGTGGTAATAAAAGATGAAGTTAGAGAAGTATGCAGCAACTGTATGTGCTTCCTTTGGGGACTTTCTTCTAAAAGTTGTGAGGTACCACTGAAGGATTGATTTTTTTTTTTAACATCTTTTTTTTAAAAAATAGATTTTATTTATTTGTTTATTTTTGGCTGCGTTGGGTCTTCATTGCTGTGTGCAGGCCCTCTCCAGCTGTGGCGAGCAGGGGCCACTCTTCGCCGTGGCACACGGGCCTCTCACTGCGGCGGCCTCTCCCGTTGTGGCTCCCGGGCTCCAGAGTGCAGGATCAGTAGTTGTGGTGCACGGGCCCAGACACTCCGTGGCATGTGGGATCTTCCTGAACCAGGGCTCGAACCTGTGTCCCCTGCATTGGCAGGCGTACTCTTAACCACTGAGCCACCAGAGAAGCGCCTGAAGGATTGATTTTTAACCTAGAAATGACACAGTTAGCCTTTTGTTATAGAAAGATCAGTCTGGTACCATTATAGGAAGATCACTCTGGATTGCATTTGGGTTAGCCTGCAAGAAGCAGAGAGACCAGGCAGGCTTTGACAGTCGTCTAGGCAGGAAGTAGAGAGGACATGAGCAAGGTAGTAGTGATCTTTGGAAAGGCAAGGAGAAAGATTCCAGAGGGACTGGAGCAGTCAGGTTGATGGGACACTTGGATTGGATTACAGATGGAGTGGCGAGGAAGGAATCTGAGAAGACTTCAGGGGTCTGACTTGGGCTGACACCCAAGTCAGATTCTAGAGGCATTCCCTGTTGGTGATGTAGGAGGCAGTATTTATTTGGGCTGTGATTAATTTGATATTTTGACTCAGGTGGAAATGTTGAGTAGACTGGATGGAGATGTAAAACCAGAGCTGAGGTTAGAGGTATGGCTGCAAGATTGAAACTTCCCTTTTCTGAAGATGGAAGGTGGTAGAGGCAATGGAGATTTTGATTTTGATTCTGAGTAAGATATAATATATAAAGCTCCTTAGTAACAGTTCTAGAGAAATGAGTGTCTTCATCACTAGAAAGAGAATTTGAAAGGTAGGACACAAAGTCAAGAAACTTTTTTGCCACTGTTGTAGCTTTTTAAAAAATATATATATATTATTTATTTATTTATTTATTTTTGGCTGTGGTGTGTCTTTGTTGCTGTATGCAGGCTTTCTCTAGTTGCGGTGAGCGGGGCTACTCTTCATTGCGGTGCACAGGGTTCTCATGCGGTGGCTTCTCTTGTTGCAGAGCACGAGCTCTAGGCGTGTGGGCTTCAGTAGTTGTGGCATGCAGGCTTAGCAGTTGTGGCTCGCAGTCTCTAGAGCTCAGGCTCAGTAGTTGTCGCGCATGGGCTTAGTTGCTCCGCGACATGTGGGACCTTCCCGGACCAGGGATCAAACCCGTATCCCCTGCATTGGCAGGAGGATTCTTAACCACTGCGCCACCAGGGAAGTCCCCAGCATAATTCTTAAAAACCCTAGGATTTTCAGAATGGTTATGAGCATTGGCTTCAACTTCAAGTCACCAGCGTATTAGCTCCTAACAAGAGAATCAGCCTGTCCTTGGAAGCTTTGAAGGCATTGACTTCTCTCTAACTATGAAAGTCCTAGGTGATATCTTCTTCTAATATAAAGCTATTTCATCCACACTGAGAATCTGTTGTTTAGTGTTGCCACCTTCATTCATTATCTTAGCTTTTGGATAACTTGCTGCAGCTTCTACATCAGCACTTGCTGCTTTACCTTGTATTTTTATGTTATGGAGCTGGCTTCTTTCCTTAAACCTCATGAACCAACCACTGCTAACTTCAAACTTTTCTTCTGCAGCTTCCTCACTTCTCACATCCTTCTAGAATTGAAGAGAGTTAGGGCCCTGCTCTGGATCAGGCTTTGGCTTGAGGGAATGGTGTGGCTGGCTTGCTCTTCTATCCAGACCACTAAAACTTTCTCCGTATCAGCAATAAGGCTGTTTTGCTTTCTTATCATTTGTGTGTTCACTGGAAGAGCACTTTTCATTTCCTTCAAGAACTTTTCCTCTGCTTTCACAGTTTGGCTAACTGGTGCAAGAGGCCTAGCTTTCAGCGTGTCTCAGCTTTTGACACACCTTTCTCACTAAGCTTGATCATTTCTAGCATTTGATGTAAAGTGAGAGACATGCAACTCTTCCTTTCACTTGAACACTTAGAGGCCATTGTAGGGTTATTAATTGACCTAATTTCAATATTGTGTCTCAGGGAATAGAGAGGTCCGAGGAGAGGGAGAGAGATGGGGCAATGGTCTATCACTGGAGCAGTCAGAACACACACAATTATCAATTAAGTTTGTCATCTTATGTGGGCATGGTTCATGGCACCCCGAAAGGATTACAATAGTATCATCAAAGATCACTGATCACATATCACCATAACAAATACAATGAAAAAATTTGAAATATTGTGAGAATTACCAAAATGTGGCACAGAGACATAAAGTGAGCAAATGCTCTTGGAAAAATGGCACTGACAGACTTGCTGGACACAGGGTTGCCACAAACCTTAACTTTGTAAAAAAACAAAACAAAACAAAACAAAAAAAACAATATCTGTGAACTGCAACAAAGTGAAATGCAATAAAACAAGCTGTGCTTAGATAAAACAAAAACAGGAGGACTCTGAAAAGCAGAGAGAATGGCAGACTGGCTAGGGACCTTGAGACCCTAGGAATAACATGGTAGTATACACACACACACACACACACACACAAGCTATGCAAAGAGTGTATGCAAAAACACTATAGATAAATCAAAATGGAATTATAAAAAAAAAATTCCAGTGACCCACAAGAAGGCAAAGATAAAAAGAAAGGACAAACAGAAAACAAAAATAAAATGGCCAATTTAAGCCCTAATATTTCAATAATTACATTAGATGTAAATATACCAATTAAGACAGATATTGGTGGAGTGGATTTAAAAGCATGCCTCAAGTTATCTATTTGTGAGGTGATGGGTGTTAACTAAATTTGTGGTAATCATTTCTCAACATATGTAAGTTGAAGTCATGCTGTATACCTTAACCTTATATAATACTGTATGTCAATTATATCTTAATAAAACTGAAAGAAAAATAAAAATAAAAACATGCCCCACCTATATGCTGTCTACACGAAACTCACTTCAAATGTGATGACAGAGGCAACTAAAAGGATGGAAAAAGATATATAAACATTAATCAGAAGAAAGCAGGAGTGGCTATATTGTTTCAAATGCAGTAGACTCTAGAGCAAAGACAGTTATCATAGAGAAGTACATTATATAATGATAATAGGGTCCATTGACTAAGAAGACATAGCAATCCTAAATGTGTGTGCCTCAAACAATAGAACTGCAAAAAATATGTGAAGCAAAGACTGATACATGGAAGGAAAAAGAAAAATCCACAGTTTTAGTTGGAGACTATACTCCTCTCTCAATAATTGATTGAACTAGACAGAAAATTAGCAAGGATATAGACAAACTCAGCAACACCATCAATAAACAAGATCTAATCAAGACTTATAGAACATAACAGCCAGTAACAGCTGAATACGGGCATAGCTTGTTTGTATTGCATTTTGTAGATACTAGGTTTTTTTTTTACAAATTGAAAGTTTGTTGCAACCCTGCATGAAACAAGCGTGTTGGTGCTATTTTTCCAACAGCATTTGCTTGATTCTCTCTGTGTCACATTTTAGTAATTCTTGCAATATTTCAGACTTCCACTGTTATATTTGTTATGGTGATCTGTGATCAGTAACCTTTACAACTCACTGAAGGCTCACATGATGGTTAGCATTTTTTAGCAATAAAGTATTTTTAATTGAGGTATGTACATTTTTTTAGACATAGTACTATTGCACACTTAATAGACTACAGTATAGAGTAAACATACATGCACTGGGAAACCAAAAAATTTGTGACTTTTTTTTTTTAATATTTATTTATTTGGCTGCACCGGGTCTTAATTGTGGCACATAGGATCTTCGTTGCAACATGCGGGCTCCTTTAGTTGCATCATGCAGGCTCTTAGTTGCAGCGTGCAGAATCTAGTTCCCTGACCAGGGATTGAAGCCCCTGCACTGGGAACATGGAGTCTTAACTACTGGACCACAAAGTCCCTGTGTGACTCTTCATTGTGATCTTTGCTTTGTTGCAGTGGTGGCAAACCCATGATATTACCGAGGTATGCCTGTATAGTTTTTTTTCAAGTGCACACAGAAGAGATACCAAGGTAGACCATATCATGGGCCCTAAAACTAACTTCAACAAACTTGAAATAATTGAAATTATATAGAGCATGTTCAACCACAGTAGAATCAAACTAGACATCAGTAGCAGAAACATAACAGGAAAATCTCTAAAAACTTGGAAACTAAATAACACATTTCTCAATAATCCGTGGATCAAGAGGAAGTCTCAAGGGAAATTTTAAAAATTACATTGAACTGGATGAAAATGAAAAGAGCATCTCAGCTAAGACAGTGCTAAGAGGGAAATTTATAGTATTAAATGCATGTATTAGGAAATAGGAAATGTCTTCAATCAAGAATTTGTTTCCTTCTCAAGAACCTAGAAAAAGAAGAGCAGAATAACGCAAAGCAAACAGAAGAAAGGAAATAATAAAGAGCAGAAATCAATGAAATTTAAAACAAATTAGAAATAAATCAGTGAAACAGCTGATTCTTTGAAAAAACCAGCAGAATTAACAAACTTGTATCAAGACTGACAAGAAAAGAGAGAAGACACGAATTACCAATATCAGGAATGAAACAGGGGATACCACTACAGACTGCAGACAAGAGAAGGGTGATAAGGGAATACTGAAAACAGTTCTACATACATAAATTTGACAACTTACATGAAATACACCGATTCCTTGAAAAACACCAACTACCATAACTTACCCATATGAAATAAATAATTTGAATAGCTCTATAACATAAGGAAATTGAATTCATAATAATCTTTTTAAAAAAATATCTTCAGTTCCAGATGATTTCACTGGAGCATTCTTCCAAACATTAAGGAAGAATTAGCATCAATTCTACATAATCCCTTCAAGAAAATTGAAGAGGAAGGAACACTTTTATTCATTTTATAAAGCTGTCATACTACCCTGATATCAAAACTAGGTGAAGACAGTACAAAAAAAAAAGAGATATTACAGACCAATATCTTTCATAAGTATGGATGTAAAAATCCTTAACAAAATATTAGCAAATAGAATTCAGTGATATATAAAAAGAATCGCATACCATGATCAAGTGAGGTTTACTCCAGGTATGCAAGGCTGGTTCAGTATTAAAAAAAATCACAGTAACTCACCATATTAGGAAGCTAAAGAAGAAATATCACATGACAAAATTCAACACCATGATTTAAACACTTTTGTTTTTTCAGAAAAAATAGGAATGGGAGGGAACTTCCTCAAGTTGATAAAGAGCATCTATGAAAAACTTAAGAGCTAACATTATACTAAATGGTGATGCTTTCTCCTTAATTTGGGGGAACAAGACAAGTTTGCTCTCACCACTCTTATTTGACGTAGTGCTGGAAGTTCCAGCTGGTACAGTAAAGCAAAAAAGGAAATAACAGTCAGGCAGATTGGAAGAAAGAAAGAAAACTGTCCCTATTTGCAGATGACATGATTGTCTACGTAGGAATCTTAAGGAGTCTAAAAACCCTGGAACTAGTAAGTGGGTTCAGCAAGGTTGCAGAATACAAGATAAACATACAAAAATCAATTGGATTTCTATATATTAGCAAAGAACACATGAGCACCAAGATTAAAAATACAATACCATTTACAGTTGCTCAACAAAATTAAATATCTAGGTATAAATCTATCAAACATGTACAGAATTTGTATGCTGAAAATTACACATTGTTGATAAAGGGAATCAAAATCTAAATAATGGAGAGACATACTGTGTTCATGATTGGAAGACTCAGCATAGCAAGATGTCAGTTCTCCACAAATTGGTATACATGTTTAACACAGTCCCTATCAAACCTTTTCTCTTTAGATATAGTCAAGGTTATTCTAAAATTTATGTGGAAGGCAAAGAGAGTAGAATAACTAAATCTTGAAAAGAATAGGGTGGAAGGAATCAGTCTACCTGATTTTAAGACTTGCTATATAGCTGCAGTAATCATTACTCCATGGTATTGTCAGAGAGATAGACATAGATCAGTGGAAAAGAGTAGAGAACCCAGAAATAGACTCACACTAATAAACCCAACAGATTTTTCACAAAGATGCAAAAGCAATTCAGTGGAGAAAGGACAGATTTTTCAACAAATGGTGCTGGAGCAGTTGGCCATCCATGGGTAAAAAGTGAAGCTTTACCTGAGTTCACATCTTATACCAGAAAATCCATTTAGAGGTGCTCAAAGGGACCTTGACTTTGACCCTTTGGTTCACTCCCTGCTCCACTTTTTATAGTTTTGTCAGGATTACATTGTAGGCACGTAGTACATGTACTAGAAATTTCCCTGATTGTACCTTTAAAGTTTTTTCACAGTAGTTTTAAATTAATTAGATTTGGAGATTGCCCACCCCGACCCTCACAAAAGACTGATTATTTCTATCATTCTTCCTTTTTATAAGGCAAAGGAGCAAATCTTTGTTACCTTGTAATCATCCCAGAAAACCCAAAGATAGTTTGAGCATAAAAGACATCTTTTATTATTCTGAATTTAGAGCATAAGAAGGAAAAGACAAAGTTAAGAACTGTCTCATGAGACAAGACATCAACTTTAGTCTTTTTTAAATGCAAGATATATTTATTTCAAACAATATTTTAGAACCATAGCAATAAACAGTGATTTTTAGAAACTTTTAAAGAAAGGAACATTTTTCCAAGATCATTCAAGTGTTTATCAAAAGTAGCAGAGGTATTCTGTTACAGAAAGTTAGCAGAATATCTTGGTGATTAAAAGAAAACTGTTATCTGAGCATAGAATAACTTGATCATTTTATAAAAAGCAAGCCCTGCTTGTTTTTTTATATCGTCCGAATAATACTTTGGCAACAAAGGTTTTACACACCTCTATTTTTTATGAATAACTCCACTAGCATTGAATATACTTTTAATCTTTTTGGCATGTATAGACTCCTTTTTACAAGTTAAAAATGATTTTAGAGTTTATATTTGTGTTTTCTTAGAAATAATCTATCATGTTAAGTCTTCTCAGTCAGAAAAATGGTGTATCTTTCCATTTTTTAAACTATTTTTTCCAGCTTTATTGAGATAAAATTGACATATAACGTGTATGTCATATACCATGAGCATGTCCAAGTGCTTCTAAAGCAGCGTTTTAAATGTCTTCATATATTCTATTATGCCTGTGTCATAATTTATCTATTTCTTCATTGTTAGAGGTAGGTTAGCAAGGTGGTTGAAAGCAAGGACTTTGGAACCAAACTGTTTGGACTGAAGTTTTTTCTCTGCCACTTACTTTCTTAGCAGTAAAATGGGGATGGTATAATACTTATCTCATAGAGTAGTTGTGAAGATTATATAAGTTAATTTCTGTAAATCATTTAGAACAGTGTCTGGACCATAGTTACTGTGTAAATGTTGTGATGAATGTCTTTATACATAAATCTTTGTCCAAGTTTCTAATTATTTCCTTACATAGATTTTTAGAAGGGCAACATTCTGATCGATGAGTATGAACTCTTTAAGAGTTTTAAAGACTCTTCAGATCCAAATTGCTTCTTAGAAAGATTGTAGGATAGGTATAGGGATAGGATAGCATAAGGATAGGGATAGGATAAACAGGGTTGTTGAACTTGTTTTACAGCACTTGGCACAGAATCTACAGAAAAGAAAAAACAAACAAACAAACAAAAAAAACACAACTCTGTAACTAAGGTACCTGGATTTGAACATAGCCTTTATGGACTGAACACAGGTATTTAATAATAATAAAGCCATGATGGACCGAGGGGACAAAATTTCTTTCTTCTTAAACAGTGTGTTACAATGGTGGACTGTTGGTATTTTGTTACAGGAAGCAAAATTAGTGTTGGTAACAAGTAGTAAAAGTTAAAGGTGTTTAATATATACTGTTTCCCTTTAGGATTTTCTCTTGCAGCAGACCATGCTGCGAATTAAGGATCCTAAGAAGTCATTGGACTTTTATACTAGAATTCTTGGAATGACGTAAGTAAACTGTTTATTAGTGCCTATAATGTTTAAATACATAGCTTTGCAAATATAGGGAATGTTTTCAGATCCATTGTAAAAATGGATTAAAGTTTGCTTCAAAGGTCACAAAAGTCCTTTTGGCCAGGAGTCTGGGACTAGGCTTGACTGACTAGGGGTTCTGTCAGGTTCCTCTCCTCTATCCCAGCCAGGCTCACTGGGCAACATGACACCAGTACTTGCATTTTCTCTGACTCCCTTCTCTCTAAGAGCTGCCAGTTAAATCCTTAATGTGTCCAGACTGTTTTGATGTTATGGCCACTTTTAGCCTCTTGTTTACTTCAGAAAAGATATAGCTGTTAAGACACAATACTTAGAAAATGAATGAGTTTTAGGTAAACTCATTCATTTTCTAAGTTTTAGGTAAACTGGCCGTCTATTCCATTTTTATAGGATGTGTTCTCTTTTGCTGAATAGGTAATATTCACTGATCTTATAATCTTTAAGACATATTTCTTTTTCTTGATTTGTTTCCCAAAATAACATGAGGGTTTTTATTTGTTTTGGGTAATATAGATACATAAAGAATAAAACAATCTTTAATTTACTGCCTAGATAACCTCCATTGACATTGAGAGAAAACTTTAAGTAATACAGTATATGTCTGTGTTAGAAAATCTGACCAATTCTGAGAAATACAAAGTGAAAAGTGACAGCTTCCGTCCCCCAGTCCTCTTCAAAGATAACTGCTGTTAACAGTTTCTTATAATTCTTTCCAGAAAAAGTAGTTTTGTATGTATTTATGACATATTTAAAGGGCAGAATGAAACCAGATTTACTGAACACGTGCTATTTGCCAGGCACTTTATATCTCATTTCGTTGTCTTCACAGTAGGTTTATGAGATAGCTTATATCCCTATTTTACATGGAAGGAAGAAACCAAAGCTTAAAGACATTAACTTAATGACCCCAGATTCCACAGTGGGCACATGGCAGAGCTGGAATTTGAATCCAGGTTTGATCAACTCCAATGTTGACCTTGTTTTTAAAGAGCCCCCAACTAGGGTACAACTTGACATTATATTGAAAGATATGCTGAGCTGAGAAAAGCAAGTTAAAACAGGTTCAGGTGTTCCATTTCCCATCTGATTGGTCCGTCTGCTTTGGTAGGTACAGAGATAGTTTTCAGAATTGGAGTATTTGAGGTGTTTGATACATCATTATAAAAAGTTAGAGTAAATCTTTTTTTTTTTTTTTTTTTTTTTTTTTTTTTTTTTAACATCTTTATTGGGGTATAATTGCTTTACAATGGTGTGTTAGTTTCTGCTTTATAACAGAGTGAATCAGCTATACATATACATGTGCTCCCATGTGTCTTCCCTCTTGCGTCTCCCTCCCTCCCACTCTCCCCCTCCCAACCCTCCAGGCTGTCCCAAAGCCCCGAGCTAATATCCCTGTGCCTTGCGGCTGCTTCCCCCCAGCTATCTACCTTACTACGTTTGTTAGTGTGTATATGTCCATGACTCTCTCTCGCCCTGTCAAAACTCACCCCTCCCCCTCCCCATACCCTCAAGTCCGTTCTCCAGTAGGTCTGCGCCTCTATTCCTGTCTTATCCCTAGGTTCTTCATGACATTTTTTCCCCTTAAATTCCATATATATGTGTTAGCATACGGTATTTGTCTTTGTCTTTCTGACTTACTTCGCTCTGTATGACAGACTCTAGGTCTATCCATCTCATTACAAATATCTCAATTTCATTTCGCTTTAAGGCTGAGTAATATTCCATTGTGTATATGTGCCACATCTTCTTTATCCATTCGTCCGATGATGGGCGCTTAGGTTCTTTCCATCTCCGGGCTATTGTAAATAGAGCTGCAATGAACATTTTGGTACATGACTCTTTTTGAATTTTGGTTTTCTCAGGGTATATGCCCAGTAGTGGGATTGCTGGGTCATATGGTAATTCTATTTGTAGTTTTTTAAGGAACCTCCATACTGTTCTCCATAGTGGCTGAACCAATTCACATTCCCACCAGCAGTGCAAGAGTGTCCCCTTTTCTCCACACCCTCTCCAGCATTTATTGTTTCTAGATTTTTTGATGATGGCCATTCTGACTGGTGTGAGATGATATCTCATTGTAGTTTTGATTTGCATTTCTCTAATGATTAATGATGTTGAGCATTCTTTCATGTGTTTGTTGGCATTCTGTATATCTTCTTTGGAGAAATGTCTGTTTAGGTCTTCTGCCCATTTTTGGATGGGGTTGTTTGTTTTTTTGTTATTGAGCTGCATGAGCTGCTTGTAAATTTTGGAGATTAATCCTTTGTCAGTTGCTTCATTTGCAAATGTTTTCTCCCATTCTGAGGGTTGTCTTTTGGTCTTGATTATGGTTTCCTTTGCTGTGCAAAAGCTTTGAAGTTTCATTAGGTCCCATTTGTTTATTTTTGTTTTTATTTCCATTACTCTAGGAGGTGGGTCAGAAAGGATCTTGCTGTGATTTATGTCATAGAGTGTTCTTCCTATGTTTTCCTCTAAGAGTTTGATAGTTTCTGGCCTTACATTTAGGTCTTTAATCCATTTTGAGCTTATTTTTGTGTATGGTGTTAGGGAGTGATCTAATCTCATACTTTTACACGTACCTGTCCAGTTTTCCCAGCACCATTTATTGAAGAGGCTGTCCTTCCTCCACTGTACATTCCTGCCTCCTTTATCAAAGATAAGGTGTCCATATGTGCGTGGGTTTATCTCTGGGCTTTCTATCCTGTTCCACTGATCTATCTTTCTGTTTTTGTGCCAGTACCATACTGTCTTGATTACTGTTGCTTTGTAGTATAGTCTGAAGTCAGGGAGCCTGATTCCTCCAGCTCCTTTTTTCGTTCTCAAGATTGCTTTGGCTATTCGGGGTCTTTTGTGTTTCCATACAAATTGCGAAATTTTTTGTTCTAGTTCTGTGAAAAATGCCAGTGGTAGTTTGATAGGGATTGCATTGAATCTGTAGATTGCTTTGGGTAGTAGAGTCATTTTCACAATGTTGATTCTTCCCATCCAAGAACATGGTATATCTCTCCATCTATTTGTATCATCTTTAATTTCTTTCATCAGTGTCTTATAATTTTCTGCATACAGGTCTTTCGTATCCTTAGGTAGGTTTATTCCTAGATATTTTATTCTTTTTGTTGCAATGGTAAATGGGAGTGTTTTCTTGATTTCACTTTCAGATTTTTCATCATTAGTATATAGGAATGCCAGAGATTTCTGTGCATTAATTTTGTATCCTGCTACTTTACCAAATTCATTGATTAGCTCTAGTAGTTTTCTGGTAGCATCTTTAGGATTCTCTATGTATAGTATCATGTCATCTGCAAACAGTGACAGCTTTACTTCTTCTTTTCCAATGTGGATTCCTTTTATTTCCTTTTCTTCTCTGATTGCTGTGGCTAAAACTTCCAAAACTATGTTGAATAAGAGTGGTGAGAGTGGGCAACCTTGTCTTGTTCCTGATCTTAGTGGAAATGCTTTCAGTTTTTCACCATTGAGGATGATGTTTGCTGTGGGCTTGTCATATATGGCCTTTATTATGTTGAGGAAAGTTCCCTCTATGCCTACTTTCTGGAGGGTTTTTATCATAAATGGGTGTTGAATTTTGTCAAAAGCTTTCTCTGCATCTATTGAGATGATCATATGGTTTTTCTCCTTCAATTTGTTAATATGGTTTATCACATTGATAGATTTGCGTGTATTGAAGAATCCTTGCATTCCTGGAATAAACCCCACTTGATCATGGTGTATGATCCTTTTAATGTGCTGTTGGATTCTGTTTGCTAGTATTTTGTTGAGGATTTTTGCATCTATGTTCATCAGTGATATTGGCCTGTAGTTTTCTTTCTTTGTGACATCCTTGTCTGGTTTTGGTATCAAGGTGATGGTGGCCTCGTAGAAGGAATTTGGGAGTGTTCCTCCCTCTGCTATATTTTGGAAGAGTTTGAGAAGGATAGGTGTTAGCTCTTCTCTAAACGTTTGATAGAATTCACCTGTGAAGCCATCTGGTCCTGGGCTTTTGTTTGTTGGAAGATTTTTAATCACAGTTTCAATTTCAGTGCTTGTGATTGGTCTGTTCATATTTTCTATTTCTTCCTGATTCAGTCTTGGCAGGTTGTGCATTTCTAAGAATTTGTCCATTTCTTCCAGATTGTCCATTTTATTGGCATAGAGTTGCTTGTAGTAATCTCTCATGATTTTTTTTATTTCTGCAGTGTCAGTTGTTATTTCTCCTTTCTCATTTCTAATTCTATTGATTTGAGTCTTCTCCCTTTTTTTCTTGATGAGTCTGGCTAGTGGTTTATCTATTTTGTTTATCTTCTCAAAGAACCAGCTTTTAGTTTTATTGATCTTTGCTATCGTTTCCTTCATTTCTTTTTCATTTATTTCTGATCTGATTTTTATGATTTCTTTCCTTCTGCTAGCTTTGGGGCTTTTTTGTTCTTCTTTCTCTAATTGCTTGAGGTGCAAGGTTAGGTTGTTTATTCGAGATGTTTCCTGCTTCTTAAGGTGGGCTTGTATTGCTATAAACTTCCCCCTTAGAACTGCTTTTGCTGCATCCCATAGGTTTTGGGTCGTTGTGTCTCCATTGTCATTTGTTTCTAGGTATTTTTTTATTTCCTCTTTGATTTCTTCAGTGATCACTTCATTATTAAGTAGTGTATTGTTTAGCCTCCATGTGTTTGTATATTTTACAGATCTTTTCCTGTAATTGATATCTAGTCTCATGGCGTTGTGGTCAGAAAAGATACTTGATACAATTTCAATTTTCTTAAATTTACCAAGGCTTGATTTGTGACCCAAGATATGATCTATCCTGGAGAATGTTCCATGAGCACTTGAGAAAAATGTGTATTCTGTTGTTTTTGGATGGAGTGTCCTATAAATATCAATTAAGTCCATCTTGTTTAATGTATCATTTAAAGCTTGTGTTTCCTTATTTATTTTCATTTTGGATGATCTGTCCATGGGTGAAAGTGGGGTGTTAAAGTCCCCTACTATGAATGTGTTACTGTCAATTTCCCCTTTTATGGCTGTTAGTATTTGCCTTACGTATTGAGGTGCTCCTATGTTGGGTGCATAAATATTTACAATTGTTATATCTTCTTCTTGGATCGATCCCTTGATCATTATGTAGTGTCCTTCTTTATTCCTTTTAATAGTCCTTATTTTAAAGTCTATTTTGTCTGATATGAGAATTGCTACTCCAGCTTTCTTTTGGTTTCCATTTGCATGGAATATCTTTTTCCATCCCCTTACTTTCAGTCTGTATGTGTCTCTAGTTCTGAAGTGGGTCTCTTGTAGACAGCATATATAAGGGTCTTGTTTTTGTATCCATTCAGCCAATCTGTGTCTTTTGGTGGGAGCATTTAGTCCATTTACATTTAAGGTAATTATCGATATGTATGTTCCTATTCCCATTTTCTATATTGTTTTGGGTTCGTTATTATAGGTCGTTTCCTTCTTTTGCATTTCTTACCTAGAGAAGTTCCTTTAGCATTTGTTGTAAAGCTGGTTTGGTGGTGCTGAACTCTCTCAGCTTTTGCTTGTCTGTAAAGGTTTTAATTTCTCCATCAAATCTGAATGAGATCCTTGCTGGGTAGAGTAGTCTTGGTTGCAGGTTTTTCTCCTTCATCACTTTCAGTATGTCCTGCCACTCCCTTCTGGCTTGTAGGGTTTCTGCTGAGAGATCAGCTGTTAACCTTATGGGGATTCCCTTGTGTGTTATTTGTTGTTTTTCCCTTGCTGCTTTTAATATGCTTTCTTTGTATTTAATTTTTGATAGTTTGATTAATATGTGTCTTGGCGTATTTCTCCTTGTATTTATCCTGTATGGGACTCTCTGTGCTTCCTGGACTTGATTAACTATTTCCTTTCCCATGTTAGGGAAGTTTTCAACTATAATCTCTTCAAATATTTTCTCAGTCCCTTTCTTTTTTTCTTCTTCTTCTGGAACCCCTATAATTCGAATGTTGGTGCGTTTAATGTTGTCCCAGAGCTCTCTGAGACTGTCCTCAGTTCTTTTCATTCTTTTTTCTTTATTCTGCTCTGCAGTAGTTATTTCCACTGCTTTATCTTCCAGGTCACTTATCCGTTCTTCTGCCTCAGTTATTCTGCTATTGATCCTATCTAGAGTACTTTTAATTTCATTTATTGCATTGTTCATCGTTGCTTGTTTCATCTTTAGTTCTTGTAGGTCCTTGTTAACTGTTTCTTGCATTTTGTCCATTCTACTTCCAAGATTTCGGATCATCCTTACTATCATTATTCTGAATTCTTTTTCAGGTAGATTGCCTATTTCCTCTTCATTTGTTAGGTCTGGTGGGTTTTTATCTTGCTCCTTCATCTGCTGTGTGTTTTTCTGTCTTCTCATTTTGCTTATCTTACTGTGTTTGGGGTCTCCTTTTTGCAGGCTGCACGTTCGTAGTTCCCGTTGTTTTTGATGTCTGTCTCCAGTGGCTAAGGTTGTTTCAGCGGGTTGTGTAGGCTTCCTGGTGGAGGGGACTAGTGCCTGTGTTGTGCTGGATGAGGCTGGATCTTGTCTCTCTAGTGGGCAGGTTCACGTCTGGTGGTGTGTTTTGGGGTGTCTGTGGCCTTGTTATGATTTTAGGCAGCCTCTCTGCTAATGGGTGGGTTTGTGTTCCTGTTTTGCTAGTTGTTTGGCATAGGTTGTCCAGCACTGTGGCTTGCTGGTTGTTGAGTGAAGCTGGGTGCTGGTGTTAAGATGGAGGTCTCTGGGAGATTTCCACCGTTTAATATTATGTGGAGCTGGGAGGTCTCTTGTTGATCAGTGTCCTGAAGTTGGCTCTCCTACCTCAGAGGCAGAGCCCTGCCTCCTGGGCTGGAGCACCAAGAGCCTTTCATCCACACGGCTCAGAATAAAAGGGAGGAAAAGTAGAGAGAATTATTAGAAGTATGAGGAAAGGAAGGAAGGAAGAAAGAAGCAAAGAAGGAAAGAAAGGAGGGAGGGAGGGAGGAAGGAAGGAAGGAAGGAGGGAAAGAAGGAGAAAATGTAGAGAGAATTAGTAGAAGTATGAGGAAAGAAAGAGGGAAAGGAGGAAAGGAAGGAAGGAAGAAAGAAGCAAAGAAGGAAAGAAGGGAGGGAGGGAGGGAGGGAGGGAGGAAGGAAGGAAAGAAGGAGGGAAAGAAGGAGAAAATGTAGAGAGAATTAGTAGAAGTTTGAGGAAATAGAGAAGGAAAGGAGGAAAGGAAGGAAGGAAGAAAGAAGCAAAGAAGGAAAGAAAGGAGGGAGGGAGGGAGGAAGGAAGGAAGGTAGAAGGGAAAGAAGGAGAAAATGTAGAGAGAATTAGTAGAAGTTTGAGGAAAGAAAGAAGGAAAGGAGGAAAGGAGGAAAGGAAGGAAGGAAGAAAGAAGCAAAGAAGGAAAGAAAGGAGGGAGGGAGGAAGGGAGGAAGGAAGGAGGGAAAGAAGGAAAAAAGACAGAAAGAAAGAAGATACAGTAAAAATAAAATAAAGTATAATATAGCTATTGTACTAAAAAATATTTAGAAAGAAAGAAAAAAAAAAAAAAAAAAGAACAGATAGAACCCTAGGACAAATGTTGGAAACAAAGCTATACAGAGAAAATCTTACACAGAAGCATACACATACATGTTCACAAAGAGAGGCAAAGGGGGAAAAATCATAAATCCTGCTCCCAGAGACCACCTCCTCAACCTGGGGTGATTCGCTGTCTAAAGGAGGGAAGGAAGGAAGGAAAGAAAGAAAGAACGAAGGTAAAGTACAATAAAGTTATTACAATTAAAATTAATTATTAAGAAAAAAAAAATTTTTTTTTTAAAAAAAACCATGGACGGATAGAGCCCTAGGACAAATGTTGGAAGCAAAGCTATACAGAGAAAATCTTACACAGAAGCATACACATACACGTTCACAAAGAGAGGCAAAGGGGGAAAAATCATAAATCCTGCTCCTAGAGACCACCTCCTCAACCTGGGGTGATTCGCTGTCTAAAGGAGGGAAGGAAGGAAGGAAAGAAAGAAAGAAAGAACGAAGGTAAAGTACAATAAAGTTATTACAATTAAAATTAATTATTAAGAAAAAAAAATTTTTTTTTAAAAAAACCATGGACGGATAGAGCCCTAGGACAAATGTTGGAAGCAAAGCTATACAGAGAAAATCTTACACAGAAGCATACACATACACGTTCACAAAGAGAGGCAAAGGGGGAAAAATCATAAATCCTGCTCCCAGAGACCACCCCCTCAACCTGGGGTGATTCGCTGTCTAAAGGAGGGAAGGAGGGAAGGAAAGAAAGAAAGAAAGAACGAAGGTAAAGTTCAATAAAGTTATTACAATTAAAATTAATTATTAAAAAAGAAAAAAAATTTTTTTTTTTTTTAAAAAAAACCATGGACGGATAGAGCCCTAGGACAAATGGTGGAAGCAAGAGTATACAGACAAGATCTCACACAGAAGCATACATGCACACATTCACAAAAAGAGGAAAAGGGAAAAAAATCACAGATCTCGCTCCTAAATTCCCCCTCTTCAATTTGGGATCACTCCCTGTCTATTCAGGTATTCCACAATGCAGGGCACATCAAGTTGATTGTGGAGCTTCAATCCGCCGCCTCCGCGGCTGCCGGGAGAGACCTCCTCCTCTCCTCCCTGCTCTCACAGCTCACAGGAGCTCAGCTTTGTACCCGGCCCTGCCCCTGCGCACAGATCGCTGGAGGGCGTCTGTTTTTTTGCTCAGACGGGACGGGGTTAAAGGAGCCGCTGATTCGGGAGCTCCGGCTCACTCAGGCCGGGGGTTGGGGGATGGGGGAAGGAGGGGCACTGCGTGCGGGGTGGGCCTGCGGCAGCAGAGGCGGCGTGACGCTGCGGCAGAGGCTGGCGTGACGCTGCACCAGCCTGAGACCCGCCGTGCGTACTCCCGGGGAAGCTGTCCCCGGATCCCGGGAACCCGGCAGTGGCGGCCTGCACAGGCTCCGCGGAAGAGGGGCGCGGAGAGTGACCTGTGCTCGCACACAGCCCCCCTGGTGGCGGCAGCAGCAGCCCCAGCGTCTCCCGCCCGTCTCTGGGGTCCGCGGTTTCAGCCGCGGCTCGCGCCCGTCTCTGGGGCTCGCGCTTCCCGCCGCGGCTCGCGCCCGTCTCGGGGGCTCGCGCCCTCAGCCGCGGCTCGCGCCCGTCTCTGGGGTTCGCGCTTTTAGCCGCGGCTCGCGCCCTTCTCTGGAGATCCTTTAAGCAGCGCTCTTAAACCCCTCTCCTCGCGCACCAGGAAACAAAGAGGGAAGAAAAAGTCTCTTGCCTCTTCGGCCAGTGCAGGCTTTTCCCCGAACTCCCTCCCGGCTAGTCGTGGCGCCCCAACCCCTTCAGGCTATGCTCAAGCCGCCAACCCCAGACCTCTCCCTGCACTCCGTCCAAAACCGAAACCTGAGCCTCAGCTCCCATCCCCTCCTGCCCCGGCGGGTGAGCAGACAAGCCTCTCGGGTTGGTGAGTGCCGGTCGGCACCGATCGTCTGTGCAGGAATCTCCCCGCTTTGCCCTCCACACCCGTCGCTGTGCACCACTCCGCGGTCCCGAAGCTCCCCCCTCCGCCTCCCGCAGTCTCCACCCGCGGAGGGGCTTCCTAGTGTGTGGAAACTTTTCCTCCTTCACAGCTCCCTCCCACTGGTGCAGGTGCCGTCCTTATTCTTTTGTCTCTGTTTTTTCTTTTTTCTTTTGCCCTACCCAGGTACGTGGGGAGTTTCTTGCCTTTTGGGAGCTCTGAGGTCTTCTGCCAGCCTTCAGTAGGTGTTCTGTAGGAGTTGTTCCACGTGTAGATGTATTTCTGGTGTATCCGTGAGGAGGAAGGCGATCTCCACGTCTTACTCTTCCGCCATCTTCCCGCCGACCTCTCACGTGTCTAGTTCTGCGCGTCGCGCGGCTCCGCAGAGGCACTCGGCGAGCCTCTGGGGACTGTAGGGGACTGTAGGCCCGGCGGCGCCAAACCGGGGCTCTCCACCCGCGCTTGGCCCCGCACCCAAGGCCAGGTGAGGACCGCTCCAGGCCTCAGCACGCACCGCCCTTTACGGTGGGGCAGCCAGTCACCTCTAGAGTAAATCTTATTTGTGATGAATCAGTACATAGCTCTTAGTGGGCCAAGGCATATAACATGACAGTGATAAGTAAAAGATTTGGAACAGAACTCTAGAAACTTTCCATTTGCTATGCTGCAACGATTCCCTCTTGTTGATTTTGAATGAGGTCATGTTTGAGCATTTAATCCTCCATAATCTAAAGAAAATTGTGTTGTGTGTGTCCTCATTCTACCCTACTCCTTGCAAAATAATCTTACCCTCTTTAAACTCAGTTTAGAGGCCACGACTTCAGTGAATCTTCTCAGAACCTCAGGATGAGTAATTCATCACGCACTCTCATGATCAGTCTCTCCTTTTCCACTGCTCTTTCCCCTCAACCTACAAAAAAGCTTAAGTCTTCTCTATTCTAGGATAATTCTTGCCCTCCGCTCTCTTTTGCTGTCCTTTCCGTCATCATGACCATCTGTACAGGCAGACCACCACTTACTGTTTCACTTGCTCACCTCCCATTCTCCAGCTTCTGCTGTCGTATGCTGCTGAAACTGCCCTCACAGGACCTTTCCATGTCTGCTCACCTCTTCTCAGACCTAATCCTGTCTGACCTTTCTGCAGTATTTGATACTGTAACCACTTCATGTCTTTTGTGATATTAATCTGTCCTTCTCTCTTAACACCTATGCTCAGTTTCCTAGGAGTTTTGGCATAGTAAGAACTCAATAAATTTATTTTTCTTTAACTCAATGCCGTATAGCTGAAAGAACAATAAGGTGTGATGTGTTATATTTTTCACTAAAAATAAATAAAATTTTCTTTTGAAGTTACCTTTTGCCATTTATAAGCAAGTACCATAAATCCAACTAAATTGCATTATATTTGAAGAATTGATGAATTACAAAAGTTTCCATTTTTATTTTTATTATTATTTTGTTTTTTGCGGTACGCGGGCCTCTCACTGTTGTGGCCTCTCCCGTTGCGGAGCAACAGGCTCCGGATGCACAGGCTCAGCGTCTGTGGCTCACGGGCCTAGCTGCTCCACAGCATGTGGGATCTTCCCGGACCGGGGCACTAACCCATTTCCCTTGCATCGGCAGGCGGACTCTCAACCACTGCGCCACTGGGGAAGCCCAAAAGTTTCCATTTAAAAAAAAATTTTATTTCACTGATATATACAGATGAATAAATTTTTTTAAATGAGACTTTTTAAAATTGATTTTCCTTGCTTTTTCTATTAAAACAGCCTCACCGGGCTTCCCTGGTGGCGCAGTGGTTGAGAGTCCGCCTGCCGATGCAGGGGATGCGGGTTCGTGCCCTGGTCCGGGAAGATCCCACATGCCGCGGAGCGGCTGGGCCCGTGAGCCATGGCCGCTGAGCCTGCACGTCCGGAGCCTGTGCTCCGCAACGCGAGAGGCCACAGCAGTGAGAGGCCCGTGTACTGCCAAAAAAAACCAAACCAAAACAAAATAGCCTCACCATGTACAGCTCTTATTCTTAGTAGAACTTGAATATTGTTATGTTGATTTTAGTATGAATCAGCTTTTCCTATTGTTAATTGATTCAGACTTGTTGTTGTTTAATTTCAGACTACTCCAAAAATTAGATTTTCCCACTATGAAATTTTCACTCTATTTCTTGGCTTATGAGGATAAAAATGACATCCCAAAAGATAAAGATGAAAGAGTAGCATGGGTATTCTCCAGAAAAGCTACACTTGAACTGACACAGTGAGTATAAGTTTTAATTTTTTTTATATACTCTACATTATTTTGAAGCTTATTTTTTTTTAACTTTATTTCCTTTCTTATCAGCTTAATTCAAACCAGGTCTGCCTAATCACTTTCAACTTGTAACAGTATGTTTGAGTATTTTATATGGATCTTATGGTCTTTGTATTGCTCTTGTGGCATGGATAGGGCAAGTGAGATCATTTGCCTTTTAGACAGAGAATATAAGACTGAAATGGCAAGATATTTTTCAAACGGTAGCTGATGAATGTTTAGGTACTGTAAGTAAGGTCTTCATAATTTCAGCATTTTTGTTGAAATTGGCATTCCCCTTCTTTCTTTTTTATTCTTTATGTTGTTTCTGTGCACCCGCTAAAAACTATCAAAAGAGCATTTGTTACAGGGTGTGTGATTTAATGTGTCCCCTGATTCAAAACAGCCCTGGAATCAGAAAGACCTAGACATGAGTCTTGGCTCTGACAATAGCTCTGCGACCCTAAACAAGTTATATCACCTCCCTAAGTGGCAGTCTCATTTATAAAATGGAGATACTCAGATCTAGCCCTTGGAGCTGTTCTGAGGACTTAAAGAAGTATAAAGTACTTAGCACAAGAAATGATAGTTGCTATTATTATAATTATTGTTCTTATCCAGATGCCTAGTTTTATTGTCTCCTTAGTCATTCTTTCCCCTTTTGCTCTTTCTATAGTTGAAAACTTAATATTTACAGTAACAGAGATTAGACCAAGTATATTAAGTAGCATATATACATGGTAAGATTTCAAAGATTGTTGCAGCTTTCTTTTCAGAATACCTGTTCTCCAGGTCACTTGCAATTATGTTTTCCCTCCTTTTGTAGCAATTGGGGCACTGAAGATGATGAGGCCCAGAGTTACCACAGTGGCAATTCAGACCCTCGGGGATTTGGTATGTTTGCCTATTTGTGTGTAATAAACATGGATTTGTGTGATTTTTCCATTGTGTACCTATTTATGATTGTAAGGATTCTAAAACATTAAGTATAATCAATTTGTTAGGAGTATGGTTTTTTTTTCCACAAATAATTTTATTTAGGAGTTGTTTAATTTCATCATCTCAGTCTAAACTTTTTACATTTACTCTCTCACAATGATTTTACTTTTCAGTTTCAGTATTATATTTCCAGTAGATGTTTTAATTTAAAAAACAAAGAAAACAAAAATGATGGTTAATAATAATCCCGATTTCTGCCAGCATACACTTCTGCCTTGATCTCAAATCTCTCAACCAAAACGAGTATTACCAATTTAAATTGGCTGCTATATAGTCAGTATCAATAATAAGCCTATTAAGCATGAGTAAATGGTTCCTCTTTTGTGTTGTAGGTTATTCTTAACAGATCAAACTATTTATGAGCCAGTATTGGGCTATGTTAAATAATTTATACTTCAGAGCAACTAATTAATTTATTATACCCAGCCAGTTAGATTCTTGTTCTTTAATGTATTATAGGTTTTGAACCAGCTTGATTCAGTCTGTTTTCAGATGCCTTATGTTTTGTAACAAACTAGTTTTGGAAGCCACTTGTGGCACATGGGTACCCTGTTGTAATTTTTCCTTCTTTCTTTCTGCCTTGTTTTGGGGGTGATTACCTAAGGTCACATTGGAATTGCTGTTCCTGATGTTCACGGTGCTTGTAAAAGATTTGAAGAACTGGGAGTCAAATTTGTAAAGAAACCTGATGATGGTGAGTCTGCTACTTGTTTTCTTCAGGCCTATGTTTAGTTATATAACATTTACTAAGTACCCACAGAGGGTACTGTTGTAATAAAATCCTTTTGGTTGCAAGTAACTTGGAATTCTACTCCAGCCTGCTTAAGGAAAGAAGGGAAATGATTGGAAGAATACCTAGTTATCTCAGGGAACTGAAAGGCAGCACCTAGGGTGGCTTCACATGGGACTAGTCATAGAATCTAGAGAGCTGTCAAGGACCTAGGCTCTCTCTCCACCCCTTGACCCTACCATTCTCTCAGTGACCACCAGCTTTCGCTCTCTTGGGTATATCTAACCACGCAAAAGAGTAAGTTCCTTAAAGTCTGTTTCATCTGCTGTTAATGTAACTACACCAAGTCTCTTCAGTTAATAATTTCCTGAATTTTTTTTTCATCCTTTTTCAACCTTTGCGTGTCCTTCAGTTTTAGATATATCACTTGACATAGTATATATCTGGATTTTGTTGGATTTACATGTATTATAATTATTTTATTTAGATCTGTTTTTGCCACCATAATTTATTATTTAATTTTCATTTGAAATATTTCACTGTTTCATTTCAATCCTTTTTTTTTTTTCAATTAGGAGATTTGATATCCAAATATCCTCCTCCCTAGTAAGGAAAGAACTTGCTTCCCTCTACTTCCATTATGTTGCTGTTACTCAGGCTGGGATATTATTGGTTTATTTTTCCTTTTTCTTTAGCTTTGGCTTTTTATTTTAAGATAATAAATATATCAAGGTATATATTTTTTCTCCATAGATCTCTTGTAGCATCTTTCAGATTTTTCTGTCCCTTTATTAAGTACCTCAACCAAAACTGTTTTTAAAGGGTTTGTGAGGCAAAACTCTTGAAGCTCTGTATGTCCCAGAACCATGCCTTTATACATATGAATGACAGTTTTGTTGACTATAAAATCTTAGGTTTATTTTCCTTCAGTCTTGAAAGTACAACTATATTGTCTTATTTTTCCCATCCAGTGTTGCTGCTGAAAAATCTGATTTGTGTTCCTTCATATAGTTTCTTCTGTTTTGTTCTAGAGGCTTTTTATATTTGTTATTTCTTTGTCCTTGCCTTCCTTCTGGGAGATTTCTTCAAACTGGCATACCAGTTAGCTAGTTTTTCCTCAGATGTATCTGTTCTTATATTTATCTTCTGTATTCTCACCTATTATGTAATTAATTTCAGCTATTATGATATTGATCCTGAATTTTTGCTGGGCTCCTTTAATATTTTCTTGTTCTTGTTTTGTGTTGGTCGTATTGAATATTCCTCGTTGCTTTTACATGTTTTAATAGTTCTTGGCCCCCATTGATCTAATATTTGTTCTTCTGTTTGAATGTATAATCCATTGTTTGTTTTATAGTTATATTCCTCAAATTCTTATTATTTTGGTCTCAGAGGTTTCTTTGTTGTTGTTGTTTTTTGAAACTGAAACCATTAGCTCTTCCAAACATCAGGCAGTGTGAATGGGGGAAGGCCAGACCTCAGTCCTTAAAAATCCACATGTTCTCAGGGAGATGTGCTGAGCAGAGAGAGAAAATAAGAGTTAAACAAATACTTCACACTCTGCAGTCAGATCCTTTTCCCCCACTTTGTCCCTGATGGAGTAGTAGTATTAGTAGGAGACACTTCTGGGATTGTCTTTCCCTCACCCTGGTTGTGGGGAAAGTGAAACCTCTGGGAGATCAGTTGGTACCCACCTGTCTTTCTGCCCTTATCTACTCCCGAGGACATTTGAACCAGTAGTTTCAACCCCCCCCCACCCCCACCCAGTGGGAGTAGGTGCTAATGTCCAAGGCACTGGGAGAAGCAAGAGCCAAACTAACAAAACTGTTTATTCTCCCACAGCCTTGTGGTCCAGCCAAAAGTACCCCCTTCCACACAAAGCAGGTTAAAACAGTCACTACCCCACCCCCACCGTTCCTCTCCCCAACTATCACCTCAGGGGCATTGTACTTTTTTTTTTTTCCTATTTTTTTAATCTGTGTTCCTCTGGGGTTGATCTTGAAGAAAGGAGCCAGAGATGGGAGTCAAACTACTTCAGCATCTTGGTACCAAAATAAATTTCCGAGGTCACATTTTTCCATTTAAGCAAAGAACTCTACTACTAGACCTACTAACCTCTCAATCCCAGTTTTGAATTCCTGGGAGAAAGAATCTGATTGGCAGAGCTTGGGTTACATAGAATAGCGTATGACCTAAGCATCTCGGTCCTTTGGCTGTGTAGATAAGCCATGCTACCTCCTCCCTTGAGCACCTATCTATTTCCTTTATCCTCTTTAAAATAAGACAGTTTCTTTGACTACTCAACTAGTAGCATGAAGTGATAATGTGCAGGTGAAATAAATACCTGAGACTTACAAGATGCAGCCAGTCCCACAGTTTATTTCAGGAGAGTTGGTTTACAGCTGTGTGTAGAAGATAAAATATGTCATTCTGAAAATCGTGCATCTGGGCAACACCGACAACAGAATTTTTTTAAGTTAAAACTATAAACAAAACAATGTAATTAACTAAAAAACAAATTAAAAATTGAATTAATAAAAAATGTATTTTAAAGTTTTAAGGTTTTTTTTTTAAAGTCTTTTCAATAATGAAAATCATTTTGTTTTACAGGTAAAATGAAAGGCCTGGCATTTATTCAAGATCCTGATGGCTACTGGATTGAAATTTTGAATCCTAACAAAATGATAACTATTATTTAGTTCTGTGAGAATGCTGCTTTGAGATTTCAGTGAAGACATTGTGGAAGGTAAAAAAGGAGACAATGTGATTCAAGATATTCGTTTAACAGAAGCAACTAGGACTGATGGATTATTGTCTCAATTCAAATTGTTCTTAAGTCTATTTCCCTTTCCTATTTCAGCTATGTTTTTCACCTAACTGTTCAGTCATTCTAGTTTTAAAGTAGTGCTTTGTCTTATGTCCTTGAATGTAGTTGTATAACTACTTTTTTAGGTAATAATTAGAACAATTCCGTTCAGAGGCTGCATTTTGCCTTCTATCTTCTGACGAGATACAAGTCTACAAGTCTGCCTTTGAATCATCATTTAAAAAAAAAAAACAACCACTTAACATGTTTTGTTGTGATTACCTTCTGAGGTTTCAATTCCTCAGAAGTAACTTCAGAATGGGAAGTAAAGAACCCCAAACAAAAATGAAGCTTCGTGTATATTTCAAATAGTATAAAGTTTATTTTACAAAAGAAAAGTTACTCTTGGGAGAAATTCAGAATTATGCTGAGAAGGATGTGGATAGAAAAACTAATTTTTTCTTCGTTACAAAGTACTTTGAAAGTTGAAGGACTAACCTCTTTATTTTGGGATGGGGAAGAGGATGGGAATATTACATACTGGGTATGCAAACACGGACTAGGCTGTCACATACTTTATCTCCCTTAATCCTCCACAGTATCCTGTGAGATAGAAAGTAGGCTGGACATGCAAAATAACTTTAATGAATCCAAGGCAATATAAATAGGCTAAGGACTCAAGATCTCATCATCATTTTTAGTATTTAGATTATACCTCAAAAATTAGTACCTTGGGGCTTCCCTGGTGGCGCTGTGGTTGAGAATCTGCCTGCCAATGCAGGGGACACGGGTTCAAGCCCTGGTTCGGGAAGATCCTACATGCCACGGAGCAACTAAGACCGTGTGCCACAGCTACTGAGCCTGCGCTCTACAACCCGTGAGTCACAACTACTGAAGCCTGCGTGCCTAGAGCCTGTGCTCTGCAACGAGAAGCCACCGCAATGAGAAACCTGCGCACAGCAACGAAGAGTAGCCCCTGTGCACAGCTAGAGAAAGCCCACGTGCAGCAACAAAGACCCAATGCAGCCAAAAATAAAATAAATAAAATAAATAAATTTAAAAAAAAATTAGTACCTCACAGTACCTCCTTCACTAGTGTTCTTTGTAAAAACCTTCAAAGAGTTTGAGCATTGTCCTCTCAGCTTTCGAGCCTGAGTACCACGGTGAGGAGGTCTGGAGAATGCGGCCGCTCTGGGGATGCCTGGTTGTCCCTGTGCAAGTGGTGCTTGTGTTTCTTGTGAAGAGCCCCTACCCCAAGGTCTTCCAGATGCCAGTAATCATTTAGGATAAATTATGTTCAGTGATAACATAACTTAGTTATCAGAAATCAGCTCAGTGGTCTTCCCTGCCATGATTCACATTTTTTTTTTAATTTTAAAAATTTATTTATTTATGGCTGTGTTGGGTCTTCGTTTCTGTGCGAGGGCTTTCTCTAGTTGTGGCAAGCGGGGGCCACTCTCTATCGCGGTGCGCGGGCCTCTCACTATTGCGGCCTCTCTTGTTGCGGAGCACAGGCTCCAGATGCGCAGGCTCAGTAATTGTGGCTCACAGGCCCAGTTGCTCCGCGGCATGTGGGATCTTCCCACACCAGGGCTTGGACCCGTGTCCCCTGCATTGGCAGGCAGATTCTCAACCACTGCGCCACCAGGAAAGCCCCATGATTGACATTTGATAGGTTTTAAAAAACAAACTGATTTTGAAAATCTCTTATGGCGTAGATAATAAGAACATCCAGTTTGTGGTTTAACTACATTTGGATTTTTTGTGGACTCTAGTGGAAGACCTTTGGATAGGCCTTGCCAACTGTGCTTACACTGCTAGAAGCACTTTCATTTCCTTTTTGGATGGAATGGATTTATGCGAGCAGTTTAAACAAAAAGCAGTACTTATAGACTGAAGTAAAATAAAATTTTAGAAAAGACTGTGTTTAATTTGTAAACTTCTATCCAGCATGTTCTTTTAAAAAAAAAAAATCTGCCCTGGGGGAGTACTGCAAGGATTTTTGAAGGGGCTTGCAGACTCATTGAGAACTGGGAATAGTTGTAATTCTATACATCAGGCAAAGCACATAATTTCTATGGATAAGGAAGGGTCGGGAAGATGAGAAGAGGAAAGTAAATGGATAAAGGATTTGGGTAGAAAAAGTGCAGAGAAGAAGAGAAGACAAATATCAAAAGTGAGTCATGGAAACCAGTGCTGGTACATTTTGGGTACTAGCATTACCAAGTGGGAGGGTTATTAGATTCATAAATTTAGTCATTTAAACCTTTTTTCCTCAGAAAGAAGCCTTCTCTACTTGCTAAGTAAAACTTGCCAAAAGATAGCCCTTGCTACTCTTTAAATCTGATCCCTGTATGCATTGAAAAAATATGTATTGTATCACTGGGCCTTGCTAGGGATTAGAACAATTCACTTCTAAATTAATTTATCTGAGCATCAGTGACATGAAAGGGTGAATTAGAGCACAATAAGTTTTCTTCTTTTCCATTATTGGACAGCCAGACTGTATAGCTTACTGTTAATGTAAAATAAATCAGTTGCTCATGAACCCTACATAAGACTCAGTTATAACACATATGGTCTGAATAGGAGCTGATGACTGTGAGAGAATCGCTACGGCTTCCCCATGTAGCATTCTGACCAGGGTCGCGTACAGTGTATATAAATATTCCTTGGCAACACAACTGCTTGTGAAGAGGGTTATATCGGTAAAGGTGCATGCTGCTGACAATAAGAAAAGACCTGGGCTTCCCTGGTGGCGCAGTGGTTGAGAGTCCGCCTGCCGATGCAGGGGACACGGGTTCGTGCCACGGTCCGGGAAGATCCCACATGCTGCGGAGCGGCTGGGCCCGTGAGCCATGGCCGCTGAGCCTGCGCGTCCGGAGCCTGTGCTCTGCAATGGGAGAGGCCACAACAGTGAGAGGCCCGCGTACCACAAAAAAAAAAAAAAAAAGAAAAGTCCTAACTCTATCAGATGTAACAAGCACTTCAGAGGTTCTGGAATTAGTTGATAGAGGGTTCAGAACTATCAGGCACTCTGGTTTCCTTCTATCTTTGCCAAACTGACATTCTCAGCAGTTGTTTGGGGGGCTAATAATACCTGTGATCAAAAACGCCCACTATGAGGACTTCCCTGGTGGCGCAATGGTTAAGAATCCGCCTGCCAATGCAGGGGACACGGGTTCGAGCCCTGGTCCGGAAAGATCCCACATGCCGCAGAGCAACTAAGCCCGTGTGCCACAACTACTGAGCCTGCGCTCTAGAGCCCATGAGCCACAACAAAGAGTAGCCCCGGCTCACTGCAACTAGAGAAAGCCCGTGCACAGCAATTAAGACCCAACGCAGCCAATTTATTAATAAATAAATTAATTAATTAAAAAAAAAAAACGCCTACTATGATTCCAGGTGTCACTGTACAATGTCCAGTGAAAGAAAATAACCTGTTTTTCCTTTTGTGTCTTTAATGAGTGTAAAACCTTTCTCAGAGCTCATCAGCAGAATTCTCCTTATGTCTCAAACCAGAATTGGGTCACTCACTTGGCTCTAATCATTGACAGAGGGACTGAGACCACTCTGACTTAGATCATATTTACTGCAGTTACCTACATGAGAGTAGACACCGCATCCAAACTGAAACTGCCAGAATGGAGGAGCAAATAAGGGCTTCTGAAAAGGCGAAACAGAAACTGCAACAGGGTGAAATTAAATATTGAGAACTTAGTGGGTGCAAGGGTGCTGTAAGAAATCAGAACACATTTCCTGCCCTCAAAGAACTTGTTCTGAGATTGTGGTTCTCAACTATATCAGACTTAGCAAACCCTCCTTATAACATGGGAATGTTTATAACATCTATCACACCCGCTATCCTAAAACAAAATTCATATATAACTTACCTATATACACAGTTTCAAAAAGGATCAGTCCAATGCCTTTACTGTAGTAAAAAGGAGAAATAAATCAATTTTAAATAAAATATGCATTTCAATATGTAAATGCCCAGATACTACTACACTAGAAAATAATGAAGTAGTCAGGTGATTTCTCTTATATATGGAAGAAGTAAAACTGTTCAATAGCGTACTGATAACTCTATTTGGTATTTTAAAATAGAGACTAAATTCATGATTCCTGAAGAGCTATAATGTTACAACTTTATATACTTATTTATTTTTTTGGCCACACCACGTGGCATGGGGAAATCTTAGTTCCCCAACCAGGGATCAAACCAATGCCCCCTGCAGTGCCCTCGAAGTCTTAACCACTGAACCGCCAGGGAAGTACCAGTGTTACAACTTTAAATGCATACTGATAGCAGGTGTGTTTTATTGGTCACTCAAAGAAATTGAATGATGTTACTGTGGGAAACATCATTTTCCAAAATGGTGATCAATTCTCATGGAGGTTTTGAATAAAAGAATAGTATTCCTTCTGTTTATAGGGTAGTTTTGTCCCCAGTGAATATTAAAATTATACATACAAATAAGTAAAATGGAAGTTCTAGGCTCAGAAGATAAAAGCAGATGTTATAATTTTTTAATTGACATAACATTGTGTAAGTTTAAGGTGTGCAGTATGTTGATTTGATACCACCATAGGGTTAGTAACACCTCTATCATGTCACATAATAATCAATTCTTTATTGTGATGGGAATGATTAAGATCTAGTCTCTTAGCCTAGAAATCAACTACAAGAAAAAAACTGCAATAAACACAAACATGGAGACTAAACAATATGCTACTCAATAACCAGTGGGTCACTGAAGAAATCAAAGAGGAAATTAAAAAATATCTGGTGACAAATGAAAATGGAAACACAATGATCCAAAATCTATGGGTTACAGCAAAAGCAGTTCTAAGAGGGAAGTTTATGGTTATACAGGCCTACCTCAGGAAATAAGAAATCTCAATCTAACCTTACACCTAAAGGAAAAGAACAAACAAAACCATCCTTGGCTAGCACTTCTGCTAGTATATAGGTGGTGACCCTGGTGGAGTGACCCAGACTGTCATCTCTGAGGGGTCTGAGCCCCTGGATGACATGTCCTTTTCAGACCAGCCAGGGTTGTTGCACTTGTCCATTTGCCTTTAAAACTGGGCATGAGCATACCAACAGGCACCTAAGTGGGTCACATGGATGCTAAGCATACTCCTAGCTGCCCCCATTGTGTAGCAGCAGCCCCACTTCTTCCTAATGAAAAGGGTCACTTGCTACTGCCAGAATGGTGATTCTTCTTGTCCAAAGTAACAGGGCAGCAACCAAAGCTTAAAAGTAATGGGATTAATCCCAAAGCAACCTACAGATTCAATTAAAAACCTATCCAAATCTTAATGACTTTTTTTCAGAAATGGAAAAATTCAAACTAAAATTCACATGGAGTCTCAAGGGACCCCAAATAGACAAAACAATCTTGAAAAAGAAGAATAAAGTTGGAGGATTCACACTTTCTGATTTCAAAACTTACCACAAGCCTTCAGTAATCAAAACAGCATGATACTGGCATAAAGACAGACATATAGACCAATGGGATAGCATAGAGCCCAGAAACAAACCCTCACACATATGTCAAATGATTTTTGATGAGGATACCAAGAGCATTCAGTGTGGAAAGGACAATGTTTTCAACAAATAGTTCTGGAAAAACTGGATATCCACACACAAAAGAATGAAGTTGGACCTTTATCTTATACCATCTGTAAAAATTAGCTCAGAATGGATCAAACAAATGTAAAAGCTAAAAGTATAAAACTCTTAGAAGAAAACATGGGGGAAAGCTGCATGACATTGGACTTGGCAGTAATTTCTTGGATATGATACCAAAACAAACAGGCAACAAAAGAAAAAAATATACAAATTGGACTTCACTAAAATTTAAAACATTTAAATTTAAAATTTAAATTAAAGGACACTATCAACAGTGAAAAGGTAACCCACAGAATGGGAAAACATACTTGAAAATCACATCTGATAAGGAGTTAATATCCAGAATATATAAAGAACTCCTCCAATACAACAACAAAAACAACCCAGTTAAAAAATGAGCAGAGGATTGAAAATCAAAACCACAATGAGATACCATTTGCACCTATTCAGGTAGCTATTATATATAAATGAAAACAAAAACAGAAAATAACAAGTGTTGACAAAGATGTGAAGAAATTAGACCCCTTGTTCACTGCTGGTGGGAATGTAAAACAGTGCAGCTGCTGTAGAAAACAGTATGGCAGTTCTTCAAAAAATTAAACATAGAATAACCGTATGTTCAGCAATTCCACTTGTGGATATATACCCAAAAGAAAACAGAGACTCAAACTGATATTTGTACACCAGTGTTTGTTAGCAGCATTATTCACAATAGCCAAAAGGTGGAAACCACCCAAATGTCCATTGGTGGATGAGTGGATAAATAAAATGTGATATATACATAAATGGAATGTTATTCAGCCTTAAAAAGGAATGAAATCCTGAAACATGCTACAACATAGATGAACCTTGAAGACGCTGGGCTAACTGAAATAAATCAAACACAAAAAGATAAATACTGTGTGATTCCATTTATATGAGATACCTAGAATAGTCAAATTCATAGAGACTGAAAGAATGGTGGTTTCCAAGGATTGGAGGGAAAAGGAAATGGGGAGTGATTGTTGAATAGGTACAGAGTTTCAGATGGGGAAGATGAAAAAGTTCTGGAGATGGATGATGGTGATGGTTTCACAACAATGTAAATGTACTTAATGCCATTGAGTTGTATACTTAAAAATGGTTAAAATGGTAAACTTCGTTTTGTATATTTTACCACAATAAAAGAATTAATGGGACTCATATTGTGTGCCCTGGTGAAAGTGTCTCACTTTTTAGAAGGACCTCTAGACAAGCAGAACCTGGAGTTGTGGGGATAGGAAGCACAGATTCTCCAAGAAGATAACTGGAGCAATGGTGGTAAGAGGGGCTGCTTATATTTTCCACCGTAGTTGCTGAACCCATATGATACCTATTGGGAGTATAGTACTAATCATGATAATTGATTTTGGGTATATAATGTGTCCCTTTGGTTTTTAAGTAAAAATAAAAGACACGTTTTTCATTTTCACCAAGAACTTTATTGAACAACATATCCACCCTTTTGTTCCACTACCTTCTGCCATTTTTCAGGCAACTTCATAATTCCATCTTCCCAAAACTTTTAATCTTTTTGAGCAAAGAACTGTTCCAGCTGCCTTTTACAGTCTTCCAGGGAATTGAAATTTTTTCCCTTAAGAGAATTTTGTAAAGACCGAAATAAATGGAAATCCGAAGGTGCAATGCCTGGTGAATACAGTGGATGAATCAGAACTTCCCAGCCAAGCTGTAACAGTTTTTGCCTGGTCATCAAAGAAATATGTGGGCTTGCGTTATCCTGATGGAAGATTATGCGTTTTCTGCTAATTCTGCACGCTTTTTGTCGAGTGCCGCTTTCAGTTGGTCTAATTGGGAGCAGTACTTGTTGGAATTAATCATTTGGTTTTCTGGAAGGAGTTCATAATAGAGGACTCCCTTCCAATCTCACTATATACACGACATCACCTTCTTTGGATGAAGACTGGCCTTTGGTGTGGTTGGTGGTGGTTCATTTCACTTGCCCCATGATCTCTTCCATTCCACACTGTTGTACAGTATCCACTTTTCATTGCCCATCACAATTTGTTTTAAAAACAGAACGTTTTCATTATGTTTCAGTAGAGAATCACATGTGGAAATATGGTCAAGAGGGTTTTTTTGGCTTAACCTATGTGGAACCCAAACATCAAAGCAATTCCCATAACCAAGCTGGTGCAAATGATTTTCAGTGCTTGGTTTGGATATTTTGAGTATGTCCGCTATCTCCCGTGTGGTATAACGTTGATTGTTCTCAATTATTGTTTCAATTTGATTGCTATCAACTTCAACGGGTCTACCCAACTGTGGGGCATCGTCCAGCGAGAATCTCCAGCACGAAACTTCGCAAACCACTTTTGACACCTTCGATCCATCACGGCATCTTCTCCATACACTGCACAAATCCTTTTTTTGTGTTTCAGTTGCGTTTTTACCTTTCTTGAAATAATAAAGCATAATATACCAAAATTGTTGCTTTCTTCTTCCATATTCAATATTAAAATGGCTACACCAAAATTCACCAATTTTGATGTCTTTTTTTAAATGCATGCTGATATGACAGCTGTCACATACAAACAAAATTGTTTTGAATGAAGTTAAAGACAACTAAGTGCTACTAGAGCCATCTTATGGAAAAAACTGAAACTTTGGCCCACCCAATAGTATTTTTGAACAGATATTCTCCCTTATCTCCCATTTTTAATTCATCATTGCCTGCCTGATGAATCTCAGTGGCTTCATCTACATAGATACTAAAAGAATAAGCATAGTATCAGTTAGCGTGGGTGAGGTTATACTGCAGTAACAAATGATCCCCCAAATCTCAGTGGCTTACAAGAAAGGTTTATTTCTCCCTCACACTGCATGTCCACTGATTATCTCAGCTACAGCTAATGATGCAGTTGCAGAACAGGCAACTCCTGGTGTCAGTGGAATAAATGGCTTGTCCAAGAGCTGCCTTTATTGAGGTATAGAAAGGGCCTTTCAGGCAGCCACTGGACTGAACATTCTTCACCCCAGGTTCAGAAAGAGGCAGGACTCCTCCAAGGCTGCTGCCTCCCTAGTCCTTCTCTGGCGTAGTCATATTAGCACACAGATGTGTCCCTGTGCCTCTATCATAATGCTCTACATTAGCTTCTCAAGAAAGAACCGGAAGCATCAGATAAGATCCCTTTCAGGATCAAGGCTCTCTAGAAGAGAGAGGTAATCAAGGATGTTTATTCAGAAAACAGTAACTCATCATTCTTTTCTTGGTCATTGTATCTTGGCTTCTTTCTCCAAGCCAAGAATTCTTCTGAAAGTTCATTCTAGTCCTTTATGTCTTTGCCATTCACCACCCTGCTGTGTGTTTCTGGAGGTCTCATCTCTCTTGCAGCTTGATCACCATGTTTCCTTTACCATCACAGGGGTAATCATTAATGCTACACACTGATATCTGGTTCTCCTCTCTTCTCGTCACATAGTAGGATGCATTTCCAGACTTCCTTAAGATTGGTTCTGTGACTAATGCTGGCATGAATTGTGAGTAGAAATGGTGTCTGTCACTTTTGAGCTGAAGAATTTGTTAGTGTGAGGCTTCCAGAGTTTTCTCTTTTCCTTCTGGAAAAAGCCACTGATATTTTGGGGTTATTTTTTTTTACTGTTGCATAGCTTAGCCTATCTTGACTGAAACTATCGCATACCTTTTTTCAGGTATTTAAAGTATACATGACAAATTAAAGGCTCTTATAATAATATAGGTCTTCAGACACATAATGGGTATAAAATGCTCCATAACTCTTAAGGTACAAATGTAGTCCCACGACTCTTGTCTCTCTAAATCAAATTTAAATTGGCTCAAGCACCCAGATGCTTTTTAGGTAGAAAGTTTAGAATCACTCTATTGAGTTATTCCCACTTACCCTACATTGTTTTTTCTCAATGTAGTTTATACACCCTCTGCGTCGCAATCACCTGGGGGTATTTGTTAAAAACAGACTCCCACAGTATTCCTCAAATCAGAATCTCTGGCAGGACTCAACGTGCCCCCAAGTCATTCTCACGCTCACTTCACACATGATCTTTCTTAGTCTGAAATCACCTTGCTCTACCTTGTGATTCCCACATGATTTCTAAACCAGCATTATCCAACAGAACTTTCTGCATTGATAGAGAGGTACTCTCCATGTATACTCCAATACACTAGCCACATGTGGATACTGAGCTCTTGAAGTGTGACTAGTATGACTGAGGAACTGAATTTTTAATTTATTTGAATAGCCACACATGGCTAGAGGCTCCCATGTTAGACAGCACAGTTCTAGACTGTTAGTCCTTGAGAGCAAGAACTGTATCTTCAATCTCTGTATCCCCTTTGTGCCTGACACAGAGTAGCCCAGTAAATAAAAACTGAAATAGGAAATAGGCCTGCACTACTTCCGTTTTTGAGGTTCCTGGTATATTAAGAAAAGAAGAAATGCCAAAACAGGATTACAAAAAGTGTTTTCTGGACAAACATTTTAAATCTTTACACTTACAAAGCAGCTTTATTGTCCTCAAGATACAGGATTAAAATATTAAATCATAGACACATAGTGTCTAAGAGCAATACCTAATAGCCATGGGGGTACTCAGTTATCTTTCTACCTTTGATTTAGCAAATATAAAAGGTGCATTAAGGCAATGAATCTCGCTTAAGATCTTTCCATGTAACTTCAGTTAAAGTGTATATGTGCAAATATCACCAGTGTATACAAATCAGATCACTAATACATGAGGTATAAAAGGGTTTAAAACAAAATAATCATAGATTAGATATAGGAAAGCTAATTCTTCATATTGTGGCCTACTGGAAGAATATACTAAGAGAGGCCGTGAGAATAGTGTTTGGAGAATTTGGGACATGACGTTTCGCACTTATGCTTGCCAGCCGTTACTTTACCTATCTACTTTCCTCAGAAGAACAAAAGCAAAGTTAAAAGTGACATTCTTCAGATTTGCAATAATATTAAAACTTCTTTGAAAATAATTCATTGTTCTGTTGGTTTAGTTGATGTAAAACCCTAGAGGACTTGTAAACAAAACATTCTTATCAGCATGGAAGGATCAATAAGTTTTAACTCTTGCCTGAAGTAAGGGTAAGGGACTATAAGGTAGTCATCATTACCATAATTATCCCTTATTTCCCTAGCTTTTCCATGATCAACCTGAGGTGGCTAGTGCAACAATACACATAATGTAGAAAATTATAAATAAATCTGAGCAAGAGAAAACCCAAATTTAAATAGAAGGTCAGCAACAAGGACCTACTTACTGTATAGCACAGGGAACTCTGCCCAATAGTATGTAACAACCTAAATGGGAAAAGAATTTGAAAGAGAATAGATACGTGTATATATATAACTGAATCACTTTGCTGTGCACCTGAAACTGCAAAAATATTGTTAATCAACTGTACTCCAATATAAAATAAAAAGTTTAAAAAGTACAATAGTGAAAAAATAATAAATACATAGATAGATGATAGATAGACAGATAGATAGATAGATAGATCAGGACCAGGGAATAAGAATGCAGATTCACAGGCCACAGTTCCTATGTAAGCACTAAAGCTGAGCTAAAACTTGACTTGGAGCTTCATGACGATGAAAGTGAAAAGGGAAACAAACTGGTTACATTATTTGTCTGTAAGGAAGACACATCACTTACTCAAAGGTAGTCAAGCATTTCCTGACACTGGGCTCTGAAAGGAAATTCTCTCATGGGATTTTCCATAAGGAACATAAAATGACCAAGTGCACAATAGCTCTACAGCAAATGCACTAGTGGGCTCTGTGGAATTGTCTCTTCTAGAATCCCTTAATGTATGTAGAAGCCACAACATTCAAAAGACAAGTCAGTAAAACACTCCTGGTAGAGGGTGAGAAATGTTTCTGTGTGTATGAGCTCAGGACAATGTGGTCAAGGATGTAGTTTTCTGATGGACCAGCTAATACCCTGGCTGACTAAAAGCAGATACATATTGTTCAGAACTCAGTAATCTCATCAGCAGATGGTGGGTGGTTGACAGCCTTTTGTGAAGAGTGAGTCATGCCGTTGAGATTCTCACCTAAATAGGAACATTTCTCTCTTCATGGGGGTGGACAGAGGGAGGCTGCAGGCAGTGCAGGTTTTTCCTTAAGAAAACCAATTCTTCAAAATAAGAACGAAGTATTCAAGTTTGTAAAGTTCTATTCAATAGAGCAGAGGGTCTGCAACCTCACAGACAAGTCATGTTTTTTTTTTTAAACAAAGTTCACATTAGTTACCAATGTTAAGAGATGAATAGATTTCAAATCTGGCAAGCCCAGATGCTCGCACACCACTTGGCAACAATCTGCTGGCTGGGTGTGGGCCACTTGCCCACCCTTTAGGCAACTGAATGTCCTGTTGGAGGATGAAGATTTGGACGGAAAAATTTTCAAAGAAGAAATTATCAGTTGCTGACTCTCGCTAAGAAAAATCTGAATAAAGCTCCCATGAAATGTATGGCTTTTAGCAAAGTGACTGCTCAGTAAATCTACCTGGAAGAATTCCTTGCAAAACATACCCTTAAGTAAAGAAATGAATCTGATACTGAGTTACTGGATCTAAACCAGTTAAATTTCAGGACATGTACCAAAATAATTATTTTAGTTTTAGAACATGGGATCTTCACCCACTTCTGACAAATGCTAAACCACAAAATCAACCGTACATTAAAGTTAATTATAATAAAATATCATCAGCATTAAGGAAGATTGACTTTCTTATCTCCAAAGCAAGATAGCATATGTTCAAATATTACAAAAGTGGTTTCAAATTATTTAGTTTAAAAATAAGGAGGGCCACAACTTGCCTGTTTTATGCTACTTGAAATACGTTCTGATCTGTCTGAACACCAATTCTATTGATCTGGACTTTCAAGGTCACAGAAGTCCTGGTTTTATATGATTCTATATTGAACTCATGGAGCTCAACCTGAAACTAGTCCTTGTCCACAGACTCAAAGCCTGAGAAATCATGCAAAGCTGCAACCTTTCTTTTAAAAGCAAAGTTTACTTTTTCTAATTATAAAATAAATGTACAATATCAATAATTTAGAAAATAAAGAAGAATTTAGACTGTTTTCCCCCAGGTTTTTATTTTGAAAAATTTCAAACCAACAGAATACAGATATGCAGGCCAAGGGTCCTTCCAGTTACTAAGGCTGAGCCACAAATTTCTCAGAGCTTCTTGGCAGTCAGAGTGAAAGGAGAAAACAGCCAGTTATGTAATTCACATCACCTATAAGGAGAAAACATATCAGTTACTTAAGAGTAGCCAAGTGTTTCATGGCATTTGGCTGAGAGAGAAAAATTCTCTTATTTAAAAAATTTTAATTTTTAATTTATTTTTTAATTGGGGTATAGTTGCTTTACAATGTTGTGTTAGTTTCTGCTGTACAATGAAGTGTACAGCTATATGTATACAGCTATATGTATACATATATCCCCTCCCTCTTGGACCTCCCTCCCACGCCCCCCATCCCACTCATCTAGGTCACCACAGAGCACTGAGCTGATCTCCCTGTGCTATACAGCAGGTTTCCACTAGCTATCTATTTTACACATGATAGTGTATATATGTCAGTCCTAATCTCCCAATTCATCCCACCCCCCCTTCCCCCCATGAGACAAAAATTCTCTTGTGTGGGGCTTCCCTGGTGGCGCAGTGGTTGAGAGTCTGCCTACCGATGCAGGGGACGCAGGTTCGTGCCCGGGTCCGGGAAGATCCCACATGCCGCACAGCGGCTGGGCCCGTGAGCCATGGCCGCTGAGCCTGCGTGTCCAGAGCTTGTGCTCCGCAACGGGAGAGGCCACAACAGTGAGAGGCCCGCGTACCGCAAAAAAAAAAAAAAAAAAAAAATTCTCTTGTGTTCACTTCATAAAGAATACAAAGTGATATCATACACAATAACTGCACTGGTGAGTTCTGTAAACTATTTCATCTAGAATATCTCAATGTTAGCAGAGCATGCGTTGTATGAAGGAAGGCAGCAGCCTGGGGGTAAACAGCATGGATTCTAGAACCTAACTACTTGGGTTTGAATCCTGGCTCCATGACTATTAATTGTGTGACCTTGAGTAAATTACTTAACTTTTCTAGGCCTTAGTTTCCTGAATTATAAAGTACTGTGATTAATGACATTACCTCTATCAAAGGGGTATGAAGCTTAAATGAGTTAATGCCCAGAACATACTTAAAACAGTACCTGGCACATAGTAAGCATCATCATTATTTCAGTAAACACTAAAATAAAGGTGTACACATGATGTAATAGTACAGAGGATGGGCACTTAGACCAAATAAGGGTTGGAGGGAAGGTTTCCTAAAGAGAGGATGCCTGGTTTACTACTTAACTGCTGTTAGCGTGAACTTGGCCCAATTACTTAAACTCTGTATCCCCACCTGCTAAAACAGAGATATAATATCAGATACTGATACAATAAACTGACGTTTGTGAAATTAAATGAGATAATATAGGAGGATTAGATGAGCAAATGGAAGAGAGCATGGCATGTAAAACAAATGTTTCCACTTGGATCTGGTGGAAAAGTAAATAAACTACCCTTGCATTCAAATTTTACATGTGTCCATTTTTCCAATTAAAGGGTGTACTTAAGTTCACAAGTAGCTGTACAAAAATATTAATTCATATCACAACAAAGCTACCTAGAAGTAATGTTAAACGATCAGTGGTGGATTAGCACAACTCTCCTGTTTTTTTTATCGCCATGGAAATGCCTTATGGTTACGTCATTTTTGAGGCACATTGTGTCCACCTGAGAGAGTAGGTAAATATAACACCTTGATTTCCATTTGGCAAAAATGACTACTCCCTCATCTGCATTACTTTATATATCCCTCATGTCACTTCATATAGAATTCTATTATACTATGTAGAATACTGTGTTATAGTCACGGTTCATTCGATTTATACCTTGCTTTGTTTAAAAAAGAGCTATGGCAATTAGTTACATACGTATATGTTTATCTCCCTTCCAAAACTGTGAGTTTCTCAAGTAACTGTATCATATCCACATCCATAGTATCTGGACATAAGCTGGAACATAATATACTGATTCTCACTGTTTGGTGAAATGAGTAGGATTTGAAGTGTGCTGTTATAAGCAAATGAGCCTAATATAAAGTTAAGGGGGAGAGAGACCTTCAGGATTGGCGGAGGAGTAAGACATGGAGATTACCTTCCTCTCCACAAATATATCAGAAATACATCTACATTTGGAACAACTCCTACAGAACACCTACTGAATGCCAGCAGAAGACCTCAGACTTCCCAAAAAGCAAGAAACTCCCCACATACCTGGGTAGGGCAAAAGAAAAAAGAAAAAACAGAGACAAAAGAATAGGGATGGGACCTGCACCAGTGGGAGGGAGCTGTGAAGGAGGAAAAGTTTCCACACACTAGGAAGCCCCTTCACTGGCGGAGACAGGGTGTGGCAGTGGGGAAGCTTCGGAGCCACGGAGGAGAGCACAGCAACAGGGGTGCAGAGGGCAAAGTGGAGAGATTCCCGCACAGAGGATCTGTGCCAACCAGCACTCACCAGCCTGAGAGGCTTGTCTGCTCACCCTCCAGGGCGAGTGAGGGCTGGGAGCTGAGGCTCGACTTCGGAGGTCGGATCCCAGGGAGAGGACTGGGGTTGGCTGCATGAACACAGCCTGAAGGGGGCTAGTGCGCCACAGCTAGCCGGGAGGGAGTCCGGGGAAAAGTCTGGACCTGCCTAAGAGGCAAGAGACCATTGTCTCGGGGTGCACGAGGAGAGGGGATTCAGAGCACCGCCTAAACGACCTCCAGAGACGTTCACAAGCCACGGCTATCAACACGGACACCAGAGATGGGCATGAAACGCTAAGGCTCCTGCTGCAGCCACCAAGAAGCCTGTGTGCAAGCACAGGTCACTATCCACACCTCCTATCCCGGGAGCCTGTGTCGCCCGTGACTGCCAAGGTCCCGTGATCCAGGGACAACCTCCCCGGGAGAACATATGGCGTGCCTCAGGCTGCTGCAACGTCACGCCGGCCTCTGCCGTGGCAGGCTCACTCCGCATTCCATACCCCTCCCTCGCCCCGGCCTGAGTGAGCCAGAGTCCCCTTATCAGCTGTTACTTTAATCCCGTCCTGTCTGAGCGAAGAACAGAAGACTTCAGGCGACCTACACGTAGCGGTGGGGCCAAATCCAAAGCTGAACCCTGGGAGCTGTGCGAACAAAGAAGAGAAAGGGAAATCTCTCCCAGCAGCCTCAGGAGCAGCGGATTAAATCTCCACAATGAACGTGATGTACCCTGCATCTCTGGAATATCTGAACAGACAACGAATCATCCCAAAACTGAGGCAGTGGACTTTAGGAGCAACTGTAGACTTGGGGTTTGCTTTCTGCATCTAATTTGTTTCTGGTTTTATGTTTGTCTTAGTTTAGTAATTAGAGTTTATCATCATTGGTAGATTTGTTTATTGATTTGGTTGCTCTCTTCCTTTTTTTATATATATATATATTTTTTTTTTTCCTTTTTCTCTTTTTGTGAGTATGTGTATGCTTCTTTGTGTGATTTTGTCTATATAGCTTTGATTTTACCATTTGTCCTAGGGTTCTGTCTGTCCATTTTTTATTGTTTGTTTGTTTTAGTATAGTTTTTAGCACTTGTTATCACTGGTGGATTTGTTTTTTGGTTTGGTTGCTCTTTTCTTTCTTTTTTCCATTTTTTTATTACTTTTTAATTTCTTTTAATTTTTAATATTTTTGTATTCATTTTAATAACTTTATTTTATTATTTTCTTTCTTTATTTATTTTTTTTCTCCCTTTTCTTCTGAGCCATGTGGCTGACAGGGTCTTCATGCTATGGCTGGGTGTCAGGCCTGTGCCTCTGAAGTGGGAGAGCCAACTTCTGGACACTGGTCCACCAGAGACCTCCTGGCTCCATGTAATATCAGTGAAAGCTCTCCAAGAGATCTCCATCTCAACACTAAGACCCAGCTCCACTCAATGACCAGCAAGCTACAGTGCCGGACACCCTATGCCAAACAACTATCAAGACAGGAACACAACCCCACCCATTAGCAGAGAGAGGCTGTCTAAAATCATAATAAGGTCCCAGACACCCCAAAACACACCACTGGATGTGGTCCTGGCCACCAGAAAGACAAGATCCAGCCTCATCCACCAGAACACAGGCACCAGTCTGTTCCACCAGGAAGGCTACACAACCCACTAAACCAACCTTAGCCACTGGAGGCAGACACCAAAAACAATGGGAACTACGAACCTGCAGCCTGCAAAAAGGAGACCCCAAACACAGTAAGTTAAGCAAAATAAGAAGACATAGAAACACACAGCAGATGAAGGAGCAAGGTAAAAACCCACCAGACCAAACAAATGAAGAGGCAATAGGCAGTCTACCTGAAAAAGAAGTCAGTGTAATGATAGTAAAGATGATCCAAAATCTTGGAAGGAGAATGGAGAAAATATAAGATATGTTTAACAAGGACCTAGAAGAACTAAAGAACAAACAAACAATGATGAACAACAGAATAAATGAAATTAAAAATTCTCTAGAAGGAATCAGAAGCAGAATAACTGAGGCAGAAGAACAGATAAATGACCTGGAAGATAAAATAGTGGAAATAATTACCACAGAGCAGAATAAAGCAAAAAGAACGAAAAGAATTGAGGACAGTCTCAGAGACCTCCGGGACAACATTAAACACACCAACATTTGAATTATGGGGGTCCCAGAAGAAGAAGAGAAAAAGAAAGGGACTGAGAAAATATTTGAAGAGATTATAGTTGAAAACATCCCTAATATGGGAAAGGAAATAGTCAGTCAAGTCCAGGAAGTGCAGAGAGTCCCATACAGGATAATTCCAAGGAAAACATGCCAAGACACAAATTAGTCAAACTATCAAAAATTAAATACAAAGAAAAAATATTAAAAGCAGCAAGGGAAAAACAACAAATAACACACAAGGGAATGCCCATAAGGTTAACAGCTGATCTTTCAACAGAAACTCTGCAAGCTAGAAGGGAGTGGCAGGACATATTTAAAGTGATCAAAGGGAAAAACCTACAACCAAGATTACTCTACCCAGCAAGGATGTCATTCAGATTTGACGGAGAAATTAAAACCTTTACAGACAAGCAAAAGCTGAGAGAATTCAGCACCACAAAACCAGCTTTACAACAAATGCTAAAGGAACTTCTCTAGGCAGGAAACACAAGAGAAGGAAAAGACCTACAATAACAAACCCAAAACAATTAAGAAAATGGTAATAGGAACACACATATCGATAATTACCTTAAATGTAAATGGTTTAAATGCTCCCAACAGTAGACATAGACAGGCTGAATGGATACAAAAACAAGACCTGTATATATGCTGTCTAAAAGAGACCCACCTCAGACTTAGGGACACATAGAGACTGAAAGTGAGGGAATGGAAAAAGATATTCCATGCAAATGGGAATCAAAAGAAAGCGGGAGTAGCAATTCTCATATCAGACAAAACAGACTTTAAAATAAAGACTATTACAAGACACAAAGAAGGACACTATATAATGATCAAGGGATCAATCCAAGAAGAAGATATAACAATTGTAAATATTTATGCACCCAACATAGGAGCACCTCAATACATAAGGCAAATGCCAACAGCCATAAAAGGAGAAATTGACAGTAACACAAGCATAGTAGGGCACTATAACACCCCACTTTCACCAATGGACAGATCATCCAAAACGAAAATAAATAAGGAAACACAAGCTTAAAATGATACATTAAACAAGATGGACTTAATTGATATTTATAGGACATTCCTTCCAAAACCAACAGAATACACTTTCTTCTCAACTGCTCATGGAACATTCTTCGGTCACAAATCGAGTGTTGGTAAATTTAAGAAAACTGAAATGTATCAAGTATCTTTTCTGACCACAATGCTATGAGACTAGATATCCATTACAAGATAAAAATCTGTAAAAAATACAAACACATGGAGGCTAAACAATACACTACTAAATAACCAAGAGATCACTGAAGAAATCAAAGGGTAAATTAAAAATACCTAGAAACAAATGACAATGAAAACCCGACAATGCAAAACCTATGGGATGCAGCAAAAGCAGTTCTAAGAGGGAAGTTTATAGCAATACAATCCTACCTCAAGAAACAAAAAACATCTCAAATAAACAACCTAATCTTACACCTAAAGAAATTAGAGCAAGAAGAACAAAAAAACCCCAAAGTTAGCAGAAGGAAAGAAATCATGAAGATCAGATCAGAAATAAATGAAAAAGAAATGAAGGAAACAATAGCAAAGATCAATAAAACTAAAAGCTGGGTCTTTGAGAAGATAAACAAAATTGATAAACCATTAGCCAGACTCATCAAGAAAAACAGGGAGAAGACCCAAATCAATAGAAATGAAAAAGGAGAAGTAACAACTGACATTGCAGAAATACAAAGGATCATGAGACATTACTACAAGCAACTCTATGCCAATAAAATGGACAACCTGGAAGAAATGGACAAATTCTTAGAAAAGCACAACCTTCTGAGACTGAACCAGGAAGAAATAGAAAATATGAACAGACCAATCACAAGCACTGAAATTGAAACTGCGATTAAAAATCTTCCAACAAACAAAACCCCAGGACCAGATGGCTTCACAGGCGAATTCTATCAAACATTTAGAGAAGAGCTAACACCTATGCTTCTCAAACTCTTCCAAAATATAGTAGAGGGAGAAACACCCCCAAACTCATTCTACGAGGCCAACCAGACAAAGTTGTCACAAAGAAAGAAAACTACAGGCCAATATCACTGATGAACATAGATGCAAACATCCTCAACAAAATACTAGCAAACAGAATCCAACAGCACATTAAAAGGATCATACACCATGATCAAGTGGGGTTTATCCCAGGGATACAAGGATTCTTCAATATACACAAATCAATGAATGTGATAAAACATATTAATAAATTGAAGAAGAAAAACCATATGATTATCTCAGTAGATGCAGAAAAAGTTGGACAAAATTCAACACCCATTTATGATAAAACCCCTCCAGAAAGTAGGCATAGAGGGAACTTACCTCAACATAATAAAGGCCATATATGACAAACCCACAGCCAACATCATTCTCAATGGTGAAAAACTGAAACCATTTCCGCTGAGATCAGGAACAAGACAAGGTTGTCCACTGTCACCACTATTGTTCAGCATAGTTTTGGAAGTTTAAGCCACAGCAATCAGAGAAGAAAAAGAAATAAAAGGAATACAAATCAGAAAAGAAGAAGTAAAGCTGTCACTGTTTGCAGATACATAGAGGATCCTAAAGATGCTACCAGAAAACTACTAGAGCTTATCAATGAGTTTGGTAAAGTAGCAGGATACAAAATTAATGCACCAGAAATCTCTTGCATTCCTATACATTAATGATGAAAAATGAGAAAAAGAAATTAAGGAAACACTCTCACTTACCATTGCAACAAAAGGAATAAAATACCTAGGAATAAACCTACCTAAGGAGATAAAAGACCTATATGCAGAAAACTATAAGACACTGATGAAAGAAATTAAAGATGGTACAAACAGATGGAGAGATATACCATGCTCTTGGAACAGAGGAATCAACAGTGTGAAAAGGACTATACTACCCAAAGCAATCTACAGATTCAATGCAATCCCTATCAAACTACCAATGGCAATTTTCACAGAACTGGAACAAAAAATTTCACATTTTGTATGGAAACACAAAAGACCCCAAAGAGCCAAAGCAATCTTGAGAAAGAAAAACGGAGCTGGAGTAATCAGGCTTCCAGACTTCAGAGTATACTACAAACCTACAGTAATCAAGACAGTATGGTACTGGCACGAAAAGGGAAATATAGATCAATGGAACAGGATAGAAAGCCCAGATATAAACCCATGCACATATGGTCACCTTATTTTTGATAAAGAATGCAAGACTATACAATGGAGAAAAGACAACCTCTTCAAAAAAATATACAAATCAATTTTCACTGCAAAGTAAAGGAGCTGTTACAGTGAAGGATTACTGGACTGAATGTCAATATTATGACATAGTATGAGTGTGTTTCCAGTTTGGTAATTGCAATCATTGTTGCTTTTGTTGTGGTCATCTATTTACAATGCTTGGTGTCAGTTTAGTTATCTCTTGTAAAAATAAAATACAGTGTGTGTGTGAAAGAAAAAAAAAAGAACCTATTATATAGCACAGGTAACTCCACTCAGTACTTTCTGTAATGACCTGTATGGGAATACAATCTAAAAAAGAGTGGATATAACTGATTCACTTTGCTGTACAGCAGAAAGTAACACAACATTGTAAATCAACTATACTCCAGTAAAAATTAATTTAATTTAATTAACACAATAAAATGAATAAAAACCATAAAAAAAAAGACAGCCTCTTCAGTAAGTGGTGCTGGGAAAACTGGACAGCTACATGTAAAATAATTAAATTAGAACACTCCTTAACACCATACACAAAAATAAACTCAAAATGGATTAAAGACCTAAATGTAAGACCAGACACTATAAAACCCTTAGAGGAAAACACAGGCAGAGCACTCTGTGACATAAATCACAGCAAGATCCTTTTTGACCCACCTTCTAGAGAAATGGAAATAAAAAGAAAAATTAACAAATGGGACCTAATGAAACTTAAAAGCTTTTGCACAACAAAGGAAACCATAAACAAGACGAAAAGACAACCCTCAGAATGGGAGAAAATATTTGCAAATGAAGCAATTGACAAAGGATTAATCTCCAAAATTTACAAGCAGCTCATGCAGCTCAATATCAATAAAACAACCCAATCCAAAAATGGGCAGAAGACCTAAACAGCCATTTCTTCAAAGAAGACATACAGACTGCCAAAAAACACATGAAAGGATGCTCAACATCACTAATTATTAGAGAAATGCAAATCAAAACTACAATGAGGTATCACCTCACACTAGTCAGGATGGCCATCATCAAAAAATCTAGAAACAATAAACGCTGGAGAGGGTGTGGAGAAAAGGGAACCCTCTTGCACTGTTGGTGGGAATGTAAATTGATACAGCCACTATGGAGAATATTATGGAGGTCCCTTAAAAAAACTAAAAATAGAGTTAACATAAGACCCAGCAATCCCACTACTGGGCATATACCCTGAGAAAACCATAGTTCAAAAAGTCATGTACCTCAATTTTCATTGCAGCTCTATTTACAATAGCCAGGACGTGGAAGCAACCTAAGTGTCCATCGACAGATGAATGGATAAAGAAGATGTGGCACATATATACAATGGAATATTACTCAGCCATAAGAAGAAATGAAATTCAGTTATTTGTAGTGAGGTGGATGGACCTAAAGTCTGTCATACAGCGTGAAGTCAGAAAGAGAAAAACAAATACTGTATGCTAACACATATATATGGAATCTGAAAAAAAAAAGGTTCTGATGAATGTAGGGGCAGGACAGGAATAAAGATGCAGATGTGGAGAATGGACTTGAGGACATGGGGAGGGGGAAGGGTAAGCTGGGATGAAGTGAGAGAGTGGCATGGACATATATACACTGCCAAATGTAAAATAGACAGCTAGTGGGAAGCAGCCGCATAGCACAGGGAGATCAGCTCGGTGGTTTGTGTCCACCTAGAGGGGTGGGATAGGGAGGATGGGAAGGAGATGCAAGAGGAAGGAGATATGGGGATATATGTATATGTATAGCTGATTCACTTTGTTATACCGAAAAAACTAACACACTATTGTAAAGCAATTATACTTCAATAAAGATGTTAAAAAAAAATAAAGTTAAGGGCACTCTCTAGGAATTTATGTGAAATCAGCCAGTCTGATCTTCTCCTGTGTTAGATGAGAAACCAAAGCATGGAATAGTTAAGTGATTTGCCAAAGGTTAGCTAGTTAATGGCCAGAACTAAGAGTAGAATCTCAAACTGCCATCAACTAGTCCAGATGGCAATCCAGTATACTGACCTGCCTTTCTGACCCAGGTAATTTGGTGTTTATCTCTACTACCTCACTAAAGGTATTGCTATTGTTGGTCATCAATCACTTTTGTGTTGCTAAATCCAGTCAGTGTTTTTCAGCCCTTGATATACTTGCCCTATTTGTGGTCTCTGACTCTGCTGAGACCATATTGCAATTCTCTCCCACCTTGGTTTCAGAGGCATTACACTCACCTAGTTCTTTTATCTCTCTGGCCATTGTTCCTCAGACTTTGTGGGCTTCCGTTCATCTGCCACTGCCTTTTAAACTGAGTGCTTCCCGGGGATCTATCTTTGGTCCTCTTTATCATTTCTTCTATATTTTCTGATTGATCTCATCCATGACTAGGACTTAAATTACCAATTACTGATATAAGTTAATGTCCTCTAAATCTAGTTTAACTCAACTTCTCTCCTCATTCGCAGACTTGGGTAATTCGACTGTTTATTGGATATTTCCCTCTGGATGTGAAGGTTCCCTTCAAGTCACAGTCACCTTGCAGTAGTCTTTGAGGGAGCCTAATAAAGTGCACCCTTTTTTCTAGATAAAAGAGAATGCAGCAGGGGACCAACCATCATCTTTGTTACTGAATGTATTCATTTTGATTGCTGTTGTAACAAATTACCACAAAATTAGTGGCTTAAAACAACACAGATTTATTAGCTTACAGTTCTGGAGGTCAGACATTCTAAAATCAAGGCATTGGAAGGGCTGCGTTCTCTCTTGGGGCTCTAGAGGAGAATCTGCTTCCTTGCCTTTTCCAGCTTCTAAAAGCTGCCTGCATTCCTTGGCTCCATCTTCAAAGCCAGCAGCACAGATTCTTAAAATCTTTCTCTCTGACCTCTGCTTCCATCATCATATCTCATTCTCTGACCTTCCTGCCTCCAGTCCAGCCAGATAATCCAAGACAATCTCCCCACCTCAAGATCCTTAATTTAACACACCTGCAAAGTCCCTCTTGCCCTGGAAAGTAACATTCACAGGTTTTGGAGATTAGGACATGAAAATCTTTCAGGAGCCATAATTCTGTATACTACAATCGACAAAATTAGTATTGGATATTACCTGTGGACAGAGAGCTTCCTGATGCGAAACTCTGGTATTAAATAGGCTTACTAACTTTGTAGCCCTGGACCAGGCACCCTCAATCCCACCCCTAGGCCCTGCTCCTGGTGAATCAGAAAAGAACACAAAGATAGTTCCCTGACAGAAGCTTTCCTTTAAGAGGAAAGTGATGGGATGGGCTACACCTGTCCCGTTTCTCCTTTTAAATTCACCAATTAGGAAGTCACTGCTCTAGGGAGGAGTGAGCTGGGGCAGGTGCAGTGAGAGGCCAATATCATATTATATATATTATATATTTTATTAACAGATGTTACTGTGTGGGAGGAAACATCATGAGTGGAGAATAAGTGTTTCCCCAACAAACATATCCATTTTTGAACACACCATGATTTTCTAGAAATCCAATCATCCTCCTGGGACTGTCATCAGCACTATCTAATACGCTGGATCAGAAACCTGTGGATAACCCAGACTCATTTTCATTCACATTTTGTTAAATGTTTCCACCACCTACCCAAGCACCCGTGCTAGAAACCTGGCTTACTCATTTATCCTTCACTCAGTGCTGTCAATTCTACCACCTTAACAGCGCTCACATCTATCCCTTCCTCTACACTCCCACTGCCAAAGCTTTGGTTAAGGCTCTGATCTCTTCTTACCTGGGGTACAGCAATGGCCTCATAACTGATCTCTCTGCCTCAACCTTTGTTCTTCCTATTTTCATTTCCATACCTTTACTTATGAAGCTTCCTTTGACTGGAATTACGTCCTTTCCAGTCACTCTCTCCAAATCCCCACACCCCAGTGGACCTCCAGTTCGCCCAAGCGTCAAGCAGAATTGACTGTCCAACATCCAGGATCAGACTTGAACCTAGGTTTCCCTGACTCCAAAGTCCACGCTCTTAACTGCTCTTGCTCGACTGCCTTCTCTTATAATAAAGATATTTTAAAGTCTAGTGAGCTTTATACTTTAAAAAGCACCTTTGCATACATTATTTCCTTTTAGCGGTACAATTCTTCAACGTAGTAAAGATGGGTATTGTTATCCTCATTTATAAAATGAGAAAACAGAAGAATTCAAGGCCCGGTCCATCACACGCTGCTGCTGAGTTAACGAGTGTCATTCAGCAGCCTTACACATTAACCGCGCGCTCAGCCCCTTCTGGTCCCAGTCCCTGGAGAACCTTCCTGCACTTCACAGAAGTAGCCGATGGGGTCCGCGCGAGTCTGGACTAGGCCACTGCTGCCTCCACCACAGGCGCCCGGGCGATCACGGCGGGGAGCTTCCCATTTGCAGTGACGCGATCGGTGAGGCCATACAGTGACGTAGAGTGACGTAACTTACCGGGAGCTAGGTGCCGGCAGGGCAGCCACACCCTGGGGCCCCTTGCTCAGGAGGGCAGCGGATCGGGCGGGTGGGGGAAAGCCGCAAAACCCGCGGGACCCGACCTCCCGGCCCTAAATCCGCGGTTCCCGCTTGCCCGCCACTGATCGGTTGCTACGTGACGCCAGCGCGCAGAGGCGCGTGCGCGGCCACGGCGGTGTGCGTGAGAGCGGACGCGCGCCGCGGCGGCGGCGAGGACGGCGGCGACGGCAGGGGCCGAGGGGGCGGTCGCTACGAGGCGGGTGCGGAGCGGGCGGAAGAGGCGTCTGTGCGGGCGGTGAGGTCGCAGAGGAACATCGTGGGGGTGAGTAGCCGCGGCCTCGCCAGGGAGGTGGGGCCTGGCCGCACCTGCTGCGCGGGCCCGGGGCGCGGGGACGCGCGCCCCTTCACGCTCCTCTTCTGCTTTCTCCCGGGGCGGGGAAGGAGCGGGGACGGGGGCTGTCGAGGGTCAGTTCCTGGGCTCGGTCGCTGTGGGAAGCGGCAGCAGCTGGCCGGCGAAGACTCTCTAGTCCTGGAATGTGTTGTAGGCAGGAGGTGTTTGGGGACCTCGGGGTGGCTCTGCCAGGCTCCCAGGCCGAGGAGTCGGAATCCCGAGAAGCCCGGTTCCTAGAGCAGCCTCGCATCCTGCCTGAGACGAGCTGGTGCGAGACCGAGACGAGGCGGAACCGGGGACGCCGAGGTTGGGGTTCGGAAAGTTTGGCACTGCTGGGGCCCTCAACTCCCCTGCCTTGGCTGGGCTCTGAGGCGGGGCTGGTTGTTATGGAGGGAGTTGTGAATCAGTGCCTGCGTGCGGCGTCAGACACACCCACGACCTGGAGAAGGCGATCTGTCAGTGTACAGAGGGGGCGGCCCACCTGTTGCCTAGTGTTTCCAACTTCGTGTGTGTGCGCACGTGCTTAATGCACGCCCCAAACTTTGTCGGCCCTAAGCATTTTATCGCATTGTTGCTACAGGTTTTGCGGCCAAGGGGCGGCTAGCCATCCTCAGTTCTTCCTCATAGACTCACATCAGCTGTTTTGTTTCTCTAAGCCATGTTGTGCTTCCGTCGTTATTAGGGTCGAGGAAGTGTGGAGGCACCGGTTTTTCTTTTTCTTAAAAGTAGCAGGGGCTTGTTATTTACTAAGCAGAAAATACAGATTTTGTTCAGCGTGTGAGCTGGAAAAATGTCGATGGTCAGACAAGCCTGATTGGGTGCAGCTGATCATCAGCCCAGTGCTTTCTTCTCAGTGCGCTGGACTCCCTAGTGGGTAGATGTGTGGCTGCAGTAGTGACCGTGCTCGGGAGAAAGGAGTATTAGAGGTAGGAAGGAAGTCAGTCTTTTCTGACCGTTGATGAAGGCAGTGCGGTAGAAAGACAGGCTATACCGAAATTTAATCATGATTTGTGCAAGAAAATTGAAGAAAATAACGTAACTTCTCATTCGGATCTAAAATTCTGTGATTCAGTTTCATAACTGAGGATCTGTAAAGTATGTTGTTTGAGGTTCATACGTCTTGGAACCAGTGATAACCTTGCTCTGTAGCACTTAGGGTACTCGGAATTCAGTATCTTTTGCGCTCTAGACTATAATAGCTTTTAGGACAGGAATCATGTTTGTTTTCTTCCGGGCCATATCTCCAGTACCTACAAAAGTGCCTGCCACAGAGTAGGCACGGAATAGATATTTACTATATGTGACACCGTGGATAAGTCATAACACGCAGTTAGCTCCGTCCTTCAAGTAGTTAATACATGTGTCCCCTCTTCCTAGTATTATGCTGCATATGAGAGGAGGACTGTGGGATTACAAATGACATAAAAGACCTGGCTTTTTTCTTTTAAGGGCAAACTCTAGCTAGGAAAATAAAGCATATTATATAAAATAATTATGAAACCAAATGAGGTAGTATGTAAACAGGTGCTATGTGAAGTCCTATACATTAAGTGCCGTAGAAATTTAGAAAAGATAAGACTTGTGGGCTGAATTATTGAACTCTTCAGAAGAGGTAAGATTTCGTCTCATCTTTGAAAGAAGTGTAAAATTTCTGCTAGAGAAGAGATAAGTCATATGTTGAGAAAATAGTGTGAATTTGGTCATTGGGGGATATATTGCGGCAACTTACATGTACCATGAGAGGGGAAAATTGGAGAGATAAGGTTTAGTAGGTTGGGGAGGGAAAGTGTTAAGACTAAGGCAGGCTCATCGCATCCCACTGATAACAAGATGGAGCCTACTTTCCTGGAGGGATGGGAGTTGTGTTACTCAGAGTAGAGTCTTAAACAATCATAAGTGTTATCCTTACTTAAAATGAAAGGATATTATCGTTGAACCAAAGTCAGGTTGTTGTATACCTCTGATTTCAGTACTAATTTGAATAAATGCCTCACTAATGTGCGTGTATCTTATGTATTTAGTCAGCAGCGCATGTCCTCATTTCTAAAATCTACCTATGTGCTTGGGCCGTTCCATTGGAAATTTACTGAAATGATGTACCCAAAGCAATTATCGAGCTACTCTCAGTGACACAGTTTTGCTTGGGATTATCTCTTATAGTGGTCTGAGGTTTGTAATTACTGCTGATCCTGTAAAAAATAAAAATAATGTTAGCTGGGAAAGGAGTCTGTTTGAAAAAGGATACTCAAAAATGTTGACAAAAAGATTTGAGAAAATTAAAGATGCTGCTCTTAAATATTGAACCGTTAGTCTTTATCTTTTGTTGTTATGTGAGCTTCCTTTTGAGTGTTGCATAAACCTGCACTTGAATTGCTAACCTGTGTAATGTTGCAACATCAAATGTTATTTAACAACTCAGCAAATATTTATTGGGTTCTGGCTATGGCTAGGCACTGTGTTGGGTGCCAGCAAGACAAAGAATAAAACACAGTATACCTGAGATACCAAGTGTTCATCAGGGGGGACAAACACTAACCATGATGTACTGTGATAAGAGTTCACCACTTTGGGAATGAATAAAATGCTGAAGGAATAGATCACTTTGGCTGGGGAAATAAATTGATAGAGTCAGGGAAAACTTTAAAGGGAAGACGGTGGAACTTAGCCCTGAAGGTTACGTAGTATTTTGCTACATGGAAAAAGGAAAACAGTCATTCCCGCCAGAGGGGAGAGTATAAGCAAAATTGCCGAAGATTAAAATTGAATGGGAAAACCTTGAGTTTATTGTAGGCTTCTTGTATGGCAGAAGTGATGAGACAGGAAAGGTATGGTTGGAGCCAAATTACAAGGGGGTCTTCCATTCTAAAAAGCCTAGTCTCCCTCCTTCCAACACTACCCCCGTGTTGGTGATAGAGAGCCTTGAAAGGTAGAATAATCAGATCAGAAAGTTAACAGGCAGTTTGTATGCAGAACTGCATTAGAGCCGAGAGGGCAGGAGACCAGTTAGGATGTAGGTGAGAGATGCTGGGACCCTGAAGAGGGACAGTGGGAATGGATGGCTTGTAAAGATATTTGAGATGTTAAAAGTCTCTAAATGTTATGAACAGCTAGAGGTGAGAGAGAGTGAGAAGTCAAAGGTGACATGTCCAGCTCGAGTAACTGGGGATTACGAGGACATTAAATTAGAAAACACAGGAGGAGGAATAGATTTACAGTGGAGGGAAGAAATGATGGCATGTTAATTTTAAGGCCCATGTGTGGAGTTTAGAGAGGCCCATTAGGTAACTAGAAATTCTACTCCAGAGTTTATGAGACAGTTTAGGAATAATTGTAATGTAACTGACAGCCTCCAAGGCTATGGAAGTAGTACCATTCTAGGACTTAGTATAGTAATTAATGCTGTGGACTTTGGAGTCAGGAAAACCTGAAGTCACATCTCTGTTATGCCACTATTGATTGGGATGGGTAACCTCGGGCAAGTAATTTAGCATCTCTGAACCTAAGTTTCTTCTGAAAAGTGGGGTTAATAATATTTTAAAGAATTGTTGTGGAGATTAAGATGGTATGTGCACAGCAGTTAGCACAATGCCTAGCTGACATATGCTTAATAAATGACAGCTGTTGCTATTAGTAGTTACAGTTGCAGAGGTAGCAGAAGAAAAGATATTCCTATGCAGAAAAGTTGAGAGCGAGAACTGGAAAGGGCAAGGAGTGGAATTTTTGGAAATCAACACTTAAATCAAACGTAGATGGTTTCTCAAGCTTGAGCATGCATCAGAAATACCTGGAGGCTTTGGCAAAACACGGATTTCTGAGTCCCACCCCCAAAGTTTCTGATTCCGTAGGTCTGGGTGTGGCTCCTGAATTTGCATTTTGAACAAGTTCTCAGGTGATGCTGATGATGTAATTCCCAGGACCACGCTTTGAGAACCACTGGTTTTAGAGGGTTAGTGAAAGAGGAACCAGCATAGAGGCTAACAACGAGATTGAGTTTGTTGGAGAACCCAGAGAGACTTTAGAGAAGGATAAGGAAATAACAGCCTGCAGACTCTCTAGATCCACCAGTCTGCTTTCCAGTTCGATGAACCTCATCTCCTTCTTATTTCTGTTTTCTCCAGAATTTGGTATAATGCTTGGCACATAGCATTGTTTGAATGAGCCTTTGAAGCTGTTTACTACTGTTCTTGTGCATGATTGCACATACTCAAACACAGATTTCATTCATCCTCATATCTCTGTTGGGTCTCAGACAAGGTACTGTTTCTAATTTTACAGACACACACACACACACACACAAACAAACACAATAACTACAGAAAATTTCTTTCAAATACCTGATGCATAGCTAGATGCTTTGACTTTGTATTAGATTCCCCCCATCCCCGCCCACTTTTTTTAAATGTCAGAAAGTCCAATTTGCAAAATAATTGTCAGTAACAAGTGTCAAGATTACAATCTGTATCTTGTATTAGGCACTTTGCAGGTTTATAGGGTAAGCAAATAATATACTCACTGTACCTCGGATGTTTACAATAGGATGGGCAAAACTTAAAGGAAAGAAACAGGGTGAGATATAATCACAGAAATGTGGAAGGAGAGGAACCAGAATATAAGGACTTATTTCTTGTACGCCGATATACTTTGGATCTTACATGTCTCATATACTCATATAGCACAAAAGTTAGTCCTACTCTATGATTGGAAGTTATAAGAGAGTTCTGCTGTATAAGGAAATCAAACAGTTGTGCAAAGATATAAACACATTGAAAAGAGATTTCAGGAGTTAAATTGTAGCTAGTTCAGTTAGCTAGTCACCACACTTCCTGGGTTCTTGTTCTCTTTCATTTATTCTTTCTGCTAACATTCATTAAGTATTTACTGTGTGCCAGAAACTGTGCAGAGTGCTGCACATAGAGAGATGCTCATTGCTCTGGGTATCCAACACTGGCTTTAGTTAGGGGGTATGATACTGTGTGAATGAGTGTGCATACACTTTGTCAGGGGAAGATTTGATGCCTAAATTTTATAATCTTGAGAATATATTGATATGAGTAGACATCAAGGACTTGAAGTTAAGTTCATTCAGCCGTATGTATGTATGCAAGGGGCCATGAGAAACTATAGAGATATATGGAAATTTTTTAAAGCAATCAAAGAATATATAATTTGGTAGAGCAGAAAAACATATTTACAATACTACATAGAATATGGTAAGTGCTATATAAGTATTGATCACAGACTAGGTTCTCCAATACTTGTTGAGCACCTGAGTGTTCAGTTTTGATTTCAACTCATAAGCTATTATAATGTTTCAGAAATTATAACATGTCATAAATCCACATTAATCTCCTGGGCTGCCTTTTGGATCTTTATATGATGCAAAAAATATTCTGGCATTTTGTGTCCTTGTTTTCTTGGTTTGGGAAATATAGTATATAAGTAACAAGATCATTAACTACTAGCTACTGTTCATCAAGTGGCTGTATTATGCTAGGCCTTTTCTCTAGGTCATTGAATTCTTACAATAACAACCTTGTAAACTGGATATTATCCTCGTTTTACTAATAAGGCAACCAAGTTTCAGAATGGGGAACAGTTTGCCTGTGTTCGTGGCCAGCGAGGTGGGAGAGGGCTTCAGCCCCACGCTTGGTCTCCAGAGCCAGTGCTCTTCACGCATGTCAGCATGGGGCCCTAGCATGCAAACCTCCAGGTGAAGAAATCCAATCTTGTTTCTGCTGATTCAGGCAAAGTTGTTTGAGAAGTTAGAATTTTAATAACTGCCTGAATGATTGAAAACAGTTTGATAATATTGTTAGGAATGGAGGGGGAAAGGAGGTAGACAATTAAAGGTCCTGAAGCTGATTTTCCAGTGAAGACATGCTATATTTGACTGAAAACTTTTTAGTCAACTGACCGGTTATTCTACATAAACATTCAGATTTTCCATTCTCTATGTATAGGTGCAGTCTTCTGGAGGAAGAATTGTACTTTTCCATGCTAATGACATTTAAAGTAAATTCACAACTACTTTTTTGACACTTAGGGAAAAATATCTTGCTGCTCACCTCAAACAATGTATACTTGAGATTTCTCAGCTAATCTTCTTTCTCTCCACACCACTTATTCCTTTCACCCACCCAAGTGTTTATTTTTAAATCTATTTACAAGCTAAATACTTGTCTGTATATCCTACTTCTGGTTTAATGTTCTTATTCTGATTAGATTTATCCCTTTTGGGTCCTATTTTGTACATTCCTGGAAATATCGATTATAATTATCTTTGTAAAGCATAGGTGATTTCCACTAATTTCATAATAAATTTTTAAATAAAATTATAGTGATATAAATGGATAAATATTAAACCCTGTATTTGTTATCTATTGCTGTTTAACAAATTACCTCTAAATTTTGCTGCTTAAAACAACAGACATTTCTTATCCAACAGTATCTTTGGGTCAGGAATTCAGTTGAAGCTTAGCTGGGTGGACTCTGACTCGGTTGCAGTCGAGCTGTGACCAGCCTTGCAGCAGTCATCTGAAGGCTTGACTGGGGCTGGAGGATCTTTCTCCAAGATGGCTGTAGCCTTAGGTCTTTCTAGGGCTGCTTGAGTATCCTCACAACATGTCAGCTGGCTTTACCCAGAGCAAGTGATACAAGAGAAGAGCAAGGAGGGAACCACCCGCCTTGTATATCCTATCTTGATGACACACACTGCCACTTCTGCTATATTCTGTTTGTTAAAAATGAGTCACTAAGTCCAGCCCACACTCAAGGGAAGCCAGTTAGGCTCCACCTTTTGGGGAGGGATGTCAAAGGATTTGTAGACATATTTTAAAACACCCATAAGTACTTTGTCATATGAAGCCATTTCCTCAGCTGAAATTGATTGTCTCTGTTGTAGCACATGCTGTAACCTTTCTGACTTGTGTATTCACAGTATTTTCTGGAATGCTTTGGAGAAAAGGTAGTGTTTTTTTTTAAAATCTAAAGCAAGTTTTTACTTTTTAATTTTTTTTCTGGCCATGCCACGCGGCTTGCGGGATCTTAGTTCCCCAACCAGGGATTGAACCCAGGCCATTGACGGTGAAAGCACAGAGTCCTAACCACTGGACTGCCAGGGAATTTCCACAAGTTTTTATAAATTAAGATTTCTTGGGGACTTCCCTGGTGGTCCAGTGGTAAAGAATTCGCCTTCCAATGTGGGGGACATGTGTTCCATCCCTGGTCGGGGAACTAAGATCCCACATGCCGAGGGGCAACTAAGCCCGTGCACCACAACTACTGAGCTTGTGTGCCTCAACGAGAGATCCCACGTGCCGCAAAACTACAGAACCTGCACGCCACAAATGGAGAGAAGCTCGCATACTGCAATGAAAGATCCTGCATGGGGGCTTCCCTGGTGGCACAGTGCTTGAGAATCCGCCTGCCGATGCAGGGGACACGGGTTTGTGCCCCGGTCCAGGAAGATCCCACATGCCGCGGAGTGGCCGAGCCTGCGCGTCTGGAGCCTGTGCTCCGCAACGGGAGAGGCCACAACAGTGAGGGGCCCATGTACCACAAAAAAAAAAAAGAAAAGAAAAGAAAAGAAAAGAAAAAAGATCCTGCATGCTTCAGTGAAGATCTCGCGTGCCCCAACTAAGACCCGATGTAGCCAAAAAAATAAAGAAAATAAATAAAATAAATATTAAAAAAAAAGTTTGTTGCTGATTTTTTAAAAGTTTTGCATCTGTCTCATTAGCTTTATTTTCAATACATCTGGAATCTTTTCATTTTTATCCTATTTTATGCATTTATTCTTATATAATTTCATTTACACTTATTTAGTAGTTTTCATAATTAATCTTAAATAGAACCAAACATTTCTAGATAAATTAATTTACCTTCCAAACTTTCAGAAGAGTACTTCCCTAACCAGTGTCTGAAGGCACACATTGTAGTTTCCATAGAACACAGACTTTGGGTTACATGATGAGCAATAAATGAGTCTATTAACTTGTATTAAAGTCCTTTGGGTACTTTAGAAACTTCGTGAATAGGTCCTAAAGTAGGCCCATTAAATTCCAAATCTCATTCTTTAGAAGGTGTATGTATATAGAATATAATGGATTTAGTCAGGAAACCTTTTCAAAATGTGCCACAGTTTGGTTTATATTTTGGGACTATTTCTTTCTTTTTTTTTTTTTTTAAGTGTCAATCTTTACCAATTTATTTTATACAAAACAGTAGCAATGTAGAATATGGGAATTATCTTCCGCTGCCACACACGCAAGTTGTGAACATTCCAAGCCAATGTATACAGTTTGGAGGGGAAGGCTAAACAATAGCATCAACCATGCTACTGAACATAGGAATTTTTTATCTAAAAAGACTAAAAATTAGATAGCAATGTCTTCTTAATATTGCTCTCATCATTGAAGACGGAAGAAACATAAAAAGTGACTGTTTTTAAGATTAAAAGGGACTTTATTTCTTTAGATGGTAACCAAATCTTGACTTCATCACCCCTACCTTCTACAAGTATCAATTACCTGCTTGCTTTTTCTTCTAATTTTAACCTAATTTTAGATAGACAGAAAATGATTCTCATATGACCTTCACCACCTTCCCCCAAATGTTAACGTTCCTGTATATCTTTTCAGAAATATTTGATGTATATGGCATATTTTTATATTTATTCTTAAACATAAATGTCACCTACCATATTACTGTACTGCATCTTGCTTATTTTTCATTATATCCTGGAGGCTATTCCATGTCAGTACATGAAAAGGCTGCCTCATTCTCTATAGCCAGCTGCATAATATTCCATTGTATGGATGTTGTCAGGAAAAATTGTGAGAGACTATGAAATGGACATAAAAGATTACCGACTGTCCTATCTAGTGCACTCTTCCGGGTTATCTGAGCCTGTCATTGTCTTTGCGCTATTTCAGAACTCTGTAAATCGTAGGAAACTGAGAGTAATGCAGATGATTCTTGTCCATAGAAATGCAAGTGGATGTTGTTGAGTGGAATGCAACTGAACGTTGTCCTGGGGATATCGAGCAGTTTTGCAGCATTTATTTGTAAAGCAATTTCAGCATTCCAGATAGCCTATATATACGTATGTGTGTCCTTTGACTTCTCTTTGGGACTGATTTTATTTTCTTCCTGGCTGCTTCATTAATTAATGAGTTAAATAAAATCTTTGACATGTTTTATGTTTGCATGATTTTACTTTTTAAAAAAAATGCCCTTTTAACAGATGTACTATAACAAGTCCTTTTTTGATGGACATTTTATTTGCTCATGCTTGTTTTCAATAGTTTTAATCTCTAGAAAAGTCTGTGCTAGCCTGAAGCAGTACTTTGTGATTACTTGCCAATGAGATTAATGGATGAAACAGTTTTGATAATTTTTCCATCAAACATTATGACCTGGTCCTTGTCCTCAAGGAGTTTATGGCCTAGTGGAGAAGGAGTAGAAATGATATCAGATGAAGAGTAGCAGGGTATTGGGTAATTTCCTAAAGGAGACCTAAGTTTAAGTTCCCCTAAGGGAACTTGCATTGGCTTGCTTTCCTCACTGCATGTGATTTTCTCATAGGGCCCTCATCTGTGCTAGCTGGAGCAGAACTAGACAGCCCTCTCCTTGGGAAGCTGGGTGCCAGTGTTCCTGTTTTTAATGCTGGCTGTGGAATTAGTTAAGTTGGGGAGTCAAATGGAAACCCATGGCTCCAGTTACCAGCAGAATGGGTTATTTGTTCTTACAGACAGTGGCATTAGCAAGAGACTATAGTGGAGTCATATAGTTGGGGGTCAGAGTGGGGTTAGTGGTTATATTCTAAAGTCAAAACAGAATGCAAAAATCAAGTAATGTCATGGGCTTCCCTGGTGGCGCAGTGGTTGAGAGTCTGCCTGCCGATGCAGGGGACACGGGTTCGTGCCCCGGTCCGGGAAGATCCCACGTGCCGCAGCGCGGCTGGGCCCGTGAGCCATGGCCGTTGAGCCTGCGCGTCCGGAGCCTGTGCTCCGTAACGGGAGAGGCCACAACAGTGAGAGGCCCGCGTACCACACACACACACACACACACACACACACACACACACACACACACAAATCAAGTAATATCAAAATATTCTTTAGGAGATCCTTTACTGCCTACAAAGTGCCATGTCATGGTTTTCTTAATACATGCACACCCCAACATAAGCTAATTTGGATTAGGAGAATTTAATTTTACTAGAAGTTTTATTTGACACCCCTAATTTGGCTTAACACCTCACTTCATGAGTGCCACCATTACTAAGCATTTCCTGGCCTGCCTCAGTAGCCTCTACTATGAAGCTATGTCTGCAGTTATGTAATCGGTGGTTTGGTAAAGTTCTTTCAGATACTTATTTTGCTTTTGTGTAGTAGTAATAATCTTGTGTGCATTTGCATTGTTTTCATTGATTTCTTTGCTCTCTCTATGTTCTGTCATACCTCCATTAAAGTTTTAATCATCTAAACCTTAACAAATTTACACTTTGTTAACTACTGAAGTATGTACTATTTATTTCAGTGATTAAACTCTTTTGACATGTGGAAATCACCTGTTGAGAGTTTTTAAAGGAAGGGTTAATGGTTAATTCTCCTAAGGCAGGGTAACTATTCTACCACCTCACTACCTCTCTGTTATCAGTGCTTCTCTAGCGCCTTCAATTAATTCTTTGCTGCCTCCATTTATCTGTCAGTGGTTGAGCAATGTATGAAATCACTCGTACGTTCTGTTTCAGGCTTGATTATAGCAAGGAGCATATAGTCATTGAGTGGAGTGATGGCGAGCTCTCAACAATTTCTAACTCCTTCTATATACATAGTTGAATTCATAAGTTAAATTTGAATATGTTGTGACTCCTTTGTGGTAAGAATTGACCTAATTCAGGTGAAGCTGGGGAGGAGATTTCCAGGGAGCTTCCTTTCATCTATCTATCTAATACTTCTGAGGAGACACCTTAATAAGCACTGATGTTCAAAGAAGGCTTCCTGGTGAGGGTGACACCTCATTAGGCCTAAAGAAAGAGAGCTTACTTATGCAAGGAAAATGTATTTCGGGCAGAGAGATGGCTAAGTGTGTCACAGTAAGTGGTTACGAAGTTCGATGTTGCTGAAGCACAAAGTGAGAGGCAGGGCGTCCTTAGGGAGGAGGCTAGAGTGTAAGCACGGGTCAATTCAAGAAGGGCTGTGTGTGTTCCACGAACTTGTATACCAGCCCAAAGACCATAATACAATCAGTGTGATTTTATTAATAATGTGATCACTAATAACTACCATTTGTTAAGCGCTTACTATATGCCAGGAACTGTATTAAGTGCTTTATAGTTATTATCTCATTTAATACTCTGGGATATTCACAAGTAAAAATATGGAGGCGCAGAGAAGTTAAGTAACTTGTTCAAGGCCATGTCTAATGAGTGCAGAGAGTGGATTCCAAATTGCAGAGATCTGACTCCAGAGCCTTTTAATTGGGAGTATTATTTTAAAAGTGTTAAGCAGGGGAGTAGTGTGATTATATATTTATTAGATTGATTATTCTGTAAGCTGAGTGGAGATGGAATTGAGGGGGACAGAAGCTGTTGAAGTATTTCAGGTAAGAGATGATTGAAACCTGAACAAGAAGAGGAGTTACTAGATAGGCATAGGAGGGATGAATTAGAGGAATATTTGGAGGTAAAATTAGGAGATCTAACCAATTGATTAGATATGGTGGAATCAGGGAGAGGAAGGAGTCAAGGAAGTCTTACAGGTTTTTAGCATGGATTGCTGTGTGATGACACCACATATTAAGATAAAGGACAGTGGAGGAGGATATGCATTAAGAGATTAGTTCGGTGTTGAGTATGTTGATTTGAGTTGCCAGTAGGGACATGCAGTAGAATCATATTGCAGGCATATGAATCTGCTCAAATGAATCTGAGAGTCACAGGAGTGGCCTGGGCTAGAGATAGAGATTCGGAAGTTAGTAGGAGGTAGCTGAAACTGGGAGGATAGATAAATAAACTCACCAGGAAGTCACAGCCCTGGGAAACACAACTCGTAAAGAGACATTAGTGAAAGAATAGACACATGGAGGTAAAAGGAGAACCAGGAGAGTACACTGTCACAGAGACTAAGGGAGTAGTGTTTCAAGAAGGGTGTGTCCATATTTCAGAGAGATCCAGGAAGGTAAGGATGGAAAAGCGAATCTTGGATATTCCAATCAAGAGGTTATTGATGACCTTGGTAAGAGTGGTTTCAGTGGAGTGGTGGGCTGATAGTGAGACTTAAGTGGATTCAGGAGTGAATTGGAGGTTAGAAAGAGGAGGCCAGGGGTATAGATAATCTTATGAAAAATTTGAATAAGTACTAGAGAGGTAATAGAAAGTATGTGTGAAGCACAGCGTTGAAAAACTGGCCCTAAACTCTGCATACTGTCAACCTTGGCAAAGCTGATGTGGGCTCAGTCCAACAAATTGAAAGTCTTTGAACCCTTTGGGGGGTGTAGACTTAACTCCTGAGAGTCAGAGTCAGCTGCTTCCTCTGTAGCCTCCCAGTGAGTCCTTCAGTTTGCTCTAATTTGTATGTCAATGCAATATACCTCAGGAAATTATCACCAGTGCACATCATCCTGAATGATATTTTGGTTAAAAAAAAAAGTGATGGGAGAGGTTGGTGGAGGAAACCCTGGGGAGGAAAATGATAGTTATGGAGTAGCTGTTAAGTGTCAAGCATGTACTGTTATTTCATTGCATTTTCATAACCACCCTACCAGGGGTGTGGCTATCCCCATTTTCTGAATGAGGAGATTGAGAACCCGTAGCCTTATCTCCCCTTATCCTAGGTTCTGCCACCGATGTCTGTAAGCTTGGACAAGTTTCTCAGTTTCCTCGTTTGTAAAAAACCGTGGTTATTATCCTTAAGTCCTTCCCGGCTCTAGGGTTCTAGGAATCTGTAAATAGTTACCAATAGTGTTGCTGTTTGGGCATGAAAAAAGGCTGTTAGGGGAATTTCCCTTTCTCAGTGAATTAGTAACTTAACAGTAACACTGTCAGGTTGTCCACACTAAATAATTTATTTTCCCGTCACACAGTGAGTACCCATTACGTACGTGGCCTTAGAAGGCTACTGTAAAATAAATCAAGTAAATGGGCTCGGTGACATGCTCTCCATCAGTTGTTACTAGCCCCGGGCACATGGGCACATAGCTACCTGCAAGACTGTGTGATGATTTTAAAGTGTGTTATAGGTTAAGTGCTAAGTATTTTTATTAATTTAGGAGGTACTCTGGCATGTGGCCTTTAAAAATTACATTATTATCTTATCATAAATCTTGATTAAGGCAACAAAACATATTTACTGTGGCCAGCTTCACAGCTGGGGTGAAATAGTTTATAGTGTGTATAATGAGCCGCTAGATGATGGTGATTATCTGTTCACATCTGAAAAACGAGAGTTGGGAAATTAATTAGAAGCTTTAAAAGTCTATTTAATTGTGAAAATTAATTTCAAGTAACAGTATCACATGCCCAGTGAGCACTAAATAATTGAGGAGGAGGAGGGAAAAAAGGAAATTATGAGGCTTTCAAACCTTCTTAAGTCCATTTTGGAAAATGGTTAGAACAAAAATGTAATGCTAGTGTGATTTTCAGAGACATCCTTTACAACATGATGTATAAAGAAACAAGATTAGCAAGTAATAAGCATTTTTAAATTAAACATTCTCCCAATTTCAAGCCAGTGTGTTCTAGGTACACTGATCCTGGCAAGCAGAGGTTATGGTTATGGACTCTCTCCTCAGAGGGCATTATGAAAATTTATAGGAGCAATTTTATTTTCTAATTTGGTTGAGATGCATATTATTTTATTATAAATTATTTTAAAATTTCTCCCTTATAGCTAATGAATTTTTATAAGTGATTAGTAGGTTCTAAATCTATGAATTTTATTAAAGAACAGTAGGTAGCATAACAATTTTTGTTATAAAAAGTGAGCATTGGGACTGATAGGGTTGATGGCCACTGCATTAGTCTTCTGTTGATGTGCCACAAACTTACAGCTTAAAACAACAGCCCTTCGTGATCATTTCTGTAGGTCAGAAGTCCAGCATGATATAGCGGTATTCTTTGCTCTGGGTCTTACTAGGCTGAAGTCAAGGGGTTTGCAGGGGCTGTGATCTCATCTGAGGCTTGGGGTCCTCTACCAAGCTCATTAGTTGTCGGTAGAATTCGATTCCTTGTGATCATGTAACTGAGGTCCTCATTTTCTTGCTGGCTGTCAGCTGGGGGTCCCTCTCAGCTCCTAGAGGCCACCCTGAGGTTCTAACTACATGGCCCTACTCACAACCTGGCATCTTACTTCTTCAAAGGCATCAGGAGAATCTCTCCAGTTGACTATAACAGTGTCTCATATAAGGTAGCCTAATCACATGATTGACTATCCCATATTCACAGGTGCCACCTGTACTCAAGAGGAGGGGATTATACAGGGCACGTACACAGGGGAGAGGGAGGAGAATGGGGGGTGGGGCCGTCCTAGAATTCCGCCTACCACAACCACTAGTATCACATCTTCATACCTGTATCTCTTGTATATGTCAGTGGAGTTCAGTTATTTGAAACAGGACCACACTAGCTACTTTAAGCATTCATACAGATATTGAGTACCTACTGTGTGCCAGGTACTTTTCTAGGCACTGAGATGAACTGCCCATGGAGCTTATCTTCTAATGATAAATACCTAATGATGAAGATAATAAAATGGAGTAGCAGGTGAGAAGTGTGTGTGTGGGGTATTCTTTTAGGTAGGGTGGTGAGGGAGCAGAGAACTGAATGATGAGTAGCCAGTAGTGGGGACTCTGAGAACGAGATATTCCGAAAGGCAGAGGGAAGGCAATTATAAGGACCCGAGTTCAGGGGTAAGCTCGTCTGTGTTTAAGGAACAGCAAGGCCAGCGTGGCTGGAGCAGAATGTGAAGAGAGGAGTAGGGTATGAGATCGGGGAGGTGATTGGGTGACAGCTCATACAGAGCCCTGTAGGCCTTGGAAAGGGTATGATTTTTTTTATATTACATATTTTTATATAATTTTTTAATTAAAGTATAGTTGATTTACAGTGTTGTGCCAATCTCTGCTATACAGCAAAGGGACTCAGTTATGTACATATAGACATTCTTTTTTTTATATTCTTTTCCATTATGGTTTATCACAGGATATTGAATATAGTCCCTTGTGCTACACAGTAGGACCTTTTTGTTTATCCATGCTATATATAATAGTTTACATCTGCTCATCCCAAACTCCCAGTCCTTCCCTCCTCCAACCCCCTCCCCCTTGGCAACCACAAGTCTGTTCTCTATGTCTGTGAGTCTGTTTCTGTTTCATAGATAGGTTCATTTGTGTCATATTTTAGATTCCACATATAAGTGATATCGTATGGTATTTGTCTTTCTCTTTCTGACTTACTTCACTTAGTATCATAATATCTAGTTGCATCCCTGTTGCTGCAAATGGCATTATTTTGTTCTTTTTTATGGCTGAGTAGTATTCCATTGTATATATGTACCAAATCTTTATTCATCTGTCAGTGGACATTTAGGTTGTTTCCATGTGTTGGCTATTGTGAATAGTGCTGCTATGAATATAGAGGTGCATGTATTCTTTTGAATTATAGTTTTGTCCAGGTATATGCCCAGGAGTTGCTAGATCATATGGTAATTTCTTTTTCTTTTTTTTTTTTTGGCTGCACCCTGTGGCATGTGGGATCTTTGTTCCCCGACCAGGGATCGAACCTGTGCACCCTGCAGTGGAAGTGCAGTCTTAACCACTGGACTGCCAGGGAAGTCCCTTTTTTTTTCAAATGGTAATTCTATTTTTAGTTTTCTGAGGAACCTCTACACTGTTCTCCATAGAGACTGCACCAACTTACATTCCCACCAACAGTATAGGAGGGTTTGGAAAGGGTATGATTTTTTTTTTTTTTTTTTTTTTTTTTGCGTTACGCGGGCCTCTCACTGTTGTGGCCTCTCCCGTTGCGGAGGACAGGCTCCGGACGCGCAGGCTCAGCGGCCATGGCTCACGGGCCCAGCCGCTCCGCGGCACGCGGGATCTTCCCAGACCGGGGCACGAACCCGTGTCCCCTGCATCGGCAGGCGGACTCCCAACCACTGCGCCACCAGGGAAGCCCGGAAAGGGTATGATTTTTATTCAAAGATAGGAAGGCATTAAAGGGTTTTAAGCAATGGAGTGACTGATCTGGTTTACATTTTCAAAATATTTGTATTGAGAAAGGGCCTCTGGGGGTGGGGGAGATGTATAAATACAAATAGATAAATTATGTGAAGGAAATGAATACAGTCATATGAGTGCAGATGATAAGGTATCCTGGCGAGCCTGAGGTCAAGGAAGGCTGCCTGAGGAAATGGTACCTGAATTGCGCCTGGAGGATGGGAGGTGAAAAGAGGAAGGGGTCCCAGCAAGGGAACAAATTATGTCAAAACCCTGTGGCATGAGAGAGCTTGTCATGTGCCAGGGAACATTAGGGGAAATGGAGTCAGATAGGAGCCAGATTCCAGAAGCCTCAAAGGCCTAGTTAAATGTTTTTCCTGTTCTCTTACGTTAAGAGGCTTGGCAAGCCACTGAAGATATTTAAGTGGGGGTGAGGGTCATGGAGGGGTTGAGGGAAAGAGTTCATAATCAGTCTTATAATGTGACATTCAGTCTGGATGCTGTGTGGAGGACAGCTTGGGGTGACAAAAGGGAGATGGGTTAGGAGCTAAGCGATGGTCCAAGTGAGAGACAAGGGTGGTGAGGACTAGAATGGTAGCATAGAAGTTGCCAAGAAGTAAATTGATTTGAGAGCTCATTTAGGACGTAACATTAAAAGACTTGCTGATGAATTAGGTATGGGTGTAAGGTTGAAGCAGGTGTCATTCTGGTTTCCATAATTGGATTCACTGAGCTGAGGAACATTGTAGGAGGGCAGGCTTTTTAGTGGCAGAGAGGACGTAGAGAGTACGAAGTGAGTTTTGAAGTACCTTTGAAGTAACCAAGTAGAGATATAAAGTAGGCAGTGGGATATAGAGGTCTGGAATTCAGAGAAGAGAGCCGTTAATATCTATATGGCCTTTTGGGGTTAATTTTGAGGGCTTAAATATGCTAGAAACTGTATTAGGTTCTGGGAGTGTAAAGATGATTAAGACATTCATTCAGTACTTGTTGAATGAATTTATGTTATTGCTTTCTGGAAGTTTGCTTACCAACAATCAATAACAAAATCACAGGGCATTGTTGATGGGGGCAGCGATAGAGGGAAACAGAAGCTGATTCCAAATCGTATAAAAGGGGCACCTGACGTAGATTGGCAATGTCTGTGAAGGCTCTTGCTGAAGGGTGTGAGGTCTGTTCCGAGCCTTGAAAGAGCAGGCAAATTTAGCCAGACGAGGGGAATATAAGAAGTTCCAGTAGTAAAAGCTTGTTCATACTAGAGAAGACGATGAAATCTCAGAAGAGTCAACAATTCCAAATCCCTGGCTTTCTCTACGGGCTGGACAAGTGGTGGTAAGGCAGCATCTGTGCTTAAATTGGGTGTTTTTATGGTGATGGTGGTGGACCTCTGATGTAGCCATTCTTGCTCTGCAGCCCTTTTGGAAAGAGAGGAGAAGAGTATTCATAGCTGGCAGGGACTTCAGAGAACTTTAGCCCTTTCTTCTCATTTACAATTGAGGTTACCAGTAGCCAAAGAGGATACCTTGCTGATACCTTGTCAGCAAGTCTGTCTCCGGGCGTCCAAGGTAAGGTTCTTCACACTGCTACAGGAGGCCCAGTGCCCTTTAACTATGTATTTCCACATTCTCTGACATATTTATATGGAAAGAGAGTGTACTGGAAATACTCAGATGCTGCCATTGAGTATTGCAGGTCTCCACGTGGGCTGTGTCTTTGGAAGAGAAACTGAGAATTCTCTCTAGACTGTGTTTGTACCCTCTTTCTTTTTTTCTACCCACTGTATCTTTGTCCTTTTCTTCATCATGTACTAGCAACGAATAATAACAACAGTATAGTTGTGCAGTGATAGTAGTGGTTAATATTTATTGAATATTATGTGCTGGGCACCATAGTAATTGTTTTACCTCATTTAATTCTACCAACAGTCCTCCGAGGTAGCATTTTAGTACTACCAGAAGAGAACATGGAGGCTTAGAAAAAAGGTTAATGTGTCAAGGATTACACAGTAATAAATGGTGGTGCCAAGATTTGAACTCACGCAGTGTGACTTTGGATACTCTTTACTGCCTTTCCTAAGACAATTTATAAGCAGTGCTGTCCGATAGAAATATAATGTGAGCTACAAATGCAAGCCATGTTTGTAATTCAAAATTTTCTGGTAGCCATGATGAAGGAAAGAAAAACAGGTAAAATTAATTTAGAAATATTTTTATTAAGCCCAATATATCTAAAATGTTGTCATTTAAACATCTCAGTGTGAACAAATAAATGAGATATTTTCATAAGTCTTTGAAATACAATGTGGATTTTATAGCATGTCTCAATTTGGACTAGCCTCATTTTCAAGGGCTCAATAGCCACATATGATGACTGGCTACCGTTTTGGCCCATGCAACTCCAAAGGGGCAGGAGAGTGAACGAAAATTCTGACTGTTCTGCTTAGTGGAGCCAGAGAGAGAAAAAACCTGCTGAAAATCCACAGATGAGGCAAACTTAAGAAGGCAGAGTGGTAATTCCTGGGTCTGATCCAGTGAGCAGGGGCTAGGGGAGTTTTCTCTCCCATTGCTCTGAAGCTAAGTGAGGTATCTTTTTTTTCTTCCCACATCGAGACTCAGCATTTTTCTGTAGTGTTACTCATCATGGTTAGTTTTCATAGTAGTCCAGTCCTTAAGCGCTTTTGGAAATAAAGAGGCATTTGTGGCTGGCCACCAGATATTGCAACATTCTTTCTGTGGGAAAGAGGTAAGAATTCTAAGGCTTATACATTACTTGCTTTTGGAATGTCATCTTTTGTTCGTTGGGGAGGGGGTGAGATTGGAAACTGTAGTGATCATTTGCTGTGTGATCTCTAAGTTACAGCTGTTACAGCACAAGGAGAAGAGTAATTAACTTTTTAAGTTTATATTTATGGGTAATGCTCATCACCTGTTACTTTCTTTGCCCTGTAGCTAGGCTCATAGTAAGGCTTCATTCACCCAATTGTTTGTTCAGTTGAATATTAGCTGAGAAGCAAATATACCTAGTACTGAGCTATTTGAATCGTTTCCTTCATGAACTTCCATTCTTAGACACTTGCTTTCCCTGGGTCCTTCGCCTTAGAAAAAGCAACACAGGCTTATCCTAACAAGCTAAATAACATCGGCGTGTAGAAAGAATGAACAGCCCTGTCCTTCCTCCGTTCTGAAAATGCAGACCTGTGTACTGTCTAAAAGCACATCAGGAGTGTTATATTTTTGTGAATGGAAAAATAGAATAAGGATATATCAAAGATTTTTACCAGAATGTTGACTCTCAGGATTATACTGTTGTTAATGTTTGTTTACATTTCCGAAGTATCTGCAGAATTTACAGTTGAAAAAACTTAATAAATCACTAGACACTTAGCAAGAGAACACCAAGAAAGGGGCCGCATAATAATTAAGTGGTATTGTAAGTTTAAAAATATTTGGAAAATGTGAGAAACATCATGCAAAGTGTGATACAGGGATATAACCTTGATTAGTAAAGTGGAAATTTGGAAACCAAATACCTGCTGAATATTATGGGGAGGGAGAACTTCTTAATGAAAACATTTGGCTATAAACAGTTGAGAGATATTTTTAAGATGAGCACGTTATTTATTTATTTCTGCATCAGGTCTTAGTTGTGGCATGTGGGATCTTTCACTGCGGCGCGTGGGCTTCTCTCTAGTTGTGGCCTGTGGGTTTTTTTTCCCCTCTCTGTAGTTCTGGGGCGCAGGCTCCAGAGCATGTGGGCTCTGTAGTTTGCAGCACTCAGGCTCTCTAGTTGAGGAGCGCGGGTTCAGTAGTTGTGGCACACGGGCTCAGTTGCCCCGTGGCATGTGGGGTCTTAGTTCCCCGACCAGGGATCGAACCCACGTCCCCTGCATTGGAAGGCGGTTTCTTCACCACTGGACCACTGGGGAAATCCCTGAGCACATGTATTTTTATAATCAATTCCTGAGAGTGACATGGAGTCCCACGTTTGTGTCTCCAACCTATACTTAGATCATTTCATTTCAATGTATTATTTGTTTATTGAATACTGTCCTTGTGGGACACCAGGGAGAAAGACCTAGTAACCACCCTCCAGGAATTTGTTTTGGCTATTTTTAACTATTAAAAATCTGTGTTTTACTAAAACTCTATTCCCATCAATAGTTTCTCATTTCTTCTCAAATTGCTTCTCAGGAAAGTACAGCAAGTCAGAGATCATCTATATCAGTGTATTCATCCTTTTGTTTGGAAAAAAAAAAAAGGCCTCCTTTAGATAAACAAATATTTCAGCACTTTTTAAAGTTTCCACTTCTTAAAATTTTTTAAAATATCATTTAAATAAAAGATAAATCAATTCTTGTTTTTAAAGAAGGAAACACTTCAGAAGTACATTGAGTTTAAACATAAACCTTCCCATTCACTCCCTTCTATCCCCTCACTCCCACCCCCCTCCCTGGAAGTTACTACTGTTAACAGTAGGTGTGTGGCCTTGCAGTCCTTTTTTCCATGTATGTATTTACTTAATTAGTTCAGTAGATATTTAAGTGCCTTCTTAAATATAGAAACACACATATATTTATATTTACATAGTTGGATCCTATTGAACTGAGGCCTGCTCTCTGCACTTAACTGTGTTTTGGAGCTTAAGTCAGAACTTTCAGATCTATTCCCTTCTTATTAACGGCTGCTGCGTTGTGGGGATGCACTGTAATTTATTTTCCACCCCCCCCCACTTTCTGCTATTACAAGCAATGCTGAATTAATAATCCTAGAAGCAGAATTACTGGGTTATAGGAAACGGATATTTAAAAATTTGACAGATTCTGCTAAATTAACCTCTAAAAAGCTGAACCAGTTTATATTTCCAACAGCAATATGAGATCATTGTTTTCCTACATATATGATTTAGTTATAGAGATCTAGAACTTGAAGGGACCACAGAATGTGGCCCAACCCCTTCCACCCCTTTTCTAAGGTAGAAAATGAATCTCAGAGACTTGAAATGATTTGTCCAGATCTTACCCAGCAGAACTATGAGTACTTCCCAGTTTCTGATTCTGTGTTCTCTTGGAGGCATCTTAGTTTAGACACATTTTATAGTGCAAGGTTCTGCCATACTGTTTGTTTCTGTTTCTTTTCTGTTGTTACTCGAAACAAACTTCCTTTTCAGTTTCACATTTTCTGATAGTGCCCTGAGACTCCTGCCTTTGCCATCTTGTCTACATGGAACATCTTTCACTTAATATCCTTAAAAAGCTACCTCCTTCCATTATTTAAAGCCCTCCTTATCCACAGGGTGTATGCATTACTTTAGATTTCCCCATAGGTACAGCACAGCAAAGGAAGTATTTTATGAATCTTCCTCATCGGCAGCTGACCCTACCCTGTTGGCCAAGTAAAACATAAGCTTCTTCTTTTATAAGCTTGGAGAAGGAAATAGACTGCAGGCATTGGTCTATTATAGCATTTCTGCTACATTTGATCATTTTATGTCAAATAATGTGATGACATTTAAACTAAATGAACTCCAACTTAATAACATGAAAAATTTTATTAATTACAGTTTATTTTTTTCTCTTAAAAATAACAAAGAATGTAGGCTACTTATAAAGTATAAGTGGAATCTCCTCCTCTTGTGTTAATATATTTATTGCTAAGGTGTCTGCATTGGAGGCTTGTTTCTCTTATAAAGGCATGGTCCTGGTATATTTTCTTGACAGGCTATGAGAATTTGTGTCAGTGACATCCCAAATTGGTGCTCTAGCTGAGCTGGTCACATATCAAGATGATAACTTTAGGTAAAGAATCAACTTATGAAATTCTAAGGAACAGAGATCAGCCTTGATGCATAGTTAGATCGTGATAAAAGAGATAGAATTCAGTATTAGATTTGAATTAAATTTGGTCCATGAATGTTGTTCGGAACTGAGGATAGCAGTCTAATCATAAGCTTATCAATTATTCAGTAGCATCTTGGGGGTATTAGTGCACAGAATACAGAAAGCCCATCTGTTACTCTTTAGAGTTTTTGTTCTAAAACAGAAGGAAAAAAATGTACATTGTTCTCTTTTTTAATGGATTTTATTCTTCCACAGTGTCAGTGAAGTTTATATGTGCACTGGAAGAGTGCACATATAGGCAGGCCACATATTTGCATAGTCATGGGGGTTTATGGAAGATTTGGGGTAAGATTAAGTTTGGAATATGAAGGATGACAGTTTTACAGGAAAAGTCCATTTTCCTCGTCTTAAGAGACGTGGTCTTCTTGAACTTTTTGCCTAAGATTTTGTTCCTGAAATGCAAGTTATTTGCTTGACACGTGCTGTTCATCCCCTTATTCTACATACACACTATAGATTTGGATTTGGCTGTAGATTTGGCCTTGGCCATAAATTTGGGTCAGTGGCTCTCAGTTTGAACTGTTAAGTGCTAGACTACATGAGGATAATTATCTCTGAGTTTTATTCTTTCTTTTCATTGCAGTAGAGAATGGTATGTTGGAGGAATAAAGACAATGCTCATAAAACCAAGGGAAGGGATTATATAGGGGAGAAAAAGAACAAAAGGAAGACTAGTATAATATGTGAACATTTCCTTTAGATTATATGCTAGAATGGCAACAAATAAATTTATAAATCAGGGTTTTATGTGGACTAATTTCTCAGAACTGATCTTCTTTTAAATATCACAGAAAACAGCCAAGATAGGGTTTAACAAACTGCATCAAAGTATGCACAGTAGAACATTTTTATAACATCTACAAATGAAAAGCCAATTTCCTTTATGCAGACAATAATGCAAATGTTCACAGTAGCTTTGCTACAAAGAAATTAAATTGTTGCAATTGATGATTCCACTGCTTTAATGGGAGTTCATGCTATAATAACCTTTATTAATTAGGAAAATATCATATAATTTAAATCTGGGCAAGAATATTACAGACCCATAAGTTGCCACTGAAGAAATTAAAAAGAAATGGCTGTCCTGTATTTTCAAATATTATTACAACTAATAACCTCTGTACTCATCTTGACTTTTTCATTGTTTTTTGACTCTTGGGGCATATATTTTTCTGTTCCCAGTGTACAGTTCATATAATTTTCAATAGACTTGGGACCAGTAAGGCTGATAACGCAAAAAAGGATAGTTATATAAACTCTAAGATCTATAAGTGATAGCCATTCTTAGAGTTGCAGTCTGTGACATGTCATTTACAAAAGTGATTCCCCTCGTATAGAGGGTTGGCTTATAGGGAGTTACACAGTGGCACAAACAAGAGCTAAGAGACTGAGGGAAGGTTGTGGCTGGATAACGTAGGTCTTGGGGAAATGGGTTAATAAAATCTGGTGATAGGTTTCTGTACCTTAACCCTTTCTGAAGCATAAGCTCAAGAAGGAACTCTAGGGAAGAAAGAAGCAAGCTTCAATATTTGGGGAAACTTTAAAATAGAATGAAACTCTCTTGGGTCATTTGATACTTATTTTGTTCTAGCATACCTGATTTGAACGCTGTTGTTTGTTTGCCGGTGTTTGGGAAAGATTGTTTTTTTTTTTTGTTTGCTTTTGTTTTTGTTTTTTTTGCGGTACGCGGGCCTCTCACTGTTGTGGCCCCTCCCGTTGCGGAGCACAGGCTCCGGACACGCAGCCTCAGCGGCCATGGCTCACGGGCCCAGCCGCTCCGTGGCATGTGGGATCTTGCCAGACCGGGGCACGAACCCGTGTCCCCTGCATCGGCACGCGGACTCTCAACCACTGCGCCACCAGGGAGGCCCAAGATTGTTTTAATTAGAGATTGGATCCAGAGAAACTGAAGAAGTAATGAGTAGAAAATAAAAATAATACTACAAATTATATATTGGGCTGTTTTTGCCTTGGGAGTCTCAGATATTTTGTGATTGAATAATAGAATAGCTTCTCCCAGCCACCCCAGAATTAGATGTCATTGCCAAACTAAGCCAGGAGCATTGCCTAGTCTAGGAAAACACTTCTCAAAAGATGGCCCAGGGCTTCCCTGGTGGCGCAGTGGTTGAGAATCTGCCTGCTAATGCAGGTGACACGGGTTCGAGCCCTGGTCTGGGAGGATCCCACATGCCGCGGAGCAACTGGGCCAGTGAGCCACAACTACTGAGCCTGCGCGTCTGGAGCCTGTGCTCTGCAGCAAGAGAGGCCGCGATAGTGAGAGGCCCGCGCACCGTGATGAAGAGTGGCCCCCACTTGCCACAACTAGAGAAAGCTCTCGCACAGAAATGAAGACCCAACACAGTCAAAATAAATAAATTAATTAATAAACTCCTACCCCCAACATCTAAAAAACAAAAGATGGCCCAAGGTCACTGGTATGCCCTGATCAAAAAATAATGGCAAATGTCAGGTGATCTCATAGTCTTCCATTTATATATATCCTTTGGCAACTTGCTGATAACCATACAAGTGAAGCATTAAGAATATGTAAGATGTGGCATTCATAAATCCATGTTTGCATAATACTAGAGTTTATAAAGGATTCTGATTTAGTGTTCTACTAAGAAGTCTGGCTACTAAGCAGTCTGATGCAGCATTGCAAAACTCCTATTCCACATATGAACATGTGTAAGTTAGAATTATTTTATGTTTTTGGAAAGATACATATCACTGTTATGTTGAGTTGTGTTTTTCAGTTGTTTCTGTTTTTTTTATTATAAATTGCTGTTTAGCCTTATCATTATCAATTTAATTTGTTACAGGTTGTTCAGCTAACCCTATAGTGTATATTGATGCATATTTGTAGTAATAATATTCTTGGTCTGTAGTTTTTCAGTAGCTAGAGTTTTAACTACATTGTAGTTAAAATGTGAATTATTCTCCCCATATTAGTAAAGCAGATGTATATGTAATCTCCAAAAGTTGGATTGAAAAGTGACACCTCCTTTTTTTTTTTTTATCACCCATGGCATATTTACTGGGTCTGAATAGGGTATTTGAAAAAAAGTTTGAGAACTGCTGGTGTGAGGAGCTAGTTGGCAGGTCTAGGAGTCAGAGTGAGACTCATTTCTGACTTCTTCCATAGCATAGTTCTTACAAGTTCAGGACCTTGACAGACGTTGGTTTAAATCTGCTATTTATTGTCTGTGTCCTTGGACTAGTTGCCTAATCTTATCTATCCCTCAATTTCCTATTTGTTAAATAGGATAAAAAAAGTACCTACCTAATCCACTTGTTAGAATTCTAGGTAAGGTGGTGTGTGTAAAATGCTTAGTACTCTGCCTAGCTTATAATTAAGTCCTCAATAATAGTAACCATTATTATTAGGTGAGAAGTACTTTCTTTGTCCCTATTGCAAAATGGTTAATTTGCTACTAGATTGTTACTTTGTTTTAAGCTTCTGCCTTAAAAAAAAAAATTTGTAGGAGTATAGTTGATTTACAGTAGTGTGTTAGTTTCAGGTGTACAGCAAAGTACTTTAATTATACATATACATATATTGATTCTCTTTCAGATTCTTTACCCATATAGGTTATTACAGAATATTGAGTAGAGTTCCCTGTGCTATACAGTAGGTCCTTGCTGGTTATCTATTTTATATATAGTAGTGTGTGTATGTTAATCCCAAGCTCCTAATTTATCCTCACTCCCACATGTTTCCCCTTTGATAACCGTAAGTTTGTTTTCAAAATCTGTGAGTCTGTTTCTGTTTTGTAAATAAGCTCATTTGTATCATTTTTTAAAAAATTAGATTCCACATATGAGTGATATCATATATTTGTCTTTCACTGTCTGACTTACTTCACTTAGTATGATAATCCCTAGGTCCATCAATGTTGCTGCAGATGGCATTATTTTGTTCTTTTTTAAGGCTGAGTAATATTCCATTTTACAATATGTATGTGCCACATCTTCTTTATCCATCTCTCTGTTGATGGACATTTAGGTTTCTTCCATGTCTTGGTTATTGTAAATAGTGCTGCAGTGAACATTGGGGTGCATGTATCTTTTTGAAGTACGGTTTTCTCCAGATATATGCCCAGGCGTGGGATTGCTGGATCATATAGTAGTTCTATTTTTAGTTTTTTAAGGAACCTCCATACTGCTCTCCATAGTGGTTGTACCAATTTACATTCCCACCAACAGTGTGGGAGGGTTCCCTTTTCTCCACACCCTCTCCAGCATTTATTGTTTGTAGACTTTTTGATTATGGCCATTCTGATTGTAGTTTTGATTTGCATTTCTCTGATAATTAGTGATGTTGAGCATCTTTTCATGTGCTTTTTGGCCATCTGTATGTCTTCTTTGGAGAAATGTCTACTTAGGTCTTCTGCCCATTTTTGGATTGAGCTGTTTTTTTGACATAGAGCTGCATGAGCTGTTTGTGTATTTTGGAGATTAATCCCTTGTCGGTTGCTTCATTTGCAAATACTTTCCCATTCTGTAGGTTGTCTTATTTTTTTTATGGTTTCCTTTGCTGTGCAAAAGCTTTTAAGTTTCATTAGGTCCCATTTGTTTATTTTTGGTTTTATTTTCATTGCTCTAGGAGGTGGATCAAAAAAGATATTGGTGTGATTTATGTCAAAGAGTGTTCTGCCTATTTTTTCCTCTAAGAGTTTTATAGTGTCTGGCCTTACATTTAGGTCTTTGATCCATTTTGAGTTTATTTTTGTGTATGGTGTTAGAGAATGTTCTAATTTCATTCTTTTACAGGTAGCTGTCCAATTTTCTCAGAACCACTTATTGAAGGGACTGTCTTTTCTTTGTTGTATAGTTTTGCTTCCTGTGTCGTAGATTAATTGACCATAGGTGTGTGGGTTTATTTCTGGGCTTTCTATCCTGTTTCATTGATCTGTATTTCTATTTTTGTGACAGTACTGTACTGTTTTGATTACTGTAGCTCTGTACTATAGTCTTAAGTCATTTTAATGCCTTTAATATGGAGGTTCATTGTTAATAATACTGTATGTTTCAAATGACCTTGATAATTGCAAATTTGGAGGTCAGTTTTTTACTGAAATATATTTGACATATAACTGTAAATTCACGGTGTACAACATGTTAATTTGCTACATTTATATATTATAATGTCATTGCCATTGTACAATAATTAGGACCTCTATCATGTTACATAATTATTTCTTTTTAGTAGTTGGAATAATCAAGTTCTAGTCTCTTAGCAAGTTTGATTATAATACAGTACTGTTGTCTATAGTCACTATACTGTGTATTAGATCTCTAGGACTTATTGGGGGAGGGGTCACCTTGTAAAAATCAGATTACTAGGGGTAGAGTTGTCATAGTGGCCATTTTCTTGTTGTCTGCTTGTGTTGGCAATGTTACATTATCTTCAATCAGTGGTTTCCTTGCAGGAAACTTTTTAAATTCACTTGTTATTTTGTAAGCAATAATTTAATTTAAACTATATAACCTTTGGTAAATTCAAGTAAGCAGGCCCAGGTAAACCTGACATTTCCCTTGAACAAAGGAGGACACTGCCTTTTTTCTCATTTTGCTAGGTTAAAAATATATATCAATATAAGTGTTAAGATTTTCTTCCCAAATTCCTATGGTTTGTATTCCACTCTCCCTAGGATGTGAGTACCCCATTTTAGAGAGCAATTTGCTAATTATTTGAATATTAACTCTTATTCTGACACAAGAGTATAACAGATAATTTTTTGTAGTTGTTTTGGTACGGTACTTATGGAAGATTACTGTATTTGACTTTCTACAAATCATAAAATCATGGCCTGCTAGTTCTAGAGTTGACATTATTTGTCATCTAGCCCTACCTTCCTTCCTCAGTGGACAGTGAGCAACTTTATCTTTCACTAGTGTTTGTGTTTCTATCACCTAGCACTGGGCCTGTATTGTAGAGAGAGCTCAATAAATCTCTTATCGAATGAATTATATATAGATTCAGAAACTAGTTTGTCCTTTGGCCAAGAAGTGTAGAATCAATGTGGTAATTGGTAAATGGAGTTACATACAGTCTTCATAAAATAATCTCATCAAGTATTTTTATGGTGCAGTTCCTTAGTTTTCCAAGTTGAGTATATCTATAAACATTTGTTTACAAACATATAAAATCATAGAACGACAAGAATTTGGAGCTGGACTGGATGTCAGAGATCATTTAATCTTTCTCAGAGAAAAGGGATCTCAGGAATCCCAAGACGAGAAAATGCCCGTGAACTCTTCTTACCGTAGCACTTTACTGCCTGGTGATACTACTCTTCTGCAAGGTTTAGAATTGGATTTGCAAAATATCAGAATCAAGGTTACACCTGCTAGTATGGTCAGTCTACACCTGTTTATTCAGACGTTTGGATGACAAGGGTAGAGTATATATCAAAAGAAGTGAGGCATCCTTCCAATGAGAAAGTAGAATGTGATTTTTTGTGAGTGTTTAAGATGCAGACAGGACATCATTTCATTTATTTCCCCAAGCTATATTAATTTAAAGTTTAAGGATTACTACTTCAAATTACACACCACATGGGTACTAAGAGCAGAAAGAAATTGCTAAACCATATGCTTATAAATGCCATCTCTTTCCTCAAGAGAAAGATCATTTATATTTTGCAATTAAAGAGCAGAAGGTCTTTTTTCCCATAAAGTTCTTTCAGTCAGGAAATATGGGGGGGGCGGGTGGAGAGGGTTTCCCAGGGGAGATTTATACAGCATTCAAGGACTCTTTCGCATCTCCACCTGATGGAACTTTGCCTTTTGTCCATTTCCTGATTAAGCTCTGGAGAGTAAACTTTAATTCTAAAAAATATAGTAAGCTCTTGTTAAAGAAAAGTTTGTAAACAGTTCTGCTGGAAGTGAGCTTTAAGTAAAGAAATTGATATTTAGGTCAGCTTGGTTTTTTGAATAAGAGGCAATTATAGCATTACAACATTGTGAACTACATACGGCATTCTCACTTTATTGATGGACATTGTTTACTATTTTGGTTAGAACAAATGGGTGTGGGTTTCTTATAGCATAGTAAATAGTCAATAACCCTGAGAATTTTAGTACTGCGGCTTTAGTCTTTTTTGTTTTTTTCTGATGCATTTGAATCCAGGAGAGTTAACCAACCACACACAAAAAAGTGTAGTTTCTGTACCACCATCCCTGGTAAATAAATTCATAGAAAGTCTCAGAACCTTCAACTAATAATTGTATATGGTATCATGAACGGTACCATTTCTTCTCTCAGAGTAAGTCCCTGCTCCCCCTGCCTTCCTACCCTTCTCTTTCCTCTTACCTTGAAGGAGCAGCTTGAATAAATAGATTGCCCTTGCCCTCTGGGACTGTCAACAGGAGCAAATCTCAGAGCACTTTGTTTGCATCTGAGAAAATCTCCTGTAAATTTAGAAAAAGTCATACTGAAAATCTCGTAAGGTGAAGATATTTAGTTGGTGAAGATCTTTAGATAGACTGTCCTAGGCCATGCTACCCAGGTATCTGATATTCATTACTTTTTGCCTGTCTTAGTGTAATGAACTTTTTGTCCTTGACTTCAAGTTGTTAATTAATTTTTAACTGTGGACGTAATATATAGTCCTTCTGCTTACCATTCTGTCTTAGTCATTAAATCAGGTACTACTGGATGTGGCAAATTAAAACACTTGCTGTCTCATTCAAAAGCTAATTTAATTTGTAATTTTAGTAGCCAAAGTTATTGAAATATTTGTATATAGTTTTATTACAATAAAACATTCTTGTTATAAAAATTTTAAACATTACAGGAATATGTAGTACACTATGTAAAATTTTTCCCACAGCCCTAATCCATTGGGTTAACCCTTGTTAACAATTTGGTGTTTGCTTTCTATGTATTTAACAAAATAAGATTTTATTATAATATTGTTTTGCAGCTTGCCTTTTTGCATGTAAATACATATATTTAAAATTTTTTCAATGTCAATAAAGTATTTAACTTTATTCTTTTAAAATCATTGTATAATATTCCATTGTAGAGGCTTACCATTATTTGTTTATCCAATTCCCATTAAATGGACCTTTAAGTTTTTTCGATTTTTTACTGTTACAGAAAGTGCTGAAGTTGACATTCTTGTGTATTTATTTTTGTGCTCTTGTATGAATATCCAGCTTACTTTTTTCAGAACGGCCAGCCAACATTTTTTATTGAAAAAATTCATATTTTCTCCCACTGAATTAAAATGCTACATTTATATATACTATACTGAATTCTTATGTATACTTGGGTTTATATCTGGACTAATATGTTTCAGTGATATATCGCTCTAATATGACATTGTTTTAATTGTTCTAATTTATGATTTGCTTTCTCATCCAGTAAACTGGCCTCTTCTCATTGTTCTGTTTTTTAGAATATATATGAAATCACATATTTATTCTTTCAGATGAACTTCTTTACCTCAATTTACTTTAAAAACTCTGTTGTGATTCTCATCAGGATTACTTTTAATTCCTGTGTTAATTAGAACTGTGTCTCTCAGCTTTACAAACTTCTTGGTAAATATAAAATTCTCATTTTTCCTTCTGTGTTCTAATATGTGTGCCCATTTGTCAAATTACTGTGTTTAACTGTGTATCCCTACCAAGAATGTTTTGTTGAATTTTGCTTTCTGTTGCTAAAGCATTTTTTTTTGTTTTTTGTTTTTTTTAATATTTATTTATTTGGCTGCACCGGGTCTCAGTTGTGGCATGCGGGATCTTTGTTGCCACATGTGGGATATTTAGTTGTGGCATGGGAACTTTTAGTTGTGGCATGTGGGATCTAGTTCCCTGACCAGGGATCGACCCCAGTCCCCCTGCATTGGGAGTGCAGAGCCTTAGCCACTGGACCACCACGGAAGTCCCTAAAGCATTATTTTTGTTCACAATAAAGTACAATAAAATACCAAATATGCTTTTTTCTTTACAACATCTCCAAACAGGGTATGTCTCTTCATTTGTTTTTCTTAAGTCCCTCGGAAGAGTTTTATAACTTCCTTTACATGTTCTCTGAGTTTATTCCTAGGTATTGCTTATGTTTTGCAATTATAGATTGCAGGTCATTTCCCTCATATTTTCTAGCTGGTTGTTTTGGGCATGACAGGTTACTATATATTTTCATATACAGTTGACCGTTGAACAGCTCAATGGTTGGGGGGCCTACCTTCTGCACAGTTGAAAATTTGAATGTAATAGTCGGCCTTCCGTGTGAGGTTCCTCTGTATCCGCATTTCCTCCGCATGTGAGGATCCACAGTTGTGGATCGTGTAATACTGTAGCATTAACTATTGAAAAAATCCGAGTATAAGTGGACTCTGCAGTTCAAACCCTTGTTCAAGGGTCAACTGTAATAATTTTATGTGGTCACCTTAGTGAACCTTCCTTATTTGCTCATATTTTTTCAGTTGATTCTCATGGATTTTTCATGTGGGCAATGAGATTATCAGCAAATAGTGATTATTTTGCCTGTTTGTATGGATTTTTCATGTGGGCAATGAGATTATCAGCAAATAGTGATTATTTTGCCTGTTTGTTTCCTAAGCCATTTACCTTTAACTTGGTTTTCTTAATTGTAGGGTCTTTTGTTCCTGAAAAATGTTAATAGTGATGAATAGACATCCTTATCTTATTTCTGAACTTTCTAGGGATGTTTCTACTGTTTTATTATTAACTAGATGCTTATATCTGTTGTAGTTAGGCTGTGTATATGTGTATAAATTTTAGGAAGTATTCTTTTATTCCTATTCAATTAAAACTGTTAAAATAAAAGGAATTTTAGCTTTTATTGAGCTAATTATATGATTTTTTTCTCCTTTAACCTTTTAATTTGATGATAGTTATTTTTCCTAATATTCAAATTTCTTTCTTGGAATTGACCACCTTTGTCATGAATCCTTCTGCTTAATTCTGTTTTCCAATATTATACACAGGCTTTTTTTTTCATGTATAGTGATTTTTGAGTGTGTGAATGTGGTCACATCTTCGTGTCAGGCTTATATTGGCTTCATAGGAAGAAGCAGAAAACTTCTCATGTGCACAGGAATAGTTTAAATAACATTCTAATTATCTGATCCTTGAAGTTTTGAAGAAACCTGTCCGTGAAACTGTTTGGATCTGGCATGTTAGGAGGTCAGGGGTTAGGAATACATTTAGGCAGGTGGGGTAGGTTATTTTCTTAGTATCCCTTTCTCCTATCCAAATCTAAGATTAAATAAGTGTATTGGATAGGTTTTTAGGCTCCATGTCTTCAGTCCTGTCTATATGAACAGCCCTCATTAAACACCCTGGGTATTGAGTCTCTAAAAAGCTTCCTGGTTGGCATCGTGCTCTCACAGCTTCCTGGGGGAATTTAGCACGTTCGATGTAACTCCATTGAGAGAGGAGTCTTGAAAGCTTGTGTCTGGTTTCTCCCAGACTTTGCCCCATGTGCTTTTTCGAAACCTTTGCTGATCTTCCTTTGATGCTTTTGTGTAATAAATTACAGTCATGAGTCCAGACATTTGCTGAGTTATGAGAGTCCATTTCATATGACAGGACAAAACAGTGGTATTAAAAGGCAGTGGCAGAGTTTTAAGACATAACTTTAAAAATGTACTATAACTTTGTCATTACAGGTATGGAAATAATCTCATGGAAGTTAGAACATTTGTCAACGACCACGTATGTCATTAGTAGCAGAATAATAAGTATGAAAGCATAAGAAACATGTCAGTAAATAGTTTTTACTATTAAAGCTCCATGAGCTTTAATTTTTTTCTCTATTTATCAAATTAAACTTGGTTTAAAATGTTAAAGTTTTAAATGTTTAAAATGTTAAAGTTTTAAATGTTAAACTTTATTTAACATAAATGTAGTATTAAAGTTTATTATGTATCAGTTGAAGATTATTATTATTAAAGTTATTATTAATTTTATTGATGTGTAGTTTCTAAAACATGGTTTTTTTAAATGCAAGTGGATGGATGCAAACTGTCACTTCACAGATAAGCTAGGACATTGGGCGAAAATATTTCTGCATACAAGCTATAGCATGGGTAACTTTGTTAGCATCATTTGCATCTTTGCAGTAAGATTAAAAATGGAATCATATCCTAAATAAATATTCTTAGCAGATATTTTGTATATTTATGCACCTGAGAAGGGATGTGAACCTAGAACAGCAGAGTCTAAATCAGTGGCTATTTTGTAGGCTGCTCATAAGAATGGCTTCAGAATAGGGATTCCACATTCCAGACCAATTAAATCAGAATTTCTGGTGGGTGGGGCTCAAGCATCTTTTTTCCTCTTTTAAGCTCCCCATGTGATTCCAATGTGTGGCAAGCTCATTGAGAATCACTGGTCTAATTAAAATTATTTCTATATGCCAATACAGATTGTGTTTATTCCATACTAAGTGTCTGTTTTCTATACCCAGAAATGTTTGCTTTATGTCTCCAGTTGGAAAAGCATAATTAGAATATAAACTTAGCAAAATGAAATTGTATGTATTAAGAAATTCAGATCTGGAGAACTTAAGATAGATATTTATATATGTAGTATTAAAGTTTATTATGTATCAGTTGAAGAATTACAAATTTACCTTTGAGCTAGTTAGCCAAAAATCTATCACTGTCCATCAAGAGTTATTAGTTAATCATTTGAGTCTCACTCATGACCTAGATAAAATTTGAAGATAATATGATACCAGAGAACATATTCAGTGGGTGTATGCGTGGCGTCCTTTCAGTTAGGGAAAGCATCTATTTTGTTTAGAGTCATGCACTATCTTGAACTATTGGATAGTGATAATGAGAGTTCATGTTGAAGGAAAATGGGATTTTGAAATCAGGTACCAGTAGCTTTCAGAATTTCATGGCTGATATAGGAAATGACCATGCTCTTTTGAACATCATTTAGATAACCCAACCAGAAACCAAAACAAAAAGCAAAAGCAGTCTTATCCTTTGCCTAGAGTACAGTCAGTCCTTGATCATTTGTTAGAGCAGGGATGGCAAACTATAGCCTGAGGGTTAAATCTGGTCCTTTTCTGTAAATAGTTTTATTGGAACAAAGCCATGCTCATTAATTTACTTACTGTCTCTGGCTGCTTTTAGGCTCCCAATGACAGAGTTGAATGGTAGTGACAGAGGCTGTATAGCTTGCAAAACCTAAAATATTTACTATCTGACCCTTTGCAGCAAGTTTGCCGACTTCTGTGTTAGACTGTTGTGTCACATGTTAGATGATTGAATTTCACATGATCTGTTGACACTCCTAAATGGATCCTCTTAACCTGAATTTGGTCTTTCACACACAAGTGACTGGAGATGATTCAGTTTTTAGGGCTTTTGAATGCAGGTTGCAGTTGAAGGAGAGGGATTTGCGTTGAGAATGAGGGGAGTATGCTGATAGCCCTCTGATGTTCCTACTATAGGGAGCCAGGAGCTTATTTACTTACCTGGGGTGGGTGTCTCCTTGCCTAACTCATCCTCCACGTTCCTCTACATCACATTCCTTGCTGTTGCTTCCTCAGTTGGGGGTGGGCATGGAGTAACAAGTAACTGGGGAAACTGGATTGTGAGGATCTTCCACTGCAGTCTCGGGGATAACGACAGTTTCTCACATACCTTGTTGATAATGGACCTGGATGTGGAGGTTTAAAGTTTAGGAGTGGCTTAATCTTTAATCGTGGTACAAGTGGAGAGTTCAAGAAGGTGTGGAGGTCTTGGGAGATTGGGATTGACATATATACACTAATATGTATAAAATGGATAACTAATAAGAACCTGTTGTATAAGAAAATAAATAAAATTCTAAAATTCAAAAAAAAAAGAAAATGTGGAGGTCTAGTGGAGAGAGCATATCTGGCTCATTTCTTCTATTTTCTGGTGCAACAGAGGGGTAGCTGGCTCACCTCTGAGTTGTCAGCCACATCTTCACTTCAGGCACCTGCATGCTAGTGAGGGCTCTCATCCACTTGCTGGGTTACTTACACCTGGAAAAGTACTACCTGCAAATACAGTAGAGATTTAAGAATATAAAAATTTTTAGGTTTTGAAGAAAATAACTCCCCTTTCTAATATGTAAAGCTGTTAATCAAGTTTTAGCCCTTTGATTTTCAGTTACATTTGTAGAAAGGCATTGCATACAAAAGCAAGGAAGTGAGATTAAATATAATGATGTTCTGGTAAACACAGGCTACCTGATTATCAGGGGTGCAAGTTTGGACTGGAAGTTACAGTCTTCAGAAAAATATTGGAGTTATTCTTTTTTTGAGGGAGGTTAGGATGCTTACTATAAGCTTCTATTAATAAATGTCAAGTTATTTTTCTGTGACTTAAGAAGATTATAATTTTTTATAAAATATTTAAGAGGGTTTCAGACCAAAACCTCTGTAATCATTTGAAATCTTACGATTTGGTTTATTCTTTTTGTGATTTAGGCCTGAACAAGTTTTCCACTGGGTCTAGTTAGTTATACCCACCTTAGTAAATATATCTGTGCTAAAAGAGGAGCTCTTCTGGTTGTTGATTTTCCTTTTCCTGAGATACTGAGAAATAAGGGACTTGTAGTTTGAACACAGTTTTCTAGATTGTGATGGCTCCAAGTGCTGTTAGTGTTTGAAGATCCTGACTTTTAGTGAGATAAGGCAGTGAGAATAGTGGAGTTAATGGAAGTAGGCTGAATTGCTTCCCAGAATAGATGGGTTAATATAGATACCAATGATGATGAAATTGCTCTCTTTTGTGATTTTTTTTAGATATACATTTTTACTTATCTGTGTTTGTGGTATGTGATTTTCGAAGTGTACTCCTCTCTCCTCACTAACTGTCATCCCTTCTTTATATAATAGATCAACGATTATCATCTGTTCTACAAGATGAGTAACAGCCACCCTCTTCGCCCCTTTACTGCAGTGGGGGAAATTGATCATGTGCACATTTTGTCTGAACATATTGGTGCCTTGTTGATTGGGGAAGAATATGGCGACGTCACATTTGTTGTGGAAAAGAAACGTTTTCCTGCCCACAGGGTAATTTTAGCAGCAAGGTGCCAATATTTTCGGTAAGTGTATATTACTTTTTGAAGATTGAAGTCACTTGTAGAAAACACTGGTATTTTCCATTCTGTGAAAAATATGTAACAAAACAACAGTAAATTCTAGCAGTCATTCAATTCAACATCTATAAGAATTTAATCTTTGTCAACTTTTTGTTATGTTTTGAAAATCACCTTTTCCTTTCAGGAGTGGTCTTAGAATCATAGGGTTAGGAGGCTTCTTAGGCTAGACTGTACCCGATCAACCATTTTTCAGGGTCTCAACAATATTTCTCAGGCTGAGTCTTTGTTGCCTTTGCCCTCTCCTCACAGTTGATGGCTAATGGAACTTAAACTGATTTATTGGCAGATAGGCCTCTTGTTGTACGGGTAGACTGACCTCTGGACTCGCCAGTGAACACGTATACATCTTAGTTTCAGACTACCCAACAGATCTCTAAGACATGCAGTTTGACAACCCCAAAGCAAAGGAAACAAATATTTACTGAGACTCAGTTTCATAATTATATTAGAGCCAAAACTAAACAAAATATGTGTTTAATTAATGTAAAAATCATACTTGTACTTATACGTAGCTATTGTTAGTTACTTAGACCCCTAATTTCCAGGGTTATAAATGTTAAACTGAGGTCTTATTACTCTACATTTTACCTAATCTTAGTTAAAAGGGAATCATCACTGAATTATTGACTGATAATGTATCCTTGACAGATCCATAGAGTCCATATCCAAAAAATCATGGATTTGCCTGTGAAACTTGATATCGAGAAATTGAGATGCTGAAGGCATGGATAAAATTTCAGTTATCTTCTAGTGAAAACTGCATTCTGATTTTTACAATCAGAATTAACCGAGACAGCAAAACCAACCTAGAGTCACACATATTGTAAAATGTGTTTCTTGGAAATATTTATTGTTTAGCTATAACTCTTACAGTGCTTTATAAACATTTTTAGAATGTTTCCTCTTGCAAATATAAAATGCCACTGTAAATACAGCCAGGAGCTTAGAAAAGAGAGGAGTCTATTAAGAGTTCTAGCTAACATGCTCCTGTCCAGGCAAGGCGGCTGGCCTTGGTCTTGTCATTATTTGTTACCAGCCTCTGTCCTCTGTACACTTTTGTGCTTTTTTCCCTTTTCATTCTTCCATTCATTATATTAAAGTGTCTTGTAAAAGTCCACTCTTCATTAATTTAGAACTTTTCAGCCTTATGTTTAGTATTTGTTACTATTATATATCTTTCCTCTTTCAAAAATAATTTGAGACAACTGTAGGTGTGTATCTTTTAGGTGATCAGTATATTCTTAAAAGAAACTCAAGTACTTTTAGAAATTTGAAGATCATATTGAATGAATGGAATACGCTCCCTTCATTTATTGTTCTTGCTGTCTCTTTGTGGGTATCGAACCTTTATAATATCTGATGTCTCAACAGGCTAAACTCAGTCATTACCAATGCTATCTTAGACTGATTCTCATTGCTGACACTGTTCATGTTCATGTTAACTGTCAGCAGTCAGGAGAGACCTTATGAGTGTGGTCATAGAGCCTATCAGTTCCCAGATAAGGACAAGCTAACTGTACCGGAGGGAACCTTCCACGAGTTGGGGGTTCATATTTAGGCTTCCTAGGGGTCCTCATCAAAACCACTTTTATAGCATCGAGAATCCAGATAAGTACCATGGATCACACTGGAGTGGGAGTAGGTCTTGGCAAGATCTCCCCAGGAAGGTATCCTTTAATCTAGCAATTTTAAGGTTATGATTGGATGCTCTCTGGATTCATGGAAACCTTCACAGGTGTTTTTAGGCATACTATAACCCAGTGAGGAAGTATGCTCAGAATATTCATGAATCTTTTGCTGGGTAGTTGCAACTATTTCTGTGAGGCAAGCAAGAATGTCCTGTCTTGCTTTTCCGGGGGACGGTGGGAGGAGTTCTAGGCAAGCATGGAGGGAAACTTTGAAATGCTAGTCCTGCTCTGAGAATCTTAGGAGCACGGGAGTCTCTTTTTGTCCCCTTATTTTCTTGCTCTCACTTTTACACATTTTCTTTCTCACTCATTACTCTTCCTTTTCTGCACTCCTCCCTAGTCCTCCTCTGGCCACCCTTTCTTTCGTGATGGATTGGAAACTTTAATTGGCTCATATTATTTCTCCTAGAGTAATAGAGGTAGAAATGTAAATTTACTACCTGACTGGATTATCTAGTTTTCATTATTTAGATGAGCAGATAAGCAATAATGTGGGGATTTTTTTTAATCTGAAAAATACTGGAAGACAAAATAGAAAAGTCAAATTATCCATAATCCCATCATGAATTTCATTTTTAATTTAATAAACTGACAAATGAAGACCCTTCCCTTCCAGCCATCTAATCCTATTCCCTAGAGACAACCACTGTTAACAGTTTAATATGTATTTCCCCTCAATATAAATAGATATATCTATATATACCTGTGTGCATACAAATGTAAGTGTGTGTTATACACTCTTTTCCATGCAACACATAGGGATCTGCAAACTGACTTACCAACTATATCCTGGACATCTTTCCAAGACAGTATATTTTGATCTCCCTTGATCTTTCTAATGGCTGCACAGAATGTGTATATCATAGTTTTTTCAACCATGTGCCTCTTGATGGACATTTAAGATATTTTCCATTGTTTCAATATATCTTCTTATACATTTATCTTTATCTTGCTGTATTATCTTATACATTTATCTTTATCCTAAAAGTGAGATTACTGAGTTGAAGGGTATGCACATTTTAGATTTGAATAGATATTACTTAAATTCCTTTCCAAAAAGGGATACCCATTTATACTCTCAAAGCAGTGCATGAGAAAACCTGTTTTTCCATTGTTTTTGCAGTGCTGAATGTTAACTGGTTTTTAATTTCTGCTAGCCTGACAGGGAGAATGGCGCCTGCTTGTGTTTAATTGTTTTCATCTGATTATCTTTTCCTCTGGAGCTTTACTTTTTAAACTACTTTCTTGACCTTTAACAGGTTTATATTGATTTCACTGTTCCTCTCAAAAGAGCACTTTCATCTTTCTAATTAATGAATGTCTATTATGTATCTTGAGCTCTCAGGATTATTCGTTAGTCCAACTTATAGAATTAATTCAAAATAGTTTTTAAATTGTGTCTTTCTTTAGAGAACTATTTTAAGTTATTATTATGCATTTCTTCACCTGAATCTTTGTGTCATTAAACACATGTATGTTTTTTATAATGTTGATAACCTTTATTTCATAATTTTGTAGCACATCCTATTTGAAGTTTTTCTCATGTGTTTCTTCTCTGATGTGCAGAGCATTACTCTATGGTGGAATGCGAGAATCTCAGCCTGAAGCCGAAATCCCTCTCCAAGACACCACTGCAGAAGCATTCACAATGCTACTTAAATACATCTACACTGGGCGTGCAACGCTGACAGATGAGAAGGAGGAGGTGCTGCTGGACTTTTTGAGCCTGGCTCATAAATATGGATTTCCAGAGCTGGAGGATTCTACCTCTGAGTACCTCTGCACCATACTTAACATTCAGAATGTCTGTATGACTTTTGATGTTGCCAGTCTCTACTCCCTTCCCAAGTTAACGTCCATGTGCTGCATGTTTATGGACAGAAATGCTCAGGAGGTGCTCTCAAGCGAAGGCTTCCTCTCCCTTTCTAAGGTGTGTCATTGTTTACAAGTAATTTACAGGCATGCACTGTTTTATTTATATCTGTAAGTTAGAAATATGGCAGTGAACTAAGAATAAAAAAATAAAAACCATTAGTGTGGAAGAGGTTGTCTAGCCACCTGCCTCTGGCTACTGAGACTCTAGATCATGTAAGAGAGAGGCAGATTGCTGCTGTTTTCTTTTAAGGTTCTTCAGATAAGGTCTATGTGCAAAAGAGACTGTGCTGCTGGTGGTTGTTTTCAATGTGATGGCATCAAATAGGCTCCTTTGTGGTGTTGCATACTGTTTTTTGGTTTTGTATTTCTCTGACAGAGTGTTACTAATAATTCCTTATTGACGGGGGAAGATGCATAAAGAAGATCTGATGTTTCATTGGATGTCTTTAAGTCATTGTCGTTTTTTATTTTCTGGCCCAGAATTCACTATTGTACAATGTTTTATACCATATAATAGCTAGAATAAAACTGTTTTTCCCAAATCTTCCTCTCAACCCTGGTGATTGTCTTTCCTTTCCCTTTCTGTGTTCCTCCTAGGACCTGACTTCTTCAAATGAGAAAACCTCTTTAAAAAGCTACAAGTCTTGATTTGAGTGTAACTTTGATTTTTATTGTCCTAGTTAATTTTCAAAGGCAAGGATCTTGTAGGGTCGCACAGTGTTGCTGGCAGTCAGTTTAGAAATCTGAGAACCAAAAGTGTGGTGGTGCAGTAATACTGTGGAACAAAAGGTTTGAATTTTAAATGCTAGATGCATCTTACCGGCTCATAAATGCAAACTCTGCTGAAGAACCTGTATGGGATGACAGCGTCTCACACTGCTGTTTTTCTTGTTATTTTACTAAAGATGGGTGCAAATGTGCTGGAAAGACTAGGTACAAGATGCCTACGGCTATTCACACGGCCATCATGGGCAAGAGAGTACATGGCACAAAGAATAAGGAAAGAAGATGGTCAAGAAGAGTTAACTGTTTAAATATAAGTGGTATTTGCAGTTCAGTAAAGTTTTACTGATTGATCATGCACATGGTTGAGCTCCATAATAACTGGAATTTTTCCTTTTTATCCTTTTCAGACAGCACTTTTAAACATCGTATTAAGAGATTCATTTGCAGCTCCCGAAAAAGATATCTTCCTAGCCTTGTTAAACTGGTGTAAGCATAATTCAAAGGAGAATCATGCTGAAATCATGCAGGCTGTCCGTTTGCCTCTGATGAGCCTCACTGAACTTCTGAATGTCGTGAGGCCTTCGGGACTATTGTCTCCTGATGCCATTCTGGATGCTATCAAAGTTCGATCAGAGAGCCGGGACATGGACCTCAATTATAGAGGCATGCTCAGTAAGTACCTATTTATGCTAATCTCACCAAGAAGTTTTGTTTGCATCCTGTGACAGGCCCAGCTACAAAACTCTAGCTACAAAACTGTAGTTCAGGTAAACATGGTATGTATCAACCTGAGAACATAGAGCTCTGCTTCCTGTGGAATGCCTTTCCGACTCCTTCTCCTGCTAATTCCTCCTGAGATTGCTTAGCCTCTGTAGACCACAAAATAGGTATTTCTTGCCATTTCTGGACAAATTTCTCCAGCCGCTCCCTAGAATGTCAAAAGTTAGATAATTGCTCATGTTAAGACCTTTCCTCCTTTCCTCCATCAAATCAGTACTGAGTACATGCTATATGCTTATTATTATTTTAGGTGCCATGAACACAGAGATTCTAAATAAAAATAATAATGGGTAACACTTGCATAGCATTTCCAATACTTATATGGTATTTTTCTTATTAATGAAACTAATAGCAATGAACGCTTATGAAGTGCTTATATATATCAGTAACAGCCCTACATGATGATTTAATTCTCACAATAACCCTTTGAGATAAAAACCTATTATTTTTTTCCTATTTATTTATTTATTTTAAGTGAAGATAATACAATTCTTTTTATTTAATTTTTTAATTTAATTTTTATTTTTTTTATACAGCAGGTTCTTATTAGTTATCCATTTTATACATATTAGTGTATATATGTCAATCCCAATCTCCCAATTCATCACACACACACACACACACCCCCCGCCACTTTCCCCACTTGGTGTCCATATGTTTGTTCTCTGTATCTGTGTCTCTATTTCTACCCTGCAAACCGGTTCATCTGTACCAGTTTTCTAGGTTCCACATACATGCGTTAATATACAATTTTTGTTTTTCTCTTTCTGACTTACTTCACTCTGTATGAGAGTCTCTAGATCCATACACGTCTCTACAAATGACCCAATTTTGTTCCGTTTTATGGCTGAGTAATACTCCATTGTATACATGTACCACATCTTCTTTATCTGTTAGTCTGTCGATGGTCTTTTAGGTTGCTTCCATGACCTGGCTATTGTAAATAGTGCTGCAATGAACATGGGGGTGGATGTGTCTTTTTGAATTATGGTTTTCTCTGGGTATATGCCCAGTAGTGGGATTGCTGGGTCATATGGTAATTCAATTTTTAGTTTTTTTAAGGAACCTCCATACTGTTCTCCACAGTGGCTGTATCAATTTACATTCCCACCAACAGTGCAAGAGGGTTCCCTTTTCTCCACACCCTCTCCAGCATTTGTTGTTTGTAGATTTTCTGATGATGCCCATTCTAACTGGTGTGAGGTGATACCTCATTGTAGTTTTGATTTGTATTTCTATAATAATTAGTGATGTTGAGCAGCTTTTCATGTGCTTCTTGGCTATCTGTATGTCTTCTTTGGAGAAATGTCTATTTACGTCTTCTGCCCGTTTTTGGATTGGGTTGTTTTTTTAATACTGAGCTGCATATATATTTTTGAGATTAATCCTTTGTCCATTGATTCGTTTGCAAATATTTTCTCCCATTTTGAGGGTTGTCTTTTCATCTTGTAGTTTCCTTTGCTTTGCAAAAGCTTTTAATTTTCATTAGGTCGCATTTGTTTTTCTTTTTATTTCTGTTACTCTAGAAGGTGGATCAAAAAAGATCTTGCTGTGATTTATGTCAGAGTGTTCTTCCTATGTTTTTCTCTAAGAGTTTTATAGTGTCCAGTCTTACATTTAGGTCTCTAATCCATTTTGAGTTTATTTTTGTGTATGGTGTTAGGGAGCGCTCTAATTTCATTCCTTTACATATAGCTGTCCAGTTTTCCCAGCACCAGTTTTTTTTTTTTTTTTTTTTTTTTTTTTTTTTTTTTGCGGTATACGGGCCTCTCACTGTTGTGGCCTCTCCCATTGCGGAGCACAGGCTCCAGACGCGCAGGCTCAGCGGCCATGGCTCACGGGCCCAGCCGCTCCGCGGCATGTGGGATCCTTCCCGACCGGGATACGAACCCCTGTCCTCTGCATCGGCAGGCGGACTCTCAACCACTGCGCCACCAGGGAAGCCCCCAGCACCAGTTGTTGAAGAGATTGTCCTTTCTCCATTGTATATCCTTGCCTCCTTTGTCATAGATTAGTTGACCATAGGTGCGTGGGTTTATCTCTTGAGCTTTCTATCTTGTTCCATTGATCTATGTTTCTGTTTTTGTGCCAGTACCATATTGTCTTGATTACTGTAGCTTTGTAGTATAGTCTGAAGTGAGGGAGTCTGATTCCCCCAGCTCCATTTTTTTCCCTCAAGACTGCTTTGGCTATTCGGGGTCTTTTGTGTCTCCATACAAATTTTAAGATTTTTTGTTATAGTTCTGGAAAAAAATGCCATTGGTAATTTGATAGGGATTGCACTGAATCTGTAGATTGCTTTGGGTAGTGTAGTCATTTTCACAATATTGATTCTTCCAATCCAAGAACATGGTATATCTCTCCATCTGTTGGTATCATCTTTAATTTCTTTCATCAGTGTCTTACAGCTTTCTGCATACAGGTTTTTTGTCTCCTTAGGTAGGTTTATTCCTAGGTATTTTATTCTTTTTGTTGCAGTGGTAAATGGGACTGTTTCCTTAATTTCTCTTTCAGATTTTTCATCATTAATGTATAGGAATGCAAGAGATTTCTGTGCATTAACTTTGTATCCTGCAACTTTACCAAATTCATTGATTAGCTCTAGTAGTTTTCTGGTGGCATCTTTAGGATTCTCTATGTATAGTATCATGTCAGCTGCAAACACTGACAGATTTACTTCTTCTTTTCTAATTTGTATTCCTTTTATTTCCTTTTCTTCTCTGATTGCTGTGCCTAGGCCTTCCAAAACTGTGTTGAATAATAGTGGCGAGAGTGGACATCCTTGTCTTGTTCCTGATCTTAGTGGAATTGCTTTCAGGTTTTCACCATTGAGAATGATGTTTGCTGTGGGTTTGTTGTATATGGCCTTTATTATGTTGAGGTAGGGTTCCCTCTATTCCCACTTTCTGGAGAGTTTTTATCATAAGTGGGTGTTGAATTTTGTCAAAAGCTTTTTATTCATCTATTGTCCTATGGTTTTTCTCCTTCAGTTTGTTAATATGGTGTATCACATTGATGGATTTGTGTATATTGAAGAATCCTTGCATGCCTCGTATAAATCCCACATGGTCATGGTGTATGATCCTTTTAATGTGTTGTTGGATTCTGTTTGCTGGTATTTTGTTGAGGATTTTTGCATCTATATTCACCAGTAATAATGGTCTGTGATTTTCTTTTTTTGTAGTATCTTTGTCTGGTTTTGGTATGAGGGCGACGGTGGCCTCGTAGAAGGAGTTTGGGAGTGTTCCTTCCTCTGCAATTTTTGGAAGAGTTTGAGAAGGTTGGGTGTTAGCTCTTCTCTAAATGTTTGATAGAATTCACCTGTGAAGCCATCTGGTCCTGGACTTCTGTTTGTTGGAAGATTTTAAATCACAGTTTCAATTTCATTGCTTGTGATTGGTCTGTTCATATATTCTATTTCTTCCTGTTCAGTCTTGGAAGGTTGTGCATTTCTAAGAATTTGTCCATTTCTTCCAGGTTGTCCATTTTATTGGCATAGAGTTGCTTGTAGTAATCTCTCATGATCCTTTGTATTTCTGCAGTGTCAGTTGTTACTTCTCCTTTTTCATTTCTAATTCTATTGATTTGAGTCGTCTCCCTGTTTTTCTTGATGAGTCTCGCTAATGGTTTTTCAATTTTGTTTATCTTCTTAAAGAACCAGCTTTTACTTTTACTGATCTTCGCTATTGTTTTCTTTGTTTCTGTTTCATTTATTTCTGCTCTGATCTTTATGATTTCTTTCCTTCTGCTAACTTTGGGGTTTTTTTTTTTTGTTCTTTTTTCTCTAATTGCTTTAGGTGTAAGGTTAGGTTGTTTATTTGAGATATTTCTTGTTTCTTAAGGTAAGATTGTATTGCTTATTATAAACTTCCCTCTTAGAACTGCTTTTACTGCACCCATAGGCTTTGGGTCATCGTGTTTTCATTGTCATTTGTTTCTAGGTATTTTTTGATTTCCTCTTTGATTTCTTCAGTGATCTCTTGGTTATTAAGTAGTGTATTGTTTAGCCTCCATGTGCTTGTATTTTTTACAGATTTTTTCCTGTAATTGATATCTAGTCTCATAGCATTGTGGTTGGAAAAGATACTTGATACGATTTCAATTTTCTTAAATTTACCAGGGCTTGATTTGTGACCCAAGATATGATCTATCCTGGAGAATGTTCCATGAGCACTTGAGAAGAATGTGTATTCTGTTGTTTTTGTATGGAATGTCCTATAAATATCAATTAAGTCCATCTTGTTTAATGTATCATTTTAAGCTTGTGTTTCCTTATTTATTTTCATTTTGCATGATCTGTCCATTGGTGAGAGTGGGGTGTTGAAGTCCCCTACTATGATTGTGTTACTGTCGATTTCCCCTTTTATGGTTGTTAGTATTTGCCGTATGTATTGAGGTGCTCCTATGTTGGGTGCATAAATATTTACAATTGTTCTATCTTCTTCTTGGATCGATCCCTTGATCATTATGTAGTGTCCTTCTTTGTCTCTTGTAATAGTCTTTAAAGTCTATTTTGTCTGTTATGAGAATTGCTACTCCATCTTTCTTTTGATTTCCATTTGCATGGAATATCTTTTTCCATCTCCTCACTTTCAGTCAGTGTGTGTCCCTAGGTCTGAAGTGGGTCTCTTTAGACAGCATATATATGGGTCTTGTTTTTGTATCCATTCAGCCAGTCTGTGTCTTTTGATTAGAGCATTTAATCCATTTGCATTTAAGGTAATTATCGATATGTATGTTCCTATTCCCATTTTCTTAATTGTTTTGGGTTGTTATTGTAGGTCTTTTCCTTCTCTTGTGTTTCCTGCCTAGAGAAGTTCCTTTAGCATTTGTTGTAAAGCTGGTTTTGTGGTGCTGAATTCTCTCAGCTTTTGCTTGTCTGTAAAGGTTTTAATTTCTCCATCAAATCTGAATGACATCCTTGCTGGGTAGAGTAATCTTGGTTGTAGGTTTTTCTCCTTCATCACTTTAAATTATGTCCTGCCACTCCTTCTGGCTTGCAGAGTTTCTGTTGAAAGATCAGCTGTTAACCTTATGGGGGTTCCCTTGTGTGTTATTTGTTGTTTTTCCACTGCTGCTTTTAATATTGTTTCTTTGTATTTAATTTTTGATAGTTTGCTTATTATGTGTCTTGGCATGTTTCTCCTTGGATTTATCCTGTATGGCACTCTCTGTGCTTCCTGGACTTGATTAATTATTTCCTTTCCCATATTAGGGAAGTTTTCAACTATAATCTCTTCAAATATTTTCTCAGTCCCTTTCTTTTTCTCTTCTTCTCCTGAGACCCCTGTAATTCACATGTTGGTGCATTTAATGTTGTCCCAGAGGTCTCTGAGACTGTCCTCAGTTCTTTTTTTTTTTTTTTTTTTTTTTTGCGCTACGCGGGCCTCTCACTGTTGTGGCCTCTCCCGTTGCGGAGCACAGGCTCCGGATGCGCAGGCTCAGTGGCCATGGCTCACAGGCCCAGCCGCTCCGCGGCATGTGGGATCCTCCCGGACCGGGGCACGAACCCGCGTCCCCTGCATTGGCAGGCAGACTCTCAACCACTGCGCCACCAGGGAAGCCCTGTCCTCAGTTCTTTTCATTCTGTTTTCTTTATTCTGCTCTGCAGTAGTTATTTACACCATTTTATCTTCCATGTCCCTTATCCGTTCTTCTGCCTCAGTTATCCTGCTATTGATTCCTTCTAGAGAATTTTTAATTTCATTTATTGTGTTGTTCATCATTGTTTCTTTGCTCTTTAGTTCTTCTAGGTCCTTGTTAAACGTTCCTTGTATTTCCTCTATTCTATTTCCAAGATTTTGTATCATCTTTACTCTCATTATTCTGAATTCTTTTTCAGGTAGACTGCCTATTTCCTCTTCATTTGTTTGGTCTGGTGGGTTTTTACCTTGCTCCTTCATCTGCTCTGTGTTTTTCTGTCTTCTCATTTTGCTTACTTACTGTGTTTAGGGTCTTCATTTCTCAGGCTGCAGGTTCGTAGTTCTCGTTGTTTTTGGTGTCTGTCCCCACTGGCTTAGGTTGGTTCAGTGGGTTGTGTAGGCTTCCTGGCGGAGGGGACTGGTGCCTGTGTTCTGGTGGATGAGGCTGGATCTTGTCTTTCCAGTGGGCAGGTCCACGTCTGGTGGTGTTTTTTGGGGTGTCTGTGGCCTTATTATGATTTTAGGCAGCCTCTCTGCTAATGGAATAGGTTGTGTTCCTGTTTTGCTAGTTGTCTGGCATAGGGTGTCCAGCACTATAGCTTGATGGTAGTTGAGTGAAGGTGGGTCTTGGCGTTGAGATGGAGATCTCTGGGAGATTTTCGCTGTTTGATATTACATGGAGCTGGGAGGTCTCTTGTGGACCAGTGTCCTGAAATTGGCTCTCCCACCTCAGAGGCACAGCCCTCACTCCTGGCTGGAGCACCAAGAACCTTTCATCCACACGGCTCAGAAGAAAAGGGAGAAATAATAGAAAGAAAGAAGGAAGGTAAAATAAAATAAAGTAAAATAAAATAAAGTTATTAAAATAAAAACTATTATATTAAGGAAAAAATTTTTAAAAGTAAGAAAAAAACTAAGAAAATCCGGACCTACAGAACCCTAGGACAAATGGTAAAAGCAAAGCTATACAGACAAAATCACACACAGAAGCATACATATACACACTCACAAAAAGAGAAAAAGGGAAAATACATATATATCTTTGCTCCCAAAGTCCACCTCCTCAATTTGGGATGATTCGTTGTTTATTCAGGTAATTGCACAGATGCAGGGTTCATCAAGTTGACTGTGGAGATTTAATCTGCTGCCTCTGAGGCTGCTGGGAGAAATTTCCCTTTCTCTTCTTTGTTCGCACAGATCCCGAGGTTCAGTTTTGGATTTGGACCCGCCTCTGTGTGTAGGTCTCCTGAGGGCGTCTGTTCTTCACTCAGACAGGACGGGGTTAAGGGAGCAGCTGATTCGGGGGCTCTGGCTCACTCAGGCCGCGGGGAGTGGGGGATACAGATGCGGGAGAGCCTGCGGCGGCAGAGGCCAGCGTGATGTTGCAACAGCCTGAGGTGCACCGTATGTTCTCCTGGGGAAGTTGTCCTTGGATCACGGGACCCTGGCAGTGGCAGGCTGCACAGGCTCCTGGGAGGGGAGGTGTGGAGAGTGACCTGTGCTTGCACACAGGCTTCTTGGTGGTGGCAGCAGCTGCCTTAGCGTCCCATGCCCGTCTCTGGGGTCCGTGCTGATAGCCACGGCTCGTGCCCTTCTCTGGAGCTCCTTTAAGTGGCGCTCTTAATCCCTTCTCGTGCATCAGGAAACAAAGAGGGAAGAAAAAGTCTCTTGCCTCTTTGGCAGCTCCAGACTTTTTCCTGGACTCCCTCCCGGCTAGCTGTGGTGCACTTGTTCACGCAGCCAGCCCCAGTCCTCTCCCTGGTATCTGACCGAAGCCTGAGCCTCAGCTTCCAGCCCCCGCCCGCCCCGGCGGGTGAGCACACAGGCCTCTCGGGCTGGTGAGTGCGGGTCGGCATCGATCCTCTGTGCGGGAATCTCTCCGCTTTGCCCTCCGCACCCCTGTTGCTGCGCTCTCCTCCGTGGCTCCGAAGCTCCCCCTCTCCGCCACCCGCAGTCTCCGCCAGTGAAGGGGCTTCCTAGTGTGTGGAAACGTTTCCTCCTTCACAGCTCCCTCCCACTGGTGCAGGTCCCGTCCCTATTCTTTTGTCTCTGTTTTTTTCTTTTTTCTTTTGCCCTACCCAGGTACGTGGGGAGTTTCTTGACTTTTGGGAGGTCTGAGGTCTTCTGCCAGCATTCAGTAGGTGTTCTATAGGAGCTGTTCCACATGTAGATGTATTTCTTATGTATTTGTGGAGAGGAAGGTGATCTCCGCGTCTTACTCTTCCGCCATCTTGAAGCTCCTCCCCTAATTCTTTTAGGTCTTTGATAAACATTTCTTGCAACTTCTCGATCTTTGCCTCCATTCTTTTTCCAAGGTCCTGGATCATCTTCGCTATTATTATTCTGAATTCTTTTTCTGGAAGGTTGCTTATCTCCACTTCATTTAGTTGTTTTCCTGGGGTTTTATCTTGTTTCTTCATCTGGTACATAGTCCTCTTCCTTTTCATCTTGTCTTCCATTCTGTGAATGTGGTTTTTGTTCCACAGGCTGCAGGATTGTAGTTGTTCTTGTTTCTGCTGTCTGCCCTCTGGTGGATGAGGCTATCTAAGAGACTTGTGCAAGTTTCCTGATGGGAGGGACTGGTGGTGGGTAGAGATGGGTATTGCTCTGGTGGTCAGACCTCAGTAAACTTTAATCTGCTTGCCTGCTGTTGGGTGAGGCTGGGTTCCCTCCCTGTTGGTTGTTTGGCCTGAGGTGACCCAACACTGGAGCCTACCCAGGCACTTTGGTGGGGCTAATGGCAGACTCCCGGAGGGCTCATGCCAAGGAGTGCTTCCCACAACTTCTTCTGCCAGTGTCCTTGTCCCCACGGTGAGCCACAGCCACCCCCTGCCTCTGCAGGAGACCCTCCAACCCTAGCAGGTAGGTCTGGTTCAGTTTCCTATGGGGTCACTGCTCCTTCCCCTTGGTCCCGATGCACACACTATTTGGTGTGTGCCCTCCAAGAGTGGAGTCTCTGTTTCCCCCAGTCCTGTCGAAGTCCTGCAATCAAATCCCCCTAGCCTTCAAAGTCTGATTCTCTAGGAATTCCTCCTCCCTCTGTTGCCAGACCCCCAGGTTGGGATGCCTGTCGTGGGGCTCAGAACCTTCACTGCAGTGGGTGGACTTCTGTGGTATAAGTGTTCTCCAGTTTGTGAGACACCCACCCAGCAGTTATGGAATTTGATTTTATTGTGATTGCGCCCCTCCTACCGTCTCACTGTGGCGTCTCCTTTGTCTTTGGATGCGGGGTGTCTTTTTTGGTGAGTTCCAGTGGCTTCCTGTCGATGATTATTCAGCAGTTAGTTGTGATTCCGGTGCTCTCACAAGAGGGAGTGAGACACGTCCTTTTACTCCGCCATCTTGAACCAATCTCTGAACTTGTTTTAGACTTACTGAGTTTGAGAGTTTCTGGGGTATCTAAATTCTAAGTTCTGTCTCATGTTAGTCATTTCCCTGAGTGATCTTTTCCTTGTCCACGACTTCAGACACTCTTTTGAAATACTGATTGATCTTAAATAGGTGTCCTTAGCCTGGACTTCTCTCCTGACTCATCAGATTTAGATTTCTTTTCATTGGGCATAGAAGAAAAAGCATAGGTTTTGGAGAGAGACAAATTTGACTTCAAGTCCTGAATTAGTCACTTACTAGTTGCATGACCTGGTGTTAAATCACATAAGGAATTTTACCTTTAGTTTTATACCTTTGCATATTGTTATGAGAATTACTCGAAGTAATGTGTGCAGATAATGTGTGTAAGCTCAATACTGTAGGAAGCCATTGTTATATTATTATTTTGTGTTCTTCCTCATCTCTGTATGTCTGTGTAGGAGTTATCACATTGATCACATTTTTTTAAACCTTTTTATTTACTTGTTTTAGATCCTTGAAGGCACACTGATCTTTGTATCCTCAACATTCAACACACTGGGTGGTCTGTAGATGACACTTGATGAATTAATACAATGAGAATTGTCTAAAAGCAGTGGAAGCATATTACTGGTGTTCAGGAAGCAGTCAAAGCTGGTGGTAAAAGAACTGAAACCTGGGCTAGAGTATAGAGAAAGAAGTGAAAATCAAAGTCTGAGACTTGGAGGAGACTTATGGCCAGGGGCTGAAGGTAGAGAAGGAAGAATTAGAGGTAGGAAGAAAACTGGGATAGCGTTACGGAGGCCAACAGAGGAGAGAGCGTTGCTATGGAGTGGGTGGTCCGTGGTATCTGGTGATGCTGGGAGGACAAGAAGAATGAGAATGGAGAGAAAAATTTTGGATATAAATTGTGGTGAGTTGGTTAGTAGTCTGGACAGAAGCTTGACTAAACAGGGAATTAGGCCATGGGTTTGAGAAATATAGTAAATACAATGTGTTGACTATCTGATGTGTGAATTGGAGTAAAGGTAGTAGAGAAATAGTATGGTAGCTAGAGGGAACGGGTCAGGAGAGGTTGGAGAAGAGATTAGAGATGCTAGAGCGTGATGCTGGTTGAGGGTCAGCCTTTGATAAAGGGTAGGAGGGTAGAGAGGGGAGAAGTAACAAGATGAGTAATATAGTTTTAGCCTTTGTAAATCTTAATTGTTGGATCCTTTCTTATATAAGCTCCTTTTTTCCCCTTCTTGCCCTAGTTTTGATTCGAGGTGTTGATAGGGCCTCAGAACTGGTTTAGTTATAAGGATAAGTTTGGGACATAGCTGCAGAACTGAGGAGATGCTTTGGACATTTCATGTAGTTACTGGTAGCTTGGAATTGATCAGCTGGTCAGTATAGGTGTCAGGCCTGGGTTACTATAGACCCATGAAATTACCGTGAAAGGGAGTAATCAACCAGTTGAGGAGCCCTCAGTTCTGGAATGATATGCTGCTCATAAATGTTAAATTCTTCATTTTGGAATAATTTAGTGGAAGCTCAAGGAGGAGATTATACAAATGCTTGGGAATCTTTTATGTAACTTATAAACTCGAGAAATGATTAAGTAGCAGACTGTTTTTCTACCTTTTTAATTATATGAATAGTAAAACTAATAATAGAAATAACTAAGGAAGCATATCACTTTCAGACCCTAAAAAATATTTATTCAGACATTCATGCCACTTTAAAAAAATCAGATTTCTTCACAGTTAGGGAAAAAGGGGTCTAAAATTTCAGAACTGTTCCTTAGCTGATGGTCTGGAACGATAGTTCTGCTTACTTTGAAATTATTGATGAGATTTATCTGTTTCTTTGTTCTTCCCTGGGTATAGGTTCTGAGTCTTTGGGGACTTTTCATGAAACATTGAGAGGTTCTATCTTGGGACTAGGGAATTAGTATCTAGGGGCATAAATACTAAATCTTTTTTTTTTTTAGTTCATTAATATTGGTTACTAGAAGGTTTAATTCTTACAGTTGCATATCCTGAGGCTTTTTACCAAATTATAGTGATTTCCACCCCCCCTTAAAAAAAAAAAAAAAAGAGGATCCAAAGGATGTTTTTAACTTACCAGTGGTGTTTAGTCTTTTTGAGAGTGTGGTTTATATATGTACAAAACTACGTCTAATGATGAGCATTTGTCTATATGCCTGGGGAAAGGAAATCAACTTTTTAATTAATTTCTTTCCTTAGAATATTTGAACTACTTGTACTCAGCCCATTCCTTAATGTTTAGTTTTGTTTTAGCTGTGGAGATATTTCTGCCTTGAAAGTTAGTGCTTTTTCTATTCCGGCTGAGTTATATTTTGTTTTGTATATTAGGTTTTAGACTTTGCGAAAGAGAACTGTAATTTCTTGTTTCTCCATGTTTATAACAGGTAGTACATCACAACTTCCATCCTCAAGATTTTTTATTAGCTAAAAGTCAATCTGTTGCGAGGCCTGCTAAGTTATATTATTGGTTTATATGTGAGTGTGTGTGTGTGTGTGTGTGTGTGTGTGTGTGTTTAAATCTGTGCTGTAGGTACATGGTACCATGAACCTATTCCCATAGTTTCCAGTAACTAGACTGAGGGGGCTTGCCACTGTGATAGTATCATTTTTGCTTTTCTTGCCTACACTCCTACTTAAACCAAGCTTCTTGAGGACTGTAATTATGTCTTTTCCCCTGTGTTTTCCTAGCACTTAGCACAGTGCCTAAATCTAGATTTTTCAAAATAAATGAATGAATGACTGAATCTATTCCTTGCTTCTAAACTAGAATTTAAAATTTGGGGACTTCCCTGGTGGTGCAGTGGTTAGAATCTGCCTGCCAGTGCAGGGGACACGGATTTGAGCCCTGGTCCAGGAGGATCCCACATTCTATGGAGCAAATAAGCCTGTGTGCCACAACTACTGAGCCTGCGCTCTAGAGCCTGAGAGCCACAACTACTGAGCCCACGTGCCACAACTACTGAAACCCATGCGCCTAGAGCCTGTGCTCCGCAACAAGAGAAGCCATCGCAATGAGAAGCCTGCACACCACAGCGAAGAGTAGCCCCTGCTCGCCACAACTAGAGAAAGCCTGTGTGCAGCAGTGGAGACCCAATGCAGCCATAAACAAACAAACAAATAAATAAATAATAAATAAATAAAATTTGTCTCATCTATCACATAAAGACAGTAATAGCAATGAACTGTTAATACTTTGAAAACTCTGACTCTATTAGTATTCTGTCTTCCCAGTTGTAGTTTTTAGTATCTTTTAGTATCTTCATCTGTAAACTAGGGGGTTCACAAGTCATCTCTGCTGAGGATTCACAAATCACAAATTTGAAGCTTTTCTTTGCTTGCTTATAAAGTGCTTCATGTCTAGATTGGAGGCACCAGGAGGGCAGGGCCTATCTCTGTCTGGTTCACTGAGAGATATCCAGTGCCTCACAGGGTACCTGGTACAGAATGGGTCTTCAGTAAATGTTTTTTGACTAATTGAATTCCTATAGAGTACTTTGTAGACTTTTTTTTTTAATTATTTTATTTGGTCACGCTGGGTATTAGTTGCGGCTCACCGGCTCCCTAATTGCAGTAGGTGGGCCCCTTAGTTGTGGCATACACGTGGGATCTAGTTACCTGACCAGGGATCAGACCTGGGCCCCCTGCGTTGGGAGCGCAGTCTTAAATACTGCACCACCAGGGAAGTCCCATAGTACTTTAGAATATATTATTTATAGTGTAATTTTTACAGTAGCCCCGTGGGTGGGTTGGGTAAAATATTATTATTTTTAGATGAGAAAACAGATTCATAGAAACTAAGAGGCCTCATCAGGGATAATAAGTGGTAGAGCCTGAGTCTCAAACTTAGGTTTTCTCATTTTATGTCCAACTTTCTAAAAAAAAGCTATAATAGACTGTTTCTTTCCTTTGGGTCCTAAGTAACCTTAGAGGAAAGGGACTAGTAAGAGGGGAAAAGTATGGTCTTCCCATCAGAAACCCTTTATGAAGGTAGTAGCAGGGCAGGGCCCCTGGAAACAGATTGCCTGTGTTCTGATAGCACCTCAGCTCCTTGCTGGCTGTATGGCCTTGGGCAGCAAAGTCCATTTAACCTTTCTCTGCCCCTACTTCCCCATCTGTGAAATGGATATAATAGTAGTCCTACACTCAAAGGATTATTATGAGGAGTAAGTCAAAGGAATTAATAAAGTTTCTTAAATAAATGAAAAATAAATATGAAGAATATGTGTGATTTTCATGAGCTAATAGAACGTAGAACGTTATAAACTGAGCACTTAGGCCTCTGGTGGTAAGAAGTTGATCATGACTAGGTTTTGTTTTCATTTGGTTTGGTTATCTCAGTTGCCATAGTCTTTTGAAGGTTAAACTCACCCCAACCCCCACTTTTCAGCTTCATTTTTAAGTCATCTTTCTCTGTCTTCATTTGAAAAAAAGTTTTTAAACCCACATTTGCCAAGAAATCTGCAATGATGAATTACTTACTCCTTTTCCCTAAGAGCCTAATTATAGCTCATACTTTCCCCTATTCAAATCACACAGCCAAGATGTACATATTCTGTGAGAATTCAGCATTTATTTACAGTCTGTAAACTTGCTTAGTTTTATGTGTGCTTTTTTAACATATTTTGTAATAATACTGGCAATCTTTTTTTTAGAGCTTACTCTGTGCTTTGCAAAGATCATCTAATTTAATCCTTAAACAAAAACACCTGGGAGATGTTGCCCTATTGAGAAATTGAAGTTCAGAGAAAGTGACTTCCCCAAATTGATACATCTGGTTAAAGGTGGCACCATTATTTAAACTCTGAATCTCAGGCTCTTAACATCTACTTTATGCCGCCTGTTGTCTCTCCATGGAGAGTGTCAGTTTTAGAATGTTAGTACCTGGAAGACAGGTTCTAGATCTGTGAAGCAAAATTTGCATAGAGGACTTCAGAGTCCCAGGAACAATTGACTCTTAGTACATCTAGTGTTGGAGAGGGGAGGGGGTTAATTATAATCATAGTATTAATTTTTTTTTTTTTGAGATACGTGGGCTTGTTACTGTTGTGGCCTCTCCCATTGTGGAGCACAGGCTCTGGACGCGCAGGCTCAGCAGCCATGGCTCACGAGCCTAGCCGCTCCGCGGCATGTGGGATCCTCCCGGACCGGGGCACGAACCTGTGTTCCCTGCATCGGCAGGCGGACCCTCAACCACTGTGCCACCAGGGAAGCCCCATAGTATTTTGATGACAGACTGAATTTTTTTTTTGAATTTTTATTTTTAAAAATATTCAAGTGAAGTAAAAATATATCTTCTTTTAAACATATTCTTGGTTTTTAACTAATTGATTCAGCACGTCCTTGTATGACCAACAGCTCCACTGTATTGGGGTCTTTCTCTTTCTGTTTTATAAGATGTATGACCTGTTTGCTTTGCTTTTATACTTCGTGCTCAGTCCAGATGGCAGGTACAGGTCATTTTACATGCTAGTTTTGTCCAGTAGATATTAAATTAAAGCTACTAATAGAATTAACTCAGTAGAGTTGGTTTGTTTGTCCTAGAACATGTTTTTTCTAGTATTTACAACTTTTTCTTAGTAGTCTTAGTCCCAGGTACTTTGTGGCTGTGATGATGTCATTAAATTTCAACTGTGGTGGTATCTTAATCCTCACAGACACTCCATATCTCCTCTCTCTCGTTAAATTAAATGCATATACTAGCATCAACTAAAATGCTAGAATTTTATCTTTTTTCCCAAAATATGGAAAATTTCATAAGTAACCATTAACCTTGCTTCTTCTATTTTTAACTGTAGTACCAGAAGAAAACATTGCAACTATGAAGTATGGAGCCCAGGTGGTAAAAGGGGAGCTGAAGTCTGCCTTATTAGATGGTGACACTCAAAATTATGATTTGGATCATGGATTTTCTAGGCACCCAATTGATGATGACTGCCGTTCTGGCATCGAGATTAAGCTAGGTCAGCCGTCCATTATCAATCATATACGGATACTCCTGTGGGACCGAGATAGCCGGTGAGTCATTAGCATGACTTGGAGAGAAACTGACATGTTTGATTGAGATGGCCTAACTTTGTGGTCATCTGCTTTGGTTTAAGAGATTTGCTGGTTTATATCTTTGTCATCACTTTGCTATTTCTCTTGAAGTTTAGTTTTGGGGGAAGAATTAAAGGGTGCATTTCTTTAAAAAATAACATTTTTTGCTTTTTTCTGCTTATAAAAGTAATGAATATGTGTTTATTGTGGAAAACAGAAAATGTAGAAAAGCACAAAGAAAAAATAAATATTGCTAGTAATCTCACTGCCTATTATTAATTTTTATATTTGTCTAACCAGTACTTTTTTAAAATTAATTAATTTTATTTTTGGCTGTGTTGGGTCTTCATTGCTGACTGCGGGCTTTCACTAATTGTGGCTTGCGGGAGCTACTCTTCATTGCGGTGCGTGGGCTTCTCATTGCGGTGGCTTCTCTTGTGGAGCATGGGCTCTAGCTGCACGGGCTTCAGTAGTTGTGGCACGTGGGCTCAGTAGTTGTGGCACGTAGGCTCAGTAGTTGTGGCACATAGGCTCAGTAGTTGTGGCTCGTGGGCTCTAGAGCGCAGGCTCAGTAGTTGTGGCTCACGGGCTTGGTTGCTCCACGTCATGTGGGATCTTCCCAGACCAGGACTCGAACCCCTGCCCTGTGCATTGGCAGGCGTATTATTACCCTCTGCACCACCAGGGCAGTCCCTAACCAGTATTTTTTTGTTATGCATAGTCTCACACATACACACACACAGACACACACACACACACACACCAGAAACCTGTAAAACCACACATAGTTTTACAAAATAAAGGTTAGATGTACAAAAAGTAACTTCACTTTTTAATTAATACACTGTGAATATTCTACTCTTTTAAAAATATTCCTGTGAAATGTTACTTTAAAAAAATTTTTTTGAAATATAGTTTACTTATAATGTGTTTAAGTTCTGTACATATGTATATACAAATATGTTTTACATATATATTCTTTTTCATATTTTCCATTATGGTTTATCACATGATATTGAATATAGTTCCCTGTGCTATATAGTAGGGCCTTGTCGTTTATCCATGTAAAATGTTACTTTTAATAGTTGTTTGGTATTCCACTATATGGGTTACCATTGTTTATTTACTTGATTCCTTACTTTTGGATATTATGACAACTTTTAAAATATACTTTATACTGTGGACAAAGAAAAAAAATTGTCTTTTAGTGTGAATAAATATCATTATCAAAACAAAAGAAATATGTGAAAAAAACTTGATGGGCTCCAGCCTAGGAACCCACCAGTTTCACAGTGGCTTCAAGATTCTGCCTTCCTTTCTAGCCACTCTGATGTTTTTACCCACTGAGTTCAGCCATGGCAGAAGTACCAGAGCAGTAGGATGACCAAGAACTGAACAGTCTCCCTCATTGCTGCTCGTCATTAACCTAAACCTGTACACCCAGTCTCTCTCTGGTGTACAGTCTCCTAGGCCCTACTCATGCCTCTTTGAGTCTGGGCATGAAGGGCTTAATAGTAAGGGTGATGAGACCCTGCAGATCTTGCTGTTTAGTTCATTTCTCTCGTTAGCACCACCGACCACCACCCTGGCCTTTCAGGCCATTTGAGCCAAGTGTGAGGGAAGCTTTATGAAGTGAGAGTCAGCATTTCCCATGTGTGTGGGTATTGGAGGTTATCTCCAGGTTATCTCATTCTTTTTAATTAAGAATATGTTTCCTGATATGTATCGTTGGATATAATATGATGTTTAGTTGGCAAAATGGAGCAAATTTCACATATTATGTACAAGAGTCTCTTAATAATAGTAGTAGGCACTGTTCTAGAAGGTTTATATATATTAACTCATTTAGTTAATAATGCAATTAGTATAAAAATAATAAAGAAAAGGTTAGTACATTTGAAACTGAAAGTACTTATCATCATTTCCAGGATGTTAAATATTTATAGGCCACTTTGTTTTATTTTTATTTATTTTACTTAATTAATTTTATTTATTTATGTTTGGCTGCGTTGGGTCTTCGTTGCCGCGTGCGGGCTTTCTCTAGTTGTGGCTACTCTTTGTCGTGGTGCGCCGGCTTCTCATTGTGGTGGCTTGTCTTGTTGTGGCGCATGGGCTCTAGGCACGTGGGCTTCCGTAGTTGTGGCTCACGGGCTCTAGAGCGCAGGCTCAGTAGTTGTGGCGCACGGGCTTCGTTGCTCTGCGGCATGTGGGATCTTCCCGGACCAGGCTTGAACCCGTGTCCCCTGCATTGGCAGGCAGATTTTAACCACTGCGCCACCAGGGAAGCCCCAGTTTGTTTTAGTATGTGTGTTTCATTCATGGGGGACTTAACTTTACCATGTACTAGTTCCTTTCTCACAGAAGTTATCATTCTAAGCAAAGGTGAAAAATTCAGAATCTTAAGCCAAAAAGATTCTCACATGTGTTGTAAAATTATATCCTGCATTGCTGATAACCCAGAGAGGTTCAATAAAAGGTTATAACCAGTTTGAGACTGAGCAGTAAAATGAATGGAAGTGAGGGGACAGCAGAAAATGAGGAGATGACACAAAATAAGCTGACCTTTTCTGGTCACAACTGTTGGTTGCAGGCTGACATTTATGGTCACCTAAATCTTCTGAGATTGTTCCTGTTGATATTACAGTACAAGTAATAACTGCATCTCAAATTTAAATTTGGCTTATGACAGGGGAATATAGATTTGTTCAGTATGGAACCAGGATGTAATGGTCCAGGGTAGCTGACCAGGGGAGGATGATAGGCTGTTTTCATTACTGCTAGATTATTAGCTGCCAAATTTTAAGTTGTACCGAAAAGGAATACATACGATCTCTTCACCCATGTCATTTATTTTTCTGCAGGCTGTATCTGTGTGTGGGATGGTAGGAGACTGGGAGGAAGCAGGAGATAAGCTGGCCTCTGTGAGGAACCGTTCTGAGTTGGCTTCCCTCCTGAGACAGGAGGGCTGGGTACTCAGGCCAGTGAAGGTAGCGGGAGAAGGCACACTTCTCTGTTTTCTGTCCTCTCTCTGTCATGGCTTTATTAACCTGTTAATACGGTATATGCAAGGCATCCTGGTCCTGTTATATCTTATATGCCTGATATGTGACAAGCACCGTGCTAGACCCCGGATATATGCAGATAAATATGGCATGGTCCGTGTTCTTAACCAGCTTGAGACCTTATAAGGCAGACAGACATGCAAAGAGATAATTTCAATACATTGTGGCGAATGCTATGTTAGGGGGATCTATACACATTTCATCGTCATCAGAATTTGGTCATTATGCAGAAACTGTAATTCATGAATACTGTATTTTTTGTACCTTTTATTAAAATATAACTTCGGGGGTCTTCCCTGGTGACGCACTGGTTAAGAATCCTCCTGCCAATGCAGGGGACATGGGTTCGTGCCCTGGTCTGGGAAGATCCTACATGGTGCAGAACAACTAAGCCTGTGTCACAACTACTGAGCCTGCACTCTAGAGCCCGCGAGCCACAGCTACTGAAGCCCGCATGCCTAGAGCCCATGCTCCACAACAAGAGAATCCACCACAATGAGAAGCCCGCGCACCGCAAAGAAGAGTAGCTCCCGCTCGCCACAACTAGAGAAAGCCCAAGCACAGCAATGAAGACCCAACGCAGCCAAAAAAAAAAAAAAAAAAAAAAGCTGCTAAAAAAATATAGCTTTGTATTGTTATTTTAATAGGATACTTTTTTCTGCCTTTTTCCTTTTGATTCATAGGTCTTACTCGTACTTCATTGAAGTCTCAATGGATGAACTTGATTGGATCAGAGTGATTGATCATTCGCAATATCTGTGTCGTTCTTGGCAAAAGCTGTATTTTCCAGCCCGTGTCTGCAGGTTAGTTCTCATGGCTTATAAATGGTTTTGATATTTGTTTAAAGAGATCTGGATGTTGAGAAACAGATTTCATTTTTCTGTCTCATAGAGGAAAAGTTTTCCAGGAGGATATCAGTTACTAAATGCGACCCAACTAAAAAACTTAGGGATACTATGGAAAATTAAGCATCTTAATATTTAGAGTGTACTGTGGAACTGTTTTGTACCATATTTATGTAAAGGCATGTAAATGAATAAGAAGGGACGACACACTGAGAAGTGGAAATGCTTTTTAAATTCCATGCTATACCTTGAAAGCAGAGTTATTGTTAGGGGGTGCGTTCTTTTCACAAAAACCATGAGAGATATTTCTGGAGGCTTCCCTGGCAGTCCTCAGGGCCAGGAGGAGATTTTTGGATGCCATGGTGCATGTTCTTTTTCTAGGTCAGTGGATATCAGTGGAGTTTGAAAGAGCAGGTGTTTCTAGTGGGGTTGGGTTTGGGGCAAGGGAGGCTGAGCTGGTGGGGCTCCAGGCTCACACCTTCCCTTCAGCCAGAGCACCTTAACTTTTATTGTCATTATGTATTTTAGCTCCATGTAAGTTTGTTTTTTAAAAAGTACTGATAAGCTATTCTAACATTTCATATTCTTACTTTAGATGTAAGCCATCTTTTAAGCTTTCTTTCTGAAATTCTGCAAAACCAGTATGAATAATGAATTTGGGAGTTGGGAAAGGTGGTTAAAGGCCCCTGAAATTCTGTTGTGTTTTTTCTATTGTGATTTTCCCCTTGGAAATTTCCCTCAGATATTCTTTACCCTAAACTCAAGAGATTGAAGGCAGAAAGTGATTGGTACGTTTAATTAGGTGTGTCAAGAAGGGATATGGTGGGTGTAAGCCAGGGAGCACGTGGAGCTAGCCCCTTACCCACTCAGCTCCACACCCGTACTCGTGACCCCAGCTGACATCCCTGTGTGGCTGAGTTGGAGCAGATGGGGATGCCCCACAGCACTTACTCTCTCGGTCAGAAGGCACCCTTATATTTATTAAACGCATGATCTGACAGCATCAGGCTGAATTCTTACTTCTACCACAGGAACTCCACAAAACCTTTCAGCCTCTGGTACAGTAAAGAATGTCGCCTACATTTTTTTTTATTATGGGTATGACTGGACACAATATTGTTACCCAAGGATACTCTTGTGTGGAAATGAAGAAAATCAATTTCATTTCCCCAAAGAGGGACTAAAGTGTCTCAGGTCTAGCAGTTGCTCTTTTATCAGAGGAGTTTTGAATGGATTAAAATGAGAGGGACAAGAAATTGAGTGAAGATTCTGTATCTCAGAACTGCCTAGGGATACTTTGAGAGTGACAGAGGGGCCCCGAGGTAGAGGAGGGGATTGAGTCTGCATCGACTGACATTATTATGGCTGTATCAGATTAAAAAATAAGCAGCATAACAACCGAAGTGTCTGACGTGGACCAAAGGACTGTGTGTTTGTATTTAATTTGAAACACTGGGAACACGACTCCCAGAACAAATCATCGTGACTGTAATACCAGCTATGATAGAGGCTGTGTGCTTTACCCACCTGAAAACTCCTACTCTGTGGAGGGAGACATGTACCCTCAGTCGTGATCTCTGGCTTTTAGAAAATATAATTCCTCTCATTTATTAATGGGTATTATTTATACTCCCTTTTCCTAATTTTGTCTCTCCTATGTGGCCTTGCCTTTGTTGATGTTGCTTTTATGTGTTGTAGAGCCTGGCTGTTTTCATGATTCTAGTTTTTGTCTTGGTATAGCCAGCTCCCATGCTGGTTGAGAAAAACTGAGCAAAGGTGATGTTAGAGACAGTGATAACAAGAAAAGGAAGGAGTCTTGATATGCATTTTAGTGAGAAAACATTTTAATATTTATAACCACTTTAACTTACTATGTTACTACATTCCTTCATAAACTCTGCCTTTTGTAATAGTTTGGAAGTATTTTAAAATGAACTTAAGAATAAGTCCCTATTGATTATCCAAGGATGTTTCATGCTTGGTGTTTCTTATCTTCACAATCATTTATTGACTTCCTAAACAATGTTCTAAATACACTTCTTTCAGGGACTTCACTGGGCACATATAAATTCTTTATTTCCTTAGCACGTAAGTGTTCACTTTGCATTGTGTTAGTTAATTTGCACATTTGTATGTCACCCTTGTTCTTCAGTGTCCTTTGCGTGTTTGTCTTGCCTCTCATACTAAAATTACAAGCTCTTGGAAGCAAGGAGTATGGATTCTAATCTTTCAGTATTCTTGTGCAGTTCTCAAGTTATGACCTTGTATGCAGTAGGTACTCTACAAATGTTAGCACAGGTTTGGGGTCAAGGCACTGACCAGGTAATGAAGAGAAACTGATTCAATATTAATATGTACATATATTCATTGGTGCTTTTTATCCAAGTATTTTTAAAATGTGTATCTGTACTGGTGGAGTGGTAAATGGTTCTGTACTCCTTGCAAAGTCTACTTTCTGTTTTTTCTTCAGGAAACTGAATTTCAAGGTTAATTCTGAAGGATGCAAGTGTTGTATATTGATGAAAGGTTTCATTTAATATATTCACTAAAGAAGAGATACTCTGTGAATTGTGAGATTACCCAGCCCTCTCTCTTGAGTCTAGGTTGAACTGCATGTAAATCAGCATCGGGTAGTAGGAAAATCATGGGCTGCAGAGTTAGAGCTCTTCTCAAATCCTGGTTTCATCTAATATTGGCATTGTGATCTTGGTAAAGTTGTGCCTCTCCAAGCCCTCATTTCTACACCAGTGAAATAGGAATAACAGCACCCTTCCTGGGGTCTGCTGTGGAGGGTTAGATGACAGAGCATATGTACAAGTACTGAGCACAATGCCTGGCCCAAAGTAGAGGCTCAGTAAATAGTTGTTTTTATTACCTTTTCTACTTTGTGAGACTCTGAACTGGTGTTTGGCCTTCAGAGAAAGAGAGCTATCCTGCCATTCTCTGTGGCCATGGTGGCTCTCAGTGGTGGCTCTCAGTATGAGGAAACTGTTCCTTATCTCAGAAGTGTGGTCCTTTCAGCACTTTTCCATATTGCCAGTCCACACACATGCCTTCCATGGTTCTCTTTATCTTAGTAATCTTCCCATTTGTATGTTTCCAACAGTTTTCATACATTTTGGTTTTGGTAAAGCATTTTTTAATTGTGGTAAAATATATATAACATAAAATTTGCCGTTTATATATCCTGTGGAAAGTAATTTAGTCAGCATTTCCCCTCACCGAGATAGTGGTGTTAAGGATAATGTCAGGCTTCAAAGCTGGAGTGATGGTTACAACCACAACAGTGAATGGAGGGAAATGGTCTGCTCTTTCTTTCTGGGTCCTTTTTAGGAATGCATTGTGGGTCAAGTGGGGACTGCTCAATGTAGCCAAAAGCTTAGACTAATAACAACCCCCTAGCCCCCAGCTGGAAATGAAGAAAAGTGATGTCAATTTTGGTACAGTTTTGCATATGATACTCAGAAGCATCTTATATCTTATCAGCTTTGCCTTTTTCAGGAAAAGGAAATTTCTGCTTTACCCATAAATTCCCCAACCTTCAAACTGTCTTCTTGGCTATCTAGTAAGCTCTCTTCAAGTCCTTCCACAGCTTTCTTAGTTGGTAGAGCCTAGGACTGAACAAAAAACACTAACAAGGGGTGGAACTATTGAGTGCCCTGGGATGCTTTAAATTTTTTTTCTGGCTTTTTCTCAACATGGTGCTGGTAATTTGGCAGCTGCAAAATGTTGCTGAAACATGAGAAGACTTGAAAACATGGATGTGAATGCGTACAGAGGTAGCCTGCATATGGCTGATAGCTGGAATTACAAAAGTGAACTTGGTATAAAACCTGGGAGTTGAGGGAGAGGAATAGTGGGCCTAAAAGCACAGTCCTTAAGAATATAGCTATTGAGAGAGGGAAGGAAAGAGTAGGTGGCAGACAGGTTTACTGCAGGGGCTGGTCAGAGAGTTAGAGGAGAATCCGGGGGAGCACAGAGGCCAGAAAGGGTGTTGAGAAGGGTGCAACTTGATGGTTCAGAACATGGCACAGGATGGATGAACTCACTTAACACAAAACTGAGCTCCTTTCTTCCTTTCCTTTTGTTTTTAATTATCAAACTGGAAATGTCTTTTTGTGACATTTTAATTATAAAATTATGATGTAGTACACATTTTAAATATTGATAAAGCTTGCCCTCTGATACGGCTGTACTCAGTCTCTACCAATAGCACATAGAAATGCCCCTTCTCCAAACCCTCACCAATGCAGGCGTTGTCAGCATTTTGCCAATGTGACCTATGATCTGTAAGAAATTGTCTTACTTTAAGTTGGATTTTTTATCGTCTGTGAAGTGTAGGGTATCTTATAATACTTGACGTTTGTTATTTCTCATTTATAAAAAGCCTATTTTTGTCTTTTGCATATTTTTCTTCTGGGGTGATTATCTTTTTGTTTTTGGCTTGTGAGAACTTTATGTTGGTATGTACACCTTGATACATATACATATATATATCGTATATATGCGGTGTATATATACATGTAGACGTATATTTGTGTATGTATGATTATACTTTTGCCTATCATGTACTGTGCAATTTGTTATTAGTTTTTAGTGTTTTATTAGTACTTTTTACCATATAGAATTTTATGTTTAAGAAAATGTAGTCAAATCTGTCAGTCCTTTTTATGGTTTCTGGTGGTCTGATATCATGTTTAGAAAGGTGTTCCTCACTCCAACGTTACAGAGTGTTATATTTTTATAAATTTTTTCTGCTACTTGTTATTTTTATCTTTGTATCTAAATATTTAATCTAGCCAGAATATTTTTCATGTATCTTTTCAGATTAGGGATAGTCAGTTGACCAAGACCATTTATTTAATAATCGTTCCTTACCATACTAGTATGAACAGCCATATTTATCATGTGCTAAATTCTAGTATATACTCCACTCTGTTCATTGATTTCTTTGACTGTTAATGAAAGTGTTTTAATCATTGTAGTTTTCCCTTCCCTCCTTTTTCTTCTTTTCTTAGAATGAGAGATTATAATGTGCCAAATGTGTCATGGACAAAAGGGTGCTGTAGAGCATCTGCGGGCCTGTCTTCTAGTCTCAGTGGTCACAGTAGAGGTCATAAATGATGAAAAAATCTCACTAGAACCGTTCTACTTTCACTTACAACAAGAAATTTAGGCATGCTTCACCAGCTAAGAAAATAGATTTTCTTCATTTATTCATCTGTTTATTCATCCATTACTCACTCATTTCACAAATAAGCTCCTACTTTGTGCTATGCATTGTACTGGATACTGAGGCCATAACACTGAAGAAGACTGCCAAGATTTCTGCTCTCATAGAATTTGGGAGGAACAGATATAAACAATAAGAGCACAACAGGTAATTGTAAATGTTGTGAAAATGATACTGTGATAGTGACCCAGGGTCAAGAGGAGGAGAGTAGTTATTTAAAATAGGTGATAATGGGAAACCCGAGAGGGGAGCTGGGTGTTTTAAATAGAGATTAAGGAGGTGATATTCTCTAGTCATTGTTTTAGATATTTAGGCTTTCTTTGGTGTACATTGAATGTTATTCAAGAGTAACTGGTCTACTCTAGGAGGCCTCATTAAATGAATACTAAAACTGTACTGTTTTTTGGTTTAGGACACTTTTATTGCACTTTTAATCTCTTTTATTGCTACCATACATTCCAAGTCCCCTCTCATCCCGGCCATCAGTAGATGCAGCATAATTATTTTACCCACTTTCATTAGATTATAGTACCTAACAGTGCTATAGATATACAAGACATAAAACAAATGAGAAAATAAACATTGCTATTTATGGAAGCATTCTTTCCCTACCATATTAACCTTGTACAAAAGCGTGTGTGTCTTCCACCTTTTCTCTTTTGTTCTCCCCCTGACCCCCTGGGCATTAATATATTTATTTACTTTTAAAGGTAGACAGTTTTACATGAATCAGTGGTTCACCAGGATGCTTTATAATCATAGCTAGAATTATGCCGAGCCTTTACTTTCTTTATATGATTGGTGTCTTCAGAAGTCAAGAAATGCCTTATTCAGCTGTAAAGGAAGAAGGAACAGTTTCACTTTTTAAAAGTAATCATTTTAGTTCACACTTAGTTTGAATTGTACCTCCACCTACAACTTTGATACCATAATTGAATTAGTATAGAGCAACCTGCAGACAGAACAGTCTCTTCTAAGAGTGCAAAGCAAAATGTAGCCACATGGTGTCACTAAATCGTAACAATTTTACTTGGGGCTAAAGAGAGATTAAAATTGCTTTTTTAAAAATAAACCCATATTTAAATATAAATTTTCTGAAGTCTGTGATTTGTGAAATAGCATGTAAAACTATTTGTACTATTTAAGTCCTTCTCATGTGGAGCATTAATTATACCTGAAGTCCACAGAGGTACATTCAGGTGCTAGCCAGCCTTTGACTCATAGTCTGCCAAGTATAGTGGGCTTCTGTAGTAGAGCTATTCAGTTTTATACAAATAAGTTCTTTTTTTCTCTTAATTTTTTTTTTATCAATTAAGTTCTTTTTTTTATCTTTCTTTGGAATTTTGAAATAAATAGAGGAGTAACCCAAAGGAGAGAGATCCATTAAATATTTATAAGGAATCAGGGAGCAGAAGAAAGGAGGAGTGAGGAAAAGAGAGTGAGGGTTACAGGACCTCAGAGGAGAGACAGGAAGAGAACAGTCTAACATTTATTGAGTATCTGTTGTGGGCCAGACGCACATTGCTCCCTTGTATGATTCTCATGATAGCTCTAGGAGAGAAACACCACTAACTACCTTCATTTTACAAATGAGGAAACTGAGCCTCAGAGAAGTTAAATATGCAGGTCTGTGACTACACAGTTAACGTCACAATCCTATGTTGCCTCTGCAGACTGTGAGGTGAAGAAATAGCTCTGCTTAAGAGTAGGCGGAGACATGGAGCCCTGGAGAAGCTCTTGCCGCCTTTTTGGCGGGGACAGTTTCCAGGAATGCTGAAACAGGGAGCCTGCGGTGGCCACAATCTGCTCGTGCTGGCCATAGCCACCTGCATGACAAGGATACTGATGAGGGGGAGGAGGAGGATGAACAGTTGGGGAAGTTTTCTCTTTTAAAATGCCCCAAAGGGAGTGTAGCAATCCTTTATGTATGTTTTGTCAGTTTGTCAACAGAACTTTGACTTTTCCTGCCCCTTTATTCGCCATAAGATCATTTTAGACTTTATTATTACAGAGTGAACCTGGTGTTCTTAACTCCTGATTTGTTTTGCTTCAGCTATATTTATTTATTTTTTAATAAATTTATTTATTTTATTTATTTTTGGCTGCGTTGGGTCTTCATTGCTGCGTGTGGGTTTTTCTCTAGTTGCAGAGAGTGGGGGGCTACTCTTCATTGCAGTGCGTGGCCTTCTCATTGTGGTGGCTTCTGTGGTTGTGGAGCACGGGCTCTAGGTGCACAGGCTTCAGTGGATGCAGCTTGCAGGCTCTAGAGTACAGGCTCAGTAGTTGTGGCGCATGGGCTTAGTTGTTCTGTAGCATGTGTGATCTTCCTGGACCAGGGCTCAAAACCCGTGTCCCCTGCATTGGCAGACGGATTCTTAACCACTGTGCCACCAGCTGTATTTAGAAACAAGTTTCATATATTATGGAATTTCTCTTCACAAGATCTCTTTACATCTTGAACTGCTTTTTTTTTTTTTAGTTGAGGAATTTCCTATTTATTATTTTCACTTAGGATCCTCTTATTAGACCAAAAATATTTTTCACTGTGTTTTTTTGTGTGTGTGGTATGCGGGCCTCTCACTGTTGTGGCCTCTCCCATTACGGAGCACAGGCTCTGGAGGCGCAGGCTCAGCGGCCATGGCTCACGGGCGCAGCCGCTCCGCGGCATGTGGGATCTTCCCGGACCGGGGCACGAACCCGTGTCCCCTGCATCGGCAGGTGGACTCTCAACCACTGCGCCACCAGGGCAGCCCTCCACTGTGTTTTATATTCCGTAAGACTTTTGAGACATGGCTGTTTGTACTTAAGTTTTTCAGCTGAATCTAGACTTTTTGTTTTTGTTTCATTTTTGTTTAAAGGATAATAACATGTTGAGCTTCTTTTGTGTGTAGTGGAGGACTTGAAACATGAGAAAATAGAACAGGGTTGTCCTTTTTCTTTGTATTTTATTTTATAATTTTAGAATATAAATTAGTATCTCTTAATAAGTGTGAGATGATGTTAATAACACCAATGACCTGTTATTACTACCACAAACAGCCGTTGTATGTTTTTCATTCTGGAAGGGCAAGAGCTATGTGTGGTAGTGGTACAGTTGCTTCCCAAGCAGTCAGGTTCAAGATTAAGTTGAGATAGTACCCCGCTAGTTGATCATCAAACATCTTTTTTTTCCTGCTTTCCCTCTCCTCAATTCTACTCTATTACTTATAAGACTTATTCATTCATACATTTATTCAACAAACAGGTATTTATTGAATACCTGTTATATTGCAGGCACTTAGTTTAGGTGCCACCATAAAAGGGTGGACAAGACACAGTTGCTGCTCTTAAGAAGTTCATGATATAATAGTGACAACTTTCTAAAGATCAATAAAGTAAGATATGATCAGTGCAATAATAGAGATATTTATATTTATATATATTATATATATATACATATATATATGGTATGCTAGAGCATAGTTATGGGTGATCCTACTGAAGAAAGAATTTGGACAAAGGGACCAAGGGATTGAGCAGGAAAAAATAAGGGGAAAAGGATGCTCTTTGTTCTCTTGCCAAAGGCAGAGTATGCAGTGGACTTGGTCAAATCTAAACTCTTCACCCAAAACTCCCCATCATTGGGCCCTTCTGCTTCTTTAGCTTCATCTTTGGTTCTTATTAGAAATTCCCTGCTTGGTCTCAGCAGTCAAAATCATCTATTTAACAGGAATTCCCTGGCTGTCCAGTGGTTAGGACTCCACACCTTCACTACCGAGGATCTGGGTTCAATCCCTGGTTGGGGAACTAAGATCCCACAAGCTATGTGGCGTGGCCAAAAAAACCAAAAATTCCCTATTTACCATCTACCTGCTCATGCCTTCTACCTATGTCCCTAAGCTCAGAGAAAGTATGTGACTGACAATTCTCTCTTCATGTGACCCTGAATAACTGTTTCAGATATCTGGGACTTGGTTTCATTTAAAGTTTTTTTTAAACTTCTTTCAACAAGACTAGAGGAGTCCCTGTGAAGAACCATGAATTAGGTTAATTTTCACAAGTAATATTCAGAGAATTGTAAAAATACCCAAGAAGTGAAGGAAAAAAAAAATCCCTCTGCTGGAGCCAGGATTTGAGCCAGTGTGTCTTTTGCTTAGAAAAATAATGCATTTTTGTAGGTACTTCGTTGTTGGGTACATGCTGTCTGTAAGGAAGTTAACATGGTTGTGTCAGTTTTCCAATTCGAGATCTCCTTTTGGAATCTCTTTTGGCACTGTGGCTCTCCCAGCACTTACTTATGGAACTTAGGAAATCCTGACCCAGGAAGCCAGACACTGAACTATTGGGCATGGGACTGTGGGTCTGTCAAGTAGAAAGCAAGGAAGGAATAGAAGACAAACCCATCTGGGACTTCAGGGTCCTTCATATGACCCAGGGGCCTCCAGCATAGGAAACAGAGGCAAAGGTGAGCTATAGAAATGGGAGCAGAAAGCCAGTAATTAATGGAAATGGTGGGGAAGAGCTTCCAGGACCTCCATCCCAGCTTCGGGACTGAATGAGGAAATAATATCAGATGAGTGAAGCTTCACTAACTTTTCTTTTTGGAAGGTCAAGAAGAAGGACTGCTACATCTTAGAGGTAAAAACAAATAAACAAACTTGGACACAGATTTATTTGTGAATTACATATTCATTTTCCGGGGGCTTTCCTGGCGGCACAGTGGTTGAGAGTCCACCTGCCGATGCAGGGGACGTGGGTTCGTGCCCTGGTCCGGGAAGATCCCACATGCCGCAGAGCGGCTGCGCCTGTAAGCCATGGCCGCTTAGCCTGCGCGTCCAGAGCCTGTGCTCTGCAACGGGAGAGGCCACAACAGTGAGAGGCCCGCGTACTGCCAAAAAAAAAAAAACAAAAAAAAACTGCTACATAGTCATTTTCCAATCCTGTTTACTTTGGAACTGGTAATCTAAAGAAGATACTGGTTAAGTAGTTAATAATTCTCTCAGTGGAGAGTTAGGACTACGTATATATATTTTAAATTAATTAAATAATTAATTTTGTGCTGCGTTGGGTGTTTGTTGCTGCACGCGGGCTTTCTTTAGTTGCAGCGAGCGTGGGCTACTCTTTGTTGTGGTGTGTGGGCTTCTGATTGTGGTGGCTTCTCTTGTGGAGCACGGGCTCTAGGTGTGCAGGCTTCGGTAGTTGTGGCACGCAGGCTCAGTAGTTGTGGCTTGCGGGCTCTAGAGTGCAGGCTCAGTAGTTGTGGCTTAGTTTCTCCGCAGTATGTAGGGTCTTCCTGGACCAGGGCTTGAACCCATATCCCCTGCCTTGGCAGGCGGATTCTTAACCACTGCACCACCAGGGAAGCCCCCTAGGCCTACATATATTTAAATTTCACCCCACACTGCCTAGCATTTATTGCTCTGACCTTTCATAACATTTATAGCTTGAATCATCCAATTTAGCCATTAATTACATAATATATCTTGTATATCTTGTAATTATTTTGTGGTTCCTGGACCTCACTGTATATTCCTTTGATAGTAGTTGCTCATCAGATATCTTGTTGAATCCCTTTATGCCTCTAACATTCTTGAATGCAGGTGGTTGGATAATAATCATTTTCTTTTTCTGGAAAAATCCTTTTAACACTGCTGTTTTTTCCAGTGTTAAAAGGAGATACTAAGAAATGAGACTATTTTATTCTTTCCATAGAAAATATGCTTAAAGAGAACTGTATGTACAAGTCTCATGGTTAATGCAATCATCAGAGCTTTCTCAGTCATCATTATAAATGGTACAGGTTCTCTAGATCAGGATGCTTTCTGTGGATACAAGGTTAGCTCAAGAGACAGTGGACCAGAAGTGAAACCAGATTGCTTGTCAGCTGCCAGCAATTCTGGGCAGAGTGCCAGACTTGGTTCACCTTTAAAAATTCATCACCCAGTATGAAAATAGAGGACTCCATCCCTGCAGGGAATGGTGGTAGCATGAACACTGGGACTTCCTTTGGCCCAGAGTACTTTTATTGATGCTAGGAAAGGTGGGGGAACTGATCAGTGTGGACCAGCAGCTTTGACTTCATTTAAGAGCTGTAATATTTTCTCTAGTAACCTTACTTCATTATGTTTCAAATTATAATTTCATAAGTTAATAATTGTACTTCCAAATAATGTGGGTCGTGTATACACATGAATATGTTTTCCCTGATAGGAAGGTTTAATTTCTAATAGTCATAGAAATTCTGTGCACATTATGAAGCTATTAGGATGTAACAGCTGTTTTAGTTCATTTCACCCTGCAAAAGAAATGTGATGCAGGCTAAAATGATCAGTAATTATGTATTTTGAAAGCTAAACCTCCAGTTATAGAAAGAGCTAATTTACACATTAGATACTGATAAAACTACAGTAAGCTATGAGTTTCAAAGTTAGTGTTATCTCCTACCTAAGACTATGAAAGAGAATTTGTACCAAAAGACAATCTTTTCCTCTTTGAAATGCTCTTTTGCATTGCCTGTTGTAATTTTGAGGTTGGAAATCAACAGTAATGAAGAACTGCTTGATATCTTTCTGAAGAAAAAAATTAGAGGGTTGTTAGAGGGAGTAGGATTTAGAAGGATTTCACTTTATTTCTGTGATCAGTGCCTACCATCTGCCTTCCATTTAATATTATAGAAGCATGCGTGCATTTCCCAGTTCTGAACAGATGATGTGCATGGTTTGTTGAGATATATGTATATTCTGGATGTGTGTGTGTATATATACCTACGGTGCTTAAAATCACAGTTGAAGTGTAAAACAGATAATGAGTCTCCATTTGGGGCTAATTTGCATATTTAGTTCTTGTACACAAAGTAAAAGTCTACAATGACACTGATTTTCTTTTCTACTTTAGAATTGGCACTAACCAGCTGTCAACAAATATTTTGATTAAACACTTTTCTTTATTGGAGAATTTTGGGGCACATTCTTTGTATAAACATATTGTTTTCTTTGATTTCAAGGGACATATTTTCAGTATGATTCACAGATGCATCACACCGGTAAGCTGTCATGCACAAAAATATTTTTTTCTCTGTAAACTTCCTTTTTACCATTGATTTCTCTAGGGTGAAAATATGGCTCAGAACAGAATATTCCAACTCAGGATATTTGCCTGAAATAAAGGTGGTAAATAAATGTATAAGCCTGCTTTAAGTAAACCGAAAAATTTAAAGTTATAGATTCACAAACTGGACTTTTCCAAGAGATTTTTAAAGATGATTTAACAGTTCCTTTTATACATCTAAGATGTGATTGGACTACAGAGATATGTTAGAATTTTGGCATATATTCATCTAGTCTGTCTTCTCTGTATAACCATACATAAACATGTTATTTATATAAATGATATCATGTAGTACATATAATTTTGAAACATTGCACATATGTATATTCATTGTGGCTGTCGTTCCATGTCGGTATACAAGTATCTGCTTTATCCTTTTTTAACAGTAGCACAGTATTCTAAATGTACTGTTGTTTACCTAACTGGTCCCCTATTGAGGGGACTATAAGGATGTTTCCGGTTTTACCTTTATAGGACAGTATAGTCTTTGCTCACATATCTGATTATCTCTTCACATAAGTAGAGTCAGAAGATACGACCATCTTAAAATGTGAAACATATTGGTAAATGCCACACAAAGCATTATACCAGGTTATTCCCACCAGCAGTTTATGATAGTACCTATTTCCCTACATCCTTGTCACCAATGGGTATTATCATTATTTTAAATTTTTTTGTCAAACTGATAAGTAAACCATAGTCTCTCATTTGTTTTATTGTGCAGATTTTTTATTATTTGTAGAGTTAAACAGCTGTGCATCTGTTTGTTGATAAGCAGACATATTTTCATAGAAAAGATGAAATTTGAGTTGACCTGAAAGGATGGGTTGAATTTTGATTGGGTAATTTTAGACGGCTTTTCCCATGAGGTCATCTGGGAAAGTGGTTCTCAACCAGGGGTGATTCTTCCCCCACCCCAGAAGACATTTGGCGATGTCTGGAGACATTTTTGGCAGTCACAATTAAGAGTGCTGCTGGCATCTAGTGGGTAAAGCCAAGAATGCTGCCAAACATCCTGCAATGCACAGGACAGCCTCCTACGACAAAGAATTATCCAGCTGAAAATGTCAGTAGCGCCAAAGGTGAGAAACCCTGATTTAGGAGAAGCTTGTAGTAATTCCATATGTGAAGAGGGCTCGAATTAGGTTGTTTTTGGTTAAAATAGAGAAAAAGAATCACTGAGAAAGACATTTCAAAGAAAAAAACAGTCAAATTTGATGCCTGATTGAATATGGAGGGGGAAAAAAAGAAACTGAGTCAGAGAGCTTCAACGTTTAGAACCTAGGTGGCTGGGAAGTGGGATGACATTGGTGGAGAGAAGTTGTGAGGGAACCAGTTTGAGCTAGGTGCAGAGTTGTCACTTTTATATAGTGAGATTTTTATTTTACACTTGGTGCCAGGATTGTTTTGGATTTTGAATTAAAAAATCGCTAACTAGTACCAAACATTTGGTTGCACACAATTTCCTCTTTCTGAAATGTGCTTCTTTCATCTCTGCTATTGAAATCTGGTCCCTTTATTTAGTAAGCTAAAATGCCGTTTCCTCCAGGAAATCTTCCTTGATCTCTCCAAATGAAATAAAAGTATTTTTTTTTATTATTATTCAACAAATACTTACCAAGTGACAGGCACTGTGCTAGGTACTGGAGCTGCAGTGGAGAGCTTTAAACACACATCCCCTCCCCTTATGGAATTTAAAGCTTAGTAGGAGAGTCAGATATTAAACAAAATAACTACAAGTAAAGGAAGAATCGTAGGCTATGATAAATGCAAAGAAGGAAAAATACAAGTGAGCATTAGTGCCAAAGCAGAAGAATACAGCTTCAACTGGACAAGACAGGGGAGATCTTTTAGGGAAGTGACGTTTAAGTAGAGACCTAAGTGATGACTAGGAATTAATTAGGCAAAGGCACGAGGGGAAAGTGTTTGGAGCAGAGACAAATAGGAAACCCTTGAGGAGGGGAATAACTTGGTCTGAATAAGAAAGTGAAAAGAAGTTAGTATGGCTGGAGAGCAGTAGTGAGGTAGAGGGGGAGGTGGGTAATGACCAGGTTGTTTAGAACTGGAGGGCCACGTTAAAGAGGTTGTAGTTTATTGAAAGTGCAGTCCCTGGGAAGGGTGCTAAGCAAGGATGTGACATGATCTGACTTAAATTTGTTAAAGACCTTGTCTCCTTTGTGGGGAATGGTTGAGGTGGGTGATAAATGGGTTGAGGTTTGTAAATTTAAAAAGCTGGGACTTCCCTGTCAGTCCAGTGGTTAAGACTTCACCTTCAAATGCAGGGGGTGCGGGTTCTTTCCCTGGTCGGGAAGCTAAGATCCCACGTGCCTCGCACCCAAAAAACCAAAACATAAAACAGAAGCAATATTGTAACAAATTCAATAAAGACTTTTTTTAAAAAAAAAAAACTGTAAACTACCAAAATGCCCATGAAAAGGGGAATTCATTAAAATTAAAAATAATTAATTGTATCCATATGAATTAACCTAAAAGGATTTCCTTAAAAATTGTTAGATGAAAAACACATGATGCAGGTAATGCTTCTTTTGTCAGCCAACTACCATATATACACATATATGTATATATATAATATAAACGTTTAAATGGATTGGTATGAGTATAGAGAATGGTGTGGAAGGATGTACATCAAACTTTAATATTGATCATTCAAGAAAATGAAGATGGAGTAAGGAAAGTAGAAAGATATTCAATTTTTATTTATCTTTTGTTATATTTGCTGTAACATCATTTTTTTTTTAATTGAAAAGGGGTTGAACTTTTTAAAGAAGAGCTCTAGGAGGTGAGGAAATGTAGAAAGAAAAAAATGAATAAGGAACTTTGCTGGGAAGGTGAATAAAGATACAGGAAGGAAGCTGGAAGCAGATGTGTTTTTAAGAATGAGAGGTACTAAAGCATGTTTAAATGCTGAATAAAAGGCTCCAGGAGAGAGAAATTGAAGAGGGAGAGAAAAAGATAGTCAGTGAAATGAGTCACCTTAATTTTGTGTGACAGGAAAGAAAGAGAAGACTACTCTGGTTTCATACTGCGAGTGCCGGTGTGATGGCTTCTGTTTTCTTTAGGATGAATGGAACAGAGTCATCAGCTGAGAGTGAGAGGGAAGGTGAAGGTCTGAGTAGAGTGGAGAAAAGTAGGAACTAGGTGGTTCAGACAGTGGGAGAATAAACTTTGTAGGGAAATTCTGTATCATGTGAGGTCAGGTTGACTGTCTTGAGATTGGTCAGCATGGTCTGCCAGTAGTGGTTCCATTTGCATTGTTGTGTGGTTTTCTCTGGTTCAGTTCAGTTTCTTAGGTTCAGAGAAGTAAATGGTTGAGGGGTGGGTGGGAGTTTGTCTAGTCCAGTGCATTAGAAGATGGGAGGGGCAAGAAAGTGGAGTATTTGCAAAGACCCAAAAGAAAAGTCTAGAGATAATTGCCCCTGGGACAATAATAATAATTGCCCACATCCAGGTACTGTTTTCAACTTTCTATTTTTGTCTTATAGTGACATCACTGCCTTGACCACCAGTGCCATTTTTAAATGTATGTAAAAACAGCTCTTTTGACATGACTATTAAGTATGAGCAAGATGTAGCTATTTTCTAGCTTTCTTGTAGCTCTTGAAAACGGATCCTGGGGCTTATCTTTAAATATAAAACTTATGTAAACCTGTGTGTGTGCCCAGAATCTGGACAGAAAGCAAACTAAGAAAAAGCAGTAGGTTTAATTGAAACTGAGAATATGGCCCAGATGGTGCCTATTGCCATCGCCCACATCGTACCTAGAAGGATGGTGCAATGTTTGCAAACTTTTCAATTGCTTGGTCAATTGAGAGATTATTTTGAACATTGTCATTGAACAGTACTCATTATTTGACCATTATCCCATTGGTTTTATCAGTTTGTTATTTATGTTGTCATCTTAGAGAAGACATGACCAATAGATATGACATCTTAGGAACAGATCTTAGGAATGTGTTTTATTGCTGTCATAATGTGTTTTAAAATATACCCTGCAGAATCTGGGTCTGAAGGACTCTAACTCACATATTGATCGTTGGAGGTTTGGGGTTTGTTTTTTTCAAGTACAAATTGTAGATGTCTTATTTTAAAAATGACATTATCTGAGAAGTGTTGGTGATAAGATGGATGCCTTCTGTGTACTAAGTGCTTTTACATAAATTATTTCATGTTCTTAAACAACTTAAAGAACAAAACTAAGTTCTTAAAACAGTTCTTCGAGGCAGGTGGGATTATTCTTGTTTTACAGAGCCTCAGAAAGGTTACATGCTTTTTCAAAGATCTCAAAACCAGAAAGGCCTAGGATTCTAGCCCAGATATGTCTAGCTTCAAAGACAGTTATATAATGTCACTGGGAAAGAACCCATCCACATATCTAAATAATGTTTTCCCTCTTACTTGTAAGGCTTATCAGGTATGTGCTTGGGTCTGGGACCTCATTGTTTCTTAGAAGCTTTGTTTATAATACTGCCTTTATCAGGGAATTCTGACAAAGTCCACATAATGATATCCTAACCTTGTCTTTACAGACAGCGCCTCATCGGAGACTTTTTGGAGGCTATATACTGTCATGCCTCCAAATGCCTGGAAGAAGGAGGAAGATTACTGTTTATTAGCTTAGATATGGTTTATAGCACAGGTAATACCCACAATTTTCCAGACACTTTAAGTATTTCATTTGATCTTACCTGGGAGCTAAGCATTATTGTCCAACTATTGTATTTCACAAATGAGGAATGTGAGACTTGGGCAGCATAATGAATTTACAATTACGCAGCTAGATTACAACATCTGGGATTGAAGCCCAGGTCTGTTTGACTGTAAAGATTTTTTTTTTTAATGCACAATGCTGTCTTTTCCATCTCTGCTTATCATCTTATGGCATTATCTTTGTTTTTTGTGAGGCTTCAAAGATATTTAAAAAATTGTTTTATTCTGGACTTCAGGGTTCTGAAGTAACAGCTTTTACTGCAGGGTGTTAAAAACACACACACATACACACACTATAGGATGAGGATAATATCCATATGCTATGTATTTTTTAATCTTCTAAAAGCACTTAGTACCCTCAGTAGATCCAGATTCTGGCAGCTGCCAGATATACATTTGGATGCTTAAATTAATAAGTCAAGATTTTAATTTTGCTGCTATGGTTAGTGAATGGTGCCAGATTAAACTCATTTCCAAAGAGTGAGATGCAGACTAGGTATCATTTTATTCAGTCTGTTTATTTATACTGTGATGATAGGGTATGCAGACAGGCAGTATTAAAATGTTAGGATGTGCTTCTGGGATGTATTTCTAGTCCCCTGAGAAACTTCTCCAGTTTCCAAAGACAGCAGCATTTCTATGATGACTGTGGCCCTTCCTATATGGGGTTCTCTTGTTATCTGGATATTTATTATTTCATGCCATGTGGTCGCAAAGGTTGCATAGGGAAATAGAAGTTACCATGATGTAAAAATCTTTACTGATTAACTGTCCACGTAAAATTAGCTCCCACTCAAACATTCATTTCTTGCCCATCCTGTTAGTTATAATGTTTCACTGATTGTTACAAAGATGTAAAATCATTGTACTCTATTGCAAAGTCAAATAGCAGATTTTGCAAAAATACTGGAGATAAAAATTTAATGAAACCAAGGAAAGTGATGTTGAAGAACTGCTGCCAGGCTTGCATGCAGAGCTGTTGGCAGCGAAATTCTGGCAACGTTAGGCTAGTGAACATCTGAAGAAGAGAAAATCCACCAGAATAATGACATGTTAGGCATTTCAAAAGAAGGATCTGACTATTAAAAATTAAGGGAAATTTGGTGATGTCCAGGTAATTTTGGAAGAAACTCTCTCACTGTATTTGTGCTATTTATATAAATATTGTCTGATAATTGTTTACTGCTTCTGCTGCTGCTACTGCTACTTTGGTTAGTACATAGTTGCATTTATTATTAAAATTTTATTAAATAGAAGATAAAATACACTAATATTTGGTATTTCAATTTTTTACCTTAATGAAAACCTTTTTTTTCCACATTCACTATGAAATTTTGGTCCCTACTTTAAAAGTCCTTTTCAGATAATGGTTGTCCTCGAATAATAAGAACCTCCTGTAATGGTTATATACTTCATGTATTTATTTGTCGTTCCTCTCCATTTATGCTGTTAATGAACAGCAGCAACAAAAACTTGTTTACACGTGGGGTTGACTCATCCTGAGTAATATTGTCTTTTAACCAGTGATGCAAAGAAACAGATTTTCATGAGCAATAGTTTCTTCTAGAAGAATGGCTAACCAGCAGATTACACTTATATCCTGGAGAAAGGACTTCAGGTCACTCATTAAATCCAAAGGCATTACATAGATAAAAATTTCCAGCTTGGGATGGTTGAGGGGAATGCAGTAGTATTGTTTTTGAAGTCTTTGTTTCTATTCAGTAACATTGCCCATAGCTTTAACGTTACTCAGACCCCAAGATGAATATATTTTGGAGCTTCCTATCCATTTGAAAAGAAAAATGTGTTTGTAATTCACCAGACTTAATTTGGCCCACTGGTAGACTTGGCAGGCTCAGCTGCAACAGCAAGAGTGGAATCTAATATCCCCTCTGGCTTCTTTCACTACAGCCAAGGTTCTGGATGCCCATTATTTCTAGAGATGATGTTCCTTCTTGGATTTTTTTTTTTATCTTGGAGTCTGTGGAATACCCCAGGGTAGTGTCAGTGGCAGAGAATTAAGTATTTTCTGGGTTCTGAAACATATGTAAAAAACATATATCAGTTGAAATTATAATGCATAGTTGATTTTCTGGTAACTTCCAACAACATGCAGGCTCTGTTCTAAGCAAAATCAGAAGATTGTTGGGTTTTTTTTGAGACCTGCAAAGTAATGTATACCTTAAAGTCATTCTCCAAATAGAGCTCATTCATTATGACCCGCATTTACATTCATGCTTCCCTTGAACTTAGGCCAGAATATTTATCTGTGCAATTTAAGTAGCAACACGTTAGTTAATGCTTGATTTCAAGTAGCTAGCATTTCAATTTATTTTTCCTTTATTAGGAAAGTTCTTCCCTTTGAGGGGGTTGAATTAGTCATTGTGTGGTTTAGTTAAGTTCCTTGTTCTGAGGACAAAACATTGCAGGATTTGTGGAGTTGTCTATAGTACCTGTGTGAGAGACATGTCATGAATCTCTTAATAGTTGGGAGATTGCTTTCACTGAAGATTCTGACGTATGACTGGCTCCTTCTCCTTTTTATGGCAAACCGTGTAGCTCATGTATCATGCTAACTATAAATCTTAACTCATATTTGTCCAAGGATTTTACTGAGATTCACCTTCTTAGAGCTGAAAAGGTTCAATACCATATGGTTTCTTTTTATTAGTATGATTAAGAATGTATTTTCATCAAACTATACCATCTGTTATAAAGAGAAAACAGGTAGATAGATTGATATACTTTCCTTGTTTTTTTTTCTTTTTAACCTCCATCCAAATAGCTTATAAGTATAAATCTCTTAGATTGGATTATTTAGAAAATTTAAAAAGTTATGTATTGAAGGACTAGCTCCTTCAGGGCAGAATTTAGCCATCTTTTTGTCCCACATGTACCTTGCATTATGTCACATATATAGTAAAATTTCAGAAAATATGTTGAAGTGAAGTTACCTGTAACTACCATGTTTTATGTAATATTATAAAATTACAGAAATATATTAACTGGTTGGAATTACATATAGCAGGCTGAATAAATTGATGGTTTCTCATTTTTGGTCCAGTGCCTGGTCCAGAGTTGGCATTCAGTGACTTTTTCTTGACTTAGCTCATTAATTAATTGATTGATTCTTGAGATAATTTAGTCTGATGACTAAAAGAGAGTTATGAACAGTCATGTAACCTTTATTATAATAATGTATTTTAATAATCCTGCAAGAACAGAATTTGGTAAAAGTTTCCTTTGTGGTAAGTTTACAGTATTTATAAGGGCATGAAACACTCTTTTTAAACAGATTTATTTTATTTTATTTATTTTTGGCTGTGTTGGGTCTTCGTTGCTGCATGCAGGCTTTCTCTAGTTGCGGCAAGCAAGGGCTACTCTTTGTTGAGGTGTGCGGGTTTCTCATTGCGGTGGCTTCTCTTATTGCAGAACACAGGCTGTAGGTGTGCGGGCTTCCGTAGTTGTGGCGTGTGGGCTCAGTAGTTGTGGCTTATGGGCTCTAGAGCGCAGGCTCAGTAGTTATGGCACACGGGCTTATTTGCTCCGTGGTATGTGGGATATTCCCAGACCAGGGCTCGAACCCGTGTTCCCTGCATTGGTAGGTGGATTCTTAACCACTGCACCACCAGGGAAGTCCTGAAACATTCTTAAAAACATAATTTTTAAAAATTTACTATTTAAACTGTTATCGAGTTTTGCTTTTATTGTTATTCTTTCCATTGAAGCTCATAGGTAACATTCTTCCTGGCTAGATCTCTGTGTTTTTAAGTGAGCCTTAAAGAGTCCAGTTTATATATGTATTGGGTGGGCCAAAAGGTTAGTTTGTTTTTTTCTGTAAGATGGCTCTAGTAGCACTTAGTTGTCTTTAACTTCATTTGAAACAATTTTGTTAGATTTTATGTGACAGCTGTCATATCAGCGTGCATTTAAAGAAAGACTTATCAAAATTGGTGAATTTTTGTGTAGCCATTTTAATATTGAATATGGAAGAAAAAAAGCAACATTTTTGGCATATTATGCTTTATTATTTCAAGAAAGGTAAAAATGCAACTGAAACGCAAAAAGAGATTTGTGCAGTGTACGGAGAAGGTGCCGTGATGGATCGAAGGTGTCAAAAGTGGTTTGCGAAGTTTCGTGCTGGAGATTTCTCGCTGGACGATGCCCCATGGTCGGGTAGACCAGTTGAACTTGATAGCGATCAAATTGAAACAGTAATTGAGAACAACGAATGTTATAGCACATGCAAGATAGCCGACATACTCAAAATATCCAAACCAAGCATTGAAAGTCATTTGCACCAGCTTGGTTATGTGAATCTCTTTGATGTTTGGGTTCCACAAAAGTTAAGCCAAAAAAACTTCTTGACCACATTTCCACATGTGATTCTCTACAGAAAAGTAATGAAAACTTTCCATTTTTAAAACAAATTGTGACAGGCAATGAAAAATGGATACTGTACAACAGTGTGGAATGGAAGAGCTCATGGGGCAAGCGAAACGAACCACCACCAACCACACCAAAGGCAAGTCTTCATCCAAAGAAGGTGATGTTGTGTATATGGTGAGATTGGAAGGGAATCCTCTATTATGAGCTCCTTCCAGAAAACCAAACGATTAATTCCAACAAGTACTGCTCCCAGTTAGGCCAACTGAAAGCGGCACTTGACGAAAAGCGTGCAGAATTAGTCAACAGAAAATGCATAATCTTCCATCAGGATAACACAAGCCCTCGTGTTTCTTTGATGACCAGGCAAAAACAATTACAACTTGGCTGGGAAGTTCTGATTCATCCACCGTATTCACCAGACATTGCACCTTCGGATTTCCATTTATTTTGGTCTTTACAAAGTTCTCTTAATGGAAAAAATTTCAATTCCCTGGAAGACTGTAAAAGGCACCTGGGACAGTTCTTTGCTCAAAAAAATAAAAAGTTTTGGCAAGATGGAATTATGAAGTTGCCTGACCTGAAAAATGGCAGAAGGTAGTGGAACAAAAGGGTGGGTACGTTGTTCAACAAAGTTCTTGGTGGAGATGAAAAATGTGTCTTTTATTTTTACTTAAAAAAAAAGGCACTTTTTGGCCCACCCAATATAATCCAGGGGTCATTTGGAGTCTTCCAGTTAATGCAGTCTAGGTAAGAGTGCTCAAACCCCCAGTTCCATTGTCTTGAAAAGTCCAAAACTTATCCTGGACTATTTGGGAAATCCCAGTCCCAGGACTTAATTCTTTATAGCTCCTCTGCCTCTCATTTCTTTTCTTCTTATATGCTAATTTTGTGTTATATCATGTTGTCCCAGATACGAAGTTCAAGACAGCTTCCAGTTCCTCCAGAAGAGTCCTGTCCAACAGAAGCATTAGAGGCCAGTGTAGACTTTTCTGAGGCTTTCACTGGAAGAGAGAAGGAAAGATTTAACATTATCCATCCCGTTATTAATGCCTTAAAAAATCTATATTAGACATTATTTTTCATTTATTCACTGAAAAATATTTAATGAGTCAGGCACTGTGCTGGGCACTGCATAGTCAGAGCTGAGTGAAAAATAGGTTCCTGTTTTCATGGAGCGTATAGACTAGTAAGGGTGCCAGGTAGTCAAGCAGGCCTACAAATTGATGTAAAATTCTGACTGTGATAAGTGCTATGTAAAGGGGTACACAGTACTGGAGAACGTTTAATGGAGAGCTTTGACCTTTTGCGGGGTGGAGGGTCTGTGAAGATTAGAAGGAATTATCTGGCCAAAGAGGGTTATGGGGGTGGAGGAGAGAGAGGCACAGGCGAGTTTTAGAGTCTCTTCCCCACAGTGCTGCCATATGTATTTTCCTCTTGGACGCATCTGTCTCCAGGAGCCCAATCTTGTTGGCTGCCTTCTCCTCCAGGATTTCCCCTTAGAACTTCCAAGTTCTTCTCCCTCTATTAGGTAGAGCAGTTCTGCTAATCTTTAAGTCCTATTCAAAACCTAATTAATTTTTAGAAAACATTCCATGTTCCTGCCAAGATTTCACCCCTAGGTCAAGGAAACAGTTCTTAAACCACACATTGGCAACATAATTCATTCATTTTTGTCATTCATTCATCCATTCAACAAATATTTATCGGACATTTGTTCTCTGCAAAGCAAGAGAACTTCACCCCACCTGATTGATGCCTGAGCATTGCCGTCCCTATGAAAATTTCCCAGACTAGTTTGAACAACCTGAGCATTGCAGGCATTAAGGATTCAGCAAAGTACAGATTGCGCAAAAATGCCTGTCTTAATAGAGATTATGTTCTAATGGGGAGAGACAGACAGTAAACAAAATAAGTAAAGCAGGGAAGAGGGACTAGGATATTTATGGGGTGGGATTTGCAGCTTCAAACAGTTGAGGCCTCATTATAAAGGTGACATCTGAGTAACGACTTGAAGAAGATTAGGGAATAAGCCGTTGTGGTCAAAGAGTGTTCCAGGCTGAAGGAGTGGCCACTGGCCCTGATGTGGGTACATGCCTGGTGTGCTCCACAAATGGGAAAGAGGCCACTTGAGCTGGAGCAGAAGGGAAAGTAGTATGAGACAGTGAAAGGAAATGGGGTCAGACTGTGTGGGCTTGGTGGAGTGAGATGGGGAGCCAGTGGAGGGTGGTGAGCAGAGGAATCATGTGATCTGGTTGATCTAACTGCTGGGTGGTGGGTAGTCTGGAGAGGGGCAAGGATAGAAAGAAGAATTTAGGCAAAAGGTGGTGGTATTGGCTTGGATGAGACTAGAAGCAGTGAAGTAAGGGAAAAATGCTGGAGATTCTGATATATTTTGAAGGGAGAGCTAGTGACATTGGCTGATAGATTTGATATGGGATAAGAAAGAAAGAAAGGAGTCAAGGATGGCATCAAGGTTTTGGCCTGAACGACTGAAAGGATGGAATTGCAGTGACTGAGATAAGGAGAACTGTGAAGAATAGGTTTTAGAGTAGCTCAGTTTGAACATTTTAGATATGAGATGCCTTTTAGATGTCTGAGAGGAAATGTTGAAGAGGCAGTTGAATATGTATCTGAAGTCTAAGGGAAAGTCCGGGCCGGATATATAAATTTAGGAATTCTCAGCATGAGATGCTTCTTAAAGCTGTGAGACAGCATGAGAGCCACAGTATTAAAAGGTTGAGGTTAGATGAAGGATCCAGCACCCAAGACCAAGAGGGAGCAGCCAGTGACGGGGGAGCAAAGTCAGGGGAAGATGGTGTCTTGGAAGCCAAGAAACGGAGTTACCCATTGTGTTGTACTGCCGAGAGGTCACGTTAGACGAGGCCTGATGATTGACGGTTGGATTTGGCAACATGGAGATCGTGATTGCCCTTGTGAAGGAGTTTTAGATGAGTGGTGGGATGGAAACCTGATTGGATTAGGTTCAAAAGAGAAGAGAAGAGTTGGGAACAGGATATATAAACATTTTTGAGAAGCTTAACTGTGAAAGAGAGATGTAGGACAGTGGTTCCCTACTTTCTAGAGGCTTAGCTACACAGTCTTTTCTGGTATCAACTGTCTGGGGAAAGTTACTTTTGCAGAAACCTACTTATTACCATTAAGGTTTTTTTTTCCTCCTCCTGACCGCTGTCATTTTGGGTTGCTTCCCTCCTTTACTCTGACGGTACCTAAGTTAGGACCTACTAAAATCTTGCTTTCTTTCTGATCCTCAAACAGGATGCAAAAATACTGAGCCAGCTCTGGGGACAGAGATACTGCCCTCCATAGCAGGTTAACAGGAGGATCAGTTTGGATACACGACATTTCCTAAGACTTGAGACAATGCCATCTGCACAAAGAAGGATAGCTCATATTTATCGAGTGCTCCTCTGTGCCAGCACAGTCTGGGTGTTTTACATCATTATCCGTTTAACCATAATAGCTACTTGGGGTGATAGAGCGTCATAAAGAAAGTCTTACAGGTAAATAACTGGGATTTGTGAAAACCCTCTTAGCATTGTGTTTTATCTTATCAACTTTGATAGCTCATTGGAATACCCAGGAATGTTTCACAAATGACTATGAAGTGCCAGGCACATTTATAGAACTAGGCATTAAAAGGATTCACATTGTGGGTTACTTTTTTTTTTTTTTTTTGCGATACGCGGGGCTCTCACCGTTGTGGCCTCTCATGTTGTGGAGCACAGGCTCCAGATGCACAGGCTCAGCGGCCATGGCTCATGGGCCCAGCCGCTCCGTGGCATGTGGGATCTTCCCAGACTGGGGCACGAACCCGCGTCCCCTGCATCGGCAGGCGGACTCTCAACCACTGTGCCACCAGGGAAGCCCTGTGGGTTACTTTTTAAAAATATTATGAACTTCTGGTTAAGAAGATAATTTTTTTTTTTAACTGAGAGGCTAGATTTTGGGTAAAACAAATTCCTTTTGAAAATTCTCTAAAAGGTCTTAAATCCTTAGACTTTACACATCCTTTTTACCCATGGGTTCTGTCGTCCTTTTCTGCAGTTATTGATGTTTCCTGGTGCCTTTTCTATAGTGTCTGCCTGGCCATATCCATTCCTTACGGATTTATTGCTCATCTTTTTACCCTGCTCTCTTTAGAGGAATACAATATCAAACTTTTATCCCTTCCATCAGGTTACAACAATTTAAAGGTAGATTGTGCTCCTGGCCCAAACATGTTGACAGTGACCCATAACAATATTTGAATTATGGTGTGGTTTTCGGGTAAGCATCATAGTATACTGTTTTCTTTTTATGTGTGGACCTCACTTCTTTACTCATTTACATACCTCTAGGGAAAGATAAATGTCTGAATTGGGTAAAAAAGAATTTTGCTTTGAAATTGCTCTTTTTTTTTTTTTAAGATGTCATCTAGGAATGCACTATTTAAAAATTTTGAACTTTGTAGGCACATTTTCATTTTAAAAGAAGAAGGAAAATGACTTTTAAGAAATATGTTGGCAAAACCTGAAAAGAAAGCTCTAAAAAAAGGAGTCTAGCCTGACAAGAGAAAAGGAAGAAATGATTACTGATGATTTCAATCTCCAATAAATTACAAAGCATACGTAGTAGGCTTTGAAGAGAGATGATTCCTATGGCATACTTCATGCTGCCTTCACAGAGAAGTGTGTAAATGAAAGGGAAATGAATTGTTTCAGCCTGGCAAATCTATACCATTTTGGTGGAATGAAAATGAGTGAAATTGAAATAATTCCATCACTTCTTACTGAAAACAAAACATATGTTTCTGATGTGTTTCTAGAGAACAGTGTACTTGTAGATTTGCTACAAGGAAACAATGCTGAATCAAAGGTAACTAAATAATTATCAAAAATAAGGGGATAATAGTATTTTATATAATTTACACTGCAAAATTTGAAAATTTGGAATATTACTTTGTGGCTAGGAATAATTTTTTTAAGTTCCTTAAAACTTAGCAAATTTTTCACAATGGGAGAGAAACTTCATTCATGTATTTTTTCAACAAATATTTATTGAAAGCCTACAGTGTGCCAGGTAATATTATTAATAAAATGGAAAAAGTCCTTGCCATTAAGAAGCTTATATTCTAGAGGAGGAGGCTAAAAATAAACAGTTACATAGATAATTGTATCACTTTACTTGTCACATCATAAGGGCAATGAAGGAAAAGAGGTCTTCCTTGAGGAAATGATGTTTAGCTTGAGACCTGAGGAATGACAAAGAGGGTAGCCAGGTATAGGGGGAGGAAAAAGGGTTCAAAGAACAGAGAGAAGCGAAGAGTTGGGCAGTGTGGATGGAACAAGTGAACAAGGGTATAGAAGTACAAAGTGAAGCTGGGGTAGTGAGCTAAGGACAGGTCTCATAGGGCCTTGTAGGTTGTGTTGTGGATTTTGAACTTTATTCGGAGAACAAGGAGACGCTATTAAAGAATTTTTAGCAGGTTTGCATTTTCAGAAGATCACCCTGGGCAAAGGACTTGAGCAGACATCTTTCCAAAGAATGTGTACAAATGGCCAGTAAGAGATGCTCAACATAATTAGTCATTAGGGGAATGTGAATCAAAACCACAATGAGATAACACTTCACAGCTAATAGGATGGCTGTTATCAAAAACAAATGAACGAAAAAAGAAAACAGCCATTATTGACAAGAATGTGGAGAAATTGGAGCCCTTGTGCATTGCTGATGGGAATGTCAAATGGTGCAGCTGCCATGGAAAACAGTTTGGCAGTTCCTCAAAAAGTTAAACATAGGGGGCTTCCCTGGTGGCGCAGTGGTTGAGAATCTGCCTGCTAATGCAGGGGACACGGGTTCGAGCCCTGGTCTGGGAAGATCCCACATGCCGCGGAGCAACTAGACCCGTGAGCCACAAGTACTGAGCCTGCGCGTCTGCAGCCTGTGCTCCGCAACAAGAGAGGCCGCGATAGTGAGAGGCCTGCGCACCGCGATGAAGAGTGGCCCCCGCTTGCCACAACTAGAGAAAGCCCTTGCAAAGAAACGAAGACCCAACACAGCAAAAATTAATTAATTAATTAAAAAAAGTTAAATATAAACATTTTTTTATTTAAAAACTTTGGTTTAAAAATATGTATAAAAAGTTAAACATATAAACAATAAAAAGTTAAACCATATGATCTAGCAATTCTCTCCTAAGAATATACTCAAAATAATTGAAAACAGAGGCTCAGACACTTGTACCCTAACGTTCATAGCAGCATTTTTTACAATAGGTAAGAGGTGGAAACAGCCCAAGTGTCCATCAGTAAATGAATGGATAAACAAAATGTGGTCTGTACATACAATGGAATACTGTTAAGCCTTAAAAAGGAATAAAATTCTGGTACATGTTACAGCGTGGATGAACTTTAAAAACACTATGTTAAGTGAAATAAGCCAAACACAAAAGGAAAATATTGTATTATTCCGCTTATATGAAGTACCTAGAATAGGCAAATTCATAGAGATAGAAAGTAACATAGAGATTACCAGGGCCTCAAGGTGGTGGTGCATGGGGAATTACTGTTTAATGGGTATAGAGTTTCTCTTTGGGATAATGAAAAAGTTCTGGAAGTAGATAGTGGTGATGATTGTGTAACATGCTGAATATACTTAACGCCACTGAATTGTGTGCTTAAGGATGATCAAAATGGTCAAAACAAAACAAAACATAGTATATTTAAAAAAAGATTACTATGTATATCAGTTAAGAATGCATTGTAGTGCAAATCACAGGAAACCCTATGAACCACAACTTAAGTAATTGGGGTGCTTATTTTTCAAATTTATTTTTTTTTACAATATTTTATTTATTTATTTTTGGTTGCTTTGGGTGTTTGTTGCTGTGCCCAGGCCTTCTCTAGTTGCCGCGAGCAGGGGCTACTCTTTGCTTCGGAGCACGGGCTTCTCATGTGGTGGCTTCTCTTGTTGTGGAGCACAGGCTCTAGGTACATGGGCTTCAGTAGTTGTGACGCACGGGCTTAGTTACTCCACGGCATGTGGGATCTTCCCGGACCAGGGCTTGAACCCATGTCCCCTGCATTGGCAGGCGGATTCTTAACCACTGCGCCACCAGGGAAGTCACAGGGTACTTATTTTTCTTATAAAGTAAATCAGGAAGTTGGCAGTCTGGTATACAGTTCAACAATGCCTTCTGGAGCTAGGCTGTTTCTTCCTTTCTATTATGATATCCTTAGAATGTTGGCATTGTCCTCATGCTCATCTCTGTAGGCCACCAAGTGTCTGTTCTACCTCCAGACCCTTGTCAGTATTCCAGGCAGGAAGAAGGAGGACGACGAACAGGAAGGAGTAGTACCTATATCACCTGTATCAGGAAAGCTCACTGGCTAGAACCTTTGTGTCACCCTACATTTATTTTTCTTATATACCACATCTAATCCATCTGCAAATCCTTTTGGTCCTGCCTTCAAAATATATCCAGAATTGGAACCACTTTTGCCATACCTACTTCATACCTTGATCCAAGCTGCCACCATCTCCTAGATTATTATAGTGGCCTAACACCTCGTCTCCCTGCCTCCACTCTTGTAGTCCTATAGTCTTTTCTTAGACCCTGCAGTGCTCTTTTTTTTTAAAATTAAGACATAATTCACATACTCCCAAATTCACCCTTTAAAAAAGTGTACAATTCAGTGGTTTTTTAGTCTGTTCACACCACTATGTAAGCCTAGAGAAGTGTTCCCTTTTAAACATAAATCAAAATCTTCTTAAAACCTTCCAATAAATCCTCATCTCATTCAGGGTAAAAGCCAAAGTTCTTGAGCTGTCTGCAAGGCCCTATATGACCTGGATCCCCCACCTCTCAGACCTCATCTACAGCTGTCTCCCCTCATCACTCTGCCTCACCCACATTGACCTTCTTGCTGTTCCACACCAGACAAGCTCCTATTTCGAGATCTGTGCCCTTGTTGTTCCCTCTACCTACAATGCTTCCTTCCTCACCTCCTTCCGGTTTTTCCTCAGATGTTACCCTTTCAGTGGGCCCTTTCTTGACCATTCTATTTAACATTGCAGCCCACCTCTCAGACACACTCACACACTCACTGACACACATTCACTAAATTCTTTCTTATTCTTTTTTATTTTTTAATAAATTTATGTATTTAGTTTTTGGCTGTGTTGGGCCTTCATCGCTGCACGTGGGCTTTCTCTAGTTGCTGCGAGTGGGAGCTACTCTTCGTTGTGGTGGCTTCTCTTGTTGGGAAGCACGGGCTCTAGGTGCACAGGCTCAGTAGTTGTGGCTCATGGGCTCTAGAGCGCAGGCTCAATAGTTGTAGCACATGGGCTTAGTTGCTCCACGGCATGTGGGATCTTCCCGGACCAGGGCTCAAACCTGTGTCCCCTGCACTGGCAGGTGGATTCTTAACCACCACACCACCAGGGAAGCCTCTCCTTCTTATTCTTTCCCACTGTTTTGTCTTTACTTTCATCACCTTCTAATATACTGTATAATTTACTAACTTATTTTGTTTATTGTCTGTCTTTCCCTACTAGATTATAAGCTCCTTGAAGGCAGGGTTTCGTTTTTGTTTTGTTTTTTACTGTTTGATCCCAGCACCGTGAATAATTGTAGTATATATTTGTTGAATGACTGAACCATGTTATATGGTACGCCAAGCTGCAAAAGAGGCTAGCTTCTAGATTAGCAGAAATAAGAAAGGGGTTGGGAATGGGTGTTGACCGAGCCCATTTAAAGTTGTGAGGGCTATTATGGTAGTATATTATTTATTTGACAGATATTTACTACTAATGCTAAGCAGTGGAGTTACAATGGCAAATAAGGCATTTGTGGTTCTTGCTGTGATGGAGTTTACATTCTAGAAGGGTGATATATGTAATAAGTAAATAAGCAAGATAATGTTAAAAAGCAATGGTTGCTGTGAAGAAAATAAGACAAAGTCATAGAAAATGAAGTTGGGTTATGGGGAGACACTGCTTTATATTCTATGGTCAGAAAAGACCTTTTTAGAAGGTGACATTTGAGCTGAAACCTGAATGACAAGGAGGAACCAGCCAGGTAGATATCTATGAGAAGAGTCTTCCAACTTGGGAAAGGAAATCAAAAGGATAGTGGGCTTCCCTGGTGGCACAGTGGTTAAGAATCTACCTGCCAATGCAGGAGACACGGGTTCAAGCCCTGGTCCAGGAAGATCCCACATGCTGCAGAGCAGCTAAGCCCATGCACCACAACTATTGAGCCTGTGCTCTAGAGCCTGTGAGCCACAGCTACTGAGCCCACATGCCACAACTACTGAAGCCCGTGCACCTAGAGCCTGTGCTCTGCAACAAGAGAAGCCACTACAATGAGAAGCCCGCGCACCGCAAAGAAGAGTAGCCCCCACTCACCGCAACTAGAGAAAGCCTGCACGCAGCAATGAAGACCCAATGCAGCCAAATATAAATAAGTAAACTAGATAAATTTATTTTAAAAAAGAAAGGATAGTACAGATGAAGCTTGGTGAGTGAGGGATGTGGCAGGAGATGAAATTGAACAGGTTAGATCATACAGGGCCTTTCAGGCGATGGTAATTGTTTAGATTTTTATTTTAAGTCAGTTGGAAGTCATTAGAAAGTTTAACCAGGGAAGTGATATGATCTGATTCAAATTTTAAATGGAAACTTGTACTGGAACAGGTTCACATACTCATTTGCTTTCAGTGGTCACGTAGTGTAAAAGTATGTAGCAGACCCATATAAACAATAATATTGAAACTACGTTGATAAATGGGAATTTTCCTTTGGCCTAAGTGTTGGGAGACAAGAGGTGGCTGGCAAAGAAACCAGAGGGCAGAGGTGTAGCCTCTCTTGAGCCCCATCTAGTGTAGAGCAAGTGGAATTATATACCCAGTGTTGCCAGATCTTTTAATTTTCTCAGAGAAGCCAGGAATCCAAATTGTTTTGTTAAACCTTTCAATTTATAAACGTTAGCAACCAATCCAAATAGTTTATGAAAATACAGTGGGCCAAACAGAACAGCCTTGCAGGTAGGATGAGGTCCCATAGACGACATTTGGCAGTCTCTAGATTAGGACAATGACAGTGGAGGTGCAGAAAAGCAGAAGGGATTGAGCTATATTTTCATATCCACAAACATGATGATAGAGTGGATGTGGAAGATGTAGGAGATGGCGGGGGAAGAGGGAGGCCTCATTCTTGGCAGTGTATTTCTGGCGTGAACAACTGGGTGAATAGTGGTCCATTTCCCGAGGTAGGGAAATCTGGGGAAAGGCAGATTGTGTGTGCAGTTAAGACCAAACATTTAGTATTGAGACTTTTTAGGTTTGAGATGCCTGTGAATCATCCAAATGGAGATTTCCAGGGAGAGTTGGTTGTAAAGGACTGGTGCATGGAAAACAGGTCTTGATTGGAGATAAATTGGGAATTACTGACTACAGCTGAGTTGAAGCTATGGGAACCGATGAGCTCAACTAGGGTGAAGCGTTGAGAGAGAGTAGAGAAGAGGGCATGTGTCCAGCCATAGAGTCATAACTATTCTCTTGTTAATCATCTCTCTGTATACTCTGTATATAAACTTACGGGTTAAATATATAGTTAAATTTCTGTTTCCTGCTCGAGAAAATAAATTCTGCTTTTATCTTTTTAGTGTGACAGTGATTCTGGGAACCTCAGGAATTCTAACTTACAAGGAGTTACTTGTATACAACCAGAAGAAATGTCTGGTTTTATATTAAACTTGCTAGGAACAGGAAGAAAGCAGGGCTTTGACTGATTTCAAGTGGAGATTTTAGGGAGGGGTCAGTCCCAGAAAATTTTATAGTTGGCCTTTATGTGTGTGCTCTACTTATAAAATTCTCTCCTGTTTGAATTCTTCCTTCCTTCTTGGCCTTCCTCCCACCTTCCTCAAATATTTGAGCACCTACTATATGCAAAGCATTGTAAAAGCACAGCTGATATAATAGTAAAAAAAAACCCAAACAAACATGAAGCTTACTATTTTCAGTATGTTCAGACATTCTATTATTCTGACATCCATTTTGTGATATTTTATATTGGAGGAGTAGTTTGGGAGGTCTGAAAATAGAAATCGGAATAAATATGAATAATACACATTTCCCTTCAGGAGTCTTTCAATGGAGACTACCAGAAACATTGTCATTAAGTTTTTATTTACCATTTCACCTTTGTCCAACATTAAGACAGCTGTTGTGTTTTCTTGACTTGCCATCTTCTGATCAAGCTGTGATTATATGTGAAAGAAGGACCTGCTCAGTACAGACCACGTGAGGGTGATGTGTGCATTGTCGCCACTCCAGCATTTAGCATCATAGAACACAGTAGGAGATACCTCACAGTTCTGTTTTGCCTTGGAGTTAAATTCAGAGTAGTGGGTTTTATTTTCTTTTTAATCTGTACTTAATCCTTTAGGTGTCTTAAAATTTGCTTCCAGTGAGGCACCTCCAAAGCTCTCTTGCTAGTTGGCCCAAGCCTTTGGTGTCCAGAGATAGCAGTGTTTTCTTGAGATATACTCGTTATTTTATAAATCTTTATAAAGTTAGTCCTTCGGGTTGACCTTCAGGTGTAAGATATACTGCTTTTGTTTAGTGCTTAAGAACAAAAGCAAATCTGAACAGAGCCTGGCTTTTTTTTTTGTTAGAATTTTGTATCTGCTTTTATACCATATGAATGCCTGGAGGCATCTTAAGATGGACATGATTTTATAAATCTTAAATAAAAAATAAATGCTTTATAGGTTTGGGATTTGCAAGGTGCAACACGCTGTAAGTTGGTGAATCTGTTGTAATACAATAAGGTTTACTGTAATACAAACCAATTTATCAAAAATAATGGCTCTTGGATTACTAGCCTGGCTCCTAGATTAATCCATAAAATGGGCCCCACTGTGGAGCATTTCATATTAATTTATTATACCTCCACTATGTGTATTAGTACTTACTAAATGCCCAAAATTTCTTAGAACAAAACCAGAAGATGGAATTTCACCCAAGCCAAAAGGTTTTTTGACACACTGGCACAGGAACGAGGTAGTGGAGGGAAAAGTCCTTCTTTTCCATGTTTTGGTGCCTGTGCCTTTACTATACTGTTGACTCCTGAGGGATTTCAGACCCATTTTAAAATTTGGAGCACATATAGCAATGCACATGATCCATGTGTCATATTCATTATAGGTATTAATAAAGAACTCTTAACTTTTAAGAGTAAAGCACTAATAGCATCAACATCCCTGCCCTTCAGTCTGTGAGGAACCTTTAAGACTGGCAATCCAACCACCAAGGGGTTTCTAGAAATACTTATTTCCCTGAGCTTGTGAACTCTAATATAGCACAAAATTTCTCTTTAGTTGCATCTCTGTAAGTCTAATTCCATACAGAGCCTGATAGGGAATTGTGTTTTTATTTATTTTTCTTTTTAATAAATTTATTTTATTTATTTTTATTTTTGGCTGTGTTGGGTCTTCCTTGCTGCGTGCAGGCTTTCTCTAGTTGCGGTGCATGGGCTTCTCATTGCAGTGGATTCTCTTGTTGCGGATGGAGCACGGGCTCTGGGCATGTGGGCTTCAGTAGTCATGGCATGTGGGCTCAGTAGTTGTGGCTCGCAGGCTCTAGAGCGCAGGCTCAGTAGTTGTGGTGCACGGTCTTAGTTGCCCCATGGCATGTGGGATCTTTCCTGACCAGGGCCCGAACCCATGTCCCCTGCATTGGCAGGTAGATTCTTAACCACTGCACCACCACGGAAGTCCCGAGAATCATGTTTTTAAATATCTTATTTTTAATACCTATAGTCAAATCTCATTTATCTCTTATAATTGGTCTGCTTTCCATTTTATTTGTGGTGAATTTTTATACCCACATTGAATTGGTCCAGCCACCAGTTATGCTCCTGTCATTTGGCTTGTACCCAGGGAATGCAAGTAATTTTTCATGTTATCCTGAGAAAAAGATAATCAAATAAATCTCTTTAAAAAATTGATATTTCAAAGTCAACTAAAAGTGATTTGCAGAATGTTTTTGATCATCTGTGCTTCTGCCTTCAGTTAACATAAATAATCAAAAGTTGGCTGTGGCACAGTATAATTCTTCAATGGAACAGTGGTCATTTGGTTGTAATACTTTGAAGGCCATCTGTCCTAAAGAAATTCAGGCACCAGAGCCTCAGATTCTTTACTTAACTTCTACCCATCTTGGAAATTAGTGTTAGCCCTGAGTTCATTTGGCTAGAGGAATAAATACATTTAAGACTGATGTTGATAATATTCAGTTGAGTTAAGATACAAACAGTTAAAAGAACATTAGTTGTTGACATTAATAGTTGATATTAAATGTGGTACAAGTGATTAAAGAGTTGCTAAACAATAGGCTGTAGACTTAGTAAATTTAGATTTAAAAACTGATGTAGATAATAACTTTATATATCAAAATTACTCCTGCTTATATATAAGAAATGTTAAAAGAATGTTATGTAGATAACACCTGTCACTCCTAAAATGTACTTGGATTTCAGAGTTAAAATCACAATGAGGGGCTTCCCTGGTGGCGCAGTGGTTGAGAGTCCGCCTGCCGATGCAGGGGTGACGGGTTCATGCCCCGGTCCGGGAAGATCCCACATGCCGCGGAGCGGCTGGGCCCGTGAGCCATGGCCGCTGAGCCTGTGCGTCTGGAGCCTGTGCTCCGCAACGGGAGAGGCCACGACAGCGAGAGGCCTGCGTACCACAAAAAAAAAAACATCACAATGAATACTTCATCAATCACAATGAATACTTTATCATCTCTCCAACTCCTCCCACTCCCATTTGCTTTTTACTGTTAGCGTTGACAATACATGTGCTCCTCAGAAACCCCTTAATTTCCCCAAAGTATTTGTAATTTTCTTGTCTTTTGGGTTTAATACTATGGACTCAGCCATTGCTATTTTATCTTAAGAAACTAATGAATTCCTAGGCATCAAGTATGTAGGAATAGATTCATACTGGGTGACTTTCTCTGCCAAATGGGTACCTCAGCATGAATTTACTAAGAGTGGTTATAGGGTCTAATATGCTGTTCTGATGTTTAATTTTATCCATAAAATTTATCAGTAAGGGTACCGATTAGGCTAGTGTGTCAAAGAGACCCAATGACTTTGATAAATATTTTCTCTCACTTAACAGTCTAGGGCTGATAGGCAGTCTTTTCCTCATGACTTCATGGGATGCAAGCTGGCAAAGTGACTCTGCCAGCCTTTAGGTGTGACTTCCGTGATTTCTCTGGTGGACTCCATGATAGCAGAGGAGTGTGCACCCAATGTATTAAGACCAAAGCTTGGAAGGTAATTCATTACTTCCATTCACATTCTGTTGGTGAGAACTTGGCTACTGACCCCACCTACTGGCAAGGGAAGCTGGGAAATGTAGTCTCAGTTGGGTAGCCGTGTACCAGCTAAAATTTGCTGAAGACAGGAGAACAAGTTTTGAAGGTCTCCCACTTCATTTTATATCTAATGTTTTCTTTGTTTATAACATAAAATTCAATGTCAATTCAAAGTGAAGCACTTTTCCCTAACTCTCCCCCCTTCCCACCTCTCAAAAAGAATAAAAATGAAAGAGATATGCTTGCCCATTTGTTAAAGTGGAAGATTAACTTGATACCTTAAATCTGCAAATTCAGCAGAAATTGATAGAATTGCTCTTTTCCCTACAGGAGTCTTTGATAATCTGTGTCTATTTATATATCTTAAAAGAATGTCTATCAGAAGGCCTGTTGGCCACTTGTGCAAGGATAATAAAAGGAAATTCACTGAGATCAATTCTGAGTGAGCATATCCAAGCCCTTTTAGGGGAGTGGTTGTTTCTAGTCCCAAATGTAAGACTGTTGTAGTTTGATGCCTTTGTTCAGTTGAATCCTAACTCTCCATTTTGGAGTACAGATTCATTAGACACTTTCCTGATTCCCATATAATTCTCCATACATAGAGAAAATGCACCCGTCATGCAATCTGTAGATATTTCTGATTTCTATGAAAGTGATTTATCATGATTAAAAAAATGTAGCTGGAAATCGTAGTGATATATTCCCTCCTTCTCTAGGAAATTAGTTTCTGATTATGATTTTGACTTCTATTTAAGCGGTTTAACTACAGGGATGGAATATGCTGATTGTGCCAGCATGTATTCTTTCACCCATGTGACAAAATATTTTTTATTGTAAATTAGTAAATCATTTTAGTGACTACTTCAGTCTTAATTTCACTAACGGTGAGTCTGCTTCTAAGGGTTTGGTCACCTGGACACTGCCACGATAGCCAGATTTTTTAGCTGCCTTGCACTTGTTTGATGCTATAGTACTACCAGCTCCATATAGAGACAGGAAAAGAGGGACAGAGGGAGGGAAGGAATTATTCTGATCTCTGTTGAATCATTTCTTCATTATGAGTGCTGCAAATTTTAGCTAGAGGGCAGAGACTGCCTCTTTGTGCCTTTATTTAATAGTGTTTATCAAGCAAGAGTGGCTTTAAGAAATAACTGAAAAAATTGCCTAAATACTATCAAAATGAATATCAGCTTTGCCCAAACTAAAACTAGTTTCTGAATGGGTGAAACTAAATAACACCATGTTATTTAGTCAGTGTGTACATTTTTCAGAAGACTCATAATGTTGGGCTTACTGGAATGTAGTTCTGCATAAAATTCGTGTTCTACAGGAGACAACTTAGATAACTTTGTGGTCAAGGTAGCTCATCCATTTATTAAATAAACATTGATTTAAGCCTTGCAATATGCTCATTAGTCTAATAATAATCCGTTTCTCTACTTTTAGGCAAGAGTACATAATTTTTTCTAGGCATATTTTATGCTTGGTCATCCTAAAGAGAAGAAATTCCTCAGCCTATCTTATAGCATTTCATAATATAGAATCATTTAAAAGTTTTTTCCTGATATTCCATATTTATGGTTATGTTCTACCATGTGGAAATGGAAACTCCCCCAATAACCAGCTTTTAAAAAAAATAAACCTTCTATACTTGGAAATGGTTTGAAGTTACTTCCCAGATTTAAAAACCTTGGCTATGGGACTTCCCTGGTGGCACAGTTGTTAAGAATCCCCCTACCAATGCAGGGCACATGGATTCGAGCCCTGGTCCGGGAAGATCCCACATGCCACGGAGCAACTAAACCCGTGCACCACAACTACTGAACCTGTGCTCTAGATCCCATGAGCCACAACTGCTGAAGCCTGTGTGCCTAGAGCCCATGGTCCGCAACAAGAGAAGCCCCCGCAATTAGAAGCCTGTGCACGGCAACAAAGAGTAGCCCCTGCTCGCCACAGCTAGAGAAAGCCCGCGCACAGCAACGAAGACCCGATGTAGCCAAAAGTAAATAAATAAATTTATTAAAAAAAAAATCTTGGCTAGATACTCTTATTTCTATCACATTCTTATATATTTTTTTAAATTATTAGTGGCATTTAATTTATTTATTTTATTTTTGCTGTGTTGGGTCTTCGTTTCTGTGCGAGGGCTTTCTCCAGTTGTGGCAAGTGGGGGCCACTCTTCATCGCAGTGCACAGGCCTCTTACTATCGCGGCCTCTCTTGTTGTGGAGCACGGGCTCCACACTCACAGGCTCAGTAGTTGTGGCTCTCGGGCCTAGTTGCTCCACGGCATGTGGGATCTTCCCAGACCAGGGCACAAACCCGTGTCCCCTGCATTAGCAGGCAGATGCCCAACCACTGCGCCACCAGGGAAGCCCCTTATATTTTTTATTTAACAAATCTATAAACTAATATTTAGTGATAGTGATTAGTAACTGGAGAAATCTAAGTTCACCTAAGTGATTAGTTGAGGAGAAAAGACATAAATATATCCTGTCATCTCCTAATAATTTGATGTCTCAAAGCAGCTTATTGACAAATGAGCTGTATAGTCAAAACTGTTAAAGAATTCCAGATAGGCAGCAGAACACAGTGGTTGGAACCACACAGACTTTGGAACCACACTGCCTGGATGTGAACTGTGGGCCTGCCGCTCACAAGCTATAAGTCTAGACAATTGCTTGGTTTTCCTGTGCCTCAGCCTCCCCATATGTTAAATACAGATAATAATGGCACCCATCTTATAGCATTATTATAAGATTTAAATTAAATTCATTGATATATAGTATAAAGTGTTTAGAACAGCACCTGATACATAGAAAACACGATGTGATAATAACAATAGTGGAAAACACTATAAACCAAAATGCTGTTGGAAGATTGTGTGGTGGAATAAGCTAAGATTTGAAGCAGAGATGGAATTTGGAAAAGCTGACAGGAGTGGAGAGGCTTGTGCAGGCAAGGCAGGGAGGCTGTAAGCTGTGTAGAGGACACTGACCAGAATGGTTGTGAGTTCAGAGTTGTCTGAAACATGAGGATTTAAACGCTGGGCAGAAAGGCAGACTTAGGCCCAGCTCTCAGAGACTTTCAGTGTTATTGTCAGGAGTTTGGATTTAATCTTTGTAGGTGGTAGGTTACAAGCATTATTTTAATTTTGATATGAGGTAGTTTGCTGGATTGGTGGAGACAGATGGTGAGAGTGGTGGCAGGTGACGTTGTAGCCAGTGCACAGGCTCGAACTGGGATGGGTACAGTAAAAATGGCGAGAAAGAGATGTTTGCAAGAGGCATCGTGATAGAAAATTGAAAGGATTTGCCTGTCTTTCTTTTTTGAGAATTTTTCTCCTACCTAGTGTGTATTCTCCCTTTATTTGGTATCTTTAACTACAGAGGGAAAATCAGAATAGGAAGCAGTCTGTGGGTGAAGCATCAGATTTTTCAGGCGGCATGCTTAGATTGAAAGGCCTGACAGGAGAGAAGTCAAGGCTGGAATTAGAAATACAGCAGTCATCTCATTAGAGCTAATATTTTAGCAATGGGAAGAGTCAAGATCTTTGAGAGAGAGGGAATAGGGAGAGCAGGACTTACTCCTTGAGGAACATGTGGTTTAAGGGAATTTGATGGAGCAGCCAAAGAATTGGGAGGAAACCAAGATGGTGTTAACAACTTATATTAAAGAAGAGAAGAGAATTTGCAAACTGACTGCATAGTCAGCAGTGTTAGGGGCTGCAGGACAAACAGAACGAGACCTAAAACAGTTACTGTATGTGGCAATAAGGCCACTAGTAATCTTGGTAAGTGAAGTTTCAGTAGGGTGTAAGAAAGCAGATTTTGGGACTTTTATTTGAGAAGCATGGATGTGAAAGGAAGAAGAAATATATGGTGGCTATAATGGGTACAAATGAAGATGTTCAGGCAGAGAGAGAAGCCAGTGGGGAGGGAGAGATTAAAGATCTGGGGGAAGGGGGTGGGATGAACTGGCAAGGAGCTAGAGCAGATGGGAAAGATCAGGTGGAGCCTGTGGATTAGCTTCAGAAAGGAGGAGACCCACATTCTTGGGCCGTGGCATCTTGTGCCTGGGACAGTGCTGGACACCTAGCAGGTATTTGGAAATGTATATAAAGGTGTGACTGAAAGGAAGAAGGCAGGCTAGGTGTAAAAACAGAGAGGCGGTGAAAACTAGTGAGTTTATAATGCTTGATGAGTAAAATTCTGCCATAAAGTTAGGAAACAAGATCAGCAGACAAAGTGTTCATGAGGGTGGTAATGACAATGGTTACCATCTACCTATGTGTCAAGCACCATTTTAAGTGTTTTACAAGTGTTATTTATTTCTCAAATAAACCTGTAAGGTAAGTACTAGTTCCCCATTTATTAGATGGAGAAATTAAGACAAGAAAGGTTAACTAATTTGCCCAAAAACATACATTTTGTAAGGGCATATTGGGGATTTGGACCAACATAGTCTAACTTAATAGGTCATGATCTTAATTATTGGGCTTCTGCTTCCCAGCCCTTGGGGAATGAATGGAAGATTTCAAACATTCATGAGATTCAGAACATTTATGGTAGAAATGGTGCCTGGGAAACAAACCGTAAGATATAGTTTTAAAAAACCTTTTTTAATAGCAGTGAATTTTTAAAAAATGACTTAACCTCTTTTTTGGTTGTTCTAAAAGTAATATATGCTTATTGAAGAAAACTTAGAAAATAAAGTATAAATTTGAAGATTAATAATCCTAAACCCAGAGATAACCAATGTTGACAATTTTGTATATTTTCATGTAACTTTTTTCTAAGATTACTTTTTCTTTTCACAAAATTATATCATAATGTTTGTGTGTGTGTATACACACATATGTATTAGTTATATATAATCTTGTGGGATTTTCATTTAAAACTTTATTGAGTATTATTTCATGTCATCAAATACACCATAACTTTCACCATTTCTCTTTTGTTGATGATCAAGTCATTTCTGCATGTTGTTCTTATAAGTAGTGCTATAGTGGCCATCTTTCTTTGTCTACAGTTCTTATCACCTTAGGCTAGTGTATTAGTCAGGACTCCATGGTTTGTAAGTGATAGTAAACCACTTTGGACTACCTTAGGTGAAAAAGTAATTTTTTGGCTTAGGTAACTACTGAAATGACAGGGATGAAGCTGGGCCTGGTAGTTGGAGCCAGGGACAACTCGGACACATCAAAAACCCCTCCACTCCTTGTTCCTGGTTCTTTCTGCATGTTTGTTTTCTGAAACAGTTTTCCTCCATACCCTGGGAAATATGACCACAAATATCTCCCGAGCTGTGGCTCACAGCATTGTCAGCAGAGTGGGACTTCAGCTTTCTCCCCAAAAAATTTATTTTGAAGTTTTCCAAGCAAAAGGCTTTCCTATACAAGTATATTACTATATTTGCTTTATCACATATCTGTTCATCTATCAATCCTGCTGTTCATCAATGCGTCTTTTAGAAATCCATTTCAGAGTAAATGGCAGACATCAGTACTTCCCCCTAAATACTTCAGCATGCATGCATATCATCAACTTAGAGTTCACTATTTTTTAACATTTTTTCTTTTGATGTAAAATCTACATTCAAAGAAATACACAAATCTTAAGTTTACATTTGCTGATTTTTGATAAATCCATACACCTGGAACCCTCAACTGTTACCACTTTTTATGATCTTAAGATTTAAAGAAATCCCAGGAAATTGCTCTGACTAGCCCACTATGGGTCTGCCACCCTGACCTCACAAAGTGAGGGAAGCAACATTTTCCACATGTAAGAGGATGCTGGGCAGATAGAACTATAGATATATACAGGAGAGAGCTTCCTGGGAGTCGAATTACACTAATTGAATTTAGACAGCATGCCTTTTATGCTGTGCAAAAAGCGTGTATATTGGTTTTGTCTCCTTTAAAAAGCTGCCTCTAATGTCCCACAGTAATGATTTCTTTGCTCTGTGTACTTGTGCTTCATCATTTATTTTCTTTAATTGATGTATCACATGTTTTGTAGGTCTTTTAAAAACAGATTGTAAACTCTTGAGGGCAGAGACCACTTTTTTCAAATCTAACCTTATTCCTTGTATAGTGGCATGTAATGGTAGATACTCAAATTCTCCAACCAGCCAGATCCTTTAGGCATCAGTTGAAGGTGCTTTTAGCTGCAAGTAATAGGAAACCTTGACTCAAAGAGGCTTAAATAATCAGGAAGTATACTTCCTTATGTAAAATTATAGAGGTTGGCCAGCTTCAGGGTTGGTTAATGTGTGGCCTAATGGCATTGTCAAGAACCTAGGATTTTTCTGTCTTTAGGCTGTGCCATCATTTCTGTGTCAGTTTTGTCCTTAGATTGTATCCTTTCACGATCATAGGATGGCTGTTATATGTCCAGGCAGTAAATCCAGATGCAGTAATATTGCTTCCCTTCTGTCCCTCAAAAGAGCTAAGAAACCTTTTCCAAAAGCCCTCGAGCAGACCTCCATATTTTATTGGCTAGAACTAATTGATATTAACAAACTCAAATCAGTCACTGGTGAAGAAAATGGAACCAAGGTGACTTCTGATCAAGATTTACCCATAGATAGGTCATCTCTCCCCTTTCCACATGGGAGTGGAGTGGACACTGATATAATCAGGACTGTTAGAAAGAAGGAAGAAAGGAAAGGAAAGAAGGTCCTTTAGACTGTTAGAAAGAAGGTTGATTGTGTAGGCAACAGGTAACACCCATTACACAGCATTATTACTTAATGAAAATGCCTCATCTTGTCCTCCAAAGTTGGTGGTGGTTGGACACATGGAAAAAAATCTGTATTTGACTCTTGTTGCTGTCTGAATGCTCTCTCCATCGGTGACATTTAATGCTATATATTGGCCCTAGTCTTTTCGGTTTTAGGTGGTTAAAATTTTTTCCACTTCTTCCTGGGATTCATCAGTCTTTGACTCTTATCGTATTTTGAAAATGTGCATTTTAATTGTTTCATTAATTTCATCTGGAATTAATTCCTATAAGCCTAATATCTAAGCCTGGATTCTCTGACAAACAAAGCCTGAGACAAGGATTAAAGTTGATGCTTTCGTTGAAAGGTGTAAGTCAGATCTGTAAGGGTAAAGGCAAAAGGAAAAGCAAGGAATGGTGCAAAGAAATTGATTCAATATATTGTAGAGCTCTTGCTTCACAACAAGCTCTGAAGAGACATAGCAGATCTTTCAGCAGGTGTGTTCACTTGCCAACAGGATTTCTTTGAAAGGGTTGCAGTGAGGAATTACACTTGAGTAGTCCTTGGAAAAAAGAAGGAAAAGGGAGGATTTATCTGCTTGGTTTCCTCCTGTCTCCTGTTCCTGGTTGATGGAGGCTTATCCCATGGGGAGCTAACTCCTCTGTACTCCCTAGCATCATCCAGACCCTCTGTAGCTACTCGGGATGCTAGATCCATGCCTTGCAGTGTAATATTTCATATAAGCCCAGACTGACTTGGACGAGGCACCAACTGAGAGAGAAAGACACAGACACACATAGAAGTGGTTGCAGTTATCTGAAAAAGTGTATAGGTTAGTGTCCAATTACACCTAAGAAGGTTGAAGTTGAACTTTTCTGCCATAGCATTACTTTGGTATTTAGTAACTTGGAAACATTAGTTTCAGAAAGTAAGCCAGAGATTGCTTTGGCTATTCAAGGCTATAAAGCTTAAGGTAATCACCTTATGAGATGTTTTACTTTTCTCTGGTCTGGGAATCTCTTATAGGAAGTGTTGACAGTGTTCCAGAGCCCACAAATCGTATTGGTTGTTGTGGATCTAGGTCAGCATTGACTTCTTCATAGTCATCTCGAAATATGACATGGCTGAGTGAAGTGGCTCTGGGCACCCTTGGATTGTCCAGTCTTTCCAAGTTTATCCAGAGGGAGAGGACATGGGGATATATGTATACATATAGCTGATTCATTTTGTTGTACGGCAGAAACTAACACAACACTGTAAAGCAATTATACTCCAATAAAGACATTAAGAAAAAAGATTGATGGATTCTTTGGAACTCTAGACACTTGGAAATCCTCTGAGTATTGGCTTTGAATTCTAAAAGATTTTTACCAGGCCAGCTTCTTTTCAGAGAGAGCCATTTCGCTTTTTCTTCAGAGTACAGAAAGAGAATCCTGTTGAATTGGTGGCAGAAGAGGCACAATCTGATGGAATGAAGGAAGGAGTATCCTTTCTGGGTTGGTTTGGTCTTTGCACTCCTCATATGTTTCTTGTTTTCTTGGGTTAAGATCTCTTTGTTTTTTTCCATTAGTGTACTTTACTTAGATCACTATGATTGCTTTACAGGTATTATAGAGTAATGGTAGCTGTTTTGGTATGGGAGATGACAGGATGAGCTTGTCAGAGATGAATGTCAATTGGATGCATCTAATAAGCCCGAGGAGACTTCCCGCTTCTGTGTCGTCATAGAACTGAGGCAAGCATTTGGCCATTCCCGGCATGTCACTAGATGAGCACTCTTGATCCGTTCTGAATTGCCTACAGTGGGTGGCACTGGCTTGAAACTGTGGCACTGTGTGGCCCTTTGAGCTGCATTGAAAGCATGAGGATGTTTTGCCAGTCTTTGGTTTGTGCTACCCAGATTTTTGAAAGTGTTCTGAAAGGATCTGTGTTCTTTCATCAGACTTTGGTGTCTTGACTTAACCTAGGGGCATAAAGTCACATTAGATCTATTGGTGTTAAAACACAGAGCTCTACATATATCTAGTTAGTTGACCCTCTTCTTCCTGTTTTTAAAAATTAATGAAAGGAAGGGGTGCTATTTGCCTTAAGATAGCCTAAAAATAAAAGCTCCTTCCCCCAACTGTCTTCTAGTCCGATGAAGATGATTGCCTTTCTCTTTCATTCACCTTGGATACTTCTTACTTGCCATGAGTTGTGGGGCTACTTGTAAGGCTGATTTAAGGTGGGATATTTTCTCCTTTTTGAGGCTCTGCTTATGAGCTAGAATCATAAAAATTCAAGGATTGTGCCAAATGTTCTTTTGTTGATGACTGTGATTTAGTCTGTTATGTAACTGTAATGTATAATTTACACATCCTGAAGATCATCAGTCTCTGTACAGAGTGACTATATTTAACCCTCACTTCTTTGGAAAAAGAGAACATTACCAATTATCTTTGAAACTATATTTGTGAGACAATGCACATTGATCCACACTCTGTCTCCATTTTTAATTTTTGGTGTGTTAAGTAGTACTTTATGATTTATTCTGTGCTTTTCATGTATAAAGGCTCAGAGGAGAAAGAGAGAGCTTAGTGCTACTGACTGTATCTTGAGGCTTCCATGGCTTATATTATCTAAACCAAGAACAACAGACAATAATATCCCAGTCATCTCTATTAATATGCAGGTCTAGAAAGAGCAAAAGGGTAAATGTCTTTCCACTCTTATCTTTCAGTTGTGGAAGGGGAGTAGAAAGAGAGGGTATTGAAATACTTAATGGTAAACAGTTAGTAGTAAGAAAAGAACACTTCCTTTTTCTATCAATGTACTGTGATGCTACCAGTGCCTGTGTCATTTGAAGAGCTTTTGAGAAAGAAAATGGTTAATGTTGGTTTTCTTTTATCTTAAACTTTGTAAGTTAAGTCCAGTTTTAAGCTCAAATTCCATAACAGGTAAATAAATTCGTTTATTTACCACCCAACATTTTGCCTCATTGCCCTGCCACAGGCTCTGCTTATACGAAGTTGTCGATGTGAGAGGAAGCGTTGACTGTGTTCACGTAGGACTGTATTCCCTTAAGAAAGAAAGCCTTGAATGAGAAAATGATGTTCTCATTAAATCAGCTCTTTAAGAGTAGGTGGGAGGAATTGCTATCGATCTAATGGATTTAGTAGTTCATATACAAAGTCTGTGGAATAGAAGTAATATTCTGCAGCTGAGCAACTGTAGATGATGAATCCATCTTCAGACAGAATTCTGGAAGCATCTGTAAAACTGGAAAATTACATTTTCTTTCCCCTTTTCAGGCACAACTGGACTAAGTGTACTTCCTAAATACTTTAGAATCAAGTTATATCCACATAAGTAGGTCTACAAAATATCATATGAAAAATTGAAATAAAATCATAAAATGTAGATGTTAGGTTCTTGTTGGCTACGTTTACTCTGGTGCCAGTTTGTTTGGAAGGGCTGCAGTGTTGAAGATAACCAGAGGTCACCTGTAGAAATTCTTTCTTGGGTGGTTCTCTAATAACTAGTGGTGGTCTATTTTAGTTCATTTGGATGAACTAGTCCTTTTAAGGGGGGTGATAAAGTCAGACATTTAAGCTTCTCTTCAAGCTCTCCCTTTGACCCTTTTCTTTTATTCTACTCACTGAAAGCACATCATCAAGCCTTCCTTCTTTGTCAGGAAAGGCCAGTCATTCCCTTTCCCCTTCCCACCCTAACCTTTAATGAGTAGTTGGTTCTGTGAAGATATGGGGGCTCCCAGGACATGTGAGAATTTTGATAGATATGAGTGACATTGTATGGATGGAAATGAGGTGGACCTTGTTCATGTTTCATTCTCATATAAACTACATATTCCATTTATGCTTTACATCTACAAGATACTCCATTTAGGTAGCACATACTGTTTGAAGGTTCTCAAGGGAACAAAAAGTAAAATAATAACAATAATATTAACAACTACAACTCTGTTTATTAGCACTGAAAAAAATGCCAAAGGAATTGGGATTTTTGGTAACTACAACTAAAAGAAGAGACTCATATTAAGAATAACAGCAGTACCATGTGTCTCCTTAGCACAATCGACATTTACAAAGCACTCTTCATCTGAATTTAATATGGCCTAATATGATAGCAGGGGGGTGGATTCCCATGGTTTCTTTAGCTTTAAGATCTCGGGATCTAAATCTTCGCACCAGCAATTTTTTTTGTGTGTGTGTGGTACGCGGGCCTCTCACTGTTGTGGCCTCTCCTGTTGCGGAGCACAGGCTCCGGACGTGCAGGCTCAGTGGCCATGGCTTACGGGTCCAGCCGCTCCGTGGCATGTGGGATCCTCCCAGACCAGGGCACGAACCTGTGTCCCCTGCATCGGCAGGCGGACTCTCAACCATTGCGCCACCAGGGAAGCCCTCACACCAGCAATTTTAATTGACATTGTTGCTATACTGTATTATCAGACAGCTTGAATAGTCAGATAGTCTGCTATTAGTGGAGCTGTTCTTCATGTTTAATCTTTTCTCTTGCCTGCTTCTTTCGTCACTGTCACTTTTCAGTTTGAAGACTGGAGCATATGTAGCCATCTTTATTTACTTTTGTTCAGTGCTAACATTTGCCTTCTACTAAATGAGGTTGTCCTTTATGAGACAGCTGGTAATTTATCTCTACAGTCAAGGCTCATATACTGCATTTCAGAACCTGGGATATGTTAGTAAGGCTTAAAAAATTTAAAACATCATCTGAATTAACACTGCACTGGTGATGGTGTGCTACAGACAACACCCCTCCAACCCCACAAAAACAAGCCAATACCTGAATGTCTAGTTGACGGCATTGGTACTTCCCATCTCTCCTGATAGCTTTACAATCAACAATAGACTGTGAGACTGGCTATAAATAGATATATATATGTGTGTGTGTATGTCTTCATATTAATCTCTTTCTCCAAAGCAGAATCATTCCTTAGGGTAGTTTTTATGAGCAGTACTCCTAATTTGATTTTATATCAGTCCAAGAAGCACTTTTTCTCTTCCATTTACATCAGGGTTGTTGAAAACATCATTGAACTTTTAAACCAAAATGGGAGCACTTCTTAAAACATGCTTTTATTAAATCAACCTGATAAGAAAAACTCTGTAAGCCAGCAAATTCCAAGGTTCCCAGGGCTCTAATGGGGTCCATAGTTAGACATTAGATTAAGGGTGGGGCACTATGAATTCCTCAGAATTTATACTTGGAGTGTATGGTCCAACCCAGTCAAGAACCACTGTACTGGGACTTCCTGGTGATGCAGTGGTTAAGAATCCACTTGCCAATGCAGGGGGCACAGGTTCAAGCCCTGCTCTGGGAACATCGCATATGCTGCAGAGCAACTAACTACTGAGCCTGCACGCTCACTAACTACTGAGCCACGCGCCACAACTACTGAGCCTGCACTCTAGAGCCCGCGCTCCGCAGCAAGAGAAGCCACTGCAATGAGAAGCCCGCGTACCGCAACCAAGAGTAGCCCCCGCTCACCGCAACTAGAGAAAGCCCACATGGCAGCAACAGAGACCCAGTGCAGCCAAAAATAAAATAAGTAAAGAACCACTGCACTTATTAATGTAGCTTTTTGATTGGATCCTTGTTATATTTTTGTTAATTTGGGGGCTTTTAGACTATACACACTTTAAAATCTTATTATCTTTACATTACATGTATGATAATGTTAAACTTCAGCATTATTCTATCAGTATAGTAGTTAATTAAACATTTATATAAAGAATAGTTTAAAATGGTATGGGTTCATTTTAAAAATCTGCCCCTTCAGAATTAAAAATTCAGTTCTTAAAGGTGATGAAGATATTTCCTGAGATTTATTAAACTACTGATGATTGCCTCTAAAAGGATTATGTTTGTTTTGTTTTGTTTTGTGAAAGGGTCAGGCAAAATAGCTTAGCTCCCAACAACACCTCTATTCTGATACATAATCTGGCAAAGATTTTGCAGAGCATATTATGTAAAGTTGTTAAAGAAGAATTCACTTCAGTCCAGTAAGCAGCTCCCACTTTCTGCTTTGTTCTGGAGAGACAGTGGTGAAGGAACCTGCATCCTTATTCTTAAACAGCTCACAGTGCACTGGAAGAGTGAAATTTACGTGGTTCATCTCATTTGATGGCATCTGAGAGTCACCATGTGGTGTTTGATGTACATACGTTCCATAGGCACTCCACAATTAAAAGGGTGATGTGAACCTTATCATCCCTTTCCTTCTGTAAAACATAGTGGTAGTTTTTCATTGCCCTGTGGATCAAGCGCAGAATCCCTACTCTGAGCTTTGAAAAGGACCTCAGACCATTTCCTTTACCTTTCCTCTACTTGCCCACATCTCGGTTAAGCCTTTCCCAGAATTGCACCTTATATCTTTCCTGTTATCTATCCAGGTAAATCTTTACTCTTTTTTCTTCCATGTGAAAATGTTTCAAATGTGAAAAAGTGAATGGTTTCCCTTCATACTTTGAATTGTGCATAATGACTATGTAGTTAATCATCATCATTCAAATGCGAGTCAGATACACTAAGTGTATTTACAAAATACTATGGTAGAAGAACAAGGGAGGAAATGCTTATTTCTGGGGAATTCAGAAAATATTTTACAAAGAAGATAATATGTACCTAGGTCTTCAAGGATGAGTAGGCGTTTCCAGGTGTATTTTGGGCAGAGGGAGGAATATATATGAAAAGTTATGGCATCATACATTTGCAGCAACATGGATGGACGCAAAGATTATCATACTAAGCGAAGTAAGTCAGAAAGAGAAAGACAAATACCATATGATATCACTTATATGTGAAATCTAAGATACGATACAAATGAATATATGAAACAGAAACAGACTCACAGACAGAGAATAGACTGGTGGTTGCCAAGGGGGTGGCGAGTTGGGGGAGGGAAGTATTGGGAGTTTGCGATTAGCAGATGCAAACTATTATACATAGGATGGATAAACAGCAAGGTCCTACTGTATAGCACAGACAGGTATATTCAATATCCTTTGATAAACCATAATGGAAAAGAATATATATGTATAACTGAGAATATATATGTATAACTGTTGTATTTTGCTGTACAGCAGAAATTAGCACAACTTCAACTAGTACATCAACTATACTTCAATAAAATTAAAAAAAAATTTATGGTGTCATAAAGGAATGTGACATGTTTAGGGAACATCGCTGGACTGTACAGTATGCACATTTCTTTGGTGGTGCTGGTGCTGGGAGACATAGGATTTGTATGACAAGCTCTGAGATGCAGAAGCCAAGCCGTGTGGTTCTTTTAGAATGCTGTGTACTAGCACATTACCAGCTGGTTTAGGCACTTGGTAAATATTTTCTTTTGATGAAACATGAGGCTAAGAGTAGCTGGCTCTTTGATCAGGGGGAGAAAATGTAAGTAATTCCTTTAAGAACCATACTCATTCATCATTCATCAGGTATTCATTCAACAAATATATACTGAGGCTGCTGCACTCAGAGCAACAAGGGAGATATAAAGACGTTTCTACCCTGTTTGTGCAGTGCCTCTTCTGCAAATTCAGGGTTTTATTAGATTTTTCTTTGAGTAGTGTTAATTCTGTGCCATTTTATTATGTCTTATGCATACTTGCTACTAAAGCACTGTGTAGTTACTTCTTTCTCTGAAAGGTTCAACACTATTTTAACCCACTCCACTGCTTTATTTCAGGAGTTCTCACTCTGCATTTTTAGGAAAGTTCAGGTGCTCAAATGGTTGGCATTTTTCTACATTTTGTGCCTTGATAGCCAGTATTTATAAGGTCAAGAAGGCGGAGCATGCAGGGTTATAGATGTGAAAGCTGATTTATACTGAACCTTTTAGGCCTAACATATCTTAGCTGCCATTCTTTATAAGAGACTATAGTTTAACTGTAGAAAATAACCCTGAAAGCAGAATAGAAACTTTGTTTTTTTTTTTTTTTTGGTCAGCATGGGTTGTGGGATTTCAGTTCCCTGACCAGGGATCAAACCTGGGCCCACGGCAATGAAAGTACCGAGCCTTAACCTCTGGACTGCCAGGGAATTCCCCAAACTTTGTTCTTAAAGATTGCACTCCTGATAATATGTCCTTTTACTAGTGTGTGGAAGGTTCTTGAAGATTATTTAAAATTCATTCATTCCTTCTCTTCCTTCCACCCACTGCCCTGTTCCCTTCTTTGCTTCATCACATTTTTTTTTTTTTTTTTTTCCGGTACACGGGCCTCTCACAGTTGTGGCCTCTACCGTTGCGGAGCACAGGCTCCGGACGTGCAGGCTCAGCGGCCATGGCTCACGGGCTCAGCCGCTCCACGGCATGTGGGATCTTCCCAGACCCGGGCACGAACCCGTGTCCCCTGCATCGGCAGGTGGACTCTCAACCACTGCGTCACCAGGGAAGCCCGCTTAATCACATATTTGAATAACTTCTATGTGTCAGCAGTGTTCTGGGTATTGGGTTACAAGAGTAAACATTGAGCTCCTCGTCCTCAAAGAGAGTTGTTAACAGCAGTTCTTCTCAACCCTGGCTGTACATTAGCTGTAAGGCTTACATGTAAGCCTTTAAAACGTACAGGTGCTGGGTGGGGTCCCTGCCCTGGAGATTCTGATTCAGTGGTTCTCAGGTGAGTAGGTAGGATTACAGACAGATCAAGAGGCAATTTCAGTTCTCTGAAGTGGGGCTATAGGATAGTTAGTACTGGAGAGCATTACCTAGTCTAGTCGTAGAAGATCAGGGTTGGTGGAGGAGTGAGGAGGGTGTGGGTGCATCGTGGAAGGTGAAAGCCTGTCTTAGATTTTTGGGAATAACATGTATGGACTGCAAGAAGAGAAAGCATGGAAAATTGGTAGTTTATTGTGGTCAGAGCATAGAAGAGGAGGCAAGGAGTATCCAGAAATGAGACTGGAGAGGCAAGCAGGGTCCAGATCATTCAGGGCTTTGTCAGCCAGGTTAAGAAATTTGCATTCTATTCTGAAGACAGTTGGAGCCATTGATGGGTTTTATGTAGCGGAGTCATATAAGATTTACTATGTTTTCATACGATCACTCCTGCTGCTCTATGGAGAACGCTTTGAGGGAGATAAGAATAGAATTTAAAGACTTTTACAGAAGTCTAGGCAAGAAATGCCATGGCTTGAATCAAGGTAGTGGCAGTGGAGATTCAGAGAAGTGGGCAATTTAAGGAAATATTCAGTTGTTAGAATATACTGACCTTGGTTAAAAGTAGATGTGTTGGGGGAGTAGGGAGAGACATCAGTGTGTCACAGACTAGGTTCTTGGCTTGGGGTCACGGGTACCATTCACTAAATGGGAATACAGGAGAAGGGGCAGATGGGGCAGGGAAAGGTGATGAGTTTATTTTTAAATATATTGAGTTTGAGGTGCCAGTTGGCCACCCAAGTAGATATATCACCTGGCCATTTAGGCATAAATGGTCTGAAGCATGGGAGTAGGATCTGGGCTAAAGATAAAGATTTGGGAGACATTTGCATTTATATAGAGTAACTGAAACCATATGAGTGCATGAAATGATTCAGTATGTGTAGAGAGGGGCGAATGTCTGGGTTAGAACATTTTAGGAAACATTTTAGGAAAGGAGGAGCCTTAGAAGGATATTGAAAAGGAGTGGTAAAGGTAGAAGGAACATCAGGAGGGTGAGTTGTCATGTAAGGCAAGAGAACTTTTTAAGAAGGAGGGAGTGATCAACAGGGTTAAATGTCATAAAGAGGCCAGTAAGAAATTTTCATTTGCTTTAACAACAAGAATGTTCTGTCAGAAGGAAGAGCAGTTTCATGGCATGGAGAGGAGTGGGTTGAAGGGTGTGAGGTAAAATAATCATGAATAATATCAAGTCATGTTGAACACCTTAAACTAATACAGTGTTGTATGTCAATTATATCTCAATAAAACCGAAAAAAATAATTGTGAGTTGACACTTGTTTCAAGAAGTTTGAGACAACAGAGACAGGACGGATGGGTAGTAACCTGAGGCAGAGGAGAATTGTTGAGCCAGGAGAAATTTAATTATTCTGTTGGTTCCCTCCTAGAGTGATCATTCATTAAAGGCCCTTTGTGAGCTGAACTCTGTGCTCTATGCTGAGAATAGATCTTAATTCTAGCGGAATAGCTACTTAATAATTGAATAACAAATAAAAATAATGAGAAGCACTACAAAGGAAATAAGCAGAATGCTGCGGTGAGAATGATAGTGAGACCTACTTAAGGTAGTGTGGTCAGGAAAGGCCTCTTTGAGGAGGTGTGGTTTTAAACTGAGATCTGCGGGGTTTGAGACAAGATGGTGGAATAGAAGGACTTGAGCTGACCTCCTCTCACGAAAATACCAAAATCACAACTAACTGCTGAACAACTACTGACAAAAAATAAATTGAGATCTGAAGAATGAGAAGGAGACAGGGAGTAAAGAACCTAGGAAAGAGTATTTCATTCTGAGAGAGCATTAAGTGCATAGGTCCTGGGATGGAAGCAGCTTGGTGTATTCCAGAAACCAGCAGGAACAGCAGGTTTTTATGGCCACAGTGAGGTGAGCTGGGGAGAGTAGCGCGAGTTGGGTCACGTATGCATGGTGTTAGTTTGTGTTTTATTCAAGAACTGTGGGAAGCCATTAAAAGGTTTTAAGCAGAATGACACAATCTGATTTAAGTTCTAAAAAAGTCACAATGGCTGTTTTGTGGATAATGGGTTACTAATGGAGGTAGGACAAGGACAGAGGAAGGGAATAAGTCAGTGGCTACTTGGATTAGGATGGAGGTAGAGGGAAGAGGATGGCTAGTGAAATATACTGTGAGGGTAGAATCAATATGATTTGGCTGATGAGTGCCGAAAAGGCCAAGGGACACGGAGGAGGGAACACTTCAGTGTCTGGTTAGTGTCTGCATAACTGGTAACACCATTTACTGAGCGGGGAAGAACTCAGGGGGCCCCAGATTTTCAGTGCAGGTTGGGGCTGGGAAGACATGCAGAATCAAAAGCCCCCATTTTATACATGCTAAAATTCGTTTGCATAAGAGAGATATTTTAACTCAGCAATTGAATTGTAGATATGTGGAGGTTAGAGGACAGGTTTGGTCTGTAGATAGATATTTAAAATTAGTTGGTGTATAGATGTGTTTCCAGCCATGAGAATGGACAAAATCACCTGAGAAGAGGATGTAGAGTGAAGCTCTGAGCAATGCCAGTATTTAGAAGTCAGAAAGAGGAGACAGAGCTTGCAAAGAAAATTGAGAAGGCGGCTAATGAAGTAGGAACTCAGGAGAAGGTGGTATCATGGAAGCTGGGAAGGGTGTTTCAAGGAATGAAGGGAGGAAGCAGCTCTGTTGAATGGTTCTAATAGGACCAGAAAAGTGGCTATGGATTTGGCATTACCTAGATTAATGGTTATCCTTGCAAAATCGTGTTCAGTGTTATGGTGGGGTCAGAAGATTAGTGAAAGCAAGTGGGGAAGTAGAGCTGTACGAATTGTACTAAATCTTTTAGAATTGATCTAATTCATTCTTTTAAGGGCTGTGTGATGGTCCGTGGTATGGTTCTATCATAATTTATTCAGCCTATCACTATTGATGAGCATTTGCTTTGTTTTCATTTTTGCCTTTGAAAATAAGGCTATAATGAACACTCTGCACTCCCCCATCCCTGCACCCCGTGAGTGTGTGTGTGTGTGTGTGTGTGTGTGTGTGTGTGTGTGTATGTATCCATACTTAAACATTGGTATGTTTGTATAGGAGAGATTCTAGGAATGGGTGAAATGGATTGAAGAACATAGGTATTTTATGTAATTTTAGCTGGTATTGCTAATTACTTTCTCAAAACTGTAAAAATTCACGTTTTCACCTGCAATTTTTGAGAGATTGATGATGCAGGGAAAAGGGGGTCTAACCGAAGATGCAAAGTCCTTGAATAGGTAAGAGGAGATGGGGGCTAAAGTACACATGAAAGGGCTGGGCTTTGATAAGTAAAGGAATACTTTCTCCATTGTAATGGGGAGGAAGGAGAAGATTATTTAGTTGCCCATAATTTTGTAGTTTTGGTGGTAATAACATGAGGACATTCTATAGTCTCAGTGAAATAAGATATGAAATCATCAGTTGAAAGGAGGAACTTGGAAAACTCAAATTATGAAGTCAATCCTAGAAAGTCAAAAAGGATGTACAGTAGGATTGCTGGGCCATGTTGAATTTAAAATGTAGTCAGATTGTATGGTTTTCTGTTTTCTGTAGCTGTATACTGTTACTTGGGTTTGTACTTAGATAAAGTGTATACCTGGGGTCACTAGGGCTGGGGTTTGCTAAGCAAGTATGATGGAGAGAGAGAGGGGACAGGGGAAGTAAAAGTACTCTGCAAGGAATGATTATACATAGACTGAAAAAGTAAGCTGAACAAAGAGGGACAGAAAGGGGTTGTGAGATTGTGATTGAGAATCAGTAGATTAGAAGGCTCAATGAGGAGGAAGAATTTTTAGCAGTGGAGATACTAAAACTAATGAATGGCAAGGATGGGGAGGGGTGTTGTAATGTGGGATGTGTGAATTTAGAATTTTGGCATGGGTAATGGTTTCTGTTGACCAGCTCAAGGAGTTGCCCATGGATTTGGGTCACTGAGATATAGTGGAAGAAGGGTCCCTGAAAGAGGTTGTCAAGGACCTGGGAGGCCAAGATATTGTTTGCATAGTGTATGTTCTTGTTGACATATGATGACAGGAGTGGGAGTGGAAGGGAAGCGAGCCAGGAGTACAGGTTTTCAGTTGGGTGGAATAAGGGTGAAGATGGTAAATAACGGTGCCAATGGGGGGCGGGGCTTGAGCTTTGCTCGAGCATGGAGATTTGGAGACATGCGCAGAGTAGGAAGAGGCCTGTTGGGAGTATAGTGGAGAACAGGCATAGCTGCCTCCCCTACCTCCTGGCCCTGGGACTTATGGGGCATTGAGAGAAAAATAATTACTTCTTGAGAGGGCTGCTGGGGGAGCATGTTTATATGCTGGTGATAAGGGAGTGAGGGAGAGGTTGGGAAGGGAAAGGTTGGCTAGCAGAGCTGCCTGACCAGGGAGAATAGATTGGCTGTAGGGCCTTAGTGGAGAGATTAGCCTTGGCCTCCTCATAAAGGGAAGGAGGATGGGCAGCAGGCCCAGCCATGGGTTGGGTGGCCAGAGGCTGGTGCATCTCTCTCTTCTCTGCAGAAGGCGGCAAGAACAGCTGCTGAGGAGATGGGAGAGGAATGGAGGAGGTTTGAGATAGCAGCTGTGGAGAGTGGAGGTGACACATAGAAGGATCATCAAAAGATGTTGAGGACTCAACTGAGACAGGAGATTATGAGTTAGGCATAAACTTCTCCCTTCCCGCCCCTCCCGTTACATATGTAGTATCTATTTTCCTCATTCCCCACCAGACTGAATTAATTACTTTTTCACCTATATTTCCATAGTATTAAAACACCTACTTTTATATCTCTTATCACATTGTGTTACAATGATTTACCTGGTTTCCCTTTTAGAGTGTGAGTTCCTAGACTATGTCCTAGGTTATGTCTCATTTATCTCCTCTTCATGATCACCTGGAATAATTACTGGAACATAACAGGGGCTCAATTAATGTTCATTGAATTGAATCAAATTATACAAGTACGGTTATTTTATTTTCTAAAAGTTCTATTTCTTCATTAATATGACACCATATTTTCTAAACATCTTGCTGGTTTCTCTGGGCACAGTATGCTCATTAAGGGTAAGCCATCCTGTTTCCATCTCATGCAAGAGCAAGACTTGTGCAGAAGATTAAAATATCCCACTCGTCTCTACAGGTTTGGCATGAATTTATTTGCCTTTGGAATTTCTGTCAGCAGAATCTTTGTTTGCCTTGTTATTGACCTTACCATTTGGCCATAAGGGCATTCTTTGAGAAGACAGTGAATGGCCATATTCTTCGGAGTGAATGGTACCATGCTAACATTCTTTCCCTTCAGAGTGAATGGTACTGTGTTACGTTATTTGAAAACTGTGGCTTGACGTGGAGGAGAGAGCTTTTCTTGTAAAAAGAACCCCAATAAGCAAAATTAAAATGTCACCTTGCTTTCAAATTTTTTGAAATGTTGTACTGACATGAAGACCATACAACCATGGAAAGATATTAATTTGCCCATTAACGTGCTCATATTGTTTTGTGGGTGGGAAAACGAAGGTACATGAAGTATTATTCATATTCCATGTCAGCAGCCACAACTTTGGAAGGAGGCTTCCTTAGTTTCCCTCTAAAATAGAATTATAGAATCTCATGTTAGGAGGTACCACAGAGAGCCAGCTGGTCCCACCACCCAATACATTTGAATCCTCTCTTCAACATCCTCAACAGGTAGGTGTCAAGCATCTGCTTGTATACCTCTAGGGATCAGCAGTTTTCCTGAAAACAGAAGCCAGGTTCTGCATTGACACCACAACGTTGCTATCTCTATAACAATAGTTCTCAAACTTTTGTTTCCAAGAGCCCTTTATACTTTTAAAAACTATTAAGGACCTCAAAGAGCTTTTGCTTATGCAGAGCATACCTATCAATGATTATTTATTTATTTAAAAATTTAATAACAAACCCACTACATCTCAATGTAAATAATATTTATTAATGAAAAATAACTATATTTTCCAAAACAAAATAAATTTAGTGAGAAAAGAGGCCTTGCAAATCTCCTTAATAGCTGATACAATAAATAGAAGACAGTTGGGATTCTCATATCTATTTTCTCATTCAATCTGTTGTAATATCACAGGTCATGTAGTACACACATGGCAGGCAAATAACTTCTTAGAATTAACAAACTTTGACCTCACGGACCTCCTGAAAGGGTCTCAGGGGCCCCTAGGAGTCCCCAGACCGTACTTTGAGAACTGCTGCTGTCTTGTACACCAAGAGATGGGATGAATCGATGAAGTAAACTGTTAGAGACTGGAATGAAAAAAAATATATATATATATGCAAGAGGGGCTAAGAAAAACGTCAACAAATATTGAGTACCTACCATGTGCCTGAATGTAAAACACTGAAAATTCTAACACTTAGATCAATTGTTCCTTGTATTTTTCAAGATGAAGATGCTCTTTGACTTCAAAAAATATTTCTGGATTGTAAATTAGCTATTGTACTTAAAGAAGCCATTCATTGAGAAAATGACAAAAAGCCGCTGCGAATTTACTTACGGTTTTTAAGAAATTTCTGTTTTCATCATCACACCAGTGTCTGTGGACATTAGAAAACAAATACTGTGTCTGTGTCTTTATATAGTTGATCCACAGGTCCATGGGGATTTGCAGAACCCTTGCAGGTAACTCTGTGCCTGGCCTATGGAGCTGCCCCCCACCACATATGATCCATGGGCTGGGAACCATGGTTCTGTGTGTGATATTCTTCCCCCTCAGAAGTCATTCATCAGTTCTTGTCACCAGTCTTAAAGGTGTTGCATGATGGTTGTTTTGAAACCATTAAGACTTTTGGTGCCTTCAATTAAGATGGCTGGGTGTCATAAAAAAAAAAAAAAAAAAAAAACCAGCCAAAGACAACTGAAGTATGTGCTTCAGGGGCTTCCCGTTCTCTTCACCTGTACTTCTCTCGCCAAGAGCAGCAGATGGGCAGTTGCAGATTGAGCCTGTCTCTCCTCCCCTGCAAGTTGGTGCTGGGAGCTAGTGGAAGAGAATTGTGTTGAGAGAGTTAATACTGAGTTAGAGAAAAGTGGAAGTGTGGTAATAGTGCAAGGGGAGGAGTGAGAAATTAAATGGTATCTTTTTAGAAGTCTGCCTTATTGCAGTCTGCATTGCTCCTTGGGGATTTCTCTACTGAGTACAAGAAAATCAGCAAGCACTTCCTGAAAAACCCCAGATGAAATTACTGCCATAAATTTTTATTTTTTTTTCATGGTATAAAACCCTTAATTTAGATGGGGAGGGTTTATTACCAGTGTTTTCTTGGCATGGCTAAGTTCAATTAATTTCAGATGACAAGCTCACCCCTGCCTTTTGCCTTTTTTCTTTCCCCTAGTATGTGAAAAGTACAATTTGTTATTGGTTTACCTTTGGCTCTGGAGACCTCATTAAGGGCCCAAGAAAGGGATTCTATCTTTCTTTGATACCTTTCTGTTTTCTGCAGGATTCAGACCATTTGCATTGTCATATGGAAAGTATGTATGGTATATGTGTGAGGGGAAGGTTGGCAGATAAAACTGGTGGTGTTTACACCTTTTTTTTTTTAACATCTTTATTGGAGTATAATTGCTTTACAATGGTGTGTTAGTTTCTGCTTTATAACAGAGTGAATCAGTTATACATACACACGTTCCCATATCTCTTCCCTCCTGTGTCTCCCTCCCTCCCACCCTCCCTATCCCACCCCTCTAGGCGGTCACAAACCACCTAGCTGATCTACGCAGCTGCTTCCCACTAGCTATCCACTTTACGCTTTGTAATGTATATATGTCCATGCCACTCTCTCACCTCGTCACAGCCTCCCCCTGCCCCTCCCCATATCCTCAAGTCCATGCTCTAGTAGGTCTGTGTCTTTATTCCCGTCTTACCCCTAGGTTCTTCATGACCTTTTTCTTTTTCTTTGATTCCATATATATGTGTTAGCATACGGTATTTGTTTTTCTCTTTCTGACTGACTTTGCTCTGTATGACAGACTCTAGGTCCATCCACCTCACTACAAATAACTCAATTTCGTTTCTTTTTATGGCTGAGTAATATTCCATTGTATATATATGCCACATATTCTTTATCCATTCATCTGTTGATGGACACTTAGGTTGCTTCCATGTCCTGGCTATTGTAAATAGAGCATTTTGGTACATGACTCTTTTTGAATTATGGTTTTCTCAGGGTATATGCCCAGTAGTGGGATTGCTGGGTCATATGGTAGTTCTATTTGTAGTTTTTTAAGAAACCTCCATACTGCTCTCCATAGTGGCTGTATCAATTTACATTCCCACCAACAGTGCAGGAGGGTTCCCTTTTCTCCACAGCCTCTCCAGCATTTATTGTTTGTAGATTTTTTGATGATGGGCATTCTGACCGGTGTTTACACCTTTTAAATATTGCAAGTTAAGAAATTGTTACCACATTCAACTAAGTATTCAACTAAGTATTCAACTGAGATAGGGACCTCAGCTTAAGATGAGTTCTCTGAAAAGAATGTGGGCACATTTAGACAGGAAAACTTGTTTAGCTGTCCTGACAGTTCATACGTAAGATACCTGGTTGTTTGAAAGCAGGAACAAGATGTCAACAGAATATTGTATTTACTCACACTCCTGAGACATAGCATGCCGCACCTTCAAGTTCCTGTTCCTATCAGAATACTGTGAGTATATCTTGCAAACAAGGGGAAATAATCTATGGTGTTTTGTTTTGTTTTTCTTTGCATGGTAATATAGAATCTATTGTAGTGTGAATAAAAGGAGTTGCAGGAGATTCATCACTGTTTGTAAAGTGTGCTGTCTGTGTCTTTCAGCATGTGAGTCTTTATTTTACTTACCAAGCAGATATAAAAATCAGAATCGATGAGATAGAGAATATATATTGAATAAATAAGCAATGCAAACAGAAGTTTTACCATTATAACAAATAAATACCCTGCTTCAGAAGTTGGAGATTAGAATCCTGTTACATTAAATGCTTGACAATTAATTAGCTACTGTTTATAAAATTCCCAAGATGACAAGTTACTTAAATACTATTATTAAGAGTAGCTGGATTAGTAATAATAATGTTCAGTGCCATTGGCAACAGTGAGGTGATTTTAAAAATAAAGATAAATGTGGGTGATCATCGTCAAAGTGATTTGTGTGCTGAATGCAGAGGAGGCAGCCCCTGTGCACAGTGCTCTGAGGCTGCGGTGTGGAATGTGCGGTACTTGGCAGTGTTCTGAGGAGGGTTAGACAAAAGTGCTTAATTTAACATTTTTTTTCTCTGATTTTTGTGTATTGCTTAACCACTTGTCAGGATAGTGTTCCCTTAGCAAAATTAAAGAGAAAATTAGAAAGCTGACAGAAAACAGGCTCAACAGAGGGCCAAGTGTAAGAAATGAACCCCTAGCTGTTGCTGACAGGCACTGTTTAGATTCCAAATATGCTAGATCATTCATTAGTGTGTGTGTGTGTGTGTGTGTGTGTGTGTGTGTGTGTGTGTGTGTGTGTTTTAAAATATGGTACATAATTGATATGGAGAAAAACATGAGGGGACTTAGCTTGATTGTACAGGTTTTTGTTCTGTGGAATTTGTATCCTTAGGGTCCCATCTGTTTTGGATGTAATTTTGTGAGTAAATCAACATGGAAAGAAGAACTGGCCCATCTGCTAATGGGAGAAAATTACCAAAGCGGGTGATAGGCACAAATCCTTATTATGGAGAGTGAAGCTTACAAGGGGAAAGGTGTGGGGCTTCTTGATTTTTAGAATCAAAGATTTAGAAAATTGGATGGTGTGCATAAGCAGTAGTGCTCGTCAGCTCTTCCATGTGTCCCCTCACATTACCCACCTCTGATGCTGGCTCTCTCACCAGCTCAGGCCAGTGGGCTGTGAGCAGAAGGGCTGTATGGCCCTTCCTGGCCAGTGCACCCGGTCCACCCCTTTGTGGGTTGCTTCCTGCTCTGGTTTTTGGGGGTGCAGGGGGTGCTAGATAACAGAACAAAACAGAACACATTTTGAAATACATATGTACCTCTAAATAATGACAAATTCAGCTATGTTCCACAGACCTATTTGGCACAATCTGCTATTTAGAAGTATGTATAGCATTCTTTTCTGCATGAGTATGGAATGTGAATGATAGACTAGTTCTGGTGTTGTGACTGGTCCTTAATACCTCATATGAGTCCTGACAAAACTTCATTGTGGAAAAAAATGGGATAGGTTGAATTCGGTTTTAGATATTATAGACAGGTGCTTTCGGCAGCCAAATTCATACAAATGACCAGATTTCTGTCTTTCATACTTTGTTGGGAATCACTCCAGTGTTGATCTTACTGAAGATTTTTATTAATATGAAAGTAACTTTATAGTCAGTGTTTCTGTAGAGTCAACCAAATTTCAGAAAAGCAGTGTTAAAACTGAGGGACACCTCAGCCTTAAACCTATTTGTTTTCAGCACATCTGACGCATGTTACCCTCCTTGACTGCCTCTTTCTGTAAACCTGGCTATTGCCACCTCGCTTGGTTGCTTTACAGTTTGACTCTAACCAAGCTTGTGTAATTAAGACTTGAAAAAATACCTTCTGTCCTGCTGGGGACTTGAGACAATAGCCAGGTCTGAAGGCTTTGCTTGCTGTAATGGTTGCTCAGCTAGTTGGTTGAAGTTTTATAGCAACAAGTTTTGGAGATCCTCTAGTATGATGATTTTCATTGTAATAGGTCTTGTTGTAAGGAACAGTCATTGTATTGATAATAGTTCTTTCCCGGTGAATACCTTATTTTTTTCCCTCTCCCCTGCCCTCCCCTGCCCTCCTTTTCTCTCCCTCTTTCTTTCCATGTAGTGAACTGAGAAACTTGAAGAAAGGAACCTCATGCTGCTGCCATGTGTGGGGTCCAGTAATTCTGATCATTTTGAAGAGCTAGCCAGTTCTAACACTATCCTTAGGAATTATCTTACTGAATGTAGCCTCTTTTGTGATGGGTGAAATGATAAGGGAATGCGATTTGGAAAAAAAACCATATTGGGGGGCCTACATTAGAGTATATAAATCACAAATCAACATAAAGTTCATATAATACTTTATCCAGAAATTGCGACAGTAATGGGAGGTGGGAAAAGTTCCCTCCATGTGTCCATTTTGAGAAATACAGTGTTTTTATTTGGTACAGTTACATATTCATTTCTAACAGACTGCATCTTAAAAGGATTGGACTTTTATAGATTCTATGAATATTCAGAGAGTCACCAAAACCAATTCTGTCCTTTACCTTATGCATCTAGACCCATCTGTCATTTGCTTGGTAGATAGTCCTAGCTCTGTATTGTGAATTCTCTTTTGAGAAAAAGATATTTCCCACGTGGATAGGAGGGACACACTGGTACCTCTGCTGCCCTTGTTGAAAGTTTCAACACTCAGGGTAATTCTTGGAGTGTGTGTGTGTGTGTGTGTGTGTCTGTGTTGCCAGGCCCTGCCCACTTTGGGACCTGGCAGCAGCTCTCAACTCTTGTAAGCTTTTAGGGCATTGTTTAGGACACTGATGCAGAAGGGGAAGACATAATGGCTGTTGCCACTAGTAAGTCATCAGGGTACTTGGCAAGCTGGCAAAAGCTAGAAACCTTATCCATTTGCATCTTAATTGGTGTGACCATTAGCCTAAAGTCTGAATTTTAAAAGTTGTCCCTTGAGCCCTTTCTCCCTTTTACCCTCTCGTTTTCCTGAAGCTGATTTGCATCTTTAAAAAAATGTTTCTCAACATTTTAAAACTCATGCCGTTTTCGATAAACTCAGAAATCTTACACCTTTCTCAATATTATTTAAACTATCCATTAAAAAGTAAGAATTGCAACAAAAGAATCAAGGCAATGGGACTCTTAGAAGGATGCTCTTTTTTTTTTCTTTCAGTCACATGAGATCAGTGTGAAAGTGGGATCTGTTTGCTTGCCACAAGTGTTTTTCGTGTTCTTGCTAGTGACAGAGCACAGCATAGGTCACTTTCACATCAAGCTTGTTCAACTGCTTTGTTTTCATGATCACAAAGGGCAAGAAAGCCTACTTTGCAAATATAGTCTATTTTATTATGATTCTGAAAATGCATGTTCAGACTACTCATGGGCCCATCTTCCCCAGAAAAGATTTGGTTACACTCCCATACCATCTCCCACCACCTCACTGCTTTAAATACTTAACTATGAAGAGAAACAGATGAAAGTAATTAAGATGGGGTAATGAGTAAGATATTCTTATTCATGAGCACATCCACATCTCTCAGCCACCATCCCTGTGTGGCGGTGTTATTGCTCCTCCTTCCTAACCACCTCCAGGTCTACCTGCACGGTCAAAGTGGGTTTAATTGATTCATCCATGTGACTCCATAGCTCCTAACCCCGGTTCTAGACCTCTTGGACCTAGGGAGAAGACCTAGGGAGAGTAGGTCTTCTGCATTCTTTCAGTGGTAGGAAGGGTGTTCCTTGAGGATCTCCTAGAGTACAGGCACTGGGCCGAGTGTTCTACTTGCATCATTACTCTGAATCCTCAGAAGGTTCCCATGAGATGGGAACAATTATCTCCATTTTGTAGATGAAGAAACTAAGGCGCGGAGATGTTTGCCTGCGTTGCTCTGGGTGGTGGAGTCAAAATCCAAAACCCAAAGTCATTTCTACTTACATTATAGAGAGAGAGTTGCTTTCTTGGTTCCAATGAAATGAATGATCTTTTCAAAAACATGTTCAAACTTTTCTGTTCTTTGGGTAAGCAGCAGAAGAAAAAAATTTAATTAGATAATCATTATTATTTTTTTTGAAAATAACTACCTTATTCCAACTAGTAACTATTGGGTTGGCCAAAAAGTTCATTCGGGTTTTTCCATAAGATGTTACAGAAAAACCCAGACAAACTTTTTGGCTAACCCAATATTTTCTATAGGGTCTGGGGCAATGCAGTTGATAGAGTAGAAAACCAAGAATATTGTAATCATTTAACTCATATTTTCAGTTATTATAAACAGCATTATAATCCCTTTTCATATGAGAAATCAATATATTTTCAAGAATGGAAGTATTATAGATTGGTCTAAGGGAGTTTTTTTGATAACCTGAAAGGGTAAATATCTTTCCATACTTCTTCAGAATAATATTGGAGCCCTTAACTTTGGATCCATTCTAATAGGAGTTATAGTGATTTAAAAAAGTGATGTATATACAATGAATATTTTATACTGTTATTTAAAAACAGAAATGTTCACATATAGAAAAAATGAGTAAAAGGCATTTCTGTAATTTTGAACTTGCCATATGTACTCGTATAACAGGCAAAATAGCATTCCATAATGTTTATAATCTCCCTCTAGAGCTTAGATTTTAACACATAAAAATTAATACCACTCTAATGCTGACATTCCCGCCATTATTCTGGGCTTACAGAAAACAATGCACTCATCATTGCAGCTCTCGTCTGTCCAAGTAAGGTTTTGCTTTGTTTTTCTTTGATTTTTTTTTTTAACTCTCCAGAACATTTCTTAGGAACAAATTAGATTTAAATAAAAACTTTACATTTGGTGAGGGAAATTGTCAATGCAAAGATGACCTGGTATTGAAAATATGTGCTGAGGTAAACCCCTGTATTTTTTTAAAAAAGCTAAGGTTATATTATCACCATTCAAAATGAAGATTGGCTACTGAACTTTGGCCTTTAGAAGTTGCATTTTGAGCATTTGACCACTGGAGGGCGCTGTGCCACTACAAACCACTTATTCAATCAGAAGTCATCAAATCTTTTCGTTTGTTCTTCTCTCTAAAAAGATAAAGGATTTATATTCTTGTAATGCCAGATCAGTTCATACTTAATATTCAGCCTTTAGCTGTAGAAACTTGTTTGAATGACAGTAATGGCTTCATTTCAAGTTATTTGAATGTTTAATACTGTGTAATTTACTCAAATGTGTATAATCCTTTATTGAACTAGATGGAAATAATATACTGTTAACATTGTTTTTAGCATTAATTAATGTGACTAATTGAAGTTAAAAACACTAAAACCAATTTCCCTGTTTTGTTGCATCATCAGCCTGTAAAGAGGTTTCCCTCTGGCCCAGGCTGATTTCGGTTCAGTGCTCATCTCCCTCAGCCCTGCTCGCTGCCCCTCCACTCCCCATTCTGCTCTCTCCCTGCTATTTCTGTTAATCTGATTTCAGTATTCCGACTGCTACAGTTGGTAGCAAAGCTGACGAACTGTACATCGTTTCCCTTCCGAAAACTTGTCTTTTCAATGCATTATGATAGGAGCTTCTTAGCATTATTTCGTTGTTCCAAAATGAAGTGATGATTAAAATCACTAAATTACTGTAAGCACTTTAAAAGAGGAAAAAAATGGAGGTAGGTCTTGACATCCCTAGTCCTGGCAGTCGGTGAGAACTCATTTTCAGCAGGAAATGGTGGAACCTCAGTATTCCTGCCTGAAGACTCCATCAACACAGCTATTGTTGCCACTGACTCTCAGTAATAATGAAAAACAAAACCAAAAGCCCCTGCTGTTTTCAAAGCTTTAGTCTGGTCTTGGAAATCAGATGAGTATAAGTCAAAACCTGGTAACACCTTTCTGGCAGCTTGCTTGTACTGCTGTGATGTGTTATATTAAAATGGCCCATTACAGTTCTCTGTTTGTAGGCATAAATAATTCTTTCTCGTTAAACATTGCGCCTCCAGGGTGCCGGAGAAAGGAACAATTTCACCCACTGCAATTGTTGATACGTGTCCGTTATTCAAAGTAATTGTTAGGTCACTGAATGCTTTGTTATTATTCTAGGTTCTGGAAGTTTTGTGTGTAGCCTGGACACTTTTTTAAGGGTTAAAAATGCAGAAGTACCTCATTCTTTTTAGGTTAAATTTTAGATGAGAATTGTTGTCTTGGGAAAAAAAGTTGTCTTGGCTTTAAAATAAAAAAAAAACCTATAAACAGAATTTGCTCCTTCTCACAGTATTCATATCATCATGTAATCCTTTATATGCAGTGGCACTATTTTATTTTGTATATAAAATCTTACGTTGAAAGCTTAAATTTAATTTCATGAGCAGAATGCACATTGGCTCTGGTTTATTTGTTTACCAACAGTTGCTAAAAGAATTTATATGATATTTGTGCAACACCATAATTTTCCTTATCATAATTATGTGTATGTATATACAAATATATATCTATATGTGTTTTAAACACTATGTGTGTATTTGCCTGTATATACACACCTAATAGTTATCTCAGTTGGGTAAAACAAAACAATAGAAACCAAGTATTATACTTAAATATATGCTATATAGCAGTTTTAGGACCTGAGCTTATGAAATTAATGAATGACAGAGTGATATAAGTTTTTGAATTATTATTTTAGTTGCATCATTCTTCTCTTAAATCGCTAAGTGACGAGAATACCCGATACTTTATAAAGAACGCTTCCTTTCATTTGATCCTTACAAACGTTGTATTAGGGAGTGGATGTAAATATCAGCCCCGTTTTACAGAGAAGGAAATGGAGCCATCAGAACATTAGAATTACTTTCCCAGGATCCCAGCAGTAGCATGGTGTAAAGCTGGGGCCCAGCTCAGTTTCCTGCTCTTTCCTCCTCTACCCTTCCTCAGTTGAAGGCCACTGTGAACCCTGAAGGGAAGCTGTGAACAGAGGTCCCAGGAGAGGCCTGTGCTGGAAGGCTGGCCTTTGTTTCTCTGGGTGTTCTAGTCTTGCTTAGGCTGTTTCTGTACATCAGTTTTCTCATCTCTACAATGGGATCTGGTTAGTCTTTTTCCAGTCTTGTTCAAGACAGTGTAAACAATAATGGAGTTTTAATTTAATGAGAATTTTGAGCCTGGGGGTAAAAATCTATTTACAGTGTAGTTCTTACCTCATATGCTTTTAGAAGGGAGCACTTTTCTTTTCCTTTACATCAAAAACGATAAACAAGCTTGAAGAGGAAAGTAAATAGGTGGATGAGGCATCCTCCATCATTGAAACACAGGGAAGTATCTCTTTAATTATTCTTAATAAACTTTGTTGGGCCCGGTGGAGGACTCAGGATTTGTTTCTCTTCCTTCATATTGCCTCCTAGCTTTGCAATTTCTTCTCTTCTCATTGAGTGTTTTTTTCATGTACTCATTGGGGTATGATAATAGATAGGCTGATTTCTTTAAGAGATGCAGTGTTATCAGTGTTTGACTGCTAAGATTAAATTAAACCATAAATTAGGACATAACATTTCCTAAGGACGTTTTATGTTTTAATCAGTGCTGAGATGAGAAAGATAAATAACTACTAAAGTAGCAATAAAGTGAAGAAAATGAACCAGTGTTATTACTTAGTATTATGCAAGAAAAAAAAAATTATTTGTGAAGTATATGTAAATAAATACTAGTTAGTTAGTTACCAAATAAAGGTAAGAACTTTAGCTCATTAATGTGATTTCTTGTGTCTTGTGTGACCTGGACTCAGAACTTTGTTGGTGGCGCCCACAGCGCTGCTACTGTTATCTAACCAATGCTCTTCCTTTCCTGCCAGTATCATAATACTTCAGGGCATGTATTATTTTTCACAATATTGCATTTGCAGGTACTTCACAGGGACAGGAGGCAACACTTCGATCTCCACTACAACCCTGCCCACCTCTTCTTGAGACCATTTCTTCTCGTTGCTTGAGTTTCACTGCCTCTTGTCCCTTCTCGTCTCTGATCCAATCCATGCCTGCCCTCAAAGAGCTCTCTCAGCACGACCCTTGTGATACCTTCTCTCTTTCGTCTCAGAACTTTCACCACCACTTTTTCTCATCCAGGTCCCTTTTTGGGTCTTGTCGTCTGGCATTTATGCCCATATCCAACATTTACAGTTCCCAGCTAACTTAGAGGAAACCACAGTGAGGTTACCTACCTGGTGCCTCCTCTGGGAAAGATCTGTGCACTAGTGTTGAACCCTTTTCAGCTTTGGTTCCCTCTGCCTTTGACCCTGTGGGCCATGCTGACTTCTTGAAAGAATTTCTGTAACTGACACGACATGCCAAAAGGACTACAGCCCTCCCGTGTCAGATGTTCCTTTTTACCGTCTCTCACCTTTTTCCTCTCCTCATGGACAGGTCTCTCCGGGGTGTGGATGCTAACTAGCCCTCCGCATCTAATGCTGAGCTCCCTCCTGTCACATGTCAAATAAGCATGAGCCTTAGAACTGGCCGGGTCTTTTGAGACTGTAGTGTCCACGCCTCTCATTTTTAGGTGAGGTATATATGGCGCTCAGGGAGACTGGGTTTTGTTTGAGGACGTGTAGCAAGTGTGGAGCAAACTGAGGACTAGCATCCTGGTCCATCCTGTAGCATTTACACTACACGTTCCTTCCATTTGGCCACCATTGGGCAGAACTTGCAGGCTGTGCGGGTTTGGAAGACTTACACTGGCTGCTTTTTAGAGACTTTAATAGATCACCAGCCAGCTCCAGTAGATGATCCCTTGTATAGTCCCACACCAGCTTTGTGCTATTACTGATCTTATCAAAATCACAAAGAACAAAAAGCAGAGGGTCAGACTAGATAGAAATGCTACATTTCTGAAATTAGAAACAACAAAATTAAAAAGACAAAATTAAAAGGTAAATGGCAAAGTGGAAAAATTACAAAATTTGTATCAGGAAAAAAGGTTAGAATCTTTGCTATTTGATTCTTAAAAGAAACAGACAAGCACCCCAGAAGAAAAGCGGGGATAGGACATGTGACATTAAGAATAGATGATTCACGGGGGCTTCCCTGGTGGCGCAGTGGTTGAGAGTCCGCCTGCCGATGCAGGGGACACGGGTTCGTGCCCCGGTCCGGGAAGATCCCACATGCCGCGGAGCGGCTGGGCCCATAAGCCATGGCCGCTGAGCCTGCGCGTCCGGAGCCTGTGCTCCGCAACGGGAGAGGCCACAACGGTGAGAGGCCCGCATACCGAAAAAAAAAAAAAAAAAGAATAGATGATTCACAAAAGAAGGCAAATAAATAAATGGCCATGTGAAAAAAAAGATCAACCTCATTGTGAAGCAAAGAGAAATCATTTGTACTTATTAAATGGGAAAATATTTTGAATTGTGTTCATGGTCGTGTTGATGAGGGTGATGTAAAATATTCTCTCATGTTGGTTCTGGAAGGATTAATTAGTTACAGCAAGAATGATACATACGTACTATGGAATTGTACAACCATTAAAACTGTTTTAGGAGAATTTTATATGACACAAAAATGCTCACAAGTTGACTTGTACCTAGTTAAGTGGAAAAAAAGGTAAAATAACAATATTCTAATTTTTAAAATGATGTATGTGTATATGGATTTTTAAAAAAGCTGTAAGGAAATACACCAAATGTTAAAAGTGTTTATCATCAAATAGGATTATGAATGATTATTCTTTTCTTTAATTTTTTTTATGTTCTATAATCAATGTGTACTATTTTTAAAATTAGAAAAAAAGAAATTAAACAGTTTTTATAGGAGGGGTTGGGACTTCACCTTCAGATCACATGTTCTTTGCAGATCTGCTGGTTCTTGTCTGACCTTTTAAAAAGCTGTCTCCTGCTCCTCGATTTGCAAAAGCATGTCTCTATAGTAAAGTAAAGGCCACGTGGCACAGAGAACATAGCCCCAGACTCGGAGCCAGAACGAATCACTGTGCTGTGTGTGCATGTCCTCGTGGCCTGAAGAAGCCACTGCCCCACCCCCGCCCCTGGGGGGCTTCTTCATTTACAGAGTGAAGGTGTTGGCTCCTAGTATCTATAAGGCCCTGTGCAGCTCTGAGATTGGATCATTCTCATTTTCCCCCAAGCTCTTCAGTACTCTCCTTTCCTTCTTAGGCCTCCTTATATCATCTAACTGATCTAGGTTGAGAGGTCAGACCCACTTTATGATCTGACTCCGGGAAGTTTTGTTGTCTTTGGTAAAAGAAACGAACAAACAAACCCTCCAAAGATACTTTCTAAAACCTTCAGGGAGTTGATTTTTCTTAGCAGGTATATTATTCTCTATTACAACTATTCCATACTTGTGCATACATTTTTAGGCTCTAGCGCAAGGGTCAGCAAACATTTTGCTAAAGGACCAAAAAGTAACTATTTTAGGCTTTATGAGCCACACAGTCTCTGTGACATGTTCTCCTCCTTTTTTTCCTTTAAACAACCCTTTTAAAAGATGTGAAATTCATTCTTAGCTCGCAGGCCATAAGCAGGCCGTAATCTGCTGACCTGACCTCTGTTCATAACTTCAGAGGAACAAGGAATTATTTTGTCATACCCAGTGATACTTGTAAACTTGTTTTTCTTTTCTCATATTTCTAAGACAGCTCTTCAGACTATAAATAAAGTAATCCTTCAAGATGACATAAGAGAATTTATATAATGGCTAACCAAAAGCACATTATTTTGTCCAGTTCATCAAACGTCTGTGTAACCAAAAGCTCTAAGATGGAATCTGCATTATAGTGCTGTTTTAAGTTGTTCTTTGTAGCATGTTCTTTATATTATTCCTGAAAATACCTTAGAATCCTAGATTTGGGTGAAGATTTTAAGAAAACTGACCTCATGTTTTTAGCAGGGCTATGTCCAGTGCTTTAAACTCTCCCTTTTAAACATAGTGGTCAGGAGCACAGATTTTAGAGTCAAACAGATCTGGGTTTGGCCCCACCTTGGTCATTTATCAACTATGTAGCCTTTTCAAGTTAGTTAGCTCTGCTAAGCCTTGGTCGTCTCATCTCTAAAAGGAGGACGGTAGTAGCTTGTGTCTCCTCACAGGGCAGCTACAAGTGTCAAAGGAGAGCAGACTTACAACACAGTCTGGGCACTGCTCTTGGCACACAGGAGGCACTCAGTTGATACAGGATTATTATTATCCCTTTTAGTTTTAAAAGGCTCTTCAGTGTTCTTCTGGAACTAATTATCTTTTAAAAAATATTTTATTTTTATCTATTTGGTTGTGCTGGGTCTTAGTTGCATCAGGCAGGCTCCTTAGTTGAGGCATGCATGTGGGATCTAGTTCCCCGACCAGGGATCGAACCCCGGGAACCCCGCATTGGGAGCATGGAGTCTTAACCACTGCGCCACCAGGGCAGTTCCTATGATCCTAAATAGTAGTCAGTTTCAGGAAGTGTTTCCATAACTAACCCACATCTCATCTACTCTAGAACTTAAACCCAGTCTGCTGAACCTGTAGTCCATTTCTTTTTATTTAATCTTCATTAGACATTTAAAAAAACTAGTAATGACCCCCTGAAGAATGAAAGTAGAATATTTTCTCATTAATTCTAGTTCTGTTAACCTTTTGCCGTAAGTCTGATTTCCCTGTACACTAGTTATTATTATGTTTCAACTTTCCCCTTCCTGTGCTTTTCTGTAGTTGAAGAGCAAAGAGCTGGACACAGTATCCTAACCAAGGACTTCATCATCATTTCATTCCTCCATTCAGTAAATATTTACAGAGTACCTACCATGTACTAAACACTGTGCCTGGAGCTAGACGTACAGCTTGAACAAGACCAAGTCCCTGCCCTTGTTGAGCTTAGGCTCTCACAGGAGAGGTAGACAAATGAGATGTGAAAAATAAACATGACACTTTTTAGTGTAGTGTTTGAAGGAATTGGAAAGGGGTGATGAGCTAGCAGGTGACTGAGTTTGGGGAACGGACACTTGGGCAGGAAGATCAGGGAAATCCTCTGTGAGCAAGTCAGTTGAACTGAGACTTGACTTATCACAGTTGGCCATGCAGAGAGCTAAGAGAAGAGTGATCTAGGCTAATGAACAGCAGTGGTAAAGGCTGTGAAGTGGGAACTATCTTTGGGTGTTTGAGGAACTGAAAATGGCAGTGTAAGTCTGAAATCTGGTGGTGGATAGTGTGCAGGGTGTTGGGAGAAGGTATGGCTAGTAATGAGGCAGAGAGGTTAGGCAGGAGCCAGGAACTACTGGGCCTCGGTGACAGGGAATTTATGCTAAGAATGATGGGAAGCCATTGGAGGGTTTAAGTCAGGGAATAAAATAACTTGGTTTATATTTTTGAAAGACCACTCTAGCTACTGTGAGAATGGGCTATGGGGGGGGACAGGAATGAGGCAGGCAAGGAGAAGCAGACAGAGAAAACTGCAAAGGAGCTGCAGTGAGGCAGAAAGAAAACAAGGAGAGGGTTTTCATGGAAGCCTAAAGAAGACAGTCTTTCAGTATGGGCTGAGGGGAGGTGAGAGTGGGCAGTAGACACTATGCAAGACAGATAAGAACAGAAAAGTCACTAATGGCAAGGTGGACCTTACTGGTGGCCTTGCTGAGAGTCAGTTCGGTGGAGCAGTGGGAGAAGGGAATGGAGGGTGAGGTAATAGGGATGGCAGTAAACGTAGAAGATGAAAGGAGTGTCACCAGGAAGGGAGGCAGAGAAATGGCAAAGAGGCCAGAGGGCTCAAGGTCAAGGGAGGATGATATTAAGGTATGCTTGTATGCACGTTGGAATGACTCCACAGGAAGGGAGGATTTGATAATGCAGGAGAGTGGATCGTTAAAGGACCGTGTCCCTGATATGAGAGAGGGGCTTGGCCCTGGGACTCAAGTGGAAAGTTGGCTTTAGGTAGGAACGAGGTTGCTTCTTCCATTGCAGCAGAGTATGTAGATTGACTGAGATGAAAATGCAAGTATTACCTTCATGTTCACAATCCTTGCATTTCACTGGATCTTTGTGGTATATTATGGCCCTCTAGTTCTTTTTGTGCTGTTGTGCTGATTTATTTGTGCAATATATTTTTTTCTCCCTCTCCAGGCCATGTATCTCACATACGGATCTGTTTACATGTCTGCTCTCCCGCTAAACTGGCATCTCTTCAACAAGAGTGGTTATCTTTGTATCTCCAGACACAGCTCAGTGTTTGGCAAGAACTGAGTTGAAGGGATGACAGCTGCATCAGTACAACGGACTCATGTAACAGCTACACAAACATGCAGTAGAAAGAAAAGTAATTTGAGAGCATGTAAAATTAGATGTTTGCATTACTTAGAAGAATTAATATGGTTTCTCTTACCTAAGTTGAATAGTTACTGATTACCAGAGCTGAGGAGTAGCTAAGGGTGAAAAAAAGGACCACCTCACTACCACATAGAGGAAGGTGGGATTTTTTTTTTTGAAAATTCTCTTAAGAATGTCTTTTTTTAAAAAAACTAATTTTGTTCAAGTATAGTGATTTACAATGTTGTGTTAATTTCTGCTGTACTGCGAAGTGATTCAGTTATATGTATATATATACACACACACACACATACATACATATATATATACATTCTCTTTCATATTCTTTTCCATTATGGTTTATCATAGGATATTGAATATAGTTCCCTGTGCTATACAGTAGGACCTTGTTGTTTATCCATCCTATATATAATAGTTTGCATCTGCTAAACCCAAACTCCCACCCTGTCCCTCCCCAATCCCTCCTCCCCCTTGGCAATTCACTCTCTATGTCTGTGAGTCTGTTTCATACCTAAGTTCATTTGTGTCATATTTTAGATTCCACATATAAGTGATATGATATGGTATTTGTCTTTCTCTTTCTGACTTACTTCACTCAGTATGATAATCTCTGGGTCCATCCGTGTTGCTGCAAATAGCATTATTTCATTCTTTTTTATGGCTGAGTAGTATTCCATTGTATATATGTAGCACATCAAGAAAGTGGTGTTCTAAAAGCCCCTTTGAGTGGGGATGAGTTAGTGTCTGGCATGCTGTGGTGGAAAACATAGTTCTAGGTTCAGGAGAAAGTGATACCCAAACCTATATGAGATAAAGCAAATCCCAGAATGGTGAGCTTGCTTGTGGGGATCTCAGTAGCAGGGGAAGTCTTGTGTTTAGAACAAGAGTAAACGTGCAAGAGATGTGCCCCAAGCAGATTTGTGCTGAAATGAGTGAGAACACCTTTATAGAAAATTTCAGTTTAGCATATGTAGCTCTTTCCCAAGGGCTTTCTACTCAGATTGGGGAAAAAGACACAACAAAACAAAACAGTTAACTTTCCCCTTCAACACTATACAGCACATCCTAAATGAAACATGACTTTCTGAGTTACAAGCTGCTGCCCCTGGCAAAGAGGCTGGTTGTAAGTGCATAATCTCAATGTGTGCCCTGAAATTAATGTTCTGTGGGCGCTCCAGGTTTGTGTGACATACTGTAAGTTATATCCAACCCAACTGTTCTTCTAACTGCCTGCATTAAGTATCATGAAATGAGTTTCCCTGAAAGGAACCATCTGAATAAAGCAGCTTTTATGCCTTTATAACTCCTTACTGCATGACCCCAGGTCACCACTGTTGGTATTAGGAGCTTTCTCTCCCACTTTTCACTCTTGTTGCCTTTAATGGACGGACAGAATCCACACCAGGCTGTCTCTCAGCTTCCAGGTGCTGGCAAATGGTACTGCCATTCCCGTTGTGGGGGAAGGAGGCAGGCACTGGCCTCTCCATCATGTGTCTTCTCTTCCCAGGATGTCAACGGGAGAAAGGTCACAGTCAGAGCTGCCCACCCCACAGAGTTCGTTTTCTCCAGATTCATTAAAATGCTGCCTTCATCTTTCCCTTGGATTTTTACTTTTCAAAACACTTTCCATTGTGTGGCCTCATTTTATTTTATATTGAGATGACAACCTAACATCTCACCAAGTATCAACTGGGAATACAATTCTGCCCTCATTGTGCTGTGCCATCTTGCCAAGTTCTGTTTTTGTTACTCAGCTTTCATTCAGAAAGGAATTAATTTGAGTTATATGATGCCACCGTTGTCTCCTTAAAGAAGGCTAGATGCTTGCACATCTTGGGAAAGTATCTGTGAATGTACTTGAATCTTCCAGATTAGGTGCCATTCCTCTTCTCTCTCTTTTCCCTCTCACATCATCATAGGGTCCCCTCATGTTAGAATTAAATCTTCCTAGGGTCCCCTCATGTTAGAATTAAATCTTCCTATTTTGCCACTGTCCCTTCTCAGTGGGATTTTACTGAAGGGGCCCTTGCTTTCTGTCTTTATTTCCTTTTACCTGAGAGAAGCTGATGCAAGGGAAAAGGCATTTTTGAGTCTAAACATAAGGCTACTGCCGTAAGAGAAGAGAATTTTTATACTGCAGAAGATGCCCAGGTGTTAGTTTACTTCCCCAGGAGGATTTTGAACAGGCTTGGATTCAGAAATGAAAATTCTTGTTCCAGGGTGTGTTGATCGAGCAGTAATGGCGGCATCAGTGGCCCCATCACACAAATGTGGTTCAGAAAGGGTGTTTCCTTTTACAGCAGTGATTCAGCTCTCGACTTGGCTTTTAAAATGGTGGAAAATTTTGAAGAAATGAGATTTTTTTCTCTAAAGATTTTAATAGGTGCTGACAGAGAGGAGCCAGCAGCACCAGGCTGGTGCTGCTGGAGAGTGAGCAGCTCCTGACAGAGCTGACCAGCCTCTTCCAGAAGTGCCAGTTGTCGGGCAGTGTGTTCATCACCCTGAAGAAGTATGGTGGTCGAACTAAACCCATTCCAAGGAAGGGTTCTGTGGAGGGCTTTGAGCCCTCAGACAACAAGTGTCTGTTAAGAGCTACCGATGGGAAAAAGAAGATGAGCACTGTGGTGAGCTCCAAAGAAGGGAATAAGTTTCAGATGGCTTATTCAAGCCTATCGAGAGCTAACACGGATGGGCTGGAGAAGAGGGACAAAAAGAGCCAGAGTAAGAAGAGCAAAGCAGCGCAGTGAAGGGCACCAGATCTCCCGCTTTCACCAGCTAACCACTGAATTGCTATTTTTCCTTTGGTTTTTACTTTTGGCCACAAAGCTGGGTTTCTGATTCCCCTACAATAACTGTTTTCATGTGAGGTTAGGGTCCGTTTTGGATAGAAGAAGGGCTGTAGTGTTGACAGGGTAGTTACAAGAAGCCAGTTTATTTTAGATCTGGCTAAGTGGTCTGTGTTGTGTGGTTGTATGTTTCTGGATAATAGTTTACAGTCTCTGTAGCCGTCTGTGGAGAGCGCTGTATCATTAAGCCTGTATTTGTCAGCACTGACCATCTTTTATTCCTTTTCCCACCCCATAAAAAGTTTCTGGCAATAGCTCCTCATTCTGGAATGATGTGATTATGAATAGGCTTTAGGCCCTGTCTTATGGGTTACTGGAATTGAAACCTGACAATTTTATAAAAAGTTGTGTTATTTCATGGGTGTTTTTCCCAACTTGCTGTATAATTTTATCATCATAGTTCCTGTAGCAAATTTGAATGAGTTCTCATAGCCACATGAGAGTTTGTTTAATCAAACTAAGGACAAGCCTATTACAAAATCATCAAGAATAAAGATTCCAAGTTGGAAAAGATTTTAATAACTTTGCCATTGGACTGTCAGCGTAATCACTGCCTCACATTTGTCATGTAACCAATTTATGTTTTTACCAACATGAAGGACAATATTTGTTTTATGTTTTCTCCTTTCTGTCTTTCCATTTTTTCCCATTACACTGTGAATTATCAGATAAACTTAAATAGGAAGGTTGATGCTAGGTTAACCAGAGTTTGGGTAACCCTGCTTGTGTGAGAAGCTGGGGGTGGAGTGGGGTGGGGACTGAATGGGTTGTGTGTCTGAACTATGATCATGTTGATGTGTTCCACCTTGGGCCCCTGCCGGCTTCTAATTACCTTTCATCGTATATTTGGAAACTATCTTATAGCCAGAACAAAGCCCAGGGAAATCTCTACTATTATAGTTTTGGTCATGTTCTTATAGTTTCCATCTGAAAACAACACAGTTTAGAGAGAACTTTTTGAACTTTTTGAGAACTCCTGAGACTCTTATTTTGTCTTTGCCTGCAGCCAAGATAATTGAAGCATTGTTGGTCTAGTTCAGGGGCACATCTTCAGGTAGCATGTGATACTATTTGGGATGTTCTGATAGAACAAAGGGAACACAACTTGTAGCGCTTCCTGCAGTGATAATTCTGGTTCTATGTGTGATGAAAATGAAATGGAATTTTAGCACACAAGACATACCAAGGTAACTTAGTCATTATCAGTAGCAGCCTCTCTTGTAATTTCCAAAGTCTCCTCTGATTTTTAGTGTGTCGATTGTTCATTCCCTTCTTCAAGGAAATCAAGATTCCTCAGCCTTTCCCTACAGTGGCTGAAGCTGGAATAGATTCACACAGAGTTTGAAGGTGAGTGAAATAGGTCAGAGCCCATCCAGAAGCTCAGGGCCCACATTTCTTCCCTCCTTTATTCTTCTGCTTTGTCTGCTTGTACACATTGCCTCTCAGTGAAGAGACACCAGAGATGGTCCTCTAAGCAGAGAATGGGAATAAGCAGAGTCAGATTCAGTCATGCAGAAAGGGTTGTAAATGAATGATGAGATTCGGCGCCATCCTCACTGCCAGCTGTGTAATTCTGTTAAAAAAATGGGAGACAGGATAGGGATAGTCAAATCATGCTAATAAGTCTATTTATCAAGCATCCACATGCCCAGAGATGCCTAAAAGACCAGAAAATGGAGGTGTCAGATGAAATATGTGGGTAAATTAATATGATATTCAAACCAATAAACACAAAATATTTTAAAGATGGTCAGGCTCATGAAAGCACAGTACTCACAAATCTATAACCTTCCTCTGCACACGGCCCCTCCCCTCTCTCACACATATACACACACACAAGCAGAGACCGGTAGTAAACTTTTTGAACTTCTGACCCCTACCTAGTAGAAGGCATTCGCGGGAACAGAGAGGAAACAACATATTGGCCACATGGTTACTTCCTCTTAAGCACTTGCACATACTTCCCTCTCATTTAATCCCACACAGTATTCCTGTGCAGCAGGGATATTCTCATTTTTACAGATGAAGAAACTGAAACTCAGAGAGGTCACACTGTTAAAAAAAAAAATTGTGGGACTAGATTTCAAAACCATGTGTGTTTGACTCCAAAGACCTTGAGTGGATTCTCTTTCCACTAAACCATGCTTCCTTGCCAGAAAATTACTGACATCTTTACTCCATGTATTTGTAGCATTTTTGCTGGGTTTGAGTCAAGTTGATGATTTTTTCATAAATTTATTTATTTACTTTTGGCTGCGTTGGGTCTTCCTTGCTGCACGCAGACTTTCTCTAGTTACGGTGAGCGGGATCTACTCTTTGTTGCGGTGTGTGGGCTTCTCATTGTGGTGGCTTTTCTTGTTGCAGAGCACAGGCTCTAGGCGCACGGGCTTCAGTAGTTGTGGCTCGCGAGCTCTAGAGCACAGGCTCAGTAGTTGTGGCTCATGGGCTTAGTTGCTTTGCGGCATGTGGGATCTTCCCGGACCAGGGCTCGAACCCGTGTCCCCTGCATTGGTAAGCAGATTCTTAACCACTGCGCCACCAGGGAAGCCCCAAGTTAATGATTCTTAAATGACTCTGGGATAAGAGGACCTCCTGTCGAGGCTTTACAAAAAAACAAATATCCCCAGTTAGTATTGCTTTCATCCTCACTTTCTTGACTGTAATCAGCATTGATTCTTTCGTGTTCCCTGATAGCATTAAGTCATGATAACATTAGGGTGACAGAAAATAAAATTGGCAAATCTGGATACTGCTTAGTAGATCAGTAAAATGTGAGAATTGGCAACAGTTAAAGTAGGTCTTATCTAAAAAGTATGGACATAAATACAAAGCACAGGATTTAAAGCCATTTCAGGTAAAAATAACTTTGTTTGCTAAACAAGCTTTTTTAGGTGTAAAGGAAAATACAGTCTTGCTTCTGAGCATCTTATTATAAGCATGATTCTGCCCCTGGCATGACTATTCAATTTTATTCAGAACTTACATCTAGCACATAGTAGGTACTAGGTAAAGGTTATGTTATGGACTGAATGTTTGTGTCTTCCTAAAATTCATATGTTGAAGCCATACCCCCCAATGTGATGGTATTTGGAAGTGGGAACTTTGGACGTCATTAGGTTTAGATGAGGTCATGAGGGTGGAATTAGTGTCCTTATAAGAAAAAGAAGAGAAATCAGCACCCTCCACTCCTCACCCTGAAACTTGAGGACACAGTGAGAAGGCTGCCCTCTGCAAGGCAGGAAGAGGGCTCTCACCAGGAACCAAATTGGCTAGCACTTTGATCTTGGACTTCCCAGCTCCCAGAACTGTGAGAAGTAAATATTTTGTTTAAGCCACTCACTCTGTGGTATTTTGTTATGGCAGCTGAGGTAAGATAGGCTAGTTGAAATGAATCTCAGTCTCTAATGAAGAGACCTTGCAGTGACTTTATTTTGCTTCTGTTCCTTTTACTTCTGAATTGCTGTACTCTCCTCTGATTTTGACTGTCATCCCCAGTGATTAGAGAAAGAAAGCACACATTAATATTTCTCTTTTCCTTCCTCCAACTTCTGCCTCAGTGCAGTTCATGCCATCTCAGGAGCTCTTCCATTTTAGGAAAGACATCTGTCTTTGCCATGTATCCCCAGTCCTCAGCCCTTATTACTCGTCTTCAGAACCCTCCCATCCCAGGGGTCATTTCACCTAAGCCTGGATGTCGTTGGCAGGACCCTTCATAGCGGTGTTGCTGCCCACCCCTCCCTGTGCATATTTTAAAAATCAGTTAACCAAAGTTTCCATTTAAAAGCTCCAAGGGAAAATTAGGTAGAGTAATAACATTTTCTTATGATTATTTGCCATATTGGCATTGAGGCAGAGAAATCTGTTAGAAAAACTGTTTGCTCTTTTCCCATGTGTCCATATTGAATAATGTAGAGCTGGATATGCTGTCTCTATTCTGAAGCTGTCATGTGCTGTAATAACTGGTTTGACACTTATTATCTTTTTTAATGCAAAGAGGAAATTGTCAGAGTTTGCAACAGTAAAGTAGATCCTTTTTATTATTTTCACTTGAAAGTATTTTTTACTCTCTTTGTCTTGATAAAACAAGTTTATATGGTAAAAGACAATGGCATGACATGAAATGCCAGAATTTGGACAGTATCAGAGCAGAGCAGGAGTCAAATGAATCATTAATTGGTATTTTTTAGAACGAGTGTTTATAACCAAAGCTGTCAACTTAAATCACAGCCTAACCTTACAGGATCTTAGTGCTTTATCAGAATAATTATTCATCAGTGACTTTCATATTTCTTCCTGGAGTGGTGAAAAGCATCCTTTCCAGGCTGGTTCATAAGCACATATCACACACCCTGGCTTCATTCAGGGCTGCATTCGTTCATCGTAGGAGGAAAGATGTACACTGAATTATGCTTTTAATTTTATATCCCTGGGAAGAATTCACGATCAGATTATTCTGGCCTTTATGCTGTGCTGCCTTGAAAACAATTCTAAAGTGCCTAATGGCTAAGCTTAAAAGCTACTTTCATTTACTTGCAGTGAACCTTTGATATTCAACAGTTGTATTAAACAGAGTGAAAAACACAATGGCAATTCCAAATGCATTTTCTCCAGCCTGTCAAATGAACGTTCGGGAAATCAAATGGACATTTCCAAACTTGTTTGCCAGTTTACATTCTTTGAAGAGTTAGAGAGAAGGGCTCTTGGAGGTCACTGCCATAGAATGGTCTGGGGAAATGACCACTGAATGTGAGCAATTGCATTTCCAGGCCTGGCTTTGCCACTGCCACTGCCTCTCCCAGGGACCAGCAGAGAGTCTCTCTGTACTTTTAGAACTCAATTTTCTCTTTTATTAAATATAGTGATTGAGCTAGACCCTATCTCAGGTCTTGTCCCTGCCCTAACCATCTGTGATTCAAAGGGGGAAGTAATGGCAGCAGCTTTTGGCCAAGAAGCAGCAGGGACCCAGGAGATCATGGCCATGCTAGTCTTCTGAGAGCCAAATAATGGCCCCTATATAGAATAACTTCATTCTGAGCAACCAGCAAATATTAAATGCCTCCTTAGAAGATGCTGCGCTTGGTGCTGGGGGCAGGACAAAGAAGTGAAATCATAGTCAATTTGACAGATAAGTGAGAGCTAAGGGCACAGAAAAGAAATTGATGAGTCAAGGCAGCAAATGTTATGTCAGATGAGTGCTTTGTGTAGTAAATGTTGAGAGCAGGAATGGAGGTACTAAGGGAGGCCCCCACAGACTCAGCTGCAGAGCAGAAGTGTGCCACGTGCAGGCAGTGGTAGAGGCAGGTCTGTGGGAAACAGAATCACAGACTTGTGCGCAAGGATTGGGAGGGCAATAGGGAGCTAGGCTGAAGTTTCCTTCTTTTAGGTGTAGCCATTACTAGGAGATTTTTCTGAGAATAAAAGTATTATTATTGTAGAAAGTTTGGAAACCAGAAAAACATATTAAGAAAGTAAAAATCACCTATAAAAAAAAAAAAAAATCACCTATAACCTCCCAATCCATAGATCACTACTTTGATCTTTGATCTATTTCTTTTTAGTCATGTGTATTCTTTTTAAAAATAAACTTCAGGTCAACTTATATATGTTTTATATCCTGTTTTCATTTAATGTTGTATTGTGTTTCTCCACATTATTAAATATTCCTTGAAAACATTTTTCAGGGCTGTATGTTATTTCATTATACAGGTGTTCCATAATTTGAAGCACATGTAGATTGTTTTTACTTTGATATTGTAAATACTACTATGATGAACATTCATATAAATTTTTGCTTAATCTTATATAAGTTATCTGATTATTTGAGATTTCAAAGAATTATATTTCAACTTTCATAGAATTTTATGTGGCAGTTGAGTTTGAACTTTAAATTATAGACATTAGATACCACCTAAATTTTTTTTATCATGATGTTGACTAAAAATTTTACTCTAGAAAAATGTAATTGTGTCTTAGAAAAAGACTGGAGGATGCCTCTACCCTGGGACAGGTAGGAGTATCATGAAAGAAGACTGTAAGAACCAATGCTGATATCTACTGATTCATTCATTCATTTATATGAACCGGGAGCTTTGCCAGACCCTCGGAACGAGGATGGCTTGGATTAGTTTAAGTCACTGGTACTATACTGCAGTGGTCTCCTAACTAGTTTCCCCATTTACACTCTTGTTCCACTTTATTTTCCCACCCAGAAGCTACAGGGTTCTTTGCAAGACCATAAATCAGATCATGTGCATAACCCTGTAGGGTTCCCATTATACACAGGATAAAATCCAGCATCTTAATATGGCAACTGTACTGCCCATTTATTATCTCCAGCCTTACTGGCATTTTTTGCATTTTCTAAAATGTACTGAGCTCTTTCCTACCCGACGGTTTTCCCACATGTTGCCTCTCTTCCCAGTGTGCTCTTCCCCTCAGTCTTCCCCTGGCTACCTTAGACTTACCCTTTAGTCTCAGCTCAGTTTTCACTGACTGAGAGAATCCTTTCTGACAACCACTACCCCTTATCTTAACTAAGTCATCCATAGAACCCAGGTCTTTTTCTTTAAAGCACTTGTCACAGTTTGTAATGAGACCTTTATTTGTGTATTTATTTAATGTATGACTTCTTCACTGGACTGTAAGCTCCATAGGGCTAGGGGCCATGACTGTCTTGCTCACTTTCCCCCAGTACCTGTCACTGTCCTTGTCATGTGGTAGAGGTGAAAGAATAAATGGAAAGTAAGACACACATAGCCCCAGGCTTCTTAGAGCTTATAATCTTACTAAGCTTCCATATTAGCTCTGAGGGTAAGAGAAGAGGAAGAATCAGAAGTAATGAATGAAGACTTTAATTTATATAGTAGGTAGGATAAAGATGTCATTGACAGAAATGGTTAGGCTAAGTCAAATTTGGAGAGAAATGATGAATCCAATTTTAGGCTTGTGGAATTTAAGGATGAAAGTGGGATAAGTGAAGTAATCCATTGGAAAAACCCAGCATGCCAACACCAATCTCTTGTCTTAATAAAGCCTTACTCCAAATCTATTGTTTATTTTTAATTTTGAGATATTATTCATGAATCAGATAACTCTTTTTTTTAAATTGAGGCCTTTCTTTTTTTTAGAATATTGCCTTTATCCTTCTGAATTGCAGATGAAAAAACAAAAAGTGTAAAGCTATCATTTTAGTCTTACTTGAAGACATGACATTCTGCCATCCCCATTACTGAAGCCCTGACACTTACCTGTTCTTTTTGGAGGAGAAAAAAAGTTGGAACTTTATTCCTTGTTCCCTACCCCAGCCACTACCATCAACTCCCACTTCAGTTATTTTGGGAAAAAATCTAAATTACAAATTTGGGGAGCTTCTATAGTGTTTTCACAAGCTCACTGAGATCCAACCATAGTATCAGGCTCGTAATGTTAGATTTTGAATATAGTGTTTAAAGGCTCAGTATTTTGCAGAATTGCAAGATAAATTTAAGCTGGAAGCTGCTTTTTCTCAAGAAATAATAGAAATATTCTTTGCCCTGTGAAATGTGAGTAATGCAAGAATGGGCTTGATTATGACTTGAGCAGGATTATAGATCTTAGAAATCCAAACCTAGATGTAATCTCATTTGTTCACATTATAAATCTAGTATATTTTTATAAAATTGAATGAAAATATGAACCAAACCCCATCTCATTTTGGTGCCTTTTGACCTTGTGTCTGTAGAAGTTGTAAAATTTATCCCTGGGCTGGATGGTTATTTTTTTGTTTTCAAGATTGAGACTACCCTTGAGATATTAGTCAGGTACAATCTTGAGGTCATACATAATTTTTTAAAAAGTTATTTAAAAGACCAAGGTGCTGTCTTGCTGCTTGGGCACTTTTCTATGACAGTGCCCAGCTCTCCTTTTCAGTAACTGACTCAGCCTAACACAGTTGTACTTGCTGCTAACGCTTTGTAAAATGTTATTTAAATATTTCTAACTTATCGTTTCATGCTGGGTTTTATGGAACATAAATTTCTATTTAGGCCACTAATTTACAGTAGAAGTTTTTTACTAATATCACTGCAGGCTCCATCCATCTAAAAATGTTGCTCATAACCTATGCTAAAAATATGTTATATATTTGCACGGTGTGTAAACAGTGTTGTTTTATTAGTGTGCAGTGCTTTGTCTATGGAAATGCTGGTATTGCAGCATATGTTTAGAGGGGATAGGAACTCAAGTATGGTGGAAAGACTACAGAAAAGTGAAATCCCTGAAGGATGGGATTTATAGAATTTTCAGAGCGCTTTGCAGAAAATCTACATACATTACCTGCGTTTTGTTTTGCTTTGTTTTTTACAAGGCACCACCATGCTATATAATCAACTTTTTATTAAGATTATAAGTTTAAACAAATAATCTGAACAGTTTTACCTGGTGATATACAATTGAGTATGCACAAAAATACAGGGGAATGGGGGAGAAGGGCCAAGAAAGGAAGGGTTGGCAGCTTGTTTTGGAGTCCACACGGTGCTGATGGCTGCAGATGAACCGCACCTTTTTACAACAAAAGGCTTTAAATTAAACAAAATCTATCGAACTGAAGACACAGGACAGGGTTCTCATAGGATCGAACTATGCTGGTTTCATGAAGTGTAACCGAAGGCTGAACCAGGACAGTGCAATTTAGAAGCACACACATGAAAACCACATCTGACCAGGAACGTAGTGAAAAGTCTCCAGCCATTACTTATGTTTTCTACAAAGATAAAGTGGAATCTTGCAGAATGTTTTGGGAAGCTCTATTATTTCATCTATGCTCCATATTTCTAAGTGGTTTATAGAGGGTTGAAACTGCAAATATATTCAGCTCAAGAGAGGCAGTCATTATTGCTTTAATGACCATGTTTTTACCTTCAGAAAAATTTATTAAATGGACCAGAAATAATGTAAGTTAGATCTTCCTTCTGGTAGTGGAGAAACGTAATTCCAAGGAATGACATTTTTGTTTTCTTTCGCTAAGTGTCCTTGAGCTGGAGGAGATGATTTGGGGTATAAGAGGTTTAAGACTTTGGAAGAGTTTCTTTGGATCATTTTGAGGAACTTTTAGTTACTACAAGTCCCGTAGAGTGTTTACCTGAAAGCATTCAATCTGAGCTCTGAGCCAGTCCTTCACTAGTAAAATTAAAGGAGAGAAAGTAGGTTCATTATGATTAAATCCTAGTTAAACGAATTAGTTTTGTTCTGGACATTCTGACGGGTCCTATTCTCTGGGTGAGGCAGCCTGTGCACTGACTTCATTCATCCTCCTCCCTTTGATAGCAGCATAGCCACTGGGTATCATCTGCTGAATCCAAAGTTGATACTTGTTGACCAGTTGAGAAGATGATCGTGTCTCAAAATCAGACTGATGTAAGTGCCATTTAAGCCACCAGAGCTGAGTTTTTATTATCTTTCAAGGGTATGTTGAGATTTGATAGCCAGGTTTATAAATGGAAAATCTTACAACTTGTTTAAAATACATTTGCAGAAAACTAAGGCCATTGGTTTTGCCTCTAAAATAGTGATGTTGTGGTAGGAAATTTAGCATCCTGTACTTAGATGGTTCCCCAGAGTGCCGAAAGCCATCATATGTGATGAAGAGTTTTTACAAACAACGTCCAAAGAGTTTTAATGTAGCAAATGAATCTTGGAAAACTGCTCTTTCTAATTTACTACTTTGTTCAGTGCATGTTAAAGAAGAAGCAGTGGATCATATAATTAAATGTGATTTTTAAGGCCTCTGAGGTGGCACTTTGTAATTGATACTCACTGGCATTTTGCTTGGCCTGTTGGACTGAGGCAGGAGGTGTTCCAAAGCTCATCTCTTCTGAAGGCAGAGTGTGAAGCATGCTTTATTAGCAGCAGGCTGCTCATCATGCTTTTATTTTTCTTTTTTTTTTTACATCTTTATTGGAGTATAATTGCTTTACAATGGTGTGTTAGTTTCTGCTTTACAACAAAGTGAATCAGTCATACATATACATATGTTCCCATATCTCCTCACTCTTGCGTCTCCCTCCCTATCCCACCCTCCCTATCCCACCCCTCCAGGCGATCACAAAGCACAGAGCTGATCTCCCTGTGCTATGCAGCTGCTTCCCACTAGCTATCTACCTTACGTTTGGTAGTGTATATATGTCCATGCCTCTCTCTCGCTTTGTCACAGCTTACCCTTCCCCCTCCCCATATCCTCAAGTCCATTCTCTAGTAGGTCTGTGTCTTTATTCCTGTCTTACCCCTAGGTTCTTCATGACATTTTTTCCCCCTTAAATTCCATATATATGTGTTAGCATACGGTATTTGTCTTTCTCTTTCTGACTTACTTCACTCTGTATGACAGACTCTAGGTCCATCCACCTCATTACAAATGGCTCAATTTCGTTTCTTTTTATGGCTGAGTAATATTCCATTGTATATATGTGCCACATCTTCTTTATCCATCCATCCGATGATGGACACTTAGGTTGTTTCCATCTCCGGGCTATTGTAAATAGAGCTGCAATGAACATTTTGGCACATGACTCTTTTTGAATTATGGTTTTCTCAGGGTATATGCCCAGTAGTGGGATTGCTGGGTCATATGGTAGTTCTATTTGTAGTTTTTTAAAGGAACCTCCATATGGTTCTCCATAGTGGCTGTACCAATTCACATTCCCACCAACAGTGCAAGAGGGTTCCCTTTTCTCCACAGCCTCTCCAGCATTTATTCTTTGTAGATTTTTTGATGATGGCCATTCTGACTGGTGTGAGATGATATCTCATTGTAGTTTTGATTTGCATTTCCCTAATGATTAATGATGTTGAGCGTTCTTTCATGTGTTTGTTGGCAGTCTGTATATCTTCTTTGGAGAAATGTCTATTTAGGTCTTCCGCCCATTTTTGGATTGGGTTGCTTGTTTTTTTGTTATTGAGCTGCATGAGCTGCTTATAAATTCTGGAGATTAATCCTTTGTCAGTTGCTATGTTTGCAAATATTTTCTCCCATTTTGAGGGTTGTCTTTTGGTCTTGTTTATGGTTTCCTTTGCTGTGCAAAAGCTTTGAATGTTCATTAGGTCCCATTTGTTTATTTTTGTTTTTATTTCCATTTCTCTAGGAGGTGGGTCAAAAAGGATCTTGCTGTGATTTATGTCATAGAGTATTCTGCCTGTGCTTTCCTCTAAGAGTTTGATAGTTTCTGGCCTTACATTTAGGTCTTTAATCCATTTTGAGCTTATTTTTGTGTATGGTGTTAGGGAGTGATCTAATCTCATACTTTTACATGTACCTGTCCAGTTTCCCCATCACCACTTATTGAAGAGGCTGTCCTTTCTCCACTGTACAGTCCTGCCTCGTTTATCAAATATAAGGTGACCATATGTGCGTGGGTTTATCTCTGGGCTTTTTATCCTGTTCCATTGATCTATCTTTCTGTTTTGGTGCCAGTACCATACTGTCTTGACTACTGTAGCTTTGTAGTATAGTCTGAAGTCAGGGAGCCTGATTCCTCCAGCTCCGTTTTTCGTTCTCAAGATTGCCTTGGCTATTCAGGGTCTTTTGTGTTTCCATACAAATTGTGAAATTTTTGGTTCTAATTCTGTGAAAAACGCCAGTGGTAGTTTGATAGGGATTGCATTGAATCTGTAGATTGCTTTGGGTAGTAGAGTCATTTTCACAATGTTGCTTCTTCCAATCCAAGAACATGGTATATCTCTCCATCTATTTGTATCATCTTTAATTTCTTTCATCAGTGTCTTATAATTTTTTGCATACAGGTCTTTTGTCTCCTTAGGTAGGTTTATTCCTAGATATTTTATTCTTTTTGTTGCAGTGGTAAATGGGAGTGTTTTCTTGATTTCACTTTCAGATTTTTCATCATTAGTGTATAGGAATGCCAGAGATTTCTGTGCATTAATTTTGTATCCTGCTACTTTACCAAATGCATTGATTAGCTCTAGAAGTTTTCTGGCAGCATCTTTAGGATTCTTTATGTATAGTATCATGTCATCTGCAAACAGTGACAGCTTTATTTCTTCTTTTCCGATTTGGATTCCTTTTATTTCTTTTCCTTCTCGTATTGCTGTGGCTAAAACTTCCAAAACGATGTTGAATAAGAGTGGTGAGAGTGGGCAACCTTGTCTCGTTCCTGATCTTAGTGGAAATGCTTTCAGTTTTTCACCATTGAGGCTGATGTTGGCTGTGGGTTTGTCATATATGGCCTTTATTATCTTGAGGAAAGTTTCCTCTATGCCTACTTTCTGCAGGGTTTTTATCATAAATGGGTGTTGAATTTTGTCGAAAGCTTTCTCTGCATCTATTGAGATGATCATACGGTTTTTCTTCTTCAATTTGTTAATATGGTTTATCACATTGATTGATTTACGTATATTGAAGAATCCTTGCATTCCTGGAATAAACCAAACTTGATCATGGTGTATGATCCTTTTAATGTGCTGTTAGATTCTGTTTGCTAGTATTTTGTTGAGGATTTTTGCATCTATGTTCATCAGTGATATTGGCTTGTAGTTTTCTTTGTTTGTGACATCCTTGTCTGGTTTTGGTATCAAGGTGATGGTGGCCTCATAGAATGAGTTTGGGAGTGTTCCTCCCTCTGCTATATTTTGGAAGAGTTTGAGAAGGATGGGTGTTAGCTCTTCTCTAAATGTTTGATAGAATTCGCCTGTGAAGCCATCTGGTCCTGGGCTTTTGTTTGTTGGAAGATTTTTAATCGCAGTTTCAATTTCAGTGCTTGTGATTGGTCTGTTCATATTTTCTGTTTCTTCCTGGTTCAGTCTCAGAAGGTTGTGCTTTTCTAAGAATTTGTCCATTTCTTCCAGGTTGTCCATTTTATTGGCATAGAGTTGCTTGTAGTAATCTCTCATGATCTTTTGTATTTCTGCAGTGTCAGTTGTTACTTCTGCTTTTTCATTTCTAGTTCTGTTGATTTTAGTCTTCTCCCTTTTTTTCTTGATGAGTCTGGCTAATAGTTTATCACTTTTATTTATCTTCTCAAAGAACCAGCTTTTAGTTTTATTGATCTTTGCTATCATTTCCTTCATTTCTTTTTCATTTATTTCTGATCTGATCTTTATGATTTCTTTCCTTCTGCTAACTTTGGGGTTTTTTTGTTCTTCTTTCTCTAATTGCTTTAGGTGCAAGGGTAGGTTGTTTATTCGAGATGTTTCCTGTTTCTTAAGGTAGGATTGTATTGCTATAAACTTCCCTCTTAGAACTGCTTTTGCTGCATCCCATAGGTTTTGGGTCGTTGTGTTTCCATTGTCATTTGTTTCTAGGTATTTGTTGATTTCCTCTTTGATTTCTTCAGTGATCACTTCGTTATTAAGTACTGTATTGTTTAGCCTCCATGTGTTTGTATTTTTTACAGATCTTTTCCTGTAATTGATATCTAGTCTCATAGCGTTGTGCTTGGAAAAGATACTTGATACAGTTTTAATTTTCTTAAATATACCAAGGCTTGATTTGTGACCCAAGATATGATCTATCCTGGAGAATGTTCCATGAGCACTTGAAAAAAATGTGTATTCTGTTGTTTTTGGATGGAATGTCCTATAAATATCAATTAAGTCCATCTTGTTTAATGTACCATTTAAAGCTTGGGTTTCCTTATTTATTTTCATTTTGGATGATCTGTCCATTGGTGGAAGTGGGGTGTTGAAATCCCCTACTATGAATGTGTTACTGTCGATTTCCCCTTTTATGGCTGTTAGTATTTGCCTTATGTATTGAGGTGCTCCTATGTTGGGTACATAAATATTTACAATAGTTACATCTTCTTCTTGGATCGATCCGTTGATCAATATGTAGTGTCCTTCTTTGTCTCTTGTAATAGTCTTTATTTTAAAGTCTATTTTGTGTGATATGAGAATTGCTACTCCAGCTTTCTTTTGGTTTCCATTTGCATGGAATATCTTTTTCCATCCCCTTAATTTCAGTCTGTATGTGTCTCTAGGTCTGAAGTGGGTCTCTTGTAGACAGCATAAATATGGGTCTTGTTTTTGTATCCATTCAGCCAATCTGTGTCTTTTGGTGGGAGCATTTGGTCCATTTACGTTTAAGGTAATTATCGATATGTATGTTCCTATTCCCATTTTTTAAATTGTTTTGTGTTCGTTATTGTAGGTCTTTTCCTTCTCTTGTGTTTCCTCCCTAGAGAAGTTCCTTTAGCAATTGTTGTAAAGCTGGTTTGGTGGTGCTGAACTCTCTCAGCTTTTGCTTGTCTGTAAAGGTTTTAATTTCTCCATCAAATCTGAATGAGATCCTTGCTGGGGAGAGTAATCTTGGTTGTAGGTTTTTCTCCTTCATCACTTTAAATATGTCCTGCCAGTCCCTTCTGGCTTGCAGAGTTTCTGCTGAAAGATCAGCTGTTAACCTTATGGGGATTCCCTTGTGTGTTATTTGTTGTTTTTCACTTGCTGCTTTTAATATGTTTTCTGTGCATTTAATTTTTGACAGTTTGATTAATATGTGTCTTGGCGTATTTCTCCTTGGATTTATCCTGTATGGGACTCTCTGTGCTTCCTGGACTTGATTAACTATTTCCTTTCCCATATTAGGGAAGTTTTCAACTATAATCTCTTCAAATATCTTCTCAGTCCCCTTTTTCTCTTCTTCTTCTGGAACCCCTATAATTCGAATGTTGGTGCGTTTAATATTGTCCCAGAGGTCTCTGAGACTGTCCTCAGTTCTTTTCATTCTTTTTTCTTTATTCTGCTTTGCAGTAGTTATTTCCACTATTTTATCTTCCAGGTCACTTAGCCGTTCTTCTGCCTCAGTTATTCTGCTATTGATCCCATCTAGAGTATTTTTAATTTCATTTATTGTGTTGTTCATCATTGTGTGTTTCATCTTTAGTTCTTCTAGGTCCTTGTTAAATGTTTCTTGCATTTTTTCTGTTCTATTTCCAAGATTTTGGATCATCTTTACTGTCATTATTCTGAATTCTTTTTTAGGTAGACTGCCTATTTCCTCCTCATTTGTTAGGTCTGGTGGGTTTTTATCTTGCTCCTTCATCTGCTGTGTGTTTTTCTGTCTTCTCATTTTGCTTATCCTACTGTGTTTGGGGTCTCCTTTTTGCAGGCTGCAGGTTCATAGTTCCTGTTGTTTTTGTTGTCTGTCCCCAGTGGCTAAAGTTGGTTCAGTGGGTTGTGTATGCTTCCTGGTGGAGGGGACTAGTGCCTGTGTTCTGGTGGATGAGGCTGGATGTTGTCTTTCTGATGTGCAGGCCCACGTCTGGTGGTGTGTTTTGGGGTGTCTGTGGCGTTATTATGATTTTAGGCAGCCTCTTTGGTAATGGGTGGGATGTGTTCCTGTCTTGTTAGTTGTTTGGCATAGGGTCTCCAGCACTGTAGCTTGCTGGTCGTTGAGTGAAGCTGGGTGCTGGTTTTGAGATGGAGATCTCTGGGAGATTTTTGCCATTTGGTATTATGTGGAGCTGGGAGGTCTCTTGTGGACCAGTGTCCTGAAGTTGGCTCTCCCACCTCAGAGGCATAGCACTGACTCCTGGCTGCAGCACCAAGAGCCTTTCATGCACACGACTCAGAATAAAAAGGAGAAAAAGTAGAAAGAAAGAATTAGTAGAAGTAGAAAGAAAGAAAGCAAGAAAGAAAGAAAGGGAAAGAAGGAAAGAAAGAAAGGAGGGAGGGAGGGAGGAAGGAAGGAGGGAAGTAAGGAAAAAAAGAAAGAAGATAAAGTAAAATAAAATAAAGTAAGATAAAATATAATAAAGTTATTAAAATAAAAAATAATTATTAAGAAAAATAATTTAAGAAAAAAAACGGACGGATAGAACCCTAGGACAAATGGTGGAAGCAGAGCTATACAGACAAAATCTCACACGGAAGCATACACATACACACTCACAAAAAGAGGAAAAGGGGAAAAATCATAAATATTGCTCTCAAAGTCCACCTCCTCAATTTGGGATGATTCGTTGTCTATTCATATATTCCACAGATGCAGGGTACATCAAGTTGATTGTGGAGCTTTAATCCGTTGCTTCTGAGGCTGCTGGGAGAGATTTCCCTTTCTCTTCTTTGTTCTCACAGCTCCCAGGGGCTCAGTTTTGGATTTGGCCCCGCCTCTGCTTGTAGGTCGCCGGAGGGCACCTGTTCTTCGCTCAGACAGGACGGGGTTAAAGGAGCAGCTGCTTCGGGACTCTGGCTCACTCAGGCTGGGGGGAGGGAGGGGCACGGAGTGCAGGACAAGCCTGTGGCAGCAGAGGCCGGCATGACGTTGCACCATCCTGAAGCCCGCCGTGCGTTCTCCTGGGGAAGTTGTCCCTGGATCCCGGAACCCTGGCAGTGGCAGGCTGCACAGGCTCCCCGGAAGGGCTGTGTGGATAGTGACCTGTGCTGGCACACAGGTTTCTTGGTGGCGGCAGCAGCAGCCTTAGCGTCTCATGCCCGTCTCTGTGGTCCACACTTTTAGCCGCGGCTCGCGCCTGTCTCTGGAGCTCCTTTAAGCAGCGCTCTTAATCCCCTCTCCTCGCGCACCAGGAAACAAAGAGGGAAGAAAAAGTCTCTTGCCTCTTTGGCAGCTCCAGACTTTTCCCCGGACGCCCTCCCGGCTAGCCGTGGTGCACTAACCCCCCGCAGGCTGTGTTCGCGCCGCCAACCCCAGTCCTCTCCCTGCGCTCCGACCCGAAGCTCGAGCCTCAGCTCCCAGCCCCGCCCACCCTGGCGGGTGAGCAGACAAGCCTCTCGGGCTGGTGAGTGCCGGTCAGCACCGATCCTCTGTGCAGGAATCTCTCCGCTTTGCCCTCCGCACCCCTGTTGCTGTGCTCTCCTCCGTGGCTCCGAAGCTACCCCGCTCCGCCTCCCGCAGTCTCCGCCCGTGAAGGGGCTGCCTAGTGTGTGGAAACCTTTCCTCCTTCACAGCTCCCTCCCACTGGTGCAGGTCCCATCCCTATCCTTTTGTCTTTGTTTATTCTTTTTTCTTTTGCCCTACCCAGGTACGTGGGGAGTTTCTTGCCTTTTGGGAGGTCTGAGGTCTTCTGCCAGCATTCAGTAGGTGTTCTGTAGGAGTTGTTCCACGTGTAGATGTATTTCTGGTGTATCTGTGGGGAGGAAGGTGATCTCCGCGTCTTACTCTTCTGCCATCTCCCCCTCGTCCTCATCATGCTTTTAAATGGCTAATGATATCATGACTTGGCTCTCCATGGACACAAATTCCACCAACTCTTCTCTTGTTGGTTGTGTTTTGTTTTGAAACTTCAAAAATGTTCACATTAAAATGGTAAAGCATTTTTCAAAAGCTGACCACTAGGTTATTAAGGAAAAATGGGATAGAATCTGAGTAATAAATGTTTTTCAGAAAAGGCCTTTTTCCTGAGTTCACAATAAAATGAGCACTCCCTAGCCAACATTTATATCCACAGACAAGGCATTGCCTGCCTTGAACTCCCTGAACTATAATCCACCCTGTCTTCAACCTATGCTTTCATTTTCAAGACCAAGACATCCTTTGGCTACGTGAAGATTCTGTGGCCAGGACCGTGGCTGCCCTCCCGTCTAAGCTTGGCCTTGCCCCTCAGCTTAGGCCTGTGCTCAGCAGGACGATAAATGTGAACATTGGACTGCATTTCATGGTCAGGTTCTTCACTTTGTCGTTTTCTTTCCTCCCCTGGTTATTTCTTCTGTTCTTACAGAAAGGAAAACAAAGCCCATTTAACAACTGCAAAGAACACAGTCCACAGAGGCCTTAAAGATTACTGGCAACAAAACATATTTATGTCTTTAATAAGGAATTGAAATTTACCACTCAGTAGATAAATTTTCCCTCTCTATTGTTTCTCTCTGAAAATCACTGGTATTGGGTGAAACAATTCGGCTTACAAGATATTACATTAATGTCTTTTGATTTCTGAGGTAATATTTTGCAGTGTTTCCTGCCAATGATAAAATTTTGAAGTAATTCTAAAATTTGGTGTACACGGACAGTTTTGAGTTAAATATTAAGTTATTTTGTATGACTTCCAAGTGTCTGAAGACTGAAAGAGTATGTCACATGTAATGAATGTAAGTGGGTGTGAGAGGTTATTGAAAGGGCAGAGATGTGGCTGTGGGGTACAGGTGATAGAGTTGAAGGTGAAAATTGAGTGATCATTTGTAAGTTCTGAATTAAAATCACTCAGATGAAATGATCATGTTTCCTGGGTGATGGTCTTCTAACAAAGTCTTTCTTAAGAGATGAGGAGGTCGTGATGCCACAAATCAGACAGTATATTTAAAGAGTGGGCTTTTTGATACCTCCTAATGCCCCTTTTCCATATTCCTTAGGATACATGATCCAGCAGGTCTCAGAGTCTGTATTTGGAGATGAGAGATCAAGAGGCAGTGCTGAAAGTCAGTGGAATGTGATGAGCTGGGCCCTCCATTGCTTTGCCTCATGTTTCCTGGCCACTAATCCAGCATTTTTGAATAAGCTTTTTTTTTTTTTTTGGTTGCAGCTTTGAATTTCTAAAAACATACAAACAAGACTAGTAGGCCTGAAAAGATTGATATTTTATTTCCTTATTCAGGGATGAGTTGATTTTTTTTTTTTTCACTTTGATAATCTTCTGAGTCCCAAATTCATCCTTGGGATTTATCCTGCATAGTAAGACATAGTTAAATATTTTGGATGGCTATTAGGGAAGTAAAGCTAGGAGAAGTTTTGCTTACTGAGAGATAGTCAAATAACCTTTGAAGAGGAATACAGAAGCTACCTATAAATTTTCCCTATAAATGTTCTTTTATTAGAGTTTTACATACAAAGTTTGTGCTATTCATTCACTGGCCATTCTCCAAATGTTTGGGTATCTTCTCTGGGCCTAAAATGATATACTGTGTATAGTACAGGATTCAGTCTCTTTAAGTCGAATTTTAAAATACTATCCTAGGGAACCTGAGAGTTACAGAGAAGAATAAAACATGATTCCAGCCTTGAAGGGGCTTACAATTTGGTAGCTACAAAATAACTCTAATAAAAGCAGTATGTGTTAAGTGAGATAACAGAAGTACAGAATGCTGTAGGAACCCAATATATGTAGGGATAATCAGAGAAGCCCTCCTAAAAAATTGTTTATACTAGGTCTTTCTGTCTGAAAAGTCCTGGGCATCTTTCAAGGCCTAATATAAATATTTTTTAGGAAGCCTTCCCTGATTATCCCTGCAATGCACTTGTCCTTTCCCACCCCTGTGAAACTCTCTAAATGGAAGAGCATGGAGAGTGAATATATAGCAGTCAAAGATGATCAAGTTGTTAAGCTTGGGAAATTTAGGAAAATTGTGGAGCCAGAACAAAGAAGTCAAGAGGAGGGAGAAGAACGCTTTTTTGACGAGTTGATGAATCTCTTGGACATGCTGAAGCTGAAGTACAAGCTATCAAAGTGGCTTTGTGCAACAAGCAGTTGAGGACGTACAGTGGTATTTCATAGGGTAGATTAGGTTTTCGGTTGACCCTGCACAAGCTAAGGCTGTGGGTGTGGATGGAAGAGATTGCCTGTCAAATTCTTGTAACTCTAACTTTCTGTTACATAAATTGAACTGTCCCTAACATTCTCGATTAATATGTAAGTTGGTGTTATGGCCTGATATTCTGTTGATAGGGTGGAGATAATTTCTGTGATTTCTACCTTGGGTTTATAACTGGAGAATTTGTATACAAAGATGCTAGTAGTTGGAGCTACATAAATTCAAAAACAGATAAATAGTTTTATGCTTGTTCTTGTGAAAGCGACAAGCATTTTCTTCACTAGGTCTTGGGGGAGAAACTTTGAAGTGTAAGAAGGTCCTGACGATTTCTGGAAAACAAAGCTAAAAGGGACAAAAATAAAATGAGACCCTTGTTTTCCATAGCTTTCTGTCTATGTGTGGTTTTGGGAAACTTCATAACTTTTTCTGATTCTGTAATCTTTTTTTCTTAATTCAAGACCACAAATAGGAAAAGCTATTATTTGCATTTAGGTTTAATCAACTCTCTCATTAGCACATACTAATGTAAGTGTTCCCTGATTTATTGACTGAAATATACTGGATTCTATAAGTATGTTTGGTTATGCATAGATTTGTTACTGCTGTTCTTGAATTTTGGTGTTTTTATTTATCAATAATACAGCTCATCAAGGGTGTTAGGAGTGTTCTGGATTTCAGGGATTTTCTTGTTTCTTTAAAATATGATTGGAAAATGCCAGATATTTAAATTAATGACAGGAATTTCTTCCTAACTCTGTTCATTCAGTGTGACCTTTCTTTTGGGTCTTAGCACTACCCTACCACACACCTTTGCCTTTGGCTCTTTGGCTGTGATTTTTGTGGTTTTAAAAAAATATTGAACCATTTATGAAGGAAGCATATACCCCAATTAAAATACTTTATCCACTTCCATAACTGAATTATAGCCATAGAAAAATATTTTGAAATTATAGTTCAGGACCACAAAACAACCAACAAAAACAAACCAAAAAACAACTTTGCCTTATTCAAGAAGGAAAAGGTAGTGTGGAGCTCAGAGTTATAATCAACTTGGAAGAGGTTGACATTACCATAGATTCTACAGATGTTAAAAGAATAATAAGAGAATGTTATTAAAAGTTTTGTGCTAATAAATCAGACAATTTAGTTGAAATGGACAAATTTGTTGAAAGACAAAAACTGCCTAAGTCGGGACGAAATAAATAACCAGAATAGCCATGTATCTGTAAAAAAAATTAAAATTTGCAGCTAAAAACCTTCTCACAAAGAAACTCCAGGCCTAAATGGCTTTACTGGTGAATTCTAATGCACATTTAAGGAGGAAATGGTACAGATTCTACATAAACTTTTCTAGAAAAATTGGAACAAAAAGGAATATTTCCCAATTCATTCTGTGAGGCCTAATACCAAAATGGACAAAGATACTGCATAAACATAAAAAGAAAACTACAAACCAATATCTAGTTTTCCCTCATGGAACACAGATAAAAAGTTCTTAAGATTTTAGCAAATTGAATCCAACAGTCCGTTAAAAGAACAATACATCATAATCAGGTAAGGTTCGTCACAGGAATGCAAGCCTAGTGTAACATTCAAAAATCAATTAAATATAATTCACCATATTAACAAACTAAAATTGAAAAATCATCTGATCATTTCAATAGAGGCAGAAAAAGTTTTACAAAGTCCAACATCCATTGCTAATACTCCTAGCAAACTAGGAATAGAAGAGAACTTTCTCAATCTGATAAAGAACTTCTATGGAAAGTATACAGCTCACATAATACTTAATGGTGAAAGACTGAATGCTTTCTCCCAACATCAGAAATAAGTCAGCAATGTCTATTCTTATGACTCCCATTTAGCATTGTACTGGAAGTTCTACCTAGTGCAGTAAGGCAAGAAGAGAAACAAAAGTCATTCAGGGACTTCCCTAGTAGCACAGTGGTTAAGAATCTGCCTGACAGTGCCAGGGACACGGGTTCGAGCTCTGGTCCTGGAAGATCCCACTAAGCCCGTGTGCCTCAACTACTGAGCCTGTGCTCTAGAGCCCGTGAGCCACAACTACTGAAGCCCACGTGTCTAGAGCCCATGCTCCGCAACAAGAGAAGCCACCACAATGAGAAGCCGACGCACCACAATGAAGAGTAGCCCCCACTCGCCACAACTAGAGAAAGACCTCGCCCAGCAACGAAGACCCAACACAGGCAAAAATAATAAATACATAAATTTATTAAAAGAAAGAAAAAGACATTCAGATTGGAAAGGAAGAAGTAAAACTGTGTTTTTTTTTTTTTCGGTACACGGGCCTCTCACCGTTGTGACCTCTCCCGTTGCGGAGCACAGGCTCCAGACGCGCAGGCTCAGCGGCCATGGCGCACGGACCCCGCTGCTCCACGGCATGTGGGATCTTCCCGGACCGGGGCACGAACCCGTGTTCCTTGCATCGGCAGGCGGACTCTCAACCACTGCGCCACCAGGGAAGTCCAGTAAAACTGTTTTTATTCTCAGACAACATCATCATCTATGTAGTAAATCCAATGAAATCTACAAAAAAAGTCAGTAAAACTAGTAAATGAGTTTAGCAAGGGCACATGATACAAGATCATTGTACGAAAATCAATTGTATTTCTGTATAATACCTACAAACAATTGGCAATAAGAAATTTAAAACAATACCATTTACAATAGCATCAAAAATTTGAAATACTTAGGGGAAAAATGACAAAAGATGTATAAGACACTGAAAACTACAAAACAATGCTGAGAGAAATTAAAGACCTAAATAAATGGAGAGATATACAGGTCAGAAGATTCAGTATTGTTAGGCTGTCAGTTTTCATATTGACCAGTAGATTCAACAAAATCCCAATGAAAATCCCAGCAGGACTTTTGAAGAAATTCTAAAATTCATATGAAAATGTAAAGAAGCTAGACTAATCAGAACAGCTTTGAAAAAGAAGAACAAAATTAGAGACCTAACACTACCCGATTTTAAGACTTATTGTAGGGACTTCTCTGGTGGTCCAGTGGTTAAGATTCCACACTCCCGATGCAGGGGGCCTGGTTTCAATCCCTGGTCAGGGAACTAGATCCCACGTGCTGCAACTTAGACCTGGTGCAGCCAAATAAATAAATAAATACCAAGAAAAAAAGACTTATTGTAAATCAAGAGAGTATGATATTGGTGTAAAAACAGACAGATTAAATCTGTCAGAAGAGAAAGTCTGTAAGTAGACCCACGTAATTTTGGACAACTTAATTTTCAACAGGGGTGCAAGGCAATTCAGTGGAGAAGGGAAAGTTTTCAACAAATGATGATGGAACAAATAGATATCCATATGCCAAAAAAAAAAAGACTTCAGCTCATACCTCGTATGATAGGTAAAAATTAATTCAAAGGATCATTGATCTAAATGTAAAAACTAAAATTAGAAAACTTCTAGAAGAAATCATAACCTTTGTGATCTTGGCTCAGGCAAAGGTGTTTTAGATACGGCATCAAAAGCATGATTCATTAACAAAAATTTTTTTGATGAATTAGACTTTACCAAATGTAAAAACTTTGGCTCCTCTAAAAACACTATTAAGACAATGAAAAGATGAGCCACAAACTGGGGGAACATATTTGCAAATCATATATCTGATAAAGAAGTTGCATTCAGAGTATGTAAAGAATACTTGTAACTAAACAACTGAAACAAGCAAAAAAACCCAAGAGTAAAAGGGCAAAAGATTTCAATAGATAGTTCACCAGACAGGATACGTGAATGGCAAATAAGCCCATGAAAAAATGCTCACTATCATTTGTCATTAGGGAAGTGCAAATTAAAACCAAAATGAGATTTAAAAGACTCATCATATCAAGTGCTGGTGAAGATGTGAAGGAACTGTAAGTCTCATACTCTCCTCTCCTGCTGGTGAGAGTGTAAGTTGGTGTAACCGTAATGGAAAACAGTTTGTCAATTCCTAAATTGGCAACTTTTAAAAATGTTAAACACGCACCAACCATATGATTCAGACATTCCACAAATAGGTATTTACCCAAGAAAAATGAAAGCATATATCCATACAAAGACCTCATAGCAGCTTCATTTGTAATATCAAAAACTGCAAACTACCCTAATGTTCATCAACAGATAAATGGAGAAATAAATTGTGATGCATCCATGCAATAGAGTACTACTCAGTGATAAAAAAGAATGAACTATTGGTACATGCAACAACATGGATGGACCTAAAAATAATTATGTTGAGCGTGTTAAAAGATAGACTGAGGAACGTTAAATTTTTTGAGTTTTTTGAGCAAACGTAGGTTCCAGTTGAGTAGTGCCAAACTAGAAGTGGTTAGGAGTGCTCCACCAACAGGAGCTAGGGACAAGATTTTTCTAGAGGATACATGGAAGCAAAGGCAAGGAAATTATTTGATTGGCTGTAGCTTAAGTGGCTGTATTATTTGGGAAAGGATACTTGGCTCTTTGTGGTCGTTCTTTTTAACTTTGGGGCATTAACAAGTGAAATAAGCCAAATAAAAGGGTACGTACTGTATAATTCCATTTATATAAAATTTTAGAAAATTCAAGATAATCTATAGTGTCAAAAAGTACTACAGTTTGGGAACAGAGGTGTGGGGGGAGAAATGGAAGGGAACAGTTACAAAGGGACCCAAGGAAACTTTGGGGGACAGTGAGTATATTCATTATCTTGATTATAGTGATGGTTTCATATATCAAATTATCGAACTTTACACTGCGAAAATATGCAGTTTGTTTCTGTAAAACCTCAGTAACGCGGTCAAAAACAAACAAAACCACTTTCCTTTAAAAGGGGAATGGAGGGCTTCCCTGGTGGCGCAGTGGTTGAGAGTCTGCCTGCCGATGTAGGGGACACGGGTTTGTGCCCCGGTCCGGGAAGATCCCACATGCCGCGGAGCGGCTGGACCCGTGAGCCATGGCCGCTGAGCCTACGCGTCCGGAGCCGGTGCTCCGCAACGGGAGAGGCCACAGCAGTGAGAGGCCCTTGTACCGCAAAAAAAAAAAAAAAAAAAAAAAAAAGGGGGAATGGAATTATGAAGCTCAGAGTTTTTACCAACCTGGAAGAGATTTTTAGGACTTGAGCGTGATTTCAGCTTGCTTGAAGTATTCCTAATGGAAACAATGAGATATGTGGCTATAAAACTTACTGTGTTATTTCCTTCACTCCAGAAGGTGAACACAGTGAGAGTGAAAGACCTAGTCAGGGTTAGGGAAGTGATTTCCTAAAGCACAACATTTAATTACCTTTATAGTTAGGTGACAAAAATGAAAGGCTTCATTAATTATTAAGTTATCCAGCTTTCAACAAAATAGCCTCGACTATGAAATAATTAGTAACAAATTCCAAGGATTGGCTGAGTCTCTATATGGTATATGAAGAAACAGTTCTTCTTGTTTATTATAAATTCACTAGCTATTAGTTTAAAGTGCCCCATTGTTTTTATATTACACTAGTAAATTCCTTTTTCTTTTCTCTTGGAAGGAGAAATAAATATGCAACTGTAGTGTGCATAATGATGTTCAGACTAATGTTGTTACCAACCAAAAAACAAGTAGCAATGTGTTGTCAGCTTCCTGGGGAGAAATGACATAAGGGGCGACTGGTTTTATCATTTCTTGGATCCAGCTATTTGATGATTGCTGTGATATTACTAAGTTGGAAAGGAAGAAAACACAAAACTTAAATACACGGGGAAACTCATGTAGAAATAAGATCATTTCCATTTTCATACTGTATAAAATTTAGATATAGGCCCTTGGAAGTTGAGGGTTTTAATGAGAAGTCTCTTAACTATGTGTTAAAGTGTAAGCAAACAGATTATCTCTCTGAAGTAATTATGTTAGCATTGACTCTATTAAATAGGCTGTTTTGGTTGGACTTTTAGTTGATACCTATATCATAAGCTAGCTTGAAATGATCCCCTAAAGATGATGAAACAAATGAGACCGCACAAAGCTATAACTCTGTCCATGGAATGCTACAAGCCACAATACACAAACCAACTCAGGAGGAAACAAGAAATAAAATGGCTCCTTTAAAATCAAAGACTACATGCTAACCTCTACTTTTAAAGAATTAGTCTTTGCAAATAACTATACTTTCAAATTAAATGTACATTTGTACAGTGCGCAATGGGTTCTTTGACCAAAATTAGTCTCTGAACTTATCTCCTTCAGATTATCCATAATTATAAGTGCAATTTTCAACCATGAAAGTGTATTAATAAGGATAGGCTAAGCTGTGTTGTGACAACAACAACAAAATCAAAGTCTCAGTAACCTTGTATAACAAATACCTGGTTTTTGTTGATGTTACACATCTACCATAGGTCAGATATTCAGTTTCACATAGTCTCTCCAGTACTGAGACTGATGGAAGTTCCACTGTCTCAGAGCTGTACCAGCTGGAACACGTGGCCTCCTTGATCATTGCAGAAGGGGAAGGGACAGTTGGAGAACCACACACACTAGCCTTTCTTCAGCATAAAAGTGACATGTTCTTTCACTCACAGCACATTGACCAAAACTAGTAATATGGCTCCACTTAACTGCAGGGTAGCTGGAGAACAGGGGGGAAGTCCATGGATATTCAGTCATAAGTAAATGTCTTTGCTACAGAAGGATGGTCAAATTTTTACATAACATGAACTCCACTTTGCCTGGCACCCTTGAAATAGTACCTTTAATAGAAAGTTTAATGTTAAGTAATTAAAGTATCCAACTGGTAAAGATGCTTGTAAGACGGCCTTTTTATATCACATAAATTTTTTATGTGTTCTCATTTGTTAATAAGGAAGGGGGTAGAAGAGAATCATTACATTCTTCAGTTTACCATTATTCATATAAGTAGTAAATTGCCAGTTTCCACTTTCCAAATAATCAAAATGACATTGCTTTGGACCACAAAGTGAGCTTGGTGTGTGTGTGTGTGTGTTTGCATAGAAATATGTGGCTACAATAAGAACTCAGAATGTATTTCGAAAACAGCTAGAGTGATTTCAGCCTTCTTTGATTAGGAGTTTATCCTGTTAGGGATATCTCAATCCCAGTTTTTGCTGAGTTGTGATGTTGCTTTTCCCTCCAATAAAGGTAAACCATTGAGGAGGAAAATCTTATATCATGACAGAATTATCTTGAGCTTTTACTTAGGCTATTTCCCAAGTCTTTTGAGGGGACAAATCAAATATAGAAGGAATCTAGGGTGCAGTGGCAGGGACTATTAGAGTCTCTTTGCATTCTAGGGAAAGCCAGGGAGATTATTTATATTCAGACCATCAACTCGAAAGATATTCAGTATCAGTGTCAGCCCAGTCATCTGACCTATTAACTTTGGTAACTCAAAGAGAAAGAACTCATTATTATTTTGCAGATAGGAAACTAAAAAGTAGTAGAAAAGAGAATCCTCACAAAAATTCCAGTTAAAAATCGACTTCTGAGTGGAACCTGAAGGCCCTTGGCTGTAGGACTGACTGGAGCTGTTCCAGACGGATGCTGCTGGAGCAGAGGGCCACTTCCTGCTCATGCCTGTCAGGAGACCCAGAGCCGGACCATGGACCCCTGCTCATCCTGAGATGCCTGCTTCCCACACTTCTCCTTGGAGTGGGGGTTATGAAAGGGATCTGTCGAGAGGAACTAAGATGGCGGAGTAGAAGGATGTGCTCTCACTCCCTCTTGTGAGAACACCAGAATCACAACTAGCTGCTGGACAGTCATTGACAGGAAGACACTGGAACTCACCAAAAAAGATACCTCACATCCAAAGACAAAGGAGAAGCCACAATGAGACGGTGGGAGGGGCACAATAACAGTAAAATCAAATCCCATAACCGCTGGGTGGGTGACCCACAGACTGGAGAACACTTATACCACAGAAGTCCACCCACTGGAGTGAAGGTTCTGAGCCCCACGTCAGGCTTCCCAACCTGGGGGTCCGGCAACGGGAGGAGGAATTCCTAGAGAATCAGACTTTGAAGCCTAGTGGAAATTGATTGCAGGACTTCGACAAGACTGGTGGAAACAGAGACTCCACTCTTGGAGGGCACACACAAAGTAGTGTGTGCATCGGGACCCAGGGGAAGGAGCAGTGAACCCAGAGGGGAGACTGAACCAGACCTACCTGCTAGTGTTGGAGGGTCTCCTGCAGAGGTGTGGGGGTGGGGGGTTGTGGCTCACCGTGGGGACAAGGACACTGGCAGCAGAAGTTCTGGGAAGTACTCTTTGGTGTGAGCCCTCCCAGAATCTTCTCATTAGCCCCACCAAAGAGCCCAGGTAGGCTCCAGTGTTGGGTTGCCTCAGGCCAAACAACCAACAGGGAGGGAACCCAGCCCCACCCATCAACAGTCAAGTGGATTAAAGTTTTACTGAGCTCTGCCCACCAGAGCAACAGTCAGCTCTACCCACCACCAGTCCCTCCCATCAAGCCTCTTAGATAGCCTCATCCACCAGAGGGCAGAGAGCAGAAGCAAGAACTACAATCCTGCAGCCTGTGGAACAAAAACCACATTCACAGAAAGATAGACAAGATGAAAAGGCAGAGGGCTATGTACCAGATGAAGAAACAAGATAAAACCCCAGAAAAACAACTAAATGAAGTGGAGATAGTCAACCTTCCAGAAAAAGAATTCAGAATAATGATAGTGAAGATGATCCAGGACCTCTGAAAAACAATGCAGACAAAGATCGAGAAGATGCAAGAAATGTTCAACAAAGACCTAGAACAATTAAAGAACAAACAGAGATGAACAATACAATAACTGAAATGAAAACTACACTAGAAGGAATCAATAGCAGAATAACTAAGGCAGAAGAACGGATAAGTGACCTGGAAGACAGGTCACTTATGGTGGAATGGTGGAATTCACTGCTGCGAACAGAATAAAGAAAAAAGAATGAAAAGAAATGAAGACAGCCTAAGAGACCTTTGGGACAACATTAAACGAAACGACATTTGCATTACAGGGATCCCAGAAGGAGAAGAGAGAGAGAAAGGACCAGAGAAAATATTTAAAGAGATTATAGTCGAAAACGTCCCTAACATGGGAAAGGAAATAATCACCCAACTCCAGGAAGTGCAGTGAGTCACATACAGGATAAACACAAGGAGAAACATGCCAAGACACATAGGAATCAAATTGACAAAATTTAAAGACAAAGAAAAATTACTGAAAGCAGCAATGGAAAAGCGAAAAATAACATACAAGGGAACTCCCATAAGGTTAACAGCTGATTTCTCAGCAGAAACACTACAAGCCAGAAGGGAGTCGCATGATATACTTAAAGTGATGAAAGAGAAGAACCTACAAGCAAGATTACTCTACCTGGCAAGGATCTCATTCAGATTCGATGGAGAAATCAAAATCTTTACAGACAAGCAAATGCTAAGAGAATTCAGCACCACCAAACCAGCTCTACAACAAATGCTAAAGGAACTTCTCTAAGTGGGAAACACAAGAGAAGAAAAGGATCTACAAAAACAAATCCAAAACAATTAAGTAAATGGTCACAGGAACATACATATCGATAATTACCTTAAACATGAATGGATTAATGCTCCAACCAAAAGACACAGGCTTGCTGAGTGGATACAAAAACAAGATCCATGTATATGCTGTCTACAAGAGACCCACTTCAGACCAAGGGACACATACAGACTGAAAGGGGATTGAAAAAGATATTCCATGCCAATGGAAATCAAAAGAAAGCTGGAGTAGCTATACTCATATCAGATAAAATAGACTTTAAAATAAAGAATGTTACAAGAGACAAGGAAGGACACTACATAATGATCAAGGTATCAATCCAAGAAGAAGATATAACAATTATAAATATATATGCACCCAACATAGGAGCACCTCAATACATAAGGCAACTGCTAACAGCTATAAAAGAGGAAATCGACAGTAACACAATAATAGTGGGGGACTTTAACACCTCACTTCCACCAATGGACAGATTATCCAAAATGAAAATAAATAAGTAAACACAAGCTTTAAATGACACAATAGATCAGATAGATTTAATTGATATTTATAGGACATTCCACCCAAAAACAGCAGATTACACTTTCTTCTCAAGTGCTCACAGGACATTCTCCAGGATAGATCACATCTTGGGTCACAAATCAAGCCTCAGTACATTTAAGAGAATTGAAATCATACCAAGCATCTTTTCTGACCACAATGCTATGAGATTAGAAATGAATTACAGGGAAAGAACCGTAAAAAACATAAACACATGGAGGCTAAACAATACGTTCCTGAATAACCAAGAGATCACTGAAGAAATCAAAGAGGAAGTAAAAAAATACCTAGAAACAAATGACAATGAAAACATGATGATCCAAAACCTATGGGATGCAGCAAAAGCAGTTCTAAGAGGGAAGTTTATAGCTATACAAGCCTACCTCAAGAAACAAGAAAAATCTCAAGTAAACAATCTAACCTTACACCTAAAGGAACTAGAGAAAGAACAAACAAAACCCAAAGTTAGCAGAAGGAAAGAAATCATAAAGATCAGAGCAGAAATAAATGAAATAGAAACAAAGAAAACAATAGCAAAGATCAATAAAACTAAAAGCTGGTTCTTTGAGAAGATAAAATTGATAAACCATTAGCCAGACTCCTCAAGAGAAAGAGGGAGAGAACTCAAATCAATAAAATTAGAAATAAAAAAGAAGTTACAACAGACACTGGAGAAACACAAAGCATCCTAAGATACTACTACAAGCAACTCTATGCCAATAAAATGGACAACCTGGAGGAAATGGACAAATTATTAGAAAGGTATAATCTTCCAAGACTGAACCAGGAAGAAATAGAAAATATGAACAGACCAATCACAAGTAATGAAATTGAAGCTGTGATTAAAAATCTTTCAACACACAAAAGTCCAGGACCAGATGGCTTCACAGGTGAATTCTATCAAACATTTAGAGAAGAGCTAACACCCATCCTTCTCAAACTCTTCCAAAAAATTGCAGAGGAAGGAACACCCCCAAACTCATTCTATGAGGCCACCATCACCCTGATCTCAAAACCAGACAAAGATACTACAAAAAAAGAAAATTACAGGCCAATATCACTGATGAATATAGATGCAAAAATCCTCAACAAAGTACTAGCAAAGAGAATCCAACAACACATTAAAAGGATCATACACCATGATCAAGTGGGATTTATCCCAGCGATGCAAAGATTCTTCAATATACACAAGTCAATCAATGTGATACACCATATTAACAAATGAAGAAAAACCATATGATAATCTCAATAGATGCAGAAAAAGCTTTTGACAAAATTGAACACCCATTTATGATAAAAACTCTCCAGAAAGTGGGCACAGAGGGAACCTACCTTAACATAATAAAGGCCATATATGACAAACCCACAGCAAACATCATTCTCAATGGTGAAAAACTGAAAGCATTTCCACTAAGATCAGGAAAAAGACAAGGATGTCCACTCTCCCCACTATTATTCAACATAATTTTGGAAGTCCTGGCCATGGCAATCAGAGAAGAAAAAGAAATAAAAGGAATACAAATTGGAGAAGAAGAAGTAAAACTGTCACTGTTTGCAGATGACATGATACTATACATAGAGAATCCTAAAAATGCCATCAGAAAACTACTAGAGCTAATCAGTGAGTTTGGTAAAGTTGCAGGATACAAAACTAATGAACAGAAATCTCTTGCATTCCTATACACTAATGATAAAAAATCTGAAAGAGAAATTAAGAAAACACTCCCACTTACCACTGAAACAAAAAAGAATAAAATACCTAGGAATAAACCTACCTAGGGAAACAAAAGACCTGTATGCAGAAAACTATAAGACACTGATGAAAGAAAGTAAAGATGATACCAACAGATGGAGAGATATACCATGTTCTTGGATTGGAAGGATCAATATTGTGAAAATGACTATACTACCCAAAGCAATCTACAGATTCAGTGCAATCCCTATCAAATTACCAATGGCATTTTTTACAGAACTAGAACAAATCATCTCAAAATTTGTATGGAGACACAGAAGACCCTGAATAGCCAAAGCAGTCTTGAGGGAAAAAAATGGAGCTGGAGGAATCAGACTCCCTGATTTCAGACTATATTACAAAGCTACAGTAATCAAGACAATATTGTACTGGCACAAAAACAGAAACATAGATCAACGGAACAAGATAGAAAGCCCAGAGATAAACCCACGCACCTATGGTCAACTAATCTATGACAAAGCAGGCAAAGATATACAATGGAGAAAAGACAGTCTCTTCAATAAGTGGTGCTGGGAAAACTGGACAGCCACATGTAAAAGAATGAAATTAGAACACTTTCCAACACCATACACAAAAATAAACTCAAAATGGATTCGAGACCTAAATGTATGACCGGACACTATAAAACTCTTAGAGCAAAACATAGGAAGAACACTCTTTGACATAAATCACAGCAAGGTCTTTTTTGATCCACCTCCTAGAGTAATGGAAATAAAACCAAAAATAAACAAATGGGACCTAATGAAACTTCAAAGCTTTTGCACAGCAAAGGAAAGCATAAACAAGATGAAAAGACAACCCTCAGAATGGGAGAAAATATTCACAAACGAATCAACAGACAAAGGATTAATATCCAAAATATGTAAACAGCTCATGCAGCTCAATATTAAAGAAACAAACAACCCAATCCAAAAATGGGCAGAAGACCTAAATAGACATTTCTCCAAAGAAGACATACAGATGGCCAAGAAGCACATGAAAAGCTGCTCAACATCACCAATTAATAGAGAAATGCAAATCAAAACTACAATGAGTTATCACCTCACACCAGTTAGAATGGGCATCATCAGAAGATCTACAAACAATAAATGCTGGAGAGAGTTTGGAGAAAAGGGAACCCTCTTACACTGTTGGTGGGAATGTAAATTGATACAGCCACTATGGAGAACAGTATGGAGGTTTCTTAAAAAACTAAAAATAGAATTACCATATGATACAGCAATCCCACTACTGGGCATATACCCAGAGAAAACCATAATTTAAAAAGACACATGCACCCCAATATTCATTGCAGCACTATTTACAATAGCCAGGTCATGGAAGGAACCTAAATGCCCATCGACAGACGAATGGATAAAGAAGATGTGGTACATATATACAATGGAATATTACTCAGCCATAAAAAGGAATGAAATTGAGTCATTTGTTAATATGTGGATGGATCTAGAGACTGTCATACAGAGTGAAGTAAGTCAGAAAGAGAAAAGCAAATATCGTATGTTAACACATGTATGTGGAACCTAGAAAAATGGTACAGATGTACCGATTTGCAGGGCAGAAGTTGAGACACAAATGTAGAGAACAAATGTATGGACACCAAGGGGGGAAGACCGCGGTGGGGTGGGGATGGTGGTGTGCTGAATTGGGCGATTGGGATTGACATGTATACACTGATGTGTATAAAATTGATGACTAATAAGAACCTGCAGTATAAAAAAAAAAACAAACAAAAACAACTAATACTAAACTTTCTCTGGGTTATTTGTATGGAAATATGTTAATATAAATGTTTCAGACATCACATGAAATTTCTAAAGATCTTATATGTTCTGGTATAGTGTTATAAGTCATAATTCTAGTTATTACTTTAAAATGTATATCTCAGAAATTTAAAAAAAATCAACTTCTTTTTCTTGAAGACAAATAATTTAATCTTCCGTTTTGAAGAGCCCCTTTTTGCTTGAGATACTAGTTGTCCGTGAGGTACACTGCAAAATCTGGCACTTGAAGCTTCCATTCTGGGACTACAGTTGCTCATCTTTACTACCGCAGTACACCTTGAACATCCTGATGTCATCTTCCCTCACGAGAATTCCACACGCACTTACTGAGCACTTGTTAAGTATCAGGCAGCAGGATGTGTTAAATACAGTTATGAAAAAGACGTGATCTGTGACTTTAAGAACTTACAGGCCAGTTAGGGGAGAGGGACAAGTAAACTGATATTTCAGTATAACATTGAAGTGCTTAAGGGCTTTATCCTGAACTCCCCTCTTTTCTCTATCTATACTCTCCTTTCTCATACATGTATATGCTTCTAGCTCTCAAGTTTATCTCTCTGGTCCAGGCCTCTCTGTTGTCCTCCAACTATTGACTTGAAATCTCTACTTGGGTATCTCTTAGACATCTCAAACTTAACATGTCACAAATAAGACTCTTGATTTTTCACTCTTCCAATCAGTTCTTCCCCATCACAGTAAACGGCACTATTATCCTTTCATCATTTTTTCTTGGTTCTCAAGCCTAGGAGTCATCTTTGATTCTTCCCCTTTTCTTCACTTTTCAGCCCATTGGAGAGTACTAATGGTTTCAACTCTAAGATACATGTTGTATCTACTGCAGTCATTCTGCACTGCCACCACTCCAGTTGACACCAACATCATTTCTTACCTGGACTGTAGAGACCTCTAACTGCTCTCCTTGTTACCCCTACAATTAATTCTTCATGCAGTAGCCAGACAAATCTTAAAGTTAAGGAAGAGTAAATTACCTTGTTTGCTTAAAACTCTTCAATGTTATCTCATCTTTAAACTTCTCCAAGGTCTGTAAGACTTTACGTGGTTTGGTCCCTGCCTCTACTTCTTTATCTTCATCTTCTTCCTCATTCTGCTCCCCTCAGTGGGTTTCTAGCCATGATGGCCTACCTTCTTTTCCTTGTTCTTGCCAAGCTCTTTCTCACCAAAGGATGCTTGCCTTGTTTTTCTCTCTGACTGTCTATTCTTCTCTTTGGCTTCTTATTTGGATCTCAGCTCAAATGTCACCTTCTCAGAGAGCCTTTCATGATAACCCTATCTTTATCATATTACTTTATTTCCTTCAAAGTGATTATTATAATACCATGTCAGATAATTTAGTAAAAGACTATGACAAACTGAGCCAGGGGAATGCTAAATAAAACAGCTGGTATTTGAGAAGACATGTAAAAAAAGACTACAGAGGGGAGAAAAAATTTGCAAGTCACATATGTGGCACAGGACTTGTAACCAGAATATATAAAGAACCCTCAAAACTCAACAATAAGAAAACAGACAACCCAATTTTTTAAAAAGCACAAAAGATTTAAATGGCAAGTAAACACATGAAAAGATGTTCAACATCATTAATAATTAAGATGCAACTTAATAAAAAAAATGCAACTTAAAACCACAATGAGATAACAAAAACCATAATAAGATACTACTACACACCTATTAAAATGATTTTTGAAAAACACCAACCAAAAAAACTGACAATACTAAGTGCTGGAAAGGATGGGGAGCGTCTGGAATTCACATTCATTACTGGTGGGAATGCAAAATGGTATGGCCATTTTGGAACAGAGTTTGGCAGTTCCTTATAAAGATACATTTACATATGACCCAGCCATTCCACACAAAAATATGAATAAGAATTTTTATGCCAACTTTATTAATAATTTACAAAAACTGGGTATAGCCCAGATACCTCTTCAGTTGGTGAGTGACTAAACAAATCATGGTACATCTATGTTATGGTCTACTGTTCGGCAGTGAAGAAGGAACAGATGACTGATAGACACAAGGGCATGGATAAATCTCATCTGTCTTTTCTAAGTGAAAGAAGCAAGATTCAAAAGCCTACATACTATATGATTGCGCTCGTATGTCATTCTGTAGAAAGCAAAACTCTGGCAATGGAAAACAGATCAGTGGTTGCCAGGGTTAGAGGCTGGAGGAAGGTTTCACAGCAAAGAGTCAGCACAAGGACATGTTTCAGGGGTGATGGAGCTGTTCTGTGATTGCTGTGGTGGCAGTTTTTTGAATTCTTAGAACAGTACACCAAAAAGAGTGAATTTAACTGTCTATTAACTTTAAAATAAACTTAAAAACAAAAAGATCATGGACATTACTCTGTAAGTATTGGGTAAACCTTGATTTTGTTTTTTTTGTTTCATCATGCTGGTTCATGTACTATCAGACCAACAAAATTCAGTTTTTATCTTCTTTCCAGAATAGAGGTATCTGGTTCCAGGAAGTGTTGGTTTCCCTCAGGCATCCTGTGTGACAGTGATATTCTTTGAGCTGGTAATGCTGTGTATTGATTCTTCTCATTTTTTTATTAGCTTTTGTTAAATGAATGAGGTTTTTATTTTCTTATCATGAATTTGCATTATTTCTGGGATTTAATTTTAGAGAAATGATGCTTTTTTTTTTTTTTTTTTGCGGTATGTGGGCCTCTCACTGTTGTGCCTCTCCCGTTGCGGAGCACAGGCTCTGGATGCGCCGGCTCAGCGGCCATGGCTCACGGGCCCAGGCGCTCTGCGGCATGTGGGATCTTCTCGGACTGGGGCACGAACCTGTGTCTCCTGCATCAGCAGGTGGACTCTCAACCACTGCGCCACCAGGGAAGCCCAGAAATGATGCTTTTTAAAACCACTTGTGGAAAGATATTTTTTAAACTTATATATTTCTAAGAGCGGGATGATTTTTAGTGTTTTATGATCAACATTCTGTATGTGAACGAACTGTAAACTCTTTAACCTCAAAAATAATTAGACTAAGAAGGTACATAATACAGTGTTTCCCCCAATTTTTAATACTCTGTGCTCATCTTTAATAAAACAGCTGTGTCCACCAGAGGATATGAACATTGAGTTAACATTTATCAGATAGCGTTTTGTACGCTAACTTCATTATATTTTGTCACAATCCATTGTGTAAATGTTAGGTTAATTACTTGAAACCCGGACCTACTTGCTTGAAGAATTTCCATTTTGAAGTACATTGGAGTCATTAGTGACTGCACCTTTTGATCTCCTTTGAAAACTTCGCAGCATTAATTTTTTTTATTATCTCCCTCAACAAAGGGAAACCACTTTTTGTCCTGCTGATGCATGACCTGGTATGTACAGCTCTGTTTCATGAGTCTGTAGAATGCAGGTTTGAATTTGGAGTGCATCCTCAACATTCCTGCACCATTTGAAACTTATCCCATTTTCTGATGTCTTCTCTTTCCAAAAAGCAACTTGATTTATTTATGTAACAGTTACTGCAGTTGTAGCACTTTAATTTCCTGTATCATCTTCTCTCTCCATTTGGGATGATATGCAATATGCAGGGGGACATTTGATGTTCCAGTGGATGTCATAAGAGAATGTTGAAAAGCTAAGTAGAGAACATTCTTCATACAGATCTGTTCAGTCATCAGGCTGTCCTCAATCACAGGATGGTACTGTAGCTACATCCTCATCTACATTATAGCATTTCTTTTAAAACTTATCATTTAAAAACCATAAAACCAAATATTTAAAAGCACTCTGGATGTTTACTTTGCTGAGCCTTACTGTTGATTTTGTTGTTTTATGGAATGCTGTAGAGGAGTCCATTGTTAATCATGTCCTAACCCTATAAAATATGTAACAAGCTGCTGAACAGAATGATGACAGCAGACAGAGAACAGTTTCATTTGAATTCATGCAAATTTAGAGGTTTCCCAGAAAGCCATGTTTAAAGTATGAGCCATATTTTGAAAATAAAACAAAGAATAATGCCTTGGAGTAGAGATCTGTAATGAAACGCATAATAGCTGAAAGAGTACAATAAATTTTGAGGGGAGAGCTTTCCATTTTCTGTTCCTTTTCAGATTCTAATACTAAACTCTATTAACAGTCTGTATAAAATAATGAGACATGAAGCCCTGCTGGTGTAAAACTATTACTAATCTGTTACTTTGCATAAATTTCCACTCAAATGATTGTCTGTGGTTCTTATGAAGGACCTGTTATACGCTTTCCAGCTAAACAGTTGACACCTATTAACCATCCCCTTTGAATGAATGGTGTTGGAATTTGCAGGCATTGCACTTTTTGCAAGTTGGGAAAAGAAAGGGATTACAAGCAAGGAATACAAGGATATTTACTCCAATCAGAGATCAGTGTTCTTACGTGAATATGTTAATTGAAATTCTTTTCATTAGTTTTAGTGCCACATTAGGAAAAGCAGAAAGACATTTTTACTCTTATTTAAAAGATCTGTATATTCTAAAGTGGTCACCTTCCTATATCTAGGTCACATTGTCATTTTACTTTTAATAATTACAACAGGAAATTTATCATTGCCTCTCCCACAAGCTCTAATCTTACTCTTGTCTTTCCTGTTTTAGTTTGTGTTGTTTCTTGGTCACATCGACTTAAAATTGAAGTGAGCTTTGATTCTTTTTCTCTTACTTCATATGTTTAAGCAGTCGCCAAGTTCTTTTGATTCATCTTTCATAATTTCTTTCGTATCTGTCTCTTTTTCATTTCCATTGCCAGCATCCTAGTGCAGGCCGGTATGGACTCATGCCTAAATTATTACATCTTTAATTGGTTTCCCAACCTCTAGTTAATTCTCTTCCAATTCATCCTGCATGTTATCACTAGATTTATCTTACTAGAACATGGCTTTTCTTACACTTGCGAATTTGAAAGTTTGGAAGTGATTGTAAAAATAATTGAAATCATTAGTGTTATTAAGAAATGGCATAGTATAGTGGCATATTGGCTTTGGAACCAAAAAGACATGGGTTGGAATCTCAGATTAATCCCTTAGTAGTCGTATGACCTTAGGGACTGAGTTACTTGACCTTTTTGGGTCTCAAGGTCTTCAAGTAAAAATAGCAAAAATTGGGACTTCCCTGGCGGTCCAGTGGTTAAGACTTCACCTTCTAATGCAGGGGGTGCAGGTTTGATCCTCGGGGAGCTAAAAACCAAAATATAAAATAGAAGCAATATTTTTCTTTTTTTTTTTGCAGTACGCGGGCCTCTCACTGTTGTGGCCTCTCCCCTTGCGGAGCACAGGCTGCGGACGCGCAGGCTCAGCAGCCATGGCTCACGGGCCCAGCCGCTCTGCGGCATGTGGGATCTTCCCGGACCAGGGCACGAACCCATGTCCCCTGTATCGGCAGGCGGACTCTCAACCACTGTGCCACCAGGGAAGCCAAGAAGCAATATTTTAACAGATTCAATAAAGACTAAAAATGGTCCACGTCAAAAAAAATCTTTAGGGCTTCTCTGATGGCACAGTGGTCAAGAATCCACCTGCCAATGCAGGGGACACAGGTTCAAGCCCTGGTCCGGGAAGATCCCATATGCTGCAGAGAAACTAAGCCCGTGCGCCACAACTACTGAGCCTGAGTGCGACAACTACTGAAGCCTGCGCACCTAGAGCCCGTGCTCTGCAACAATAGGAGCCACCCAATGAGAAGCCCGTGCACCGCAAAGAAGAGTAGCCCCCGCTCGCCGCAACTAGAGAAAAGCCCGCGCGCAGCAACAAAGACCCAACGCAGCCAAAAATAAAAATAAATAAATAAATTTTTTTTTTTTAAATCTTTAAAAAAATTTCAAAAATAATATCATCGTTATTGATATTATATATGAAGTACCTAGCTTAGTGGGCTCAATTAGTGATGGTTATTATTAGTAGTAATGTTGTTATCTTTAGGACAAAATGGAGAAAGGGAACAGAGGTTAGAAGATGGAACCAGGAGTGAATCCCCTAGTTAGAAAGCATAAAGGGAAAAGAGCCCTTCTACATTGGCAAATGCTTCTGAAAGGATGAAAATTTTTTTGAATTTGTATTTTTTATAATGTTTACATTTGTATATATATTTAGGTCTCCACTCCTTAAATAGACTACAGAATGTAAATTTTCAGATACGTGAACTAAGACTTTACAAACCTCAAGGATCAAAGACCATTGGTTTTAGTGATTAAGAGCTTAATGCTGACTTTCCAGATTGCAGTTTCATATAGAACAATCGGTGCCAAATGGGAATGAAAAAGAGAGATAGATGTAAGAGAAATTATCAAAGATGAATCAGGAAAACTTTGCAACCAATGTTGGGAGTAAATTGTGGTAGAAAAGTGGAGACAGAGTGTGGTAGACCTTTTGTCCAATAAGGTTAGGGTGAAAAGACAGAATGAAATAGGGCACTAGCTCTATTATCCCTGGCAACAGGGTTAAGGAGCGGCTTTTCCACCACTGGCTGGTGACATAAAGTATTAAGAAGACAGAAAGGAACCAATGTTGAGGATTAAGTGTGGATGCAAGGACCTCCATGAGTTGGAGAGACTAATGATACTGTTTTTTACATGCCATCTGGGCTACTCTTGGGCACTGTTGTCTTCATGTGTGGTCACCATCCTTGTATCATACAAATGGAGCTTGATTCTTCTTTTGCCTCTCTTCTGCAACTCTTGATCAATGTAAACTTTGAGGAATCTCACAGTGTTTGCCATTTTCAAACATGTTTGAGATACACATTTAAGGCCAGTGAGAGTAAAAAGAAATGGTGGCAGTTGCTAGATGAGACGAGCACTGGGTTAGGACCACAATGACTAGAAATGAGCATCTGCCTTCACAGAGCTTACACTTAAGTAAGCACAGTATATCCACAATACAAAACATTCATTCATTCAGCAAATATTTGTTAAATTTGTGTTTATAACACACTGTGTGCCAACTTCTGTGCTGGTAATGAGGATGAAAGAGGGAATGAGACATAGACCTTTCCCTCAAAGTATTTATAGTGTATAGATATGTATTAATTCCATTTTGTAACAAGTTCCATTGGTATGGTACAAAGCAGTGATACAGTTTAGGGTAATCACGGATTATACACGTGGTTGGAAAATCAGAAAAGAAATCATTTATCATTTGTTTAAAAGCTGGATCTTGAAAGGCTGGATAGGCTTTCAATACAGAGAAAGAAGGGGTTAGTGAAACTTGAGTGAGATATTAACAAACATAAATGATCAAAGCAGGGAAAGTATTTGCAGGGCCCAAGTGTTATTAGGGAATAAGTGATAGATGAAGCTTCAGAAGTCACCTAGTTTAGTTCTCACTCTTGAGTGTACATCAGAATCACCTGGAGAGTTTGTTAAAATGCAGATTCCCAGGCACTTCCCCGTTCTGAGTCATGAAACCTAGAGAGTGGTCCAGAAAGCATTGTTTCCTGAATTCCTATTATTTTCTGTTTAATAAGCTTATCAGGTGGTTCTAAATCTATTTGTCTTTGAAGTACACTTAGAGAAACACTGACTTGGTCCTAAACATTCAGACAGTGCCTAAACTCCTAAGCATCTCTGCTAAGTGGTTGTCTACCCTTTGCATGAATTGGGACTCTGTCTTCTGAGGCTGCCTATTCTGTCTTTGAACAGCCATGCTAAAGAAGTTCTTCCTTTTATTGAGCTGAAATTTCTCTGTCCTGTTGATTTTAGCTCCACCCACTTGAGGCCACAGGAAACAGTAATAGGCCTTTTTCCAAGTGAGAGCCCTTCAAGTATTAGAAAATTTCCCTTCTGTCGGTTGAACACATCCAGGTCCTTATTGGTTTGGTTTTGAGTCCTTTCTCTGTCCTGGACAGTTGCCTCTGAATGCATTCCAGTTTTTCTGTGACCTTTGTAGAGTGTTGCACCCAGAACTAAACATAATTACTGCATGGTCTCTGAGTTGTGAGTGAATAGTACCCAGATGAGCCATGTGATTTTATCAATTATTTCCTCATATGGTCCTCATAAATATTGTAATGGAAACATGGGGACAAAGGGTTGATTGGAGTAACCTTTATTAAGAGATTATGTACTGCTGAGAGAAGAAAGGGACTGGAACTGGCTTGTGTGCTTGGTAGCTGTCAGCTACGAAATTTGGGGATGTAATAGAATGAGGAAGAATAGTTCTTGTCCCTTTTATTCCCCCATGCTTAATTTTACTCTCCACCTTGGCTTATAAAAATATCCATCTCTTACCTCCTTCTCCCTTATGTCTTTGTTTCTCCCCTTCTCTTTCTTTTTTTCTTCCCTTATGTGTTAAGAATTTTGCATATGTCAGGTTAGAGAGTTTATCTGAGCTTTCATCTCCTTCCAGGTACTTTTGGGTGGGGCAAAATGTAATAATATAGTCTTGGAGAATCTGGGTGGCAGAGGAGGGGCTTTGGCTGAGGGACAGAGCAAAGTCAGCCATTTCCATCCCTGGTCTTCCTCCTGTGTGGCTCTTGACACTCTCTGATTGCCACAGAATGTTCTTTGGCTTGGGCTCTGGGGTTAAGTTCACCAGGGCTGAAGCTGAACAAGCTGAATTTAAATCATAAATCGCCTTTTGGAGGGTTATGTAAATGTAGGTCTCTAGGTCTGTTTTAAAGCTATTGAACCAGGACCAAAGAATGTTCATGTATCTTCCTGCAGTTTCATTCTCTTATGGCTGCAGTTTTAACTTGATTTTTTTTTTTTTTTTTTTTTGCGGTACACGGGCCTCTCACCACTGTGGCCTCTGCCATTGCGGAGCACAGGCTCCGGACGCGCAGGCTCAGCAGCCATTGTCCACGGGCCTAGCCGCTCCGTGGCACGCGGGATCCTCCCGGACCGGGGCACGAACCCGTGTCCCCCGCATCGGCAGGCGGACTGTCAACCACTGCACCACCGGGGAAGATCTTAACTTGATTTTTTTGAATCCCACCAACTTCTTTGAATTTACCCCCAGAAAAACTTAAATATGAATTCTTTCAAGGTAGGGTGTTTTTCTAATATGGTAAACTATATCATATAGCCTTCTTCTAATAAAGAGCCTGGTGGGTAGAGAAAAGGGGAGGGAGAGGTAGTGTTTTTTCTTTTTCCTGAGGAAGCCCTATATAATTTTTCTTATTTTGTAATCTTAATTATTCAGAAAAGAAGTCTGTTAATTAGCTCCTTTGTGTCAAAGTTCGGTGTGAGCTGGACAAGACCCATACTCTAACGTCCTTGAACTTTTCCACTTTCTTGCTGTTTATCAACATATGAAATTTGTTGATCACTGTTAGACCTCTTGTTTCTTCTCTTGCTGGTATTTTTGTTCTAGAATAAAGATGCCAGCGGGCTTTACGTGAACCCAATCACAGTTTCCAAATATTACTAGTGCTTGTTTCCTTTTGATTTTGCTGAATTATTTGCAACATCTTTTGTTTGTTGCTTGTTATACCAGGTGATTGAAAAGTCCCTTGAGTCTCTTCCTATTTTTCTGATCCCAGAATTGACAGCTGAATTGTAACAGATTGCTGTATACACTGACCCAAATTCCATGTCTCTAATTGATGGGTCATCCATACCTCCATGAACAAAGCAGCAGGATTTTTCTGAGTCTTCACTCTACTGCAGCATTTTGTTTCAGTACTAGTCATCTTTTATAGAGCTTGATATATTTTTTATTTACCTAAAAAAGAAAAAAACTGCAGTTAAGTACTCTTGGCAAAAACCTGAGCAATGACATTTCTTTTATGAGTTGTAAAATTGCCATTAATAAAAAAGAAAAATATGAATTACATGGAGAAGAGTTATTGTTGCTGTTTTTTTTTAAACCAAGGATTTTTTTAAGGTTCGTCCAGGCTTTCTAATAGGCCAGGTGCTTGGGAATTTTGCCATCCCTAGTTTAATTTGCCTAGATTTGTGTGCAGGATTTGACCTAGGACTTTTCAGTGTATGTTGGAGAGACTGATTCCATCCTGCCTAGCTATTTAACGTAGTATAGTGAACATTTGCTTTGGCATCAAACAGACCTGGGTTCAAATTCAACTGTATGACTTTGAGTAAGCTACTTCTCTAAGCCTCAATTTCCTTATCTGTAGAATAAAATGGCTAATACTAGACCCTACCTCATAGAGTCCAGGATTAATTGAAATCATAAAGGTAAAGATGTGCTCAGTGCCTGGCATACATTTGGCACTCATTAAACGTAGGTATCAGAGGTGAGCAAGAGTAGTCCACGAACAGAGTCCACCCCACTTCCTGTTGAGGAGACGGACACTAAACAAATCCTTATAAGAGCAGTTGTTTAATGTCGATTACCTAAGCGGTGTGGGAGAAGTACAGGGTGCATTCAAAGAGGCTGCTTTTCTGTGGTCAGTCTCTGGTGAAGGTTTACATACACTGACTGAACGTGCTGTCTTCTGCTAGGCAGACAATGCCCAGTTTACCTGAGCCATGTGGGTGGAGTCCTCACCTCTCAGGTGTCTTGCTTTTCATTTTGCTCTGATGTTTTACCCTTGGCTTCAGTGAGAACTTTCCTGGGAGGACCAGCAAGGCCTTCGTCAGGTGGGAGAGGAATTGCATTACTGACATTTAATATCTTCTTTTGACTACCACCTAGATTGTGTGCTTCTAAAACAGTTTTCAAATTTTATTTTTTCTTCAGCGATGCTTGGCATGATGTTCCATATATATATTCTCAATAAATTTTATTAGCCAAGAGATAATTGCATGGTCTTTTGTCCCTCCTAACATACCCATCTTGCCAGATTATGTGGTAACCATGTCAATACTAATGTCTTCTGGAATTATAAATTCCATACATTCATTTTAAGATCTGCTGATGGTATTATTTATTTCAATATGTAGTCATTCAGATAGTTTGCTTTTTCTGTTCAAGTGTCTGTATTTAAAGAAGAAACTTTGATGATGCAGATAACCCAAAAATATTTTTTAAAATATGTTTTAAGAAAGTTTTTTAAATATATAGATAGAATCTCCAATATTCTTTGAATGTTTAATACTTTAGAGTAATCAAATGATAATCCTAGAGAGAATGACCAGGAGGAGGGCCTTGCTGGATCACACTAGCTCACTATCAGGCTAACATATCTTACTTTAAGTTCATACCTACTTGTTGGTCAGTATCTTTCCTAGTAAACTTTGACTTCCTCCAGGCTTTCATTAGACTTGTCAGCTTGACTGCTGATCACATATGGGGGCAATCAAAAGAAAAAGGAGTTAGGACCAAAGCATCCTATTTAAGTTTTTCACCTGTGGATTGTTTAAGACAGTAATAACCTGCGGATATTATTGTATCAGTCAGAATAAGCAGGATTATACTGTAGTAACAACTCCAAAATCTTAGTGGCTGATTTCTCACTCATACAACAAATGTAATGAGAGCAGGGGGCTTTGCTCATTGTGGTCACTCAGGGACCCAGACTGGCAGAGACTCCATCTCAATATGTGCTTTCATGATCACAGAAGCAGGGGAAAGAGAGTTCTTAGAGTCTCACTCGAGCAGTTAAGTCTTCCAGCTCAGGCATGACTTCCACTCTTAACTCACATGGCCTCACCCAGCCACAGAAGAATAGGAAGTTCAGTCTTCCGTATGCTCAGAAGGGGAGGAGAACTGAATACAGATATCAGTGAGTAGAAATAATGACTACAAGCATGGATAAATTAATGAATCTTCTTTTAGTAAGTGAAAACTTACCTTTTTTGTGTTTGTTGGCATTGAGAGGTCAGCCTTTAGCACCATATTTGACAGGCCAGACTGTTTCCATAAAGCCGCTTTACATTTAAATTGTGACATACCCATAATATGAAATCTAGTATTAATAACAATAGTTAACACCAACATAGCAGTTACTCTGTATCAGGCCCTATTCTACCATTTTACGTATTTTAGTTCATTTAATCCTCAAAACAACCCTATGAAAAAGGTGCTATTTTTATACCCATTTTATATTTAATCTGAAGCACAGAGTGGTTAAGTAGGAAGCCCAAAGGTGCATGACTAGTAAGTAATAAAGCCAGGATTTTAACTTGGGTAATCTGTTTCCAGAGTCCAAGCTTTTAACCACTAAGCATTTTGGTACTTTAAATTTTCACAGCAGACCATTTTCCTCAGAAAATCTGTTTCTTAAATAATTGTTCTCTATGCCATAATGGAGACTTCCAAGGTTAAAAGAGGAGAATCGAGACAGGAGCTGGGGTCTGGACTAGGTGACCAAGAAGTTTCCTTCTAGCCATAAGGTTCTGTGTGATTCTGGAGTAAACTCAACAAGTATTTACTGAGTGTATTGGGTAGTGTGCTAGGCTCTGGGGATTTACTCTAGAAACTAGGACAGACATGGTCCCTATTCTCACAGAGTTTTTGTTCCTGTGGAGTCAATAGGAAAGCACAAAGAGTCTAATGGAGACATCTTCTCAGAGGGTTAGGGAAGGCGCTTTGTGTTTGGAGCTGAGGCCTACAAGGAGAGAGTCACCAGGGCTGAGGAGCAGGTGGCCATGGGAGGGACTGGGAAAAGTCTGCTGTGAGCAGAGCATGGACCAGAGGCGGGGGGCGGCACATGGATGCAGGCCTGCAGACATAGTAAACCATTACGCAGGGAGTTGACACAACCAGATTTGTATGTTTAAAAACCACTCTTGGGCTTCCCTGGTGGCGCAGTGGTTGGGAGTCCGCCTGCCGATGCAGGGGACATGGGTTCGTGCCCCGGTCCGGGAGGATCCCACGTGCCGCGGAGCGGCTGGGCCCGTGAGCCATGGCCGCTGAGCCTGCGCGACCGGAGCCTGTGCTCCGCAATGGGAGAGGCCACAGCAGTGAGAGGCCCGCATACAGTTAAAAAAAAAAAAAAAAAAAAAAAAACCACTCTTGGCAGAGGTATGGACTGGATTAGACGAAAACAGCGGTGTATCAGGGAGCCTGATAAGGAGACTGTAATAGTAATTTTCATGAGAGATGCTAGTTAAGGGGCTAGGGTGGTGACAGCAGGGGTGGGAGATATAATTAGATTTGAGAGATTAAGAAGAAAGTTGATTTTGGACTTGGTGATTAATTGGATGCCTGTATTGGCAGTCTGGTGGGTGGGGGAAGAGGAGAGGGAGAGAGAGAAAGAGAGATTAAAGCCAGTTTCGTGATTTCTGGCTTGGGCAGCTGAGTGCTTGCTATTCTCTACAGTGAGAGAGAATGATGGAGAAGTCTTTGGAGGGGAAGATGAGGAGGAAGCATTTTGTACCCCTGTAGTGGGAACAGGTGTGGAAATGCCAAGAAGAGGGAGACAGTGACAGGGTGTGCATCAGGAAATGAACGTGCAGACACGTGCCAGAAACAAGAGTGAACAGCTGGGAGGTGACACATCTCTAGGTATGGATCCATGGGAAGGTTGAGCCAGGGGAAAAAACACATTCTCACTCCTTCACATAGATGCAAGACCAGCCTAGACTAATCTAAAGTGTTTTATGTATTTACTTCTCTGTTCATAGAGGACATTTGTCTATAATATCAGGGTTTTAGTCTCTGTTGGTATTCCTCACAGAGGCTCGAGTCTATTTTTCTCTGATTAAGTCAGTATAGAAGTGTTGTCCAGTCTTGTTTGGGAAATTGTTTATGTAGCCCTTTGTGTCACAAGGTCCTATCACCACAATCCATTTGCCTACTAAGTAAATATTTGCTTGACAGAGAAAGCAGAAATCAGGGGACTTCCCTGGTGATCCCCTGGGTAAGACTCTGTGGTCCCAATGCAGGGGGCCTGGGTTCGATCTCTGGTCGGGGAACTAGATCCTGCATGCCGCAACTAAAGAGCCCAAAGAGCCCAGGTGCCGCAACTAAGACCCAGAGCAGCCTAGATAGATAGACAGGTAGGTAGGTAGGTAGGTAGATAGATAGCAGAAATCAGGATGATTCTGTCTGGCTTGAGCTCCTTACAATGTTTTTTTAAAAAGCCTGCTACTTCTTTTTTCCACATCTCAGGTGAGACTGTTCTACATTACTCCCTCCAACTTTCCTTCTTCATAGGAAAGGGGTGTCTGTTGCTGAGCAGAGCACATAGGGTGAAAATTCTGACGGCATCATATTAACATGGGTATCTTTTTCCTTTCTAGGTACTCAGTACTTTTGTTTTTATTTTATACATACAGCAAGGCTCTGTTATCACATGAAATCAAGTCTCTTACAGACTAAATCCTGTCCCCACAGAAAAATAGTTGAGTCTAACAAAAAAGCCTGCTCTCCAACACCAGCATTATGAAAGTGCCATGATTTTGTATTATGCATTTCTATACATTCTAGTACTGAGAAGCCATTCTTTCTTGCCATGATTTTGCCTGGGCCCTTAAAATAGGAACTTTGGCCTTCTCTGAGGAATTTTATAGATGAAAGCTTCACGCCTAAGAGAGTGACTGTCTGGGTTATCTCTTAGCTGTATAATTTTAGGCTGTCTAACTGAATGACTGACTTTAGTTTGTGCCGTATGTAAAATTGGACTGTTGATAACATCTGCTTCATAGGTTACTGTCAGGACTAATGAGGCACTATATGGAAAGCACTTTGAATCGCATCTGGCATATAGTAGAAACTCAATAAATGTTAGCTATTCTTTTCTTCCCTGTATCCCGCAGGATGGAGGTGATTAGGGTGACTCTCTGTAACGCTCTATGACATCTAAGATAGGATCTCTGTTCAGAAACCTCTTTCCTCCTAAAAAAAAATTGTGGGAATTGGTAAAGAAATGGGAAGGGGCTAGGTACATCCAAAGGAACCATTAGCACCCAAGAAAAATGGAAACCAGCCTCTAACCTGACCCCTTTAGAGCTGTGGACGGTGCCACAGCACTTTGGGCCTGGGGGTCGGGTCACCCAGTATTCCATGCTCCCCTAGAGATTTCCCTTTTACCTTAGTGTTACCTCTGAGTTCTTTAGAATAGTGGTTTTTACCCTCGGGGTTAATTCTCTTTATTGCCTTCACAGGCAGTCACTAAGCTTCTCCACTTCTCCACAGGGTGTTTATGGGAATCATATGATAAAAAGGATTATAGTTTTCTACAGGAAAAATGTAATTGTAAATTACTTTGCTAACTTAGACCATTATAAAAAAATTCTAGACTGGCCAAAGCTTAATTGTAGAAGCAAAGACACATCAAATAAAACATTTTTAGGCCCTTAAAATTGCTGAGAGTCTTACGATTTTAAGGTTGCAGAAGGGCTTGTAAATGATCTAGTCTAACCCACTCATTTTACATTTAATAAAGAAGCCCAGAGATGCTGACAGTTTTCACAATTTCTACAGCTTGTTAAAGGAAGAACCAGGACTGGAGCCCAGATCTCCTGGCTCCCTGATCAATGCTCTATTATATCACATTATCCTTTAAAAGTTTATAAAATATGCATAAACATTTAATTAGTATGTGTGGTATGGAGACCCTAATACACTATAAAGTAGACATTCAACACATTAAAAATGTGTCTATTATCACATAAATTTGACATAACCTAAAAGTAATATGCTAGCTATAATATACAATAAACATTTCATTAACACCAATGTTGCTTGTCCTTTTATAATTTGGAAGGGACTTGATGGGAGGAATTTAGATAGCTCGTCCAAGAAAGTTTGACACTTTACAGAAATATTAAGAAAGTTGTCCAGAAGTTGTCCTAGTCTCTCTTAAACCTCTTCCTCTTGTCATACTACACCCTCACCCTGCCCTTGACAAGAGCACCTGTTATTTCCACAATGACGAGCCCAGTGGTCTGTTCTGAGTCCTTGTCCTCTTCACCTTCCAGCAGCGTTTGATTCAGTTGATCGTACCCTGCTCACTTCATTTATTTGACTCCAAGACTCCAGATATCTGCATGGCTCATTTCTTCACCACCTTTAGGTCTTCACTCATATGCCATTTTCTCAGTTAGACCTTCCTTGACTACCCTATTTTGAAAATTACCAAATGCCTAACATTCTTCACTGTTTCTTTTTTCTCCATAGCATTCACCACCACATACTGTATACATTTTACTAATTTATTTTGTCTTTTTAAATTCGTTGTATTTTTCCCACCAAAATGAAGCTTCCCAAGATCTAGAACTATACATGACACACAGTAGGTGCTCAGTAAACACACTTGAAATATTGAAAGAATGAACGCCCCTCTTCCTTTGTAGTTTTCAGAGGAAAGAATCTGTTCATCTGACTGAGGCCTGAATGACCAAAGGGCTTATTTCCTAGGAGTGTTTATATTGAAAATATTGTCTTATTGGTAGTATGTAGGAGATGTTTTGAGTAATGCTTTCACTTGTTCCCCTTTGAACTCCTGCCCCATCCATCACTCTCATAGCTCTGCCAGAAGAATTGGAGTTATTTACTTGCCATTTTAGTTCTGAAAAGTGTTAGCTGCCTGTCCGTACCTTATAGGGTGATGGTGACCATCATCTCCCTACTTCAGCTGTTTCTCTGTGAAAACAGGTATTTTATGTACTAAATTGCTATACAGTGATAAAACAGTAGTAGCATTTTTTTTTTTTTTCCAGCTGCACTGCATGGCTTGTGGGATCTTAGTTCCCAGGCCAGGGATTGAACCCAAGGCCCTGGCAGTGGAAGTGCTGAGTCTGAACCACTGGACTGCCAGGGAATTCCCAGTAGTAGCATTCTTAAAGCCATATCTTTCTACAGATGTTTCAGAATGTCCGAGTCAGTGCTGTCGATGTAGGTGAAAATGTCCTTCCTTCTCTGTCCCCAGAGATCACTGGGCTTTGGAGTTAGTGGGTTTTGTTTAGATTAGAATTCCAGCTCTAACACTCATCCAGCTCTGTGACCTTGTAAAGATTTCTTAAAATATGAGATGGGGTCTGACATATCACCCTTTAACATGGATTACTTCCCTTTGCCTTTTCTGCTTCCCTTTTTTCTTTGTATCCCTACACAGAGAAGAGACTCAATTGCTAGACTTTTTAAACCTTACATACAGAAATCCCTATTTGAACATTGTCCCGTGCTTTAAATTTGTATTCCGGGTTAATCTTGTACATTTTGATATGATTTTTCTCCCTTAATTGTTATTAATGAAACCATCTTCTGTACGTGAACTATGTACTGAACAAAAGCCTAGAATCTTCACTTTACGAGCATTGCAAAGTAAGACAGATATGTCTTTGATATAAAATTAAAGAGAACTGCATCAGAAAATACGTGGAAAGGGTATTACAGCTTTCACAGTCCTTCTCAAGATGTTATTCTTTTTCAAAGAAATAACAGTAAACCCAGAAATTATTTTCACACTGCTTTTTCAGTGAATAGCAGTAAAAATTAATAATAATGAGAAAAGAACAAGAATCCAAATAAGGTATTTGCATCTTCCTATATTTCTTCTTCCTCAGGCTGTTGTGAGATAACAAATACTACAGTTACTAAACCTCAGGGTCTTGAAACCAAGGGCAGGATAACTGACTAAGACCCCCTTCCCTCTTGTAAGGAGTTACCAGTTGCTGTCACCCTCCCATGGCTACACTAGAGCAGTGGGACACATCCAGTGGCACTTAACGTCCCTGTTTACCCTGTATCATTGTGTCACCATGCCCTTTCAGTTTTAAAACATACACAGGTTGTCATAATTGACTCTGCATTTATATACTCCTACTCCTTAAACCTTGTATTTATTGTAATTTGTATTAATTGATACATTAGTATGGATACATTATCATCAGCTCTTTTTGATGCCATGTTGGATTCTGCATCTTTAGGAGGGTAGAAGAAACTGGCTTGCTTTAGGTATCATAAGAAGTTAGGAGAAAAGCTGGATGCTTGAGGAGGGTGCACACATACGTATTCCTATGACTGCAACTATCATCGTTGTAGTCTTGTAATTTATAGCACTTCCTGTTTACAGATACTGCGAGGATCTCACTCTGTGACTTGAATAATGCCAACAGCTGACTCACATAGATAGAGGTTCTGGTTCTTGCTGAGGAAAAAGTGCAGGGCTAGGGAGCAAGGCATCCAAAACTGCCATGAATGAAAGTGTTGATGTTAACATAATATATACAAATTAGGACTTGGATGTCTGTTTCCTCATTAATTTCATTTATAGAAGATTCTGTAGCCTTTCCTTTTGCAGTGTTGGGCAGTAAAATATTGGGGGGCGGGGGATGAGTGGGAGATTTGGATTTAAGAAGGAAAATTGGAATTTGTCTTTTTGGATGTTCCTCACTCTACTACTTCTGTTAGCTGTGGCAGGAATCTTTAACTCTTAGCCTCATTTTTTTTAACCTTTTAATAAAATGGTGCCTCTTATTTATCTCCTTCTCAGTACTAGGAAGAGATTCTGTATAACTTTCAGGTTTAAGATATCTAATAGATTTGTGGCGTTAAATGATTTTGCTCCAAATTGTTAACTTTATGTTCAAAATGTTAATATTGAAAATTCCCTTAGATTTGTGGTTATAACAGAATACTCTTATGCCGCAATATATTATTAGAAAGACAGAGAACTGTGGGGTACTTCTGTTCTAAAGGTCAGTTGTTTTTGTTTGTGATTTTTTTCTTTCTCTAAGATAAAATTTAATAGTCTTCTGTGTCTCATTCTTGTGAAAAACTTAGAGGAAAACTGTGTGAACAACCTAAGGTGGTAGCATTTCTCTGGGCTCACAGCAAGCCAAAGGAACATATCTCCTTACCTGTGACAAAACAAGCCAAACCTGTATTAAGCATTGTATGTATTCCTAGAACCTATGGGACACAGAATTAAAGCATATTTCCTATTCTCTAAAAGTTTCTACATAGACGTACAGATATTGTCCCATATCCTTATCTATATCTATTATCTATAAATTGTCTCTCTATATCTGTATCTATCTATGTGTACACACATGTACATATATACATACGTGAAACAACTAAAACAAAATTTGATGTGTAATCACAGACTTTCTCGATACAGACTACTACTGGAGAGAGAACATAAGAGAAAGTTCTTTGAATTTGGATGCAGTCATTCAACAAGTATTGATTGCGTGCCAAGTACTCACTATTCCAGTCATTGAAACCAACAGATATGGTCCCTGTTGTTGTGGAGCATATATTTTTCTGGTGGAGGAAAGAAGGACAGTAAACAAACAAGTAAATATAGCAGTTTCATACATGAATGCTACAAGGAAATAAAACATGGTAGAGGAATGGGAAACTTTAAATTGGGTAGTCAGAGAAGATAAAACTTGAGCTGAAGCTTAAATGACAGGAAGGGATCAGTAAGTAAAAATCTCGGGGAGGCATTCCAGGCAGGAGTACTCTTGAGAAGCCACAATGCTAGGAGGAGCTTGGTGTGTTCCGTGACCAGAAGCAAGGCCATGTGTCAAGAGGGAGGGTGGTAGTAGGTGAAGCGGGAGATGTGGCAAATTGCCGGATCAGTAGGGTCCTCATGTGAGATGGGTTGTTATTAGAATATCTTAAAGACAGAAAAAAATATGTTCTTCTCTTGTTGTGGTGGAGACATAGACAGATAAGAGTAGAAGCAGAGAGACCATGGCCTGGAGGAGAAGTGACGGGGTGCTAGTTGTGGAAATAGAACATTGTGAATATCTGCTTCAAGATATATTCAGAATTTGTTGGTGGAGTAGATGCAGAGACGGGAGGAGAGAAGTTTTTGGTTTGAGCAGGTAGATGCATGATAGTGAGGAGGACCGGTGCGGGGAGCAGGTTAGAGGGATGGAAATCGGGAGTTTTGTTTTAGCCAAGTTAATTTTGAAATACATGGTTCTGACACTTACTAGCTGATGAATATTGAACGAATTGTTTGTGTCTTCGTCTGTAAAATGAGGATGGTAATCATTACCTATGCCATATGGTCGATGTAAAAATTTAATTAATTAATATACCTGAAGCACTTAAAACAGGATTGGATATATATTAATTTGTCAGTAAATGTTAGCTATTGCTGCTATTACTGTTGTTTTTAATATTATTATCAATAATAATAGTAATAGTATATATCCAAGTGAGATGTTGAACAGGCAATAAGGCATATAAGTCTGGAGCTCAGGATAGAAGTAAGGATTGGAGATAAACTTTTATAGTTATTAGCATATTGATGGGTATTTAAAACCATGGGACTAGATGAGATTGTTTATGGGGAGAGAAGAGAAGAGGGAAAAGAAGAGCAAGAACTGAGGAATGGGCCCTCCAGTATTTAGAGGTCAAGAAGAAGAGGCAGAGTCCACAGAGAACTGAGAAGGAGCGGTCAAGACAGGAGAGAAACCTGAAGGATATGGCATCATGGAAGCAAAGTGTAGAAAACGTTAAAAGACAAAAACTTGACCATACCAAATGATGCTGAAAGTAAAGTAAGAGCAAAAAGGAGGACAAACCTGACCATTGGATTTGGCAAAGGTAGATTCATGGTAACCTTGACGAGCCATTTCAGCAGAGAGGTGGGAATGAAATCCGTATTGGAGTGGCTGGAAGGAATGGGGAGGGAAGAAATGGGGTAGTAACCAGAGAGGGATAGGGGTTGGAAATGTCTTGGGAAGGTTATTTTAATATGGGAATATTAAAACACATTTGATGCTAATTGGAATGATTCAGTAGAGAGGGAGAATTTTATGATATAAGAGAGAAAGGGAATAGTTGTAAGAACAAAGTCCTTGAGTAGTCAGAAAACGATATGATCCAACAGAAAGGGAACAGAAATACTCCTTCCATAGTAAATGGAGGCAAGGCAGAGTATGGACACAGAAGTAAGATGGCAGATTTGGGGATGGAATGATGGTAATTTTTGTTCAATTGCATACCTTTTAAAATGAAGTAAATAAAGGTGAAGTCATTAGAGAATGAGAGACATGCAGGAGGACTTGAAGTATTCACAATGAATTGAGGATCTAGACAAATGCTATAGGCAACAAAATCGATTTAAAAAAATTTCAAAGCTGCGTTCTGAACAATAAGAAAAAAATAAGGGATAGTCCTCACATAGCAAAGATGGTCTGATATTATTTGCTACCAGTGATAAAACAGAATTATTAAACTTGTATCTTCCATTTTCTTCAGTAAGGCGTTTGGCCTTCAAACAGGAAAGGGAAAAAAACAAACATTTTTGAGAAGAAATTGAAGCCCAGGGTGGGTAAGAGAGTCAAAGGAAAAGCAAATATATATCTGCTGCTTTAAATTAGTTCTAATCTCAGGCTCTTGCTAAATTACATCTCTAGGGACTCAGAGAACTTTGAGATCTGATTTTGGGATTTTCACCATGATTTCTAGCTAGATGGCTAATACTACAGGTGATTTTTTTTTCCCCCAAAGGAGCAATTCTATATACAAATAGCAATAGGCCTGATTTTTATCCCTGGCAAAATTCTAGAACTAGCAATTAAGCTGATGGTTTATGAGCATTTAGGGGGAAATGCATAGTTCTAATAACCAATTTGAGTTGTCTAAAAATAAATCTTTCCCAAATAATGGGTTTTCTTTTAGAGTTTTGTTGGAATATCTGGGCATTGCTATAAAAAGCAGTGTGTATCTTGAGTTCAGCCAGATTTTTGGTGGAGTTTCTCATGACATTGTTTAGATAAGATGGAGGATGAGCTAACATTTAGGTCCCTGTGTGTACAAGACACTTGATAAGGAGGTACAGTTACACTCAGAGTGCTGATTCCTTAGTCAGTAAACCCCCCTTCACTTTGGTCTCTAGTGAAGTATCACAGGATTCTGCTCTAGGCTCTGTCCTGACTAAAAGTCTTCAGAAACCTAGATGAAAACATAATGCTCATGTGGAGAGAACTCACACAGTAGATGACAGATTCAAAGGAATAAATCATCTCAATGACTAGATAAGCTGTATTATTTAAGTCATTTAGTAGCCATTCATTAGTTCATTCATTTATTGGTAATTATTGAGAGCTCTGTGTCAAATACTCCTCTTGGTGTTGGGAATGCATGGGAAAACAAAGAGAAATGAGTCACAGCCTTCAAAGACCTTAAGGGTGTGCTAAAAGAATGCGTTAATAGAACACTTTTTAACATAGAGGAGCGTACAGAGGTCTTTGGGGCCTACGGAGGGGAGTGTTCAGTTCAGCCAAGGGGCTGTTCCATGCTGTGCTACTTTTTCTTCCAAGTGCCCGACTCGTACAGAAGAGCAATCTCTTCTAGCTCCTCCGCGCCTTTAAAGAAAGTCCTCCATGAAGCACCTCTTGATGTTTAAATATAAACATGATGTAAACATATATAATATAAATATATATATAATATATTTTTTATAATATAAATATATATATAATGAATATATCATTAGTCTTTGCAGTCTCATTTTTCCTTTTCTGCCCACCCTCATCCCAGCTACCCTCAACAAAGCACCCTTCCCAGAACCTCTAACCTTGGGAGTAGCTGTTCTTTGTTCCTCATACCTTTGAAGGAACCTAGTTACCTCTACTTATGCAAATATAGAAAAGTACCTTCACTTATGCAAATGTTGGACATTAGCACTTCTTAGTGCCCAGGAGCAGTGGTCCCTCAAACGCTGCATACACAGTCCTGGAATAACAAACTATGAAGGTTAAGCTAACAGGAACAGTTTAATCTTGTAATAAAATAAAACCTACTCTAGTTAATGCAAAACACGTAGTAATAATAATAATAACAACACACCTAATCAGCACTGTGTTGCATTGTAATTAGTCAAATAGAGAATGGTTGACCTAAGAGAATGCAATTAGCAGTTTTTATACGTAAAAGTAGATCTTTGTGTGTTTTCTCGTCTTTTTGTTAGTCCTCTATTGCCTATAATTATCTTTACTGTTGACAATTTTTGAGACCAGTATAATCTAATCTTTCTGTGCGCTTATAAACACACAGACAAATACTTTGACACACAGGTTAGAAAAACAAAGTTCTGGTACTACTAGCTGTCTAGGATTCCCTCTGCTCCCTTCTAGGGAGATGTCTTTTCTGTACTTGGTTAATCCCTGCATATATGGTTGTTCTTGCTTCCCTAGTGTGCACTTCTCTCAAGTCTGACTGTACACTGGAATCATTTAGGGAGCTTTTCCAAAATTCTGATGTCTAGAACCCACCTCACTGAGAGTCTGGCTAAATTGGCTTTGTGGGCCTGCCATCAGTTTTTTTTTTTTTTCCACAGCTCTTCAGGTAATTTTAATATGCAGCTATGGCTGAGCATCAACTGTACATAAAGGTACAGTGTCCCAGGAGCATCAGTGTGAGCATGATGGTGCTGCTGTAGAGAGGTCACGCCAGCCTGGAATGTAGGAGGCAGAGGGTAGAGAGACTTCACCTGGTTAATCTGGGGACACCAGGAATTGTGACATTTAAGAGAGTTCTGAAGATTGGTTGGTTCTGTCTCCTAGTCCAGACATTGTACCATATCTGACATTCTTCATCATTTCCTGCTACACCCGGGAATTGGCTTGTAGCAGCTTTGGACAGCCTCTCCCCTTCTCCTGGAGGTCCATCTTCACCCTCCTTTTTATGAAGGCACCACGAATTATATCAGATATAGCTTCTGGGCTGGGCTTGCCATTAAATACAATGTGATTGCAAGGAGCAACCTGGAATTCCCTCTCCCATTCCCCCACCTTGGATATACCTTTCACATAGAATCTCAGAGCTTGAAAGGAGCTTAAAAGATAAGTCACCCTCAGTTTTAGATGAAACAACGAAACCTATAGAAATAACATACTGCCTAATGTCACACCAATGTTGTAGATGTTAGAATGAACATGAAAACCCACTTCTCTTGGCTGTAAGTTCATTGCTTTTCCTGCACATCATACTGTCTTCTAGAATATTCTTTTGAATACCAGTAGAAAATATCTCTATATCTTGAAGATAGATTAACTTTTGTGACTCATTCTGACTCAAGCCCAGTAGGGTGGGAAATCTACCTAATACTAGTGGTCCATAATTGACAAAATTTACAGTGAGCTGGAGCTTTGTCCTTGAGCCAATTGTTGGGCAATATTACATTTTTCCTGTATTGCAGAGAATTTCTCAACTGCTTCAGAATTTCTTGCTTATAAACTGAATGGACAGTATGACCTTGTGGGATGAATTTTGAATGGACTATGTCATCTGCTTGCTGATGCCTGAAGTTCCTTTAAAGGAGACAAAGATTTTCATTCCACAATTAGAAGTAAAAGCCTTAAAATGCAAATGCCTTTGAGACATAACCCATTGAAATTCATTCACTCATTCACAAGTCATTGAGTGAGTTTAAAAATAATACTAATAGCCCTCACTTATTTGGTTCCTCTTAGGTATCTAGCTCCTAGATGCTTTGCATACTCATCTCTAGTAATTTATACAGAAAGTTGTATGTCAGTATTATTTCTATTTTACAGATAAGGAAACCAAGCTTCTGGAAGATCAAGTAACTTGTCCAGCGTCATGCAGCTAGTAAATGAAAGCGCTGAACATGGCATGGACCCTGTCATGAACAATTTAAAAATATAATCATTTATTCATCTTAGGTGTATAGGCCAACAGATCTGGATTAAGTTTTTAAAATTCTGAAAACATTCTTTTAACCCCTTTTATTATCAGATTTATAATTTTGTATTATAGGATTTAACTACAGAATCCCAATACTAACTTTTATCCTTTGACTTCATGGATTTCAGATTTTGTTAACCATGTTGGCTCTAATTGCCAAAATAAGCGTGGCGAGCTTATGTATAATGACCTGTTTGGCCTAAGTGTGTGTGTCCTTTGGTCATCTTATGATAATTTATAAAGGAGCTAATGGATTTTGATAAAATCACTTAAATCCCTAAAGGATATCACAGCGTACCTACGCCTAGAAAACCCTGTGTAAAATAATCAGGTGGCCAAGTCACGACATCTCAGAAAGGTTTTCAAATGAGGATGATCATCTTGAGTGCATTTTGTTTTTTTTTTACAGAAGATCTAGTCTTAAAATATTAAATCCCTGTTCAGCAAGTGAGAGTGCCATGTTCTTATTTCATTTAGAACATTGGTTCTTATCCCTTACCGGCCCAACATTCCCTTGTTATAACAAATATTATGTAATGGCCCTTACAATTCTGAAATAAAATTTGTAGAAAATATAACCTACCCACAAAAATTGTTTTAGTCAGTATAACCCCAGCTGTTTTTTTAGTGGAAGTTAATAGACTGATTCTAAAGTTTATAAAGAAGTATAAAGGGTCAAAAATAACCAAGTCACCTATAGAAGGAGAACAGGGTGGAAAGACTTGCTTTACTAGCTGTTATGACTTATCAGGAAGGGGCACATGAAGGGTTTCTGGGGTGCTTGGGTAGAGGTTATTTTACAACTGTTTGCTGAGTTGTACCTTTATACCTTATCCATTTTTCTGTATGTTGGTTATATCACAATGAAAAGGAGGTTTGAATAAATCAATATTATGCTCTAGCTGTGGCATAAAGAAGAAATGAAAGGAAAAGATTAGACTGGAAGATAAAAGTGCTCCCACCGATTTCTAGAATGCCTCCTAGAGTGGTACCAACCCCCACTGAAAACCTCTGATTTAGAAAATTAACTTGATGGGGAGGTTTAACAGCTGTATTTGATGGCAATGGTGTTTTCTTTAACCAGTTGAGTTGTTTCTTAATTAGTTATCCTAAATCCCTCAGACTACATTCTGAGCCCATTACCGCTGATCCCGAATGGAAACTGAAGAGCAACTGATCCATTATTTTCAGAGGCAAACATGCATATTTTTGGCCAAGCTTTCTGTGTGTTTTAATATTTATACCCCCCCCTTTCCCTCTCTATTTCTTTTGCTTTATGGACATACCCTGTACTTGCCATAATGAACTTAATTATTTATTCCATTGGCAATTTAGCTTTAGTCAGAACTGCTAGCATCTAGCTAATGCCTTACTGTTTGGTGTAATTTCAAAATTCAGCAGAGTCTGCTTCTCATCCACTTATCTGGTCATGGATGCAAATGTTAAACATAAAGCCCTGTCATAACTGACCATATTACTAGAAACCACTTAAACCCTTTGCTCCATGTGCCTTTATCCTGAGGCCAACATACAGAAGCAGACATCTTTGAGATGGGCTGTCCCATCTATAATGCTGCCTAGGATAGATAGATAGATAGATAGATAGATTGATTGATAGATATATGTACAAAGGAAATTGTTAAAAGATAAGAATAAAGTTTAAAGCCAAAACATATGTTCAAAACCAAATGAATAAAAGAATCTTGGCATCTAAATAATCCTGCCATCTAAAACTGTAAATGTTTATTAAAACATTTTTATTATTAAAATACTTTAAGACATAATAAAAGGAAATAAGAATCTTAAAACTTTCGTTCGATTTTATCACTGTAATATTTTAATTGTTTTACCTTATTCAGCAGTTAAAAGATCTTTTTAAAACTTTGTGCTTTTCTTGTGTAACATTCTTTTTAAACCTTTTCCTGTAGCGGTCACAGATACCAATTTTAATGATTGCATGGTACTCCATCCTTTTGATAAAACCCTACTGTTGACCTCTTGGTAATTTTGGATTTAACAAGTCTGAAGCATTCACAAAGGTCTATGATCCAGGAATTTTACTGAGGCACAAGTTTGGGTCACTGCTGATGTTGCTCCACAGGTGCTCAGTGAGCTTCCTAGCTAGTGAGGGAGCAGAGTCCCCTCCCTGCCCGGCATCGCATTTGAGTACCACCTGTTGTTTTCTACTGGGCCTCATGTTCAGGGTCACTCTTATAAAGTGATTAACGAAAAATACCCTCACAGAGTCGTATAAGTTCCCGGATATTATCACCATAGTAATGGTGCAGAATTGTGTTCATCTTAGTGGCAAAATTGGCTGTATTAATCTTAAAATAGCTGTCTTCTACTTATAGAATAATTAAAAGCTTAAAAGGATTAAATTTTTTTTCCATTTTTTGTCAGGGAAATGAGATGTTGTCAGTGGTTTTTCAGAATGTGTAGACTTATGAGTACCTTGGGATAAAGCAGTTTTGACTATCTCAGCTCTAGTGTGATTTATTTATATTCCCTTGTTGTTGGGCATTTAGTTTGTAGAGAAGGGAGATTGCTTTGAGCATCATGAAAAGTGTTAAAATGTTTCCTCTTAATATTTCTAAGCCAGTATTTTGGAGTCTTACAAAATGAGCATTTTCTCTTTTTTCTGGACTAGATCATACTCTTTATTATTTAATCACCATGAATTTGAAATTTCAGACCAAATAAAAGGGACTAATCAGGGGGTCTCATAAATGCGAAACATTTCTAAATTATAAGCACTACCTTTTGTTGGTAACATTTTTATTGAGACATAACTCACATACCATACAACTCACCCATTTAAAGTGTACAATTAAGTGTTTTAAGTAAATTCACAGAGTTGTGCAACCATCACCACAATTAATTTTAGAACATTTTCATTGCCCCCGAAAGAATTCTATGCCCTTTAGCTATAATCCTCCCCATTTCCCCATCCCCTCCAGCATTAGGCAACAACTAATTTTTCCATGTCTATAGATTTGCTATTCCGAATATTTCATATAAATGGAATCATAAAATATGTTGTATTTTATAACTGACTTCTTTCACTTAGCATAATGTTTTCAAGGTTCATCCATGTTGTAGCATGATACATTTGTGCATAGTACTTCATTCCTTTTTATGGTCAAATAATATTCTAAATATTACATAGATATGCCACATTTTTTCTATACATTCATCATTTGAAAGTAGGATTCTTCAAGAACTTGAAATCCCTGACCCTAGAATTGATGGGGCTTACTTGGTAATAGGAATGGATATGGGGGGGTTTGTCCATAACAGACCTCCAAAAAGAATAATCAGTAAATGGAAAGGGTGTCCTGACCCTTTTCTATAGCCCTTTTTGGAATAGAGATTGCAGGTAAAAATTAAATCTATTCAGAACCTCCCCCAAACAGAAACCCCCTTGGGCCATCAGGATGGTGGGGTAGGGTGAGAAAACATGGGGCTTTATCACATTGGAACTCAACCAGGTATAATCTCAGTAGATCTTAAGAGGCAGGGTTGCCACCTAAAAATATTATGAAATACATGAATTAAAAGAATAGCAGTATTTTAAAATAAATGTTAAGTTCCATGCTTGAAATTCATTTCACTTATTTTCCTTAAATTCAAACACATAACTGTATAAGAATAGGATGGGCTTAGTGATCTTTGGCCTACCTTGCTTAAGAACAGTGGTTATCATATTTGTATCCTCTAGTCCTTGCATTCTCATCCAGGGGATATCACCTTACAGGGATGTAAACTGGCTCTTGGGATCAAAAAGATCTTACTCTTTATGTATAAAGCACAGATATATATATGTATATACATCTTTATACATATATATGAATATATATGTATCTTTATACACACATATATATGTATACAGTACATAAAGAAATATATAATTGTGCTACTAAAATTTCATTAGTGGTGGGATTAGGGAAAAAATGTCTAAGAAACCTCCTTAGGGGGGACAGTAATGAAAAACATGTTGAGAAATACTGCCATAAGGAGGAAAATCATTACTCTAGAGGGACCTGGGAAATTTCAGGCTCCATGGGGATTTTCCTAAGGATCTCCTATAGCAAGCAGGAAACTCATTAGCTCACTCACTCACACTTATACACACATACACTCTATCTTCCTCCCTACCTCCTTTCCCCCCTCCTCTTTATAGGGGTGGGAGTGGGAGGTGTTAGGAGTGATAGAAATGGAGAAGAGAAAAGGACCAGAATACACTTGGTTAGGTAAGACCAGACTGTCTGACTTGTAAGTGGATAGTCTTACATACAATTAGGCCAATTTCTGCGTCTGGGCCTTAACATATTTACATGGTAGTTGTGCAACCCTAAACATATTTCTCTCTATGCTTACAGTCAGAATGAGTGATTTTGTGTAATTTATTTCCCTTGGAAGGCTCACCTCATATCAATACTTTTGTTTCATCAAGATCCTTTATATTTTTCCCTTAAATTTTCAATGCAGTTAAATATGACTCTTTATGGGCCATAAGCAAAGACATAAATGGTAATAGAAAAAAAATTCTTCAGTTATCTCAGGCAAGAGTTCTAGGGTACATTGTTCAGCTGCCTTCTTTCCCATGGTAGAAAGCTGATAAATGACTTAAAATGTTTTCCATTTTTTTCATCTTCCCCTTTGGGAAAAAAGTAAGGTGTGATGATCAGTTACCCAAAACAAATGTTATTCACATTGTGGGAAAATGAAAAAGTCAACTAATATTCGTATACTTGTTTGTTTATTCAACAAATGTTTGAATACCAGTTATTGGTCAATACTTTATTAGGTGCTGGGGGACAAAGGTGAATAAGACAAAGTTTTACCCGCAAAGAGATTACATTCTAGGCAGAGGATATAGATTAAAAACCAATCAATCCTTATATCTCAGTGAGGTACATGCAGCAGTAGAGAGTGTCCCAGGCAGTGTGAGAGTCCAGAGGGGCGCCTAACTCGGCTAGGTGAGGCTAACTCAAACACGACCTCCTAGGAGCTGCCCTTAATGGAGAGATGACTGGTGCTTGAACAAAGGGCAGAACCTGGGTGTTGCAGACAGAGCCACAGGGGATGAGAGAACACAGCTCCTAAGTCTTGGGCAGACCAGTTATTTGATACCCTTTTTAGAAGTAAATTGTTTAGAGACTTCCCTAGTGGTCCAGTGGGTGCTCCGCACTCCCAATGCAGGAGGCCCAGGTTCCATTCCTAGTTGGGGAACTAGATCCCACATGCATGCCGCAACTAAGAAGCCCGCATGCCACAGCTAAGAAGTCCGCATGCAGCAGCGAAGATCCCACCTGCCACAACTAAGACCCGGCACAGCCAAAATAAATAAATAAATAATAATTGAAACCTCTCTTTTAAAAAAAAAAGAGAGATTGTTTAATAGTACTTTAGAGATGCTAAGGGCTATAGCGGAAAAGGGCTTAGCTGTCTGGTGACTGGGTCCCATATTGCAGAGCCACCCTGGCCATGCTCTGTAGTTAAAGGCATAGACCGTTCTTAGTTGGCAATTCAACACCTATCCATGCCTCTCAGATATTGCGACTTTCACTTCTCCCCAGCCTCCCCACATCCCACTGTTTTCTTTCAACCTCATACAGTGCTTGGTACTTTGGAATTCTCTTCAGTGTAGTTTTCCTCCATCTCTTTACATTTCTAGCAATGTTCAGTCCCCAGCAATATTTTAATGTTCCATATAGTCACTCTGTGTTCTGATAGGACTTTATAGGCTCAGCTAGGGGTGTTTGAACTTGCTCCTGAAGTCATTGAGGAGCCATCTGAAGAAATATAACCAGGGGAAGGATGCTTTTTTATTTTTATTTTTGAGGACTCCTCTGGTAGGCAGCAAGTATCAATGGGTAGGAATGAAATTGGATGAAGGTACCAAACTAAAAACCAGAAAAACCAGTAGGAAACTGTGATCATAGTATAGATAAAATAGGATGAGGTTGTGGAAATGGTGATGAAAAAGATGAATTGAAAGTTATTTAGGTGATAAATGCAGTAATACTTAGAGAGTAATTGACTAGAAGTGGAGGGTAATTCTCCACCTCCTGCTTTGGGTGCTGGATTAATTTCTTGTTGCTGCTGTAACAAGTTATCACAAATTTAGTGGCCCCCAAACAACAGAGATTTATTGTCTTGTAGTTCCAGAAGTCAGAAGTCTGAAATGGGTCTCACTGAGCTAAGATCAAGGTGTCACCAGTGCTGTGTTCCCTCCTGGAGGCTCTGGGGAAGAAACCTTTTTTTTTTCTTTTCTTTTCTTTTTGGTCCTTTTCCAGATTCTAAAGGCCACATTCCTTAACTCATGGTCCCCTTCAACTTCAGTGCCAGTAATGGCTGGTGGATTCTTTCTCATTTCATATCCCTCTGACTCCAGATCCCTGCTTTCTTCTTCCACATTTAAAAATCTTGTGATTACTACTATATATAAAAGTAGATAATCGACAAGGACCTACTGTATAGCACAGGAAACTCTACTCAATACTTTGTAATAACCTATGTGGGAAAAGAATCTAAAAAAGAATAGATACATGTATAACTAAATCACTTTGCTGCACACCTGAAACTAACACAATGTTGTAAATCAACTATACTCCAATATAAATAAAAATGAAAAAAAATCTTGTGATTACATTGGTCCCACCCAGATAATCCAGAATAATCTCCCCATCTCAAGGTCATTTGATTAGCGCCCTTAATTCCTCTTTGCCAGTAACCTAGTCTATTTACATGTTCTGGGGATTAGGACATGGACACCTTTGGGAGAGGGGAACTGCTCTCCCTGCCATCCAGTGTATGAAGATAGTGGTGCCATTGCTATGTTAAAAAAAATAAGTTTGGAGTGGGAGCATTGAGTTAATCATATCTATCTTAGATATTTGGGGTTTAAAGTGCCTGTGGAAACTTCCAGGGGAAATATCCAGTAGGCAGTTGGAAGTGTGGGTCTGAAGCTTTGTAATTATTAATTTGGGTGTTCTTAGTTTAACGATAGTAACTGAAGTAATGATTATGGATGAGATTGCCTAGGATGGCTATATACAGTAAAAACAAGAGGAGGCCAGGTGGGACTCTTGGGTAACACCTACGTTTAAGGGACTAAATAAAGGAAAAGGATCATACATAAAAGAGAAAGATACTGATAACAAGCATAGGAAGAAGTGGGAAGAATAAATGGAAAGAATGGTGTCACAGAAGAATGCACAGCAGTCAGCAGGAGCAAAAGATGTCTGAACAGATCCAGTGGGGTGGTGGGGGCAGCACACTGAGGAATAAATGGGGACAGGAAAAGTGGGGATTGATGTGAAGGAAAGGAAAGAGAAGGGGCAGTAGCCTGGGGAGGATACAATCTTTGAGAAAGTTTTTTTAAAAAAACATAATAAATGGTTGGGGAAAAAATGATGAATTTGGATCAGCAGGGCCCTGCAACTTGCATCCTCTATTATTCAAAGAATTAGTAAAATTTACTGATAGAGCCACTGTTAGCTGTTATTTTTGAGACGCCATGGAGCCCAAAAGACATCTTTGAAAAACTAGAGAATAGCTTCTGGATGACCCCGGTAATTACAGATGTCTTCCTATGCCAGATAGCAGGGAAGATACTACAACATATCATCAAACAATCCACTGAAAATGAGCACCTTGACAAACACTAGGCCCTGAATAGCAATGACTGTGTTTTTGCAATGGTAAATTTTGTCAGTTGTTAAGTCTCCTTCAGTGATAGGCCACAGATAAAAAGAGGAGATAATAAATGTAACCTAAACTCTGATGAAACTTTGGGGGTGTTCTGTACTGTATGCACATAGGTGGCATAGCAGCTACAATGACAGTATTAGTTGCTTTGTCTGATGTTTATCTGTGAGTCAGGCATTGTGCACAACACTACAGATATCAGATTGTTCAATCTTCACAATAGCCCCATCAAGTAAACACTATATCATTATTCCCATTTTGTGGGTGGGGAGCTTCTAGAAGGTCACACAGTAAGCTGGTGGGACGGAAAGACTGAATCAGGCATCAAAGGAGCTGGCTTTTAATCTGAACTCTGTTTAATAAAAAAAAAGTAGCTTTGTGACTGTGGGCAAGTTCCAGCATAGGAAGGTATACTACTCTTTTTCTTCCCTTTTTTTTTTTTCCTTAAAGAATGAGATCCTAGAACGCTTAGACAGCAAAATGACATGTAAAACTAAGATGCCATACCATGCACCAATCACACCACATTCTCAGGAAATTATGTCCCTTTTGGGTCTCTGTATTTTGACAAGTGATAAGTAACTGGCTGATCTAGAGAAGAACAACCCAGATGATTAATTGGTTAAAAAATAAGCCCCCTGAAAACTCTAAAATAGAGCTTACAAACTGGAGGTCTAAACAGTGGCATTTTTGCTTGCCTGTACAGTGGAAAGAAATCTTAATTGGATTTTAGCTCTTAAAAATTGTGGAATTTCCCATAAAGGTCCAAACCACTAGCTGTTCTTGAAAAACAGGAGGGCTTGTCAACACCAGATCCACATTTGCCCTTGGCTACAGTGAGTATAAGTGCATGTTCTCCAGTATGCCCTCGTCCTCCATCCATGCCACCCACATGGAAATCTCAGTTTGCCGTTCCTAGTTTAAGCCATGTGGCTGGAGAGGGGTCTGTTTTTGAGAAAGAATGCTTTTTAAAAGAGGGATGTTGTCCTCCTTACGAGTTTAGTCAAGAAAAAGAAAACAGGGAAGGAAGGGGAGAAGGAGGGAGAGAGGGAAGAATGAGGAGGGAAGTAAGAAACTTAATTCAAATCAAAATAAGAGTTTGGTAGGAAGAAATGATTTCCTAAGGGCTAGGGTTAGGGTTAGGGTTAGTAGCAGGGCCATACATTGAACAACTCCAATGGAAGCTACTTTGTATAGCCCATGGGAAAGTTGCCCCTTGGGGTATACACCCATCATATACGGCTATATGCAGTGGGCTGGATTGGGAATTTCTAAGGCAATTCACAAAATTTGCAACTCTGAAATTTTTTATGTAGCTGGTTTACGTATATTTTTGATATGACTGCTTGTTCCACAGTACACTGTCACATAGCAGTTTTCATCTCCTCTGTCAAATGTCGCCTCAAATGCAGTGCTTACCTGTAACACAGGACAGGGCTGTTTCCCCACAACCCTGCCAACAGAGTATGTTTTTCAAAGTTTTGGAAACCTAGTTGATGAGAGGTCTTTCTTTTTCTTATCGGGGGCAAGTTGAACATATTTTCATGTTCTGGGGAGGCTTAGCAATTCTTCTTTTTGCAAACTCTGCTCAGTTCTCTCTCCCAGTTTTCTACATGAGTTTTATTTTTGAGTTCTTTAGATATTAGGAATATTAACATCTGTGTACGATAGGAGTTGAAGGTATTTTTTCTCAATTTGTTATTTGTACTTTTGTTTTGCTTATGGAATTTTTTTTCTATGTAGAATTTTGTTTACTTTTTGTTTGTTTTTTTTTCTTTGTTTGTTTTTGGTTTTTTTCGGTACGCATGCCTCTCACTGTTGTGGCGTCTCCTGTTGTGGAGCACAGGCTCCGGATGCGCAGGCTCAGCGGCCATGGCTCATGGGCCCAGCCACTCCGCGGCATGTGGGATCTTCCCGGACTGGGGCACGAACCCGTGTCCCCTGCATTGGCAGGTGGACTCTCAACCACTGCGCCACCAGGGAAGCCCCTGTTTACTTTTTATTTAATCAAATTTACCAGTATATTTCCTTTATGCTTATGGATTTAGTTACTTTGGAAACAGTTCTCCTCTCCCAAAATGTAGAGGAATTTACCCATTTTTTTCCCTGGTACTTGATATTTTTTCATTTTTATATTTAAATTCGATTCATTAGGATTTGCACCTGTGTATGGTGCGAAGAATGTTAACCCAACGCCACTTAATAAAAAGTGAGTCTTTCCCAACTCCTGATCTGTTAACTCTGTTGTATAATATACATATATTTTCATATGCAATTTAGTTCTGTATTTTGGATTTTCTACTCCATTCCATTGAGCTGCTTATTCATGTGCCCATATCACATTATTTTATTTAGAGAGGCTTTGTAATATATTTTAATATCTGCTCTTCTATTTCAGGGTTTTCCTGGCTGTTTTTGTTTGATTGCCCTTCCAAATTAGCCTAATAGTTGACTTGTCTAATTTGGGGTGGGGTGCGGGGGTAGCGTGGGGATGTTGTTAAGAATTCATAATAGTGATATCCTATGATTTTGAGTCTTCCTCTCCAAGAATATAGTATGTCTTAACATTTGTTCAAGTCTACTTCTATGCCATGTTCTTCCTTATACATGTTGCCCCTCAATTTGGGACAGGTTGAATTTGAAGAGCTTAGCTGGCCAACAGTTAGAATGTGGACAGAAGGTCTCGAGAGAGAGGTTGGGCTGGAGAACTGCTGGGAACCATTTTCGTTAATCATATATATGACCTTTTCATCACTGAATACTACTGGATCTTTAAGTTAGTCATTCAAAGACATTTTCTGAAGAACTTCCTCATTGAAAACATTTAATTCATAGTAGATATATGACCAGGTAACATTTTAATATTTTCTTATCAATGAAAAAATGTTTTAGGACTATCTGTTTTTAAATTCTGTGTAGCACAATTTTTCAGTTTCATGGAATAAAAGAGTTCATTTTTGAGACTGTTTCATTGACTAAATTTTTATTTTTAATTCCAAGAAAAAAAGATAGATATTTTGGACTTTATCAACAATACAAAAATATTAAAATAAAACCGTTGGTGTTTTCTAACTCATCAGTTTCACACAGCAAAGAAAATGACAGTATTTGTTAATAAAAACTCATTAATGTGCTATATCCCAGAAAATGTCATTGTTTAGCCTAAGAACTTAATAATTATGGAATTGGGCTCACTGTAAGGAGATGACTAGATGAATTAGTGTGAATTATGTCTTGCTTTGAGTTTTATGCTCAGGAAGTCACGCACACATACAGCCACCCATAATGTCACATATTCTAGAGATAGCCTTTTCACGAAATTCTTAATCAAAAAAGTAAGCAGGATTTATGAGCATCTGTTTTTCTGTATTTTAGAAATGTTTTTTATAGATGTTTTAAAAAGCTGCTGGCTACTCTCTCTTATGCATTCTCTTCTTTTTCAAAACTAGTTAACACATATTAAACCTTTACAGACAGTCTCAGGAAAGTGATGCCATAGTGTTGCAGTTTAAGCTTGATTAAGGAATTGAGGTAATTCACTTTACATTATAGGCTACTAGCTCTTTCTCTATTGTATAGTTGTCTAGATATCTATTTTTCTCTAGCACCAGTACCTGTAGTAGTACCAAAAGAAATAGCATTTCATATCACTCTCCCTCTTGATACTTGCTTTGGGCTCTGTGTGCTCGGAATGAACTGGGGGTAGAGGATGGTGGTAGAAATGCTCCTACCTTTAGCTTTAGTTTCAGTGAGAGAGGGGTAAACACAAAAGTAATTTGGAAGTCCTACTGTCAGCAAGACTTAGGAAATAAATAAGCCTGTTGCCTCTTTTTCACATATGTCTCTCTTTATGGATTCTACACAGAAGCTGTTTTCTTTGGAGTATTTATAGCTTGTATGTTAAATGGTTTTTCAGGAATTTTTCTTGTTAAGCCAATAGGAAGACATAATGGCCCTCGTGACTGTATCTCTTGACACGGCAAAAATGTGAATGCAAGTTGTCTTAGAATTATTTCATCGCAGGTGGAAGAAAAAAAATTTTGGTGGGCTCGTCTCCTGATCTATATTTTGAAACTTTGGATTCTTTAACCTTCAATGCACTGAACCTTTGAGCACTAGAATAAGTGAGCAAAAGGAATAAGAGGATGTGAAAACATTTTTTAAAAGTTGGAAAATATATAGGATGTTGAGTTGTCACTCAGACAACATCACTACTTTAATTAAACAGAATGCCTTGGCAGGAACAGCCTTTGAAGAGAGATATTCTCGGTTGGTAGTGACATAGTTGGCTACCACTTCTGTCTGTGGGCCACCACAGGGAAGCATGTTCACTCACTACTTAGATGTCAAGATTTTAGATCGTGGCCTTCAAGTGTAAATAAATAAAAAAGCTGACTTTTAGGTTATATATTAGCTGTTTCACTGGGACTCCTTTTCTGGGTAGAAAAAAAATCAGTTGTCTCCAAAAAGAAAGCAGAAAGCAGCTTTTCTTTGATCAGAGTGGGCCCATTCAGGTCTCTGAATGCAAGGATTCTTGAATCGATATAGATGGGTAGGCAAGCATCATGGAATTTGTTAGTCTTCTAATGGAATCTGGTTTTGATAATCACTTGCAGAGTTTTTTCAAGGTTTCCTATTAATTATCTTTGTAGCCATTAATATAGGAAAACCTATGTTTGTACACATATACTGGGAAAATAAAATATTATTTTGTTTTTTGTTGAAAACAATCCTTTTACTGATTTTATTCTGCGTATTTCCCCACATTTAGCCACCCAGCCTATCTCCCTTTGTTAAATTAGAGCTGAAGTCAAGCACATTGAGAAAAGGACTTTAAATTCATGGCCAGAATTCTTCAAAACCTCAACCAGACTACTCAAGGGGGCGCTGCAGATTGTACACAGAAAGAACTGTGTCTTGTCTGCTCCGTGTCCTGATTCACGCACAGCCAGGCTTGTGCACAGGCATCAGAAAGGGTAAACATATCTGATAATTAATTGATCTTGAACACAAAATTTTGAAGAACCAGAATTCAGAATTGATCCCCCACCAAAAGAGCTTCCTCTCGTATTGCTCAGAAATTTTTTGGACTCATTCTGAAAGCTGCCATTTGAATTGGACTGGGAACAAATGTTGAAATTTACTGAAAACAACTCATTGCTTAATCTCTAGCAATTTCATTTTATTATGTGATCAACAGATGTGTTGCAGGTTGGATTCAAAATGAAAATAAAAGTTTAAACAGTTAAAGTGTGGTCACTAAATCATTTTTCAGACCTGTAGGAAATTAAAATCTGAGAAATATCCAGGTGCAACATAGATTATTAACCTGTTCTTTGTTCACTCTCATCTCTGTCCCCTTGGTTATTTTTTGCATGTTTGTTTACAAAAGCAGTCAGATAGCAGGAACAATACAAAGCATTTGGACTCTGAAGACTTCATTTATGGACCTGGCTCTGCCACTTACTAGTTGTGTGAATCCTTCTCAGACTGGTCACTGAGCTTCCTTGAACAGGGCGATAAAAGTACCTGTCCTACCTCCCTCACCAGGGCGATTATTGTTTTCAGATGATATAATACATTTAGAAACTTTAATTTCCCCCAATGTCATTTTTTTAAATGAGATCACACATTCAGCATCAGCCCTTTAATCTTCTGACACTGTTTCTGAGGGTAACTGTATCCTTCTGCTATCACTGAACACTTTGGAATTGGGAGTGCCAAGTCCTTACTGTAAGAAATTTAATTCCCTAGTCTGAGGGGCCTTTCCAAGTGCCAATTCTGACAGGAAATTTAATGGAATGGTAATATATGTATATTCCCATACAGTGTGTTGTGGGACTTGCTTATACTGGCTGATAGTCAGTAGAATTTGGAGATAATTTTAAAAATCAATTCTCAGACTGCAGATCAAATTTTCAACAGTACTTACAGCTTGGCAAAGAACTTTGCCTTTAGGCTCTGCTCATGTTCCTTATAGTTACTCTTCTCTGGGTCCCTAAAATGGTAGCGCTGTGTTGGAGCCAGTGATTTCTAAGCAGGTGCTAGATCCCCCAGCCACAGAGTTGCAAAGAATTGCTTTCTCTGTCTTCTTTGCCCTTAACCTAAGGACCTATGAAAGCCTGATGCATCTAAGCTTAGATTCTGGGTTACGAGGCCTAAAATTTAGCCCACTTGAAGGGTAGTTTACTAGTATTTCTCTCTGCTGGACCCATAACTCTTCGATATTCTCGCCACTTTTATTGAGCTCTGAAACACCCATACTTCATCCCACTCCCCAACATCTTTGCCAAGCTCTTACCTCCCCCCAAGAGGCTTTTAAAATTTTTAATGTGTAACCGTTGCACACATGTGACATGTAGAATTAGTCTAAATGCTGAATTGTTTAGCAGCTTAAAAATCACTATAATATTTATGATTAAAATGGAAACTCACGTACGCTTTATGGCTACTTTTCCTGATTACACTGACTTCTATTTATATGACGATATTCAGCTTTTAGAAATTATAGACAAATCTTGATAAAATAATTGAAGTTGCAATCACAAAATGATGGATCCTTTGCATTGAGAGTGCAACACTAGCTGTGTTTTCTTTTTTTAACAAAAGAACCAGTAAAATAACTGATACGTGTTTTTGCAGTTTATTTCTCATTATTGCTTCAATATTGGATCAGAGGTTAAGCTTCTGAATTTGAATCTGATTTTTCAGACTTCTGACTTCCTAAAAGTTTTTATGTGCTGATACAGGGTTGCTGTTTTTAGGTCATGGCGATTTGGCTTTTCTAGAAGCTATTCTTTTTCTAAGTGACTGACAGGAATCATTACTCTCTATGGCAAGAACCCAGAAGTTGGCAGGAGCCCTACAACGACTGTCCAACTGGATTTATTTTTTTAACTATTGTGCCAATTTCCAAATTATCTTCAGTTATAGGGCATCTGTTTTCTTAAAAAGGTTCAAAGTGGGTGATACACATGTAGTGACAGCCCTGCCCAGGTCAGTTGTGAAGGGGACAGGCCCTTCGTCAGACAAAGACTTTCTATTTAGCTCTCTGGACAGAAGCCAGAGATCACAGTACATTCCTAGAATTGCACAAGCCAAAGCCACAACCATCAGGCAATTTTGTATTTGTTCCTGAAACTCTCACATTGTGACTGATTCCTTCTGATTGTTTAGAGGCATGAATCTGACAAGGATCGCTTGGTAACGATTGACAATAAGCAGTAAAAGCCTCAGTGATTATATTTCCTGCCTGAGCTGCTTCCCAGTATGAATTTTAAAACACTGAAAAGAAAAGGGTCAGGGCTTTAATCTGAAGAGATTTCTGAATTTGCCTCTTTTCTGAGAGAATTAATTGAGGTAGACGGTATTTCAAGTGAGGGCCACTCTGGAGCTGAGCTCTACCTTTTCACCTGGAGTTTAAACAGTCCCTGTTTTCTCCCCTGCTTTGCTGACCAGGGCCAATTTGATAATAGCAAGCCAAGAATGAGACACATCTGTTTATTTTCCCATATTGGCTGGTAATAGCTAGAAATGCCTTTGCTTGTTTGAGCTTTACCCTCCCCAGAATCTTGGTATTTGTTTTGAATTTGGTTTTTGGCAGAATGAGATCCCATGCATGCCAGGCAGGCTCAGGGGTGTGTGTTTAGTAGTGTAGGGTTTTGTTTTCTTTTTTTGTTGACTTGCTTTGGGCTAAAGCTTTCAGTTTAAATATCTGACTCTTCTTCCATTGTCCTAGCTGTGCGCTAAGTAATGAACGCACCCTCTATTTTGGAATTGTGCTGGATAAGATGCAAATTTGTCTATCCTATTCCTTTATCTAGTGAGTTAACCGAACTGCCTACTGCTGCTTTGAAATATTAAAGACTCACAAAAATTGTTCTCTGGTAAATGAAGAGTACTTGTTCACTAAGTCTGCTGAGGGGAGAAAATGGGCTGATGCTCTAAAGGAATAGATTTACATTAGCTACCTTTTTTTTTTTTTTTTGCGGTACGCGGGCCTCCCACCGTTGTGGCCTCTCCCGCTGTGGAGCAGAGGCTCCGGACGCGCAGGCCCAGCGGCCATGGCTCACGGGCCCAGCCGCTCCGCAGCACGTGGGATCCTCCCGGACCGGGGCACGAACCCGCGTCCCCTGCATCGGCAGGCAGACTCCCAACCGCCGCGCCACCAGGGAAGCCCCATTAGCTACCTTTTTAAAAAATTATTTTCTTATTGAGATATGATTCACATACCATAAAATTCTTCATTTTAATAAGGTTGTACAACCATTACCACTATGTCATGTAACATTTCCATCACTCCCAAAACAAACTCCCTACCCATAAGCAGTCACTCCCTATTATCCCTCCACCCAACTCCTGGCAACCACTAATCCACTTTATGTCTCTATGTATTTGTCTATTCTGGACATTTCATATAAATGGAATCATATAATGCGTGGCCCTTGTGTCTGACTTCTTTTACTTCACATAATGTGTTCAGGGTTCATCTGTGTTATAGCATGTTTCAGTACTTTGTTCTTTTTTATGGCTGAATAATGTTCCATGGTATGGATATACAATATTTTGTTCACCCATTCATCAATCTTTGGCTATTTGGGTTCTTTTCATCTTTTGACTATTATGAATAATGCTGCTATAAGCATTTATGAACACCTCTTCGGGTGGACATATGTTTTCAGTTCTTTTGAGTATATACCTACGAGTGAACTGCACGGTATTACGCTAACTCTGTGTTTAACTTTTTGAGGAACTTCCAGACGGTTTGTCACAGCTGCACCATTTTGCATTTCAGTGTGTGATGGTTCTGATTTCTCAACATTCATGTTATCAGAATTTTTGATTATAGACATTCTGGTAGGTATGAAATGGTATCATATTGTGGTTTGATTTGCACTTACCTGATTGCTAATGATGTTAAGCATCTTTTCATATACTTATTGGGTATTTGTATATCTTCTTTGGAGAACTGTCTTATCCAGATCCTTTGCCCATTTTTTTGAGTTATTCTTTGTTTTTTTTTTCATTTTTTTTTTTTTGTTTTTTTTTGGGGGGGGTTTGACAGTTTTGCTTTATTTATTTATTTATTTATGGCTGTGTTGGGTCTTCGTTTCTGTGCGAGGGCTTTCTCTAGTTGTGGCAAGCGGGGGCCACGCTTCATAGCGGTGCGCGGACCTCTCACTATCGCGGCCTCTCTTGTTGCGGAGCACAGGCTCCAGACGCGCAGGCTCAGTAATTGTGGCTCACGGGCCCAGTTGCTCCGCGGCATGTGGGATCTTCCCAGACCAGGGCTCAAACCCGTGTCTCCTGCATTGGCAGGCAGATTCTCAACCACTGCGCCACCAGGGAAGCCTGAGTTATTTTTTGTTTATTGTCCATTATTTAATTGGCTTTTTTGTCTTTTTATTGTTGAGTTTTAAGAGTTCTTTGTATATTCTAGATCCAAGACCCTTATCTGATACACGGTTTGGAAATATTTTCTTCCATTCTGTAAGCTGTCCTTTTACTTTCTTGATAATGTCCTTTGAAACACAGAAGTTTATTTTGCTGAAGTCCAATTTATCTATTTTTTTTCCTTTGGTTGCTTGTGCTTTAGGTGAAACCAAAAGATATGAAATATCTAAGAAACTATTGCCTAATTCAAGGCCATGAAGATACACACCTTTGTTTTCTTCTAAGACTTTTATAGTTATAACTCTTATGTTTAGGCCTTTGATCCATCTTGAGTTAATTTTTATGTATGGCGTGAGGTAGGAGTCTAAATTCATTCTTCTGTATGTGGATATCTACATGTAGCACCATTTGTTGAAAAGATTATTCTTTCCTCCATTGAATTGTCTTGGCACCCTTGTCAAAAATCAAATGACCGAAAAAAAAAATCAATTGACCGTAGATATATGGGTTTATTTTTGGATTCTCAGTTCTACTGCATTGGTATATTTTTCTGTCCTTATGCCAATACCACACTATCTTGATTACTGTGGTTTTATAGTAAGTTTTGAAATCAGAAAGTTGGAGTCCTCTACTCCACCACCCTTCCCCAGATTGTTTTGGCTATTTTGACTCCTTTCCATATGAATTTTAGGATCTGATTGTCAGTTTCTACAAAGAATCCAGATAGGATTTTGAAAGAGATTACACTGAATCTGTAGATCTCTTTGGTGAGTATTGCCATCTAAACAATATCAAATCTTCCACTTCATGAACACAGGATATTTTTCCATTTATTTAGGTCATCTTTAATTTCTTTAAATAATATTTTGTGGTTTTCATTGTATAAGTCATAAGATCATTTTCAGTAGAGCAAAGGAGGAAAAGGGCAGATTGAGAAGTTAAGTCTGAAATAAAGAAGTGGAAGGAGTATGTATGAACTGTGAGTTTAACAAATTTGATGAGAAAGGGAAGGAGAGAGGGGATGATTGCTTTTACAAAGTGAATAGGGTGAAAATAGATGTGTTAAGGATCTGGTCTAAGAGGAAGTGGCTAGTGGAGAGAGAGCTGTTAAAGATGTTAGAGAGAAGGAATATCTCATAGGCAGATGGAGGAAGGAATTGGTGAAGGAAGCAAGACAGGGTGGGATCAGGAACAGAAGTGGAGAGGTGTTCATTAGAAAGGAAGAGTGACAGAAACGGGGAAATACAGTGAAAAGAAGGAGAGTTAGAAGACACTGTGTCTGGGACTTCCCTGGTGGTCCAGTGGCTAAGACTCTACTCTCCCAATGCAGGGAGCCTGGGTTTGATCAATCCCTGGTCAGGGAACTAGATCCCACGTGCAGCAACTAAGACCTGGTGCAGTCAAATAAATAAATACATACATACATACATACTTTTTAAAAAGAAGAAGAAGAAGACACGGTGTCTGATGGCCTCCATTTTCTTCATGAAGTAGGAGGTAGGCTCACCTCTGAGAATGAATCGGGCAAGAGTTGGGTAGAGTGCTTTGGAGAAGGGTAGAGGTTTAAAATGGTCCCCATGATGGAGAGAAGCCTATAGGGAGGAGGAATTGCCAAACAACTCTAATGGCCTTGGTATAACTAAGAGGTATGGTAATATGTTTTTTTTCTCACTTATATGGTACTGATTCACATGTGTATAATATACTTTATAATTTACACAGTGCTTTTTACATATGCTGGCTTATTCTGTTCTCCAGTAGCCCTGTGAAACAGACAGATGCCTTGATGCATTGATTATCACACCTTCATTTGTCTTTTCTTCTTTCTCCATTTTCTTCCAGAGAAAGTAGTCAATCATTGTACAAGTATTTATTATCTACTGTGTGCCAGGCACTGTGGATTCAACAGCAAATGACATAGATGCAGTGCTGCCCTCACCAAAATTAAAGTCTAGCTGGGGAAGCAGACAAGTAAAAAGCAATTACGGTACAAGTATGATAAGTATTAAAATGAGGGAAATGCAGGGTTTTATGAGATGACATAGGAAGGTTACTGTATCACCTAGAACTCAGTTGCATATAGCAAAAAACCCAAGATGATAATGGCTTAAGCACACAAGAGTTTTATATCCTCATGTAAAAGCAGATTGAATATAGGCATTCTGGGACTGGTATGGTGATTCCACAAAAATGTGAAAATTGGTTCCTTTTTTCTTTTCTGTCATCATGAATACTAGCTTCTGTTTTCAAGGTTGCCTCCTTGTCCAAGATGGCTGCTGGGACTCCAGCTATCATGACAGGATTCCAGATAACAGGGAGGAAGAAGGGAAGAAGTATAAAAGAATGCATTCCTTAGCTGAGTCAGCAACTTTTAAGAAGCCTTCCTCGTTGTCTTGCACAACCTTCCTTCCTTACATCTCTTTGGTCAGAACATAGTCAAATGGCTACTCCTAGCTAACTGCAAGGGAGCTTGGGAACTGTGGGGGGGGGGCGGGGTTTCCAGGTAGGCAGCTATGTGCAAAGCTTAAAAAATAAAATCAGGGTTGTTTTACTAAGAAGAGCAAAATAGACGCTGGGGTGGGCAACTCACAGTCTGTGTTGTAGATACTCAGACCCATCCAGGGTGGTTGGTGAGCATATATAGGGAATTAAGATTATTTACTAGCTTATCAGTAACCTCCTTTTACTTGACAGGTAAACTGACACTCAGGAAGGTTAAGTAAATTGTTACAGTTCACACAGTGAGTTGGTAGCATAGCAAAACTGAGATCTACATACTCCCAAATCCAGCATTCTTTCTACTGCGCCATTGCTTTTCATTTGAATATATGCATAGAGTATTTGTAGTTCAAGTAACAGGTGATTTTAAGATTAGAACTTTACTTCCAGATATTCTAAATAGTCTACATTTGGGTAGTATTATATAAAGTCTAGAAAGATTAACAAGTCGGTGAGATCTAGATGTGGTCCATTGAAAAGCTTTTTATAATGGATTTAATTTAGTTTTTGTTCAGAAACTCATTTGGCTTTTCAGACATGGTCATTTCTCAGTGTTTTGCAAAGCGTTTGCAAAATTTTCCCACCTTAGGACCCACTATTATATCATAAGAAACACTGGTGAAGGTTGTTCTTGCACACCACTTATTTTATTTTATTTTTATTTCTTTTATCATCTTTATTGGAGTATAATTGCTTTACAGTGGTGTCTTCTACTTTAGAACAAAGTGAATCAGCTATACATATATCCCCATATCTCCTCCCTTTTGTATCTCTCTCCCACCCTCCCTATCCCACCCCTCTAGGTGGTCACAAAGCACCGAGCTGATCTCCCTGTGCTATGCGGCTGCTTCCCACAAGCAATCTATTTTACATTTGGTACTGTATATATATGTCCATGCTGCTCTCTCACTTTGTCCTAACTTACGCTTCCCCCTCCCCTTGTCCTCAAGTCCATTCTCTACGTCTGCATCTTTATTCCTGTCCTGCCCCTAGGTTCTACAGAACCATTTTGTTTGGTTTTTTTGTAGATTCCATATGTATGTGTTAGCATATGGTATTTGTTTTTCTCTTTCTGACTTACTTCACTCTGTATGACAGACTCTAGGTCCATCCACCTCACTACAAATAACTCAATTTTGTTTCTTTTTAAGGCTGAGTAATATCCCACTGTATATATGTGCCACATCTTCTTTATCCATTCATCTGTGAGTGGACACTTAGGTTGCTTCCATGTCCTGGCTATTGTAAATAGAGCTGCAATGAACACTGTGATACATGACTCTTTTTGAATTATGGTTTTCCAAGGGTATATACCCAGTAGTGGGATTGCTGGGTCGTATGGTAGTTCTATTTTTAGTTTTTTAAGGAACCTCCATAGTGGCTGTATCAATTTACATTCCCACCAACAGTGCAAGAGGGCTCCCTTTTCTCCAGACCCTCTCCAGCATTTATCATTTGTAGATTTTTTTGATGATGGCCATTCTGACTGGTGTGAGGTGATACCTCATTGTAGTTTTCATTTCCATTTCTCTAATGATTAGTGATGTTGAGCATTCTTTCATGTGTTTGTTGGCAGTCTGTATATCTTCTTTGGAGAAATGTCTGTTTATGTCTTCAGCCCATTTTTAGATTGGGCTCTTTGCTTTTTTGTTATTGAGCTGCATGAGTTGCTTGTAAATTTTGGAGATTAATCCTTTGTCAGTTGCTTCATGTGCAAATATATTCTCCCATTCTGAGGGTTGTCTTTTCATCTTGTTTATGGTTTCCTTTGCTGTGCAAAAGCTTTGAAGTTTCATTAGGTCCCATTTGTTTATTTTTATTTCTATTTCTCTAGGAGGTGGGTCAAAAAGGATCTTGCTGTGATTTATGTCATAGAGTGTTCTGCCTACATTTTGCTCTAAGAGTTTGATAGTGTCTGGCCTTACATTTAGGTCTTTAATCCATTTTGAGCTTATTTTTGTGTATGGTGTTAGGGAGTGTTCTAATTTGATTCTTTTACATGTAGCTGTCCAGTTTTCCCAGCACCACTTATTGAAGAGGCTGCCTTTTCTCCGTTGTATATTCCTGCCTCCTTTATCAAAGATGAGGTGACCATATGTGCATGGGTTTATCTCCGGGATTTCTATCCTGTTCCATTGATCTATATTTCTGTGTTTTGCCAGTGCCATACTGTCTTGATTACTGTAGCTTTGTAGTATAGTCGGAAGTCCAGGAGTCTGATTCCTCCAGCTCCGTTTTTCTTTCTCAAGATTGCTTTGGCTATTCAGGTTTTTTTGTGTTTCCATACAAATTGTGACATTTTTTGTTCTAGTTCTGTGAAAAATGCCATTGGTAGTTTGATAGGGATTGCACTGAATCTGTAGATTGTTCTGGGTAGTAGAGTCATTTTCACAATGTTGATTCTTCCAATCCAAGAACATGGTATATCTCTCCATCTATTTGTATCATCTTTAATTTCTTTCATCAGTGTCTCATAGTTTTCTGCATAAAGGTCTTTTGTCTCCTTAGGTAGGTTTATTCCTAGGTATTTTATTCTTTTTGTTGCAATGGTAAGTGGGAGTGTTTTCTTAATTTCTCTTTCAGATTTTTCATCATTAGTGTATAGGAATGCCAGAGATTTCTGTGCATTAATTTTGTATCCTGCTACTTTACCAAATTCATTGATTAACTCTAGTAGTTTTCTGGCAGCATCTTTAGGATTCTTTATGTATAGTATCATGTCATCTGCAAACAGTGACAGTTTTACTTCTTCTTTTCCAATTTGGATTCCTTTTATTTCTTTTTCTTCTCTGATTGCTGTGGCTTAAACTTCCAAAACTATGTTGAATAATAGTGGTGAGAGTGGACAACCTTGTCTTGTTCCTGATCGTAGAGGAAATGGTGTCAGTTTTTCACCATTAGAGTGATGTTTGCTGTGGGTTTGTCATATATGGCCTTTATTATGTTGAGTTAAGTTCCCTCTATGCCTACTTTCTGGAGAGTTTTTATCATAAATAGGTGTTGAATTTTGTCAAAAGCTTTTACTGCATCTATTGAGATGATCATATGGTTTTTCTTCTTCAGTTTGTTAATATGGTGTATCACATTGATTGATTTGCATATACTGAAGAATTCTTGCATTCCTGGGATAAACCCCACTTGATCATGGTGTATGATCCTTTTAATGTGCTGTTGGATTCTGTTTCCTCGTGTTTTCTTGAGGATTTTTGCATCTATTATGTTCGTCAGTGATATGGGCCTGTAGTTTTCTTTCTTTGTGACATCTTTGTCTTGGTTTTGGTATCAGGGTGATGGTGGCCTTGTAGAATGAGTTTGGGAGCGTTTCTCTCTCTGCTATATTTTGGAAGAGTTTGAGAAGGATGGGTGTTAGCTCTTCTCTAAATGTTTGATAGAATTCACCTGTGAAGCCATCTGGTCCTGGGCTTTTGTTTGTTGGAAGATTTTTAATCACAGTCTCAATTTCAGTGCTTGTGATTGGTCTGTTAATATTTTCTATTTCTTCCTGATTCAGTCTCGGAAGGTCTTGCTCTTGTAAGCATTTGTCCATTTCTTCCAGGTTGTCCATTTTATTGGCATAGAGTTGCTTGTAGTAAATTCTCTCATAATCTTTTGTATTTCTGCAGTGTCAGTTGTTACTTCTCCTTTTTCATTTCTGATTCTATTGATTTGAGTCTTCTCCCTTTTTTTCTTGATGAGTCTGGCTAATGGTTTATCAATTTTGTTTATCTTCTCAAGGAACCAGCCTTTAGTTTTATTGATCTTTGCTATTGTTTCCTTCATTTCTTTTTCATTTATTTCTGATCTGATCTTTATGATTTCTTTCCTTCTGCTATCTTTGGGGTTTTTTTGTTCTCCTTTCTCTAATTGCTTTAGGTGTAAATTTAAGTTGTTTATTTGAGATGTTTCTTGTTTCTTGAGGTAGGATTGTATTGCTATAAACTTCCCCCTTAGAACTGCCTTTGCTGCATCCCACAGGTTTTGGGTTATCAGGTGTCCATTGTCATTTGTTTCTAAGTATTTTTTGGTTTCCTCTTTGATTTCTTCAGTGATCTCTTGGTTATTTAGTAGTGTATTGTTTAGCTTCCATGTGTTTGTATTTTTCACAGATTTTTTCCTGTGATTGATATCTAGTCTCATAGCATTGTGGTCAGAAAAGATACTTGATAAGATTTCAATTTTCTTAAATTTACCAAGGCTTGATTTGTGACCCAAGATATGATCTATCCTGGAGAATGTTCCATGAGCACTTGAGAAGAAAGTATATTCTGTTGTTTTTGGATGAAATGTCCTATAAATATCATCTTGTATGTACATCTTGTTTAATCTATCATTTAAAGCTTGTGTTTCCTTATTTATTTTCATTTTGGATGATCTGTCCATTGGTGAAAGTGGGGTGTTAAAATGCCCTACTATGATTGTGTTACTGTCGATTTCCCCTTTTATGGCTGTTAGCATTGCCTTACGTAGTGAGATGCTCCTATGTTATGTTGGGTGCATAAATATTTACAATTGTTATATCTTCTTCTTGGATTGATCCCTTGATCATTATGTAGTATCCTTCTTTGTCTCTTGTAATAGTTTTTATTTTAAAGTCTGTTTTGTCTGATATGAGAATTGCTACACCAGCTTTCTTTTGATTTCCATTTGCATGGAATATCTTTTTCCATCCCCTCACTTTCAGTCTGTATGTGTTCCTAGGTCTGAAGTGGGTCTCTTGTAGACAGCATATATACGGGTCTTGTTTTTGTATCCATTTAGCCAGTCTGTGTCTTTTGATTGGAGCATTTAATCCATTTACATTTAAGGTAGTTATCGATATGTATATTCCTATTACCATTTTCTTAATTGTTTTGGGTTTGTTATTGTAGGTCTTTTCCTTCTCTTGTGTTTCCTGCCTAGGGAAGTTCCTTTAGCATTTGTTGTATTGCTGGTTTGGTGGTGCTGACTTCTCTTAACTTTTGCTTGTCTGTAAAAGTTTTAAATTCTCTGTTGAATCTGAATGAGATCCTTGCTGGATAGAGAATATTGGTTGTAGGTTTTTCCCTTTCATCACTTTAAATATGTCCTTCCACTCCTGGCTTGCAGAGTTTCTGCTGAAAGATCAGCTGTTAACCTTATGGAGATTCCCTTGTATGTTATTTGTTGTTTTTCCCTTGCTGCTTTTATTATTTTTTTTTGTATTTAATTTTTGATAGTTTGATTAATATGTGTCTTGGCGTGTTTCTCCTTGGATTTATCCTCTATGGGACTCTCTGGGCTTCCTCGACTTGATTGACTATTTCCTTTCCCATATTAGGGAGGTTTTCAACTATAATCTCTTCAAATGTTTTCTCATTCCCTTCGTTTTTCTCTTCTTCTTCTGAGACCCGTATAATTCACATGTTGGTGCGTTTAATGTTGTCCCAGAGGTCTCTGAGACTGTCCTCAGTTCTTTTCATTCTTTTTCTTTATTCTGCTCTGCAGTAGTTTTTCCCACTATTTTATCTTCCAGGTCACTTATCCGTTCTTCTGCCTCAGTTACTCTGCTGTTGATTCCTTCTAGAGAATTTTTAATTTCATTTACTGTGTTGTTCATCATTGTTTGTTTGTTCTTTAGTTCTTCTAGGTCCTTGTTAAACATTTCTTGTATTTTCTCCATTCTATTTCCAAGATTTTGAATCATCTTTACTATCTTTACTCTGAATTCTTTTTCAGGTAGACTTCCTATTTCCTCTTTTTTTTTTTGTTCTGGTGGCTCCTTCATCTGCTGTGTGTTTCTCTCTATTCTCATTTTGCTTCCCTTACTGTGTTTGGGGTCTTCTTTTTGCAGGCTGCAGGTTGTAGTTCCCGTTGTTTTGGTATCTGCCCCCAGTGGGTGAGGGTGGTTCATTGGGTTGTGTAGGTTGTGTAGGCTTCCTGATGGAAGGGCTTCTTGGTGGGAGGGACTGTGTTCTGGTGGATGAGGCTGGATCTTGTCTTTCTGGTGGGCAGGACTGCATCCGGTAGTGTGTTTTGGGGTGCCTGTGACCTTATTATTATTTTAGGCAGGCTCTGTGCTAATGGGTGGTGTTGTGTTCCTGTCTTGCTAGTTGTTTAGCATAGGGTGTCCAGCACTGTAGCTTGCTGGTCATTGAGTGGAGCTGGGTCTTAGCGTTGAGATGGAGAGCTCTTGAAGAGCTTTGGCCGTTTGATATTACGTGGAGCCAGGAGGTCTCTGGTGGACCAATGTCCTGAACTCAGCTCTCCCACCTCAGAGGCACAGGCCTTACAGCCGGCCGGAGCACCAAGTCCCTGTCAGCCACATGGCTCAGAAGAAAATGGAGAAAAAAAGAAAGAAAGAAAGAAAAAATAATAAAATAAAATGTTATTAAAATAAAAAAATTTTAATTATTAAAAATTAAAAAGTAATAGAAAAGAAGAAAGAAGAGAGCAACCAATCCAATAAACAAATCCACCAATGATAACAAGCCCTAAAAACTATACCAAGGAAAAAAAAAAACCCAGCAGACAGAACCCTAGGACAAATGGGAAAAGCACAGGTATACAGGCAAAATCACACAAAGAAGCATACACATACACACTCACAAAAAGAGAAAAGGGAAATATATATATATATATATATATATATATATATATATATATAAAATAAAAGGAAGAGAGCAACCAAATCAGGAAACAAATGTTCCAGTGATAATAAACTCTAAATCCTAAACTAAGATAAACATAAAACCAGAAACAAATTAGATGCAGAAAGGAAACCCCACGTCTACAGTTGCTCCGAAAGTCCACTGCCTCAATTTTGGGATGATTCCTTGTCTATTCAGGTATTCCAGAGATGCAGGGTACATCTAGTTGATTGTGGAGAGTTAATCCGCTGCTCCTGAGGCTGCTGGAAGAGATTTCCCTTTCTCCTCTTTGTTTGCACAGCTCCCGGGGTTCAGCTTTGGATTTGGCCCCGCCTCTGCCTGTCGGTCACCTGAGGGCGTCTGTTCTTCACTCAGACAGGATGGGGTTAAAGGATCAGCTGATTCGGGGGCTCTGGCTCACTCAGGCCGTGGGGACGGAAGGGTACGGAATGCGGGGCAAGCCTGCGGCGGCAGAGGCCAGCGGGACATTGCACCAGCCTGAGGTGCGCCGTGCGTTCTCCGGGGGAAGTTGTCCGTGGATCACAGGACCCTGGCAGCGGGGAGCTGCACAGGCTCCTGGGAGGGGAGGTGTGGGTGGTGACCTGTGCTTGCACACATGATTCTTGGTGGCTGCAGCAGGAGCCTTAGCGTTTCATGCCCATCTCTGGTGTCCGTGTTGATAGCCGTGGCTTGTGAACGTCTCTGGAGGTCGTTTAGGCGGTGCTCTGAATCCCCTCTCCTCGTGCACCCCGAGACAATGGTCTCTTGCCTCTTAGGCAGGTCCAGACTTTTCCCCGGACTCCCTCCCGGCTAGCTGTGGCGCACTAGCCCCCTTCAGGCTGTGTTCATGCAGCCAACCCCAGTCCTCTCCCTGGGATCCGACCTCCGAAGCCAGAGCCTCAGCTCCCAGCCCCCACCTGCCCCGGTAGGTGAGCAGACAAGCCTCGGGCTGGTGAGTGTTTGTCGGCACCAGTCCTCTGTGTGGGAATCTCTCCACTTTGCCCTCTGCACCCCTGTTGCTACGCTCTCCTCCGTGGCTCCGAAGCTCCCCCCCCTCTGCCACCCACAGTCTCTGCCTGCGAAGGGGCTTGCTAGTGTGTGGAAACCTTTCCTCCTTCACAGCTCCCTCCCGCTGGTGCAGGTCCCACCCCTATTCTTTTGTCTCTGTTTTTTCTTTTGCCCGACCCAGGTACATGGGGAGTTTCTTGCCTTTTGGGAAGTCTGAGGTCTTCTGCCAGCATTCAGTAAGTGTTTTGTAGGAGTTGTTTCACATGGAGATGTATTTCTGATGTATTTGTGGGGAGGAAGGTGATCTCCATGTCTTACTCCTCTGCCATCTTGAAGGTCTCTCCAACACCATTTATTTTAAAAACAAACCTTTTCCTAGTAAAAACAAATGTTTTTCCATCTTAGTGTTGTGAAATATATTTCATCTCAGAAAATCACAATGGAATGAAAGTAGCATGATGACAAAGGCTCTGAACTCTGAGAAGCAGGGAGTACGTGGCTCTGGGCAAGTCACTTAGCCTAGCAATAAAATAAAATACTTTAAAAAAGTGGATATGAGGATAAATTAGGGAAAAATGATAATTTCTTAGACTTGTACAGTTGAAATAAACAGATAATGTTAAACTGTCTTTCAGCCATTAGTTGATTTTCTTCTCCTTCATTGTCACAATTAACTTGTTTCGGGGTTTCCTTCTTTTCCTGACATGTTTGCCTACAAAGGAAGCGTAAGTGGGCAATGGAATCATTAAGAGCTGAAGAGCAGTGGATGGAGCATGGTGAAAAGGCCTAGATGCGGCCTTTGCTGGATAATCAGCCTGTGACTTTCATTGTCTCTTTTTAGTTTGAATTGTTCAATGACAACCCACGAGAGGGTATTCCTTTTTACTGGCATTTTGTCTGAATTTGTGATATGCTACTGCAAAGTGAACAATAGTTCCTTGGTATGGCCTCATATTCCTAACATTCAGGCTTACCATGCATGTTATTGCCTGAGAGTGAGTGAATGAGAGGGGAGGATGGGGAAGGAGAGAGAGAAGAGAGACTTGTAAAACTGGCTCAACAATTTTACACATTTCTCACCAAACCTTTAACTATAGACTGTGTAGATCTTAAAGCCTAGAGAAGTCCTCAAGTCCAGTGGTTTTCAAATTGTGCTCCACGCAACCCAGTGATACGTCAGGGCCAAGTGGATGAGGGCTCCTTTCAGTTAGGAACAAGTACCTTAAAGAATACTATAAAAATCAAATGTCACTCCCCTACTTAAAACTTTTCAGGAGTCTTCTTTGCCTGTGGAATAAAGTCCAAGGTCCTTAGCATAAAATACAAAGCTCTTCATGATCTGCCCATGCTATGCCTACATGGTTCCTCCTGTTCCATTCCTCATATTCTATATTCCAGTAGTACCAGACTCCTGCTGTTTCCCTGAACTTGTCCAGCTGTTTCCCAACTCTCTGCATCTGCATTTGATGTTTCTTCTGCATGAAATGGACTTTCTCTCTTTGTCCTGTGTTATTCCTTGCTCCCATCTCAGTTACTCCCAGACTTAAATAGCCACCCTACCCTGTCCCATCACTCACTGTCCTTTGATCCTGCTCTGTTTCCAGTGTAACACCAATCACGAGCTAGAACAACATTCTTAATGTATTTGTTTATTTGTGTTCTCTGCTTTTCTCACTCCGCGTACTCTCTCCTGGCAGTCTCATGGGCTCATGTGGCATCAGTCAATAAAAGACCTTCATCTCCTGCCTAGATCTTTCTCATGCACTTTCAGCAAGCACACTGGCCACTGCATAGCTTCCTCATTGTGAGGCATAGCACCTCAAATCACAACAGAATGCTTCAAGCTAATTAATTTTGCTTTCCAGCATGGTCTTCTTCCTGTGTTCCCATCTCAGGGAAAGCTTACTCAGTTGCCCCATCCCAAAAGCTGGACGTCATCTTTCATTTCTCTTTCCTCCACACACAGTCATTTCAATTACGGCAGCTCTTTCTCATGAAATTCCCTTCCAAATCCATCCTCTTTTCTACATCTCCATTGCAATAACTAGCTGCCTTTTTCTTGCCTAAATTACTCACTGTATTATTCCAGGTCCTCTAGAACATTGCTGTCTAATAGAAGTATATGTTATTTTAAATGTTCTAGTAGCTACATTTAAAAAGGTAAAAAGAAACAAGTAAAAGAAATTTTAATAATATATTTTATTTAAACCATTATATCCAAAATATAATAACCTCAATATGTAATCAGTGTTTGAAACTATTTATTATATATTTAACCCACTTTGTTGAGGTATGATTGACATACAAAAAGCTGTACACATTTAATATATATAACTTGATGAGTTTGGAAATAAGTTTATATATACCCATGAAGCCAAAATCTATGCCATAAATATACCCATCACTTCAAAAGTTTTCTACTGTCCTCTTTATTTATTATTACTGTTGTTGTCTTTAACTGGTGATGATGATAGTAAGAACACCTAACATACGATCTACTCTCTCTAGCAAATATTTAAGTATAGCAGTACAGTATTATTAACTATAGGCACTGTGCTATACAGTAGATCTCTAGGTTTTATTCATCTTATAAAACTGAAACTTTACACCCTTTGACTAATACCTCCCCATTTCCCCTCCCCCAGCCCCTGGCAACTACTATTTTACTCTTTTTGCCTCTATGAGTTTAACTGATTTAGATTCCTCATATAATTGATATGATGTAGTATTTGTCCTTCTTAGCATAATGTCCTCCAAGTTCATCCATGTTGTCACAAATGGCAGGATCTTCTTCTTTTTTAAGGCTGAGAATGAATTTTCATTGTTTATATAGGCCATATTTTCCAATAGAAAGAAATTATTGAGATATGTTAAGTTCTATTTTTTTAAATACTAGGTCTTCAAAAATCAGTGTGAATTTTATACTTGCAGCACATCCCAATTTGAATTAGCCACATTTCTACCAACTATGGCTAGTGGCTACTGTATTCAACATCATAGCTATAAAATACAGAGCCTGAAGCAAGGATTAAAGTGCTGACATTGTCTTTGGTAGGTTCCAGCCCAGCGTGGTGAGGGTAAAGGTCAGATGAGGAAAAATGGTGATGCAGTGTATTACCGTGCTGGCCACCACTTTACAACCACTGCAGAGACCCACAGCAGATTGTTCAGCAGGCATGGTTCCCTCCCCATTTCTGTTTCCCGTTTATCTAGGTTCACCCCATGCGAAGCTAACTTCTCTGCACTTCCTCTAACCCCTTGAAAACTGTTCAGAAGCAATATGACATTTTATCCAAATCCACAGGGTGACTCAGCATGGGTTAATGAGAAAGTTGGAGGACGTTGAGAGAATCTTAGAATCAACACTAGGTTTGCATCAACACGTAACTGAGCATTTTGACTCTGGTTTTATCTCTTTCCAGTCCCATTTTCCATACTGTAGCCAGGTGTTTTTGCTAAATGCAAACCTGACTATCATTTCCCTATTTCAAAACCTCCAATGACTCCCCACTGTTTTCAGGATAAAGTTCAACACCCGTCTTGTTCAAAGTTTTACTTGATCTGGCCCTGCCTACCTTTCTAGCTTCTGGTCTCAACCACCTCCCTCCCATCTTGAATGCGATGTGTGTTACTTACCTGCTGGTTAATAAATTACCCCAAACATTGTGACTTTTAACAATAAACGTTTATTATCTCACAGTTTGTATGGTTAGGAATTCGACAGTAATTTAGTTTGATGGTTCTAGCTTGAGATCTCTTACAGGATTATAGTCTAGATGTCAGCAAGGGCTGTGGTCATCTGAAGGCTTGACTAGGCTTAAGTGATTCACTTTTACAAGGGGCCACTTACATGGCTGGCAAGTTGACACTGGCTGTTAGCAGATACCTTAGTTTCTCTCCATATTGGCTTCTTTAGAGGACTGCTGGAGTGTCCTCATAGCATGGTGGCTGTCTTCCCCCAGAGAAAGTGATCCAAGAGAGAGCAAAGCAGAAGCCACATTTTTTTTTTGCTTTTTTTTTTTAAAACCTAGCTCAGAAGTCACATATCATCATTTCCACGATACCCTATTGGTATGGGAGGGAACAAGAACATGAATAGCAAAAGGCAACATGTTGGAGGCTGGCTACACACATCTACAGCATTTCTTTAAGTCCCTCTAGCATGCCCTGACTTGTCTGTGGCCATTGCCACATATTATTCTATCTTACCCCAAAGAGTCCTCTCTTCTGTTTCTCTTTTCCTTGTTTGCCTTTCTAACTTTAATGTCACCTACTGTGGGAAGCATCTTTTTACACATGTGATCCCCACCCTACCACCACCACCACCAATGGCATCTTATTCCTGCTATCAGAATACCCTATCCTTCTATCATCTACACATTTTATCATAGTTGCCTGTTTCCTGACTTGTCTCCTACATTAGACTCTGAGTTCATGAAGACAAAGACCGTGTCTTTCTGGTTCATTGTTGCATCTCCAGTGCCCAGCACAATGCTTGGCAACACATTGTAGGTTCTCAGTAAATAGTCATTGGTTGGAAAGATAAAGGAATGGATGGGTGAATGATGGATGGACGATATAACAAACATCTTGTCTCTTCTACTGGACTCTGAACTCTTGGAGAGCAGTGCCCTGGTCTTTTCATTTCTGTATCCCCAGGGTATAACACAGTGCCTAGTAGATACTAGGCCCCTAATAAATGTCCCTCTCTCCTTCCTTCTTTTTTCCCCTATTCTTTTTGATAGAATAAAGATTTTGAGAGGTTCAGGATCTCTACAGGTCTGTTATTAGTGATAAATCTGATCATTTACAAAAATCTACCTCTTGATTATTTCCGATTGCAAATATTGCTGATATTCCCCTGTAAGTCAACATTGTAATAAGATTTCAGATAATTGATATTTGTGTTTAATAACTATAGTAGTGTTTATTCAGGCTGAGCAGGTACCTTAAACATGGAAGGTGTTTTGTGAATGGTGAATAAATTCAATATATTGATAGGTGCTTTTTACTGAGTAATTATGGTGAAGCTTCAGATTGTATGAGAAATGAATAGCTTTTCTTAGATCTTGATTCTGTTAACACAGTAAATTACTTACTGACATGTAAGTTGAAGTAAATTGTTTCTGTTCCTGGATTTGAAATTTAGGAGAAAACTGACCTCAGTTGTTTTTAAGGCCAGCTCTCTTCAGCTACCCTGCTAGCTACGTAGAAAGGCAGCAAGTGAGAGGGAGGCTTGTTGTCAACAATGCTGGCCCGGCTTCCTTCCCTAAGAAGAATATGTAGAACTGAGGTCAGTTACCAAGAATCCACTGGGATGAAATAAATAAATATGTGGTTACATGTTCCTTTCATTCTTTTAATTTCCTTCAAAAAGTATCTTATATTGTTCTTTGTTTTTATAATTTATAAGTTAATTCTGTGTTTGCTTTTTCATTTTCACATTCTATACTAGAGGTTCATTAAAAGGGCATGGACTTTGTAATTGAACAGAACTACATTCATATTCTGACTGCCACTTCCTACTGGCCGTGTGTCATTGGACAAGTTACTTTATATCTCTGAATCTTATTATTATTGCGTGTGTGTGTGTGTGTGTGTGTGTGTGTGTGTGTGTGTGTGAGAGAGAGAGAGATGAGGATAGAAATGACCCTTCATAAAATTGGCATCAGGCTCAGTAAGATATCTTGTGTAAAGTGCCAAGTGTGGTCTTTGGCATTGAGGCTCAGTCAAGTTGGGTAATACCTCCCTTCCCTAGACTGTTTTGGCATAGATTGAAGCAGTGCTTAGCAGTATGGCATGTGATCAGGTCACGTCATAAGAGGTTCATTGATTCTGACAGAGAGGTATTTTCATAGACCATCTGACAAAACTCCTCGTCTGCTTTCTTCCTTAGTTTACTTCCCAACCAACCAAAGTGGTACAATATGAATGTATTGTGCTTTTCCTGTGTGTTTTCTTTTCTCTCCTTTTTTGCATTCCCTTTCCCTTGTTTTCCTCTCCTTCCCTTTGGTGATTGATATTTTTAGATCCCTGCTTACTTGCGCTTTCTGGTTATCACTGACTAGTTCCTCCCGCCTTGCCTTTACCATGCTGTAGAATCTAGACCCTCCTCCTGGGAAGCCTTTGTTCCTAAGACTCATAGGTTGGATTAGCCACTCAAGGTTTTACTTGCTGCCCTGCCAGGCAGTGGTTGTTTGGATGATGTGTCCTCCTTTTTCTCCATATGATCTCCAGAGAGATCCTCATGGGAAAAACGTGATGGGCCCTACAAATAAACTGTCTGGGGTGTCCAAATCTTGAGTTGAGTGGCCTGTTAAAACAGGTCTGTGTCAAAAGTAATAAATAGTTTTTGTGGATTTTGAGCAAGTTGCCAATTGATCAGCTACTGTTTAATGAGAGAGAGGCACTGTAAGAGGAGCAAAAGCCCAGCTGCCTGTTCGGGAGCCACCTGCCTTTTCTCTTTACTTCATTTTCTTGCTAATGAAGGAACCAAGTGGTTTAGAGCGATCAATGCTGACCTATTAGGATCAGACATTGTTTTGGCATTGCCAAGGCAATTAAATTCAGCAGGGTGAGGATTAGAGAGAGAAAGCTATAAAAAAAGAGAAACAAGAGACTTTTTATTCAGTAACAACCACTCTGGTGTTAGAGGTATAAAAAGGATTAGTTTAAAAAGAATTAATCATTAGAGCATTTTCTTTCTTGGTAAAATAATCAAAAGATTTGTTGACATTAGTTCTTCGATTTAGGGAGATAGGAAGCTCTGCTTTGCTGGTCTGACTTAAGGTACAAACCTTTATTATTGCCCTCTTTCCTATTTAAAGCAGTGACTTATCCAAAAAGCCTTCTCTAAGAGACTGTCTCATGTAGTAGGTACTGTGACCTGTATGTGCCTGACTTTCCAAAGCAGCTCTGATTTTAAATTGTCTGGCCCCTCACCATTCCATTTAGATGATGTGATTTGGAAATTGTTAATCAGTCTATCACTGAAGACTTGATGGAGAGCATAGTATATAAAACCCTTGAGAGCAGGGTGCATGAGCTAATCTTGGCACACACACTCCTAATTCTTTCAGCCAAGCATGGTGCCTTCCACTTAGATGCTCAGTAAATATTTGAGTAAACTGATAGTATTTTGGTGTATGTAATATGTTGAATAATAAAACATTAAATTTACTTTTAAAAAAAGTGGGGTCTTAAATATGAGTAGAATTTGAAAACTTAGTGTTCCAGGATTAGGGAAATAGCAGGAATAAGCATATAAAAGCAGAAACGAGTAGAATAAGTTAGGGAGACTATAGGTCCTCTATACAGTGGAAGGCATCGACTAAAGCAAGAGTTCCTAGACTTCTGGATTTCACCAACTTGTGCAATTTCCAAAAGTAATTTTGCTAAGTAAAAATGTTGACTGTCACCATTGTCTCATAATACCAAAATATAGAGTGGATATAATTTTGGCCAAAAGAGGGCAATTCTTTAAAATGCTTATATTTTGCTGTATTTAAAAAATTCTGTGTATTTCTTTCTGTTCCGTACTAAGGAAAGCTGTTTTTACAGACACAGGCAATGACCTCTAATGCTTGCTCCTTGTAGGGTGCTCCCTCAGAGTTGTCACTAAGGTTGCTTTTCATAGACAGCTGATGGTGTGCCCAGGAAATAACTAAAGCATTGCTTCCCCCTCCTCTTTGTAATGACCTTGAGCCAGCCATCAGCTTAAGCAGTGGCATCAGTGAAGGTGATTCTCTGCATGTTCCTCAGAGTTGTATAACATCCTTGATTTGGAGGGGGTGTCTAAATGTCTATCTACATCTGGTTGATCTTTGATTCCGCTGCTGGTGTCTCATGCTTTTTGGCTTGATTTATATGTCACCCATGGTTGTTCTTTTCTTCTTGTCCATGAGGAGCTAGATGTCTAGAATAGGAGCTACTGTTTTTACTTCAGCTGGGGCTTTCATTGGATAACTGCCTCTGCAATTGCCAGGAAACTTTATACCACTGGTCCTGCAACTTCTTGATGATGCACACCATTAATAAAAAAAAAATTGCACATCAAAAGATGCTCAACATTATTAGTCATCGAGTTAATGCAAATTAAAACTACAATGAGATACCACTTCATGCCCAGTTGGATGGCTAGGATCAAAAAGTCTGATAACGTGTTGGCAAGGATGTAGAGAAATTAGAACCTTCATAAATTGATGGTGGCAATGTAAAAATGGTACAGCCACTTTGGAAAACAGTCTGACAGTTCCTCAAAAACTTAAATGGAGTTTCTGTTATACCCAGCAATTCCACTTTTAGGTGTGTACCCAAGAGAAATGCAAACCTATGTCCACATGAAAACTTGAACATGAATGTTGATAGCAGCATTATTCATAGTAGCCAAAAGGTGGAAAAAACCCAGATGTCCATCAGCTCATCAATGGATAAACAAAATATGGTATAGCTATGCAGTGGATCGTTATTCAGCCATTAAAAGGAATGAGGTACTGATACATATTACAATATGGATAAACCTTGAAAACATTATGCTAAGTGAAAGAAACCAGTCATGAAAGATCACACATTATGTGATTCCGTGTATATGAAATGTCCAGAACAGGCAAATCTATAGAGACAGAAAGTAGATTAGTGGTTGCTTAGGGCTGAAGAGATAGGGAAGTAGGGAGGCTGATAGCTAAAAGATACAGGGCTGCTTTCTGAGGTGTTGAAAATGTGCTAAAATTGATTGTGGTGATGGTTGTGCACTCTGTGAATATACTTATAAACCATTGAATTGTATACTTTAAATGGGTGAATTGTATGGCAGGTGAATTATATCTTACAAAAGCTGTTAAAAAAGGATTTTCAAGTGGGCACCCCAATATATTTATTTATAAAGTATATACATGTACTCCTGTACTAGTATGTATACTATAGAACATACAAAAACATGGACATTTTAAAAGTATACAGTAAAGGTATTGGCAATTTAAGTTCTAGTTATTTTCTTTTCTAACCAGTGAATCATGACCTTAAAGGCCCCTGGAGTGCATGCACCCCACTTTGGAAACCACTCTTTTTGACCACATAATAGAGATTAACATGTGTGAGATAAACCTGTGTAGGAAGGGTGGGTTTCTCAATCCAAAGAACCTGATACGATTGGACTGTGAAGATATCTGGAAGTCTCTGCCTCTCAGGGAGAATGACAGCCTTCTGTGCTCTTTTCTCCCAGTACACTCAAATGTGTGATGGCACCAGCAAAAAGGTATTTCCAATCAATTCATTGTACCATCAGAAAGAAGTTTGAGTGGCATATGATGACAATCATTGATGGCCCTGTAACCTCATATTTCGTAATTACTACTAAAATATATTCAATATGTATGTGGGACCCTACAGAGAGAGATAGGAAAAATATCCTATTCCCAACTGAATGACATAAGCTGTATTTTTATTAAGAGCTTTGACTGACATTATAAATCATAAATCACTAACATGAAGCTTGAAGCACCAGAAGCCAGAGAGAAAATATAACCTGTAAAATGTGCCATTCTGGTATAGTTTAATATTCATAGTGGCCAGCATTTTAAAACTATCATATATACTAAATTAGGCATCTAATTTTTTATTCAGTTTTCTTTTTTCAGGTGAGTTAGTCTTCTTGACCTTTTGTGCCATTTCTTTGTATATCAGCTGACAGTAATCAATTTGGGTATTTCTATATTTGAGTGATTGGTTCTTGAAAAAGGTGGTGAATAATTACTGCATATTTTTCATAAAATCTTTGTATACTATAAAGCACAGGCTGTTGTAAATGAATGTGAACACCCAACAACATCTAATACGGGCTATAAGTGTACTGCAGGTGTTTAATACATGTGTATTGGTGGTGATATTGACATTAAAGGGTTGAAGGAGAGTATTTTGAAATTTCCTGGCTCTGTTTGAAATGTACAAAGAACATGGTATTGCATTTGCTTGTTTTTTGGTGCAGTAATGTATCATTAACAATTTATTGTGGTGAATCAAGCCATGATACAGACCACGTCTTGAGCATATTTCTCTGGCAGACAGAGGTGCAGGTTTTATGTATTGAGCTAAAGGAAATGAGATTTTCCCAGCAAGGATAAGCAGAAAGAAATTTGCTTCTAGATATAATATATGTCTTTAAAATGTGGAGAAAATAAGTTAAAAAGATTCTTTATTAAATCCTCACCTCAATTAATCTCTATACTGTAAATTATTGCAGATTTCCTGCCAGTTAAAGACAGTGAAAAGATCAAATGGAGAGTTTGGTACATTACACAGTCCTAAAAATAAATTATAATTGCACTCTTGTCATTCTCCTCCGTTGTTTAACAATCTTTTCAGCTAGTATAAAACCTGTAGTCTAACGCAACTCAGATTCCCTTCTTGAGATATGATAAGACAGTGCATCATAAAACACAACTTATGTAACCCCTTTAAAAATGTAGCTTTTATGTGACATTTTAATATTTCAGAAGTCATGAAGGTTTAACTTTAAGTTTCAGTTTAAATGGTTCTTAGGTTTGTGGTATCAGTATTTATTAGAAACAGAGTCATTTCAAGAATAAAGATTAGAAACTGAATAGGTGTTTTTATACATATACAAAAAACTACTGGCCAGAGGATTGATGGGGACTGCCGTTTTCAACACACTTCATTTGAAAAGGTCCATATACAATCTCTAAACACACTGAATTCCATTGGTATGTTCCTTTTCAGTCAATAGAACTCTAGTAATACAGTGAAGAGATAGGAAAAAGCTAACACACCATGGGCAGAAAATACGCAAATAGCTCACTATTCCAAAGCTCTTTGTTCCCTTTTCGTCAGTGAAAAACATAAAGCTGTAAAACAAATCATTATAGAAGTCTAAGTAGACTGTAATCCTAACAGCTAATCTAGGTACTAACTTATGCCATCTTCCTATTTTCTTTTCTTAAGCAAAACAAAGCAGCCCCTAATGTTGGAGAGCTGATGCTGCTATCATTGTACAAGTCAAATAGGAGAGGGGCCCTCGTTACAAACAACACGATCTAGCTCCAGCCAATTAAACTGTGAACCTCAAAGCTGTTCTCCTAAAGCAGACTTGTTGTCAGGGCAGTTACACTGGAAGCACTTTCTTGGCATAAAGTGCACACCTGAACATTTAAATCCAAATATACTAACAGATGTCTCTTGAGCAAGAACATTATAAAACCAGATTTCACTTGAGTGAGGAAAATACTTTTTCCATCATTTTATGTTTTTCACTTGTTCACTTTAGACGATGGCCCTATAGACTGTGATTAGAAGGGATATCTGAGAAGGTAGAATTGGTCCATCCTGTCAGTGTGAGGTGAGCACATGCATTTCAAATCAAGGTGATGCTGTGGGTTTGTCATATACGGCCTTTATTATGTTAAGGTAGGTTCCCTCTATGCCCACTTTCTGGAGCGTTTTTATCATAAATGGGTGTTGAATTTTGTCAAAAGCTTTTTCTGCATCTATTGATCATGCGGTTTTTCTTCTTCAATTTGTTAATGTGGTGTATCACATTGATTGATTTGCGCATATTGAAGAATCCTTGCATCACTGGGATAAATCCCACTTGATCATGGTGTATGATCCCTTTAATGTGTTGCTGGATTCTGTTTTCTAGTATTTTGTTGAGGATTTTTGCACCTATATTCATCAGTGATATTGGTCTGTAATTTTCTTTTTTTGAAGTATCTCTGTCTGGTTTTGGTATCAGGGTGATGGTGGCCTCGTAGAATGAGTTTGGGGGTGTTCCTGCCTATGCAATTTTTTGGAAGAGTTTGAGAAGGATGGGTGGTAGCTCTTCTCTAAATGTTTGATAGAATTAACCTGTGAAGCCATCTGGTCCTGGACTTTCGTTTGTTGGAAGGTTTTTAATCAAAGTTTCAATTTCAGTGCTTGTGATTGGTCTGTTCATATTTTCTATTTCTTCCTGGTTCAGTCTTGTGAGATTGTACCAATGGCTGAGTAGTATTCCGTCGTATATATATACCACAGCTTCTTTATCCATTCATCTGTTGATGGACACTTAGGTTGTTTCCATGTCTTGGCAATTGTAAATAATGCTGCTATGAACATTTGGGTTGCAAATGTTGCATGTATCCTTTCAATTTAGTGTTTTTGTTTTTTTCATATACACACCCAGGAGTAGAATTGCTGGGTCGTATGGTATTTCTATTTTTAGTTTTTTGAGAAAGCTCTATACCGTTTTCCACAGTGGCTGCACCAATCTACATCTCCACCAACAGTGTACGAGGGTTCCCTTTTCTCCACATGCTCGCCAACATTCATTATTTGTAGACTTTCTGATGATAGCCATTCTGACAGGTATGAGGTGATATCTCATTGTGGTTTTCATTTGCCTTTCCCTGATGATTAGTGATGTTGAGCATATTTTCATGTGCTTGTTGGCCATCTATATTTCCTCTTTGGAAAAACGTCTATTCAGTTCTTCTGCCCATTTAAAAAATTTTATTTATTTATTTTTGGCTGCATTGGGTCTTCATTGCTGCACATGGGCTTCCTCTAGTTGTGGCGAGCGGGGGCTACTCTTCGTTGCGGTGCACAGGCTTCTCATTGTGGTGGCTTCTCTTGTTGTGGAGCACGGTCTCTAGGCACGTGGGCTAGAGCGCACGTTGTGGCTCACAGGCTCTAGAGCGTAGGCTCAGTAGTTGTGGCGCACAGGCTTAGTTGCTCCGCGGCATGTGGGATCTTCCCAGACCAGGGATCGAACCCCTGTCCCCTGCATTGGCAGGCAGATTCTTAACCACTGCGCCACCAAGGACGTCCCTTCTGCCCATTTTTTAACCAGGTTGTTTGTTTTTTTGACGTCGAGTTGTGTGAGCTGTTTATATATGTTGGATATTAATCCCTTATTGGTAATATCATTTGCAAATATTTTCTCCCATTTGGTAGGTTGTCATTTCATTTTATTGATGGTTTCCTTTGCTGTGCAAAAGCTTTTAAGTTTAATTAGGTCCCATTTGTTTATTTTTGCTTTTATTTCCTTTACTTTAGGAGAGGGATCAAAAATAAATACTGTTTCGTAATATTTGCAGTATTAATCTCCTTCCCATTTATTTGACCATTCTGGTTTTTAATAATTAATTTTGTACATAAAATCAATAATATTCATATAATAATCATTATTATTGTAGCATTTTACTCTTGCAATAATAAACACAAATTTAAACTGCAGCTGATTTTTAAGATTTCAATATCAAAAGTACAGAAGGAGCTTTTTGTGCCAACTTGTATCCAGCATGCTCACCTCTATTTGAGAGTGAATAATCAGATATTAACTATAAGTCCAAATGGCTTACCTTGTTCATATTAGTTTGGTTGTTAATTAGATTTTGTGACATTTTACATGTCACATGATCATTGATTATGAATACATTCAGATGCCAGAAGTGACACTGAAGCAGACCTTAGGCTTTTAACACCCTTCCAAAGGCTAAGGTTGAAGCCAAAGAGCAGATAACTGAGGCCCTGAACATTTAGGTTTGGTATGGAACAAATGTATTTTTGTCAGTATATTTCATACAAGATGAGATAGAATTTCCCGTGAAGCCTGGAGGCCTTTTATCCTAGGAGAATTTTTCTATTGAATTGGCCACCACATTGAAGCATTGTCTTCTTGTGACATTTGAAGTCATTCAGGAGTTATCAAATATATGCAATCAAACTGTTTCCCTGTCTTCTGGGGCTTGAAAATACTGATTTTCCTTATCAATTATGTGACGCTTAGGAAACACTAGTTGTGAAGACCTGCTAGTATGTGTCTTTTGCAGATGGTTATTCCAGTTTGTAAATGCTAACTGGTCTAACTTCTGTGTGAGCTTAGCAGGCCTTTGCTGGTGAGATGTATTTTGCAAATCCAAAAAAACATTTGCCAAAGGCCTAGGCTCAGAGAAAGATAAAAAAGAATGTATATCTGACCGCAATCTTTGTGTCTTTTAATACCATTTTATTGAATTCTTCATAAGGTGAAAAACTACTCAGTGAGTCTAAAGATATACAAATTAGGCCTGGAGAATCAAGCACATTTGATGTTATAGCAGAGAAAGCAGTAAAACTTTATATAATGCAATGTGCTTTATTTTTATACAGCCTAATTCACAGTATCACAAGACACTTTACAGAAAGAGTCAATTGCAAGCTTAAAAGAAAAAGGAAACTTTTAAGGTGAGATTTAAGGACAGAATACACTCTAATTTTGTATTTATCTTGCAACTGAGTCAGAGTCACTGTGCCTTTTGTGCTGCCGTTAAAATTATGCTTAGGTCTTCCCACTGAACCCTATAATGTCGCCTGCCAAAGGGGGATATTCTATTACTGAGGAGGGGTGCCGTATTCTTGTGCTGCTCGCCACTTGTCCGATACAAAAGGCATTGGCTCTGCTACAGCTTGCTCAGTCATCCTTGAATTTGGGCAAGATTCCACCCAAAGTCCACGGCCCTATTTATCCTCCCAGTTATCAACCCAGGCCTTCCATTGGACACCTGTTTATTTGTTTTTGCCTCTGTCTTCTGTTTTAGAGGTTTTTCACATATGTCCTCTTTAATAACCCTTGATTTCAGTCTTGCTATTAACAGTAGAAGACTAAAACCTGATTGGAAGCTTTGAGCTTCACTGTAGGGTAGTGGTTCTTAACCATGGCTGAACATGAGAATTGCCTAGAGAGCTTTCATAAATCCCAACTCCTAGATGCCCCTCCCTAAGACTCGTTAAGTCAGACACTTCCAGGAGTGGAACACAGGCATCACTATTTTTTAAAGCTTCCAAGTTTATACCAATAAGCAGCCAATTTTGAGAATCATTGGTGAGTCATTCGTTATGGAATCCCGGGTGCCAATATCTTAGGAGTTTTCCCCCTGCTTAGGCTAGTCAGATTCTTCAGAGAAGAAACATTTGCCTGGAGAGTAAAGGTCTAGCTGCCATTGTTGTAGTTGCTGTGTAGCAGAAGAGGGTTGGGTACCTCAGTATTCCTTAGTGAGTAACTATGGTCAGTTAATCTGCTGATTTCAGTAAGATACCTGTATGTTCAACTGTCTAGGTCAACTTCTAGTCCAAAGACTGTTTTATCCTCTCTGAAAGATAAACCACCAAGTTTTCTGTTGGGGTAGGAGATGGGTTTACCCATTAGAATGAGTGATAAGGGGTCTAGATACTTAACTGCTTAAGAGTTAATAACTTTCACCCATCCTCACCCCTCCTTCACTCCTAGTTGCAGAGGCATTAAGGGCTGATGGTTTCTGAGACTTTTCAGGATTCTGCAGACTAACATAGATTGATTCTTATCTTCCCCCACTACTAACCAGGAATCAGCTGAGAACTGGCCTGGTAAGTCAGTTGCAGCCTGCAAAATCTTATTATCTTTTCTCCTTTTCTTCCTGTCCTTTGGCTTTGACTTTTTAAAAAATCATTTTATTGAAGTTTTAAGGGATTTTGGTGGGATTGAACTTTTGGTCAATGCTTATTTTCCCCATAGCTGTTATTCCACTGTCTTCCATTGTTACTGTTCAGAAGTTAGCTGTCACTCTTATTTATGGTCTAGCAAGCCTGGGCATGAAATCTGTCTTTTTTTTCCTCTGGCTACTTCCCAGATCTGCATTTTTGTTTTGATGTTCTTCAATTTCACTACAGCGTATTTAGGTTTGGATTTCTCTTTGTTCCGTTTGGGGTTCTTTGGGATTTATCTGAAGATTAGTGTCTTTCAGTAGTCTGGAAAATGCTCATCTAATACCTCATTGAATATTGCCTTTCTCTCTCATTCTTTATATTTGTTCTTTCTAGAATCTATTTTTTTTTTTTTTTTTTGCGGTACGCAGGCCTCTCACTGTTGTGGCCCCTCCCGTTGCGGAGCACAGGCTCCGGACGCGCAGGCTCGGCGTCCATGGCTCACGGGCCCAGCCGCTCCGCAGCATGTGGGATCTTCCCAGACCGGGGCACGAACCCATGTCCCCTGCATCGGCAGGCAGACTCTCAACCACTGCGCCACCAGGGAAGCCCTCTAGAATCTTGATTAGATGAGATGTGTTAGGCTTCCTTACTCTGATCTTCATATTTCCTAATCTTAATTTCTTTTGTGTAATTATATTTATTTATTTATTTATTTTGGCTGCACTGGGTCTCTGTTGCTGAACCGGAGCTTTTCTCTAGTTGAGGCGAGTGGGGGCTACTCTTTGCTGCGGTGCACTGGCTTCTCATTGCGGTGGCCTCCCTTGTTGCGGAGCACCAGCTCTAGAGCGCAGGCTCAGTAGTTGTGGCACGTGGACTTAGTTGCTCCGCAGCATGTGGGATATTCCCGATCTTCCTGGCCCATGGCTCGAACCCGTGTCCCCTGCATTGGCAGGTGGACTCTTCACCACTGCGCCACCAGGGAAGCCCTGTGTAATTTCTTTAGCTCTATCTTCCTTTTTACTAATTCTCTCCAACTGTCTTTGATCTTCTGGTTAACTTATTCATTAGATTTTTTACAGATTACATTTTAAAAAAATTTCTCAAAGAACTGTGTGAGTTTTCTTAAATATACTTTGTCAATTGTGATACTGTTGTGTTTCCTTATCATACTTGCAGTCTCCTCTTTCTTTAAATATATTAAGCATGTTCATTTATATTATCTACAGTATTAGGTTAGTCAAATTAGGCTGTTGTTTCTGCTGACACTGACTCACTGAGGCTTTTTTCCTTATGTTTTTAGTGATTCTTTTTAGTATGAGCTTATATTCCTTGGAAATTTTTTGTGGGAATTATTTGAGAACTGCATGTAAGTGTGTTCCTCCATGGCTGACTTAGCTTCTCTCTGGCACTGAAGGACAGTCTACCAACCAAAGATCATTTAAAACTTAATTTTAATTAAAAAAATTTTTTTTAATTAAAATTTTTATTTTTGGCTGTGTTGGGTCTTCATTGCTGCATGCGGGCTTTCTCTAGTTGGGGCAAGCGGGGGCTACTCTTGGTTGTGGTGGGTGGGCTTCTCATTGCAGTGGCTTCTCTTGTTGCGGAGCACAGGCTCTAGGCACGGGGGCTCAGTAGTTGTGGCTCATGGGCTGTAGAGCGCAGGCTCGATAGTTGTGGCGCATGGGCTTAGTTGCTACACAGCATGTGGGATCTTCCTGGACTAGGGATCAAACTTATGTCTCTTGCATTGCAGGCGGATTCTTATCCACTGCACCACCAGGGAAGCCCTAAAACCTAATTTTTAATTTCAGGTTTTTCAGGCTACCCTGATGTTATGGATTCTGACCTGAAACCTAAATGAGAGTAAACTAGTGCTTATGAATTTTCAAAGGAACTTTTTCCCTTTTTTTCTTTTCTTATATATGTGAAAAAGAAGAGGGAGGAATATTTTTTCTGCTCTACTAAGAGTCAAGTTCCAGTTAAAAAAAGCTGTTTCCTTTTACAAGACAGATTTCTTTCTTCCTTCCTCCCTTCCTCCCTTCCTCCCTTCCTCCCTTCCTCCCTTCCTCCCTTCCTCCCTTGCTTTCTTTCCCACTGAAAGTGTCACCCTTTCTGAGCTTGGGCTTTGTTCAGGAGTCTCTGGCTCAACATCTCACCCTGTTCAGACCCCAGGCTTTTTTTTTTTTTTTTAAGTTTTTCCCATGCACACATGTGGCCTGCTAAAATCCAAACTGTTGCCAGGGATCAGCAAATAACCTCAGGGTAGTGTGATCGTATATCTTGGTATGCCTGGAAAAGTATGTTTGTTACAGCTTAATTATTTTTACTCAAAAAATGTCCTGGTTTGGGTAACAAATTCTATGGTCACCCTACCGGAGGGCAAACATCAGCTCTACAGCTTGCTCATCCCTGGAAAGGGTTCTTTCTTAAAGATTCTTGCCTCCAGCTATTTTCTGTACTTTACTTCCAGCTTAACCATACTTCTAAAAGAATTAAAAATATGTTTTATTCATTATTTTTTGATAGTCATCATGAGAATGGATTTCTCTACACATACAGTCAGCTATGTTGCTGGAAAGGGAAGTCATGCCTCTGTCTTTTAAAAGATCTTCTCTAAGAAAGCATCTAAAGATTTCTTTTTTAATAAGAACTTACTATATTCCTTCTTTTTACCACCCTATTGATTATATGACATTTCATAGATTAGAAAAATTAGTAATTCTATTAAAATGAAAAAGGTACTGTGTGGAAAATTAATGTTTTAGATAAACATGATTATGAAAACAAAAGACAGGAACATCTTAACAACCTTCTCAAATATTGTAACTGGAAATTCCCAGGAGGGTCCAAAATTATTAAAGTGAGTGAGAGATAGTTCTGGGTAAATCTAATAAAAGTGTGTGTGTATGTACATGTGCATGTTCTTAATTTTTATGAATCTAAGAATGAAATACATAGTAAACTGAGAAAGAAAAAACCAAAGTAGAGGTTAAATCTTGTTCTTCATCTGTAGGTAATAGATTGCTTTGGCCTCAGCTGTGACAGTGGTGTACTATCATTGGTTTCTGATATTCTTAAAAGGTGCCATAATAAATGATGTCTGTCCCTTCATCCCTAAATAGGCAGGATGATTTCATTCTGTTTTGAGTAATTGTTTCCAAATGGAAACACTACTACTAGCCCCAGAGTAGCTTCCTTGCTGTGTCTGACATGGTTTCTTCTGAAAAGAATGTATTAGGCAGCAGTATATAGTTAATACTAAAATGAGTCTAATACAAAGGAGTAAGAAATCACTATGTAAAGTGTTTACTTTTCATTTATCTACATATCAAAACAGACTTGTATCAAGTTCAACCAAAAGTTTATATACTTTCTGAATAGAATAAGATGGTTATAAAAGAAATATAGTAGATTCAAGTAACAGAACCTGATGAAATATTAGAGACCTCATATATCAACTCAAGAAATTGGTTTAGATAAGCCTAACTTTGCTCAAGAAACTTATCTGTGCCTTGGAGAGCAGCCTTTTAGTACAAGGCAGGGTAGGAGAGTGGGTGTCAATGAGTAGAAGAATGTACTTAAAGGAAATTGTGACACACACAGTGTATTCAGATGGCAGTCACTGTAATTCTAATTATCCAGTCCATTCAAGGTACTGGATAGCTTTTTATGATTATAACCACTCCAAGAAGGACAAATATAATGTAATAAGCATATAGAGCTATTGAGTACCCAGAGTGCATAGACTAGATAAAATGGTATCAGAATATATCAGCTTGTGTCCAATTTTGTTTGTACACAATTGCAATAAAATTTGATGTGCATTGCGGGGTGTTAGGAGGTTTCTTAGTGGTTAATGATTTACATAATGATTTCCCTTTTATCAGAGAGTTAACACAGCTCTTGTTTCTGGATTTAGAATGATTTTGTTACAGCCTTCATTCTGTTTAACTTAAATGTCTATCTGTGTATATTCCTTTGTCATTTGAGATGTGTACATTTCAAAAATTAACCTCTATACATGGTATTTGTATTACGTAGACTGTGGGAAGTTTCTGGCATTGAGAATAAAATTTCCTTCCCTTAATTCCTATTTCTCAATTCTTTGTTTCCTACCACACTAACAAATATTACCCCCAAAAAATTCTTCATCCTTGGAATACCCTTTAACATTATTTGTAGAGAGCAGGTCCCTATTTAGCCCCTAGCTAAACTGTATGTGCTTAACTCTTGCAATCTTCCTGCTTGAACCATTCCCTCTAAGCTTTTCTTCACATGCATTACTTTCCCTAAGTTTTCTTCACTTTGTATAACATCTTACTTTTTTTCTTTTAAAGGACTTTTCCTTTGTGGATTCTGTTTGTTAACAGCAAGGGATAATTTGGAGTTTGCTTTTGGCCCCTGAATCTTGAGTATGCTTTCTGGTTGTATTGAATGAGACATATAAGATTGCAGACTTGGCTTTAGTTTCCTGTCATAATTATTCCTACACAGTTTTTTTGGTTGGCTGAAGGTTAATTGCTTTGGGAAAGTTTTAGCCAAGTTCAAATTTACATTTTTAGTTTAGTAGTAAACTGATGTCCAAAACATACTACTTCTGTTTTAAAGGAACTAGAATTGCTCAGTGGTGTGTGTGTGTGTGTGTGTGTGTTTGTCCATCCAGAACAACTCAAGCATGGCTGAAATTTTCAACTTGCCCTTTCCCACAGACCTTGTCTTCCTTGAAGAAGTCTGTTCAGTAATTCAAACGGTTAAATTCCTCTGAGTAAGAAAAGGTCTGATATTGTGGCCAGAGTTCAAGTATCTGGTAACCCTTCATGTTATGGTTAGCAGTGCTAGACAACAATCTGGAAGACGTTCTTCCCAGCCTCAGCTCTCTGACTAGGTTCCTGCCGACTTCCCATCCTCTGTAGTTACTGGTTGCAGTGATTAGCATGTGTTACTGTTTGAACTTGCTGAGAAGATTGTAAGCACTTTCTGGGCACATGCTTTCTAACTTACACTAAAACTTCTTAATGCTAGCTCCTGGCATGATAGCATGCATCTTATGATTGCTCAGTAAATATCTGATGCTAATAAAAAGCAGGATACAAGCAATTCAGTTGTCCAGATGAGCCTTTCCACAGTTCTGTTGAACATGATTTTAACCAACTTTATGTTTCATTATTGTCAATGCTTTGCATTTCTGAGAAGGAGCTCATGTGGACAACTCAACAGCATTGCTTCCATTGACTCTCCTGGTACTTATCTTGTCCTGGCACATCTGTCACATCCTGACTTCTCCTTCAATCCTGGTTTTATCAAGGGACTTAACATTCCATAGATAGAAGGAATATTGAGAAGTGATTGAGTCCATAGTCCTGTCTTAAAGACAAGAACATATAAAAGACAAATGTAAGCCTCTTTTTTCCCCCTCAAATCTCCAGAGTGACGGCTATCACATCTCAGCTCCTCCCGGAGACTGCCTTGTGCTTTTTGGACATTGTGTTCCAAAGATCACTAAAATGTCACTGCTAACTCTGAATCCCTTTCCTTGTCACTATAGTCAGGGGAGAAAAAGCCAATGACACTTTTCCAAGACACAGTAGGTGTATCCATAGGTCTATCAGTGCTTTCAGGACCACATAAAAGGTACTGATTTCATGCTGATTTCTATGCAGGGTTAGTTCTTTTTGTAGGTCTATGTGCAGGTGCACGTGTGTGTGTGTGTATGTTTGTGTATCGAGGGGGGGTGGTATTTGTGTGCACGCATGCATAATTTAAAAAAAATTGTTTTACGTTGAAACATTTCATTAATTAGTTTGTTCATTCTGGTGATCATGCTAAAAATGAGAAGCCTCAGTGAGACAGTTCTTTTAATAGGATCCAATAGTTTAAATAATTTATTAAATTTTTAAATAATGGTACTTATAATAATCTATACATTTCTGAATATCAATAAATCTAGCTCTGAAGTTTACAGAATATAACTTTTCTGTGCTTTCTTTTCTGGCCCTTATGTTGATATTTAAAAAGCTTATTTTTCAGAAAGATGCTAAATGTTGAACCAAGAAGAAGCAAGTGTTACTTTAATATCTATATATTTCTTTTCCAGTTTTGATATTTAATATTAACTTCTAGGCCTGATTGTTAAACCAGTATTAACAAGTTTGTATGTACTGTCCAACACTAAATATAGCAGAATCCTTTCCTGAAGTACATATTTTATGGTCTCATTAAAAAAGAAACAATCACAATAAGTTTCCTTCAACACAAATTGGGTATTTAAGTAATGTACTAATGTGGGAAATGTGGGAAATACAAAGATGATTTAATCATGATTCCTCTATTCAGTGAACTTAAAACCTGTTAATGTGCAAAGTTTAATCAGGAAGCTTTCCAATTTGTAGATTATTTTCATTGGTGTCCAGGGAATTTCTGGAAACAGCAGAATGACATATTTTACTCTTGATCTCTTGTGGCTGTTTAGCTTCCTGAGGAGAGTAGCCAGCAAGGACCAACACCATGGTCCTTGTCAAATGATGGTCTCCACACAGATAGTCAGTGACCCTTAAGCTCAGAAAGCTTATTGAAGGACCTAATTCTACCCCTCGCCCAAAGATAAAGAAATGCACACACATATGCATGAATGCAAGGCATACAGAGAAACTCAGAGGGGGTGGTGGAGAAAAACAGGGAGAAAGAAACAGAGAAGGAAGCCCAGCTTAGAGTTTTCATAGAATCTGACAGACCTTTTCTGTATTTGTTTTATGGCAAGAGTAAGATGCTTTTGGCGATAGGACAAGGCATTTGGATGTATCACAGGTAAAAAGTGGTAGAAATCATGTCAGGTTTGGGAAGACTGTTGAAAGGAAGACTGGAAAGAGGCTCCTGTGGCCTGAGTGGAGGGTACAGTGGAAAAAGCCAGGGACTCTGAGTAGCCCTTCTAGGACTTTCTAGCACCAGATGGGGGGGCCATGATCTCAATTCTGAGAGTGCCAAGAACATATCCCCTAAAAAAGAAGAAAAGAAACAAAATGATAAATCTGTTTTTCCTGAAAATATGGATAAAAAGGGGTTTTATCCTGTTCTGCTTCATAAAGTGCTTGGTGTTTTTTTTTTCTTGAAGAGTCTGTAGATTGATGGAGCAGGCTTTTCTTCTCGCTGCTGTAGCCTATGTATGATTTTTAGAAAGTGGATTATGTCAGTCCACACCACCCCACTAAAACCCCAGCTCTCCACTGCAGAGACAGCCTGAGGAAATAGTCTGACAAATTAGTATACCTCATTATACTGTGATTAGGCTCAGTGTCTTTTAATAATGAGTGTGACTCCACGTGGGAATAGAATAAACTGGCAGTTTTTACAAAGATAGAATTTCCCAGGGATTTTGGTGCTATTTAAATTTTAATCACTTTAGATGTGGGGTTATGAGTGAGCCGAAGATATGGCTAAAGATTCTATCACTCAAGGCCCAAAAGACGCTTGTCTCGTTGTTGACACATGTGACTGATGGCCCAGGAGATGCTGAATTGTGTGCATTGGGTTTTCCTGTGGGATTCTCAGGGGAAGGACATCTAATTGAACCTACTTCTTTTCACATTGAGGTGGTGTGAATTGTTGTTGTTAGTCTGTGGATAAAATTGTCTTCTGTTTTATTTGGGTTGTCCAAAACTATATACATATCTCCCCTTCAGTTTCATAAAAATTAGAAATAGACATTAAGGCCATAAAAGGGTACAAGGATTTTTAAATTTTATTAATTTTCCCAATTGTAATCACAGGTTAGATACTGATAATAACAGTTTGGAGACATGAAAGAACATCAGCCCACATCATACTTATTGGATTCACTGTGGATGCATGCCTTATTTTGTGAGCTAATCTTGTTTACGTTATTTTCAATGTGCTGGTGTGCAGATTACAGAAAGATTGGGAAGCTGAGAGGTTTATTATTTACAGAAGGTGGAGAGTAGAGTCTATTGCTCTAGGAAAACATACAGGTCACAGCAGCAGCCTATCCAACATTAATGAATCATGGCAATGGCAGTGACCTTGAGAAGTCATCCATTTCATGCACCCTGTGTTTCTGCACCGGTTTGTGTCTCACAAACATCCCTGGGCAGAACGAACCTGTCTGACATGTACTGGATGAGATCCTGGGAAGGAGGGCCTACAGTCTCCCCTCGTCCTCCTGGCCAGTGATCATCTGGTGATCCTGAGTGGTCTTAGCATCCATCACAGTCACACTGGGCTCATTTATTCATTGCTGCCTGATTATTGGAATACTTTCAGAGTTTAAATTTTTCTGTCTTTTGGAAAGAAAGCCAAAGTTAAACTCTAGCAAAATAAAAGGTCTCATCTGTGCACAATACACGGAGTGGTAAATTGTCCCAGGTGGACTGGATCACCTTTCAGTAAACTAATACCGCTGAGATCCATTAAAGCAGTGGGGGGCTGCCAAGTACTCACAGCCTAGAGTCATCAACTTGTTTTTTTGCTGACCACTTAGTCAGCAAGAGCAATGTGATAAGTCCTGGATGATAAACATGGTTCTTTTGCAGAGACAAAATGGGGCACAGCAGAGAAGAAAAAATATTTCAGATGAGAAAAATAAATGCTAGGAGCAAGGTCCTTTCAGATCCATGAGCATCTCATTTTCTATACAGGAACTTGGGCGTGGGGGCATTTAAAAAATGTCCCACCAGGCTCTTAGCCTCAGACACCTGCAAGTCTGTAGAACATCTCAGGGGAAACCCTTGACTCTATGGCATGTTAAGGGCATATTTCAGTACTTGTTTAATAGAGTGGAGACATTTGTTGCAATGAAATGCAGATCTGCTATTCATGTGAATTTATTGTGCTGCTATAGCATCTTTATTATTTCCTATAAAATACAATCTGATTTAAAAATAACTGGTCCTGTGACACTTACAAGGTTGAATCTGATGGGATATCCATTGCAGATGAATAGCCCTGTAAATAATTTATGTCTTTTGTCACTTATGTGTGGATTCTCTTAGATCTACAGTAATTAGCAATAAGTTCTGGAGTAAACTAGTGAGTGAAAGTACCAGAAAGTCATGTAGGTTAGTGAGTTCTATTGATTCTTTAAAATAATTTTACAGTAATGACTATGGGAAAAAAGCCAGTGTTTTTCCAAGTCTGATTAATAGCTGATTTAATTCATAAGCCTCAAAGCCCAAAGCAAAGATTCATTTGTTTTCAGTTCTGTTTAATGTTTTTTGGAGCATTGAAGCTTGGATAGTTTATTTAAATGAGGTACATTTATGATTTTTAATATGATTGCCCTCCAATTTACACAGAAAGTAATATATTATATTCAAAGATGCAGGATGAGTGAGTAGTACTGGCTATGAAACAAAAGAAGGTAACCTGGATTCCATACTGGGTGTCAGTTCTCTACTAACAATGACATAATCAAGTCACTTAGATTGCAAGGAATAGAAATCTACTCAGACTGGCTGAAGCAGACTGGGAATTTACAACCAGGATACTGGGGGGTAGCTGATGGAACCAAGGAAAGAAATGTGGTCAGGCCTCACTAGAGACCAAAATAGGGACTGGAAACTGGTCATGAGCTGGTGTTATTTTTTTTGTCCTTCCAGGGGTGTACGGTCCCCTGTCTCACCACTGCTTCTGTCTATAGACTTTCTCTTCTTCAGTGAGAATATGTAGCCAAACATGGTTGCCTTCGTTTTAGATTTATATTAGTTACCATTTCAAGAAATACCAACCAACTAGCTGAAACAGTGATCCTTAATTCCAAATTCCTGGAGATAGACTCTGATTGGCTCAGCTTCTCAGGTGGCATATGGCCAAGAGGACAGGGTAGTTCAGTGCCAGAAGGGCATTGGGGGGAAAGTTCCAATTTGGCCTAAGATATTTTTTGTTATCCCTCTTCCCTTACCTGCCTCTCTTCTTCTGTGAGTATTACAATACTCACATTTTTAGAGCAGTTACTTCCAAAGATGCAAAAGAGAAGATACTGAAGATGTTTCAGGCAGAGGGAACGGCAAGAATGAGAAGCAGCACAGTATGCTGAGTGAAATGCATCCAATCAGTCCTAGTCTGAGGACCAAGTGGGGAGTGGGAATGGCAGGGAAAGGAAACTTGAGGAGCGAGTGGTTTGGAGACTCTGCTGAGAATCTAGGACTTTATCTTGAAGGCCATGGGTGTATTTGTTTGTCTGCCTTTTATCCCCCCAGGGAGTTGGTCATTGAAGGATTTTTAGCAGAAACTGACAGATTTTGTATTTTCAGAAGCTTACTTGGGCAGAAGTTTGAAGACTGTGTTGGATGGAGAAGGGCAAGAATAGAGGCAAAGACATCATTTGAGTGTCTCAGGTGGGAGATAAGGGCCTGAACTAGGGCGCAATGGTGAAAGGAAGGGACAAGTTTGAGGAATATTAAGGAGGTAGAGTGGGCAAGACTTGCTGATTGAATGGCTGTGAAGGGAGGAGAAAGGAATCAAAGACAGTCCTAATTTCTACCTGGGAAACTGGGAAGATAGGGTGGGGCATGAACTGAGTTGGAATCTAGAAGCAGGCCTGAGTAGAAGACGATGAATTCAGAATTGGACAGTTGAGTTTGGAGTATCTGTGGAACACCTAAATAGATATTTCTTGCATCTGAGTCTGAAACCTGAAGATCAGTGCTCAAGGGATAAATTGGGATTCACGAATACTCAGGTGGTAGTTAGAGGGTTGAGAATATATGCAGTCACCCCAGGAGAGCATGCAGAGAAGGAATGCTCAGGCTAGGGTCCATTAATAGGTTCCAGAGGTTCTTTCTAATGAATGCTCTGATTAAGTGTAAACTTTTGTACATATGTACTGGTGATGGGAATCAGGAAAGGGTCCACAGCTTTCATCAGATTCTCAAAGGGGTCCATGAATCATAAAATGGTTAAGGAGCTTGGGTATAGAGCATACATTCTGGAAGGGGGCAGTATTTTCTCCCAAGAGGGCAAAAACTGGTTCTTAGGGGGCAAAAAAATCTTACTCTTTTTATGTGTAAAGTGCAGATATACATACAGTACATAAACGTACACAGTATGTCTGGGTTATTAAAATTTACAGGGGTGATAAGAGAGAAAATGTCTTAAAGGGCTCCTTAGGGAGGTGATAATGGATGAAAGGGTGTGAAACAGTGGTGTGGACTGAGAGGAGCAGTGGGTTCTCATCTTTTTTACTCTAAAAGCTGAGGACAAAAAGAATCTATTGTCTTTATTGCTGACAGCATTATTGCTGTACCACCTCTTCCTCCTTTCTATTATCGCATTGCCATCACCACGACCACACACATATCCAGTATATACCTTCTGAAAAGTTATATTACACTGAGTTAAGTTTACTAAGCATACAGGGAATAAAGGAAAAACATTGCGTTTTTCAGAAATGGGTCTTTTTTGTCATTTCTGCTGCAACACTCCTTCAAGATGATGTACATAACAGCTGTTATGAATATCTAGAGTTAGAAGCACATTTTAAAACCAATCTTTTACATTAATAGATGTGTCTACTTACCCTATCTGCTGACTGAGAAAGAAAGCACCATTTGTGATCTGGGGTTGCTAGAAGCTTCCAAGAATTATTCTCCCTTGGGCCTTTTCTCTACCTCTTCTGTAGTTAATAATTTCCTCCACTGAATGTCTATCTGTTGAGCCTTCATTGTGCACATGACACCAGATCTCAATGGTGAGTAGCTTTACAGAATTCAAAGAGGACCTAGTACCCTCTTTGAGGAGCCTGTCTTCCCCCCAAAAAGTAAAAGCGGCGGTTCATTTCAGAGGCGAGACACTGCTGCAGTGTAATGCCAGAAATCACGTTCCGAGTCCCTTCTTTTCAGGACAACCTGAGTCACTATAATGTCTCAAGAGGTTGTCACTTTGCTATGTAATGTATTATGTACATTTCTAATCTTAATTCTTTTATGAGTTGCTTATGAAAAAAGATGGTCAAATTAACCAGATTTCACTAATCTTTCCATTCTTTTATTTTAATGTGAATTATTGGCCACCCTTGGGGCCAGAGCTGAGAGCAGCAAGTTTTGGAAGGGGAAAGCAAGATCAGCAGTTTTCTAGCCACTGTGGTTCAAGTCAGAAATCGTTTGTCTGCATTAACTCTTGTTCTAAAGTGTTCACATTTTTAAACATCCGTGGGTGAAGGTATTCATAGGGTAACTGTCTGCTTTGTGCACCTCAAGAAAACAACTTGGCCCTGTGAACCTGTTGTGTTCATCTTGAAGCCTTATTACTGAAAATGGAGCTATCATCAGGTCTCCACAGTCAAGGCATTGAGAGCATGCCACGTGTGCTAACCTAACCAAGGACCAAATGCAGCATAATTGCAATAGCAACAGTATGGGAATATTAGAAGAAACTGAGTATATATCACTGGAGGGAAAGATCATTCTTCTTTCCATTCCTAGTGAATGGTTATAAAGCTGAAAGTTTTTTTTTTTTCTATTCTTTCAAAAAGGCCCGTAAGATAGATCACCATTGCATGTATCATTCTTGTCTACTTTTTTTTTTGTAGAATCGATCACAGTTGTGTGCTTAAGACTATTTAGGAACATTTTGATGTTTAGCAACCTCCAAATACTCAATTTGAATTACATCTTCTGGTTTAAATTCATAAACCAATAATTCAGAAGCCAGGCCTCTTTTTTACGTACACTCTTCAATTCTGCCATGTAATGAAGTGTACAGCATATACGTGCTTTGTACAATGTGCTTTGGGGACAGCTTTCCTTTTCAGACCCTGCTTTTTGTGTCAGCTGATTGGCACCCGCAGTGCTGGGGAAATGGAGTGGTTCCTTGGTTACTCCCAATAGCTGTCAGGATTAATCTGTAGATAGGAAAAGATTTTCCTTGAAAAGAAGCTGGAGGAAAGTGTCGAGCAATGCCTGCATATCATTCTAAGCAGACACTTACTGCCATGGTGGAGGCAAGGAAAGGGGACGCTTGTTTTGCAAATTTAAATTGTGAGCCTCTTCTTAACAAGTGAAAAATCAGATTCAGTGGGGTTTTAGAAAATATTTAATTTGTAAGTTCTTTACATTTTGGTAAATCAAGCCTATCCACTTATGAAGCAGGTCCTAACTATGAAGAACTAAAGTTGGCATTTTTCTCATCCTTAAGCACTAGAGAACCAGATGCCTTACGGCAGCAGAAATGAAAACCACAGTTCAACCTAACCTCTTCCTTTTGAGTGAGAGGTATGCAGTTAACATGGAGACGAAAATCTCTTTTCTGTTGTTTCTTCTGAACCTTGTTTCTGGAAACCAACAGTTTTCTAATTTGTAAGCAGTCTTTCCTTCCATTTTTTTAAAAGCAGAATTTTTTTTTTTTTTATTTGGCTGTGCCAGGTCTTTTTTTTTTATAACAACACCTTTTATTAATTAATTAATTAATTAATTTTTGCTATGTTGGGTCTTGGTTTCTGTGCGAGGGCTTTCCCTAGTTGTGGTGAGCGGGGGCCACTCTTCATCGTGGTGCGCGGGCCTCTCACTATCACGGCCTCTCTTGTTATGGAGCACAAGCTCCAGACGCGCAGGCTCAGTATAAAAGCAGAGATTTTTAAAAATAATTTATCTGCAAGTTATTCATTAAGTAGGACACAAAAATTTTACTTACTCATTGACTTGGCCTTCAGGGATTGGTTCATCCGTTGTAGTAGCCTGTTACTCCTGTTAGTATGGATGGCATGGTTGTAAGTGTGTCAGATATTTACTACTTGTTTTTGTTCAGTTCTCGTAGCTGTGCACATTAACCCCCAGGTCTATGGCCTGCGACTTATGGACAAATGCAAGTTTAAGTTAAAAAAAGGAGGCGGGGAACCTATGGCTCAGCAGCCATTGCTGTCCTGGGCTGGCCAAGCAGTTATATAATGTACTGAAACATAGCCTTTGTATTTAGCCTGGCTCAAGGCATAGCGCTTGACTTCCTAGCTTGTGAGCTTGAGCAAGTTACTTAAACGCTGTGATTGTGCCTCAGTTTACTCATCTCTAAAATGGGGATGGTGGTAGAGCCTACTTCATAAGTCATGAAGATTTGATGAATTGAAATGGGTTAAATGCTTAATATAGTGCCTGGCATAGACCAGTGCTCAATAAATGTTAACTGCTTGCTTTTTTTCCTTGCCATAATTATTATAATGTTAGTATTATGAGACATTTAACATTAGCCTTGATGTTATAAGTGTTATACTTTAGCAGTCCTAAAAACACCTTTAGAGGCTGGACTGCTCAGTCTCCCTCAATTTCTGTTATCATAGGATTTTGTTTTCCTAGCTCTTGATTCATTTACACAAAACTGGTGCCTTACTGAATGATTTTGAGGAATCTCTGGGAGAAGTCATAGAACAGAGAGAATTCATCACCTCTCAAGATCCACAGGACCTTGTCTTATTCATTAACCTATTTGGCTTACTTTTTCTCCAGTCTGTGGTATGTCAATATTTTTATTTTATCCTGTTAAGAGAGCTGGGGAAAAAAAAAAAAAAGGTAAGGTTAAAGGATTTGCACTAGGTTACCTGGGTTTGGTAGCAGAGCTAGGCACAAAACCATTTTGACTGCTATTCGTGGATGTGGTTTATTACATAAAATCCTTCCACAGCTAAGGTAACATACGTGTCATATCACATTAGCTGCCAAGGTCAGCCAAGGAATATTGCAAAGTGTTTGTATCTTGTGGAATGAACCACTTAAATGTTAAATCTAAATATTTTATTATAAATATTTAAAGCAAATAACCAATTTCCACTTAATCATAAAGCACAACTCTTGTTAGTCTTAAAGCATTTGCATGGAAAATTACACATCGCTTTAATATATTTTCTGTCTGCTTTTGTGTCCATATAAAAATAACAAACCACAGATGCATGATGACATCATCATCACTGAACCAAAGAAGGAAGAAAAGGAAGTCATTTTGTGAGCTGCAGATGTAAACTGTTCCCTGTCAGGTTGTCAGTGCTTTTCTTAATATTTTTAGGTGGGAGTTCCTGTGTGTAGAGTCAGCTGCAAGATCAAGGACAGTTGACACTCATTCCTCTGCAAAACGAGTCCAAAATTTAAACACAGTGTCCTCCAAATGTCCCTTGGCACAAATGAATGTGATTTTTTTTTAAATGCTACATTAGATTCTCTAGTTGATCCCACTCAGCTCCATTGCATTTTCTCTAATGCTGCATCCAATTTTAAATGATTTGAGTGATGGGCCTTCCATCTTTTACCTGGCCAGTGTAACCCCGGAGTGCCTAGGATTCACAAGGCCTTATTTACTCCCTGCGACAGCCATGCTTCAGCAGACCTGAGAAAGGGGTGGCAGAGCTCACATGGCTTTAATTGCTGCCTAATAGGCTATAGCAACCTGAGCATTTTATTAAGAGGGCATTGAAAATCAGCATTATTATTCCAAAAGATCCTTTCACACTGCAGTAAAAATCATGCTGAGAGAATGTCTGATATGCAACCCAATTTTTCCGTTTTCTTAATATCTTCCCATTACTCCTAGTAATATAACTCTCAAGCCATTTTATATTCTTCTCTTTGTTCTTCTCTGATTACATAAATAATTTTATCTTCTCCCTTTCTGTTTTTTCCAGTTATATTTGCCCAGAGTTTTCATCATAAGCATAATCATGACAACAGAATTGGGGATTATTACATGTAGACTTTTCAGAGTTAGAGTAGCTTTTTAAAAAATAGATGTTGAGGGCGTCCCTGGTGGCGCGATGGTTGAGAGTCCGCCTGCCGATGCAGGGGACACGGTTTCATGCCCCGGTCCGGGAAGATCCCACATGCCGCGGAGCGGCTGGGCCCGTGAGCCATGGCCGCTGAGCCTGCGCATCCGGAGCCTGTGCTCCACAGCGGGAGAGGCCACAGCAGTGAGAGGCCCGCGTACTGCAAAAAAAAAAAAATGTTGATGAATCTTATAGAGGTAAGCAGTATACGCCTTCTCATAGAAATAAGCAGGATAGTTTTGATTTTTTTAAAATTTTACCTTTATCTTCTCTTAAATCATTCAGTTCTGTCATTTCCGGGCCACTCTCTCCTATTGCTGACACTCCCATGAGTGAAAGCTGGACTTCAATATCATCATCTTTCTACAGAGGAGTTTTTGTCTCTCCTCTGTGATGATATTTGCGCAACTGTGTCATCATACCGTCGTTATTTAATTCTATTGTATTTATAAGCACTTCTCCAACCTGCTGACGGTTGTCACTTAGAAACCTTACTAGTGTTTTTCCTTTCTTCTGCTATACTCATCAAATCCTGCCACCTCATTCCTGCAGCTGTGCACTGTCCCACCAGCATTTGGCTACCTTATAAAGGGAAGTTAAAAAAAAATACAGTTTAATTGAGGTTTATATATACCAAAACATAAGCCTCTAGTTTCATATGCTGTATAACACCCCTGGAATATCCTTTGTCCTTTGCTCTTTGGGAGTAACTATACTCCTCTAAGAAGTAATTTCACATAAATATTATTTGCTTTGATGAACTTTAACAGTCTTTTAAGATTCTTGTATTCTTAAGTGCAGTTCTTATAATGATTACCTTTTGTTTATCCACATTGATTCATTCATTTAGCAAGCATTTGAGGATACTCATCGCATTCTCCTGGGCACTGTACTGGGTGCTTTGAAAAGGAAAATGAACAAGAAAATGTCTCTGTTTTCAGGAAGATCAGAATTCAGTAGGGGAGGCCGAAAAGCAAACACTTAACTATCATACAATGTGAGACATGCTATAATAGAAGTTATGTGAGCACTGATGAGGGAGAAATTACTGCTTCTTGGGAGAAGTCAGTCAGTACTCATGGGAGACTACATAAAGCATGTATCCTTTGAGCTGGGCTTTATAGGAAAAGTAAGGGAGTAAGGGGAGAAAGTTATTCCCAGGAGCAGAAACCACACTAGGAGGGCACAGACACCAGAAGTACATTGAGGAATGGCCCGTGAGTCAAACATAAGGCATATGATAGAAGTAGCTAGTGATGGAGCCAGAAAAATGAGTGCAGACACACTGAAGACGTGGAGCAGCAGTCCAGTAATCCAGAGCAGCATTAACCCCAAAGTAATTAATCTTTGCTCTTGAAGTATGTGTTTTTATTTATGCATGACTATAGGTGTTTATTATGATTTAGACTATCATCTAATTCCCACCCTCAGCTATACGTTAGAATCTCTGCCTCATTCTAATTAAATTAGAATCTCTAAGGGTGGCATCCATATATTTTTTAAGCTCCCCAGGTGATTCTGATGGGCAGCCAGGGTTGAGAGCCATGAATTCAGACTCCCTCAACATTTGAACAGGTAACTAGAAGACCTTGTCTCATTAAAACTGGTAAAGGGATACCCTTAAGTCAGAACCCATTCCACCCATAGGTTGGTAGGAAGCAGCAACTTCTACCTCTCTACTCAGAGCTCTTTCCCCTACAGCCTGTCTTTAAACGTGCTCAAATAACTTCCACTTACTAATGAATAAAACGGATCCTTCTCTTGACTCTACTACAGTCTCCCTCTAGCCATCATCCTGTTGTTCTTCTCTTCATAGCTAAGCCCTGTGCTTCCATTTTTATTTGTGCTCCAGCCAAGTGCAGTCAAGACTCACTCCACTGCCCTGCCCACAATTCTCCCAGGCTTCCTGGGTGTTGCATTCCTACACTTTGCACATGCTACTCTTCTCCCTTGATTTTTCTTCTACGCACATTTTTTCCTGGCATCACCCACTCATGTTTCAGTACTCAGCTATCACATCTGGGAAGCCTTCTCAAATCTTCCCAGTCTGGATTGGATGCCATTCCTTTGTGCTACTATGCTATTTTGTGTAGTATTTGTAAAATAGTATTTATTAATATATATTGTAATTATCGATCTGCATTAAAACAGTGGGCCTTTGAAGAATTAACTGATTCATATTTATTTCCATATCTAGTGCCTAACAGTATTCAGTATATAGTAGTTCCTCAGTAAAAACATTGCTAAATTAATGATGTCAAATATAGTCATTTAATATTTCTGTGTACCTACTATTCGCTAGCTACCAATTAATGAGCCCTCAGAATGTGCCTGGTCAAGTACTGACCAACCACTTAATACATGTATCATTTAACCCCCCTAAAGTTAGGTACTGTTACTTTCCCTTTTATGGATAAGGAAACCGAGGCTTTGAGAAGTTGTTTGAAAACTGAATTGCTCTTTCCGGTGTCTTTCTTAAATTGGTACTTCACACTTAATGTGAACTGAGGGACTTCTTTAATGTAGGCTGTAAATTTTCTAAAGCATAGTATATAATCATCCAATTATATTTATTTTGTAAATTGGCAGTATTACCAGTTGTCTCTGGTGTTTGACAAAGGACTTTTTTTTTTTAAGATGGGATCCTGTGTGGCTTAACTAGTAATTTTTTTTTCTTTTTGTCTAACATTTATACTTTTGCTAGCCCTTCAGTGACAATAGAGGAGCAACAATTCGTTCTGTTTGGGAATTAAGAGAGACCAAATGATTAAAATCAATAGACCGTGCCACAGCCTCCAATTCCTGATCCTCTCTCCCCACCAAAGAACCTCTGGAGCCAATAGTTTGAATGCCCTCCCTCATAAATAGAAAAATCGGCTAGTTCAACTTTCCCCCTCCTTTCATTTTTCCTCCTCCCGGCTAATGAGCAGTGAAATGGCCTAATGACTGGGACCAGAGGGAGGGGAGAGCAGAGAAGAAAACCTGAGTAATCCATACACTGAATTATCAGCTCTGTGTAATTGAGTTTTCTTTGACTTCCTTCTTTTTGGAGTTCAGCATTTTCAAGTTACTGAGGGATGCACTGTTTCTCCAGGCACTGAGATGAGCCATGTTTTCAGTTTCTGCCATGATCATTTTGATCCACCTGTGTGGGCTAGAAGGCTTGTGCTTCTGATGGGACTCCAGAAAGGAAGCTGAGAGGACTCTGAATGACACGGTTCCCTTTTCCACTGAGAGTCAAACACAGAATGGCCTTTTCCTGCCCTTGTCTGTTTGACTGTGCGTGATAGAGGCTGGAGAGCATTTGTGTGGCAGGAGCGGCCCTGGAAGATAAGGAAGGTGCTGAGCAGAATGTGAATGCGGCCCAACTTCACATGAGCCCCGGAAGGGGAAATAGCTGTTGGTGGTGAAGGGTGAACATCTATCCTGGTTTGCCTGAGACTGAGTGGCTTCCTGGGTTGTGAGACTTTCAGTACTAAAACCAACACGGTCCGGGGCCAACATAGATTGTTGGTCATCCTGTGTGCCTAACTTAACTTTCCTTAGCTTAACAAAAAGTTCACAATCAGTTGGAAATTACTTCTTATTATCTTTAAATCCTGACTCACTGAATGAAAACAAACCAAAAACTTGAGAATTTTCTTGGACTCCCTGGAGTAAGCAATAAAATTAAATGGACCCTTTTTTTTTTTTTTTTTTTTTTTTGCGGTACGCGGGCCTCTCACTGCTGTGGCCTCTCCCGTTGCGGAGCACAGGCTCCAGACACACAGGCTCAGCGGCCATGGCTCACGGGCCCAGCCGCTCTGCGGCATGTGGGATCTTCCCGGACCGGGGCACGAACCCGTGTCCCCTGCATCAGCAGGCGGACTCCCAACCACTGTGCCACCAGGGAAACCTGAATGGACCCTTTCTGAAAGCTTTCCTCTTATTCCACCTGCACCTTGCACTCCAGTTGTCTGATTTAGAATCCTTGGCCGCCCTGCTCCCCGCCACTGCGAGGTATTTCTTTGTTCTTCCTCCCCCTCTCTTTTTGCTGCTGCTGCAGTAACTCCAAGGATTAAAGAGGATGTACAGTATCTACTTTCTCTTACTTTGGCACTTGCTTCCCATGGCTCTGCTTAGATGCAGCTGGCTGGGCTGGGGCATTAGGGAAGCCTCCAGGCGACCCACAGCTGAATCCATCAGGTCCCCTGCAGCAGCTGTTATCTGAACCAACTGGGTCGTGTGACAGCAGCAGAGGAAGGCTGAAGCACGAACGTGCAGGAAGAACACCAGACAAGCCTGTCTCTGCTCCAGAGAGTCTAAATCACCCCATCTGCATGTGGAGCATGGTGATTGTTCTGGAGAGAGTGGGAAGGGGGAGGAGATGGTGTTTTTCCACAGTTATTAAGGTAAACAGAGCAACCAATGCTGTCTGTGTAGCTGTTTCAGTGTGAGGTTGAGCTGAATTATTTTATTTTAACTTAGTGGGAATTAACACCCTCCCCCTTTCTTACAGAGAGAGGGAGACTGTGGCTAACAAAATCACTCGATGATTTGAATCTTTCTGCAGAATGGTGATAATTTATGGGACTGTCTGGACGTATCCCTGTTTGGACATTTAATTAGTGAAAAACAAGTCCAAAAGATAAAATAGCTAAATAATCTGAGACAACCATATGACGATGTGGTAGAAGGAATGGGACAAGGAAGGGGATGGAGGAGCAGCAACAAGGGGAAAATGTTATTTCAAGACTAGAAAGAGGGCTTCCCTGGTGGCGCAGTGGTTGAGAGTCCGCCTGCTGATGCAGGGGACACGGGTTCATGCCCCGGTCTGGGAAGATCCCACATGCCTCGGAGCGGCTGGGCCTGTGAGCCATGGCCGCTGAGCCTGCGCGTCCGGAGCCTGTCCTCCGCAACAGGAGAGGCCACAACAGTGAGAGGCCCGCGTACAGCAAAAAAAAAAAAAAAAAAAAAGACTAGAAAGAAAAAAGAGTTGTAGCCCTTAGGCTGAAGACAGGGAAGGAGATAAAGAAGAATGGTTATTATCCCCTGTATTATTGTCCTAAGTACCAGACAAATTTAGAGGTGTCCCCTTGTGGCCACAGCAGCTTGGAAGATCCAAGGTCTCAGACTCAGTAAGTCTGGCAAAGATCCTTGATTGAACCTTTATCCTTATAGGACTAATCACAGGCATGGACGTACTTTTGTGAAAAATAGTTACGCTTTCAGGTAATGATGGCAGAATGAGCACACATTGATTCTCACATGCTTCAGAACAAGATCCTACTAAAATGACAGTAAAGGAATTTTTAAGATGTTAATCTATAAGGATAAAGAAAATGGGAAGAGGAGATTAAAAACATGCAGATGAACAATTGGTAAATGATTTAACAGGCTCAGAAAAACTGAATCCTAAGCCACGAAATCCTCGAAGACTTAGGAGTTAGGGGCACCAGGCACCTTTGAAGCTGTGATGAAGGAGATAGGTAGGAAGGGGCTAAAATGAGAAGACTGGTTAACTATGTACTTATGAAACAATTAAGAGCTCTAGCTTCTCTTCCCCACTTCATAGAACTTTGACTGCTTCTTCGCCACTCTGATAGAAAACTGGAAATGTATTCTTTTTTTCCAGATCTATTAAGATATAATTGACATATAACATTGTTTAAGCTAAACATGATGGTATATAACACGGTGATTTTTTTTAACTTTTTATTTTATATTGGAGTGTAGTTGATTAACAATGTCGTGTTAGCTTCAGGTGTACAGCTAAGTGATTTAGTTATACATATACATGTGTCTATTCTTTTTCAAATTCCTTTCCCATTTAGGTTATAACCTAATGATTTGATACACATATATTGTGAAATGATCACCACAGTAGGTTTATTTAACATTTCTGTCACCTCATAGAAGTATCTCTTTTTTTTTTTTTTTTTTTTTTTTTTGGGGTACGCAAACCTCTCACTGTTGTGGCCTCTCCCGTTGCGGAGCACAGGCTCCGGACGCACAGGCTCAGTGGCCATGGCTCACGGGCCCAGCCGCTCTGCGGCATGTGGGATCTTCCCGGACCAGGGCACGAACCCATGTCCCCTGCATCAGCAGGCGGACTCTCAACCACTGCGCCACCAGGGAAGCCCAGAAGTACCTTTTCCTAATGGCGAGAGCATTTAAGATCTACCCTCTTAGCAACTTTCAAATATATATTTCAAATATATAATACAGTTTGGTTAACTGTAGTCTCCATTGCTGTACATTAGGTCCCCAGAACTTATAACTGGAAATTTGTACCAACTGACCAACATCTCCCCATTTCACTCACTTCCCAGCCTCTGCCCACTACCATTCTACTCTGTTTTATGAGTTAGGCTTTCCACGTATAAAAGAGATCATACAGTATTTGTCTTTCTCTCTCTGACTTCGGAAATTTATTCTTTGATGAAGATAAAACAGAGGTAAAACAGAAGGTCTCTAAAGTGGGAAACCATGCATAGGTTAGAAAGGTTGTACTATAGGAAGATTAGGTGGTCTGATGCTTAGACCCTACCTTTCAGTAATACCTCCCCTGCCACACATTCGGATGAATACCCTTACCCTGTTTCACCACTCTGAAACTCTGTTAGTCAAGCCCATATTTCCCATGCAGAGGATTAGAAACATCTTTCTAGATAATTCAGTCAGTCTAAGAGGGAAGAGCTAAAGAATCTGAAAGTGAGATTTTCCTGACAGTTGACCCATTCAGGCAACTATGTTCTCAGAATTTCCTTTTGAGGAAAATGTCTAGGTTCCTTCCTGACAACCTTCTTGACAACCAGACATTTGAGGAAACTAATATGAAACATAAAGACTAAAACAAACAGGAAAAAAAAAACTATACAGGGAGATGAAAACTTAAAAAAAAAATTTTTGCTATCTTCAGAGAGGTTAAATATGGCAATCTTAGACCAAGAAGAAAAAGCCATAAAAAAGGAACACTTGAAGAATAAGAAATACAGTTGGAAACTTAAAATATTAAAGCAGAAATGGAAAACTCGGTAGAGAGCGCAGATGATAAAGTTGAGGAACTCTCCCACAGAGTGGAACAAAATCCCAAAAAAATGACAGAGGAAGTATGAAAATACAGGTAAAGATAAGGAGGTCCAATATTCAAAACGAGGAGTTTCATAAAGAGAGGTTAAAAAAATCCAAAGGAAGAAGTCAATAACAATAATTCAAGAACATTTACCAAAACTGAATTATCAATACGTGGATTTCCAGATTGCAAAGGCCTTCTGAGTGCCCAACACAGTAGAAGAAAATAGACCCATACTAAGGCATCATGAAATTTCATAATACTAGGGAAGCAGAGAAAAATCTGCATGTTTCCAGAACAGGACATGTTTTTAAAATTAAAAAAATAAAAGAGTGAAAAAGGAAGAGAGAAATCAAGTCAGGTATCATAATGATTTCTCAATAGCAAAACTAGAAACTTGACAGGCAGTAGAATAAGACCTTCAAAATTCTGAAAGAAAACTACTTCCAACCAAAAATCAAGGCTCTTTCTCTTAGGTGGGAAGAAAAACTGCAGAAAAAGAAAGTACTCCATATATTAGTTGTGAATAATATCTACATAATCATGATTTAAACACTGAGTATTGATTCAACCAAAGTTACAATACAGTCTAAATTGGGGGATAGGAAAAGTGTACATATGGAGGAGAGAGCTAAAAAATTGTCTTCCATAGTAGTAGATTGGTAGGTAAGGCCTAAAGCTGGAAAATCAAGAAGTAGCACTAAATGCATGATAATTATAGATGTGAGATAAATCCTGAAATAATCCGTTGAAACAGGTAAGAACAGTTGCCTCTGGGGAGAGAGGGAAATGGAGCATGGGGGAAGTATTTTTCATAATAACTCTTATAGGCTATTTGACTTTTTAAACTATGTATGTGTAAAAGTTTCTTTGTAAAAGAAGAAAGAAATAGTTAAGCCAGTTTTGTTTTATTTTAATGAGGATTCCAAACACCACAGCAGTAGCAGTGACTACTAGTAATACAATAGAATCTTCTTGTTTATTAAAAAATAAATCCTCTCTTACAAAGTATACATTTTAGTTTATGTGCATTTCTCTCATAAGTTTTTCTTTCCTTGAATTTCTCAGACAAGTGTAAGGATTGACATTTTCTTTCTGATCACTAACTTAGCACTAATGCTATACCAGTAAAGTCTAGGTCATGAATGGTTGAGCTCTTAAGAAGCTTTGGGGAAGGAAAACAAAAATCCTTGCCAGACTACTCCACCTCCCAACCTGCTTGCTAATCCAGTAGAAATATGGTTTGGGACAGGCTTCAAAACTTCCACAGTACATAGGACTCCTAACACAAAAGGCATGAGTATGGGGAAATGTCTTCTAAAATGATTGGGCAGACTGTTAGGTTTGAAGCTGTCTCATGTCTGCTCAGCCCCTACTATAAGCTGCAGACTCTAGGTCACCAAATAGTGCCACTCAGAACATCTTTCTATTTTCTCTTCTCTTTTGCTTGTATTAAAGTTCTAACACATTGACAGAGTTTAGGAAAAAAATCTCTTATACCAGTAGTGCTGAAATTAGTAATCCTTCATGCTGTTTGGAAGCTGGAGTGTACAGGCTTCTACAGCGAAATCAGTCATGCACTTCTGGCTTTAACAAACCCCGAAATAGAACATAGCCACACCAGTTTTGGTGCCCAAGACAAAAATACTTCTGTTTCCTATTATCATTTGCATTCCCTGTGCTGTTGGTGTGAGTGTTCTTCTCAGGTTTTCTGTAGTATTATTTTTGTTTACTTTGACTACTCTGCCTCTGGTTGGTAACTTTGTACCTAGTTATGCTGATACTTGAATTATGTGCTAAGTAAATCTCTGGATCTTTTTTTTTTCGCCCTGATCAATTCTCTAGGTAAAGGTTGAGAACTTCCCAAAGGGCAAAGGAGGGTCCCTGAAATTTTTTGTGAGCATAGAAGTCTGGGGATAGTAGGTGGCAAGTATGTAGCTTTTCTGGGTTGAACTTGTTTTCTCCAAATATATTTCAGTTCTCTTTTAGAAGCTGTTACTGCCTGGAACACAGGTTTCTTTACATAGCTCATAAGGAATACAGAGGCTTTGAGGGACGTGTGTTCTGTTGAGCTTTGAAATCTCCAGCCTGATTGTATGAGTGTGTAGGGTATGAGTTTTCCATGAAAGGAAATAATGCATTCAAGGGCTAGCACATGGGATGTGTTCAGAAGCTGGTAGCTTTTGTTTTAATTCCAGTGCTAGTTTCTCAGAGGTCCGGAATGAAGATTCGTGGTTTCCTTACTCCCTATGCTCTCTTTATTACTCTCTTGACTTGTCACTCAGTTTTCACTTCTGTTATTCCAACCGTCTTACGCAATTCCTGTCTTGTTTCTCAGTGTGTCAAATGTTTACATTCTTAGAAGGATTCTTAGATTTTTCTTCAGGGAAAGGCAAATTCTTTCTCCTTCTGTTTGCCTCTCTTCCTTCTGTATTTAATCTTCCACTCTAAAAGGAAAAAAAAGGACAGGCTCCTCCAGCCCTTAAAATTTTAAGTTATAGTAAGTGGCATATCTCTACCATAGTCTTAGGTTTTAGAAAAAAAAGAGAAACTTCCCTTACCCATCATGATCCTAAAGCAGGCTGGCTACAGGTCATAGTCACCAAATGAGTTCTTACAGATTCATAGGGAAACTAACAAATTTAATTTTCTTCTACTTTTTGTCTAGTGCACAATTCCATTAGACTCATTTGTCTACATTCGTGGGAACGCACAGCCTACTGGATAAACTGAAAAAGATAATGTAGCCATTTTAAAGATAAAACTGGCGAAATTCTCTCTCCCACTCCCAGTATCTTGGGCTAGGGGAAAAGTTAATGAAAAAATGCAAATATTGAACTTTTGGTAATTTAGTTCTATTTCTTAAAATATACTTTGTGTTGGTTTCAGATGTTTTATTGAGTAATAAAATTGGTTAACAGTATTCCCACATAGGGATTTGTTCACAATAGCACATTACAGACAGAAGAAGGGATTGGTTTATACATATTCATGATCTTTTCCTCCCCTCCTCCTCCCTCCTCTGGCTCCTCCCTTTGTCTCTCTTCTTTCTTTCTCCTTTCTTCCCTCCCTCCCTCCCTCTCTCCCTTATTCATTTTTTATTTTACATCTTTCACTTGCCATTTTGTCTTTCTATAATCCCTTGAAAATTACAATCCGAAAAAAAGCGGAGATAAAAAGAAAACGAAACCATGAAATAAATAAAATAAGACATTTCTTCCCACGAAATTCAAATCAGTTCCTCTTTCCAGACCCTAACAAACCTACCTAATCAGATTTTTGCCTATATCCTGCTAAATATGTATAATAGGTATACTGTGTCCATATTGCAGACTCATTTACGGTATATCCATATTCTCAATCAGAGCTAGTCATGCCTTCCCATTTGACTCTTCTTTTATTCCTACAGGGAGAGGTTTTATAACTGTTTATCCTTACAGTTTAGCAAGTTTGTCTGTAAAGTTCTATGCTAATAGATCACCTACCAACCAATGGCTAATTATTTGATTTTTTTAGTTGTCTGTCTCCTGACCTGAAATGTAAATTCCATGAGGAATAGATTTTATCTGTAGTGTTCAATCCCATATCCCAGCACCCAGCAGCAGTAGCTGACGCATGGTAAATACTCAGTTAATATTTGTTGGGTAAGACTGTGATCATCTGGGGGTGGGGGGGCGGGGCAGGAAAGGGATTATTTCTGTTTTAGCTATGTTTTTTGTTTGAAGGGAGGACTTTTAAGGTTCATGCTGCTAAATTTGGTGTTTTAAGGTTAGGCTACCGTTTGTGACTAGGTCAGAGGCTCTTGTGTCTTTCTCCTTACCACTACTACCAATGTGGAGCCTGAGAGTGAGAGAAATTAAGGAACTTGCCCCCAATTTTATACCTAGTGCATTGTGAAGCTCTGACTAGAACCTAGGTCACTCTTTCAGCTCAGTCCTGTCAAAAATCATACAGTTTGATGGGTTTTAGTCTTACCTTCTAAACTGCACTATAAACTTCTCCAGATGAAGGTTTATGTCCTGTCTTTCTTGTCCATTCCTCACAGTGCTTAGCAGAATTTCTTGTACCTAGTAAATGTTTATTAAATCTTGATTAATAGCACATTTACTCAGTATACCTACAAGGCTATTGAATGGTAAATGTGCAAGCAGAAAATAGAAATGAATTAAATAAATTTACAGGTTATATCATTTTCATATGATTTATATAAATAAATACTATAATTAAGTTCTTTTGTGATATTAATTTCAAATATGTTTTCATAGATTGAAGGCATATTATTATGGTAGGTTTTAGGTTCTGCATATTCAGGGGTGGGGAAAAAAAGCCTATTGTTAAAAATGCACATTTCCCTCAAATAAAAAACAACACTTAAATATTTCTCTCTAATGTTGGAATGACTTTCTCTTTTGGGTAGCACTGGGTTATGCTGTGTTAGTAATTATTTACCGATCTTATCCCTTCTGCATACTTGATTCTGTGTAGCATCAATTTTCTCTGAAAAACAAGATGACTTCTTATGTTGTTTGCCCTTCAGGTTGAATAGTGGAGTTGCTGGAACATGATTGCTCCCTCCGCAGGGGTAATGGTCAGACAGCATCAGGGCTGTTCTCTGAGACAGTAGCCTCTGCTTAGGCTAACTCTGGAAGAGTGTTTAACCTTTCAATAATTCTTCCTCTCCCAAATAAGCAAATGCTGCTGGGACCCCTTGCTGAAATCAGTAGAAGAGAATCTATAGCTCCACAGATCAGCGGGAGGGAAGGTTTTCTAAGAGTAACAAATCTGTTCTGTCGCAACATGCTTTTTCTAGAAACTTTTTGTCATTCTGGCAGTAAACTGTTTTCCACTTGCTGCCTTAGCAACAAGACCTGAAGTCACTTCGCCCTCTGGTCTGTGGTTTGATTCTAAGAGCATTAACTTGGTACCTAGAACTAAAAGAAAATATCGTACTGGGGAAACCCACATACATTTCCAGCTTTTTCGGCTAGAGAATTATTTATGTACATTCTTCATATCTCCTTGAAAGGAGAGGTCAAATAGGAAATCGTGGAAATGGTGAATTCAAATCCCACATGGTCCTAAGTCCCTAGTAAATGCTGTAGCTGAAGTTCTTGTCAGGTGACTGCCTCTGGCCACAGCAAAGAACAGTTTTTCTCTGCAGACTTCTCCATGGAGACCTCAGAGGAAGAGCCAAAATGTTAAGGATCCCTTCTTGTGCTGTTAAGGATCCCTTCTTGTGCTGTTAAGGATCCCAGTCTTAGGCCAACCCTGGTTTTCTCAAGCATCTTTGTTTAACCCAAGAATGTGAAGTTCAATTTGAGAATAAAACTTTGTTTACCAAAGAATAAAATTCTGATGGATTTTTGGCTTTAGTTGATCCCTTGAGAGCTCATTTAAAATTTTTTTGCTGAATTCAATTTTATCTTGTAGTAGAACCTGCTCAGTACGGTGTTAGATGATCTTATAACTAGAGGCAAAGGTTAAGGATCAACTGTAACCACAAGTAGGCTAAAGACTAAAGAATACCAAGACTAGAGGGTTCCAAGGGGTTTAAAGTGAGGGTGTACAAGTTGCTGTTTTTCTATATTCAGTTTGTTAAAGATGTATTGTATGTGACTTAGAAATGAAGTATGGTAGCGTCCTGACAAGAAATGATGGAAAGATAGGCTAAGAATAGGAATTTGTAGTACCTTCCCAGGACAGGCAGGGAATACAGCGAAATCTCCAAGGCAAAAATTTTCTAGTTCACAGTGTTATGATGTTTCTTTGTAAGAAGTGCTATTTTTCTTGAAACTCCAAACTTCCAGAGTTAGCACGAAAAAGAAACTCTTCTGTGGGCCTGGGTAGCTGGACCAAATATGGGCAAAAGAGTCTTCCCTTGTTTCCTTATGCAGAGCTGAGTCAGGTCAAGAACACTTAAAATAGACTTTTCTAAAGACGAGGGGCTTGAAGCAGGAAATAACATAGAGCCAGGTAATCTGCGTTCGGAATGTAGCTTCTTTCTACATATACTGTGGGGCCCTAAGGGTAAGGACTAGCCCCTGCCCGTGCTCTTGACGTCCATCCTCGGGCCTGCCTCTTCATGGATGCGGATGCACCACTTTAACAACCAGAGTTAGGAATGCTCTCCCAGACAACCAGCAGTCTTGAAGTCCAAAAGAAATGCCGCCTCCAGCGACCTACTCTTTGCATTTCTATTTAATGATACTCTATTCTGCCAAGCACTGCATTAGACACTTTAGATATTTATCTTGTTTAAATATCATATAAGGCTTGTGTACTGACATTTTATAGAGAAGGGAATTGTGGTTCAGAAAGGTTTAAAACATTTTTTTCCCCGAAGTAACACAGCTAATTAAGTGATGGGGCTGGGCTACACACCTGGTCCGGTTAGACTCTAAAGCAAGTACTTCAAAACTCTATAGTGCCTTTCAATTTCAGAGTGCTATCCTTGGAAGGTTTAGGTTTCATTTTTTTTTAAAGAAGAATCTCTTTTCACCCACAATATTATAGCTCCTAGAAACTGCTGCATTGAAACATCCTGTTCTGAACTGTGTTGAGGCCCCAGTCTTTGTCAGTGACTAGCAGACAGCTAACACAGGGAAGGGAGGAGAATTTTGGAAACAGACTGTTACGCCAGGGCTCATGTGAACAGCATTGATCCTCATCAGAAATGGCCAATCTGGGGCTTCCCTGGTGGTGCAGTGGTTAAGAATCCACCTGCCAATGCAGGGGACACGGGCTCGAGCCCTGGTCTGGGAAGATCCCACATGCCACGGAGCACCTAAGCCCGTGCGCCACAGCTACTGAGCCTGCGCTCTAGAGCCCGCGAACCACAACTACTGAAGCCCGTGCACCTAGAGCCCACGCACCGCAACAAGAGAAGCGACCGCAATGAGAAGTCTGCACACCTCAACGAAGAGTAGCCCCCGCTCACCGCAATCAGAGAAAGACCGCACTCAGCAACAACGACCCAACGCAGCCAAAAATAAATAAATAAAATAAATACATTTTTTTAAAGACACTAAATTAAAAAAAAAAAAAAGGAAATGGCCAATCTGTTGCATATCTGCCTTTCTCAGCACTGTTTAAGTTTTAATTATCTTCCAACTGTCTGAGCTGCTGTTGAAGACCTCAGAGAGAACAAAGGATAGCTGTCATATTTTTCAGCAGCGCCCCTCTCTGCACACTGATGAAGTCACTAGCTGCCACTGTCCTTATTATCAGGTTAAATCAGAGTCTGAGTGTGCATTGGAGAGATGATGTTGAAAGAAAAAAAGCTTAAGTTTTACCTCTTATTCAGAATCTTTTGTGACAGAAATGTGGCATCTGCTTCTCCTGTTTAGGTGTTGTGACCCAGAAGCAAGTTTTGTTTTGTTTTTCAAAGAAAAAAAAGGAAAGAGAGAGGACTCCCTCCCATCACCAGCCCTTGGATTTTTCAGTAGCTTGGATAGTGATAACTTCTGCCTCCAGCATGTTCCCTTGTGAGCCCCATTAAGGAAATCTGCTTATGATCAAAGATGGTACCTTGATGGTGCTGCCTCCTTCTTCCTCTAGACGTTGCTCATGGATCAGGGCATGCCTTCCCCTGAGCTGGACAGGGCCCCTGTGTTCTTAATGGAGAGCTCCAGGCTGCCCTACCCGTCACTGAAGTTGGGGGATTAGTTAAAGCCTGTTTGCTATTTCTAGATCTAGATCTTCAGTAAAGGATAGAGTCCTATGCTAAACAATTCCTTGCTGGAGAAAAGGAGCATGGCTTCTTTCTTGTGACTTTGTTACCATTTTTTAATGTGTATTTGAGTAAGGACTTTATGCCATTTTTGTAAATTAGGCTATAATTTTATGTAGACTTAGAAAGTATTGTAGAACTAGAATAATTAAACTTGTGAGCGTTCCATATAACAGGCTAATCAGGAAGTGTGATGTACAGTGGTGAATTGCTAATTTGACCTCAGGATTATGCAGCAGAGATAACATTATCTTCATTTATATAGAACTTTTTATCTGGAGGCATCTCTCAATGCTTTTGCAGTCATACATATTATCTTGTTAGTTATCACAAACACTATCATTAAGGCTGTAAAATGTATTCCAGTACAATTTTTTATTTTCAGCTTCTGTAACTGGGGGACAAGGGAGGGGAAGGTTCTATATTTTCTCCCACTCCTGATATTTGCACCAGGGTAAAATTTGGGAAATGACTGTTGTCTAAACTAGGAGAGCCTGGTTCCATATAATGTTTTGAAAAGAAAGGCGGGGGTGGGGGGGTGGGACGGACATTACTGCATCCCCTTAGGTCAGCCTGAACTATTTAACTTTAAGAACTGCCAGTGGGGAAGGGCCCTATTAGTCCCTTCCTGGCTCCTCTGCCTTGCACAGTATTAGGAGAGCTATCTCTCCTTTGAGAGATTTGACCTAGGGAACAGGAAAATGATCTGATCAAATTCCACCAAACCACATTCTCTCCATTCCCTCCACGATTGCAGACAGCAGCACTCAGACTGTCACGACTATGTGCGGTTGAAAGTGCTATGCTTGTTGAGTTCCTATGGGTATAAGGAAATGGGCAAAATTAGATTCAGGCCAAGGTGCCAGGCTTAACACACCCCTTCCGCTCCAGAAAGCCCAGAGAGATTGTTACTGCCTACAGTAAAGAACCACACAGTCCGTTCTACCCAGATCATTTAGAACTTATTTTAAATGAACCCCACCCACCCACCCAAACCCAGTAAAATCAGCACCTTCTGTGTGCCTTGAGGGCTTGAAAGAACAGATCAGGGCCAACTTCCTGCTTACCCAGAGGGCTCTGGTGAGCACCGCAGTTTGCCCTGACTCTCCACACAGGAAGAGCGGTGTCTCCCTGCAGTGGATGTGGGAACACTGAGCAGCCAGTCCAGGAGAAAGCATTACTATGGGTTATGAAGATGAGCGATCAGCTCGTGTCAAGGAGCAGGTGGCTAAATGAGGTGCACAGGGGAGTGCGGTGAGATTCAGGTTGGAAGAAACAGGAGGGAAAATAGCCCACGATACAAAACCCCCGAATATAGCCTCTTTTATGTGAACTTTTACAATTGGCATTTACATTATACAGTTAACTTGGAATAATGAGATATGTAAGGAAATTACCGAATTAGTGAACAGCGATTAACTCAGACGTAAAATGGTATCATCTAAGTGGAAGGTTGTTTTACATAGCGGATGGAAGATATTACTAAAACCTTGCCCAGTCTGTCATCACCTAATTGAAATCTGTTCGTTTAGTATGCCCCATCCTTCAGAGCACATAGTTCATAATTTGAGAGAGCGTTATCAGTTAATCTAGTTATTTTTTTTCTTATTCTTCTCTTGAATTCCAGTAAGACTGTGTGTGGCACATTACATTCCCTCTGGAATTGTGTGACACTCAGAAGAGTAAGTTTGTCTGTTCATTAACCTGTGAACTGTCAGATCCCTTTGAAGAGTGAAAGGAGCAAGTTGCTCCAAGGTTAATGCTTGTTTGTCAGAGAGGGTGAACAGGCCGAGAGGCTCGAGACTTGCCCTGTGAAGCTCTGCACTATGCAGATGCCAGATCCGTGTGGCCAGGAGGGAGGCTGCAGAGCAGGCTGGGTCACCTCTGCTGATCACTTCCTCTGGTCAGGAGAAGGCTTCCCAGCAGTCAAGTGGGGGGCTGGCGTAAGTATATTGGGTCAACTTCCTAACAAGGATTCAGGAGCAATATTAAAATACAAGAAGCTGTGAGTGGTTTTCAGTAGTTTCTGTGGATTTTTACTTTCAACAAGAAAGCAGTATTGATTTCATGCATTTCATCCAATGGATGAAAGCTTTCATTGAGTTGGAAAGCATTTGACTTTGTGCACCTGTGCACAGGCACATTCCTAACCACAAAGCGAGGATAGAAGCTGTTTGTTATTCTCCAGTGTAAATGTCTCATGGATATACAATTGTACTGGCATTCAGGGGCTGAGCTGAACAGTCCCTGGTTTGATTTTCTAGGTAAACCAAATCTAAGTTCTACTTCATTCTCTGGAAAGTGGTACCTCCTTAATTTTGCTGTAATTCTTCCAGGCTCAGTTGGAGCTAGCCCTAAGGAGCAGGTACAGGGTCTGAAGCCAATTCAGAGTCTCCTTTAGTCCATGCTCTGGTACACTGTATGTTTACATAGTGTATCTTATTCTGTTATCTTTGGATTCGTTACGATGGAAGCTCATTTTCTTCAACAGATTTTCTTTTCTTTTTACCCCCAGGTATATTCGAATAGTTGGGACTCACAACACAGTGAATAAGATTTTTCACATTGTGGCTTTTGAATGTATGTTTACAAACAAAACCTTCACTCTGGAGAAGGGGCTGTTAGGTAAGTGTTACAATTATATTTCTGTGTATACACTTAGATATTTTATCTTCAAATATTTTGTTATTCCATTAACTCATCTTAATTCACCTCTTAATCAGGTTTGACTAAGAACTCTGGTTGATTTGAATGCCTTCTGGCTGAGTGACATAGAGAGGGCTTATATTTTTAGTAGTCAAAATAATAATTCCAGTAAACGTAAAAGAATGTAAATATTGTACTAGTAGTTAAGAATTGAAAATGTTCTACTGATTCATTCAGATTTGCTATGTGGGGAATGCTTATGATAGGCAAAGCCTCTCAGACCAAAGGATGTCCTATAATGGTAGGTAGGATCAGGGAGGAAGTTGCTATATTATTGATCCAATGCTCCTACTTTCCAAGGCTATGCAGGTATTTTGGCCTCTGATTTGATATGAATGGTGTGCTCAGCTGTAAGAATATCTTCTTTTCATGGACACAGCAGTCCATATTTGCCCTACTTTGCCAAATTCACCTCAAGAAAATGCCTGCATATAAATTTAAATAAGACCAGAGTAACTAAATTATTGTAATGAAAATTAAGTTATCTTGTGGGAAATATGGCCTGGCTGATCTTTCGAAAGGGCATTTTAAATTTTGTTTAGTTGTCTATTTGGTTGTTTTCTGTTAATGTTTTGTTTTTGCTTTTGTTTTAGGTAATATTTAGTCTGGTCTGTGTAGGGTCCGTCCCAGGTCTTAACATTCCAGATACCATGAGGGGCTTTTCCTGTCTAGACCTCTTTTATCCATGCCCACAGGTTTTTGCTCATTTCCTATCAAGATCATAGTTTAACTAATTAGATCCTTGAATCTGTGCCTTTACTGCCACTTTCTTTGAAAAGGACTCTGTATGTTCAAGTGGAGGGATAAGATGCCAGTGCCTTGGTGTACCTAAAGTACTCTACCTTTACAAAGGGACTAATTTCTCCTCTCCTCTCCAAGTCCTGTTCATGCTGGGACACAGAACATATTGACTGTGTCCTAAAAACATGGTGAAAACTAGAATGGGAAATATGAGAGTAACTTGCAAATGTCTACTAATTCTTTGAATGGTCAAAAGTCTAAATTTTCGTAACGCCGTGTGTTTCCTAAATGTAATCCTTTACTTTAGGGAAATTTGGGAGAGTAATATTAGTAAAGTAGCAGGAGTAGAAATTATCCCAATGTATAGAGAACTTTCAGAGCTCAACTAAAATAAATAATTTGGTTTTAATTTTGCTATGGATGTAAATTTTAGTATTAAATATAAATGTTGATAATCTTTGTGACTTTTAAGTCATTTGAAAGTTAGTGCTGAAGCATTACCTGATATTATCAAGGCTTTTGACTCCGTGGAGGGTCATAGAATGGTGATGATGGGGTGTTTGGGGGAAGCCACTCCTTTTCATCTGCTGCCCAAGTTGTTTTATAGACTAAGCTTCACTGTGTATGTGATTGTGTAGTTAGGGGCATCCTTACTGAGAAGGATCTTATTAGAAACCAAACCACCTTCAGCCCCAGGATGTGTAGAGCATTTGGCTACTGGCTTCAGCCCAGTGCACTGCATTTTGAGCATGCCGTATAGAAGGCACCTCCCCCTTCTTACTGGAGAAGAACAGGTTTGTGGACACTGTAATTATCAGAGAAACAGCTCTATCTGGCATGAAAGGCCATTGCGGGAATGAAGCTTGGGATCGGTTGTAGTGAAGGGTGCTGTTGTTGGTCTGTATGTTTTGTCTAAACTGAGTTAGTCAGCGTTATCAGAAGCCATATAGTCTCAGACATATCAGGGGATGAAAGGAGATTGCAGAGATGCAAGAAGTGTTTCTGGCATCTGGTCAAATACTTTTCTTCAAGTCCTCTTCGATGATGCTCACAAGTTTGACCGCAAAGAGCGCTGCAGTCATTTGTCTGTCATCATCCCTCCACCAAATAGGAGCACATAGGCAGATATGTGTGTGAACCTGTCAGCAGATGGCCTGCAGCGGGATCCCCTTTGGCTTTTATTTTACTCTCTTACAGCGCGAAGTTGCCCCCATGCTGGGCAGTCAGGGACATGGTTTGAGTTGTGAAGGAGTGTAGGGAGACTTCATTGTTCTTTGTCTGACATGGCAGCTCTGCTGAGTTTACAGGGGTGTTTGAAGTAGTAATGGCCAGCTTTCCATGTTGATGATCTCAGATGCATTTTAACTGCACACAGGCCTCAGCCAGCCACTCTACAGGGACCTCCAAGAAAGGAGTGGTCCTCTAGTGAGGCCACAGTGTGTGTCAGAATCACCTGGAGTTATTTTTAAATTATAGCTGCCTCCTGCTGCCTCTTTCCTATGAAATATGCAGTCCTCCCTTGAGAACCACTGATACGAACTTCAGGTTTTCACGGGGGAAGAAAGTAAAGCTAAAATAATGTCATCATGAATAACTAGTAGGGTATCAAGCTCTACTCTTACATTTCAAGATTCAGAATTTCTTTCTTTCTTTGTTCCTTGGTCTTTGTTTCATAGTTCAGGCTACTCTCCTTAGAGTAGTACTCTCCTAATAGGCCTTAAAATTACTTTAAAAATACTTGTGTTGTTTTTTAAAATCAGATTTTAATGTTATTACTTAAAACGTATAATGATGTCAGGAAAAACATAAATAAAAATAACCACATAAGAAAAAATATATAAGAAAATAATAAATATAGATAAATTAGATATCTAATATATAAATTATATAATATAATATATATTATATAATATATAAATTATATATATAATATATATATTTATATATTTATATATATAAATTTATATATATATATAAATTTATAATATATAAATTATAAATATATATATTTATATATATATAAATATATAAATTATAAATAAATATAGATAAAAATAAATAAAGAAAATAATAAAAATAACCACATAAGAAAAAAAAAATAACCACATAAAAACCTCATAAGATTTTAGTCTTCTTTTTCCACGAAAGGGTTTCTTTCACATTTTTGTTGACAACATGTCATTCTTCATGCTGCTTCACTTGCACAGACTCCTGGGGAAGCTTTGAAACCATGTGGGTTCATACATCCATGGGAATGGGGCCCTCCTCAACCACACTGACCAGATCTGGGCGTCAGACTCTACCCACAGCACTTCTCCCACCTTATCTGCTGCTGCCACCACAGCCCTTCTCATTTGGTGGCTGCTTCTGGTTGGTGCTGGGATGTATTCTTGCCTGGGAGGGTCTTGCCTCTTTGTTAGGAGGCATTTGTAGGAAACTCTAACCTGTCTTACTGCTGATGCATAGAAGGAATGTTAGAATAGATATGACTGCTATTTAAACATTAAACCTCTCAAAAGATGTATTTGCTTTACCGTGGCACTCCACTTTGTGATATGTATGTAGCATTTGCCAAATCCCTCCACTTTTTTCATAATTGTCAAAACTTCCTTTTCATTGAATCTTGTATTTAAGTTCACTTCTTTGAATACCCTATCAGTTATTCAAGGAGAGAGAATAATACCCACCACCCAGCTTAAAGAATTATCAACTCATAGACAACCTGGTTTTATCTGTATACTACCTACTTCCTCCCCACCAGATTATTTTGAAGCCAATTCCAGACACTTTATCATCTTATCCATAAATATTCCAATATATATCTCTATACGTAAAGCCTCCTTTGTGTAGCCATAATCACAATATCGTTATAATACCCCAAAATTGAACCGTTATTCCTTATGAGTATTAACTCAGTGTTCAAATGTTCCTAATCAAATCAAAGTCTGGAGTGAGTTTATGTGTTTTCATAGGTTGTTTAAATCAGAATTCAAATAAGGTCCATACTATCAACAAGTAGCTTTTATGACTCTTAAATCTCTTTAAATCTGTAGGTTCCCTTACATATGTCTGTCTCTGTCTTTCTTTGTTTTTCCCCTCTCTCTAATTATAATTTATTTGTTGAAGAAACTAACTTTTTGTCCTGCAGAGTTTCTAACAGCCTAGATTTTGGTGATTAGATCGCCATGGTAACATTTAATGTGTTCCTCTGTTGTATTTCTTGTATTTAGTAGTTAGATAGGGGCTTAATCTGATTCAGGATATTTTTGGTTTTGTTTTTTGTTTGTTTTTTTTGTAAAATGCTCTATAGATGGTGGTATATGTCTATCAAGAAGCACAGAAAATCTTTGATTGCCTCTCGCTTTTGGATAGTCCCATCCATTCATGATTATTTCCTAAACTCATTCTTTCATAATTTGGAATTGCAAAATGGTTATATTCTAATCCTGTCATTTCTTCTTTGTTTAGTAACTAGAAAGAGAAAAACTTTCCTGAACACTCATTTGGTAATCCTAAAATGCAGTTTGCCCAGGAAAAGTAGGATAAATGTTATATTCTTTCTTCTTATTTACCGCTTTTCAAATTAAAGAGGTGGTTACCTAGCATCCTCCAAAGGTGACCAGTGAAGTGTGATTATGGGGTTTTTTGGGGGGAGGAGGGTGGAAGGGGAAGTACATATTATTTTGAATTTATGGGATTAAACAAATTGGACATCTTTTAATCACTTGCGGTTCTTTTTATTGATATTCAGATTGTCCCCCCCTTTAGCTTCTTCATATTGGCTCTTGAGTCTTTCTGACATAATCTCAGTAGTCCTCAGTAATTCCTTGATTTCTGGCGTGACACAATGTACCAGGTTCATCTTGTACATTTATTGTCCCTCATCTGGAATCAGCCATTTCTGCAAGAAGCCCTGGTTCCCTCAAGTGGGAAATGACATGTGGAAACCTCAGCCTAAGCACTTCCTATTGGGTTGGTCACTATTGCTAGGCCTTTTCAGTGGACAGAAGTAGGAAATGCATGCACATATATTTATTTATTTGTATATCATATATTCAACAGGTAAAATATATCACTAGTGCCTGCCGACACTTCTAATTAAAATTCAGTACACAAAGTTTTTGTTTCACCTTTTGATCTTCCGTCTCCTTTTTTCCATACTGAAAATCTTGGTTACTACTGATGAAGCACAATTAATTTGCTTTGTCTTCAGTACATGCAAAATAGTCTCAGAATTACATTACTAGTAGTACCTTAAGCCATATGATTACTGAAAATAATTTAAGATTTTTGCAGTTACCTTTAGGGCCCTTAAGGTATATCCCACTAGAGATGTACAGTAAAATTACTGTGTTTAAAAGTCACTTAAAATAATTCTCTGGGTGGTCATGCCACTATTTCAGCATACAGATAGATTCATTTGTTCCATTTTGCTTTCAGTATTTAGTGATTGCCTTTAAATTTTTTTGTTTTATAACTATGTAAAATATACACATAATTCCAAAATCAAATATACAAAGCTGTTGTATTTAGAGAAATCCAGTTTCTATTCCTGTCCCCTCTACTCATGTAGGTAATCTCTTTTTCCCCTTTAGTTTCTGGGGTTATCCGTTTTAAAAAAAAAAAAAAGGAAAATAAGTAAATATATGTAATTAATATTTTATATCCTCCCCAGCATTCTTAAATAATTAGTAGCGTACTATATGCTGTACATTCTTTCTTTCTTTACCTTGCTTTTTTGTACTTAACACTTATCCTAGAGCTAACTATGTAGAAAGATATTCTTTATTCCTTTTGAATAACTGTGTGGTACTCATTAGTGTAGATGTACTGTAGTTTATTAAACCAGTCCTCTATTGATGAACATTTGGGTTGTTTTCAGTCTTCTGCTACTACAAATTGTGCTGTTGCCTTTGGGATAGATTCCTAGAAGAGGGCTTACTTGATCAAAGGGTAAATGCATGTATAACTTTGTTAGATATTGCCAAATTCACCTCCATAGGGTTTATCACATTTTAAAATTCTCATTGGCAATATATGATAACGATTGTTTCCCCCACAACCTTGCCAATGGAGCATATTGTCAAACTGCTGGATTTTTGCCAGTTTGATAGGTGAGAAATTGTATCCCAGTATAGTTTTAACTGCATTTCTCTTATGAGAGAAATTGAGCATCTTTTCATATTTTTAGGGCCATTTGCATTTCTTTTTTCCTTTTTAAATAGCTCTTCTCTTCTTATGAGTCTTGTAGATGAATAGAGAACATGCTTTTAGTAAGACTTGGGGGAGCAGTAAGTACTTAACGCTGGTACTAGAGTGTGGTATTTAGCATTACATGAGCCTGGTTTCCCTTCTTAAGGTCTCCTGGTTCTTCTGGAAGACATAAGCTCTCATAAGTCCCTTTCCATCCTTATCCTTGGCTCTACCTCTGCTTAAGAGATAGTAACTAGAGCATGGAGCTGTAGGCTCAAAATTCAAGGTTTTTTAATCCTTTCAGAGAGTAAGAAAAAACTTCCGTTACCAGCTTTAGGCCATTAAGTATTACCTCTGTGTCTACCAGCATGGATCCAGGAAGACTGGTGGCTTTTTTTATTCTACTTCCTTGTTAGTAATTGAGGTAGGGCCACCAAACTAAGCAGCACAAGCACAGGAGCTCTTTGTTGCTGAAGCTCTGGGAACGCTCACTACTGCTGCCACCAGGAACTCTGCTGTCTGAACAGGAACATTGGAGTCCGTATTCGTCTGCCACTGTGCTACCTGCAATACCATCAGAAGCATCCTCCTCTCCTTCATTCTCACCAGTTTCTTCTGTTGGTAGAACTTCACCAAAAACAAAGCTGGAGGGAAAAAAACCCACACCAGGCTGACAAGCTTGGGAAATGTAGTTTATGGAGCTTTAGCCTCTGACATACGTTGTAAAGCAAGGGAGTGAATGGAGCTGAAAGCAGATAGATAGATGATGAGTGCAAAGGCAGAAAGTGTAAAAAGGGCTCCAGTCATCAGGGGACTTACCATCTGATTCAAAGCAGCTGGATAAGACCATTGGCAAGGCATAGAAATATGTGGAGTGGAGAACAACAGACAGAGGCACAAGCAGAGTGTGGAGAAAGGTTAAATGTTTAGTTGGGCTGTGAAGGAACCCAGCATATTTTCTTGCCTTGTAAAGTAAGGTTTTATGAAAAATGATATTTTGAGCTGGGCCTGGAAGAATTTAGTAAACAATACAGAGCAATACCAATGTGCTAATTTACATAGTAACAAAAATGGCTGATACTTGTTCCCAGCTGGAGGCAGGAAATAGAAAATAGGTGGCCTGTAATTGCTACTGTCATCTAAAAGTATTTTGAAGTAGCATCTTTAGAATTCTGTAAAGTCCTGGGAAGGGAAACAGAGTTGGAAATCTGCTGTGAAGGGCTTTTGGCATCCACTGAACCAGGCATATGACTTCTGTGCTTAAAAAAATGTGTCCTCTGGAGCAGAAACAGAGATTTGGGAGTGAGGGAGTTCATCAGGGGGTGGAGGCGTTAGAATGTGGCAAAGAAGCAAACTTGTTGGAGTAACAGAGGGAGCCTGAAGACCTTAATTCAGAGAGTTTTCTAAAAATAGCACTATTGAGTCTGGACTAGTCTAGACCAAGAGGATTTCTTTTCCCAGCCTGTTTCTATAACCAGATATTAAGGCTGGTTCTAATTGTCAGTGAAGCTTAACTTCTTTATCTACTGTAAATTACTTGGCATTAAACAGACATTTATTAAGAGGCTGCCAACCAAGTGTATCTTAGGCACTGGGGATAGAAAGATACACAGGTGCAGTTTCTGCCTCGGAGGATCGTATGAGCTAATGAAGGAGAAAGACACTTAAATAGAAGGTGACAACACAGTAAAATAAGTCATCTCTTGGGAGAATTCAGCAGATGCTGTAGGAACACCAGAACAGGAGCACCTAAGCTGAGTTGGGGGATGGTGTCACAGAAGACCTCCCCATAGAGGTGATGAAGCTCCTTAAGTTTTTTTAAGAAAGAAGATGGAGAGTCAGGGGAGAATCACATAAAATGGTCAGTGTGTGCAAAGTGTGTTAGTGTGTTATTTATCTCTGACCAATTTCAAAGCCAATGCCCCTTCCAGTGGACCACCCTGCATTTGGTGGAGGGGGCAGTGGAGTAAGAGTTAGAGTTATTTGTAGTCTCTCACCCTTTCCCTGGAGAAGATTAAGCATTATTTTCTCACAAGGTCTTAGAGTTTTAGAAAAATTCAAATAAAATAAATGCCCCACAATAATGCATAAAGAACATAATACAGTTTGTTTGGTTCCCACCTTGGGGAGCCCCTATTTTCAAACAAGAATGGACTACAATTTTTATGTGTGGGAGACAGCAGGGGGATGATTAGAAAGTGACCTTCTCACAGTCACTTAGGATTCTTAATTTAGTATGTGGTCCTTTGTGTACATTTAAATTTCATTCTCTTTTTATACCTGTTCTTTTGTTGTTTTTGTTTGTTTGTTTGAGAATAAAGACTGCCTGAAAAGTTTTTATGGCTCTTATTTTACAGAACTTATGTGTACATTTTACAGGATTGAATTTTTTGGATCCTACTTGTATATCCCCTTGTTATAGCAGGAATATAGTAGGGTGTGTATGTGTGTCCAGGGTAATGTAAATGTGCACCACTTTTTAAAAAAATTATTTATTTTTGGTTGTGTTGGGTCTTCATTGCCGCACGCGGGCTTTCTCTAGTTGCGTCAAGCGGGGGCTACTCTTTGTTGTGGTGCACAGGCTTCTCATTGCAGTGGTTTCTCTTGTTGTGGAGCACGGGCTGTAGGCGTGTGGGCTTCAGTAATTGTGGCATGTGGGCTCAGTAGTTGTGGCTCGCGGGCTCTAGAGCGCAGGCTCAGTAGTTGTGGTGCACGGGCTTAGTTGCTCTGCAGTATGTGAGATCTTCCCGGACCAAGATGGAACTCGTGCCCCCTGCATTGGCAGGCGGATTCTTAACCACTGTGCCACCAGGGAAGTCCCACAACTTGTGTTTAAGTGGGACATCATGGAGCATGTATTCAACATGACGCAACAATATCACTTTCTCACAAACCGTGGTTCTGCCTCAGACTGGCATTATGAATAGCCAGGTTGTAATCAGCGAGATGTTTCTCTGGCACTGACTGTGAAAGATATTCTGGTGGCCAAGGGGACGTGAAATCTAATTTTGTTGGCCTGGTCACTAGTTCAGTACCCCAATCCTCCAATCCAAAACCAGGTAGGTAATTTTTAATTTAATATTTTAAGTAGGTAATACAAATGTTTATTATTATTCCCCCCTTTTATTATTATTATTTTTTTTTTAATTTTTTTTTTTTTTTTTTTATGCGTTACGCGGGCCTCTCACTGCTGTGGCCCCTCCCGTCGCGGAGGACAGGCCCCGGACGCGCAGGCCCAGCGGCCATGGCCCACGGGCCCAGCCGCCCCGCGGCACGCGGGATCCTCCCAGACCGGGGCACGAACCCGCGTCCCCCGCATCGGCAGGCAGACTCCCAACCACTGCGCCACCAGGGAAGCCCCCCCCTTTTATTATTAAACACATATTCAGATATACCTTTTTTTAATTAACAATTTTTTTAGATCTTTCAATGCATAAAGAGCTTTCTCTTGATTCATTTTTGTTTTTACATTTGTGCAATATTCCATTGACTAGAAGTGCTATAATTTATTTAACCAGTCTCCTTTGATAGACATGTAGGTGTTTCCAGTCTTTAATTATCAATAACAATTCCATAATGACCCATTTTATAAATAGGGAGGTTGAATCAGAGGTGGTTCCAATAAAGCCTAAAACAAACAAAAAAACCCATTATTACTCCCAGGGCCAGCTATATAATTTGCAGGGCACCGTGCAGAATGAAAATGTGGAGCCCCTTGCTCCAAGGGTAAGAAACAAGTGCATTAAAAGTATTTTAACAAGAAAGAAAAAAGTTTTTTCCTTTCTTTTGCAGTCTTCCAACCTCGTCTGCTGTTTTTATTTGCTATTTAATGTTCTAGGTAGAGAAAAATTAAACTTTTAAATTGTTAGCATGTATTTTATTGTTTGTCCTTTTATTGTGCAATGGTGGTTTTAAATGTAAATATAAGAGCATTATCTTCTATGCAGAATCGCCAAAATTACACAGTTCACATTTGCTGTTTGCTAGCTCATACATCTATATGTATTAATTTTTACTAGAACAGTGGAAATTCTGCACAAAACTATATTGTTTTTATTTCACTTCCTAATTCACACGCATTCTACCAAAGCCCTCTACCTTTGACTTACTCAGTAAGCTTCCTTAACAAGGAAGGACTGAAACTAACACAATATTGTAAATCAACTGTACTTCAATAAAAAAAATAAAATGAAGGACTGAAGGGAAAAGGAACTGCGAGTTGCCCTATCTTTTCAGCATAAGCATTTGGCCAACATAGGGAAATAACGAGAGTGAAAAGGATATGATGGAATTCCTTGGTTCGTAGTGCTTCTTAGAACGTTGCTGACTTTTTTCTACCTTTGAGTTGGTTCTGGTTCTACGGGAAAGTGGCCTCTCCCAGCTGTCAGCAGCCCAGTTTACTCAAGCATCGTCACGGCCCATTGACCTTGGCTTTGCTTTGAGTCTCATTCAACCTGCACATGGGAGTCCACTGGAATTCTGTGATTCTGGGGCATGGTGAACACTCTACACAAATTGGGGCAGTGGAGAAATGTGGACACGCGCATGTCGCGTATCTCCTCTGTTCACGGGCTTGCTCCATCGTCCCATGAGACTTCATTTTAAAAACATAAGTTCAAAGATAAGATTATTAAGAATTTAAAGAATAAAGTAGTATGGCATTAATGCAAGAATAAACTGGTAGATACATTAAGCAATCATCCAAACTCTGAATTTTATCTCAGTATATGTAAGAATATAGTGCAAGATTAAAGATGACATTTCACATCCATGCAGAACAGAAAGGTAATATAGCAAATGGTGCTGAGACACTTGACTATTGAAAACACATGAGATTTTCTTCATGCTATATACTAAAATAATTTCCTGTTAGATTTCACATTACTCCAAAGGAACTGTAGAGAACTATTAATAACTATTTATCTAATCTCAAGGTGAGGAACTACTTCTTCAGCATAAAAGCAAAGGCAGAAACCATAAACAGAATTCAGAGGTGTTTGACAAACTGGGAAAAAAATAATTGCAACATATAGGACAATGAGTAATTGTCTTTAGTATATATGAAGTACTTTCCAAATAAGTAAGAAAAAAATGTGAATCCCCAATAGGAAATGTGTACAAACAGCAGTTTACTTAAAAAGAAAGAAAAACACAAAAATCTAAAAAAAAAAAGACTCTGAAGAAACTAGGGGCAGGACAGGAATAAAGATGCAGACCGCAGACTTAGAGAATGGACTTGAGGACACGGGGAGGGGGAAGGGTAAGCTGGGACGAAGTGAGAGAGTGGCATGGACATATATACACTACCAAATGTAAAATAGCTAATGGGAAGCAGCCACATAGCACAGGGAGATCAGCTCAGTGCTTTGTGTCCACCTAGAGGTGTGGGATAGGGAGGGTGGGAGGGAAAAGCAAGAGGGAGGAGATATGGGGATATATGTATATCTGTCACCACCAGGGAAGCCCTGTTATTTATGATAAGCAAAAAGTTGGAAGGACTACAAATGTCCAACAGTACGGGCATAATGAAATAAATTCTGGCACATTAGCATATCAAAATTCCTGTATAGCCATTCATAACATAGGGAAATGGCCATAATATAATGTAAAATAAAAGTAGGGGGCTTCCCTGGTGGCGCAGAGGTTGGGAGTCCGCCTGCCGATGCAGGGGACGCGGGTTCGTGCCCCGGTCCGGGAGGATCCCACATGCCGCGGAGCGGCTGGGCCCGTGAGCCATGGCCGCTGGGCTTGCGCGTCCAGAGCCTGTGCTCTGCAGCGGGAGAGGCCACAGCAGTGAGAGGCCCGCGTACCGCAAAAAAAAAAAAAAAAAAAAAAAAAAGGATACCATCTTTATAGCCAGATCAATGCCAGTATTTTAAAGATAATATATGTATTTTTAGATGTACATATATTAATTTGTTATGGCTGCCATAAAAAAATACTATATACTGGGTGATTTAAACAACAGAAATTTATTTTGTCACAGCTGTAGAGCTTGGAACTCTAAGATCAAGCTGTCAGCAGGTTTGGTTTCTCCTGAGACCTCTCTCTTTGGCTTGTAGGTGGCCGTCTTCTCACTGTGTCCTCACATGGCTTTTTCTGCATGCACTCCCATCCCTGATGTCTCCTCTTATTGTACCCATCTTATTGGATTAGGGCCCCATCCTTAGGACCTCTTTTAATCCTAATTACCTCTTTACAGGTCCTACCTCCAAATACAGTCACATTCCAAGGTACTGGGGGTTAACATTTCAAAATATGAATTTGGGAGGGACACAATTCAGTCCATAACAGCACATTAAAAAAAGGACATAAGGAAGACTATCAAAACGTTAATAGAGGTTTTCTGGATGGTGGGATTCCAGGTAACTTTTGTGTTTTTTAATTATATTTTTATGCACTTACATATTTTCATCAGTGAATAAGTGTTACTTTTGTAATCAGAAGAAAATTAGTGTTCCTTTTTCAAATAAAGCTATTTCCACATTACCTATGAGGAGACAAGGCAGAGTGGGTAGGACCAACACCTGAGTCCTCCATGCACCTTAGTATCCCACTTGCTCCCAAGTATAGCCACTAAATTAAGCAAAGTCCTGTTCCTGGGCGAGGTAGGGAATATCGTGATTCACCTAATGATTCTATTGAGTAAACAAAGAGTCCTTGAGAATCTAGATAAAAGATGCCAAACCAAAAAGAGTGTAATACATACACTGTATGATTCCATTTATAAACAATTCTGTATCTTGAAAACTAGTGTATAGTGACAGAAAACAGATCCACAGTTTTCTGAGGCTGGGGAGGAATTACAGAGGAGCATGAGGAAACTTCTGAGGATGATGGGAAGGTTTGTTATCTTGATTGTGCTGATAGTTTCATGGGTGTGTACAAATGTCTAACTCATCAAATTGTACATTTCAGATATGTGCAGTTTATTGTGTGTCAATTATATCACAAGAAGGATGTTTAAAAATGGGAAGAAGGAAGTGGAAGGAAAGATTTCAATAGCCATTTGGGCACTATGGTATTATTTATTTATTAAAAGAGTGATGTGAGGGCTATGGTTTTGTGAATCAAATTAAATCTTTGGAATTTGGAGGCTGTTGGAGCAAACTGCTGCATAAAATGTTTTGGGAGGGGGCCTTTAAACCCAGTGGCGTTCTCCTGCCCCATAATTCAGTGTAACACCGACTAGGCATGTCACTGATTTGAGTAAAATTAAGTGATTGTATGATGTTGGGTGCCTGGTAGGTGAGCCAGTCTGGCACAAAGTGATCTTTTTGAATTTATTGGCTCGTTAATATTGTGAAGATGGGTATGTTTCTTTTATAGCTGCATTCGATACTTATCTTTTTAAAGACAGGAATCCGTACAGTGCTACAAGAGAGAAGTGTACTTAAAAATCACAGCATTACCTGTGGTAAAATTATCATAAAAACTACCTCGTACTCAAGCAGGGGATTGCTTCAATTCTGCCCTCATAATGACAGAAAATGGTCGTTGGTGAAGTTGTTTTCCATGAAGCTGTGATGAAATCAACTAAAATGGTAATAAAGTGGAGTGTAAAAGTGAGGGACTCAGGTGAGATGTAAAAGTGCAGAAGGTGTTAGAATGTTCAAGTTAGGATCTTCAGGAAATGATTCTGTAAAATATTAAATATGAGTTGGTTGAGTTCTCAGTTCAGAACTGTCAGCAGTGCAGGCAGGTCTCGTGGCTGTTGGTGGTGGATTTCCCTGCATGCTGTTCCCTGCATCCTGACTGGGTGGCTACCATTTGGCTAATGGCCAGGGAAGCTGGATAACAGAGAAATGGTCTTTGGTGGCGAGTGATAGTTTAGGAAAGGGCTTAGAGCCCTATTTCCTTCCTTCTTGCTCAAAACTGAGGAACTTGTCGCCCCAGGAGCATTATCGTATTTCTTCCAAAGATCCTTTGATGAATTAACGTTCAGTAGATGCCTGTTATAGCAAACTGGAAGCACACCTCAGTAAAACCTCAGTGAGCTGTGGAAACACACTAAAATATATATCATCAGAGGTATTTTTTATACTATAGACATAACTGTCTGTTGATACTATGTTCCAAATGTCACATCTATTCCCTTCTTGCCACCACTGCTGCCACCACCCTAGTGCAAACCACCCCCATCTCTCCTGCACTGTTGTCTGTCATGCCTGCCTACTCAGCAGTGTCCCTGCATCCTCTCTAGTCCTTGCCATTGTTCACTACACTCCTGTTGGAAGACTCCTTTGCTCAAAATCACTCAGAGCCTTTCCACTGCTTTTAGGATAAAGTTCAAAATCTCCACCGTAGTCCTCAAGGTCCTGTATAATCTGGTGCTTGCATATACCTGCTTCATCTTGTGCCAGTCCCCATCTAGCTTTCTGCATTCAGGCTATGAGCCTTCTTTCCATTCCTCGAATGCGCCATGCATGCCCTGACCATGGGGCCTTTGTACTTGCCATTCCCTCTGGAAAGCTTCTCCCCATCTCCTCATTCTCAGCCTCACTGCATCACACCCCACCCCATTTATCTCCTTAACCTCCTATTGATCATTTGAATTGCAGCTTAAATGTCACTTCTTAAGAAAAGTTTTGCCTGACCCTCTACCCCCAGTCTGGGTTAAAGTTTCTTTGTATGATGCTAATAGATCTGGGTGTTTTTCTTCCAAGTACTTAGTTTCATTTGTAACTATACATTTGTTTATCTGGCTCGATAATAGAATGGACTGTGTCTCTTTTGTTCACTGCTGTATTCCCAGCATGTGAAATCTCAATATTCAATAAATATTTACTAGATAGGTGGATAGATGGACAGTCCGATGGAAGGAAGGAATGATGTGCTGCCTTCTGAGGACCAGAAGATCAGTGCAGATTCTGGTTCTCACTCTGCTGCTGATTTGTTGTGTAATAAATAAGTCACAATCTCTCTGAAACTCCGATTTCTCAGCTATGAAATGAGAAAACTAACCCAGGGGCTTCCCTGGTGGAGCAGTGGTTGAGAGTCCGCCTGCCAATGCAGGGGACGCCAGTTTGTGCCCCGGTCCGGGATGATCCCACATGCCGCGGAGCGGCTGGGCCCGTGAGCCATGGCCGCTGAGCCTGTGCGTCCGGAGCCTGTGCTCCACATCAGGAGAGCCCGCAGCAGTGAGAAGCCCGCGTACCGCCAAAAAAAAAAAAAAAACTAACCTAATGATCTGTTCTTTTGTGTTTAAACGAGTATCCTTTTGGTTTAGATAACTGTGTTCATTATATACCTTAGGCCATAATACATCATCCTCAGTGATCCAGGCAAGGCCTTCTCTTTTATTTGTGTTTGCTCATCTTTGTTAAACCCTACTTCTGCTCCCCTCCCCTTATGACCATTTCTAAGGTGTCTCATTATGTTCTTAATACGCACATATATTTGGAAAATCTGTAATGTTGGGAGAGGGTTGTTTATGTGTTTTAATCATCCAAAATGTTTTTATGCCAGAAGTCTTTTTCATAACTTTTCTGACCTAGTATTATGGTTTTATGACATCATTGTTTCTTAATGCTACTTAGTATTTCATCATAATAACTATAAATATATTATCAGTGAATTTATATAGTTCTTACTATTTGCCAGACACTGTTCTACGCTCTTTACATAAAATCATTTAACCTTCACTACTGTCTTGTAAGGTGAGTACTGTTATTGTCTTGCCGTTTCATTCATTCCCCCGGCGATAGAGACCTAGGTCGCCTTCAGCTACTTGCTCTCAAAAACAATGCTGCAATGAGTTTCTTTGTGTTTGTCTCCTTTGCATCTTTTTTCTGAGACCTATATTCAAATGTATGGTCCCTGAGTACTAAAGCATGCTTACCTTTTATTTTGATCCATACTGCCAGATTGCCTTCCTGCGGGGCAGTGCCAGTTTACGCTCCCACCACCAGGAGTGCACGAGAGCCCTTTTCCTCCCCGTGTCCGCACCCACACTTCATATATGTGTTTTTCTACTCTGCCGTTATGATGGCCATAAAGTAGTATCTTGTTACTTTAATTTGCATTTCTCTAATCCCTAGTGATTTTTTTGGCCACTGCTACTGCTACCACCCTAGTGTAAGCCACCACCATCTCTCCTCACCACTGCCCTGGTCTTTCTACTTATGGGTCTCCCCCATCCTCTCTAGTCCTTCTCATTGTCCTTCACCCTCCAGCCAGAGTAATCTTACTGGAACACTCCTTTGCTCAAAATCACTCTTTAACCCACTGAAATGATAGATGTTCTGATGATGACCCATACTTGCATTCCTAGGATAATTGCTTCTTGGACATGATGTATTTTCTAAATAATTATTGGATTTGTTGGCTAATATTTATTTTAGAGTTTTTACACCTATTTTCTTAAATAAAATGGGCCTATAAATTTCTTTTCTCATCTCTAAGTCATTTTATAACCAAAGTTACATTAAAATGACTTGAGAAGCTTTCCCTCTTTTTCTGTTTTCTGGATCAATATGTAATAAGATATAAATTTTCTGTGCCTTGGACTAAGTGGTCCTCAAGATTCTTTTCTAACCATAAATTCAATGACTTGATGAGCTACTGTAGCTCTGAGTTTCTTACCAGTGCTTCACTGGTTGTGTGGATTAGTCAAGCAAGTTCACATATATCCAAGCCCTCAGTCATGTCAGAAAGCATTAACCTCTTATGGGCACAAAATTGTATGTTTTCCATCCTGTGCCCATGGAAATGGGCTGAAACAGGAGTTCCATAGTCAACTGGTATCTCTCTTTATTCATTTGTTTCATTAAATTTTAGCCACAAAAATTTTAGTGTATAAATTGTATCTAATGGATTTCAAGGAGCCCTCCTGGCCTCCCTCCACCCCAGCTGATGTCCTGGCCTCTCCTTTCCTTCCCCATAGAAACACACTGCTTTATTGTATTTCCTCCCTTCTTTCTGGCTGCACTCTTCTCTTTCCTGTCTGTCTGATCTTTATGGGTCTAGAGGAGAATTGGGTTCTTTGAGCCTGCAGACAAAGAGATTGCCAGAAGGGTTGGTTTTGGCAAGACTGGAATAGTGGGTTGCAGAGGGAGGGGATTTGATCTCTGCAAAATTGGCAGGTGATTGAAAAGAAATTCTCATGCTGGTGTGTAGTTTCGTGATAGAGAGATTCTGGGGTAGACCCAGGCTGTCGGTGTGAACACCCAGTAGCTTTGAAGAACTTGGGCAGAGCACACTCAGTCTCTTCAGTTGAAACTGCTTTGATAAGCTTTGCATCATGGTTCTCTGAATCTTGTTCTCAGAGCTGGAATGAAATCAGAACATGTGACACTGCTGCTCATACATCTCCCATTTTTCTTAGTACATATTACTTTAAACTGTAATAGTAATTATCATATCATTTTATTTTTATTTCTCATCTGGCTGAGGACACAGTGCAGGCAAAGAAGTTTATTCGTCAGACAGGGGCTACCTGGCGAACACAGTCCATATAATGGGAGTTAAGCTGAGATCCAGAGACTGACAAGCTATTAAATCTAAAAGGCAGGATTTCTTATGGTAGATCGGATATAATAATTTTATATCTCAGTATTTTATATATGTGACATTTTGTATAATATACAATTAACTGCCTGCTTTTGACATTTGAAAGTTAATGTGAAGAGAGTTATAAAACAGACACTGTAAACATCACCTCCCAAAGTGAAGTGGTAAATGGCTGTCGGCCTCCAGGAGGGTGAGACCTAATTATTCCTCACAGTGCACTCTGTACCTTCTTACTACCAGTTTGGGTTTCATTGTCTTTGATAAACAAGATAATTGATATAAATGGATATGATCCTGTAAAATTGTTCCCCAATTGCAGGTTTTCAAGCTGGAGGTATACTTTTCCTTATGGCACAGCACTGTTAGTCTTTAAATGGGTAGCTTGGTAAATCTGCCTTTCATAAGAAGACATTAGGTGAGTCTCTCCTTACCAGAGCTGATAAAAGCATTGGGTGTACCCAGGGCACAGGAAAAAATGACTAATGGTCACATTAATGAACAAGAGCATGTGCATTTTTGAGCTGGAGGCTTACAGTTGGGAATGCAAGAGAACTATCTTGGAGGTGTAAAGGAGATGCGGTCTTCCTCAGGGAGAGAACAGAGGCATATGTGCTGCAAAGGGAGGTCTGGGCGCCGTTGGCTTTCCCCTCCTTCCCCAGCCCCAGCCCTGATCACTTAAATGCTGATTTGGCTGCACTGGCTGACCTACAGGCTGAAGATCTCAAACAAGGAGACCCTAATGTGCTTTATCCTCTTATTTGGTGGAAGGGAACTGGGGCTTTGCTAAACTACCATTTTGTCCCTTAAATTAATACTCAGCGTTCTCGATCCTCTTTTGAAAGGCTCTCATTAGGAAATGTAAAGGGCCAAGCAAGCAAAACAGGCGCGTATGTTTGCACCCAGCGGGGAAGTCTGGGATAAGATCATTGGCAGTCTGCTTTGAAGAACCCATTTCTCTTTATGTATAAAGTACAACCAGGGGGGCTTCCCTGGTGGCGCAGTGGTTGAGAGTCTGCCTGCCGATGCAGGGGACTCGGGTTCGTGCCCTGGTCCGGGAGGATCCCACATGCCGTGGAGTGGCTGGGCCCGTGAGCCATGGCTGCTGAGCCTGCGCGTCCGGAGCCTGTGCTCCGCAACGGAAGAGGCCACACCAGTCAGAGGCCCGCGTACCGGAAAAAAAAAAAAAAAAAGTACAACCAGGAAGAGTGAATGAAAAAGAAAGTGGGTAAACGCTTAGGAGAGAGTATAAAATGGCGTAGCCATGACTTCTTTTAGGGTAATGTTGTGCAACTGAGCATCGGAGTCTTGGTGGTTTAAAAAAGTAATAATTAATAATTATTGACTTGTCTAGGGCATCTAGTGTTTAGTTTTAAGAACTAATTTAAGGGCTTCCCTGGTGGCGCAGTGGTTGAGAGTCCGCCTGCCGATGCAGGGGACACGGGTTCGTGCCCCGGTCCGGGAAGATCCCACATGCCGCGGAGCGGCTGGGCCCGTGAGCTGTGGCCGCTGAGCCTGCGCGTCTGGAGCCTGTGCTCCACAACGGGAGAGGCCACAACAGTGAGAGGCCCGCGTACTGCAAAAAGAAACCCCCCTCCCCCCCCCCGCCAAACTAATTTAAACTCATGGCAAGGAAAACCATGGTGAAATGAGATTTCTCCCCGACAGTTCTCCTTGGCAGTGTTATCACAGCCTTTCAAAGATCCAGCTTGCTAAGGGTAGCTTGCTGTCCAGCTTAATGTCATCTCTTCTCCGAACTGGTGCGCTGGTTCCCTCCCCCTCTCTCCCTCTTGAAAGGTTAGCCTTTCTTCAGAATAGTACAGGTTTTTCCAGCGACATCTGTCAACTTGGCAACGAGCACACCCTCAGGAAATTATGAAAATTTGAAGACCATCTAAATACTGTAGGGAACCTTCCGTCTCCCTCTCCCTCTCCCCTCCCCCGGCCCCCATCCTGCTTTCACCCAAGAAGAGTAGAGCACCCATATGGCATTTATCACTGTCCATGTCACTGGTAAACTGTAAACCTATTTGTGTCTGTGATTTTTTTTCAATGCGTTTTGATTTGTTCATTCAATGGTGATAGCTCATGAAACCTCAAAGCGGTGACTACCCTAGAAGGCAGGTCGTGGACAGACCCCTTTGTTTAATGAAAGGAGACCCCCCCAGCCACCGTACTGTTAGCACAAAGAGACTTCTTTGGTCTAATAACTCCCATGATCTTGATCTGATTCGGTAGGTCAGAAATCGCTGTCCCCAGCAAATATCGACCAGAAGGAAGTGCTTTCTTGGTTTCTCTGAAAGTGCCAGCTGCATTATTACACTAGCAGGTGCTAATAGGTTTTTGCTGGTCAGTAGAATTGTTATTGGTTCTTCATTTCCCTGCTTCCTATCCTTTTACAATTACAAGGTGACCCATGAGAATAAAAGTCTCACTTCAACACCCAGATTTCTGAAATGCTGGTCCCACCTACCCATACCATGTGGGGAAAGCCTGCCCCTTCATGACTAGGGAAGCACCAAGCCTGGATCTTGTGATTCTTTGAAAATCTCAGGATGCTTTTGTGAACATGATCTAATTTATTCTTTCAATATTCATAAGAAGGCAGGAGGAGGAAGGGATTCTTTTCTTTATGGGTAAAGAAACTGAGTCACGGGGTGGTTAAATGGCCTTCTCGAGATTGCCTAGGGCATGGTTTACAGAACTGAGGTGAGTTCCTCAGGTACCTGCTTTCCAGTCCGTTGCCTTGGTCCAGTGGATGTTCGAGCTGAAGGCAGGCAGGGGGTAGCAAACGTTTTTCCTCTCAGAATTAAAGTATAGAGACATGAGGCAAAGAGAGCTAGAACTCAGAAATAAGATACTTCCTAACTGACAGGTCCCAGAATATTCATAATAAACTTCTGTTTAAAAATACTCACACCCATTTTTCATTTCCCAAAGCACTAAGTGTAAACCATTAGAAGAAGAATTAATTGAGAGTAGTAGCAGAAGGTGCTGTTTAAACTGGCTTTTGTTGTATTTTAGACAAGACTCATTTCATCGTACACCGTAAGCCTACTGGAAAACATAGCATGATTCTGTTTCTTCAATCTAGATTAACTTTGGCCTCCAGAGGTAGTGTAAATCGTACTTTTTCCTGAGTTTTTTTTTTTTTTTTTTCTCATAACTACTTTACTTAGGAGTATGAGTAAAGTTGTTCCAGGGAACTTACAAGACTTTGATTGTCAGTCTTTGAAGCTAGGTAGACAGATTTCCCCAGGGACCCCAAGTTCGCCTGTTAGGGAGCAAAACCTCAGTCTCACCCAGGGGATTGCTCAACTTCCCCACAGCCCTGGGCTGGCCCCTCAGGCTAAAACTGGGAGAGCCCAGGGAGGCAAGTTTTCCCTCAGGCATCCTGTGGGATTTGATTACAGAGTCTCAATTCTGAAAGCTCAATATTCAGAAGTTAAGACTCCCCTTTACCTGTATGTTTCTTCTGAATTCCAGTCTTGCTCCCTTGAGATTCTCAGAGAGTCTTTCCTTCTCACACAGTTCAATCCAGGATGCTTTGTGGGAACTACAACATGTGAGAATTTGGTGTCATCTCCCACCTTTTTCTCTCTGCCTCCAAAATCTGTGGCAGGTAGTTTCTGCCAAAGTGGCCCTGTAGGAGCATACTTGCCACAGATCTGATTGGGACATTTTCTGTAAAATGTACAGGATTCCACTTAATGTTTGATTGCCTCACTGCTGATAACTATTGTTAGTAAAATCTCAAATTTTATATTTATTGATACATTTTAAAGGACCATCATTCAAGATCATAAGACTCAAGTTATCCATTATCTCAGAATCATTCTGACTTAAAGTTTGAACCAGATACATCCGCCAGCTTAAAATGACAAAAATTTTAAAAAGAGAGAGAGAGAAGAGCTACTACTTTGTTAAAGGGATGGTTTAAAAAAAACACACAAAAATTTCTGTGCAAACCACTGCTTCTTTTGTGGACCTTTTAAAAACCTCTTGCACATCTTTGTTCTATGCTTAACACGAATGAGAAATATTCCCCCAAAGCTGTGGTGACATCTCTGATCTTGAGTCACAAAATTGTTGTGGCCTGAGAAGACCTTTCAGCCACTAGTGTGGAACAAAAATAACTCTGTTGATATCAACATCTTTTAGGACATAAGGAAAAATAAATCCATGTAAAACTCTTATACTACTCATAGAAAAAGATGCCCTTTATATTATAACTTTTAAATTTTTTTGAGAAAGGGTTTCCTAAACTTGCAAAACCAATTTCAGTGACTTTTTGTATGTTAGGTATTTCCCCCCATATCAGCTTAAATAACTTGTCGTGATGTAGGGGGCAGATGTAGAGTCTTTCTCTGACAGGTTTTGTCCAAAGAAAAGGAAAAAAATCACCCCAATGAGATATTGCCTATTAGTTCAAACACAGAGTTAGCTGTTTGGGCTATTTTTTTCCTTACATCTGGAAATTCCTTTGTCCTAAATTTAAAGGCCTCACCTGCAGAGTGAATCCCCCTTTGATACGCTGCAGTGCTTACCGCTGTTAAACATCTGATGCTTGATTCTTTAAGGTCTTTTTGAATGGAAGATTTTCACAGCTAAAACCCCCAGCGTGAATGCTGGAGTTTGAAAACTACAGATAAGAGAGTAAACCTCTTAAGCAGTTAGTTCTGGAAGGTGCTTTGTGAATTCACTAATCCTGGTGAACATGCATACTTGGCATCCACTGACCCCACCCCACCTCACCTTTGCCCCTGGGAATAACCACCTCTGATTTCTCACCTCCATCTTCTATAAACTGCCATGTTCTCTGAAACATGTTTGGAGCTATAACTTTCTAAAGTTATAAAGTTTGCATACTTTGGGAGAAGGGAAAGCCACATTTAAAGTTTGGAAAAGTGTTACCTCTTCCTGTCACTGGCTAAATAGAACCCAGCATGATTGTCAACGTCCTTATAATCTCAAGATAGAGTGTGTGATTTGGGCAACGTTGGTGATGTTTAGAATTGGAGCTATAACAGGAATGATGAGAACACAGATTATACTGACTGAAACAGACAAAAATGAAAACAAAGAAAAAAGGAAAAGAGGCTCAGAGGAATGGGTCACCAGCATTGAAAAGGCAAGGTCTGGTTTCTTCCCATGGGCTTCCCCTGCAGATATGGAGAGATGGTCATGACTGAATCCTTTGGAATTGTGTTAGGAAGCAGCCTTTCCATGGTGCTGGGAACCGGGGCATATTTGGGAAAGGAAAAGTTTAAAGGGTTTTCTTCAACAATGTAATGTGATATACTATATGATTGAAAAGTGATTTTTTTAAATTGAAATATAGTTGATTTACAATGTTGTGTTAATTCCTGCTGTACAGCAAAGTGATTCAGTTATACGTATATACATTCTTTTTGTTTGTTTGTTTGTTTTGCGGTACGTGGGCCCCTCACTGTCGCGGCCTCTCCTGTTGCGGAGCACAGGCTCTGGACGCACAGACCCAGCGGCCATGGCTCACAGGCCCAGCCGCTCCGTGACATGTGGGATCTTCCTGGACCAGGGCATGAACCCATGTCCCCTGCATCAAAAGGTGGACTCTCAACCACTGCGCCACCAGGGAAGCCCTATACATTCTTTTTTAAATTTCTTTTCCATTATGGTTTATCACAGAATATTTAATATATTTATTTCCCTGTGTTATGTAGTAGGGCCTTGTTGTTTATCCATTCTATATATAATAGTTTGCATCTGCTAACTCCAAACTCCCACTCCATCCCTCTTCCGCCCTCTCTCCCCCTTGGCAACCACAAGTCTGTTCTCTATGTCTGTGAGTCTGTTTCTGTTTCATAAAAGTTCAACTCTGTCATGTTTTATATTCCATATATAAGTGATATCATATGGTATTTGTCTTTCTCTTTATGACTTACTTCACTTAGTATGATAATCTCTAGTTCCATCCATGTTGCCATAAATGACATTATTTCATTCTTTTTTATGGTTGAGTAGTATTCCATTGTATATATATACATCTTCTTTATGCATTCATCTGTCAATGGACATTTAGGTTGTTTCCATGTCTTGGCTATTGTAAATAGTGCTGCTATGAACATAGGGGTGCATGTTTCTTTTTAAATTATATTTTTGTCCGGATATATGCCCAGGAGTGAGATTGCTGGATCATATGGCAACTCTATTTTTAGTCTTTTGAGGAGCCTGCATACTGTTTTCCATAGTGGATGCACCAAGAAAATTGATTTTTTTTTTTAACCTGATAGATAAAACCAGGAATGAATGTAACTTAGTGCCAGTGTTGCAGAATACATTTTTGTAGCTTTTTGATAGTTTCCAAGAAAAATGGGCTTGTGCTCTAATTAGCTATTGTTCATTTATAGCTGTTCAGACATAACAGCTGTGAGTATTTTTCCCTTTAGAGTAAGTTGACAGAAGGTTGGATTGCAGTTGGGTTGGAAGCTTGCCTGGTCAGCAACAAGTTCCTATGTAGGCCTGTGGATAGGCCCCTAGGGTAAGTCCCCCTTTCAAAAAATAGTGTAGGTCTGTAGGGGAATATCTAGATGTGACCTTAAGCTGATAGTCCTAGTTGTCTTTTTGAAGGAAATATTTTATAACTCTGAAAATCTTGGCAACAGAGAAGAATCTCCCTGAGACTTTAAGTACTTGATGGCTGCGTGAACCACTGTGCTATTAGAAAACAATTTGCAATGAAAACAGCCAGGGAAACATTGCATGAAGCCCAACACAAGCACTATTTGTTTGTTTGTTTTTTTACTTGCTTACTTGTTTATTTCTTTTTTTTTAAACATCTTTATGGGAGTATAATTACTTTACATTGTTGTATTAGTTTCTGCTGTATCAAGCACTGTTTTTGAGGATGACAATCCTCTGTTAAGTGCTAAGTGCTATTTCACTTTTAAAAACTGTTTCAAATGGGTTTTTCCCCCTATCTCTCAAAGGTGATCTCTGGAGACAGTTAAATAACATGTCAGTCTTATCTTTAAATATAGCTGGTACAGGTGGCCCTCAGGTCATGTCCTAGTGAAGTAATACTGCCTTTTAAAAAATTTATTACTCCTGAATTAAATTTACAGGCAGGCTGTTGGCCACCCTGGTGCCTGTGTAAGAACAGAGGACAGTACAATTGTTTTCAGATCACTTTTTCTGCAGTTCCCCACAGTGTGAGTCATCCCAATATTCATACACTTGCAGAATGTATACACTTGGTTAACATGCAATTTTTGCATTCAGAAGCAGCAAATTAAATTTGTCTGAGCAGAATTGCTATGTGCACAGAGGGGGGAAAAGTAATTTCTGCCCAGGCACTTCCCCTTTGCTCCTAGCACAGGCTATTGTAATAGGTATGTAGCTGAAGGATGGCAAAGGAAAACCAGAAAGAGACAGACGCGAGATGCTGGGCTTTGGCAATATGGTTTTGTAAACAAAGTGACACAAATTGGGGCAGAAATTCCAGTGGGACAAGGGAGGAAACTGGAAGACTGGAAATACAGCACAAAGCTGAGCTCCATCCAGATGGTGTTTTTAATAAATTTATCAGACACATATGAAAGACAGTAACGAACATTCAGATGGGGAGTGGCCCGGCCCCTACGGGAAGTAAAACAGTATGGCACCTTCTGTGCGCTCTAGTCAGTTAGAATCACTCTCTAATTTTTCCCAGGAAAAAAGGCCACAGAATTTATTCAAACCATTGAGTAATTATTATGCAGTCCAACTAGGCAGGCTGAGGTTTGTGTTTCTAGGAAGAAGAATTAATAACAGAATTTTTTCCTGCTGAAATGAAGGAGGTGGCCTATATTAGTAAACCCAGTGGTGACATTTAGGACAGACCTCTTCTCTGAGAACTCTTATGGTATGACTATAACCAGATAGCAATACTGTCAGGCATAAAAAAGCTTCTGTAGTCTTTACAAGTCATGTTATTATATACATTCCTCCTCTTCCTCCTGTTCTCCCCCAAATGGTTTCCCTATCAGAAAATATTTTAGTCTACCATGAGTGACCAATCTTTCTGTATGTGGGACAAACTTTTAGGGGAAGAGAAGTTGAGAGAGCTAAGGGTATATGTAGTGCTTATAAAGCAGCTCTTCTGCAGTGGGCATAATTGTTTTCTTTTTAATGTTTAGGTCAAGACCCAGAGATTGATCATACTTCACTTTTCTAAGAAAACTTTCCCTTAGAAAGCAGTTTTTTCTGCTTTATTCAGTAACTTTTAGATTTTCTAGCTTTTGGTAAGGAGCTATGTTAAGTGCCACACCTATATATGCATGCTTTTCCAGCTCTGATTCATTCTTTCAGCAAATATTTATTTAATAACTGCTATATGCTAGGCACTCTTTCTTATCAGTTGGGAATACAGCAGTGAAAAAAAGAAACAAAAGTTCCTGCCCTTATGAAACTCACATGCTAAATCTCCAATTGTCAGGTTAGATCAGATTGAAATACTGGTTTGGATATTAAGAATTGGCCCAGTGCTGGAATTATGGTCTCACCTTGGTCATTTACAGAAAGTCTTTATCCACAGGGTTTGTGCCCAGGTCCCTATCCTTCTCTTCTTTCCACCCGTTGGCATCATTTGGTCGTTATATTGTTAATTTGACTCATTGTTTAAAACATAGGAATGAGAATTAAGAAAAGTGCTGATCTGATTTTCTACCTTATGGAATAAGTACAGTTGCTTATCAAGTTGCTAATAGAGTTCTAGCAAAAGCAATTTCTTGAAAGGAAATTTGGGAGTTGGTGTAGATTTCACTAATACAGTCTATCTCTGTGTATTATATGTGTCTATGTTTATCTGTGTTGGGCACCCTTTGTACATCCAGACTTTGACTGAAAAACATTAATGAATGATGATGTCAAGATCAAAGTGGAAACCATGGAATACGGTTCTCCAGCACATAGATATAGGATTTTTTGTTAAGAAGGCACTGTTTCTGTTTTTGTTTTTGAAATGTTCTTTTTTTTTAAATCCCGACCAGGGATTGAACCAAGACCCACAGCAGTGAAAGTGTGGAGTCTTAACCACTGAACTGCCAGGAAAGTCCCAAGAAGGCAAAGTTCTTTAATGTAGCATATGTTAGACTACCTTAAGATTCCAGAGGGTCAGAGGGTGATATTACTAGGGCAGTTTTGCTTAGAGAAAATGTTGGAGACTGAAAGAATCTCCTTTAATAAATATTTCTAAATATGTCTTTAGAAAAGGAATTCTGAGTGCTTATCCCAGCCTTTTTTCCCAAAGAGCTTTAAACCATATCACTAATGATTTTATGATCGTCTCTGATGCTGCTGCATTAATTGACTAGTTAAAATCAGATCATCTAGGGATAAAATTGTGAAGCAGTAAGGTAGCTTAGGAGGAAATTGATAAACTCAGGGAGAGTCAGCAAGGACAACCGTCAAGACCTAGTGGATACTACAGAGCACATCAGCATTGTAAAGAATCCTAAAAGGTTTATCCTTTCAAACCCTCTGAAATTACTTGCCATATTTCTGGTTTTCATAAAAACAGTATTAACATTTGTGGAATTTAAAAAATAACCAATATTCCATTTGTGGAAAAGAACATAAGGAACATATATGTAAAGTTTGGAGAGCAGGAACACTCACATGTTCACCACCCATCTTGAGAAATAGAACACTACCAAATCTTTTTTTTTTTTCAACTTTATTGGAGGATAATTGCTTTACAATGGTGTGTTAGTTTCTGCTTTATAACAAAGTGAATCAGTTATACATATGCATATGTTCCCATATCACTACCAAGTCTTTAAAGCCCTTTGTGTGTTCCCCCCACAGCACATCCCTGCTATCCTCCTATCTGGAGGTCACCATTCATCTGAATTTGTGTTTACTACTCCCTAGCTCTCCTTTCTAATCTCACCACATAGGTGAGATTCACTAGGTGTTTATCACTGAACAACAGAAGTGGAATTGTACACTTTGTATTTTTCTGACTTGTTCTTCTTAACCAACTTTCTTTGTAAGATTGACCCTTGCTAATACACATAGCTTCAGTTCACTTATTTTCAATACTGGGTAGTTTTTGTTTGACAGTGAAATTTTAAAACTCAGTGGACAGGTTAAACAGTAGATGAGACACACCTGGAGAGAAGCAGTGAACACAAACAGTAATTTAAAGAAATTACCCAGAATGCTTCAAAAAGAGGTAAAGAGGAAAAAAATGAGGTAAAGAGGAAAAAATGAAAGGAAGTAGAGAGGATAGAATGAGAAGTTCCAACAGAGGTCTAATGGGAATTCTAGAAGAAAAAAAAACAGAAAATGAGGGAGAATCAATACTCACAGAAATAATGGTTAAAATGTTCCAGACTTGATAAAAGCCATAAATGCTTATATTCAGTCCTGAGCAGGATAAATTTAGTCTGCATCTAGGTACAACATAGTAAAATTGCAAAACACTAAAACCAAAAAGAAATCCTTAAAATTAACTGCGGAGAAAAAAACAAATTGCAGCAGTTAGAGGGATAGCAGACATAACAGTAGAAGCTAGAAGACTATGGAATAATATCTTAAAAGTGCTGAGGAAAAAACAGCTTTTCACTTAGAGTTCTATACCCAATTAAACTATTTTTCAAGAGTGGTGGCAAAATATACTTTCAAGTAAAGACTTTGCTGAATGGATGTGTCTTAGAAGGAAGTTGACCCAAGAAGAAAGGAGGATATAAAAAAAGTAAAGGTGAATAAATTGGTGAATGTGAATAAATAAGTTTTGGCTGTATGAGATAATAATAATGATGACTGATTTTGAGAGTCTAAAACAAGGTAGAAGTAAAATGTTAGGTAAGAATAACAAGCCAAGAGGCAAGATGATTTGTATGAAAAAGTGTTAAGATCTTTTATATTGTTCAGGAGAAGGGAATATGTGATTTTTAATTTTAGGCATTGTTAAGTCTGGTATGCGTATATAGAATTTAGTAAAAGAATAGAAATAGAATATATAACTTCCCAATCAAATCAGTAGGGATAGCTGGTGGGGAAAATAAAGGAAATTCAATCCGTTAGAAAACAGGAACAGAGTAGACAGAGAGGTGGGGGAAGCAGCAGAGAAAAAAAAAACTTGTAAGTAGAAATAAAAGTGAGTAAATGGGACTTCCCTGGTGGCGCAGTGGTTGGGAGTCAGCCTGCCAATGCAGGGGACCCAGGTTCGAGCCCTGGTCCGGGAGGATCCCGCGTGCTGTGGAACAACTGGGCCCATGCGCCACAGCTGCCTGGCCTGCTCTCTGGGGCCCGCAAGCCACAACTACTGAGCCCGGGCACCACAACTGCTGAGGTCCATGCACCTGAAGCCCATGCTCTGCAGAAGGAGAGGCCACTGCAGTGGAAGGCCCGCACACCGCCATGAGGAGTGGCCCCCTATCGCAGCCTCTGGAGGGGACCTGTGTGCAGCAACAAAGACTCAACACAGCCTAAAATAAATATTTTTTTTTTCAAAAAGTGAATTAGTATACATCAGTAATAACAATTAATATAAGTCATGTAAATCTGCCAGTTAAAAGACAAAGGACACTGAATTTTTCAAAAATCTAGTTATATGTTATCACAAGAGACCAGAAAACTAGAAGAGTGATGCTAAGGAAACAGTAGCCAAAATAAAGGCACTATATTTATTTGACATCAGAACATGTAGATTTTAGGGCAAAGGATTATTAGAGATAAAAAATTACACTACATAATGATGAAAGGTTCAATCTACCAGTTAGATATAATTCTAAAATAATATACACGAAATGATGTGTTCTCAAAATACATAAAGCAAAAATTGACAGAATTACAAGGAGAAATTGACAGATCTACAGTCATAGTGGGAAATTTAAACAAACCTCTCCCATTAATTAATAAGCATGTAAGTGATTTGAACAGCTCAGTAAGTTCGATATAGTAGATATATATAGAAACATACACCTCCCAAATTAGAGAATACACATTCTCTTCAGGCACATGTAAAATATTTATAAGAACCATGAACTAGACCACAGAAAAGCAAATCTCATCAAATTCTACAAAGTCAGTATCATACAGACCACACCTTTTTATCCACATTACAGTGTAATTAAAAATCAGTAACAAAAACTTGAAAAGTTAAAAAACGTTCTTATGAATAATTTGTGAAGCAAACAAAAATCTTAATGGAAATTAGAAAAAACTTAGATGCAATCAACTTTTAAAACACTTTATGTCAGAAAACCCAGATGGAGGAACATTCTACACCATAGTTGACTCTAATACTCTTCAAAACACTGTATATTAAAACTTAAGGGTAAAGATAAAGCAGGACTTAGAGGTAAAATATTAGCTTTAAATGCATTTATTAGAAAAGAAGAAAAGTTAATGTTTTGCTCATTATTTGCTTCAGATATTTAGAAAAAAATAGAATAAATCCAAAGGAATAGAAAGAAGAAATAATAAAAAGAGCAGATTTAGTGAAGTAGGAAATAAAGAAAATAATCCGCAAAATTGAAAATTGTTTTTTTGAAAACACTAATGTAGTAGACAAACATGTATAGGACTGACAAAAAAAGAAAGAAAAGGTACAAATAAAAATATTTGGGGGCTTCCCTGGTGGCGCAGTGGTTAAGAGTCCGCCTGCCGATGCAGGGAATATGGGTTCGTGCCCCAGTCCAGGAAGATCCCACATGCTGCAGAGTGGCTGGGCCTGTGAGCCATGGCCGCTGAGCCTGCACGTCCGGAGCCTGTCCTCCACAACGGGAGAGGCCACAACAGTGACAGGCCCGCATACCACACACACAAAAATTATACATATATATATATATATATATATATATATATATATATATATATATTTGGAATGATAATGAGAACATACTGTGAAAATTTTTATGCTAGTATATTAGGGGTTTTTTTTTGTCCCACATCAAGGCTTACTGCTTTCTTTTTCTTTTTCATTTTCTTTTTTAACATCTTTATTGGAGTATAATTGCTTTACAATGGTATGTTAGTTTCTGCTTTATAACAAAGTGAATCAGCTATACATATACATATATCCCCATATCTCCTCCCACTTGAGTCTCCCTCCCACCCTCCTTATCCCACCCCTCTAGGTGGTCACAAAGCACTGAGCTGAACTCCCTGTGCTATGCAGCTGCTTCCCACTAGCTATCTATTTTACTTTTGGTAGTATATATAAGTCCATGCCACTCTATCACTTCGTCCCAGCTTACCCTTCCCTCTCCCCGTGTCCTCAGGTACATTCTCTACGTCTGCGTCTTTATTCCTGTCCTGCCCCTAGGTTCTTCAGAACAATTTTTTTTTGTTTTTTAGATTCCATATATATATGTTAGCATACGGTATTTGTTTTTCTCTTTCTGATTTACTTCACTCTGTATGACAGACTCTAGGTCCATCCACCTCACCCCAAATAACTCAATTTCGTTTCTTTTTAAGGCTGAGTAATATTCCATTGTATATATGTGCCACATCTTCTTTATCCATTCATCTGTTGATGGGCACTTAGGTTGCTTCCATGTCCTGGTTATTGTAAAAAGAGCTGCAATGAACACTGTGATACATGACTCTTTTTGAATTATGGTTTTCTCAGGGTATATGCTCAGTAGTGGGATTGCTGGGTCATATGGTAGTTCTATTTTTAGTTTTGTAAGGAACCTCCATACTGTTCTCCATAGTGGCTATATCAATTTATATTCCCACCACCAGTGCAAGAGTGTTCCCTTTTCTCCACACCCTCTCCAGCATTTATTGTTTGTAGATTTTTTGATGATGGCCATTCTGAATGGTGTGAGGTGATACCTCATTGTAGTTTTGATTTGCATTTCTCTAATGATTAGTGATGTTGAGCATCCTTTCATGTGTTTGTTGGCAATCTGTATATCTTCTTTGGAGAAATGTCTATCTAGGTCTTCTGCCCATTTTTGGATTGAGTTGTTTGTTTTTTTGATATTGAGCTGCATGAGCTGCTTGTGAATTTTGGAGATTAATCCTTTGTCAGTTGCTTCATTTGCAAATATTTTCTCCCATTCTGAGGGTTGTCTTTTCATCTTGTTTATGTTTTCCTTTGCTGTGCAAAAGGTTTTAAGTTCCCTTAGGTCCCATTTGTTTATTTTTGTTTTTATTTCCATTTCTCTAGGAGGTGGGTCAAAAAGGATCTTACTATGATTTATGGCATAGAGTGTTCTCCCTATGTTTTCCTCTAAGAGTTTGATAGTGCCTGGCCTTGCATTAGGTCTTTAATCCATTTTGAGTTTATTTTTGTGTTTGGTGTTAGAGAGCATTCTTATTTCTTTCTTTTACATGTAAATGTCCAGTTTTCCCAGCACCACTTACTGAGGAGGCTGTCTTTTCTCCATTGTATATTCTTGCCTCCTTTATCAAAATTAAGGAGACCATATGTCCGAGGGTTTATCTCTGGGCTTTCTATCCTGTTCCATTGATCTATATTTCTATTTTTGTGCCAGTACCGTACTGTCTTGATTACTGTAGCTTTGTAGTATAGTCTGAAGTCTGGGAGCCTGATTCCTCCAGCTCCATTTTTCTTTCTCAAGATTGCTTTGGCTCTTCGGGGCTTTTGTGTTTCCATACAAATTGTGCAATTTTTTGTTCTAGTTCTGTGAAAAATGCCATTGGTAGTTTGATAGGGTTCGCCTTGAATCCGTAGATTGCTTTGGGTAGTATAGTCATTTTCACAATGTTGATTCTTCCAACCCAAGAACATCGTATATCTCTCTATCTGTTTGTATCATCTTTAATTTCTTTCATCAGTGTCTTATAATTTTCTGCACATGGGTCTTTTGTCTCGTCAGGTAAGTTTATTCCTAGGTATTTTATTCTTTTGTGTTGCAATGGTAAATGGGAGTGTTTCCTTAATTTCCCTTTCAGATTTTTCATCATTAGTGTATAGGAATGCAAGAGATTTCTGTGCATTAATTTTATATCCTGCTACTTTACCAGATTCATTGATTAGCTCTAGTAGTTTTCTGGTAGAGTCTTTAGGGTTCTCTATGTATAGTATCATGTCATCTGCAGACAGTGACAGCTTTACTTCTTCTTTTCCAATTTGGATTCTTTTTATTTCTTTTTCTTCTCTGATTGCTGTGTCTAAAACTTCCAAAACTATGTTGAATAATAGTGGGAGAGTGGGCAACCTTGTCTTGTTCCTGTTCTTATTGGAAATGGTTTCAGTTTTTCACCATTGAGAACAGTGTTGGCTGTGGGTTTGTCGTATATGGCCTTTATTATGTTGAGGTAAGTTCCCTCTATGCCTATTTTCTGGAGGCTTTTTATCATAAATGGGTGTTGAATTTTGTCAAAAGCTTTTTCTGCATCTATTGAGATGATCATATGGTTTTTCTCCTTCAATTTGTTAATATGGTGTATCACATTGATTGATTTGCGTATAATGAAGAATCCTTTATGCTAGTATATTTGAAAACTTAAACAAAACACATAATTCTCCTGAAAGGGCCAGGAATATCTAAGGTAATTTTGAAGAAAAACAGAGAAGAAGGCGAAGGAGAGGGAAGACAGGTGTTCAGTTTGTCAAATTTTATGATACTGTAAAATTATAGTAATTAAAACAATATGGTAAAGGCACAAGGCTAGGCAAATTAAGGAAACAGAGTACAGATCTTAAAAAGAGATTTAGATACGTATGAAAACTTTATACGTGACTAAAGTAACATAAATTAGTGGAGGGAAGCGATGAACTGTTCATTAAATGGTGCTGGGGAAATTAGCTAACCTTATGAATAAAAGGTGAAAGTAGATCTGTATTTAATAGCATACCAAAAATAAATCCTAAATAGATTAAAGAACCAAACGTGAAAAGCAAAATTTGAGAACTTTTAGAAGAAAATATAGGGAGATATCTTTATAAATTTGGGGTTGGAAAGAATTTATATACAAGAAAGGGAAAACACAAATCATATAGGAAAAGATTAAATATTTCAACTCAACATTAACCAAGAAAGGACTGACATCCTGCCAATGAGATAACTCATAGCCACAAGTGTAATTCCACTTCCGTGTGTGTGTGTGTGTGTGTGTGTAAATATATACATATATATGTCTTACATATTCCTTGAAGAAACTCTTACCTATGTACACAAGAAGACACGTTTGTAATCACAGAGAAAACAATGGTAACAATCTAAATGTCCCTTTGGTATATTTATACATTGAAATATTTTATATACTTTACACAAATGAACTAGATTTATCTGGCTATTGAACGTTCCTTCATCCTGGTTTAATGTTTATTGTAGACGTTAATATTGTTGACCATATATTCCCCTTCTTCTCCTGGGCACACAACAAGTTAGCCCTCTCCTAACCCCTTTGAAGTTAGGTAAGGCCCTGTGACTTGCCTTAGTGAACAAAATGTGAGCAAAGTGATGTGTGTTGCTTTGGGGGAGGAGTTTTAAGAGCCAGTGCCCAGTTCACTCCCTTCTCACTGCTGCTGTGATTGAAGAAGCATATATCAATCAATACAAAGCTTCCGTCACTAGGTTCCCTGCATGATGCAATGCTCAGAGTCACCTTGCTGATCATCGTTGAATGCATAGTGTGGGTGAAAAATAAATGTGTGCTCTTTAAGCACCTGGGAGAATGGAGGCTGTCTCTTACTGCAGCTTAAGCTACCTACAGTGTGATTTTATGTCTCAGCTCAGTTTATTGTGTATCTTGTGCCACTTCCTTTAGTTCTCTCTTCCAAATCACAGGACACTTCCCCTTTTCCATGAGATGGAGGTACCATGACTTAGCCTCTAAATATAGTCCTTTATCTCTTCTCCTTTCAAAGTCAGAGGGGGGCTTTTCTGTAAGCCCCTTCTCTGCCAGTACACTGCTCTCACAGGTTACTTTACCAGAGATTCTGCTTATTGCTTTAGAGTTAAGCTTCATAGTAAAGGGATTCATGGCCAGAAAATCCAGTCTCTCTCCCTTCCTCCTTCCCTTCCTCTCTTCTTTATCTGTGGATGGCTGTCCTTATCTACAGAGAGCAAAGCAAGCAGTGAAGGTATATGAGATGAGGGAGCAAAGCAAGTAGTGAAGGAAGATGAAGGCTCGAGTACAGGCATGCCCACCTTTGAAAAGTTAATGCATTGCTTAGAAGATACATGGAAGATTATTTACTCCACATCATTATAAAGTTAGAAATGTTTTGGCATGATAGTAGTACTGCTCACCCTCTCTCTTTGCATAGAGTATAATATTATACTGAAAAGTGTAGTATATATCTAATAAGAAATTGTCTTTTTTTCAAGCCATTTTAAAATTTTGTAAAGTAAGCTACACATCTTGAATGTAAGTAGCTAAGGTTAATTGTAGATTTAGGTTAAATAATTTAAATTTCTGAAGAAAATCGCAGCACTAGTAAATGCACAAAAAAGGTCCCAGTGGACTTAAAAGGCTCTCACCTTTTATCATTCTCTTCTCAGTGTTTAGAGAATCTACATCATTTTTGGACAGCTATATCATTTTGTGGATACCCTAGACTTTTGTAAATGAACAGGTGGATGTGGACTTGAAGTACATAGAGAGACACAGAATCAAAACAGAGCTGGTGTTTCAGAATGCAGCAGTTCATGAACAAAGAGATGAGCGTATGTGTTGAATTGCTCAGAATAGTAAACAGACAAAAAAGGGAAATGAATCATGGCCGAGGGCAACTGTATATTCTGTAAAGGGATTGGTACCATGTCCTGGATTGTTTTCCTGCTTTATGAATTCTAAAATACTGAATCTATATATGTCATGCTTCTTTAAACAAACGTACTACATTTATTAAGTGTAATAAATATGTACAGTTTATAGAATACTAATAAAACAAGTGCCTATGTACCTATCGCCTCACGAGAATAGAAGAAAACCAGTAGTTTTGAAGCCCCTCCAGGATTTCATCTTGGAAATGAAATCAATTAATGTTTGGACACATTGGTAGGTGTCCCTCCAAGATTTCATCTCCCTCTTTCTCATACCAATGATCATGAATTTTGTGTAATAATTCCCTGGATTTCCTTTTTAGTTTTACATTTATATATGTATCCCTAAACAAATTATATTTTTAGTTTTGCCTTTTTAAAAAGCTTTATATAAATGAACCCATGCACTGTGTTTTTCTGTGCCTTGCTTTTCTCACTCAACTTTGTTTTCTGATTAATCAATTTGGATATAGCTGTAGTTAATTAATCTCTACTGTGTGGTTTCCCACTGTAGTAATATTTCACAATGTATTTATCCGTTCTATATTTTATGGGGTATCATGTTTCTTTGTAATAAAATTCTTTAGGGTTAATTGCTACCATGTGGTTTGGTTTGTTCCAGCCTCAGGTTCATCTTTTTTAAAAGCTGTTTGGCATGGAAATGTGTTCATATCTTGAGATAATCAAGATGCTCTAATTTCTGTTTTATTATTGATAGTAATTAATTAATTTTGTTCATAGCACACTGGTGGGATATATTTGGCTTCTTTATCTTGATGCTGAATCTTGTGTTGGATTCACAGTTCCCATGGAGAACGTTGCAACAATTGCTGATTGTGCCAGCGTGATTGAAGGAGTCAGTCGGAGCCGAAATGCCTTGCTGAATGGGGACACTAAGAACTATGACTGGGATTCTGGCTATACATGTCATCAGCTAGGAAGTGGTGCAATTGTGGTTCAACTGGCACAGCCATACATGATTGGGTCAATACGGTAAGAAGATTCCCTTTCATTTATTACTTTTAAAATGGAAGACACGTGCAAATTGTGTTTTGGTACATTGACGATCCCAGTAACTTCAGTGAAGATACTCTTCTGTTCTTTGCTCTAAATATTGAGAGGAGGGGATGGAAAATGAGGGACAAAGATATACAAGGTGCTTGTTTGGATTTTCTGGTGGGGAGATGCACCAAAGTTAGACTTGTGGAGGGACTAGTTTAGATTTGTGGAGGGAGAGGACTAGGGCCTCTCCCTGGATACGGCACAAGTCTCAGTTCGTATTGGTTAGGGACTTACTGGATATCGAAATCATTTTCAACTCGAAGAAATGACTTTATATATGAACCAAACAGATCTGAATATGAAACGTGGTTCTAAAAGATCTTTTTACTAATCTTCACATCTGGGTTTTTGGTTGTTTTCATTTTGTTTTGTTTTGTTTTGCTTTGCTTTAAGAAGGGAACTTTAACCCACTATTGCTTGATTTGTAGGATCATATAATTTTAAAATGTGACACTGGTGACATCTCCCAGAGGATATACTTTAGTTCAAGAGAGTCATCTGGGTCTCAAATAGGCTGCCCTTTTTTTTTTTTAAGGTTCTAAGAAGGTCTCTGAAAGACTAATGTTGTGTGTGTGTATATATATATATATTTTTTTTTTAACACAAGATATTTTACATTATATCTTAGCCTGCCAGAGGTAGAGATGTTGGTGAGACATGACTGCCTTCCTGCCATCATGCTGTTCCACATTTTCCTTACTGTTTCCTTACTGTTCTCATTTTAAAGTTAGTATGTGTAAAGAAAGAAAGAGCACAAAAAATAAGGTAGTGGGATTCTAATAGACAAAGGTTTATTGATGTCTAAGCTAATAACTGCAGAGGTTAACACTGCTTGTCGGTTCCCTGGGGTACCCTGACAGGTGATGCTGGATTTCTTGGAGAATTCAGACTGTTGGTTTCTTCATTTAAATTGTCAACCTCTTTTCATAAAGGGTCACATACAGGCTGAGTACCACAGGCAGCAAATCACAGATAAAGAAGCCTTGAATTCATACTGCAGGCCAGACAACTCACTTCGTGCTTAGGAAGGGGGAGGACACAAGCCACAATCTGTGTGGACAAGCTAGCAGTATAAATAAACTTCCCCCAGATAGCCATCAACGCGCCCTCCTTCCTTCTTCTCAGCTGCATGCATTAACTAAAGTAATCATAAGCCATCTATTTAATAAGTCATTCTAGAATCTTTGTCATAAACGGTGTGAAACTTATCTGAATATTTCCCATTACAATCTTTTTCTCTTTACTTTAAAAATCTGGAAAACAGTTGTCCTTCTCTTGTCTTAGAGTCTGCACAAATTCTTGACGATTACCAATCGTGTCTCTGAGATTGCATCTGCAGGTTCTTTCAGAGGCTTGGTGTGTAACTCATCTGAGCAGGAGACTTGAAATCATTTAAAATGACTAGATACTTTCTTTCACTTCACCTGTTTGGGGCTTCAGTTTTCTCTTATGTTTGTTCTGCCATTTCTAATTTGAAAACCAGTCTTCTTGCCAATGAAGATAGAAGCAAACTGGCAGCTTAGCAGCTCTGCCCACTCTCTTTTAATGTTCCCTGTATTCTGTCTGCTTACCTGGCACCCCACATTCTCCACCCCCCATCCAACAACGGTCCCTGTGCATCTCAAAGCAATATGTCAGAAATGGAATTCCACCATTCTCCCCTTTCCCTGCTCAAGTTGCCTCACACTGCTGTTTCCTCATCTGATTTAGCGGTACTGCTCATCCACCCATCCACTGAGCCAAGAACATGGAAATCTTCCTAAACTCCTTCCTTTCCCTCACCTCCCCCACTGAACCAGTCAGCTGTCAATACCAGCTCCTACATATCTCACAAATCCTTCCTGTCTTCCCCATCCCCACTGCCATCACCATAGTTGCATCTTTGTAGTTTCTCTTCTCTATGTAGCTCTTCTTTCCCCACCTGCAACCATCTCCCACACTGTTACCACAAATCTGATGTGGTCATGCCCCTTCTTAAGAGGATTCATGGCTACTATTTGCCTTGAGGAGAAAGTTCAGACAACGGCATTAAGAACATGTGACTTGGGCTTCCCTGGTGGCGCAGTGGTTGAGAGTCCGCCTGCCGATGCAGGGGACACGGGTTTGTGCCCCGGTCCGGGAAGATCCCACATACCGTGGAGCGGCTAGGCCCGTGAGCCATGGCCACTGAGCCTGCGTGTCCGGAGCCTGTGCTCCGCAACGGGAGAGGCCAAAACAGTGAGAGGCCCGCGTCCTGCCAAAAAAAAAAGAACATGTGACTCACTTCTGTCCGTACAGCCTTGTCTCCTGCCTCTCCACCACCCCTACACGTACTGTCTCAGCCTATCCAGCTACTTGCAGTTTTGCATATGTCACCCCTCTCTTACCCCATGCCTTCAACTCTTAGAACATGCTGTTCTCATTACATGTGTGTCTCACTACCTTCTCATCACCCCTTTTTACCTGGCTCTTATAAACCCTTCAAGACTTCACTCCTTTGGGAATGCTTCCCTAACCTTCTATCATCTCCTGGGCTGATTTAGACATCCCTATTCAATGATTCCGTACATTCTGTATGTAATTCCTCCCAGAGAATTTGTCATGTTTGTATTATAATTGTTTACTTGCTGCCTCCTCCCAGCCTCACCCGATATATGAAGCCTGTGACAACTTGAAATAAGTGTTCCTTGACAGATTGAATGTGCAGATGAGGTAGTCTATCAAGATAGAAGGGGAAATTATAGCGGGTATAGTGGGAGATCTAGAATTTTAGATCGAGCAGGGACCTCGTGAGGTCATTGCCAAGGTGACAACTCAGAAAGAGACAAACAAGCTTTTCATGTGGCAAGGCTACCTTGGCCTCTAGCTCTACTCAAACAGTCAGAGATGTTGAATCTGACTCCAGATAAAAGGTGTTACTGGAGCTTAAGAGAGACAAGAGAGAACCGTGCCATTTGGTTTTCTTTAAATCCCCAAACAATTTTTTTTCCTGACTCAGAGGGGGATGATGAGCACGAGCACAACCGAAGGCAGGATTGTGTATCTCAGCACCGCGTGAAGCCTCCACCTTCCTTACACCCAGCTGTTGCTTTTGCAGTGAGAAAATCCATGCAATTGAAGCCCCATGAAACTGGCTGAACACTCAGAGAGACACGTCTCTATGAAACTAACATTACGTTGTCAGGAACTGCATTTCCCTCTTCTGTGACATTATCAATAAGAAAGGGAGAGGGATTTCTTAACCACCAATGCCTCTGGGTGATGCTGGATATCTCGGCAGGCCATGGTTAGCAGCAGCTGATGTGCCCAGATAGATGTTTATTGATAGGAAACTACATCAGTGGTGCCTCTTCATGGGGATGGGTAACTGACAAATGACAGGTTGATTAGTCAGTGACATTTGACCCATGGCTTCTATTGCTTGTGATGACTCACTTGCTTTCCTAGTCACTGTATCCAAAGAAGCCCAGATTCCAAATCAACGCCTAGAGGGAGAGCATTACAGAGCTGAGTGACTAACACTTTCTCCATCTAAGAGGGGGGAGATCTGGCAGTTCTGGAACCTCTTCCTCTGGGGGCCCAATCACAAGGTATACTGACTTTAAAATTTCGGGTTTCTTTGTAGGTGGTGAACACAGAGGCAAATGTCTCAAACATGGATTATCTTGATTATTGCATTCTTTATTCCTGAGAGAGGACAGAATTATTGTGTGGATAAGATTTCTTTTGTTTGTCTGTTTTCATCCACATAAACCATTTCTTCCTTTCCTGAGCATTTCCCCTGTAGCTGGGTAGGCAAGCAGAGCTTCTTTCTTTCTTCTTTTTTTTTTTATTTATGTATTTATTTATTTTCGGCTGTGTTGGGCCTTCGTTGCTGCGCACAGGCTTTCTCTAGTCACGGCGAGCGGGGGCTACTCTTCAGTGTAATGCGTGGGCTTTTCATTGTGGTGGCTTCTCGTTGCAGAGCACGGGCTCTAGGCGCACGGACTTCAGTAGTTGCGGCATGCGGGCTCAGCAGTTGTGGCTCACGGGCTCTATAGCGCAGGCTCAGTAGTTGTGGCACGTGGGCTTAGCTGCTCCAAGGCATGTGGGATCTTTCCGGACCAAGACTCGAACCCATGTCCCCACCCATGTCCCCTGCATTGGCAGGCGGATTCTTAACCGCTACACCACCAGGGAAGTCCCCAGCTTCTTTCTTGACAGACAATGCCCACAGCTAACCACAGTCAGTGGGAACCTAGTCCTGCTAGTGAGTCTGGTATGGCAAGTACCCTTGTGGATCCTGGAAAGGCTGACCTTGAATCCTGATCTCTGACTGTCTCCTCCTCCCTTCATTTTCTTTCATTCACTCAACATTTTTTGTGTGCTAGGCACTATTCTAAACCCTGGGGCTATAGCATTGAATCCAGAAAACAAGCATCAGTTTTCTCACAGAACTGACATTCTTGTTGGGGGAGGGGGCAGTGGTGGATAACCAGTAAACAACACTATTTGTAATATGTCAGATATTTCAAAGATGGAGCCATGAGAAGGGAGGACTAGGGGTTGGAGACAGTGCAGCTTTAGATTGGGTGTTCAGGAAGGTCTCACTGTGCAGAGCCTGAAGGATGGGAAGAGTAAGCCATTGGGGGACCTGGGGGATGAGCCTCACAGGCAGAGTGCCAAGGCCCCGAGGCAGAGCACGTGAGGCAGGTTGCAGGAGCAGCAAGGAGGCCAGGGTGGCTGGAGGAGAGTGAGAGAGGGGAGGAGAGTAAGAGGCAAGGCGATGGAGGTGACTTGCAGAGGTGACAGCCCTGAGATGTTTTGTTACTGTTCCTATATTCAGTCACCAGCTCCCCAAACCATCCCACCCACCACCACAAACCCGTCCCAGTGTTTCATTAGCACCATTAGAGGAGAGTTTTCTTTGCTGAGGAGAGGAGGGGCGGAGCTGGGGAGCCATCGTGCCTTTAGAAGCCACCTTCTTTGTTCCTGACCAGCCTTTGTCCAGTCAGCTCCCAGGAAAGAGACAGCGGGAGGCGTCCTAGTCCTTGCAGTTTATATGAAACTTTCTCCCCATCTTTGGTGTTTATTTCTCTTTCCCAAGGGCCAGAGCAGGCAGTATAACTTGGAAATAAAGGAGTTTGTCTTTGTTTTGTTGCTAGGTTTACAGGCACAGTGTAACTTGTTCATTTTATTTGAGAGAAAAAGAGAGAAGTTGCCTGGAATGTGCCTTAAAAGTGGGTAACGAGTAGTAATTATATCATTTTCATGCCTTTTTAAAAAACATTAAAATTTAAATAACAGGAAATCTTCAGAGGCCTGACCACATAAAACGACCACATAGTAACTAACCAAATCTACCTAAGTCTTAGTTTATAGTCCCTCTGTCGCCTTAGTTTAAGACTTATTATCTTTCTACTTGCTAATCATGATATCCTTTTAAGTATTTTCAGGTTAGTATGAGAAATCACATATGCTGTGCATTAGGCGTGTGTATCACCCAGTCTTTTTCAGCTAGTAAGTGACAGCACTTTGTTGAAACCCTCATTATTAGGTAGTCAATTAAATTACCAATTCTTACATTAGCTTGAAAATGATGGTTTTGTAATTGATAATGCAGTACTATAAGTAAAATACCCGTAATGCTTTAACTAACCTAATTGTGAGTAGGTAGGCTGTTGGAAGATGCAACAGTGCAGGTAGATGCAACTAAATAAACCCATAGTCTCTCTGGGTGTTATGAGGATTAAGGAGTTAATGACACAAAAATATTTTGAGTTCCTCAGTCGGAAAATGTTATATGAATATAATACGTTAGGACAAAATGGATCTAACCCAAAGTATGCTCTTGGTGGGTATTCATAATCTCTTTAGTCTGTCGGGAGGAGGTTTTTACTTTGCAATAGGGAAAAAAAACCCAGTTCTACCACTGATAAAAGTTAATCTGGCACAGAATTTCTGAACCACAAATCAGTTTATGCCTTGCAGTTATTAAACATAGAAAAAACAAAGCAGTAGAAAGTTAATCCTTTTGATTTTAAAAAAAAAAAAAAGTTAATCCTTTTTTAAAAAAAAATTAGATATGTCGCTGTGCTCCTTATTCATCCCAGCATATATTTCCTTCTCTTTGAGCTGTTAAGCCCACACCCAGTTCAGCTGCCCTTTCACTATTGTGTGGCTGCAACCATTCTAGATTATCTATTCAGTTTGTAAATCAGAAATCCCTTTTTCACTGCTGTTTTTCCTTCTTCCCACTGCTGACCACCCTGCCAAGCTATTGCTCGTCCACTTCCCTCCCAAGGATAAGCACAGAAAAGAAAAAGGAGAGGAATCACAAACCATTCCATTTTGTGTCCTGTTTAATAGCTCCAAATGAAGGCTTAGTCCATGAAGGTGGGGAGAGAAATTGAACCAATGACTCAAATGATGTTTTGTAATTATTTGAGTATTTTCTACGTCTGTGCAGCCCTCAAGTTCTTGTAGAACCACAGATAATCTCAAGTTGAAGATAGTGATTGTAGTATTGAGATGGACTTGGGTCTTTGCAATGATTTCCAAGTGCCTAGTACACTACTCTGTGCTGTGAGTACTCAGTAAACACTCATTGACTGAGCTGACAACATAGTATGTTGGTGCAACTAAAGGGAGTTCTGTCTATCAAATAAATTGGACATCATATTTGCTCAGTGTGTCTGTTCTAAGTATATGTGAGGGAACTGCTAAAGATCTGGCATCTCCAGCAAATGACTAAGACGAAACTCTGGTGTTAGGTGCTGACAGGAGCACAGGTAAGGACTCTTGCCTCAAGTTTCATGCTGCTTCCATTTCATTCTATCTGAGTGCTGCACAGGCAAGCATACATTTACTTACATTAGGACAGCCTTCTTTGCAACCTAGAGAGTGAAAAGTTTCCTTTTTGTAGTCTAAAGAATACAACAAACTTCTAAAAATATGACTCCTCTGGCTTGGATTAAGATTGCCTATAATTCTAGTCAAAATTGGAAAGACATTTTACCAAATTTGCTTCATATCAGTCATGTCACAGCCCTGAACCAAGGAATTCTTCCTTGTCTTGCTGATCCATGATTTATTTACCAAACGTTGTTTCTCTCACAGCCTATCTGCATCGCACTAAAGTCTTCTCTTATCACCCTCAGACCTCAGAACTCTGGTTCCGAGAAAAATTGTTGAATAAAAAAATTATAGTTGTGGTTCTCAGTAGATGCTGGAGTCTGAACTGTCATGAATACTAAGGCGACCAGAAATCCTGGAGCCTGGAAACAGCAGAGTTTTGGCGAATGGTAAATATGTCTCAGCTAGTTTCATCCCAGATGTATCTCAAAACCAGAAAGTATTGCTATGGCAACTAAATTGCTTGTTAAAAATACAGGAGGGGGGCTAGAATTCAGATGTTCTTTGGAAAAACAGGAAAGGTTAAATGCTCCCCCCAAAAGTGTGTATGTGTTTGATTTACCTCACATGTCAACCATTTATTTCTCTTGAGCGATTAGAGGAGTTGACAACTAGTCATCATAAAATATAGCTGAATACATGAAAAGAAAAATCCTTTCAGTTTCCAAAGATTAACCCATCAAGAAGACATTTTTACAGAGGATATCACCCCATTTGACACAACGTTTCATGCACAAATGTATGTTTAGTAATTATCCAGAATCGTTCATTTGATACCCCTCTGAAACAAATACTTTACCAGTATTGCTTTAAACAATCATTTTAAAAACTGGAATCATTCACCTTGGAAGATCAAATGAATGGAAAGCATCAACCTTCTCCTTCTGTGGTTTTACTTTGACAGGTGTTCCAAACACTGCTTCCCCCAAGATCAGCCATACAGGATCACAGAAATGTGCCTGTTCTCTTAAGGGCTAGCAGAAGCATAGGACTTTCAGCAAATTCACCAAAATTTCTACAGATTTAATACATCAAATTGCTTGAATCTATCTTTTGAGTATTAAGTAAATGAAGCTATTCTGAAATCTGATGAAGGGTCACCTTCATTTAAGAAATTACTCCTTGAATTAATCCAAAACAGTAATCTATCTTTCAAAACCTTCAATCCTCAGATACTCTTAAATCAGAAATTTTTTTCCCGAGGAGCCCCAATTTGTCACCTTGTTAAGATGCTTTTGGTGCATCATGGTAGCACTTGATGTCTGTCTGTCTGTCTTGTCTCTCTCTCCTCTCCCTCTCTCCCTCTCTCTTTAAACTTTGCCCTTTGTAACCTGGTAACCACAGAGGCACTTGACCAAAACATTCTTGTATCTTTAGTGAAGAACAAGCAGAAGCACTGAGACAAGAAAAACTCTTCCACTTCCCCTTCTTGCTTCTTCCCCATCCATCCACTTCCATTCTGCATCCTTCTCTTAGGAAAAGTGATTATGATGACAGGCTGGTTGGTACCCCTCAAGGGCTCCTTTCAGCAACTTTCCTGGACACTCAGGGCCTTAGCTCCCGCTGAGGAACCATTTTTTTTTCTGCTTTGTTACCTCTTTCAACAATGTGTCAAATTCAGTATAAGGAGTATTGGTTACATAGATAAATGCAGAGTGTGCTTTTACTTCTGCCTGTATTTTCTTTCCTGTGCCCTTAAGACCTAATGGTAAGGATCCTCTTTCTTCCTTTTACTTATGACATCTGAAACCATGTCCCTCAGTGATTATGACATTACCACCCTTGCCACATTATCCTTTTACTGTAACCAAACACCAGTCAAGACTGTTTAGATTTTCCATACAATTTAATGGTCCTTTTAGTTGCCATGTCTTTCAGTAGCTCTGGAGTTTTAGCTGCTTCACTGTCTCCATTTAAGATGTGAAGAGACTACAGTATAATTTGAGTTCCTTCTCTTTTTCTCTACCATCAACGTGGTGATACCACCAGTGCTAAAACTCTTCCTTCAAAGATTCCAGTTTGTTGCACAATCCTACAGAGCCTCTTATGGCCTTAAAAAGAAAATGAGAGAAGGCACTGTAGCTTCTGGTTCAAGCCACTCTCATTTCTTAAGGATATAAATTACAGAACCTTCCATTAAATGCTATGGCTAAGACTTGACACATTAAAAATAAATGAATAAAACTTCATTTTTATTACTAGCCCTCATATGCTCCAAAGGAGCTTACATTTAGCTGCAAATAACAAAGAACCTGATTAAGAAAGACTATTTATTAATTTATTTTTATTTTTTTATGGTTGCACTGTGTGGCTTGTGGGATCTTAGTTCCCCAACCAGAGATTGAACCTGGGCCCTCGGCAGTGAGACTGCAGAGTCCTAGCCACTGGACCACCAGGGAATTCCCAAGAAAACCTTTTTAAATGTTTTTAAAACTATTTTGGTTTTGTTTTGCTGTTGTTTGTTTGTCTCGGTCTCACATAGCAAAAAGTCTACAGGTGGGTGGCTGCTAGGATTGGTTCTGCAATTCAGTGAGCTCTTTGATTTTCTTGGTCTTTTCTACTTGTATTTTTGCCTCAGAGAACAGGACAGCTGCTACAGCTTTACCTACCACATCTGCATTTAGGCAGGAAGAAGGAGGGCAAAGTGGTAAAAGTGTAAAGAGCCCTGCCAGTCAAGTCTGTCTCTTTTTATTAGGAAAAGCCAAAGCTTTATTTGAAGCCCCACCTAGCCGACTTCCATTTAGTTATCAGGTAGAGCTATGTCATGCAGTCAGTCCTAGCACGTCTGGCAAAGAAGCTGAGGGTCATGGTAAGGAGTTGGCTCATCCAGTCAGCAACTCTGCCACAGACACTACCTCCTGCTTGACATTTCACATCTACTTTGGAATTTTTATAGATCTCCATATTTCATGTGTTTGGTTTATTTTTAAAAAAACAGCTTTATTGAGATATAATCCGTATACTGTACAATTTACCCATTTAAAATGTATAATTCAGGGGCTTCCCCGGTGGCGCAGTGGTTGAGAGTCCGCCTGCCGATGCAGGGGACGCGGGTTCGTGCCCCGGTCCAGGAGGATCCCACATGCCGCGGAGCGGCTGAGCCCGTGAGCCATGGCCGCTGAGCCTGCACGTCCGGAGCCTGTGCTCCGCAACAGGAGAGGCCACAACAGTGAGAGGCCCGCGTACCACAAAATTAATTAATTAATTAATTAATTAATTAAAATGTATAACTCAGTAGGGTTTTTTTCCATTTACTTTTTTTAATGCCCACAGCTTCTGGATGCATCTAAAACAGTAAATATAATAATTGTATTTTATATTATTCTCAGCTTCAAAAATTTTCTGTAAATAAAAAGCTTATATCTGCTTACTGGGTAATTCTGCTCCAAAGTGAGAAGCATTACTGATTATATATCTTTGATCTCTTATTCATGAAATTTACCTCTTGGAAAAAACCTTTAAGTTTCTGTTACAAATTGTTACCTAGCATTTAATTTACTGTGACTGATCTTCATGCTTTACCAGCAGAGTGATAGTGGATGTACCTAATAAAATTTGGGAGGCAGGCAAGATCCCAAGTACCCTCTGATCAAAAGGAGAATACATTTTGTTTGGTGTGGTTTTACTCTAGTTAAGTTTATTTTAAACATTTCTGAATTTTTGTTAAAATTGTCAATCCATATGGAGTCTGTTAACCAGACATATTTGATTAACCAAAATACCTGTTTACCTAACCAGGTTATAGGGACTTGACTTTTTTCTGTACATATAAAATTCTAATATCAGAAATTTCACTGCGTATCCATGTTATTATTATTTATTATTATTTTTTGGGGGTACGCGGGCCTCTCACTGCTGTGGCCTCTCCCGTTGCGGAGCACAGGCTCCAGATGCGCAGGCTCAGCGGCCATGGCTCACGGGCCCAGCCGCTCCACGGCATGTGGGATCTTCCTGGACCGGGGCACAAACCTGTGTCCCCTGCATCGGCAGGCGTCACTCTCAACCACTGTGCCACCGGGGAAGCCCTATCCATGTTATTTTGAAATGGTAGATTAAACTATGTCAAAAATCCTGCTGGAAATAACATTTTCAGTTTTTTAAATTTTATTATTTTTATTTATTTATTTTTGGCTGTGTTGGGTCTTTGTTTCTGTGCGAGGGCTTTCTCTAGTTGTGGCAAGCGGGGGCCACTCTTCATCGTGGTGCGCGGGCCTCTCACTGTCACGGCCTCTCTTGTTGCAGAGCACAAGCTCCAGATGCACAGGCTCAGTAGTTGTGGCTCACGGGCCTAGTTGCTCTGCGACATGTGGGATCCTCCCAGACCAGGGCTCAAACCTGTGTCCCCTGCATTGGCAGGCAGATTCTCAACCACTGCACCACCAGGGAAGCCCCACATTTTCAGTTTTTAAGATCTGGAGCTAAAACACTCATGCCCATCAGCCCTAGCATGAAAAGATACATTAAAAGACCTCTGATTTGGGGATATTGGGGAATAACTGTCATACTACCTCCAGTCTTTTCCTCCTAAGTCTTGGAATGTGGTGTTTGTAGGATTACAATGAATATTTCTGGTTTCTGGAACTTTTGAAATGTGAAGTACAGTAAGCGGGAAGGTGATTATAGCAATACCACAATTCTAGATCTTGGGAGAAAAAATTAAAATACCTTCTGCTTTTCCTACCAGCATTTCTTTGTGCCTTCCCCGATCCCCATTTCACTCCTCCCCAAAATGGTAATTATGGTCAAAGCATTTAGTCCCTTTCTGGGGGAGATGCTGATCAGATGCGTGAATTTGCAGGAACAAGAGTGGGCCACATTTCAGTGGAAGCACTTCTTGTGTCTCTTGTCTTCCACTAGGCCCTAAGTGGGATGGGCCAGGACTAATTCTCCTAGAAAGAGGCCCTGTCCTCCTTCTTTGTTCCTACCTCTCCCCATCTCTCTCTCTCCTCTCATCTGTCCTCACAACAAACACACCTATCCTTTCTTCTCCTTGGGCATTCTTACTTCCTATTCTAAATTTTAGGGTGGCCAGGGTAAGATTACTGCCTCAACCCAGGGATAGCTCAGTGCTAGGCAGCAGGGGACCATGATCTCTCCTCTACTCACTCTGTTTTGGTGGTACTAAAATGTGTATTGGGTTGATCCTTCCTTAACTTGTAGTGGTAAAAAGCAAGAATAAGTTTTGGGTGTGGAAAAGGGACAGAACAGGCCTCCTAGCTTGCTTTGGGTGAAGCTGTTCAGGCATAACCAACTTGGGGAAAAGGAGTGCTTATGCCTTTTGATTAGGGTTTTGGGTCAAAAATTCTACTAGCAATAAAGTGTCCCTTTGCTTCCCACTTGCTGGGACTTTCCTTGGCGTGTACTTACCTCAAGAACCTTGTGGGAAGGAGTAGTTGCAGTCTAAGATAATAGATCTTGTTCCTAATTCTCTTAGGCATATATCATTTAATTGTCCCCCGATGTCTAATGCAAACCCTTGTCAATTTTCTTCTTGATATCTCACTTTCTGTATTCACTTCTTCTCTAAGGTTTAAAATAATAATAAACATCTATAATCAAATAGTGTTTTTATTAGGAAGCTCATGATAGTCCTATTAGGAATAGATAAAGCATTATCTATAGAGAATTATTTGAGAATTGGCAGTGACCCAATAAATAGTATCTTGTTGATAATAACATTCTTAGTAGAATAGGTAAATTGCTTTGTCATGATTGTGTTCACTATAGTGAGATTTTAGCTGTATATTTTAGACTCAGGGAAAAAGTAGAGAATTCACGGCGATTATTTGGGACTGTTTGGGAAGAACATGGAAATAGAGTCATCCATTTAAAACTGGTTTCATTAAAGATTCCCAATGAGTAGTTTTGTTAAAACACTAAGCAGCAAAATGTTTTTATTGTTTTGTGGTCATAGACTGTCCTGGTCAGGTATTCTTGTAAGATGCTTTTTATAATCACACTAGACAGCACTGGAGAGATAGCAAGGGGATAGAGCCTTGCAAATCCATTTTCTCCTGGTGACCAATAAACAACCCTGTCTACCTAATTGGTGTGGTTTAGTCTGTGATGTCATCTTCCCATATAACTGAGATATTAGTGTTTTACTGCTGTCATATTAACTGCCTTATTGACTATATAACTTTTGTGTGTGTATTACTTATTGACTTTAAACGTCTCTATAACTTCTTCACCCTACCCTGCTGCCTCCATGCTATTTAGTGGAGATCTGGAGGGTGGTGGTCAGTGACTGTTCTGCTTGCAAATATCTTCAGTTTGAGAATGTAGCACCTAGGCACTTCATCAGCCCTGGGAACAGAGAGGGTTTGGGAATGGTTTTCAGGTTTTCATTTTTAATTGGAATTTTTCTCCCTCCCTTCCTTCCTTCCTTCCTTTTCTTTTACTCTTAGCAGAAATACCAGAAACTTGGGGTGAAAAGCAAGCCAAGAATTATCGGTACAGTTGTCACAGTAACAGCGATGGGATTAGGACTATAGCAGAATCTAAAAACTCCATGTGGAATTTGCTACATGAAAATCTATTGAAACACTTTCAACAGAATAAAGGGATTTTAGCCATTTCTGGGCTAAGCTTAGCTTTAAACTATATCTTTATTTCTTACCTTGGTGCCATAAATCTTTACTGTTCAGTAAGAAGAGCTTTAGTTTTCTGTCTATTCCTGGCACTGGCAAACTTTTTCCAAAAAGGGACAGATAGTAACTTTAGGCTTTGTATGCTATAGTCTCTGTCACACTGCTCAACTCTGGTGAGAGAACATGGCTGTGTTCCATTAAAACTTTATTTACAAGAAGAGGCAGCCACAGGCCATAGTTTACCAATGCTCTATCTATTCAGCTCCTTTCCTCACTAAGAACTCTAGTCCATAAAGGCAAAAGTGAAGAATTAGGGAACTCATTTGCCATTCATGGTTTCAAAAAATGTGAATAATAATATTTATAAGCCTGTTATTAAAAGATATGAACATTAATATCCGCATCTAGTTTGGGGTCAAGATATACACCATGACCCAGTGGTTTTTCCTTCTCTGTTTTATGGGGGATGAGCCTGGGGGGGCTGCCACAGTAGGAAGTCTGGCAGATGAGGCTTCAGCCCCAAAGCTGACCTTAGTAGAGCAGTTCCGCTTTTATCTGTTATGGGTACTGATATTCTTCTAAGACGTTGTTTGTAAAAGGGGTTCTGCTACTAAAGAACATTTTTGAAAATATTGGTTTACGTTTTTTGCATTTAGTAAACACCTTTTTATTATGGATACTTTATAAGAAGTACCAAAGGATCTATCATGTATTACTTTGTAATTAAAAGAAAAAAAAATTAAAGAAACAAGGAACCACAGATCATCCAAGTTAGAATCTGTTTCCCTCTCCTCCGCTACCCTCACACCCCGTTTAACAGATTATAAATCTGAGAGGATAAGGTTGCAAATTAGAAGCAGAGTTGGGACTCTTGTCCCATCTGATGGCACTGCTGCATATTGCCTTGGAATGTCCTTGTGTCTATCAGAGGCTGAAGGAGAGTTAGTGGAGCCCTTTGTGGTCCAAATAAGCTGAGGAGATAACTTGATCTAGAATGTCACTGAAGCTACACCATTTTCTTCTTCCTTGCTCATATTCCTTCTTCCTTTGACTTGCCAGGATCCCCCAAGCTCCTAAATGTCCTAAGCTATTAGGGCATGAACGGTGCTTACAGCTGGAACAGTTCTAGCACCAGCTCCTGGGAAATGACCCCCAGAGATGTCTCCCAGCCCCTGACACTTAAATATTGATTGTCTGAAGAGTGTTAAGTTATGACAGTTTCATGTGTGACTCAGACCGGCTGAGTCCTTAACCAAGTCCCCTTATGCCTTAGCCAGGTCCCCTCAGCATGAATCTCAGTGTTGATCTTGGGGATTCCGTACCAGACTTCCTAAGAAGTCTGTGATCTCACCACTTTGGGCGTGATTCCTTCCCTGGTTTGTGAGGTTCTTAATCTTTTCTGCCTATACCTTTCTGAATGTGAGTCAGGGTAGTGATATAAAGTGGGGTGGTGTGAGGTGTGTGTGTGTGTGTACGCTAGCATGCCTGCATTGGGTGCCTGCATGGTACCAGAACTGTGTTCTTGGGATGCCTGTGTAGGTCCTATCAGCCAAGCAAGAAGAAAGTAAAAAGGGGTCCAACAGATTGGGCTGTGGGGCACAGGGGAGATAAATGTTTGTTTTTCTTGATTAGGAAGGATAAGCCAGATGAACAAAAGAAACAGTTTAATTCACAGAGTACAGTATTCTAATGAAGCCTCATGCTGTGCTTGAGTCAAAGTGGCAAGTCTAGCTGCAGCAGGGCCTTAGACGGATATGAGTGATTTATTCATCTCTGCCTCCTATGCTCAGATTTTCTCCTTTCGGCCATCCAATATCCATCACCTGAAAGCCCAGTTCCTGTATAGGAGTTTACCCTGGTAGCTTGCCTCGAATACAGTTTGAAGGATTAGTGTACATGGCATAGAGACTGGCCCCTGTGCCCGGCATACTCTTGTGAATATTCATGTCAGCACCTGGGAGGGTTATTTCTAAAAAGGCAGCTCATGCAGAATACATTCCAAATAGGGAGTGTTTTTCTCTTGTCTGACGATCCTTCAACCAAACAAACGTGGGAGGCAGGGGGAAGCTATTCTGCAATTCTGGTGAGTATTTATGAGACAGAAACTGCACCCTCACATCTTCTGCAGAAGTGAGAGAACCCACGACCCCATCCCATTCACAGCCTTTGCCTGGTCCTCCCACTCTGGGGAAATAGCATAGGTGATTCCAGGGAAAAAAAGGCAACTGCCCGTTTAGGCTTTGGTCCTGTAACCCACACCAGTTTGATTTAATTATGGCTGTTTAGCAGTTAGAAAAGTTAGAGTTATTAATGTTCAGTTGAAAACATTTGAATTAAAACTTATGATCCCAGCTTTGAAGACCTGGATCAAGAAAACTGTTCTGAGTGGCCGGTGATCAAAAGAATTCCATTGAAAAACATAATTAGCTGTTTTTCCCTCTAGCCGTTATAAAAAAATTACATAAAATCTCACTTTTTTTCTTGCTTTTTGCCATTCTTCAAAAGATTTATCACACGGTTATTTATTAAATTGATTAATTATCTTTTGTTTATAAGTACTTACCATCGTTAGGACTCTCACTTTTACATATTTGTGAAGAAGATGCTATTATTATAATATTATTCTCGTTAATGTCTTTATTTTAATGGTATATCATGTACCACATGGAGGATTATGATTTGTCAGATACCTCAAACTTCAAGTAGAATAATCTACTTATTCTAAGTGTTTAAATTTTATAGCACTTGCAACTTATTATAGTTTTAGAGTGTAGTTGTTTTCATGTGAAAGCCTTCACAGAAGAATTTCGTGAGGGAAGTTCATTAGAGAAGGGATTTAAAGGGAAGAAATTTAGGCCGGGTGAATATGAGGGAGAGCTCAGGAAAGCATTTCTTGCAGGACCTAACGGGATAAATACGAGACTTGGGAATGCAACAGGAGGAAAGCAGCCACTTAGTGGAGAGAGGACCTGAAGGAGGAATGAGCCAGGGCCAGCACACGCGGTACTGCGGAAGGAGCACGGGGGTTTAGATTGGATGGGCAAGTGTTTTAAAATCATTTTCAGAAAGAGCTCAGAACTTTGTAGAGGATGCCCTGTGGGGAAAAGAAGATGATTTTAAGCTGGAGCAAAGGTTGAAACCCAGATCTGATTTGGGTGAAAAGGTGAAAAGGTCAGGCTGGTAAGAAAGAGAGAGTTGTGGGAAGATAGTACTGGCAGTGTTCAGAGACCAGAGAAGAGATTTGGTGAGAACAAAAATAAAGAGATTACATGACTGAATAGGAAGAGTTTTGCCTTGTAGTTCATCCCTGCTGAAATGTTCTCTTGCCTATAGTATTCGGAGTCTAGCCTTCCCACCTTGTTTTGCCCTTCCATTCTCTCCCTTTATCACCAGGTTGAGAGAATACAGAGATCCGCCTGTAGCTAAAGTGTGAGTTCTCCCACAGATACGGATTCCTATGAAAACCTGACCCAAGGGACTGAAAAGGAACTGTGGAGCTTATTAAATTCCCCTTTGGCTCTGCTTCTTGGTGCTTCATAGGCTGTGTGCATGTGGGCACATATTTGCAAGTGGTCAGAGGAGGGGCAGGAGAAGGAGCTCAAGAAATGAAATAGTAGGGGCTTCCCCGGTGGCGCAGTGGTTGAGAGTCCGCCTGCCGATGCAGGGGACGCGGGTTCGTGCCCCGGTCCGGGAAAATCCCACAGGTTGCGGAGCGGCTGGGCCCGTGAGCCATGGCCGCTGAGCCTGCACGTCCGGAGCCTGTGCTCCGCGGCGGGAGAGGCCACAACGGTGAGAGGCCCACGTACTGCAAAAAATAAATAAATAAAAAATTTTTTTAAATTAAAAAAAAAAAAAAAGGTGCTGTGCTGCTAGCTCATAATGTGAGAAGGGTGATTTACCTGTAGTTCCGTCTCCTTTCCATCATCGTCTCCTGTCCTGTCCCCACGTCTCCTTCTGTTCAACCCAGTAGAGCTTATGATCTGTAAGGCACTGTGCTGGGGACAACGAGCCATGCATGGTCCTGACTGGACTTGGTCCTGCAAGCTGAAGGGGGTGTGGGGTGGGGATTGGGTGGTGTTACGCAGGGAACCTGGAACCAGGTGACTTTGCTCCCCCGCCACTCTGGGGCTACTTGTTCTACAAGGGTCAGAGGTGTAAGTAAAGATCCAAGAAGGAAAACCCCTACCACTCGACTGACAGATGAATGAGTTCGGAGCTATTTAACATGCCTGTCCCTTCTTCTCACTCTCCTAATAATTTCATAGAATTGTGGACAGGGGAAAGGAAAGCTCACATAAATGCATACTGCCTTCAGCTGTTAACGGAAGAGACTGATTCTGACCTTTTAAAATCACAACAGCCCCTAATAGCAAATGAAGCTGAAATGGAGCTGGACTTGATCCCTAAGGAGCTAAGCCCCGTGGTCTGGGCAGGACCTCTCCATTTCTACCTCTTACACATCCTTTTCTGATCCTACTTGAGCCAAATTGAGCCAAATCGGGCCAAGCTCACTGACTGTATACATGTCATGATGAGGAAGCTGCTGAGATCAAGGAAGCTAGCCTTGCTGCGGAGAGGGGAACTGATGACGCCAAATTTAAACGCAGGGAGAGATCTGTAAAGGCCGCATACCTGCCTAGTGTGCCACTGCCGCAGAGGTCTGTGACCGTCTTAAAATATAACGAGACCGTTTGAAATGGTTCCCAGTATTTTTGATGCCAACATCCCCCTTAAGGAAGGGGCTGTATTGAAAAGAGTCACCTTGGAAAATAGAAGAAAACTGCTTTTCTTCTCAAGGGCTGTTTGGCCTGGACAAAATTTTCTCATACATCCACACTGAAAACATGAAATGAAAGAATTTTCATCAAATTGGACTGTGTAAGATGAAATCTAAGCCTAGGCCAAAACTTACTTATTAATAAAGGGTTTGCCAAGTGATTGCCCAAGCAATCTTTTTACAGATTATTCAATGTTTAGCTCATGTAAAAGAATTAACCAAGTAACTTAGAAAAATAGATTTGCATTGAAAGCAGGAAATGTGCTGATTATAAATTGTTTTTTTTCCAAATGCAGTAATGTATGCAAAAACATTTTGAAACCGTTGAGGTCTGTGTGAATGTGAGGTGAGATTATGATTAGCTCTTCACCGTTCTTTCCACACTCAGTGTTTTCTGAATATTGCAACTGCAGCCATGTTATTTGGTAGTATGCTGTTACCTTTTATGTCATCACCTAAAACTTGAAATTAAAAACTTAGTCCCTTCAAGGAGTGAAATGATGGTCTCAATTAGCTGTTAAAAGTTGGTAGTTTTGTCTTGTCTCAAAGTTGTGTCCCATCCAGCTTTCCACGTAGCCGTACCCTGCAGGTATACTCTCCATTGGCATTTCTCCACTTTCAGATAACTCACCTGAATTATACTGTACAGAACATAAGATTTGGTGGGAGGAAGGCCCCTCCTTTTATCCCCCCCTTTCTCAGTGAAGTAGCCTATGCGGTGGAGCCCGCGTGTACACATAACCTCACCTTTCCTCATCCTGGGGCTTCAGTGACTAAACACAGAAGCTGCATATGCCAGACAGCCGAGAGCTTGCACTTACCTTTTCCCTTGCCAGCTGCAAAAGAAGATTATTTAGCCAGTGTCATTATTTCTTCCTCTCTTAGAGAAGTCACTCTCTAAGATATATGAGAGATTAAACAATGTCAGACAGTACGTGGACTCTCTGATGTACTCTAACGTATTTCCCAAGTTCCCCTTCCATCTGTCGAGCAGTCTGTGTTTTCTTCTTCTCCTGGTGTTCCCTTTGCCCTGAGAGGTTGTGGCCCACTTAGAGGCAGGGCCCCCGTGGTGGCGGCTCCTCAGGGGTTTCCGTGTCTGGAATCTGCAGGGCAGCTACCTGGTCCGCTCCACACGCGTTGTTAAAGCGCTGGCTCTCAGTTCCAGTCTCCCGCTGAGAATCTCACTTTGGGCCTGTGGCCTCCAGCAGCCTTTCTCAGCTTGACCTTGCTCCCCACCTGAGGAGGAAGCTACATAATTGAACCCTGTGACAGCTGACAATAGGATCCCTCTCATCTTTGGGAAAATCCCAGTTTCTCACCAGTAAAGTTGTTCCCCTGAAACTGTACTGACTTCTGGCAGCTGTTACAGGCTCCCTCCTGCCTCCCAATAGCAGAGATTAAAACCGAGCCTCTAACGTGATGTTTGTCTTTCTGCTCCTCGTTCAGAAGAGTGAGAACTGTGCTCTTCTGAATGAGGTGAAAGCACTGAAATTTTCCCTTGTGACCAGAACCTCATACCTTTCTGCCTCACCTTCCCGTCCATCACATCCATTCTTTTGCGTCATGACCTCCAGTCCCTCTCTATTCTGAAACGTAGTCAGCCCCCTCTGACCCCACTTAACTCCTCAGCAGCCTGAAGTGGTAAATACTCTTAGCTACCCTTCACTTCCCCGATCCTGCACTGTCTCTTCCTTGTCACTGTCGATCCTGCTTTCTTCCCTCCTGTTCCCTCGGTGCCACTGTGGAAGAGAGTTACAACCCACGCTGATTGCTCCATCTTTGAAAGGTCCCTCCCTGCAGCTCGGTCGGCCTCACAGAGCCTATTCCAAAACCTGTTTTGCCTTTTCACCCCACACTGCAGTCCTCGCACTCTTGGCTTCCACAAGGGATCTTCTTCATGTTTGAATGAAAAGGTTGCTGTCCAGAGTGAGCCTCCTCACCACCCCTGTTCTTCACCGCATAGTCTCTCTGGTCTCATAGCCATCCCGTCATCATTGTCATCCTCATCATCGGAATGTCTGCTCTTTTTGTGCACTCTGCTAGGAGCTTATCTTAGGCCCTTTTGTTTCCAAGCTGCAGAAACCAAGTAAAGATGGCTTAAGTCCTAAATGGTGAGTTTATTAAAGTGATTGGGGAATTTCTCATGGAACACTAGGGCAGGAACTCTGGTGGCTCCCATAGGGACTAAAATCAGATGTTGGAATCCTGCGACGGACCCAGACAGCCCTTCCTGGGCCATACCATCTGTCTTCTTGCTTCTCACCGCAGATGACTTTCTTTATTTCTTTGAGCTTCTGATGAAAGAGGGTCACTCCAGAATGTCTACATTTTTATCATCATTTTAAGTGAACAGAGCCAATTATGCTAAAATCTTACATAATTCTAAATTTTTGATATGAAATCTGATTGGCCCACCAGGGGGTCATATGTCTTCCTGCAATGCAACTGGGTCTACAGAGCTCAGGAACCCCCTACATATACCTCAAGGTTGGGCCAGAAATAGTTCTCAAAGAGAGGAGTTACTGGGACTTCCCTGGCGGTCCAGTGGTTAAGACTCTGTGCTTCCACTGCAGGGGGCACAGGTTCAGGAACTACGATCCCATGCATGCTGCACGGCACGGCCAATAAATAGATAGACAGAGAGAGAGAGAGAAATAAAGAGGAGTTACTACGTAAAGGACAGATATGCCCCCAAAAAACTCCAAAACCCTGTACTGCATAGGCTGTTGCAGAAAAGTACAAAATGTTGGAACTAGGAGAGCGACTTCCCTAATGTCACTTAGTCAGTGCTCAAGAAATATTTGTTGAATTGTTGAATGGAAGACAATTATTTCTGAAGAACTTAATTTCTGAAGATTTTTAACGAAGCATAGTCTGTGCAAAGTTTTGAGATCAGAAGTAGCTTTGACTTTGAGAGATTGGAAATGGATTTTATGATAACTTATTATTTTATGACTAATATCTTGGCAGTTGATCTTCCCTTAGTTGTCTGTTTTCACCCAAATGGGAAAACTCAGCAAGAGCAGCAGCCTTGACCCCTGGCCTTCCAGTGGAGTCTCCCACGAACAATGGACAGTTAGAAGCAGGCAAAACAGATATTTGCTGCTGATCTAAAAGACACCAATTCAGTGGAGAAGCTGTTGATCTCAAGTGTTAAACCTCAGCCATTGTTCACAATCTGGCACAGAATTAATCCCTTAAGAAAAGTATGAAAAAAATGCCATTCAGCACAACATAGTTTGTCATCGCATGCATAATGCAGACTTTCCAATTAGAATGCTATAATTTGGAAACTTTCTTCACAGACTGATGAGAGAGCAATTATTTTAAAAAAGGGAAAACTCAGTCCACTGGGTTTGCCTCAAGTCACTTCTGACTCAAGTCACAAAGACAAGAGTTTTGAAAACATATTCGCTATTGAATTTTGTATCAAAACACCAGCAAGGAGAGCAATTAGTTGCTGTAAACTGAACCCCAGTAATCAATGGTATGCAGCCAGCCAGAGCACTTATGGAAGATGTAAGCAAAATCACATCTGCTAATCAATTAAAAAAAGCCCAGCTCTTCACTGCTTTTCAGGGAAATTCCACAATGAGAATAAGGAAGATGGAGGAGACGGTATTTAATATCACCAGGCATTTCATGCAGTGCTCATTAGGTGGAGGGGTTTGTGGCCACAGCTAAACACAGATTTGAGCTGCATCAATAGATCTTGGCTTGCAGCTTCCTTTATTCAGCCCCTTTGAAAATGACTTCTGATGTGTGGGTGGGGGGATGTCGGGTATGTTTAAGGAGCTACTCTCAATTAACGTCAGAGGGAGTGTGTCTGTCCTGGGCCAGCTCACCGGGCAGACCTTTTCTGGCAGATTACAAATCGGAAATATTGCTGTGTTGTTGCAGGTGCAAAGATAGGGGAACAGACTTTGCTGGCAGGGAAAGAAGTGAAGGGAATTGGTGGGCTTTACAGTTGTGCCTTATTAGAACAAAATTTCTCTCCATGGGCAAAAAAGAGATTGAGCCAATTTTTCCTTTAGTGTCCTTAAGCTGTGCTTGCTTTTTTTTCAGTTGACTCAACAGAGGGGTTTTCATTCCTGGCTAAGCCTACATTCCAAGCAAATATGCATCCTAGCACATAAATTAGAATCCCTTTCATATAGAGAACAAACTAGTGGCTACCAGTGGGGGAGAAGGGGAGGGGGAGGGGCAATATAGGGGTAGAGGATTTAAAAAATGGCTATTATGGGATTATATGAAATCACGTGTGTGAAATTTTTGAAAATTGTAGAGCACTATAGAATTTGAAGAATCTTTCATTCAATTTAAAGAAAAGAATCTCTCTCAAAAACTCCTGTGTGTAGGTGAGTCTGAGCCCTTGCTTGACAACCTGAGATCCATCAGTGTCCCTTTTCCACTCAGGAGTCACCCTGACCCCGCATTTCCAGCCCCCAAGGACTCTTAATAGAGGAATAAAGAGGAGATGTCTCAACTGGTATGTGCACTTGGCTGCTGTTCAGAAAAAAGAATTTAGGCCAGGAGAAATTATTGAGGTAAAGATTGATAGAGTAGGCTAATAAAAATTAGTATCTTCAGCATGCAAACTGTGATAGGCAGTGGATTAATATCCTTTAAATATAAAGGGCATCTTGTAAGTCATTAACAAAAGGATAAAAAAAAAAAGGATAAATATAAGTAGAAAATGGGTAAAATGTTCAAGTTCAATGATAAGTAAAAAACTACAAATTAAAATAATGAGAGATATTTCATCTATCAAATTGGCAGGATTTTTAAAGATAATATACAATATTGGTGATGATGCACAGAACAGGTGTTTTTATACACTGCTGGTAGTGTGAGTATAAACTGGTGCAGACTGTCGTTGCAGGTGAGGGGACAGGTGTGCAGCTGTTCTATAGTACATATCAAGGCCTCATAAGCCCTGCTCCAGGAGTTACGCTTCTAGCGACTTTCAAAGGCAATAACCATAGATTTAGCTTAAGAATGCTCATAACAGGGGTTTCATAGCAGTGCAATATTATCAACTACCTAAATGTCCAACAATAAGAGACTAAGTAAATCATGGGACATCCACACAGTGAAATTCTATGAAACCAGTACATATGATGAGGAAGAATATTTGATGATGCAAAAAAAAGATATTCATAATAGGTCATTAAGCAAAGAAGCAATTTGCACCATGTGTATGTGTTTATGAAATTACTGGAATTACAAATGATCTTCATTTTACCTTGAAAGAAATTGGAGGACTTTATTAGAATAAGTTACTGTAACTTTTTCCATGAAACATTTTTCCATGAAAAATATTTTTCCATGAAATATTTGAAGATCTGGTTAGATTTTATCCCAAAAGGGACTGATGATTTTCATTTGGATACACTGGTAGAAGCACTAACTCATGATTATCCAGAATGATATGGATTATGATAAACCTGGCTCTCCATAAGTAATCCAAAATGCCATTGGGAAACAGCCTCAACGTCATCTCCCAAAAAGCCTGTTACCAGGGCTGTTCAATAAAGAGAATGGTTAATTATTTTGAAGTTTTTTTCCCTGGTTTTAATCTACTCTGGCAGAGTTATGAATGATTTCAGCCCAGAACATATATGGAACATATGCTATAAACAGAGCCCACATGTTTGGAGTAGAATTTTTTAAAAACAGAGAGATCAACGATCTTTCTAAAAGGTTTATATTCATTCTGAGAGCCAAACATAGAAGCAAAAATTACATTTTTAAAAGTTACTAAGTATAAATTAATATAGGCTAACTGCATAAAAGTGCTGAGAGACTAGAGTAATATTTGAGGAAATGACTAATGAGGGAAATGATTCACTTTCTTATCACGCACACTGGTATAATCTAAAAGTAGAATTATTGGACACTAAAAACAATAGGGTGGATTCCTGTCTGATTGATTCAGAGTACTTTGAGAGATTAAATACTTAGGTGAGTTCAAGAGAATCAGTAGCATGTACAGTATTACACATCTGTTTATGCTTTCCAAAACCTTTTAACTGTTTTCTCTACTTAAAAGATAAATTCTAACCTATTAAGTAGTGTGTACTATCATTGATAGCAAACAAAATTACAATTGACAATAAGGAACTAAGGGGAAAGCGGAACACAGTGGCATTTCTAATCCTTAGTAATAGCGTTAGAGGTGACACTAAACTGAACTTGTGCAAAGGACTGTCATTGATTGTAATTGCAGGATTAAGGAGAAATAATACAAAGTACTTTTGTAGAGTGATGGGTTATAGGTTGTAAACTATGACCCAGATACATAACCTGGGAGTGAAGGAAACATTTGACAGCAGAGTACAGAAAGGGGCTTTGGTCAGGACACCAGGTTGGAACCCTCACTGAGTTTAGATAAGCTACTTAACAGCTTTAAGCCTCACTTTCACCATATATAATTTGATGAGAATAATAATGCTTGCTAAGAGGACTTTTGGAAAGATTTAATAAGTTACGTAGAGCATTTAGCATAGGGCCTGGTACATGGTAAGCATTACAGAAATGTTGGCCATTATAATAATGATGATCATTGTTGTTATTGTTACAAATGATCTACTGATATTCGCTCAGCAAATATTCATTGAGTGTAGGCTCTGTGTGAGAGTCTGTGCCAAGTCCTGCGTGTGGAAAAACCAATAAGACATAGACACTGTCTTCAGGGAGCTCACTCTGTTCTAGCTGGTGGAGGAAACAAATATGCATGCCCAACTGTAAAGCAATAAGATAGATATCTTGTATGGGAAGGACTTCTGAGGCTGAAATTACAGAAAACAATGATCTCTCACCACAGTGGCACTGTCGGAGCAAAAGGCTGGACTGTGGTCTGCTCCCATATTATAATATTTAGATTCTCTTTTTATTCTATTTTTAAAATTCAGGAATGACACACATACAGTGCACAAACCTTTTGTGAATAGCTTGATGAATATTTACACATGTGTATACCCATGTAACTTCCACTAGATCAAAATTAGCCCATTTCCAGCATCCTAGAAGGTTCCCTCACCCTTTCCCAATCATTCCCTCCTCCAGAGGTAACTACCATTCTGACTCCTGTCACCATAGATAAATCTTGTCTCTTTTGAGCTTCAAGTAAATAAAATCACATAGTCAATACTTTGGTTCCTATCTGAGCTGAAAAGGGGGATAAGAAGAACAGGACCAATATAATCAATTTCTAAGAAATAAAAAGTTTTACTGACGAACATATGTTTGCCTGTATCTCCCAATCAGGCAGTCTTACGAGAGCTATGCAGAAAGTCTGGTCAGAATGAGAAGGAACCTGAAACGTGTTTAAGGTCATTGGGGCATACTAGTAACTACCACTTAGAATACCAATTAGAAAGCACAGATTTCCCCATGAACAGTGGTCTCAAGGGTGTTACCTTTGTTCAGCCCAGCCAAAGAGATGAGAGCTGGAAGAACCAGGAAGGAGGATTTGGTGACATCTCCCTGATAAGCCAATCAGAAGATCTTTGCCACTTGGGGGACAAGAGGCCACCTGGGGTTGGGTGACTTGTGAAATAAATTTTTAAAGAAACAAGCCTCTCACTGCAGGCTGACTCCACCTTCTCCCAGCATGCTTTCGTTGGGGATTCACTTTCTTTCTTTAGTCCTGGAAGTGTGTGGGCAAAGAAGACAGGTTGGAAGGCTAGAGTGGACATAGATCCCCTCACGCACACAGCCTAAGGAAAGAGCCAGGTGGAGCATTCACAGCATTCTTATGTTTTCCTCCTGTTCAGGTTATTACTGTGGGACTGTGACGATCGGAGCTATAGCTACTACGTCGAGGTTTCCACCAACCAGCAGCAGTGGACCATGGTAGCCGACAGAACTAAAGTCACCTGCAAGTAAGTTACATCCTTCAGGAATTTATGCCCCTTTAAAAAGACAATCCTTCCACTGGATTCGGAAGGTTCCAATGAAGATTCATGGGGTCACCAAATTATATTCTTATTTGGAGGTTAAAACATTCTGATGATCCTTTACTTCAGTTTTGACTATTAAGTACTTGGATGAGAATTTACTTTATATGACCAAAGAAGCATTTCTTATTTTGTGGTTTTAACTTAATTTTTAAAAATGGCATGTATCTAGGCAGGGAAAACAAAGATACTTTTCACATGCAATCCTCTCTCAGGTCCTCCCCCCACATCCCATACTACCCCTTCGGGACTTTTTTCTTCCTTAGTGATTTTTGCTGATGCAATACACACTTTAGTAGTATTCTGAGACTCTCACCTCTTCCCCACCCTCATATCATTCTCAGGGTTACCTTTAAATATTTATTTCATCTCCATGTTAGTTACACTGTTACCTAAACTAAGGAAAGTTTGTATCTTAGGTCTCCTGTGGGAAACAGAAACGTTTCATGCATATGGCATTGGGGCTCTGTTTGACCTTACCTGGTTATGGGTGAAGCCAGGCAGAAGGATTCTGAGCTCTGACCAGCTTAGAATCATGCTAAGAATGAATGTAACCACCACTCAGATTGAAATTAGCACATCTGCAGCATCCTAGAAGGTTCCCTCATACCTTTTCCCAGTCATTGCCTGAAAAGAGCTCAGTGCCTTTTTGTGTAGAGCCAGATGCTGTGGGAGGCAAGATAAAGCAAATAGCTAAGATTTCTCTTTTTTATTTTAATTGAGATATGATTCCCATACCATAGAATTCACCCTTTTAAACTGTACAATTTAGTGGGTTTTAGTATGTTCAGAGTTGTGCCATCATCATGACTATCTACTGTTCCAAAACATTTTCACCACCCCAAAAAGAAACCTCCTGCCCATTAGCAGTCTCCCCATTTCCCTCCAGAGCCCACAGCCCCAGCACCCAGTAATCTGCTTTCTGTCACTGTGGATTTAAGTATTCTGGACGTTTCATATAAATGGAATCATATAGTATATGATCTTTTGCTCCAGCCTCCTTTCACTTAGTATAATGTTTTCAGGGTTCATTCATGTTATAGCATGTATCAGTACTTCATTTCCTTTTTATGACTGAGTAGTATTCCATAATATAGGAATATATATAGCACATTTTGTTTATCCATTTATCAGCTGATGAACATTTGAATTGTTTCTACTTTTTGGCTAGTATGAGTATTGCTGCTATGAACGTTCCTGTACAAGTTTTTGTGGGAGCATATGTTTTCAGTTCTCTTGTATATATACCTATGAGTGGAATTGTTGGGTCTTATAGTAACTCTATATTTAAGTTTTTGAGGAACTGCCAAACTTGTCCACAACAGCTGTACCATTTTGCATTCCTACCAGCAGTGTAACAAGGTTTCAATTTATCCACATTCTTGCCAGTACTTGTTATTGTCTATCTTTTTGTTCATAGCCATCCTAGTGGGAGTGAAGTAGCATCTCATAGTGGTTTTGATTTGCATTTTCCTGATGGCTAATGATGTTGAACATCCTTTCAAGATTTCATAATAGCGTTAATGATGGCTTGTTTGATGCAATGTCTGACATCCTCACCATTATTATTATAGTAATTTTATAGCATGTTTGTATTGGTTAGGGTAACATTTGCTGCTGTAACAAATAGTGGCTTCAGTATGTCAGTGGCTTAACACAGTAGTGTACTTCTCAATCATAAGTATTCCTGGTTGTCAAGTGGCTCTTCACAGATGATTGAGGAACCCAGGTGTCTTCCTTCTTGTGGTTCTGCCATCATCTAGGGCCTCATCAGCATCATTTGCATCTAACTGATAGATGGGGAAAGAGCAGAGAGAAGGTAAACCTGGATCTGAACAGCCTTGGCCTGGGTATAGTAAACATCACTTCCACTTCCACATTCCACTGGGGAGAACTAGTCAGTTGTCACACTAGATGCTAGTAGAACTAGGAAACGTAGTCAGCTCCTGGCTGGGCAGCCACTTCTCAGTGGATCGCAGATCTTGTGGCCATCTCTACCATACCAGAAGAAAACTAACAATTATCTAGTAACTGGTATTCCTTTACCTGCATGTATTTTATCTTATTCCGTCCTGAATACAAAACACCTTCTTGTGTGGGATATTGTCCTCATTTTATAAAAGAGAGAATGAAGGGCTCTTTCTCTGGTACCGCATTACCTCCTAGAACCCAAAGCATTGCTAAACCAAGGTGGATGATGAAAACTGGGAAATGAAGTGATTCTCTTATTTCCAAGCTCCCAGAACCCTTTTTATACACTAGGAAGGCCTTCAGGGCCCATGAACAACCACCCATTTATCTTTCCAGAGCCATTGCCTATTGGGCATACAGCTCACAAACCAGACCCTCTCTTCCTCATCTTTTACACATCTCACTGATTACCATCACCCATCTCTTCTGTCATTTTATGAGTTATAAATTGGCTTCCTCATCTCTTTTATGTCCCCCTGTTGAAGGTGTTATGCAATTGGGTTTTCAACAAGAACTGGTTGACTAACTACTGACAAGGTACATATAATGATTTTATAGTTATTTAAATGGCTTTTTCTTGATTCAAAAACCCATTCACTCATTAGATCCTCTCCCAGTAACCTTGCATTAAGTCATCAGCATCTTTTTTTTTCTCTTTTTAATTTTTTGTTTCCATTAGTTGGTGGGTTTCAATAATATAAGTGTTTTTAACCTTGTATGTTAGCACTTAGATACTATAGCAGTAAGTGTTTTACAAATTAATAAATAATATATTAGAAGAACAAGAGTAGTAGCAAGAAGGCAAGTGCCTGTTAATCCTCTAGGAATCAATGGAGCCAAAGGTTATGATTTAATGTTTATAGACATAACCTGAATCTATTGTGCCTCCCATTTTTGAGTTAGTTCTTAGAAGTTGTATTGGTTGGCCAACAAGTTCGTTCGGGCTTTCCTGTAACATCTTACGGAAGATATGTAGATGATAAAAGAAGAAAGCCTTTCCTTTTGAACTAATGTACTCCAGAGCAGTCCTCAAGAGAGGATCCTGTTAGCTTCAAGTATTGTAGCCTGTTTTTTTTTTGTTTGTTTGTTTGTTTTTTGCATTACGTGGGCCTCTCACTGTTGTGGCCTCTCCCGTTGCGGAGCACAGGCTCCGGACGCGCAGGCCCAGCGGCCATGGCTCATGGGCCCAGCTGCTCTGTGGCATGTGGGATCTTCCCGGACCGGGGCACGAACCTGCGTCCCCTGCATCGGCAGGCGGACTCTCAACCACTGCACTACCAGGGAAGCCCTGTAGCCTGTTTTTTAGTGAAGTAAAGTATGCAAGTCATGTTATAAATGAAATTCTATAGGACCATTAGAAATCAATAGCCCTGCCTCTTGATAGCATTCTACCTAGTCAAGAAATCAGAGGACAGATTTTTGCTGTCCTCTGAAAAAGACCTAGGGAGTGAAATTCTCCAATGTCTTCCTATAAATTCCTGCTCCTGGGTTAGGATAGTTTCCTTTTTTGGCCTGCTACAGTTGAAGCTTTCAGGATAAAGGCTCATTTTCTATCATACATAATCCTGTTTTTATATTGACTGATCAGGGGTTTTTCCCAGCTTATTGAGATGTAATTGATATATAACATTGTATAAGGTTAGACTGTGCAACACAATGACTTGGTATATGTATATATTGCGAAATGATCACCACAGCAAGTTTACCATCCAGCACCTCACCTAGTTATAATTTTATTTCTTATGGGGAGAACTTTTAAGATCTACTCTCTTAGTAACTTTGAAATATACAATGTACTGTTAACTATAGTCACCGTGCTGTACATTATATCCCCAGAACATATTTATCTTATAATAGGAAGTTTGTACCTTTTAACTACCTTCTCCCATTTCCCTCACCCCGCCCCCCCGCCCAGTGCCTGGCAACCATCAGTCTTTTCTGTTTCTATGAGTTTGTTTGTTTAGATTTCACATATAAGTGAGATCATACAATATTTGTCTTTCTGTGTCTGAGTTACTTCACTTAGCATAATGCCCTCAAGGTTTATGTATGTTTTCACAAATGTATCAGCTGATTTTATAAAATTACTTTCTGTTCTCTCTTTTCACATAATCTATTCCTGTACCTTTTAACCTTATTTCACTTTTTTTAGAAAATAAATTATTTATTTTTGGCTGCGTTGGGTCTTTGTTGCTGTGCGCAGGCTTTCTGTAGTTGCGGCAAGCGGGGACTACTCTTCATTGCAGTGCACGGGCTTCTCATTGTGGTGGCTTCTCTTGTGGTGGAACACGGGCTCTAGGCATGCAGGCTTCAGTAACTGCGGCATGTGGGCTCAGTAGTTGTGGCTTGCAGGCTCTAGAGCGCAGGCTCAGTAGTTGTGGCGCACGGGCTTAGTTGCTCCGCAGCATGTGGGATCTTCCTGGACCAGGGCTCGAACCCATGCCCCCTACATTAGCAGGTGGATTCTTAACCACTGAGCCACCAGGGAAGTCCCTTATTTCACTTTTTAATCGTTGATTCCTTTTCTCTACTGTCTTCTAAATTGCTGAACCCTAAATCTGTATCAGTACAGTAAAATACTAACATCATTTTTTCTTTTTTTATTATAAATGTAAAACATGCCCATGGAAAGTTATTTTCAACAGTCCAAAAAGATATAAGTGAAAAGTAAATTTTTACCCTCCCATCTTCTGTTTCATTCCTCAGAAGTAACTACTTTTGACTTTTTTTAGTTTTTATAACTTCTCAATTATAAATAATATTTTTATATCTCTATTTATCAACTTCACTAACTCCTTGGTATAAAAATAAATGAGGAATTTAGCTCACTTAACCACTCCTCATTTTTTGTTAGTTATGTTTTTCTTTTTAGTTCTACTATTACTTACCTTTTAAAATTAAACAATGTACTTAAACCTCAATTTTTTGATCCATCAATTGTGGATAGTGTATCTTGACTCCCTACTATGTTAGTGAAGAAATTACCACCCCTACATTTCCCTCTGTCTCTCCTCATCTGTTAGCTGTCCCACCTCATTGACATTGTGAAGATTTATGATATTATTTTCTGTTTGTTTAATTTATTTAAATCTTCCATGTGTTGGCTATAAACTGCTCCTGAAAAGGGAAAACCACTGAGAATTCATTATAATATTATGATTATATAAACATTACTCCCTACAGATCTAGTAATTCATTGGCTCTGTAGTGAGGGAAATGCTGTTCAACATCACTGAACTTGTGCCCCTCTTGGAAGAATTGTACTGTGTTCAGATCACAGATTCGATTTTCTTACAAGTGCTCAGAAGTATTCCACAAATGATAAATAACTAGCTTCATATTAGCCAGCTTTTTGTTTTCCTGGAGTTCCTAATTGCCTCTTTTTCCTGTTATAGAAGTTCTGAAGCATACTTTTGTTCGCTGGTTTTCCCCTTTTTTTAAATTGACGTATAGTTGATGTACAATATTACATAAGTTACAGGTGTACAATATAGTGATTTGCAATTTTTAAAGGTTATCCTCTATTTGTAGTTATAAAATATTGGCTGTATTCCCTGTGTTGTACAGTATATCCTTGCAGCTTATCTTATACATAATAGTTTGTACCTCTTAGTTCCCTACCCCTATATGGTCCCTCCTCCCCCCCCCCACTGGTAATGACTAGTTTGTTCTCTGTATCTTTTTTTATTATTATTATATTAAAATTTTTTTTTTATTTTTTGGCTGCGTTGGGTCTTCTTTGCTACACACGGGCTTTCTCTAGTTGTGGTGAGTGGGGGCTATTCTGTTGCAGTGTGCGGGCTTCTCACTGAGGTGGCTTCACTTGTTGCAGAGCACGGGCTCTAGGTGCGCGGGCTTCAGTAGTTGCAGCACACAGCCCTAGAGTGTGCAGGCTTCAGTAGTTGTGGTGTGTGGGCTCAGTAGTTGTGGCACATGGGCTTAGTTGCTCCACAGCATGTGGGATCTTCCCAGACCAGGGATCAAACCCGTGTCCCCTGTACTGGTAGGAGGATTCTTAACCACTGCACCACCAGGGAAGTCCCTCTTCTCTGTATCTTTGAGTCTGTTTTTTTTCTTTCACTAGTTTGTTGTATTTTTTAGATTCCACATATAAGTGATACCTTACGGTATTTGTCTTTCTCTGTCTGACTTATTTCACTTAGCATAATATCCTCCAAGTCCATCCATGTTGTTGCAAATGGCAAGATTTCATCCTTTTTATGGCTGAGTAGTACTCCATTGTGTGTGTGTGTGTGTGTGTGTGTGTGTGTGTGTGTGTGTGTGTGTGTATCACAGCTTCTTTATCCATTCTTCTGTTGATGGACACTTAGGTTGCTTCCATATCTTGGTAATTATAAATAATGCTGCTATGACCATTGGGGTGCATGTATCATTTCAAATTAGTGGCTTTGTTTTTTTCGGATATATACCCAGGAGTGGAATTGCTGTGTCATATGGTAGTTCTATCTTTAGTTTTTTGAGAAAACTCCATACTGTTTTCCACTGTGGCTGCAGCAGTTTACATCCCATCATTGGTTAATTTTTGAACAGACTGCTTCCTAGGCCTACTCTACAGCTGTGATCTTTTTGTAGAATGTGGGTAAAGGGGTAATAAAACCCTTTTTCCTTTGCAGGAGATATTGTCCTTTGGCCCAGTTACCTTTCTAGATCTCTTCCCCTGAAAATCTGATCGAAGTGGAATGTCAGCTGGGTTATTAGGCAACATTGCTTATGATAAAAATCACCCCTGATTGGTCAGTTGCATCTGGCTGGGAGGACTTTTAATATCTCGTTGGAAGTCATAGCTTTGGGTTTCCTGAGTGTGATGACTTGTGACTAGACATGTCCCTCATGAAAGTTCTGGGATCTGTGTTTATGGAACTATTACAAGAGATATTATTTTCAATTTGAAATATAAGGCTTCTAGACCAGAGAGGCCCACACCTGCCCAGAGTAAGTCTGTACACTCACCTGAGCTGTGTCACTTGCATGCCAGCAGGACTGCTACAAGGACTCTCCCTGAGGAGGAATGCCTGCTGCTACCCTGGTAGCACAGTCTTTTCTCTTCTCTCTCCTGGGTGAATTTGAAGCCAAATATGACTTGATTGGGTCTTAGTTAAGAAGATCCCTTATGAGCATTGCACAGAGTAAATCTATAGGTAATTTCTTCAGAAAGGGTATGTGGAAGACAAATTTTCAGAATACTTGCATACCTGAATCATAGTTTAACTGGATATAGAGTTCAGTTCCTTCACAATTTTGAAAGCTTGGATTTATTGCCATCTATCATCTAATGTTGCGGATGAGAAATCTGATATAATCAGATTCTTATTCTTTGTAGTAATTTATCTTTCCCTATAGAAGCCTTTAGGATCTTCTCTTCATTCTTGGAGGTCTTAAATTTCACACTGGTATGGCTGGATGTGGGTCGTTTTCCTTCCATTCTGCTCAGTTTGCTGTTATATGGAAATCTGCCCAGTTTCCCTCAGATTTATGAATAATGTTTCATCCACCTACCATTTTCTAGAAATTCAACAAAATCTTGATTTGCTAATAGCCTTCTTTTGAGTTTGCAACACTATTATGAAGGTATCTCCTTTGTACTTCTTTGATGTCACCTCACTGGTTTCCAGGAAGGGAGCAAGGTAAATGTGCCTATAATGTTGGCCATCTTGAACTTGCAGTCCCAGAAGCTCTACTGCATGGGCTGTTGATACTCCCCAGTGACCCCACGTCCTTTCCCTTTCCTTCCTTGTGCCTGGCTGCGTTTCTCCTGTGTTATGCAGCTGTCTTGGTTACTGCCAGCATGTGCTCCTTACATATTGACCTCCTACATGTTCATTTTTTAACTGTTTCTTCACTTTGTCTTGGTTCCATTGACTAATAATTTCTGTCTGCCAAAATGTTAGTGATGTAGGCCATCATCTGTCCAAGACTGTGCCCTCTTGGCAAACATTTTGGTAAATATAAAAAATAAGATATAAAAAATTGGGTAATGCTGAAGATTTTCTTTTTCCACTTGAGATTTCTGTGGTTCTAATCTGGATCTGCCTAGTGTCTCTAGATTTTAGGCTGATTTTCTCACAGACTGTCCATCTGCCTGCCAGATATACTAACCAGATTTCCTTTTGAGTAAGTTTTCTTCCCTAGCCTAAGTGGTCATTAAAATGATGTTGTAAAGAGTTTTTAGGGAATTCACTGGCAGTCCAGTGGTTAGGACTCCGAGCTCTCACTGCCAAGGGCCCGGGTTCGATCCCTGGTTAGGGAACTAAAATCCCATAAGCCATGTGGCATGGCCAAGAAAAACCAAAAAAACAAAAGAAACAGAGTTTTTAATAACTTAAGAAAACACTTATACAAGATTTTTTAAACAAGATACAAAATTATAGAATTAATAATCACAAGTAGGAAAAAAAAACAATGGAAGAAGGAAGCCAGAAGGAAATATGCCAAAATGTTAATAATGGTTGACTTTGTATATTGATTGGGATTAGGGAAATTATTTCTAGTTTCCTACATTTTTGACCAATTTACATGTACTTCTTTTAAAATCAAAAGGAAAACTTTATTTGAAAAAGATTTTTTTTTTCTAGCTGCTGCCATAAATGTAGAGACTTGTCCTTGACATCATTTGAGTAGCATATGCTGGCAGAGTGGCATGGTTTATTTACTGTCAGCAATAAATTAAAGAAATTAAATAAGTGCTGTACATAGCAATATCCTAGTAGCTTTTCAGAACCTTGAAGTCACTTACCCTAAGCACAAGTGCTTCCCTGAAAAGGATACCTGAGCCACATTTTCCTTACGCTTCTCCCCGTGGGCCTCACAGAGCCCAGTTCTCCAAGAGTACTTCTTCCTTTCGTCTTTCCCCAGGACTTCAGAAGACCATTTCCACTTGGGTTTCCCCACTCAGAGGGGCCCGGCCTACTTGAGACCGTGGAACACTACCTTGGATCAGGCAATTTCTATAGCATCCTAACTTTAGAAAGTTTCTCCCCTGGGCCTTCCCTGAGAAGCACTTTGACAGTCTCTATGTCACCTGGGAAAGCTCATCTGCTCCCTGTACTTCAGCCTGACAGTATTCCTATCTGAAAAGCAGTGTGTCCCCTTTGCTGAATGTTCTGTCATTTAGTCCTGGGGAGGGGCAACATTCTGTTCTGGGGTCTGTTTCTATTTATTCACTAGGAATCTTAGAATGAGAAGTCATGTTTCTTTCTCTAAGTGCTGCAGTGGTTGAGGACAACGGGATAAATTAAAGGTGGAGAGTCACAGCCTCAGTAAACTCTGCCAAAGTGTAGCAAGATTGAAAAATGGGACATTTAAACCTAGACTGTTTATTTACCTTGCTGCATCTTCTTTGCCATTGTTAGTGGTAAAGTTGAAAAAGCTTCCTTTCCACCAGCTTTGTTTCTTAGGTTGGCACTTAACAAAACGAAAATCTTGGGTTGGTTCCAGGAGTTCACTGCTAATCATGTGACCTGGGGTTGTGTGTAGAGGGCTTGGGGTCACTAATGTGATGCAACAGAAAGAAAGTGGGATTTAATGCAGAAAATAACTTCACCGTTGAGACCGCTGATGAGAAGAAGTTCCTGTTTAGTGTCAAGTTTTAGTTTCCAGGATGGGATTGCAGATCTTGGCTGTTGCATAGGTCCTGTATTGAAATATTACCATTTTTTGTGAGTCTGCTGTGGTAATGGGTGGGCTGCCCTCCTCAGATCCCCTTCCCTGAGCAGTTGGAGGGGTGTGCTTGCTGCTCCTTCTTGAAGCGTGAGCCAGTTAATGGGCTCTGGTTATGTAATTGTCACTTTTAAAATGTTCGATGGAGATTTTATTTTTCTCTTTTCATACTTAATTCCATTTCTCTACCCAGCATTTGACAGCAATGAAAAAAGCTAGTCATGTTCTTTCCTGTGTGTTTATTTTTAAAGGGCAAACATTGGTGTTAATTTTGTCAAGAGTTTTAGAGCTTGAATGGTAGAGAAACATGTATCTGTAAGAGGAATGGCAAAAAAAATGAAAAAAAAAAAAACAATTCAGATAAAACACAGAGGATAAAGTCTGGTACTAGGCAGACCCCTGTGTTAATGATGAAGTATCAGAGCCTGCCTTGTGGAAGGCATCTATCTGTTAGACCAGACTTGGAAACACTTGTTAATCATACTTTTGTTTGTGGGGTTATGAAGTAGCCGGAGTAGATGAATATTTTGGAATAAAAAACATCAAAAGGGAGTCAGTCACTTATCCTTGCATGTCTAGAGAAGGGATTTACCTTTTGTATTGCAGAAACTTTTTAAGGAAAAGTTTACCCCTGTGTTGGAAGCCACATGGAAAGTAGATTTTGCTGCTAAGTGTGTGAACTGAGTTGTAAGTTTAGAGCTATAGGCAGGTTCTGTGGACCACCAGTGGAGAGGCTTCTCCCCACCCAGAACATTTGACAGGTGACGGCTCTGGAAGGAAATGAAGTCCCCTTGGATAGCCAGTGATCAGGAGAGAAAAGCTGAGAGCTCTTTTCCATCTTCCTTGCTTAACCCAGGAGCCGTGTTATTCTGTGAGGATAATAATTTTTCCATGCCTATTATTAAAAAAAAAAAATGAGGCATGCCTCAATAAAACTTTCTCAGTGAGCTGTGTGAGTACACTTAAAATGTACGTAGTCAGAAAGATTTTTCTTTTTTATGGAAATAGCTTTCATATTAATATTATAGTCCAGATGACAAAGATAAGTCAAGACCACCTAGTCCAGCTAGCATCATCTGTCTCTCCTCTGCTCTGCTAACTGACCCCTCGACCTTCTCTCTGTACCCTCCCTCAAGTTTACCTCACTTACTGTAGCCAGAGTGGCATTTTCCAAGCACAACGCTTGTACTATATCTGCTTAGAACCCTTAACTGGCTTCCCATTGTTTTCTGGATAAAGACCATGATTCTTCACGTGGCCTAGAGGGCCTACACAACCTGCCCCCCTCCTGCCTCTCCAGACTTATTCTGCATCACCCTCCCTGTGCTCCCCATGTTCACATCAGCCTAGCTTCCTCTCACATCCCACCACATGTCATACTCTGTCCTCCCACAGAGCCTTTGCACATGCCATGGCCTCTGTCTGGAGCCCACACCCCTGCCCTTTGTCTGGTTAGCCCTTATTATCCTTTTGTTCTCAGCTCAAGTCCACTTTCCCAGAAGTCTGCCCTGACCACCTGTGGCGATCCTTGTTTGCTATTCCCTCTCAGAGAACCGAGCTTCTTTCCTTTGCAGCTGACACTGCAGTTTGCTTAGCAAGGTTATTAAATTACTGTTGTTCTTCCCCTATAGAATGTAAGCACCATCAGAGCAGGTCTGTTTCACTCACTCTTAGCCACGGTCGCCTAGCAAGGACCTAGCACTTGTATTGTTTGAATGAATGAATGGATGAGTGCTATACCACTCTGTCTCCAATCATGCATGTGTGTTGGTTTCTTTTGTCCCCCTGTCTGGAGCTCTTGTCATCAACAGGACTCAATCAGGACCTCTGTCCATCCCAGCTCAGATGCTGTCACATAGAACAAGGAAGAGTTTGTGGGCGAAAATAAAAGTTGCTTGTTGCCCTGATAATGTAGTCCTTGTAGACTAGAAATGTGTCTTCCCAGCATCCTGTTATTAATCCATTATTGATCTGTCATCCTTGATTCATTTATAGCCTTATTCCACAGCTTCAGTTATTGCCAGAGTTTAGTTTTCTCTGGTCTCCACCATCTATCCTTGCCCCTCAAGTTAATGACTTAGATCCCCCAGTAACAGTTTATCACTTGAGATTGGTTACTGGCTGAAAGTCCATTACTTTTATTTTTAAACACTCACAGAGAGAGTTAAGTTTTTCTTTATGGAGGAGCTGAGTGCTTTAAAAACTGTTTGCCAGCTGTGTCCCTTTTACTTTGGAAATTGATTTGATTTAAAATCCCAAATTTGAAAGGTTAATATGTCTCAGTTGTTTCTCTGGATTTTCAGAGTAAAAGGTTAAAAAAAAAAACAAAAAACAAAAAAACTGGCCTTAATCTCTGAGGTGGAACTCTAAACCACTTGGTAAGGCACTCCGTGTGCCTCTCCCAGCAGGGTTAGAGTTTGTTCCACAGAACAGGTCTCACTCTGGGATCCTGGAGCTCTGGATCCCTCCCGTGGTTTTAGGATGGCTTTCAGAGAGTCCAGAGAGGTGCTTGGGAGGCACCCGCCCCCCCACTTACCATGACCAACCCTTGATTAACCCCTTCCCTGAGATAGGCATTGCCAATAATACAATGCAGTCTGCCCCCCTCCCCTGGGCCTCTAGTCAGAGTCACATAACCCTGAGTAGGCAAGCAAACTGGGCACCTAAAGACACCAGAATAACAGTTGTCATAGAAATCCATTTATTAAAATGAATGGTCAGCATGTGATCTGCAAAAAAGGAAAGCAGAGCCTATTTGTTGGTCAGTGAACAAACGCAGCAGGAAGGAAAATCAGTTTTGACCATATCTTCTTAGAATGACCTGCCTCAGTTTGTCCTGGGTTGGAATGAGAAGTGCTGTCTTGGTAATCATGCCACGATTAACGCTGACTCAGCCGAATCCCAGAGTGCTAAGAAGCTGGTGTTTTCTTCCTAGGTTAAAAAAAAGAAAGGAGGGGGAAAGTGTTCCTGTGAATTCAGGTGACCAGCATGCACATAGAATTCATTTTTAGAGCTAAAAGGGCACTCTTCCTTTGCTATCTGATTTATTTTCTTGGCTTCAGGGGTCTTTTCCATTCATATTTTCTATTAAATGTTGGCCCCTTCTAGAATGGTTTCTCAAACTCAGTTTGTCTAAACCTAGGCTCATCATCATTTTCCCCATAAAGCAGCCCCTCTCTTGATGTCCCTGCTTATGTTGGTGGTAGTACAACTTCTCCAGGGCATCTCTTACCCCTTTGGTTCTTTCTTCTTTGCCTTCCACAGCCAGTCAAGTACCATGTCTTTTGGTTTACACCATGTCTTCCTTTATTCTTTTCCCTATGTTGCCTCCATCTTAATTCAGACCTTCATACCTCTCTCCCAGAATATTATAGTGGCCTCGAGTGGACTTCCCTCAATCTATACTCTGCATCTGTTGCTGTTCCGGTGTCTGGAACACTGTTGCTGGGTTCGTCTGGCTGTGATTCCTTATTCCCCTGTACAGGCACCTCCAGTGCCTGAGAAAAGCCTCAGATCCTTGCCTGGGTCATCTTCTATTTCTGTATGACCAGCTTTCCCCAAACTTCTTGTTTTCAAATATTCTGTCCCGCTGTTAGACCTCATGCCCAGATTTCAAATATATAATTACCATATCTCTCTGACTCTTGCCAAACTTTCTAACCTTTATCTCTTTAATTCTGTCTTTACAGGTATCCTACTTAAACTTTCAGTCTGGTCTAATTACTATTGCCAAATAAGTCAGTGTCTTAGATCAGCTAATTATCTTTATTTCCGCTGGCTGATCTTCATGTCTCTACCCATCCTCTGTTCCCTTCAAGACCCAGCTAGAAATGCTCTGTGAGTTCTTCCTTGATCTTTCTCCCGAATGCAAGTAACTGCTCCATTAGCTGAATGCCCACTGTAACTTGTTTACATCTAAGTTGATAACATTCACTTTTTCTTAGATCTGTTTCAGAGAAGGGAGGAAATAAGGGGCTAGGCTGGGAGTAAGTTTGCTTTCTAAAAATCTAGTCATTTTTCAAGGTGCAATGGCATCCCCCCCACCCCCCGCGGAAGTACAGGGCCAGATTTTCTCAGAGTAGCCTCTACAGTAGTTCATAGGTCTGTCATCAAGTCCGTAGCCCGACCAACTTTGATTGAGTCATATTTGTTGAGCGACCCTAGTAGGTAGAGGCTACCTTGTAAAGGAAAATACTGAGGAACCAGGAAGACATTTCTCCTCTGAAGGAACTTACAGACTCTATACAACTTCTGAATGTTTGGGAGCCATCGCAACACCCCCCCACACCCCCACCCCACACACACAGAATGTAAAATACAAAACAGGATCCTATAATCATAAAATATTGTGACTCAAAGTACCTTGGAAATCATAGTCCAAGCCTCTCAGTTTACACGTGAGCCTCTCAGTTTACACATAGTCCAAGCCTCTCAGTTGACACAAGCCTCTCAGTTTACACTTGCCTTTCCCAAGTCCTCATCTAATGAAACGGTCCAGATCTCCTGATTCTGAGTCCCCTTTTCCCAGAATTTTGTGTGGCCTATAAGACCATAGGAAAAAACAGACATATAAGGGCTGTAAGAATATAGACATGGTCAGAAAGTGGCATGAGGTTAGGGAAATTTTTCTGGAAAAAAGCATGTGAGCCTACCCACCTACTACTGGCCTACATGGTAGCTGGGAAAACTGGTAATTTCCTGACCAAAGGGACCTATGAACTTCAGATTTAAAAATCAGATAGACATACAAGTCAGAAATAGACTCATCTTCAAGAAGGTATGATGAGGACTATAGATTACAAAGAAATCCACTTACATTTTCATATAGTTTCCTACCTTGCTATCACTACTACTTTCTCCACACAGTATTAATTTGACCAGCTTATTAATGTTTAATCTAATGTTTGTAATGAGCACTTGTATCACAATTCATACTTTAAAACTTAATTTTAAAAGTATAGTTTCTAAACCAGATTACCTAGGTCTTCATTATCTAGGTTTAGAGTTATTAGCCTCTGTTTTTCTTCCCTTTTTCTTCCTATTGCCTACTTTTAAAAAAATCATTACATTGTTCATTAAGCCATTTATTAGACCGTTTCCTTCTACCAAAAGAGACTTGCATGTGTGTTTTTCCTCTGTTTTAAGCCAAGATCCATGAAGGATATTTTCCCCACAGTTGACATTTTCTTTTCATGATCCCTTGACATGGAATGTAAGTGAATTTCACCATGGTGGTTGTAAATTATGTACTGAGTTGTCAGTAATACACATTTCTTACAAAGTTTTAAAGTGTGGTTTTAGAGTGGCGATCATCTGGAATTGCACACATTTACCAGATGTTTTGGAAGGAGCTAGTGAGTGCTTTCTGCTCATACACTTCTCACCTCTGTATCCAAATTTATGCAACAGTTCAGAGCCCACGTGAAAAAACCTAAACTGAGCAAAAGAATGTTTGTGCTCTTAGTGACGTGGCTGCACAGTCTTGACCAGGAAGGAGTGGTGAGTTGTCACCTTGTTCGTCCTTCTACCTCCAGGCAGAGTTGCAATTAAACTTGTCCCAGAATGTTCATGGTTTTCCTCTGGTGAAAAACTCTGGATAATATCCCTTGCTTCCTCATCTCCAGTTCATGTTTGGGGGGGATGCTCAGGCAAAGGAGGGCAGACATGTTGGTACTGCTGGTGTCAGATACAAGTAACTTGTTTATATTGTTCTTGTTACCTTCCTCATCCTCTAGGGAGTTACTAAATTCTCTGTAGGATTTGGCAATGGATACATAGGCTTAATAGAAATTCAGACTGCTGGAGCTTTGAAATGTGTAGTCTTTTCTCTAGGGTGTGCTGGGGGTGGGGGAAGGAGGGGCTCATGGAAGCTTGGCTATTTGTTTCACATTTCTGAAACTCTTCAATTCATTTTTCCTAATTAAAATAAAAATCCAAACCTATACTAATCTAATGTTGAGATCCCAGGTTTAAACTAACAAGAGGATATGATTCCAAAGTTCATGTTCTCACAGTACCAGTGAGCCCCTGTATCACAGCCTCTGCCTGTTCATAGGTGCTTCAGGTAGATTAATTGAAGACCTCAAATGCTCAGATATGTGGCTGTATTGTGCTGCGAGGACAGAGAGCCACAGTAACGTCTAGTAATCAAGTTTTTAGTAAGACATGGCATGTGCTGCGACCTACAATTACAAATTCATTCAATTTGGGATTTCTAGTCTGGTTTTCAAATTTATACTTTCACATTGCATTAATATCATATTCTTACATTAATATTAATTACCTTTATAACTTCCTGAGGAGATGAGAAGGGAGGACAGGGCACAGTCTTCTAAGCCATTCATATTTGTGGATGGAACAACTGATTTTCTTGGGCATATTTCCTTAAGTTGCTTCCTTAAGTAAGATTATCATTCAACTCAGATTGAATCGTTGCCCTGCTAAAACTCCCAATTCGTGGGACACAGGCCCATGTTAACTCAAAAACATGTTATTGATCCATCCATAACTTAGCAGACATATTTCTGCCACTGCTCTAGGTCAGGCACTGTGCTGGGTGCTTCCCTCCTCTCATGGGCTTATCAGCTAAGCTTTCCCAGTCAGCTCGGGACCAGTAGTAACTGAGGGGCCTTGATCCAAATGTAAATAGAGGCATTTGTGGATTCTGACATACTTAGCTAGACCAAATCTTCTCTGAGTGAATCAGTAGGGGTGACGTTTACGGGAGCAAGCAGCATGCTAGATCTGGAAACACATACTACCTAGATGGGAGTGAGCTTGGCCTTGGTGGATAAGTAAAGATCACTCGTTCTCCCTTCATCCTGCTAGAGGGAAGTTCAAGTGTGCCTTTGAGCAGAAGATCTTCCTGGAGATGGCAGAATTGCAGCCTGCACACTCAGCCCATCCACTTCTTTGTTACCTTTGTACTGGAAACAATGACCTCAGTCCTAGGGAGGCTGAGCAAATTGAGCATGTTTTGTTGCATGCCTGTGCCAGTGCTCTGGCTGCCCTCTCTGATGATAAGTGTGACATTCAGTTTGTAATGAGCACTTGCAGTTTCTGTAAACTGTGTAATACCATATAATAAGTAGTAATTTTCCACTTATCCTTGATAACAGGAGTTTTCTGCTTGGCTTTTAGTGATAGGCAAAATGTGAGTGGTTTTTTTCCCCCTCACCATATGATGAATTTCCAGAGGCATCTTTTTTCACAAGCTAGATTGACAAGTTATTTTCCAAGTGTGTCCAAAATGTGTAATAGCTAATCTTGCCTTTAAAAAGTCAAAGTCAAATAAAATGGTTCTGAAGTAGCCATTTATAATAAAATGACTATATACATTCCTTTTTTTTTTTTTTTTAAACATCTTTATTGGGGTATAATTGCTTTACAATGGTGTGTTAGTTTCGACTATATACATTCTTAAGCTTGTTTTAGCTGACTCCTGGCTGTGCTCTTCCTCAAGGGATTAGTAGCTTGAAGCTTAGCCCAGTAGCTTGGATGATAAAACTGCCAGGTCTCAAGTTATTGTTTTAAATTTCCTGTAAGAGATTATATCTTAAGTATAAAGTGAACTCGCCCTAGATAACTTTGGTGCCCTTCCTGGAGAGAGGAAGGAAGGCCGTTATGCTGTGTCCTCTTCTCCCCCGAGTCACACACTGTCCAGATTGGTTGGAGTTCTTGCTCTGATTTCTTTTTTTTAATCATTGGGAAATACTCTCAGAAAAGAAATGGACACAGATTTACATTGTAAACCTTCTTACCTCCATTTAAAGTCATCCCTTGATGCTCAGAACACCGTAAAATTCAGTGTTTTTCTGTAATAAATTAAGACCGCTTTTTCATCAGACTGTCTTCTCCCTTTCTGAGATACAGCTGGCATTATCTATTCATTCATTTATTTCTGTAGGCCTCTTGGTTACCACTTACCCCTATCAGATAGCTTGAGCAAGACCAGCAGCTGTTGGTTTTGTGATATCAGGGAAGTCTTATGAATCATGTTGATGGGAGCCTTGGTACTTCCATGATCACTGGGCACTACCTTTTATCTGTCACAGAGCTGGCCTTCCTGCAGATTTCTTGCCTGGGACTTCGGTGTGTCTGACTTGCTAAAACTAGGATATCAGTGAACAGTGGCAAATAAGATGCAGAATTTGCTTGAGCTGACCTCACTTAAAAAATGATTGTGCCTTTTTGGCACAAAAAGTTGGATTTGTTCATCAGAATGACTGATCCTCTCTGTGTGCAGAGCTCTGTGTGGGGTTATAAAGAAAAGAGAAGATAGACAACTTGCCTGTAGTCTAGTTCAGAAACAACATACATATCAAAAAAGACACTCCTATCAGCTGACTCTTTCCAAGTGTCACCTAAAAAGCAAACTGAGGTTGAAAAGTTCTTTGTTTCCCATGTCTGCTTAAAAATTCATTCAAATCACAGAAGAATTAGTGTGCAGTTTATGAAGAAAGTTTATTAGAACTGAAAAGCAAGCAAGTCACACTTTTACAGAGTTAGGATGGTGATGGGCGAGTTGTGGGAGACGTGTGCTTGGGCAGGGACCTGGCTTCTTACAGACGCCAGCATTTCCAGCGGCGCTCAGAAAAAGTGCTTCTCTCCCATTTGGTACATCTATACTCTCGTAGCCCTTCGCTTCTCAGATCTGAATCCAGATACACCATCTCAATGGCTCTGAAGTCTGGGGAGCAATTGTTTTGTGTTTTTCCTCCCTCAGGGCCTTCCACTGAAAGGCTACCCTGCATGTGGAACTGAATCAACTCTGCACATAAATGCTCTGACTCAGGTGGAAGCAGACTTTTAATCAAACACCAATAGAACAAACCATTCTCTACTGAAATCTCTGGAGTTGTGGTATCACTGGTGCCCACATTTTCCAGTTGTTCCCTGGGATTTGATATCTAGCCCAGCAGGTTGTCTTTGGGGTTTACTTAGATCGGTGTAATTAAATTAGAATTTATAGTCTTGTGATCCTTCTACTTGGGAATTTTACATGGAGACCCACCCCGGTGCAGATTGAACATTGTGTGTTGGCAGTCAGTCATGATCAGAATGAGGGTCTTTACTTCAAAGCAGGAGTGGTTTGCCCTACATTTGATTTGAATGTTATTGTTTAGCTTCTGTTAGGATGTTGGGTATTTGGCTTTCAGGTTTGGGCATAGCTTCCCAAGTTGTTTGAAATGATGTCACAGACCGGTGTTCTCCTTTAGAAATGTATACATCACATGGTTTGTTAACTTGAGTACAGTGAAAAGTAAAGTAACGGGGGGAAAGCTATGGAAAACTCAGGATTGTATTTTCAAAGAGAGAACCTAAAATTTGTACCACTGTTGCCAATTCCTGGTCTCTGTGCTGTTTGGAAAGGGAGCTGAGGAGGACAATCACATAATGGAGAGCGAATGGGGAAAAGGGTGTAGGGAAGCAATGTGAAAGCCGTTGTCATAGTTATTATTTCTTAAATGAGGCACGCCTTTTCTTTAAGAATGTCTAACTTACGTCTTCTTGAGAAATGAGAATTCTGGCTTATAAAGAGATCCAGAGTCTTGGGCCCCCTGTAGCACCCTTATGCCAAGTGCTGAGGCCTGCCTGCCCTTTTCCCTCAGGGCAGGGATCTTTCAGTGTCATTTTGCCCAAGGGGTCTCTGGGCAGCACTGCATATCAGTATCATTGGTTTCCTTGTGTGGTTTGTTTTATGCATTTGAAACCATTCTGAGAAGGGGTTCATAAGCTTCGCCAGACTGCCAGAGAGATCCGAGGCACACAAAAAAAGGGAAGGTCTAAGTGTCAAATGGATACTCACATATGAAAACCTTCGGATACAGCAGGCATTTTGAAAAATTAGGAAGCACGGGTTTACAAACACCTTTGTTATCGTGTTTTTTTCCTTACCTGATTTCTACTTGATCTCCCATGACCTTGCCCATCTGGGGCTCACCATAGGTCTGGGGCCATTTGCCGCTAAGATGAGCACGCCGAGCTCATCTTTGTCACTGACCTCTTCATCTTAAACCTTGAAGTGTAGTGACCTCAGTTGTTACACTTCAGCCAGTGTTCCTGGGAGCCAAACGAGGTTCTTTGCAGTGGAACCCGAGCCCTCCTCCCCAGGCTCAGATTTCAGAAGCAGTTCTCTCTTTGGAGCTACATTTGCATTTGCACAGAAATCCTGAAGGCTCGTTCTAAGAGATCAGGGGTGCGGAAATGCGGCCACCCCTGTGGCTTCATTTCAGCCCTCTCTCTGATCCTCCAGGCCCGCCTGCCTTCTTTCAAGACTCCTTCTGTACTGACAGGAGAATACAGTATCTACCTGCCGGAAGCTTGTGCAGACCTTTATCATTCAACCCATTTTATGAAGTGCAGTTGACCCTTGAACAACATGGGGGTTGATCCATAAATAACTTACAGTCAGCCCTCTGTACCCATAGTTCCTACACATCCGTGTATTCAACGAACCCCGGACCATGTCATGCTATGGTATTTACTATTGAAAAATACCCACGTATAAGTGGACCCTTGCAGTTCACATCCACATTGTTCAAAGGTCAACTGTTCCTACTATGAGGTTGGTGCTATGCCAGACAAAAGTCCACCTGACCACAGAGTTCAAGAGCCCGTAGGAGTTGGCTGACGCTTGCAGTGTGGCTGCCTCAGGTGACTGCCCCACCTCCAAGGAAGGTTGACCCTGGTGGAGGAAATAACACAGGCATGGAAGTGAAAGCCTGTGTTGGAATTGTTTGTTGTCAATGTAAAATGTTTTCAAGCTCAGCCTTTATATTCGTGATTATGTTCTTGAAATATTTACCAGTATCTTGCCATCAGAAAGAAAAGTGTGTAGTGTGGCAACATTAACTGCACGTGAGTGAAGTAAAACAGGCAAAATTTAAATCCCTGGACTAGAAACTAGGAAGCCTGGCTCTCAGCCTCGGTTCTGTCACTGATTGGCTGAGCATTCTTCAGCAAGCCCTTCACTCTCCCTGTACCTCTGTCTCTACAGCTGTAAAACACCACTCCTAAAACGAGGCTCAGTGCTGGACTCCCAGGGCTGTTTTTATTAAAATAGTACAGTTTATTGTTATATTATCAATAAAAACAGTTATGTAAAACATAAAATCCATCAAACTTTTCTAAAGTTCCTTCTAATATTTATGTACCGTTGTTCTAAAGTTCTACTGGATAGTGTATTGTTTGGACAGATATAGAGATACCAACATACATGTGTGCTATACATACAAAACATATGTGTGTGAGCTTTTAACTCTTACATATGAGATAGAATCAACCCCTGTAGCTGCTTCTCTGCATCTCCTTAGGTCTGGACTCCAGGATTTACTGTCGTATACCTGGGCCTAGATGGCCATAACAACCTCCATCTCTAGAGAAAAGCTTACAATCTCACATAGTCTTATTGGAAAGTGGAAAAATGATAATAACAACAAACTGAAATGTATTAAATACTTTTGAGCTTCCTGGAGATGGAGACTGTAACATGTATAGTTAAATTATATTTGAAAGAAATATAGTCATATGCAACAACAAATAAAGGTGCTGAAGCACAGGTCGGATGAGTTGGTGTTGAAAGAAGGGTCAGGAAGTTCACCTTTTACTCCAAAAATCACTGAGAACATATCTGAACTGTTAACATGCATTAAATGTTGGGTGTGCATTAAAAATGTCCTAATAATTGTATTTTTAGCATGGATACAGTGGTATCAGTTAAAATAATCAGCCCTTGCCTGTAATCTAAAAGTCTTATCCTTACTCTTACGTTTTTAGAAGGCAGATGTTTTAAAACTGATTTGAAAATCAGATTTGCCCTTCAGTGATTTCATTTGGAAGAAACATAGAAGTAAACATTGTAAAGAAGGCTTTTCAGTACATTATGCATGCAAATGTGGCAGCCAAATTCAGGTTCACAGCAGAAGGTGGATGACTGCTCTGGTTGAGAAAGGTTGAGTTGTCTAAATGAATACAAAGGTCATCGACCCTCAGATTGTGCTTTTTTTGTCATTTATTAGCAAGGCTGTTGCTTTGTGTTTAACTCTACCTGCCAAAGGTAAGATTTGAAAGGCTGGGGCAGGCAAAGTGAGGCCTGTTGAAACAGTCTGTAGTGTGCTCTTATCCAGCCCCTGCTCTCTGCCTAGCGCTGTGCTGGATGCAACAGGGTGGGGTTAAGGGGGCTTTGGGGTCTTCCCAGAATACCCCACTGCTGATGTGGAGAATCTGGATGCTGTGGGCATAGAAATTCAATATGTGCTGCAAAGACGATTTCTGATACATTTATAGGTTTGTCTGACCCCTGAAGAGTCAGGGACTATGTCTTTGAATCACCAAAACAGCAGAGAGCATGGCATGTGGTAGGAGCTTAGAAATGATCCATATACAGATGAATGAATGAACTTTCGGATTAAAGAGTGGTTATATTTTGGGGGCAATTTATTATTTTTTAATGGAATTGTAACAGATTGTTCAGACTTACAGTGAATTAGATAAAGGTTATCACTATGGTAGAATGGAAACAGAGATTTAGACTAATCCAAACCAAATTCTTGCTCTCTGTCCTGAAAGTCAAAAACCTGAGCCCTCCTGCAGGTCTGGAGAGAAGAGGTCTCACATCTAAGGAAGTGTGACCATCCTGCCTAAAATTTGAATTAAAAACCCAGTTGGCCCAGCTCCTCAGTGGGTGGATTCAGGAAGAGGCTGATTTCCCAGGGTGAGCAGAGCATCCCCTGGGAAGGGCTAGCTAGAATGGGCAGGGCTCAGCCTGAGCTTTAGGAGGAAGCCTGACCTCTTTATATGACTCTAATCCATGCTCCAGAGAGACTCATTTAAAAAGGCCTCATTAGCCACCATCACCCTGATACCAAAACCAGATAAAGATACTACAAAAAAAGAAAATTACAGACCAATATCACTGATGAATATAGATGCATAAATCCTCAACAAAATACTAGTAAACAGAATCCAATAACACATTAAAAGTATCATACACCATGATCAAGTGGGATTTATCCCAGGGATGCAAGGATTCTTCAATATACACAAATCAATCAATGTGATACACCATATTAGCAAACTGAAGAAGAAAAACCATATGATCATCTCAATAGATGCAGAAAAAGCTTTTGACAAAATTCAACACCTAGTTATGATAAAAGCTCGCCAGAAAGTGGGCAGAGAGGGAAGCTGCCTCAACATAATAAAGGCCATATATGACAAACCCACAGCAAATATCGTTCTCAATGGTGAAAAACTAAAAGCATTTCCTCTAAGATCAGGAACAAGATAAGGATGTCCACTCTCACCGTTATTATTCAACATAGTTTTGGAAGTCCTAGCTACAGCAATCAGAGAGGAAAAAGAAATAAAAGGAATACAAATTGGAAAAGAAGAAGTAAAGCTGTCACTGTTTGCAGATGACATGATACTATACATAGAGAATCCTAAAGATGCTACCAGAAAACTACTAGAGCTAATCAATGAATTTGGTAAAGTTGCAGGATACAAAATTAATGCACAGAAATCTCTTGCATTCCTATATACTAATGATGAAAAATCTGAAAGAGAAATTAAGGAAACACTCCCATTTACCATTGCAAGAAAAAGAATAAAATACCTAAGAATAAACCTACCTAGGGAGACAAAAGACCTATATGCAGAAAACTATAAGACACTGATGAAAGAAATTAAAGATGATACCAACAGATGGAGAGATATACCATGTTCTTGGATTGGAAGAATCAATATTGTGAAAAAGACTATACTACCCAAAGCAATCTACAGATTCAATGCAATCCCTATCAAATTACCAATGACTAACTAGAACAAAAAATCTTAAAATTTGTATGGAGACACAAAAGACCTCGAATAGCCAAAGCAGTCTTGAGGGAAAAAAACCGAGCTGGAAGAATCAGACTCCCTGACTTCAGACTATACTACAAAGCTACAGTAATCAAGACAATATGGTACTGGCACAGATCAATGGAACAGGATAGAAAGTCCAGAGATAAACCCATGCACCTATGGTCAACTAATCTATGACAAAGGAGGCAAGGATTTACAATGGAGAAAAGACAGTCTCTTCAATAAGTGGTGCTGGGAAAACGGGACAGCTACATGCAAAAGAATGAAATTAGAACACTCCCTAACACCATACACAAAAATAAACTCAAAATGGATTAGAGACCTAAATGTAAGACTGGACACTATAAAACTCTTAGAGGAAAACGTAGGAAGAATACTCTGACATAAATCACAGTAAGATCTTTTTTGATCCACCTCCTAGAGTAATGGAAATCAAAACAAAAATAAACAAATGGGACCTAACGAAACTTAAAAGCTTTTGCCAAGCAAAGGAAACTAAAAACAAGACGAGAAGACAACCCTCAGAATGGGAGAAAATATTTGCAAACGAATCAATGGACAAAGGCTTAATCTCCAAAATATATAAACAGCTCATGCAGCTCAATATTAAAAAAACAACCCAGTCAAAAAAATGGGCAGAAGACCTAAACAGACACTTCTCCAAAGAAGACATACAGATGGCCAAGAAGCACATGAAAAGCTGCTCAACATCACTAATTATTAGAGAAATGCAAATCAAAACTACAATGAAGTATCACGTCACACCAGTTAGAATGGGCATCATCAGAAAATCTACAAGCAACAAATGCTGGAGAGGGTGTGGAGAAATGGGAACCCTCTTGCACTGTTGGTGGGAATGTAGATTGATACAGCCACTATGGAGAACAGTATGGAGGGTCCTTAAAGAACTAAAAATAGAATTACCATATGACCCAGCAATCCCACTACTGGACATATACCCAGAGAAAACCATAATTCAAAAAGACACACATACCCCAATGTTCATTGCAGCACTATTTACAATAGCCAGGTCATGGAAGCAACCTAAATGCCCATTGACAGACAAATGGATAAAGAAGATGTGGTACATATGTACAATGGAGGATTACTCAGCCATAAAAAGGAACAAAATTGGGTCATTTGTAGAGACGTGAATGGATCCAGAGACTGTTGAAGGAAGTCAGAAAGAGAAAAACAAATATCGTATGTTAATGCATATATGTGGAACCTAGAAAAATGGTACAGGTGAACCGGTTTGCAGGGCAGAAATAGAGCCACAGATGTAAAGAACAAACATATGGACGCCAAGCGGGGAAAGCAGCGGGGGTGTGGTGGTGTGATGAATTGGGAGACTGGGATTGACATGTATACACTAATATGTATGAAATGGATAACTAATAAGAACCTGCTGTATAAAAAAATAAATAAAATTCAAAAAAAAATTAATTAAAAAAAAAGCCCTCATTAAACGAACTGTAGCTCGAAAGTCCAATGACAGGACCCTTCTGCAAAGAGCTTTATGCTACACTGCATATCTATTGTATCTTTTATCTCGTTTCTGTTGAATCTTTATCTCTGGTTTCTTGGGGAATATGATGAAAACGTTTGGAGGCTGTTCTCCTCTAGTTTCCACCCTCCTTTCCTGCTAGGAGGATTCAGATTGGGCAAGAGGCCTGTTCTATTCATGGTCCCTTGCTGCTTGATCCTTCTAGCATTCTTAGCCCAGGAGGCAAGACTGCAGTTGCCTCTTGGTTTTTTTTTTTGGTTTTTTTTTTTTTGCGGTACGCAGGCCTCTCACTGTTGTGGCCTCTCCCGCTGCGGAGCACAGGCTCCGGACGCGCAGGCTCAGCAGCCATGGCTCACGGGCCCAGCCGCTCTGCGGTATGTGGGATCTTCCCGGACCCGGGCACAAACCCGTGTCCCCTGCATCGGCAGGCGGACTCTCAACCACTGCGCCACCAGGGAAGCCCTGCCTCTTGTTTTGAACTGCTGCTGCTGGCTCCCAGAAATTTTTGAATACATCTAGCTGAAGCTGTTTATGTATCTCTAATCATTAGAAATTATAAAAGGGCCTTTTTTCAACAAATAATGTGAGCACACACTGCACTGAGGCACAGAGTCAGTGCTACATTCCTACTCATTGTCCTGTTTCCAGGCTCAGGTTGAGAATTCACTGAACTCTGTCCTGCGTCCTGGAAAGTTGGATTTCTTACATCATAGGCCTCCCCGGGAAGCTCTTGGGAGGCAAGACTCTCAGCAGCCTCTTAACAAACAAATAAGAAAGTCAGATTTCACAGAAACAGTAAGAGAGGTTAGGTTCTCTGGCTTAAGAACTTAGTCAGTTGGTGGATAAAAAAGATGTACATGTACCTAATGGAATATTATTCAGTCGTGAGAAAGGAGGATATTCTGCCAGTTGTGACAAAGTGGATGGATGTTGAACACATTATGCTAAGTGAGATAAGTCAGACAGAGAAAGACAAGTACTGTGTGATTCACTCAGAAGACATGGAATCTAAAAAAGTCAAACCTGTAAAAAACAAACAAACAAAAAAAAAACATAGTAAAATGGTGGTTACCAGGGGATGGGGATGGTGGGGGAGATAAGATTAATGGTGTTTAAGGGTATAAACTTGTAATGAGTAGTAAATAAGCCATAGAGATCCAATGCACTGTGTAATGAATACAGACAATAATATTATACTATAGTTATGTAATATAAATACTGCCGTAAAGGCAATCATATTATAATATATAAATGCATCAAAGTAACATGCTGTATACCTTAAACTTATACAATGTTACATGTCATATTTATTCAATTAAAAATATATTGTTAAACAAAAGAACTTCATCATTCAGGGAAAAAAAGGGTGGGGTGGGAGAGGTAGGGGGTATGCCTGCCAGATGCATGGATGACTGATGTTAGGAAGGAGAGACTCTGCCAGCCCCACTAATGTGTCTCTGTGTCTCTCAGAGATGGTGAAGGAAAATATCTCTTTGGTTTCCTCTAGGATTGAGGTGCTCTGGTAGAAACGAGTCAGGAGAGCTAGCACTGGTGCTTTCCACTTTACTCTTGCCCATGAAGAGAGTCTCCATCACCAAGGGACAGGGCAGCCTGTGGGGCTCTGTACTTCCGGGGAGAGGGGATGGGGACTCCTCCATGGCCAGCTTCACACAATGACCCACACAATCTAATGCCTTTTTCTATATTCACATCCATCTATTCCGCCACTTAGAAACATCTAGTCATACTCAACTCCATGCTCTCCATTATCTAAGTCGATTCTGTCTGCTTCTGTCCTCTCACTGACTCTCAGGTGGTCTCTCCTCAGTCTCCTCCCTCCACCTCCAGTCTGTCTTCCAGTCTACCTCTAGAGTTACCACTGTGAAACAGAGCTTTCATACACCCACTTTCCCACAATCCAGATGCCTCAGCCTGACATGCAGGATCTTGCAGTCTGACCCCAAACTTTATATCCACCTCCTTTCATTGCTTCTGTATACCCACTCTGCTTTCACCGCTGTGGGCTACTACTTGTTCTCTGGACATGGTCTGTGCTTTCTCATCTTTGTGACATTTCCATATGCCACTGCCACTCCCTGGAATGCTGGTCTTTATTGTCCCTCCCCACCCCCTGCCCCTTCTCTGACTGGTGAATTCTAGGTCATTCTTTATGTCCAGCTCAGTGGCACCCCCTCTTTGGATCTTATCCTGACCTCTCCAGACTAAACTTGGAAGAGCTAGAATTCCCAACTCAGGCTAAATGTGGGAAAGCCCTTCTGCTCTTCCTTGATCGATCCTGAAACTAGACTCACAGACTTGACAAGGGAGGGGAGGATTTTAGGCCTGGTTAGATGGTAAAACCACTTAAAGGATTCAAAAGAAACCATTTTAATTGCACACCTCTTCTTAAGTGATGAGGGAGAACCTGAATCTGGTCTGTTCACTACTACACTCCTGCCGCTTGGTCGAAGCTCAGTACATGTTAATGTGCATGAATGATCCCAATCATCTGTTTCCTAATCTAGAACTTAAAAATCACAACTGGAACTCAAGAAACTCATGGACAGGACTTCCCTGGCGGTGCAGTGGTTAAGAATCCGCCTGCCAATGCAGACGACACAGGTTCGAGCCCTGGTCCAGGAAGATCCCACATGCTGCGGAGCAACTAAGCCCGTGCGCCACAACTACTGGGCCTGCGCTCTAGAGCCTGCAAGCCACAACTACTGAGCCCACATGCCACAGTTACTGAAGCCTGCAAACCTAGAGCCCGTGCTCCACAACAAGAGAAGCCACCACAATGAAAAGCCCACACACCGCAATGAAGAGTGGCCCCCGCTCGCCACAGCTAGAGAAAGCCCACGTGCAGCAACAAAGACCCAATGCAGCCAAAACAAATAAAAATAAAATAAAATTAATAAAACATTTTTTAAAACTTATAAAAAAAAAAAAGAAACTCATGGACAACATAATCATTAAAAAGAAATTATGGGACCCAGAAACTCCACTCCCAGGTATCTACCCAAGAGAAATGAAAACATATGTCCACTTGAAAACTTGTACATGAGTATTCATAACAGCATTAGTCATAATAGCCCCAAATTGGAAACGATGCAAATGTCGATGAACTGATGAACAGGTAAGCAAAATGTGGTATATCCATGGAATATTATTTAGCAATAAAAAGGAATGAAGTACTGATCCATGCTACAACATGGGTGAACTTCGAAAAATTTTGTTACAAGAAGGAAGTCAGTCACAAAAGACCATATTTGTATGATCCATGTATATGCAATGTCCAGAATTGGCAAATCCCTAGAAACAGAAAGTAGATTATTGATTTCCAGGGGCCGGGGGTGTTGGGGGAATAAGGGATGACTGTTAAAGGGTAAGGGGTTTCTTTTCAGGATGATGAAAATGTCCTAAAATTGATTGTGGTGATGGTTGCACAGTTCTGTGACTAGACTAAAAACCACTGAATTGTACACTTTAAAAGGGTGAATTTTCTGGTGTGTGAATTATGTCACAGTAAAGTTGTGTTTTGTTTTTGTTTTTTCCCCAAAGAAAAAAAGAGTCTGGGGCACATTTCCTGACCACAGCTAAAACTGCCCTACAAGGAGGACTCTCCATGTCGGGCAGCAGAGACAGCTCTGGGCAGTAGGAAGTCCCTTCTTTGTCCAGATTTGATAACTCTGGGTTACAGACCCCTGCAGCTTTCAGCTTATGGAAGGACCACACTGCTATTGGTGGGGTTCTTAGCTGTGGAAGGAAGCTGGACGAAAACTGCGGCAGGGAAACAGAACTTTCCTGTCCATGACATCTTCTTTGCCTTTTCCTTGAGATTCCTCTGAGAAGGAAGGAGAGCGGTGTGGGGTATCGATTCTCTTTTCCCTTCTCTCCTGGTTCCCTGACCTGCCCCACCTCTTCCCTGTCTCTCAAGGCTCTCTCCCCACAGATCTGTGGCTAGACCAGGAATTACTGCTTTAACACATTTTTAATTTACATGCAAATCCAGAGAGTTCATTCTGGGGTTTTTGGGTGTGAAGAGGGCAAAGCACAGACCAGAGGGCATTGCTGTCACAGTAAACAGGATGATCCTACCTTCCTGACGTGTGACTGGGCCACAGAAGCCACTGGGAGCTAGTGCAGGCTTCAGTGGCTCTTGACGGGTCATCCAGTCCTTTTACAGCCGGCTTCAGTGTGTTGGCCACTGGGTCAACAGTAGGAGTTCCTACTGTAAATCAAGTCTCACACTGGCATTGTAATGGGATTCTAAGTCAATAAAATTCAGATTTTGAAGTCAGAATGATCCCTGCCCCTAATGTTATATTGGAATATGTATAAGTATATATAAATACAGGAGTTAGAGACATTTGACCTGACTGAGCCAGAGCCCTCATAAATGGCTCTTTTGATGATGAAAACAATCTAATCCTGTAACCACAAGCTACATACGAGACGTTAATTCTGTACCAACATCAGAGACGTCTCTCATAGTACATAGTTTTTGAGTAGCATGTCTGTGTTATCTTACATAATGCATTTTTACTACCAATTGTTGTCTGACCTAACTCAATGTTAGTAATTCAGTTTGATTATTTGATGACATCATAAAATATTAATTACAAAGTTGATGATAATAATGGTGAAAGAATGGAACCAAGGACAATTTTTATTAATGCAAGTGAAGTCATAGCAAATATATTTGACTTATCCTGATTCTATGAATCTCACTATTTTTCATTCATCCAAGAAATAAACAAATTGAGTGCCTGCTAAGTGTTAAGCACTGAAGAAGGCAGACAGCATCCCTACTTTCATCAAGTTTACATCCTAGTAGGGGGAAACAGGCAGTAACAGAAAAATAAGTTTTCACTACTGATAAACGCTATGAAGCAAATGATACAAGGTAGTATGTAGATAGTGACAAGACTGTGGTAGGCAAGAAACAGCTACTGGAGGTCAGAACAGCCTTTCTGAAAAAGTGACATTTGAGATAAGTGATACAGAAGCCAACCTCACAAAAGCTGGGGGGAAGAGAATTTAAGGAGGAGTTAAGGCCGTGAAGAAGGAATGAATTTGGTGTGTATGCAGAACAGAACGATGGCTAGGGCAGCTGAAGCTTGGATAAGGAGTCAGAGAGCAGTACAAGAGGAGATGGGGAGGCCTGTGCATCTAGATTGTATATGACCTTTAGGTCTTGGTAAGGAGGATGAATTTGATTCTAAGAGCAATGGGAGCTATTGGAGGGTTTTAAGCAAGGGAGTGGTATGATCTGATTTCTGCTTTTTATTTTTTAAAAAATTTATTTATTTTTGGTTGCGTTGGGTCTTTGTTACTGCGCGTGGGCTTTCTCCAGTTGCGGCAAGTGGGGGCTACTCTTCGCTGCAGTGCGCGGGCCTCTCGCTGTGGTGGCTTCTGTTGTTGCGGAGCACCGGCTCTAGGCGTACAGGCTTCAGCAGTTGTGGTTTGCGGGCTCCAGAGCGCATGCTCAGCAGTTGTGGCGCACGGGCTTAGTTGCTCCGCGGCATGTGGGATCTTCCTGGACCAGGGCTCGAATCCGCATCCCCTGCATTGGCAAGCGGATTCTTAACCACTGTGCCACCAGGGAAGCCCCTCTGCTTTTTAAAGATCACTCTGGTTGCTGTGTGGAGAATGAATTGTAAGGAGATAAATACAGAGCCGGGAGACCAGTAAGGAGGCTGATGCTATAACCCTGATAAAGAGAATACAGGGTCTTGGACTAGGATGGTGACACTGGAGATGGTGAGAAGTGGTTGGCTGTGGAAAACATATTGCTGATGGACTGGACTGGAGACCAGGATGGGGACTGGGGAGAGGAGAGAAAGAGATCTCGATATGCACCTTCTGGCTCTGTCCTTGGTCCTGGACATTTCAATATTTCGCTGTTTTTATCAGTGCCCTGAAGAAAGACAGAAGGTGTGCTTCCTGAATTTCTAGATGAGACAAAGCTAAGAGGGATGACTACTGTGATAGATGACAGACACGAGATTCAAAATGATCTCTCCCACCTCTAATGTGGGACCAAACCAACAGGATGGGACTTAATGGGGATAAATGTGATGCCCTTCACTTAGGTTCAGAAAATCAACTGTATAAGTACAGTATGGGGGCAGTCAAGCTTGAGAGAAGTTCACGGGAAAAAGAGCTGTGGTTTTAACTGGCCACACACTCAGTAGGAGGTAATGGTTAGGATGGGGCTGCTGCAGACCTTGGGCAGTCTTAGTGTGCACTGACTGTGTAGTGTCCATATGCCCATGCGACCTTCCTATTGTGCTCTCTGCTGGTCAGGACAGATGTGTTCGTGCTTAAAGAGGTACACTGACGGGGACCAGGTGATGAGAGTTCAGGAAGGTGAAGCTGTTTCATGGGGAGGGGGGATCAACTGAAGGAACTAGGGATAAAACAAGACCAAGTAAGATAAGACTGAGGGAGTTGTGAGGTCATGATAATTATCTTTAAATGTGTGCAGAGCTATTTTGTGGAAAAGAGACCCTAATTCTATTAACCCCAGAGGTTGGCACTCAAATTTTTTACTCACACTTTGAACACACATTTAGTGAGCATCTACTCTGAGACAGTTACTATCAAAAAAAAAAAAAAAAAAAAGTCCCTGAACTTATGGAGTTCAGATATGGTCCAGAGAGAGGGATATATAAACAAGTAAGTGCAATAAAGTATTCCTGATGCCACCATAGAAGTGTGGGACACAGTGGGGAGAGTGACCATTCTACCTGAGAAGGGTTGAGAACAGTCTCTGGGTGAAAGTACCACTTACGCCGAACGCTGACAGATGAGTGGGTGCTGGGCGGGGTACCAGCTAGGGTGGGGAAGGGCATTTGGAGGCCTTTCAGGCAAAAGGAGGAACGTGTACAAAGGCATGAGGTGTGAAGTAGCTTGGCACATTTAGGTGATAAGCACGGTTTGGCATGATTGGAGAGCAGATGGAAGGTCCAGGGACTGCCCTTTCTCCGTTAGAGGATGAGGAGGGCTTGTCCAGAAGTGTGCTCCAGGCTGCCCCTGAAGTCTAGTGTGCCAACAGGAAACAAGCTGGAGAGAAGACTGGAGAGACAAACTGGAACCAGACTGTGGAAATCCCTGGATTCCATGTCAGAGAGTTTAACCTTACTCTTTGGGCAGAAGAGAGGAGTGATAAAAGTGTGCTTTATTCACGTAGATTGTCCTTGTAACAATAAGTAGACTGAATTGGGAGTAAGAGAGACCAGAGACAGGAAAGCCAGGGAGCAGCAGTTAGAGATGAGAGGTCATGGGAGTCTGAGCTAGAGCCATTGCAGTGGGGACATGAAGTCTTCCAGGTGAGAAGCTGAAGTGGGGTGGCCCCCTTTAGGGAGGGCAGGAAAATCTCTTCATAACTCTGTGCCCTGGTGCCCAGAGGCAGACAGAGGAGCAGAGCTGGGCAACCATTCAGCAGGCTGGACAGCCGAGGGCCAGAGGGTGAGGCAGAGGGACTTCTTCTGAGGAAAGTACCACACATCATTCCAGAAGTGCCAATTGCAACAGAACCCACTGTTCTCAAGTCTGTCCAGTCGTCAGACTCGAGGTGCCTGGGTTCTCAGCATGGACAGACTGCCAGGCCCACGCCACCTGTTCCCTTACACTCTCACCCCCAGCTCCGTCAACAGGAGGAGCTGCAAGCACGAGGGAAAGCGAGCACTTGTTTTTCGTAGACACGGAGCTGTGACCTTCTGCAGATGTGTTTGTGGCCTCTTCTGAAGCTCTCAAACCTATTCCTCAAGCAGCTAACTCAGCCTGCCCCTGGGGCCAGCCAGCCGTGCTGTTCTGGCCACTTTCTGCTGTTGGATTAAGTTCCTTCCCTCCTGCCCATCAGAGCAGAGGGGACAAGGACAGTAACTGAAGCAGGGGTGGGGGGGGAGCAGGCGGGCTCCTGAGCATTCAGCCAGGCTTCATTGTGTGGCTCTTTATTCTTTAGCTATTTTTGAGAGGCTCATTGGTTAGGCTTTCAAGAATCTTTGGATTAAACATCTGAGGAATTTGAAGCCAGGAGGTAGAAGAATATGACTGTGAACCACATAATAAATATGTGCTCTTAAAACAACATTAAGTGGCAACATTAATGACTTCAGCCAGGACTTCAAAGCACAAACCCCAGAACTGGTCTCCTTTGGAGAGCAATCAGAACTCCGAAAACTTGAAGAAAGGAAATATCTGACCGCCTCTCTAGACGATGCTCTGCGTCTCCTTGCAGTACAGCATTTGGTCTCCCTGGGAAGTGACTTTGCACTAGGGAAGCCTGAGGCGCATGCTGAATGAGAAGGCCACTCCAGGACACACTTGTTAAGTGGTAACACTCACACTGCCCAACCTTTGCTTGTTTCAGCTGTAAAATCCTGGGTCAAATTGTGGTTAGAGAGTCGATTGCTTGCAAGACAACCCTGCCGTCTTTAGGTCTTTGTTTCATTCAGGGCTGCTCTGTCAGCTGTAGGCTCGCCTTTGATGGGCCACAGCAGTTTTTCATGTCTAACTAGTGTTTTGTTTGTGAGAGACTGTGGTTAATTGGATCCCCGTGGTACCACAAATGGCTTTAGAAGCCTCTTACGTCCAGGGGTTGGGGGGGTAATTCTGGGACTGCGTGTCCTTGCACGCGTACTCATGTGCCCTCACACCTGAGCAAGCACCATGAGATTTTAAGTGTTCTTTGACCCACATCTCAGGTTTGAGAGTTTTTAATAGTTGTTTTTCCAAAGTCAAGAGTCATGGCATCTCCCCTAGATTCTTTTTTTTTTTTTTTTTTTTTTTGGCGGTACGCGGGCCTCTCACCGCTGTGGCCTCTCCCATTGAGGAGCACAGGCTCCGGACGCGCAGGCTCAGCGGCCATGGCTCACAGGCCCAGCCGCTCCGCGGCATGTGGGATCTTCCCGGACCGGGGAACGAACCCGTGTCCCCTGCATCGGCAGGCGGACTCCCAACCACCGCGCCACCAGGGAAGCCCCTCCCCTAGATTCTTAACCTTTCTCTTCTCACCCTTTTTTGTTGTGTGTGTTTTTCTGGGGCCAGTTGGAGCTGCCCGGCCAGACTCATCTTGATCACGTCTCATCCCCACTCACGGATCTGTTACGCACATCCACCGCCTTGCGGTGGATTAGGGTTAGGGTTAGGGTGTGCTGTGTGCCATAAGCCCCCGTTTGCTGACTTCCCTTTTGCAGGGTTGCAGCAGAAGCAAGGCCCCCCACTCAGTTATCTCTGTGGTGCTCTGCTCAGTTGGTGTGAAAGCATCCAAGGGCCTGCCTGTTGGTCCATCTTGAGAAGGGTGGCCACAGGCAGTTCCTTTTGCACAGATCACCATTCTTTGAATTGTGCAGTCCAACTGCCTAGGTAGGGATCGGCATCGGCAAGAGAGAGGGTCTTGCCCTCTCATCCCCTCTCGGAAACCTGAGGTGACCTCTTTCTCGTAACCTGAACAAGCCTAACATTCCTTTGGACGGAGCAGAGAGCACAGGTTAGAGCAGGTGCTTTTTTAAACTGTTTTTTTTTTTTTTGAGGGGGGGGTACGCGGGCCTCTCACTGTTGTGGCCTCTCTCGTTGTGGAGCACAGGCTACGGACGCGCAGGCTCAGCGGCAAGAGAGAGGGTCTTGCCCTCTCATCCCCTCTCTGAAACCTGAGGTGACCTCTTTCTCATAACCTGAACAAGCCTAACATTCCTTTGGACGGAGCAGAGAGCACAGGTTAGAGCAGGTGCTTTTTTAAACTGTTTTTTTTTTTTGGGGGGGTGGGTACGCGGGCCTCTCACTGTTGTGGCCTCTCTCGTTGTGGAGCACAGGCTCCGGACGCGCAGGCTCAGCGGCCATGACTCACGGGCCCAGCCGCTCCGCGGCATGTGGGATCTTCCCGGACCGGGGCACGAACCCGTGTCCCCTGCATCGACAGGCGGACTCTCAACCACTGCGCCACCAGGGAAGCCCAGAGCAGGTGCTTTCACAAGGGAGCAGGCAGGCACAGGAATAGCTCAGTACCTTGGGGCAAGACAGGCTGTTGTGCCTTAGGATTTGGGACTCCTGGGAAGTGGAGAAGCTAATCCACCTCTTATCTTTAGCCTTATATTCTGTGCTCGCTGATTGAGCTGTGCTTGTATCTTGTTAGTCTTCTCTTGTTATCTGTGCGTCATCTGCCTCAGGTGAATTGGTGTACTGGAGGTGATCTCTTAAGTGGTAAAACTCTAAACAAAGAGAAGATGTCATTAGGGACTTCCCTGGCAGTCCAGTGGTTAAGACTCTGCGCTTCCACTGCAGGGGGTGCAGGTTTGATCCTGGTCAGGGAGCTAAGATCCCGCACGTTAGATCTCTTCAACTAGATCATAAGCTCCTTGAAGCCAAGGTTGCCCCTGAGGCTTCTTTGCGCTCTCATAGGTAGTCCCTAATCTCTCTGCTCTTTGCCTGGCTGGTTCAATGACCATTTCCAGCCAAGCTAGAGTTGGCCTCCTCTGCTATTCTCTCATAGCACCAATTTCTTTTCCTTCCTAATACGTGTCACAACTTATAATTTTATTTGTAATTTTATTTGTAATTTACTTATTTATGTATGTCTTTCCCAGTAGGCTTTAAGTTCCATAACAGTAGGGGTCTGCTTTGTTCCTACCTACATTCCTAGCACGCATATGATGCCTGGCACATACAATGTTTTTTGAGTTACTGAAAGAATGGTTCCCCGGGAGGACATCAGCAGCTTTAGGGCCAGAGAATGTCTCTGTTTTCATAGATCTTACCAAATGGGGACGTCCTTGGCCTTCACCTTCAGGTTCTGCTAGGCTAGCTTCCTAATGTACCCTGAGTATTCTGCCTCTTCCTGTTACCTCTGAATGTGACCGCCGGTGACTTAATTCAAATGGATCTTAGAGATGCTAGGGCACACCACTGGGCAAGAGATGGCAGCTACCTTAGCTGATTTGTTCTTGTTCCATTTGTCCGTGGGAGGAGGGATGGGTGACTTTAGGGCTCCAGATGCAGAGAAGTGAGTAAATGGACTTCTGACCAAGCGTGTAGGGACAAATGCAGAGGCTGCCCTGGGGACACACGCAGAGGAAGCATGTGCTTTCCTGTCTTCTGTCCACGGTGGTGGTATGTGCCCATCTCATAAGGGAGTTCATTAAGACAGTCACAGTGTACCAGCAGGAATTCCATCAGAAGTTAGTTACCTTAAACTAAATGTGACTCTCTGACCCACATTTATGGATTTACACTAATTAGATTGTAGAATTGCAGCATCACATCTCATTATTACCTTGAAATTACAATTTCATTCTGAACGACCAAGCCTCGTAAGCACCACCTGACACATACTCTGAAACAAGCCCCATGTTAAGCTACAAATGTGTAGTGGACAATATTTGAGTAATTCTGATTAAATATATAAATCATGAAAATCAGAAATGGAGAAAAAAGTTAGCTTTATATTTGAACCCGCTACATATGGTCTTTGGCCCAGTGATGGATCATTCTCTCTCCTGTACATCTTTGTCTTAGACAAGCTCTTTCTGTTACGTTTTTACCTCGCGTTCATTGGCATTCCCTTACCCCTGTTCAGATCTTCCGGTACAGAGTCTCTCCATTGCTGTTTATACGTTTTATGAACTTTGGCTGGTAATCTCTAAAAGCCTTTGTGTTTCATCTAACATTGGTTTTGCCCCAAGGCTCCTTTTTCCCTAAGCAGTGGCACTGGTTTTGACAGTCCTTTTTTCCTCATCGTTATGAGATGGCCCTCATCCAGAAGTGTGCTCGTGGCCATATCCAAGATTAGGAACCCTTGGCCAGGGGCTGCCAGCTGGACCAGGCAGACAGATGAAATCCCAGAAGAGGAATGACAACGTAGAAAAGGAGGTTGTGCGCCCATGAGACTCGAATCTTATTACTGAGTTATCCATACCTCAGAATCGTTAAGAACTCCCAGAGGGAGAAGTAAGACCAAGACGGGGATCTCCAGAGCAAGATAAGAAATTGGGAAAGTTTGTGAAAGATGTTGGGGCTGCGTGTGACAGATTTAAAAAAGGAAAGGAGCAAAGGGGACAAAGAAAATGTTTGGCTGAAGTGGTAAAAGTGAGCAGGAGGAGGGTGACAGGGTGAGGGCAGACCTGTGGTTAGCGAGGACCTGGGTGGGAAGAAAGGTGACTGAGTATCTAAATTCAGAATTCCTGTGCACGCACACCTTCCCCTTCTTAGAAGGGTGATGACCTAGCACTGTAGTTTGGTGGGCTCAGTTGTTAGAGTGCTTTGAAATCGTTGTGATAATCTACATGTCTTCCCCCAAACTCAGGATTAGAACCTCATTTCTTTTGGCTTGCCCACATCAGATCTATTTTTTAAGAAGACAAAAAAAGAGGTAAAGAATAAGTGAATAAAGCAGTAGGAGGAAAACTAGAATGGGATGCCAGAAAGAACACGTGTGGCCATGTGACCTGCTTACGTGTGTGTGTGTGTGTGTGTGTGTGTGTGTATGTAACACATCTGGCTTTAAATGTACATTTTACTTATCTGTTTACATTTGCTAGGTGTGGTTTTTCCTATGAGAGACAGAGATGAGCAGCTAGACAGCTAGAGCCTTTTCAGTTCATGGTGCCCCCACGGGATTATATACTACATCTCATTTTGTCCATGATTAAAATCAGAGCTCTTTTGTTAAGTAAATAAACTGAATGAATTATCAGTGCTAATTTAGTCCTTTCTCCCTTCATCAGTGTGATATTTAAGCGTTTTTATTAATACTTTTAAGTGTTATATTTGAGTGGCAACGAGCCCTGTTTTTAAGACAAATCTTACAGTTCAATGTCAAATGTATTTGATTCATAGTAACTGCTGAGACCAGTCTCTTACCTTCTCTGGGCTTCATTTCTTCTGAACAATGAGTAATTATCCCAGCTCCTCCCTGCACTGTGGAGATATTTGGAAGGTAAATGAGATCACATCTCTGACAGCACTGCCTACTCTTCAGAGAAAGTCTGCACTATTGTTGCTAGTCGTTAATATTGTTCTTTTCCAGAGTACAGCCCGCCTAATACTTGTGGTGCCGCTGTCGCGCTGGGCTTTCACTGGCAAAATGATTTCATTGCAGTGGCTTGCTGTGCGCTGAGCTCGGGGTTCACTGACATTCTGTAGGCATGACGCTGTGGTGCTCTTGGCCTGCGTTTGTGCATTGAGGTGTTAGATATCTGAGATGGAAGGAAAGATGGTGCCAGTGGCCTCTTAGTGGGAGGCTTTGGACTGGGGGTGGCTGGGTGATTACAGGAAGGCAGGTGCTGATTTACCTGTTTGCCAGTTTGTTTTCTTTGGGGAGGCAGCGTTTCAATTTACTGCACTCCTTTGAGGTTTGACATATCAATTAGATGTTATCGACAGTAATAGAGGGGCAGTTGCTGTAAATGTGAAGTTTTTACTGGTAGGCCATGAAATGACACCCCAAGGGACTGTAAGAGAGGGCGTGATAAATATTGCATTACCTGCACACAGGCAGAGGGACTGATTAATAGGGGAGGATGATTCTGTCTCCTGCACTACAATGTTATTTATTCATTTGTTGTCCATCAAACCTTCTGTTCTAATTGGCTGAAAGGTTAAATCATCAAGATCTTCTCATAAACCAAGTTTAGGTAGGAAGAAAAGCAGCATTAAATCATAATCAGAAGCTTGTTTATTTACTGCATTATTGCATCTGTGTGACCTTGGGGAGCCTTCCTCTCCCTCTGGTTACAGTAGCAGCCCTGAGCTGGGGACTCACGCGTGGGTAGGGGTTGCAGGGAAGGAGGAGATGTTTGCTGTGCCTGGTGGTGTCCCCAGAATCTGAAGAAGACAGCAGTAGTGCTCCATGCAAGGCTGCCTTGGCATAATTAGACCACGGCTACCCTTTCCACTGCATCTTTAACGTACAGCCCTTGTATTGCACGACACTTGTAAAAGGAAGAATTATTTGTCGAAAAGACAAATATATTTCCACACTAACAGTTTTATAAAGATGTCAGTGAATAAGTATAGGCATCATTAAATCACATTTTAAAGGCAGGCTTCTCATTGTGATAAATCTGCATTACCAAGTCTCATTTCTGAAATGAATCATACATTGTAAAACTTTATGAGAGTTGAGTAAAGCGTCCCTTGTTGGCCAGTACAAGTGTATATTGTCAAACAGTGCAGAAGGGTAGCCTCAAGTCCCAGTGAGAACGCTGATGGTGTTCCACCCCTTTCTTAGCAGTATTTCAAGTACAAGCTACTTCTGGGTGGTAAGGAGCTTTTCTCACTGCCAAAGTAGCTTATTCAAAGAAAGCCAAGAGTATGCTCCCATTCAAAGGATCTTTCTCCTCAGCTTGACGCTGAACACAGCTTGCTCTTCAGTGGGGCTGGAAAGCTCAGTCTCCCAGAACTACAGTGCCAAGCAAGGCGGGCCCCCCTTTTTTTTTCCTTTCTGCTTTTTTATAAGTGGCTGCATTGCAGGCTCACTGTTAACATTTTCCACCAAACATAAAACTGGTGTCTCTTGAAAACAGGGTATCTGGCGAAAGTGTCTCTCCCCAGCTGCCCAGAGGCAAGGTTCCCACGTAAATGACAGTGTAAACGGGTTCCTTCACCAACCAACGGCTAACATGCATGGATGGTGCCGGTGGGGGACATTCGGGGGTTTCATCCTCAGCTGCCCATCAGTTTTGATTTTTCTCCAATTTACCCCAAACCCTCCCTCGCAGAGAACAGGAATGTTGCAAGTGTGGAATTATCTAGGAGCAAGCAGAGTACCCCCTAGGATACTTAGACCACCAGAGAGCCAGATACTGCAACCTTCAACACGGACCACCTTTCTTTCATCTAGATGTTTAACAAATTCACGACCACAGATGTTGACTTCAGTATTTCAAGCACAGAGAGCCATGATAACTCATGTATCTGACATACCATATTACTGTATCAAATACCATTGATATGCCATATTAAAAATAAATTAGCCAAAGAGGGTCTAATTGTCAGCTCTTTGGAGAGCGTCTCTGAGATGACAGGGATAGCTGAATGCCTTCCTCAGTTTGGGGATTATTTGTATTTGTGTATGTATTTTAGGTTATCATGTTTGTGGAAAAGTATAACAAATGTATAATCGTGGCTCATATGGCAAAAACGGCCAACATTATCTGCTTCTTCATCTTGTGTGACTGCTGAGTTAATTTTCCAGTAGGAACACTCACCCATCTCAAGACCACCTGGCCTGTGTTATTCTCAGTAAATAACACAACTTTGTGGTTGTGTTGCTCCACAGTCAGGTCGCATGTGAGATGCATGACAGACTCCTAGTTGGTCTGACAAAATTGGAACAATTTGAAGTCAGAGAATTAATCAGAAAGATGAACTTTGAGAAGATGGACTTAGGTGGCTAATTTAGTAAGGAGAGAACATTTAGTCTAAGGAAGAGAAAGTAATAAAGTAATGGCCTCATTTTCCTTCTGAAGGAACAGACTGAACAGCACTTGGATGTGTGTCGCTTTTTACTAGACCTACACAAAGAGCTAGTTATTCATCAGTAGCTGTCGGTGTCGCCAGAGTTGGTCACAGTCTGGGTGGGCACTCACAAAAAACCCTATGAGAGAGGAGGGTCTACCTAGAAAGCCAGACTCAACAAGTGGATTGTTTTTCTGCAATTAGATAAAATGCTATATAGAACTAGAAATTACATTTCATATACATAGAAATTAAATGTCATATGTACCTACTCATTAAATGTTTGTGTCGCGCTTCCCTGGTGGCACAGTGGTTGAGAATCCGCCTGCCAATGCAGGGGGACACGGGTTCGAGCCCTGGTCCAGGAGGATCCCACGTGCTGCAGAGCAACTAAGCCAGTGTGCCACAACTACTGAGCCTGTGCTCTAGAGCCTGCAAACCACAAATGCTGAAGCCCCCATGCCATGACTGCTGAAGCCCGCATGCCTAGAGCCCATGCTCCACAACAGGGGAGGCCACCGCAGTGAGGGGCCCGCACACCGCAGGGAAGAGTAGCCCCCACTCGCCACAACTAGAGAAAGCCCATGCACAGCAACAAAAACCTAACCGAACCATAAATAAATAAATAAAAGTTTGTGTCTAAGAAATATACAGTCTATTGATCATTGGGATTTGGGAATAAAAACTTAAGTCAAGGGAGTTCCCTGGTGGCACAGTGGTTAGGAATCCACCTGCCAATGCAGGGGACACAGGTTCGAGCCCTGGTCTGGGAAGGTCCCACATGCCGTGGAGCAACTAAGCCCGTGTGCCACAACTACTGAGCCTGCTCTCTAGAGCCCGAGAACCACAACCACTGAGCCCTCGTGCCACAATTACTGAAGCCTGCGTGCCTAGAGCCTGTGCTCCGCCAACAAGAGAAGCCACCACAATGAGAAGCCTGCGCACTGCAACGAAGAGTAGCCCCCACTCACCGCATCTAGAGAAAGACTACATGCAGCAACAAAGACCCAGTGCAGCCAAAGATAAATAAATAAATAAATTTATAAAAGAAAAAATTAAGTCAAGATGATGTCAGGATCACAGCGAGTGTTTCCTTTATAAAGTTGCCCAGGCATAGCTTCAGCGTGGCTGTCCTTTTTGTGAGCTTCTGTCCATGGTCACACTCAGTCAAAGGGTTAGAGCCCAGGCAATTGGTGGTAGACAGTTTAGACCAGGAACTTCCAGACGTGGACATGGGCCCAACGTACTTCGATGGAACAGAATATTTGGGAAGGTCTCTGTAATAGGAGGGGGTGAAAGTCAGGATAAGCAATCCTCGGGGAAGTCAGCAGGTCCAGGGGGTTGTTCTAGACCAAAGGCAAATAGCACAGCTTAGGGAGTGTCCCAGGCAAGTGGCAGCAGGGACCCAGCCTTGGAAACTGGGGTTCAGAAACAGACTGTGGCCCTAGGAGGGCTGAAAAGGTTAGGGCACGACCGTAGGACTTTAGGGAGTGAAAGGTTTGGATAGAGCCGCAGTTGGGGCCAAATTCAGGCCATAGCCCGTTTTTATATGGCCGCTAAGTTAAGAACAGTTTTTACATTTTAAAAGGGTTGTAAGGAATAAAGAAGAATATGTGACAGGGAGCTATGTGGTCTAAAATATTTACTATCTGCCTCTTTACAGTAAAAGTTTGCTGACCCTGGAGGGGGTAGGCATAGACTTGAGTATAGAATAATTTCTGGAACCAGGGGTATGACATGGTTTTTGAATGACCAGGAATGAAGTGAGAGCCGACTTCTAGGATCCAGGTACACGAGAGCAGGACCCATAGTAGGGCTCACCTAACAGCTGAGTGACTTCCTGTGTTCCCGCTCACTGGGGGTAAGATTGGGCCAGGGCCCGGGTAGAATCCACAGGTAAGGGAGGGTCGGGGGCTGCTGCAGCAGGCAGGAAATTGGTCATGGACACAGCTAGTGGCCCCAGAGGATATCTGACACTTACAGTGACAGTTTATAGAGTGTTCTTCCAGCCTCTGCCTCATTTAACTTTCCTGACTACCTGCAGGATAGGTGTTCTCCAGGTGTGACAGCAAAGACTCCAGAGAGCAAGTGATTCACCCAAGGCCATACAGCTAGTGAGTGGCAGAACCCGGACCCAGACCCTGACACTGTGGCTCCTGTCTGGTGGAGTTCCTGCTTCACCCCAGCTCCTCTCCCATAGGTAATCCCTGGCCAGCAGACCTCTCCACCTAACCAGGGTATCTACGGAGTACTTTTGAAAGCTGAATTTGGAACCTTCCTGCCCACAGTATCACCTCCATTTCAATCCCCCATCCTCACTGCCACTAAAATTATCTTCCTAAGTCTTCCTGGTTCCCTTATTCTAAAACCTCCCTAGACTTTTCCGACTTGCTGCTTCCTACCTGGTGGAACATAAGCTCATCCTCTTTGTTATAGAGTAGAGCAGTGGGTCTCAAGAGTGTGGTGCCCAGGCTGTAAGCATCACCCGGGAATGTGTTGGAAATGAAGATTCTCAGGCCTCACCCCAGACCTACTGAATCAGAAACTTGGGGGGTGGGTGCCAGAGGTCTGTGCCAGCACACCCTCCAGGCAATGCTGAGGTGCTCAGGTTGGAGACCCCGGGATAGCACATCAGAATCACTATGGACGCACCTCTTATGGACTAGAGCATCACCTTTGTTCTCTCCAGAAGGTAGTCGCTCTATTCTTCACTGACTGTGAAGGTGCTAGTGACAGCTACAGCACAGGTCATTGTGTACTGCTGTTATGAGGACCAGTGAGAATTTCACTGCCGTGGCAAATTCTTCAGAATTTGCCAGCTGCTAAGCACTCCTGTGCTGGAGGGAAATAATAGAGTTTAGGAATATGGCACATAAACCAGCTACTACACATGTGGACCCAGACTTGGGAGTCCCAACATCTAGATCTTCAGAGGGAACCTATGTTTCCCAAATCCTGCATTTCTGTGGAAGGCGCACTAGTGCATCTAACCAGACTCACTTGCTATGAGAAGGGGTCCCAACCAGGGGCTGTCAGAAGCATTCTGCAGAGCCTGTACCAGTCTTCTGGGTCCCAGATCCCCTTGCTAACAGGACATTTTGACTCAAAATTGGGAGTCATGATCTTTCCAACAGAGGTTATTAAATTGAAGATAAGAAAATCACAAAAGCGAAGATGGATCTCCCAGAGGTACAGCTATCACCCATCACGTGCACCGAGTCCACAGGTGGTGCAGTGTCACAGTTGCATTCTTAATTCTGTCACATACAGAAGAAATGGTTCCAAAAGCACATTTGTCATCTTCAGTTATAGAATAGAGCAATGGTCCTTCAAGGAGTGAAGGGTGAAAATATAGGTATCCTTCCCAAAGCCTTAAAATTGATACTGAGGGGTCTTCTCCTCAGGTCAGTATCTAGGCGAAGGTTGGAATTGTTATTAATGGCAGTGGTATTAGGAGGGTTTTTGGTTGTTGTTAATCTCTAGTTTAAAGGCTTCTCAGTACAGATTTTCAGATCTAGAGTTCTGCTGACTTGATGGAAAAAAAAAAAAAAAAACAGCTGAATGACAAAACAGCTGAAATTTCATCCATTTCAGCATCTCATACCCCACAGCCCTTCAGCACTGCTCAGCAGGACACCAGTGAGATCCTGATGGGGGCAGAGCCATAACAAAGCAGGGAGATGAGCAAAAATCATCTAGCAACTTTAGGAAAATCCACTTTGTGCTTTCACACACTTGGCTGAACTTTTCAAAAATATTGACTAAACCACTTGCCAGCTGTGATTACCAACAGCTCTATTCGACAGTCTTTGACAGAAAGCCAATGGGTGTGTGCGACGTCATCCAGCGCTAACAGGGCCTTCGTTAGCAGCTGTTGAGGGGATGAGTGTGCTCCTGGGCCTGGACGAGTGATTCCTGTCCCCGGGTGCTGTTCACTCGAGCATCACTAAACTGTTTGCCTAGCAAGCCCAGGGGCAGACATGAAGCCTGCCTGTACATCTCCATCACTCAGAGAGCTTTTTATGTTCCAATCTCCAGGAACACAAATGATACTCTTTCTAAGCCGCTCCAAAATACAAGGAATAGAAAATATCACAGAAAAGGTGAACTGCCAGACAGTAAGCCCTCATGACCGAGAGTTTATACATAAAATGATGACAAATTTATTACACACATTCACTGCCGGCTTTCTGAGATTAATAGCTCATCTATCTGAATTTAAAGCCTGACAATGGAATCAGAAAGAGTTACTGGTTAGTTCTCTCACCCATCGCCTTCACTCAGCAGCCTTCCTCCCCAAGAAATAATACAGAAAAATAAGCTGATTTAGCTTCAGCAATGGTCTTACAGTATTTCATGGCAGGAGATTTCCACGTGCCAAGGATAACTTTTAATCTCATTGAATGCAGTTTGACTTCTTGGCATCTGGCTTCAACTCTGCAAAACCCTCAGGGCAGGAGACTAGCACGGTGAATAACTAGGGGTAGATTGAAACACAACCTGAAAGGAAGCCATATTTTTGTGTCTCATGGTTGCTTGTTTACTATGAAGTAGTAAAGAAGTCATTGTTTGATGTCTTAGTCTTGGGGGCACGAACAGAATTCAAAGCAGATGTTAAGAAAAACACTGCATCAAATCTTAAGCATGCAAACACATACACACACACACAGCCTAGGTTCAGAAAATATGGGGAGGGGCCTTCCCTGGTGGCACAGTGGTTAAGAATACGCCTGCCAATGCAGGGAACACAGGTTCGAACCCTGGTCTGGGAAGATCCCACAAGCCGCAGAGCAAGTAAACCCGTGCACCACAACTACTGAGCCTGCACTCTAGAGCCCACAAGCCACAACTTCTGAGCCTGCGAGCCGCAACTACTGAAGCCCACGCACTTAGAGCCTATGCTCCGCAGCAAGAGAAGCCACCGCAATGAGAAGCCCGCGCACCGCAACGAAGAGTAGCCCCTGCTCTCCACAACTAGAGAAGGCCTGCGCTCAGCAACAAAGATCCAATGCAGCCATAAATAAATAAAATTTATTTAAAACAAAAAAGAAAATATGAGGAGGGAATCTCTGAGGTTGCTGGCTCGAGGGGAGTCAGGATTCGTCACAAAGAGCGAGGTGCCTCCTGTGCAGCTTCTTTCTCCCTGATTTTGTTCCTGTGCCTAATTGAAAGGACCTGAAGATAACCCCTGGCCTGCCATACCTCCAGCCTCTCTCCTTGCCCAGCTGAATCCTCCTACCTGGCTTGGCATCCGACTGTAGTGTCATAAATTATCTAAATTATTCAATTCATGTGTTTAGCACATGCCCTGGTCATCTCCTGTCCTGTCTCCTTGTCCACCGTGCTTTGTGAGTTCACGGGAGGCAGCGGCTGCCTCTTTCTAAGATGGCATCAGTATGATGCCGGCCGGTGGCCTGGCTGAAGGTGCTGAGCGGAGCAGAGCAAGGTCGCGGAGGAAGTTCATTCTTGCCTGGGTCTAGGCCAGCGTACAGCAAGAATCCGGGGAAGGGGTCGGAGAATGACTTGGAACCGGCCCTGGAGAGCAAGGGGCCTGCAAGAGAACATGTGCCTCTTCTAAGTCTTAAGAGAAGTCTAGGCCAACAAAGGCTGGATCCAGAAAGTCGCCAACAGGTGAAGGTGGCGGTGACTTTTTAATCAAGAAAGTGCTGGAAAAGAGAAAGAGATGATTTTTTTTTTCAGTTCAACTTTTGTACCATCAGAAAATGTCCCAGAAGAAAGGCTGTCACATGCACGTACTGCCTTACATCTGCTTGTGGGTCATTCACTGTCTTGCTTTAATTGTGTTGACTGTGGCAACCTATGCAAATTCCAGAAAAGGCCTTTATGGGGCCTGCCACGAACACCTGTCACCTCTTCATTACAGAACTCACAGAGATTTCAGTGCATTAAATGGCTCTAGGCTAATCTTGGGCGGCTCCGTGCTAAGAGCGATAGTTTTCATCATAAAGAAACATTTTTTTTTGTATGCTGGAGATTTTTAAAGCTCTCCCCAGTGCCCCCAATATCTTACCTGTTCAGTTGCAAATATCAGGCCCTTTACTGGCTGGAGAGGGAGAGTCTATTTTTAAGTTTTTACTGAACATCTCCCCAGTGTGAGGTGCTGAACAAATTTGGCATGTCATCAGATCTGGACTCCCTGCAGGGGCTTAGTGTAATTTTTAGGTATGAAATTGGTCAGGTTTGATTCAGAGAATGCCTGGTGGTCCTTTCTGGAGGCCGCTGGCTGGCTTAGCCGTGTGTAGTGTTGTGGGCTGCTGAGGTCAGGGCTGGGCTTTGTTCTGCACAGGCTTTTGGCATGGATTTCCATAAAAGCAGGCTTTTTTATTAAACGTGAAATTCAGGGGGCATTTAGTCCTAATTGTGTTCTAAGTCCTTTCGGTATTTAAGACACTAGGAAATGAAATTGCCAAATTCTTAACATTTGAGAATTGGCTCCTGCCCACGCCTGGGCCTCATGTTTCCAGCGCGCACGTCAGGGAGGGAGGGTTCTGGGGGAGATGTGGAGGCGGCGCTGCCCTGGAGGAAGCAAGCCTCTCGGAGCGAGAGCCACTCACGTCATTGAGTCAACACTTCCGTTGAGCCTTGTGCTTGCCGGGGAAAGCCAACCGAATCTGCCCTCCCTACCAGCCCCCAGAGCTACCTGCTGGCAGACAGTGCGGCCGAGCCGCCAGCTCCCCCATCCTTTCGGTGGAGACGTAGACCCAGGTGGTGATTCTATTCCATGAAAATTTCAGCAAAATTTCCGAGCGCCTGAGCTGGACACCGAGAGATCAAATGAAGGAATATCCCTAACGAACAACGTGGAGCAAATCAAGGTATTTGGAGCCTGTTCAGGGCCACGAGGGAGGAGAGGCTAGTCCTCCCTCACCCCTTCTCAAGCCCCCTGAGCCCCACCAGAGGCCTGGCTCAGCTTGGCCCAGTCTGTTACGGAAAGGAACGTCACGACATGTGAAACCTCAGCTGCATGAAGAGCCCTTGCTCTTCTGCTCTCCTCACCTCCAAGGGAGGGCCACATCTGTGCACCTCTTTGCCACTACCAAGGACAGCACTCCACAGCCTCTCCTGGCTACCACATTGACCGGCTTCTCGTTCGCCTGTGTGCCGAGAGTTACTACTCAGTGACCAGAATGGGCATCTTGCTGATTTCCCTTCTGCTCATCAGCCACTAGTGGACCATATCACACCAGAGGGGCCGTTGGTGGACTCAGCCCAAGGATGGCAAAAGGTTGGTCTAGACACTGCCTGGCTCCTGAAGTCTGCTCTGAGTGTTTATTTCCAGGGACAGCAAGGACTTTTGGCCTCTCGCAAGTGGCAGCAAGAGTGCCCTTGTTAACTCACAAACACAGCCCTGTTCAGCCTCTTCCCGCCAGTCCCCCCAGTGCAGGGACAACTTGGTGGTTCTTCAGAGGAAGAAAAAGATTTTTGTTTGTGATGTGGACCTACAGCCATATGCGTAATGAGTTTTGTCTGAAGGAGATGATGGCTAATCCTTCAATATCAGACAAAGCTGAGCCAAAGTGAACTTTTTATACAAAATCCTTATTTTTGGAGCCTTCTAGAACTCCAAAGAAATGGACAGAACGTGGAGAATTTGTGGGTGAGGACCTCCCAATCTCCACACTGTGTCTTATGAATTGGTTTGTTGAAATTCTTTCAGGCTCTAGATCTCTACATTTTGAGCAAGGTTATCTTGGATAGTAGCTATTTCTGAACCTATTTCTTATTCCCTTTATATGTTCATAAATCTCCTTAGAGGTGTGAACTTTGTAGCGTAACATCTTTGTACCTAAAAAGCTCAGCTGTATTGGTCAGCTTCATCAGAAAAACCAGTGACCAAAGGCTGCTGAAGAATACCTTTTGCCCTGAGGCGGAAGAGGAGGGGTGCTGTTAGGCCAAGAACTTGGATGGCAGGTGACCCAGCTGGTGTTTGGGAGGGTCTGTAGGGACTCCTGACTCTGTGGTAAGACACACACACGTTCCCTTAGAAGAGCCCCAGCTTTCTCTCTCCTCCTGACCATCTCCTGGAGAAGGCAGATAATAGGCAAGGGTAAGAGTCATTAATTATAAGGTCCAAGTGTGACAGAAACCCTATTAGAAAGAATGCATCTCTTCAAAAGACTTACCAGACATTTAAAAGTTTCAACAGAGTTTAAATTTGCGAGGGAAACCATTAAACCTTGTAAGAAAGAAATGTCAGACCAAGAGGGTGCTTTATAGACACTAATTGGATTGACAAGGCCTCCCCAGTTTCTACACCACACAAAAGCTCTTGCCCAGATGCGGGTGTGTGTGTGTGTGTGTGTGTGTGTGCGCGCACACACGCACGCACAGAAATACACAGCAACTCCCAGCACCAGCTATGTACAAACATGAATACAGAGGCAGAAGGAAACATGAAGTTTCTTTTTTTCTGCATGATACTCAAAACCATTGTGTTTCTAGAACAGCTGCTTGTGAGAGAGAGAAAAGCACTTGGCCCCAGAGTCTGTTTATGTGTTTGAGCCGAGAAAGCGATTTTTGTTGCAGGAGCTCTAAGTGAGACAGAGTCAGAGAATAAGAGAGAGAGAGATAATTATCTAAATTATGTTCGTGCTATTATCGAAGACGAACATAGTTAAAATGTAATTAAATATGACGGGCTCGCAGGATGTAAGCCAAGCTTTGGAATGCTAATCATCAATTACTGTATCCCCTTAGGGGAATCAAGGAGTGCTCTATGGCAGAGTGGGAGCAGGGAGCTTGGGGATGGGGGGATGAGCTAAATGTGCAGTATGGAAACAGCCCCCTCCCGTCTGTCTCCCCCGCACTCTCTTTCAAACACTCCACAGAGGTCCCAGGACACATACCTTTCTGTAGGTGCCACAGAGTTAGAAGCGTTCAGCTCAACTCTTAGGAGGAGCTGGCAGGAGGGTCCCGACCTTCTTTTTGAAAGGAAACTTCTCTAAAAGGGAAAATTAGGCTATGAGCAGGGAAGGTAAAGCCAAGACCGGCTCAGGTTGGAGCAGTAAATGCAAGTGCATTCACCAGAGAGGCCTGAAATCCCTCTTGGTCAGAAAGTGTAAAAAGCCCCCCCTAGGTCCAGAAATCCCAGGGGCAGGAGGAAGCTAGGGGAAGGCTGATCTGGACTATAATTAGGACAGAAGATGACATGCGTCGTCCTAGCAAACTGCTCCCCACCAGCCACCCCAGCCTGAGGAGGGGCTCCACCAAGGCTGAAAACTCACCATGACCTGAGGAGTTCAGATGAGACTCAGGCAGGGCCCACCCCCAGAGAGTCTGATCTTTAATTGGTCTGGGGTGTGGCCTGGGAAGTGGAAGGTTTAGAAGCTCCATAGGTTACTCTGATGTGCAACCAGGATTGAGAACCTGCTGGTCCAGCTAGGACCCGACTTCCGTTAAGCTAGTCACAGGAAGCAGGCTGCAGGTACTGGGAACTGTGTGGGCTGCAGTGTCTTTCCATGAACCCCAGCTCTGCCTGTTTTCAAGGCAAAGAAAAGATCAGTGTAAGACGATAGATAGATTTTTTTTTTTTTAACTGAAACATAATTTGCGTATCAGTTCTGTTGCTAGATCCCCAAAGTGTTGAGTTTTCTGGGATTCCTATATAAGAGTTAGAAATTTAATTCTCTCCATTTAACACTGCCTGAGCTCTGTCTAAGGCTGGGTGGAAACCTGGCCACCTCCTGGGCCAGGTTGGTGATGTACGAGGCAGGCTAGGGCAGGCTCCTGGGCATGAGGGAGACGCCACAGGCTGGAGGGGCTGAGTCCATCACCTTTACTTCGGAACTAGCCAGTGTTCTCTCAAGATGACCCCAGGATGCCAGATCATCTCGTTTTCAAGAGAAACCAGACATTTGTATTTTTATGTGAAATCTTCTAATTTGTAAATGGCAGCTAACTTAAGTTTTTAAAAAATACTCAGTAAACCAGCAAAGTATGTCTGTGAGCCTTCCCTGCATGACCCTTGATCTCAGTAAGCATTTGGCTGATCAGCATATGACTAAATGATCACTAATCCCGGTGGCTCCTGACAAGCTGTTTCCCTGCCACCTCAGGGCTGCAGTCAGGTTAGACGAACTTGGCACCATTTTTCCTAAGCCTGGCACATAGAAGGCTCTCAATAAATAGCTGTGGAATGGAGGGACAGAGTGAATGGCATGAGCCCAGAATTCCCTGTAAGTCGGGGCAGTGAGTTGGCTATAAAATCCAGTTAAGCATCCTGCTAGACAAAAGAATTAACTCCCAGGTGCCAGATTGGTTGCTGAGGCCTGCACCAAGGAAGGCTTCAGCGTAGCCTGGCACCAGAGATCTGAGCAAGTGAGCGGGTTGCGGTACGTGCTAGGCTGGGAGCCAGCGGGAGTGCGTGCAGGGCCCAGTTTTAAGGCTGTTACAATGCAAGGGTCCCCACCTCACCACGTCATGGAAGAGGCACTCTCCCTCACGTGCCGGGTCCACGGAGCATCTTCAGATGTGATTAAAGAGATGAGTGTGGTCCTTGGCCCACGGCCGCAGCAAGGCAGACGAAGAACAGCGTGCTCAGAGGGACAGAGGGACGGCAGGCAGCTGGGGGGCCAGCGCAAGAGGTGAGTTCATAAAGATCCGTCAGAGGGTCTTCAGGCCAGGCAGGCCTGGAAGCTCACTCAAGACCTTCAGCACCCGGCCCTGCTCAGTGCCACATGGCTAGGAGTAGGCACCACCGCCACTGAGTACGCTCAGTTGACAGCAGACAGCCTTTAATATTTCCTCCCTTTTCAAGAATCTTTTCTGAAGGTTCATGTTTTCCTTCTAGCCCTGCACCCAAAGGTTGTAGATAAAACGCTCCACACGTATCCTTGCCGTTCCTCGTCACCACAGGCTTCTCTCCCTTTCTTGGCTCTGTTTTTTATTGTTTTGTTTTTAAACTTTTGAACTTTTAAAGTTTTATCAAAGATATACATGTTCAGCTTTCAAAGTCAAGTAGGAGCACAAGGCTTATAACAAAAAAGCAACAACCCCCGCTTCACCCTTTTTCACCCCAGACCCCACTCTCCAGAGGCAACTGCTTTCCTTTTTTCTCTTTAAAATTTAAAAAAATATTTTGAAACGACAATACATTCAAAGAAAGTATATTGAATATGGTTTAAAAATGTAAAACAATAGATAGTGAAATGTCTCCTTCCCACCCACCCCTTCCTCCAGAGGTGATAATGTGTAAACATATAAAAATGTGTGTATTTTCCCCATTTTTTAATACAACTTTTTCTACACCTTGGATATCTCTAGAAATTCTCCATCCCTGTCTCTCCAGCTGCACAGTCTTTCATGGTAGGGATGGAGACATACCATAATTTACTTAACCAGTCCCAAGTGATGAGCGTTTAGGTTGTTTCTGTTCTCTTGCCGTTCAAACAATGCTACTGCCTTGTTCCCGTGCTCAGAGCACATCTAAGCTAAAGCTTTTGAAAAATCTCATGTGATTCTGGTTCCCACATCTTTGTGCTGACCTTCTAGACAGAAGGTCCCCTCCAGAAGCATTTAGATCTTCTAAAGTTTCTCAATAATATGCTTTGCTTTCTCATTGTGGTGGCCACTCAGTGGCCTGTAACTTAGAAACTTATGTCCTTCATATCTGGGAAAATTTCTTGTGTGACTTTTACATTTTATAGCTCATGTCTTTTCTGCTCTTTTTTTCTGGAACATCTGCTAATTGGATAGTGGACCTCTTGGTTTGATCATCTCATTCTCTTATCCTTTTTCTTTTATTTTCTATCTTTGTCATTTTGTTTGACCTTCTAGGAAATTTCCTCAACTTAAGCTTCTAACTATATTGTTGAATTACTTATTTCAATTCATAGTTTTTTTATATATATAAATTAATTTTATTTATTTATTTTTGGCTGTGTTGGGTCTTCGTTGCTGTGCACGGGCTTTCTCTAGTTACAACGAGCAAGGGCTACTCTTTGTTGCGGTGTGTGGACTTCTCATTGCTGTGGCTTCTCTTGTTGCAGAGCACAGGCTCTAGGCGCGCGGGCTTAGTTGCTCCGCAGCATGTGGGATCTTCCTGGACCGGGGCTCGAACGCATGTCCCCTGCATTGGCAGGCGGATTCTTAACCACTGTGCCACCAGGGAAGCCCCATAGTTTTAATTTACAAGAGCGCTTTCTTGTTCTCCAAATATTTCTTTTTCACGTATTTTATTCTTATTTCAAGGGTGTGATACTGTTTTCTTTTATCTTTCTGGTGGTAATATAAGTTTCCCTGAAGTTTTATTCTGCTTACTGAACTATATCTATATCCTTTGAGATATTTTTCTTTTCTATTTGCGTTTGGTCTCTATCTTTCATGTTAGAGTCTTTGGTGATCTTTGACTGGTTGTTTACCATTAAGCGTTAGGCACTGAGAAAGCAGGCAGAAAGCTTTTTGAGTGTGGGCGGGTTTGTGGACTTCATTCAAGGTTATCAGACAGGGCTTAGGCGTTTCATTGGGAGAGAGACTTCTGCCCACTCATTCAGATCCAGCACACGGGCCACCTTAGGTTCCTTCTCATGGAAATGCGCTTCAGATCTGCACGGCCATTTCATCCATTGTGTAGGTCTTAGCTCAGTTGTTACTTTACCGGAGAACTTCCTTAAATACATTATCTAAAGAGGCAAGACCCTCTCAGTTTACTTACATTGCTTTATTTTTCTCCATAGCCCTTCTTTAACTCTGATATATTTGTTTCTTTTGTCTCTCTCTCCCACTATAAGGTAAGCCACTTGAGGGCAGAGTCTAAAATAGGGCCTTCTTCATTAAACACTTGATAAATATTTACAGAAGGAAGAATGAAGGGACAGAGAGGAGGAAGGTAGATCAGTATCTCTAGGTCTTTCCTCTTGGGCTGCTCTGAGTCTCAGAGGGATCCTCCAGTCCCCTGCCTGGGGGTTAAGCCTGGATCACGGTGGCCTGAAAGCCGAGGGAGGGAAGGGGGCTGGAAGTGTTGCCATCTGGGATATTCACTTCCGTGTATTCCTCGCTCTCAGCCCCTGCAGGGTCCCACCCTCTGCTGTGCATGGTGTCCCAGAGTCTAGACCCTCTCTGTTCAAAGACTCCAGAGTGAAATCCCTGTCTCTGCCGAGGTGGAAAAGGGCTCATCCCCGCTGTGCAGGAAGAAGGAGAGGGGGGTTGAGGAGTCCATCTGCTCCTTTTACCTGTTTTCAGCCAGCCCCCTGCCTGCCCCCCACCTTCAGAAGTAGCTGGTGACTCAAGAGTCTGCAGTGTGAATTCGCTTGCTTTCTGTGTGCTTCTCTCTGAGGTGTTGGCAGAGAAAGATGGTGACATCTCTTCATGCTTTCTTTGTGCTTGTTTTGTGTTTGTGTGTGTGTATTGTAGCACATATATTTGATATGAAACATACATTAAATTTTCTTACTGCCCTTTTAGTGGAGGGAGCAAAGCTTAACCCATGTGTTCAATTTGCTATGTTTAACTGCCAGTCTGGCCCTGGCCAGACACTCCTGGCCATCTCCCTGGTGTCCACCACGTGTGCTGCAGAAAAAGTCTGACATTTGCTTTCCCTTTATAGCGTAGGCAGCAAAGTCACGTAATTTTTCAGAGCTGAAAAGACCTTGCCATAGGATCTGCAGGATCCCCAGAGAAGACAGGATGCGGCTTAGGATGGGAAGCCCTTCTCAGCTGAGCCCTTAGGGCCTGTGTGGTGCTCTCATCACCCAGAGCCACTCTCACAAGCCCTGTACTCACAGAGGGCAGCCGCACCCTCCTCCCCAACCAGGCAGCTCTCCTGTCCTCTGCTTGCTTTGGACAAAGACTCCGCTGTCCTGGGACCTGGCGACCCCCCGCCTCCCCCACCGGCAAACCCCCAGCCCCACCGAGGGACTGACTCCACCTTTCCCCTGACATAAACACAGACACCATTTTAATCCCTTTCTTCTCTTTCTCTCTTTTTATTTATTTTAAGAAGTGTTTAAAATGCAGAAAAGAATGAAAAGTATTACAACATTCACTCATACTCATCCCCAGAATTGACTGTAGTTAATATTTTTCACATACACTTTGTCTTTTTATTTTAATCAAAGAAATAAAACATTCCAGTTGGTGTTGAAGTATCCTTTGTTCCCCATCAGCAAACCCCAGTCCTCACCCTCTCCTGAGAGACAACCACATGAATTCAGCATATCTCCTCCCGGAATAGTAAAAAAAAAAATTACAAGCATGTATGTTTTCATGAGTCGCATGTTCACAGCGACCGTGAAGCACTCTGTAAACCACGCGGTGGTCTGCAGGCCGAATAGGCTTTTAGAAGGACAGTTCTTGGCCCCGTTTCACTCTCCTTATGAACAGACCACCTACCATATTTCAGCTGCAGCCCTAGGATTTTATATGCATTACAGTATTTAATCCTCATTCCTCAAGCAGTAGCTTTAGAGAGATTGTTTTAAATCACTTGTTTTTCTGGCTTGTTTAATTACTACTATGGCAACAACAACATTTTTTCCTTCCATTTTTAAACTTCATATACATAGTATTTCAGCCTCATTATGGGTTAAATTGAGTTTTATGGGTGGGCCGGGTAACTCAATCAAAATGTATAGCTTTATTTCTCTGAAAAAATTGCTTCCAAGCTTCAAATAGCCAATTACCAGGGATATTTTGGAATGCTACCAGTTTATGAGTTGGGACCACAGTACTGTTTGCATTGTTCTCTGACTAGTTCATGGAAGGATAGCTTGTGTCCCCAGAGAGATCCTAAGCTTCTTTAGGGCAAGCACTACATCTTGCATGTTTCCCATAACACCCGGCAGGTACCAACCTCAAGAATGTATTCAACAAATGCGTGTTTAATTTCTTCAAAGCCCAGCTACCTTGTCTGCCTCCAGGAAATGGGTGCTGATGGGAGGGTGGTGGGAACCTCTGCAGTAGTCACTAAATCATACGCCATCAAACTCAGTGACTCACAGGTGGGGCCCAGGGAAACAGTGTGTCTCGTCCAGGTTCACATGGCTGGCTGGTAATTACAGTAGTAATACCAATATCAGCTATTTTTCTTCGAGCCTAGTGTATGCCAGCACTGTTCTAGGTGGTTTACGTTTGTTAATGTATTTAATCTTCACACACCAAACATTTAGTTAGGTATTTTTATTATCCTCATTTTACAGAGAGGAGACTAAAGCCCAGAAAGGTTAAGCAGCTTGCCTAAGGTCACAGAGCTGGTAAAAATTCAAACCCAGGAGCCTGGCTCCAGAGCCCGTGCTGTCAACCACTTTGCCAATCCTACCTCTAGTTCATGAAGGGCCATGAATAAAACCTGCTGTCTCGACTGTCCCCCAGTGATCCTCTCAACTGGGGATATTCTACGTAATAATACAGCGCTGGCATTTTCACTTGCTTCGTGTCACACGGTCTGTGTTAAAGCCTTGGGTGGTAGGCAAGATAGGTACTTTTTCTAATGCTTTCATGTACATTCTACCAAACTCAAACAAGACAGAAAAGTACAAAAGTACAATTAATGTCTCTTGAAATTCTTCCATCCAAACATTTTGGCAAACATTCTTGTAGACATCCCTCTTTGGATGCGTGTGTGTATAGGTATTTACAGTTTAACATAATCAGGACCTCATTCTAGATGCATTTTTGTAACCAAGGGAGTGGTATTATTTCTGTCAGCATTGGACAAATGAAGAAACTACAGCTCAGGAAGCGGGCGTGATTTGTCAGCTGGAGAGATGGCAAGTGCCGGAGTTGGGACTTCAGTCCTGTGGGGGTTTTTCTGTTTGGGGTAGGTGCTCAGAGCAAAGACCTGCACGTATTTTTTGACACCCATTGTTCCTGTTCAGACACGTCCTCCCGGCACCCAGTCTTGGCTCTGAACTGAGTGGTGCTACACCCCTGTTGTTCTGTTGTCTTCCTGGGAGTGTTGCCTACTAAAGAGATTCCGAGTCCTGGGCAAGTAGGAATATTTATACAGCTCTCTGTAAGCTCAATAAAAATGGCAGTCAAGCTTTTGTGTAGACTAAGTGGTGGTGATGGGTCCTGGCCCCGTGAAGCGTGAACCCTCCTCAAGGTTGCACCCTGATTACAAATGCGGCTCCGATGTGACAATGTCCTGATGCTGCCTTATCCTTTCCCCACTGGGCAGCACTGAAAGTTGTTTTGAAAAAGTTCAGGGGAAGTGGAATCTGATATTTTGGAGGGAGAGATGCTCATTATCTCATCCTCATCAGCTTCCCTTCCTACTCGTATTTTGGTCTTGGGGTTGTTATCCAGTTTGCTGAAAATGAAATCATCTGTTCAACTCTCGGGCTGTGTTAGTGAAAATGAACTCTAATGTGATTAGAGATTAATGCAGGGTAATGGAGGATTGGTATTAAATTGAAGCCTTCTGACCTTATTACTCCACAAATGCTCCCTCCTTCTCAGGCTGCTGCCCTGCCAGCCCTGCTTCCCCCAGCAGAGGTGGGGGCCGGTGGTGCCAGCCCAGGCCCGCCGCGGAGGCTGGGGCAGGAGATGGGAGCCGAGGGGGCCGTGGTGAGGAAAGGGAGACTGGGGTTCAGGCCCGGCTCTGCCCAGGATGACTCACGGCGAACCCTCACTTCCTTCAGGGCCTTGGCCTCCACTCCACACTGCGGAGGGAGGAGGGGTCTTCCACAGAGGGAATGATTAGGGGCCTGTCTGCACTCTCAGAGCCCCTGAGCATGTTGTCGAGTACCATGAGCTTACGAGAGTCAAGTTATACCTTCACGTCCAGAAGCGCCGGGCGATTTTTTGGATTAGCATAGGACTAGAAATCTAAGAAGAAAAGTCTTCACGCTGTCTGCTCCACTCCCGCCCCCTTCTCTACCCCAGTCCTTTTTGTGAAACTGGCTGAACCTAATAGTTGTCACCGTCTGAGGTCACTTGCCCGAGTTCTGTTGCCCTTTCCTGGAGGGGTGGTCTGAGAAGCAGGGTGGACCAGCTTTGGTGCGTGCTGCCTCTTGCATTAGCAGCAGGGATGGGACTCTGATGCCCTCGCATTGTGGACCCCAGCTTCCCCTGACCTGCCAGAGGAAGGAGGCAGATCTGTGCTCAGTTACCCTGCTTAGCTCAGAAGTGACCCCGAGGCCTGTGGGAGCAAGCCCGGGCCCAGAGTTGAAGCCCGACAGGGCCTTCCTCATAGGCCCACCGGCTTTCCAAGGGAGCTGCATGGGTCTGGGAGCAAAACACAGAGAAAATGGGCCAGGAGTGCAGGCCTTGGGGATGGTCAGATGGCATCACCTTCATGTATGAATAATAGCCTTTTTACAAAGAGTGATTTTTCTTATGCTGTTCCAGAAACATGCTTCTGGAGGCACAGACTTTGCACACAGGATGGTAACGACTTTTTAATGACCTTAAGGGGCCTGGTGTCCAGGCAGCAGTGAATCAGTCTCAGTGGGAGGCTCACAGGGAGAGAGAAGATGGAACACCTGAAAGCAAAGGGGGAAAAACAAACTGCAAATACATGTATTTTCTTTAGTAGCATTACTTGGTAATTAGACAATTACAGGAAACAGCTTCCCAGCAGCTGGCACTTCCACTGTGTGGACAGAGGAGGGATGCAACAACTGTGAACTCCTCACATTTCTTATGAAAGTATTACTGGTGTTTGCAGCTGTGGATGCTGAGCTCCCGGTGTGTTCTGATGAACGGGGCGGTAAACCGGGAGCAGACTGCCTCCTCCCAGGGGCGGCTTGGGGCCCGCTCGGCTGGGCTTTAAATGAACTGGCCCAGCCCCTGCTGATCCTTGAGGAATGGCTTTTAAAATAGTGGGGCTGCTTTTGAGGCCACCCGGAGACTGGCTGGTCCAGAGAATAAACTGTTTGGGGGGGCATATTTGGAAGTGGGAAAAGGAGGGCTGGAGGGAGGCCTATGGAGAAACTGCCTCTTCTTCCCCAGGTGCCACCACTCGCAGGGGGTGGGGTGAGGGGTTCAGACAGGAGCCTGGGGCTCACACTGCAGCGAGTGCCGCCCAGCCCTGTCCTCCCCTTGCCCTGCCTCAGCTCCTCCTCCCAGGGCTCCCCAGCGAAGTCACTGCGCCCACCTGGATGCATCCATTCAGCCCACAGCCCTCTGAAGGCAGCCCCATCGTGGCCCTGTTGCCTCATGAACTCCACCAGCCTTGCTCACTCCTCTGTTCGGCCACACTCCTGTCACTACGTGTACGCAGTCTGCCCTTCACGCTTATGTCGAGCTTTATGAGAATCCTGTCGCCTTCGCAGAAGGGCAGGGCGCCTTCTTTGATGAGGTTGTAGGGAGCACCGTGTGCTCCTGCCCGTCTCCCCACAGTGGGTGGAGCCTGTCCCCGCCCACCTACGGCGCAGAAGGCCCTCCCCGTCCACGTACTGGGCGCTGCTGGCCCCGTGCTGTCAGCAGAGTCAACTGGGTGGTCTAACCAGGCAATGCTTGTGCTTCTCCTCACAGGTCCTGGCAATCAGTAACTTTTGAAAGACGGCCGGCCTCCTTCATTCGAATCGTTGGAACACACAACACAGCAAATGAGGTAAGGGTCCCCTTTCCTGAAAGACACGGTGATATTTCCTGGCGTACAGGTAAATGCCACATCCTGAGTTAAGGGGAGCTGTTTGTTCTACCTGCTAATGTCCTGTTGTTCAGCTTGGGACAGGAGAAAGTCCTGCTCTTGCATGGTGGGGACGTCGTTACCATTTCTGGGTAGCTCTTCACCAGCGAATGGAAGCCTGCGCCTGCGGCTTTGCTTCCGCCTACCAGCCACTCTGCAGAGACCTGGAGAGGTCAAACGCCCTGTCCTCAGAGTCCTCCGCCCTCCCAGACGTCAGCTGTCTCAGTGGTCCCTGGGCCCTCTGAGCATGGTGTGCAAGGAGCCCCAGCCCCGCGGGGCAGCTGAGGCGCACAGTTGCTGGTTCCTTCTGTCCGGCCCCCCTGTCTTGTGCCAGCCTGCACATAAGTGTTCTTGGGTGAGCCTCTTCCTCCCTGGCCTGTTCCTCACCTAGGCCCAGGCCTAGATCCCGGGGCAGCAGCCATTCCATTGGGCTGCACTCTTTGTGGATGTTCCGTCACCTTTGGATTTCACGAGGGAAGAGTGGGCGGGTTATTCTCCCCACTTTGGGCTCCTGCGGTCAGGGCAGCAGGCAGGTGAGGTTCCTGGGCCTCAAACATGCTGTTTTTCTCTGGAGAAGTGCACTGGGTTCCTCCAGATCAGAGAGGAGAGGACAGTGCCCGCAGTGAGTCGAGAGCGTGAGGGGAGGGTGCTTTGAGTGCTCGCACCAGGACCGCAAGCGCAGCCCAGGGCCGCGCCAGGCACGCCGGGACTGCCCCCCTCAGCAGCGTGGATCCCCGCTGGGCTCACAGAGGCACCTCAGGGTCCACTCACACCGTTTAAGGTGAGAAGGACATCTGTTTCCATTTTGAGCGCAAAATAATCAATCCGTAAGTTAATTATTACTTAGCCTTTCTGTTTCTCAGGTGAGCATAGAGTGAGCGCCGGTGCTGGTGGGTTGGAGTCCGGCAGGTGCTCATCAAGCTGGTGCTTTTACAGTCAGATGTGCTGAGCGTGCACCCCTGAAGGCCTGACCGCTGGTTAAAGACCGCAGTCATAAGGAACAGTAAGGTTGAAACTCGAGGTAGTAAATGCAAGGCATAAAAGTAGTAACCGTCCTGCAGTTTCATCTTAACGTGAACTTTCTCAGATCTGTACAGGACCGGCTTCCTGGGTGTGTGATCAGGGCCGTGGCGTGGGGCTCCGTATCCAGAAGGGGGCTCAGAGCTTAGGGTTTAATGCTCTCTAGCACCCTCTTGATAGTCTTGGCAATTTTACCTTTGAATTTTCTTTTATAAGGGAAGCCCCCGTGGGACAGTGGAGCGCCCACCAGGGCTCCGAGCCTCTGCTGACCTGCAGGCCAGCCCTGCCCCTCCTCACCTTCCTGGGACAGGTTCTCAGCCACCCACCCCCTGACCCCTGGAGCATGGACTTGCCCAGCCTCCCCCTCCTCAGCCTGCCCTGTGGCCACTGCCACTCGCCACTCCCAGTGGGGGCCTCGCTCGCTTGTGGGGAGAGTCAGGATCTAGTGTGAGTCTCACGTGCGAGTCCCAGGATAGGGCCCAGGGTGCCGTGAGCGCCTGCCCTGACCTAAGGCTCTCCCCCAAGCCTGAGTCCGAGCGAGCGCAGCATCAAAAAGCAAATGAAAACCCCAGGACACGTCAGGAGAGACACAGTGGGAGCGAAGGAGGAGCTTTTTTCCTGCCTTTTTGAACAAGAGGCTCTACATTTTCATTTTGCACTGAGCCCCACACATCATGCAGCTGGCCCTGGATTCATGAATTGTGTTTGTCAACTCAGAATTCTCCAGGGCACATCAAGGTGCTTCTGGCACTTCAAAAAGTATTTTAAGAAGTGCAAATATTGTGATAATTTATATTCATTTTGCCTTTTTATTTATTTAGAATAAAAATGATACACGCCCACAATGTGTTTCTTGCAGAGAAGAGCTTATAAACAGAAGCCTGAAACTTTTTCTTACCTCTTCATTTCAAAACAAACCTGAAAATTACAAAAGTAAAGCAACTGATTTTTTTAAAGCATAAAATTAAAGAATTCTAAACATCAGGTCATAAAAACACTTTTTTCTTTTTTTTGATGATGGAACAAAAGTAAATTTGAATCTGCATTTTAATATATATTTGAGCCCCAAACCAAACATCATGGTTGTTAAATTTTGCCAATAAATCTCGATTTTTCTTACCACTTAAATTAATTATGTATGTATTACTTACTAAATTGGAAAACAATTTGAATTTATCTTTACATAATAGTATATGAAGCTAAAATTAAATATTTTTATTTGCAGTCACTTGTTTCTTATATAATGCATTAAAAAAAAGACAAATTTTTTTCTTTAATTCCTAAATGGGACTCTGTAATTATCATTTACAACAGAAGGAATTCTTAACTCAGAGAAGGCTGAGAAGCACTGCAGCAAGTCTGGTCAGAGTCTTTTTCCAGCCCTCAGCCCCAAGCCCATCACCTCAGAGACCAGATGAAAAATAACTTGCCCTTACAGAACTCTAAAGCTGGAGCACAAGATCCCCTCTCCCTGATGAGTTTACAAAAATATCTGTGCAGGGAGCCCCAGCTACTTGACTGGACCAGCCAGTTTGCGTGGGTTGACTTAGGTCACTAATTAATGGGTGACCCGTCACATTTGGCTGATGAGCAACTTGCTCAGCTGCCTTACTGAGTGGGTTATTGATCAAGAAAAAAAGCCTCAGTGTAGTGTTGCCAACCTGGGAACATCTCAAGTCATAAAATAAACAGTGACCAGGATCGTAAGGCAAGATCCATAAACTGTCATTCTCAGAACAAACAAGAAGGCACAAGAGTTGAATTTCACAGAGCACCAAGGATGTAGTGAACCCTCAAAGAGAACGTTCTTTACTGCAGCACACTGGGTTCTGGGCGTCATATCCCCATTCTTAGAGAAGGGCAAGGATGTGGGGCAAAGGTCAGAGGTGTGAGGGAAGGAGGGTGACTGGGGTCAGTCGGGCAGGACTCCTGGGGAGGCCAGGCCTGGGAACTGTGATGGCGCCGACGGCCGGGGAAGGCAGGCGGGGGTCCAGGACAACCCTGGTCCCGAGTCCCATGGAGCCAGAACCGAGTCATGAGAAGACAGCGGTCAGGGAGCCTCTTCCTCACAGTGGAGCGGAGGCAGGGGTTCCTCAGTCTGGCCCTGCTTGTTTGCTGAGTGACATCAGTGGCCTTGGTTTAGTCAGAGCCAGGACCTCTTTCCCTTTAGATGCCAAATGTTACCAGCCCAAAGACTGTGTGCGAATTTCAAGAAGCATAGATGGAATTGGTTTCTAGCATGGGAAGGTTAGATGGTCTTTGTGGATAGCAGAAAGAAATGTGCCACATCTCCCAGGTAAGACTGGTTTCTGCAGGCACTGCCCCGCCCAGAGAGGGGGGTCCGCGCAGGGCACGGTGGGGAAGCGCAGCTTGGAGCTCCTGAGAGTAGAGAGCGTTCGGCAGAGACGGGCAGCAGGTGGAAAGTGGCCAGAGCTGCCGGCGGCTCAGGAAGTGCCCCCACCTCCAGACACCCCAGCTGCTAGCGGGATAGCAGCGGTGTCCAGAGCTAAAACTGATGGGGAATTCTTGCCCGACACGGGCACATGTCTGTCTTGCCGTAGCCGGCCAGGCCTTCCCGCATCAGGCTCGGCATCTGTGCTGCACGCTGATCCCCACCCGGATCAGGGCCAGCTCTCAGGTGACGCGGCCGAGGAGGGCTGCGGACGTTCAGATTTCTTGATCACCTGTTTGGGCATGCTTCTGATTTCCTCAGCATTTCATCCCTGTCCTCTGGGAAGTGCGTGTCTGCTCCTGGCATCTGTCTCTCATTTTCCTTTGTGAGCACCACGGCGATGAATTCATTTAATTTTTTAGCTACGTTTACGACTTCTGTCAATAAATTCCCCTAATGTTTACCTCCCAAAGACTCCACCACTTGCTTCAGGGACCTCCTGCGCCTTGTGTACTCAGCATTTCCTTGTCATTTATCTTAACTTCTTAGAACATTCTCCTTTCATTGCCTGCCAGCGAGTTTGTCATCCTGCTCCTCCTCCTCCCTGCTCTGTAATCCTCCCTGTGGCGTGCTTCTCACGTTTCTCTGCTCTGCCCTTGGATACCATCCTCCCTCTGCGCCCTTTCACAGGCTTCTTTCCTGTCTTCCTCTCACACTTAGCACTAGATGGCAGGCACGTGTCAGTTTGTCTCTCAGCGAGTGCCCGCCCCGTCCTGCTCTCCTTCAGTTGTTTTCATTCATCTGAATCTTCCCAGTGCCTGTAGCCAAAAAGGAGGTCTCCTTGGCTGTTTCCTCCATCACTTTCTCTTGTTCTCAGTCACCAGTGCAACCGCGAGGTCATTCCAGCCCACCTGCCTCAACTGCTACTTGACTCCGAGCTACTCGAGAGGAGGCATTGCTTCCCTTTCTAAGGCTCTCCTGTCTGAAGGACGTTGGACGTGGCCTTGTCAATAGGACCACCTTCAGGTCCTGGTGGATCTGAAGTTTCCACTCGCGCCGTGCAGCGGCCGTGCTAGTTCTGATGCAGCTCCTCTCACACACCCTTCATTTTCATTTCACTAGTTACCACAGCAAAGCCGCAAAGGCACACTGCTTTGTCCTTAAGGAGGTCAGGCTGGGTCCAAATGAGGTCTGTCTGTGGACCTATGACAATCCGTCAGTCTATTAGAAGAAATACAAGTTACACCTGTTTCTTCTTATGGCTTTGATGAAACCTGGGTTGGAGAGCAGGTTCTGGAGTGATTTTTTTAGGAGGCAGAGACCTCAGGGGCACAAGCAGCCCCGGGGGTTAGAAAGGACTTGTAGGAAAAGCTAACTTTCTGCAGTATGGAAAGACCCACGGGAAAGCCTTTGCCTAGTCAGTAATAGAGAGTGAGCATGGGGTCGAGAGTCTGTCGGCAGCTCTCAGGTCTCCATTTACGTATGGAATTTATGTAGCTGCGGAGACAGGCTGCGTGGTATTTGCCTTGTGTCCTAGCCTTAGCCTGGACCTGGCGCATGTGAGCAGAGAGTACCTGCTGCCTGAGTGGGCAGATGAATCGTTCGGTCTGTCCGTCCATCTCTCCCTCTCCCCATCAGGCAGCCAAATAAAGGGAAAGATTTAGTGAAACAACTTCTCCTCCCCGCGATCCACGGGGATGAACGTTACAGCATGTTGAAGGACAGAAGCCAGTACAGAAGAATCCGTGTAGTAGGATTATGTTCATACAAACGTCAAAAACAGGCAAAACTAAGCTGTAACATCTGAGGATGTGTACACAGAAAAGAAATGATTATTATTAAAGCCAGACTGTGGGTCTCCAGCAGGGAGGCTTAGATCAGGAAGGGACCACATTGCGCCAGCGATTTTTCTGGTTCTTGACCCGCGTGTGGTTTACACGGCTGGTGTTGACTATATAGTTATTCAGCAAGCTATACATTTGTATTTCATGCACCTTTTAGTGCATGGTTTTCACAATAAAAATGTTCTGGTTTAAGCAAAAGGGATAAATTGACGAGGAAACCGAAGCTGAGCGATGTTCAGTGACTCGCACACAGTCATGCCTGGTGAGTGGCAGTCATGCCTGGTGAGTGGCAGAGCCAGGGTTTGAATCCAGGCAGTTGGCACTTAACATCCAGGCTGCTCTGTCTCCCCAAAAGGCATAACAAATGGTAAAGCTTCAGAAATGAGCCCAGCTCTGCCCGGGCCAGGTCGTCGAGTCAGGCGCTGGGGAGCAGACGGTCCCTGCGGGCAGGCTTCGTGCACCAGCCGGGCTGGAACCAGGAGAGAAACCCAGGCAGGGCCCTTCCCTGGGGAGCGTTGCAGCTTCAGCGCCTGACAGAAGTCAACCCACGAGAAGACGCCTTCACCTGGAGTGGGGGTGGGGGGATGCTGCGAGGAGCAGCACTGGTGGAGGCCGAGTGATGGAGTGAGCGGAGCAGTGGCGGCTGACGGGGATGGTCCTGAGGAGGGGTTTTGGCATCTGAAAAGTGGATCAGGTCATCCTGATGGGCAGACAGGGATGAGGCTGTGCCGTGGCGGGCTTGGGAGGGCGGGGAGTGCAGATCCCTCCATGAGCTCCAGGGAGCTTGCCGCTGGAGGGTCTGCACCGCTGGCACGAGCAGGATGGAGAGTCTGTAAGTGGCTGCTTGAGCTGCCCTCCAGGACCACTCAGCGCCGAGCCTGGAGTGAGGCAGAATTTATTTACAGGCACTGTCAGCCGGTGAGTGGCTCTGGGCTCCCTGTGCCATCCTTGTTCCCATAGCAACATGTAGCTCTAGTGAAGAAAAAACAAAAAGAAGGAAACAGACTCTGCTTAAAAAAAAAAAAAAAAAAGCTTCTTCCTGGCCCCGTGACCGTTATTTCCCAGGCCCCCCGCCCCCAGGTCTGGTCACTCCCTGTCTGAGTCCCCAAAGATTCCCTCCCCGGCAGTATCCTCCAGAGGATGTCGTCTGAGACACAGCCCTAATGCACAGGGTGGGGAGGTAGGGAATGAGCTGAGGAGGAGAGAGAAGTGGGTGGACGGAAGGGAGGGGCCTTGTCCAGTGTGGACCAGGAGACCTTGGCACTGGTGCCAGCCTCATGCCCAACCAGCTGTGTGACCCCCAGCAAGTCACTTCACCTCCCTGGCTCTCAGGACACTTGTCTTTAAAATAAGGAGAGTGAACTAGATCTTAAAGGTTCCTTCCCAGTGAGACAGAAAAAAAGCAGAAAAATATTTAATTTATAGCACAATTATAAAAAGGCATATTTTATAGGCATCTTTATACTTAAATGTCTATTAGGAAAGATTTTATTGGAAAAAGAGAGGGAAAGTGACACAACAGGGAGCACGTCTTTGTTCCAGACACTCCACAAGCCTTATGCCTGTTGTAGTGGAGCAGCAGTAATTCTGCACCAAACAACCAGCCTGGGAGGAGGTGCACACAGCACCTGAGCAGGTGAGGCCTGGGGGCTGCCGGGCAGCAGGATGGATAGAGACGCCAGCTGGTGAGGATGATGTCCAGCCATGTCCTGCTGCAGAGCCAGCGGTGAGTCAGGCCTGCAGTCTCCCTGCAGTTGGAAGCCTTCGAGACAAAGCAGACATGTCACCTGGATGAAGTGAAAAGCTGCCCAGGGCAGTGGGGCCACCCGTGCGGCCTTGCGGGGAGAGCAGGAGCCCTGGTAAGGCCATGTCTCCCGGTTCTACCTGGGAACTAGAATATTTCTCCTTTTTTGCTTTAGTTTTTCAAAAATAAAAAGATACCTCTACCACTCTAGGGCCAAATTAATTAAGACAAGAGAGTGAATCGTTCCCTGGAGCTCTTGAGTGTACACACATAAAAATCGGTGGTCGGGAGTTCTGGGACTGCCTGGGGTGATGTGTTTTCTTTCTTTTTTTTTTTTCCTTTGGCCATATGGCATGTGGGATCTTATGATCTTAGTTCCCCAGCCAGGGGTTGAACCTGTGCTCCCTGTAGTGGAAGCACGGAGTCTTAACCATTGGACCACCAGGGAAGTCCCTGTGATATGTTTTGGAAAGGCTGTTTTCCAGAAACTTCCAAGCAGTGGAGTTCCAGTTATTTGTGAGCGCCCTGGCCTATGTGAAGATGGGAAAGTGACATTGGAAAGTTAAAAAAACTGTTAACCGTATATAAGCAGTGTCACCAAGAAGCTTGCTCCCATACCTAGTAGGCATAAATACTTGTGCAAAACTATGGGGTTATCCTGTCACCCCTAAGCAATGCTGAAAAGTTGTTGCTCACAAACTGGAAGTGTCTCCCTATGAAATGGGTTCCTTAACTGAAAACCATGTTTTGGGCTGTACAGATGTACGTACATGAAACTTTGGTTTTAAATTGCAGTGTTTTGTTAGAAACACTTGGCCTTCATTTTTAAAGGAACAAAAGTAAAACATCTCTACAATCTAAAGATGGACTCATAACTTGTTCCTGAGATGAGTGTAAGAAGATGTAATTGTCATTGTCATCAGGCTCAGTTAATGTTTGCTGAGGGTGTGTGTGACGCTGCTACACCACACATTGCGAAAGGAGAGAGGAGGTCTTCAGGGTGTAGTATAACTCAGAAGCCACATCTCCGTGTCTGACTTCTGGGCAGATATCATTGAGAGGTAGGTATCTATTTTATAAAGATGTAAACGTAAGTTGAAAGCTTGGCTCAAATCCTATTTGTATTGGTTGGCATGAAAGCAATCTGTGAAAATTACTCAGGAGAAACCAGAAAGGCAAGGTAGAGTCATTGATCAACATTTATTAAATTTTCCTGATTTCTGCTACAGTTCACGCTGGACTCTTAGCCCAACTTGGGAGAATTAGCAGAGGCTTCTCTGCTTTTAAAAACCTTGAAGACACATTGAACAAAGTGCTCAGGGAATCCCTCTAAGGAAAGGCAAACAGTGGCTAGCCGAGGAATTTGCCTGTTTGCCAAGAAGGGGCCGGCACGTTTGTGTACGTCCTTTCCAGGGTTCACCCCAGACTATCTCAGACACGTCAAGAATTACGGCTCCCAGAGAGGAAAGGCAAAGGGATAAGAAACAGCAGCTACAAAAAAGGACACACGGATGTGACTCAGGCTGCATCGGATTCACACACACGACTACGTTCCAGTTTAACTGGCTCCTCTCGGAAGACAGATCCAGAAGCCACTGAAGCTGGTTCAGCGAAGGTACCCCTCCGTGAGCAGCAAGCAATCAGACAGGCTAATGGGATACAGGATTGCCGAGAAGGGAAGGGAAAATGATGCGGTGACAGCGGTAATGGTTTTGCATAAGTCAGTAGTGTGACTCTGCCCTGTATGCCTCATTCACTTTTGGTCACATCCTTTCCAAGGGCTATCGCAGTCTTGGGAAGGTTCGGAGGAAAGAAATTGAATCACACAAGCTTCTGAGCGAAGAGAAACTCAGGACCTGGCTGTTCCACCGAGAGGGAGGCCTGAGGTGCTCGGTGGGGAGAGGAGCTTAGGGGTGTGAGGGACAAGCGGCAGTTTCCACGTGACACCTGGTACCGCCCCTCGTGGCAGTGACGACTCCTCCGGGCAACAGCGACCTCCAGTGTCTGTGTGAAAAGAGCAGAGGCATCCCAGCCTCTCTTCCCTTTGCACCTCTGCAGGGGTGGCAGGCATCTCGGGCCAGCCCCGACCACTTGGCCACCAGAGAAGGTGCCAGTTTCTCCAGGACAGGCTCACTTTCCACCCCTGCTCCCATGAAGAGAGTCAGGACCGCCCACAGGCCCCCTCTCTGGATGCCCGTTTGCAACGGGTACACATCCGAAGGGGCCTAGGGTCCTAAGGGAAGAACAAGATGTACAGCCTTGCACGAGATGATGACGGTGAGGTACAGACACCGTGATGTTCATCCTCGTCTGCAGTGGTCCAGGACCTGGCTGGGTGTTGGCTTCGCACTGTCGTCATGTTAGGTTCAAGGCCAGTGGGTTGGATTATCCACTGAGACAGCTGAGCTGGCACGTTGGTGTACAGAAGGCGAGCGAGCCGAGGCCCCAAGCCTTTATCTGGAAGTCCTCCCTGTCCCTTCTGCCTGGAAGGCCACTCCCGCCCTGTCTTCAAGGCCTGGCTTATGCACACCTTCCTCACTGATCTTCCCTTCCAGGTGAAATTCATTTCTCACACTGTGTATTCCTTCTCACTTGCTATTATGTTGTCTGTGTGAGGAGGCATCCTGATATGGAGAGAGCACAGATTCCGGAGCTGCTCCACCCTGAGGCTAAATCCCACTCACCACTCGTGGGTTGAGTTCTGTCCGGTAGAGGTCCTGACAGCAGGGACTGTGTGATTTAGCCTCGGCCAGTGTTTATGCTCAGTGAGGTCACTGAAAGTTAAAAAACAAAAGCAGTGAAAGGAAGGCTCTGAGGATGAGTCCAGGTCCCCGGTGCTTGGCTGGGCCTGGAGGCCCCTCGGACCCCCGTGCTGTGCCCGCTGCGGCACCATGGTCCCCCAGCCTCCATCCTCCCAGAGGATCCTTAGAGGCTGTGAAGCATCCTTCCCTCTCCTGTGTCAGTCTTACCAAGCCTGTTATCAGGTTCTGTTATTTATCCTTTAAAAATGATTCTTTCCTGTTTATCCCACATTGCTGTCTTCTGCCTCAGGGGATTTCAAGTTTAAGGGTTTGTTGTCATCTACCTTCTTTCCTCAGGCACTTGTATTATTTGTCACCATAAATGTATTCTTTTTGTAATATTTTTAACTCAAGAAATACTTAAGTTTTTAAGACTCTCCTCTGTCCGGCGACCCTGGCTCCCTGCCCAGGTCCAGGCCGGGTCCTCGCCCAGTCCCCTGAGCCATGGCCTCTTGCCTCTGCCGCCCTGCTCCCCACCTCCCCCGTTCCCGCCTTTCCTTGTCATCACGCTGGCTGGGAGTCCACAGTGGTCACCCTCCTCCGGCACCAGGCCTCCCTCCTCTGACCAGTTCTGCTTGACTGCCTCATCTTCCCTGACTCAGCTCAGGGGGCATCCCCTGCTCCACTGGCTGACTGGGGGCCCCTCCTCTGCACCCTCATGGCTCCCTTGGTGGCCAGAGCCTGTCCACTCACGTGTCTCTATCCTTACTGGCTGGTGCACCCTTTGAGGGGGCCAGGCCTCACGGGAGGGGGTGCAGGAGGTGCCTCATGTTTTGGAATGAATGAATGAATGAATGAGTGAGTGAGTGAATTAAAGAATGCACTTGGACCTCCTGACCTCCAAACCCTCCTCACCGTGTTTGGCTCCTCTGGCCACGCCTACCGTGTGGTGTCACCTTGTCCTGCCCCCCAGCCTGAGCCTGGAACATGGAGGCGCCGGTCCTTTCCCAGCTTGCCGCCCTTATCTGCTCGCTCTGTCCCCGCTGCATGCTCTACCTCCGCACCCATCTTTCCATCTGTAAAACACCCTTTTTCACTTGGAATCTTCACCACATGGTTTGTGACTTACAAAGTTAACTGTTTCCTGTGCGTTGCCTTTGACTTGGCAGAGCCCGCTTGGCTCTGGAGATGCTCAGTGAACCCGCATCAAAGTTAGTTGGTCCCTTAAGTGACACCCTTGGGACTCCGGGGTCACAGCCTGAAGCACAGCCCTGACACAGCCCTGGTTCCTCACATCCGGCCACGGAGGCTCGGCCAGGCTGCTGGCGGCTAGGGCTTCCCGGGGCTCCCAGAGGCTCCCAGTTTCCCCCAGCTTAGAGGGCAGAGCCTACGCTGAGCTCTGCAGGGTCAGGGAGAGGCATGACTATGATTTCTCCAAGGAGGAGCATCCACAGGAGGACACCAAAACAGTACCGTTAGGTATGTCGGGAATAATAGCCGTTCGAGTTGCTATTTTAAAACAGGTTGGTTAAGTGGGCTAGAGCCAGTGGTGCAGTTAAGTCACCCAAGTTAGAGGAATGGGAGTAACAGTGGGAACGGGGCAACAGCAGGGGTCCGGCTACCAGCAGTATTGAGTGCTCACTGTAGTCGCGTCCTCCAGGCTTTTTATGGGTACAGTGTGGAGCAGACACCCACCCTGCCTCTCTGGACTGCGTCACCCATGGGGACCCTTCCTTAGGTGAGAGCCAGGCGTTAGTTAGCGGCCAGCTGCACTGAGATCTTTTTTAACTTTATTTTTCAATCCAGAGCTTTTATTGATTTGTTTATTCTTGTGCAAGGCCCTGAGTGGGAGAAAGGACGGCCACGCCTCGGTCCTTGAGTCGGATGGGAACTGACAGGTCAGGACACAGGCAGGAGGAGGGGCTGGGCCTTGGGCCCTGGAGCCTCACAGGCTGGCCTAGAAATTAAGAGACCCGAAGGGAGGTTCGTGAGAGCACAAGGAGAGAAAACCCATTCACTGGGAAAGGTAATACGCAACAGGACAGCGTTAAATCAGTTGAAGGGTTAGCATCAGCCTAGGGCTCCGAGGAGCAGCCTCAGAGATGCTGACGGGGAGTGCGAGAGCGGGGTGACACAGCCGACGGCGGGCGTGATGGGGCAGGGTAAGGAGGTCAGGTCAGAACGGGGACGGTGCCGTAAAGTGCATCGTTCCGAACAGGTGGAGGAGACACAGGCACCAGGGACGAAAGATGACTCTGGGTGGTGTTGAGAAAGAGAAGGATGTTTGTTCGTTTACAAGGAGGTCTAGGGAGAGGATCCACTGAGAGTGTGGGGGGGGGGGGGTGTGCAGAAGCCAAGATGTGTTCTGGGGGGTTGTCTCCATGGCCCCACTCCATGCTTGGAAAAGACAGGTGCTCTTAAAGCAAGAGACTGTCAATAACCCACCAGAAGGTGGTCCTGTCACTTCAGAAGCTCAAAGAATGTGGAGCTGATGGAGAAGAGGTATTAATAGCTTCTACTTAGAAGAGGATTTTCAAATTTACCCTGAGTAGCCCAGGTGAGAGCTGACGGCCCAGACAGGTTTTAAATCCCCAGAAAAGGCCCTCCCCTATGGCTGTTGACAGGTAAGCACCTGCAGGTGGGCCCAAGGGGAGAGATTTGATATAAGAGGGAGGGAGAAAGGAAAGAAAAGGAAAGGAAGGAGAGACTGGGGGCTGACTCGGGTCCACAGGAAGCAGCAGCAGCCTGAGCTTTAAGGGGAGAAAGCTGCTCCCTCTAAGAGAGAAGACACTCTGCCCATACAAAGAGGACGCGTGGTCTCGGGCTTCATATTAGTTTGAAAGGTGAAATTTGAAACAGTAGTAGATAAATGAATTGAAGTGGGAATATGGAAGAAATAGTGATGCAGGAAGGTAAGCATGGAATTTATGTTTTAAGTGTAATTTCACAGTTGATATTACATTTGTCTTCTCCGTGAACCTGATTCTGCAGATTAAGGGTGCATGTGTATGCGTGCATAGTGCACGTGTGCCTGTGTGCGTGGTGTGGGTGTGCTCTAGCCGTGGAGGCTGTAGAGTTCCCAGGAGGAAGCAGGGGCAGCCGCGTCCCCCTGGCTCTCTGCACTTCCTGAGCCCCTGGAGGTCTCCTCCTCCTGGTCCTTTCTCAGGGAGAGTGGCAGATGTCCAGCCCTGGCTGCATCCTGCCCACTCCCAGGGTACCAGTGCCTTATCCTCTAAAGACAGGCCCTTATCCAGGACTCAGGAAACATGGGCAGATCCAAGTTCAGTAGGTCCTCTGAGCTAGCAGGCCACTCGGAAGGAAAGGGTGGGCCCGACCCAAGGAGAGTGAGGGTTGAGCTCTCCTGGGAGCCGTGGGTGGCCAGGGCTCGGAGCCTGGCCCTGTGCCACATGGCTTGCCTCTCACAGCTGTCCACGCAGGCCCAGGCACCCACCAGTCCTTTCCAAGCACATCACTACACGCCAGTTACATGCTTACAGTTTAGCCTCAGCATTTGCACCTACGTTCGATGACAGCTTTACAACGACTTGCATCATCTTACTTATCTAGGGCTGGTGTAGAAGTCTGGAGGCCAAAGGGAGAAAACCCTTGGGATACGGTAGCACCGGTAGGAGAGCCGGGGCCCTACCAGGTATTTGTCCACGGTGCTGGTTCTGCCTCCTGGTCCCCCAGCCACTGGTGGCCTCCGGCTCCCTCCGCCTCAGTTCCTGTCATGTTACTGGCCTACCACAGCAGTGTCTCTAAGACTGTCTTGTGCCATCAGGCCCCTCAGGAACTGGCACTCACCCCTAAATCCTATTCCAGCAGATCATAGAACGTTTCTGCTCCAAAGCTCTCAATGGCCCTGCTGCCGACTTTCCCCTCTCCTCACGGTTTGCCACTCAGATCTTCTCAGACATCACTTGGCTCTTTCCTCCCAAGGTCTTCACCCATATTATTCCCCTTACCTGGAACACTTCTAACCCTAAAATGTCCTCGCCTTCCCTCCAGGTCCTGCCTATTAAGTTTCTTTTAATTTTATTGAAGTATAGTTGATTTACAATGTGTGTTTATTCTGTTCAGCAAAATGACTCAGTCATACATATATATATTCTTTTTCATATTCTTTTGCATTATGGTTTGTCACAGGATATTAAATACAGTTCCCTGTGCTATACAGTAGGACCTTGTTGTTATCCATCCTATACGTAATAGTTCGTATCTGCTCATCCCAGACTCCCAGTGCTTCCCTCCGCCATACACCCCCCTCACCTTGGCAACCACAAGTCTGTTCTCTACGTCTGTGAGCCTGTTTTTGTTTCATAGATATGTTGATTTGTATCGTATTTTAGATTCCACGTATAAGTGATATCATATGGTAATTATCTTTCTGACTTACTTCCCTTAGTATGATAATCTCTAGATCTATCCGTGTGGCTGCAAGTCTGCCTATTAACTTTTCTTTTTTCTTGTTGGCTGCACCGCACGGCTTGCAGGATCTTACTTCCCCGAGTAGGGATCCAACCCACACCCTTGGCAGTGAAAGCGCAGAGTCCTAACCACTGGACTGCCAGGGAATTCCTGCCTATTAACTTTTAAAAGGACTCTATTGAGGGCTTAGAGTCTTCTAACCGCTATGAGCGATGGCCTTCAAACATTTTGTTTGCATATCCCCTAAAAGAGCTCTGGGAAAAAAATGTAATTTTTTGAACAGTTTAAGGTTGAGAAGTAAAAATTTCTTCATAAGTTTAAATACAATTATTTTTGTTAATATGAGATAGAAAAAAATAAACATTTTAAAAGACGGAAGTTAAGGATTATTAGGAATACATATTTGATGACATGATTTGGTAAAATAGATTTTAACCAACTCGTTGAATATGGCACAGCAAATCTGAAAGTAATTGTGGAATTATTCATGGGATTTAGCCAGTGTATTTTGAAAATGTTTTTATAATTCTGGGGAAATTGCAGTTACGTTTAAAAGAATTACATGAGTCACATACACAGTTCGGTTCTGAATTCAGAACATCTCACTCAGGCCAAATTTCACTCTCATGGGGACCCGGAAGGCATCAGGGCCCATGACTCACGGGAGGTTGCTCCCCATCCAGGGCTTGGCATCCGTGGGAGGGAGGTCAGTGTGCCCCAGTGCGTACAGTAACACGGGCAGGCGCGGGCTGTGCTTTCCTTCTGTGAGGTGGGGAAGGGTGTTGTGAATTCAGTCATGTTCTCAGGCAGTTTTAGAAAATACTGAATTTGAGGATCTGGAAATTGATTCCCTTAAAACTGCCAGCATGCTCCCTGGAAAGTCGATCTGTGTGCTTCAGACTGAAGACGCCCCCAGGAGAGGATGTGATTCTCCTGTGCCAAGAGCTCAGGACAGGCACCACAGAGCAAGGACCCCTGGAGGACTTGGCTGTTAGTGGAGAGAGGAATTTCCGTGGGGGGGAGGGCATCCCTAAAGACCCTCCTCTGGCGTGGGCTTCCTCTGGCTGCCCCCGCGCCCCCGGCTCACAGACCAGCAGTTACCTCCTGCTCCGGGCGTGGCAGGCTCACCCCCAACCCCCAGCCGTGCTGTGTGTTCTCAAGGTCAGGGCCGAGGCTCACCCTTGTTTGTCGAGCTCTGAGTGGTGCCCCATCTGCTCAGTGGTGCTTCCTGAGTGAGTCATGGTGGAACGCAGGCTTTTCCTGGCTCCTGCGGGGGGCCGTTCCTCCACGTGAGGGTGTTTGTTCCGGGCTGGCCCAGGTCACCTCAGGTTGAAGTTCCCTCCCCAGCACTGCTGCCCAGAGGGTGATTATGCACCAAGAACTTGTTCCCCTCCGAGGGCACAGGAGGGGGTGAGCAACTGCTCTTTGGACCCTTGGAGATAAGCCTGGGTCCTCCCCTGCGGTAATGATGCCCTGTAGGCTTTTTTTAGAAAATAACTTTATTGTAGTATAATTCACATGTCGCGCAACTCACCCATTTAAAGCATAGTGCTTTTTAGCATACTGACAGAATCATGCAGCCATTGCCACCATCAACCCCACTGACTTTTAACCCAACTGCCAGATGTAAGAATTAATTAATTAAAAAAGAAAGACAAGCTCATGAGACAAAAGTAACCCAAAATGGAGAAATCCAGTGGGAACATTTTATAGGAATCCGTGCTGTGCTGCGTGCAAGTCTTAGGCTCATCGGTCCCCTCACTTTTATCCTGACTGATTGAAAAGCGCTTACCACCCTCTAGTTGCTGCCTGTCGGTGCCAGTGGCGGGGGGCGGGGGGCGGGAGCGGAAGGACCTGCCGTCACTCCCATGGGGACAGTGTCCCGACTCATGGCAGCTCTGGGCTCCGACACTGACCCGTCACTCACCAGGTCTCTCCTTTCTCTCAACAGGTGTTCCACTGCGTCCACTTTGAGTGTCCCGAGCAGCAGAGCAACCAGAAGGAGGAAAACAGCGAGCAATCGGGGACAGGGGACACTAGCCCAGCCAGTCAGCAGCCCGACCCCCACGCCCTGCAGGCCCCCAGCGGCAACTCACTGCACTCCAGCTCAGGCTCCAACTCATACTCAGCCAACCGGCAGCACCAATAAGGGAGGCGCACGTGTGGAGTGACTCGGCTGGGCCCAGGTGGCACAGGAGCCGTGTCCTCCCCAAGCAGGGATGCCTGTGGACGCCTCCCCCCGCCACCCCCGCCCCACGAGGAACAGACCTGGCTGCAGAAACGCACAGGACAGGTTTCCTCCCAAGGACACAAAGGGGCTGCTTTGTTCTCCTCAGTTTGTTCAAATCAGGCTGGTCTCCAGGGGGAGAAAGTGGGTCTTCAATCTTCATCAAGTCCATTAACACCCTACCTCTCTAATCTAACCCTGCAAAGACCACAGAAGGAAGGAATAGGCCTGAGTCGGAATACAAAGATGGCACATGAACGCAGGAATGGAAGAGAATGTATTAGGCCTTCCTTGCCTGGAGGCACCCTGTAGGAAATGGGTTTACTTGTATGGAACACATTGCCCTGGCAACTAAATAATTTTTTATTTCTTTTAGTTATTCTCCATTTGCTGAATCATAGGTTTTCCAGATCTTTATGAAAGGTTCAAACAGCAAATCACTTGTTTTAATCCCTTTTGACGCTGTAACTTTCCTTCCTTAGTTTTGAACGGTCGAGCGTGAGGTAGAGCTGAGAAATATCATGCACGGCTCCTGAATGAGGTACAGATGCAGCTCATCATGGCACCTGGTCTGACAAGGAAAATCCTTTGAGGAAGATCAACAAAATACACAAGGAGCAAATTAATCTGTGGACACTGGAGTTAATAATCACTCGAATTGCCAAGTTATTAACCTGTCATTCCTGAAACGTATCCAGCCTTTAAGCCTGGGAGGCTTACAAGGAAACAGTGATTATGCCACCAGCTAATTTAATGTTCAGAAGTATGTATGAGTGTATACCAACTTCCGGTTGGACTGGACCTGTCCTCCATTTGCCACAGGTTAGTGAGCGGTGTGGAGGCAGCCGTCCTGCCAGTCGGTGTCGGGAATGCAAAAGTGGGCCTGTTTTTCCCCCAGACCGTAATACTCAGCGAGGGATTGAAAAAAAAACATCAGTTCTAAGAAGCTTTCCTTTTAATCCTCATTGAAACTATCTCATCTGACAGCTGTCGCTTGATCTGGCTCTGTGTGTCTGAGTAATTCCCATCCCAGTGCTAACCGCCCCGTGTAACTTGATCAGATTGTGTCCGGTTTTCGCTCATCCCCGATTCTTCCGTTGGCTGGCTGTCACGATCAGGTCCTCTGTGCATCCTGCTTGGAGGAGGGGTGGGGCCGACGGGGGGTCCTTTCTGTCTTAAAGACACATTGGTCATGGGTGTACAAAGAACCAGTGGGTCAGCTGTTTCCTCCTAGTGTGATGTAGTCGTGATTTATCAGTATTGGAATAGTAGGGTAGCTTCAAGCTGCATGATTAAACGGGAAGGTTGTCTTTCTGCTAGTCTCCCTCGGTGCCCTCGACTCTGATCTCTGTCTGCGTCCCCCTGCGTGGGGTGAGTGGAACCCTCTGAGGGGAACAGCTTTTCACGATGGGAGGGGCTCTGGTAACAAACAGCGGTGCCGCTCGCTTGCTTGCCACGGGTGGCTGGCCGCGCTCTGTGGCTGGCGCTGCCTCCCTCAGCATCCAGCCCCTTCTCCAGTTAGAGCTGAGGATTCCTGACAACTCAGCACTTCCTCCAGCAGTGCATTCACTGCCCACAGGGGAGGCAGGAGGAGCAGGGAAGTCAGAAGAGAGCAGGGTTCAAATGTTTTGCAAGTATCATCTATTCAAGGGCTTCTTCTCAAACTCTGAAGTCACCTGTCCAGAGAGGAATCACTACTGACCCGGGGAAGTGTGGGGTGGGCTGGGGGAGGGTCTGGAGCCCTTCAGTACTCTTCTCCATCCAGGCACAGGTAACTAACTGCGTCCTGGACACTCAGCTTCACACCTGAAGAGGCATGAACTGTGCCCTGCATGGCCAGTGGCTCACCCTCTGCTTCCTGTCCTCTGTGAATTCTCTTTGGTGTTCGTTCCTTCCAGATCTCTGCCCTGAGGTCTGTCTGGAGAGAATAAAGCTTGTCTCTCTCCTGCTCCTCCAGCACTTCAGACACACCTTGTTTTTAGATAAAGGGAAGGAAGGGGACTGAGAGGCAGTGCTGAGGACGGGCAGGACCGAGGCCAGCTCTGTGCAGCGGTATCGCTGTCCCCTAGCCCTGCAGCTGCCTCCCCTGAGGCCCCCTGATGGTCTAGAGGCCTTGCTTGGATGCAAGCCTGCTCTGGACCCCAGCAGACACTGATGAAGCTCAGCAAAGCCTGCTCTGGTCGGCCTCCTGTTACCAGGCAGGGGCTCTGCCTTCCTTGATGAGCCTTGTGGTTTGGGGAATGGGGGCTCTTTCTGTATGCCTGGCTGGAGGGGCCTGGACACCCCAGTCGAGGTGCGACACACCAGACGCGTTGCCAGGGAACGAGGGATGAGTGGGCAGCCAAGAAAATGTCCCCAGGTGCCTGGCATTCTCCAGAGCCTTGGCTGGTCCTGCAGGGGACTTACCCCCCCCCGCCGCCTCCATGAGCCAGCAGGACCAAGATGGCCCCCAAACTTGGGGAGAGACCAATAGAGCTAAACGGGAGTGTTGATGAGACCCAGCTCCAAGGAGCCCGATGCCCGCGGAGCCCTCAGCCCAGCACAGGGTGGAGGCTGATTCCCTGGGAGCTGTGGGACACCAGGCAGCAGGCTTGGCCAAGCTGTGAAGGGGGCAGCGGCAGATGAGGGCCCGTGGCTCCCCCCCAACCCCGTGAGGATGCAGTCCCACGGCATCTGCTTTGAGAAGGTCTGGTGAGGTGGACAGAGGGGTGCTTGTGGCCTCTGGCCCTTTACTGTGAAACAACACCTTTGTAACCACTACCCAGGTCTAGAGATTGAACGTGCAGAACCTCCTGCCCTTCATTTTAGGTCATGCTTTGTGGGGGAGTAAAATGCACTTTGTGGGGGCTTTTGGCGAAAGCCTTCAGCGTCACCTTCTGGTACCTCCTTGGAGGGCTGGTGCTGAGCACGGTGGGCAGGGCGGGGTGTGTGCCTCGTGGCGCCCCAGTCAAGGCGGGCTTAAAGGCGGGGGCTGCTGCAAAGCACTCTGAACGTGAAACAGGTGTAACAGTATCACACACGCAAACACGTTTTCCCATATTCTCAGTGTTTTCCGTTTTTCTTCTGATTCTAGTTAGAACCGTGAGCCCATGATGGATGTGGGGCTCTTCTCAGTTGCTCTGTCACTTCTTTAATCTTAGTAAATGAAGTGTTGATTCCTGACAAATACATTAAAAGTGTTTTATTCCTAGAAGAGTTGGGAAAAGAAAATTATTTTCAGCAAGAGTGGGATGTTTGGTAGACTAATTCCTTGGCCAAGAAAAAAGTAGCTTTTGAATTGTGCAAAAATTGCTCAGTAGTTATGCTGTCGCCCCACTTGTCAAACCACTGTGCAGACAGTGCCGACCCAGTCAACTTCACCTTTTTTTAATTCAGAAGATAACAAAATTGTGTAATCACTTATCCTTTGTAGAGCCACGGGGGAAAAAAGGAAGGTCTAATCTGTGATAAAAAGCAGAGCATCCTGTGTGCTGAGGCCATTTGATAATAAAGAAAGGGAGCATTCCCCATTGTGGGCTTCAATTAAGAACCTCCCTTTGGACAGAGAAGAAGGGTGCCAAAGAAGGAAAAGAAAATTACATGTGTCTCCTTCTAGGAATTTTTCCTCATTAGAGAGTTTTTGTTTTGTTTTGTTTTCTGGTGCTATCGTGTCACTCCTGCATTCCACATGGGCGGCCAGCTCCTCTGGGTGCAGCTGAGGTGCTCAGGGTGGCGGCCGGACAGGCGGCAGCTGTGGCTGCAGTGGTGCAGGCCACACTCCACTTCGTTTCGTGGCTGCAGCCATCCATTCTGAATGTTTGTCCTAATAACAGCTCCAGCAGGAGTTCAGTGCTCATTAGTGGCCCTAGGAATTTAAAATGCAGTTCGTGGTTCTGTGCCACCACGGTTTTCATTATTCTAATATTAAATGAGAAGTCGTCCTGTGGCCTGGCATTTGCGCAGTTTTTGGGGGAGGGGGAGGGATGTGCAGGGATGCGCCCGTTTCTCCTCCTAGAAGCTGACCTGGTCATACCTGGTTGCTGGACAGGATCCCGAGGCCCTGGTGTTTTGCAGAAAATGAGTGGAAACGGTGGTGGGAGGGTTTGGTCGGAGAGTAAACCAGATTCCGATACACCCCAGCCCCCGCCCCTGTGCTGAGGTGTGGGGAGAGGACCTGGGGGTTCTGCTGGTTTCCATCAGACTGGCCGCAGGAGCTGTCGCACCTCAGCAGGCGCGGGGAGCTGCATGTCCCCCACCGAACACCCCACGTGCCTTCAGGCAGGACTTTCTGCTGGACTGACACAGGCCAGGACCTGCCTCCAGTGCAGAGGTGAGGACAGGCGTACACTTTTGAAAATCACTGTTCTATTTTTTAAACATTACTAAAGTAATAATGCTCATGGAATAACCTAGCAGAGGGGTGAGGGTGCCCTCCCTTTCATCTGGCTGAGTCACTCTTGACCTGGGCCTGGTCCTTTGCTTCCTCTGTGACTATCCAGATGGGCAGCAGAGCCCCTGGCCCCCGGCCGTCCTTCCCTACACCTGTCCTCTCCCAGCCAGAAGGCAGACTCTGAAAGGGGCCCGCCAAGCCCACCAAGTTAGCTTCTGCTTTCCCCCGCCCCCTAAAGAACTCAAATATTCCCCTAGAGGCCTCAGGGCCTAAAGACCCACAATCATCCACCTGTAATTTATGATAAATGTCTTGTGCATTTACCCCATGCATCCTGAGTATTTAAAGCCCTGAGCCCGGAGCAGGAGGCGCTGCTGCCTACACCTGCCTCCACTGTTGTCTCCTCTTGGCTGTCCCTGCGGCTGGGACAGCTGGAGGCCACCACCTTTGAGAGCCAGCGGCAGGAGGAGCTGAGAGGCCTGTAAGGTGGGATCTGGGGCCCAGGGCTTGGGTTCCCATGGATGCCCTGGGAACAATGGTGACACTGTTACAGCCTGTCCATCTGCTGCCAGATAGCGTCCTCCGAGGGCTTGTGGCTCAGGACAGGGAGGGTACTTGAGCAGCAGTGGGGCACAGAGGACCAGGCTGTTCAAGGTCACCATGCCCCTCGGCCTCTGCTTTCCACCCTGTGTGTAGGGGGCACTGTCCTCCCCGATGGCTGCTTCTAGCGCCACGTTCCTGGTTTACTCCCAGCTGCTACGGGGGTTTTCCCTCCCAGACCTGCCCCAGGCAGTGGGTCCCCATCAGTGGCCCTGGGTGCTGACAGTGAGATCCAGAAGCCTGTGGGCAGGGAGCACAGAGCTGCTGACCAGCCCAGGCCAGCTCAGAGCTCCCCAGGCCTTGGGGCCCAGCTTCTCCCAGCCTCCTTCTGCAGAGGGCAGCTCCAGTTTTCAGAGCTCCCTTCCAGAAGGGACCTGAGAGGCAGCACCAGCTCTGAGGAACAGCCAGGACGCTCTCGTCAGGCTCTCCCAGCACTGAGGTTCCGAGGCCGCCCCACCCGTACCCTCACACCTAGAAAAGCCAGAGGAGGGTGAGGACCGGACTCAGCCTCGGGACTGCGGTGTGGAGAGGGAGGGGTGGCAGGAGCACCTCAGCGTGGCCGTGGGGCTTGGCCCATGAGCTACTCTTGCCAGACGTGTATAACCTGAATTCACCCAAGAACGCAGACGTCCTCTATCTATCTTTGGTTTCTGGGTCTGTAAAGGTTGGTGAGGACCTCTTTGATGTGGGGAGGGTAGGGGCCATGCTGGGCTGGGGATGGGGAACAGCTCTTCTGAGCCATCTGTAAAGGAGGACTGTGTCCAGAAGCCCCAAGGGCACTGTTGCTGTTTGGAATACGTGTTCATTTGTGGGCAGGATGCAGCTTCGTTTTGCATAGCAGCCTAGGTGAGCAAACATACAAATTGTGTGTTCACAACAAATGAGCTGACAGCTGTGAGACTGCGATGTGGCTTCCCTTCAGAAGTCATGCGAAGACTCCTGTGCGTTGTGGTCCCTCCCCCACGGCTCCATGCTTTCTCTGCCTCTGGGCAGGAGGCAGACAGACAGCACCCAAACAAGCCCGTCTCCTGTGATCTCAGCTAGCCCTCTGTGGGGCCTGAGTATCACGCCCAGTACACGTGTGGATGGTGAGGTGTTGCTCTAGGACGGTAAGAAAGAGGAATGTGGGCCCACACTGTGACCACAGCTCTACAGCACCTTCTTCTCAGAACGCCTTTCCAGGCCCTGGGTACTGCAGACCGCAGGCACAACCTCTCCATCTTGAGACAGCCTAGTCTATCTTATGGCGTGTTAGGTGAACCTCTACACAGCATTTACATCATTCTGATCGTCCCTTCTGGGAATCTTTCTCCTCCAGGCCTGTCCTTCGTTAAGTCGGGTCTTGGATATGCCAGGACCCAGGAACCCCCAACCCTCGCACAGCTGGGGGCCCTCTGGGCTGGTGCTCATTCTTCCCATCTCCCCCAGGTACGTAACCTCCCTGCTGCCAGAGAAGGCTGGGCCCAGCAGACACACCTCTACCCCAGGGTCTCCTGAGGTGGAACCACACAAGAGAAACCAGAGGAGCAACTGTGGAGCCTGGACACTTACGAGACAAGTGAGCCCCAGACAGTGCACACAAGAGCCCTCCATCTCTTCCAACCTCTGGCTGGGGAGTCCTTTTATTGTTTTTCTGGTCATCCAGGTGGCACTTAGGAGAACCGGCAAAACAGAGAAATCCAAACTTTCATACGATTGGTTTAATTTTTTTTTTCAGCAGGAGAAAAAAGAATAAAGTTACAAGATTCTTTTAATATTTTCACAATGTTAAAACTAAAACTGAGCTCTAGGCTATGTGTGTAAGTAAATCTAGAACGCAAAAGGGTTAAATAAGATTTTCTCTTTTAAAGATACAAGAATTTAAGCTTTCCTTACATTTAACAAACTTCACAGAACAGATACTGCCGGGGAACAAGCCCTCCCACCCCACCCCCAGCTCTACCATCAGGAAGTGACCATGGGCTGCGAGCCCCGTGTGCGGCCGGGCTCCCCAGAGAGCCTGCTTCCCATCGCTGCCGCCGGGAAGCAGCAGCCGGTGGGGCCTGAGGAGGGCCGGAAGGGCGCCTGTGGCCTCTTCACGATCAGAGCTTGGTGGGGGGCCGAGGTGGGCCGCATCACTGAGGATGGCCAGGTACTGGCCAGAGGGCCGTGGCTTGGTAACAGTGGTAAACGTGGGCAGACGTGGCCCCTCTGCCCTGGGCTGCCCTAGAGCAAGACGCCGGTCTGGGTCCTGAAGCAAGAATTAAGGCTGGAGATTTTGCAGCGGATTCCACTCTGGTGGGGGTGGGGTGGGAGAGGAGTCGGGGAAGAGCGTGATTCCTACTTCAGTATTTCGGACCAAAAACATTTGTAGTTGCAGGTATTAACTGTTAATTTGCAGACAGAGTTGAGCAAACACTTGCTGTGGTATAAAAGGGTAAGTTGCTGGGTTAAACTATTCCAGTAGCCTGTGTGCGGGCAGATCCAAACTGCCTCTGCAGGAGCCTCCGACCCTCACCGGCCTGGATCAGATGGGGCTCTGGGGCCATTCACCCCTGCTCAGGCTTTAAAGGGCATCTTTCTCCTATCTACCCACCCCCACACCTGATCGGTGATGATTTCCTAACACTGGCAAACAGGCCCATCTCCACCCATCCCCACTGGGCCTGAGCTCCTGCCTCCACTCAACTCCTCTCTGAAGAGAAACACGCTGAGAAATAGGCCCTCCCCGCACCTGCCTGAGCGAGTGTTTCTCTCAAGCTGGGCCATGGCCACGAACCTCTGTCCCTGTGACATATGCTGTGTCCCCCCCTTACTAAACTTGCTATGTGGTAGAAGTGGATTGGTTGCCCTTGGACTGTGGGGCTGCACAGACATGAGAGGCGAGGCCAAGGCATCGTCCCTTGGCCTTGGAGGGGCTGAGTAGGCTCCTGCTGGAAGGGACGGAGCTGCAGGCAGCTCCCAGCTCTTCTATTGATTCCTGCTGGCTATGAAACATCTTTTTAAAAAACTTCCAATCTAGAAATCTAGCTGCAGAGGCCAGTTTGGAGGCCACAGCTGCGGTGCTGCAATTAGCCTTATTTGATCCACTGCCAGATCCCTGCACTCGGCAAACGGCGAACCAGGGCCCGTGGGGTCAGGGCGCGCCCGCGGGCGCTTCTCGTGACCAAGGGTCCTGTGTAGAAAAGGTGGTTCTCATTCGTGGACTAGGCTTGAGTGGAGCTGATTTTCAAAGTGAGGTTACTGTTTCTCTTCTCGTGTGATGAGAGAGTTTTTTCATAGCAAGTCAGGTAAATTTTCTTAACCTGTCCCCACCCCCATTTCCTGCTCAGTGGGAGAGCGAGGCCACCACCCAGCCCAGCCACGGGGCCAATCTCAACAGCCTCCCGTGGCCCGGGCACGCGTGGCCATCAGGTATCCTGGCTACTGGGACTAAGGATAGTGAAGAGGTGAAGGCCGAACACTAACCAGAGCTTCCGGCAAAGCCATGTGCGTCGTGGGGACTTGAACACCAGCTTCTCCTCCTCTATTGACTCAGAGTCTCCGTCTGGAACACTTTCCACTTAAGGCTTTTTGTAAGTTTGACTCCAGCAGTGACAGGTATGTGTTGTTTTAAATCCACTAGCCATGCTCAAAAAAAAATATTCTTCATGTTTTAATTTTATACAATGGCTAGCAGGCACCTTAGTAACCAGCCAGAAATCAATTTCAACCACCATCAACCCCTAAACTACAGTACCAGGATGGCTGGCTAAGGAAAGGAAACGGACTGGCTGTAGTCTGACGCGTGCCCAGTACAAGGTGTCTGGCTGACTTTGTCCTAAATAAGGCTAACATTAGTGAACTAAGAACAGCGTCACGTAGCGGCCAAGCCGGCCTTCAGGAGCACCCTTCCCCAATGCGCTGGCAAGAGCGCCCCACTTTCCGGTCCAGTTTCACCATTTTCATGATGGCTTCCTCTCGGCCACGGCCCATGTGGTCAAACGTACAGTCATGCTGCTCAGGGAGGCGATGCAACATACAGAACACGTAACCTGCAGCAGTGGGGGAAGCAGAGAAGACAGACCATTAGGGTGGCCTCCACGTGCACAGAGCCCAGCTCTCCCTCAGGTCCAGAGAGCGGGAGGGCCGTCCAGTGAGTGGACGATGGTTGCAGCAGGGGCTCCGGCTGCTGAAGAGCCTATTACAATATCCCCACCCTAACAAGACAGCCAGCACCTTCACGCAAGTCCAACGACATCCTCAGAACGTCCAAGGGGCACATCTGCCTTCAATGCTGCTCCTGCCTGGACCCTGAGGGTGGAACCCCAATGTGACTCTGCAGCGCCTGCCTCAGAAATGAGTGGGCTCTTGAGCCCCTTCCCTCCCAGCCCCACACAGGCGGGAGAGCCCAGAGCTGGCAGCTCAGTGCCTCCCCGGCCTGTATAAACCTCAGTATCTACCACAAGACTCGCACTGCTTCTAGGAGACCGGGGCGGGGCGACAGAAATGATTATGGGGACAGTGGGTGTGATCAAACCAAAGCTCACACATGAATGGGGGCTCTCAGAGGAAAATGGGTTACTTCAAGCACTGGACAAGGTATTACATTTAAAGAGAGGAAAGAACAGAAATGTCAAGCTCCGACTGGCATCTTAATGGAGCTTGATGCTTCCAACCCCACCTGGTGGGCAGGAGGTGAGGCCCACACACTCGGGCCTCCTGGGAAGACAACGCTGGAGAACAAAGGGTTGAGGAGAGGCCGGCAGAGCAGGTAGGCACAGATGAAACCCCTCTGGTAGCAAACAATGAGAGGAGGCCCTCAGGGTGTCAGCAGAGAGGCTCAGAGGACAAAGGGAACACAGTTGTGTCAGGATGTGGCCCATTCTCCCCTTCTGGTCAAATTCTAGGAGTGCTGATGGGGGTGTGGACGTGTGACAGCGACAGTCACCCGATGTTCCTTGGGTCTGTCTGGCCCTTTCTTTCAGGGGAGGGGGCGTGAGATCTGGGCTGGCTCCTCCCCATCACGTCATCCCAACAGTTGCATCTGGTCATACCTCCAGGTCCCACGGGCCCAGACCAGGTCCACAGGACTGACCTGCAGTGAGCTGGAATCCTTTCCTAAACCACCTCTCCCTGCACACTTGGGGCAGGCATCCCAGAGCAGCACCCCCGGGCCAATGCTCTCCTCACTTATTCTCCAAGCAAACATCATCCCTTCTCAGAGATTTCTCTCTTTTAAGCCCAGACCCCAGCAGCCAGAGTGAATGGACAGCCACCACTTGCAAACTGTGATTCGTCCCTCTCCCCATCCTCAATTCTTTTCAGAGAAGAGGGGTGGAGGCAGTGATTTTAGAAGGATATCAGAAGTTGAAGCAAAGACTGGCCATGATGGACAACGATTTCAAAAGCCCTAACTTTTAAGATCAACTTTACCCAGAGAATATTCCTCAGCTGACACTCACAGCCCTGCTCTGATGCCTTCAGCTCATGCTGAGTACGGACAGGTGCCCACGGCGGCCTGAGCAACCAGGCCGAGCCTGGACCATCCATTGTACAGAAAAAAAAAAAAAACACATTATTAACTGCTTCCCAGGGAGAGCAGGGCAATATGTCTGACTCTAAATTAGGACTAGGTTTAAGGAAAGAAACAGAGATGAAATTTTTGTCTCCTGAGAAGCTGAGCTCCCACTTGGCTCAAAAGCAACGTTAAGATTAATGAGCTAGTGTGTTATATTTACTGATAAGTTCATTACTTGAAGGTATTGGATACCAGTTGTCTTTCTCCTAAAGGATTTCACAGCAGAAGCATGGATGGCCTCAATATTCGTCCTGCATCTAACAAGCACAATCATCTTTTTGGAGCAAAGCCCACCTGGTCGGGGAGAACCTGCTGTCAGGTCGGAGTTTGGGGTAGGGGTACCAGCTGTGTGGCAGCAGGAAGTGTGTGGAGGCATTTCTGTCGCCAAGTCCTGACATATTTCTGTACCTTCAGCATCTATAACTAGGGGTGGGAAGATCCCTGCTTCCCTTCCTTCAAGATATTGGGATGATGCAGAAGAGGGTCCCAAGGGCTCTCCTCTCCTGATGAATGGTGCTGGCTGAATAAAAGTAGCAGGAAATGGATTACCCCTGAAATTAACTCAGCCCTGGCTCAGTCTAACACCTCACTAGTCAAAGGTAGACTGGGATGGAGGGAAGAGGCTCCAATCTTGCCCTCACTATGCCCCTGACAACTCTGCTTTAGTTTGCCTTCCGCCAACTCCTGGGGACCACCAACTCGGTGGGTGGACTTGAGAGCCCCAGGTTCTGTCTGGAAAAGGAAACAGGGCACAACAACCACAGGAACTCCTGGATGTTCTCTCTACCCACCCAAGGATTCTCCATTCAGCCAAAAACACCTTATTTCTCTACTCAAGTCCTGTGTACCTCTGTCAGACACACCTTGCTTGACACTTGCCTTTGATTTTTGAAAGGTGAAAATCACTGAACAGCAGGTAAATTTTTACCAGTTCAGCAGGGAGCAGAGCTGGTAAAAATTACAATATATGGCATTGTAATTCACTGGGGAAAAGTCTGGGGGAAATTCTGGAAGGCTAACTTCCCAAGTTGCTGCACTGAGGTTATTAGATGATATAAATTAAGCTCAATTCCCTCTCCTGTCAAGTTCACTCACCAAGTGGAAGTTACATGCTGGAACCTGTCTCAAATGCTGAGTAGGTATTATCCACTGACAGCAGCCAATTGGCTAAATGTACTTTGGTGTCAGTAGTTGGGGTGGGCTGTTCTGGATACAGGAAAGCATTCGGGGGTGACTGGGGGGTGGGGGGTGAATCTTTATTCTCTTCTCTCGATACCCACAGACCTGTTTCCAGAAACCACTCAAGTGTCAATCTGGAGACCAAGCTGGGCATATGGAGAGGAGTGAGTTAGGCTGCTGGGGAAGCAGACCGTTCTCATTGCAGTGATGAACAGTTTTAGAGCACAAGGGGATTTACAGCCTCAACACTTCCTCATGCCGTTTATAGAAACCAAGTGGGGCCTTTCCAGAGTGGGTCAGCCAAGGCAGTGTCCAGAGGGAAGGAAAGCAGGAAGGACACTGAACTCATCTGCAGGGCTGCGACAGGGGCTTTGGTATTACTACCCAGGGCATCATGAAATTCTTTCTCCCCGATTTTAAAAAGCTGTGTATCATTATCAAACTCACATATGTACAATTCATATCTACACCCTCCTTATGGTCCCATAGTTCAGCATCATGTAGTAGTAAAGACAATTTCCATATGCTTTTGCTTATGAGAGCTATATACATACAGTGCTTTGGAGAGAGAAGCAGTAGGATAATGATTAAAAGGATGCCAACCCCCCAAGAGCGAGGAAAACACCCAAGGCAAAAGTTTTTGAAAAAAGATCAGCCTATAATACTAAATGTGGTTTGACCTCAGCCCTTTCCCTGCCACATCACACAACTGCTGCCTGCTCCTGGGAGCCCCAGGTCACTGGTTTTCCATGAAATACTGGCTAGGAGGAAGCCGCAGAGCTCCGTCAAGGCTGCGGAGCCGTTTTCAGTAAATTTCACAAAACGCTCAAGAACTTGTGTGGGTGTTTCTTTGTTTGTCAGGGCAGAAGAGCAACTTGGGATGAGCCCGTGATTAAAAGGCGAGGGTGCAGAAGAGCTGTCTAAGCACTGGGTCCCACGGCACACCTTCCAGGCCCCTCTCCACCTGCCACTGCCTGGCTCCTGACAGGCCATCCTGGGCATGGGGAGAGGAGAGGAGGCTCGACCAGCACAGTGAGCCCAGTCAGCCGTCCTGCCCCCGTTCTGCAAGCTACGCGGCAAGGTCTCCGGCAGCTACACCCTCATCTCGAAAAGAACCTTCAACTGAGCAGGCAGCCTCAGGGCTGGACGAAGAGGCCTGCCCAGGGAGCCACAGGGGCTGCACCGCGCGGGGCTCCTCCCAGGGTGCTGTGGCTGTGGACAGCAACAGAGGGGACAGAGCAGGCAAAAGGCAAAAAGTACAATTCAAGACCTATCTTAACCCTCTGGCCTGAAAGGGTCCCATGTGAATGAGAAACGCAGAGGCAGCTCGCTCAGGTCACCCTCACCCTGAACAGAGAGGCCGGGGGATTCCTGTGGGAGGACAAGCATTTCAGTGCAGGCCGCTCATGGTTATAAACAAGCACACCTGGGTCTCAGCCCTCCTGGTGAAGATGCTCGACACCTTAAATCTCTAAAAACACATTCCTGGCAGAAAATGGATCCAAGGTTCACTCTTCCAAGACTCATAAAGGTCTGACATGCAGGTTTCTAAAAATGCTCATCTGGTGGGAACCAAACTTCAGCTTTTAAAGCTAACATCTGAAAGTCATCCATTTCATTCAGATGCCCTCATCCATAGCTAAATCTCACCTCTGCTCACACAGAGACAGGTGTGGGTATTTTGAGACTATACACCAGGATTGAGAACAGTCTGACAAATGCCATCATTAAGCAAAGATGATATAACTAACACCCAGTACCTGACTATAAGTGCTATAAAGTTGTAACAGTATTTCCTGTTTCACTTACTTGTTGACAAAAATCACTGACAATCACTGCCCAAGAGGAACACCCAGGGCCTGAGGAGAAAGGGTCACTACCTCTCAGCCGTGCTGGCAGGCAGGGGCCCTGAGGGCAGCTGAACCAGATAATTGCCCTCATCAGTCAGTCCCCTTTCCCCCCCCCCCACTCCCCGACCCCCCCCCAACCCCCCCGCCATCCTCAGGCACCACTGTGGTGTTGGGGGTGGGGAAGGTGTGTGGAGAAGGAGCTGGAGCACTAAGGGTGGAGCCAACCTGTCACCCCGCAGGCAGTACAGCCCCTACCCTTGGCTGAGGCCCCCGGATCCCCAGGCCAGTGCTTCCCTCTGAACCTTAAGAACTGAGCAGGGGTTGGAACTGTCTTTTTCCCATGGAATTTTCTAAAGGAGACAAAGCGATGCCAGAATTCACAAAGTCTGAACCCTTGACATTTTTATTCAATCCCTGCCAGACAGAAATGTTGCTTATTGGCTTTATCTTGGAGTAAAGAAGCACCATTTAAAAGTTGACAAAACTGGGCAGCTCTGGATACTTGTGGACTTTAATTAATTAAACATTTGTTTTCCTGCAGATCCTCCCCACTAGGGGGCTCTCCCAAAGTGGCCATTTTCAGTGAAGCCTCAGACCAGGGTGGGCCTCGGCTCCAGCTACTCCGGTGTTTTCACCTCACTCACAAGAAATGTTTTACACTTTCTTGCTCATTTGAATTTCAGATCGTCAGAGGTTCAAGCAGAACCTAAAAATACTGACAAGCCTTGTGGACCGAGGCACTATAAAATGATCTCCAGGTGTGCAGCCTCAGGCAGCGCCATGCGTGTACGCGCTATCCAGACTGACACGTCTGTTCCCGGTGCCTGCCCACCAGCAACAAGCCCCAGGCAGATGTGTCCAGGGAGGAGGTAAATCAGAGAATGCACCTTGATATTTTTAACCAAACAGCAAACAGAGCCCACCCAAGGCCTCCCAAAGCTCCCTGAGAAACCTAGGTAACAGAGCCTCCAAATCTCAGGTCAATAGGTACCATTTTGCTATCTGAAGTTCTGAAGTGTCTACTTCAAACATAAACAACAAATGTACCTGACTCGTGTCTGAAATAACCAGGCAAGTGCATTAGAAGAAAAGAATCACATTTTTCCAACAAAAAAGTTTCTTAAAACTCAGGACAGCTAACTGACCTCACAGCTCACTTGTAAGTACATGTTAGGAACAGCAGGTGGGTACAGGAAAGCCTGTTGGAGAGCATTAACCATTTATACTCCCACCAGCAGCAATGCCTGGATTACACCATGTCCGCTGACCCAATCAATGCCCAAGGCAGAATCTGTAGCACAGAAATGCATTAAAGGATCTTAATGCATTTTATTTCATCAGGCCCATGGTACAGGCAAAGCAGCCACAGGTGTTTCGGGAATGGAACGCGTCTGTTTTACATTCTCCTCCATCCCTGACTTTGCATGGAGGAGGGAAAAGCAATCACACTCCAAGAAAAAGAACTGGATCGTGGCTGAGTTAGCTCACACAGTGCTCGGCTGGGCTGGGGGGGAGAAAGGGTGGATGGACAGAGTCAGCTGCCCAAGGAGCTGGAACCAAAGCCACAGTGAACCACCAAGCAGGCATCAGTCTCTTTTCCAAGGGGAAGGAGAGCATGCAGTTTAGAAGAGCCCAGTGTACTCAACAGTTTAGTAAAAACCACAGAACAATACCAAGACAGCTCTAAAGCAGAAGCAATCACTTTCCCCCAATCAATGAAAACATCAGTTAGATACAAGTGAAACACTACAACAAAAAGCACTGTGACAGAAGGCAAAGATACACAAGCCCACGCAAAGAGCACTCGCGAAGGCCCTGGGAGCAGCCCGTGGTGAAGGGGAGCCGCGCTGTCACGGCCCAGCTTCACGAAGCTCCCGACACGGTGTGTGCACACGTCAGTTCCCAAGTATAGAAAAATCCACCATTCTTGGTGTCCTTTATTGCCATCTCTTCACACTGCTTCATTCTTGCAAAAACTCTGACCTCCTTCCTTTCGTCCGTGGGGAATGTTCGCACTGTCCCAGGAACATCTCCTTCTACCACCCGACGTCCAGAGAACAAGTCTTCCACCCTTCATTCCTGCCTCCACCCAGGAAAAGCCTACCCTATTTTTACCACAGGGTGTGTGTGGGAGGTAGGGGTGGGCCGGGCCTGGGGTCCAGGTGCCCGCATCAGGAAGGAAACTGTGCCCTCAGCTTTGACCTGAGAACCCTCCCCCAGCAAGCTCTGTAACCCCTCGGTGCACGAGGAGAAGGGGGCTGGCTGCAGGCTCACGTTGTGCTAGGCTGTTTTACCCAGAGATGAACATATATTTTAAAACTGAGAGAAAATGGCTCAAGGCAGCTTCTGCCACAGGAATAATGACTTGCTCTTTCAAACATTTCCTTTCAGTAGCTGAAAGCAAGCAGCCAGCGTCAGCCTCCTAGGAGCCGGGGCACTTTGTAGCATCCGAAAGCCCTAGAAGGTGCTTGCATGCCTGGCCTCCTCTTTCCTCTGCCCACCCCCACCTCCCTGGGGCCTCAGGAGAATAGTGAGGTACAAGCAGGAAACTTCTTTTTTGGGGGAGACCTTATCCTCCTCTCCGCAGGCTCCTGATTTGTTGGCCTGCTCTTTCAGTATTTCCTTGTCCTGTAAAAGATTATCCTCTCAGAGAGGTCTCCTAGAAAACTAACTCCAAAGCTGCAGTGGAGGCAAAAAAAGGGCCAAACCCATCCTACCCAAGAGCAGCCGAGGGCAAAGCTTGGGCCCACGGGGGCAACTTGGTTAAAGCCAGGCTCCTCACACACGGCTCAGCAGAGAACTGTGGCCTGTTTCGCCACCCCTGAAGGCTACACTGGCAAGAGCCAGTTCATCCAAGTCCAGAATGGCCAAGTGGCAATACCATCAGGGGACACCAGACTGCAGATGCCATGCGTCTCTCTAGAACAACACCTGGAAAAGAGAGGAATACTCACCCCATTTTTCTCTGCTGGCCTTTCAACAATCCACATACTGGGGTCACAGGGGAGGACAGAGATGACAGACCGGCGTTGGGAGAAACCTCTGGCTTAGTCCCACCCCTGCTTCTATGGCATGTCCCTTAGGGCAACCTCAAGTTCTCTTTCTGGATAATTCAGTGAGGATCTTGTGCTCTGGAGCCCAAGTACTGGATTCGTGTTCCAGCTGCACTGCTTTGACAGTTATGTGCTGCTAGTAAGCCATTTAGCCTTTCAGACCTTCAGGTGTGTCTCCTATAAACGGGGTTGTTACGGGCACTAAAGACTAGAGCAGCTGAAGCCTCGACTCAAGGAAGGTTGGCTGTTACCAGGATAGCTCTTCCAGCTGTTGTTGCCCCTCACACCTTACACAGTACAACTCACTCAGCTGGTTTCAAGGCTGGGTGCCCCCTCCTCCCCTGCTCCTTCCCCCTACTCACATGGCTTTCTTTCTGCTACACAACATTTTACACAAAGAAAATTTCTTTACACAAAGAAAATCCGCCTTCCAATGCAGGGGATGCAGGTTCAATCCCTGGTGGGGAAACTAAGATCCCACATGCTGTGGGGCAACTAAGCCCGTGTGCTGCAACTACTTAGCTCACGCGCCTCAAGGAGCCCACGTACCATAAACTACAGAACCCATGTACCCTGGAGCGTGCGGCCACAGCTCGAGAGAGAAAACCCACAAGCCACAACTAGAGAGATGCCCATGCACCACAACAAAAGATCCTGCATGCCACAACTAAGACCTGACACAGCCAGAGAAAAAGAGAGGAGGGAGGGAGGGAGGGAGGGAAAGAAGGAAGTACATTTTTAAATGTATAAAAAATAAAAGAATATTTACTGCTGGTAACTGTGCCCTCGCCCCCTTTCCTGGAGAGGACCACCACCACACAGTTTACTTCCAACCACCTGGGTGAACAGGGTACAGCGAACGCAACGTAAAGATGATTACTGTCTGGCTCTGGCTTTGGATGTATTTTTTAAATTTTTTTGCAGTAGCAAGTTTACTTTCCTAATTATGCTTTTCTATTGCTGTTATTAATATGAGCCTATATTTGCTGAGCTCACTCTGAGAGGCAACCCAGAAATGTCCAAGATGGCATTAGATGCTTTCTTGGAATTAAAACTTTGCTGTAGCTCATGATCACAAATATGCCGAGTACAGATAATGAAGAAGTGAACGTAAACACACAGGTTCCCACTGACATTCGCTTCCTGTTCTACCCTAGTATTTTGGTCAATTACTCCAGATTCCAAGGAAAATTAATCCTGGGGTAGCAGTTCAGTTCAAGGGAAGAGCAATTTAATTGATGCAAGAGAATTAACACAAAGCTGGCCCTTTAATCTGTGCGTCTGGAACTTTCCCCCTTCCTGGTCAATCTGTAACCGAGGTGCACAGCGCTAAAGAACACGTCATCATATGTATTAATCACAAGGATGCACAGACTCCATCATGTGCGACTCGGAGCTTCTGTCTCCCACTGGACAGCTACAGCCTGTAGCTGCACAGCGGGTGTCCTCACGACGATCCAGGGAGGAAGAGGCCCGCTCCTGAGCTCCCTGAGGAGCAAATGGGCTGCCACTAGTTAAGCCTCCTTGACCCACAGCAAATGTCTTCAACGGCCACAGCCACCGCCTGCCACCTCCCACTCTGCGGCGTAACAACAACCCATCTCCTGCATTACAAGCAGTATCTTGACCGATACCTAACAGAAAATTTGGCTTGAGAAAATCATCTGACACCTGCATGAACACTTCCCCCAGCTCCCCCGCAGCCCCGGAATACTTTTCTGGAGGACTCATTGGAATAACTACAGCAGGCCTGGCTGGCTGCTGCAGAAGAGAGCCACTGGGGGAGATCCCCACAGGCCAGGGTCACCTGTCTCCCAAGTATCCACCAGGTACTGTACATTTTACATGTACAGCAGTTGGTGAGGTACCCAAAGCAAAGAGGGGCACTTCTTGTCGTCCCCTCTGTCCAACCATGTCCCAGGCACTGGGGTAGAAAATAAACTAGACAGTTCGGTGGCCCAAACTCTCAACTCCACAGGGGACAACAGAGAAAGAGAACATCTTTCAAATCACAGGAGGAAATAAGCAGCAGCCCCTCCCAAGCTCACACTACCCCATGAGTCAATGCCGGGATTCTCCACCACCACCACACCTCAACTTCTGCTCTCTTCCCTTTTCTTTTTTGTGCCTCAGTAACTATGGTTGCCTTAACTCCTGATCTGACAGCAGAGGGTGTTTTCTGGACTGCAGGCTCGAGGGCAGGTCAAGTTTGGTGATGTTGAGTACCCACACCAAGCAGCCTCTATATGCTGCTGCCCTCACCTCTCTGCAAAGCCTGCAGTAAATGCCTTCATTCCCTACTGGGTTCTGCCTAACTCCGAACAGGGATGGGAATAACATCTTAACAAATAAGGAGACGTGGAAAGGTGAGAAATTTCCTAGACAAGCCAGCTGATCCAATTACTTTAGGCACTTCTCCAGTAAATTATAGGGTGGACTCATTTACCCTTTTCAGTTTGTGGCCTCTGAACTCTGCTCCAATATCTCACGGTCAGTCTTGACCACCCACATCTGCAGTGTGACAGCTCCTCTCCCACCAGCTAGGAGAGCACCAGCTCTCAGCACTTCCTCCCTGCCTCACCAGCACTTGTTTCTTTTCAGTCTCTGGGTCTCATGCCCTTCGTGGCTCCGTCCCAGGGACCCAGCCCCCTGGCAGGGTGACTTGGAGTCTCAGAGGCTGAACAGTTCTAGCAACACCAGACACTGTGTGAGAGCCAACAACCCTCCACCACTGTGCCTGGGGCTCTGGCTAGTGGGCGGCCTTCTCCATATCTGCCTTCCAAAAGACAGCAGCACCCCGTCCCCCAAATGCAAGTTCTCTTTTGGTAACGCTGGCTACAAAGTCAACCAACACTGCAGAGCTGTGCTGCTATCTGCCACAGTCTTATTCAGGCTCATTTCCGACAACAAAGCAGCAAAACTTGAAGCGGCAAGGCTTTTCCTGGAGTCTGCATCTTCAGGGGCCAAGAGGTGAGGAGTAAAGACTATCGTGTGATCTTGTCAGAACCTCAGTCTGCTTAGCTAAAAGCACTTTCCAGAAGCAAAAACAAACTTCACTGATATTGATCTCTTCAGAGGAAAGGTCCTATAGAAATCTCACCTAATAAATAAAGGATTCAAGCTCCAGTGGTGCGCTGTCAGTCCAGGAAGGGAAAGAAGCTATCAGACTCAAGGAGTCAAGAGTATTTATTGGTCATCTGTGCACTGTTTACAGAGCTCTATTCTAGGGGCTGGGTGGAGGAGAAGGGGAAAAAAGAAGTCACTAGTTCCCGGCTTTTAAGACAGCTGGAGACACACAGAGAAGAAAATGCTGAAGGACACAAGAAGCAAAGCAAGAAATCAACTGCAAATAAAATCAGTACAATCCAGCTATGTGTAATAAATCGGGGGCACTGAGGAGAGGTCAACTGCATAAGGTATCCTGGAGGAGGTAAGTTTTCAAGGAAAATGAGGACATGAATTCGCACTCAGGAGAAAATGGAACAAACACGTCAATGAGAATTAAGTGCCACTGTGTCTCTCATTATCCAGGCGCAGTGGGGGACAAAAAAGGGGCAATGCCATGGACCCTGTCCTCCAGAAGCATCGCATCTAGATGGAGCAACAAGTGGCACATGGAACAGTGGTTCCCAGACAGGAGGCCGCATAAATTGTTACCAATGAATGTTTCCTTGAGATGGGGAAGTGCTCAAGGAACTGCTAAGAACTATACAGCTGAAAATAGAGACAACTCATGCTGCAGTCATACCCTCACTGTTTAGGGCACCCCATGGGCCAGTGTGGGAACATGAAAAAGTGGTGAGATTCTGGCAGCTCAACAGACCTGGGTTCAAGTGCTCCCTAATATTTCTGAGTTACTTAACTTCAAAGCTTGAGTTTTCACCTCTGTAAAAAGGAAGTACCGTCTGTCCAACCATGCTTTTGTAAGAGTCAAATGATATAACACAGTTGCAGGCATCCAGCACATAGCTGGTGCTCAATAAAGCTGTTCTTCAAAGATTACTGTTTTTGTTTCTTATGAATGTATTTTATTTATTTATTTTTTGGCTGCGTTGGGTCTTCATTGCTGCGCTCCGGCTTTCTCTACTTGCGGTGAGCAGGGGCTACTCTTCGTTGCAGTGTGCGGGCTTCTCTTTGCAGTGGCTTCTGTTGTTGCAGAGCACAGGCTCTAGGTGCGTGGGCTTCAGTAGTTGCAGCACATGGGCTCAGTAGTTGTGGCTCACGGGCTCTAGAGTGCAGGCTCAGTAGTTGTGGCACATAGGCTTAGTTGCTCTGAGGCACGTGGGATCTTCCCAGACCAGGGCTCAAACCCTTGTCCCCTGCAGTGGCAGGTGGATTCTTAACCATTGCGCCACCAGAGAAGCCCTAAAGCTGTTCTTCTTCCTTCACCCAGAGGATCACAACTGCAGTGGTACAGGGTTCACCCAATCACTCATTCAGGCAACACTGCACACCAGGTACTATGTATCAGGGGCGGAGAGCTACTAAAGAACACAATATGGTCCCTGTCCTCCAGTGCTTATGGTCTGGGAGGAAGTACAGACATGCAGTCAATTTCAGTATGTTCTGAGAACTACAGCAACAGAGGCCAACCATGGACTCCACAGAAGACTTCTGAGCAGTCCCACAAGGAGATCAGCAGGTGAAAGGTTTTATTAAGAAGACTCTCAAATTTTGTGACGGCCTCTGATGAGGAAAACCATGGGGATAAGCACTGAGCCCAGTCTGGCATTCCTGTACCCACCCTGCCCTTGATGTCCCCACACTATTCTTCAGTCCCTGTGAATGAACTTGCTACTGGAAGGAACTGAGGTGCTGGAAAGCCAAAGCCACTGTGTTCAAATATCTGAAGAGAAGCCTTGCAGGAGAGGAAGATGATCTGTGACAGGTCTCTCCAGAGGGCAGAGTGAGGAGGAATGAGGACATGTCATGTACGGAGGCTGGTTTTAGTTCAACGGAGGAAGCACCTAGTCAGTCTAAGCTGCCTGCAACAAGACAGGCCTCACTCCCTCCAGGCTGGAGATGTACATGGTGGCTGGATTACCTGCCAGGGCAGGGCAATGCTGATGTAGTTTCTGCAGCATTAGTTCAGGGAGTTGGACTGGCACCAGATGGATAACTTCTAAGTCCCTTAAGTGCTTGGACTCTGTGTCACAGAGTGATAGGTTTGTTAGGCAGGAGTGAGAGACTGGTGTGGTTATACACAGTAGGTCTGTGACCTGTAGTTTCTGTGAGCCCCAAAGAGCCCATCTTATTCATGTGCAAGATGAATCACCAGTTTTATTTAGGCAAATATACCCATCCCCAAAGCTGAGTATTTAATTAAACCAAAAGCAAATAATTTTAATCAGACCAAGCAAGCAATGCTGCTCTTATAACAGACCTGTCTCGCCTGATATTTCCCCCTCTACCAATAAAAATTCAAGGCAGATAAAAGTATGTAAAAATAAATAATGCTAATCCCCCTCTACCAATAAAAATTCAAGGCAGATAAAAGTATGTAAAAATAAATAATGCTAAGGTTTTCTCTCCAAACCTTATTCCTTAAGTCAAGTATTCCATTGGGAAACCCTCAGGTTGTACATGTACGCCGGCATCAAGAATTTCCATGGAGGGCTTCCCTGGTGGCGCAGTGATTGGGAGTCTGCCTGCCAATGCAAGGGACACGGGTTCGAGCCCTGGTCCAGAAAGATCCCACATGCCGCGGAACAACTAAGCCCGTGCACCACAACTACTGAGCCTGCGCGTCTAAAGCCTGTGCTCCACAACAGGAGAGGCCACGACAATGAGAAGCCTGCGCACCGCGATGAAGAGTGGCCCCCGCTCACCGCAACTAGAGAAAGCCCAGGCGCAGAAACGAAGACCCAACACAGCCAAAAATAAATAAATAAATTTTTTTTTTTAAAAAAAGAAGAATTTCCATGGAGACTGGGCCAGACATTCTCCCATTCACCTGCTTAGGCCTGCCTTCAAACACTACCACAAAAGGACGTTCCCCTAAAGAAAACCAGCAGGCTCACCAGAACACCACATTTCACTGACTTCTAATTTTTTCTTGTATGTTATTACAAGAAATAATAACAGATGGGGTACCTACTATAGGCCACATAACTCTAACAGGGGCAGTGGGAAGCTACAGAACAACACATGGTCCTGCTCTCTGAGTATTTTAGAATCTAGCAGGAGAGAGGAGACCAGTGGAGGAAGGCATGTGTTAAACACTCAGAAGATGTAAATCTCTGATTGAAAGAGAATGGAGTTGCCTAGATCTGACATAAAACCTCTGACGTGCATGACCTCATTGGAAATTTCTAGTAACTATTTTGTCTTAAATTACCTTTACATTTCCTATGAAGAAATGAGCTACTAAGTGTATAGGCAGTATATCAAACTTTGGGGTATACTAGAATTGCCTGAGCAACTGCATTTCTGCTTTCCAAAGATGCATCCCCACCTACTCAGGGACTCTGAAGTGCTGGTCTGAGGCCCGCACTTTTTAAGAAGTTCTACTCAAGGGCTTCCCTGGTGGCGCAGTGGTTGAGAGTCCGCCTGCCGATGCAGGGGACACGGGTTCGTGCCCCGGTCCGGGAAGATCCCACGCGTTGCGGAGCGGCTGGGCCCGTGAGCCATGGCCACTGAGCCTGTGCATCTGGAGCCTGTGCTCCTCAACGGGAGAGGCCACAACAGTGAGAGGCCCGCGTACCTCAAAAAAAAAAGAAGTTCTACTCAAGAGGGAGTCACATAAGAATATAGTATGATGACAGAGAGTGTTTAGTAGCAGATATCTGCATACAATGTACTAAACACAAATTAGTTTTAACTACACACATAAAAGGCCCAAGAAAGGACATTTCTTTAGCAACACCTTTGTGAACAATTTGATATCAATTCTGAAAGAAATAGTATTTTAATCCTGTTATTTTGACTAAATACTATTTTTACCACAACTGGTCTAATTTGGTGACATTTTGCTGTGAAGAGTCCATATAAGAGTCCCAAGTCCTGAACAAGGTTCTGGAGGCTGAACTAAGAGGAAGTTAAGAGAGTCAGGTGGGGCTTCCCTGGTGGCGCAGTGGTTGGGAGTCCGCCTGCCGATGCAGGGGACGCAGGTTTGTGCCCCGGTCCGGGAAGATGCCACGTGCCGCGGAGCGGCTGAGCCCGTGAGCCCGTGAGCCACGGCCGCTGAGCCTGCGCTTCCGGAGCCTGTGCTCCGCAATGGGAGAGGCCACAAGAGTGAGAGGCCCGCGTACCGCAAAAAAAAAAAAAGAGTCAGGTGTATTAATCTGGAGGAAAGACCAAGAAATCTTCTGGGTACTTCAGAGGAGATAAGAACAGAAGTCCCCCAGGGATGGCCAAGGATATGTGACAAGAAACTGTAGTCAGTGGGGGCTGAAAGCTATGCTGGAGGGAGGGAGAGTGGGCTCTGCTATGAGCAGTTATGTTGGTCAGAAACTCTTCAGCAGTCCTTGAGTTGCAGATCAAAGCCTGCGTGAAATACCAACATTTAGCACACAGGTGTGATATGAGGCTAGTGGCAACTTTTCTGGCCTTAGTTTCCTCGTTTACAACAAACAAACAAACAAAAAAATGGGGGAGGGGGCGTTGGACTAAATGATTGCTAAGGCTTCTTCTCATCTTGGTGGTATGTGATTCTATTACCTATCTACCCACAATTTTTTTGTGATTTTGTATTGTAGTAATAAAAGCATTTAATTCAAACAAAGCATTTCTCAGTGTGGTTTGCTTTCATTATCTCAAGTGAGAATAACCCAGAACGGCATCTTGGGTTATAAATCTGTTACAATTTTGGTTTTGAAAAAAGAGGAGTGCCCTCAGGTCACAGGCTTTCCCCACTATGGCTGGACAGACACGTTATGACTCTGAACAAAGGGCATGTGTTTCAACTGTAAGCATGGGACAGGAGAAGTCTTTAAAACACGCCTTTCTTCACCTTTTTTAGGTCACATCGTAGCTCACCATGAGCTGTATCAGCTGTTTTGGGAGAATGTATTTGAACATTTCCTGTTTTCCTACAATGTATTCCACAGGTAACAACTATTAAACTTTGTCAGGATGGAGAAGAGCTATGCAAAATCTACAGCTAAATCAGACATAAATGGTAAAAAACTGAATGCTTTCTATGTAAGATCAAAGAAAAGGCAAGGAAGTTCATTCTCAACACTTCTATTCAACATCATGCGAGAGGTCCTAGCCAGTGCAATAACACAAGAAACAGAAGTAACAGGCATACAGATTGGAAAGGGGTAAAACTGCCCTTATTTGCAGATGGCATGATCATGGATACTGAAAACCCTAAGGGAATCTAGTGAATTTAGTAAGGCTGCTAAATTTATCTTTAGTAAGATAAATTTACTCTTTATCTTTAGTAAGATAAAAGATCATATACAAAAACCGGCTGCACTTCAAAGTGGCAGCAAAGAACGATCTGAAAATAAAATTTTTAAATTCTATTTACAATAGCATCAAAAAACTAAAATACTTATGAATAAATTTAACAAAGAATGGAAACTGAAAAATATAAAACACTGCTATGAAATTAAAGACGACTTAAATAAGAGGAGAGACATATCATATTCATAGGTTGGAATATTGTTAAAATGGCAATTCTGTAAATCTTTTTGAAATGGGCAAGATATCTGAAGTATAAACAGACTCTTCAGAAAAGAAGATATATGAGTGGCCAAAAGGCATATGAAAAAGATGCTTAACGTCACTGGTCATTAGAGAAATGAAAATTAACATACGACAGTGAGATGGCACCACACAACCACTAGAATAGCTAAAGTTAAAAAGAATGACAGTATTAAATGTTGGCCAATCATGGAGAAATTGGAACCCTAATACACTGCTGATGGGATTTTCTTAGAAAATGACCATTCAACCTGGCAATTCTACCTCTATGTATTTACCCAAGAAAGTAAAACATATGTCCATACAAAGACTTCTGCATGAATATTTATAGCAGCTCTACTCATAATATCCCCAAACTGGCAACAACCCAAACGTTATGTCAAATGGTAAATGGATAAACAAATGTGATTATCCATACAATGAAATAATACTCAACATTAAAGAGGAATGAACTACTGATATGTAACAACATGGACGAATCTCAGAAACAACATACTATGTGGACACACAAGACTATATATATACTGTTTGAATCCACTGATGCTAAAATTCTAGAAAAGGCAAAATTATATCAACAGAGGCAGATCAGTGGCTGCCTGGGGCTAGGGTAGGAGAGTGTAGTGACTGACTGAAAATGAGACACGTGGGAACTGTTTGGGGTAATGGAAATATTCTAAAATTTGAATTTGGTAAGGGCTGTACAACTTAAAGTTACTAAAACTCACTGAACTATAAAACAGGTGAATTTTATGGTATGTAAATTATATAAAATCCAAAAAACACACACGTATAACACACACCTTGCTAGGCAAAGAACTAACTAAAATTATCTACTCTTAGAATTTAAAAAATTCATTTCCTTTTACAATAAGCCATCTTTTTCTCTCCATAAAGAAATATCCTAAAAAAAAAAGAAATATCCTAAAACAGGGTAATCTATCCAAGTAGTTTTTGGTGGTGGTGGTTTTTTTTTTTTTTTTTTTTTGCGGTACGCGGACCTCTCACTGTAGTGGCCTCTCCCGTTGCGGAGCACAGGCTCCAGACGCACAGGCTCAGCGGCCATGGCTCACAGGCCCAGCCGCTCCGCGGCACGTGGGATCTTCCCGGACCGGGGCACGAACCCGTGTCCCCTGCATCGGCAGGCGGACTCCCAACCACTGCGCCACCAGGGAAGCCCTATCCAAATAGTTTTGATTAAATTATGATTGTGTTGTTATTGCTAAGACTGGACTATAGAAATAGTTGCAAATTTGCTATCCAGATGGAAAATATTCACTTCATGGGACAAGGGTCTGCTGGTTTGCCTGTCGGTAGGGTATGAGTGGGGAAGTGACACAGGCTTCAGTAAATGTGCTCTGCACATTTTGTATTTTAAAAGCTTGGTCTTTGATGCTCCTTTGCTGGGGAGGGGAGCTCTTCATGTTTCTAATATCTCTCTACAGCCTTGTTAAAGGACATATGGTAGCTTGGATCTCTGGGACGTGGTAAACTAATGGGCCAAATATGTGGAGCTAGTGTTCAGTAAAGGTTTGATTTGTTTTGCTCTAACACCTCAACTTGCAATTTAGAGGAGCAGCAGAGGGACTAATCTGTTTGGTTTTAGACCAGAACTCTTACACATTAAAGATTAAATGGGGACCACAAATAAGCATACTCTTGTTTAGGTGAAAGTACAGTGAGCGTGAAAGGAAGAGAGCAGCAAAGGGAGAAAATTTTCTCAATTTGCCTCAAGACTTTCAATTACTCTTAGCTCTCATATATACAGTAACTCCCATCAAAGGTTTTCTGTTGCTGCTGTTGTTTTTGGTTTTGCTTTTGGGAGGGGGGGCAGGCACCTCCTTCTCTTGAGCCATAAGGTAACATAACACCCAGCTGCTGTCTCAGAAGTGCTGGAAAAACTTTAGCCTTTCACTGCCAGACTCAGCATAAAACAACAGGAGCTCCTAGAGGGCTGGGATCTTGGTCACCACACTCTCTATACAACACACTGCAGAGCATGGACTCGATACTCAACGGCAGTAATGATAACACCTAACTGGCCAAACCAATTTGTTCATGATAAAGGATCTCAGGTGTTTCCATGGATACTAGGGTTTTCTGACAGATCCAGGCTAGAACTCTGTACACAGAATAAGGCCTTTTATAAGAAAATATAGCCTCGCTTTCTTTGAGACACAGGACAGAATGTCAAATGTCCCTGACAGTTTTAAATCACACTTGGAAGAGAGTTAAAATAAAGGCCTAGATGTGGGCTTATTTGTGGTGGTTTCTGATGCTGGTGGACTGGACCAGCCTGGTAGTTTCACGTCACCTACATGCTTCATGATCACCACAGCTCCTCGCCCCACACTCGACCTCAGAATATCACTATCTGTTCACCACTCAGTCAGTCCACTGTACTGGACGGGGACGGCTGTGACACGTGCACATTCCTTTCCACTTTGTGAATCAGTTCACATTCTCCCTAGATCGTTCCTCTAAGAAGATTCAACAGCCTCCTGGGCTTTCCTGTGTGCTTAATTTTTTTAAAAAAAAGTCAAATTAGATCGTGTTGACCACATTCAAACCACTGATAGCTTTTCACTGCAAACCAATGTCCAAACCCTACAGCCTGGAATCTGGAATCCCTTCCCTCCTTTTCTAGCAGTCTCTCCTCACTCAACCCCAAGTCTCCATCGGGCTGCACAGGGGTCACCTGCAGAACACCAGCTTGGTCCAAGCATCCCCTCTTTCTGCACTTCTAAGTCCCACCCTTCCTTTAATGCCCCTATTGTGGAAGCCTGTCCAGAGTCTTCCAGTTGGAATTAATCTCTCCCTCCCCATATTCCTATAACATATGGCTTGTACCTTGAGGCTACCCTGGATGCCACTTATTTCATGCATGTGCCTGCCTTCCACTCAGGACCAGCAAATTCCTACTCTGAATGCCTATTTAAATCAGCTTGGGGATCTTGGAAAAGTGGCTGATTCCAGGACTAAGCAGGTACAAGATGCGTCCAGAACACATCATGTTAGGCCAGAGTAAGAAAATGCTTTTTAAAAAATGGGAGGCAGGGACTTCCCTGGTGGCACAGTGGTTAAGAATCCACCTGCCAATGCAGAGGACACGGGTTCGATCCCTGGCCCAGGAAGATCCCTCATGCCGTGGAGCAGCTAGGCCCATGTGCCACAACTGCTGAGGCCCGCCTGCCTAGGGCCTGTGTTCCGCAACAAGAGAAGCCATCGCAGTGAGAAGCCCGTGCACCGCAATGAGGAGTGGCCCCCGCTCCCTGCAACTGGAGAGGGCCCGCGCACAGCAACGAAGACCCAACGCAGCCAAAATTAATTAATTTTTTAAAAAAACAAAAACAGGAGGTATGTCACAAAAATACAGAATTCAGCTTGAAGGAATTTCCACCGGCCAAATCTGAGACAATTTGAGCAACAAAATAATTAAATACAGTAATGAATTATAAACCACTGAAAAATATAAGAGCCCAATGAGTCCAAACCAATAAGAGATAAATAAATGGGGGAGGAGAATGCTCAGTGCAAATGGTAAATGCAGGAGAAGGAGTGGAGTTAGCAAAGTATCATTTTGCAACCATCATAGTAAAGACTGGTTCAGGCAAGAATCATCAATGGATGCTAAATCTAGGAGACCTTTTTGATGATGATCAGGACATTTATATAGTCAAAGTGTTTCCCACAGATTGCTTACTAGTTGCAACGGCAAAAATACTATTTTTAGAGACATCAGGCAACACCTAGACTGGGTGAATGAAGCAAAATTAACATCAATAATGAGATGCAGATAAACATCCGTGCCTCCCAATGAAGAACCCTGAGGGGGACACAACATCACCCACGTAGCATTCTGGCTGGGAATATATAACCTGAATCTAATCATGAAGAAACATCAGACAACCTCCAAACAAGGAGTGCTCTATTTAAAAAAGTGGGGGGTTGGGAAGGGTAAGCAGAGGAGGGTGGAGAAATGTAGCCTTCAAAATGTCAATATCATTAAAAACAAAGAAAGGCAATGAAAATGTTCCAGCTTAAGAGTCTAAAAGAGACATGACAACTAAATTCAACACTTGATCATGGACTGGATTCTGTACTAAAGGGAGGAAAACGCTTTTATGAAGTATATTATTGGATCAACTAGCAAAGCTAGAATATGGACAAGAGATCTGATAAAAGTATTTATCAGTATCAATTTACTGAAGCTGATAACTGTGCTGCGATTATATAAAATAACTATTCTCAGGAAACATTCATTGAAGTTTATAGGGATAAAGGGTCACAATGTTTGCAACTTACTTTCAAATGGTCCAGGACAAACTTTTAATTTCCAAAATGTAAAAAAAAAACAATACCCAGAAACCTTTTCTGATTTAATTGTTAAGTGTGAGGCCCAGACATTCTATATTTTAGAGGCTTCCCAGATTGAGAAGCTCCTAGAGCAGTGGTTCTCAAAACATGGTCCTCAGACCAGCAGCATCAGTTATTACCTGGGAACCTGTTAAACAGGCCCACTGAGTCAGAAGCTCTGGGGGTGGGCCCAGCAGACTGTGTTTTAACAGCCCTCTGTGCAATTCTGATGCCCACTTAAGTCTGAAATCACTGACCTAAACTATGAGCTCCTACATTCTGTATTCTACCTCCTATATTCCCCACAAAACCTTGCAAAATGCTTTATGAAAAATCACATCTCAATAAATGCTAGCTGAATTTAGCTTGACAGTGAATGAAAAGGCAGAAATGACCACTGAGGCACTTTAAGTCGATAAACTAAAGGTCCCAGCTAAAGCATCACTCTGAGTTTCTAAAGGGAATATAAAATTTATTTTGAAAGCACTAAACGAAGTCAGACTACTCAAGAGGTTAGTAAAAGCACTGTTGTCCCAAAAGGGAGCATATCATCTTACAGTTTAAGTCACTGTCAACTGAAAACATGCCATAACTTTCGTAAGTTCTTAGACTGGTATTTAAAAATTAATTCTGTGGTTCTGGGAAGCAATGCATAGCAATTAAAATGCCATGCGGTATGCATCATGCAAGATCTGATTAGAAAACACAGTATCCACGTGGCTGTGCTGTGGCCCAGATTGGATGAGGATGGCCAGATTTCAGAACACCCTCCAGGTGGCCTTTGGACAGACAAGACCCCTGTAAAGACAATGAGCTGATCAATTTGCCTACTGAGTAGAAAATGAAACAAATAAATCCATTTTTATGCAATTGTTTTCCATCTTGAGAAGTTAAACTGCTGAAGATACGCTAGGATGCAGGGTATCATCCCAGCCTCACCACATGCTTTTACTGATTGGCACCCAGAAAGATTTCACAGGAAAAGGGTGTTACTATGGTATTGTTGATTTAAAGGTTACTAGTCACAGCGAGGCAGAGGAGAATTCATCTTCAAAATTCACCTCCTTATTGAAAGCCCATGGAGTGTCTTGGCAATTAACAATTCCTATCACCTCTAGCTGTTCCCTATGTGAGAAGGCTCAGAACTCGCCTTACAAATTGCTCTTTTGAAGATCAAAGGGGAGCTGAATGTGTCTGTGTGCTCTCGATGAGACTGTGATTTAATGGAATTTTTAGAGAAGGCTTGCTGGCAGTGTTTGGATGACAGCCCCAGGCGGAGGATTCAGGGGAGCTTGGCCACTCTTCCCTTTGGAGCGTCTTCCCTGTCTTTAATTGGCACCTCATTAGAAATTAATGAAAATGACATCCTCTGTTCTTCCTGCTCTAGGCATCGAATGCTACAAAAAGGCCCATCACAATTCATAACACATTCAATTTATATAGCAACGGCTCTTAAGCATTATTTATGAGATGTGAATTTCTTGTCAGCAGTTAATAACCTGTACAGAGTGGAAGGGGAATGGAAAAAAAGATTGTGAATACATATAAAAAAAAAGATTTTCTGCAGTGGAAAAGTGTTCTGTTTGAGTTCAAACCGCCTTCCTGAATCTGCACTTTCAGTAGTAAATTACTGTGTTTCCCGTCTTCCAAAACCTTCCAGGGCAGTCAAACGTCTCCCTAGCACTCCATGCGGCCTCAAGGAAATAACTGTACAACTCACCTTTTCCTAGAGATCCAAGCAGACAGGCAGGAGGAACACAAGAGATATTTGTCAGGGACAGTCCCAGAGGTGTGTGTTCCCATTACTGTCCTTCGTCTTTTAAAATGTGGCAGCTGAATCAGTCATTTTTCTGGGCACGTAAGTATAATGCTCTCAGTGGGCTCAACTGAACTCCCAGCTCCCTCTAGGAAGGCTGCATCTGGAGGGACTGCGGAAAGCTCAGGGCTCTCTTCTCCAGCAGAAAAATCAAATCTCCCTATAAGACGACCCTCAGAATTGGGCATAAGCCAAGGGACCACGTGTTAGATCATTTAAAGAGAATGCACGTCTATGGCAAACCCAGTAGGCACTTACTTAGAAACCCAGCCTCCTGCCTGAGAGGTGAAGAGCACAGCAGAGTAATCTGCCCTTACCAGAGTCAGTCAAGTTGGCTTCACTTTAGGAGCACGTGAAGTCAACCAACATGTATTTCTAGATATTTTCAGCTTGGTGCTTAAGACCTTAGGAAATTAGGTGGCTTGCATCAAAGCTGAAGGGTAAACTGGGAGACTCGGTTACCACACCTCTGGATCTCTCAGCACTAAACTGTGAATTCTCACTGCTTGCCTGACAAGGAGAGGAGGTTATTAGCCACTGCCAGAGGCGAGACAGCACACTTGATGGACCAACTGCTTGATCCACTAGGGCAAGTCCTGTGTAATACCCAGAATTCAGTTACTTTCAAGAAGGAAACAAGAATGTAAGGTACAGGAAAATCCCCTGATTCTAATTTAGGAATCACCAAAGGCCTGTGTTACAAAAGCAACAGGCAAACGGTCAGAGAAGCTGCACAACACTGGTAACAGACTGAACTGCTGAAGCCCCCAGGGGTCCACGTGAAGACCTAAGCAATAACCTGCAGACCACAAAAGATCAGACAAACCACTATGGGCACAGCTGGTTAGCCATGAGACCCCAAAGTTTCCTTGGGTAACCACAGTATTCCTTCACTACCTCATTAAGAATTTTACATTACCTGGGAGGGCTGATCAAGACACAGCCTAAGAAAAAGGTTCTGGGCTCACCTGGACCACATCACATTGCAGGAACAGAAGTGAGGTTTGAAAGTTCTGCTGACAGCCTCTGCACCCACGTCTTATCCTACCTCTCTCCTTACACTTTCACACAAGCATTTAGTAGGATAAATAAATGCCAGGCTAAAGAATAAAAACTTGTCCAGTGATACCTGGACTCCACATGCCAGTCACCATTTCTGCAGTTGAATATAAACATGTTTCTGATACTGCCGAGTACCACACACCAGACTGTGTAACAAACAGATTTCTACTCATGACAGGAAAGGAGTTCCAACTCAGTTTCCATGAGAGGCTGGAACTCCCTCCTGTCCTTCTCATTTCCAACAGGGCAGATAACTCAGGGACAGGAGCAGCGACGGCTATCTCTTCAGAAGATGAAGAGCTTTGAGCAGCTGTAACTTTCTAACTGCTGGGAGAACCACCCAGTCCTGAATACCAGCATCAGTACTTACAGGATATCTATGGCCATCCCAGAGGTAAAAGGAAGCTTCTAAAAGCTTACTTCTAAGAACAAAGGATACAGGACTCTCAGAGGCTAGAGCCAATGTGCCTGATGACAGCTCTGTCCCAAAGAACAATTTCACAATATTATGCTCTAAAGTCAAGAAATAAAAACAGGGACAGGAAAACTGTAAGTCAGCCTAAATAATGCAGCTACACAATTTCGATTCCATGTGACACGATGTATGTGGTCAAAGGGAGAGGAAGGATTGTTCTAAGTTTTGTTCCACTGTGGGCAGGCATAAAGTTTTTAAAAAGTACATCCCACCAAAAATTCCAAGAGTTGGTATTACACTGGATAATACAGAAGGAAAAGGTTACTTTAAAGCTATTTCAAGGGGCTAACTGACAATGAATTATGGTTCAAAGAAAATGATTTTCTAATCAAACTTTAATTTAAAAGGGATATGGGGGAGAAATCTTCCATTTATTATATACAGTAAGAAGCTCATTCAAAATTAATTTAATATCTGAATTTTATGGCACATATCTCAGAATTTCACTGGTTTGGTTAACTTCTAAATAAGTCATCAATGAGAAGGAACCACAGTAATATGCAGTGGGGAGAAGCTGAGAGCAGTAAGCAGTGACAATGCAACTCTAATGAAATATGTGTAAGAGCAGTTGGGGAGGTTTTTGCCTTTTCTGTATGTGTGAGAGGAAATAAAGGGTGTTTAGAAATAAGAATCCTCTACTCTGATTTCCCAAGCTCCAAACCTACAGCTCGCAGGGAGGTACTCGGGATAAGAATGAAGGAGCTCAGCCTCTCAGGGCGCCAAGGACACAGCCTCCACCATGCTGTGTCCTCCACTGGGGGGACGCTTACCGCAGCGGCACGATCCCAGTTCCTGCTGCACCAGCTCCAGTTTGGTTTGGCACTGGAAGCACCGACGTCGGCTTTTCTGTTTAGATCGGCTGGTTTCCTCGGATCGTTCAGTATTCTCCAGTAGTCGTGGACGTTTCACTGGCGAAGCCTCATTCTCAGACTGTGAATCTGAGCAAAACAACACATTTGGGGGTCAGGGTTAGTGCTCGGCCTGGCAAGCACAGCTGATTAATGTACAGCCAAGGCATTCTTCTGACCAGGCTACTGCCCTTTTCCAGGAACTGGATCAGTATGAGCAAGAGCCAGTTCTTCCAACTGGCCTGGTTTACGTCACACATTGTGACAAGCATGCACCTTTAGAGCTGACTTCTAACAAGCCAGGCCCAAGCTAGGAGAGGAGGGTGGGTGGCTCAACAAACGTCGGTTCTGTGCTGTCTTTAAAAAACATCCATCTCTATGAGGAGACCATTCGAGCTGGAAATGGGATCCTCTCTTTGTGCCCCTTCTTTGGGTCCTAGCTGTTTACTGCTTGTATTGGTTATTTATCTCTTCTTGGATCTTTGTCCTTAAGTAGACTGTACTTCGCCAGAGAAGGGACTGTGTCTACTATTTCTGTATGTCACCATGTTTAGCACAATTCTATACCTGAAGTCAGTGTTTCATGGGTGATCCATGATCTTTTCTAGTAAAAAGACATTTCTAAGGGCTTCCCTGGTGGCACAGTGGTTGAGAGTCCGCCTGCCAATGCAGGGGACACGGGTTTGTGCCCCGGTCTGGGAAGATCCCACATGCCGCGGAGCGGCTGGGCCCGTGAGCCATGGCCGCTAAGCCTGCACATCCAGAGCCTGTGCTCCGCAATAGGAGAGGCCACAACAGTGAGAAGCCCGCGTACCACACACACAAAAAAGACATTTATTCCTATGCACGACTAAACACATAAGAATCAGGTTCTAATACTGAAAATGATTCCAACTTTACTCAGAGTGAACAAGTGTCCTTGCTTGTTCACAAATAAGCTGTCCCATGGCCTCCAGAGTGGGGTGGTACAGAGGCAGCACTTGGCACCGCAACCCTAGGGCTGGTGCCAAATTAGCAGGTGAAGGGAGATGTAGTGTGCAACAAGTGTTTTGTATAATCTTAAAAAAGTAAAATGCAATAAAGTTCATGTCACAGGCAGACTGTAAATAACTCTTGCTTTCAAAAAAAAAAACAAAGAAAAGAAAAGAGCCAGCACTTGGGGGGCTCTGTATTCTTGGAATTACTGCCACTACATACTGACGATGCACCTCTCGCCAAGGTTCCAAACTGATTTGTGCTAAAACACCTCTGGAAGAGAGTCTCCTAATACAGTAGCTTCTTACTGGTCTCCCTGCCCTTCCCCTTGTCCTACAGTCTATTCTCCACACAGCAGCCAAGTGACCCTGTTAAAAATCAAGTTAGAATCACTTCACAGTCCTGCTCAAAATCCTCTAATAGCTCCCCTTCTTGGAGGAAAAGTTCAGATACTTCCAATGACCCTCAGAAAGGCCCTGCCTTTCTTATGTGCCCTCCTCCCATCTCTCTTCCCTCATCCCCTGCTACTCTCTCCCTCTGCTCCACCCACACTAGCCTCCTGATTGTCTCCTACCTCAGGGCCTTTGCACCTTCTGGTCCCTTTGTCTGGAACACTCTTCACCCAGATCTACAGGGAGTCCCCTCTTTTAAGTCTTTTGAGCTACATTTTCAATGAGGTCTTCTTCCCTGAAAACCCTATCTAGACCACTCTTGCCCCCTTCAGCAGCACTTCCCTTCCTCCCTTTTATTCCTCCACAGCACTTATCATTTGACATTATCCTCCAGGAGAATGTAAACTCCTGGAGGGCAGGAAGTTTCACCAGCTTTGTTCACTAATGTGCCCTCTATGCCTACAACTCAGTATTTCTTACATGAATAAATCTTCTCCTAAGGCAGTCCTGATTTTCTGTTTACTGTGTCTCTAGTGAGAAGCGGTAGACCGTTGGCAGTTTTTCTTTCTTTTTTTTGGCCGCACTGCGAAGCATGGAGGATCTTAGTTCCCAGACCAGGGATCGAACGGAACCACGCCCCCTGCAGTGGAAGCACAGAGTCTCAACCACTGTACCACCAGGGAAGTCCGGCTGTATTTCAAGGAAGGCTGTTTGTATCCCCTTCCCAGCCTCCCTCTGTGTGGAGAAGATGCTGCATTTCGCCAGAGCACTCACTGGCCCCGACAGTGACAATGGTAACAGTTTGCTCACAGCCCTCTGGCCCACCGCACCTTGCACTGACTTTCAGAAGGTACGCACCATTCTTAGCAATTGTAAACTTCATTTTTCATTTCATTTAGTTCTTGCAGCCTCCATGACATTTTCCCCCAATACCAACCAACTAAACAAGGCCTTTGATGAAAACAATTGAAAGCAAGTTCAGCCTATTTCCCAGCTCTGCTGAGCAAAGCTGTCCAAACCTAGTCAGTATGATGACTGAGGCAGCCAGACACACCAGGCCCCTCCCCTTCCCCTATAAGAGCAACAAGCAACAATCTAAATGTAAATCATTACAAGGCAGGAAGACAAAAGAAATTCACCTGGTATCAGGGTGGGGTGGGGGGTGGGGGGGGTGTCCTTTTTTACAAACCAGAAAGGGCACTATTTGTATTAATAACCCTATTTCGACTTTTTTTGTTTTCCATTGGGTAACAAGAAGAGAAAATTCTAGAGTAAAAACCGAAACAAAAAAATGGTGTTTGTTCTGAGACAAGGTCCTAAATCTGGAGCATCCACATAAGAAATTATCCCCCAACCCTGGGGGGGTGAGGTGGGGAGAGGAGAGAGATTAGGGTTCACACAAGAAGGTGGCTGAAGGCTTTGCATTATTAAATTGTTAAAATCCAGAGGGTCTTGACACGAGGCCAGCACACCTCAAATATAAAAGAGGACCACTCGGACCCTCTTTTATTTGCACTGCAACCTCATAGAACTGAGCTTGTGTATGGAAATGCAATGTTCACATTCAAAGCTGTTTCCCAAGTGAATCTGCTCCAAACTGTCAAATGTGCTGTCTACCTACATAGCACCTATTTCCATTTCTAAAGCAAGCCTCTGCTACAAGAAGACAATTTACTTTCAGTATGTCAATGTTATCCATGGCTAACTATTTTCAAACAAGCAAGAGAGTGATATGCAAAGACAATATTTTTTAACATATGATTCCTAAGACTGAGAAACAATTCACATTGATATAATCATCACTGGTCATCACCAAACAACCCAGCTGATGGAATGCCCCCAAATTAGGAGGCCTGTCCAGAATTAGAATTCTTCTAATTCTCCACCTTGTCTGACCAATGAGCACTCAATAATAATAAAACTAAGGAATAGGTCTGCATGGTCTCATCCTGAAATTTTCCTTTATCCATTCCACACTATATATAAAGACAACTGCATTATTTGTTCTGGAAGGCAGGAGGCATGGGATGTTCCTGAAACAGTGGGTCCTTAGGGAGGTCTTTGATGCTGCCAACAGCTTCTGGCGGCACTGCACTGGCCATCCTAAAGGAACACCACTCAGCCCTAGTCAGTCCTCTGAGAGTCAATGTCAGCATCTGTGCAAGTCCAAGACCTAAGGCATCCATGTATAGAAAGCCTGAGCCATGAGAAGCAGTCCTCAACGAGTCTGAACCAAGACAGGTGAAATGTTTACCAGAATGTATTATTTTTCAGAATCAAGGAACTACTCCTAGACATTAAGAGATTCGTAACTTTAGCATTCTGGAATACGCCCACTTATCCTTCACTCAGTCAATGGTCTATTAAGTGGAAAGGAATCCTTGTGCCCTCTAATGCTCTCTACCACAAGGAGGGAGGGGGAAAAACTCCCTAAACTGTTTACCACCTTCCACATGCTGCCATCCAGATATATGTTATCTGTAACTTCTTGGCGAAACAAACCATTCCTTGGCATTTCCTCACAAGTCAACTTAGTATTTTAATTATAAGCTGATGAAATAAATAGCTGTCTACAGGATCATCATCATGTCTGCATAAGAAATTTACATCTCCTCTGCTAATTACTTAATGAAATCTGTGCCATGTGGGGAGGTGCCTAAATAAGAGAAACAGATGTCCAGGACAGGGATTTTAATTACATAATAATGAACTAAATAATTCAACTGTTCAATTACAAATTTAATGGCAATTTTAAAAGGACCACCAGAAGGAAAAGATCCAATTATGGTCAACACTCAAGGAACCTTCATCTACTGTCCATATTTGAATAAATTAAAGTTTGATTATTTACTTTTTGCTCACAAATAGTAAATAGGTCTTGTTACCCTGAAGCATTTTCAACTCCTCAACAATGATGGAAAACACCTACCAATCTGCTTGCATAATCTGAACTTGGTTAGTAAGGGTTTAATGCCGAGAGACAGATGAGCAGAAATAACTCATATGCAGCTGTAACTGTCAGAAGAAACGCATCCTTGCAAGGAGCATGCTCATTAGCAGCAGGAGTGTAGCGGCAAAGCTAGGGACTGTTCCCACCCCAGGAGTTAGGAGTGACTTCTAATTAAAGTCCTTCATAAAGGGCCAACAAAGCACCTTTCCCCAGTATGCTTTTTCTTGAGAACATAATCTAGTCCGTATGTACCCACACAAGAGCTGCCCACATGCCTATGCCAGGCTCACAGTTCTTGATATTCAACCAGTCCCCCTCTTCCTCTGCCTACGTTTAACGGCCTGAGGAAGATACCGCATAAGACCTTCTAGTCAAAGGAAAGTCTGATCAAGAATCATAATGGGATTAAATGAGAAAGGAAAATCTTAAGAAAAAGTATTTTATCTCTCAGTTTCCTAGATTTAAAGTAACCATTGCCTTATTTGTGACAGAGAAGTAAGTACAGTGATTTTTAAAATATATAATCCTCTGAAGAGAGAAAGTCTTCTAATTGTACCTTCCTAGCCAATAGCAGAGAAGTAGTGGTAAGACTTTCAATTTAGGAACACAGTTTAACTGGAAAACTTGACTGGAGACGACAACAGACCTACTTCTTTTAAAATTCTGTTTTATCTCTGACAGAAATTCACATTTGTTCCTTACTGTCACTGTTCTTGTCTTTATAACTCATGTTCTCTCCTGAAAATTTCCAAATAAAATGTGTCAGCCCTGTCAGAGTTGAATCCCAATCTCTGAATCTCCCATTGCTCGGCAGCTGGCAGCCCGCACACAACTGAGACTGCTAACCATGACCATGTCCCTCTGACACCTCAGGCAGGCTCCTGACCCTCTGCACAAGCCAACACTCATGGTTTTGAACAGCAGAGTTGAAATAGCAAAGTGGCAACAAAGAGAAGGAAGCTTCTTCTATTCACTTCACCCATACCTTCCCTCACTTCTAAAAAAGATGAATCTGTTTAATCTCAGGTTTTATGACAGCTTTTGAGGTACTCAGTTTTTTTAGAACCTATCACAGTCTCTTGACAGACTGACATTTATGATCCCAACCGTCTGTGCAAACATCAGTAAGAGCAATAATTAATGAACCCTCACACATCCCTGTGGTCTCTCCTTCGACCATTTATAAGAAGCTTAAGGGCTTCCCTGGCGGTGCAGTGATTAAGAATCCGCCTGCCAACACAGGGGACACGGGTTCGATCCCTGGTCCGGGAAGATCCCACATGCCGCAGAGCGACTAAGCCCGTGTGCCACAACTACTGATCCTGCAAGCCACAACTACTGAGCCCACATGACACAATTACTAAAGCCTGCGCGCCTACAGCTCGTGCTCCGCAACAAGAGAAGCCACTGCAATGAGAAGCCCGTGCACCGCAACAAAGAGTAGCCCCCGCTCGCCACAACTAGAGAAAGCTCGCACACAGCAACGAAGACCCAATGCAGCCAAAAATAAAAAATAAAAGAAGCTTAAGCTGCTAAAACCTCTGCCCATGAAAAACACCACACTCTCACTGGAAAAACTGATAAAAGACACTTAAAATAGAAAATCTGTTTTACAGGTACTTTCTCCCTCTCTTTCTCCTCAGACGTCCTTTCAGTGTGTGCAGGGATTAGATTCATCCTCTCTGGCTTCTTACTCTGTATGTCATAAAAGGCTTCAGGAGAGAAAACTCCCTCATTATCCATTAAAATTTTGCTTCCACTTTATTTGGTTGGAATTTCCCCCTTCTTTCTTAATTTCCTAATGGTCCTACAACTATTTTGGAATATCACACCTGTTAAAAAGCTGTTACACAGGGCTCCCCTGGTGGCGCAGTGGTAGGGGATGCAGGTTCGTGCCCCGGTCTGGGAGGATCCCGCATGCCGTGGAGCGGCTGGGCCCGTGGGCCGTGGCCGCTGGGCCTGTGTGTCCGGAGCCTGTGCTCCGCAACGGGGGAGACCACAGCAGTGAGGGGCCCGCGTACCGCAAAAAAAAAAAAAAAAAGCTGTCACACAGAGAAAGAAGTTTGACTCTTTGGAAGAGGCCGATTATTAAAATTTTGTGAAAATGCCTTCATTTTCATTTGATATGTAATACAAAGATGAATCTAGTTTGAAATACTCCTAGGATGCCACGTCTTAGATCATAACCATTTTAAAGGTCAGGTGTTCTCAAACTGCCAGGCAGTACTGTTATGAAGCCCAAATCCCTCTCTTCTCCTTCCATCTCCACCCCATCCCTCCAGGTTATTTCCTCTGGCTTGCTCCTTTTCTTGAGGGTGGTCTCCTCCATCACAACCTCAAGACAGCAGACCTCTGACTCTTCCTCCCTGCTGGAACACAAAGATCGGGAAACCTGGGGTGGCCAATCAGTAGAACCAATTATCTTGGGAGCACACCTGAACTTTGGGGTCTCTGTCCTTCTCAGTATGCTCAAAAGACATAAAGCATCAGAAATCTTGAGGGTAATTTTATCATCTAACTGTCTGACTTTGATCTTCATGACAGCAATGCAAAGCTGCTTCTGTAGGGACATTTTTTGATTGGAAGACAGCTTAAAGAGTAGCAGAAAATGCGTAAGTCATGAGCCATAATTTGTACCCTTCATGAAATGAGCACCCATACGTCCCAAAGACATGTTTTAAAGACTGGAATCATATTTCTCACTTCCTCATAGCCCATCTTTCCCTCTGATTCCCACTGGACAAGAAGCTGAAAGCTGATTTTGGTGGTACACACTGACACCAAAAAAAAAAAAGCAATTATGAATTCATCAAAGGATCAAGTAAGAGAAGCTAATGGGCTGTGGGGAGAACAGCTCTCCATTAAATAAAATCATCTTAAATGAAATCACGGCATCAGAGCCCAACAATTCTAAAGGAAGGGGTTTCTCTCAATTTTTCTTTCTTTCTCATCTGTCTGCCTTTTATTTCTTTTTCTTGCCTATTGTTAGCTAGGCTTTCTAGTATGATACTGAATAGGAGAGTTGAGAGAGGACATTTTTGCCTTGTTCTCAACCCCAAGAGGAAAGTATTCAGTCTTCACCCAACTTTTTATTTTGAAAAATTTCAAAAATATAGAAAAGTTCAAAGAATAGTACAATTAATACCTGTGTACACTCCAGTCAGATTCAGCAAGTGTTAACGAACTATCTGTCACACTGCTTTATCTCTCCCACCCCAACACCAAACCATCTGAAAATAAGTTGCAAACATCAAAATATTTCATATATATACATTTAACAATAAGGGCATTTCCTTACATGACTAAAATATCATACCTAAGAAAATTAAGAATAATGCTCCAATGTCATCTAACATTCAGTCCATATCCAAATTATCTCCATTGTTTTCAATGTTTACCTTCATAGTTTCAAAGGCATGTCCAATCAAGTTGCATGTGTTACATTTGGACCTTACGTCTAAATCTCTTTTTAATCTAGAATAGCATATACTCTCAAATCGTATATTCGTTCATTCATTCAAATGACATGGACTTCTGGATAGTCCTGGTTAGTTTTCCTGTGGAATATACCACCATCCGGGATTGACTGATTCTTTCTCCCTCTCTTTTCTATTTATCTCTCTACTTTTAATGGCATCATTTACTTGTAAGGAAGGAGATTTTTTAACTGTACACCTCCTCTGTTTCATATTCAAGACCAGCAATTAAACTTCCAGCAAGCCCCTGACAAACCCACATGATTGGAGGGCTGGCACAAGTAAGGGCAGGTGAAGAAGGGCAAGCACTGTGTAATCAGCTCAGTTTCCCATACCACCTTGGCAGTGGGGGAAGGAATGTTCTTCCTCTAACTTCCTCCACTGCACACCTGCCGTACAGGACATCAAGATACAGTTCATCTGTGCCTTGGCAAGGAAAGGATACTTAGGTGAACGTTAGGAGAGGAGCTAGCCGTCAGTGTTTTAGCCCATGATTTCTTAAAGTCTAATGGCACTGCCTGTGACTGAAGTTGGTCCCAGAAGGCCACAAGTCACTTCTCTAAATATCTCCTTTCCAATAGCTTCCTGGCCTTTTTCTATTTTTTTTTTTTTTTTTTTTTTTTGCGGTGCGCAGGCCTCTCACTGTTGTGGCCTCTCCCGTTGCGGAGCACAGCCTCCAGACACGCAGGCTCAGCGGCCGTTGGCTCACAGGCCCAGCCGCTCCGCGGCATGTGGGGTCTTCCCGGACCGGGGCACGAACCCGTGTCCCCTGCATCAGCAGGCGGACTCTCAACCACTGCGCCACCAGGGAAGCCCTTCCTGGCCTTTTTCTGATTGCCCTTCCCCTCCTGATGGACTCTACACTGCTGCTAACTGTTCCTATAAGATATCCCTTTCACTGCTGATCACTCAACTCTCTAAACCTAAGGAAATTTTTCATCAGAATAAAAAACATAAAGCAAAAGCCCAGGAAAGTTCACTTGCAATAATAATCACAATCTCATTAAGTAAAATAAGATTCTCAGTTTATTTGATCTAATTTATGTACGTCTCCAGATTAATGACCACTCTGTTCAGGGCCCAGACAACAGTCAATATTTTATTAATTATTTATCAAGTGCCTACTGTGTCCCAGGTACTGGGCTTTAAACTAGCAAATCAGAACTACATATGGCAATGATCTCTCCTCTCAAAGAGGCCACATTCCAGGAAAGATATAAACAAATAAACCTACAGCATATTAATATATGAAGAGACTATGAACATAAAATGTGGAAGTGATAAATTCTGTTAAGGGGGTGATTAAGAAGCAGAAGAGGGAAAGGTCGAAAGGTACCTCTGGGCTTCCCTGGTGGCACAGTGGTAAGAATCCACCTGGGGGCTTCCCTGGTGGCGCAGCGGTTGAGAGTCCGCCTGCTGATGCAGGAGACACGGGTTCGTGGCCCCGGTCCGGGGACGATCCCCACATCCCGTGGAGCGGCTGGGCCCGTGAGCCATGGCCGCTGAGCCTGTGCTCCGCAACAGGAGAGGCCACAACAGTGAGAGGCCCGCGTTAACGCAAAAAAAAAAAAAAAAAAAAAAAAAAGAATCCACCTGCCAATGCAGGGGACACGGGTTCAAGCCCTGGTCCGGGAAGATCCCACACGCCACGGAGCAACTAAGCCTGTGCGCCACAACTACTGAGCCTGCCCTCTAGAGCCTGTGAGCCACAACTACTGAAGCCCACGCACCTAGAGCCCGTGCGCCACAACAAGAGAAGCCACCACGATGAGAAGCCCGTGCACTGCAACGCAAAGTAGTCCCCGCTCACCGCAACTAGAGAAAGCCCACACGCAGCAATGAAGACCCAACGCAGCCAAAAATAAAATAAAAAAAAATTTTTAAAAGGTACCTCTTGAACTTAAGAACTATACTGTATACATATAAACAGGTGATTTTTAGCTCACATCTGTCATCCTCGCATTGTTTTCTGTTAGCCCTGCTTTTCAAAATACCATTTTGTATAAAAGTTGTTGCTCATCTACCTTCTACCTCATCTCTTTACCAACAATCATATCAATTAGTAGACCCTTTCAGTCTGGGGAGCAAAGCTACATGGAGAACACCTGATTGATGGGTTTTTCAGGGAAACAAAGCTGTTTTGTATCTTTCTCCTCTCTGACGCCAACTGGTTCAATTTGCAGGGGGCGTGTGGGGGGGTGGGGTGTTCATGAACACCTCACTAAAATGTCAATGGCCAGGTTAGTTCTCCCTCCATCACGTTTATTAATCTTACTACTGGTCTGTCGGTCTGATCAGACACATACGTGACATTAACTGCCAATTTTTCTCTATCAGGAATCTTTCAAGCCCATTTTCCTCTTACTATTAAATGATTTACTCTGAGATAATTATAGGTTCAAATGTAGCTATAAGAAATAATACAGAGAAATCCCATGTACCCTTCACTCAGTTTTCCCCAATGGTAACATCTTTCAAAAGTCTAGTACAATATCACAACCAGGATGCTAATGTTGATACAGTTAAGCTACAGAACATTTCCATCGCCACAAGGATCCTTCATGTTGCCCTTTTACAGCCATGCCTACTTCCCTCTCCCCCTCCCCCACCTTGCTCCCTGGCAAACACTAATCTGTCCTCAATTTCTAAAATTTTGTCATTTCAAGAATGTCATTTATACGGTCATACATGGACTTATAGATGAAATCATATGGTATGTAATCTTTTGTCCAAGCTTGTTTTTAAGGTCACTTATCACAATAGGTAGATATGCCACAAGAGATTCCTTAAGTTACGCTTCAGTAATAATTACAATAATAACCACTAACACAAAGCACTTATCCTGTACCAGCACTTTTTTTTGGGGGGGGGAGGTAGGCGGGCCTCTCACTGTTGTGGCCTCTCCTGTTGCAGAGCACAGGCTCCTGTCTGTAATTGTTATTACACTTCAAGACTCTACTTCTGCTCTTCCATGAGGGTACCTTACTGTGAAGATGAATTTCTGCTAGTTTGTATGTATCCAAAGACCCCACTGCCTCTGGGTTGAGGGTGAGGGCAGATACTGGGCCAAGTGTGAGGATGAAAAAGCAGCACCCCTCTCACTTATGATCTCCTTATCCAAACATGGTGGTGCAATTTCTCTAAACTACATCTCTGTTGAATAACCCTATTTGTCCTCTGCTCTTAGAATATGATTTATAAGACTCCTCATACCATTTTCTTCCTATCCCTGTTAACTCTGTGAATATCTCTGGATTGTAGTCACAGTATTTTACTTATATGAAGTCAGCTTTATTTTTTTCTCTCATGTTATTTTTAAATATCTGTCCACAGATGTTTCTTTATTGATTATTTGTAGGATGATAACTTTTCCCCCAGTAGCAAAGGAAAAGGTCTCTTTAAAAAGGCACAGGTGAGGGTGATTACCCCATAAACCACGCCTGGGTTCATCTGAAAAACTGTGGCCACCATCCCTGTTTGTTAAGTGCCATTCCTACTGTACTGTTTACTTAAAAGGTATCACCAGGAGCTAAATTCTACAGAGGGGTGGCTGGTCAGCAGAATGTGTCAGACTAGCAATACAGTAGTCATCCTTTGTAGCTGGTACTGGCCTGGCACCACCTCCTTGTTTTAGCTTCTCCATTAGTAAGACCTGTCCTGCCTGCCCAACTAAACCATATTACTTTCCCCATAGATTTTTCAGTTACTCATTGTAACTGAAAAATTACCCTCAATAGATAATCTTTCCTTTTTATAACCTGTTTGGGTATTTTACAGTTCAACAACATTACAATTCATTGATTTTTAAAAATATTACATTTATAGCATCAGTAGCGTACAGAATAAGGTAGTATCACTACTGAGGTGAGACAAACAAAGAGGGAGCAAGATGAAGAAACCCAAGAGAAATATGTACTTCTCAAAGGCCACATGCCTTCGTGTTCGGTGACCACAAAACACGCTCTATGACCACAAGGATTCCAAGACTCTCAGTGCTAAGACTGGTCTTGAACTTCTGTTCTACTACCTTTTCCAGTATTTCCAGAAAACTAATAAGATCAGCCACGCTTTACTTTCATTTACCCAAAAAAAGGGAAATTTGAGAGAATCCATGAAGTACCTATATAACCAGACTTATTTTCATATAACTGGGTCTAAGGCAGGCAATACTATTTTCATTTAGTTTCTTAGAACACTCATTCATTTAGACGTCACACTGACTAAAAAGTATGTAATAAGTCTACTTTGTAGTTACATGAAACCTAGATTTTTCAAAGTATGCCTTACAAAACTGTACAACTGTTTTGAGCAGCTGGGCAGTACTTGTGACTACAGTCACTTCTTCCTACTGGTGACATATTTAAAGAAGCCAGGAGGAAGGAACAGGCCAGAAGTCTTCAAATAATGTGGTACCCTCATATCTTGGTCTCCAAAGCCAATGACTTGCCCAAGGGTTAATCTGATTTGACCCTGGGCCTTTTTGCCAGGACGACTGAAAAATAGGTGTCCTTTATGGAAAACAAGAGTATGCGGGTAGGGTGAGGACATGGGTAAAGAAGAATGAGACATTAATTCAATTTTTCTGACTTTTTGTTAAAAACATACAGACAAAAAGTCAAATATTCCCACACAAATCATCTCACCCCTATGAAGCTTATAACTGTTTTGTCTGCCTAACTTATAAATGCAAGCCTCTAGGGGCAGGAACAGAATCAGCCACGTTTAGTACTCCACTGGTACTCAACGACAAAATAATAATAATAATGAAAAAGAATATCTCTGTAACAGAGGACAAGTTCCTAATGATGGTAATCTTGCAATGAGAGATTGTCATCCTGTGGGCTGTGCTCCAGATTTAATGTAAGGGGGGGGGAAATGTGTGAACATTTATATTTTGCTATTTTTAAAAAAATCAGCTTGAATGCATAACTAAGTAGATGCTAAAATAGCTGATTTGTTTTTAAACTATTTTTGTTTCTAATTTAGCATCAACTTAATTCAGTTCCTCTCTCTACCTATCACTTAAGTTTCTTCCACCCAAGATTCAGTCTTTTGACTCATTACTCCCAGGGTAAATCCTTAAGCTTATAAATAAACACATCTGTGCCTCATTTTAACTCTTTCTGATGTGAGGCTAAATGAACCTAAAGTTCGAACTTAACATGATGATAAAGAGTGCCCAGTGAAAGCCTTGTCCCGGCCCCTCCCACCGCCCCCAAATGAGTAGGCTTTCATTACTCAGGGGTGTATCAGTGTTGATGTAGATACTACCAAGTGTGCAGGGGGTTGAAGAAAGCTGCCTTAAGAAAATGGCTTATGAAGGAAAGAGAAATAACCCCATTTGTAAAATGAGCTGCTGGAAAATCAGAGGCGAGAAACTCTACATAAAATTATTATGAAGATTTATCTTTAGTCCATATTTGAAACATGAGAGGAACAAGCATGCAGCATTTCAACCTCAATTCAACCAACTTTGCTCAACACTCTTCACTTACAGAATTATGATTTATCAAGATGGCCACACTATGAACCATACTAAAAAAATCAACTATTATTTTATCAGTGTTAATTTCCCAACTTTGAAAACTGTACTGTAGCTATATGAGACAATACCTTGATTTTAAGAATTACACACTGAAGTTTTAGTATAAAAAGGTAATTACTGAAGTGGTTAGGGCTGTGGCTATAACACACACACACACACACACACACACACACGTGCGCACGCACGCGAGCATGCACGGAGGGGGGTGAATAGAGAGGAGAATAAAGAAAGCCAATGTGGTAAAATGTTAACATTTGGGGAATCTGGGTGGGCGAGTTCCTGAGAATTATCTTCTCGTAAAATTTCTGTAAGTCCGAAACTGTTAAAAAAGCAACAACCACTATATCCCAGAGTAGCCATACTGTCTTTTCATAAGGCAGCTTTCTTCATACTTAGAGATGACTGGCTAGAGTGCCTGCTGAATTCCTTCCCAGAAATGTCGATACTGCTTAGGTCTGATGGGAAAGTGCATGACCAAACAATTGTAGCAGGTAATCAACAGTAAGGTCAAAGCTCCTGCTTCTCCAGGTTTGTAGTTAAGTCAACACTTATCTGTAAGTACACTTTAATGATTAGTCACAGACTTGTACCTGTCACTCTCTTAGTCTATACTTCCTCCAATTCCAATAAGGATCCATTTTAAATTGTATCAATTACCGCAACAGCTGTTCCAGGAAGGATGATGACCAAGACCTTAAGATGTGATTTTAATCTTTTAGAAATGGATTTATCAACAGGAAGCCAAAGAAAAGGTAGTTCTGAACCCTTGTCAGTTACAGGAACTATCAGTTAATGCCAAGCTGGAAAACAGACTGCTGCAGCTAACACTTCCCCTTCAAATCAGTACTACACAACCACCCGACAGCCGCCACCCCAGCACAACTTTCTTTTAAAAGCGACCCTGCATATTTGAACACATAATTCAAGCTGTAATGTAATAACATCTTTGGAGAAGAGTTCTTCAACTTTCTCTAGAAACAAAGAAGCAGTGCCCAAAATACTTTTTTTTGCAAGTAAAGTCTGGCCCACATTCAAGGTAAAAATCTTAAAGATTGTCTCCTGTATTCTTTCTTTATCCCTTGCTAAAGTAACAGAAAAGTAATCTGAGTTAAATGCCCTGTTTTCTTGCTTATATATGTATACATTTTTAATAAGGTTTGAAAGGGTGGATGGATGTGGGAAATGCATAGCATGTAACTAATTCCTCCGTCCATTAAGCTAATAGAGATGTGGTTTATTTAAAATTCTGAGTTGTGGTTCTGCTATTTGGGAATGGCTTTCTGAAACTCTGTGGGTGGATACTGGTAATGAAACAGAGAATTCAGAACGGCAGGGCGCACAGGGCCAAATAAGCTTTTATAGCAGAGTGTGTGTATGCACTAAAAATAATTGTACATATGTAGTGGGAGGCTGGTTAACTGAGCCCACAGAGGCACTTGGCTGTTCAGATAACTAATCACAATATGAAGTCCCCCATGACAGGAATGTTTCCAAGGTTAAACTGTCTGATTTTTAATCATAAAGAAGTAAATTTATTGGCTAAAGTTCTCTCATGTTGTTAAGATGCAACAGCCAGTCTTTTATTTTTATTTTTTTTTTTTTGCAGTACGCGGGCTTGTCACTGTTGTGGCCTCTCCCGTTGCGGAGCACAGGCTCCGGACGCACAGGCTCAGTGGCCATGGCTCACGGGCCCAGCCGCTCCGCGGCACGTGGGATCCTCCCGGACCGGGGCACGAACCTGAGCGTCCCCTGCATCGGCAGGTGGACTCTCAACCACTGCACCACCAGGGAAGCCCACAGCCAGTCTTTTTATCAAGATTTTAACTACAAGAAAACTATCAGCCCTCTGCGGCTCCTAAATTGTGATTTGCCTCAGAAAGAAGGAGTTTTCAATTACACGTATAAAAACTTAAAGAAGAGCTCAGAAAATAAGAGTATTTATTGGTTTTTTTTGGAAAGTAAGGTTGTGAAATTTCTGTAAGAACTACTTTATACCAATACATACAGTAAAATTTTACTTTTAAAACAAGGCCTAGAAACAAAACAGAACAAAAAAGAAGTTTGATTTACCCGTTCTGATGCCCAGTTTTCTTAAGAAGGGGTTTTCTGGGCTTTCTGTCATTACCACCCTCATCTGTTCAAACAGGGCTGCTAACTGCCCCTGACTCCACTATCCTTCACTTCTTCCTTTCCAGGTCTGCACTCTCCAATCTGCTTGGCCTCGGGCCCTCATTACCAGTTTCTGATTCCACCTCTTTTTCCAACCAGATCATGTGGGTTATGTGAGTTCTTTCTCACTTTCCTCCACACTCCCTTAAACTCCTCTTTACCTTCCTTTCATTCAGACCATCAGGTACATTCTGTCCACATCTTGATTACCTACTGAGCATTTATCAGGCACTACGTACTTTAAATAGATTATTTCATTTCCCTCAACAACTCAATAGCTGGGTCTGTTATTTTACAGAAGAGAAAATCAATGCTCATAGAGAGGTACAATTATTCTTCCAGTTATATGGTTGGTAAGAGGGGGCACTGGAATGTGAACCCAGGTGGTCTGCCTCTAGAGGCCCCCATTCTCAACCATGAACATGTATATCTCCCTTCCCTTCAGGATTAGCAGCTTTACCTTGGGTACAATCCTATCCCCTAGATTTCCAAAGAACCACATATTACTGAGGCTACCCTTTCCTTCTGTCTTCCACCGATGATTAAATCAGGAAGCACAATCCTAACTCTGTCCCAGATAACTTTTAGTCCAAGAGGATTAAACACATTTTCCTCTGATCCCAACCCCCAGACCCAACTGAAATAAAAGCACAAAAACAACAAGAATGAACCCACTGCAATAAATATAATTGTGTGTTTAACATAATCAGCAAGAGATTTTAAATCTCTAGACGGTGGTAGCAACGGGAGTGGGTTAAGGCTGAAACTTGGTGACTGCAGAGGTGGTAGCTGCTGCGTACAAAGGAAAAGTCTTAAGAGAAGCAGAATGAGAAGCAGGGCAGAAAGCAGGAGATGCACTGAAAAGACTTTTGTTTCTTTCTTTCTTTTTTGTAAAACAACTATACTGGTTTTGGCAGCAGGCCATATTTACCTGGCAGAAATCTAGACAGCTCCTGTCTAGAGAAACTGAATGACCTGCCTAGGCAAAGCCATTTCTATGGTTCCTCATAGTCCAGTCTTCCTCCTCCATCAGGTTCTTAACTTCCTCACAACGACCCTGCCAGTTAACACCTCGTCCCCACTCCATTCCACACAGAGCCCCAGTAAAAATTCCCATTCAAGAAAGAGGCATGGTAGAAACCCTGCCCACCCATCTAGCCCTTTTCTCTTAAAAGTCAACAGAGGGATTTCCCTGGTGGCACAGTGGTTGAGAATCCGCCTGCCAATGCAGGGGACACAGGTTCCAGCCCTGGTCCAGGAAGATCCCACATGCTGCGGACCAACTAAGCCTGTGCGCCACAACTACTGAGCTTGCGCTCTAGAGCCCGTGAGCCACAACTACTGAAGCCCACATGCCTAGAGCCCGTGCTCCCAACAAGAGAAGCCACCGCACCACAATGAAGAATAGCCCCCACTCACCACAACTAGAGAAAGCCCGCGCACAGCAACAAAGACCCAACGCAGCCAAAAATAAGTGTGTGTATATATATATATATATATATATATATATATACACACACACACACATATATAAAGTCAACAGAAAACCAAGTTTCACCAGGCAAATGAGGAGAACCTGAAGCATGAAGTAAAAGACAAAGATAAATAGGAAAATTGGCCTCAAAGCAATCACAGAGAACTCAGCAAACAGAAGAGCACAGGTCTAACCACTAATTAATACAGTCAGAAGATATTACTATATGGGAATTCCCTGGCAGTCCAGTGGTTAAGACTCTGTGCTTCCACCACAGGGGGCTCAGGTTCAATCCCTGGTTGGGGAACTAAGATCCCACATGCCACATGGTGCAGCGCAGCCACAACAGACAGAGAGACAGAGAGATAGAGAGAGAGACAAACAGCGCTTAAAAAAAGAAGATATTACTATATGATAGTAATTCTTATTATATCCATAAGCAAGAATAGGATACTATGAAAAAAACCTTCAGAGAACCAGAGCAAGCGCATTGAAAGCTTGATTGTTGAAATGCAATCAAAAGAAAAGCTGAGATAAAGTAACAGAATCACCCAGAACACAGAGTGGAGATGGAGACTATAAGAAAGGAGGTTAAGATCACCAATGTAGCAGGTCCAACATCTATATTATGAGTCCCAGAAGAGAAGAGAACCATTGGGTTGGGGAATATCAAAGACAGTCTGCAGCTCCATGAAGGAGTACGTCAGTCTTCAGATCTTAGGGCCTAGCAAGTATCCAGCATCTTGAATGGGGAAAAAAAAAACATGACCAGCAGATACTTACTACAAATTTTAGAACACCAAGAATAAAAACATGATCCTAACAGTTCTCAAGGTGGAAAAACCCTAGCTATACTACTTAGCATCAGTGTCATCTGACTTCTCAGCAATAACATGAAATGTTAGAAGACAACGGAGCAATGATTTTCATCCAAGAATCTATACTTAATCAAACTTTCCATCAAGCTGGGGACAGAAGAGACATTTTCAGATATGCAAGAATCCCAACACTCTTTCTCTTAGGAACTCACTTCGGCATTGTATTTCAAAAAATGAGGGAATAAAAGAGAGAACAGTAAGTAAAGGGAAATTCTGAGGTGACAAAATAGGCTTATAAAACATCTAGTCTAGATTGAGGCAGAAAGATGGTGGGCTCCAGGAGGGAGGTCTTGAGTGAAAGATATAAATACAGGTTAGAAAAAAAGAAAGGCAAGTATAAGTTCCAAGAAAAAAAAAAACTGTATTAAAAAAATTACGATCCAAATATAAAGCAAACTAAAATGTGGCATGATTTTTGAGCAACTGATGGAATATGACAACAACAAAACCTGATTTGGCTTTGACATAAGAACATTCTCCTTACAGGCCCAGGAACTGTGACATTAGACCCACAGAAAAAGCAATCTACTCCTATCATATAACTTGGCCTCCTGGCAGGGAACATTTACAGTCATAATAATATAAATGTCATTTATTGGCTTTCAATTTAAAAAAACAACCTATGGACATAACAAGGAAGATTTGCTTGTGGCTATAGGCCAAAAATAAATAGTTAACAACTCTGACAATATAAACAGTATAAGTGTAGCTGACAGGAGGTATGATAAAGTAGTACCTCTTATCACAGGTACTAATATCCTCGTTAAGAGATGGTGCTGAAAATTGATGGATTAAGAAAGAAAAGGATGAAAACAAATAACATACATTTCAAATGCTGGGATGAGGAACTGTGTGAGCTAAATCTTCGTGTTTCAAACCAGTTGACATCTCAAAAAGCACGAATATAAGCATTTTTTCTTTCTTCCACAGTTAGTAAAAAGGCAACGTAAAGAGTGAAACTACTAAAACAGAAACTGTCAAGAGAGAGATGCTGTTCAGTTTTGTGGGGTGGGACCATCTCTACACTATCTTTCTCTTATAAACTATTCTGGGTTATGATGTGCTACCATGTGTTACTTTTGTAAAAATGAAAACATATAATTAAAAAAAGAAATGAGTACCACTTATTCTCTCTTCATGCTTTTCTTCTGGGTTAAATATAGTAGCCAGAGAAAGTCTCACTTTGGCCCAATATAAATTTAAACTATTTAATGACAGTTTGGATTAGCTACTATTTAGAAATCCTATTTTCCTCCCTCAGTCCACAGTAGTTCTCTCAGTTCTCTGCTGCTGATAGCTGTATGATCTATTTATTCAGAAAATGATGACCTTCAAGGATGAACTCCGTAGTGCATCTTGTCTCAGCTAACTGTCTATATATTAAAAGAGAAAACCTATTTATCTATATCTGTATCTCTTCACTTATACTCTAGGAGGAAACTAATGCTTCTGGGTTTCTGCCTCTAAAGAATCTTGCTTGTGCACCTTTTCTATTCCTCCTCTAATATTTTCCACTTCTTTCCCTTCTTTTTGTACTTTCCCTTTGTATCTTAACAAGGGTAAAATATTTCCCTATCTTAACCACCTCTGCATCAAGAAATGCCTGATCCTGATTCTCCCTCCAACCACCACTATTTATTGGTTTTTAATGGCCCAACTAACTCCTTAACTGAATGACTTGTCTGCTGCCTTTATTTCCTTGTTATCAAATGCCTCTTTAATGACCTCCCATCAGGCTTTGGTTTCCCACCATATGACTATGACACTAACTTCTTTCAGGTTTTCCAATGATCTTCTGCTACCCATAGACAACAGCTTTCCTTAGTCCTCATATTTCTTGGCCCCTCTTCTCATAAATCTTTCATGATGCTGTATGAAGTTTTCTCCCTTCTTTAGCTTCCTTAACTGACAGGCTCCTCTTCTCTTTCCCAGCCCCCTAAGTACAACCCTTAGCCCCTTGTTCTTCTGCACACCTTTCATCACTGCTTCAATATCGATGATTCCCAAACTAGGTCTATATTTTTAACTTTCTACAGGACAATCTACAACAATGTACAATCTAGCTCATCAAAAACTGAAAATACAGGGCTTCCCTGGTGGCGCAGTGGTTGGGAGTCCGCCTGCCGATGCAGGGGACGCGGGTTCGTGCCACAGTCTGGGAGGATCCCACATGCTGTGGAGCGGCTGGGCCCGTGAGCCGTGGCCGCTGGGCCTGCGCGTCTGGAGCCTGTGCTCTGTGGCGGGAGAGGCCACAGCAGTGAGAGGCCCGTGTACCGCCAAAAAAAAAAAAAAAAAAAAAACTGAAAATACATTCAACGAGTTTTTCTTCCCATTCTCTCCCTGCCATCAGTCACATCTTTCTTCCCTCAGTTCCCCAAGTTTATAAACTTTGCATGCTTTCTTCAGCCAACTCTAATCAGTCATCAAATCCTGTTATTATTATTTTAAAACATTTTTCTCAGTTATTTTTATTCCTCCATTCCACTGGCCACTACCATAGAGCACTCTGAATGAACTGGTTCTTTGGTAAGTCAAATATTAATTTGCACAAGGAAAATAACCTATCCATATAACCCAGTGGCCAGACATTTTACACAATGAAGGACTCCTGTCACATTAATTCTTGGTTTATCTGGTTTGTAACATTGAGATTATAATCTATCAGGCTTTTTAAAAATAATTTAAGGCATCAAAGAACTCCATAGAAAAATGACAATTTCTCTAACAGCAGGAGGTCTCCTGGTAGATTAGTTTTGAAGGTACTGCATAAAGAGGTGTATTCACTTAAAGGCACAAGTGACAAACAGCAACCCCAGAATGCTCATAAACTCCGGGGATCAAACTGGTAAACCCTTTTAAAAGCATTCCTCTGCGGCTCTGCAAAGATTTCTCCTATCACAAAGGTCTAATCACTGTGATTTAGTGAAGATGAGTGATCAAAGTTCAACAGAGCTGTATCTCAATTTTCCCAAGTATTAGGTGCTTATCTGCTACTCAAAAGCACTGCCAGGTTGTTTATCTGCAGTTTTCTGTTCACTGGAAAACATAATCCCCACTGCTGGACTTTCCCTCCACATTCCAGTAGCCCTCTATCACTTTAGGTTAGTCTAACACTAACCCTAACTCTAACTCTAACCCTAACCCTTGTACTAAGGCACTAAATTCTAAGCATTTCACCAAGAAGATAATTCTTTAAAAGAAAAAAAAAAAAAAAACACATTTGTATATTTTCTCTTAATAATTAGCATAATTTATCCTCCCTGTCCTTTTTTTTTTTTTTTTTTTTTTTTTGCGGTACGTGGGCCTCTCACTGTTGTGGCCTCTCCCGTTGTGGAGCACAGGCTCCAGACGCACAGGCTCAGCGGCCATGGTTCACAGGCCCAGCTGCTCCACGGCATGTGGGATCTTCCCAGACTGGGGCACGAACTGGTGTCCCCTGCATTGGCAGGCGGACTCTCAACCACTGCGCCACCAGGGAAGCCCCCCGCATCCTCACTTTTAAAAATAAACATTAGTTACATTTCTTGCTCTCTAAAGCTGGAATTAGTTGTATTTATGTTTCTGTACTTATTCTGTCTCTTTATGGTATAAGCTCCCAGGAGCAAGATGCATGTTTATCACTTCTTTTGCATGTTCCTACCGAATCTACTACAGGACTTTGTCACAGTCGTCTTTTAATAAAGTACTAGACTGGCTGACTAACTACAGTGTCTCCAGTTGTCCTATATTCCATGTAAGCAACCACTTCTCAAGGTGTGATCTATAACCACAACAGCAGGCAATACAGTAAGATCACGGCTTTAATTGGCCATGATTATGAAATATTTCTGAAACTCTTCTCAACAGGGGTGCCTTAGAAGCAGACACAGGTATGAGGAATAAATGCCAGCCCACCTGCTGGCAGGAGAGGCAATGGGATGCCTCTGCAGATAGATGAGCAAGCAGGAAAATGGATAGCACAACTTGTCTTGGAAGCAAGCAGCACGATGAGGCAGTAAAAACCCATCAGCATATATCATCCTATCACAGCCTAGTGTCATTCCCAGCCTCTATTAGCCCTCACTGCATCAGCCCAAGTCCCAGACACTTTATCCTGTTTATAATTGCTGATGAGCAGTAATAAGGGCTCCATGCCTCAGCTCCGTCCGTTCCACTTCAGCACACACCTATTAGGTAATAACTTTTATTTACAGCCTTGCCTGATGTGCTGTTCTATTAGTACAGCCAGGAACTGAGGAGGGCAGAAAAAAAGTCTCCTTAATGGGCAGTATCATTGTGAGGCTCGGATGATTTATAATGCAGCTCTGTGGTTGTTCTATCCCACTCCTGGTTAAGACTGCTTCAGGAAAGCCACATTTCTAACACGCTGCCCTCCAGCAGGCACACAAGTGCTATGGAGCAGAACCTGAAAGGCACCCCCCAAAAAGTCCAAAAGTTTCAAAGGAGGAGAGGGGTATTAAATTCCCTTGATATCCTTTTTAAATAGTGTTGACTCAGGCATTTTGCCCCAGTGGAGCAATAGAACAACTAATTAATGGAAGTTCAGGGCTTTTCTCCTTGGTAAGAGTGCAAGCTGTGATAAAATAAATGACCATAAAGGCAAAAAAACAGTTGTAACTGCATTCAAGGATCCAAGCAACCTGAATTTGCACAAAGCACGTGGACCACAAGCAGCTCAACACCAAAGCCTAGGACGGACAGACGGACGGACACGGACACACACACACACACACACAATAGCAACAAAGCTCATCACACTTCCTTTTCCTCTTTATACTGGAGTGCATTTTTATCCTTCAAGTGCAAAAATTCCCCTTGACAAGACTGGCAACCTGGCTTGATATTCACTTGTATCAACCTTTTCTCAGAGGGGGAGCCACTGCTTTTCACAAGTTAAAACTCAACCAAGGCCTCTGAAACAAGCCTCTGACTTCAAGTTCAGCAAACTTACACATACAAGTCTAGCTGGCCTGTAACACAAACACAGGAATTGGTGGCAATGGGGCCTAACTCTCATTTAGGGGTACAAATGAAAAACAGTAAGCTTTCCTTAAACTCTTCTGAAATCTATACATCGTGTGAGGTGTTTTTAAACTTACCTGATATTATTTACATATTGAGTATCAAATCATCTTATTATAATGAGCCTTGCTACCTCATTCTATTCTTTAATATATGCAACAAATCAAGCACATTAAACTTTTTACCAAAAAAACCAAAAAAACCCCACAAGAAAAAGCATTTAGCAGATTATCTCCCTTCCCAATTATCCACTCAATGGACAAAAACCACTGTCAGTAAACAATCACTGTGGCATACCATGATAACCTGTGGCTTTTTTCCTATGTTAAACATAACAAGATGACACCTTCTAGCTTAGAGAAATTTCTGCAGTCTTGCCTAATATTTGGTATTCGTCCCCCACCCCAGGATTCAAGATGATGAGTGCACAAGGTAAAACATTTTTTTTAATACTTTTCCCCTTGCCGTGACAGTTTTAGTATGTTGACCTTTCTTCAACGGTTACATTAAATACTAATAAAAATGACCACCTAGAGAGGTGGGATAGGGAAGGTGGGAGGAGATGCAAGAGGGAGAAGATATGGAGATATATGTATAGCTGATTCACTTTGTTATAAAGCAGAAACTAACACACCATTGTAAAGCAATTATACTCCAATAAAGATGTTTTTAAAAATGCTAATAAAAAAGTGAAAGGTTTGTATCTTCCCTAATATTCTCCTGATGGGAACTTGCATATTACATAAGTAGGTCAAATTTCTAATTTTCTATCTCAAATGCTGATATTGCAGACCTGAGGGAAAAGCTATACCTGAAGGACCAGAAAAAAAAGAATGAAAAAAGAACTGAATTACATAGTTGAACTCACACCCAAAGCCACCTTCCTTCCTTTAAAGCTTCACAGAGTCCTTCTGAGAAGAGTTACCTACAGTGTATGATATTGACCAATACAGTCTATAGTCACTGACTTAACTATCTGGGATTAAATGCACTGTTTCCATGAATACTGAATCCACCAGGAGATAAAACACACAACTGTAGGTGTTTCTAAGATTTATAGGGCCACCTCTGATTTAACACTACCACCCTTTAGCTTCTGGATCAATTTAAAAGATCTTATATAAACCTCTTGGCAACATATCGACAATGAGACATTTCCCTTTAACTGGCATCTGAACACTGATGTGAAAAGTGTTTAGTACATCAATCTTCTCTGAACTCCCAGGTGAAAAGGAGTTTCTACTCTTGTCTTTGTAAGAACAAACAATAATATCATGAGTAGGCTGCCTGAGAGAAGTGAGTCAAGAAAAGGTTTTGGGGGAAAAAAAGGAAACAATGAACAATAACAGGCTATCTAGTTCATGTCACGGTTTATCACACTGAAATAGGTGACCCAAAAGGATAAACATGTGCTTTAGCAAAGAAAAGAAGAAAGAGGAGAGGGGAGGGGAGGAGAGATCAGGCAAGGGATATACAGTTAAAATGAATTAGCATGCTTCTTATAGAGTGGAAAGACAATACTTTCTGGGAAAACCTGCCTTGATGTTTAATGGGACAGTTTCTAGTCCCACATGCTTTCATCTTAGGCAATACTACAGCTCCCTTATGGCCCCACAAATGGTTATTTTACTTGCTATTCTACTAATTATAATCACATTTTTAACATACACACAGCATTTTAAAACCATCATTTTTCAAGTCAATCAGAGAGAATATTATTTACTCAACATATTTGCTGGAAGAAGAGTAAAAGTGAATATAAGATATAGTGGAGCAAAAGTCTGTTGACAGGACCACCTAGTCTGTAAACCTGTCTGTAACTTTTTTCTTATTTTAACTTCAGAAATGAAAGGACTATAAAATGAAAAAACAAACAATAAAGGCATATAAGAGTGGTGAACTAGGGAAGGAGCAAATTCCTTTTTTTCATGTGCTAAAATGTCAACCTTGATAAACTCAACCTAGGGCCTAGAGCTAAGAACTGGAAGGAGAAGGGTTCTTCGGTCGGTCACTGTTAAGGATTCTACTGGAGGGAGACTAAATTTTCCAAGGAAATTTAAGACAAGGAAGGCATGGTTCTATCTGCTTATTACAGCTTAAATTTTAAGGTTCATCAATGGCAAGCTCCAACAAATAAAATACAAAATAACATTTCTTTTGCTGTAACTCTACAAATGAAGTCTTACCAAAAAAAAAAGATTACATAACATGTCTTTAAATAAGAAATCCTAAGAAAAGGCAACAAACCTCTTCCCCACAAGACACTTTAAATATAAAAATATGACCTCATGAAGGTATTCACCTAAGTATCCAAATACATTCCCAAAAAAGTTGACTAAAGGAGATGACTGCAGCTCAGATTACAAGTTTTGTTTAAGGTATAACTTGATAGTTAGAAAAGATGAAGGACAAAAGGGAATCTTCTGGTAGCTTGTTGCCAAGAAAGCGAGCTCTTTCCTTCACAATATACGTGTTCTTGGCAGGAATGTTGTGAGAATTAACAAGGGAACATGTGCAAAACATTCTGAGCTCTTTGAAGAAATGTAAGCGTTCTCTAGTAATCTGGAGGTGTGATATACTTTAACTCTCACATTCTAACCAAAAGCAACCTGGGACTTGGCAGTCTTTGCTGACTGTAGATATCCCAGAGCGCTACAAAGCCACACACACCTGCACTTAATTTTTCTCTCTTAAATACCAAAATGATCAAGGTGCCATTATTTTTTTCCATCTAAAGATCACCGAGTTTAACTGTTAATGCTATGTGACTAAAAGCCAGCATCTAAAGAAAAGCCTTTCCCACCAAGCTCACAAACACGAACTGATCTTTCATTTGCCACTACTGCTGCCTTTTGCAATCTGCTTCTTAAGACTCACAGCTACCAAAGAACAATTTCTTAAAGGGTCCCCTCCCCTCTCTCACTTTTGATGGCTACAGACCCACCACTCTGCACTGCTGTCCACCTCTCTAAATTACAATACCCTCTGATCAAACAGTAGTCACCTGAAATACAAATAGAGACACTTATCAACCACTCAGGCTACATTCGTTCCTTGACTTATTAATAATGGATCTAATGCTAACCTTTAGATCTAATTTGCAAAGTACTAAAAAGAAAATGACCTGTGTACTGAAGAGATCACTAACTTTTTTTAAGTGCACACTCCCATCTAAGACACTTGGCCATGTACCTTTAATATGTATTTGTATGTGTATTTGCTGATTTTAAACTATACATATGGGCTAATACATAATTATGAAATTAATGTGCAAAACAGAAATTTTAAAGGGCTGAGATACAGAGCTTTTATGATTTTCTCTCAGACTGTACCTTGTATGCCCTTCTTCAGAGACCGGTGACTTAAAGAACTTTATTCTAGCCTAAGTATCCTTTTTCTAGCACACATGATTATTAAGCTGGAGGCTGCTTTAGGTCCAAACTTATATGGATAGATTGGCTGGGAGGAAGTCAGTAAGATCTAATTCAGAGGGCTTTACTCTATGGCTCCTAAAAAATGACACCACTGTAAAAAATTTTTTAACATCTTTATTGGAGTATAATTGCTTTACAATGGTGTGTTAAAGTAATTATTTACTATCAGCTGTGCCTGAAGCCCTGTGCTCTGGAAGACCTCTAGGAGAGCTACTATCACTGTGTCCCTTGAGGTAGAAGCACCAGAGCATGTGTTAGAGGCATGAGTCCTATTCTTGAATAATCTAGACACCAAGAATACAGAAACACTTCAGCAATGTAACACTAAAAAGTGTTGATTCATAAGAAAAATGTTCAGAATCCCCACGATGGGCAACCTGCTGATTTTAGGACAGAGAGAAAGATGGAGACAAAGACAGTCAGCTTATGGTTCTCAAATCAAACCATTTAATTTACCTCTGAAAATCAGGAAGCTCTGTCCTCTAGAGTCAGGGCCATTATTTCAGGCTAACTGGAGGAGCCTGAGGGAGCCACTGACCGGCTACTTGAGAAGAAGTACAGCAAGCTGAACCTGATGACCTTTAATGTCCACAGTGAGAAATCTCAACTTTCCTTCAGGCTTTCTAGGAGATGACCTGCACATTGCATTAATTTCCTTCCAAGCCAGAAACTCTCAATCTTTTTCTAGTTAAGAGGGATGTATTCACCTAAAAGAAGGCCTGGAAATGTGTGACTGAGAGCTCAATGTCCCACTTATCATTTCATGTAAGGAGACTTTACAACATTACCTTCAGTTCCTACTATAATACTGACATGCAACAAAGAATGTGATCAACATAAAGCCAATTAATGAAACTAGGCATGGCAATGCATTCTGGTACTTCTAATCTAACTCCTTTCTGCCTGAAATACTGATTGATGTGTTACCAACACTATCTAATGACTGGCCACTGTATACACATAATCTTTAATGGTAAGACAATATAATAGCAGCTACCATTACTGAAGATCTATTATGCAAGCTTTACATGTATCATTTCTTTTCTTACATCAAGCTATGAGATTTATCACCTCATTTTACAGATGAAGAACAAATTTTGAGATATTTACTTAAAATCACATTTTGTAAGGGGTTAGGCTAGGATCTGAAACAAGACGTGCTTCTAGAATTCTGTTTCAAAACCTATGTCACTACCTGCTATAATTCCAAATCTGTGTTTCTCTTTCTCTACATTTCATTCAGTGATAGGCTTTGTACTGTCTGGTTAGGAGCATAAATAATTATGATAAAATATGATACGATAAGCAATAATATGATGTAGTGAAAAGCAGGTTTTAGGATCTGAAGGATCTGTGTTCAAGTCTTGACTCTATTACTTACTAGTAATATTACCCCAGGAAATATATTTAAATTTCTGAGTGCCTGTCTTGGTTAACTGTAAAAGAGGAATAACTACCTTGCAGAATTGTTCTGTAGATTAAATATGCATGTATGTAAAGTATGGTGCCTGGTAATGTAGTAAGCATGCAATAAATGGTATTAGTATTTTTAGATACACAAGATAGTATGGGAACAGAAAGGATGAAACAGATCTGCCTAGAAGATGAAGGACACAAGTACATGATATTCAGGAGGGGTTCCTACTAGTTTCAGTGTCTAAGCTGAGCACACAAGTCTCTTTCCTAAATCTCTCAGGACGACTAAATGCACTCGAGGCTCATGCCTTGATGATACCTGAACATGTCAGTAATGATAACCATAAACCCTGTTGTCCTGAGGGCAAAAACTGGAAGGAAAAAAGGAAGACCAAAGTAACCTGTGTGTGTGTGTGAAGCGCTGGACCTGTAATCAAAGGGCTCGAGTGTTCTTTTAGGCTTCTGGCTGGAGTGGGTAAGAATATAGCTCTCGGACTTCCCTCTGGCTAAGCAGGACGGTCTGTCTCACGCCAGGGCACAGTTCTCTTCTGTCTCAATCAGGAACTACCCAGTGGAGCTTGGGTACTGAGCACAGGCGGGATGGGAGCATGTCAGGACTATCTCACACAGCCCTGCCTCAAAACCGGTCATTTGGAACAAAAGAGTAAAATTAAAGTTCCTCAGAGTTCAATGCCTGGATGTTACTCTGAAACTGTGCAAGGACAGGCCTGTTTGAGGTTAACATCAAAACTATGAGTATTTAAAGGGGTTGAGGTTTCAGTGTAAGTCCGTACACAGAAGTAGCTTGTGCTATTTCTGCTGGGGAGTTAAAAGGACTTTTTAAGTTATGAAAAATACTCTGTGACCTTTAGAAAAACAAAATAATTATTTTGACTCTTTCAAATATAATCCTTAAGATACTCTAAATAGCAGGCAGCATTACTTAAAAAGGCAAATATTGTCGAAAATAAATTAAGCTACAGAGTAAGGGAGCAATGGGCATTATGAGTGCTCTTTAGAGAGGTACAAGATTCATGGCTTCATGCTTAATACAAATGTCACAGATGCACTAAGGTTTTTTGGGGACTCCATGTATCTGAGCAGAATGATTTCAGCACACCCCATGGCTTTAGCACAAATGAAAGTAAATAATTTTCTAAAACTATTAGGACACTATACTAGTCAGTTAACCTGATTATCTGTACTATAACTTCTTTTACCCTCCAGCCATCATTATTTAAGTAATGTTTCTTTAGTAAGTCCACGACTTATACAAATTAGCTACATGCTAGAAACTGGGCAATAATTTGCATTTTCTGTATGGTTTAGGTCTTAATAACATTCTTCAGACATGGGGAAGTAGGTAAATTTTGATGTCCACCTTCTTGGTTCTAGCTGCCAGCATTAACTCAGTGAATCTGACCTCCAAGAGCATCACTCCGACCTCTACTCACACCCCACTCCCAATACTAAGCACATAATACATCACTTCACAAATCATGGAAGAAATTAGAGCGTATTCTGGCAAGGACACCGCATTAAAACCAGTAGCTAATGCCTGTGAATAATTCAGGTAAGAATGAATCCAGATAAGAATGATGTACGTACCTGTACCACAGGATCTTTTGGTTGGTGTGATTAACGAGACATGAGCTGTATCTGTGCATGGCCCACCTGGAAACAGAAAGGCAGGTACATCAGTTAGGACATATCCTCCACATACCCAGAGCTCCTATATTGGATAAAGAGAAATCTAAAAAGGAATGGATCAACCTATAAATATGCATAAGGAGGGGTATTAGGAAAGATGAAGGTGGTGATGGTAGTGGTAGGTTAATTCTTAGTTCAGTAATTTAGTCTACAGGTCCATATTCTTTCTACATTATAACATGCTTTTCATAAAAAATAATCGAGTCTCACATAATGTTAAGACATTAAAGAAAAAAAATTTAACTAGAATTCTGATCTGGGTAAGAGTAAATTACCCATAAGTTTGGGGAAATGAGTTTTTCCACAGAGAAATAAGCAGGAATACTCCTTCTCAGGCTTATCTCAGTGGTCACCCTACCTTTGAATTTATTGCAAAACTGGACTTATTTAAAGTGGGGGGCGACTCCCTGAAGAAGAAACAGCTTGTCAGAAGAAATAAGGATCACTGTAATATTTAAAGACAGCACTGCTGACTAAGGAAGAATATCTAGTTTAATTATAAAAATATGATACCAAGAGAGCCTTCATGCAATCTTTGTGGGCCTAGGGATCTGACAGATAGGTGTAATTCAAGAATATGCAAGAGGGGCTTCCCTGGTGGCGCAGTGGTTGAGCGTCCGCCTGCCGATGCAGGGGACACGGGTTCGTGCCCTGGTCCGGGAAGATCCCACATGCCGCGGAGCGGCTGGGCCCGTGAGCCATGGCCGCTGAGCCTGCGCTCCGCAACAGGAGAGGCCACAACAGTGAGAGGCCCGCGTACCGGAAAAAAAAAAAGACACAGAGGAGAAATAGGAGGAAAACCAAGTAAGTGTGTTGTTAATGTCAAAGAGCACGTAGCAAATACCTACTATGTGCCACCACAGGTTAGTCTCATGCTCTGGGGCTTATAATCTTGTTAGAGAGATAAAATTTGTTTACTTAAACAAAGAACAATACATGATAGCAAAAAAGAGCTGGATGCGAAATGATCAACTGCCAAAGAATATGGAACAAGTAATAAATGCTAAATGTAATCAGGAGGAAGGATTATTCATCACTGGCTAGCATCACGTGGAAATACTTCTCAAGAATTTGAAAATGAGGCAAGAATAAATTAAAAATTAGAAAGACCAAAAGAACAGGGCATTTCAATTGAAAAATTTTCTACAAACGTCACATCCACCAGAGAAAGCTTAACATACTAAAATTCCAGAGGAGGCCCAAATGGCGACATAAACATAAGTAACGTGGAGAGACAATGAGCTGCAAGAAAACCTAATACAGACCCCACATCCTCGAAACCCTCTGGGCACTGGCTCTGTAGCTCCATAAAATGTTATAGCTTCTGCTTCCATGTGTGATTTTTTTGTCTTTTGTTTTTTTGTTGTTAAATGAATCATTCTTATTTCTGGGAACATAAGTAGTTAAGTCCTGCAACTATTCTTTATTTAGTGAGTAATCCTGGGTAAGTGATCCTTAGTTTCTTTAACAAAAAAATGGGGATAGTTAAAATTGCCCATAAGCCACAGTGTTAATGAGATCATCTGTACAAAAAGACTTCATAAACTATAAAGCCTTATGTTATGTATCTTCACTTTCTCTCCCATGAGGTTTTATGCACCCAAGGGTCAAGACTCACTTTGCCATCTACTCTTGGGTCATGACTGTATGGACAAAGGGCACTTAATAGTGTTCAGTAAGTGACCACCGCAAGCCACTTGATTGAATCAGTAGAGTAATGTACATTTTTTAAAAACCCTTTTTTACTGAGGTTTAACATAAAGAGAATGAAATACTAGAATGAAGTGCACAAATCTTAAGTATATACCTTGAAGGATTTTAACATACATATAATTGTGTAACAACCACCAGATAAAAATACTGGAACATTTCTGGAATCCAGAAAGTTCAAGGGTACATTTTTAAAAAGATTCCCAAATCCTGACTTTGGAAATTTGGATGCAATAGGCTGGGGTGCACATAGGAAGAGATTAGTGTATATTTTTAAACCAGCTGAGCACGATGTACATATTAAGAGCCCAGTTAGTTCCAATTCTGGTAACACTTAACTCCCAGCTCAATATATGGCGAAGATCACTGAGCTCACACAACATCGTGAGCCACACAAAACACAAGCATCAATAACAGCTTAACTAGCAGAATATTTTTTTAAAGGACGTAAAATAATTCATTCAGTAAAATTATAAGAGCAGAGAGAAACTGGTTAAATCAAAACCCCTAAAGAAATTTGGCTGGGACTCATGAATTAACACTCCCATGTTTACAAATGCAATCTTTACCTCATTTGTAGGTTGAAAGTTTATCATTTTGAAAATTCCTAATGAATGAATTTCTGTAGGTTTCGGCAAATACACAAATAACTTCAAGGCTACCTAGCATATCTCAACATGCATCATCATGAAAGTGTTCTCCAGAGAGCTTGTTAAACTAACAACCCAATCCAAAGTATTCACTACATTATAGTAAAGTACAAACAGAACCATAATTGAGCCAAAACAAACAGACAGCAAGAGTAACTGGCAGTGATAATATATCCCAGCTTTGATAACTGGACAACATTATAAACAGAGAGCTTGGAATTAAATTTGATCTGGTAGACTATAACCTATGAAACTCTTTAAACTCCAGAACAGATGGACATGAGCACTGCACATATATTCTATATACTAATTGTGCTGTCATATAAAATTCCTATACTCTCAAATAAAAGGAGTAACCATAGGAGATTAAGGTATCTACCCTTACACAATTAATTGCAAATCAACTCTGTTAAAATGAATGCAGGAGATTAAGGGCCACTCAAGGGGAACCTTTTCAGGTTTGAGTCCACAACAATAAAAATATAACATGAGTCCCATGTGGGTATAGCAAACAAAGTAATTTTGAGAGTTGATGGTAAGGGTCAAACTCAGGGCATCTGTTCCATCAAGGAATGGAGTTGGCTAATGTCTGAGAGGGGGGCAGGAGTATGGTCTCATAAATCATTGTAAATTCTGCTCCTATTTTTGGCCTTTCTTCCTCTTCTTTCCAAACAGAAGGGTAGACAGAGCTAATACCTGAGGAGTAGGATGAAGAAGTCTTTTCTTGCCTGGGTCCTACAGGTTAATGTAGTGATGTTGTGTGTATATGTGTGTGTGTTGGGATCGGGATTGGAAGGTTGGTAAAATAAATGCATTTCTAAGCACATAATGATTCACACCATTACCCTCTATCCTATATTAGTAGCAAGTGAGTCTGGAACAGTAAGTTTGGGGTTGTTAAATATTAAAAATAAAACCACAGTTAAGGTACCTTGCTTAATATGACAGACTCTCTGGGAATTCTGAACCAGACAATACCAAGATTAACTCATCTAAACTTTTAGCCCATCACACCATGAGTGTTTGTTGCTTTCTTTTGCTAAAGCAAAATTAAACATGTCAAATTTTTTCAAGTTTCTTCATTATCTGAAGATACTTAACACTATCATTTTTCATTTGATATTACATTCAGAACTTTTTCCTAAGTTTCAACAATTCAGAGTCTGGAATCTGCAAGTAAATAATGTGTGTGGTAGCTTGTGGTTTGTATTCTGTAAGTCTGAATACTCTATCTTGTCTTTTAGGGATGTTTCTATTCTTGTATTAAAGGTGTCAATACATAATGCAGCACTATGGATCACATTTGCAATTCCACGTGAGAGCCATGGAATGAAATTCTTCAGCTGTATTACCAGCAACTAGAAATCTTTACAGCCTTTGTAACAGGGTAGTGGATTTTCTTAGGGAACCAGTACTGATTTCAGCCAGCCCTGTAAAGTTGAAGACAGGGGTCAAATCTGCATACTAAAAGTCACTGTAACCTGCAAAACCAGAAGGACTGAATAAAGGTATCCCGTCAACTATCAACATTCACATTTCAAGCCAAAGTGGCAGGAACATTTTTCAGCCTCCTATAGAGTTAGTTACTGAGCATGTCAAAAAACACTGAGCTACCACAGTAGTCAATCCAACTGACTGGTTGAAGACTATGACTCAGGAGAAAGACAAGAACACAGGTATGGAGGGCGGCTGCATTTATGCTGGTTATCATCTTAGGCACTCAAAATCTAAGGCTGAGTAAATATAGAAAAACAGTATTCCTCCTTAACCTTGAAAACAGAGATCAACAATCTACCCAGAAAGGTTTTGTTAAAAGAGCTGTGATGAGTAGTTATTTTTGGATCCTGATTCCACTAGCCCCCATTGGCTGCAGTTATACCATGTGCTAAACCACATCAATTAGGAAAAATGGACTGTCAAGAAGTCAGTCAGCTAAAAATTGCCAGAAGCTCAGTAATCAAATATTCTACTATCAGCTTTCATGATAACTACAAAACATTAATACACAAAAATAGCCATTCTTTTTGTAGATTTATAACACATTCAATATCCTTGCTTAATTAGCATGACATTTACATAACAGTATCTAATTAATTTCTAACTAAGGCACTGTGGGCTAATTAGAAATGCATCATCCTTTTTTAACCAGCTTGTCAATTCCACTCTATCATAATCTGTACATTGTTTACCTTTGCAACATCTCACTTTTCCAGGCTTGCTATTCAAAAGGTGATTTCAAACAACAGATTCATGAGCTACAATTCTCCCTCCACTCTAGAGATTCATAATATCTTATGGGAGTGTTTTTTGATGAGCCATCCTTAAAAAAAAAAAAAAAAAAATCTATGCAATGGAGATAGTGAAATAAACTCAACACTGTCTCCTGATGTGGTCATATTAAGAATGCAAAACTATCTTTTAAAAATATTCAAAGAATGTATATTCCTTCAGCAGTAAAAACATTCTTTCTTTAAAAGCCTTCAAAATACACACGGATACTTCAAATAGTAAATGGTAATAAATATTAAGGACAGACCAGAACGCACAAGAAAATAAACCATCTCTTCAGAAAAGAAAACCCTATCCTCCAACTTCACCCTAAACCTGCAATTCATGAACTGTTTTAATCAGAAAGGACACACCTAATCTGTCTACATAATTGAGTTTGAAGTACACCATCGATTATAAATAAGGATGCATAAAGATATAATGAGTAGGAATCTAAGTTTACAGAAAATCTTCAGCCCCGATAATAGCCCTCCCATTTCTCCAAATGAAACTTCCAAATTAAACCATTTACGAAGCTTGTTACAGAATCTTAAGTTTTAATCTCTCAGAAATTCTAATCCTAACTCACTGCATGATTTTTCACACCATTTAGCTCTAAATCAGGGATTCATGAGAAGGGGATTTCCAAAGTAGGTAAGAAATTGCTATTGGCAAGCTCTCTGTTTTGTTCATAAAAAGGGCCTCTCAACAAAATTTCATTACCATTCCACCCCGACTCCCCTAAATAATTGTAGCTGGTCAGCTCTGCAAATATTAGTGTGTGTGTTTGTGCGTGAGTATGCTTATTAGTCTATCTGCACAACAGAAATAAAGTTTAAAATTCTCCCACAACGCCTTCCTCAGGGAAAAACACTACAAGCAAAATGAAATCAGGAATGCTTTCCATTTGCCCAGTACTGATAGACTCTTCTGCGGTAGCGCGGACATCCCTGTTGGGGCCAGGGTATGCGTTTTGGAAGAAATGCTCTCTCTTGACCCAGCAATGGCCTTAATGGCATGATCTTTAGGGGTAGTGGCAAAGTCTTAAGCTTCTTGGTACCCTAGCATATGAGGTGTTCAAAATATGTTTTTCACTACTGAATGAAAATGATCCAGGCTAAAATCAATTATTGAACATGCATATCTATTCAGAAGGGAAATGGAACTATTAATAAACAGTTGATTTTCACCATATTTACATGTTAATCTAGCACAGCAGTTCTCAAACATTTGCATCTTAGGAACTTTTTACACTTAACAATTATTAAGAACACAAAAGAGCTTTTCTTTATGTGGGTTATATCTAGTGATATTTACCTTATCTGAAATAAAAACTGAAAAAAAATTTTAATTTTCATTTAAAATTCACAAAATAATTAATGTCAACATAAAAACATATTTTTATGAAAAATAACCACAAATTTTAAAAATATAAGAGCAGCCTGGCTTAAAGAAGAAACCTGGATTTTCACATCTGCATTCAATCTGTTACAATGGATTGCTTATATGAAGCATATGAAGAAAAATCACCCTCACATGGATATAGTTGGAAAAGGAAGGACCTCATGGACCCTGTGAATGGGTCCTGAGGAGCTCTATAAGTCCTTGGACCACACTTTGAGAAAGACTGGTACAGAACAAAACAGGTTAATATAATTTCCATCTTCTCCACACTCTGCTCACACGCCAACTGACTGTTCTAGTCCTGCAGAGACCCATCAATGCACTAGTACAAAAAGTAGTAAAAGGTTTGCCCATTCTCAACAAAACATTAATATTTAAATAAATGAAGGCAAGAATAGTGGAATAAACTCTAGAATTATAATTTCAACCCAGAACATTCTATTTCTGCTACTTATGTAGGAAGAGTAAAACCATGTTTCATGTAACTCAAAGGATTCTGAGCAGTTAAATCTGTTTGTTTTTCAGATGTGATCTCTCACCTAGAACCCTTGTAACCAAAAAAGAGCATCCCGTATATTAAGATACCGACAAACACTCACCACTAATACTCCGAAATGTGATAAAGTCCAACAGCAATTAACACTGAATTTCTAAGACACCACTATCTTGCAGTTCAAAACTAGAAAGAAACCTTTTTTGAGAGGTCAAAATATCACCTGGCAAATGAAGTCAGTTTTATTTTTAGACACTTGTTTCTGTGACAAAGCATACTTAATATGAATATGAAATCGGGAGCTGTCACTTCTCCAATTTAGACTTCAGTTCTGACTATTTACAGGCTTAACTAAGGCCCAACTCAGGTTTCTATATTTGCATTTTACCATCAACACAAGCATGAATCTCATAACATTAATGAAGAAACCACTCAGTATTACAAGAGCTTTTATTTTTTTGACATATTTTAGCTACCAAGAGTGTTCTCATAAATCTTGTCCTGCGTCTGCAAATGAAAGAATGCACTGCCTTCCTCAGAAAAGTGACCTGTGCATGTTCTCTATAAGAGGCTTCAGAGAAAATTAAAAAATACGTCTATTTAGGCCATAGGTACTGCCCCGTGGACATTTAAAAAGAATTCTGAACATAGGTGCCCTTCTTCCCTGACCCTGTGCTGAGCCTCTCCTGTAAGTAGCTGTACCACAGCTGGCAATGTGTTCAAAGTGTCAATGATTGAAAGGAAACTTAGCCAAACCTCCTTGCTTTACAGAAGTGAACACTAGCAGGTCTTACTAACAGGACCTTTCTTTGCAAATAATAGTTGAAAATGTCACAATTTGAATTATGTAAAGAAGCGTTTATATTGATATTTGGGAATTTTAAAAATTCCTTGCCAACATGGCATCCTATTGTTTATTAAATCTAAAGAATCCTCCTTTTGACAGATCAAAAAGTGAAATAAATGGTTTATGAAGCAACAGAACATATGAACACAAAACATAAAGTTACATGTAGTCATTTTTTGGCATGGGCAGCTCTGAATTTTCAGAGAGAAGTTCACAAACACCATTAAAATATATTCACGTAAGTTTAAAATAACTACTTCTAACACGCAAATAGATAGATGACCCTATTATATGATTTTTTTTCAGCCAAACACTTCTGTCATAACAAAACTTAGATTTAATTTAAAATCAGCACAGCGTCACCTATTACCTGTATCTAGACAAAATAAAAACAGTATGACAACTGCAAAGGGCTAAAGCTATGTGATGTGTGGTTGTTCACTGTGACCTTTACTTTCACAGCCCAGTGCAGAGCATTTCATTTAATAAGAACATAAAAAAAATCTGCATTTGCAAAGAGGGGGCAGTGATGATGCTGCTTCAAAACCTAGTATGAATATCAATAACTGTATAATCTCATTAAGTGCCTGAGGAAACCTTTATGGGAAACTAACCTTTCAGATTTGCAGACTTCTTAAGGGATCCTTGAAAAATGGGTGTTTAAAGTTTGCTAGTCTCTCTTGCAAAGGGGAATCTTGAAGAGGGAAATTCAGGTGATAAAAGAAATACCCATAAGCAGAAACTGCTGTTTGACAACAGGCAGGTGGCTATTTGCAGTTAAAACAACAAGAGAAAAAACAGTCTCTCATTATGCTAAAAGCTCTGTTAAAAGAGATGAATTGTCACCACAACAAGACAACCAAATTTCAAAATCAGGTAGGGCAACTGCCTTTTTGAGTTACTTCATCTTGAGGTTACTGAATGGCACAGAAAACAATAAAAATATTAAGTAGCTGCTCAAAATCAGGTTCAGGCAATGAGAAGCCTCTCTTTAGTGTATCAAAACACATGAGCACATGAAGGTTCTCAAAAGTATGAAAAACTAGTAAACTTTTCTAAATATTTAAATCATTTACTGAATATTGCCTTGCTGGGTGCTATGGGGCAGAGCAAAGCAGAATAAAATTAAGTCTCTGCTAATTTGGGGTATAACCTCTAAATTGGTACAGAGAGATGAGATTCTCATGTCAAAGAGGTGACCAACACAATATGTGATTAGATGTTACAGGGAGGAAGTTAGGAATTCCTTGGAGGAAGCAAGTGTGGATGAAATGGTTCTGAGGTAGGCTTCCAAGAGCATGAATAAAAATGGTAATATGAGTTGCCATGGTGTCTTTTGGGGACAACAAGGATCTGGTTCAGTTCAGAGCTGAGTATCAGTGCTGGGAAAGGTAGGGAGGTCAAAAACAATGAGGTTCCAGATTATGTGGGGGAAGGATGTCTGATACAAGATTAAGAATGGATGATCAAATAGGCAGTGATGAGTCAATAAAAGAATTCCCTTTTTTGTTTAACATGATGTCAATGGGGATTCATCTGACTAGTTTATTGACTAGGACAAGATGAAAAGCAAGAACAGTCTAAAGATTATGGCTGTAATCCTATGAAAACACAATGGTGGCAATAACAACTTCCCAGACCTTTAATATTTCTCCATTGTGCTAACACTAGAGGATCATAAACAAAGACAAATTAGGAAATATAAACAATATTAGACTAAGAATAAAATTTAGTTTGTGTACTTGGTACAATTCATATTCTAAAATTAAGAGCACCTTTAATAGAAAAAAATTTTTAAATAAGAATATGTTCCAGTAAATTCCAATAAATTTAGAAATGTAGATGAAATAAACATTTTTATAATAATACTAATTGCCAAAACTAACTTTAAATGAGGTCGAAAATATAAATAGTCCAATATCAGATATCAGGCCGATCAGTTTTATGAATAAATTCTTCAAGCTTTCAAAGAACAGATACATTACACAATGTCAGAACATAAGACAAAAAGCAGTGTTAGGGCACAGGAAAAGATGAAAAGCTTTCTATGAGATTAATGTAACTAGTATCTAAACTAGACAGGAATAGCATGCCCACCATATATAAGCACACACGTACACAAAATTAACTCACTTATTAAAAAGGTAAAAAACTTAAAATAAAATTAGCATTTTGAATCCATCAGTATACTGAAAGAACTAACAGAGTTTATTCAAGGAATGCAAAGATGGTTTAACACTGGAAGTCTATTAAATTAAGAGATTACATATTAAAGGAGAAATGTATATGATCATCTCAACAGATGCTGAAAAGCATTTTATAAACATTCCTCTCTGATTTAAAAAAATTAACAAGCTAAAAATAGAAGTTTCTTAACCTGATAAATAATATCTACAAAAAAACCTGTAGCGAATACTACATTTATGTGTGATATACTAATATATTTCACATACATTAGTAATAAGAAGTAGTATCAGAGTTAGGAACAGGAAATACATATATAAAGCTATAAAGAAGAATTTCTAACAAGAAATGTGTAAGGATTACACTAAGAAAATAATAAATCTTTACCCAAGAATATTTAAGAAGATTTGAACAAATGAAGACAAATGATATTCCTATATGAGAAGGCCCAATAATGTATTAAAATGTCAATTATTCCCAAATAAACCTTTATTTTCAGTGTAAACCCAATTAAAAATTACACTGTAATTTTTAATAGAATTTGACAAAGTGCATTGAGAAGAAAAAATGCAAAAAAATAGCCAACAAAATTTAGAAAAAGATAAACTAAGGGGGAACTAGCTCTATCAGATACAAATACACACCACAAAGTTATTTTCCAGTCTCAGGAATATACAGTTAGACCAATGGAACAAAATAAAAGAGTCTAAAAACAGATTTACGTTTATAAAATAGTGACGGAATTCCAAACCAGGCCTAATTGATAAGTGGTTTTGACATAATTGGTTATCCATTTGGAAAAATAATAAAGGTAAATCCCTATACCTCATATCATATACAAAATAAATTCCAGATGGAATCAAGAGCTAAATATAAACTGTAAAATATGAAGAAAAATATTTTTATAACCCTGTGATGGAGAAAGCCTTCTAAGAAACACACAAACCTAGAAGACAAACTAACAGACTTGAATTTTAAAATCTGTGAATTTTCTAATGGAATACAAGACACCCAAATCAAAATTAAAAAGTCTTAAGTGACATACCGGAAGAAAATATTTACATGATATGTAACAAATATATAAGAATACATAACAAATATCCAGAATATATAAGGAGCTCCTACAAATCAGTAAGAAAAAAAGGCTAACAAAAAAATAAGCAAAGAATACAAATAGGCAAACCAATGGAGACACAAATAGCTAATAAACATATGAAACAGTGCTCAATCTCACTATCAGGAGATGTCAGGGAAATGCAAGTTAAGATAAGCTTTTCTTGGGCTCCCCTGGTGGTGCAGTGGTTGAGAGTCTGTCTGCCGATGTAGGGGACACAGGTTTGTGCCCCGGTCTGGGAAGATCCCACATGCCGCGGAGCGGCTGGGCCCATGAGCCATGGCCGCTGAGCCTGCGCTCTGCAACAGGAGAGGCCACAACAGTGAGAGGCCCAGGTACCGCAAAAAAAAAAAAAAAAAAGATAAGCTTTTCTTTTGCCTGTTGCCCCCCAGAAAAGAACACCTAACGTTGGTAAAAGTATGGGAAAAATGCTCACTCAAATAAAGTGGCATATAGGAATAAAGTAGTAATGTCATTTTGGAAATTAATTTGGCAGTGTATATAAAAATTTTAATACATATTCTTTGACTTGTTAGTTCCTCTTCCATGTATTTATCATGGAAAAATGATACATGCACCATTACTTATATTTAAAAATGTTTACATCATATGGTTTATAGCAGTGAAATATAAGAAACAGTCTCAAAAGAAAAGAGAAAATAATAATAATACAGAATACTACAGAGCAGTTTAAAAAGAATTAGGCTGACCTAGAAAGATCTCTAAAATATATTGTTAAGTAAAAAAGCAAGTTACAAAACAATACATATAGTATATTCTCATTTGTATAAAGAAAACCTTATATTTATGTAGACATGTATATAACTGCATAGAAAAAGAATATATATAATCCAAAATAAATAAACAGTGGTTATCTCTGAAAAGAGTGGGAATTTGGGGGGTGGGGAACGGAGTGGAGGCATTAAAAGAATATTTTCACCTTCTAACATACATAAACCTGTATGTCTTTGCTTTACTTGTATACTTAAAAAATAAAGTAACTTAAGACAAAAAAGAGGGCAGCAAATAATTAATTTAAAAGTCATGGTTTTGCTTTAATTTTGACTCTATTTTTGGACTACAAAAAAGGTCAGATGACACTCTAAGTGCTTGAACAAGTTCTGATCCAGCTAACAATGTGAAATAGAAGTAATTTCCATAAGAAAACACTGCTTAACTGGTCAGTCCTTTTGCATTTTGACCAGGATTCATTCAATGATCCCATACATTGATTCCTGGTGAATTACAACCATTCAATTCAATACAGCATATAACTGTACGTTATCAAACTGTACTGCAAAGTACCAATCCTTTTAGAACACAAGCCCTAATAAAAGCACCATGCCTTACAGAATCAGCTTCAAGATAAATAAATGCACTGGAAAAAAAAGTACCTTTAAATTAAAATCAGAAGAGACATTTAAAATTTTGGCATTCTTCATTATGGGAAAGAATCTCCCACTTTGATACTATTATATATCAGAAAAGCTCCATCTGTTGTAATTATCTCTGATAAATGGCCTGATGCTCCAAGCTTCATTAGAGAAAAAGGAAGAGAAAGACACATACAGAGAGAACTGTAAATAAATCTCCTCACCATATTTCACTTAAAACCAGCCCAGCAGGAAGGCATAAAATATTTTTAATAGGTAATATTTTCTGAATGTTCTACTAGAATAAGTCAGCCTGTTTTGCACACTATCTGGTCTTCAAGTAGGCATAGTCCAAAAAGGGAAAACTAGCTTCACTTAGAGATTATTATAAATTTAATTGGTAAAAACAGACAAACATGAAGTTCAGCCACTCAGTGGCAATGATATTAATTTTCCAAGGGACAGATCTGTCAGACAGGAATGAAGACTAGCAGCCAATGAAGCCCAATTCATGTTCAAAGACCCAAGGGCAGTCTAGCAAGGAAATCTGTTAAAACGTGCCACCGTTTTATTTTTTAAATGCCTGGGGAAGTTAGGCTATGACCAGGAACCAGTTTCCAAGGAAACAATGGAAATCTCTTTGTTCAAAAAAATTAATTTAACACACAGATAAAGAATGCTCTCAAATTTCTGTTTTGGGAATCACTGTCATATTAAAGGAAAATCCAGCCAGCACTTGGAAAATGAAGCTTTATTCATTAAAAGTCTTCACTAATATTCCAGTTAGTATGGTTCTCACTTTTTCTGTATATTTTCTTTTGGTTACAACAAAATCATCTCTTGGGTATATATAGTAGAGAAGAACAGGAAAAATTTTCAGCATTATGGATGAAAAAAGGCCCAGAGCTGAGCTCTAGCCCTGTCATGTGACTCAAGGCAGGTCACCATTCAAACCTTTTCCTCATCTGTAGAATAAGGCTATCTGCCTATGTTGCAGACCGTTTGTTAGGATGATCCCAGAAAAATAACGTTTGTCAGAGGGCTTTGTAAAACAGGGGTTGATGAACTTTCTCTGCAAAGGACCATTGGGTCTGTGTAGTAACTACCCAGTTCTGATGTTAAAGTGCAGACGCAGCCACAGGCAATACATACGTGAATGAGCATGGCTGTGTTCCAATAAAAATTTATTTGTGAACACTGGGATCTGAATTTCATGTAATCTTCACATGTAAAATTACTGTCCTTTTGATCTTTTTCATTTAAAATCATTCTTAGCTCGTGGGCCATACAAAAACAGGTGATGGGCCAATTTGGCCTGTGGGTTATATTTTGCCAACTTCCCTTAAAAACTATTGTTTTATATATGTGTTGGTGGCTGTTTATTGCTTAGTATGTGCCTCTACACAGTTTAGAAAAGTGTTCCGTACGAGGTGGGCCCTCTCTAACTGTTAGATTAGAATGTCAGAATATTTAAAAACAAGTCCATTTCTTGCCAATACTCTTCCCTAGTAGCAGGTATCAGTTCTCTTCCTCTCCTGCCTAGAAAGAAACAGACCAGCTAACTCTCCACCAACACCTCAATTTCCCTCCAGTACATAGTGGGACTGGCTAACCCCTGCCCCCTGCCACCAAAAACCCCACAAAACCTAGCTCTGTAGGCATGTACACCATAAGGCTCCCCAGAGGGCACAAGCAAGGATGTCCAGGCCTTTAAGAGCATTAACAATAGGAAATCTAATTTATAGGAGAAATAGAAGGGTCTTTTAAAAAATCTTTTAAGTCCAATCTTCTAAGACTCTGACTTAAGGTGACCAGTCATCTGCTCATCTTGTTAAGGCTATCAGGACAGATGCACTGTCTAAGTCAAGAGTAGATAACTAAAGTGATTGCTAAGTAGCAGTGAAGACCCAGGTGATCCACTGACACCTTGCAAATTTCTTCAACTGTGACCCACCTAGGAGAAGAAAGGTGGAGGAAGAGGCAGCAGGGGATTACTCATATTGATCTTTTAGTACCCTCAAAGAGACCAGCATTTCATATAACGCATCCACCCTGACAGCTTTAACAACCAGTTCCAGAGTTCTACCCACAACCTGACATTATTTCAAAAGTTGGCTCAAGAAACAAAGTACAGGGCTTCCCTGGTGGCACAGTGGTTAAGAACCTGCCTGCCAATGCAAAGGACATAGGTTCGAGCCCTGGTCCGGGAAGATCCCACACGCCACGGAACAACAAAGCCTGTGCGCCACAACTACTGAGCCTGCGCTCTAGAGCCTGTAAGCCACAACTACTGAGCCCACGTGCTACAACTACTGAAGCCCATGCACCTGGAGCCCATGCTCCACAATGAGAAGCCACTGCAATGAGAAGCCCGTGCACCACAACAAAGAGTACGCCCACTCGCCGCAACTAGAGAAAGCCCATGTGCAGCAACGAACACCCAAGCAGCCAAAAATAAATAAATTTATTAAAAAAAAAAAAGATCAATGTCTCCTAGACTAGATTTGAAGCTTCTAGTAAAGTGTTCTATGCCTGTTTGGGGTCATAGATATCTTTTAAAAAAAAAGAAAAAAGAAAAAAGAAAGTACAGTAGCTGATTCAATTTGTTGTAAGGCAGAAACAAACACAACATTGTAAAGCAATTATACTCCAATAAAGATGTGGGAGGAACAAAAAAAGAAACAAAATAAACCACAATTTATCTCCTCTATGAAAAACCTGGAAATTGAAAGAACAATAAATTGGTAGTAGCAAGAGCATTAAGAAATGTATGTTATTTTGTTCTTTTTAAGTGTCTGCGCAACATTGCTTCCTCTGTAGTTTATTTGCAAGCAACGGCCTTTACACTACAAATCACTACAGAGACAGGCAGCAATGGGGTGGTGCTGGAAAGCCAGGCTGCTTTGTGATGTTGGGCAAGATACAGAATCATCCTGTGCCTCCATTTTCACATCTGAAAAACAGATACAGTAATACCACCCGCTTTACAGGGTATTATGAATATGAGGCAGGTTAATACAAATAAAAATTTGGAACAGTGCCTGGCACTTAGTAAGTACTCTGGTGATAGCTGTTACCATTTTTATAGCATTTAAATGTTACGACAAGTCCTTTGGTCACTATTAGAATTTTGTTTACAACTGCTTTTTGAAAATGATTCTAATGGCTAAAGTTCCACAGACTCTTCTGCAGACACACATAAGATGGGATAGGAAGAGACACGTGTGTTTAGACAAAAAAAATATCACTTTGAGCTTTCGGACACCTGTTTTATTGACCTCCAGTCAAGGTGTTTTAAGAAATTCTTTTGTATAAAAATCTGTCCTGCTCTCTGCTTTACACATTCTTGTCAATAGTTCTTACTCTATCTGCAGTCTTTTCAAAACAGCATTAATGTACCCAGACTCTCACCACCTTTCTGTTCTTGTATTCATTTAACTTTGAGAAGCAGAAAGCAGATGTAATCAAGAGAATGAGTATTGCTTATTAGGAAGAAAAGTAAAACCTTTCAGAAGCCCCAAAGAAGACTCAGCACTTCCAGTTCTACACTAACACTTCCAGTTCTACAATAACAATGGATCCATAACTACTACAGAGTTTACAGATTATGTAGTACTTGGATTTGGAATCCCAAACCCATTTCCCAGCAACTCCTACACCTTACTTCTCCATAACTCTCTAGGGGAAGCTAAGGACCAACAGATGAAATTCTGGTCTCTTGAGAATACTAAAAGATTAATATAAGTAATCTCCTGCTGCCTCTTCCTCCACCTTTCTTCTCCTAGGTAGGTCACAGTTGAAGAAATGTACAAGGTGTCAATGGATCAGGCTGTCTACTCTCACCTGGGTCTTCACCGCTACTTGGCAATCACTTTAATTACCTCCTGTTGACTTACAATGCATTTGCCCTGACAGCTTTAAAAAACCTTCCTTACTTTTCTTATCCCTATATCCCCCCCATCCACAAATCAGGCACATATCTCCTCACTCTAGCATAGTTTTCAACCTAGGCGAGATGGCAAAACTCGCCTGAGAAAGCTTTTGCAAATGACATGCTTATTAACCACTATTCCTGCTACTGCCTCCCTTTCACCCTAAAATTCGCACGCACCTGTTAGGGAGAACAAACCAGAAACTCAAGGAGAGACGTATGTATCTGAAAAGGTGACCTCCTTGTGGATAGAGACCTAATCTTATTCATTTCTGTACCCAGCACTTAACCTAGTGCCATTTAGCAAAGACTGCTAAATGAATATACAAACCACTGAAACAGTTTATTAAATAGTTTATTTAGAGAATTAATCACATGATCACCAAATCTAAATTTTTCTTGTCAGCTTACAGTTTCCTGAAGCATTTTCACAATGTTGAGGCAATATACTATAGTGGCTGAAAGCACAGGCTCTGGAGCCGAATCAGTGGGTTAGAGCATGAGCTACACTGGGCAGCAAGAGCTCTGAATTTTGCGTAGAAGTTACTGAACCACTCTATGCTTCAACTTCCTCATTTGTAAAAACAGGGATAATAAAAGCACCTACCTTATAGGGCACTGTGAGAATTAAATGTTAGTATGTGTAAAGGGCTTAGAAGAGGGCTTAGAAGATAGCCAAACACTTCATAAATATGAGTGAATATTTTCATTATTAATTATATTAATTATTTCATTATTAATATTTCATTATTATTAGTAGTATTGAGAATTAAATGTTAGTATGTGTAAAGAGCTTAGAAGATAGCCAAACACTTTATAAATATGAGTGAATATTTTCATTATTATTAATAAAGCCTACACCATACAATGAAATTTGTTCCTTGCCTTTTGTGACCTTGCCCACTATCATTTGCCTCCTCTCTGACTTCTTCAGTTGCCTCCCCTGTTTTGGTTTCCCTCTAGGTTCTATTCTCACTGCTTTTCTTTCTTCTCACCTTCGGCAATCTCACTTAACCCCTAAGGCTTCACTTATCATCTGCATGTGGATGAAGCCAACCTTGACTTCTTTCTCCTGAGCTCCAACTCAAACTGCCCAGTTGAACACTTAAGACATTATCAAACCTCATATTAGCAAATCTCCTCCTCTCTCCAGATCTATGAAAATCCAAGGTTTACAATAATGAGCTCCACAAGAATTAGGAAATGAGATTAGACTCTCAAAGAGTTTCACTTGAAGAGTTAAACACACAATGGTTTAAAGCAGTGATGGCACCAGAAAGAGAGAATGGATCTGAAACTGGTAGAACTACACATCCTTAATCAGATTGAAGGTATTTATGTATATATCGAAAGGAAAAATGCGGCAGTCTACAGAAGCCTAGAGTGGCAAGTTATGGAAACACAGGAAGTGCTGTGTCCTAGGGGCTCCAGAGCTCAGGGTAGGTCTAATCCCAAGCAGAGGAGGGAAAAAGGGCATAACGATGGAATCTCGTACTGAACATAAGACCTTCCCTACTTCCCTATATGTCCTCAGAGCGCACCCGACAATCAGCATGACTCAAACTTTCACTTCATCTAACTCCACTTGTTCTGAGTCCACACTCTGCCATTTGCTATGTAAATCCTTGTTATGGGTCTGCTTCCCATAAAGATCTGACTCCAGAGAAAACGTTTTAGTCATACAGTCATATGGATATAGTGTTTTTATTTTCAATCCCTGTTATAAGGATATTTCATGATGAATTAATCAAGTAACTTTTGGTTACCATGTGCGTTTCCACATACCTTAACTTCACAGAAAAAGTGTTGATCTTACCAACATGAATACTTCTATTCTCTGTGGCAGTTATATTTCACATTGTGAATTAACTAATTAAAAGCATGAGTTCTAAAGTCAAATGCCTGAATTTGAATGCTATTCTGGTTACTAGTTTGCTACCACAGGCAAATTACTTGATCTCTTTGTGCCTGTTTCCTTCTATACAATGGGGAAACTGAGTATTTACACCTCAATGAGTTGTCATGAGAAGTAAAAGAAAAAATATGCAAAACATATAGAACAGTGTCTTGCACATAAAGTGCTCAATTAAAGGTAGCTGTTGTTATCTCAGAGCACTTGGGCTGCTCAAGTTGTTTTGATCCTGGCCTGATCCTGGTGTGTGAATCCAGTCAGATGCCATTCCATAAGATGAGATTCTGATCAGCTCCAACCTTTCCCTTAGACAAGTTCTTAACCAAAGGCCATAGTGAGCTTTAGAAAAATTTTACTCAAAATTGAGTATAAATGGTTGGTGTCTGTTTTTCTGAGACAAGGGGCCAGAGCTTTCATCAACCTCTCAAGAAGTACACAACCCTCAGGCTTCCCTGGTGGCGCAGTGGTTGAGAGTCTGCCTGCCAATGCAGGGGTCACGGGTTCGTGCCCCGGTCCGGGAAGATCCCACATGCCACGAAGTGGCTAGGCCCGTGAGCCATGGCCGCTGAGCCTGCGCGTCCGGAGCCTGTGCTCCGCAACGGGAGAGGACACAACAGTGAGAGGCCCGTGTACCGCAAAAAAAAAAAAAAAAAAAAAAAAAAAAAGTACACAACCCTCAACAGATTTTTAAAAACAAAACAAAACCTACTGCCTTAACATTATCACTACCATTTTCATCTTTTTTTCTCCCCTTACATAATTTCAACACCTTTGCCTAGGCCTCTATTCAATAGGTTACAATAATTTAAAATTTTTCTCTGTGCAATGTTATCTAGTATAATCCTTCCCGTTTTCAATACTGCCATGCTACTTCTGCAAAATAACTGTAGTAATATTACTTCCTTTGCACAAAAACATGACTACTGTCTAACAACCAAATATCTTCGCTGAGCGTTCAAGCCTCTATGGCACGGCCACAATCTACCCGCCCAGCCTTGTCCTCCATAAATGGCCCTAAAGGAGTCACTTGCCATTGCAGAACTCCATGCAGCTTTCCTCCATATTGTGTCTATCTTCAACAGCACCTTTTCCAGTAAACCAACACCCTTCTTCAACAGTCAATGTCTTCAATACGTAAGAAAGACCATTAAAATAGGTGCATACAACCATGTATCAGGGTTTCTCAACCCTGGCATTACTAACATGTCAGGCTGGATAATTCCTTGCTGTGGAGGGCTGTCCGATACAGTGTCAGATGTTTACAGCATTGGGGGGAGGGGGAGGGGCAAACTCACTCCTGGTTGAGAACTACTGATATAAGAAATATATTTAATTTAAGCTGCTAAACAGTAAATTCTTTGAGGACAGGGACTATGGCCTTTTTTACCTTTATATTGTCAACTTTACCTAGTACAGTGGTTTATGATAGGGGTTTAGATAAACATTTGTTCTCTACTAATCTTTCCAAAGTTAGTAGATAGAACATTCTAACCTACCATATTCCAAGGATTTCTAGATATTCATTAAATTTGAAACACCAGATTTCAACCTGTTAAGTAAAGCTTTTAAAAGGTAAAAAGCTGCTATGTCATAACATCACTACAATTTTCAACAAACCCTGCCAGTTACAGTTGTGCCCTAAAGGAAATGGTTACAGCATTATAAAGCTTAAGTGGACAATGGACTTCCATATCACATATATGATAATAGTATCCTGTCACTGAGAACTTACAGAAGAACAAAAGAAACTACTTCCTCCTCCCTTCAAATACCCTATGTTCTATGAAGTATATAGTGTTATCTCGTTAACTGCCTAGAAACACTTGAGGCCCACTTAGTGACAGAGGCAAGGCTTCAATCAAAGGTTCCTAAATCAGGTTAAGTTCCCTAGACCAGTGGTCCTCAATTCTTGCTGCATATTTGAATTCTCTGAAGAATTAAAAAGAACAGATCACTGAGCCTCACTCCAGACCAATTAAATTACAGATTCAGGGAATGGTGCTGAAGATTAAAATTGTTCTAAAAATCCCCAGTGGATTCTAATTTACAGCCAGGGCTGAGAACAACTGCCCTAAACTGGTTCAAAACCTCGTGTACCCTGACAGTTAACATAAAAGGCAACCCTTTAAGAAAAGTTTAAGCAGGCTTCCCTGGTGGCACAGTGGTTAAGAATCTGCTTGCCAATGCAGGGGACACGGGTTCGAGCCCTGGTCCAGGAATATCCCACGTGCCATGGAGCAGCTAAGCCTGTGCACCACAACTACTGAGCCTGCGCTCTAGAGCCCGTGAGCCACAACTACTGAGCCTGAGTGCCACAACTACTGAAGCCCGCACGCCTAGAGCCCGTGCTCCACAACAAGAGAAGCCACCGCAATGAGAAGCCTGCGCACCGCACAACAAAGAGTAGCCCCCGTTCACCACAACTAGAGAAAGCCCGCACACAGCAATGAAGACCCAACGTAGCCAAAAATAATAAATAAATAAAATAAATAAATTTAAAAACACACACAAAACAACCTTAAGCTCAATGGAAGGCTGAAACTTACTCTCTACCTTGCTGACTTGGGGCGTATATGTTAACACTTAATCTTGAATTGAAAGAGCTGCTATCATTTTTTCTGGAAGAGGCATTACCAAGAAACTCATGATATGATTCTTAGGCTGCTTTCTCTACCACTTCACAGGATCTGAGACTTACACTCCTCTTTACTTGGTGAAGTTACATTCAGTTCTGTCGGAAGCGGCTGCTGGCTGGGACTAAGAGTTGGCGTGGTTATCGAGGTATTGCTGTTGTCACTGGTGGTCTCTTCGGAAAACAAATCTGATTGGCTGTTACTTGTACTTGGAGCGGAATCATCGTCTGGTTGTTTCTTTTGAAAATCTGAAGAGAAAGTGTGAGAAAACCAGTTTAAATAAGGAGTTCACAATTGCCTTGGGTATTAGAAAATAATGCAAGTTAGTATAAAAATTAAAACTAATTTGGGTGATAGAAAGAATTGAAGTAAAATACTGGTCCAAAACACAGAAGATTGGTAGAGGGTGAGTTAAAGATTTCCAAGATGAGTGGTAGACATACTGATTTTTTTTTTTTTTTTAAATATTTTTTACTTGTTTATTTATTTTTGTTTGCGGTACGCGGGCCTCTCACTGTTGTGGCCTTTCCCGACACGCAGGCTCAGCGGCCATGGCTCACAGGCCCAGCCGCTCCTCAGCATGTGGTATCCCCCCGGACCAGGGCATGAACCGGTGTCCCCTGCATCGGCAGGCGGACTCTCAACCACTGCGCCACCAGGGAACCAGACATACTGATTTTAATGTAAGACTCTGCAAAGCCAAATACATGTTAAAATTTTAGGGTAGGGGTAATCAAGGATAAAACAAATAAAGAAAAGTTGTTCAAACCAATAAAGGACAGATAAGAAGGAAAAAAACAGCAGAGGAAAAAAGGGTAAATACAAAACACATAATATGTGGTAGAAGTAAGTACAGATATATCAGTAGTGGTAATAAATGTAAACAGACTAAACTTAGCAGTTAAAAGATAGAAAATTCAGGCTGAATAAACAAAGTCCTGTTTTATGTAGTTTCCAAGAGACATACTAAAAACATTAACGTGAGAGAAAACTTTTAAAGTATATAAACAAAATACCAGCAAATACAAATGATTAAAAAGTATAATAGCTATACTACTGTTAGGAAATGTAGACTTTAAGGCAAAAGCATTATTAGAGATAAAGAGGATCATTACATAATAGTGGAAAAAAATTACCAGAAATATAAAACAATTCTTAATCTGTATGCACCTAATAACAAAGCCTCAAAATATGTAAAGCAAAAATGATTGTATCTATGGGAAACTGACAATTAGATAATGAATTATTTTCAAACACATTTGGAATATTTATAAAAACTACCTAAAACCTGGATAAACCGTGACCACACATTAGGTTATAAAGCAAAAGCCTCAACAGATACCAAAGAATTAGTAAGATACAGGCATTATTAATTGACCACAGAGCAATTAAGTTAAAAATTGGTAAAAAAAAAAAAAAAATCCTATATATTTGGAAGTTTCTAAAACACACTCTAAACTCATGGGTCAAATTAGAAAATATGTATAATTAAATGATAATGTAATTACTACTTATCAATATCCATTAAAGATAAAGATGCACATACATTACCTATACCCCAGTCATTTTATTACTAGGTATATACCTGACAGAAATTCAACACACAGGTACAAGGATGTTGATTACATACTGTTTGTAATAGTAAAAAGTCAGACCTAAAGGACCATAAATTATATTATATTCAAATAATGTACACAGTGAAAATAACTATTGCCACACACATCAACATGAATAAATCTCAAAATTATAATGTTGAACAAAAAAGTAAGTCACTAAATAACATAGTAAGACTGTATTGCACAAACCTTAAAAACAGGCAAAACTTCAAATAATATATTGTTTAGGAATATGTATCTATAAACACTAAAAAAATTAACACAATTCGGGAGGGTGGTTACGTCTCAGATTTGGGGGGTGTGAAGTGAGAGCTATGCAGAAATATTCAAAATTATAGACAATGTCCATTGACAGAGAATAGATTAAAGTGATATATTCATTCGTATGATGAAATACTCTATGGCAGTTAAAATAAATGAATAGAGCTGTAAGTACAACAGAAGAATCTCAAAAACAATGTTGAGAGAGAAAAGCAAGCTACAGAAAGATATATATCTAATAATATTTATATAAAAATTTTAAATATGTAAAAATACCATATATTGTTTATTGGTACATAATTCCAATATAAAAACATGTGGAAATGATACACCAAATTTAGGATAATAGTTATCCGGGGGTGGGAGGAACCAGGATCTTCAATTCTATCTGTAATTTTTTTTATTTCTTAAAGCTAGTGGTCAGTGTATGACTGTTTAAATTATTATGTTTAGTCTCTGTATGTTTCATTTAAAAAAATCTTATACTAGTCTATGAAGTACAAATTATACTTCACTGCATCAATTCAGAAAAGGAACAGAAGATCCTGACAACTCCATTTTGCCCTATCTTTTGAACCAAAGAAGCTATTGCTATTATGCTCTACAACCTCATCAGAATCACTATTCTGACATATTCTGAGCATAATAGCCAGCTAGCATTTATGTTGCATTTACCATGTGGCAGGCACTGAACTAAATGTTTTATGTATTTAACTCATTTACTTTAATCCTCTGAACAACCCTAACGAGGGAGTTATAATTACCACCACTTTACTGATGAAGAAACTGAGGCTCAGAAAATTTAGATAATTTGTTCCAAGTTAATAGCTAGTAAGTAGCAGGATCAGGATTTAAATACAGATCCATCTGACACGAAAACTCATGGTCTTCAATCTCAACCACAGGATGTAGAATGGTGTGCATTAAACTGGCCCAAGGAAAAGGCCTCCATGTCAAGCCCCCACCCATTTACAGCACCAACGGTGAATGCAATGGATTTAGCCAAAGAATTGCTAACCTGCTGTGCATGCCCATCAGTGATCTAAAGCCTCTACTGCTTCTGTGTATTTATTTCTCCTAGCCACTTTCTTATTCTTCAGTGTTTTGACATTTCAAAATGGCTTATTATCTCAATGTTATTTGTACAGCACCCTCAGAGAAAAAGGTACTGTATAAGTGGAATAAAAATATTGCAAAAGATGCTTCTTTTTTATATCATATCATCTCATTAGTTCTCCTATGTCAATAATCATTGTGTCCCTCCTATAGCCACCTCTCTACCATTTAACTGGAAATGTTATAAGACCCTAAAAGAACTGAAACTGAGTCATCATTGTACTATTTAACAAAACCCCCGATGCCTCGAGACAGACAAACACACAGAATCATTCACTGAGGCACAATAACCCTTTGCAGTTAAATGACATTGGCGTCTAAAGACAATTACCAGGTCCCACCTACACAATCTCCAGCCCATGTTTGCCATGTTCCTTGCTTGATGTTCAGGTACTTTAAGTTTTCTTTTGTGAATCTGCAGCTGCCATAATGCCTTCTTCTGCACCTTCACTGGACGATGGTGTGAAAAAATCATCAGGCTAAAAGTAAAGATTACAAACCAAACTGGCTGCAAACAAGAGAACTTAAGTAGAAACTTTACACATTCTCCATTTCAATTCAATAAAGAAAGCAGAAATAACAGAATTTTACAACCAGAATTAACTTTAAAGATCTAGCTCAATCCTCTCAGTTTACAGATGAAGAAAGCAAGAGCCAAGAAAGTTAATGCAACCCACCAGAAATTCACAGTTAATTATAAGAGTTTTCTAACTCTTAGGCCAAAATTAGCAGCTTGTAGGATACAGAGAGTTTTAGAGTTGGACCTGGATTCAAATTCTGACTTGGCTATTTACTGGGCATATGGCTAAAAGCAAACTGTTTACTCTTTTGTGGCCCTGTCTGTAAAACGAAGGGAGGGAGTTATTTCTACCTCTCAGGATAGTGTGGATTAAACAAGATAATGTAAAGTATCTGTGCATGGGTACTCAAAAAATGATAGTCATTAAACAGAAAAGGTATTTTCCTGGTTTAAAGAAAGAACTATCTCTTCCTTTTAGCCCTGCTGTTTGCATTATAGTTCTTACTCTCTTGTTCCTTTCTTTCTGAATCATTCAGCATCCAACTTCTGACTACTGACCAAAAGAAACAGAAGAAAAAAAATCCCAGGAGTCTACTCCAAGGACAAAGGGAAGCAGATTTATGTCCCATGTAAAAAAGTAAACAATAAAACAGGCAGAGACTGCCTCTCGTTAACTCTACTCTGGAAAGCAGTGCAGGAAAGGAACAGAAATAGTCACTCCATTTGATCCAGACACAGAAAAGACTTGTTCACTTGTTGTTTTACAGTTCTCATATAAATGGGAAAACTAGAGCTCTCCAAGCTTATCCATCTCTTTAAGAAAAAAAATTAGGAAAAATTATCTATTTTTGTAAATTGTTAAGAGTTTATGGTATACACAAAGGTATAAACTTGGTCTTGAATAGAGTTTTTCCAAAATAATCTGCTATTTGTAAAACCTAAGTAAAAACCTTTGAACTTTAAAGGGACTGCTGTTGAAAAGTGAACAGAAGCCAAGATCTTGGCAGCTTACCTTATTATCAACTAAGAGAAAAAATAATTTCTCGACGAAGGTACTCCTGAAACCTGCGGTATCCAGAAATGAGATGGTTCCACAAGCTAGAAAAACTGACCTAATGGTACCAGCTGAGCCAAAATGGCCAGTGAAGAAGTCCCTGGGGCTGGTTACAAACATACTCACTAGACATATTTTTTTCTCACAGGTCAATCTTCTTACTACAAAGTATACCTCAAAAGACTGGGAGCACCAAGAACGTGCACGGCCCCTGCTCTGCCGACAAGCTCATTCACCTGGGCAGCCTCACTGGGACTGTAACTTATCTAGTCATTACTCAAAACTCATATATATATGTGTGTGTGTGTATGTGTGTGTATCTATGTGTGTGTATATACATATCTCAATAGCTGATCTCTCAGATGTATTACACAGACTTGGCAAGATGCGTAAATCACTTAAACTCCCACCCAGCTTCCAGATTATGGCCATACTATGTCTTTTTGATGATTTCTTCAAGGCAAAGAATACCCAAAAGTGATTTGGAAAGGACTTCACTAAACTTTCTTTCTTTGAAAATTATTTTTAAAAAACCCTCCTTGGTAACCTACTTTTTGCTCTTAGCAATACATCATGACTATTTTTTACAGATCTCTGTGGTCACTACACAGAATGTCCACTTATAATATAGAAATTAAACTAATTCACTTTTGTTATACATTTGCAATTACCAATTTTTCACTATTATAAGCAGATTTCATCAAATTTCCTCAGGTTATGTTGCTAGAAGTAGATCAACTAGGTAGAAGAGGATGCACATTTTTAAAGCATTTGGCACATACTGTCAAATCCTCCTGGTGCAGCACCCTGAGATTTCCCACAGCACAAGCCTTACTATGGCATGTAAGAATCATCTGTTCACTTCTCCATCTCCCACATTATACAGGCCTGGGACAAAAACAGTGCTCCTCAAATGTTAACTAAATGAGTAAGTGGCCAAATGTTTTTTAGTAGAAAGCCCATCACTGGATTACATTTAAAATTATTTTATCAATTGTTATTTTAAACCCTTCAAACACTATTCTGTGTGCCTCTAAGGGCAGTCCTAGCATCATCTGGTTTAGCATTTCTAAAAGACGAAGTGCTGTGAATTCCTATTTTCATAATCAATAGGAGAGATGAGAAATTCAACTGCATTCGTTCTAACTCACTCATTAAATCTGTTTGGCCACTAATAAGGCTTCTATATCATTATTACAGACACTAAAGCTGGGTATAAAGAAAATTAAACTGGAGGTGAAAGAGGAACTAAGAATGAAGTGCCTGCTATGAGACAAGGCACTATGTCAGAGGCCTTACGTTCATTTTCTCATTTAATCCTCAAAATAAACTGGGTGGTAGATGTCATCCCCATATTTCAGCAGAGGACAGGGGGCATGGCAAGTTTGGGCAACCTGCCCCCTCCTAACAAATGCCAGAGCTAGGGTGTGAGGCCCAAATTCGTGTAATTCTAGTATTCTACTTCCCACTACAGCATGCATCACTGAAGCAACCACAGCCCAGCTTGCAGGGGTGACTTTTCCAGTTCCCACATTTCCATTCCCAGGCTCAAACCCCATCTGACTCTATATCACAGATTACAACTCCACATTCCCACTGGAAGCTTTAATTTGGTATTTCACACCATAAAATGCTTCACGTTTCCCGTAGCCAATTAAAGTAAAATGGAAATGTGGACAATAAAAATTTAATTCTGATATCTCAAAAGTTTGGTTCATGCAAGGCATAGTATAAAAGCCTTCTTTAACAAAACAGGGCCCTTTCTCTTTTCTTCATCTCTTCTCCGAATTTATCGCCATAACAGACTACAGCTTCCATTCATAAGCACATTTCTATGTTTTCAAAGCTTCACATTCCCACCTCAACCACAAATCTTAGATATCTTATTTTAAAAAGCTACAAAGCTGTTAGCAGTAGCCAACCAATTCATAAGCCAGGGTTCTAGCCTCCTAATTAAAATCTTAGTAAAATTCTAGTATTTGAATGTTAATCTGGGTTAACAGCCTCAGAAAAAGACAAACTGGTTTAAATAAGAATTAGCAAGAACCAAAGGACGAACTAATTACTATTATTAAAGCCTTAAAATGCACTCGCTCACCTTGGATCCTAGCTTATGGGGAAAACTGTGATCTGCTCAATGTGGCTGTGTTCATTTAAACTTTCTTTCATGAGTAATCTCTTCTAACTTCTTTAAAAAACAAAACCAAAACCCTTTACCCTACCAAATTCTCTCTCATGATGATTCCTTCCCTTTAAAATTCAGACTCGTGGGCTTCCCTGGTGGCGCAGTGGTTGGGAGTCCGCCTGCCGATGCGGGGGACGTGGGTTCGTGTCCCGGTCTGGGAGGATCCCACGTGACGCGGAGCGGCTGGGCCCGTGAGCCATGGCCGCTGGGCCTGCGCGTCCGGAGCCTGTGCTCCGCAGCAGGAAAGGCCGCAGCAGTGAGAGGCCCGCATACCGCAAAAAGAAAAAGAAAAAAAAAAAAAAAATTCAGACTCTTCATCGACTGATTGATACTGTTTTGATACTGACTGACACTTTCAAACAAGTTTTAAAAACACACACACACACACACATATGTATATGTATATATACACACACCCACATACCATATATATATCCTGTTGAGGATAAATGACTCCTGTCCTGTGTTCCCTATCTATGCCCACAAATTTGTCTACTTTGAGGTATAACCTCAGAAATTAAAAGGGACCTTGTCTTCTGTCCTTTTCTGGGGATGGTGCCAACATTCTCTTAGAGACTGAAGTCAGAAGCCTGGGAATCATTTCAGACTCCACATTCTCCCTCTCTTAATTCTACATCTCAAAAATCACCAAGTCTAGTCTTTACCATTCCTAAATATCTCTGGAATCCATCCACTTCTCTATTTCCGCTCTAATCTAAGTCATCATCATCTGTCACATTCCTTCAATAGCATGCTAACTGATTTCTTTGTATCCTATCCTTTCTTGGCCCACATTCTAACTCATTCTACACAAAGCAATCAGAGTGATGTAAAAAACAAATTTTGACACAGTCATTTTCCTCCCTAAACCCTGAATGAGCTTCCATTACCTTAATAATCATATCCAAATTCCTAAACATGGCTTACAAGTTAGAAGTCTCTCCATGAACTGGCTTCTGGCTATCTCTTCAGTCCCATTTTAAGCCACTGGTCCTCCTCTCCCTCCTCCTGCTTCAGCCATACTGGAGTGCTTTTGGTTTTTTCTGAACACTACTCTTTTTCTCATCTTGGAGTACTTTGATCAGGCATGTGGGAGACGCTTTTTCTCTATCTTGCTACTCACCTTGGTAACTCCTACTCATTCTGAACCTTAACTTAAGCACTCTTTCCTCAGGGAAGCTCTTAAGATTAACCATAGAAGACACTTAATAAATATTTCTGGGTGAATGAATGAATGTCTTATTAACTGTACATCCCAGTCCCTAGCAAAATGCCTGCCACACAATATACAATATAGATTTGTTGAATTTAACTTATTTGATACTGGTGAACATACCAAGTTTAAAAACATTTGTTCTCTCAGACATTAATAAGACTTCAAATTGCTATGAAATGTATTTCTAGGAAACAAGAATGCAACTACATACAGTAGAAATATTAAGCACCCCCGTCAATAAGCAGATGTTTGAATTTTACAAACTATCCCTGCACATATAAACTTTTTCTTCCTTACTACACACCACAGGTAACTGGTTCTGATAGAACTCAAAAGGTCTCTCAAGTCCTGTTTGCTTAGATTCAAACCACAAAGCTGCAAGTTTTTATTTCAGAATACTAGAAATAACACTAGACTGGCTCCCAAAAGCATGTCTTCAAATGCTTCCTGCGAAAGTAGGCAGTAGAGAATATATGAAGGTGACAAAGCTTATAAGCAAGACTCTTATGAGTAATTAGGCTTATTTTATAATCTGGTTTATCACTGAAATTATACAGTCCCTAAATTCTTCACACCTATAGCGCCTACTGCTCAGAATTGTCAACTAGCAAAAAAAAAAAGTTATTTGGAAGAAGGCTTGTTTCTTATACAGCATTTATTGCACAGACCATACAGTTTTCCCAGCAATAGTGTCTCATATTCATTTACAGGGCATAAATTAACATGTTAACATTATAGCAAATACCTAACAATCCATTAGTACTACAATAACATAGTGCACAAGAGACACATTTACCTCATTTTGGTCTAACCTCAAAAACGTGTCAATTTTCTAAAAAACTGAAAACACAAGGAGAAGTTTTCTGAATATTGTGACATTAACCTAGTTTCAACGAAATGAGAATTTGATGGTGTGTGTGCATATACATACATCCTACACATACAGCTCAACCATCAAAATAAACAATAGAGTAGGCATATTGTGTAAATATTAGACAAAGCTGACAAAATAAAATAGGCAAATAGAACCAAAAAACGAAACAAAAACCTCTGACCTATCTGTTTACAGCTGATCCTTGGTACCGTTTAAAGACCTCCCTCAAACCAACAGTCCTTACTGTCATTCATGAATCATCGGATGGCACAGGTGTGGCATGAACATAACTGCTGGAGAAGCTGGAGCCCGGAAGATTTTTTTCACTTCAGAACGAAGGTTACAAATGGCCCAGAAAGACTTCAGTGACAACAGAACAGAAAATTAGAAAAGCTTTGGGAATACACTAGAAAAAGAAAATCCTCCTTTTTTAGATCCTTGATTGTTTTTATAATTGTATGCACAGTCTTCATGCTACCAGCCCTTCATTTTACCATGTAGAAGTGACAGGAGAAAAGGCAAAACAAAGACAAAACTCCCTCTCACTGGCCCTCCCTTTTGGGGAAGTGGAAGGAGAGCAGTGTTTGTGCTCCTGCCCACTGATACCCTTGTAATTTGGTCCTCTTTGTCTTTGCTCCCCTCCATGGGTGACAGGCAGCTCTTGCCTTTAATGATATTTCATTTCAACTTAGTTCTCAGTCTCACCATCTCACATCAGGGTCACAGACCACCAAGCTTCATCCTCCTACAGTTAAGCCCTATTGGCAAGCTGAGCACTTCACGTTTCAGGAAATTCAACTCAGGATGGTGGTGGTGTTAACTTTTGAGACACACTTTCCCTTAAGATAAAACTTGCAAATGTTCAGCACAAATAATTATTTTTCAAACAGTGCCATTTTAAGAATGGCCAACCTCTTTCTCAAAAAGTTAATAGACCACACATTGGTTTAAACTGCTAAGAGAAATTTTTTTGAAGGATGAAGTGATAGGTTTGCTAACATCTTATTACATCTATTAAAGCATATCAGGGGATGTTCAGCAAAGACCATGATTTTCACAACATCCAAAGATCAGGGCTAACTGACTAATGTTTATCCGATGAACTCAAGGTAGCAAAAGAATATACAATGCCTGTATGATTCACAATGCCCAAAAAGGCATTTGTCTAATAATAGAAAGAGTACATGTTCTCTCTGAAGAACACGATGGATGGTTATTAAAAAGCTGTAGCATAAAGTAAGGGAAAACTTGTCCTTCACGTAATGGTTACCAGGTAAAGACCTAAGAGATTTTTTCACTCATGAGGAAAGCTCGTGCAGTTACCTACAGATCCTCTGTCATAGTGTGGTGTTTAGGAATGCAGAATCAGACCGAGTTCACACCCTGGCTCAACCTCTTAACTGTTGTGTGACCTTGGGCGAGTTATTCAACTTCTCTTCCTTCAGTTTTCTCCTTCTCTAAAATGGGAATAACAATCACATCTACTTCATAAGGTTATTATGTGGATTATATTAGATAATTACACGTGAAAAGTTTCAGAACAATGCCTGGCTAGTATGTCTCAAATGGACTTTTTATTACACTTCTGCCTTCTTGCACACAATTTAAATATTTGCTAGTTTGAGACTGTGACAATGAAAAATAATTTCTCTGGAGCCAATGAATGAACAGAAGGGAATTATATCTAACTCGTCTTCATAACAATGCACACTAGGTAAGCCAATCTGGGCTTATAAACTCAAAAGTTTACAGGGACCAGGTAGATATTATAAATGTACAAAGTCAGCTGGCTTAAAGTAGCAGGAAGTGATGGTTACTGTGGCTAACTGGCAAGTGTAAGCCTCGCCTAAAGGTATCTGATTCCAAACTTAAAAACAAAATTAAAAACCTCCAAATACAACATATCTGTGCCCTGGCAAGCCTGCAGTTTATAAGATGCCTCATTTAAATAGAGACAAAGTAATTATTATATAAAAGTTTTGTACACTGTATTATCAATTCCACATATTGGTAAGGAAATGATTCATCAGATATATGTGCTTAGAGCAAATAGGAAAGTATAGAGATACAACACAAAGAGAATAAGACAGACCTATGTTTGAATCCTGGCTAAGCTAATCAGAAGCTGTGTGACCTTAAGAAAGTTACTTACCCAATTTATGATTGTTTCCTCATCTGCAAAAATGTTGAAGACCTATCCTCTAGGATTGTTGTGAGAATGGGAGATAATGTGGGTGTCCCCCACATTACAGAGGTGTTGCATAAATTTCTGAATGAATAACAAGTGAGTGTCAAAACCCTCATGTAGGTCTAGAACAGAGATTCTTAACCTAGGGTTCTTATATCAGCTTAGGCTAATGTATGCTGCAATTACAAATGACCCTAAAACCTAGGTGCTTACCACAACAACAGTTTGTTGTTTTTGCCCACATGTGTCTTCATTCCAGGAATCCAGAATGAAAGAGTGGCCCTAACTGGGACATGACTGGTCTTGTGGCAGAGAGAATAGAGCGTGTGTAACCATACCATGGCTGTTAAAGTTTCCATTCATTAGTGACAATATGAATTTTTTTGTTCACCTTTAATTTGTTAAAAGATGTCTCATGGTCAAGTCTGATGATGAAGACAGGGAAGTATAATCCTCCCACTGGAAGGGTGACAAACACCTGGGAACCATAATACAACCTAGGGTTTCATAACATGTGTGCACAGAAATTTTGCATATAATTCTGGATTAATCTTATGAAATTATATGCAATACTGTATATACATACAGGCCCATTTTTCCCCCTCAGAAAATAGAACACAGATATTATATTCTGAAAGGTATCACAGACTAAAAGGGCCTAAAAGAAATCAGATTAAGTTTGAAAGAAGTCAAGTCTCAAAAATATGGCATTACTAGTATTTTATAACACTAGAGCAATACAACAGACCTAACTCTGGTTTTCTGAGTTGCTGATAACTGCGACAGTGTGGGCTGGGGAAATAGTCTGAATTTTCTAACAGGCTCCATCAAATTCGATTATTGTCTTATGAAAATCTGAGTATATGAATTGCAGTAAAACTACAGTAGGCTGATAACCGGTTTACTGAAAATAAAGTCTTCTCTGAGAAAACTGTGATTTCCTGACAACTGAAAACCTTGTGCTTTATAAAATACAAGGCAGTCTGACCCTAATTCAAAATTTAATTTGTTTTAAATTAACAAGGCCATGCTATGTTTATTTTATTTATTTCTCTTTAATGATTATAACCCAGTCTTGTTCCTGATTCTCAAATGGATGAAGGCTACTAAGTAATGTGCTGAAATATTTATAGCCCCCTACCAAATGGGAAAAATAAGCTATTAGAAAATTCTTCTTAGGAACCAACTGCCTTATACTAACCAAATAATCCAATCTGATTTTGTCTAAATTTCATTTAAGCAGGTGAAATCTGATATAACTCATTTTTAAAATTTTTTTTCCATTTGGGAATATGCTTTTATTTCACTTGCAACTGTTGGTAAATGCATTTTGAATGGGATGAAGAAGAGGAAGTTATCCATTTAAAAATTATCTTTCAAATATTTAATGGCATGTGCTATAGGCAAATTCTTCCTTTTAAGGTCATAATAGTACTAAACAAATTAAGTGTTGATGTTCTGTGTAGATACAACTCTAATTGTCCCTTACTCTCTAGGTAGCCCAACAAGAGGCCATGTAATTCAAATCCTTTATAAACTTCTAATTTACGCAATTAAATTTGGGCTTAGATGTTACGTTAGTTTGAGAGAATCTGCTTCCTATATTAACTCTGACCAGTAAGAAGAAGGAAAATGAGATACACTTCATGGGACTTTCCTGGAGGTCCAGTGGTTAAAACTCCATGCCTGCAGGGGGCGCATGTTCAATCCCTGGTCGGGAACTAAGATCCCACATGCCACGTGGCATGGCCAAAAAAAATTTTAATTTAAGAAAAAGAAAAAAGAGGTACACTTCAATTGTCACCACCAATACTTAGCCTTTATAGATAATGCCCTTGGCTTCTAATAGGAATGCTATTAAGAAATAGCCACATAAAACACACCACTTTTTTTTTTAGTTGAAGTATAGTTGATTTACAACATTGTGTTAGTTTTAGGTGTACAAGCTAGTGAGTCAGTATTTTTGCAGATAATATTCCATTATAGGTCATTACAAGAAAATGGGTATAATTCCCTATGTTATACAGTATACCCTTGTTGCTTATCTATTTTATATAATAGTAGTTTGTATTTGTTAATCCTATATCCCTGATGTGGTTCTTCCCCACTTCCTCTCCCCTTTGGTAACCACAAGTTTGTCTTCTATATCTGTGAGTCTGAAACACACTACTTTTTGAAGGGCTGTTACTGAGAACATGGTTCACTACTCTTCTCGCTGTCTACCTTAGAGCTCACAGGATGTTGACCTTTGAACTGTTTGCATTTCCATTTTTGCTTTGACTCCTAGGAAGCTCAGATCTCAATCTGTACTCTGTCTTGAATGCTTATACAGAGGTTTATGGCATGAATTTCTGTGTTGACATTCTTCGTCTTCATCTTACTAATCAATCTAAATTTTCCCTTTGTCTTGATTTCTTCTTTTAAAAAGAAAAAGCATATTGTACTCTATGTTATTTTTTACTAAACTACCATTTTTTGGAAAGTAATGATAATTAAATAAAAATAAATACCATAATCTCATTTTTATGTGGGATTTCATAAAGGTAAACATCTGTAAATAATACATATTTATGCCTGTATCTATACTGAAGTGAAGGCTACTAATAAAACCAAAAAGGTAAGAAAATTACTAGAAAATGTATATCAAGTTAGGAATAAAATTCTACGTGGACTGCATTATATTTTCTGTGTGAGGAGCCCATAGTTATGGTTGTTTTTTTGTTTTTGTTTTTTTCATTTTACCTTTCAGGGCAAAGAAGGCATGCAGAAGAAATATCAACTAAATAGAACTGAACAGGTTTTAAGGCAAGACATGCCAAGTCTAAGTAACAGATCTAAAAATGTGAGGAGCTGAAAAGTAATGGACAAATGAAAATAAACAGAGGATGCTTAGGAGGCTAGGTATAACATTGCCAAAGCAGTACAACAATTTCCCTTGCAGTTTACACCTCAGTTGTCTCAGCACAAATCATACAAACCTAAAAAAGATCTGCTTCATCACTTTTGCATCTTCACATGTACTTTATCAAAAAACATCTCCCCAGTACAACCAGCCCCAAAGCTCCCATTTCATGAAAGTGATTTACCATTTCACTTGACTCTATATGTGAATAACGCTGTAGTGCAAACTCAAGGGAAAAGGCTAGCATGTCAAGAAAGGCTACAGCACATTCACAATTTCTCTCTTAATACTGTGTTTATCCATTTGATCGATGTTAAATTCCATTCATCTTTTTTCCTAAAAACTATAAAACTGAGAGTGACAAGGAAAATTACATTCTCTTCAGCCAAGTTCTTGCTGAGACATTTGAGAGGCTGGCATTCCAAGTCAAGAGTGAATAGTGGCTCTAGCAAGCAGGAGCTCAAATTCTCCAAGAAAGCTAAAGGATGAGCTTTTGTTTCAATTTTACTCATTTCAGATAGAGAAAAAACTATAGTTACAAACTTATTTGCATAGATAACAATGTTTCCCCCCACAAATCATTTAAAAAGTAAGGGCACTGACTAGGCCTTACTGTCAACCAAATTAAAATCCAGCAATACTTTTTAAAAAAAAAAATCAATCTTTCCATTAACCATTTCGTCATAGTCAGAAATAAATGCACCAAAGGTAGTAATTAGTATATTGCGATGGATGGATGGATGGATGGATGGATGGATGGATGGATGGGAGGATGGGAAGGAGCAAGGGAGGGAGGAAGGGAGGAAAGAGTGCAGAGGATTAATGGGAGAAAAATAGCAAAACTGACTTACACTAGGAGTAATTATAATTGTAGGGACAGATTAAAGACTATGGACTAGGTTTTTATTGGACTTTTTTATTGGTTTTTGTTTAATTGGCTATAAGTAACGACATAAGAGAAGTGATTCTTTGTGACTACTCCAGTGACAGACCTTGTCACAGAATCTACATTCTTCGCCTTGTCATTTTAAAATAATTTCAAAGAATATACTCACGTAATTTTGGAACTGAAAAGCTTTTATAAATAATCTAGTACAAGGTTTCTGAGCTAAAAACAATTTCAAAGGTACCACCAGCATTTTAAAGAAACAGAAAAGAAAATATGAGAATGCCCTGCAGATAGTAAGGTTAAATTTTGTTTTATAAAACTTTGTTATACATATGTATTAAGCCCATACATATGTGTATACTGATTCACAATGCAAAATGTATTTCTTATTGTAGGACATAATAAAAAAGTTAAATACCAATGATCGAATACATCTTCATTCTACAGATGAGGAAACTGAGGCACAGAGAAGGAAAGAAGTAGACTTGTTCCGGACATCTTAGTCACTGAAGTAGGAGCTCAAATGAGAAACACAAAAATGTCTGATCCTACAAGGCAAATGCACCCCACTATGAATGCTAATCCATAACTTACCCAAGTAGGTTTTATATACTGCTAATCATCTATACTTTAAAATACCCCTTAAAAGTCTGGTATGGCATTCAGACAGTTGTGAACTATTAGTCCTGAATAGCACTAAAAGAAAGGTAAACCCTTCTTGATCTGTCTACTTCTCTTGCAGATGTTTCTTCTAGCTGAAAGCCAGTAATGACAGAAATATCCTTATGTTTTTTAAAAAGCAGTTCAAGAAATATATATCAAAAGTTTAAATGAGCATACTTTTCCCCCCTCAAACCAGCCATAGGGGTGAAATGTGCATATTTTACAATCCAGCATTTTCACTTTAAGAAAATTGTTTTAAGGGAAACAAAAGAAGTACAAAAAGGTTTGTTTGTTTGTTTGTTTTAAATGGTGATCTGAGAAAAGGACATAGAAGTCAGCTTGAAAAGATTCACAGTGGCCATACCTGGGACATTTTGAGCATTAAAGACAAAAAAAGACAGTAATGGATTATAATGTACTGCATAAAATAGGAATTCATGGGTTCATATTGATATAATTTAAAAATGAGGGAGAAGGGAAAGCTCTTGTTACAGCAGAAAGCAAACTAATAAATATAGAAGAAATATGGTTAATAAAAATCATCAATGGATGCTAAACTAGTGGGTGAAATTTTGATGAGGAACAGAATACTTATATAGTCTCAAAGCAACTCCTCACAAATTCCTTATTAATTAGAAAGGAAACATAGTAATTTTATAGTGGAGAAACCTGGGGATTTCACCTTAATCACAAATCTCCTGATACAATGCAATGAGGATACAACGTCACTTTTGCAATATTCCTCTCAGAAATGCGTAACTTGAATCTAATCATAAGGAAACATCAAACACAAATTGAGGAACAGTCTACAAAACAGTTGACCTGAATTCCTAGTGTCAAGGTCAAGAAAAACAAACAAAAACAGGCTGAGGGACAATTCCAGACTAAAGGAGACTAAAGACACATGACAATTAATTAATTAATTAATTGACTAATTTGTTTTTAATTTTTTTTGAGACATGACAATTAAATGTGATGACAAACTCTGATCTGGTGGTGGTGGGGGAGAATAGCATAAAAAGGGCTATGAGACAAATGATGAAATTTGAGGGACTTCCCTGGTGGTGCAGTGGTTAAGACTCCACACTCCTAATGCAGGGGGTCCAGGTTCCATCCCTGGTCAGGGAACTAGATCCTACATGCATGCTGCAACTAAGAGTTCACATGCCACAACTAGGGAGCCTGCCGGCCACAACTAAGGAACCCACACACCACAACTAAGGAGCCTGCCTGCCGCAACTATGACTCAGTGCAACCAAATAATAAATATATATTTTTTAAACTTGAATATGGTCTGTGGATTAGATAATAAAATGGTATCAGTATTAGATTTCTTGATTTTGATCATTTTACGGTGGTGGTTATATAAGAGAATATCCTTGTTCTAAAGGAACTACACAGTGGAAATATTAAGGATAAAAAGGCATAGTGTCTAATTTATACTCAAATGGTTCAGGAGAAGATGTGTTTGTGAGTGTGTGTGTGTCCACACACACATATATAGAATGATAAAACAAATGGGGTAAACAACTGCTGAATCTGCATAAAGGATATACTCAAGTTTGTTCTATTATTTTTTGCAGCTTTTCTTTTTAAGTTTGAAATTGCATCAAATAGGAAGCAACCTAAGTATCCACTGGTGAATGAATTAATAAAATACAGTATATGCATGCAATGGAATATTATTCAGCCTTAATGAGGAAGGGAATTCTGTCACATGCTACAACATGGATGAACTCTGAGGACATTATGTTAAATGAAATAAGTCAGTCACAAAACGACAAACAGTGTATGATTCCACTTATATGAGGTACCTAGAGTAGTGAAATTCACAGAGATGGCAAGTAGAACAGTGGTCGCTAGGGGCTGGGGGAGAAGGGAATTGAGAGTTGCCCTTTAATGGGTATGGAGTTTGTTTTGCAAGATGAAAAGAGTTCTGGACGCTGGCTGCATGACAATGTGAATGTACTCAACACTACTGAACTGTACACTTTAAAATGTTCAAAATGGTAAACTTATGTGAATTTTACCACAATTTAAAAAATCTAATATATATATATAATGAATTTCTTTAAAAAGATATATACAAAAATAGTCATTGCAACCTTTTCTGTAACAGTGTTAACAACCAAAATGTCCTTCAAGAGGAGAGGAGAGGAGGCAGGTCTTGTATGTACACAGACAGTGGAACAAAGGTGGAAAATGTAGGCTTACAAATACTACATTTAATATACTGCTTGTGCATAAAAATAAATTGTTTAGGGTTTTTCTTGTTGTTCTTTTTTTTTTTTTTTTAATTATTTATTTATGGCTGTGTTGGGTCTTCGTTTCTGTGCGAGGGCTTTCTCCTGTTGTGGTAAGCGGGGGCCACTCTTCATCGCGGTACGCGGGCCTCTCACTATCGCGGCCTCTCTTGTTGCGGAGCACAGGCTCCAGACGCGCAGGCTCAGTAGTTGTGGCTCACGGGCCTAGTTGCTCCGCAGCATGTGGGATCCTCCCAGACCAGGGCTCGAACCCGTGTCCCCTGCATTGGCAGGCAGATTCTCAACCACTGCGCCACCAGGGAAGCCCTGTTGTTGTTCTTTTATCCATTTTGCCCCTAAAGTCTAATAGCGATACACTGTAAGTTTAGAGGTAGTAATACCCAGGTGGTAGAATTAAGAAGGGAAATATTTTCTACACTTATGTCATAATTGGCTTTTTTTAAACAATCAGTATGTATTTTTTAATATTGAAAACAAAACATAGAGAACATGACAAATACCTGCATTCTCACCACCTAGATTCAATGAATTTTAGTATCTGTTGTATTAGCATTACGTCTGTGTGCCATCAATAGGCTAGAGGGTAATACAGCTTTCTAGCAGAGCTAATTCTACCCTTAGGTTCCTCAGTACAGCAATGGCAGATGAAAAGACAGGATAAGATGCATAAGACCAGAGGACTTGGACCAGCAGATGAATCCTCGAAGCTCTGCTTTGGCTGAACTGCAGAGCAGCCTTGGAAGCCCCCTTCCCCATACGTGGATGCCCATGAAGGAGCAGAGTGTGGCCCCCGACGCTGTTTTTACTCTGTACCCTGTCCATTCTTGGGCCCTTGTATTAATTGGCTCATACCCTTCCACACAACCCCGTCATAAATAATAGATATTAAGACCATGTGATGGAAAAGTCAGTCCCTGCAAGATTATGGACGTGCAGTTTGGGAAATTAATCTTTGATTCACCCAACTTTGCAGTAAACATTTAGTAACATGCTGGGTTTGCTATCAGTTATTTATAATTGGTGAACAGGCAGTCACTTGGCTGGTCTCCAGAAGAGCTGGGAGGGGACATGAGAGCACAACCTATACACTCACCCTTCAACAAAATGACAAAGATGAGCTTTTTAAAGGGCCCAAAAAAGAGTTCTCATCCTAATTAAGGAGTACTGGCAGTGACTGGGTGCCCCTGTGTGGCTCCTCCCCAAAGGGAAGTGCTACTGTGCCCCCTGCTCTGGGATAAGCTGTTTCCTTTATTTACATTAAAGCATATATACCTTTTACCTGGCAGCCAATGCCTTTCAATTAATTATATCAACATCAGCTAAATGCATGGGCAACCTGGATTGTGGGGAAATTTTTATCAAGAAGTTGTTATCTAAGCACTTACTTTTAAAATGGTGATGAGTTGGTGGTTATAATGCTTATTAAACAAGTGTCATTAAACTTTGTGAACCAAAAATCTGAACTGTGACACACTCTAAATTCTTCGTGGAGACAAGTGAATACTGGGTCAGCTTAAAGGAAAATGTAAGTTATTATACTTATTTAAGGACAAAAATGTTTGACACAATTTATGCATGAAATCAGGACTCAGAGGGAAAAAAGATTTTCAAGTCTTATTTATAATGCACTCCTGTACTATGGATACGCCTCTTTCCTTTAATTAGCTAGAATACCCCGACCATGCTTATCCTGATCAGAATGTTACACTTCATGATTTGAAAAATCTGAGATGAGTATATGGCAAGAAACAGTGTTTACTGACATCCTAGAAAGTGAATTCCACTCAACTACCCTGAGCTTGAACCCCAGCTTGCATCAAACATCAGGAACACCACAACAGGAGGGCTACACCAAGGCCTGGCTATCACTCAGATAATACTAAAAACATTCTCTACTCATCTCCTGACATTTTACGTTGTGCGTGTTTACCTATTACACTTTACAACCCTTTTAGAGGTTCTAAGCTAGAAATGGCCGTGGGATTCCTATTCTCTGTTCCGAAAGTGACTCAATAGCTCAGAGAAAGAAAAAAAAAATGTCAGGTTAGCAGGATATCATATGACTATGGTTGAGATTCTGCTCCTTAGGCAAAAACTATATTATGTTCTACACAAGCTCTGAAGCGACAAGCAGAATTAAATGGACAAGTGTTGTCTGTTCAAGTGAGAAAAGTATACATTATATAGAAACTGAATTCTGATTTTATAAGTTTTTGGATATACCATCAGATAGTTTAGCTTTTAAAATATATTCAGGTATTTAATATTACATGTTAAAATTTGCTTACCAACTTAGCTTAAGTTTATTTCTATTTGGTTCATTTCTATCTGTTGATACTCTATTTGATTAGTCACTGTAATCATACCTTCCTTTAAACATATTTAATTATATAATTTTTAAACATATTAAAATTTGAAATCTGTGTCTAAGTCCAACATCTGGGCCTACTGAAAGGCAGTTCCTATTGCCTGTTGTTTTTTTCCCTACATATGGTCATACTTCCCCTTTTTTTTGCATGTCTTATAATTTTTTGTTGAAAACTGGACATTTTAGATAATATATTGTACCAACTCTGGTTACTTACTCTCCCTGTTTGTGGGGCTTTTGTTGTTGTTTGGTTAGCTGGTTGGTTATCTGTTTAGTGGCTTGGTTGTACTAATTCTGTGAAGTCTATTTACCCTGCAGTGTGCAGTTCAGACTTTTCCCTTGTTTTTATCTTTTAGCCGAGATTCCCATGGGTCACCGCTGGGTCCACATAAAGCACTTATTGATCAGAGGTTGTACTTAAGCCTCCTTAGCCAGTTAGGTTTTCAACCTCTTAATGTTTGTGTGGCTTCGAGACTGCTTTCACTTTTCAAGGAATTTATGATTTTGTCCTGCATTCAACTAGGGAACGGTAGCTTGCAGGTACTCTCTCTACTACTAGGAGGGTGCAGCCTTGGGCATTCGCACAGTCTTCCACACCACCAGGGATGAATGTGCAATGTGGCTTTCCAGGAATTCCCCCGGGGTCAGAATAACTTATTGTTTAGTCAGTATTTGTTTTCAAGTTGTGCTTAAGCCCTTTGAGCCAGTAAGACTTCCACATTTTGCTGATGGATCTGTATGTGGCTTGAGGAATGCTTGCAAGTCCACCCCACATCCTGCTCAAACTGCTCCCAAATGGGTGCAGTCTAATGCACGCGGCACAGCTTTCCACATCCCAAGAAATGGCTGTGATCCCAGGAAGGCTCCTTCTGGCTGTCCTTTTCCTTGGTTCTGTTAAATTTCTGGCTGGTTTACCTTTCTGTTTATTACTACTAGTATCACAGAGCTACCTTCCCTCTCTTACTTTCACCAGTGTTTTCAGCAATGTTCTTCGGCATGACTTTTCTAGGCTTTGTTCCAAATAAAGGCAGTGTCTGCATGCCCCCCACCCCAACAATGCAGAACACTTACCAATGCACAGGTGCTAAGGGTGAGGGCAGCAATTCACTTCTCTCAGAGTGACACCCTGCTTCATCCTGGCTTGCCCTTCCTGGTATAGAATCCCTATTCCTTTGAGCAAGCTGAGGCAAGGGCAATCAGGGGTCTAGTATCTTTGACTTGTTACATCTCAGGCAGAGTCCTTGCCCTAGGAGTAGAAGTTGGGCCCCAGTCCTCTCAGCCCCTCCTGTCCAGAACAGTCCTTCTGCAATATAAGGCTGGGGGCAGATAAGAGATGCTGGCTGCCTGTCCCTCCTAGGGTGAAACTGTATTCCTAGACTTGGAGCAAGAGGGAGAAAGAACCCTGTATTCTTGGCCACATCTGCTTGGAGTAGACATTCTATAACATCGAGCTGGAAGAAGCAGTAGATGGGGGAGTAGGTTGTGACTCAAATGCTAAATGCCCTTGCTGTTCTTACCAAGATTTAGTAGATTTTGTTGAGTGTTTCTCCATTTGCTGTGTGCCTTTAGGACAATTTCCAGAATTTTTTTTAAAAAATTTAAGAAATAACTTTCACTAAATGGTTGCTTCACTGAGGAGAGGGTCCATCAACCTTCTTACACAGCCATTCCAGAAATTCCCACCCTGAACTATTTCTAGAAAACTAAAATATGCATATGAGATGATAGAATCTGCACCTTTCCCAGATTAGTGGTATGTGCTTGTTCTGTTCTTGAATGACTCAACACTGTTTATACAACAGTCCATATTTCAGAAAAAGAAAATACAGAAATCTTTAAGAATTACATTGATGAGAAATTCCCATATACTAATTAAGCAACATAAGTTTACTGTTTCGTCTGTGACTAAATATAAATATTACTGAAAACTCAGAACGTGAGTACATTAGAAAATGTACCACCCTCCTACTTTTCAAGGACTATCTTTAAGGGTTTCACAGGTAAGATACACCATTACTTAAATGCTGGACATACATGCCCAGCCATGTATCATCTTGGTTGCTTAGAAACCATGAGGCATGGCCTGAATAAGCAAAATTAGAGCAGCAGAAGGAAGGAACCCTTTGTTAAAAAGAGGTTCAGAGGGCTTCCCTGGTGGCGCAGTGGTTGAGAGTCCGCCTGCCGATGCAGGGGACACGGGTTCGTGCCCCGGTCCGGGAAGATCCCACATGCCGCAGAGCGGCTGGGCCCGTGAGCCGTGGCCGCTGAGCCTGCGCGTCCGGAGCCTGTGCTCCGCAACGGGAGAGGCCACAACAGTGAGAGGCCTGCGTACCGCAAAAAAAAAAAAAAAAAAAAAAAAAGAGGTTCAGAGAAAAATGTCTTGGCTATAATTATATATTTTGAAAATGAAACTGCAAAGTAAAAAAACATAATGGAAGGTTTAGGATGTCACATGTAAAGATGTCTTCCCAAGCAAAAGCACTTTAATTCTTACTGCACTTGAGTTACACACTTCAGCTTAGTTGCAGTTCACCAATGAAAAAGAACAACTTTAATGCATGTACAAAATTTCCATAACCCCATGCATCAAAGTGTCAAAAAAACACCAAGAAAGAAAAGCTGACATATTTATGAACCCCATAGGTCAGTGTGAAATCAACTTTACACTAGGCTCAGGAGGTGTAAAAATTTAATTTCCACTCAATTCTGACCATTTAATAGCATGAATCAGATGTATGGCAACCCAGCAACAACCCTGTACATTTAACAGGAAATTTTAAACCTGACTATATTATAAACAACAAAAGAAGATCTCTAAAGAACGTAGTGCGTCAGAAAACATTTACTTAGGTTGGTTCCAGTTTACATTATCTATGAAATACCCATCACAACTTATAGTTGGTTATATCTAAGCAAAAAGTGATTTGTAAGAATTAAATGAACTTAAATTCTAATTGTTGGTATTCATTCTGGATCATTATCCTCTCAGAAGATATATGTGTCTATGGTTTATGTACTCAACTTCCTCAGAAATAAAGCAAAGTTTAAAAAATAATAAATTGCAAGAGCAAGTGGCTAAAGCAAGAATTTCTCAAGCAAGAAAAAAAGATGTTCTATTCTATTCCTTTTTAGAAGGAGAGGAGTAGGATGATTTTTAAAGTTGCCAATAGTTACAGTTCCTGTAGCAGACAGGAAAATTACCTTAGAGACCAAAAAGAAATATCATATAAAATTCAAAAATTCTCTCACAGGCTTTATGGTTCATTTGTTTGTGGGCTACAAACCTTGGGAGACCTACACAATTTGCAAATGGTGTTCATTTTCCTGGCTGTACAGAGATCAAATAAGAGGAAAGGACTCACCACACAAAAAGGGTAGTGGCCCCCCTGTATGTTCTAAAGGTCAGCAGAGGGACCTGTATGCTTCTTTGTATTTAATAATAGTGCTGTCTCTACACAACCTGATTTCCACTTAACATTTCTTGATCATTTCTTAAAACATGATGAACAGTCTGAAATTCCTAAGAAAATGGACTATTTCCTATTCTCCCGTATTCAACCTAATTCTAGGGCTAGAGAAGTTTTATTTAGGGTCCAATCTGACTTTCTGTTGCGTTAATACATGTAAGGCATACAGAACAGTACCTAGTATATAGTAAATCCAATAAACAGTTAACTGCTACCCTCAACCTTATCCTGCAGACAACCTCCCCAACACGAAAATCACTGAGGGCTTTCACCTCATTTCTAATGACATTTATCTCCATTCTGCTTCAGCTAACCATTCCCAAGGCAATAACTGACCCTTAGGACCCCAAACGACCCATTTCAGAAAATCTGACTCACCATCACATACTCTGACCACAATCTACTTTACTTCTACAGTCTGTACTCCTCTCCTTTATTCCCACTGTTCTAGCTTTTCTTCCCTAGTTCCTCTTAAGTGATCAGCTTCTTGCCAGTCTTTCGTCCTTATCTAATCCAGTCCAAAATCCTATGGTCTATTATTTGGCCTTTTGTGACCAATTCCTAACTCCCTTGCAACCTTTGTCTTCTGTTCCATAGGCCCTGCCAACAAACCCCTAAATATGAATCGATCGCACAGTCTGCTTCTAATCTAGACTGCCAAACTGTGTTAGAAAGAGTTATGCGACTGTGCAGGGCCGACTTAGGGCCACTTCAAACCAGCTACGCCCCTCCAACTCTCCCTATGGGCTGGTTCCTTACCATCAGCATATAAACCTGCTAACATATGGTCCTGTGATACATGCTGAAAAACAAACAGAAAGGCTCCCTTTTGATCTTTGACCCCATAGCTATCACTCTCTCTCATTCATCTCCCATTCAAGATTCTCAAGATAGAAAATCTAAATGACTTTAGGTTTAATGATGACTTTTTAGATGTAACACCCACATAACCCATAAAGAAAAGATTGGTAAATTAGACTTCATTAGAATTAATCTCTGCTCTGCTAAAGACACTGTCAAGAAGATGAGAAGACAAGCACAGACCAGGAGAAAATATTTCCAAAAGACATATCTGATAAAGGACTGTTATTCAAAATATACAAAGAACTCTTAAAACTCAACAATAAGAACACAAACAATCCAATTATAGAACAAGCCAAGACACTGACAGACACCTCACCAAAGATGATGTACAGATAGCAAATGAGCATATGAAAAGATACTCCACATCACATGTCATCAGAGAAATGCAAATTAAAACAAGATACTACCATACACCCATTAGAATGGCCAAAATTCAGAACACTGACAACACTAAATGCTGGTAAGGATATGGAGCAACAGGAACTCTTACTCATTGCTAATGGGAATGCAAAATGGTACAGCAACTTCGGAAAACAATTTGGTGGTTTCTTACAAAATTAAATATATTCTTACCATATGATCCAGCAATCAAGCTCCTTGGTATTTGCCCAAAGGAGTTGAAAACTTAAGCCTACACAAAACCATGCAAACAGGTGTTTACAGAAGCTTTATCCATACTTGCCAAAACATGGAAGCAACCAAGATGTCCTTCAGTAAGTGAATGGATAAATAAACTGTGGTACCTCCAGACAATGGAATATTATTCAGGGCTAAAAAGAAATGAACTATCAAGCCATGAAAAGACACGGAGGAAATTGAAATGCATATGACTAAGTGAAAGATGCCGATCTGAAAAGGCTACATAATGTATGATTCCAACTATACAACATTCTGGGAAAGGCAAAACTATGTAGACAGTAAAAAGATCAGTGGCTGCCAGGGGTTACAAGGAGGGAGGGAGGGAGGGAGGAATCGGTAGAGCACAGAGGATTTCTATGGCAGCCAAACTACTCTGTATGATACTAAAACAGTGGATATATATCATCATACATTTGTCCAAACCCACAGAATACAAAATATGAAGAGTGAATCCTATGGACTTTGGGTGATAATGATGCATCAGCATAGGTTTATCAATTGTAACAAACATACCACTCTGGTGGGAGATGTTGATAATGGGGGAGGCTGAGCATGGGTGGGGGGCTGGTATATGGGAACTCTCTGTACCTTCCACTCAATTTGCTGTGGACTTAAAACTGCTCTAAAAAATAAACTTTATATATATATATATATACACACACATATTTTTTTTAAAGAATTTCAAGATATATCTTCTGGCTTTAGACTTAACAAGTGGTGCACATATTAATATTATCAGAGGACGATAATGCCTACATAACAAGGATTAATAACTCGAAACCACCACCACCACCTATTCACTGAGTCATTGATTACTGAGGGTCAGATACTGTAGCTGGTGGCCTTACCTTACTTTAAGGAAGTAGGGGCTTACAGAGATGAGGAAACTGAGGCTCACAGGGAGTAATTTGTCTTAAGTCACACAGCTAATAAGGGGTAGAAAAAAATAAAACAGGACACACCCCTAGAAAGCAAATACGGATTGAAAGAAATAATATTGGGAAGTGGTTTCCTTAAAGCATTCATATGGTCCCCAGAGAGATGAAATTCTTCAATGTGAGGAACTGATTTGGTAACACTGGTGAAAAGAGGTAAATCTTATGTCAGTCAGTGCCATGCTTAACCTACGAGATTTGATTTTAAGTCATCTAGCAAAAAAATATGAAGTTCTACTACTGCAGTTATTTTCTTTAAAGAATCCAAGATTAGAAATTGTAATCTGCCTTGTTAATTTAGTCTTCACACTATGATACAGTTTGAATATTAAATCCACAAGTTCAACAATTCATTATTGCACAATTCTTTTTAAAAACTCTTTTTAGGGAGTAGAATTAGGTAACTGTATTTATCAAATTAAATGTTTGAACTGTAAAATAACATGCAGTAAACAAACAATTCTCATTGGTTGTTCGATTTAACTTTTTTAAAATGTCTAGGTCAACTTTTAAAATGCCTACTAAAGTCATTCTATTTTGAGAACCATTCTTTAGAACTGATAGTTTCCCATATACAGGCATACCTTGGAGATAGTTCAGGATGTTCCAGACCATGACAATCAAGCAAATCTTATCACAGTTAAGTGAGTCACATGGATTTTTTGGTTCCCCAGTGCATATAAAAGTTATGTTTACACTATACTGTAGTCTATTAAAGTGTGCAATAGCATGATGTCTAAAAAAATGTACATACCTTAATTTAAAAATACTTTATGGCTTAAAAAAAAATGCTAACCATCATCTGACAACAGGATTACCACAAACCTTCAATTTGTTTAAAAAAAAAAACAAAAACAAAAAACAACCCACAGTATCCACGAAGCACAATAAGCAAAAGCACAATAAAATGAGGTATGCCTGTACCCGAAGTCTCTACTTGGGTAGAAGACCCATTATCAGCTTTCGACAATCATTTTTGTTTTTTTCTACTGATTTTACTTAATTTCAATTTTGGAAACCACACTGGAAAGCATATTTATTTTTACTTACTTTGGTCAAGAATCTTTAAAAAGACATGGCATATTTCTCAAGACAACTCAGCAGATAAAAGATGTGCTCCCTCTGCTGGCTTTGCAGTAGTTCCTTTTAGATGTTCCCTAGCCCTTGAAGTGGAAATACAAAATATTTTTATTTCCTAATAACTAGAGATGGGTGGCACATCCCATTATAATGTATTGGGTGGCTTTTCAGCACAGCAGATTTATCAAGGGTCTGTCAGACTAATATCAATGGACTTTCCCTTTTCTTATTCTGGGTTATTTTCTTGTTTTTGTTTTGTTTTCTAATTTTTGGCTGCATTGGGTTTCATTGCTGCGCGCAGGCTCTCTCTAGTTGCGTCAAGCAGGGGCCACTCTTCCTTGCAGTGCGTGGGCTTCTCATTGTGGTGTCCTGTTGCAGAGCACAGGCTCTAGGCATGTGGGCTTCAATAGTTGTGGCACATGGGCTCAGCAGTTGTGGCTAGCAGGGTCGATAGTGCAGGCTCAGTAGTTGTGGCACACGGGCTTAGCTGCTCCGTGGCATGTGGGATCTTCCCAGACCAAGGCTCGAACCCGTGTCCCCTGCATTGGCACGCCAGATTCTCAACCACTGAGTCACCAGAGAAGCCCTTTTCTTCTGTTTTAACATCTCCATTTCTCATATGGACTGGGGGGGAGATAGGGAAGGTAAAAGCTTCACACAGAGAAAAAGGGGAGGTCCCAGTATCTTTCACTAACTAAAAACACTGAAGCATGCAATTTGGCACATCTGAATTCACATAAGGCTGAAATTGAATGTAAAACATAACTGGTAAATTTAAATCTATTTTTAAAAGCTGAGGAAACAACTGCTTCAGTAAAAAGGCCAATTTTGGATTAATGTTTTTTCAGATCCCAAAGGGGATGGAAGGGGACAGAAAATCGATATACAACCTAAAAAATATTCTTTCATTAGAAGCTATATTTTTTAATTTATAGAACTTTAAGTCATTTGCAAAATAAAATTTATTTTGAAACAGTATGTATCTAGAAGTAGGGTATTTAAACAAAAGCTTTAACTATACTTGTTTAAACATCTAAAGCGATTAATTTTAATTATTTTTCCAAGTGCCGTTAGATGAATGTCATGAGAACTGTTATAGAGATATCCTGTGACTGACTGAGCCATCCCTGAAAGGTTTCTACAGAGAACATGAATACCTTCTTCTTGACTATCAGTAAAATAAAAGATGAAAGGACTTTCAACTCAAGGTACAGTTGTTAATTTTGTACAGTACTTTACCACAGAAAACTGTGGATTGGCATGTAAAATTTGGTACAAATAGAGAAATGTGAGTAAATGGAGGGGTAAATAATCCTTCTAGACAGAGCTGAATTACTACTTTAAACTACTGACTGTCACACACTTGCTGTTCTAATTACCTGGTTAAAGCAGCCTGCATACCATTCCTGTGAGCCTCCTACAACAGACAAGCTTGGTCTCACAATTAGGTAAGGAGGGGAACACTGCAATAAATACAAGTTCCATTAACTAGATCAAACAAGCAGCTGGTGCAATGACATCAGCTCTAGCTAGAAAAACGTTGCAACTTGATTTACACTCAGAAAGGGGAAAAAAAAAAAAAGATTGGCAAAGATATTTCAAACTAACATCTCAGGAACCTAGCTCCTGATAGGGGTATACTTGCAGCCATTTTCGCTAAAGTGTTTACGTTTTTCCGCTAGCAGGTTTCTATGTCTTTTCAATAAGCTTCTCATCAGCTTTATACGAAAAGGATGCATCTTTTTACTACGTTGCTATAACATAAGGCTTTGTATTAGCATTTGGGGCAAACAACCAAGGCTTAGGTCTTACACAGAGTAGCAACATGAGCTCTGTAAATTCACAGTCACAAAACCAAGTCTGATCTTTACTTTCTAGTTCCTAGATTTGAATAGATAATAATAAATCATTTTAGAACATATCTTTCAAATAAACCAAAGCTGATCATAAGGAAAAAAATTCGCTAGTTTCTAAGTACAGCAGACCCTTGAACAACACTCGGGGTTTGGGGTGCTGACCCTCCTCACAGTGGAAAATCCGCATATAACTTTATAGTTGGTCCTCCATATCCTCGGTTCCTCAGTATCCCAAGGATCGTGTAGTACTACAGTATTTACTATTTTTAAAAAACCTGTGTTTAAGTGGACTGACAAAGTTCAAACCGATGTTGTTGGAGGCTCAGCTGTAAAATAAGACACAGCTCCCGCAATGCAGGTACTTGAGCTGAACAAAGTCCAAGGACTCCTTTGGGCTTCGCCTGATCACCGTTCTCCTCCAGAGTTACTGGATAAGCAACTTTTCTTACTTGCCCTTAACTCTAGCTTTTAAAAGAGATGTAGATATTTATCAAACACCTTTTGAAAATGATCCAGACTTCTGCCTTCTCCAGCAGTTCCTCAGTACATTTTAAAGAAAATGGGCGTTCAGAGTTTTGTTCTCTTTTGGATACTGAGGTCCATGTCTCCCTATAACCTGCTCTCTCATTTACGGCCCTTCCTATCATACCTCCATGACCACTGAGCAGAGCCCAAATGACACTTCTGATACAACAACTTAACTGTCTCAAAGACGTGACAAAGATGTTCTCCACACGGTTATTTTTCTATTAGTGAAACTTTCAAACAGAATATATGCTCAATGAAAAAAATGATTAAAGTACAGCATGTCCATATATCCTGACTATACCACCATTAAGAACATTTTAAAAGACTATTATCTTTCCTATAAAATGGAATTGTTATCATTATATTGATTATATTGCAATGTAATATATAACAGAATTATTAGCATTATATTAACATGGATAAAATGTTCATGATATAGCAAAAAATGCAGGATGCAAAACTAAGTAGGATTCCAATTATGTAAAATATACATCTATAAAAAAGGAAATATATTAAAATATATTAAAATGTCTAGGTAGGAACTTTATTGGGCAATTAAGTGTTAGCTCAATTAACTAACAAGCTTTTGAGGTAGTTATAATTATCTTCATTTACAGTTGGAGAAACTGAGGCTCATGGAGGTTAGTAAATTTGCTCAGAGTCACAGAATTAGAAAGTGGCAGAGTCAGGATACAAGTACTCAAGTCTATTAGACTCTAAAGTCTGAGTACCTTCCTCTATGCACCAAGGAAGGATTACAGAACTAAGACAGGTTTGCATCTAGACCTTGAACTGAGGTCAGGACTGAACAAGCTAGGGGTAGTTTGTTGTTTCCAGAGGGGAAGATAAGAAAAGGTAGGGCTGAGCATAGTGGGGTAATTAGAAGTTCCTCTGAAGAGCAGGAGAGTAACAGTTAATGGAAGACGTACCTGAAACCGTATTAAGTATTGAGGCAGTTAGGAAGTGAATGAAAGTTGTAGAAAAAGAACAAGCAGAGGATTATACAGTAACTATATGTCCCTTTAAGGAAAAGAGGGCACAAACATGAAGCAAGCTGGTGATACTGCACCAAGAATGGAAAAGAAACAAAAAACATTAGGTAATACAAAAAAGCAGCAACTGAATATAGAAAGACTTGACTTCTATCATGGCTATATGACCTTAAGAAAGCCAGCTTTCTCCTTTAGTTGCATCCTTAATCCATCACATTCTTATTCAAATTATTATTTTTACCTTATCCCAGATACTGCTAAGAACCTCAGCAGGATTTTACTCCATTTATTATCCTTCTTCCTTTTTGTTACTGTTGTCATCCATTTTGGTTCTACGTCTATTTTAAACTGCAGAAGACACTGGAATTAACAGTTTTCACAGTCAATATTCACTTAAATTAAGTGACAATTTTATTTCATCTCCTGTTGTTCATTTCTTCTACTAGCTTTTTTGTCTGGCATTTTCCCCCTCTCTTTCCCTAAAGGTTTCCTTCCTTCTTTCCTTGTCTTTCCCTCTCACTCTCTTTTTTACATACTTCTTTTAAAGCAGATTTGTGGTTAACAGACTCCCTTAGTTCTTTGTTTTCATGAAAATGCCTTCTCACCTATATTTTTGAAGGATATTTTCCCTGTGTTTGAATTATAATTTCAAAATTATTTTCTTTCTGCCTTTTTAAAGATGCCATCCTACTGACCTCTGGATTTCACTGTTTCTGTTGAAAACTTAGCTGCTGGTCTTACTCAGTATTGCTTTTTTTTAATGAAATATGTCCTTTTCTCCAAATTCTCTTACTTTAGCATTTTTACTATGATCGTTACCCAATTCTCTGTGCTGCCACAGTTAGTTTTACTATGATAAACACTCGTGTGGATTTCTCTGTATTTAATGTTTTGATGAGGGAACTAAATAGAAATTAGCCAAACTGGATCACAATGAGAAAAAAAATGGAAAATAAAAAACAGAGTGTCAAGGGCAGTCAAACAATCTTACACATGTGTAACTGTAATACTAGAAGAATGAAAGAAAAATGAGGCAAAATTAGTATTGAAGAAATCACGGCTGAAATTTTCCAAAGTTAATGACACCAAATCCCAGTCCAAGACACTCAGAAAACATGCACCACCACACATACACACACACACACACACACACACACACACGTGTAACAAGAAATGTTCAAGTAAGTTCTTCAGGCAGAAGGAATTTGACATCAGATAGAAACTTGGATCTTCACACAGAAATGAAGAACACTAAATATAGAATAATTTAAGGTAAATATAAACAATAGCTTCCTTATTTGTATTTGCTCCGATACGTGACTGCTTAAAGCAAAAATGGTAGTAATGTATTATGTGTTTACAGCATATGTAAAAGTAAAATATATGACAATTTACCCTCCTACTAGAAATGCATGAAAATTCCTGTTGCTCGACATCTTCACCAACACGTCATACTTTCTCTGTACTTTCCTAATGATTAAAAGCTCTAAGTATTTTTTCATGTTTATTGACCAGTTGGATATTCCCTTTTTGTAAAGTGCCTAATTTTTGCCTATTTAACTACAGGGTTATTTTTAAGGGGGTGGTCTTTTTATTTTTGATATGTAGGTATTCTTTATGTATTCTAGATACGAGTCCTTACTTTAGTCATTGCCTGAGAGATGACAACCAATTACAACCATAAGTACCGTGTTGTTTCAGTAGTATTAGAGAGATCCAAATGAGTAAGAAATCAAAAGAAAGACATTTTATTACAGTCCTATTTAAAGTGTTTTGCTTGTTGATATTTAGTAACAACAACAACAAAAAAAAAAACCAACAGAGGTAAAGGCAAAAGGTAAAATCAGAATTGCTACCCTTCCTGAGACCCAGAGGTCGAAAATCTGTACAATCAGTTTATAGGATGATTGTCAGCCAGGGCAACTTTATATCAGCCATCAGAAAGAAGGCTATCCACCTGCAATAGTTTGTAGATACAAATTTCAAAAACTAGTTTTTAACACTATACTGTTTAAAGAAGATGATTGAAGATGATTAAAGATGCCTGATAGAACATTAATGGTTTCTTTTATAAACTCTAATTTTTTCAAGGTAGGAGTTCAGATAAAACTGAAACAGCCAGGTGCAGGACTGAAGATTTGGGTCCTTACTGACTTGCCAGTTCCTCCACTGGCTATTAAGGCTCAGTCAAGATGGTCAAGAGAAACAGAGGTGTCTGTGATGAGAGTCAAGGTCAACTTCACTGAAAACACATCTAATCGGGGTAATTAAAACAATTCCTTAGAAGCAAAAAATAGAGCTTGATTTAGAGTGGGCTGTTCTGCCTCATGCCTTCTTCCTAAAGAACGGCAAGTCATCAAGTTACACTCTACTGTGGAATTCTGCATGCAACACATGAAATCTATCCATGATAAACCAGAAGCTAGGCCAAGATCACAGCATCATTTCAAGGCAAGATGAAAAGCTGCAACTTGGAATTTATTCACTGGCACAGTAACTCTGACCTTATTTTGCTGCCATACTGTTACGGAGAGGTCAGTAAGTGGCTTCTTTACCACCCATAACACTTTAGGTCAGACAAGCTTTAGTTGCAATTGGACATCTGAACCTTCTGAACCTAATAATCAAGCAGATCTGCAGTTGTCTGAGGAAATTAACTGGGAAAAGAGACATCTTGACTAGACAATAAATACAAGCATGGAATATTGACTACTGTACATTCAGATGTAGTTTATTAAGGCTAATCAGAGATGAGTTCCAAAAAAGATAAAGAGAAAGGAATGTTTTTCAAAAATCATAACACAATACAGAAAATCTGGTGTAACGTTTACCTAAAATTCTCTTTATTTACTACATAGACATTTAGGTCCTACAAACCCTATGCAAAATTTATAATGGAGGCTAGAGCCTGTGTTTTCTAATTCACATACATTGTTATCGTGTAAAAAAAAGTATGCCACATAACTGTGCTCTTAACTCTAGTAGGAGGTACAAACTACAGAACAAAAGAAAAAAAAAAGGAAAGGAAGAAACCTGGCCTGCTCCTGGGCTTGATGGTATTTCTGGGACGCTGGCTAAAAGGGAGACCTGAAGACAATTCCCAAATATTCCGATAGCAATGTGGTCTCCTAAATAGAGCAGCAACTTGGGGAGAACAATCCCTTGAGGAATGTTGGTTAACCACCTTTAAAGCCTTGGAAAAAGCAGTGTCTTCCCAGTCCCTACAACAAGAGGACTGCATGAATTACAGAGAAAACAAAAGCAAGGCTCCACAGCAGGGGCAGCTCAGATGAGAACAGCTGTGCTCCTACCTTAGACTGTGGCTGAGGGCTCTCTGAGATATTTTGCTGAGTCAGAGTCTTCCACTCACCCTACCACACCTTCCACCCTCCTAAGATATCCAGATTGGTTTCAAAGCCTATGCTGAGAGCATCAGCCTTTTGTACAAATATAAATATTTTATGCCTACCAAGGCAGCCAGCCGTGAAGAACAGTTTTTCTTCAGAATTTTGCTTTGATTCCTTGCCACTCTCTCTGAGCTACTGAAAGCTAGATAAGTTACACACACACCATTGGGTTTTTCAAGCCTTAGTACATTCATTAATATTTCACAGATTTAATTCCAAGGCAGCTAAACAATATATTCTATTAAAAATGCTCTATTAAAAAAAGAGGTATCTTTAGAAGGGCAAGTTGCTGCCTAAAATATACTTACAAAAGGAAAAGTTAACCTTGGAAAAAAGGTATCTCCATATGCTATTCAAAGCTCCTTGGTTCTTTTGAGAAGGACCTTAACAAGTCCATGGGGTTACTGAATGAGAAGGGACTACTTGTAAACAATGAAGCATTTTAAAAGCTTGCTGAATTTATATTTAGGAGAAATATTTTAAAAGCAGGAGGTAGAAGGACATGGAAGAAAATCACTATGATCTACCCTAACATCCTTTATCTTAAGGAACTAACAGATGTTTATATCCAGCAACACCATTTTTGCTTGTGCTCATTATTCATTATCCATCACTAGAGTCCATGTCTTTAGAGCCCCATAAGCTCCTGAAGGTCTCTCTTCCTGGACTGGAGACTGGGGGAAATATGTATGTAGTGATGCAGGAATTCACTTAGTTACAAAAAAAAAAGTCAGTAAATTCCTTATTTTATAAACATTAATCAATTTATTTAACCTGGATCTGAAATTTCATGTGTAAGAGAGAAAACTAGCCAATGTGCAGACAGGAACTAAAACTAAATTTGCTTCGCAAAGAGAGCACCCACACTTTGAGAGTGATGTCTAAACTTTATACTATATACACACACAATATAAAGAGCTATAATACCTATCACACATGTAGATGGGAGGTGCCACTGTCAGACTGAATAAGCATTTTAAGCTCATCTGAAGAGAGATCCTAAAATAATACAAAAACTAAACTTGCATAATGTGATGTCGAACTTCAAAGCTGAGTAAGCATACTCTGAGTCCTTATATTGTTACCAAGCATTCCTAATGTCTTCTGTGGATAAACAAAGCCCCTGATCACAGTGCTAAAACAGAGTGCAAAAGAAGCTATTCTAGGACCTGAGACTGAAGCAGGATTCATAAAGAAAAATTATAACAATGCAACAAGTATAAAATGATCCAGTATAAACTGAATAGATGAGTGTTTAGGGGACAGAGAGATTAAGGGGTGTTTCCTTTAAGAACTAGATTTTGAAGTGGATCTGGAAAAGAATTTGTCAATTTATAATTTAAATTTTTGTAATAGGTTTACTGAGATGTAATTCACATACTATACAGCTTGTACATAATTCAACAGTTCAAAGTACATTCACAGAGTTGTGCAACCATCACCACAACCAATTTCAGAACATTTTCATCAGCTCAAAAAGAAACCCTATACCCGTTAGCAGTGACCCTCCCCCTCCCCACAATTTCTCTCCAACCTCCCCTCCCAGGCCTAGGCAACCACCAATCTACTTTCTGTTTCTATAATTTGCCTATTCTGAACATTTCATTTAAATGAAATCATACAGTACATGGTCTATTGTGACTGACTGCTTTCACATAGCTAATGTTTTCAAAGTTTATCCATGTTGTAGCAAGTATCAGTACTTCTTTCTCTTTATGGCTGAATAATATTCCCTGTATGGGTGTGACTGGCTAAAAGAGAAGTAAGCAAGTTATTTGTTAGACTCATCTTCTCTTTAAAGGCTTATGTTTTATAGTAATAAATATCACTAATTTGGCATTACTAAATATTTCACAAGAAGTAAATAGACAAAAAAGAATGATCAGTTCACAAGAATGATGCAGTATTTTCATGTGTATTTTTTAAAACAATCTGACTACAATATTAATTCAAGTTTCAAAAAATAAAAGCATTCAGAGAAACTTTCCTTCTCATTTGATGTGCATGACGTGCCATTTTTCTTCCTTGACTTGGATATTGTGCTTACTTTTTAAGGGAAAAAATAAATTAGCACTTCTAATTAAGAAGTGAAAGCATCGTGAGTGATTATGAAAAATATACTGAGGTGACTAAAGGAAGACCTTTGCCTCTCCTAAGTAGTTTCCACTCCTAGAAGTATGTGGCTTGTGAATTCTTTGAGGGAAAAAAGTTTTTTTAATGATGCCATGTTTACAGCTGTTTACAGCAATTTAATTAACACCCTTGAGTTAGAAAATAAAACTTATTTTAAAGCAAAATAAAGTAATAAATGGGTCTGATATTAAAATGTACTCTCCTCAACACTGAAATCTGGAACACTGAAACACTGAAATCTGAAAGAGCATCTCTCAGATGACTATGTGACATGTGCATGTACCAGAAAGATTCAACCAAAGAGAAATAATGAATAATAAGTGTACTTTTCATTGAGGTGAAATTCACATAAAATTAACCATTTTAAAGTGAACAATTCAACAGCATTTAGTACATTTATAGTGTTGTGTGACCACCACCTCAATTCAGTTCCAAGCCATTCTCATCACCCCATAAGGAAATTTTGTCATGTTAAATGGTTATTCCCCATTTTCTCCCTGTTGCCCCTGGTAACCACCAATCTGAGTTCTGTCTCTATGGATCTCCCTATCCTGTGTATTTCATATAAATGGAATCATACAATATGTGACTTTTCATGTCTGGTTTCTTTTACTTACAATAAATGTTTTTAAGGTTCACCCATGTTTCCACATGCATCTGTACTTCATTCCTTTCTATGGCTGGATAATATTCCACTATATGGATGTGCCACAATTTGCTTATCCATTCATCCAATGACAGACATATGGGCAGTTTCTACCTAGTGCTGCTATAAACATGAATGTACATGTACTCATCTGAATACCTGTTTTCAATTCTTTGGGGTATATACACCTAATAGAAGAATTCCTGGGTTGAATAATACATCTTTGAAGAAAGGAATACTGAATATAAATAGTGATTTCTACAATTGGCCAATATCATTAACCTGATTTTTTCCTAATAATGGAGTAGTTTAAACACCAATAGAAAGTATTTGAGACCAAACTGAGTAATCACGTAGAAATACCACTTAAATTACTTGAAATCTTTTCAAAAGCTATTCTTGATTCATTCCTGATTTTTCCAAAAAGTAGTGACATTTTTCTCGTGGGTGTATGAAACTGCTCTTATATTTGGATATTTCCCTCTTGCCAAAATGAAATATTTCCTCCTTGCCTATGCCAAAAAGATTATAGGCAGCTTAGAGGCAGCACATTCTGGATTTTTCTTTAGAAGAATTAGTTTTCTTTTAAAATACAAAAACTTCCATGTTGTTATTAAAACATCTAAATTGTTAGTAATTATACCTCAATCAGACCAACTAATGTTCAAGGAAAAGGGGAAAGTCTACCTTAAAATTCATTTTACACACACATGCATAGCTCCTTCTCCAGAAAGGTTTTCCAAGTAAAAATCAGAAAAATTAAACCTTCCTCAATTCAGAGTGTTTGGCTAGCTCACCTATGAAAGCCCCTTCTACCTTTAGAGATTTGTTGAAAGATAACTAACCACTTTTTCCCCTAGTAAATTAGAAGTTGAAAAATTCAGAAAGAATAGTACATACTATTTGCAAATTTTATTTTACTTATTTGCAAAGGACATACAGGTTCTTTATCTTTAAAGCTAACCACCACCACCCCCAACACATATTCTTGGCTAAGTTTACAAGGGAAAACAAAAACAAAAAACTTGACGTTAGCAGAACTATACTAGAATCCTGATCTCTTGAATTCTGTCTAAGGCTATTTGTACCAAGTTGTATTATGCTCTGTAAGATGAAAAGAATGGTAATCCTCAAGTCAAATATTCTGAATTAGTAAAAACTATACATTTCACCTCCCTGCTCTTAGATAAATTCTGAACAAATGGCAGAAGAACAGAAAAGCACACTGGCTAAAGGGCTCAGAAAAATTTAGGTCTGAAGCTCAGCTTTAATACTTAGGTGATATATGACCTCACCAAGTCACATTAGAATTCTCTGGGCCCCACTGCCTATTTCTTCAGTGGGGGGAGGGGGGATGTTTTAAAGATTAAATTAGAGAACTTTATAAACTTAGTATAGTGCCTGGAACATAGCAAACTCTTAATAAACAGTAGCTGTGGTTATTAAAAGAGCTGCAAAACAAAGAGCTGACTTACTCCTGTTGCAGAAATTAGGTAGAAATAACTGCATGTACAAATAACATCTCCAGGAAGATACAGAAATAGTACCAAACAACATGGCATTGCAATGACATTAAAATCATATTCAGACTTCCTGTTGGTGAAATAAAAGGCATTTTCTTTCTTTGTAAAAACCTTTTTGCCTACTTCAAATCAAGGAAAAAACATAGCAGATGCTGATTTTAGAAAAGCAGGCTGTGGTTTACAGCAGAGCTTCTCAAACTCTGCTCAAACTCGAATAACTTGGAGTCTTGTTAAAATGCAGATTCTGATTTGTATTTGGTAGATTTAGGGCAGAGTCTGAGACTCTGCATTTCTAACAAGCTCTAAGGTGATGAGGATGCTGCTGGTCTAGAGAGAACGCTTTGAACAGCACAGGTTTACAGGATACCATATTCAAACAACAACAAAAGCCGAACTTTGGTCCTGATACCAGATACTTGATTTCCAAATCACAGGATTAGAATGGTGCTGATACCATCCCAAGTCCGATATGATACACAGATCTACGTTTAAGTGTTGATGGTTTCTTAAATACTCATCTAAGCAGTTTTCCTCTTCCAAGGCACACACTGCCTCAGAATGGTGCTGATGCCACTCTCCCTGCCTCACAGTGAAGGTCTCAGAAAACAGAAGCACTTGGGGCTGAATGGGGAAGCAGGGACTGCCTGGGGCAGCCCTTCTGAGTCAGGGATTCTAAGGTTTCAACAGCAGCCCAACTCAATTTTACCTTTAATGACTCATGCAATGGATAAAGAGGAGAGGTATTACCTCTACCACCACTAATTTTTCACCCTTTCACCTTTAGACATCTGCCCCAGGAGGAGAGATCATGGTACCACAACTTATCCAAGGAAAAGAGAAGAAAACTATACCTATACCAATAGGAATACAGAAGTAAGAACTTTTGTTATTTAAAGAAGGTAGTTTTTTTCTAACCTCTCCTCTTTCCAGGTTCTACCCTACTTTCTCTAGTCAATGCAAAGTTCTACTCCTTGGGGGTACAACTGAAATTTAAAGCTTCCTTGGTATAACCAAGGGAGAAAGAGCTAGGGAATCACTAGTTTACATTAAAAAAAATAAGCATTTAGCTATGAAAAGCATGGTCTGTCCTTCCAGCCTGCCACCTCTCTCACCTCCACCTTTTAAAAAAGGGCACAGTAGCAGACAATGTTCACTGGCTTTCATAGAAAAATCATTAATCTTCTCCACATTACTTATCACTGCAGCTAGGATAATGTTTGCTCTAATCTGACAGATTTTCATTTCAAAACCAATTGTAAAGCTCAGCAGGGTGGTATATACAACTTTAATGAGAGCTTCTTACCCAAGACTCCTCCAATATATGCTTGTTCAGAATTGTTTTATTTTACTAGTGGAGGTTCTTGAATGAAGCAAGAGAAAGGTTAACAAAGACACAGAGTTTAAAAACGGAAACTCACTTCCTTATATATATTTTCTACTCATATAAGTAACATTAATAAATTGAACTCAGCTGATGACAGGATTTATGTTTACCTTCTTTGATATGAAAGTCAGCTCTACGTAACTCCTTTATGGACCCTTTGCATTGCATCCTGTGGCTCCCTACAATTAAGGCAGAACAAGGGAATAGCCCTGTAAATCTGCTGACAGCTGTTTAACGGGAGAGGTGGAAAGTAGTGGACGTATCCTGGCAGTGTGCTTAATGGCCACACAAACACCACAGTCATCAGCCTGAAGTGATTCTGGCAGAAAATTAACTTAGAGATACAAAACTCATTTGGCGAGAAGACCCACAGCAATCTGGACAACATCGGACTGTATAATGGGGAAAGGGGCAAAATAAGAAGATGTGTTTTCTAAACTCCGCTTTCAGGAAGAAGCATTTAAAGAAAAAAAATTTTTTTCACATGCCACTGTGTAGCTTTTTTGCTTTAACATATATGCCTGCAATTACCTCCCCTTTGGAAAGCAAAGCAAATAGTTACTATTTAACTATAAATTATGCAACAGACAAAGTATGTCAGAGATTTGTTAATACCAAAGTGCTGCTATAAGCACAGCATTTTACCAGATAAACTGGAAGATGTTTTTATCATCAACTGAATCCTATCTTTTAAATTTTCCCCCCACCACTGTAACACTCAGGTCAGAGGAAGGAAGAAAACTAGTATGTGCTGAACTATAAATTGTGATGTCCTGCTCTAAGAATATAACTGATATATTATCTTTCAATTTTCATAACTACTCTGCAGGTAGGTACAATTATCTTTAATTTACATATGAGAAAACAGAGACTTGGATTCATTTATCTGCCCACCTCACAGAGCAGTGAAGTAATGGAGCTATGATTTGACTATTAGTCTGCCTGGATGTACAGTCTATGCCATACAGGCCATCCTACAATTAAATTGTTATTATGAACAAACTAAAAATGGTGTTTTGATATTAATGTTTGATATGTCTTCTGTTGACAAAAATAAGCCTATTCAAACATAAAAAGCAAAACCAAAAGAGTAATAAAATAAAACAGGGATTTTTCTTTTTAATTTCAGAGAAGGGACAGCCTTTCAGTCTGACATAAAACCCAGAAGCCATAAACTAAAACCTGGTAATTTTGACTACATAAAAATAAAAACTTTTTGGACTTCTCTGGCGGTCCAGTGGTGAAGACACCACGCTTCCACTGCAGGTGGCACAGGTTAGACCCCTGGCCGGGGGGACTAAAACCCTATGCACCGCACAGCCAAAAAAATAAAAAACAGAAAATTTCTGCCCTTTCAACACACGCCGTAAATGGTCAAAATGACAAATAACTGGGTAAATTAATTGTAGCACATAGTATAGGAAAGGGACTCATTTCCTTAATAAGGATTCACACAAATAAAAAGGAAAAAGACAGAAAGCCTAATAACAAAATGGACAAAGGACATAAACACACTATTCAGAGAAATCTGAATCACTCTTTATGCATATGGAAAAATGTTCAACCTCAGGATATATGAATTAAAACAAACTTAAAATATTTTTAAAAATATACTAGATTGGCAAAGATCAAAATGTTTGCTCTCTACTGCTAAAAAGAAGGGACTAAATGATACTCTCGAACACTGCTAGTGGGAGTATAAATTGCTGCAACCTCTCTGGAGAGCAATTTGGCAATATCAATATTAAAAGTGCACATACCCTTTGACCAATGAATTCTACTTCTAGTAGTTCACCTTAGAGATACAATAACCTCACTTGTGCAAAGAGCCCCAATGTACACAGATAATAACGCAACACTGTTTTAGTAAAAAGTGAGGGTGGGGGGGCGTCCCTGGTGACGCAGTTGTTAGGAGTCCACCTGCCAATGCAGGGGATGCGGGTCTGAGCCCTGGTCTGGGAGGATCCTGCGTGCCACGGAGCAACTGGGCCCATGTGCCACAGCTGCTGAGCCTGAGCCCTGAAGCCCATGAGCCACAACTACTGAGCCCACATGCTGCACTGCTGAGGCCCGCACCTGGAGCCTGTGCTCCTCAGTGGTAGAGGCCACTGCAATAAGAGGCCTGCACACCGCAGCAAGGAGTGGCCCCCAGGCCCGCGCGCAGCAGCAAAGACCCAATGCAGCCAAAGATAAATAAATAAAATAAATTTAAAAAGAAGAGAGGAAAAAAAAAAAAAAAGCGGGGGTGGGGGGGGGTCCTAAATATCCAACAACAGAGAACTGGTTAAATTTATAGTATAATGTAAAACTATGCAGCCATTAAAAAAAAAAGTCAACTTTAATGCTGTTTGTACGGATATGAAATGACCTCCAGAACATAATGAATGGAAAAAACAAGGTACAGTGGATGTGTAAATAAGAAAACCAAAATGAGTATACATAAAGGGAGGCAGACTATGTAGATGGGGGACAGCAGCAGGAGATCTACTTTTTGTGATGTACCCTCTTGCACCTTTTAAAAAATTTTGCAGAATGTGTGTGCACTTTCTGTTCAAAAATAAATTGGTGTTTATACTTTTTAAATTTAAAACATATGCTCTGAAAAGATAGTGAAAAAAATTTTTTAACTATGAGACAGCTTAATTGTAACCATTTATGATGTGCTACAACATATAATATTTTATTTCCAGCTTTATGGAGATGGAATTGACATATAACATTGTGTAAATTCAAGGTATACAATGAGTTGGTTTGATACATTTATAAATTGCAAAATGATTACCACCATAGTATTAGCTAACACCTCCCTCTTGTCACATAATTACCATTTCTTTTGTGTGCGTGGTGAGAATTTTTAAGATCTCCTCTCTTAGCAACATTCAAGTATATAACACAGTATTATTAGCTATAATCACCACACTGTCCATTAGATCCCCAGAACGTGTTAATCTTATACCTGGAAGTTTGTACCCCTTGACCAGTATCTTCCCATCTCTCTCACTCCACAGACCCTGGTAACCACCACTCCAACTCTCCATCTCTCTGGGTTTGGTATTTCTAGATTACACATGTAAGTGACATCATACACTACTTGTCTTTCTCCACCTGACTTACTTCACTTTTAGCAAGATGTAATATTTTAATGTTCTTTGTACTTTATTTCAAAATGCAAACAAATATTTTCTTCATTTAGTCATATGAGAAGATGTTAAAGGAATATGTAATATCAGTGGATACCTTTCCTAATAAAAGTTATAGATGACAAGGCTAAAACCACCTTATAGACTGTTACACTACGTTTTAATTATTTAGGAGACAGGTTACAAGTGACATTATGTAACCCATCTTATTTTGAAATCCACATAAAAACAGGCTAAGTTCATAGTCTATTGGGATAACTGGCTCTTCAGCTGTGATAGTCCACCAGGGACTGTAAAAGGGAGCTGACCCTAAAAAGTCTGTGAAAGTTGGGGAAGTGGGAGGGAGGATAAATAATTATAATTAGTTTTCCAGGAAACTAGGAATAGCACAGTTTTGAGAGTAAAGGTATAGAGACTTGGGGGGACAGGACAAAACCTAAAACCAGAGATCCAAGAAGGCCGACGTGAACGTTATTTTCTGTTGTTTAAGAAAATATCTCAATAGATGGAGAGATATACCATGTTCTTGGATGGGAAGAATCAACATTGTGAAAATGACTCTACTACCCAAAGCAATCTACAGATTCAATGCAATCCCTATCAAACTACCACTGGCATTTTTCACAGAACTAGAACAAAAAATTTCGCAATTTGTACGGAAACACAAAAGACCCCGAATAGCCAAAGCAATCTTGAGAACGAAAAAAGGAGCTGGAGGAATCAGGCTCCCTGACTTCAGACTATATTACAAAGCAACAGTAATCAAGACAGTATGGTACTGGCACAAAAACAGAAAGATAGATCAGTGGAACAGGATAGAAAGCCCAGAGATAAACCCACGCACATATGGACACCTTATCTTTGATAAAGGAGGCAGGAATGTACAGTGGAGAAAGGACAGCCTCTTCAATAAATGGTGCTGGGAAAACTGGACAGGTACATGTAAAAGTATGAGATTAGATCACTCCCTAACACCATACACAAAAATAAGCTCAAAATGGATTAAAGACCTAAATGTAAGGCCAGAAACTATCAAACTCTTAGAAGAAAACATAGGAAGAACACTCTATGACATAAATCACAGCAAGATCCTTTCTGACCCACCTCCTAGAGTAATGGAAATAAAAACAAAAATAAACAAATGGGACCTAATGAAACTTCAAAGCTTTTGCACAGCAAAGGAAACCATAACCAAGACCAAAAGACAACCCTCAGAATGGGAGAAAACATTTGCAAATGAAGCAACTGACAAAGGATTAATCTCCAAAATTTACAAGCAGCTCACGCAGCTCAATAACAAAAAAACAAACAACCCCATCCAAAAATGGGCAGAAGACCTAAATAGACATTTCTCCAAAGAAGATATACAGAATGCCAACAAACACATGAAAGAATGCTCAACATCATTAATCATTAGAGAAATGCAAATCAAAACTACAATGAGATATCATCTCACACCAGTCAGAATGGCCATCATCAAAAAATCTATAAACAATAAATGCTGGAGAGGGTGTGGAGAAAAGGGGACACTCTTGCACTGCTGGTGGGAATGTGAAATGGTTCAGCCACTATGGAGAACAGTATGGAGGTTCCTTAAAAAACTACAAATAGAATTACCATATGACCCAGCAATCCCACTACTGGGCATATACCCTGAGAAAACCAAAATTCAAAAAGAGTCATGTACCAAAATGTTCATTGCAGCTCTATTTACAATAGCCCGGAGATGGAAACAACCTAAGCGCCCATCATCGGATGAATGGATAAAGAAGATGTGGCACATATACACAATGGAATATTACTCAGCCTTAAAAAGAAATGAAATTGAGCTATTTGTAATGAGATGGATAGACCTAGAGTCTGTCATACAGAGTGAAGTAAGTCAGAAAGAAAAAGACAAATACCGTATGCTAACACATATATATGGAATTTAAGGGGAAAAAATGTCATGAAGAACCTAGGGGTAAGACAGGAATAAAGACGCAGACCTACTGGAGAACGGACTTGAGGGTATGGGGAGGGGGAAGGGTGAGTTTTGACAGGGCGAGAGAGAGTCATGGACATACACACACTAACAAACGTAGTAAGGTAGATAGCTGGGGGGAAGCAGCCGCAAGGCACAGGGATATTAGCTCGGTGCTTTGTGACAGCCTGGAGGGGTGGGGTGGGGAGAGTGGGAGGGAGGGAGACGCGGGAGGGAAGACATATGGGAACATATGTATATGTATGGCTGATTCACTTTGTTATAAAGCAGAAGCTAACACACCATTGTAAAGCAATTATACCCCAATAAAGATGTTTAAAAAAAATAAAAAATAAAAAAAAAAAAAGAAAATATCTCAGTTAACACCTATTTCCATAAAGTAAACAGCACAGATGAAGAAACAAAAACAAAACAACCAACCAACAAAACAGGTCCATATCTTTGGCTAGGAAAGCAGAAGATGAAGGGAATTCCTTAGAAGATAGACAGAAATGTGTATCTAGAAATGTATGGTTCTTTTTTTTATGAAGGACAGGTTATCCCTCTTTAGTGAGACACAAACACCATATCTTCCCCCCCTCAATTTTTCAAGTATCAAACACAGTAATTCTAAAATGTATATTTACCATGAGAGTATCATTTACTTTGCAGTTTAGTATTCACAGAATGAAAAGACAGGCTCTGCTAAAGTACCTTCAGAAAAAATATGAACAGTGGTTTAGTGGAGCTAAGCAGATCAAGCTTTCAGACTTTATTTTAAAAACACTGAGCTACCTCAGGAATGCATGGCTCACTGCGCACACTAATAACTAGCTTCAAATACCAGTTGAAGTCACTGTGGAATGCAAAGGCTGTGCTTCTAACTGAATGCCAAACAGTCCCTGCCCAGATCACCCACAGTGGTTCTTCCTCCTGTGCTTTATCCCAAAGCTTCCTGCCCCTCTGTAAATTGAGAGTTACCCTTTGGGTTGGTGTTTCTAGAAGTGATCAATCCATTGGGAGAAGCTGGATGAGGAAGTCGATCTATTTCCACAATATGGCTGGACTCAAAAAGCCATTCCCTCCCTCCCCTTGGCTTTGGGCAACTGCCACACACCCACAACTCTAAAATGCCTATAACCCTTTCACTAGGGGGTCGCTAAAAATGAAATCTTCTCAGATATGGCAGTACTCCCACCCACTTCTCAATTTGATGAGTTTGACCAGAAGGCAAGCAATGCCAGGTTACAGAAATTCAAGACATTAAAAAAAAAAAAAAAAAAGTTGTTCTCTCTTCCACACACAGTGACGAAGGACTGACCCTCTAAATAGACGTCTGAGTCTGGTTTATGAATACAGTGTTTCCAGAAGTCCCTAAAGCCAGTTCTCAAAAGACAGTTAAAAATACATTAACATTAATCCTATACTAAAAAATCAAGAAAAAAAATCACCAGAAATATCATCTTCACACAAATGATTTTTTTCAGTCCATTTCATCTGCTGTAGTTGTTTGAATATAGCCTTATCTGTTTTTATTCATAACTTTCAGACAAATCCATTAAGAATGGAGATTTCAGTTGTTGAAAAATTACAAGTAATTGACCTATTTTTAAGGAGCTTTTTCTTTTAAAAAGCAAGGCTACACAAGAGGAAAGCACAATAACATAGTTAACCTCAATGATCTTTCATAATTAAGTTTGTAGGTAGAACTCAGCACAGAAATACAGCTCTAATGTGGTCTCTAGGTGTTGGCATGGATTTTGTATTTTAGAAACTTTTAATTACACCAATCATATAGAAAACAAGCAATACTGTGTATGCAACACTTTGTCCCCACATAACCATGAATCTCTACTAAAGAATCGCTCCTTGAAATTAGGATGATTTAATCTAGGTGGTTAAAGGCTAAGTGTATCAGTCATATATTGAGTGCTTACCATCTGTCACATTTTTTTCTTTTTCAAATCTCACAACCCACCCCTTGGAGGTAAGTTTGACCGCTGCTTCACACATGAGCATACTAAAGCCCAAAGTCAGACAGCTGAGTGGATCAACTGGGATTCTAACCCAGATATATTTGACTCCAAAACCTAAACCACTGCCTTTAAGTCTCAGGGTTACATGCAAGAGGTGGTCTGCTGTTCTACATTACTACTGATGACTTGAATTTGTGGCACCTTATAAACACACTACTCTGAATGTATCTAATCATGCTTTATAAATATGCAGAAAGTTACAGAGAATAACATGAACTGATATCTAGCTTTGTCTAATTTAACATTTCACTATATTTGCTTAAAAAGAAAGAAAACATTGCAGGTCAAGTTGAAGGTCTCATTGTACTCCTTCCCCACTCTTTTCCCCTTCTTTCTTTCCCAGAGGTAACCACTATCCTAAACTTGGTTCAGGATTTGCTTTCCAAGGCATGTTTTTATACTATTTCTACAAACAAACATCCATTAAAAAGATGATTTTTGCATGTTTTTAAACTTTATATAACGGTAACATATATATACATCACTCAGAAACTCTACTCAGCCATGTTTTTAAGACCCATTCCACGCTGCCAGTTGCATAGTGTTCCAGTGTATGAACAAACCACAATTAACGTATTCATCTGATGCTGTACAGTTAGCTTGTACCTAATTTTTCTGCTAATACAATCACTTCTTGTACCTGTCTCCTTTGCACAAGCATTACAGCATTTCCAGGGTATAGACGTGAATTGCCAGGCCAAAGGGAATGCTGCCTTTACCAAATATTGTCAAATTGCTCATGAAAGAGATATTCAATTCATACTTCTACCAATAGCAGGACGCACACATCCTTGTCAACACTTGGCATTGCCAGACATTTAAATTTTTGCCAATATGAAAGGTATGAAATTATCTCTTTTTTATTTTAATTTGTATTTCCCTGATTAGCAATGAGGTTGAGCATGTTTGCATAATTACTAGCCACAATTTTTTAAAAAGAAACAACAGCACAGTTAACTAATTAAGCATCAAGGGCATAGATGTAATATAAAATGGATATAATATAAAAGTAGATATTCAATACTGAATTCTAGATAATAAGAAAAACAGTAATATATACATACACACACAGACACACAGACACATATACACTTCCCTTCCCCTGAGGCCTTAAATAAAGTATAAGTTTTCATCTGTCAGTCTTGTACTGGTAGAAGGCTAAATTAAATGATCAAAGGTATTTTCCAATTAAAAATGTAATTGGAAAATACACTCAAACCCTTCTACAGGAAAATCATTAAACTCCATGTATGAATGAATGAATGAATTAATCAACAACACAGCAATTAGCAAATTGCTTTGTGTTTAGAAAACCTCAATAATTATTTTCTGAATTCACAGAATTGTACCTGCTTCACCTTTAGGCACCCTTAGAGAAAATAGTATTTTGTGCCTAGGAAGCAGAAAAAAGAGACAGAGAAGTGGGATGATGCTTAACTAGATACCATCCTCTCTGTATTGGGTGGGGGGAGCCTTCTCCCTTTAGAAAACAGGGCCCCAGGAGGAAAAGAATTCCAGATAAATGACAATGTGAGTGAAATGAGATGACTGAAAGCTAAGATGCATTCTGCCCACCTGTGTTTTTAAAATTAACAACAAAAATCTCTCAATATTTTACCAATTAGAGATCCAAGTTAACAAACTCTTTTTTTTTTAACAAAACTTTTTAAAAGTTTTATAAACTTTTACAGAAAAGGTACAAGACTAATAAAGAGAACTTCCATATAGCCTTTACAAGATTCACTAACCATTTACACTTTGCCCAATTTGCCTTATCATTCATTTTCTCCCTCTGAATATTTTTTGGAACCATTTGAGAGTAAACTGAAAAAATATACAAAATACAAAAAGAAAACAAAATCCTCTTTTATCATCAAATACCTGGATATTAAGCCTGTTAGTTATTTATAGGTTTTAAGCCATCAAAACACCCTGCACCTGATTCAGGGAAGGTATTTTCCTATAAAAAGCAAATGGCATGAGTTTAACTTTACCTATGCATTATAAGTTAAATAGGGCAGTGGCTCATAGATTTTGCTTCAGATTAAAATCTTGGAGATCTTTACAAAATACCAATGCCTGCTCCCATCCCAAATACTTTTATTTATTTATTGGTATGGGGGGGAGGTGGCCTAGGTACATGGATTTTTAAAACTCCCCGGAGTTTTTAAATGTGCACCAAAGTTTTGAAATCAGTTTTAGGGATTAGGCACCTACACACTACTTGAAATACTGGTTCCAGGATAATACATTACAGTTCCAAACAACTGATGAAAACCAACACGGAAAATATAATCAAATTTCAAATGGAGGCAAGCAGAAGCCCTCAACATACGGTTTTAGGCAAATACTTCCAATTGTGTGCTGTTCTGGGGCTATAGGATGTAAAAAGGCACAGCAAAGCCAGGAAATAGGCAACACACATAATAACTACAGCAGATGGCAATAAGTACCATACTAAAAACATTTTAAGACTAATAGGGGGCTTCCCTGGTGGCACAGTGGTTGGGAGTCCGCCTGCCAATGCAGTAGACACGGGTTCAAGACCTGGTCCGGGAAGATCCCACATGCCACAGAGCAACTAAGCCCGTGCACCACAACTACTGAGCCTACGCTCTAGAGCCCGTGAGCCACAACTACTGAAGCCCACATGCCTAGAGACCGTGCTCCACAACAAGAGAAGCCACTGCAATGAGAAGCCCGCGCACCGCAACAAAAAGTAGCCCTAACTCGCCATAACTAGAGAAAGCCCGCGCACAGCAACAAAGACCCAATGCAGCCAAAAATTAAAAAAAAAAAAAAAAGAGTAATAGGAACACAGAACATATTTACTTTGAAAGTTCACAGGCATGGTGAGCGGTCCAGAAAGAAAGTGACATTTGAAATAGTCATCAGAGGATGAAGAGGACTTTACTGGGAAGGTTGAAGTAGAAGTGAAAGAACATTCTGGGAAACAGCATCAGCAAGAACTCTGTGCCACAGAAATGCTAGCAAATGATCAGTGTTCCATGAAAACCCCAAACAAGGTTGAGAATCTTGTACGTAGGAATCAAGGCAACTGAAATCTGTATTTTAAGGATTAGGGATGATGTATTTAACAGTGCCTGGTATATAGAAGTGAGCAGTAAGGAGCTTTCTTACCCATGAATCTCCCTTAATAATATTCCTCTGGCTTAAAACACAAAAAGTTAACTGAATAAAACTAAAAAATACACAAAGTATAATTATGAAAATAAAGCCATCTGTAATCATACTACCCAGATAACCAATGCTGTAATTTCAAGTAACTCCTTACTAAAGTTGTTCATCAATCCAGATATTTTACTCTGCAATAAGGAAAAGAATTCTATAGAAACAAGTCCCTCAGTCATTATCCTTTCTGATGTACACTAAAAGAGGATCAGTTAAATTGCAATATGGCCACAGCGGCCACTAGAGGGTGGCCAAGTCTGATGTATCCCTCACTCTCCCATACTTTCTCAAAGGCCCTTAACTGACATTCAAGTTAAGATTTCTGGAGCCTATCACCTCACTACATAAAGATTAAAAAGCAGTTTCAAACAGAAAGGAGAGACTCCCACAGGGCAATGAAGTGTTAACAGTTGGGATATCAAATTTGGCTGCTCAGATATTTTACCAAATGTTTCCCCTACTTCTCAGGAACAAGATACAATTTCTCCAATAGGGATGAGAGTATCTGCATTACAGGGCATGCAGCAGCATTCCACTACTGTCTTTCCCAACCCCAACCCCATTTAAAATGTACTGAAGCACATTAGGCTGAAAATCTCAATTCTGAATACTTCTACAGAATTTCCCTCAAAGTGCTATGCTATATATCCCAATGATCGAAACTTGGGTATATCCTTCTCTTTTTATTTTAAACTTTCGTATTATCGTTCCACCAAAAAAAAAAAAAGAATAACTTATGAAATACAGCTATGTATCCTTTAGTTAACTGAGAAAAAGGTTAAAACCATTTTGAAGATTTACATAATGTTTTATTTCTCCAGAATCCTAACTGATAAGGTACAATCACAAAGATTTACAGTATTTGATATTTTAAGTGTAACAGATTTCTAGACAACCAATTAATATAAAATAACTGTGCTGTTGATTGTGGAGAATCAAATTATATTCTGTGAACATAAAGATTACAAAGCAAAAATGGTAATAGGACCTGAAAAGAAAAACACAAAACCCATAAAACGACTTCCTATCTGGTGCTTTTAACACAAGTGCCACGAAGTACATATTCACATCCACTAAAAACAAACTTTAAGGAAATGCAAATTAAAACCACAATGAGATATTACCACACACTCACTAGAATGGCTAAAATTTGAAAAGACTGACAATACCAAGCACTGACATGGATGTGGAGCAACTGGAACTGTCATACATTACTGGTGGGACTATAAAGTGGTATAGCCACTTTGGAAAACAGTTTACCAGTTTCTTATACAGTTACCATACACTTGCTATATTTCATCACACATACAACCCAAAAATGCCACTCTTGTGTATTTATGCCAAAAATATATAAGCATGTGCCAATACAAAGACCTATAATCAAATGTTCGTAGCAGCTTAACTAAAAATAGCCCAAACTGAAAGCAACCCACAGGTCTGTCAACTCAACAAACTATGGTAAATCCACACAACAAAAAGCAACGAAAAGGAACAAACTGCAAAAACAAGCAACAACATAAAGGAGTCCCAAAAATATTATGCTAAGTGAAAGAAGCCAGATGCAAGAGACTAAATGCTGTACACTTCCAGTGATATGAATTTTTAGAAAAAAGCAAAATGATAGTGACAGAAAGCAGATCAGTGGTTGTCAGGAACCAGGGATGAAGGAAGAGGATGACTACAAAGAGGTATGAGGAAACTTTGGGGGGTAATGGAAATGCTATATATATCATGATCGTGGTGGTGGTCATACAACTATATATATATATGTCAAAACTCACCACGTTATATACTCTTAAACTTCAGTGAATTTTATTTCAAATAAATTGTATCTCAAAAAAAGCTGATTTAAAATTCCATTAAAGGGGACTTCCCTGGTGGTCCAGTGGTTAAGAATCGCCTTCCAATGCAGGGGACGTGGGTTCGATCCCTGGTTGGGGAACTAAGATCCCATGTGCCACAGGGCAACTTAGTCCTCACGCCACAACTAGAGAAGCCCACATGCCACAATGAAGGATCCCGCATGCCGCAACTATGACCTGACACAGCCAAAAAAAAATTTTTTTAAATAAATAAATAAATGTATATTAAAAAATAAAGTTCCGTTAAAAACCTGCAAAATAAACTGATTCTAACAATAGGTCAAGACTTAATCAGAAGAAGAATAAAAAGAGATGGTCAAAATGAAGGCATATATACAGAGAAATAATTTTTCTCCTTTGGCTCTTTAAAGGTCCATCACAAAGGTTTATAGGTCCCTACATGTAAAGATCTACAAATGCAAAACATGCATGTGTAGAGGTGGTAATTATTTTACTATTCACAACATTCTGTCACTGTTGCTCACCACATTAAGTCTGGAACATGCCCCCTTATCACTGTTCTCACATGGTCACCGCTACCAGCCAGCCACGGAACCTTCAGTAACAAGCCCAGCTTTCCCCCAAACTATGTGTCCTAATACTTAATAAAATACAAATGAGGTAATCCATTCATTCCATCTCTTGGGCCTGCCCTAATTACCGGGCAGAGCAGCAGAGCATGGGAAACACCAAAATGATCTGTCTCCTATACCCTTATCACGGTATCTAAAACCTCCACCACTAGACTCACTCTTTTGAGTTATTAAATGGTGTTCAAGAGGTATGCAACTATTGTACAAAATATGGGGTTAAGGATCCACATTAAGCATGATTAAATCAATATAGTTTAAGGGTACAGAATTTCTTTTTGGGGAGATGAAAATATTCTAAAATAAGATTGCAGTGATGGCTGCACAACTCTTGTGAATATACTAAAAACTACTGAACTGTAAACTTTAAATGGGTGAATTTTATGGAATGTGAATTATATTTCAATAAAACTGTTTTTAAAAAATCAACACAGTTTTTATCATGTTAGTTTAGAACTCTGAAACACTGAAACCAGAAAATTCTTAATGCAGCATGAAGGGATGGGTTGATGACTGGGAAAAAGACAGGTATCAAAGGGGGAGCCTCAGCGTCCCCCAAGAGAGGAATACAGAAGGGCAGAAAGGAGAGCGCACGCACTGGCTCAGTGCTGGGAGAGTGGGCCTCAGGAAGGAATGCCTAAAGGCACTCCAGGGCTGGTCCTGAACATCTGTCGTCCTTAAAAGAAATTTGTTGCTTTTCTACAAACTATTATAACAGTAATGTTGTGGGGTTTTTTCCTCCCCTTTCCAAATTCATGATTATCAAGGTTTTTTTTCAGTCAACTACTGAAGTATCTTAACTAATTTACTTCTTCATTTATAAAATTGCTGTAAACTATATACAACTAGACGAATAATCAACAAAATATTGAGACCTTAAATAACACACTGTCTACTTTCCTATTTTTATAGAAGAGGAAATTAATGCACAGAAAAAGTGACTTGCCCAAGGTTATCAAGCTAAATATGGAGTAAAAACAAATTTCTAATCCAATGCTAACTTTATATACCAGCATGCATCACCTATCTTAGAAGTTCACAAAGGGTGTACTTATTTCTTAAAATCATGTAATCATATTCATATGTATAAAATTATTTATGCATATAGAAAATGGTTTTCTAATCTACCCCAGAAGAACTATACAACAACCAAATACCATCACAGGTACACCCAATATACCAGTGCTGTCACGCACACTCAATTCAACTGGTAAAGGAAGTCTTCGCTATCAAGTTGCAGATTTTACCAGAGTGGAGCAATGAATTACAAGTTCGTATTCTTTTCAGGGTTCTGGGACAATCACGAACTACTAGATATGTAAAGCAGAGCCCTATGGAAATATCTATCTTCAAATGCGACCTTACAATTAAGCATTCACTAGCTATCTTTCCTATTCTGCATACAGAGTATTTAGAGAAAAGTTCAGCTAAATAAACTGAAACAGAAAAGTTAGAGCTTTTCACAATCTGTCATTATTACATTCCCACTGAAGCTCTAACAAAGGCATGAAAAGACTCACAGCTGCAGATGAAAGTGAAAGGCATACCACTGAACCTAATCAAAATGACGCTATCATATATGAACTTTCAAAATCCTGTACTGAGGCTTTAGGCTCCAGGGTAGGCTGTATCCTTCTGAGGAGTTATCTGATAGAAATGAAACAAAGTAAATATATTTTTTCTCCACAACATTCTCCCCCTAAGTATTCTCATTTCATCTGGAAGACCAAAACAAATAATAAGATATAAACTTTAAATTTCAGAGATGGTACTATTAACTGTAACCTACTGTTATTCTGGTGACTAATCACAGTGTGTAACTTAAAAGGCAGTGATAACCACCAGTCATCGCATCTGCTCCCTTAAAACGTGTCCAGATCAAAGCAAAGAGAGGTCTCTATGTTGGTATATGAATACAGTTGGAAAGAGGAGACCTAATCTGGCCCAGAAATTTCCTGGAGAACCCCCTCCAAAAGTAGCTAAATCAACCCCACTTCCAAAACAAAACATGGATGGTGGCTACACATTATAAGTGATGGCAGGGTCTTATAAAGAGTTTAGAATACAGCTTTGGCAGGCTCTTGCAGACTAAAAGATGTTAAGAGAGAGATGTGGAAGATGCTTTCATCTCTCCTGATACAACCATTTTCAGATATTTACACTGAAGACTACAGGATGGGAGATAAACACTGACTCTCTTACAACCTGACATCCAGCAGTATTCTAGAAGTTACTTGCTGCTGAGGGAGAAAAACAAGAAGTCCACCACCAAAAGTGTAGGATATTAGTCGGAAGTGAGCCCCAAATCATTTATCCTTTGTCAAAATGCCATCTCAACCTCATTATTTTCTCCCTTTCCACATAAAATTGCCTGGCATCAGAATCACACACTCTTAATTCAAAAGATACAAAAGGTATATAATGATTCCCTTCTGCTCAGATACTCCAATCATTCAGTTCCTCCACAGAAGGTAATTCAAGCACTTAGTATTTACTGATAACAGATATAAAGGAACCAATTCTACTACAGGAATAAGAGAGCCAGCCTTTGAACATGCTTGCAGGTAAGCATCCTCAAGGGAATTCTTAATTACAGGGGCCTAAAAGCTCTGAACCCTGTATATAAGCATAAAGCAGTGATTATATATTTAAATATCTATTACTAGAAATTCCAGTGTGATTCTCACATATCATATCACTCAGCAGGTCTAAACCTATTATACCCTTCAAGAGAACAACAGTCTTCGCGTAAGTGCTAGACAAAGTCCTCAAGAAGTTTAGTACTGTCCTCAAGAAGCTTAAACAGTGAAACTATCTGTGGAGCAGAAAAGACGGAGAAAGGAAAAATAAAAGATAGGGGGGAGAGAAAAACAGGGAGGGAGGCAGTATCTCCCGGTGGCTACACATGTCCAAACAGAGTAGAAGCCTCATATTCAAAATGCTTACTGTAAACGGAGCCCTGAAACTGGATGGGCTAGAGTGGGGGGGGGGGGGTTGAAGTAGATAAACTCCTAAGGTACTTTCCAACTTTTCGTTTTTAATTTCAAAATTCCATTGCTTGTTAATGGTGTAGTTCAAAAACTGTGACATAAAATTCTTCCTGTTTAAAAAAAGTCCCTGTATTTTTTATTATACCGAGGTTTTCTAAATATAAAACTAAACCTGGAAAGATAAAACTTAAAAACAGCTTCCAATTTCTTTTAAGATACCAATTTATATCTAATTGATAAGCTAATTATAAATCACGTTATCATCTGTCAGTCTCAAGGCCTCTCTGTACTATATTTTTAAGTTAGTCTTAGTTGCTATTTCAAGCAATTTACTTCCTCTGATAATCCTAGTTTTGGAACACCTGTTAAGGAGATGAGGCAAAGGCTACCTGAAAATTACCTATCTGAAACTCTGGCTTTTAGAAAGATGCCCTAAATCAGTGTCTAACTCTACTATGCATGTGAATCACCTGGGAGACCTTGTTAAAATGCAGATTCTGATTGAGCAGGTTTGGGGTGGGGCCTGATAGTCTGCATTTCCAGCAGCTCTCAAGTGGTGCTAATGTAGGTTGTCCCTGGATTATACTTGAGAATATCAAGTCCCTAAATCATTCTTCAAGAATTCAAGGTATCCATTCCACAATCTCATGAGAATTACTGTCAATAATTCAATATGGCAATGTATACCACCCACCTTTGTGAGTACCTACTGAAACTGATTTGGGTTGCTTTCTCAGTTGTGTTCAAATTTTCTAGAAGCCTCTCTAGTTGCTGAACCTAAAATTAACTAAAAATACTATTCTGCAGCAGTGCCTACCACTGGGCAAGAACTTTGAGCGGCCATAGGCTAATATCATAATTTTAAATTTTAAATTGCTATGTTTTTGTTCAAGTTAATTATGACCACTTGATTAGTAATTCCTAAATCCTGGGCCATAGTTAAATAAGAGTAAGGGGGACTTCCCTGGTGGTCCAGTGGTTTAGACTTCGCCTTCCAATGCAGGGGGTGCAGGTTCGATCCTTTGTCAGAAAGCTAAGATCCCACATGCCTCAAGGCCAAAAAACCAAAAAACATAAAACAGAAGAAATACTGCAACAAATTCAATAAAGACTTTAAAAATGGTCCACATCAAAAAAAATCTTTAATAAATAAGAGTAAGAACATACCAGTTTTTCAAAAGCTAAATATATTCTACATCGTTACCTATTATTACGTTTGTTAAAATTTATGTCAACTGTATGTTAGTGATTTCTTTTCAAATATACAACTAAATAAAATAAAAGCTGGCAATCCTACGTTGGTCACTTTCCCTTCTCTCTAATATTCTTTTAAACAACTTAATGCAATCCAAAGTCTGAGAACCACCAAACTGAAATAACTTCTCCATACCTCTCCTTTCTCTGGGAACGCTGGACTCTCAATAGGACACGTGTGTGTGCACGCGCGCGTGTGCTGTGTGGCGGGGGGCGGGGGGGGGGAGAGAAAGGGAGAGAGAGAGACTGACTGTGACTACAGCAGCAATTAGAACCACTTGTCAAATTTTTTAATCCTCTGCTCCAATCCCCAGGTTGTGACTTTACTATTGGAACAGTGCTGGCTCTCTCAGGTGAGTCTGGATTTGGGGTGGGGGACAGAGTGTTAAGATATTATACACACTAGATGAGGTGATTCCTAAGGTCCGTGCAACTTTTGACAGCCTGTGATTTCAAGGAATCTACACACCTTTTGTTCCTCCCTCCTCTGAACAACCCAGAGCTGACAAAACCATCAGTTAAAAAAAAAAATCTCATCCCCTGCTCTGTAGGCTGAGCACATGTCAGTATTATGCAGAAGTTTTGTTTTCTCCTCAGGAGAAGCATGTGGATGAATTTTGTACCCTGTGTTATTCATAAAGAAGCTATGTTTTAGCTGGGTGCAAGTAAGCTATTTTGCATTTAAAACACTGCAGACTTCCTGAAGAAAGCCAAATTTGTATTTAATTTGGAAAGGACAGCCTCTTAATTCGGCAAATTTCACATGTTCTGTATAAAAAAGAAACAACTAGAATTATTTAGTGTGAAATAAAGTGAAATAAAATTAGTGTGAAATTTCTCACCATCCCACATTCTATTACATTGAACGTAGAGACACACAACAGCTGGTCAACTTAACTTACATCTTCTGTTATTAAACATTATCTCAGGTCCGTTAAACATTCTCTCCCCCAACTCCTTCCCATACAAAAGGTTATATATGAATTGTATACTGTGTGTCAAATTGGGCAGATGATGACCTTCTCTGAGGTATGATGCATGTTGAACTGTCACTACAGGAAACTGAAGCAAAAGTAACCTATATTATGTATCCTCAATGTGAGCCTCAGAACCATACCATGAAGGGGAGAGTAGCTAAATTAGCTGGCTCTGCCTTCATCTGAGTTCATTTAGCACACCATGAGAAGATCCTCTGGTTCAATGATCTGTGATTATCTAATTAATAACTTTTTTAAAGGGATTTCGAAGAACCAGAATTATAGGCTTAATAAATCTGCCAAACGTCCATATATGTGCTCATGTCCCCTGTATTGTACATTCAGTTTAGTGCAGATTGATGACACCCAAGTTGTCTACTTTACCTCATACATAGCAAAGAACTATAAACCTACAGTAATTTCTGAATCCTATCCTGTTCTAGAAACCTGGTCAAATTAAGATTGTTCAGCTGTAATATTCTCCTCCTGGCAAGCTGCACGTTATTAACTACGCAAAATGTAATAACTGTACAATAATTTAAAAGGTTTTTTAAAAATCCATCATTATAGGAAAAATGACTGATTTAATGTGTTCAGATTCTTATGTAACACTGTATAAATGGAAAGCTATCTGTCATAACTGGCAAAGGAAGCAAAATTACTCTAATTGTAATGGTGTTTTGAGAAAGGTAGCTTCTGTCAACACTGTTTTCTATTTCTTACAATAAATAATTCCACCACATATGCTGAAAATACACATGATCATGACTTACTTAGAATCAAGTAAAAAAAACTCACAGTTCTTACTGGATTCTACACATAATGGCCCCAGCCTTAAGAAACCTCCACCATCAGAGAGCAGAATACCAGAGGATCAGATTTGATCAAACTGGAGCTTGCCTGTTAAAATCTAGAATCAATAGTAACCCCTTGACCACAGTTCCACTTTCCACAGTTTCAGTTACCTGTGGTCAACCTCAGTCTGAATATACTACATGGAAAATTCCATAAGTTTTAAATTGCATGCTGTTCTGAGTAGCGTGATGAAATCTCATGCTGTCCCACTCCATTCCGCCCAGGACGTGAATCATCCCTTTGCCAAGCATACCTACACTATATACACTACTGGTCCCTTAATTTAGGAAAAAAACATAGTATATATAGGGTTCGATACTATCTGCAGTTTCAGGAATCTGCTGGGGGGCTTGGAATATATCCCCTGCAGATAAGGGGAGACTACTGTACATTTTTCACTTCAGTGCCTTAGTTATAATTTTCCTTCCAGAAATCTAAAATATTTTTGTCTAAAAAGGAAATAAGGGTACACAACCAGTTTTTACCCCCTTCCTTTCCTTTTCCTTCTCTTTCTTCCTTTCTCTCTCTCTTAAGAGAAAGATCATTTTTAAGAGAAAGACAATACTTTTAAGAGAAAGTACTTATCTAAATTTGAGTCTAAAGGGAAAAAACTATAATCAATATGATGTGCAGAAAAAGAGTAACTCCCTGGTGGCACAGTGGTTAAGAATCCATCCGCCTGTCAATGCAAGGGACACAGGTTCGAGCCCTGGTCCGGGAAGATCCCATGTGCCATGGAGCAACTAAGCCCATGCGCCACAACTACTGAGCCTGGGCTCTAGAGCCTGCGAGACACAACTACTGAGCCTGCGTGCCACAACTACTGAAGCCCGTGAGCCTAGAGACCATGCTCTGCAACAAGAGAAGCCATCACAAATGAGAAGCCTGCGCACCACAACAAAGAGTAGCCCCCGCTCACAGCAGCTAGAGAAAGCCCACACGCAGCAACGAAGACCCAATGCAGCCAAAAATAAATAAATTTATATGTATTAAAAAAAAGAGTAACTGGATTGTTCAGGAGACGTAAGTCACAGTCCTGATGCAACTTACTAATTATGTGAGACAGACCTCAGTTTCATTAATTCTAAAAAGTGTGTAGTAACTAGTTCAATAAATAATTTTAAATTATTGAAAGATTTCCCTTCCCAATCGGAAAATGCACTTGTGACGGTACCATGGCCATGAATTCTTTGAGTACTACTTTCAAAATTATTTAATATACATTATGTCATTTTTTTCTCACGAGAATTCTAAGATACAGATGGAATAGGTAGTATTATCCTTTTACAAATAAGTAAACTGTCTCTCAGAGTGATTAAATGACTTGCCCAAGAGCCCAAAACTGAGAGGACAAAGACTTCTTGATCTTGTTTTACGAGTGCCTTCTACTACATTGCATGATTCTGATCTAGACAAGTTGGGTGCTATTAAAAGTATATTTCTGGCAATCAATGTTAGTTCTTATTGGCAATGTAACAATATACACCTATACTCATTTTATATATTGGCACTAAAAAGAAATTAAGGTTTGATTGCAAGGAATTATCCTTAGAAACTATGTTAACGTCTGTATCTTTTGGTAAAGATATTAAACCCCATCTTTGAGACGTCAGTACTCTTTTTCAAAAAATGCACCAACAAGTGAGACTAGGTATATAGAATACGTCCATAACAGAGCCCAAAATAAAGCCATCCCATGTGGAGCTGCTGGGATTTGAAATGGCACTAAAAATTTATCAAAGATTCTCTGCAAATGTGCTGAGTAGACTGTCACTTTCAATCTTACTCATATAAAAACTTCAAAGCCACTGCTCTTTCAGAAGCTGATTATCTCCTTGAAGATTGTGCATCTCTTCTTGTTACAGGTTGAGCATTACACTACCCACATATACTCCCACCAATTTGTGATGCCAAGAAAATCACCAACTTTCAGTTAGAAGGAATCATCATGATTTTCTAGTTCAAGACCAGTATTTTACAGACTTTGGCAAAGCCCTGGCTGATTATTTACTGAACCCGCAAAAGAATCACTGTTTTTCACTTTAGTATACCTTTACCACATGATGCTGATCTTTTTTCATCTAGACATTTAATAAAAGGGATGAAAATTTTAACTTTAAGTGGTTAAAGTTTGAGAATATCTCTGGATCTCATTTTTGCACACCATTTCTATTCTACAATAACATCATGTGTTGGGCTAAAAGATCAAGTTTGAAGGTTATGAATTTATATGTTGCACACTCAAATATCAAAAATTTAGAAATTACAGAATCAAAGGTGCAAATGAAAATTTGTTGCATGTAGTATTGGTCACTTCCATCTTAATGAACAGCTACCTAGTCTTCTCAAAAACAGGTAAGTTTTTGTATTTCCTATAGTATGTCATCAGTATCAGGACACTGCTGTCCTAAAGTAGAAGGAAAGAAGAAAAGAAAAAGAGAGGGAGAGAGGGAGGGCGGGAGAGGGAAAAAATCCCACAGAAAAAGAACAACCATGACGGGAATTCCCTGGCAGTCCAGTGGTTAGAACTCTGTGCTTCCACTGCAGAGGGCAAGGGTTTGACCCACGGTTGGGAAACTAAATCCCGCAAGCCAGGCAGCGCAGCCAAAACAAAACACCACCCATCATATCTCCAAGGCAGGCAATACAGTAATGCTAAGAGCTAATGTCTTAGAAATCAGGTTCCTCCTTTGCCTAGATTCTACCAAATATCTACTATCAGAAATCAACTTCAAAATAACACAAAAGTTTTCTAGAACCACAAGACCCCAAACTGAATACATCTGAGTTCTAGGACATTAATTTGAAGCCCCTACCATAATAACCTCTCCTCATCTCCTATACCCAACTCCATGTTACCAAATTTTTAAAATACAATACTCCAAATTTCCTCCAAGGGACCACACTGTTAAACCTAGAAAGCTGGCCCCAGGAAGCTGAACGTCGAGCCTTGGTCATCCTTCGGTCTGATATGAAATATAATAAAATTAAATAGGAAAGCTGACAAGAAGAAAAAGTGAGTTGCCACTCAATATTAGAGCCCTAAAGAAAAAATAAATTAGAATGTTTTCATTCAGAACACAGAAGATAATGGACGGATATAGAGAACGACAGTGATAAACAGTGATGGAGGGGTGTCCTAAAGGCAGAAGGAAAAGAGATACAAACAGGAACCTTGACATTGTGCATGGCTTTTAACAGTACAAGTTCATTTACTTAAATTTCATTAATTCCCATTTATAATCAAATACAATATAAAACATGTTTTAATAATTATAAATTAAAATACAGCAATATAATTCAGAACCAGACTCTAAACTTCCTGTGGGTATCATCTTTGTACTCATAATAGCTTCATAGAGATTGTCAAGTGTTTATTGTTGAACCAAACCTAATTTATGGATATATAGGCTTATATAACACACACATAGTACTATATTGTTATTTTTTTTCTTAAATCACATCTCTTTTTGAGTGTTCTATAATTCAGACTCTATTAAATTGGACAAAACTTCTGGAGTCTCCTTTATTTAAAATGTTCACACTTGCGACTTCCCTGGTGGCGCAGTGGTTGAGAATCCGCCTGCCAGTACAGGGGACACGGGTTTGAGCTCTGGTCCGGGAAGATCCCACATGCCACAGAGCAACTAATCCCATGTGCCACAACTGCTGAGCCTGTGCTCTAGAGCCCACGTGCCACAACTACTTAAGCCCACGTGCCTAGAGCCCGTGTTCCACAACAAGAGAAGCCACCGCAGTAAGACCACGCACCACAATGAAGAGTAGCCCCCCGCTCACCGCAATTAGAGAAAGTCCGCGCGCAGCAATAAAGATCCAATGCAGCCAAAAATAAATAAATTTTTTTTTTTAAATGTTCACACTTGATTGTATTTTCAGTTGTAAAAACATATATCCTTCTGGTAATACAATAAATTAGCTCAGTTTTTCTTTGTCTGCTAATTAGACACCAAAGGTCTTGGTCATAAAAGGGGAAAGGGGTAATTTTTACTGAACAACCACTATTAATACCTGCTAGGCATTGGGTCAGATATTCCAACATCTCACCTTCAAGGATATTAAAATCTAGTTAATCAGGAAAATATAACTATTTCCTTTTGATCACTGAGCAATATGATCTTGGAATTAGTCTTGTTTTCGGTTTAATACGTCAATGATTTCAACAGAGAAAGAGAAATATCAGAAGCCCAGTAGAATTTTACCTACTTTAAATAAAATCTAAACCAAAGAGGCAAAGCTGACAGATCTTGAGCCCGAAAATTTCAGTGAGTTTGAGAACTACTCTTATCTCTATTTCAAATAATGGGAAAACTAAAACATAAATGAAGCATAAAGGTCGCACATGACTGTTAAACTCTGCAATCACTTAATAGACCAATATTTAGACTAAAAGAAAGGGGCTGAGAAGAACTCAGGCCAACACAACTCACTTCTTTTGTGTGCAACTAATTTTTATTCCCAGGGACAAAGAAGTCACCTTTACTTTTATTCCCCCGAAATTCTCTACAGAGCTTGTTGGGAGCTATGGGAATGTACAAATTACATGTTTATCCATGTTCTGAAAATGGTTTTCCAAAACTGGATAAATCAGACATCTCACTACACCAATTACATCACATAAATTTGGGCTATTTACCTGTGACCATAGGACGAATTAATGGCTTTAAAAAAGAACAAGTGCTAACATCAAGCCTGTAATTTTACAGCATAAAAAGTAATGCTACACTCTCTAAAATCTAGAGCTCTGGACATCTGGCCAAAAGCCCACTAAAAGATAAGATTCTAATACAGTTTGTGTTGCTCTGTGGAAAGATCCCAGGAACACAAAATAAACTGAGCAGGAAAGAACACCAAGATGGAGATCATTTATAACAGAACACAGACTAGCTCACAAAGTACATCTGCATCAGTCTTTTAGTTCTCTGACCTAACTACAGTTTCAGGGGAACTCTGTACCTTCCAGAAGGTCAAACACTAGTAGAAGTGAACTTGTGAAGAGGGGAACTGTGAACCAGTTTCAGAAATATCTGAGCAAACGTTTCTAGGGGATTAAGGTTATTATTCAACTTGGAAGTTTTTACCATCCACTACAGGTTAAGTTTAAGAAGAATGAATAAAGATGAATCAGAATGCTTTCCACACAAAGGCTCAGAATTTATTTTGGAGATTAAAAATTCTCCCTTACAAAAGGATACACAGGCATTCTTGCTTTTCTAAATTACCCTGCATTCTTCAACCTGTTCTCCTTAGAGTACAATCAGAGCAAACTCTGAGCTTTATCACTGCATCAGAGGAGGATTCAGTGTCTATAATTTTTTTCATTTATGAATACTTCTACTGATATATGAAAATAAAAGAATTATTAAGTAAACTAGAAGTTAAGCATAAGACCCATAATCAGGATCTATGGGCTTTTCGCTCTTTCATAAACTTGTTTGGAGGGCATGGGAAAACCAGTTTCTATTTCTCAATTTCAGATTAGATGAAAAGAGTTTACAGTTAATTAATAGAAGCTGATTGGGTCTTTGTGAGTGATAGACATGAGAATCAATATAGTTCTCATATTGGAACCTAGGTTCATCACAGGAAACTTATTGGTTTATCCGAATTTTCTTTCATTAAAAAAATTTTTTTTAATTCCATCAGGGGATAATTATAAGCAATTCTAACTGCATGTAACTCAGAAGTATTTTCTTTTTCTTAATAATAAGTTTTATTTCTAGGACAGTTTTAGATTTACAGAAAAGTTGCTATGGTGGTATAGAGAGTTCCTATATACCCAGAACCCAATTTCCCCTAACAATAACATCATACACTAGAGTACGGTACGTTTGTTACAATTAATGAAACAATATTGATACACTATTTTTTCTCCTTTGTTATATTCATCCATTTGTTTTAATTTTTAGGTTCCACATATAAGTGATAACATACAGTATTTGTCTTTCTCTGTTTGATTTATTTCACTAAGCATAATACCCTTCAGGTCCATCCACATTGTTGCAAATGGCAAAATTTCATTCTTTTTTATGGCTGAGTAGTAGTCCATATATCACATCTTCTTTATCCATTTGTCTGTGGATGGACAATTAGGTTGCTCCCATGTCTTGGCTATTATATGTAATGCTGCTATGAACACTGGAGTGCATGTAAATTTTCAAATTAATGTTTTCATTTTCTTCAGATCATATAGTAGTTCTATTTTTAGTTTTTTTTGCGGAACCTCCATACTGTTTTCCACAGTGGCTACACCAATCTACATTCCCACCAAGAGTTTATTAGGGTTCCCTTTTTTCCACATCCTTGCCAACATTTGTTATTTGTGGTCTTTTTACTGATAGACATTCTGACAGGTGTAAGGTGACATCTCATTGTGGTTTTGATTTGCATTTCTCTGATGACTAGCAATGTTGAGCACCTTTTCATGTGCCTGTTAGCCACCTGCATGTCTTCTTTGGAAAAATGTCTATTCAGGTCTGCTGCCCATTTATCAACTGAGGGTTTCTTTTTGATATTTATAAGCTGTTTATATATGTTGGATCTCAACCCCTTATCAGTCATATCATATGCAAATATTTTCTCCCATTCAGCAGGCTGTCTTCTTGTTTTGTTGAGGATTTCCTTTGCTGTGCAAAAGCTTTTAAGTTTATTTAGGTCTCATTTGTTCATTTCTGCTTTTGTTTCCTTTGCCTTAGAAGACAGATCCAAAAAAATATTGCTACAATTCATGCCGAAGAGTGTTCTACCTATGTTTTCTTCTAGGAGTTTTATGTTTTCCTGCCTTACATTTAGGTCCTTAATCCATTTTGAGTTTATTTTTGTATATGGTGTGAGAAAATGTTCTAATTTCATTCTTTTACATGTAGTTGTCCAGTTTTCCCAGCACCACTTATTGAAGAGACTGCCTTTTCTCCATTGTATATTCTTGCCTCCTTTGTCATAGATTAACTGACCAAAAATGTGTGGGCTTATTTCTGAGCTCTCTATTCTGTTCCATTGATCTATGTGCCTGTTTTAGTGCAAGTACCACACTGTGCTCATTACTGTAGCTTTGCAGTATAGTCTGAAGTGAGGGAGCATAATATCTGCAGCTCTGTTCTTCTTTCTCAAGATTGTTTTTGGCTATTTAAGGTCTTTTGTGTTTCCATACAAATTTAAAATATTTGTTCTAGTTCTGTGAAAAATGCCATTGACATATTGATAGGGATAGTGTTGAATCTATAGATTACCTTGGGTAATATGGTCATTTTAACAATATTAATTCTTTCAATCCATGAAAACAGTGTACTGTTCCATCTGTTTGTATCATCTCCAATTTCTTCCATCAGTGCCTTATGGTCTTTCAGGTACAGGTCTTTTACACCTCCTTAGTAAGTATTTTATTCTTTTTGATGAGAGCACAAATCGAACTGTTCCTTTAATTTCTCTGATAGTTGTAGTTAGTATGCCAGAAATGGAAGAGACTGCTGTATATTAATTTTGTATCTTGCAACTTTACCAAATTCACTGATGAGCTCTCATAATTTTTTGGTGGCATCTTTATCATTTTCTATGTATAGTACAATAATGATACACTATTAACTTCATTAAATATGAAATCCAAAACTCATTCATATTTCCTTGGTTTTCACACTAATTCCTTTTTCTGTCCAGGATCCCATCCATAATATGTATTATATTTAGTTGTCATGTCTCTTTAGGTCCCTCTTAACTCTGACAGTTTCTCAAACTTTCCTTGTTTTTGATGACCTTGATAGTTATGAAGAGTACTGCTCAGGTATTTTGTATAACATGTATTGATTTGGGTTTATCTGGTGTTTTTCTCATAGTTGGACTGGGTTTATGAGTTTGGGGGATGAAGACCATAGAGGTAGAGTACCCTTCTCATCACATCATATCAAGGGTACAGGCTATCAACATGAATTATCACTACTGATGTTAATTTTGATCACCTGGCTGAGGTGGTGTTTGTCAGGTTTCTCTATTTTAAAGTTACTCTTCCCCCCTTCCTTTCTCTTTGGGGAAAAGTCACTGCTCACAGCCCACATTTAAGGGGTAGAAACTTGGGCTCCCCCTCCTTGAGGGCAGAGTATCTACATAAATAGCTTGGAATTCTTTTGCACAGCAAATTGGTCTCTTCTCCTACTTTTATTTATTTAATCAATCACTAATTATATCAGTACGGACTCATGGATGTGTTATACTTTGGGTATAATCCATTACTACTTTATTTATCTTTGCTCCAATTGTTCCAGCTTTGGCTATTGGGAGCACTTTTTGTTGGCTCTTATGTCCCTCTGACATGCTCCCATCATTGTGGTTTTTTTTTTTTTTTTAAAGCACTTCCTTTACTTTCTGGCATTACAATATGATCCATGCTCATCTTGTGTATTTTCAGCCCCAGTCTTAGAACTGGCTGTTTCTCCCAAGAGATTGGATGGTTTCTTTTGTTGGAGAATGATCTGGGTGCTAGGTATGCTCATTGCTAATGGGATGTCATTGCTTCCAGGCCCTCTCAGCTGACAAAGCAAGAAAATATATCTACATAAACTAACCTGTGTGTACACATATTTATAAATATTTTATATGTAACTATTTACATCTATAATAAGCTAAACATGAGTTCCTACTGATGTCTCCAACTCTAATCCATTACCATACAGACCATTTCTTTTTATCACTGAATAATATTCCATTGAATGGATGTACCACAGTCTGTTTATTCATTCACCTATTGAAGAACATCTTGGTTGCTTCCAGGTTTTGAATATCATTATAAAGCTACTAAAAACATTCATTTTTTTCAGGTTTTTGTGTGGTTTTAAGTTTTCAAAGGAGGTTTCAATATAGCAGATAACATCATCTCTTCTTCCTAAACAATCTTTGAATTCAGTTAACCATCCACCGAAGCCATCAAAATCTCTTCCCACCAACTCTGTGCATTTGCCCAGAGTTATCTAGTACAATTTTCACTGCCTATCTGCTAACCACTCTTTTCAAAACTCATCCGTGAATTTAACTCAAGTGAATGGCCTATTACGTGCCAGGCACTGTACTAGGATTCAAAGGATGAATGAAACAGTGTTGTTAGCCGTCAGTGAGGGGAATAAAGCACTTCACCTGGAGCAAAAAGCACCACAAGAGTGCTTTGCAGTGCACCCAAGCTTGCTCCAACAGTTACCTCTCCCTGCAGTGGCTGTCTTCACCCCAAGTAGGAGCTAGCCTGGGGCTCCCTAGGGATATGACCTGGCTGTGTATTTCCATTTGAGTCTCTCCACTTCTCCCACTATGCATCTGAGATGGCTAAATTCCTAGCTCTCTGGCATCTGCTGATATAAAACTACTGATGACGATAAAATTATCGTCATCATAGTTAAATAGGCATTCCTGAACCTTACTTGTCACCAGTACAATGCCATTCTTCCCTCTATCCCTGTTTTCTTTACAGGGCTTGGAATCGCATACCAGTTATACTCCTGAAAATATAAAAACTAAAAGACCATGTCAGAGAATGACAAAACTGAAACGCTACAAGTACTTCTAACTTAGTATCGCCTATATCTCTGTAATTTTTACTTTTCCCAACAGAAATAAGAAAATAACATAACTCAACCTCTATTTTTTATATGCAAATTGACTTTAAAAGGAAAATAACATTTTATTCTGCAATTTTACTTATCCCTACCTAATTAACATAAAAAAGGTATTGCTAGGCATAAACTAACACATGAGGTTCAAGAGTGTATCTGACCCACTTCTGGGAATTTATCCTACAGAAATAATTCAACAGAAGAATACTATTCTGTGTAAAAAAGTATTCATTATTTTATTATGTATAATAATGAAAAACTGAAAACAATCAGAACAGTCCCAAAGTGGGGAAACAGACAGCAAATGTGGATAAATTAGGTCAGAGGCATAATATATAACAATTCAAAATAATTTTTAAAAGAGAAATATGTGAAATGTCTGAAACAATGACAAATAGTAGAATATAAAATCACAAACACAATTACACATTGCAAAAATATGTGGTATTTATGGGAAAATTGATTTAGGTAATGAAATTATCCACATTTTCCCACATAATTTTCCGTTTACAATAAAAGTTTGAAGAAAACAGTTACCTTTATTTTAAATTGAATTTTGAAGGTTCTTCCAAATCATATTTAAAAAAAAAAAAAAAGGAACCTAGCGGGGGAGGGGGGGGGCGTGCAGAGGATGATTGAGCCCAAGAAATAAAACGAGTTAAAACATCTGACTTGCCTGGTTTGAATCCAGGCTCTGTCAGCTAAGCTCTATAACTGTGGGACAGTTACTAATCTCTAAGAGTCCCCTATAAAATTTACAATTAAAGTTTATAAATAAAAAAGAAATAAACATATAGCAAGTATATGATAAATGTAAGCAGTTATTATTTCACTGCTATATATGCTCATCAGGTAACAGCGTTGAAGAGAAATACTGTTAAGACTATCAATATAATCTTTTATTTATTTTTTGTGTGTGTGTGGTACGCGGGCCTCTCACCGCTGCGGCCTCTCCCGCCGCGGAGCACAGGCTCCGGACGCGCAGGCCCAGCGGCCACGGCACGCGGGACCCTCCCGGAGCGGGGCACGCCCCCCGCATCGGCAAGCGGACTCCCAACCACTGCGCCACCAGGGAAGCCCTATCAATATAATCTTAAAGCAGCACATATTTTGTGTCAATTATTTGTCTGGTGTTGGCAAGACTACAACTTTTGAAAATCTGCTCTTAAAATTGTTTTTCTAGGGACTTCCTTGGTGGCACAGTGGTTAAGAATCCGCCTGCCAATGCAGGGGAAAAGGCTTCGAGCCCTGGTCTGGCAAGATCCCACATGCCTCAGAGCAACTAAGCCTGTGCGCCACAACTACTGAGCCTGCACTCTAAAACCCTCGAGCCACAACTACTGAAGCCCACGTGCCTAGAGTCCGTGCTCCACGAGAAGCCACTGCAATGAGAAGCCCTCACACCGCAACCAAGAGTAGTCCCCGCTTGCCGCAACTAGAGAAAGTCGGCGTGCAGCAACGAAGACCCAACGCAGCCAAAAATAAAAAGTTAATTAAAAACAATTTTTTTCTATAAAATAAGAGCCCATTGGTTTAAAATATTTTTAATTAGAATTATTCATTTGATAGTATGCTGCAAAAAAAATACTGACTTTTTAATATTTCAAACACATATTTACTCATTTACTTGTTAGTTGTGTTTGTTTACTTTTTGTGCTCATTAAAAGGCTTTTTAAAAAATAAAATTTCATTCGGGGAAGGGCATCTGCTTTACTCATCTTAGGATTTCCCCCAGCAGAGTAAACAACATATACTGTCAACATTCAATAAATATTTATCAATTGAATTCTTTAAACATTTTTTATTCCCACTGCAAAATTAAATTATGCAACATCTGGCTAAGGAACAGGTATCACTGCACATTCCTAATGCAATTTTCCAAAAGGGAATTCCTTTCTCATTCACAGAAACCCAGAAATAATGTGCACAAGAAACAAACAGAACGGGGCAATCTAGAATTCAACTGCATTCATACATGGCTTGGGCTGCTAAAGGCAACTAAGGTTGAGAATTTAATGTCTGAAGACAGCAAGTTCTCCTAAAACCCTTGCCCCTACAATTACGAATGAGACTGATACCCAAGATAGAAGTTTCCCTCACCTTAAGAAAGGTGAGGGCTTCCCTGGTGGCACAGTGGTTGAGAGTCCACCTGCCGATGCTGGGGACACGGGTTCGTGCCCCGGTCCGGGAAGATCCCACATGCCGCAGAGCGGCTGGGCCCGTGAGCCATGGCCTCTGAGCCTGCGCGTCCGGAGCCTGTGCTCCACAGCAAAAGAGGCCACAACAGTGAGAGGCTGCGTACCGCAAAAAAAAAAAGAAAGCTGAGAGAAATAAATTCCAACTGAGTAAATCACCTAAAAAGGAGGGAAAAAATCTGGTTAAAAGGATCTGCCAGGAGGCAATAGCTGCCTTTCTGCCCTTGATACAGCACACTGCATCAACAGACTTAATATCCTCACACAGGTCTCTCCAGCATTATGTCACCTTCCCACTTCTACCCTTACCTTTTACTCTCAGCCATTCAAAGAAGCTGTTCAACTGCCACACCACTTGCCAGCAACAAAGGCAGTTAGAACCGCTGGATCAGCTAGGGACAACATTCTAGAACACTACCATTAGGATCACCCCTCCTCTCTGAGATAGGAAACCTTGCGGGTGGCCACTATCATACACCGGTCTGCTTGCAGAACCTGTCTGAAGTCTAGCCACTACGGCTGAATGTTAACAAAGCACAGAACAGCACCAGCAAAAATCTGGCCCTAAAAATCTGGCTTGGTAAATCTTCATTGTTTCAAATTACGCAAATGAGCCACAAGATATAACAAACTGCTTAATCCAGCCTGATTTGTAACTGAGCAGCTGTGTTTTATTGATGGAAACTGGAAGGTAAGAGTTACCAATCATATATTTAATATTATAATGGCATCTACATTGTATTTGATAAATACAGACACCCTGAAGAAGAAGTACCCTACACCCTGCCAAGCACACAATGTCAAAACAGCAAAAAATGTTAAGACTCCAGCTTATAATTAGTCATTCTACTGCCAGGGAGTTGATGGCAGGCAATATCTGTGGGAAAGTAATGCCTGAGCTTGGAATAAGCAGTTCTTCTCTATCAAAGAAGTGGACACTTAAGAACTGCCTCAGCTTGCTCATAAATATTTCTGTTCACTCAGAGCGAGACACCAGGTGGTCTACCTAATCTAACAGATTTCCTAGTAGAAGGAAATGCAAGAAAAACAAAATGAAAGAAAGAATAATTGTTTTCTCATTTCCACGGTCCACTATGGGAAATAAGCCACCTGTCCTCTTAAGATACTTTAGGATTTTCCCTCCAGGGGCTTTAAGCTCTTTGCTCCATCTCTGGAATCATAAGACTGTAATCATTATACAAGTACCATTATTTTCTAACAGAAGCCAACACACATACCATCAACTTGTTCTGTGAACCACACACACACAATTCTAGTAAGTAAATGTAAAAGGCAAAAAGCTGGAAATCAAATTCTCTCACTGGTTCTATGGCATACCCTGTTTCTGTGGTAGTTCAATAATGACTTACCTTTACTGGGGACATTCATTCTTTAAAGGAGGATTTCCATGTCTTTACCAAAAAATGAAAATATCATAAACAGCCCCAAAAGAGTTCAGAATTACATGAGGGAGGGAGAGAGAGAGGGAGGGAGGAAGGAAGGAAGGAAGGAAGGAGAAAGAAAAGAGAAAAACACTACTATATTGTGCTCTGCAATGTATGTATTTTTAAGCTAATCATTACTATGGGACAATTTCGATTTGGTTAGGTTGAAGACAAGCTATTAAGTAAATGAGAAAACACTTTTTTAAAAAACTTCAAAGTTGAATTCCTAAACTTTTAAAGAAAATGGATAGATCTGCACAAGTACTTTATTGTTATTGATAATAATAAACAGCCCATGTTGCCAAAAATTTGAATAAAGAAAGTATCGTTAAAAATAAAATCATGGGCTTCCCTGGTGGCACAGTGGTTGAGAGTCCGCCTGCCGATGCAGGGGACACGGATTCGTGCCCCGGTCCGGGAAGATCCCACATGCTGCGGAGCGGCTGGGCCCGTGAGCCATGGCCACTGAGCCTGCGCGTCCGGAGCCTGTGCTCCGCAACGGGAGAGGCCCCAACAGTGAGAGGCCCGTGTACCGCAAAAAAAAAAAAAAATCATTTGTTAAAGGTTAACAAAAATGAACAACAGCTGTATTTCTAGCTCTATGGTTTCATTAGGATCACATTAGGATCACATAACAAAGACCAAAAAAGTATGCCTTAGGCTAATAAATATCCAGATTTTCTTTCTAAATTGATAAAACACTTCTTAACACGTATAAAATTTAATCCAAAGGTGAGCCTGGATCCCAGATTACTTAGTCACCACAGATGAAAAAATATACATATATAATGAAGCAATCTAGTAGTCACCAACTTGGGCAAGTGATCAAACTTAGCTACTAGTACCAAGAGTAGCACGATGTAACTTTGTGGAACACCTGAAGAAGTATATGTCATCTACTGTACAAAGCAATTCTTGCAAAATAAAGTTTAAGCTGAATTTAATCATGAGGAAACCAATAAGATAAATCTGGAATACTGAACAGTGTAGAATTTGACCAAGACTCAGATTCTTCCAAAAAAGAATTTTTTTAAGTCAGGGAAAACAAAGAAATAAACCAAAAATTGGCAGAGAAACCACTGTGAATTAAAATAAAGAGACATAATCAAATGCTTTACCCTTGACTGGATCCTGGATTAAAAACAATATTTTAAAATCTGCTAAAAAAAAATGGGGAACAATTAGGGAAATCTGAATCAAGCCTGTTTATTAACTGTTATGAAACTGTTGATACTTTTCTTAGGTATGATAATAGTATTGTGGTAACGCAAAAGGATATCCTTATTCTTAGGAAGTGCATGCTGAAGAATTTAGGGATAAAGTGTCAGGGTTACTGCAACCTGCATGCAGCAAGGTAGCAAAGAAATAGAAGAAAAGCTGATTGGTCTAAGTGAAGAATACACAAATATTCATTTTTCTAGTCTTTTAGCTCTTCTGTAGGTTTGAGATTTTTTTTATTATTATTTTTTTTATTTTTTTTGCAGTATGCGGGCCTCTCACTGTTGTGGCCTCTCCCGTTGCGGAGCACAGGCTCCAGACGCCCAGGCTCAGTGGCCATGGCTCACGGGCTCAGCCACTCCGCGGCATGTGGGATCTTACCGGACCGGGGCACGAACCCGTGTCCCCTGCATCGGCAGGCGGACTCTCAACCACTGCACCACCAGGGAAGCCCCTGTAGGTTTGAGATTTTTAAACTATAAAGTTGGGAGAAGGGAAGAATGGGTGTGGGGGCTTCCATGTTTTCATCCAACTGCAGTACTGTGCTTTGTTTATATCCCCAAAGAACACCCACATCATCATTACTTTTCTCTCAGCACCAAAGATGATAGATAAGCAGCACAGATATAGGGCACCTGCTGGCCTGTGGTGGGGGACTATGACCCCCAAGAAGACAGGAGGAACCCCAGAGTGACGTAGGGGGACTGAAGCGAGGGAGGAGAAGTGGAGGCCAGACAAGATCGGTGCACCTGAGGCAGGAGAGGCAGCTGGGAGGGACTCTCTAGGAAGAGCGGGAAAGGAACGGAGGGCGATCACCTGGCCCACTCGGGCAGGCAGCCTGCTGAGCTCCCAAGCCAGTTCCCCCACCTCCAAAGCCCCACCCAGGCCATGTGGATCCTGGGGGCAAAGGAGGGAGGCAGGGAAAATAAGGAGTGGCAGGTGGAAGAAGCCATCCAGGAGGAGCAGAAGAGAAGCAGAGTTCGTTTGCCTGGCCTACTTCGGCCCAGGGAGTCTGCTGAGCTCCCAGGGTGATCCCCTGCCCTCCAAAGCCCAATCCAGGTCACATGGCTCCATGGGGGCATAGAAAGGAGTCTGAGGCGAGAACAGGAAAGGCAGGTGAGAGGGGACTCCGGGAGGAGTGGGTGAGGAGTGGAGGGCGACTGCCCTGCCCACTTAGGCACAAGAAGCCAGCTGAGGTCCAGGCCTCTCCCCTGCCCTCCAAGCCCCCCCGCTCCCACGCCACCACCCCCACCCTGGACCATATTGGTCCTGGGGGCATAGGAGGGAGGCGGGGGAGATCAGGAGAGGCCGGTGGGAGAGGTCCTCCCAGACCCCAGACTAGAGGAGCAGGAGACGAGAGGAGGGCATTTGCCAGGCCCACTCGAGCCCAGGAAGCCTGCTGGACTCCCAAGTGAGGTCCCCTGCCCTCTGAGACCAGGGGTGGGGGGCATGCCTGGGCCCCTTCTGTTCCTTGAGCCTAAGCCCCAGCCCCCACAGCCCCCAGGGCCTTTTCCAGCCCTGTGGGTCCTGAAAATTGGACCCACCCACCACCCAAACCTCACCCTTGCTTAGGCCCTGCTCCACAGCCAATGCCTCCCCCCACCTTTTCTCTTTTCCCTCCTCCTCTTTTTTACTATAGTGGTACTGATGTACCTTACAGTTGTTGATTCATCTATATTTTTTATTTTTACATTCTTGCTAGCATATCTGTTTCCTTCTCTAATTTTATTTTTCACTTCGTTATTGTTCTCTCTCTCTCTTTTTTTTTTTTTTTGGCACCCCAGGCAACTTGCAGGATCTTGATTTGCAAGCCCGGGTTGGGCGGAATCTCCTAAGTGGGACCTACAAGTCCAAACCACTGCACTAACAGAGAACCTCAGACACCAGGGAATATTCATTGGAGTGAGGTCTCATAGAGTTCCTCATCTCAGCACCAAGACCCAGCTCTACCCAACAGCCTACAAGCTCCAGTGTTGGAAGCCTCAGGCCAAACAACCAATAAAACAGGAACACAATCCCACTCATAAAATTAAAAAAAAAAATGAGAAAGCAAAAAATATGTCACAGATGAAGAAGCACGGTAAAAACCTACAAGACCAAATAAATGAAGAGGAAACAGGCAATGTATCTGAAAAAGAATTCACAGTAGTGATAGTAAAGATGATCCATACCTCAAAAATAGAATGGAAGCACAGAATGAGAAAATACAAAAAAAGTTTAACAAAGATCTAGAAGAACTAAAGAACAAACAAATGAAGATGAACAACACAATAAGTGAAATGAAAAATACACTAGAAGGAATTAAAAACAGAATAACAGAGGCAGAAGCACGAGTAAGTGAGCCGGAAGACAAAATGGTGGAAATAACTGCCAAGGAGCAGAATAAAGAAAAAACAATGAAAAGAATTGAAGACAATCTCAGAGACCTCTGGTACAACACTAAACACACGAACATTTGAATTATAGGGGTCCCAGAAGAAGAAGAGAAAAAGAAAGAGTCTGAGAAAATATTTGAAGAGATTACAGTGGAAAACTTCCCTAACATGGGAAAGGAAATAGTCACCCAACTCCAGGAAGCACGAAGTGTCCCATACAGGATAAACCCTAGGAAAAACACACCAAGACACACAGTAATCAAACTAACAAAAATTAAATTCGAAGAAAAAATATTAAAAGCAGCAAGGGAAAAACAAAACATAACATACAAAGGAATTCCCATAAGGTTATCAGCTGATTTTTCAGTGGGAACTCTGCAGCCAAGAAAGGAGTGGCAGGATATAAAGTGATAAAAGGGAAAAATCTACAACCAAGATTACTCTAGCCAGCAAGGATCTCACTCAGATTCGACAGAGAAATTGAAACCTTTACAGACAAGCAAAAGCTAAGAGAATTCAGCACCACCAAACCAGCTCTACAACAAATGCTAAAGGAACTTCTCTAAGTGGGAAACACAAGAGAAGAAAAGGACCTACAAAAACAAACCCAAAACAATTAAGAAAATGGTCATAGGAACATATATATCAATAATTACCTTAAACGTGAATGGATTAAATGCTTCACCCAAAAGACAAAGGCTTGCTGAATGGATACAAAAACAAGACCCATATATATGCTGTCTACAAGAGACCCACTTCAGACCTAGGGACACATTCAGACTGAAAGTGAGGGGATGGAAGAAGATATTCCATGCAAATGCAAATCAAAAGAAAGCTGGAGTAGCAATACTCATATCAGATAAAATAGACTTTAAAATAAAGAATGTTACAAGAGACAAGGAAGGACACTACATAACGATCAAGGGATCAATCCAAGAATATATAACAATTATAAATATATATGCACCGAACACAGGAGCACCTCAATACATAAGGCAACTGCTAACAGCTAAAAAAGGGGAAATTGACAGTAACACAATAATAGTGGGGGACTTTAACACCTCACTTACACCAATGGACAGATCATCCAAAATGAAGATGAATAAGGAAACACAAGCTTTAAATGACACAATAGACCAGATAGATTTCATTGATATTTATAGGACAGCCCATCCAAAAACAGCTGATTACTCTTTCTTCTCAAGTGCGCATGGAACATTCTCCAGGATAGATCACATCTTGGGTCACAAATCAAGCCTCAGTACATTTAAGAAAACTGAAATCATATCAAGCATCTTTTCTGACCACAACGCTATGAGATTAGAAATCAATTACAGGGAAAACAAGGTAAAAAACACAACACATGGAGGCTAAACAATACGTTACTAAATAACCAAGAGATCAATGAAGAAATCAAAGAGGAAATCAAAAAATACCTAGAGACAAAATGATAATGAAAACACAACAATCCAAAACCTATGGGATGCAGCAAGAGCAGTACTAAGAGGGAAGTTTACAGCTATACAAGCCTACCTCAAGAAACAAGAAACATCTCAAGTAAACAATCCAACCTTACACCTAAAGGAACTAGAGAAAGAAGAACAAACAAAACCCAAAGTCAGCAGACGGAAAGAAATCACAAAGATCAGAGCAGAAATAAATGAAATAGAAACAAAGAAAACAATAGCAAAGATCAATAAAACTAAAAGCTGGTTCTTTGAGAAGATAAACAAAATGGATAAACCCTTAGCCAGACTCATCAAGAAAGAGAGGGAGAGGACTCAAATCAATAAAATTAGAAATGAGAAAGGAGAAGTTACAACAGACACCACAGAAATAAAAAGCATCCTAAGAGACTACTACAAGCAACTATATGCCAGTAAAATGGAAAACCCTGAAGAAATGGACAAATTCTTGGAAAGGTACAATTTTCCAAGACAGAATCAGAAAGAATTAGAAAATACAAACAGACCTATCACAAGTAATGAAATTGAAACCACAATTTAAAATCTTCCAACAAACAAAAGTCCAGGATCAGATGGCTTCACAGGCAAATTCTATCAAACACTTAGAGAAGAGCTAACACCCTTCCTTCTCAAACTCTTGCAAAAAACTGCAGAGGGAGAAACACTCCCAAATTCATTCTACACAGCCACCATCACCCTGATACCAAAAACAGAAAAAGGTATCACAAAAAAAGAAAATTATAGGTCAATATCACTGATGAACATAAATGCAAAAATCCTCAACAAAATACTAGCAAACAGACTCCAACAGCACATTAAAAGGATCATACACCATGAAAAACTGGGATTTATCCCAGGGATGCAAGGATTCTTCAATATACACAAATCAATCAATGTGATACACCACATTAACAAACTAGGAAATAAAAACCATATGATCATCTTAATAGATGCAGGAAAAGCTTCTGACAAAATTCAACACCCATTTATGATAAAAACTCTCCAGAACACAGGCATAGAGGGACCCTACCTCAACATAATAAAGACCATATATGACAAACCCACAGCAAGCATCATACTCAATGGTGAAAAACTGAAAGCATCTCCCTTAGGATCAGGAACAAGACAAGGAGGTCCACTCTCCCCATGCTTATTCAACATAGTTTTGGAAGTCCTAGCCACAGCAATCAGAGAAGAAAAAGAAATAAAAGGAATACAAATTAGAAAAGAAGAAGTAAAACTGCCACTATTTGCCGATGCCATGATACTATACATAGAAAACCCTAAAGATGCCACCAGAAAACTACTAGAACTACTCAATGAATTTGGTAAGGTTGCAGGATAGAAAACTAATGCACAGATATCTCTGGCATTCCTATAACCCAAAAATGAAAAATCTGAAGGAGAAATTAAGGAAACACTCCCATTTACCACTGCAACGAAAAGAATAAAATACCTAGGAATAAACCTACCTAGGGAGACAAAAGACCTGTATGCAGAAAACTATAAAACACTGATGAAAGAAATCAAAGATGACATAAACAGATGGAGAAATATACCATGCTCTTGGATTGGAAGAATCAATATTGTGAAAATGACTATACTACCCAAAGCAATCTACAGATTCAATGCAATCCCTATCAAACTACCAAAGCCATTCTTCACAGAATTAGAACAAAAAAATCTTACAATTCGTATGGAAACACAGAAGACCCGAATAGCCAAAGTAATCTTGAGAAAGAAAAATGGAGTTGGAGGAATCAGACTCCATGGCTTCAAACTATACCACAAAGCTACAGTAATCAAGACAATATGGTACTGGCCCAAATACAGAAATACAGATCAATGGTACAGGATAGAATGCCCAGAGATAAACCCATGCACATATGGGCACCTAATTTATGACAAAGGACGCAAGAAATACAATGGAGAAAAGACAGTCTCTTCAATAAGTGGTGCTGGGAAAACTGCACAGCTACATGTAAAAGAATGAAATTAGAACACTCCCTAACACCATACACAAAAATAAACTCAAAATGGATTAAAGACTTAAATGTAAAGCTGGACACTATAAAACTTTTAGAGGAAAACATAGGAAAAACACTCTGACATAAATCACAGCAAGATCTTTTTTGACCCACCTCCTTGAGTAACATAAACAAAAACAAAAATTTTTAATGGGGCTTAATTAAACTTAAAAGCTTTTGCACAGCAAAGGAAATCACAAACAAGACAAAAAGACAACTCTCAGAATGGGAGAAAATATTTCCAAATGAAACAACAAAGGATTAACCTCCACAATATACAAATACCTCATGGAGCTCAATATCCAAAAAACAAACAACCCAATCCAAAAATGGGCAGAAGACCGAAATAAATATTTCTCCAGAGAAGATATACAGATTGCCAACAAACACATGAAAGGATGCTCAACATCACTAATCATCAGAGAAATGCAAATCAAAACTACAATGACGTATCACCTCACACCAGTCAGAATGGCCATCATCAAAAAAACCTACAAACAATAAATGCTGGAGAGGGTGTGGAGAAAAGAGAACCCTCTTGCACTGTTGGTGGGAATGTAAATTGATACAGCCACTATGGAGAACAGTATGGAGATTCCTTAAAAAAATAAAAATAGAACTACCATACGACCCAGCAATCCCAATACTGGGCATATACCCTGAGAAAACCATAATTCAAAAAGAGTCATGTACCACAATGTTCATTACAGCTCTATTTACAATAGCCAGGACATGGAAGCAACCTAAGCGTCCATTGACAGATGAACGGATAAAGAAGATGTGGCACATATATACAGTGGAGTATTACTCAGCCATAAAAAGAAACGAAATTGAGTTATTTGTAGTGAGGTGGATGGACCTAGAGTCTGTCATACAGAGTGAAGTAAGTCAGAAAAAGAAAAACAAATACCGTATGCTAACACATATATATGGAATCTAAAAAAAAAAAAAGGTTACAAAGAACCTAGGGGCAGGACAGGAGTAAAGACACAGACCTACTAGAGAATGGACTTGAGGACATGGGGAGGGCGAAGGGTAAGCTTGGACAAAGTGAGAGAGTGGCATGGACATACATACACTACCAAATGTAAAATTGACAGCTAGTGAGAAGCAGCCGCACGGCACAGGGAGATCAGCTCGGTACTTTGTGACCACCTAGAGGGGTGGGATAGGGAGGGTGGCAGGGAGGGAGACGCAAGAGGAAAGAGATATGGAGATATATGTATAGGTATAGCTGATTCACTTTGTTATAAAGCAGTAACTAACACACCACTGTAAAGCAATTATACTCCAACAAAGGTGTTAAAAAAGAAACAAAATTGAGTTATCTGTAGTGAGGTGGATGGACCTAGTGTCTGTCATACAGAGTGAAGTAGGTCAGAAAGAGAAAAACCAAATACGGTATGCTGCATATATATGGAATCTTTAAATTAAAAAATGGTACTGATGAACCTAGTTGCAGGGCAGGAATAAAGAGACAGACATAGAGTATGGACTTGATGACACGGGGTGGGAGGGCGAAGCTGAGGCAAAGTAAGAGTAGCATCGACATATATACACTACCGAATGTAAAACAGTTGGCTGGTGGGAAGCAGCAGCATAGCACAGGGAGATCTGCTTGGTGCTTTGCGATGACGACATAGAGGGGTAGGATAGGGAGAGTGGGAGGGAGGCTCAAGACGGAGGGGATATGGAGGGGATATGGGGACAAGTGTATGCATATGGCTGATTCGCTTTGCTGTGTAACAGAAACTAACACAGTATTGTGAAGCAATTATACTCCAATAAAGATCTATTAAAAAAAAAAACGCAATCACAAGTCCTAAGGGGATCTTCCTTCACAAGAAAGAGCCTCCACAGACACACAGAAGGGAAATGCCTCTCCCATGAGTCAAGGGGCTGAGTTCTAGAAACCAATGACAAGACATGCTTTTAAGAATCAGGGCTATTCCTTGTAACTCTGACGGTTTCCAGAGCCACTCTTTCAGGAAGAAATACTCAAGCCTGCAGAACTTACAAGACATTGGGTTCTAATGAAGCCAGCTATCCTTGGTGGAAACTGATTCTCAGGAATACAAACTCTTGTCCCCAGTTCATCTCTTAAGAGACTAAAAAGCCTATACCCAGCTCAAAGATACTTGTCATGCCCAGAATCATTCTTTCCACATCAAGTGAAACAACAAGCTTCACTTCCAAGTCTACAACTACTTAGACCAAGAATCAGCTACCTGAAGTAAGGCTAGACATAATGGAAGAGGCCAGGAAGACCGGGTGAAGAGGAATGCTGGTTAGACTGGCACTGTCTAAAATAGATGTCACTGGCCACATGTGGCTATTAGGCACTTGGAATTTGTTCAGTCTGAATTGAGATGTGCTGTAAGTATAAAATATACATCAAATTTCAAAGACTTGTTATGAAGAAAAGAATGTAAAATATCTCATTAATAATTTTATATTGATTATATTTTGTAATATTTCATATATATTGGATTAAAATAAAGTTAATTGCACCTTGTTTGTTTTGTTTTGCTTACTTTTTAAAATATGGCTACTAGAAAATTTTAAATTACATGTTGCTCATCTTATATTCTTATTGGATAGCACTGGCACTATAACCAAAAAGAGAGCTCAATAAAAGCATCAGCAACTTTATTAGTGGCAGTTACCATATTTCAAGGATATGCTAACTACTTCAAATACAGTATTTCTTTTAGTCTCCTCACAGCTTTAAGAAATACATACCCCGGGACTTCCCTGCTGGTCCAGTGGGTAAGATTCCGTGCTCCCAATGCAGGGGGCCCGGGTTCAATCCCTGGTCAGGAAACTAGATCTCGCATGCATGCTGCAACTAAGAAGCCCAAATGCCGCAACCAGGAAGCCCGCATGCTACAACTAAAAGATCCTGCACGTGGCAATGAAGATCCCACGTGTTGCAACTAAGACCCGGACAGCCTAAATAAATAAATAAAATAAATATTTTTAAAAAAAAGAAAGAAAGAAAGAAAGAAAGAAATACACACCCTGATTCAAGGAAAGGAAAATCTGGCTTGTTAGGGAAGGAGAGGAGACAGGAAACGAAACAAAACAAAACCCTACTCCAAATCACAGAGGTACTAAATACCACAACAGGGATTTGAATTCAAACCTTCTGATTCCAGACCTTAAGTCCAGATACCCTATGCCAAAATGTTGTCCCGGGACCAGCATTATCACCTGAGACCTTGTTAGAAATGAAAGCTCCCAGGCTACACACCAAGCCTACAGAATAAAACTCTGGAGGTGGGGCTTAGTAGTCTGTATTTTAACAAGCCCTTCAGATGATGCTGATTCAGCCCAAAAGTGTGAGAACTACTAGGGCTTCCCTGGTGATGCAGTGGTTAAGAATCTGCCTGCCAATGCAGCAGACACAGGTTCAAGCCCTGGTCCGGGAAGATGACACATGCCAGCGAAGGAACTAAGCCCGTGCGATGCAACTACTAAGCCTGTGCTCTAGAGCCCACGAGCCACAACTACTGAGCCTGCATGCCACAGCTACTTAAGCCTGCGCACCTAGAGCCCGTACTCCACAACCAGAGAAGCCACCGCAATGAGAAGCCCGCAGCTGCAACGAAGAGTAGGCCCCATTCACAACCAGAGAAAGCACGCACGCAAAAACGAAGACCCAATGCAGCCAAATCAATCAATCAATCAATAAGTAAATAAATAAAAATTTTTTTTTTAAAAAAAGTCTGGGAACTACTGTCCTGAGCTATACTGGTAACAGCCAATCAAATCATCCTAAATGAGGATAACTCTAAGAAGTCTGAGAAAAGGGTAGTCCCTGTTACTGTGTCTTTTGCTGAAGCTCTTCTTGAGACCTTCTCTATCTGGTAGCACTGAGACTCTGCAGTAACATCCTGACTTCCCAGAGCATCCCTTCAACAAGCCCATCATCTAGGACAGCTTTTCATTTCATTTAACAGCCAGATAGATTGAAGATTTAAATGCAAATAAAAACACAAAAGTACTAGCAAAAATATATATAGTTTTCTTTAATGATATCAGGGTGAAAGCCTAAGTATGACCTTAACTCTGACACTGTAAAAGACTGATTGACTCAATAATACAACAACAACAACAAAAAAATCTGAATTGCACAAAAACACCATGAGCAAGTTTTAAAAATAAAAACAACTGGGGCAGAGTGATTTTTGCAACAAATATCACAAAGGGTTAAGTTATTAATCTCTAAAAAGGATCCCTACAAATCAAAAGAAAAAGAACCACCCAAGAGATAAATGCCTCTCCAAAATTAACTAATTAAAACAGATGAGTCACAAGAAAATGCAAATGTTAAAATTTCACTCATAGTAAGAAGAATGAAAATTAAAATGAGATTTTTTTTCTTCTTCACTTTTAAGACTGGCAAAGATCAAATGGTTTGAAGTCATGTCTAAAGGTAAGCTTCAAATATTGCTGCCCCACCCCCATGCCTTCTGCAATTCAGTTTGTGGTCATTTCATTCAGGAATTACTTAGGCCAAAAAACCTTAATTTCACATGTGATTTGACCTCTCTCTCTCTGTTTCTCTCTCCCCCTTTCCCTCCTCCCCCACATCTGATCTGACAGCAATCCTGCCAAGTCCACCTTCAAAGAAAGATTCCAAATTCAACTACCTTTCATCATCTTTACTGTCATCACTCTGATCCAAGCCATTGTGAACTCTCCCTGGATTACTACAGTAACCTCCTCACTGCCCTTGCTCCTGTCGCCCAGTCATTTCTTAACAGAAAAGAATCACTCTAGGTGCTAAAGCGCACAGCAGATTATATCACCACTCTGCTCAAACCCTTCAAATGGATTTTCATCTCATTCAGTAAAAGCTAGTCTTTATCATGATACACAAGTGGTTACGTGACCTGAGCCCCTTACCCCTTGACTTCATCCCCACTACTCACCGTTTGCTCTCTTTGCTGCTGTCACACTGGCTCCCTTGCTGTCATTAAACACTGAGAACACTGCTGCCTCTGGATCTCTGCACTTGTGTTCACTCTGCCTAGGATGCTCATCTCCTAGATATCTACATATCTAGATATCTAGCTACCTCACATCCCTCAGATTTTTATTTAAAAGGCCTTCTCTGGTCACCCTAAAATTTTACTCTCCAACCCTGACACTTCATATACTGTTTTGAAGGCATCCCCACATTGATTCATAGCATCCAAAGATGCTACGAAAGTCTGGCTATCTCACTCTCCTTAACTAGGGAACCTGGTGTGAAATTTCTTTTGGAAGCATTTTTTTTAATCTGCTGAGTTATGACATTTTATCTTGTATGGTAACAAATTCTATCTTACCTCATTTACCTTGTTATTTGGTGTGGGTCCACTGACTTTGAAAATCTCAGTCTTGAGGAGATTGGTTCAAGATGGCAGAGTAGAAAGACATGCGCTCACTCCCTCTTGTGAGAGAACAGGAATCACAACTAACTGTTGAACAATCACCAACAGGAAGACACTGGAACTCACCAAAGAAGATACCCCACATCCAAAGAAGTCACAATGAGATGGTAGGAGGGACGTAATCACAGTAAAATCAAATCCCATAACCGCTGGGTGGGTGACTCACAAACTGCAGAACACTTATACCACAAAAGCCCACCCACTGCAGTGAAGGTTCTGAGCCCTACATAAGGCTTCCCAACCCGCGGGTCCGGCAACGGGAGGAGGAATTCCCAGAGAAACAGACTTTCAAGGCTAGTGTGATTTGATTTCAGGACTTCGACAGGACTGGGGGAAACAGAGACTCTACTCTTGGAGGGCACACACCAAGTAGTGTGTGCATGGGGACCAAGGGGAAGGAGCAGTGAACCCATAGGAGACTGAACCAGACCTACCTGGTAGTGTTGGAGAGTCTCCTGCAGAGGCAGGGGGTGGCTGTGGCTCACCACGGGGACAAGGACACTGGCAGCAGAAGTTGTGGGAAGTACTCCTTGGGACAATCCCTCCCGAAGTCTGCCATTCGCCCCACCAAAGAGCCTGCAGCCTGCAGTGCTGGGTCGCCTCATGCCAAACAACCAACAGGGAGGGAACCTAGCCCCACCCATCAGCAGTCAAACAGATTAAAGTTTTACTGAGCTCGGCCCACCAGAGCAACACCCAGCTCTAGCCACCACGAGTCCCTCCCATCAGTAAGCTTGCACAAGCCTCTTAGACAGCCTCATCCACCAGAGGGCAGACAGCAGAAGCAAGAAGAACTACAATCCTATAGCCTGTGGAACAAAAACCACATTCACAGATAGACAAAATGAAAAGGCAGAGGGCTATGTACCAGATGAAGGAACAAGATACAACCCCAGAAGAACAATTAAATGAAGTGGAGATGGGCAACCTTCCAGAAAAAGAATTCAGAATAATGATAGTGAAGGTGATTCAGGACCTTGGAAAAAGGATGGAGGCAAAGATCAAGGAGATGCAAGAAATGTTTAACAAAGACCTAGAAGAATTAAAGAACAAACAGAGATGAACAATACAGTAACTGAAATGAAAAATACTCCAGAAGGAATCAACAGCAGAATAACTGAGGCAGAAGAAGGGATAAGTGACCTGGAAGACAGAATGGTGAAATTCACTGCCGCGGAACATATAAGGAAAAAAGAATGAAAAGAAATGAAGACAGCCTAAGAGACCTCTGGGACAAGATTAAACGCACCAACATTCACATTATAGGGGTCCCAGAAGGAGGAGAGAGAGAGAAAGGACCCGAGAAAATATTTGAAGACATTATAGTTGAAAACTTCCCTAACATGGGAAAGGAAATAGCCACCCAAGTCCAGGAAGCACAAAGAGTCCTAGGGAGGGTAAACCCAAAGAGAAGCACGCTGAGACACACAGTAATCAAGACAGAAATTAAAGACAAAGAAAAATTATTAAAAGCAACAAGGGAAAAATAACATACAAGGGAACTCCCATAAGGTTAACAAATGATTTCTCAGCAGAAACTCTACAAGCCAGAAGGGAGTAGCACGATATATTTTAAATGATGAGAGGGAACAACCTACAACCAAGATTACTCTACTCAGCAAGGATCTCATTCAGATTTGATGGACAAATCAAAAGCTTTACAGACAAGCAAAAACTAAGAGAATTCAGCACCACCAAACCAGCTCTACAACAAATGCTAAAGGAACTTCTCTAAGTGGGAAACACAAGAGAAGAAAAGGACCTACAAAAACAAACCCAAAACAATTAAGAAAATGGTCATAGGAACATACATATCAATAATTACCTTAAAGGTGAATAGATTAAATGCCTCAAGCAAAAGACACAGACTGGCTGAATGGATACAAAAACAAGACCCATATATATGCTGTCTGCAAGAGACCCACTTCAGACCTAGGGACAAATACAGACTGAAACTTGAGGGGATGGAAAACGATATTCCATGCAAATGCAAATCAAAAGAAAGCTGGAGTAGCAATACTCATATCAGATAAAATAGATTTTAAAATAAAGAATGTTAAAAGAGACAAGGAAGGACACCACATAATGATCAAGGGATCAATCCAAGAAGAAGATATAACAATTATAAATATATATGCACCCAACATAGGAGCACCTCAATACATAAAACAAATGGTAACAGCTAGAAAAGAGGAAATCGACAGTAACACAATAATACTGGGGGACTTTAACACCTCACTTACACCAGTGGACAGATCATCCAGACAGAAAATTAATAAGGAAACACAACCTTTAAATGACACAATATACCAGACAGATTTAATTGACATTTGTAGGACATTCCATCTAAAAACATCAGATTATACTTTCTTTTCAAGTGCACATGGAACATTCTCCAGGATAGATCATATCTTGGGTCACAAATCAAGCCTCAGTAAATTTTAAAAAATTGAAATCATATCAAGCATCTTTTCTGAACACAATGCTACGAGATTAGAAATCAATTACAGGGAAAAAAACATTAAAAACACAAACACATGGTGGCTAAGCAATACATTACTAAATAAGCAAGAGATCACTGAAGAAATCAATGAGGAAATCAAAAAATACCTAGAAGCAAATGACAACGAAAACATAACAATCCAAATCCTATGGGATGCAGCAAAAGCAGCTCTAAGAGGGAAGTTTATAGCAATTCAATCTCACCCAAGAAACAAAAAACATCTCAAATAAACAATCTAACCTTACACCTAAAGGAACTAGAGAAAGAAGAACAAACAAAACCCAAAGTTAACAGAAGGAAAGAAATCATAAAGTCAGAGCAGAAATAAATGAAATAGAAACAAAGAAAACAATAGCAAAGATCAATAAAATTAAAAGCTGGTTCTTTGAGAAGATAAACAAAATTGATAAACCTTTACCCAGACTCGTCAAGAAAAAGAGGGAGAGGACTCAAATCAATAAAATTAGAAGTCAAAAAGGAGAAGTTACAATGGACAACACAGAAATACAAAGCATCCTAAGACACTACTATAAGCAACTCTATGTCAATAAAATGGACAACCATGAAGAAATGGGTAAATTCTTAGAAAGGTATAAGCTTCCAAGATTAAACCAGGAAGAACCAAAAAACATGAACAGACCAAGCACAAGTAATGAAATTGAAACTGTGATTAAAAATCTTCCAACAGGGCTTCCCTGGTGGCGCAGTGGTTAAGAGTCCACCTGCCGATGCAGGGGACATGGGTTCATGCCCCAGTCCGGGAAGATCCCACATGCCGCGAAGCGGCTGGGCCCGTGAGCCATGGCCGCTGAGCCTGCGTGTCCGGAGCCTGTGCTCTGCAACGGGAGAGGCCACAACAGTTAGAGGCCCGCATACCGCAAAAAAAAAAATCTTCCAACAAACAAAAGTCCAGGCCCAGATGTTTTCACAGGTGAATTGTATCAAACATTTAGAGAAGAGCTAACACCCATCCTTCTCAAACTCTTCCAAAAAATTGCAGAGGAAGGAATACTCCCAAACTCATTCTATGAGGCCACCATCACCCTGAGACCAAAACCAGATAAAGATACTACAAAAAAAGAAAATTACAGACCAATATCACTGATGAATATAGATGAAAAATACTCAACAAAATACTAGCAAACAGAATCCAACAACACATTAAAAGGATCATACACGATAATCAAGTGGGATTTATCCCAGGAATGCAAGGATTCTTCAATGTACGCAAATCAATGTGATACACCATACTAACAAACTGAAGAAGAAAAACCATATGATCATCTCAGTAGATGCAGAAAAGGCATTTGACAAAATTCAACACCCATTTATGATATAAACTCTCCAGAAAGTGGGCACAGAGGGAACGGATCTCAACATAATAAAGGCCACATACAACAAACCCATAGCAAACATCATACTCAATGGAGAAAAACTGAGAGCACCTCCTCTAAGTTCAGGAACAAGACAAGGATGTCCACTATTGCCACTATTATTCAATATAGTCTTGGAAGTCCTAACCACAGCAATCAGAGAAGAAAAGAAATAAAAGGAATACAAACTGGAAAAGAAGAAGTAAAACTGTCACTGCAGATGACATGATACCATACACAGATAATCCTAAAGATGCCACCAGAATACTAACAGGGCTAATCAATGAATCTGGTAAAGCTGCAGGATACAACATTAATGCACAGAAATCTCTTGCATTCCTATACACTAACAACAAAAGATCAGAAAGAGAAAATAAGCAAACAATTCAATTCACAATTGCAACAAAAAGAATAAAATACCTAGGAATAAACCTACCTAAGGAGGTAAAAGACCTGTATTCAGAAAACTGTAAGACACTGATGAAAGAAATTAAAAATGATACAAACAGATGGAGAGATATACCATGTTCTTGGATTGGAAGGATCAGTATTGTGAAAATGACTACACTACCCAAAGCAATCTACAGATCCAATGCAATCCCTATCAAATTACCAATGGCATTTTTTATAGAACTAGAACAAAAAATCTTAAAATTTGTATGGAGACACAAAAGACCCCGAATAGCCAAAGCAGTCTTGAGGGGAAAAAACAGATCTGGAGGAATCAGACTCCCTGACTTCAGACTACACTACAAAGCTACAGTAATCAAGACAATATGGTACTGGCATAAAAACAGAAATATAGATCAATGGAATGCAATAGAAAGCCCAGAGATAAACCCACGCACCTATGGTCAACTAATCTATGACAAAGGAGGCAAGGATATACATGGAGAAAAGACAGTCTCTTCAATAAGTGGTGCTGGGAAAACTGCACAGCTACACATAAAAGAGTGAAATTAGAACACTCCCTAACACCATACACAAAAATAAACTCAAAATGGATTAGAGACCTAAATGTAAGACCAGACACTATAAAACTCTTAGAGGAAAACACAGGAAGAACACTCTTTGACATAAATCACAGCAAGATCTTTTTTGATTCACCTCCTAGAGTAATGGAAATAAAACCAAAAATAAACAAATGGGACCTAATGAAACTTAAAAGCTTTTGCAAAGGAAAGGAAACTACAAACAAGACAAAAAGACAACCCTCAGAATGGGAAAAAATATTTGCAAACGAATCAGTGGACAAAGAATTAATCTCCAAAATATATAAACAGCTCATGCGGCTCAATATTAAAAAAACAAACAACCCAATCCAAAAACGGGCAGAAGACCTAAATAGACATTTCTCCCAAGAGGACATACAGATGGCTAAGAAGCACATGAAAAGCTGCTCAACATCACCAATTATTAGAGAAGTGTAAAAACTACAATAAGGTTATCACCTCACACCAGTTAGAATGGGCATCATCAGAAAATCTACAAACAACAAACGCTGGAGAGGGTGTGGAGAAAAGGGAACCCTCTTGCACTGCTGGTGGGAATGTAAATTGATACAGCCACTATAGAGAACAGTATGGAGGTTCTTTAAAAAACTAAAAATAGAATTACCATATGACCCAGCAATCCCACTACTGGGCATATACCCAGATAAAACCATAATTCAAAAAGACACATACACCCCAATGTTCACTGCAGCACTATTCACAATAGCCAGGTCATGGAAGCAACCTAAATGTCCATCGACAGACAAGTGGATAAAGAAGATATGGTACACATACAGAATGGAATATTACTCAGCCATAAAAAGGAACAAAACTGGGTCATTTGCAGAGACGTGGATGGACCTAGACACTGTCATACAGAGTGAAGTAAGTCAGAAAAACAAGTATCGTATATTAACACATATATGTGGAATCTAGAAAAACGGTACAGATGAACCAGTTTGCAAGGCAGAAAGAGACACAGATGTAGAGAACAAACGTATGGACACCAAGTGGGGGAAGCAGGGGTGAGGGGGGTGGGTGGTATGAATTGGGAGACTGGGATTGACCATATATACACTAATATGTATAAAATAGATAACTAATAAGAACCTGCTGTATAAAAAAATTAAATTCAATTCAAAAAAGGAAAATCTCAGCCTTTAACAATGGAAAATTTCATTATTACTTTGACTCTCCTTACATTTTTTTCTGCTTTCTCTTTTTGGAACTCCTGTTAGACAAAGTTTCTGAGGGAAAATAATTTTGAATTTAGACCCTTATACTCTGTCAAACAGCATTCACACCAAAGAGCAAAACACTAACACGGCTCTCAAATTTACCACATGGGTATTTTTGATAGCAATACCATAGCATGCTCTCCAACAACAACAACAAAACTGATCCTCATCAGTAGGAAGAAAGAGTTGTAAGGGGAAAAAAAAAAGTTAAACTTACAGTTATGTATTAGTTGATCACTATTTTTGTTGTTTTTAACCAAGCAAATAGCTAATTCCAAAGAAACATGATTATTGAAAAGCTTTTGGTGCCTTTATCTAATATAATAGCATCTCAAATTTAACATGTCCAGAACTCAACTCCTCATTTTCCCATCAAAAGTGCTTCTCTGGCAGCCTTCTTCATCTCAATAAGGGAGTCATCTTTAACTCTACCCAAAAAATCCTCTCAGATCTAACTTCAAAGTAGATACCGAAAGTACTAACAATTCCTCCCAGCTCCACAGTCCCGGTCCACACTATCATGATCTCAAACTTGAATTACTGTATTAATCTCCTAAATGGTCTTTTTGCATCCTCCTTCAGCCCCATATAGCAGCCCAAGTAACCCTTTTATAACAAAGTCTGGTCACATCACTACTCTGATGTGATCAAACAAACCCTACTCTACACTGACTTCCCATCTCATCCAGAGTAAAAAGCCTACAAGGGCCTCAAGACTCAAGCCTCTTATTACTTCTGACTCCAGCTTTTACTACTCTTTCGCTGTGCACCAGCCAACACTGGCATCTTTGCTGTTCCTGGAACACATCTTGAAGGCTTCCCATCCAGCCTCAGGGCCTTTGTATTTGTTGTCACCTTTGCCTAGATACTCTTGCCCTAGATAACCATATGGCTAGGTCTCTACCTATTGACCTCCCCTACATAAAACAGGAAACCTACACATTCACAAATGGTTTTCCCTAGCATCCCCTGTCCCCTTAATTATTCTTTTTTCCCATAGCGCTCATCACCATCTCACATACTACATATTTATATACTGATCTCTCCTCCCACGAGAATATAAGGTCCCTGAAGGTAGAGACTTTGCCAGCTTCATTTTCTGCTATATTCCCAGTGGTAGGGTAGTGCTTAGTATACATTAGGTGTTCAGTTAGAGTCCCTGACATAGAGCATACTCAGTAAATGTTGGAGAGAGGGAGAGAAGGGAAGAGCTAATGACCTACATTAAGGCCATGCCCTTAAATGAGCAAGAAGAACAAGAGGAGTTGTTGGAAGAAATATGAAAACAAGTCAGTGTCAAATATTTATTTTATCTCAGAGTAAGGGCTGGCTTCAAAGGAGACATGGAGCTAATAAGAAAAGCATTTAGCAAGTAGTATATTTTAATTTTGCAAAACAAAGAAACCCAATAAGCTTATAGTTAGAAACTGAACTGAGAGAACGTGAACGGCTTGAATTACATGGTGGGGGCGGGGGGGAATAATGCAGAATGTAAGGAATGGAGAGAGAAAATGACAAATTTCATAGCAATGACATTTCTGGCAGGGGGTGGGGGGATGGGGGGATGGGAAAGAGTTTGCAACATATGTAGCAAGATACCACAGCAAGGACAAATTTTGGCAGGAATAGAAAGTATAAAGGTCAAACTGGAGATACATATTGAGACCACATATTTACACAGCTTACTGGGAAAGCAGCACTAAAGTTCATACCCAGTGATACAGAAAGAATCCTATGTGCTTCTATGGTTATCAGGAAAAAGCATTAATCACACAGTCCAATGGGGTAATAATACAGCTGTGTGAGGGCAAAGATAGCATTACTATGGGAACTTTGCTTTATTTTTTCTACTTTTTTGCAAAATTAGTATTTCACTTCCAATGTAGCACTTAAAACTTTTACCAAAAAATCTAACTTATATAGTATTTTCTCTCAGCTCCAATAACCTTAACAATCAGTTTTCAAAACATGCTCTGTAAGAGCAAAGATATACAAATAATTAGAACATTTCTTGATCTGCCTAAGAAACTCAGAATTTCTTCCCAGAAAATACTAACAAATCTATTAGAAACCACTATTTTAAAGAGGATGGTTCATTTTGAAGGTATGTCCAACATTAATAATACTCCCTTTTAGGGTCTTCCCTGGTGGCACAATGGTTAAGAATCTGCCTGCCAATGCAGGGGACATGGGTTTGAGCCCTGGTCCAGGAAGATCCCACATGCTGTGGAGCAACTAAGCCCAGGTGCCACAACTACTGAGCCTGCAAGCCACAACTACTAGGCCCTCGCGCCGCAACTACTGAAGCCCATGCACCCGTGCTCCGCAACAAGAGAGGCCACCGTAATGAGAAGTCTGCGCACCACACGAAGAGTAGCCCCCACTCGCCGCAACTAGAGAAAGCCCGCGCACAGCAACGAAGACCCAACACAGGCAAAAAATATAAGTAAACAAATAAATAAAATACTCCCTTTTAAAGAAAGTGCAGTTGAAACCAAGCAAATCATAACCTAGGGTCATTAGATCCACGCCAGTTTCCAGTGAGAAGAGTCCCAATGTCACTAACCTATCTGGCTCTTACTTATTCTCCTCTCCTCTTAATCCTGATTCAACAACGTACACGCAATAGTCTCAGAAGTTCTGCATCAGGACAGTGGTGTCTACACAGGGGTTTAGATTTAGATTCAATTAAGTCTGAGGCAGGGCCAAGGTATTTAGAGTTTGCAAAAATCCTGCAGGTAACTCTGAACTACTGTTTGACAGTGGACAATTACCACATTGAGAATGCTTATGATTTTTTTAGGTTTTATAGGTTTAGGTTTATAGTCCCAATACCACACATGAGTACAGTTATCTTTATTTTTCTCAGAAGAATGCACTCCAGAATCATATTTTAAATCTCTATAAAGCGAATTCTGTTTTCTACTAACTTCCCTTTTGATTGTAAACTTTTTTGGAAATAAGGTTACCAAATCAAGGAATGCTAGATATTGTTCCTGGGAGGACTTCTACAGCAAATTCAAACATCTGAACTATTTTTTCAAAACCTAGAAACTAGTTCCTCTGAAGATCATCACTGTAATCTCTTTCTCCTCATATCACAGAAATGAATTTTTCACACGCTCAGAGATCTGCTGGCTACTCACCTCGAGTCCCCTCTTTTGTTCTGAGTATTTACAATGTCTCCTAGAACTGGAGTTAAATTTCAAACTTTGCCAGCAGATACCATAATCTGATTCAAAGTAAAACCGTACTCCAATCTAAATATTCTTGAATTTTTTCAAGGTCACCGGGTCACTGAGATAAATCACTGACCTACATTCAGGAGTAAGCTTTAAAACAGATAAATCACAGGCTATCTGAATGGTAATCATCTTTGTATTCCTCATGCCTGGAACATTTAATAAACTTTCTGAAATTTTTTTTCACTGACACAGTTATGACTTAGGCTTAAGAACATGTTGAGTATGAAACAAAGTTTGCCTTTAAACACATAATAAAGGAATAAATAACAAAAAAATCCTTTCTGGTTACGTATGAACAGTTAAATATTTTAACATTCCTTCTTTAATTAGAGATTCATCTCTTGCTCTAATGATTAAACTTTCTTGGATGGAAAGATAAAAGTAAATGATTTGCCAAAATGCTTTTTTTAAAAAAAAAGCTAGATAAATGTAGATCTGGACAGAGGATTCAGGGGGTTTTACTAATTAAAACATGTATTTTTATCCACTAAACTAAGGATAAAAAACCTAAAAATGGGGGCTAGCCACTATATGTCATTTAAGGAAATTGATGGAGTTCTTTTTTCACTTCCCAAAGAAAATATTTATGTGCAGGTGGTACTGGTAGCAGCTTACAAAGCATAATTTTTGGTGCCTACAGTGACATGCAACCTCTGTCACCATCCCTAAGTCTGTTTAAATCCTCTCCTAGGCAGTAGCTGATAAGTGCCATCAGAGCTCAGTCACTTAAGGGCACATGCTACAAATTCAAATATATTATCTTACGTAATGTATGTGAGTAAAGTAAGCTAGATTCAGAACAAAAGGCAGTGTGAGTCTGTGGCAAACTCAAGAATGCCTACCAGTCTCAAGGGACAACATCTGATCGACTCTAGCAAGCTGGAGATACACAGATATTAAAAGAGAAAAGAAAAATACTACATTTTGTATAGAGAAGCCAAACATTCAAAATTTTTGTGAAATCTCCCCTAGTTTTAAAATACTGGAGGCCACTTCAAACACATCTGCAGACAATCTCTACTTTGTGTTTCCTGTTAAAATACAAATGCCCCTGGAAGAACTGGTTATCAATTTCAGTCTAGGGATATCAGCACAATGCCTAGCACAGTAGGTACAATAAAGACTTGTTAGATGGGTGGCTAGATCTGAGTTTAAAAGGTAATTCAGGTGTTAAAAAGAAACCAGAAGAATAAAAGGCAAATTTCATACCACTTCACATCACAATTTCACAGAGATCTGCCTCTCCTGTTTACCTCTTCTCCTAAATTCTCTTTTACCTGTTCCCCTCTTTTCTTCCACAATTGCTATGCTTTGCTCTGTTGGTGGCACTAACAGCTTAAGTGGTAACATCAAACTAAATTTTACTGATGATTTTTTTAACTTTGAAAATTAATGCATTAGAAATAAGGAGTTTAAAAAAAGGTGTCAAATAAATTCTAAGATTTCCTTTGGGCCAGGATTATTATAGTCATCCATCTTCCAACTACCACTTCCCTATTCCTCGCCCCACCTAAGATTGTTAATACATAACTATTTGTTAAACTGAATGTCATTACAAAGAAATTTAAAAATTTTTATTTTACAAAAGGACTCCCTTCAATATCCCATTCCTCTAATGCCTCACAAATGTCTGGTGCTCAGTAAATACTCATAAAAGATTGTTATTTACCAAGATAGAAGAAGCTGAGGGAAATAAAGTACTTAAGTCGTACACAATTGAACAATTACAAACGAAACATTCCTTCTAAATTTTTTCAGACAATTTCCACATTCAACTTGAGACTATGTTAAAAAGAAAAGTACAACTGCTGCACCAGTCCCATGTACATATAACACATACAGGCAATGTCCTCTCTGAAAATTAACAGACTAAGTCCTAGGCATTTCACATTCTCAAAAGGGAGATATGCTGACAGCATCTATAACTGGCTTACTGCCTTACACAGCTTAGCTGGACCTTCCCCTAACATCTGGAAGAACAACTCACTCTCATAGATTGGAGTTGTGCTAACAATGGATTCTGGGATGTGGAAGTCCATCCTGCTTCAACAGAAGTTTTGAACAAATCATCCTTTCTTTAAGTCAAGGTTTATGTCAACTCACCATTAGCAGTGTGTCAGGAATAACAATGTTTTGTTCAAATTATATAATCAAATACAATTTAAAAGTTGCCAGAAAGTTAAATCTCTACAGCCTGCCATCAACTAAAGAAGAGCCTATAAGGAAGTGACTGGTATTCAAAATTTTAGTTTGCTTTCTGACATCAACTGGGGGAACTAAGAAGAAGCTAAGAATGCGTACATCTGATCCACCATTCCAACCCATGGTTCTGCGGCTTCCACTTCTCAAATGCACGATGGGAGATCCAGACAGCTTTACCTTAAAGCTCTTAACCCTCAGTTCATCAGACTCAATTTTAGTTTTCAGTTTCTTTCTTAGCAGTTCTAACTAATTGTAAGGATTGATATTTATTAACCTTCATTCTTAGAGTCACTGAAAGAAATTCTATGCTCTTTCTTGCAATTACCATATCGGACCACTGGATCCGTTTTACAATTATATTATAGGAGCTTAGAGATCTTATTTTTCCTATATCTTGAAACATTTTGCCACTTCACCATCCTCAGAATTATTTTACTACACTCATTATTCATCAAATATATCCAACTATGCTTTTTAAAAAGACTATAATAATAAGAAAAATGATGGAATTGCCTACATTGAAGGATGATGCAAAAGAGAAATAAATCATATCCTTCCGTTTCTCACTACATTGTACAAGATATTTGCATCATCTTTCAAAAAGAAATAAAAGACTGGGGACACCATCTTTGCAGTCTGCTTTTAGCTTCTAGTGAATACAGCTGAGAATTCAAAATTTTTCATTTTCTGCCCGTGATAGCAAAGAGAAGACAATTAACAGAGGAGGATGGTTAAACAATTATTAGACAAATCAGAAGAGCACAAGGAACCAGAAAGCAGCACTCTAGACTCTAAGAATATATTTCTAGAGATAAAAAGAAACCTTAGTCATTTACCAGGAAGGACACTGTCACACAGTATTTTGCAAAAAGAATATAGACTACCCTATCCTGCTAAAAGCAAATGTTATAGTATTTTCACCTTTTATGATGTTTGCAAGCCAAAATTTACTTGATACGAAGAGGTATGCTACATGTAAATTCAGTTTTTCACTATTCTTACTTCTGTACATTATCCATAACAATGACTTAAAATATAAAAAATATGAATACCCACTGTACCCAGGTGACAAATGTTGATTATTTTTCCAACCTACCAGAGATTCGACATCAACTTTCCTCAATTTTCCTCATCCTAGCATCTACACTCACCCTCTTGAAAGTTGCTACACTGCTTACATCATTTACAAATACAAAAATATATATAGGGCTTCCCTGGTGGCACAGTGGTTGGGAGTCCGCCTGCTGATGCAGGGGACGCGGGTTCGTGCCCTGGGCCAGGACGATCCCACATGCCACGGAGCGGCTGGGCCCGTGAGCCATGGCCGCTGGGCCTGCACGTCCAGAGCCTGTGCTCCACAACGGGAGAGGCCACAGCGATGAGAGGCCCGCGTACCGCAAAAAAAAAAAAAAAAAAAAATATATATATATATATATATATACACAATTGGTTAAAATTTTACTATACAACTCATGTTGACTTTCTACAAGGAAAACATTTTTATCTTTTTATATATTTGCACTAAATATAAACGTATTTTACAAAACTGAAATATTATAACTATATCTATGTAACTATATCTCAGCATGCTTCTTTCATTAAAAAATATAAATAACTGAAACTTACCTCTTGGTTTAAATAATTACTATAGGATTCGTCCTACAGTAAGAATTAGCATTCCAGATTATCTACCTAACCATGACCAGAAATCACCCAAATACCCTGATATCTTACTACAGAGGTAACAGACATGAGATATCTGCACCCATATGGGTAAAAATGTTAACTTTAAAAAAAATTCACAGAAAAGCATCATTCAGTCTTAATTTTGAAATAATGATTAACAGCTCTCTTTATTTCTGAGTCCTGATTATGACACTATCCTGATTTATAAGTATTAACACCTCGTTGTGTAATTTTTAAGTGCCCCTAAATTCTTGGAATAGAAGAAACATGTTATTCCTATGAACAGAAGATAACAAGATTCTAAGTCAATCCAAATTCTTCTACTTATACATCTAATACCACCAGCATTTCCATCAGCCTTTAGGCTGGAAGCACTCACTAGGTGTGGTTCCCCCAGGCTCAGGCCCCTGATTTTCTTATTTCTCTCTTTAGAAAATCTTATGCACTTTAAATTTACCCTTCCCTCATTATATTATGCTTGTGCCCTTAGAAGTATATTCCAATTGTTCTTTTTGTGCACATGAACAAGTAGAAAGCACAGAAATAAATTCATGTTTTAATTTTTCCAGGAGAATTCTACTTTACCAAGCAAGGTACTGCTTACCCTACAATTAATTTTAATATTGTAGCATGGAAGATTTTTTCCTCTATGTTTTAATCTAGGGACAAGAACAAAACCAGTAACAGAACGTCAACATTAATTTGAGGGGAGATGAAAAATGGCTTAATAACCCTGTAGCAGGATTAATATTGTACTAAAGATAATGGAACTATCTTGACAAATTCATTTTTGTATCCCTGTATATTCTTGCTAATAGGGCAGGGCATATCTGAAAGGCTGTTAATACCGTACTGCACAAATGCCAATCAAATTGCACTGCAAGAGGATGTATTTTGCAGAAGATGGGAGAACAGAGAATTGTCCTCACCCATGTGCAGCCTGCATTTAAATGCAACGTCAGAGGAATAAGAGCAGAGTGATTTCAAGCAGGAAGCTAATGCTTGCCTGAAATCAAGTGGTGCAATTCAGAAAATGAGTTGATGGTTACCAGGAAATTTGATTCCACTTCAAGACCCTCTAGCCAAGGAATTAAGAGTGAGAAACAGATCAGCAAATGACACAAGACAGATTTTACCCCAGTTATCAAAACTAGGTGCCAAGCCAACAGACCATATAGGAGAATACTGGTTTGACACAAAAGAAGTTAGCAGGTCCTTAAACAAAATGAAACAAAACAAAACACAAATAAAAAGAAGCTACCAGATCTTTACACTTAAAATAGCTTCTGCTTCCAGCTGAGATGGACTAACAGGAACTGGATTATCCTCCTGCCTGAAACAACCAAAACCAACCCCGCCCTCCAAATACATGAGATAATAGTTTTCAAGACTCTGGACATCTGGTAAAAAAGGACAGAGATTCCTGATATACAAGAAACAAAGGAGGCAAAGCCCTATGGCTATCTCAGCTTACTGCTTTGAAGAGAGTTCCAGGCCACAGTAGGAACATGAGATGAAACCCAGCAGTAGCACTGGCTTCAGGGGCGTGCAACCTGTGCAGCTACAGTTCAGAAGGGACCTATGCTTGGTTTAATGCTCTGCTGGTGCCATCTTGAAATTCTAAATAATTTTTGGACAAAAGGCCCACATTTTCATTTTACACTGGACCCTACAAACTGTACACAGCAGATCCTGCCCAACAGATGCCCTGAGCTGAGGAAATGAGATGAGTATGGTTAAGACTGATACAGCTAGAGTTCACAGGACAGAATAACAGAGTACAGATCATCACATGCATATTTAAAAAAAAAAAAAAAACTATCTAAGGCCAAGGAAATAATCATTCAAAGGATTGGGTGGAATAGTACCTGTCTTGCACACAAGGCTGGGAACAGCGCCTATTCCCAAAGGTCAGAGAGAGAAAACTCCATAATTCAGGGACAGTGGGTAAAAGCACTCAAGATCTGGCCTCGGAAGTGAAGAACAATTAGCCCTAGAGAGAGCACCACTCCAGATCCATCTAAAAAAAATCATAAAAGCACAACTCCAAAAGATCAAATTGCTTCCAAGTAAGTTAACTGCATCCCAGAACAAAGCTCAAGAAGATTTGTAGGTGGACAAAAATCCCCAGCATCCAACAAGGTAAAACTCACATATTTGGCATCTAAACAGAAATTATCAGGTACACAAAGAATTAGGAAAACACAACCCATAATAAGAAAAATAATCAATCATTCCCAATTGCTACAGTCTGAAAGTCTCCCACCTCAAATTCGTATGTTGAAATCCTAACCCCAAAGGTGATAGAATTAGTAGGAAGGGCCTTTGGGAGGGGAGTAGGTCACAAGTATAGAGCCCTCACGAATGGTTAGTACTCTTGTAAAAGAGATGCCATAGAGTTACCCAGGCTCTTCCACCATGTGAGGATACAATGAGAAGTATGTGATCTGGAAGACAGTCCTCACTCAACCTTACCTGCACCCTGATCTTGGACTTCCAACCTCCAGAACTATGACACCTAAATTTCTATTGTTTATAATCTACCCAGCCTGTGGTATTCTGTTATAGCAGCCTGAAAGAACTAAGCCAGCAACCAACCCAGAACACAGATGTAAGAATTAGCAGATAAGGACATTAAAATGACATTATTAGCAGAATATGTAGGCTGCTACTAAAGCAGTACTTAGGTAGAAATGTATAGTATTAAACATCTTTGTTAGAAAAGATCTTAAATCAATAAACTCAGCTTCCACCTTAAGAAATTGGAAAATGAAGAATAAAATATTAAACGCAGTACACAGAGGAAAGGAAATAATACAGATCAGAGTGAAAATTAAACAACAAAAAAACAAAAAACAGAAAAACAAGAGAGGAAAAAAATGAAGCCAAAGCTAGTTCTCTGACACAATCAATAAACTGATAAACCTCCAGCCAGACTGAAGAGAGACAGAGAGTGAGAGTGCGGATGTGAGAGAGAAAGAGAGAAGAGAGAGGAGATGCAATTACCAGTATCAGAAATGAGAGGTGTCATCCCTACAGTTTTACAGATGTTAAAAACACAATGGAAGGACTTCCCTGGTGGTGCAGTGGTTGAGACTCCACGCTCCCAACACAGGGGGCCCAGGTTCGATCCCTGGTCAGGGAACTAGATCCCACATGCAAGCCGCAACCAAGAGTTTGCACACCACAACTAAGGAAATTGCATGCTGCAACTAAGGAGCCCGCCTGCTGCAACTAAGACCCACCTCAACCAAATAAATAAATACTTTTAGAACACACACACACAATGGAATATTATGAACTGTATTACGTAAATATGACAAGTTGCAAGAAATGGACAAAATCACTGAAAGACAAGCCACTAAGACTCACTCAAGAAGAAACAGATAATCTGAACAGCCCTGTATCTTTATTAAAAGTAATTGTGTTTATAGTTAAAAACCGTCCCACAAAAAAAACTCCATGCATAGATGGCTTCATTGAATTTGTTTGGTGAGTTCTACCAAACATATAAGGAAGAAATAATGCCAATGCTAAACAAACTCTTACAGACAATTGAAATGGAGGGGATACTTCCCAACTCATTCTATGAGGTCAGAATTTACTCTGATAACAAAACCAGACAAAGAAATTGTAAGATAAGAAAACTATAGACTAATATCAACAATGAATACAGATGCAAAAATTCTAAATAAAATTTTACCAAATTGAATCCAAATTATCCATTAAAAGGATAATGAATCATAAAGTGGGGCTTATTTCAGAAATGAAGGACTAGCTTAACATTTGAAAACTAATTAGTGTAATTAATTCACCAGACTAACTAAAAGAGAAAAGCCATATAATCATCTCAGTGTATGCAGAAAAAGCATTTTTACAAAATCCAACATTCATTCTTGATAAACACCCTAAGCAAACTAGGAATAAAAGGGAACTTCCTCAACCTTATCTAGAACATCTATTAAAAAACCTACAGCTAACCTCACAATGGTCAAAGATGGAACACTTTTCCCCTTAGATAAGATGTCTGCTTTCACCACTTCCATTCAACACTGTACTTCAGGATCTAGCCAGTACAATCAGGCAAGAAAAGAGAAATGAAAGGCATCCAAACTGGAGAGGAAGAAGTAAACTCCCCTTATTCACAGAGAATATGATTGTTTATGTAGAAAACCGAATGAAATCAACAATAAAGCTTCTGAAACTAATATGTTAAGTAGTTTACCTAAGTAACAGGCTACAAAAATCAATATACAAATGATCAGAAATAGAAAAAACTTTAAATAATATTCATAATAAGAACAAAAATATTAAATGCTTATGGAAAGATCAGAAAAAGATGTGAAAGACCTATACAATAAAAACTATAAAATACTGCCAGGAGAAATTAAAGACATAAGTAAATGGAGAGGGAGATTCTGGATCATGGATCAGAGGACTTAAGACTGTTAAAATCTCAGTTCTCCCTGAGTTGATCTATAGATTCTCAGCAATCCCAATCACAAACTGATGGCCTCTTTGTAGAAACTGACAAACTGATACTAAAACTCACATTGAAAGAAAAAGAACCTAAAACAGCCAAAACAACTCTGAAAAAGAAGAACAAGGTTGAAGGGTTAACACTATCGGATTTCAAAAATTATTATAAAGCTTCAGTAGTCAAGAGAATTGGCATAAGATAGACAAATAGATCAATGCCAGTCCAAAAAAACCCCACATATAAATGGACAACTGATTTATGATAAAGGTCCAAAAGAAACATAGAGGGGAAAAACAATAGCTTTTCTAACTATTGGTGCTGAAGAAAAATTAATTAACTTGGATCCATACCTCATACTTCATATAAAAATTAACACAAAATAAATCATAGATCTAAATGTAAAACCTAAAATAATAAAACTCCTTGAAAAAAATGGGAAAAAGTGGTTAAAAGCCTAATTTTTTCCTTGAAAAAAAATATAGGAAAAAGTCTTCAAAAGCATAAGCTATAATAGACCAAATAAATAAACTGAACATCAGCAAAACTAAAACTTCTGCTCTTCAAAAGTCACTGTTAAGGGCTTCCCTGGTGGCGTAGTGGTTGAGAGTCCACCTGCCGATGCAGGGGACACGGGTTCGTGCCCTGATCCGGGAAGATCCCACATGCAGCGGAGCGGCTGGGCCCGTGAGCCATGGCCGCTGAGCCTGTGCGTCCGGAGCCTGTGCTCCACAACGGGAGAGGCCACAACAGTGAGAGGCCCACGTACCGCAAAAAAAAAAAAAAGTCACTGTTAAGAGAATGAAAAAACAAGCCACAGAGCAAGAAAAATCTTTACAAAGCACGTATCTGAAAATGACTTGTATCCAGAATTTCTAAAGAATTCTCAAAACTCAGTACAAATAAAACAAACAATCCAATCTAAAAATGAGCAAAAAATTTCAACAGTTCATCAAAGAAGATACAAGGACAGCAAGTAAGCCCATGAAAAGATGCTCAATGTCATTAGAGAAATGCAAATGATAACCACAATGAGATACCAATACACATCTATTAGAATGGCTAAAATTAAAAAGACTGGCCATACCAGTTGTTGGGGAGGATACAGAGGGAACAGAACTCCCATATACTGCTGGTGGGAGTATTAAATGGTATAAGTTTGGTAGTTTCTTAACAAGTTAAACATACCTACCATGAGATCTAGCCATCCCAGTCCCAGAAATTTGCCCAAAAGAAAAGGAATATAAGGAATGTATGTCCATACAAAGACTTGTTCATGAATGTTTACAGCAGCCTTATTTGTAATTGCTAATACCTGGAACAACTGAAATGTCCATCAACATATAAAGGGACAAATAGCTTGTAATATATCTACACAATAGAATACTGCTTAGCTATTGAAAGGAATGAATTATTGATACAGACAACAGTATGGATGAATCTCAAAATAATTATTTTGAAAGAAGGCAGACACCACCCCCAAACAGAGTACATATCGTATGATTCTATTTATATAAAATTTACAAAGTGCTAACTAATCTATAGTGACAGAAAGCAGATCAGTGGGAGTAGTAGGGAGAGATTTCTAAGGGGCAAGAAAAAAACTTTTGTAGATAACAAGTATGTTCAATATCTCAATTGCGGTGATGGTTTCACAGGTATAATACATATGTCAAATATATCTCAATAAATATATCAAAAATACTTAAATGTACAATAAACATTTTTCAAATATAAGCTAATTCAGACCACTATCCTGTCTCCATTAATAACACTTTCTCATTTCTTTTCTTTACCATTTACAACACTACTAGTAAAAGCACTTCTCAAACTAGAATAATGTCCTTCAAATTTTCCCTCAGATTTCTGCATTATAACTAAGCAATGCTTTTATATTATACTTAATGAAATGTTTTGGTAAGTCTTTCCACCAAGCTGATCTTCCTACAGCCTATTTATCTCAGCAGTGGGTTATTCTGGGTTACACACAGAGTAAGGCCGCTTTGGGTAAGACCCTACTTGTGAAAAGGCCAAATTACCCTTCACTTCATAGTGCCTCCTAAGAACCCTTTTTCTCATTCAGAGAATGAACCTGAGTGAAACTGTTATTTCTCTTCATTACTTATATTAAGCTTAACTTTACAAAAATAGACTTCTTTCTGCTATAGTATACGCAAGGAAACTGAGGCAGCTTAGAATGAAGTATGTAGATGGAAATGTGAGGAGACAGCTCACCAGTTCATGGCTAACTGGCCAGTGTTCTAGGGCAGTGATGCCTCACTTCATCCAATATGTGATCAAAATTACTTTTTTGTACACTGAATTCTACTTTTGCATTGGTTAACACAGCTTCACTTCCAACTGACCTTCAACTGATGAACTGAATAACTTAAGGTTAATGACAACGTTAAAGGCGCTAGTTAGAGGAAACTGTAAAGACTACCTCGAAGATCAAGACGACTTCTGTGATGTGAAAAATTACTCCCAAATTTACCTACATATGAAATTTTGTAGCAAAGAATACTTGTAGGCAAAAATTTTTTCAAAGACAATAAGTAATGATGGTAAGAGTGACAGGTATGGGAAGCAGCCAAAAGAAGAATTATTTGTTGCAAAAAGGCAAAAGCTGTTATTTCTACTTCCAAGTCCAGAAGTTTTGAGTAAAGCAAAAATCAATTATTTTCCTACAGATAGCAGGCAATAAACTCTCAGGTCGCTAAAACTGTCTCTCTGAGACAGAGAACTAATCTAACTTATAACACAATATACCGACTACTGTATTGCTCATTTAAGATGATAGTAAATGCTTTACTAAGTAGATGAGAAAGAAGATTTCAGAAGCTCCCCAAATGTAAAAATTGGGAATAGTGGAAGACAGTTCTTAATTTATTCTATGGAAAAGTCAAAAAGAGTAACTCCAGGCAGCATTTACGTCTTCAGCTTCAAGAAAATCCCAACAGGATCACTTTCTTTCAGAAAGGCCAACTTAGTACTCAATATAATGCTCCATAACTGTGCTAAAACAAAGTACATCAGAACAGAACTGTGAATTCACATGTGGCTATTTAAATTAAATAAAATGGAAAATTCAGTTCCTCAGTCACACTAGGCACATTTCAAGTGCTCTATAGCCACATGTGGCTAGTGGCTACCATACTAATAGCATAGATGTAGAACATTCCCACCATCATAGAAATTTTTATTGGACAGTGTGCTACTCCAAGTTTAGAGTAAGACAGTGGCTCTCTTTCACAAACTCTTTAGTCCTTTAGATAAATGACATTTCATTTTTGTGAAACTTATATTTTTCATTAAAAAATACAGTTTTTACCCAATCAAAAATAGGCAGAAGACCTAAATAGACATTTCTCCAAGAAAGACATACAGATGGCCAACAGGCACATGAAAAGATGCTCAACATTGCCAATTATTAGAGAAATGCAAACCAAAACTACAATGAAGTACCAACTCACACTGGTCAAAATGGCCATCATTAAGTCAACACAACAAATGCTGGAGAGGGTGTGGAGAAAAGGAAACCTTCCTACACTGTTGGTGTGAATGTAAACTGGTGCAGCTACTATGGAAAACAGTATGGAGGTTCCTTAAAAAATTAAAAATAGAGTTGCTATATGATCTAGCAACCCCACTCCTGGGCATGTGTCTGGAGAAAACTCTAATTCAAAAAGATACATGCACCCCAATGTTCACAGCAGCACTATTTATCAATACAATAGCCAAGACATGGAAGCAACCTAAATGTCCACTGACAGATGGATAAAAATGTGGTATATACACACAACTGGAATGCTGCTCAACCATAAAAACAAATGAAATAATGCCATTTGCAGCAACATGGATGGACCCAGAGATTATTATACTAAGTGAAGTAAGTCAGAAAGAGAAAGACAAATACCATATGATATCAGGAGTTTGAGATTAGCAGAAACAAACTTCTACATATAAAACAGATAAACAACAAGGTCCTTCTGTATAGCACAGAGAACTATATTCAATATCCTGTAATAAACCATAATGCAAATGAAAAAAAATACAGTCTTATGAATCAATGCTTTTTAAAGTCCAGGTACTGAGGCCATCCATAGAATGAAATTAGCTTTAGACACAATCAACATAGAATGCAGCACAGATTTTTTTTTTTTTAATCCTATAAAGTTCCCTTTACCTTGGGTGTATTTAACTACTTTGCAAAGAGCCATCAATAATCTGTTGCACTAAGGTTGTTCTGCCCATTTGGAACATTTGAAGGCTGACAGAGAAGAAAATCATGTCAGCTTTACCAAATCAGCAACTCAGGAACTGAGACAAAGCAGTCTACAATTAAAAGCCACAGATATAGTTACAGAAGATCTAATGGCTTTGACAAATGAACTCAAGGGAACGAAGTGCCAACAAAACTCACTAAGTGCAAAGGTTGCTCAAAATAAACTATCACCTTATTAATGGATATAAATGTTGGTAAACTGCATAAATAATTCTGGTTCAGTTTCATTTAAGTGGAATCTTCACCGAAGCCATACATTACTGACTTCACAGCACCTGTCTTCCAGTTGACTGCTAACAAAACCACTCTAATTTCAGTTTGCAGTCAACAGTGCAGAAGAGTATTACCTATTATTCACCTAACTCTTTCACTTAAGTCCCTTCAGTCAAAATAAAATCTTTCCCCAATGTCATATATAATTCAATAAGGCCAAAAACCTCATGAAGGAAAGGGAGAGCATAAAGTATACCACCTTGTCCCAACTATCAATCCACTAATAACATAATCCCATTCAAATAAAATAACAGCTATTGTGACACTAAGAGCTATTCTTCGATATTTCAAATTATACTTTGGTAAGTATTAACTCTTCATAGATCTTCAAAATGAACATGCTCACTCCATATACCTGCAAGGGCCCCAAAAAGGCTACAAAGCCACATCTGTTATTCTAACAACATATTTGATGTGCATCAGGCATCGAGGGATGTATTTTCATTAACAGAAGAATCATCGATTACTTCTGAAGCCTAACAGAGGCAAGTATAGACTTTGAATGGCTGACAAAATGAGAAGACTGGTTTGATGAATGGAGGCTCCAAGAGTGAGGTTTATGTGCTGAACCCAGCTTTATGAGAATCTTCTGTGTGCAGCTCAAAGAGCAGCTAGTGACTAGGTCACTATTAAAAAAAGGTACTGCACTGAGTGAGGTGTAACAGCTGGGTCACACCAAGCCTAGTAAACTGCTAACAGGTTAAAAAAATTGCTAACAGGTTAAAAAATAGGAGGAAGGTTGTTTAACCTGAAGGAAGGAATCAGGAGAAAAACTCAATGCACACAACTAACTTTGGTCTTCAATTTTTTCCTTCCCTCCTATGTACCCAAAAAACCATCTGGTGAAACCACTATTTAATAAGGACAAGAAATATCAGCTAGAGAAAGTTGATACAAATGTAACATGAAACCCTCATTTCTGCTATTAAGACAGAGGGAAAATAATGCAAATATGAAAAGCAATTTTTGTGACTTAATTTTTACATAATTCCAAACTTCCAAAAACAGCAAGAATAGTACAAAGAACTGCCATATACCTTTTACCCAAGATCCACCAAGTCCTCACATTTTCTTGGCATGGAAAAATCTGGTAAGTTTTTTTTAATCTCTGACCTATGTTTTTTTCCTTCTGGAAATGACTTTACGTTCTAAAAACCCTCTAATTTTTCTCACTTTAATGATTCTAAATCAATTCAGTAACCACAGGGAGATCTGACTGCTTCCTAAAGATAAACACGGAGCAAGACCTTACTAAGCAGGGCTCCCATCAGAGAAACAGTTTCCCTCAAATATTCAGGGAGTAACTAACTCCTAATTACTGAATTCAGGTAGGAGAGGGACAGAAAAAAATTATGAATTAACTGGAGCAAATTTCAGTAACTACTAGACCAATTTTCTCCAATATCTTAAGTTTTTCTGAGTAACTCATGGCTCTGGCCACTATTATATATTTAATTCACCAATACACCTTTCACTTGCTAAAAAAACATAAAACAAACCTCCAAATAGCCTACAGTTTAATTGCCCTGAATTACATCTTTAAGAATTTTAGGGGTAGGATTTCACAATACCCCCAAATTACTGAATACAATATGGGGTGTTTCAAAAACAGAGTAATTTTCTTATCAGCTTGTTCTGATGAGAAAAAAATGATAAAAGTATGTGGTCCTGGAAATGAGTTTGCTCTAGGGCAGTGTGCCATCTTACTCATTCACCATCCCAGTTCTCACTGTTAAGAGATTTAAAACCTCCCTCTGGTAACTGCTGGCCATCCTTCCTGCTTATTTTCCCCACAGAACAGCACAGACCAAATATAACTGTCACCCTACACCCCCCTCCCCCATATTAACACGTAGCTTCATGCCTCCTACTGATCTTCTGTCAGACTGTCTGTTCCTTCACCCTTCACTAGAGCCTCTGCATCTAGTTTGCCCCACCCTAAGTCTCCATCCTGTTTGTCCTTTTGAATGCATAATATCCTGCCAATGGTTAGGCCTACCTCAATTAGTCCCTACCGAGAAGATCCTTTTTATCCATCCATTCTAAGCCCTCCTGCCCATCCAAGAACCTACCACATTCTACATCCTCTGCATAACAGTAAAACTTGCTTTTCTTTTAATGTCTAATGAGACTTCTAGAGACAATCCATTAAGCCCCAATTTCTTGTCAAAGAAACAATTCTAGTTCTGTGATAATTTGCAGAATACAAATTACTGACCCAGACTGATCCCAGGAAGTTTTATTTTTCAGCTCTAATGTTCCCAACTTAGACCTTTTAGTTGGTGCTCTCCTACCAGCAGGACAATTGTTTTCAAGAACTCTTAATGTTGCATTTTATATATAGTAGCAAAAACACCAAAATAAGAGGACTGAGATGGCATAATACATAATTTTCACTATGAAAATTCACTTGGGAACCCAAGTTGGGAGGATGGTACCGTACACTGGGAGAGAGAAAATGTGGAAATGTTTGGAATGAGGAGTCAGAGCCCAAGAAAGAAAAGCAGGGCATTCAGGCAGGGGAGGAGGTAGTGACAAGATAAAGACTGGTAACATACAGGGAGATTATAACAATATTAAGTAAACAGATTAAAGGACACTTATATATAATAAATATATTAAGGACAGTGGAAGCCAAGTTTCTCACTGTAAGAGAATGGCATTACAACAAGAAAGTGGTATTAGACTGGAATTGGAGTTAATATGAATTCATGATCTTCAATACACTTAGATGAAGAAATAAATATATACTGAGGTTCAATGTGTACGTATCCACTGGGAGGGTCTGAGAGCAACACCACACCAGCAACAATAAGAACATTAATTACCCAGATCTTGGCTTCTGAATACTAATTTCCACTAAAAATAACCAAGGTTCCTTGGAGAAATGACTGATTCCAGGGCTGGCGCAGGGAAAGTATGAGATGAACCTAGAACATCATCTTGTGCCAGAAAACAAGAAAATGCTCAAGTATATTCTGTCAACAGACATGTCAAAAAAGACACAGAAACCAGCCTGAAGGGGCTCTCACTGGCCAAATCTGGGACAATTTGGACATCAAAATATGCAACGGTATTAGATTATAATTCACTAAATAAACTAGGAAAACATGAGTCCATACAGACACAAATTTAATGAATAAGTAGTGTCATAAATATGGAACATTTACCTAGTTAAAAGGACTTTCCCACATAACATTTATTAATTACAATAGCAAGAGTAACTTTACAGTAATAAAGCCTATCAGATAATACCTCAATTAAGCAGTCAAAGTAGTCATCATTAGCAATGGATCAAAATGAAATTGTATGACATGTTGACAGGGCACAATGAGAAAAACATCACTTACGTGATATTCCTCCAAAAGTACATAACTTGAATCATGAAGAAATAACCAATAAAGTCAAATCAAGAGACAGTCTACAAAATAACTGCCTTGTAAGCTCCAAAGGTGCCAAATTCACAAAGGTAAGAAGAGACTAAGGAAATATTCCAGAAGGAAACAAAAAGACATTATGGGGATATATAATATATAAAAGACATCACTGGGACAACTAGCAAATTTGAATGCTATCTAACAATTAGATAATAGCAATGTGTCAATGTTAATTTCCTAAATTTGATCATTATACTTCAGTTTTGTATGAAAATTTTTTTTAGAAAATAAACACTAAAATATTTGGAAGTGATGGCACATCAGGTCAGCAACTTACTCTCAAATGGTTCTAGAAGTTATGTGTGATATTTTTTAAGGTGAAAAAAGAAAGAAAACCCATTTAGGTAGAAGTTATGTGTGATATTTTTTAAGGTGAAAAAGAAAGAAAACCCACTTAAGAATCTGGCAAATCTAGTTTCAAACTCAGGTTCAGCCACTTACAAACTACAAAGCTTTAGACAAGCTGCTTAATCTCTCTAAACCTTGTTTGCTCATCTAATAATGGGAATCAATCTCATGATCTGTGGTGAGAATTAAATGAGATATGTTTAAAACACCTTAGCACAATGCCTGGCACTTAGTATGTGCTTGCTGACAGTTACACTTTCTCTGAATATAAAATTTGATAATGTTTGGTTTCCCCTAAACTACTTGGAAGAGAATACCCAATCCTGGCTACATCTAGCATTTTGCAGACTTTTGGTTGTCAACCACGGTTGTAATTTGTAAAATCTGCTGGTTGCAATTCTGTACCACAGATGCATGGTCGGTCACTGCCTCTGCACAGAAGGAAAACACAAACGCCAAGCTCCTCTGTCTATAGTTCCCCATTTGTCCACAAGCATGCAGTCTGGCTTGAGGTTGTGCTATAGGTTGTTATTTTTCTTGACCACACCGCCAGTGATTGCTTCACCTCAGCCCACAAGGCAGCATTACTCAGCATCCTACTCTCATTCACTTAGCAGAACTGATTTGTCCAGGACAATGCATGCTTATCTGGACTTCAGCGAGGAAAGTTTTCTAAATTGAAGAGCAACTAGGGGAGAATTGCATAGTTTAAAGAAAAAATCAACAAAAACTCCATTATCTGGAAAGAGTGGGTTAACAATCTTATTAAAGGCATTCCAGATGCTTCAGATGTCCTTCATACTCTGTCCAGGTCAAGAAATGGATTTGAATTGTTAGCTACTAAATGTTATAAAAATGGTTCTTTTTTGTCCCATAACTACATGTTAGTGCACACGTATTCTGCCTTGAGATTCTCCATACAAACTAAGATTGGACTACTCAAAGTATGATCCAAGGACCAATGCCACTCTGCAAAGTATTAAAGATCTATAATGAGATAGGCAGCAATACTAAGGGTAAGAACTTGGAAATTTTTGTAATAACTTAACAGAATAACTTTGCCTACTGACTATAATGAAAAACTAAGACATATTCTACATCTTTATTGTTGGGTTTTTTAATCTTGCAATTCATTTTTATTGTATTTTCCAATAATATTGGATTGTGACAGGTTGGGAGAAAAAAGAACTGGCCTTTACCACAAACAGTTTGAAAAGCAATACACTAAGATTTTCACATCCTAAGTTTATATACAATAAGCTAACAATTACTGAGCACTTACTACATACCAGGTACTGTTTGCTTTACACACATTACCTTATTAAATCCTCACAGCAAGCTAAGTCTTATCTCTACCCTCATTTTCCAGATGAGGAAACTAGGGTACAACTTGCCCAAGAAACAGAGTAAATAATATGTCTGACTTTTGAACTGAAGCCCTTAACTAATAAGCCAAAGAGTCTTGAAAACAATACAAAGTTAGCTCACTTAGAAACGATGGGGAAAATTTTCCTGAATGCATGATTTTCTGGTTGGCATTCACTGAACACGAGTATTTTCACCTAGACTTCATCATGTCCAAGAGAGAGAATAAGCCATTTAGCCTGCCCCATGCAGAAACAGAATGGGTGGTCACAAGAACACACACATCTCACAGGGAGCCAACAGCAGGCCCTGGGTCATTGTCAGAAACTAAAGCTAAATCTGGCTGCTGTCTCCCTCAGGGGCTGTGCAGTCATTGATATTATGCATGCTTCTGCTTTGTTCTCTCTGGCCGGGGCTTCCTCTACTTCAACCTTACAGGTATACCTGCCCATCACTAGTTTAAATTTCCCTCTGCCTCTCCTAGAAGTTCACGTTTCTCCCCGGAGCCACACAGGTCAGAGGTTATAGGTTGGCTACCTCATAAATCAGGCACCTCTTCCGGTAGTTTGGCATGGTGGTCAAGTGACACAAAAAACCAGGGTGAATCCATCCACAATAACTAGGGGTCAGAGCAGGACTCTAAAGTCTGCATTTCTTCTACTATATTATATTACCTGATCTTTGAGAAGATGGTAATAGTTCATAAGGTCTGAGGAAAGATTTGGACTCAAATGTCTGTTTCATTTTGTAGGACTTGAGAGGAATGCAGGGGAAAAAGCTAGGGGGAAGAAAAGAAAGAATGAAACAGAAAGAAAAACAGAATTCAACAGGAAAAATAAAATACTGAAAAGGATTTTAATATATGAAACATTGGCCCCAGCCAAAAACAGTCAACAATTATTGCAGAAAAGCAGGATTAGTAAGATAACAGACCTCACAACTGAGATCCTGAGAAAAGTACAGAAAAACATACATTTATATACCCACCTTACGTACCTTATGTTATGGACTAATCCTGCTGCAGTATGGTCAAGTATTACATCCAACATAGTACTAGAGAGAGAGCTTGGATAGAAAAGTTTGACACCTAGATCAACAAAACAATGTTAGGTTTTAAGTTCAGAGGCATAAGAGCATAAAGTCAAAGAAAAGAAAGGATTTGAGAGGCAAGCCTTCCACATTCAGAAGCAGACTATAGAACTTCACAGGAAAAGCTTTTGGTATTGTTGAAGCAGGAGGGAAACCTAGAAACTAGAAACCACCCATGACTTTAATTTTTTTAAAGGGGGGGAGGAGGGGTGATCTTGGGAAAGATGAGTATCATTTAACATGGAGATCAGTAAAAATTTTAGTAACAGTAGTTTCCATAACTAGAATGAATCAACAAATAAGTGAATATGGCAGCCTTTTCTAAACTTATAAATACAGGAAAAGTATGCACATGGAAAGGTAGCTACAAGGTTCTGAGATGGTTGTGTGAATACATGCTAAGAGGATGTAACTCTTGGAGAGTGAGCAGTTTCACAAAAGGGAGGAAGATGCCAGGATCAGGTGAACATCACTGATGGCACTCCCCATCACACTCTGTCCAGAGTGCAAGATGTATGTGAATGCATGCTGGCAACAAAGACCTGAAACGTTTGTCACACTCAACATTTGGCATTCAAGGATTTAACACTTGGGGTTTCAAGGCTCACTACATGTAATCAATTATTCTGCTAAGTATGAATTTAATTCTGCTGCAGGACAGCTGTGCAGGCATGCGTTACTTAGCTGAACACTGAGCCTAAGCAGACCAGCTCACCGTGGTTTTACAGTTTTTATTTCACACAGGGTCTCAAGTAATTCTCAGAACAATTATGAGAGGTATGGTACTACCACCCATATTTATAGCTAAGAAAACTAAGGAAAAGATTTGCTTCACTGGTATCTTAAAGGTTTCAGAACACATCTCCCACAAATTTCAAGGGTGTACTGTATTGCTACTTGTTTATGCCTAAACTTCCCAATTCAACTTTATGGTCTTTGAGAGTAGGTACTATATATACACTTCTCCCTACAGTGCTTTATGTAAGCAATAAACATAGCAGATATTCAAGAAAATTATCTTCTGAACAAATGAAATTTATTTCCACATAGCACTTCTTTTCAAGTTTCAGTAGCGCATGTTACAAGTGTTCTCAGAAAAAAAAGAAACAACAGTTTAAGCTGAAATTGGAAGCCTGAAGAATTTGCCTCTATGTGGTCTCAATTTAATTCTGGATCTGAAAGATAAGTTACCCCTATTTAATGGAAAGATTTTCAAAGTACACATACAACCAGAAAGCAGTTCCAAAAATGCCCACTTATATAAAGCAAGGATTACAAGGATAAGATCTTTTAGTATGGTCCCATAGTGTTCACATCAGATTCTTATATATTCAGCTATTTATATTTATATATTTGACAATTTACATGACATCATTACCACCTCTATCTGTAATGTGCATCCATGTTATTCAAACTGACATCCTTTGAATGGTGAAACTACACAGATGAAACACCACCACAGAAAATACATGGTTAACTGCTTAAAACTGTAACTATTTTTTTAAGTAAAAAATCTGTTTTTAACATTGTGCACAATGTTAACAGTAGTAGGCCAGAATTCACAGATTTAAAGCCATTTTTATGAGTACAATGCTAACATTTCTATCCTGATGAAGTCAGGCTAAATGCATTTGCAGGAAACCATCACTACTGTGGAGAAACTGCACTGATAACACTGAAACAGCATCTGCTGTTGCTGCACATTAACGTCACAGAGCAAGACTGAAGCTCGATTCATTCATCTTGTAACTGAAAGTTGTACCCTTTGACCAACATTGATAACACTTATTACCCAAATTTAAAATCCTGAAATACCTCCTTTCTAGAATCGATATCACTGGTGTCAGTCAGTGACTGATGGTCACCACCTCTGTGGCTTCATTTATCTCCTTTTCTTCTTCCTCCCCCAAGAATCTGAGCACACCCTTTGTGCTCTCTATGTTCGCTTCCCCTAAGTCAGTGATTTTCAAAACGTGACCCCTGACCAGCAGCAACAGCAATATCACCTGAAAATTTGTTAGACATGCAAATCACTCCAGCCCCACACCTTTTGAAGTACACCCTTCAGACAGAAAAATGACACCAGATAGAAACATCAATCTATATAAAGGAATGTCAAAAGCAGTGGAAACAGTTATTACTCTGATAAATAAGATTTTTTCTTAAATCTCTCTTTTTTTTTTTTTTTAGATGTTGAGGGTAGGGGTTTATTAATTAATTTTTATTTATTTTTGGCTGTGTTGGGTCTTCGTTTCTGTGTGAGGGCTTTCTCTAGTTGTGGCAAGCGGGGGCCACTCTTCATCGCGGTGCGCGGGCCTCTCACTATGGTGGCCTCTCTTGTTGCGGAGCCGTGTCTTCCCGGACCCGTGTCCCCTGCATTAACAGGCAGATTCTCAACCACTGCGCCACTAGGGAAGCCCTTCTTAAATCTCTTCAAAAGAAAATTGACTACTGAAACACAAACAGTAACAATGTAGTAAAAGTTTTATAAAATATGTAAAAGTAAAATGTATGACAACAGCACAAAGATGGGGAGGGAAGAATGAAAGCACAGTACTATAAGGTTTTTTTGTTTTGTTTTGTTTTGTTTGCAGTACGCGGGCCTCTCACTGCTGTGGCCTCTCCCGTTGCAGAGCACAGGCTCCAGACCCGCAGGCTCAGTGGCCATGGCTCACGGGCCCAGCCGCTCCGTGGCACGTGGGATCTTCCTGGACCGGGGCACGAACCCGTGTCCCCTGCATCGGCAAGCGGACTCTCAACCACTGCGCCACCAGGGAAGCCCAAGGTTTTTATACTATATGTAAAGTAATACAATATCACTTGAACACAGATTGTGAGAAGTTAAAAATGTGTATGACACACCCTAAAGTAAGCACTAAACTAACAAAAATAAGTTAACAAAGGAGATACAATGGAATCATTTAAAAATGTTCAATTAATCTAAAAAAAAAGCAGAAAATGAAGAACAGGTAGGATAAATAGGAGACAGATAGCAAAATGACAAATTTAAACCTAATCATACCAATAATCACACTAAAAAGAAATGGTCTAAAAACCCCCAATTAGGGCTTCCCTGGTGGCACAGTGGTTAAGAATCCCCCTGCCAATGCAGGGGACACGGGTCCGGAAAGATGCCACATGCCGCGGAACAACTAAGCCCGTGTGCCACAACTACTGAGCCTGCACTCTAGAGCCCGTGAGCCACAACTACTGAGCCCACGTGCCACAACTACTGAAGCCCTCGTGCCTAGAGCCCATGCTCCGCCCACAATGAGACAAGCCACTGCAATGAGAAGCCCACACACCACAATGAAGAGTAGCCCCTGCTCGCCGCAACTAGAGAAAGCCCGTGTGCAGCAATGAAGACCCAATGCAGCCAAAAATAAATAAATTTAAATAAATAAACACCCTCAATTAAAAGGAAAAGACTGTCAGAGCGGATAAAGAAGCAAAAACTATAGGCTGCCTACAAGAAATGCATTTTAAATATAAACATAAATAGGTTAAAAGTAAAGAATGGAAAAAGACATACTGTGCTAACGCTAATCTAAAGAAAGCCTGAGGGGACTTTCCCTGGTGGTCCGGTGGTTAAGACTTCGCCTTCTCATGCAGGGGTGTGGGTTCAATCCCTGGTAAGGGAACCAAAATCCCACATGCCTCGCGGCCAAAAAACCAAAACATAAAACAGAAGCAATACTGTAACAAATTCAGTAAACAAGAAAAATGGTCCACATCAAAAAAATCTTTAAAGAAAAAAATAAAGAAAGCTTGAGTAGCTTAATTAATCTCCAAGTAAATTTCAAAACAAATAATATCACCTAGGATAAAGATAAGTCATTTCACAACGATAAATGGATCAACTCATAGATATGTAAAAATCCTAAACATTTATGAACCTAACAACAGAGCTTCAAAATACATGAAGCAAAATGTGACAGAAATATAAGGGGGAAAAAATAGAAAAATCCACATTTATAGTCAGATATATCAATGCCTATCTCTCAATAACTGATAAAACAAGTAGGCAAAAAAGACACAGTAGACTTGAACAAACACCATCAACCAACTTGACCTGACGTTTACAAAACACACCACCCAACAACAGCAGAACGCACATTCTTCTCAAGCACACGTGACGCATTTACCAAGACATGATATATTGAGCCAAAGAACAAGTCGCAATAAAGTATTAAAATAACTGAATTCACACGAAATATATTTGCTGAATACAAGAGAATTAAAATAGAAATAACATTAAAATACCTGGGAAATACCCAGGGAAGGAAAAAAGAAAGAAAAGGAAATACTATAGTACACTGAAATGTCCCAAAGGTCATAATATTTTATATACCCATAATAACATAAATGCTGAAGAATTATTTAACCACAAGTTGCACTATAAACATATCTGGAGTGGAAGGGGATAGGAGAGTATGGTGTAATAAAGCAAACATTTTATACATCATAACAAAAAGTAAAAAATGTCTAAAAGTGATAAATCAAAAAGTAGCAATATATGTATATTAATCATAAATACACAGAGTATAAAATTAGAAGAAACAGAAGAACTGAAAGTAGCTAGCTGCTTCTGGGGAAAACTGGAAGGAATAGGGACGTGTGGGGCATTTTGTTACATGTAATATTTCGGCTTTAAACTATGGGCATGTAGTACTTTGACAAAATAAATACTTTTATCAATAAAAGAGATTTCATCTACATCATCTCAGTTGATTCCTAGTGAGGGACGTATAATGACCTCCATTTGACAAATGAGTTAACTGATATTGCAGTTAAGTAGCTTGCCCAAAAAATCAAAGCCACCATACTTTCTTTGATAATTATATATACGACACTTATCTGGCATCATTTACACAGATAATTAAAGGAAGGAAAAAACATAAATTGTTTTCAGTTCTCATTTTTATTTATTTCTGTAAATACTTTTAGTTTTTATTCTCCTCTACTGAAGATTACTAGTTTATTGCTTGCAAAGAACAAGAAGGAATATTCACAATTAACCTCCTGTTAATAATGGATTTTTAAAAGAAACTGGAACAAAGATTGATTCTTGGCAAATATGGAGAGCAACATTATACTCAAAATCCAAGATTAAACACTTCTTTTAATCATTATTTTTAATTGTAGTAAAATACACATAACATCAAATTTACCGTCTCAACCATTTTAAGTGACAGTTCAGTGGCATTTTGTACATTCATCTCTAGAACTTCCCATCCTTCCCTCCCCCAGTCCGTGGCAACCACCATTCCTCTTCCTGTCTCTGTGAATTTGATCACTCTAGGTACCTCATCTAAGTGGAATCAAAGTTATTTGCCCTTCTGTGACTGGCTTGTTTCACTTGGCACAATGTCCTCAAAGTTTATCCATGTTACAGCAAAACTTTTTAAAACTAGTTTCCAAAGCAGTAAAACCAATTTCTTTGATAATGCTGTGAAATCAAAGCACCAATGAATTTAAGAGATACTAGTTAAGAAAAATTGTTTCCCTCTCCTTCAACCATGATCCAGGCACAAAAGAATAAAAAGAGTAAGTCACAACTTTATAAACTACCAAGAAAGGGTTTGTTGGTACTTTATAATGTGCCTGAAGGAAGGGAAAAACCCAGTTCTGTCTTTGAAAAATCCAAACAATTACTTTTCCTCTAAGGTTGTGCACTTTTATGTTGTACAGCAAAGGTCTACAAGAAAGAGCTTCTGTAAATTCAGAGTCTTTGTTTCTATATTAAGGGTGAGGCCACACAAAGACAAAAGTGCTAACAATGTTAGGTGGTCACAGAATACTGAGTCATGGTAAATATCTTACAAATCAGAAGCGAAATAGCCTCCATTCAGTCATACAGAGCACAAGTAAAAAATACATAAAATCTGACCTTTACAATATACTTTGAAAAGGTTCCCTTGGTTGCAGTTTTTTAAAATAACAAGCTTGTTGTGTGCCTTTCCATTCCCCTCCATTCTGTCACTCGGAATCTCTACCCTGAATACCCTGCATTTATTTCCATCTAAAACGCACACAGAGGTCCCAGACAGCCTTTCAATAGAGGCACTCGACAGACAAAGGACACCAGCCCTTTGAGATATCAAAAATGCCACTCTGATATTGGGGTGCGATGGTTCTCTGAATTTTGATATATGATGCAACTAGAGTCACCCACAGAATTTTAACAAGGACGGATAACCAGTAATGCCTCAAGTGTCCAGGTGCCTGAAAAGCACTTAACCAAGAGATGTGCTTTTCACAGTCTCAAAAATATTAACACCAAAAAAAAAAAGTTTGCTTAAAACAAAGTCAGATATTTTATATGACAACTATACATTTTTTAAAAGTCTTTTATGCAAGACATTAATTCATTTTTCTTTTATAAAGATTATATCATCTGGCATATCCAAAAATAAGTGATTCCCACTGCTAACTAATATAAGACTATGTCAATGATGTTCCAACACAAAATTTCCCACTGTCCAAAATTATCTGCTTCATTGCTATTTTTCTAGATACTATGCAGTTTCCCCCAACACCTCAAAAGACAAAAGTATTAAGTATCCAGCACTGCCATTACCTAAGTTCTTAAATTGCCACAAAAGCTATAAGTGACACCATCTCTATGTGACACCCACCATATGTCAAAACACAATACACCTCACTCATCCCAAAAGAAAATTGAATTTATTGCTTTTGACTTTCCTTTCAATGAAGACAAATTTCGGCCTGAAAGAAGCATACAAAGTTTTTTCTCTTTTCTTCTTTAGGCTCCTCCTCTGGCAGGACCTTTTAAGAATTTTAAGAGGAGAATTTTGTCTGCTTTGTGGTATCTCATAAAGCCAGACCACTTGACAGTTGGGGGGAATATATATATATATATATATATATATATATATATATATATATATATATATAAAAATAAAATAAAGACTTGTCAGGCTTCCCTGGTGGCGCAGTGGTTGAGAGTCCGCCTGCCCACGCAGGGGACACGGGTTCATGCCCCAGTCCGGGAGGATCCCACATGCCACGTAGCAGCTGGGCCCGTGAGCCATGGCCACTGAGCCTACGCGTCCGGAGCCTGTGCTCCGCAACAGGAGAGGCCACAGCAGTGAGAGGCCTGCATACTGCCAAAAATAAATAAATAAATAAAGATTTGTCAAGTTCAGGGGGGCTTAAAGTACTAATGATGTAGAAAACATTTTTAGGACATTTTAGTGATTCTTTAGTTGCTTTATGGGATAAATCTCATTTATAATGCAAGCCTCACATTAAGAAAAATTTTAAGATTAAAAAAATTGTAATAAATGTAACACAAAGTTGTCAACTGTACCTACTCTACTGAACAATGAATAAGCTTAAGTAATTTGCAAAACAATCAGGAAATGAATTAACAGATGGTAAATAGAAAAACGCATATAATCCCTTACAAATACTCACAAATAAAAATGTTGTTGCCACTTTGTTATAGATTTCTTCCTGGTCCCATCTTCAAGGTTACTAACAGAGCACAGTTACAATGTTAGGAGAAAGGAAATGGAGTTTGAACGATACACATTAAAGAAGAAAAAACAAGCCACTTTTTACCCCCACCACTTCAGTTTACTTTGAAACTCATTAGTTCAATAAACATTTGGAATAAGCATCAGTGTTTTAGAAAGACTCTAAGATTTCTTCCAAATATTCCATGATCACCATTTTCTAATACCACTTGATTAATGGAGATTTAACACTTCTAGACCTCCTAAAAACAATGTTATATAACACTTACGACATATACTGCATAATGGAATGGGCACAGAAGAAATGGACAATCTAGCTTTCAGTTGCCATTAGAAGCCTAGGACCTGTGTTAAAAGTATTTTTAAGAGTAACTTTTCCTGAGGTTAATAGCTACTGGATCTTAAACCATATTAGCCAAAGAAAACACCATTGTCATCTTATGCAAAGCTGGCAAAGTCAGTGACTTCTGAAGATGCTGAATATTTTAAAAGTTATCTGTCTTGGCCTGTTAGTTCAGCCACAGCTTAGAACAGTGCTAAGAAGGCAGCAGCAGGTTTAAGCCTTAATTATCTTTACTCAGAAAACTGTTCAAACTTAAAATATTATCATTCTGGGTGTTAATCTTCAAAAATGAAGTGTGGGACCTTTAATAATTCTGTTATAATGTCTTTCTCTTAAAACCATCAGTAGGGCTTTCAAGACTTTAGGACAGTGTTAGAAATGTATAGGTTTAGTTTAGTCCAATTAAACTAGCTTCCTCCAGTACAGAGCTCATTTTTCCAGAAATAATTTTTTTCAACAGGGTATACCTATATACTTTTTTTTTTGGCAGTACGCGGGCCTCTCATTGTTGTGGCCTCTCCCGTTGCAGAGCACAGGCTCCGGACGCGCAGGCTCAGCGGCCACGGCTCACAGGCCCAGCCACTCCGCGGCATGTGGGATCTTCCCGGACCGGGGCAGGAACCCGTGTCCCCTGCATCGGCAGGCGGACTCTCAACCACTGCGCCACCAGGGAAGCCCCCTATACTTTTTAATTGAATTATTCCATAGAAATATATTCCTCTTGTTCTCCCTTGCGTGTATATGTTAATAAATGTTAAAACGTTGTCTAAACCCATTATCAGTCTTTATATGTACAACTTTCCCCTTGGTGTTTATATTTCCAAGCTTTTGATAAAGTTCTATTTTTTCGTTCAAATCAAGTCCTATGGAAAACAGAAAAAAAATCAAGCACCTTCATTGCTTTCCTTGTGCCAGTGTTGAATTCTAGAGTTTATGTGATATATCAGCTAAAAACAGAACTCTATTCCTTTTAGTGTAGATATAAATACAACATTTGAATCAACTTACAAAGGGGTCTCCCTATGGAGTGAATTAGTAAACTGTCAGCCTATAAAGATCTATTCAAAGACATTTGTGCTTTAAACATTTGATCAAAGTGCCGCTAAAATTCCAAATAGTCTTAAGTCACTGATAGCTCAAAATTCTATTATCACCTAAAAATAAAGTAACATTCACACACTAAGGCAAAATCTTACATTTTCCTCATAATTTTCAAGTATCATTTTTTTGGGGGGGAGTTCTCTATTACAGTGAAAACTTGACTTTTTAGAAAAATAAAGAGGTGAATATAGCTACAGTTTTATACACCCTCACCTTCCTAAACATGAATAATTCAAAACTTGGAAACTGCAGAATTTAGTCTGCAGAAATTTAAAGAATTTTGCTAACATGTCTTGATCATGAAGAAAAAGTGGATTTGAAATGACAAACTTTTAAATTTATTCAGTCCATAAGGAAATTTACAAAACTATTTTTTATGAAGGTAAATATTTACCTTTCTTTCCCCCCAAAAAAGTGCTGAACTTTAGTAATGGCCCTTCTTTGTGAGTCAAAGAGTTAAAACCATCTCTTTTACTCCCAAATGAGTGTCAGTCCCACTCAGAGGTGCCATGTTTTATTTAGAACATGCTCTTTCTCAGTAACCACTTTGTTCTAATTGGCAAGGCGAAGCCAGGTCCCTAAAGCACATAGCTCGTTAGATTCAGTTTGGATTACAAAAACACACAATGAAACAAACTGCCCTGAAATGTACAAATTAACCGTGCAGGAGTATGGGACAGGGAGGTAGAATTAGATTGTAATAGGGAACAAAATCCACAGGGAGGCTGGGGAACAAATCACTAGTGTCTCAATAAACTATACAAGGTTTCCAAATGAGCAAATACACAAGGCAGAGGACAGGCTTTTCCATAACTCAGCCAAATTGCTTAAATATGGATACAACAAAACAAGACTTTTTTCCAACGCTATTATGCATACATGAGAAAATGGGAACACCAACAAGAAGGTTTAACAAATGAAACCTGCAGCTTGCACTGTCTAAATATGAAACTCATCTTTGCCTTCACACTGACAATGTGCAAAAAAACAGCCCTGCAATTAAATCACACCTCCAAACATTTTTGAAAAAATCTTCTGAGAAGCAAAACAGAAGACTAAATTAGAAATAGTGCATCACTATGCAGTGCAGAGAGCAAGGTTAATGAGCTAAAAGTTATACGAACAAGAAAGATATTAAGAAATGAAGATCTCACCACCAAAATAGAAAATGCATCAAACACCACACATGCACACCTTTTCCCAAATTAGCCACTGTGTGAAGCTTCCAGCACTGCTTCTCTGATTTTCCCGTGATATCTAAAGACAAACTGCAACTGAACTAAATAAAAGAAAAGAGAACAGGAAAAGTGTGTAACCCTAATCTACACACAAATGCAAAACAATGCCGCTGCTACATCTTTGCAGGGTTTTTACAGTACAACCCCGTCTACACCAGCTACCTTCACTCCTGACAACATCAAATAGTGGTAGAAGACTGCGACTGGTGTGTAAACACCTAAAATTAAATTTCAGTTCTCTGCTTTAAAATTTAATCTTGGGAACATTATTTAATCCATCTTAGCTGCAGTTTCTTTACCTGTAATATGGAGATACAAAATCGCCAAAGTTGTGAGGATCAAATGGGATAATATTGGCTTTATAATATAAAAGGACTGCAAAAATCTTACTTATTATTGCAATTACTTCATTTCAGTATTCTACTGCCTTTTTAAAAACATAGATATAATTGTCCATGTACTTCATCTTATTTTACGAACAGTAATTCCTATTCCATTACTATTTTAAGTATCCTCTTTTTGGCATTCACTTTTTTTTTTTTTTTTTTTTTGCCATATGCAGGCCTCTTACTGTTGTGGCCTCTCCCGTTGCGGAGCACAGGCTCCAGACATGCTGGCTCAGCGGCCATGGCTCATGGGCCTAGTCGCTCCGCAGCATGTGGGATCTTCCCAGACTGGGGCACAATCCCCTGTCCCCTGCATCAGCAGGCAGACTCTCAACCACTGTGCCACCAGGGAAGCCCTGGCATTCACTTTTAACATTATGCACCCTTGTTGTTTTTCTCCAAACCAGAAGTCTTGGGTTAAGGTATTTTTTTCTTCTCTATAGCCAGTATTTCGTCTAAAAAGTAAATTAAGAAATTTAAAACTTTGGTAATAGTTAAAACTATTAATATACACTTAGTTCTACTTTACACACTAAGACCCAGCTGAGCAGTTGGGACTTTTAAATGATATAAAATTTTGTATCATTAAAGATCATATTTTAGCTATACATTAATGGCCTATCATTTTTCCCACCACCCCTTCTGCGGACTAAGAATTAAGTGTAAGGGGGTTATAACCAAGAAAAGTATAAAAAAGCAACCTTACCATAACCCTCTAAATCAAGCACAAAGGAAACAGCCAGACTAAAAACTACTCTAGGGACTTCCCTGGTGGCACAGTGGTTAAGAATCCGCCTGTCAAAGCAGGGGACATGGGTTCGATCCCTGGTCCGGGAAGGTCCCACATGCTGTGGAGCAAGTAAGCCCGTGTGCCACAACTACTGAGCCTGCGCTCTAGAGCCCATGTGCCACAACTACTGAAACCCATGCACCTAGAGCCCGTGCTCTACAACAAGAGAAGCCACCGCAATGAGAAGCACACACACCACAACGAAGAGTAGCCCCCTCTCGCCACAACTAGAGAAAAATCCATGCATAGCAACGAAGACCCAATGCAGCCAAAAAAAAAAACTACTCTAAGTACCTGTAGCATGGTGGAGTCAAGACCAGTGAAGCACAAAAAAAGCCTCATGGTGCTTTCCTGAGTCTACCTGTTATTCATTTTCCCACCAAACCTAAAAGGAAGCCCATAAAACTAAGTGATCATTTTGATTTAGTTTGCGTTAGACTGAGAACATGAAACATTAGCATCGAACTCGTCACTTTTCATGTCGTAGAGGGCTGACTTTATTACATGAAAAGGGGCCAACCACGTCTAACCTAAGCAGGTCTAAGGACTAGGGATCTCCAAGCCTCTTTCACAGAAGAGCACCATCAATTTAAAATTTGAGCACATACCTCTCACATGTCTTTTTGTTTTAAAAATAGTTATATACTCCTGAAGTGGATTAAATGGTGTGCCCCCTCACAAAACCACCCCCTCCCCCGAAAAAAAGTCTACCTGGAACTTGTGAATGTAATCTTATTTGGAAAAAGGATCTTTGCAAATATAATTAAGGATTTTGAGATAAGATCATCCCCTACATGAGGGTGGGCCCTAAATCCAATGACACTCATCCTGAGACAAGACAGAGACACACAGGAGAGAAAGCCACGTGAAAATAACAGTAGACTGGAGTAGTGTGTCTTCAAGCCAAGGAATGCCAAGGATTGCTGGCAGAAACCAAAAGCTAGGAGAGACATGGAATGGATTCTCTCTCAGACCCTTCAGAAGGAACCAACCCTGCTTGCTGATATCTTGATTTCAGACTTCTGGCCTCCAGAACTCTGAGAGGATAAACTTCCGTTGTCTTAAGCCATCAAATTTGTGGTAATTTGTTATGGCAACTCTGGGAAACTAACAGCAATAAGATTATATACATTATAAAAACCAACAATTTTTAAAGAATGACAAAAATAAGTATTAGTAGAAATTCTAACATCTTCTCTTTATGCCTCAATGGACAATCCTGTGCACCATTACAGAGTCCACAGCTTTAGACCAATATGTGGGCAGAAATAAAGCCAAATAACAGAGCCAAACTATCTTAAAAGACTCAATGACTATTAAATTTCTCCCACTTAAGAATGACACACGGTCACAATTTTTCTACTCAAGGCCTAAAAGAAGTTGCCTTTCTGCTACTTAAAGCACTGAGCATTTTGTTTCCCATTAGAAATGCAGCAATTATTTTTGACATAATTTCCATAACAACATCATCTTCAACACACTGCTTCATTTATCCTGACTAACATAATAATTAACCACACAATTTAAGAATGCTTATTAGTAAGACAGCAAAATGCTATAGACTAAGAGGTCAGAAAGGGCTGCCAGAGTTCAGCTTTGCTAATCAGTTAAGGACCTGCTGCCTCTGAGTTGCTTTCATTTGAGAGCAAGGAAGCTACACCACAAAGAACAGGGTTTCTAATACAGAAACAGTCTCAACATATTCAAGTGTTAAAAAAAAATAGATAAAACATGAGGTTATTAAAACTGTGGTATAAAAACAGTAGTTGAAAATTATATGTCCATCAAACAGAGGACTAGATAAACTGGAGCATGTATAATGAAGGTGACCAATAATTTATCAACCAAACTGGGACACTGAGGAGGAGTACAAAGGGATGTTATTAATTTCACTGATATAAAAAGCATAAACTAAGACTGTTCGGGTATATTAAGACATTTGTTATAATAGAATATTATAATGAACTAGATTTAATGAACTATAATTAACATGAACTACAGTAACGTATCAACATAATTTCTTCTGTTTTTAAATTTTATTTATTTTATTATTTATTTGGTTGCACTGGGTCTTAGTTGCAGCAGGCGGGCTCCTCAGTTGCGGTTCACGGGCTCCTTAGTTGTGGCATGTGAACTCTTAGTTGTGGCATGCATGTGTGATCTAGTTTCCTGACCAGGGATCGAACCCAGGCCCCCTGCATTGGGAGCACGGAGTCTTAACCACTGTGCACCAGGAAGTCCCAACATGATTAGTTTCTAAAAGCATTATTTTAAAAAATACAAGTTTATAGAATAAGTACTGTAACAAACCACTTACACATATTAAAAACAGAATCATACATTGTTTATATAAATACCTATTCATAGTAAAAAAGTATAAATATAAAGATAAGAAAGATAATGATTATCTCCGAGGTAGAAAGAGGATGACTGGGGTAAAAGAAACCTATATGATTTTAGTTCCCTTTTAAAACATGTTATAAAGCAAAAAAAAAAGACAAAACGTTCGTTAATTCTGGGTTGGCTTGTGGACGTTTATTATATTACTTACTATAATATTCTGAATTTTCAGACACCCACACCAGACAGACACCCACCAATGGACATAAAATGGTTCAGAGAACCATTTTCAGCTTTAAAGAAATCAAACAGTATACAACAGTAATCAAGTTAACAGAATTACAAAGACATAAATACCCTATTCAAATGCTTCATTTTAAGAGCAGCAGCTGCCTTTCTTCTGGGAAAAAGTGATTTGAAAAATCAAGGTATGACAAGCATACAGATTCTACTATACTGCCCAAACCCTCAACATGCTATATAAAATGACTCATTAGAGTGGGTGTTTTGTTTTACACTATTTTACACTATTTGTTTGTTTTTACACTATTTAATGGATATGGGGTTCCCACAATTTCTAAAAGGAAACATGCATTACAAGAAGTGCTTAAAATTTTCAGATTCACTCTGTTCCAAACTTCTAACACTTCACTTCCAGTCCAAACTTCTAACAGGAAATGGAAGCAGAAAGGAAATTAGAGTGTAACTCCAAAGCAGTAAGAGTTCCAGGTTCATGAGGAAACATTTTAGTTTACTTGTTGTGAAATGGGAATGTTGCCCTGTTCTGGAAATTACCATGAAACTCAAGTCACCTCAAGGAAAAATGTTTGCATTTGGTTTACCATTCCATCTTATGCCCACCATTGCTGTATCACTTACCCTGGATGTCAACATTGAGATTCCCTATGCTGCTAGCTACAGCCAACTTTATTTTGCTCATTCCAAAATGAAACTAACCACTTCTGGAGTCTGTCAGACATATGTAGAATGCACTTTACTTTTTAAAAATTTATAATGTTTACAGTTAATTAATAATAAAAGTCTCAACATATAGACAAAATCAAAATTAATTAAAATCCCCCCCCCAGATACTCCTACTCTGAGACTACCAAAATTAAAATTTTCACGTTACCTTTAGTTAGTTGTCTAACTAAAAACAATATACAACACGTGCTTCAATCAACATTTAATTAATGTCCCTATGTTATTTATCAGCATTTAATTAATGCCCATATGTTATCATTAAAAGGAAAAAAAATCCCAAATAACCTAATGGCATGTTAAGAGTATAAATTACAAAACTCTATTATTCAATAATCACTTTGGACTTATACAGAAGATTAAACAACAATGAACAAGCTTGGTAATTTTCAGATTGGACACAAAGTATGCAGCAATGAGGAAAATGAAATCTTGCTTTAATACTAGCTATTTCGATCCCTTAAAGCCTCTCCAAAGTCCATTTTAAGTTTAAAACAATAACTATAAGATAATATCAAGAAATAATAAAAGTGAAGATGAAATTACTATACAAAATTAATAATTTTCTCAAGCTGACAAAGGCTAATAGAAATATATTCATTTATAACCATATTTCTCTCCAATGTTAAATATCAGAAGTCAACATCTAAGATCACTCATTTGAATGGGTACCTGAAAACAGATTCTTACAAAACCAAATACACAGCTCTAGAGTCATTACCAGAATATGCTTCCTACATGACATGTATCATTTTCTTTATTTATTGCAATATTCTTCACCACTAACAAGGCACAAGGTACAACTAACCATGAAACAAAGGTAAGCTTGCTTAACTATTTTTCCATTAAGAAATACACATATTTGAAAAGTTACACTGAAACTAATTTTCAGAAAATTAAATAACCATTCAGAAAATTAAAAACCATGTTTTATCTGCTTTAATTAATCTTCAACTGACAAGAGACTCCTCACACTTTAGTTCTTCTAGTCTTATTCTTGTCTTTGTATAAATCGACATAGTAATGCATTAAAAGTACTCCTTTTTAAAGGAAACATTCTGTAAAAGGTTTAAAAAAAAAAAACCTTCTTGCACTGTGAATAATCATCCCTCCTTTATTTTTCCAATTTTATGTGAATCATGGAATAGCAACTTTCCTAAACGTTAGGCTTAAATGGAACGGTATGTTCAGATCATGTCTATAGTTTAAAAAGAAATTGCTTACTTTGATTTCTCAATTAAATACTTTTTTCAGTCAATAAATAAGACATTTTAGTGTCCGTTTTTTAAAGAAATTGCTGAAAATTATTAAAAACCATATACATACAGCCTAAAAGTCCACAAGACCAAACTGATTCTTTTTACACTGAGCACTTGTTAAGTTTGTCTTCTGATAAGCATCTGTCATCAGTGCTACTCAAAGAATCTTCTATCCCTTGGGACCTATCTTCAAGCTCACTCTCTTATAAAGTATAAAAAATGGTCTACGGATTATAGCTACTTCCTAGTGACCAGACTCCTCTGTCCCCCACAGCAAGCATTTCCAAGGGTGGTAGAGATAATGCCACATTGCTAGAGGTGTTACTTCAGTCAGTTCTTTAAAATTTCTGCCTTCCCCACCTTGTGATCATCCTGGTTGACGTTTCTGTCATACACACTTTTATTTAGCAAACCCATTCTGTGAAAAGCACTGCTTTATGATAGCTGGGCTTCAATACAGTAGTACAGGAGGTCGTTGTGAATTTGGTACTAAATGTCCCTAAATATCCAGACCAGTTGGTATCTAAAACTCACAAATTCAAAAATTGGGTTTGCACTCAAACAGAAAATAATACCCCAGGCATTTCTATGGTCATTAAGAGGCAAGACCACCCTTTAGATGCTATGGTTGACTGTTCAGATATCTTCTTAACACAGCTGTAGGCAATTGGGATTAGTTCATGCTTTCACACAGAAAATCGTATAATCCAAATAAGTCAATAGCTCAGAATGAACAAAGATCACAAGAAATCAGTTGGTTAACACCTTGCCTAAAGACAGAAAGGAAATATGCCCTATTCTGCAAAGAAAATGAGATCTCAAGTAACTCAATGGCTTTCTAGTGAATTTCTGCAATTTGGTGGTTTTAAATTTTTTAAACCATACTCCACAGTAATATATATTTACATCACAACCCATTACACATATAAATGAAAATAACGTGTAACTCAAATGAAAGTTTTACAAACAATACTTATCCTTAATATCTGTGATGCATTCAGACTGTTTTCTATTGTAATCAATTTTTAATTGTGGATCATGACCCACTAAATTGATTTCTCTACCCACTAATTAATCACAATACCCACAGTTTGAAAAACTGCATTAAAAAGTAGTGTTTCGACCAGTGTTTATATCATCCGAATATAACTATTAGTACCATGTCATGAAATTTTGTTGCTTTCTATTATAGATATATAGATATTTACTGATTCTTTTAGTAAAGTCATACGAAAAACAATATGAAATGTTTAATGAAAAACAGAATAGCATGACAGGTAGAATATTATAAAGGGGGTAGAAAAGCCAAAACTAGACAAGACTTTAAACATGTTTTTACTCATTTCATTCAATTTCATGTAAACAAGTTATAACAAACTCACTTTTCCACCATAGTTTTAAAAAGGAATCCTGAAAAATCTCTTTAACCTAATGGCACACAATAGCTATTTTTAATTTTTCCACGTTTTAAAGTACATTGTACACTTTAAAAAGACTATTTAAAATCACAGTGGCTTTGGCCAAAGTAATCTTCATGTTGTCTTTCACATCTCATGCCTCTGCTACAATGCATTTCTATACTCTCCCTATCTTCATAGAGAAACAAAATGCACAAATGTATCTTTAAAGTTCAATGATCTTTTTTCTCTTGAATTTCAAAAAGAACACCAAAAATGCTGCTTCAGCAAGCAGGACGTTACTTACAAGTCATTCCTTTCAACTGATGTTGGGGAAATCAGGAGTGTGGGGGCAAAGATAAAGAAGGAGAGAGTATTTTCTTTACACACTTGAAAATATCCTCTTAATATTTTTAAAAGCAAAAATAACTAAGCTGTGTAAAGAGTCAATGGACACAGACCACCAGAGATACAATAAATAATGATAACCATAGAAAATAAAACTGTAACAAGTCCAAAGAAACGCAAAGACCATGGCTGAACTATCTTCTCTGATACTTTTTTTAACTTTATATTTATTTAGGGACATGAGACAGTTCTTTGAGTATCTGATGTGAGCCACCTGACTCACAGGTGCCTGGCTTCTCCCACAGGCATGCTTTACTGAATTATCAGGGGGAACTAGTTCTATGTGGAGACAGACACACAATATACATTTTCTCTCATTGCTACTTCATCTTTACTACACATATATATAAACTCTCATCAGTGAGGAAGCATTTCTTCATATCTGTAATGGTAGATATGCAAAGTAAGAAAAGCACAATACATTCACTTAACATGGCAGAGATTCTGTTAAAAGCTGGATAAAAACCAAACTTACCAGTATTTTTTCTTTTAAAAACCTGCAGTATTTGACAAATTCCAGACCTTTAACAGATACAAACTGCCAGCTTCCCCAGCCCTCCCAACTCCATCAACCTATCCCCTAGTTGTGGCATAAATATAAAGGTCTAAAGCTTACACTATGATCATTTCCTTGTCCAAATAGCACAATGAACAGAAGATGAAAACTGCCAAAGATTCTCCCCTCGACCAAATTCCAGCCAGGCTCCTCTGAGCCCTCTTCTCTACCAGGCCTCAACCTTGACCTAAAAAAACTACCGACTCCCAACACAAATGATTTTATACACTCATATCTCCCCACATTAACAGATTTAAACAACCACTAACACAGTTTTCAGACAGCTTAAGGTCCCTTCCCTAGGGTGATCCTAGTCCCTCTTAAAGTGCCTGTCTGAGAAAGCTCAAAGCTGCCAAAAGAATTTAAGATTTGTTCCAACAAACAGCTGACTATAGGCCCCTGACTACCCTATCTTAGAGCATTTACGAAAAACGGTTTAAAATTGTGAACCCTTCCTCTGTCCCTTTGAGATGTATATGTGTATCTCCTACAACTCTATCACTCAGGAGTGTCTTTCTCAAGGACATGAAAGCCATTCCTTTAAATGTAATCATCAGGAAGAACAGGGCCTCAATCTCTATCTCTGTAGGAGGATAAAATCCTAACTTTCCTAACTTCAATAACTGTCAACTAACAGACCCTGCCAGTCTCATTTACAATAACCAATCCTTTGTGATTTTTCTACTCCCCTGATTATACTGAGCCAAGCTAGCAGCCCCTCCCCTACTCCTTCATTCTCCCTTTAAAATGCCCATTTCCCTCTGCACAAGTCCCCTTTTCCCTACTGCAGCGGTACATTACTGATTAAAATCTGTCCTTACCACTTTAACTTGTGTCCAGGTTTGTCTTAGACAAAACAATAAAGTAATAAAAAGTAATAAAGAATGAAACTTAAACATATCCTAATTAGTAAGACTTAGTTATTTTACATAAGATCATTAGATGTGAAGTTCTTTAAAAAAAAAAAAAAAAAAACACCTGAAGGTTTTAACTTCATTAAGGAGTCATAATTCAAGGAGTCAACCAATCAGCATTTAGGGGGTGGAAAAGGCCCTTGGCAAACATCAAGCCTAAGCCCTTCATGTTACAAATGATGAATCTAATGCCCAAAGAGATTAAGTGACTTACCCAAGGTGATTTCATTGAGGGATTGGATTAGAAAGCCTAATTCAGCATTATTCTCTTCCTGACTCCAACCTGAAAATATTCTTTCTCTTGTATTCTCATTGGTAAAAGCAACATTCACCATTAATCATTCAAATCAAGATCAGAGACGAACATATATATTTTACCCTACTACAACACAAGTGTTTACAATTCCACTATATGCCAACAACTGTAAACTGAGGAAAGTTTGTTTGGTACAAGTACACACAAGATTTCATTTCACTCAGGGAAGACTGTTTCAACAGTCCTAAGCAAGTATATGAAGCAACTTAGTGACGAGAAACTGCTTTCACACACAAGCAAATAAAACCCCATGCATAAAACCCAAAAAAGGGTAGACAGTCTTAAAATAATTTAGACAGTCTTAAAAACAACCAAAAGAAGAAAATTAAATTGAAAACCCTTTTTCTGCACTTACCAGCAAAGCATTTGGAACAGAGATTCATAGTCTTGCTGGACCTGGGGCAAAAAGAAAGAAAGAAAAGAAAGAAGAGCTAAAAATTCAGTTATCACTCTAATCAAAACATAAAGATGTTCGAAACATAGGCAAAGAATTTCCTGGCCAGGCAACTGAACTAATAAACTAATGAGAAGTCCCTAACCAGCCAGCCACCCTCCCCCACAACAAAACAAAAACAAAACAACAAAAATAAAATGGTTTTTGTTTGTTATCTGTGAGTTAGTCAATGCTTTATTTTTTGTGACTAGCAGCTTATATGGGGCAAGTTCAGGAATACTGTAATATGCCCAGAAGATAACAGAGGAGTGAATTTATCCCACATGATTGCCACATTCCCTCTGTTTACATAGGAACATACACCACAGACTCATCACTAAAAAAGGGAAAATTTTGTCTGTAAAGAGGTAAAATTTGCTCCTTATTTACACACTCAATTACCTCTATAATATTACTTGACCTTTTGTCCTCTTTCCCCTCATTCCAGTCCAATTTCAGATCCTGGTCATATTATGACCTTGCCATTTAAAATTCTTTCTTCAGATGTTCCCAATCAAATTATTTTTCATGTCCTTTCATCTGTTAATAATAACTACAATTCACTGAGTACTAACTTGGATGGGCACTTAACATACATTATCTTATTAATCTTCCCAACATCCCTGAAACTGGGCATTACCAGATTGCTTCGTTTGTAAAATACACCTTTTAAAAAAATCACATAAACATTTCTACAACCAGGAAATATCACACCACTGGCTACAAGTGATGAATAATTTAATGAGGAAATGTTTCCGCCACCTCCTTCGAAGGTGTTATTAAATTGAGTGGTCTTCGAAATCAAGGACATACAGTCAGCCCCATTTAACAGGTGAGCAGCTTGCCCATGGTCACACAGCTGGGGAACTAACTGCAGAGGTATCTTACCTAAGGTCTGAGCTAACTCCAAAGGCCACCCTAACTACAAAAGCCTCCTAGAATACTCTTTCTTGAGTAAACTGACCTATCTACAGCTTCATTCCTCAGCAACTCCCCTCCCAACATCTGAGTCTTCCCAGAGCCACTCCTACACATGGAATATGGCAACAGTCTTCTGCCCTCCACAGTTAATTTAACAATTAATGAAAGCCTCCCTCGGGAAGTATTCCCTGATGACTATGATTGTCTTCCAATGTACTGGGACCCAAGATCTAACTGTCAGTAATTGTCATAGGGTGATAAAATGGGGGTGGGGGGTGGGAGAGGAGGCAGGAGGGGGTCACTAGTTCTCTTTCCCAAAAGAGATGCTATGTTAACAGGTGGATCTTTCTTTAGAAGTCTGCTTAATATAAAGACATCAAAGGCAGTAAGGAAATTTAAGTATCAACAAAATGAATAAAAATGAAAAAAACAGACAAAGAGATGTATGAACAGTGGCATCTAACATTTATTACAAGCCTACCACGTGGTAAGCATAATAGCACATGCCTTGGACCCCATTTTACCAATGAGGAAACTGAGTCTCCAAGAGGGTATATAACTTGCCGAAGTTACAGAACTAACTAGTAAGTAGATGAACCTGGTCTAATTCCAAAGCCTGTTGTTTTCACCATGCCAAACTAGGGCCTCTGCCTCAATACAGAAGTTTAGATGAATACACTCTGGTGGATTGGGAGAATGGTCCCACAGCCAAGATTTAATCTACGGTAATCAAGGCAGCTCCTGGAAAAAGTAAAGCCTTTAATCTGGAGGAAGCACAACTACTGCCCGACCCTCCAAATACACATATATATACACAGGGAAGCGACCCAAGGCTGCCAGTCATTTCAGTTCCAACTCAAGGAAGAACTGGGGATGAAGGAATTCCTTTGTTGCTAGAACTACCCCCAGGGAGGAAGGCCTCTTCCTGATGTGGTCGCTATCTCCTGCCCATGCAGTGCCACAGAGAGCCAGAGATAACTTGTTTATCCTCCGCTGCTCCCCATGATCCAGCAGGAATCATGGACAGCCTGCAGAGAATTACTGAGGGCAGCTGGGCACCAAGTGTGCCAGTTTTAACATCTGTGTTTCACAAAGCTGGTAAGAAAAAACGGCAAAATAAAAGAGCAACTTTTCGACTTGCCATTATCTCTCTTCAGATGGCTGATGTATTTTAAATGCCCGTTATACCTATATATTACCTAGATGACATCTATTCTACTTTCTGAGTAAGAACTTTTCAGCAACACAGTCATCAATCAGGTTACAAAAGAAATAATACAGATATTGATATTATTAATCAAAACAGAGATGTTGTCTAAATCTGAAAGAACCAGATTTTGGATATAGAAGTAATAGCTACTGGTAATGCCAACTTGGATCACATATGTCAGTAACACTGAACGTGAAAAAAATGGCAGAGGCTTCTGAGAACTTTGCTCCTTTCTCATGTTCAACATGTAAATCTTGAAGCTAACCACGGGCATACAACCACCAAAAAACGCAGTGTGATCCACCTGCACAGTCTTGGGGTAGACTAAATAGAGTTCTCTACGTGGCCACAAGCATGAAAGGTAGATATGATTCTCTTATATCTCCAATGCTCCAGAGAAATTGCTCTTACTGAGATATCCAATGGCTACCATGTTTCTAAAACCAAGGTTTAGTAGGTTGAATAATGGCTGCCCAAAAATATCAAATCCTAATCCCTGAAATTTGCAATTCCCAGAATTTATCTTATTTGGGGAAAAGGTCTTTGCAGAAGAATTAAGCTAAAGATTTTGAGCTTACTCTGTATTATTGAGGTGGGCACTAAATGGCATTACAAGTGTTTTTGTGAGAGGAAAAGAAAGTTTGGGAACACACAGAGAGAAGGCAATGTGAAAATGGAGGTAGAGACTGGAGGAATGTGGTCACAAACCCAGGAATACTGGAGCAGCCACTGGAAGCAGAAAGAGGCAAGGAAAGGATTTTTCCCTAAAGCCCCCTGGAGGGAAGGCAGTTCTGACAGATTTGGGGCTTCTAGGCTCCAGAAACTTAAGAGTATATGTTTCTGTTGTTTTAAGCCATCAAATTTGTGGTAATTTGCAGCCCCAGAAAACTGATACACAGGGTTATGACCCTGATCTCATCTTACTCCCTCTCTCTCAGCACCATTCAACTAGATCCATCCTTCTTGAAACTCTCTACTTTTGCCTTTTGTCACTCAGATCCAAGATCAAATCTACCCCTACCCTCCACCCCATTTTCCTCCCACATAACAGCTCCCTCTTAGCCACCTTTGCTGGCTCCTCCTCCACTGTCAAGGCCTTATAATTGGAGGTCCCAGGATTTGGGTCCTCATTATCCCTACTTCCAACTTAGTGATATCACACAGTCCCATGGCTTTAAATACTATATCTATACACTAAAGACTCACAATTGTTTACCTTCATCCCAAACCTCTTCACCTTGCTCCAAACTCATACATCTAACTGCCTATTTGACATCTTTACATGCAGCTCAGTCACAACATTTCAAACTAGAACATTCAATATTCCCCCAAAACCCGCTGACCCATTTTGTCCACCTTTATAAATAGCAAACAGCTTCCTCCAAGTTGCTCAAGTCAAAATCCAAAACACCAACCCTGATTTCCCTCTTTCCTGCAGTCTCTCATACACAGTACTGAGCAAGATCCATTGGCTCTATTTTCAAATAGACCTAAATCTATTTACTTCTCTCCTTTGCCAATGCTTCTACTCTGGCCACCATGCTCTTACATAGGCCACTGTAAATAACGTTTTACTGGTCTTCCCACTCCCATACTTGACCCTTGACAACGATTTTCCACATAGCAGCCAGGGTAATCTTTTTTTTTTAAGTTATATCATACTATTTTCTTTCTTAATGCCAATTTCCTGTCGCATTTATATTTTAGTGGGTTTTTTTTTTTTTGGCTGCACTGGGTCTTCATTGCTGCACTCGAGCTTTCTCTAGTCGCAGCGAGCGGGGATTACTCTTCATTGCAGTGTGCAGGCTTCTCATTGTGGTGGCTCTTCTTGTTGCAGAGCACGGGCTTGTTGCTCCCCGGCATGTGGGATCTTCCTGGACAAGGGCTCAAACCCATGTCGCCTGCGTTGGCAGGCAGATTCTTAACCAATGTGCCGCCAGGGAAGCCCTCCTATGGCACTTAGTATGAAATTCAAACTTGTTAACTAAAGCCTTATATCCTCTCATGATCTGTCTTTTGCTCCTCTCACATACCACACTTCAACTATACGCACCTTTTTATCTGTTTCTAGAACGCACTGCAGAGCTCTTGCCCATGCTGTTCCCTCTACTCTTAAATCATTGTAGGACTGGCTCTTTCTTGTCACTCAGGTCCTAGTTCAAACCTTCTCAGTAGGTTTCACCTGACCACCCAATTTAAATCACTCGTCTTCCTGTTCACAACACCTCATTCTTTGATACCTCACCACTGGCCTGTTTGCTTGTTGACTATCCTTCAACGCCAGAATATAAGTATCATAAGAGCAAATACCCTCTTGGACCCTCATTTGGTACTTAACAGGCACCCGATAAATACTTGTTAAGTGAAGAAATGAATCCTCTCTTGAAGGCATGAACCATGAAAATTCTAAGTGAATTTTTAATATATATTTTGTAAAGGTCATTCAAACACCTCCTAGAAGACAGGGCATCCACAATTCCTGTCGCTGTCAGCCTGTCATCTCTCAGGAGCTCTGTCACACTGTAATTTCTATAAATGGTAGATAATGCCACCCTCTGTACCTGGCCATGATTTGTCACTCAGGAGGTAACAGGTGGCAGACACTTTCAGAATTTTCTTTCCCATGAGATGGAGTTGCAAAGAATCCAGCTTAAATTTTTTTCTTCTTTCAATAAATAATATTTAGTGATATTTTCTGGTTTTGAAAATACATGTCCCTTGTACAAAATTTAGAAAAAGAACAGAAGCATTTAAGCAAAAGCCAAAGATCACTCATAATCCTTCTTCCAAACATAAGAATTGTTAATATTCTGAAATAATGCCTTTTTATCTTTATGGATATATGTAATAAGAATTTATTATATTAACAGTACTGGTAAAGTTGTGTGGTATGTTCACATGTATGCTTTATAACATACACATTGCATATATTCTTTTGTATATATAAAATACAAAATTCACCAAAAATATATAATTAAAATATGTAAATTTCATTTTATATTTATGTTTAGTGATATTTCCCATATCATTAAACATTCTCCAAAAATATTCTTGTTGCTCTGTAATAGTCCATTACATACTAACACTATAGTCACTCTCTTACTGTTGAATGTTTAATCTTTTCCCCAGATTTTTTCTATTATAAATATTGCTATAATGAGCATTTTTGGACATAAGTTTTTGGTCATAGATCTTTGGCTGGTAACTTTCTTTAAAACTGACTCTGGAAAGGAGAATTACTGAGATGAAAAAGTATGATTTGGTGAATACTACCAAATTACTTCCCAGATGAGTTCTACCAATTTACACTCATCAAAAGCATCTGAAAGTATTTTTTTTAATACACTCCCACCAACATTAAGTAAAGAATTAATTTCAAATCTTTGTTTAATGGGAGAAATGGTTATCCTGCTTTAATCATGTGTTTTCTTCTGAAATTAAAAAAAATTCTAATTCTGAAGGATATTAATTTTTTAATGAAAAATAAATTAATCTTCCAGCTAGTTTGTCTCAAGGAATTAAAAGAACATTCCTAATTTCTGAGAATTCTAAAAACATTTTATTTACAGCATTTTCTTGACATTCATACAACACTACTAACTCTCACCACTCAGAAAAACGCATACATGCCAGGTCCCCCCACCAAGTATTTTAATACAAATATGGAAATAGAAAACAACCCTGTCATCGTATCAGTGAGGAAGAAACTGAGGCACAAAAAAATAAAGAGGAGTCAAAAGGAAAAACAAAAATACCAATACATAACTATGCCAAGCCATTCCAGCCATTCCACCCTAAATTTCTCTAGGTAAGGCATGGATCATAACATTTTTAAAAACCTAGACTTGGCTTCCCTGGTGGCGCAGTGGTTGAGAGTCCGCCTGCCGATGCAGGGGACACGGGTTCGTGCCCCGGCCCGGGAAGATCCCACATGCCGCGGAGCGGCTGGGCCCGTGAGCCATGGTCACTGGGCCTGTGCGTCCAGAGCCTGTGTTCTGCAACGGGAGAGGCCACAACAGTGAGAGGCCCGCGTACCGCAAAAAAAAAAAAAACCTAGACTACACAGGGATTTCCTTCTTAATGAAGAAAACCAATCTGTAAAAACCAACGAGTCACATTTCCTAATTCAATCTCCTTCAATAATCCAGAGGAAGGAGAGGGGAGCTGGGCAGGGATGTGCATATACATGCAAAGGAAGAGAAGGAATAAAACAAACCACAATGCCTCCTCCACTCTAAAAACCATTCCAGTCACCTTAGAAGTAAGATTAGATGATTAAAGACTAGTAACAATCCACGTGCCACCTCATACACGTTAAGCCAGAAAGTCTTTCTTAACTTCCTACAACAGCTAGAAAGCAGCAAACAACTCTACTAAATCATCACTCTTTGCTCACCCCAGGCAAACAAGAAAAAGGCCAGTTCAAACAGATGACATCCTAGCAGGCAATGACAAAGGAGGCTTTCAACAGTGCATCCAGCCTGTCTGAATTGTTATACATCACTCTAAATCATTCAGACAATATCTGCAAAGTTTTCTTTTTAAGGGAATATTACAAAGGAAAAGATGGAGTTGTTATTAAGGGGGATTAGTTGCTAGAATGTAGGCAATATGGGCCATGTTACTTTAAAAGCTAATTTCACTGTAATAATTTAGATTCCAGGTAGGGTACTGTAATGAACCGTGTCTTAACATTTTATACCCAAATTCAAAGACAGGAAGGACATAGCATACACCTCTGGTTTTCTTTGTTTTAAGTCCCTGCACTAAAAAGATATACAGATGTAAAACAAGTCACATTATCATCTGTGGCCCTGTACACATTACTAAAAGGTTAGCCCAGCACTACCTAACGATTAAAACAAGATGAGGCATGGCCATCAATAAACTGATAAAAAGAAGAAGAAATATTAAAACGTAAATCCTTTGTAGAAATGCAGGAGAAAAAAATACAATGAACTGAATTAAAATGGCAAATAATTTTTCCACATAAGAGAAACTTAATGACCCTATCAATTCTAACACATACTGTATACAGTTGCTGCAGCTGTCTTACCATATATGCCCAAACATAAGGAAAGGTTTTCTTCCCTAAAATTATCCTTCAAGAAGCAGGAATTGCTTTACAACTGAATCCTTACTTTTGAAGTAGGCACCAATAATTTTATATTAAATACAAACAGGGGAGAAAGAAATAAAAAGAAAACGCTCCCCAAAAACCTTGAAGTGAAAACTCCAAGCGAGCAGTCATGCCCAGGGGAATGGCATTTGGGATTCCTAAAGAGTAAGACCCTACCAATGGAATCAAACTCCCAGGAACGTCCATCCAGTCAGAGTCTGTGAAAGGGGCAAGACATTGAAGTTCTCATCTCTGGGCATAGACAGGGAAGTTCTCATCTCTGGGCATAAACACTGAAGTCTGGAAAAACATCACACAACACTAGCGCTGGATGCTTTGTCAAAGTTATTACACTAAACAAGTTTCAAAAGGGAGTAAAATACAGATTTAAACACAGATTAAGTACTTATTCCTGGAGTGTGATGTCACAATTACAAGAGGTAGCTGCCACCTGAAAAAGGCCTCTGAAGATCATTTAGAAAGAAATGCAATAAAAAAAACCTTGGAAAGTTAGGAAGATCACAAATAACATCAAAATGATGGCAATTCTCCTAATGTTGTATGAATGAATTCTGTGGCTTCAGATAAAACTTACAGAGAGCAACACTTACAGATTTTTTAAATGCTCCATATCTCAAACAACTTGTAAGGAAGTAAATAACTGAAAAACTGGGCCAATACCTTTAAATGTGGTTTCGGTAAATAAATATTAAAGACATTCATGGCTGTGAAGATGTGGAGCATTCAAATAACTGTTTCATAAAATGACTGTGGGAAAGTAATATCTTTAAATGTATATTAGGAATAAATTCAAATACATGGAATTTGATAGTATAACCTATTCTTAAATATGCATGTGCAATTACTACTGGGGTAAACTGAGAGAAGAATATAGGAGATCTCTCTGTATTATTCTTTTTCTACAATTGCATGTAAATCTAAATTATCTCAAAATGAAAAAGTTAAAGAAAAGATTTTTAAAATATATATATGCAATTATTATAATTAACTATTTAACATTTTAATTATTTCGTCTATACCCCTAAAAATTTCTATATTTATGTTGACCAAAACACTTCTTTTTCTTATTGAGAAGATGGAGAAATGCCTTATATCTGGATCTCTTCATTTTCAAATATACGTAATATTTTAGGAAATTCAAACCCTGTATTGCAGGAAAATAATGCTCAGCAGAATTCACTTTTATAGTAGAGAAAACAGCAGGGGAAAAAAGACTAAGCTCACTGCTCTCCAGTTACTTAAAGAAACTGCATACGAGCTGATTATTAAACTTTTCCCCTAAGTTATTCCTATCCATTTTTTTTTTTGCGGTACACAGGCCTCTCTCACTGTTGTGGCCTCTCCCACTGTTGCGGCCTCTCCCATTGCGGAGCACAGGCTCAGCGGCCATGGCTCACGGGCCCAGCCGCTCCGCGGCATGTGGGATCTTCCCGGACCAGGGCAAGAACCCACGTCCCCTGCATCAGCAGGCGGACTCTCAACCACTGCGCCACCAGGGAAGCCCTATTCCTATCCATTTTATTGCAAGTTTTTTAGAACTGTACATCAAAGGAGTGAACTTTCTGGAGTGATGCAAATGCTCTGTATCTTGATCTGGTGGTGACTACATAAGTGTGTATATTTGTCAAAATTCACTATATTATATATATATAAGATTGTGAATTTTACTGTATATAAATTATAGCTCAATGAAGTATTATTGGTACAAAAAACAATTTTTAAAATTCTACACCACATTAGGTACTATTACTGGTTCATTACAAAAGGAATTCTTTATGTTGCTCTGAAAACAATACACAGAAGATTTCCCAACCATTTGGTATAGAAACAAATACCTGGGAATTAAATTGAGAACAGAAAATTTAAGAGAGAGAGAACAGTGAGGTATTCCCTGTCCTTATTTTTCTCCTGGCTAGCCATGGTGCTGCTGCAAATAGGTGAAGGTTAGGAGACACTACAGTTATGGAAGTCAGAGTGTTTTCACCTGAATAGTGATCAAAATAATTAACTGGCTATGAAACTTCCATAATGGATTAATAATTATACAAAAGAACCACTTCTTCTAAGAAAAAATAGTGAGCCTTGCATTTTCCATCATCTTTGCAACCATCATTACATAAAAATTACTGAAGAATTATATATGTACCTGTCCTACCCAAGTGACAAATATTTCTGCTTCATCCTGATGAAGTGTGCATTTATCTACTCTTATTATTAAGACAATTTAGGCTTGCAAACAGAGGCATTCACTTATCCATATTTAAGGAAAATCAGATCAAACATGGGATAATTTTAATAAAAGATGAAAAGTAAACCTAACACATTATAATTAGATCTTTCTTTGCCAGAAAATGAGACATAAATCTGGGAGATAACAGTTACAAGGGTTCAAGCTGCAAGGTTAATAAACAGGCTAACACAGGTACTGTACAGCTAAGAAAGAAAAGCCTAAGGTGCTTCTAACAGCTGGAAAACATCCAGGTAAAAAGACATCTACAAGATGTAACATTTCAGTTCATGTCATTCAGTTAAGACTCAGGTACCAAAAGAGTATCCACTAAATATGGAGGAAGAGAAAGTAATATCCAGCAGTATACAAACACAAAAAATTTTTAATGTGCAGTTACTGTCACTGACATCAAAAAACTGTCTTCTGTACTTCAACAGCACCTTTCATTTTGTTCAAATTCTATACATTTCATATATTACATCAGTCTACCAGGATATTCTTGGGGCGAGGGGAGTGGGGGCTGGGGCAGGTGAAAGGGTTGGTATCATACCTACCATGAATCTAGATGAGAAATGGATGAAAGGTGACAACAGAAGAGAAATTGCTCTCCTTATTCCCAGTCCAATGCTCAGTGAAAAGGAAGAAAGTTCAAAGTTTAAAATTTCCATTTCCTGACTATTTTAGTCATTCACCACAAAATACAAGATTGCCTAAAGTCTGCAAAAGAAAATTCTCCATGTAATCAACCTGAGCAGTTAAAACCCCCAGCAGAAAAAGAGAAAGCTAGAAGGAAACTCAAGAGTACATCTTTTCTGTCTCTGCCTCAATAAGATAAAGTATCCCTGTTCTATGACCACAAGAGGTTCCACTGCTTCTTTGTGTGTCATGTTTCACTGCCTCCCAAACCTCAAAAACATTAATATCTAATGTCTTACTTTATAACCTTCCTACTATTGTAAATGCTTTAATAATCTTGTCATCAGAATAAAAACACAGGCTGCCACAGGGGTAAGTGGTAAGAACAGTGACCTGAGAGGAAAGGGCCTGTCTTGAATGTGTGACCTCAGGTTTGTGTTTTCTCATCCATTAAAACAAAATGAGTTTCTTAAACCAGTGACCTCTGACATTCTATGAATCTATGATCACGCGATAATACAATCATATATAATCTAATAAGAATTACTAAACTCTCCATTATTTCTAGGCTATGTATCTACTAAAACCTTCTAATGGGGACTATTTCCTAATTTTTCAGTCTTCTCACTCTGGAACATTTTCCTGAGATTTTCATTTAACGCTTACACTGTGACAAAAACTAAATATGGTGAACGAATGCCCCTATGGATTTCTTTAAGTGCCATTCCGATTATATGACTTGTTATCAATGGTTTTAAATGCAAAGACATCATGACTCTTATTTATTAACTAGTTTTCTTATCACCTTGGGACTGTTTTGTACTACCACTGATATAAACCCAATCCTACATCCATACTGAATTTCCACAGCTATTTACTTTCCTTAAGAAAATTATCTTGTCTTAATCCTGTTGAATGCCGGATCATGTATATTCACCAACTTTTCTAAAATATCAGATATTCTGAATTTTAATCCAGTTGTCTATTGAGCCACCTATCCCACCCAACTTGATGCCATTCACAAACTTAGTGAGCATATTCTGTGTACCACCCACCATCTAAGACTCTGCTGGAAGTATCAGAAGCTCAGGACCCATCTGACAGAATTCAGCTTAAGAGTGCACAGCTCCCCTCCCAATGCTGAGGACCTGTGCTGAGGCATGACTGAATTGTTCTAAGAAGAACTTGGTAATCATGGGTCAGTCTATCCTCCTGACCATACAACTTTGCCACCTCTCACAAACATGCTACCTAAACCATCACAAGAAAACCAAGATGAAAGGCTGTAATCTGGCAGAAAACAGACCCATAAGAAATAACCTACAGTAGGTGCCCTAAGGTGGTGAGTCTGCAGCAGCAGCATCTTCGAAGAATACAGCAGTTTTCTTGACAAGACTCCACTCAACTGGCTATATTAACCTGTGCCCTTAAGACCCTCCATAAAACAGACTAACATGCCCAGTGTTAGTGTACCAAATGCTCTCTCAGCCAGCAGAGCTGTTTTCCAATATAGAGGTTTATTTCCACTCCTGTCATCTGAGCTGAATGTTTCTGCAGAACCAGTTATTTTTTCCCCCAAATCTGTCTATGCCTTACAATTACACCTATTTTACTTATGGCTGTGATCACATTGTTACTATCTAAACGAGTAAGTGCAACAAGAAAGCATTATTTCTATGAAATCTAGGTTGAATACTTTGACTTGATTAAAAGACAGGTTGCTACTTAAAAAAAAAAAAAAAAACGATGCTGCCAGATTAGGCATGAGCAAGACAACTTAAAGACTAAGGAACAAATCATAAAAATCTAAAGAGTGCCCTCAAATTGCTTCATAAATGTCTTTAGATTCTTACCCCATTAATGAGACCAAAACTGGATGTCAATTAACCAGCAAACATTTACTTAGGCATTCATGTGCCAGTCACCAGCAAGATATTTTAAATGAGTTAACCATTTCACGCTAGTATATGTTTTACAATTACTAACACAGTGCTTTTATCGTCAGCATTTTTCACATGAGAAAACTGAGGCACAGAAAAGTTAAGTAACTTGCCTAAGTTCACATGCTAGTAAGGAGTAGAGTGACGGTCCCAGCCCAGAAGGCCAGTTCCAGAAGGCATATGCTACGCTATCACAGATGATGTATTATTTGCGTGGTGAACACAAGAAAAAGTGTATGGCTCTCAAATCAGTTGACAGATATGCAAAGAAAAGGTCTTCAGCCTACCACCCAACACACACACACACACACGTTTTAAATTAAATGCAGCCATAAATAAACAAAAATAAATAAATATATATATAAAAACAAACCAAAAAAAAACCAAATCATAAGACAGCAATGAGACAAAGCTAAAAGGTGGGATAACTAGCCTGTATTTTTCTAAACCTCACTGACATGAAAAACAGAGAGGAAGAGGAACTATTCTAGATTAAAAGAGACTAAGAAAAACAACAACCAAATGTAATCTAGAAAAATCACTTTTGGATCCTGGATTAGAAAAAAGGGGTAAAAAAGCTCTAGAAGACATTTTTGGAACAACTGGGGAAATTTTAATATGTATATAAAATAGCTGATATAAAATTCTTGCTAATTTTTTAATACGATAATGATACTGTGGTTATGTATGAAAATGTGTGTCCTCATTCTTATAAGATTCATGTTGAAATATTTAAGAGGTAAACTGTCATGGTATCTGCAAATGGTTCTGAAAAGGTGTATTTATAGAAAGAGGTAAAGCATGGGTAGCAAGTGTTAACAATCAGTGAATCTAGGTGAAGAGTATATGGACATTCAGTATACTACTAGCTCAACCTTTCTGTGGGGTTGAAATTTTTCAAAATAATAAAGTTGAAGGAAGATGTCTACACAAAGACTTGTACATGAATGTTTGTTATTCATAACAGCCAAAGATTAAAAGCAAGCCAAATGCCCATTAACTAATGAATAGATAAATGAAATGTGGTATTATCCATAGAATGGACTACTATTCAGTAATAAAAAGGAACACCCTATGGATACATGCTACAACATAGATGAACCTTGAAAATACTCATCTCAGTGAAAGAAGCTAGCGTTCTATATATTATGATGCCATTTATGTGAAATATTAAGTAAAGACAAATCTACAAAAACAGAAAACAGATGAGTTGCCTGGAAGTGGGCAAAGAAATTTACCACCAATAGCCCGGAGGAAACTTTTCAGGGTGATGGAAATGTTCTAAAATTGTATGTGGTAATGGTGGTAGAACACTGTGAACTTACTAAAAATCATCAAACTGTACAATTACAATGGATGAATCTTGTGGTAGATAAATTATACCTCAATAAAATTGTTAACAAAAATGTAAGGAAAGAAACATTCAATCAAAAAAAAAAAAATCAGGGACTTCCTTGGTGGTCTAGTGGTTAAGAATCTGCCTTCCAATTCAGGGAATGCAGGTTCAATCCCTGGTCAGGGAACTAAAATCCCACATACTGTGAACAACTAAGCCTGCACGCCACAACTACTGAGCCCATGCGCTCCGGAGCCTGCACACAACTAGAGAGAAGCGCGCGTGCCACAACGAAGAGCCCTCACACAGCAACTAAGACCAGACACAGCCAAAATAAATAAATAATTTTTTTTTTTTTTTTTTTGCGGTACGCGGGCCTCTCACTGCTGTGGCCCCTCCCATTGCGGAGCACAGGCTCCGGACGCGCAGGCTCAGCGGCCGTGGCTCAAGGGCCCAGCCGCTCCGCGGCATGTGGGATCTTCCCAGACCGGAGCACGAACCCGTGTCCCCTGCATCGGCAGGCGGACTCTCAACCACTGCGCCACCAGGGAAGCCCAATAAATATTTTTAAATATCAAGGTAAAACAATAATAATTGGGAAAGGAATAAATTTGGTTATCTGCTAGTATAGACTGGACGCAGGGAGCAAGACATCAGGCTAAGCTATATAATTGAAGGGAGTTACATTTATCTAAAAAAATAGATAAAAATAAAACATGCAATAAAATGTTATTTTAAAAGAACGTCAACCCCTTATTGTTATATTTCCAAATAAGGTCTCTATCCAAATGATAGTATATAAATTAATTTTATAATCAAAAGACTCTGCTTTCAACAACACAAAGACAAATAACCCAATTTAAAAATGGGCAAAGGCGGGAATTCCCTGGTGGTCCAGTGGTTGGGACCCTGCACTTTCACTGCCAAGGGCCCAGGTTCCTGGTCGGGTAACTAGGATCCCGCAGCGGTGCAGCGCAGCCAGGGGGGGAAAAACGGCGGCGGGGGGGGGGGAGTGGTGCAAAGGACTTTTTATATATATTTTTTTTTAATTTATTTTTTGGCTGTGTCAGGTCTTAGTTGCAGCACGCAAGATCTTTCATGGCAGCACGCAGGTTCAGTAGTTGGGGTGTGCAGGCTTTGTTGCCCCGCGGCAAGTAGGATCCTAGTTCCCCAACCAAGGATTGAACCCACATCCTCTGCACTGGAAGGCAGATTCTTAACCCCTGGACCACCAAGGAAGTCCCAGGGCAAAGGACTTAAAGAGACATTTCTCGAAAGAAGATATACAAATGGCCAAGAATCACATCAAAAAGATGCCTAATGTCATTTAGTTGTCAGCAAAATGCAAATCAAAACCATAATGATGCCAACAAATTTGACGACCTAGAACAAATGGATAAATTCCTAGAAAAATACAACCTATCAAGACTAAATCATGAAGAAAAAGAAAATATGAACACACTAATTACTAGGAATGAAACAATCAGTGATCAAAAACCTCCCAAGAAACAAAAGTCCAGGACTAGACAGCTTCACTGGTGAATTCTACCGAATACCAATCCTTCTCACGCTTACCAAAAAATATTAAGAAAAGGAAACGCTTCCAAACTCATTTTACAAGGCCAGCATTACCCTAATACCAAAAGCAGACAAGGACACCACAAGAAATAAAATTACAGGGCTTCCCTGTTGGCACAGTGGTTAAGAATCCACCTGCCAATGCAGGGGACACGGGTTCGATCCCTGGCCCAGGGAAGATCCCACATGCCACTGAGCAGCTAAGCCCGTGTGCCACAACTATTGAGCCTGTGCTCTAGAGCCCCCATGCCACAACTACTGAAGCCCGTGCACCTAGAGCCCATGCTCCACAACAAGAGAAGCCACCGCAATGAGAAGCCCATGCACGCAATGAAGAGTAGCCCCCGCTCGCCGCAACTAGAGAAAGCCCACGCACAGCAACAAAAACCCAACACAGCCAAAAATAAAAACAAATAAATAAATTTATTTTTTTTAAAAATTACACGCCAATGTTCCTGATGAACGTAGATGCAAAAATTGTCAACAAAATACGAGCAAACCAAATTCAACAATACATTAAAAGGATCATACATGATGATCAAGTGGGATTTATTCTGGGATGCAAGGATGGTTCAACATGTGCACATCAATGTGATACACCATATTTAAAAAATGAAGGATAAAAATCATATGATCATCTCAGTAGATGCAGAAAAAGCATTTGACAAAATTCAGCATCCATTTATGATAAAAATTCTCAACCAAGTGGGCAAAGTGGATATATCACTCAAGACTTGCATAGAAATTCTGAAACCATGAAATTCCTAGAAGAAAATATAGGTGGTAAGCTCCTTGACATAGGTCTTGGCAATAATTTTTTGGAGTCTGACATCAAACGCAACAAAAGCAAAAATAAACAAGTGGGATATATAAACAGCTCATATATCTCATATTGTTTTTAATCTGATTTTTAAATGGGCAAAAGATCTGAACAGACATTTACCCAAGGAAGACATACAGATGGTACCAGGTACATGAAAAAATGCTCCACATAGCTAATCAGCAAGGAAATGTAAATCAAAACCACAATGAGTTGCTACCTTATACTTGTTAGAATGGTTATTATCACAGAGACAACAAATAACAAGTGTTTGTGAGAATGTGGAGAAACAGGAACCCTTGTACACTGTTGGTGGGAATATAAATTGGTGCAGCCACTATGGAAAACAGTATGGAGGTTCCTCATAAAATTAAAAATTGATCTACCATAGGATCCAGCAATTTCATTTCTGAAGTATTTATCTGAAGAAAACAAAAAAGCTAACTCAGAAAGACATATGCACCCCCATGTTCACTGCAGCTATTTATAATAGCCAAGATATGGAAACAACTTAAGTGTACATCAATGGATGAATGAATAAAAAAAGAATATACAATGGAATATATTATTCAGCCATAAAAAAGAATGAAATCGTGCCATTTGTAACATGGATGGACCTTTAAGGCATACTCGTGAAGTTAAGTCAAAGAGAAAAAGATAAATACCATATGATCTCACTTACATGTGGAATTTAAAAAAACAAAAACTGAGCTCATAGACAAAGAGAACAGAATGGTGGTTGCCAGAAGTGAGAGGGTAGAAGTTAGACAAATGTGTGAAAGGGGCAAAAGGTACAAACTTCCAGTTATAAATAAGTCATGAGGATGTAATGAACAGCATGGCAACTATAGTTAATAATAATATATTGCATATTTGAAAGTTGCCAAGTGAGTAGATCTTAAAAGTTCTCGTGACAAGAAAAAAAAGTTCTTTTTGGTAACTATGTAAGGTGACAGATGTTAACTAGACTTGTGATGATCGTTTTGCACTGTACACATTATGTATACATTATGGTATACACTTAAAACTAATTTTTTTAAAAATCTAACAAAAACACATCATGGGATACACTTCACACCTAACAGGATGGCTATAATTTTTTTTAAAGTTTTGGCCAGGATGTGAAGAAACTGGAACCCTTACCCTCATGCCTTGCTGGTAGGATGTAAGATGGTACAGCCACTGTGGAAAACAGTTTGGCAGTTCCTCATTTAAGATAAATATAGAATTATCACATGAGCCAGAAATTCTATTCATAGGTATTTACCAAAAAGAACTGCAAGCAAGTGTTCAAACAAAAACTTGCACATGTATGTTTGTGGCAGCATTATTCACAATCACCAAAAAGTTCAGAACTCAAATGTCCATCAACTGATGAACGGATAAACAAATTATGGTATATAACCACATAATGACTTATTATTCAGCCATAAAAAGAAATGAAATGCAGATACATGCTAGAACACAGATGAACCTTAAAAACACACAAAGTGAAAGAAGTAGACACAAAGGGACACAAACTGTATGATTCCATTCATATGAAGTTATATAAAATAGGCAAACCCACAGAGACAGAAAACAGATTAGTGGTTGCAAGGGCTGGAAAGAGGGGGAAATAGGGAGTGACTGCTTAATGGGTACAGGTTTCCTTTTGGAGTGATGAAAATGTCCTGGAAATAGAGAGTAATGATGGTTCAATGCTGTGAATGTACTAAATGCCACTAAATTGTGCACTTTGAAATGGTTAAAAAGATGAAGTTTGTGTTATATGTATTTTTAACCACATTTTTTAAAAACTCTGTTTATGAGTATACAGCATATTTAACTTGAATTTCAACTACTTCTTTTAGCTTCTCTGTATTTTTCTACTTCTTTTGGCTTTTCCGTATACCACAGATCATATAACAGGTACGCCATAAAATCTAACATTTGTTGATCACTTACTACATGCAAGACACATGTTAGTATGCATTTTTTGTGCACTTTAATCCTAAAAAACCTATAAGCTAGGTTAAGTATTATTACCCCCATTTTAAGTATAAGAAATGAAGGCTCAGAGAATGAGATAACAATGAATAACAGACAAAGCTGGGATTCAAACCCTACCATTTTTAAGGTTAACTCAAAGATAGAAGAAAGAGAATAAACTAAATGATTTCTAAGGCACCTTCTAGTATTACAACTCTATGAATATGCCACAGGAAAAAAAGAAAATCATATCCTTCCCCAAACTGTCCTGATGATAGCTTTCTGGTAAAATATACGGACAGAAAGTCAACACTGATCCTAAACGACCTTCAGTATGACATATGCTAGCATTTCTTTTCTTCCACCAGCATAAGACCAAGACATTAATTACTGTGCTGGTTATTGTTTCCAGAGAACCCAAAAGGTCCAAGGTAATTGTCACCACTCATTTCGAAGTACATAATGAAGAGGTGTGGGAAGACTAGCTGTACGTAAGCACCCAAGGAAAGGAAATTTCTTTACAGTATATATTCCCAGTCTCCGCCTCAGACCTAGTGGATCAAAATCTCTGGGCTAATACCTTACAATCCTTATGTTTTTTTAAAAGCCCATACAGGTGGGCAGCCAAGTTTGGGAACTGCCACAGACAAGTGGGGGGAAAAAATTCTTTTTTAATCAAACAGAACAGAGCAAATAAGCCTGGTCCAATTAGCACTCATTTTAGAATACAGGGGCACCAGACTTATTTATAATCTAGTTATGATGTCAGATCTATTTACTATAGTATACTTACATTTCAGATGACATGATTCTGCCCAAATACACTTGAATCTTTGCATAAATTCATGATACTCACTCAGCATATCAAATTGTACCTAAAATGCCTTTAAGAAATCTTTTACGGATTAATTCGAGCTGCACGTGTCTATGTAGTATGTATATTATGTATATGTACACAAATGTACACACACATTAGTAACCTTCACAAAATTTAGCAAGGTGCCTGACAATCTAGCCCCAAACAGCTTTCAAATAAACAGATACAAATAAATCCAATAAATATTTACTGACACCCACATTATGTGCCAAGTACCGTGCTAGGTGCTGTGAGTATCGCCAAAAACAAGACAAATTCTCACAACACTTATTTTTAGCAGGGATATCAGTCGTTAAGCAGGCTGCTATGGAAGTACCCAACTGTCTTCATCATTTTCCTTATTTTACTTTTAGATGTGAACTTTCTGCTTCATCCTTCCCTGGGGCATTATAGGATTCTCACTTTGTCATATCAATCCCTTTAAATTCCAGTTTTCATTTTACATGGGCAAAATGTACATCCAAGCAGCCTCTGTTACTGTTTCAAAGCAATTGGAAAAATCCCAGAATCCACATTTCCATTGGGCTGAGACTTTCCAATATGCCTAATATGATACTTTATGACCTAGAAGTTCCAATGAATTGGTAGTAAGAAAACACTGGTGTGCTTCAGTGGCGCTGTAATTGGAATGGTGATTAAATGCATCATGTTAAATTTACCCTGGGCCTTTTCCAGGGTGGCAAATATAAAATGAGCTATCAGCATCAGCAGAGCCTAAACCACTCTTTCCTTCTAAAATGATACTTCTCCTGTATGTCAAAGGTGATATGTTTGAGCTTCTCCATTATTAGGTAGCATAACACGACAAACTGTATACACCCACACAGGCTTCCCCGGGATGTACACTGCCCAACATGGTTTACTGTACTTAGCAACTTGGGACAACCTTATGTATGTCAGAGCAGTGCATCTGCACCACTAAAGTTAATGGTCTGTCAGCGTTTCCATTATAAAGCAATTTTCAAAGGTTTATTGCTCTGATGAAGAATTTCCTCTGAGCTGAAATTTAGCATTCCAGAAAAGCAAAAACTGTACTCCCTTCCAAGTAGGCCAAGTAGTTTGTTTTTGGTTTTGTTTTGTTTTGTTTTTAAGTTAATCTGGCCCTTTATTTCAGAATTTCCTCATATAGCCCTTTGGGACTATCCACAGAACAAAAATCTTATACCTCACAAAGGGACTACTGGTTTGGTAATAGCAGCTACCAAGATTCACAGCACAAATTCCAATTTATTTATGGAAAACAATTTTTAAAAAGCATATTTTTGATGAACAAACTAAGTTTAAAAACTTTATCAGTTCTACCTAGTTATATTAAATTATTCATGCTATCAGACTATGCTGTCATTTACATTAAAATCAATGGTAATTTTAAATCCTCATCAATTGTTAAGCTTTCTTTTATCCTTCCCACTCAAGAAGAATAGCTACTACTGACCTAATACGAATTTTACCTACTCTCAACTCCCTCTTATCCTACAAGTTAAAGGGAGTAAATTCTGTAAGTAACAGCTAGGTAGCAAGAAATGTTATATAGAAGCCTGAAGGTAACTTAGAAAATTCAGAAGATGATGATCAGTCCCTGAATGACAAAGTTCACAGAAAACAACTGTGGTAATCTAGAAGATTGGCATATTAGTGATAAACTAACAGTTTTATCCAATCTCTGGAAACTGTTCTATTAGCCTGAAAGCCTGCCGGAATATTTCATGCTTCAAACAAAGAAGAAATCAACTATTCTAGTATTTTGGTTTCTTGTTATTGAATCTAACTTGAAAGCTTAAATATTTACACTTTAAATTACAAGGTTTTTCAACTATACAGCTAATTATAATTCTGATACAGCTCTACTCAATAATAAAGGAGTTATAACATAAGAATGGTTTTCCAAGCTTAAAAATTCTCATTATATACAAATAAAGACTCTCTAAAACTGGAGATTAGTGATCAAAGCAATCTTTTAAAAATGAACGCTTTTTAGAGAAGTATATTTATTCCAAATTACTACTGATACACGTTAATATATTTTGCCAATTTTCTAACTTTGCATTACTCTGAAGACAACTAGCTATATAATCTCAGAAATTATTTATATTAAAACCATCCATGAAACCACTTCCAGACAAAGTAACAACACAAAGTAATGTTTGTAAAATGTTAAGTAAATGAGATCCAATTCATGATTATAGCTATTGGAAATACGAAAACGAATGCACCAGACAAGGACTAGAAGGATGTAACAAACATTAAAAGACAAGATTTTGCTTTATTATTTTTATTGATGTTGTTATATCCTTTTTATAACACAACTTCTATTCAGATTCCAAATTGATTCTACCTTTACCTTCATCAGGTATTAATAACCATACTTGCCAAATATACAAGTATAAAAGCTAAAGTCAAAAAAAGTTACATTTGGGCTTCCCTGGTGGCGCAGTGGTTGAGAGTCCGCCTGCCGATGCAGGGGAAGCAGGTTCGTGCCCTGGTCTGGGAGGATCCCACATGCAGCAGAGCAGCTGGGCCCGTGAGCCATGGCCGCTGGGCCTGCGCATCCGGAGCCTGTGCTCCGCAACGGGAGAGGCCACAGCAGTGAGAGGCCCACGTAAGGCAAAAAAAAAAAAAAAAAGTTACATTTAATAAGGACAAAACAACAAAATACTCAAGATTAACCCTCAAAAGCATCAGTGTTACAAGTTAATTGCTTTGATGTATAGAATCAGAGATCTAGGTAAAAAAATAAAGTTACTTTTATCTTTTGCAATTTTGTTAAATGCCCTAGAGCTAGTAGGTCTGTCCAGTAGTTAACCCAAGGACCTGTGTGTCCTTTTGGCTTTTGTAAAAGATAGCCAACTCAGCCTGCAATGGCAGTTCAGATGCAGTAATGATGACGCAGCAACCTAGCATATGGGGTTGGCCATCACACCTCTACTCAGCTTCAATGCTTTCATGCCAATGATTGAAAGTTCTCTAAAAAACTTAACTGAAGCACACCAGACATTAGTTATCAATGGTTTCATTTCCATGTTAGAAAGACAAACACAGCCTTGTTAATGATGTAAAATAAATCAGATTTGATAATAGCTTTTCATCTTCTACCCATTTTGCCACTCAAAACTCCCTTACTTTCTTAGGAAGTCCTATACCTTAATATGCTATTAGTAGGGACTTCCCTGGCAGTGCAGTGGTTAAGAATCTGCCTGCCAAGGCAGGGGACACTGGTTCATGCCCTGGTCTGGGAAGACCCCACATGCCGCGGAGCAACTAAGCCTGTGCGCCACAACTACCGAGCCTATGCTCTAGAGCCCGTAAGCCACAACTACTGAAGCCCACGTGCCACAACTACTGAGCCCACGTGCCCTAGAGCTCATACTCTGCAACGAGAAGCCACCGCAATGAGAAGCCCGCGCACTGCAACGAAGAGTAGCCCCCACTCACCACAACTAGAAAAAGCCCGTGCGCAGCAATGAAAACCCAACACAGCCAAAAATAAATTTTAAAACATTTTAACAACAACAACAACAAAAATATGCTATTAGTAGGAAAATACAATTAAAGAACCACTTCTGACTAAAAAGGCCTGGGCCACAGTGAAAGGACCAATGGACTGAGCAAAGCAGGGCAGCTCTCTGCTCCCTCATCTCTAACATCACAGTAGCCTCTTTAAAAAAAATTTATTCTTATGAATGGATCACATAACAGAAAATTCAAAAGGCACTAATAAAGAGTATTAATGAAAGTATGTCTCATCTCCATCCCTGTCAGCCAGACACCCAGTCCCCCTATTAGAAGCAACCACTATTACCAGTTTCTTGTAGATCCTTCTCTGAGGCACATCCTATTTTAAAATATCCACTATGCTCCAAACCTCAGGACTCCCTAGTCTTCCTGCATGCTTCATTTTTCCCTCTAGCACTGATCACCAATGGGCTTATCATTATATATTCATTATTTACTACTACATGTTTGATTACTTTATTCTTGTCTCACCACCACCTGCATCGAGAATAAAAGCTCCATGTAGAACTCTCTTCACTGTTATATTCCCAGAGCATGGAACACTGCATGGAACAAGTTTGCTCAATGAGTTAACAATCCTATTATTACAAACACTAGTAACTAGCAGGTTATCTATTCTCTACAAAATACTAACGCCTTCCCCAAAAGGAAAGAAAAACTACATAGTATATATACTCTGCTTAGGGAGCTAAATCAGTTTAAGACTAAAACTGCAAACATTCAATATTGCCTATTATTTGAGATTATGAATTTTACATTGACTTTCTACATAAAAGGTTTTTTACTTAAACTCTACTTGTAAGATTACTTTCCCCTGAGATTTTCTTGAAAATAGATGCCTTCTAAAAGTCTATGTAACTGAGTAAAATTTTAAATGGTAATTTGCATCTCAAAAGCACTGACATAAGGCTTCCCTGGTGGCGCAGTGGTTGAGAGTCCGCCTGCCGATGCAGGGAACACGGATTCGTGCCCCGGTCTTGATATGCCTACCTCACTTCATACATAGAAATTAATTCCAGGTGGATTACAACTCTAACTATAAAAGGCAAAACAGTATAGTTCCTAAATGATAATATAAGTAAAATGTTTTCATGTGCCCTAAATAAAGATTTCTTAGAACACATAAAACACTAACCATAAAGAATTACTCCATGGAAATACATTCAAATTAAGAACATCTCTTCATTGAAAGACAACAAAATAAAAAACTAAACTAGAAATTAAGAAAAATTATCTGTAGCACACACTAACTTAGTGCTCACACCCAGAATGTATAAGAACTCCTACAAATCAATGAGAAAAAGCCAAATCAAAAGAAAAAGGGGCAGGACTTCCCTGGTGGTCCAGTGGTTAAGAATCTGCCTTCCAATGCAGGGGATGTGGGTTCGATCCCTGGATGTGGAACTAAGATCTCACCTGCCATGGGGCAACTAAGCCCGCGTGCTCTAGAGCCCATGCACCACAACTAGAGAGCCCATGCACCACAACTAAAGAGCATGCGTGCCACAACTACTGAGCCCACACTCTGGAGCCCACATGCCACAACTAGAGAGAGAGAGTACCACAACTACTGAGCCCATGCTCTGGAGCCCACGAGCCACAACCAGAGGGCCCAAGAACCCCCCAAGTGCCACAACTACTGAGCCTGCATGCTCTGGATCCGACATACCACAACTAGAGAGAAGCCCACGTGCCACAACAGAGATCCTGCATGCCACCACGGAGACCTGATGAAGCCAAATAAATAAATAAATATTTTTTAAAAAAAGAATAAAAGAAAAAGGGGCAAGGACCAAGAAAATATTTTAAACATATGAAAAATAATGTAGTAATCAAAGAATTGTAAGTTAAAACCACAATAAGATAATATGACAATATCAAGAGAATGGATAATATTAAAAAGAACCACAATACCAAGTGTTGGCAAGAATGTGAAACAACCAGAACTCATTTGTACCATTTTGGAAAATAGTTTGCCATCACCAATTAAAATAGACAAATATAGAAACCTATGTCTTAACTCTCTTAGTTATATACCCAACAGAAACACATGCTCAGGTACACTGTAGGATATGTACATGAATATTCATAGTAAACAACCCCAATGTCTATCAACAGCAGAATGGATAAATATACTGGCATGCTCCTAGAATCGAACAGTATATAGTAAAGAAAATGAATGAAATAAAACTACACCCAGCAATGTGCATACATCTCCCAACACTGACCAAAAGACTTGAGAACCGGTCAGACTTGAGAGGATACAAAGTGAGCCTCTGGGATGCAGATAATGTTCTATTTTGTGTTCTGGGCAGTGGTTACACAAGAACTCGATATGTGATAGTTCACTGAGATGTACACATCAGTGGTGTACAATTTTATGTATGTATGCTATATACATTTAATTTCATACACAAAAAAATGAAAGATGAAGACTCCCACTTTCAACCAAGACAGAACAACAAAAATGACATTTACCTTCCCACTTCAAACAGCAACAAAAATAAACAAAATATAGAAACAAAAGTTCTCAAGATACTGCACATCAGAAAATGAAGGTCAGTGATCACTGAAGAGAGAGTAATAGACAAAGTGAGCTTCTAATTTCTTCAGTTTACTGAAAGCAGAAAATGTATCGAGGCCACAGCATAGGACATGGGAGTCTAAGAGGGCCAAGGCAGCTAGAGTTTTCAGCGCAATTACAGGAAAAGAGAGCTGCACACACAACTCTGGAGATCTACATAGGGTCTTCTCTGAATTCTCATTTGAGTTATTTAATCAGTGTGTACATGAGAGAAAGAGAAAAGAACCACCAGAAGGGACTAGGGACAACAACTGCCATACCTCACAGGCTACTGGAACACAGGGCCTGGAACAGTGGCTGTTCCCATCAGTCATAATGGAAAATGGAAACTCACAATTCATAGGGCACTGGGTAGAGTGCTCAGAAAGGTTTTTGCCTCAGTAGTGGAGTAAATGAACCCTAGATTAAACACTAATCCGGTACAGCCTAAAAAAGCTTAAAAGACATGAAATAATCAACCTCTTTCCAAGGAACTGAACTGCATTCTAAACAAAGCTCAAGAATATTTACAAAAATACAAAAATAGCTACCACAAGGTAAAATTCACAATGTCTGGTATACAATCAAAAATTACAACAACCATGCAGAGAAACAGAAAAATATGACCCAGAGTGACAAGAACAACTAAATCAACCAAAACCAGCCCAGAACTGATGTAGATGATAGAATCAGTAACCAAGGACACTAAAACAATTATTACAATGGTATTCTATATGTTCAAAAAGTTGGGACTTCACTGGTGGTCCAGTGGTAAAGAATCTGCCTTGCAATGCAGGGGACAGGGGTTCCATCCCTGGTCAGGGAACTAAGATACCACATGCCGCGGGGCAACTAAGCCCACGCAACACAACTACTGAGCTTGCGCACCCCGGAGCCTGCGCACCACAAGTAGAGAAAACCCGCATTCCACAACTATGGAGAAGCCCACACGCCACAACGAAAGATCCCACGTGCCTCAAAGAAGATCCCACATGCCACAGCTAAGACCAAACACAGCCAAAAATAAATTTTAAAAAAATAAATAATAATAAAAAAGTTAAGTAGAGACTTGGAATATATTTTTAAAAGAACCAAATTGGGGCTTCCCTGGTGGCGCAGTGGTTGAGAGTTCGCCTGCCGATGCAGGGGACACGGGTTCGTGCCCCGGTCTGGGAAGATCCCATGTGCCGCAGAGCGGCTGGGCCCGTGAGCCATGGCTGCTGAGCCTGCACGCCTGGAGCCTGTGCTCCGCAACGGGAGGGGCCACAACAGTGAGAGGCCCGCCTAACGCACAAAAAAAAAAAAAAAAAAAAGAACCAAATTGAACTCCTACAGATGTAAACTACATTGTCTTGAAATGAAAAATACACTGAATAGACTTAACAGCAGAGTAAACATCGCATAAGAAAAGACAAATGAAACTCTAGCGATAATAAATGTTCACAATGATGGAAAAAGTGAAAAAGAAGAATAATGTATGAGTGAGAAAACTTCATAAGGCTTAGCACATGTGTAACTGAAGTCTATGAAAGAGTTAGAGGCTGAAAATATATTTGAAAAAACCATATCAGAAATATTTAAAATTTTATTAAAAACTATAAGCCCATAAATACATACACACACACCACATGTTCTTTATCCATTCATCTGTTGATGGACACTTAGGTTGCTTGGCAACTGTAAAAAATGCTGCTATGAACACTGGCGTGCATATATCTTTTTGAATTAATGTTTTTGTTTCTTTCAGATATATACTGAGGAGTGGGACTGTTGGGTTATATGGTAGTTCTATTTTTAGTTTTTCGGGAAACCTCCATACTGTTCTCCACAGTGGCTGCACCAATTTACAGTCCCACCAACAGTGTACGAGGGTTCCCTTTTCTCTACATCCTTGCCAACATTTGTTATTTCTGTCCTTTTTGATGAGTGCCATTCTGACAGCTAGCTGTGAGGTGATATCTCATTCTGGTTCTGATTTGCATTTCCCCAATGATTAGCAATGTTGAGCATCCTTTCACATGCCTGTGGGCCATCTGCATTTGCTCTTTGGAAAAATGTCTCTTCAATTCTTCTGCCCATTTCTTAATTGGGTTGTTTGTTTTTCTGATGTTGAGCTGTATAAGCTGTTTATATATGTTGGATATTAATCCCTTATCGGTCATATCATTTGCAAATATCTTTTCCCATTCAGTGGGCTGTCTTTTTGTTTTGTCAATGATTTCCTTTGCTCTGCAAAAGCTTATAAGTTTAACTAGGTCCCATTTGTTTATTTTTGTAATAAAGATGAAATCTTAAAGCACCCAGGACAAACAGGCATGCAGGGGAAGGAAGATACAGGTGACAACAGATTTTTCCCTGGAAACAATGCAAGATAAAAGACAGTGGAGCATTACATTTAGAGCACTAGAAGAAAAAACTGCCAAACTAGAATTCCATACCCAGCAAAAATATATTTGAAAAATGAAAGCAAAATAGACTACAAGAGCTAAAGAAATTCCACACAAGCAGACCTGCATCCAAGAAATGTTAAAATAAGTGTTTCAAGGAGTAGGAAAATGATACCAAATGGAAATAAAGACCTAAACAAAAGAATAAAGAGCATGGAAACGGTGACTATGTGCGTAAATAAACTTTTTTCTAATTATTCATACCTCTTTAAAATACTTTTTTAAAGCAAAAATAACAATACAGTATGGATTTTTATAACATATGGAGAAGTAAAAGGACATGATAATAATAACACAAAGTTCAAGTGATGAAAAACAAAACTAAGGTCCTTACACTATACATGTATACACTATACTACACATGAAATTGTATAATATCACTTTAAGCAGACTGTCATAAGATAAAGATAAAAGTAACCACTAAAATAACAATTAGAAGTTGTATCTAGGGCTTCCCTGGTGGCGCAGAGGTTGAGAGTCTGCCTGCCAATGCAGGGGACACGGGTTCGTGCCCCAATCCGGGAAGATCCCACATGCCGCAGAGCAGCTGGGCCCGTGAGCCATAGCCGCTAAGCCTGCGCGTCCAGAGCCTGTGCTCCGCAACGGGAGAGGCCGCAACAGGAGAGGCCGCAACAGTGAGAGGCCCGTGTACCGCAAAAAAAAAAAAAAAAAAAAAAAAAAAAATTATGGAATCTGCATCTAGCACCAAATAGAGTTCTCCAATCTACAGAGAAACAAAACTAAAATACAAGTGTACATTCAAATTGCCGTGGACTTAAACTATCAACAAGATACCTTCCCCACGCCCCGAGGAGGGGGCTAGTTTACTGTACACAGAAGTCAATATATATCTTTTACCAGAAAGGTTAGAATAAAGATCTCACATTTGTAAAGGCACATATGAAACATATTACAGCAATGACAGGGGCAGTGAGAACATAAACATACACAACTAGGAGCCATATCTAAAGACTTTATAAAAACAGATAGGAAGCTGCAAAAAATACTGTTAAAAGTCAGTTTTATACATGTCATAACTCTATAAAACTGGCAAGCATAAGTTTATTTACTGATATTTAAGAAGCACATAGAATAAAATGCATAGTTTTATTTAAGGCTTTTAATATTATTAAATTGAGAGGGAGTCTATACCACAGACAAGATTCTTCCATCAGAGAGTACAGTTTAAGGTGGGGTTTTTCTTTTTATCACAAGGTCATTCCCAACACCAGAAGTTCCACTTTGGTTATGACTTTCTCATAATATACATTAAGGTTAACTTAACTTGTTTAAAAGATAGATTATTTCTTTTAATAATCCTGATATAAAGCAAATGCTTTAGTTGGTAAAAAGTACTAATGATTTTTATTTTAAAGAAGAAAGTCACGATGATTACATATTTAATACAAATTCTTAACACATGACAAGAACAATAAATGCATTTCTTTTAAACTGAGAAGTAGCTCTGATGTACTTTTAAAAGAAAATTACTTCCATTACTCTGCAATTTCACTGCTTTCAAATCCAAGAACAAAATTTATACCTAACAATGAAGCTTAAAAGAAAAATAAAGGGGGCTTGTTTCATCACATCACCACATTTCCTACTTCATTAAAACTTTCTTTACGCTTTATAATTTTCATTGATTGAATAAATTACCAGATAAAAGAATAGAAACATGATGTACAACCAATAGCTTCTTGATTATAACATCCGAAACAAGGAATTCTTACTTGTAGCATATACACAGATATTCATATAAACATATACTAAGCCACCTTCTTAAGTTTTTAAGGTAATGGCTTTAACTGAGCAAAAGTTCGCTGAAGAGATCAATGTGGAATTGTGGGTCCTTTCCATGCTATAACAATGGAAGGTCTCCTCCAATTTTAGAAATCACTAGTCCTGCCCAATCTGAACTGCTTTAGGATTCGATTTTTCAAACCAACTAGGCTTGTGCTTTAACAGGTCAAGTCTAAACTTCTAATCATCCACACAACGAAGTGAGGCCCAGAGATGCGTTAACTAACCTAATATATTACTCCTCAGTTAAAACCCAGCATCAGTTTATCATCTAGTTTGGTTGTAGTACTCAAGGCTGAATTTTGGCATATTCTTTGGACTTAAAACATTTTTGCAACATCCCAGACAAGTTAATTTTGTTCAGAACTAAAATAAAAAGAGCTATCAAGCCATGAAAAGACATGGAGGAACCTTAAAGGCGTATTACTAAGTGAAAGAAGCCAATCTGAAAAGGCTCCAAACTGTATGATTCCAACTATATGACATTCTGGAAAACTCAAAACTATGGGACAGCAAAAGGATCAGTGGTTGCCAGGAGTTGGGGTGGGGAGTGGGGTAAACAGGCAGAGCACATAAAATTTTTAGGGCAATGAAAATATTCTGTATGATATTATAATGATGGATAGATGTTCTTGTATTTGTCCAAATCCACAGAAAGTACCACACCAAGAGTGAACCCTAACATAAGCTATGGATTCTGGGTGTATATGATATATCAACGTAGGTTCATCAGTTGCAACAAATGTATTCAGCTGGGTGATGCTGATAATGGGGGAGGTTATGCATATGTGGGGGCAGGAAGTATATGGGAAATTTCTGTACCTTTCTCTCAATTTTCTATGAAACTAAAACTGTTCTTTAAAAATGAAATAAAAACATTTGCTCAGCTGATTTTGCCCAGAATTATAAAGACTTTTTTCCTACTTATTTATTTATTTATTGCTCCGTTGGGTGTTCGTGCTGCGCACGGGTCTTTAGTTGCAGCAAGCGGGGGCTACTCTTCGTTGTGGTGCACGGGCTTCTCATTGCAGGGGCTTCTCTTCGTTGCAGAGCACGGCCTCTAGGCACGCAGGCTTCAGTAGTTGTGGCACGAGGGCTTCAGTAGTGGTGGCTCATGGGCTCAGTAGTTGTGGCTTGGTCTCTAGAGTGCAGGGTCAGTATTTGTGGCACACGGACTTAGTTGCTCCATGGCATTTGGGATCGTCCCTGACCAGGGATCAAACCCGTGTCCCCTGCATTGGCAGGCAGGTTCTTAACCACTGCGCCACCAAGGGAGTCCCTCCTTTTTCTTTTTTACAAACAAACAAACTGTGCCCAATTAAGTGCTGTCTTTTAAAGAAGTAATCTCAAAAAAGTTATTCTGGCCATTACTCAAAATCAGTGTTAGAATTTTTCTTCAAAATTGTCTTCAGATCTATACTTATAAACGGTAAGCAATTAACATATGTGAAGGCCAACTAAAAACCAAGCACGGAGACTCTCCACTTACCCCTCACGCCAATCCTATAAGGTGGATATGCTCTTGGTTTTAGAGATGAAGAAACCAAAGTCAGGCAAGTCACCTCAGTAGAGACCTTAAGTATTCTTCAAGGTGATGATCATCCACCTTTTTTTCCAATCTTGTCTCTAACAAGTTTGTTAGTCATTTTCCCCAAAGACATACCCAAGCTCCAGGAAATGACTGGCCACCATAAGGAGCAGTCAGAGAAACGTTCTTCAGTGCCTGAAGACAGACTTAATATTTATAGTAGTAGATACAAGGTACAAATGAGAAATTTTCACAGGTATCTTGTTGTACAGCCTGAGGCCACGCTGGAACTACATCCTAGCACTCTCTCAAAGGACATGCAAATTTACTGGGTGGAATTCTCACTTTTGTCAGTCAAGACAAACTTCATTTTCAACCACCTGTAAAGCCCTGACTGGTCCCAAACAACATCAAAACCATATCAACCACCCACTTTCTGGGACCTCCCTGGCAGTCAAGTGGTTAAGACTTCGCCATCCAATGCAGTGGGTGAGAGTTCAACCCCTGGTCAGGTAGCTAAGATTCCACATGGCTCAGGGCCAAAAAACCAAAAACATAAAACATAAGCAATACTGTTAACAAATTCAATAAAGACTTTAAAAATGGTCCACATCAAAAAACAAACAAAAACCAACCACTCCACTTTTATGTGAAAAGTTCAAAACTAATCTCTATTACAAGAGCTACAAATATATTCCAGAACTCTAGACATCTTTTCATCCACACAAGTTCTTAGGGCCCTAGAGCTCTTGGTAAACCAAGGATGACTGTAAGCTTTAGATGCTCTACAGAAAGGCTCAGGCCTGAAAAAATCTCCAGAATATCATGAACTACTTGGGTGGGTGGAGGAAGGGAAAGTAGACAGTAAAAGAGATACACCATTTAGGAATGGGGTAATTTCTAAATGCTCAATCTGAGTATTTTCTATACTGTCAAGAGCAATAAAGAGAGGGAGAGGGAAGGGGGCAGGTAGGAGGAGGGAGAGAGAAGAAGGGAGGGATAAAGAAATCAGGAAGAAACGAAAAATCCAATGTTAATTCTCTTCACAGTGACAAATAATCCTGCTGATACAAGACAAAATTATCCTAGGATGCACTCACCCTCCCACATGTGCCTTGTCCACTACTTATACTGTCTGTGACTCACACTACTGGTTTATTAACTAGACCTATAAGATGTTTTAAATATAACTATATACTGAATAGTGCTAATGAAACATTAAGCAACCACTGGAATGCCCTGAGCAGGAGAATGTTTATGGGAAAAACACCAAAAACATCCAAAGTCCCACAGTGAACAAATATACAGAGACACAGACGATGTGACAAGAAATGCCAAAAGAACTGGCCAGCTATGCCCCATTCTTCATCTTTACATATAGCCCAGGCCACAAACTTGGCTAATCTAGTCCTGGCCCTCACTCTAACATCAAAAAGGAGGGTAAGGGGCAGGACAGGAATAAAGACGCAGACATAGAGAATGGACTTGAGGACATGGGGAGAGGGAAGGGTAAGCTGGGACGAAGTGAGAGAGTGGCATGGACATATATACAGTACCAAATGTAAAATAGATAGCTAGTGGGAAGCAGCCGCATAGCACAGGGAGATCAGCTCGGTGCTTTGTGACCACCTAGAGGGGTGAGATAGGGAGGGTGGCAGGGAGACGCAAGAGAGAGGAGATACGGGGATATATGTATATGTATGGCTGATTCACTTTGTTATAAAGCAGAAACTAACACACAATTGTAAAGCAATTATACTCCTATAAAGATATTTTTTAAAAAAGAGGGTAAAGATGTAAACTCTCCAAGCTAAACAAATGGGGGCAGGGTGAGGTTGGGGGAGGGGTATGCACAAACCAGTGAGGTTGGTGTCACTGGATCATATAGGAATTAAACTCAACTCTGCTTTTCTTCTCCAGAAGAGAACTATAGCATCAGGGTCTGACCCCCTAGCACTGGAAAAAGTACCTTCCAATATAATCCTTTCACCCATTAAAGGAACCCTAGGCCTGGGAGTCCTAACCTTAACAAGTATTCCCTCCTTGGGCAAAGGGAGAGGGAAGAGATTAAGAGGGCTATATCAAGCATCTGATTTGATCACTGCCCCTCAATAAAGAGAATCTGAAGAGCCTAAGGTTAAATGCTTAATTTGGCCATCTCATAGTAAGAGGGAAAACAAGAAACCACTGCTAGTATGAACAGCTTTAAACGTTTTTATCTAATTCAGTGTTATTAACCCAAGTCCATTGTTGGTCCTTTCTATTTCAGAGGAAGCTGAATTTCATTAGAGACAGACACAAAGAGGATTACTTTTGTTAACACTGGCCCGACATTAAAATGCCCACCTCCCAGCCTCACGTTCAGAGACCTAAACACACAACTGGTCTGTCATTGAAAAGCACACTATCTTTGCACTGGCCATGCTTTAGAGAACCTGAAAAATTCAACACTGGGCATATTTCTACTGCATCACCAGTGAAATTAAATTGTCTATTAGGAAGTGAAAAGAACAAAACTGTACTGCCACACACCACGTGCACCCCAATACCCTGTTCATGTAATTATACAGGGACCTTTTTGAACTTATTTAACCATATACTAGCATCCAGAGGAATAATTTTTTTAAACTACATTTGTTGAAATTCTAAATACAAAGTCTTCATTCCCACCCCTGCCTCAACCCCCACCCCTGCAGCCCTCGCTCTCTCAACACAGAATCTTTTCTTTCAAACCCTAAGAAACCAGGAACAAAAATCTCAATGAAGGTTCAAAAGACTTAAAATTCTTGTTTTTACCCCTTAGTGGTCTATTGCTATGTCCAAAACCCTATATCGCAGGTACCTTTTGACTAAGGAGACTGGAAACAACCCAGCTGTTTTCTTTTCTGATTAGTGAAAGGGGAACCTGTGGAGGAATTAAAGATTTAGCCTTGCCCCAGAGCTAACAGTCTCCCTCCAGCTACATCTTGCTGGCCCTAAGCAGAAAGAAAGAACAGGCAATCAAATCTACATCTCTTGCATCACTTTATGGGACATTAATAATGACCCTGACAGTCTGGCCAGCCACCACCCAGCTCTGTAATTCAGCCCTTATAATCCCAGCCCACCCTTGCAGGCTATCTTTTATGACACACTAGCACACGATAGCAGGGGACCTAACAAGGAACTTTTAAAAATATTTGAGATGCAACAGCAACTTATGATCTAGAACTGTATAGCTTTTTAAAATACTTCCCATTATTCAATATATCCTAATGGAAAATGTTTGAAGAGCTTAAAACATACCTGAAAAACTAAATTATTTTAGGCAATATTTTCTCAAAACTTGTAATACAAACGTTTTAATTCCTTTAAAAATTTTAGTTCAGAGGAGTTATCTCATCCTGGAGGATTTTTCCAGCTTGATGTTCAATTCCAAGTGGCTCATTCTAGTCAACTCTGAAACATCTCTAGTGAAAGATTCTCACTGAACTCCCTTAGCAAGTTATTCCACTGTCTGAGTGACCTCACTGTCAGGTAAAATTTTAGTAGCAGATTAGGACATTTTTCTTTTTCAGTTCCAGAACAAAGTTGTTTTTATATCAGAAAGAACTGCTGCAGCATCCCTGCTGACACAACAGGATAAAGCAAAGAAGAAAAGCACTGGTTAATACCACTCAGCTACTGGAGAGTTTATTTCTAAAGCTTGAATATAGTTTTGAAATACGAAGCTTAAAGTAACATGGACAGCCAGAATGTGTGGTTTTGCTGCTACATTTTTAAAATTAAAGCCTTTAATGGCTATTTTGTCCATTCACCTTTCTTTTAATACCAAGAAAGGGGGGAAAAACATTTCATGTTAGTAAATGCTTTATTGACCTAACTCTTACCTGAACAAAAAAGACCCATATCTCACAACCTCCAAAAGCTTGTGGGTTTTTTTTTACGCCAAATATACAAAACATCACATACAAAGGTTTTGCTTTTAATCCTTATAATACAGCCATGCAGCTAGTGCTAATGGTTTGTACCCATGCATAGCCTGCTACACAACTCCTTCAAAAAGTTCCAAATCAACATCTTTGAGGTATCGCGACATTAGTTCAAAATTAGTTCAAAAGAATTAAATATCAAATATATCTGGTAACAAGTGTTATTTAGTTTTTCACACCCAAACTCAGATTCTAAAAGATTACACGCAAGATAATACCTTCTACCAATAATGAATTTATTTACTATTATCCATATTTAAACAAATGGCATTTTTATTCATCCACTTCATTCAGTTATTTGAATACTCTTTTAAAATACTAAATACAGGCAAAACAAAGTTTCAGACCCACACATTCAATTAACTTTGATTATGCAGTTAATTCATTTAGCTGGGTTCTGATACCTGGAGATACCTACATATTTGTTAATTACAGACAAAAATCTGTATTGCATATCCACAAGAAATAATTACCTCTAGTATGCAAATCCTTGAGGACATCAAATAAAGATGGTGCCATTCAATCCTGCTACTTTCTAAAATCAATTCCATCTCCCACACAACCCCTAAAAAACCACTTCTGCATTTGGAATGAAAATCAGAGGTGGAGTGGAAACCTGTTCTTGCTGGACAAAAGATCTATGAAGCATCCTACCTCACACAAAGACAATTTTGAGCAAAGTGGTCCCAACCTATTCTCTCTCTGCCATCCTATCCACTCCCCACTGTAATTCCTCCAAGGTGCAGCTTGTTAGGAACATAAAGCCAGCAATTACACAGGTCACAGGGGTTGAATGAAGAACAGTAAGTTTACTGAGGCTGATAGTCAATCACACACGGGCTGGGTATGAGGGGTTTCCCTCTGAAGTTCCTGACCCCAACTGTGACCAGCAAGGATGTCTGCTCCAGTCACAATGTTAAATCAATCCAATCAAACCCTGTCTGTAGGATTAATTCAAAGGATTGAGAAGTGGTTATCTGGAGCAGTTAGCTGTCCTGAAGCAAAAATGAGAGGGCTTTCCTAGCCCTTTAAGAAGCAGTTAGCTGTCCTGAAGCAAAAATGAGAGGGCTTTCCTAGCCCTTTAAGAACCTTATCAGGAACACTGGGGACTGAGTACTACCTATGCAGTGAATGAAGCAAATTCCCCTTTTTTACCTCTCATTTCCATCTCTGATTATAAAGTGTCTCTCCCTTGCCACTCTGAGAAACCTGACCAACCAGATCAGTACAAATCCTTTTGAGAAACTAATTCTCCCAAACGTAACAGCTTGAAGTTGCTTCCTTTCTCTTATTTCTCCCCGTTTCAAAAAAATATCTATACAACCAGGAACCAAGCAAATAATTCCCATGGTAATCTGGGGCTCATATTAAATAATAAATGAGCATGCTACACTAAAGAATTCTTCCCTCCACAAGCATGGGGAAAATACCAATGAAGCAATGCTCCCAAATTAGAAGTGGTACGATTTGTCCATGCTCAGGATAAACAGTAAAAATCATCACTGTATTTATTCCCACTGGAAAAATAACATACTATCAAGAACGTCTTTAAAATATATATACCATTGAACACCTATACAAAACTCTCCACACTCCTTTCACATGCATAAACTGCTTGCATAAATACACATACATTAAAATCTAGGATCCATGTGTCACTCAAGGAAATGACTGCTGCAGGCACAGAATTAATTAATACATTTCCAGAGTTTCCACAATGAAGCAGGAATATCTTCAAAGCAATTTAGTAAATTTGGATAACTGATAACTTGAATTGATTTCATTTCTGCTGTGGCTTCCCCATCATTATATTAACCCAACTTAAAATAACCAATTTCCTTTATCTCCTGCCTCACCTTTTCCTATTAGGTTACACATGCTATACCAGCAACTTTCCAAATATTCAAGAAGTGAAAAACTTCCTTTTCAAATGACACCTTACAAAGAACATGAATATAAAATTGAAAATAGAGTCTTCTACAGTAAAAATATTTTCTAAGTTCAAATGTAAAGTCTTTACACATAAAGTCAACTACTGTTAAAAAGGCTAATTTGATTAACATACATTGAAATCAAGGGTATGGATAAGAATCATATACAGATATTAAATACTATACAAACAAGAATACAGAGATAGCAATCAGGAAAATCCTGATTCACGCACAAAAGTTGCTCACGATAACAGATTGATTTTTATTTTAAACAGGTCACCTCACAGTCTTGGGAAGCTCTTTAAAAAGAGATGGCAAGGGCTTCCCTGGTGGCGCAGTGGTTAAGAATCCACCTGCCAATTCAGGGGACACAGGTTCGAGCCCTGGTCTGGGAAGATCCGACATGCCGCGGAGCAACTGGGCCAGTGAGCCACAACTACTGAGCCTGCGCGTCTGGAGCCTGTGCTCCGCAACAAGAGAGGCCGAGATAGTGAGAGGCCCACGCACCGCGATGAAGAGGGGCCCCCGCTCGCTGCAACTAGAGAAAGCCCTCGCACAGAAACGAAGACCCAACAACACAGCCAAAAATAATTAATTTTTTTAAAAAGATGGCAAAAAAAATTTTGAGATCTGCATAAAAATGAAAACATAGCAACAATTAATGCATTAGTGGTAACCGATGTATTAAAATTGAGTGTATTTTTTAAATAAAATTCTTATCTTTACAAAAGCCATGAAAAAGCACCTCCACAGAACACTAAGCAACTATTTCAAATCACTGTTCTAAGCCACCTTCTATTACATTACAACTCTGACCTCCCAGGAACATCTCCAAAGGGGAGACAGGGGACAGGGGGTGGAGACAGGATTTATTCTTCCTAAAATTAAAAATATAAAAATGGTTATTTGAACCTGAACTATAAATATGTCTCAGAAGATATAATCCTATACTCTGGTAAATCAGTATAAACTGTTGTCCTTCATATCCAAAGATGAAACTGATGACTGTTCCTCTACTGAAACTGAGAAGTTCACTAGATCAGCCATCTCACCCAAAGATGCACCTAGACAAGCCTCTTGGGCTGGTAAATCCTACAGGTATCATCTCTGTCCCAATAAGATAAGCCAAGGGCCAACAAAGTGCAGCCAGCTGGCCAAGTCCAGCCTACCACTTATTTTTTAATGACCCACAGCTAAGAATGAGGTTGTGGATTGAATTGTATCACCTCCCCTCCCCTGCCAAAAAAAAAAAGATATATTGAAGTCCTAACCCCCAATATCTCAGAATGTGACCTTATTTGGATATAACAGCCTTCACAAACAAGGCCATGAGGGTGGGCTCTAATCCAGTATGACTGGGAAACTGTGTACACAGAGACAGACACAAAAAGAGGAAGAAGATGTGAAGTGGCACATGGAGAAGATGGCCATCTACAAGCCAAGGAGAGAGGCTAGAACAGATCCTTCCCTTACATCCCTAAAAACATCCCTAAACACCTGAAGTAATTAATTTGCCAACACCTTGATTTTTTACTTCTAGCCTCCAGAACCCTGAGGCAATAAATTTCTGTCATTTAAGACATCCAGTTTGTGGTGCTTTGTTACAGCAGCCCTAGCAGACCAATACAAATGTTTTTTTCATTTTCAAGCAGTTGGGGAAAAGAAAATCAAAGAATGTTTTTCTGTAACATGTGAAAATTATACAATTTCACATTTCATTGCTGATAAAGTTTTACTGGAACACAGTCACACTTCTTCACTTACATATTGCCTATGACTGCTTTTGCACTGCAGTGGCAGAGTTGAGTATCTGCAACAGAGTATATGACCTAAAATATTTACTCTCCAGCCCTTTATAGAAAAAGTTTCCCAGTCTGAAATAACTTTTGTGTCATAAAGCATCACACCATATAGTGTAGATGCACCCCAGGAAGGTCAACCTCTTACCATTTTCCATCTCTCAGTTGCTCTTCAGTTTCCTGCTTTTCTTCCAAAAATTAGTTACATCACACCTACTTTCCAAGGCTACTGTGTATAGATTAAGTGAATGATAAGTGTATAAACCTCTTTAAACTACAAAATATAATAAACATATAAAAGTTATAAAATTCCACCACACACAAGTTGTAACAAACAATTTTAAGGGCAATACTTACATATTTCTGGACCACGAACCTGATAAGTCCACCAATGTTAGCAGAATTTATGTTAACTAATAACACACCTCATATGACTGTCAATAACACATCCAAGAAGCATAATGACATAAATGATTCCACTAAAAGTAAGACTGAGCAAGCAAGCAAACAAGTGTTACATATTAAGGCTATATTTGCCTTTTATTATCAAACTACCAATTTATCAAATACTAGGGGGCTAGCACATGTAAAGAATGATAAATTGTGCTTGCAGTAATTCTAGCTCCAATTTCCTAAAAGCTAAAACTTCCTAAGAGTCGTTTATTCAAAAAAAAACAATTAGGTACTACTGCCTTAGTCAATTGTTTGGCAGTATCTACTATAGTTAAACAAAAGGGTCACACACCCTATGATCCAATAATTCAATTACTTGCTACCACCCAATAGAAATGCATACACATGTATACCAAAAGACATGTAAAAGAATGTTCAAGCAGCACTTTTTTGAAATAGGCCCCAAATGGAAATAATTCCAATGTCCATCAATAGTTGAAGGGAAGGACTTCCGTGGTGGTCCAGAGGATGAGACTCCGTGCTCCCAATGCAGGGGGGTCCAGGTTCGATCCCTGGTCCGGGAACTAGATCCCGCATGCATGCCGCAACTAAGTGTCCGCATGCTGCAACTAAGAACCGGCGCAGCCAAAATAAATAAATATTTTTTAAATTAAAAAACAGTTGAAGGAATAAACAAATTATCATATTCACACAATGAAATACTTTTCGGCAATGAGAATGAACTACTCCTACACACAACATGGAATAATATCAAAAACATTAAAACAAAAAGCAAAATATACATATAATACCATTTTTTGGCTGCGCCACATGGCTTGCGGGGTTTTAGTTCCCCTACTAGGGATCGAACCTGGGCCCTGGCAGTGAAAGTGCCAGGTCCTAACCATTGGACTGCCAGGGAATTCCCAAGAGTGGCTACTCTGGAGAGGCAGGTGGGAACAGTGATTGGGAAGGGGCAAAGGGGCATGAAAGGGGCTTCTAAGATGATGGTAATGTTCTATTTTGCTCCCTAAGTCATGTCCAATTAGTAATGGCATACTGAGCTATAGAGTTTTGACTGGTGTACTGTGTGTGTATGATATATTATACTTCAAGAAAATGGTTAACCGGGACTTCCCTGGTGGCACAGTGGTTAAGAATCCACCTGCCAACGCCAGGGATATGGGTTCAAGCAATGGTCCGGGAAGATCCCACATGCCGCGGAGCAAATAAGCCTGCGCGCCACAACTACTGAGTCTGCGTGCCTAGAGCCCATGCTTCGCAACAAGAGAAGCCACCGCAATGAGAAGCCCGCGCACCGCAACAAAGAGTAGCCCCCGCTCACCGCAACTAGAGAAAGCCTGAGCAACTAAGACCCAACACAGCCAAAAATAAATAAATAAAATAATACATTTATTAAAAATAAAGAAAAAGAAAATGGTTAACCAAAAACTTAAGTTCCACTTCCAGAAGCTGCTTCCTAAGACTTAATATGCTCCCACTGGACTAACACTCCCAAAGATAACTATAAACTCTGGACAAAATATAAAAAGTAACTACCTGAAGGCACTGGAGAGCAATCAAAAGCAGATAGACACTTAGGAAGGTCACTGGAAAAAAGAAACAGCACTGACAAAGTTTTTCTTTTTTTTTCTGGCTTTTTGCCTGAAGGGAGGCCCAGTTTGGCATAGTCAGGTAATAGAATTTGAATAGAAACCACACTCTTACTGAAATGAAGAACCAGACAGTAGAGTTCAGAGTGACCCCACCAGGTGGAAACTGAGGGGTGAAATCAAAGAAAGGAGACAGCCACAGAGGGAGAGGTCCAGAATCTACATATAAACTTGGCCCCAAATCTCTGGCTAATCCCTGAAACATGGAGTGTGGAACAGACTACAAACATCCCAGAGAAGACTAAACACTGAATACAGAGCTAAACTGCCGACCTCAGGTGTGGATAATTTGGAGTTCGAGCCCATCCTACTAAAATAAAAATCAATATTCTTTGGAGGCACAAAAAGGATTCAGAATCTCTACATGAATTGTTCATAATGTCCAGAATGCAATTCCAAATTACTTGAATTCAGAGAGGTAAACGTGTGCTTCCCTGGTGGCGTAGTGGTTAAGAATCCTCCTGCCAATGCAGGGGAAAAGGCTTTGAGCCCTGGTCTGGCAAGATTCCACAAGCCTCAGAGCAACTAAGCCCGTGCGCCACAACTACTGAGCCTGCGCTCTAGAGCCCATGCACCACAACTACTGAAGCACGCACGTCTAGAGCCCATGCTCTGCAACAAGAGAAGCCACTGCAATGAGCAGCCCGCGCACCACAACAAAGAGTAGCCCCCGCTTGCTGCAACTAGAGGAAGCCTGCGCGCAGCAACAAAGACCCAATGCAGCCAAAAATAAAAAAATAAAATAAATTTATTTTTTAAAAAGTGGGAAACATAATCCACAGAAGACAAAAGAACCAATAGAGACCAACACCAAGATAACTTGCACATTATAATTAGTAGAGAAGACTTTTTAAAACTACCTTTACCAAGGTTTTTAACATTAACACCTTACATAACCCTTGTACAGCTATAGCAACCAGTAAATTTATGACACAAAACTATTCATTTACAAACCTTATGTGTTATCTGTCAATCAATCCACTAATATCCTTTTTTGGACCTAGCATCTAACCCAAGATCCCACATCGCATTTAGCTGTCATGTACTGTTAGTCTCCTCAATCTGAGGTAGTTCCCCAGCATTCCTTTACAAATAAGAATTTTAAAAGCAGCTACTATGACCATGCTCAAGAATTATAGAGGAAGATATGCTTACAACAAATAGGAAATCTCAGCAGAGACAGAGAAACTATAAAAAAGAACCAAGTGTAAATTCTAGATTGAAAAATATCTAAAATTAAAATATTCATTGGATGCAGATTAAAAGTGGCAGAAGAGTCAGTACACTTGAAGATCAATAGCAATTATCCAATCTGAACAATAGAGAGGAAAAAATCCATATGAAAAGTGAGCAGTCATATGTGTAATAGGTATAACTGGAGTTCTATAATCAGAAGTGAGAAAGAATGGAGCAGAAAAAATATTTGAAAAAATAATGGCTGAAAAGTTCCCAAATGGAGTATAAGATAGAAATTTATAGATTCTGGGAGCTCAGTGAACCACAAGCAGGGAAGATACAAAGAAAATATCTAAGCATATCAAAGCCATACTGCCAACACCCAAAAATAAAGAGAGAAGTATTAAAACAGCCAAAGAAGGGCTTCCCTGGTGGCGCAGTCGTTGAGAGTCCGCCTGCCGATGCAGGGGACACAGGTTCATGCCCCAGTCCGGGAAGATCCGACATGCCGCGGAGTGGCTGGGCCTGTGAGCCATGGCCGCTGAGCCTGCGCATCCGGAGCCTGTGCTCCGCAACGGGAGACGCCACAACAGTGAGAGGCCCGCATAACGAAAAGAAAAAAAAAAAAAAAACAGCCAAAGAAGAATGACAAATCACAATATGAACTACTTCTGACTTAAAAAAATAGCGGAGGCCAAAAGACATTGGAAGGACATTTTAAATGCTAAAAGGAAAAAACTCTGACAACCCAGAATTCTATATTCAGCAAAAATATCCTTCAAGAATGAAGACAAAATAAAAATATTTTGGGAATAACAAAAGCTAAGAGAATTCATCACCAACAGACCTAGAATAAATGCTGAAGGAAGTTCACTTAGCAGAAGGTAAATGATACAAGATGGAATCTCCAACCTTCAGAAAGAAATGAAAAACACAGGAAATAGTTAAGTATGTGGGTAAATATAAAAGATTATTTTCTCTCTTAATTTCTTTAAATACATGTGACTATTTTATTTTATTTTATTTTGCGGTGCACGGGCCCCTCACTGCTGTGGCCTCTCCTGTTGCGGAGCACGGGCTCCAGACGCGCAGGCTCAGCGGCCATGGCTCACTGGCCCAGCCACTCCGCGGCATGTGGGATCTTCCCGGACCGGGGCACGAACCCATGTCCCCTGCATCGGCAGGCAGACTCTCAACCACTGTGCCACCAGGGAAGCCCCATGTGACTATCTTAAAATATTAAATAGCACACTACCAATGGGTCAAAGAATTCACAAAGGAAATTTAAAATACTTTTGAGAACAATGAAAATGAAAACCTAACATATCAAAGCTTCTGGGATACAGCTAGAGCAATATTCACAGGGAGACTGACAGCTGTAAATGACTACGTTTTTAAGAAAAACTCAATCTATAATCTTTCACCTTAAACACTAGAAAAAACAGCAAACAAAATTAAGCCCAAAGCAAGTGAAAGGAAAGAAAAGTATAAGTAGCAAAAAGAAAATTAGAGAAACATCAATGAAATCAAAATGTGGTTCCCAGGGACTTCCCTGGCGGTCCAGTGGTTAAGACTCTGCGCTTCCATTACAGGGGGCACAAGTTCAATCCCTGGTTGGGAAAAAACGATCCTGCACACCACATGGCTCGGCCAAAGAAAAAAAGGTGGTTCCCTGAAAATATTATTTTTAATGCCTTTAGCTAAACTGACCAAGGAGAGAGAAAAATCAAATTACTAAAATCAGGAATGAAAGAGACATCACTACCCACCTTTCAGAAATAAAACAGATCATAAAGGAATAGTAATTTAGAAAAACTCTATGCCAACAAATTAGGTAATTAGGTGAAATGAACAAATTCCTAGAAAAACACAAATTACCAAAACCAACTCAAGGAGAACTAGAAAACTGAATAGATCTACAAGAAAAGGATCAAATTCTTTCCCCCAAAGAAAAGCCAGGCCCAGATGGCTTCACTGGTGAATTCTACCAAACATTTAAAGGAAAATTACTACCAATTCTTCACAAACTTTCCCCAAAAAATGGAAGAGGGAACACATGCCAACTTATGCTAAAAGGCCAGCTTTACCCTCAGCCAAAACCATATAAAGACATCACAACAAAGGAAAACTACAGCCCAGTATCCCTATGACTACAGACATTAAAATCTTCAACAAAATACTAGCAAACTAAATCTACCAAAAAAGAATTACATACTCCGACAAAAATGAGATTTATCCAAGGACAGCAAGTTTTACTACTTAAAATCAATTAATGTAATATACCATATTAACAGACTAAAGGACAAAAACCCATATAGATCACCTCAATAAACAAAGAAAACACCATACATACACACACACACAAAATCAATCACAGACCTAAATATGAATTAAAAATTTAATAAAACTCTTAGAAGAAAACTTAGGTATAAATCCTATGGCCATGGATTAAGCAATGGTTTCTTAATATGACACCAAAAAGCACACACAACAAAAGATAAATCAGATTCATCAAAAGTTAAAACTTTCATGTTGCATACAATCAATATAGTGAAAAGACAACTCACAGAATGATAAAAAAAAATATTTGGAAATCACATATCTGGCAAAGGGACTTGCATCCAGAACATACAAGGAACTCTTACAACTCAATAACAAGATAAATGATCCAATTTAGAAATGGGTAAGGAATAGACATTCCTCCAAAAAGACATACAAATGGACAATAAGCAAATGAAAAGATGTTCAACATCATTAGCCATTAGTAAACAAAGCACAAAGAGATAGCTGCTATGATGGCTATAATCATAAAGGCAGATAATATCAAGTGTTGATGACGATGCAGAGAAACTGGAACCATCACACTGCTGGAACCATCATAAACCAACACACATTGCTGTTTGAAATGATCAATGAATCATGTGGCCAGTTTGCAAAAAAAGTTTGTCCGTTCCTCAAAAGATTAAGCATAGAGTTACCATATGACCAAACAACTCCACTCCTAGGTGTATATTCAAGAGAAATGGAAACATACAACCACACAAAAACTTCTATTCAACCGTTCATAGAAGCATTACTTACAGTAGCCAAAAAAATAACCTGATGTATAATAAAAAGTAGCATAACCACATAATGGACAACAAAATTCTGCAACAAAAAAGGAATGAGTATTTATATATAACATGGATGAACCTTGAAAACATTTTAAGTGAATACAGCCAGATGTAAATGACCATATATTTTATAATTCCATTTATATGAAATCATCAGAATAGCAAAATCTACAGGGACAGAAATTAGATTAGTAGTTGCTTAGAGCGAGGGCAAGGGGATGGGTGGAAATGGGGAGTGACTGTTAATGATAAAGAAAGGTACAAAAGAGTTGGGACAAATAAAACAAATATTAAAATAGTAGACCTAAATCAACAATTACAACACACATCAACAATTACATTAAATGTTACTGGAATAAGCACTCCAATTAAAAGGCAGATATTGAACAAATGAATTTTTAAAAACAAGAACTAAATGCATGCTGTCTACGAGAGACATACTTTAAATACAAAGAATCAGAAAGGCTTAAGTAAAAGGATGCAAAAGGACATACCAAGTAAGGAATAAAAAGCATAAGAAGACTGAAGTGGCTATATTCCTATCAGAGGAAGTAAACTTTATTGGCAGAGAGAAAGAGGGGGATTTCGTAAAGATAAAAGGCTCAATTCATCAGGAAAAATGACAATAATAATGGATACGAGCCTAATACTAAGGTTTCAAAATATATAAAGCAAAAATTTCCAGAATTTTAATAAAAGAAAGACAAATCCACATAGTTGGAGATTTAAATACTCTTCTCTCAGCAACGGATAAAACAAGATTTACAAAATCAATAATATAGGGCTTCCCTGGTGGCACAGTGGTTGAGAGTCCACCTGCCAATGCAGGGGACACAGGTTCGTGCCCCGGTCCGGGAAGATCCCACATGCCGTGGAGCGGCTGCGCCCGTGAGCCATGGCCGCTGAGCCTGCACGTCCGGAGCCTGTGCTCCGCAACGGGAGAGGCCACAACAGTGAGAGGCCTGCGCACCGCAAAAAAAAAAAAATCAATCAATAATATAGAAGGCCTGCATACCGCAAAAAAAAAAAAAAAAAAAATCAATAATCAAAAACACTATCAACATCCTTGAACTGACATTTATAGAACACTATACTCAACAAGTGCAAGAAGAATATACATTCTTTTCATCAATTCCAGCACGCTTCTAAATAACCTATGGATCAAAAACAAAATCACAAATGAAATTAGAAAATACTCTGTCCTAATGCATAATAAAAATACAATATACCAAAATTTGTGGAATTTTGCAAAAGCAGTACTGAGAGAAAAAGTTATACTTTTAAATGCCAATATTTGAAAAGAAGAAAGGTATAAAATGTGATGAGTCTGCCCTAAGAAACTAGAAAAAGAGCAAAGAAAACCCAAAGAAATAAACGAAATAAGGGAAGGAGCAAAAACCAGTGTCACAGGAAAACAGAAAATAATGGAAAAGGTTGGGTTTTTTCAAAAGATTAGCAAAAGTGATAAACACCTATTTACAGATATCAGAAATGAAAACTGGCAATATCACTATAGGCTCTACATATACTAAGTGAAAAATAAATATAATGAATAACTTTATGCCAATAAATCTAACAACTAAGATGAAATGGACAAGTTCCATGAGAAATACAATTTTTAAAAATGGATATAAGGTAGACTAAAATACTCTAATAGCCCTGACTCTATTAAAGAAATTGAATTCCCTATTATCAAATGAATTCTCTAAAAGAAAACCACAAGCCCAGATGGTTTTACTGGCTAATTCTCTCAAACATTTAAGGAGTAACTAATGACAATGAACACAAACTCTTCCAGAAAACAAAAGAAACTTTTACCAACTCACATTGAGGCCAGCAAAACCTGATAAAGAATATTACAAATATTCTTCACGAGCATATGTGCAAAAACTCTTACCAATATACTGAACAAACAGAATCCATCAATATATAAAAAATATGGGGACTTCCCTGGTAGCACAGTGGTTAAGAATCTGCCTGCCAATGCAGGGGACACGGGTTTAAGACCTGGTCCGGGAAGATCCAACGTGCTGCGGTGCAACTAAGCCTGTGCGCCACAACTACTGAGCCCATGTGCCACAACTACTGAAGGCCACGTGCCTAGAGCCCATGCTCCACAACAAGAGAAGCCACCGCAATAAGAAGCCTGTGCATCGCAATGAAGAGTAGCCCCCGCTCACCGCAACTAGAGAAAGCCCGTGCACAGCAACGACGACCCAACGCAGTCAAAAAAAAATAAATTTATTTTTTTAAAAAAATAACACATCATGACCAAATGAGGTTTATCCCAAGAACATAAGGTTGCTTTAGCATTAAACAAATAACTCGTCGTCATCCACACTAATCACTGCAGATGAGATCTCTTTATCACAAAAATCTAATAATGTCACTCCCATTTTCTCAAAACTTTGGTGACTCCCCACACCCACATACAAGACAGAAACTTTAACATAGCATGGAAGGTTCAATCACCCTCCCCCTGCACAGCAGCCACATTTCTGGCTACCAACCTCCAATACGCATCCCATACTCCAGCTACAATGGCCATGCCCTCTAAGATGTGGCACTCCCCCCTCCTTCCTTCCACTCACAAATTCCAAATCTCCACCTCAGCTGAGTTCCTCTGAAAGCCTTCCTGACTTCGTCAGGTGGATTTCATTACTTCTCTCTCTACATTCCCACTGCATCTTTTGCAACCCTCAACTGTAATAGATATTACCATTATTTCTTTGTTTTTCTCTCTATTCAACTATCACAGCAGAGGCCAAATCTTTTCACCATATTAACAGAATAAAGAAGGAAAAATCATAGGATCATTTCAATAGATACAGGAAAATCATTTGACAAAAGTCAATACACATGTGTGAAGAAAAAAAACTCTCAGCAAATTAATAAAGAAAATGTCTTCAATCTAATAAAGGCATCTAAGACAAATCCACAACTAACATTATACTTAACTTCCAAGAAGCACTAGCCTCAGTAGCAATATTCAACATTTATATATGCTTTTGTATCGTCAATGGTCCTTCAACAACCCTGTTTTAAAAAAATTTTTTTTAAAGTAGGGAGCCATTATTCTCTCAAATGGTATTAATAGCAGCTCTGGGTCAGAAATGGTAAATGATATACCAAAGTCAGAAAGCCAGTATTAGAATCCAGTCTTTGACCAAAAGTACTTTTCAATTATAGTATGCCATCTAGTCTAGGTGATTACAGCAGATGGTAAGATATTCAAACAGCTATTATATTTCATTAGTTGATAAAATAAAATAGTATAAGTAACAGTAACATGGAATGAAAAATATTTTAAGCCCACAATAAGAAGAACCTCAAATCCCCTTTTCTCAAATGGCTGTGCCACAAAGAGAAAAGGGCACAACGAACGGTGTGTAATATTTCTCTTTATAGTTCTAAAATGCAGCAGATAGGCAATTCAAGGCCTTATCTGAATTTACATCTCTAATCTGCTACTTGTCCATGCCTTAACTGAGCAGCTGTCAGCTGGAAGCTTCGGCCCACAGCTCCTTAAAAAGAAACCAGAGTGACACGGCTACTTCTGAGTTTCTGATTCAAGTGAATTTTTCATGCAAGAATATATGAATGCTGTCTTAACATCTTTCCATCTGTGATACACCCACAGCCAGCGAGTTCCACAATGAGGCTGGATTTGCTTCTTTACTGCTCAACATGCACTTCACTTCAAAGCATACAGGGAAATTCGAGTGTCTTCAAATAACCTGTTAACAAAACTACAAAAAAAAGATAGGAAGAATTATTCTTTAAACTAGCTTCACCACTCAGCTGCCTACAGATCAATCATTTCTATGCATCTTCGTGTGTTCCCTAAAGGTGAACATTTGACCTGGAGTCATTTGTCTAGGACAAAACATTAAACAATTAAGATAAAATAAGCCTTCTCCACAATTGGAGTTGTCTTCTCTGTGAACATCCCAGGCCCTTATAAAGGAGCCCAAGTGTTTCTTGATAACACAGTGCCCTTTATACACAAGTTCCTAAAAGGCTTCTTATCTGACCTTACTCCTGCTGAAAGTCAGTGACCATGAGGTACCACTCACTGACATTTATAGTGATTGAAGTAAAAATACGGACCTCTTTTCTCCAAGTGACACAGAAAATTCAAAGGTCATTGGATAATGTACTACCAAGTAGAGTACACCAGTATCTCAGATATGTCTGTACTCAAAATGTCTGCTTTCAACAATCTTTGGAAGTGTCTTATGAAAACCAGTGGGTGACCTAAATTTTTAGTCAAGAAATCGACAATTTAGTTTTATTATGATTACTTTATGGATAAGCCAATATTATAACTTCAAATTTCTCTTTAATTCCAACAAGAATTCAGAAATGTCTGGATAATGTCTTTGAAAATAAGATGCTCTTTTAAAATTTAATTTTTTTATTAATCATCTAAGAAAAAAAGAGGGGAAGGGTTATCGAGTTAATTCAAAATTCCCTTAAGTACCACACCATGTAACAACATTGAGCGAACTATAGACCAATACTCCTAACTTCACAATATCACCCTCAAATCTAATTTCAGGAAGAAATTTAAAATGTTCAAAGAATAATAACCTCAACCAATCACCTTCTAACAAACTTTTTTGTAAAGCTTGCCTCTAGCTGAATAATTCCAATCAACTCTCTCAACCTGAGGTTGGCAGCGCTGCTGCTGTCTCAAGATTAAATTTAACAACAGGCAGGAGTTGCCACTAGAGATGTGGCACTAGGGCTCACAGTCCAGAAATTAAGTAAAGCAGTCAGAGATCCAGGGAGACTGAAGGATGTAAGCCCCACTCCCAGTTTCATAGTCTGAGCACAGAAGACATTTTTGTACCCACTATTTCACCACCAAACATGCTGAACCACATTATCTGGACCCACTCCTATTCAACCCTGCTCTCCATTCCCAATGGCAACTCCTGCCTCCTCAGAACCTTTAAACTCTGAACTAAATTCTGAAGCTTTACTTTCAAAGCTTTACTTTTAAATTTACTTTCTTCAGTCAAACTGTTCAGACCACACCCCCAAGCCATAAAGTTCCATTTCACATAAAATTTGTTCAAAGATACAGCATTACAGATATTACATGTGAAATAACAGCTTCTAAATTTTCATCAAAAAGGGGGATTCTTCAGTTAAAAAGAAAAGCTAAGACAATGCTTATTTGCAATTACATATATTGTTTTACCTGAGTTTAAAAAGCATAATTTCAACAGAGAAAAAAATGATATATATATATGAAAATGTTGAGAAGTCTTATTTTACATATGTGTGTGTATAATTTTCCTGAATTGGTCTTCATACAAAAAAGGCTGTTCAACCCTTGTGCATTGTTGGTACTAATGTAAACTGGTGCAGCCACTGTGTAAACAGTACGGAGGTTCCTCAAAAAATTAAAAATTGAACTACTACATGAAACAGCAATTCCACTTCTGGGTATTTATCTAAAGGAAATGAAATCACTATCCCACAAAGATATCTGCACCTTCATGTTCACTGCAGCATTAGTTACAATGACCAGGCCATGGAAACAACCTAAGTATATATGAATGGATGAATGGATACAGGAAATGTGTTTTATAGATACAATGGAATATTATTTAGCCATGAGAAAGAAGGTAATCCTGTTATTTGACCCAACATGGATGGGCCTTAAGCGCATTATGCTAAGTGAAATAAGTCAGACAGAGAAAGACAAACACTGTATGATGTCACTTACATGTGGAAACTTAAAAAACAAACTTCACAGATACAAAGAACAGACTAGTGGTTGCTTGGGGGGCGGGGATGGTGGAGGAGTGGCTGAAATGGATGGTGAAGGTGGCTAAAAGGTACAAACTTCCAGTTTAAGATAAATAAGTCCTGGGGATATAACGTACAGCATGGTGACTACAGTTAACAATACTGTACTGTATATTTGAAAGTTGCTAAGAGAATAGATCTTAAAAGTTTTCATCACAAGGAAAAAAAATTTGTACTATGTTTTATGATGGATAGTAAAATTATGGTAGTGATCAGTTCACAGCATATACATATATTAAATCATTATGTTGTATACCTAAAACTAATAAAATATTATATGTCAATTATATCTCAGGTTTTTTTAAAAAAGCTGTTCAACACAGATATAATACACTTGACAATATGCTATATCCCTTCTCCTAACAATTCTTCATCATGTCCCATTGGGAAGAAGAATCTTGCAGGGAAATCTTTAAGCCTTCCCATGTAGAATTATGGTAACTACTTAACAGTTCTCACGTTTAATTAGGAAACCATTACATTGCTTGTCTTAGATCCCCAGATAAGTGTGCAATTATGGAGAAGGTTATCTGGTAAGAACATAAAGGGAAATTGCTTATATATGTGAATGCAAAAATAAATCATGTAGATAGATTCAGGCCTCAAAGCAAAAGCCCTATTTAATTTTTTATTTAAATTCAAAAACAGAACTTTTAAGTTGTCACTAATCTTAAAATTGATCAAGGTATATGTCTCATTGACCTCATAAACTTTGTAAACATTTACCCTTAAATGACCTTTTGGGAAAGAATAAATGTCTCTAACTTAGTCCTCAATGATTCACCGAATGCCCTGCACTCATGGAGATTAGTGTATGCCATCAATCCAATCCATCCACCCATTTTAGACAAAAACAATTTGACCTGACAGGAGTCAGCAAATGGTCCAAATGCCACTTGTCCTGGACTGTCTAGTTTGTGTCCCAGAACAGACGGATGCCTAGCCCTAGAGTTAGGCAGTTATTATAATCAAAGCCATGAGCACTCATTTGAAAATATGTTTGATAAATCAATTTGGTTAAACTGGATGGAAAATCTGTGAAAGCGAAAGATTTTCAACAATAACGCCAAACAGGTCATTGTTAAAAAGACAAATCAAAGTATAACTTAAAGAATAAAATTAAACTCACACAAAATTTTCTTATGTCATTCCCTCCTTGAGTGCATTTTTTAAAAAGAACTCTGGGCTTCCCTGGTGGCGCAGTGGTTGAGAATCTGCCTGCCAATGCAGGGGACACGGGTTCGAGCCCTGGTCTGGGAAGATCCCACATGCCGCGGAGCAACTAAGCCTGTGAGCCACAGCTACTAAGCCTACGCGTCTGGAGCCTGTGCTCCTCAACAGGAGAGGCCACGACAGTGAGAGGCCCGCGCACCACGATGAAGAGTGGCCCCCGCTTGCCACAACTAGAGAAAGCCCTCGCACAGAAACGAAGACCCAACGCAGCCAAATAAATAAATAAATAAATAACATTTATAAAAAGAACTCTGAAGCCAGATCCAGACTAAACAGGAAACAGTGCCATATATCAATTATCCCATTTCCCCCAGTGCATTGGTGGGGAAAAGGGGTGCAGAGCAGAACACAACATATTTTCTATCCCCACTACCACTAGGTCAATAAAATTTTAGCAAGCACTAAAAACAGTGAAATTTTAGAATGAAGCTCCAGTTACCCAGACTTAATGGCTACTAAGAAATATTTGTAAGTAAATTTTGGAGTGTGAAAATCACACATCGTAATACCTATGCTCCATGGCCCTATCCAACTCTCTCTTTAGTTACAGCCAGAGGAGAACAGGCTTCATCTGCACCCAGACATATGCAGGATAAAAATCCTAGAACTTTCATGACTTGTAAATGGAAATGTTAACAATAGTTTTAACCCCTGTAAGTCTTTCTTACTTTATCTGTGAAATGTAGAGTCACACCACACCAGAGGACTAATGTAAGGATTAACTCAATTGAGTGTGTAAAGCTGCTGGGACAGTACTTTCCACTGTACCCTAAATAAAATACACTAATATTCTACTCTTGGCCTGGAATGCCTGTCCTTCACATCCCCCCTTCTGCCTATCTGAACCACATCCACTCTTCAGAGTCTTTTAAGTCATTCTGATGCCTGGCTTTTAAATTTAACACAATGACCTTCCTCATCTTTAACATTCAAATGTGTTTAATATCCAATAGCATTCATCATACTATTTAATGAGACACAGCTCTGAATATTATTTAATATTTCAATGGCATATACTATAGATGTCAAGCAGAGAAGAAGCTCCAAGCCTTCATGCAATATCACCTCATCCTTCTATGTTCACCTCAATGCCTATGAGGGCTTTACAGAAACTAAGCAACATTCAGTAAATAAATGCTGTATGAATGAATGACCAAATAAAGGCACACAAATTACAAGTTGTTGGTTGAAAAAGGTAGCTGACGTGGCTTTTGAGAACACAGAAAAGTAAATTTATGACACGTGCTATAACTAAAATCTAGTTTACCTTTTTAAAAAATGCTATATGAATACCCTCTGGGCCTAAATACCACTGCAAACAAGTTACAAATGAAGAAAGACATAATGCAATCAATTCCTTACCCAAATGACACCTCCTATAACATTAGCCACTTCTACAAAGACTATAAAATTTGACAGATATTCTCAGCTCAGAATTAGTATTCCTCTTTTCCCTAATTCACTGTATTTCTAAAGAGGGGGAGTGGGAGTTCATTAACAATGTAGTCACATAATACTAATGGCTAACAAATTTTTGAAATTGTGGAAATTTTTTTAATTAAACTTCTGAATATTAATCACAAGAATCACCAGTGCCCATGTACTTATAAATTATAATATTTCATAATATTATTTCTATATCATGTAAATACTCCATTAAACTGTCACTCTTCTTACCTCAAGTTCTTTTGGGATATAGAGGTACATTCTAAACAAATAAAATGTAAACGCACATCATTTTTAGAGCCAGAAAAATAAACCAATATTAATCAAAATTCAAATGACAATGGAGAAAAGTCACTACTTTCTAAAACATTACCCAAACTGACAGAAGTACAAGGCCAGTCTCATAATCCCAGCAGTCACTCATCAGTTTAGTCTTCATCTATTTGTTCTTCCCAAAGCCTCAGCAGCTGGTCTCCAGGATGCTATCATAACCCTCCCCCAAACGCAAACCTCATTTTTAGTCTGTGACCATAATATTCATCAGAAAATAGCTAGTGCCCTGGAAATTATATATTTCTGAGACACAATTTAAGGAGCATCACAGTCTCTGTTGACAATTACAGACAAGCACAGTTACAAATGGTATGGTGAGGAGGGTACAACAGGAAGATCAACAATAGGGAAATACTGAAAGTTAAGTTCAAATTGCCAAACACAGACTACTCAGATAAAACCTGCTCTAAGCAAAGGTGAGTCATGATTGTCTTTATTAAAAAGGACCGAGACAAACAAAACCTAAATGTAATATCCAAATTTTCTCTGTTCTGCTTAAAGGTACTTCCATACACGCTACCATATTTGATCCCTAAAACAACCTTTCTGAAATGCAGGAAACATGCCTATTTTACAGTGAAGAGAATTAAGATGTGGAGAGATTGTGTTACTCAAAATAACAAAGCTAACAAGTGGTGGGGAAAAGATGTTAACATGGGCTTCCTGGCTCCAAAGGCAAAAGGCTCTATGCATCACAACATGATGTCTTTCTGAAGCCTGGGCTAGAACACTGTATTGGAAATGTGGTTAACCTGCTCCCATAGACAGAGATATTATTTTTCAACAATAGATACAAGAACCATTATATTCCAAGGCACTGGACAAACTAGAAGAAACGGATAAATGTCTAGAAACATACAACCTAACAAAATGAGTCATGAAGGCAGAAAAAGCTGAACAAACCAATTACTAGTAAAAAGATTGAATCAGTAATCAAAATCCTCCCAAAAAACAGAAGTCCAGGCATAAATGGCTTCACTTGTGAAATCTACCAAACATTTAAAAAAGATTAATACTGGACTTCTCTGGTGGCACAGTGGTTGAGAATCCACCTGCCAACGCAGGGGACATGGGTTCGATCCCTGGTCCAGGAAGATCCCACATGCCACAGAGCAACTAAACCCATGTGCCACAATTACTGAGCCCACGCACCACAATTACTGAAGCCCGCAAGCCCTAGAGCCTGAGCGCTGCAACTACTGAAGCCCACTCACTCTAGGGCCCACATGCTGTAACTATGGAAGCCCACGTGCCTACAGGCTGTGCTCCGCAACAAAAGAAGCCACCACAATTAGAAGCCTGCGCACCACAACAAAGAGTAGCCCTGCTTGCCACAACCAGAGAAAGACTGCACAGAGCAACGAAGACCCAATGCAGCCAAATAAATAAATAATAAAGAAGAATTAACACGAACCTTTCTCAAATTCCTCCAAAATATAAAAGACGGGGGAACACTTCCAAACTCATTTTATGAGGCCACCATCACCTGATACCAAAACCAGGCAAGGACACTACAAGAAAAGAACACTATATACTATAACTATATAACTATAAACTAATATCGCTAATGATCATAGATGCAAAAATCCTCAAAAAACAAAAAAAAAACAAAAAATCATCAAGCCAAACTCAACAATATTATTGAAAGGATCATACACCATGATCAAGTGGGACTTATGCCAGGGATGCAAGGATGACTCAATATCCACTAATCAACGTGATACAAAAAAATAACTAACTGAAGGATAAAAATCATATGATCTTCTCAATAGATGCAGAAAACCAACTCGAAATGGATCAAAGACTTGGACACAGGTCTTAAAACCATAAACTCCTACAAGAAAACACAGGGGGTAAGCTCCTTGACATCAGTTTTATCAATGATATGTGACACCAAAGGCAAAGGCAACAAAAGCAAAAATAAATAAGTGGGACACATCAAACTAAAAAGCATCTGTGCAGCAAAACAAATCATCAACAGAATGAAATGGCAACCTACAAATGGGAGAAAATATTTACGAATCATATATCTAATAACACGTTAATATATATATAAAGAACTCATGACTCAGCAAAAAAACCAAACAATTACCAATTAAAAAATGAGAAGAACTGAACAGACATTTTTCTAAAGAAGACTTGTATTGATAAATGGCCAACAGGTACATGAAAAGGCGCTCAACAACACTAATCATCAGGAAAACGCAAATCAAACTACAAGGCGGGGCACAAGCCTCTTAGATAGCCTCATCCACCAGAGGGCAGACAGCAGAAACAAGAAGAACTACGATCCTGCAGCCTGTGGAACAAAAACCACATTCACAGAAAGACAGACAAGATGAAAAGGCAGAGGGCTACGTACCAGATGAAGGAACAAGATAAAACCCCAGAAAAACAACTAAATGAAGTGGAGGTAGACAACCTTCCAGAAAAAGAATTCAGAATAATGATAGTGAAGATGATGCAGGACCTCAGAAAAAGAATGGAGGCAAAGATCGAGAAGATGCAAGAAATGTTTAACAAAGATCTAGAAGAATTAAAGAACAAACAAACAGAGATGAACAATACAATAACTGAAATGAAAAATACACTAGAAGGAATCAATAGAATAGCTGAGGCAGAGGAATAAAAGTGACCTGGAAGACAGAATGGTGGAATTCACTGCTGCAGAACAGAATAAAGAAAAAAGAATGAAAACAAATGAAGACAGCCTAAGAGACCTCTGGGAAAACATTAAACGCAACAACATTTGCATTATAGGGGTCCCAGAAGGAGAAGAGAGAGAGAAAAGACCCAAGAAAATATTTGAAGAGATGATAGTCGAAAACTTCCCTAACACAAGAAAGGAAATAGCCACCCAAGTCCAAGAAGCACAGAGAGTCCCATACAGGATAAACCCAAGGAGAAACACGCTGAGACACACAGTAATCAAACTGGCAAAAATTAAAGACAAAGAAAAATTACTGAAAGCAACAAGGGAAAAACGACAAATAACATACAAGGGAACTCGCATAAGGTTAACAGCTGATTTCTCAGCATAAACTCTACAACCCAGAAGGGAGTGGCATGATATACTTCAAGTGATGAAAGGGAAGAATCTACAACCAAGATTACTCTACCCAGCACGGACCTCATTCAGATTCCATGAAGAAATCAAAAGCTTTACAGACAAGCAAAAGATAAGAGAATTCAGCACCACCAAACCAGCTCTACAACAAATGCTAAAGGAGCTTCTCTTAAGTGGGAAACACAAGAGAAGAAAAGGACCTACAAAAACAAACCCAAAACAATTAAGAAAATGGTCCTAGAAACATACATATCAATAATTACCTTAAACGTGAATGGACTAAATGCTCCACCCAAAAGACACAGGCTTGCTGAATGGATACAAAAACAAGACCCATATATATGCTGTCTACAAGAGACCCACTTCAGACCTAAGGACACATTCAGACTGAAAGTGAGGGGATGGAAAAAGATATTCCATGCAAATGGAAATCAAAGGAAAGCTGGAGCAGCAATACTCATATCAGATAAAATAGACTTTAAAATAAAGAATGTTACAAGAGACAAGGAAGGACACTACATAATGATCAAGGAATCAATCCAAGAAGAAGACATAACAATTATAAATATATATGCACCCAACACAGGAGCACCTCAATACATAAGGCAACTGCTAACAGCTATAAAACAGGAAATCGACAGTAACACAGTAACACTGGGGTACTTTTAACACCTCACTTACACCAATGGACAGATCATCCAAACAGACAATTAATAAGGAAACAAGCTTTAAAGGACATTTAACAAGCTTTAAATGACACAACAGACCAGATAGATTTGACTGATATTTATAAGACATTCCATCCAAAAATGGCAGATTACACTTTCTTCTGAAGTGCACACGGAACATTCTCCAGGATAGATCACATCTTGGGTCACAAATCAAGCCTCAGTAAATTTAAGAAAATTGAAATCATATCAAGCATCTTTTCTGACTACAACGCTATGAGATTAGAAATCAATTACAGGGAAAAAAACGTAAAAAACACAAACACATAGAGGCTAAACAATACGTTACTAAATTACCAAGAGATCACCGAAGAAATCAAAAAACACCTAGAGACAAGTGACAATGAAAACACAATGATCCAAAACCTATGGGATGCAGCAAAAGCAGTTTTATGAGGGAAGGTTATAGCTATACAAGCCTACCTCAAGAAACAAGAAAACTCTCAAACAATCTAACCTTACACCTAAAGGAACTAGAGAAAGGAGAACAAACAAAACCCAAAGTTAGCAGAAGGAAAGAAATCATAAAGATCAGAGCAGAAATAGATGAAACAGAAACAAAGAAAACAAGAGCAAAGATCAATAAAACTAAAAGCTGGTTCTTTGAGAAGATAAACAAAAGTGATAAACCATTAACCAGACTCATCAAGAAAAAGAGGGAGAGGACTCAAATCAATAAAATTAGAAACGAAGGAGGAGAAGTTACAACAGACACCGCAGAAATACGAAGCATCCTAAGAGACTACTATTCTATGCCAATAAAATGGACAACCTGGAAGAAATGGACAAATTCTTAGAAAGGTATAACCTTCCAAGACTGAACAGGAAGAAACAGAAAATATGAACAGACCAATCACAAGTAATGAAATTGAAACTGTGATTAAAAATCTTCCAAGAAACTAAAGTCCAGGACCAGATGGCTTCACAGGAGAATTGTATCAAACATTTAGAGAAGAGCTAACACCCATTCTTCTCAAACTCTTGCAAAAAATTGCAGAGGAACACTCCCAAACTCATTCTATGAGGTCATTATCACCCTGATACCAAAACCAGACAAATATACTACAAAAAAAGAAAATTACAGACCAATATCACTGATGAATATAGACGCAAAAATCCTCAATAAAATAATAGCAAGCAGAATCCAACAGCACATTAAAAGGATCATACACCATGATCAAGTGGGATTTATCCCAGGGATGCAAGTATTCTTCAGTATACACAAATCAATGTGATACACCATATTAACAAACTGAAGAAGAAAAACCATATGATCATCACAATAGATGCAGAAAAGGCTTTGACAAAATTCAACACCCATTTATGATAAAAACTCTCCAGAAAGTGGGCATAGAGGGAACCTACCTCAACATAATAAAGGCCATATATGACAAGCCCACAGCAAACATCACTCTCAATGGTGAAAAACTGAAAGCATATCTTCTAAGATCAGGAAGAAGACAAGGATGCCCACTCTCGCCACTATTATTCAACATAGTTTTGGAAGTCCTAGCCACGGCAATCAGAGAAGAAAAACCAATAAAAGGAATACAAATTGGAAAAGAAGCAAAACTGTCACTGTTTGCAGATGACATGATACTATACATACAGAATCCTAAAGATGCCACCAGAAAACTACTAGAGCTAATCAATGAATTTGGTAAAGTTGCAGGATAAAAAATTAATGCACAGAGATCTCTTGCATTCCTATACACTAATGATGAAAAATCTGAAAGAGAAATTAAGGAAACACTCCCATTTACCACTGCAACAAAAAGAATAAAATACCTAGGAATAAACCTACCTAAGGAGACAAAAGATCTGTATGCAGAAAACTATAATACACTGATGAAAGAAATCAAAGACGATACCAACAGATGGAGAGATATACCATGTTCTTGGATTGGAAGAATCAATATTGTGAAAATGACTACACTATCCAAAGCGATCTACAGATTCAATGCAATCCCTATCAAATTACCAATGGCATTTTTTACAGAATTAGAACAAAAAAATCTTAAAATTTGTATGGAGACACAAAAGACCCCAAATAGCCAAAGCAGTCTTGAGGGGAAAACAACAGAGCTGGAGGAATCAGACTCCCTGACTTCAGACAATACTACAAAGCTACAGTAATCAAGACAATATGGTACTGGCACAAAAACAGAAATATAGATCAATGAAATGCGATAGAAAGCCCAGAGATAAACCCACGTACCTTTGGTCAACTAATCTATGACAAAGGAGGCAAGGATATACAATGGAGAAAAGACAGTCTCTTCAATAAGTGGGAAGATCCCACATGCCGCGGAGCGGCTAGGCCCGTGAGCCATGGCCGCTGAGCCTGCGCGTCCGGAGCCTGTGCTCTGCAACGGGAGAGGCCGCCAACAGTGAGAGGCCCGCATACCGCAAAAAAAAAAAAAAAAAAAAAGATGTGGTACATATACACAATGGAATATTACTCAGCCATAAATAAAAAAGAACGCAATTGGGCCATTTGTAGAGATGTGGATGGATCTAGAGACTGTCATACAGAGTGAAGTAAGTGAGAAAGAGAAAAACAAATATCACATATTAACACATATATGTGGAACCTAGAAAAATGGTACAGATGCACCAGTTTGCAGGGCAGAAATTGAGACACAGTTGTAGAGAACAAACATATGAACACCAAGGGGGGAAAGCAGCGGTGGGTGGGGGTGCTGGTGTGATGAATTGGGAGATTGGGACTGACATGTATACACTGATGTGTATAAAATGGATGACTAATAAGAACCTACTGTATAAAAAAAAAATAAAAAGAACGTATAAACATTAAAAAAAAACCCACAATGCGGTATCACCTCATGCCTGTTAGAATGGTTATTATCAAAAAGATAGGAGAGGGGAACACGGGAGGGCCACCTGGCCTTCACGTTGTGTGCTGCCACATCAGTGCTTTGCCGCCTTGGTGTCGTGCGGCTGACGACAGGACTTTTACCAAATGTATTTTAAAGTGTTGTGTCACCGGCCACTGGAATTCAGAGCCTTCTTTGCTGACTACAATGCCATCTGTAACAAGGAAACAGGCCAGCTCTGCCAAGCTGACAAGGAACTCATCATTGTGGGAACCAGTCTGACCAACAGGTGCTCATATAGTGTGGATGTTCCCAGTGCTTGGTACAGGGTCTTCTCAAAGAAGCCAGTGCTCTCTGACCAGCCGGCCCCAAGCCTGGGCCTGTCAACGCTCCCATTCTGGATCTGCCTCCCTCGACTCTTTCCCTCCAAGACTGGTTGTGAAATGGGTCTTGATACCCCAGCCAACAGGTTACTCTCTCCTTGTTTCATCCAAAGTCAGGCCTTTTGGGTGTCAGAGGTCATGCTAATTCTTCTCAGAGAAATGAACTGAGGATAAAGACACAGTGAACATGGGTCTGTGTGAACTGGAGAAAGTCTGACCTCCCTACCCAGTAAAAGGCAATGCTGGAATTTGCTCTTGCTATTTCCCGAGCTGATGACATAACAGATGACCATTTCAAAAAGTTCGAGGTGCATGGCTTCAACCAAGAAGATGCCTGGGATATAGCTGCAATTTCAGCTTTTTATGCTATGTCCAACCGCCTTGCTCATTTCATCAATCTTGTTCCCAACAAAGAATTCTATTTGATGGGCAGATCCAATGATGTCAAAGACATCAGGAGTGAACCTGCTGCTCCCAAAGTATAAAAGCCTGAACAGGGCTTCCCTGGTGGCGCAGTGGTTGGGAGTCCGCCTGCCGATGCAGGGGACACGGGTTCGTGCCCCGGTCTGGGAGGATCCCACATGCCGCGGAGCGGCTGGGCCCGTGAGCCATGGCCGCTGAGCCTGCGCGTCCGGAGCCTGTCCTCCGCAACGGGAGAGGCCACAACAGTGAGAGGCCCGCGTAACGCATAAAAAAAAAAAAAAAAAAAAAAAAGCCTGAACAGAAAGGCCAGTGTTTACATTTCCAGCACATTGCATTATAAGACACCAGTTGGGAAGTAATTTTTTTTAATGTTTAGTCAATGGATAAGGAAGAAAGTAAATAAATTTGTTCCCTGCCTGCTTGATGAGATAGATCCTAAGGGACATGTGATATCTGGGCCTAGGGGAAACCTTTTACGTTTTTACTTTTGCTGTGATCTGAAAGGAGCATCAGGGACAAAGGTGAACATTTTTTAGCTTTTAATGTAGTGTTGGGCTTCCCTGGTGGTGCGGTGGTTGAGAGTCCGCCTGCCGATGCAGTGGACCCAGGTTCGTGCCCTGGTCCGGGAGGATCCCACATGCCGCGGAGCGGCTGGGTCCGTGAGCCACAGCCGCTAAGCCTGCGCATCCGGAGCCTGTGCTCTGCAGTGGGAGAGGCCATAGCAGTGAGAGGCCCGCGTACCACGAGGAAAAAAAATATATAGTGTTACATAGAAATTGGTCTATATAGACTGTGGTTTGAAATCAGTCCCTTGTTAACATGGTGGTATACCAAGGGTCTGAAAGACAGTGGGTAAACAGAAGCAGGCACCAAGTTGTTCTATCTTTAGTGCCTTCTCCTTTAACCTCCAGTGACTTTTGTTTAAATCATGGTCATCTCAATAGAATTTTAGTCCTTATGTGCTTTATTCTTATTTTAGGTTTTAGTAAAAAATTATTTGGAACAGGAGGGAGCTCATATTTTAAGCAGAAATGTAAGAGAAAACCGACCCTGACATTACTATGCAACTCGTTCTGCGTGTCACAACCACAGCTGCCTTATGTGTGCGGCTGCCTTAACTTTGCAGGAGTCATTTTCATTATCTAGCTGATAGAGGTACATGCAAACCTACAAAATGTTTTTGTTTCCACTTGACTTCTTTGGATTCTCTAAATTGCTAGTGAACAATTCTTAATCAGTTTGGGAGCGATAGTGAGTCAATTTTGAATTGCCTGAACTGTGAAACCTGATTATCTTGAGACAGCACAACTCTTGCTGCAGAGCTTATGTTTTTCTGCTGGAACTATATTTTAAATACCTTGGATTATGTAACCTTTTAAAACTGACTTTTGAGGGGAGGAGGCAGGGGCATAAAAAAGAAAGAAAAAAAAAAGACAAGAGACTAAGTGTTGGTGAGGACGTGCAGAAAAGCTAATGCTTGTGCACTGCTGGTGCAGCCATAATAGGAAACAGTATAGAGGTTCCTCAAAAAATTAAAAATTGAACTACTGTACAATCCAGCAATTCCACTTCTGGGTATATATCCAAAGGAAATGAATATAGGGTATCAAAGAGATATTTGCACTCCCATGTTCACTACAGCATTATTCACAACAGCCAAGATATGGAAACAACCTAAGTGTCCATCAAGGAATGAATGGAAAAAGATCATGTGGTATAGATACACAATGGAATATTATTCAGCCATGAGAAAGAAGGAAATTCTGCCATTTGCCACAACACTGATGCACCCTGACAGCATTATTCCAAGTGAAATAAGCCAGACAGAGAAAGCTGAATACTGCATAGTATCACTTACGTGTGGAATCTGAAAAAAAAAAAGTCAAAATCAGAAAGTAGAAAGGTGGTTGCCAAGGGCTTGGGAGTGGGGGAAATAGGGACAGGTTGGTAAAAAGGTACATAAAAATAATCATAATCATAATAGAAGAAACATGTATAAAAGTCAACGTGACATGCCCAATGCTGGCTCTGGTAGCATATCTATTCTTTCTAGTTCTTCCAGTCCAAAGAAATGACAGTGCAGTTACTGGCAAACTCAAAAATAATGTTTGCAGCAGAGAACTGTAAACACAAAAGAGCCGATTAAGCATTAATAGCTCCTCGCGGATAAACATATTGGTCTTCAAAGCACTACATAAAGGACTGTTCTAAAACAACAGCTTAACCTTTTATACCTTTTCTTTACCTAGTTTAACAAATAGGTTTCACAGTGTGAGAAAAGTTGGACAGCAATATATGCCATTCATGTTCAAATCAACAAATACAAATATGTAACAGGATGTGTTTTATAATCAATGTCTTGCTTTTTAGTCATCTAGATGGGAATATAGGCTTTTGTTATGTATTTGCAAATTAAAATTTTTTAAGAAAAAACTACCCTCCACCGTCAGAAGCCATTGTCTTTCATAAGCCTAAAACCTCAAGAAGGACCGATTTCAAAGCCATATAATACCCCACAATCTATTCAAATGCTAGTTTGTTTTGTTTTAAATCTTATTCAAACCTTTGTGCATTTCAAGTCTACCTCTTCCCACATCTTGGCATTCTGGTGAGAAGTCTTGAAGGCCCTCAGTATCTGCTGCAAATCATCTAAAATTTACGATCCTCCCCCCCTAGAAAAAATGCCCCCAGAGGTTCTTGTGGCATAAAGTTGCCTGTGTATCAGTGAAGTTGACCCAGCTATTGCAGTTGTGTCAGACTGAACCAGGGATTGGTGCACCAGCCTAAGGCAGCCAAGGATTAACTGAACAGCTAGGGTCCAACTTGCTAAAGAGGGTAACTGCACAGAGAATGGTGACAAATATATTCAGACCCTCCCATACAATTAGGGCAAAGAGAACGCAGTCACTAGAGATCAGGCAGTGCTCCAAGTGATTGTAAGCTGTCCATGAGGCCTACTCCATATTCTAGCCTGAAAAGGATTAGGACCCTGAGTGAATACACAGTTAACAAGCAAATAATATCCTACGCTACTGCACAGTCCCAATCCTGAAGGCATCTCTTCTGCACAATCCAGAAAAGTCTAATACAACTGATCTACTTCTCTAGACACAACATGTTCCAGTCATCACACCCATGGACTTGGTCACTGAAGAGCCAAGCCTTCACACACACCCTTGTGCTCCTCTGGCAGGAGAGGTGGGTAAAGCTGCAGTGAGACCCTTCCAATTACCTAAAATTCTCTCTCATCACAATAATCCATAAAGTAAGCCTGAGCTGCTTGACAATCACCTCCTTCAAGAAGACTTCTCCAACTGATCCAAATGACATTAAAATTACTTTATTCTGTGACCCCCTCCATTTAGTTTTTTCTATAAATCACACATCATTTCAATCAACTCTTGAGATTCAGTCCAACCTCCAATAACACAGAACTTGACTCATCTTAAACATTATCTGAAATTTGCTGGGCCTCAATTTTTTTTTAATAGAGACCTTTACTCCCATATGGTTTGACTGGTATATTTATTTATAATTGTTTCCACAGAACCATGTTCTTCAGATCCACTAGTAAAAAGCATTTGTCGGGCTTCCCTGGTGGCGCAGTGGTTGACAGTCTGCCTGCTGATGCAGGGGACACGGGTTCGAGCCCTGGTCTGGGAAGGTCCCACATGCCGCGGATCGGCTAGGCCCGTGAGCCACAGCTGCTGAGCCTGCGCGTCCGGAGCCTGTGCTCCACAATGGGAGAGGCCGTGATGGTGAGAGGCCCGCGCACTGCGATGAAGAATGGCCCCCGCTTGCCACAACTGGAGAAAGCCCTCACACAGAAACGAAGACCCAACACAGCAAAAATAAATTAATTAATTAATAAACTCCTACCCCCAACATCTTCTTAAAAAAAAAAAAATCAGTAATATAAATTTTTTAAAAAAAGCATTTGTCTCCTCAATACAAGGCAAATAAACTAAAGTCTATATCATGTCTATTCTTTTATATGTTTCCCCAAATCCAAGACTGTTTTAACCTCAACAAGTGAACAATTTTGTTAATAAATATAACACTTATCCTAATAAGATTATTTCGAAGGATATCTGAATATGGGATATTTTTATTATTCTGGATTTTCTAATACAGCTGAACAAAAATGTAAAAAGGACAGTTATAACCATGGATCGCATTTTAGGTGCAGTATTTACTATGTTAATTAACATTATAAAATATATCCTTACAGGGCTTCCCTGGTGGCGCAGTGGTTGAGAGTCCGCCTGCCGATGCAGGGGACGTGGGTTCGTGCCCCAGCTGGGGAAGATCTCACATGCCGCGGAGCGGCTAGGCCCGTGAGCCATGGCCACTGAGCCTGCGCATCCAGAGCCTGTGCTCCGCAACGGGAGAGGCCACAACAGTGAGAGGCCCGCGTACCGCAGAAAAAAATATATATATCCTTACAAAATTATTGCATATAAACAAATGAGATATATATATAATTATTTACAAAGCACAAAGGTATTAGGCAGCAACATAATGCAAAATATCAAGAGAACAAAATCAGAAGGTGCCCTAAGGAATTTAGAACTTAACAGACGACCTAAGGTAAGTATGAACAGTATGCCTGTGGAGATGAAGGGTACCCTGACTAAAAGGAAGGGAGATAAGGAAAAGTGAAAGTCAGCAGGTGGTATTTGCTTCACTGCATAGGTAGTGTTTTGAGTGTTATCTGAAGCAGTCAGAAAAAGCTAAATATGTTAAATACTGAAAGAAGCAGCTATCTGGCATAGCTAGAAGAGGAATATTAGGTGCTGAGAAAGGAGAGTAACGTGAATCCAAGAAGAATGCTCCTACAAGAAGCCATACAGATGAGCTGACAGAAAATAAGAACAGAGAAGAAACGAAACCAATACCAAAGATAACACAAGGAAGGGCTAGGTCTAAAAGAGGGAGAGTAGAATAAAGACAGTGGGTTACAGATCATCCTCGTGTGCGATGACAGAGTTCAAGAAGAGTATAATGCAGTATTATGCATGATTATGAACAATGCCTTTATTTTACAAAGTTTCTATCCAGAAAGAAAATTCTTCCTATTTATTCCTCAGAATGAGGCAGCAATCATTACAAAGTACATTAAGTGTGTATATTCATAATACATAAAGTTTTACATATGCTCTCCCACTTCAAAATGCAACCCAGATTTTAAATGCATTAAGTCACTGCAGCCTGCCACCCCGAAAAAAAAAGGAAAGAAAGAAAGAAAAGGTAATGCTTTTCATCTAACAAAAATCAGACAGGGTACTTGCTCTTTCCTCTCTTCAAATTTTAACCTTTGAAGCAGGTATCTCTGCTTAAGAAAAAATTCCTAATATCAAAACCAAATTCCTTTCCTCTTTCATTAGGTTCAAATCGCTATCAAAGAATTAGTATGACTGAAAAAAATTTTTAATTAACAGTTGAATTAAATTATGGACATAAAATTCAACTGTCACAGAATCCAAAGTAACTCCCTCAATGCAATCTTCCAAAAAGCAGGATTTTAGACAGCTGATATTAGAGAAGATCACCAGAAATTGGAAAGGAGATTCAATGGGCATTTATATCATGATCCAGCAAGATCCTGAATGCTTCACCAAAGAACTATTATATTTCTCTTGTGAACCTCAAACTTCTAATAGCTTGCCTTCTAAAATGCTCTTATTACTAATTTATTGGCTTTGGCTTTTTTAGACCAAAATATGTAGAACTGCGGAAGCTTCTGATCAGCACAACCATAATTAAGTGATACAATTTTAGGCCAGCCCAGTCCTCATAAAGAAAAAGAGAAATAAAAATTTTTTTTTAATTTAAGCTTGACATTTTAGCCTATGTAGTCTCTCATTAATATAGTAGTTAAGAGAGAGTTCTGGAGTCAAACTCTTCTCTTACAATCCTGACTGATCTTGGGCGAGTAACTTAGATCTAAGTCTGTGCCCTCATGTATAAAATATAGGTATTACTAATACCTATCTCACAGAGTTGTTAAGGCTGAAAGGAGACAATACATGTAATATTCTTTGAACACTGCTTCACAAATAGAAAATATTCAGTGAAAGTTTTAGTCACTTTTCACATTGTTTAGGCTTTAAAATGCATTAAAACAACCTAGGGACCTCCATTACCACCTCCAAGAACCTCTAAGGAGTACAGGGACCTGAGGTTTTATAATCATGCCCTAATATGTCCCTCCACTACATTTTTAAATTAAATCAATATATGCGCTTTTTACCTGAATTTATGTCTCCCTAAAGATGGCACCTTCAGAAAAATATTTTGTCTGTTGATTTCTATCTGGTGGACTTACAGCGGGTTAGAACACTATAAATGGCAAAGAACCATTAAAGCCGTATTTTTGTGTGTTTGAGTTTCCTATTCTGAACATACATTACTTTTGTAATCAGAAAAAACAAATGTTGTAAGATTAGTGTTTTCCCTCAATAATTTATTTTGGCAGTCAGGAATTTTTATGCAGTCTACTTATTTATCCAAGTGCCTAATAAAATAGATTCTTAGAGGTTTTAGTATTTTCTTCCTACTTCTTACATATTACATTGCTCACAAGCAAAGACTTGGAAACAAAACACATTTACTAAACCATATTATATAAGTAAATTTTATATATCAGAAGTTCCCTTCTAGAGTACAATCTATTTATAATTCAATTGTTTGGACCTCAGAACTCATTTTCCCTTAAAAGCAATGTTGTAAGTATAGCTGAAGTTCCTAGATTAAGCCAGAAAGATTATTTAGCCATATTATTACTGAATTCTAGTAATAGGATTATTGACCTAGGTTTCAAAATCCAGGGTCAAGCCATACAATAGAAAGAAACAGAAGTTTTTAAAAAATCCAGCTTCTTTTTTGAAGCTCAGGAATATCCCTTGGCAATTTTCTTAAATAGGCAGCTTGCTTTGCTATCTTTTGACTGCCCTCTAGTTTGTGCCCCCCTGCTCTCATGCTGCCCCTTGTGCCCACCTATTACAGAACTCCACCCAAACCTGGCCTCCCATGATGCAATCTTACCCAGTCCTCTTTTCCCAACTATCCTACCAATGTAAGTGATCACATTTAGATATTAAATATAGAGTAATATGAATGAACCAACTCACACTGAACCCCTTAATTCTAAGCTGGAGCATTTCTGGTCATATAAAATGAAGTGAAATATTCAGGCCACATCAAAACAGACATTACTGACCTACAAGAGAACCAGGCACAATCAAATTTTCACAACTCTTCTTTTATATTCTTCTTTCTAAGCCCACCAGGTTTCGAAAAGTACTAAAACCGTCAAAGACATGTACAGTGAAGAAAAGAGTAAAAGCAGAGAGTGGACACCCTCTGAGAAACTTAAAAGTTTAGAAAATGCAGTACACAAAGAACATGTGAAATTAAAGAACTATGATTTAGTTTAAATTAACACCAAATGCTAAGGGAACACAAAAATTATGTCTTAAGCGACATTATAAATACAAATGACCCCTGAACTATGTGGGGTCAGGGGCACTGACTGACTCTATGTGCAGTCAAAAATCTCCGTATAATTTACAGTCAGCCATCCGCATCCGGAGATTCAACCAACCAGAGCTTATGTAGTACTGTAGTATTTACTACTGAAAAAAAAATCTGCATATAAGCAGACCTGAGCAATTCAAACCCGTGTTGTTCAAGGGTCAACTGTATATGAGTAGGAGGCAGAAAGACATTCCAGGAAGAGAGAAAATAAGAAGGCAAGGAGTTTACAAAAAGCAAGACAGGTGCATGAGGTGATAAAGATACCACACTGGGTTAAAAAAGGAAAGGAACATGGTTTTGATCTGGAGGTATATGGGACCAAGTAGAAAAAAAAGACTTCAAGTAAACAGTACAGTACAGAATTGAACAGACCAAAAACTGGACCACTTCCAGGTAATCCTTTGTTTTGGAGAATGTCCTATATATTGTAGGATGTTTAGCAGCATCCTCGGCCTCTACTCACTTGATGTCATTAACACCTCTCTCCACTAAGTGATAACAGCTAAAAATATCTCCAGACATTGTCACATGTCCTCCAGGGGACAAATTCAACCTGCTTTAAAGAATCAATCTTTAACCAAAAAGCCCCAAACAAAGCAAAAAATATATTAAGCTACGAAAGGAACCAAAGCAGGAAATGTGCAACTACGCTAAAACATGAACTGGTCAGATCCCCGAGCACCTGAGTATTCTAAGAAACCAATTTTTCCTAATAGCTGAGAATCTATCCTTTTAAGTACCAAGTATCTCTTTTTTCCAATTTTAACTCTCTTGAACAGAGAGGGTTTTTTTAATTTTTATATATTTTACATAAAATATATTTTTATTTTTATATACGACCTTGCCTTAAGCAAGAATATCAAAGAAAATTTTAACTCTATTTTAAGATTCAGGGTCATTGTGAAATCCATTCATAACTGTATTACAAGACTTTGAGATCGTCAGAGAATATTATAAGTAAGGAACAACAACAGTTTTATGTGGTTCAAGGAAAGTACATGTGGATAGAACTGAGTAATTAGGTAAAACAGTATAGCCTGGAGTCAGACCAAGGAGTTTGAATTTTATCTCTAAGAGTAAGCACTCATCCTGTTCTTTTGGTGGGTAAATAACATAAACAGGTCTGTTTTCCGAAGATCATAAATGAATGAATGAGAGAAAGACCAGAACTCAGTAAGAAGTTCCATTTAGACGTAACAGGCCAAGCAGAAGGCAGAGGCTGCCTGACCTAGGGTGGCAGTGATGGCAAAGAGGGAGAGAAAAATATAAAATATAGCTGGAAGACCAATTTGGTGAACTACGGATGAAAAACGGAGGGGATATAAAGGGTCAAAGATGACACTGACTTCCGGCTACATAGATATCACTAAGACTGGGAAAACAGTAAAAGAACCTCATTTCCAAGGAAAAAGATAATGAGCTAGATTTGGGTTTTAAGGTCTAGCCTCATGAACTCAGTAACCTAGGCTTTATTTAAGCAAGTCAAGTTAAATTTCTACTAAATTTCACCCTCACTGAAGAAAAATAACACACATCCAACTTATTTGTGAAGATTAAATAACACAGTAAAAGCATTCTGGAAAGAATCAGTCTAGTATAAGAAATGACTATTCCTCTTTTTTTTATTATTCCTGGCAAAGCTACCACTAAGTACAAGCTTCATGGGGTACCTTCATTTCCCTATCACAAATCTTTCCAATCACCCTAAAATAATTCACATTCAAGCCACCAACAGCTTCTTCCTGGACATTTCTGTTCCACTGTACTGGTTGTTTTATTTCACCACTGTGTTTCACCTCTGCCTTGACATCCTTTACAGCATGTTTTAGGAAAACTACAATAAGGATATTAATTCTGAAAGTTTCTTTTTCATTAACACATTTTTCATCTCTATGTGTTTCTTCTACTCTATCTTGTCTACTCTACTTCCTAATAACCCAGTCCTACTTCAAATCTGCACTACATACTTCAATAGCCTCATAAGCCTCCAAACTTTTTCCAAAAAGTTAAAAAAATAATTCACTCCACTACACTCCCCCTCCCCCCCAAAAAAAATCCTCCTGGCTGTGAAGGTCTGACTCATCTGGACAAAAGGAGAATCACTGAGGTAAACGTGTGTTCCTCTTTGTACTAAGCCTCAAGAGAGAAAAGGGTTGTAGAAAGTTGGAACATCATACTCTCTCCCTCCCAAAAGAACCTCCAAAGCTGACTCAGACTTTGTAAAGAAAATGTGAAGTTTTACAAAGAGTAAGAAAGCGTGGGTAGGAAAAAAGGAAGAGAATTCAAAATATAGAAAACTAGATGACTACAACACACAACCCACCAGAGTTGGTTATATGTTTCACTGGACATGTCTCATGGCCTGTATCTACCATCACGCCCTTCAAGAGTAACTACCCATCAGAAAAATTCCTGTTTAGATGAAGGATGGATACCAGACACCCTGATGGCAAAAGGAAATCAGAAAACATCCATATGTCGTCAGAGGTGAATCAATCAGATAATCCCTCAAAGGAGCTTACTAAAGTTTTCAAAGTGTGGTCCCCAGCGGAGCAGCATCAGCATCCACATCACAAGCAAGGGAACTTGTGGGAAATGCAAATTATTTGGCCCTATTCTAGGAATAGGGCCTAGCAATCAGGTGACTGTGATACACCCTGAAGCTTGCCTATTATTAAGATCCTCTGAGCCTCCTTAAATCCCGGTTTATTAAGTATACCATGGAGCTTGCGCTTGGATTAATGTTGAGATTTCCCTGTATCCTTGAATACCTAGACTAGTGCCTGACACAGAATGCCTGACTCAATAAATGTTTGTTGAATGAATGAGTGAACGGCCTTAAAATAAACTTTACCCCTTACTAAACTACTGTTAATGGAATTGTTTCTTGTAACCAAAGAATCTTAATTAGGCAATGTGCATGGGGAGTGGGGGCAGGGTACACACAAGATGGCCAAAGTCATGTGGAGCTCGTCCATGGGGACACAGAGAGAGCTAGAACACTGTTTGGAGAAGAAAAAGCTAAGAAACATACCCTGTCCAAAAGAAAAAGTGAAGGAATTTCAAGGGCAAAATTGAGAATTTAATAACAGGGTCAAGGAAACTGCAGCTATAAGGAACTGTGATTTGACCTTGTACAAGCTCTGAGGCCAAAATAGAAAACTGCCATGCTTTTTCAAGAACCTAGGAAGTTAATGAATAAAGACTTTGACTTCTGTCTCAATGAGGAGTGAAAAAGTCTATGTATCTAATGATTGACCTGATCTGTATGTAATTTGTACCTTAAGATTCCACCACACCATGGAAATAATTTATACCTTTTAACTCTGCTGTAGCTGACAGATCAGGGACATAACCATCAAAAATATGAGTGGCCAGACTAAATTCAGAGAGCTCTCAGAAGCAGAATTCTACCCTCTTCCCTATCCCTATTGATACTCTGAATATTGAGAGCAGAAATTTACTCCCAAAAAGGCAAAAAAATAAAACAAAACCAAATGAAACTTTTGGGGGCCCAGGGGCAGGGGGCTGCCTCTACTTTCAAACCCCTGAACTCCAATTCTCTGTATGTCACAGAAGGATTCTTCTTTCTCAAATGCTGTATTAATAACATTATATGTCCATCAACAGATGAATGGATAAAGAAGATGTGGCACATATATACAATGGAATATTAGCCATAAAAAGGAACGAAACTGAGTTATTTGTAGTGAGGTGGATGGACCTAGAGACTGTCATAGAGTGAAGTAAGTCAGAAAGAGAAAAACAAATACCATATGCTAACACATATATATGGAATCTAAAAAAAGAAAAAAAATGGTCAGAAGAACCTAGGGGCAAGATGGGAATAAAGATGCAGACCTACTAGAGAATGCACTTGAGGATACGGGGGGCAGGGGGGTAAGCTGGGACAAAGTGAGAGAGTGGCATGGACATATATACACTACCAAACGTAAAATAGATAGCTAATGGGAAGCAGCTGCATAGCACAGGGAGATCAGCTCAGTGCTTTGTGACCACCTAGAAGGGTGGGATAGGGAGGGTGGGAGGGAGGGAGATACAAGAGGGAAGAGATATGGGGACATATGTATATGTATATGTATAACTGATTCACTTCGTTATAAAGCAGAAACTAACACACCATTGTAAAGCAATTATACTCTAATAAAGATGTTAAAATATATAATATATTATAGTCCCTCAGAGGCCTCCTAATGAGACCACCTTCCAATTGTCTCATAAATCATATTTAAATTACTAACCATGGTCTTTTTTTAAGCGGGGGGGGGAGGGGTATTCCACCTCTCTTATTTCCCACCAAACCCCCACTTATGCCCTCTACCACACTAAATAACTATCACCCATAAGATGCATCACCCTAACGCAGGCTACATGAGGGCAGGGACTTGTATCCCCAGTGCTTAGAACCATGTCAGGCACAAAATGAACAGTAGAGTATGTGTTAACTGACTGACCCCCACTCCCACTCCTAATCCCAGTTTTGTTTTGTTCTTTTAATCTCTTTATTAATCTCAGTCTATCCTTCCTCAGCTCACCTCTTCCAAAAAGCCTCTCCTGACTGGCTCCAAGGAGCTGAAAGAAAACCATCTTGCTTCTGTTAATACTTAGTACAACTATTACTGGTTATGTTTCAATCAGCTATGTTTTATTCTTACCTATCTTCCATTTTCGATAAGATACTCAAGGGCTAAAAGCAAGCCCCTACTGAAGTAGTAAACCTGCTAAGGCTGTGCCCAGGGTGAATGCAATGTTCTCTCTCATAATCCATTGCTCAACTTGCTAATTAGACACAACACAGCCACTTCACCCGCAGCAGGCAGTAGTGGCAGGAGCACGGAGGAGGAGAAGGGAGCAGAGAGCAAGGGATTTGGCAGAGAAAGAGACCACATCTAGATGAGACTATGGGAAAGGAGGGGGGAGGGTAGCAGGACCCAGAAAGTCTCACTCACTCTTTCCTTGGGACCATCATAATCCCTCTCACAAGCACTTGATATATCAAGTTATAAGTCCATTGGCTATCCTTCAGGACATTTTCCTGCTATTACCACAACTCTATTTCATCTTAAATATGATGAAGTTTTAAACAAAGTTAAAATACTGATGGCACAAGCATAAATTATTAAATGAGGCAAATCATTTGGGGAAGATAAGTGTTTATAAATTACTTACCACCCACCTTCCCCAAAGAAGGGGTAGGGGAAGGCAGACCAAAAAGAAAAAAAAAAAAAATTGAACTAGCACAAAGCAAATCTAAAAGGACAGCTCTGGCTCTAGGATGTGATGGATCTATACTCCCCACCTTTCCCACCATCTTCACTCCAACTTTCTGGCCATCTGCTGCTACTGCTGAAGGGCAGTAGGAATGTAGAATCTGAGCTAATTCCTTCAACCTGCAAGGCAATTTATTTTAATTACCCAAATAATAAAACACTATTCACTGATATGCTTTAAGACTTCTGTCAAACTTGGAGTTGATTTTTTGTTTAAAGATCTACTTCTACAGGAAAACAGGATGTCGAAGAAACTCACTTGTCAAAACTAGATCAAAGTTATAAAAGTTCCATACAAAACAGAAGTTGAAAGGAAGAAGTCGACAGCTTTCTCCTCAACAGTCCTTATCCCCATCTATAATTGTCTTCAGCTTCATGTAACACAAAACTACCAGCGCTCAGGCAGCAAAAACATCCCTCCCCTGTTTTTTCAAACAAGTCTTCATTAGCTCCCTCTTTCGTTTAAAAGTTCCATGGCTAGTTTAAGTTATGACAACTCAAGCAGTTCTATTTCTACATTTCCTAATTAACAAACTTACCAGAAAAATGATTTTTAACCAAAGCCAGAAAGAGGTTAGCAGAGAGTAATTCATGATTAGGCTACAGAAACAAAAGGAACATTCCACAGAGGCAAACTACCCAGTTTCCCCATTTAGTGCTGCAACTCCAGGAATCTAATGATCCTTCATTTTTTCAAAAAATGAAAATGGTAGTAAAATTCCCTAGTGTTGACAGCAGGTGATTTTTAACTTCACTGCTGCCTGACAGGCACCTACAGGCTTTACCTGGCCTCAATCTGTCCAGTTTGGAACTGCCAATTAGTCACTTCTCAAAAGCAAATCTCAATGTAAGTCATTAAAAAAAAGTGCTTTGCAAAGCGTCAGATACAATAAATTAGTCAACCTCAGGACATCAGAACAAAATAAAACTTGGGTGCCCAATCCAGGCTGCAACTGTCAAAGCCAAGTGACAAAAGAACATCGTTCCAGAGCAAAAAAAGGATCAAATTCTCAAAACAGCTGTGATACATATAATGCTCCTCTTAAATACAAATACTCTTTAACTACCGCAGCAATTGAACAGGTGTCTTCATTGGTAAGCTTAGCCTTTCTCAACTGAGGTTCCACAGGACAAAATTAAGCACTAATGCCCTAAGGCACAGGTTGGCAAACCTTTTCTGTAAATATTTTAAGCTTTTCAGACCACAGGGTCTCTGTCACTATTCAATTCTGCCATTGGAGCTTGAAAGCAGCTGCCAACAATTAAGTAAAGGAATGAGGTAACTGTTCCAATGAAACTTTACGGACACTGAAATTTGAATTTCATATAATATTCACAGAATTATTCTCTTCTGCAATGATTTTAAAACATAAAACGATTCTTATAAAAAATTTCTTAGTTCTTTGGCTAGATTTAGCTCTGAGGAGCAGTTTGTCAACCTACTCCCTAAGCCATCCTTTGTGTATTAATAGATTAAGTTCTCTCTTATGCATGCAGAATTACACTAATTACACACCATACTACAGAGAATTGAGAAATAGTCACTCAAATCATTTTTTACATGTCTGTAGTGCTCTGATTGTCTAATAGAAGAATACTCTGTCTAGTATGAAGCTAACTGATGAGATTTTGTTAGCCTTTGTTAACTTGGGCAAATAACTTCACACAAGTTAAAAGTTACTCTTCTTAAAGTCTCAAAATATAAAAAGGAACTTTCACATCCAGTATATTGCCGATGGATAACAAAAATCAAACTGTTGCAAATTAAATCTCTGGTTAATATATTGCTAGAAATAATGAAGAAATTCTTTTAGTAAAGCCCAGAATTCAATTATCATCTTTCAATCCATTTTGTATCTTCAGATCCTGTTTCTTCTTAAAGCAGAACCTACCTGATTAAAAATCACAAGCATACATTACAGGATTGTCTCAGACAATTAAGTAGATTTGAGTTCTAGCTCCACCTCTTTCTAGATGAGTGAGCTTGAGCAAGTTCCATACTCTCTTTACTCATCTGTTAAGGAGAGGAAATATCTGCAACCCTCCAAGAGAAGTCAAAAGTATACAATTAAACTTAGGCAGAAATAGTTTGTATAGTGCTATAGAAATATCAGTTGCCATTATTAGGTGCTCAGTAACTTTCTTCATATTATCATCTTCTAATTTTTTATAACACTCCAGTGTTAGTTTCTGCTAAGCCTCAAGTTTAATGGAATATTGTGCACCTAGTAGTACATTTCATTCAACACATTAAATTTAAGCAAAGCATAAGCAATAAGCAGTAAAGATGACTGAGATGGTCTCAGCACTCAAACAGTTTAGAATGAACGCCAACACGTATACATGATAAGTCAGTGCTGTAAGAGGAACAAATGAAAACCAACATGAATACTGTGGAATCAGAAAAAGTTTCACAGGTAGTTAATAAGGGCCTGGGTATGTGATGGGAGAGATACTGTAACAGAGGGAACTGCAAAAGCACAGATACAGAGGGGTAAGAGAACACTCCACACACCCCAGAATGCAGGGCAGTTCAAGTTCTAAAACAAATTACAAAAGGAGAATTTCATTTTTAAAATCCAACCAGGAAAAGAAAAACCTTCCCATTAAGTCTCTAAAAAGTACACATCTTGAAGGATAAACAAGGGGGCTCATTTTAAGCCAAAGAGTTGGAAAAATTATGAACCATGCTAGCTTCAACCCACTTCATCATTTCCCGAAGCACTTTACAATCTCTAAGAGGATATATTTAGAGGGGACTGAGTTACAGGAAAGGGATGTCTGGCCTAGCAAGTCTCTGAGGAAGTGGGGACTGGCATACCTGTCTCCCTTGATGACACATGCAATATATCAACCTGCTTCAAAAACCATTTTCTTAAATTCTGCAAGTTATCACCGTTCTCAGTAAGAAAAAGCAATACAGCAATTCTTAAAAGAATAAGTTATGTTTCCTCGAGGGGAGTGGGGACTAGGAAATCTTACGTTCTTCCTCTAGAGTTTATTTTCTTACATCATTAAAAACCTTTCCCGTAAACAAATTTTATTCATGTTTTCTACCCCTTTACCACCAACAACAAAATTAATTTACCTTGGAACTGTGTCTAAGCATGGTGAATTTTAACCCAGAAGATGAATGAGTAATGAGAAGGGTGTTCTGTAATTATTACCTCTCCCTCTCAAGATTGCCACTGCATCAGCCACGCCACCAGTAGAAGATTAAAGATGGCCCCCAACTGTCTGCTAGGCCTCTGACTGAGAGATGCAGTCCAGTCCCCATCCTCACTCTCACCCCCTTGAATCTGGGCAGGTAACTGCTTTGACCATTACAATATGGAAGAAGTGATGCTGCACCAGTTTCCAGATGAGCCTGTCAACTGTGTGAAATAATAATAAATTGCTTTTTTAAGGCCCTAAATTTTAGAGTAGTTTGCTAAGAAGCACCAGATAACTGGAACAGTAACCATGTCGCAGCTCCAGCTTTCAGGGCTTTCACCACACCACAACCAAAATACTGTTTCACTTATAAAAGGAAATAAAAACCCAGAAGTTACAATGTATTAGATAGGTTTCTAACAGAATATGCTGTCAACTCTCAGAGCATAAAAAAGACGACCGAAGTGTCCTAATTCCTCCTAAGAAATGCAAAATGACCTAACATCAGTCAAGTTCCTCTGAAAGGTTATAAAAATCAAACTCCTTGAGTATACCCAAGTGATGCATTGATTCTTTAAACCAAAGAAAACCCTCTGGTCTGGAAGGTTAGATACCAGGAAGTAGTCATCTCCGGAAAGTAGTATTTAAAAAGGAAGTGAGGCCTTTTTCACAATGGGTTTGCCGCCAGGACACAGGTGTTGTGAAAACCACCACTAAACCTAAGCAAAAATGGGAAAGGAGAAGACCCACATCAACATCGTTGTCATTGGACACGTAGATTCGGGGAAGTCTACCACTACTGGCCATCTGATCTACAAATGTGGTGGGATCGACAAGAGAACCACTGAAAAGTTCGAGAAAGAGTCTGCCAAGATGGGAAAGGGCTCCTTCAAGTATACCTGGGTCTTGGACAAACTGAAAGCTGAACGCAAGTGTGGTATCACCACTGATATCTCCCTATGGAAATTCGAGACCAGCAAGTACTATGTGAACATCATTGATGCCCCAGGACACAGAGACTTCATCAAAAACATGATTACAGGCACATCCCAGGCTGACTGTGCTGTCCTGATTGTTGCTGCTGGTGGTGGTGAATCTAAAGCAGGTATTTCCAACAATGGGCAGATTCGTGAGCATGCCCTTCTGGCCTACACTCTGGGTCTGAAACTGTTGTTAACAAAATGGATTCCACTGAGCCACCCTACAGCCAGAAGAGATATGAGGAAACTGTTAAGGAAGTCAGCACCTATATTAAGAAAATTGGCTACAACCCCGACACAGTAGCATTTGTGCCAATTTCTGGCTGGAATGGTGACAACATGCTGGAGCCAAGTGCTAACATGCTGTGGTTCAAGGGATGGAAAGTCACCCATAAAGATGGCAATGCCAGTGTAACCACAATGCTTGAAACTCTGGATTGCATCCTGCCACCAACTTGCCCAACTGACAAGCCCTTGCCTTTGCCCCTCCAGGACGTCTACAAAATTGGTGGTACTGGCACTGTCCCTGTGGGTCGAGTGGAGACTGGTGTTCTCAAACCTGGCATGGTGCTCACCTTTGCTCCAGTCAATGTGACAACTGAAGTGAAGTCTGCTGAAATGCACCATGAATCTTTCAGTGAAGCCCTTCGTGGGGACAATGTGGGCTTCAATGTCAAGAATGTGTCTGTCAAAGATGTTCATCGTGGCAATGCAACTGGTGACAGCAAAAATGACCCACCGACAGAAGCAGCTGGCTTCCCAGCTCAGGTGATTATCTTGAACCACCCAGGCCAAATCAGTGGCGGATATGCACCTGTGCTGGATTATCACACAGCTCACATTGCTTGCAAGTTTGCTGAGCTGAAGGAGAAGACTGATCGTCGTTCTGGGAAAAAGCTGGAAGATGGCCCCAAATTCTTGAAATCTGGTGATGCTGCCATCATTGATATGGTTCCCGGCAAACCCATGTGTGTTGAGAGCTTCTCTGACTATCCTCCTCCGGGCCATTTTGCTGTTCGTGACATGAGACAGACGGTTGCTGTGGGTGTCATCAAAGCAGTGGACAAGAAGGCAGCTGGAGGTGGCAAGGTCACCAAGTCTGCCAGAAAGCTCAGAAGGCTAAATGAATATTATTCCCAATACCTGCCACCCCAGTCTTAATCAGTGGTGGAAGAACGGTCTCAGAACAGTTTGTCTCAATTGGCCATTTAAGTTCAATAGCAAAAGACTGGTTAATGATAACAATGCATCGTAAAACCTTCAGAGGAAAGGAGAATGTTTTGTGAACCATTTTTTTTGTGCGTGGCAGTTTTATTAGTTTTTAAAATCAGTACTTTTTAATGGAAACAACTTGACCAAAACTCTGTCACAGAATTTGAGACCCATTAAAAAAGTTTAATGAGAAAAATTTTAAAAAGTAAGAAACAACTTTCATTTTATGCTATATACAACTCTGACTTGCTTAAAATAAGCATGTAATACTTTTAAATTTTTAAAAAGATACTTCCTTTGAAAAAAAACAAACCACTGTAGTCCTAACAACTTTTAAATGCCTTTTTGGTGCACTAAGATGATGGCAAATGCCATTCTTAGCTATGCTTTCACAGAATGAAAGACGGTATCAGCCCCCAAATAGATACCTATTTTTAACAATGAGTAGACCCTGGGCTCTAACTTATTTCTCTTTCTCACCCCACCAGCCACATTCTCCTGCACAGTATGGCACTTCCAGTTAACACAGTGCCCAGCAAAGGGAGGAGGACTGTGAAAGTGGAAACGGCTTTGACTTCCTTCTTTCAAGCTTTGACGGGTACTAGGTAAAAGGAGAACAGTTTCAGAACTTCCCCCATGCCTCCAGCAACTCTGTGCTAGGCCTCCTTGCAAACCATTTCCCATGGTGTTCTCCTCGAGGCCTCTGCCTTACTCCCAACCCCCAAAAAATTAGCAACACGGCTGGATGCATATGAAAAAGATTGGCAAAAAGTCAAATCAGAAAGATGAGGGGCTGAAAAAAAAGAAGAATAGTTTCTCCCCTGAATATCTTTAAGTTTTCATAAACTATCCATATCTCTAACCCATTCTCTTTAGACCAATTCCTTGCTCCTAAGAAATTCCATCAGGAAACAGATAAAGGAAAGATGAAATTCAGAACATTTTGCTCTGCTTCTGGTTATTAATGTCAAGTAAAGAACCAAAGTGGAAAGTAAATAACCACAAGAAAAGTTACAAGTTTTTGAAATTATCACAGGTTTTGTTAGGTTCTTCTCTGACGTATCATTAAGCATTGAGGACTCACTGTTAGCTATAAGCACTTGCAAGGGCCCTTCCCAACCCTCAGTTTATCAGCAGATTCCCTAAAAGGATAGAAACAAAGGTTCAGCAAGTTTCAACTACCAATATTTCTTCCAAAACATCATTTATTAGAGTCTTATGATCTCAGATTCAAGTTATTCCACTTACTAAACCCTAATATTCCAATTTAGTTTCTCTCAGAGGAAAATACACAATACACAAATCAAGATAAAATATGAACTGATAAATGAGTTCTATAAAAACTTGATAAACAAAGAATAATGTAAGTACGGTTTAGCAAATTTAGATGTTAAAAAAAAAGATGAGTCAAAAATGACCAAAGGGGGCTTCCCTGGTGGTGCAGTGGTTGAGAATCTGCCTGCTAATGCAGGGGACACGGGTTCGAGCCCTGGTCTGGGAGGATCCCACATGCCGCGGAGCAACTAGGCCCATGAGCCACAACTACTGATCCTGCACGTCTGGAGCCTGTGCTCCGCAACAAGAGAGCCCGCGATAGTGAGAGGCCCGCGCACCGCGATGAAGAGTGGCCCCTGCTTGCCACAACTAGAGAAAGCCCTCGCACAGAAACGACGACCCAACACAGCAAAAATAAAATTAATTAATAAACTCCTACCCCCAACATCTTCTTTAAAAAAAAAAAAATGACCAAAGGATCACCCGTGCTAAATACATTAATAATACAGAGCAACTTGGAGAGCAAGAGATTGAGGAGAGGGAATCATGTAGCGTTATTTTTAAAGCAGTACAACGTGTGCGAAGTTAAGAGATAATCTTTTTTTTTTTTTTTTTCCCCCAGTACGCGGGCCTCTCACTGTTGTGGCCTCTCCCGTTGCGGAGCACAGGCTCCGGACGCGCAGGCTCAGCGGCCATGGCTCACGGGCACAGCCGCTCCGCGGCATGTGGGATCTTCCCAGATGGGGGCACGAACCCGTGTCCACTGCATCGGCAGGCAGACTCTCAACCACTGCGCCACCAGGGAAGCCCTAAGAGATAATCTTATCACACCCAGCATTAGTTCCACATCTATTAACTTTGGGGATATGTTCCAATCCGTTTTTTGTTTTTTTTTTAAGAAACTACAAGGATCCACACTGATGGTAGAAAAATTATCAGAGCTTTGTGTTAAAGAAACATGGGATGTCTGATCCAGAGAAGAAAAGGAAAAAAGGTCTCGTTTACCAAAGATTGTTGGATATATTAAAGGTTTTTTTAATGAGAAAAATGCCAAGTAAATGCAAAACAGGCTCAAATGTCAAGTCTTTAGGCAAACACGGTCTCTGAACAAGAATACAGTGGACCACAAAGTTCCCAAAACAAAACTCTCATATTAGCTCTCAAGTGTTGCCTTTGGCTTCAGGGAGACAGGCACGATTTTACAAAATTGGACAAGTGAGGACAGGCACACTTTTGTTTAAAAAGCAAATCACCTTAATAGTCAGCAGACAGTGGGATAAAGGCACTAAGATTTTAAAAAAATCATCTCCTAGTAGAAATCAACACATAATGGATCAGATGGTTTTGCAACTGGGGTGTGCAAAGGGCTAGGGTATCTCACAAACCGTACCTAAAATCAAATCAAGGCAACTAGAAAAAACAAGGCTGGAATACAAAGTTACCTAAGAAAATTACAATCAATTCTAGCCCATTTCCTGATGTCAGGTAAGAATGCTTGCTGATAAGTGACTTTTGTAGTTATAATTTAAAAAGCAAATTAGGGTATCTATAAACAGGAGAACAGAGAAACAAAATAGTGGTATATTCACACAATAGAAACTATTAAAAAGTACACAATAAAAAGGAACAAACTACTGATATACCCAAGACTAATGAATATCAAAACATTACACTAAGTCAAGGAAGCCTTATAAAGAGTACATACCATGTGATTCCATTTACATAACTTCCAAATCAGGCAAAACTGATCTACAGTAGGAAAAAAATTTTTCCCAGGGAGGGAAGAACAGGGAGCAGAATGACTGGAAAGAAACATGAAGGAACTTTTCACAGTGAGAGTACAATATAATATAGTATATACAATATGATGTATATCTTGATAGAGGTTTGGGTTACACAGATAAGTACATGTGTCAAAACTCATCAAACAGTATACTTAAGATTTTTCCGTTTTCCACTCTAAACTGTACTTCAAATTTTTAAGAAAGTTAAAAAGTTAATAATATGCATATTGAAATATTTGGGGGTAAATGTACCGATGTCTGCAATTTACTTGGAAAATAAAAAAATAAGATAGCAGAGTAGAAAGCAAATAAAGCAAAATATTACAGAATCTAGGTGGTAGGTAAACAGGTGTACAATTTGTGTACAATTCTTTCAATTTTTGTTTTTCATGATAAATACAATTATTTCATGATAAAATGTTAGGCAAAAAAACAAAATTTGATATTAGAAAAAGTCTCTTTCCATTAAGCTATTACTCAAAGAATTAAGGCTCATTTGGAGCCTCTCTTTGGAATAGGGACTATCATTACCCACCTTCATTACTGGAGTAAGATATTTACTCAAGACCATCCAGTTCCCTCTGTGCTGATTCTTCTATCACCCAACAAACTTCTAACCAATTACTGTTCCTCAAGTACCCTGAATTCACAAAAGGGATGCTCTGGACTGAGGCAAACATATAAAAGCATTATAGTCACAGATGAAGTACAGCCTAAATCAATTGGTTCCGTGCTTTATTAATGTAATTAATCTTCCTCTTATCTCTGGTTTTTCTAATCAACTGGTCTCTTATGAGTCTGGTTAGCATAATTACCTCCCCAAAAGTCTTAGGAAACCTTCAATATAAGTTTCTAGTTTGGGAAGCAAAGGACCAGGCCACAGACAGCAATGTCTCAAAAACAGACACCAAGATTTCTCTGTTGGCGCAGTGGTTAAGAATCTGCCTGCCAATACAGGGGACAGGGGTTCGATCCCTGGTCCAGAAAGATCCCAAATGCCGCAGAGCAACTAAGCCTGTGTGCCACAACTACTCAGCCTGTGCTCTAGAGCCCGCGAGCCACAACTACTGAGCCCGTGTGCTACAACTACTGAAGCCCCCGCACCTAGAGCCCATGCTCCACAACAAGAGAAGCCACCACAATAAGAAGCCTGCGCACCTCAATGAAGAGTAGCCCGCGCTTGCCACAACTAAAGAAAGCCCATGCACAGCAACAAAGACCCAATGCAGCCAAAAATAAATTAATTTTTTTTAAAGTAAGTGTAAATTTGTAATTTAAAGGAAAAAAAAAAAGCAACACCAACCTTGTGAAGGTAACCATGCAGCCAGCTGGTTTTCTCACCTGTAAAATTCCGATATCTGTCTTGCCCAAAACAGGCTTGTGAGGATAACTAAGATAACATACATGAAAGCATTTTAAAAATAAAGTTCTACACAAGTGTTATATATTATTATGATTCCATGATGCTACTAACAACCTCTCAAAACCACCTGTGCTGCTGGACAAATAAGGAAAGAATTATTTAAACAGATCATTACCATAAAGGAATAAGGTCACTTAAGAGAACTTTCCAGCACGAACACCTGACCCACAGTGATTAGTGTTGACTCACAGATATCTCTATGAGTCAAGAACTACTATCCCCCATTTACAATAGGTCTTTTTGTCTCACCCACATTCAAGTACACAAAGTAATAGGAGAGACAGACACTGTTGAGTTTAATGGCTTACTGGCATTATTCTGGGAGTGCTACTAAATACCTCTTGCAAATCCAATGTTCACAACACTACTATACAATTAAAAAGGCCCTAATTCAAGCAGTTATCACCAAGTAAATTATCTTGTCCATTTCAAACAGATTCCCCATGAAGATCAGCAGCAGCACCTAAGGCTTTATATCACAACCAACCTCATCGTGGTTCTGAAAATAAATTTCTCCTAATCCCTATAGCTACTCAACAGATTCAGCATAACTTTAAGATTATTCATTTCAGGCTATAATCAAAAAGTCTACAAACAATACATGCTGCAGAGGATGTGGAGAAAAGGGAACCCTCGTGTTGGTGGGAATGTAAATTGGTGTAGCCACTGTGGAAAACAGTACGGAGGTTCCTTAAAAAACTAAAAGTAGGGACCTCCCTGGTGGCACAGTGTTATGAATCCGCCTACCAGTGCAGGGGACATGGGTTCGAGCCCTGGTCCGGGAAGATCCCACATGCCACAGAGCAACTGAACCCGGGTGCCACAACTACTGAGGCTGCATTCTAGAGCCTGAGAGCCACAACTACTGAAGCCCATGCACCTAGAGACCATGCTCCGCAACAGAAGCTACCGCAATGAGAAGCCTGCGCACCGCAACAAAGAGCAGCCCCTGCTTATGGCAACTAGAGAAAGCCCACGCACAGCAACAATGACCCAATGCAGCCAAAAATAAATTAATTAAAATAAATTTTACAAAATAAAATAAAAGTACAACTACCGTATGATCCAGCAATTCCAATTCTCACTATACAGTGGGAAAAAATGAAAACTTTAATTCGAAAAAATCCATGCACCCCAATGTTCATAGCAGCACTATTTATAGCTGCCAAGACATGGAAGCAACCCAAGTGCCCATCAACAGAAGATTGGCTTAAGAAGATGTGATATACATATACATATATATATATTATATATATATATAAAATATATATGTATATATGTAACGGAACATTACTCAGTCATAAAAAAAATTGCCATTTACAGCAACATGAATGAACCTAGAGAATAAGTCAGAGAAAGACAAATAAATATATCATTTATATGTGGAATCTAAAAAATAATACAAATGAATCAATATTCAAAACAGAACCAGACTCACAGACAGAAAACAAACTTACGTTACCAAGGGGAGGCGGGGGAAGGACAAATTAGGAATATGGGATTAACAGATATTTTATACTTAAAATAGATAACCAATAAGGATTTACTATATAGCACAGGGAATTATACCCAATACCTTATAATAACCCATAATGAACATAACCTGCAAAATAAACAAAAAAAGATTATTCATTCAAATAGGAAATAGTACCATACTTGAAGACAGGGTCATCTGCAGAAAACTGAGACATACTTAAGAATACAATTTCTCTCCCTCTCTTTTTTTTAAAGTAGTGATTGAAGATGAAAAAATAAACTTTCTTCTAAAAATTTTAGTTTAAGCCTAAAATTCTAGGCTCAAAGTTTATAATCACCACCTACCCTGTGGACAATAGAAACAAAAAGAAAAAGGGGCTGATTAAAGTTTATCCCAAGGCCTTCATCATTCACTATTTACTGATTAGTTATAATGTGCTCAGCACCATTATAAATTACAAAAGATACAAAAATGTATCCTTTATACAACCTTATAATAACAGAAATCTGGTAAGAGGCAGGAAATGCATACTAATTCCCTTGGCCAATTTTTCCAAGGGTCAACAAAGGCTCTTCTTTGTCCCACAAGCAATTCAACTGTACAAAAAAAATAAAAAATAAAGATGAAAATATTTAAACACTTGCTCTTCAACACAGCAATGACCTACCTAAAACAAGAGTTAACAAACTGTGGACATAAGTTATCTTTCATATCAGAATCTGAATACAAAATACCATTTAAAGCTCTTTTTTGATTCAGCAGGGCTCCCACAAACCACACATTTAAAAGCCAAGCCCAGCCAAAATCCTTGTAACATTTGGGAGGGAAAGTTTAAATTTCGAATGTTTAAATGGAAGAAAAGATGGCATGCTATATGTGAATAGAATGTGACAAATATTAAATGCAGTCCAGCTATTTGCATTTAACCTTCTATGTAAAGGAATTACCACTACTTACCAAGTAGTTTAGAATGGGAGTGTAGCATAGTGAAAGGAATGCAAGCTCTGAGGAGTCAGGCCACTGATTCGCTATGCAAAATCTTGGAAAACTGACTAAGCTTCAATTTCCTCGTTTGTAAAACAGGAAACCACTATTTCACAACCACACAATTCCTATGAGGATTAGGAAAATAATACATATAAAGTGACAGTCATCCTGTAAATGGCAGCTACTGCTTCCAGTATTAATGTATATTTGAGCTAACACCTTAAAAAAAAAAAAAAAGACTGAAACAAAAAGAAATTAGAAAATACTCTGAGATGAAAACAATATACCAAAAATTTACAGGATGCAGTTAAGGGAGTGCTTAGAGGGAAATTTATACCTGTCTATGCCTATATCAAAAAAGAAGAAAGATCTCAAATCAAACTAATCTTCCACCTTAAAACATGAGAAAAAGAGCAAATTAAATGTAAAGAAAGCAGAAGAAATGAAATAATAAAGCCGAACAGAAAGTAATGCTATAAAAAAAGAGAAAAACTATAAAGTAAGTGAAATTAAAAGTTGGTTCTTTGGGCTTCCCTGGTGGTGCAGTGGTTGAGACTCCGCCTACCAATGCAGGGGACACAGGTTTGTGCCCCAGTCTGGGAAGATCCCACATGCCGCAGAGCAGCTGGGCCTGTGAGCCATGGCCACTGAGCCTGCGCGTCCGGAGCCTGTGCTCCGCAACGGGAGAGGCCACAACAGTGAGAGGCCCGTGTACCGAAAAAAAAAAAAAAAAAAAAAGTTGGTTCTTTGAAAAAAATCAACAAAACTGACGAACTTGTAGCTGGACTGACCAAGAAAAAACAGAGAGAAGACCCAAATTATTAAACTCAGGAATGAAAGACAGGACATCACAACCAATGCTACAGATAATTTAAAAGATATAAGGGAAGATGACTTTGATGAAAAGGATAAATTTCTAAAAAACACAAAGTACTAAAACTCACAAGAAACATTAGAAAATCTGAATAGACCTACAAGTAAGGAGATGGAATTGGTAATTTTAAAACTTTCCACAAAGAAAAGCCCAAGCACAGATGGATTCACTGATGAATTTTAACAAATATTTAAAGAAGAATGAATACCAATTCTTCACACTCTTCCCAAAAAATGGAAGAGGGAATACATCCCTATTCATTCTATGAGCCCAGTATTACCCTGATACCAAAACCAGACAAAGATATCACAACAAAACAAAACTAGAAATCAAAATATCATATAGTCACAAAAATCCTCAGTAAAATACTAGCAAACCAAATCCAACAACAAATAAAAAGGATTATACACTAAGACCAAACAGGATTTATCTCAGGAATGCAAGGCTGGTTTAGCATCAGAAAATTAACCAAACTAATAGATCATGTAGTGAAAGATTAAAGGACAAAAAACCACATTACAGTCTGAATTATACACAGAAAAAGCATTTGACCAAATCCAATACCCCTTCATGAAAATAAAGAAATAAACTCAACAAACTAAGGATACAAAGGAACTTCTTCATCCTGATGAAAGGGATTTACAAAAAAGCTAAAATCATCACCACTGCTAACTTCATTACTTAATGGTGAAAGACTGAAAGCTTCCCCCATAAGATCCAGAACAAGACAAGGATGTCTGCCTTCATCATTTCTATTTAACCTTGTATTACAAAGATTGGGGGATAAAAAGAAGTAAAACTATCCCTATTTGCAGATGACATGATCTCGTATATAGAAACATCCTAAGGAATTCACTAAAAAATTACTGGAGCTAAGAAGTTCAGCAAGTTTGCAGGATACAAGAATACACAAAAATCAATTGTATTTCTATATGCTATCACCGCACAATCTGAAACTGAGTATCAAAACAAATAAAATAGGTATACGTTTAACAAAGGAGTGCAAGCCTTCTACACTGAAAACTATAAAACATTGTTAAAAGAAATTGAAGACATAGGACTTCCCAGGTGGTCCAGTGGTTAAGACTCTGCCTTCCAATGGAGGGAGCACGGGTTCAATCCCTGGTCAGGGAACTAAGATCCCACATGACATGTGGTGCAGCCAAAAACAAAGTAAAAGAAGTTGAAGACACAGATAAATGAAAAAAAAATCCCAACATTCAAGTGTAGGAAGACTAATACTGTTAACATGGCAACAGTCCCCAAATTAACCTAAGAGATGCAATGCAATCCCTTATCAAATTCTTAGCTGGTTTTGCAGAAACTGACAAGCTGATCCTAAAATTCATATGGAAATGCAAAGGACCCAAAATACGCAAAACAATCTTGATAAAGAAGAACAAAGTTGGAGGAATCACACTTTCTGATTTCAAAACTTACTAGAAAATAAGTATTCAAGACAGTGGGATATAGGCATCAATGGAATAAAACTGTGAGTCCACAAGTAAACTTTTACATTTATGGTTAACTGATTTTTGACAAGGGTGCCAAGACAATTCAATGGGGAAAGAATAGTTTTTTCAACAAATTGTGTGGGGGCAATCAGATTACCCACATGCAAAAGAATAAAGGAGGAACCCTGTCTCACACTATATACAAAAATTAACTCAAAATGGATCAACAATTTAAACAGCTAAGACTTCAAAACATAATTTTAATGATACAACATAGTTGTAAATCTTCATGATCTTGGATCAGGCAACATTTTCTTAGATATGACATCAAAAACACAAGCAACCAAAAAGAAGAAGATAAATTGGACTTCATGAGAATTAAAAACTTCTGCGCCTAAAAGGACACTATCTCAAAAAAAGTGAAAAACCACCTACAGAATGGGAGAAAGTATATGTAAATCATACATCTGATAAGGGACTAGTAACCAAAATATATACCAATAAAAAAAAGGTTTATAACTCAACAATAAAAACACATAACCCAATTTAAAAATGGACAAAGGACTGAACAAGCATTTCTCCGAGGAAGATATACAAATGGCCAAGAGGCATATGAAAAGATGTTCAACATCATTAGTCATTAGCAAAAGCAAATCGAAACCACAATGAGATGCTACTTCATACCCACTACGATGGCTATAATCAAAAAGATGGGCAAGGATATGGAGACACTGGAACCCTCATACGTTGCTGGTGGGAATATAAAATGGTGCAGCCACTCTGGAAAACAATATGGCAGTTACTCAAAAAGTTAAACATCGAATTACCATATCACTCAGCTTCCCCTCCTAGGTATATATCCAAGAGAGTTGAAAACAGGTGTTCAAACAAAAACTTGTACACAAATGTTCATGGCATTATTCATACTAGCCAAAAAGTGATAACAACCCACAATGTCCATCAACTGATGAGTGAATAAACAAAATGTGGTATACCGGGACTTCCCTGGTGGTGCAGTGGTTGGGAATCCACCTGCCAATGCAGGGGACACGGGTTCGAGCCCTGGTCCGGGAAGATCCCACATGCCGTGGGGCAGCTAAGCCCGTGTGCCACAACTACTGAGCCTGCGCTCTGGAGCCCACGGGCCACAACTACTGAGGTCTGCACACCTAGAGCCCGCCCACCACAACGAAGAGTAGCCTCCGCTCTCCACAACTAGAGAAAGCCCACACACAGCAACAAAGACCCAACGCAGCCAAAAATAAATTAATTAATAAAAAAATGTGGTACTCCCATACAAAGGAATATTATTCAACCATAAAAAGAAATGAAGTACTAATACATGCTACAACACAGATGAAGCTTAAAACCATTCTACTAAGTGAAAGGCGGCAGACACAAAAGGCCACATATTTTATGATTCCATTTATATAAAATGTTCAGAACTGGCAAATCAATAAAAACAGAGAGTTAGATTTGTGACTGCCAGAGGGAAAGAGCAATGTGGAGTAACTGCTAATGGGTACATGATTTCTTTTTGAGGTAAAAATTTTCTGGAACTTGATGGTGGTGACAGCTGCACAACTTTCTGAATATACTAAAAATCACTAAATTGTACACTTTTAAAGGATGAATTTTAAGGTATGTGAATTGTACTTTCTATGTTCAATAATGTAATATTAAGGCCATATTCAAAAATTTTCAATCTCTTAACTAGAAAATGATAATCCCAAGGTTTTAGCTGAAACAAAGAGCAGCAGCAGCACTTCAAACATGCATGAAATTCTGAGCCAGGAGATCAAGCACCACCTTTCTAATCTTTCTGGGTTAAAATACTGCAAGTTGCCCTTGTCTGCAGATCCAGCCAATGCCCTGGACCTTCTTGTCAGTCTCCATGTTGTAAAGCATCAGGGAGTCAAAACAGCTTCAGGCTGGGTATTCCAAAATCCAGCAACAGCAAGTTGCCAATATACTTATGAGACTATTAAACCAAAACCATATAATTTTAAACAAATTTAAAGTGTATCTTTGTGTATTTACCATTAACACATATTTAACATTAACGTATTTACCATTAACACAAAAGTATACAATTGTACTTTAATAAGAGCTCATCTAAAAATTCAAATGACCCAACTGTCCTTGATCACAGAATTCAAATGCTGAAATGCTTAAAATTCCTTAAAGTCATAACATAGCAGTCACATAGCTAAATAAACGGAAAACTTTATAGAAAATAACATGCAGCAAAATAGTATTTTCACAATACCTGAAAAATGCAGTTTGACCTTAACTCTCAATCACACTATGTACGGACTAATATGTACTCTCTTGTGTCGTACTGACACACAACCATAATAATGAGTAAAACAGTACAGATCAGTATCAGCCAAGAAGTGTGTGCCCTCATATTACTTCAGATCTCACTTAATTTTTCATAAATATATACTGAACTTTATTTTTAAGAAACAAATTTTACTACCTCCCACATGATCAGTTTCTTTCTATGCCATCCCAACCTATGGGCAGGAGGTGGGGGGGGAATAGAGAGAATATATCTACCTATTGTCTTCAGCAACACAGATGCACTTCAAAGATATAACATGCAATTGGAAAGACTTCAGAAAAGACATCTAAATATCTATAGGGATGGAAGTGCAGACTAAACAGACTTCTTTCTAGAAAACCCAAAGCTGAGAAAGGAGGATTAAATCTATAAAATTAAGTAAAATATCAAGACAAATGAGGTGAGTGCAATCTTGTCCACCAGAAACTAAAGGACCTAAGAACAAGGTACCTCTTAAAATCTAAGATGTTGGAAGTTCAAGCTTTGGTTTTTTAGAAATATAACCTAGAGTAGGAACCAAAATGGTGGAGTAGAAGGACGTGCTCTCACTCCCTCTTGCGAGAACACCACAATCACAACTAGCTGCTGGACAATCATTTACAGGAAGACACTGAAACTCACCAAAAAAGACACCCCACATCCAAAGACAAATGAGAAGCCACAATGAGACAGTAGGAGGGGTGCAATCACAGTAAAATCAAATCCCATAACTGCTGAGTGGGTGACTCACAACACATATACCACAGAAGTCCACCCACTGGAGTGAAGGTTTGGAGCCCCATGTCAGGTTCCCAACCTGGGGATTCGGCAAGGAGACGAGGAATTCCTAAAGAATCAGATTTTGAAGGCTAGTGGGATTTGACTGCAGGACTTCGACAGAACTGGGGGAAACAGAGACTCCACTCCTGGAGGGCACACACAAAGTAGTGTGCGCATCAGGAACCATGGAAAGGAGCAGTGACCCCAGGGGAGACTGAACCACACCCACCTGCTAGTGTTGGAGGGTCTCCTGCAGAGGCGTGGGGGGGGGGGGGCGGGGTTGTGGCTCACCGTGGGGACAAGGACACTGGCGGCAGAAGTTCTGGGAAGTATTCCTTGACGTGAGCCCTCCCAGAGTCCGCCATTAGCCCCACCAAAGAGCCCAAGTAGGCTCCAGTGTTGGGTTGCCTCAGGTCAAACAAGCAACAGGGAGGGAACCCAACCCTACCCATCAGCAGCGAAGAGGATAAAAGTTTCACTGAGCTGGCCCACCAGAGCAACAGTCAACACTACCCACCACCAGTCCCTCCCATTAGGGAACTTGCACAAGCCTCTTAGATAGCCTCATCCACCAGAGAGCAGACAGCAGAAGCAAGAAGAACTACAATTGTGCAGCCTGTTGAACAAAAACCACATTCACAGAAAGACAGACAAGATGAAAAGACAGAGAGGGCTATGTACCAGATGAAAGAACAAGATAAAACCCAGAAAAACAACTAAATGAAGTGGAGATAGGCAATCTTCCAGAAAAAGAATTCAGAATAATGATAGTGAAAAGATGCAGGACCTCGGAAGAAGAATGGAGGCAAAGATCGAGAAGATGCAAAAAATATTTAACAAACACCTAGGAGAATTAAAGAACAAACAAACAGAGATGAACAATACAATAACTGAAATGAAAAATACACTAGAAGGAATCAATAGCAGAAAAACTGAGGCAAAAAGCAGATAAGTGACCTGGAAGACAGAATGGTGGAATTCACTGCTGAAGAACAGAATAAAGAAAAAAGAATGAAAACAAATGAAAACAGCCTAAGATACCTCTGGGAAAACATTAAACACAACATTCGCATTACAGGGGTCCCAGAAGGAGAAGAGAGAAAGGACCCAAGAAAATACTTGAAGAGATTAGTCGAAAACTTCCCTAACATGGGAAAGGAAATAGCCACTCAAGTCCAGGAAGCACAGAGAGTCCCATACAGGATAAACACAAGGAGAAACACGCTGAGACACACAGTAATCAAACTGGCAAAAATTAAAGACAAAGAAAAATTATTGAAAGCAGCAAGGAAAAAACGACAAATAACTTACAAGGGAACTCCCATAAGGTTAACAGCTGATTTCTCAGTAGAAACTCTACAAGCCAGAAGGAAGTGGCATGATATACTTAAAATGATGAAAGGAAAGAACCTACAACCAAGATTACTCTATCCAGCAAGGATCTCATTCAGATTCCATGCAGAAATCAAAAGCTTTACAGACAAACAAAAGCTAAGAGAATTCAGCACCACCAAACCAGCTCTACAACAAATACTAAAGGAACTTCTCTAAGTGGGAAACACAAGAGAAGAAAAGGACCTATAAAAACAAACCCAAAACAATTCAGAAAATGGTCATAGGAACATACATATCAATAATTACCTTAAACGTGAATAGATTAAGTGCTCCAACCAAAAGACACAGGCTTGCTGAATGGATACAAAAACAAGACCCATCTACATGCCGTCTACAAGAGACCCATTTCAGACCTAGGGACACATACAGACTGAAAGCGAGGGAATGGAAAAAGATATTCCATGCCAATGGAAATCAAAAGAAAGCTAGAGTAGCAACACTCATATCAGATAAAACAGACTTTAAAATAAAGAATGTTACAAGAGACAAAGGAAGGACACTACATAATGATCAAGGGATCAATCCAAGAAAAAGATATAACAATTATAAATATATATGCACCCAACACAGGAGCACCTCAATACGTAAGGCAACTGCTATCAAGTATAAAAGAGGAAATTAACAGTAACACAATAATAGTGGCGGGGGGGGGGGCTTCCCTGGTGGTGCAGTGGTTGAGAGTCCGCCTGCCGATGCAGGGGACATGGGTTCGTGCCCTGGTCCGGGAAGATCCAACATGCCTCAGAGTGGCTGGGCCCGTGAGCCATGGCCGCTGAGCCTCCACGTCAGAGCCTGTGCTCCGCAATGGGAGAGGCCACAACAGTGAGAGGCCCACGTACCGCAAAAAATAAAATATAAATAAAAAAGAAAATTACAGACTAATATCACTGATGAATATAGATGCAAAAATCCTCAACAAAATACTAGCAAACAGAATCCAACAACACATTAAAAGGATCATACACCATGATCAAGTGGGATTTATCCCAGGGATGCAAGGATTCTTCAGTATACACAAATCAATCAATGTGATACGCCATATTAACAAACTGAAGAAGAAAAACCATATGATCATCTCAATAGATGCAGAAAAAGCTTTTGACAAAATTCAACACCCATTTATGATAAAAACTCTCCAGAAAGTGGGCATAGAGGGAACCTACCTCAACATAACAAAGGCCATATATGACAAACCCACAGCAAACATCATTCTCAACGGTGAAAAACTGAAAGCATTTCCTCTAAGATGAGGAACAAGACAAAGATGTCCACTCCCACCACTATTATTCAACATAGTTTTGGAAGTCCTACCATCGCAATCAGAGAAGAAAAAGAAATAAAAGGAATACATATTGGAAAAAGAAGTAAAACTGTCACTGTTTGCAGATGACATGATACTATACATACAGAATCCTAAAGATGCCACCAGAAAACTACTAGAGCTAATCAATGAATTTGGTAAAGCAGTAGGATACAAAATTAATGCACAGAAATCTCTTGCACTCCTATACACTAATGATGAAAAATCTGAAAGAGAAATTAAGGAAACACTCCCATTTACCACTGCAACAAAAAGAATAAAATACCTAGGAATAAACCTACCTAAGGAGACAAAAGATCTGTATGCAGAAAACTATAAGACACTGTTGAAAGAAATTAAAGATGATACCAACAGATGGAGATATACCATTTTCTTGGATTGGAAGAATCAATATTGTGAAAATGACTATACTATCCAAAGCAATCTACAGATTCAATGCAATCCCTATCAAATTACCAATGGCATTTTTTACAGAACTAGAACAGGAAATGTTAAAATCTGTACGGAGACACAAAAGACCCCGAGTAGCCAAAACACTTGAGGGAAAAAAACAGAGCTGGAGGAATCAGACTCCCTCACTTCAGACTATACTACAAAGCTACAGTAATCAAGACAATAAGGTACTGGCACAAAAAGAAATACAGATCAATGGAACGGGACAGAAAGCCCAGAGATAAAGCCATGCACCTAAGATCAACTAATCTATGACAAAGGAGGCAAGGATATACAATGGAGAAAAGACAGTCTCTTCAATAAGTCATGCTGGGAAAACTGGACAGCTATATGTAAAAGAATGAAATTAGAACACTCCCTAACACCATACACAAAAATAAACTCAAAATGGATTAGAGACTTAAATGTAAGACTGAGCACTATAAAACTCTTAGAGGAAAACATAGGAAGAACATTCTTTGACATAAATCACAGCAAGATCTTTTTTGATTCACCTCCTAGAGTAATGGAAATAAAACCAAAAATAAACAAATGGGACCTAATGAAACTTAAAAGCTTTTGCACAGCAAAGGAAACCATAAACAAGACGAAAAGACAACCCTCAGAATGGGAGAAAATATTTGCAAATGGATCAATGAACAAAGGATTAATCTCCAAAATACATAAACAGCTCATGCAGCTCAATATTAAAAAAACAAACAACCCAATGTAAAAATGGGCAGAAGACCTAAATAGACATTTCTCCCAAGAGGACATACTGATGCCCAAGAGGCACATGAAAAGCTGCTCAACATCACTAATTGTTAAAGAAATGCAAATCAAAACTACAGTGAGGTATCACCTCACACTGGTTAGAATGGGCAGCATCAGAAAATCTACAAACAAATGCTGGAGAGGATGTGGAGAAAAGGTAACCCTCTTGCACTGTTGGTGGGAATGTAAATTGATACAGTCACTATGAAGAACAGTAAGGAGGTTCCTTAAAAAACTAAAAATTGAATTACCATATGACCCAGCAATCCCACTACTGGGCATATATCCAGAGAAAACCATAATTCGAAAAGACACATGCACCACAATGCTCATTGCAACACTGTTTACAATAGCCAGGTCATGGAAGCCACCTAAATGCCCATCAACAGACGAATGCATAAAGAAGATGTGGTACATGTATACAATGGAATATTACTCAGCCATAAAAAGGAACGAAATTGGGTCATTTGTAGAGACGTGGATGCATCTAGAGACTGTCATACAGAGTGAAGTCAGTCAGAAAGAGAAAAACAAATATCGTATATTAACGCATATATGTGGAACCTAGAAAATGGCAGAGATGAACCGGTTTGCTGAGCAGAAATTGAGACACAGAAGTTGAGAAAATACGTATGGACACCAAGGGGGGAAAGCGGCAGGGGGGTGGGGGTGCTGGTGTGATGAATTGGGAGATTGGGATTGACATGTATGCACTGATGTGTATAAAATGGATGACTAATACAAACCTGCTGTATAAAAAAAAGTAAATTAAATTTTTAAAAAAATAGACAATGTCATGGGGTAAGGAAGTTAATTATCTAAAGTTCAGCATAGCTTTAATTTCTTTTCTTCCAAGGAAAATTCTGTTTTATATATTTCAAAATGTTATTATCGTATGTTAATTTTTGTTCTATCTAACCTTTTATCTGCAAATAAATATTCTATGTCTAGAATAAAGCTAATAAAAAAATTTAATTTAAAAAATAATAAAAGATACAAAAAAGCAACAATAAACAAGTGGGACTACATCAAATTAAAAGGCTTCTTCTGCACAGCAAAGGAAACCTTTAACAAAATGAAAAGGCAGGGCTTCCCTGGTGGCGCAGTGGTTGAAAGTCCGCCTGCCGATGCAGGGGACACGGGTTCGTGCCCCGGTCCAGAAAGATCCCACATGCCGTGGAGCGGCTGGGCCCGTGAGCCACGGCCACTGAGTCTGCGTGTCCAGAGCCTGTGCTCCACAACGGGAGAGGCCACAACAGTGAGAGGCCCGCATACCACAAAAAAATAAAAAATTTAAAAATGACAAGGCAATCTACAAATGGGAGAAAATATCTGCAAATCATATATCTGATAAGGGGTTAACATTCAAAATATACAGAGAACTCATAACTCACTATCAAAAAAACAATCCAATTAAAAATGGGCAGATCTGAACATTTTTCCAAAGAAAACATACAGATGGCCAACAGGTATATAAAAAGATGCTCCACATCACTAATCATCAGGGAAATGCAACTCAAAACCACAATGAGATACCACCGCACACCATTAAGAACTGCTATTATCACAAAGACAAGAAATATCAAACGTTGGCAAGGACATGGAGAAAAGGGAACCCTTGCGCACTGTTGGTGGAAATGTAAATTGGTGTAGCTGCTATGGAAAACAGCATGGAGGTTCCTCAAAATATTAAAAAATTGATCTACCATATGATCCAGAAGAGAATGAAAACACTAATTCAGAAAGATATATGCACCCCATGTTCACTGCAACATTATTTACAACAGCCAAGCCATAGAAACAACCTAGATGTCCACCAATGGAGGAATGAACAAAGAAAATGCGGGGTGTATATATATGTATATATATACACACACATATATACATACAATGAAATATTATTTGGCCATTAAAAAGAATGTAATCCTGCCACTTGCAACAACACGGATAGACCTTGAGGGCATTATGCTAAGTGAAAATAAGTCAGAGAGATAAAGATAAATGCTATATGATCTTACTTTTATGTGGAATCTTTAGGGAAAGAAAGGTCGCATATAGAAAACAGATTGGTGGTTGGTGGTGGCAGGAGGTGGGGGGGGTGAAATGAGTGAGGAGGTCAAAAGGTGCAAACTTCCAGTTATAAAATGAATGTCATGGGACTGTATTGTACAGCATGGTGACTATAGTTAATAATACTGTATTACATATTTGAAAGTTGCTAAGAGAGTAGACCTTAAAACTTCTCATCACAAGAAAAAAAATTTTTTTTTTTTTAAAGTTGCTTGGCAAAGTCCTTCAGAATTTCACCTATTTTTATTTTTTGGCTGCATTGGGTCTTCGTTGCTGCACACGGGCTTTCTCTAGTTGCGGCGAGCGGGGGCTACTCTTCATTGTGGTGCATGGGCTTCTCACTGCTGTGGCTTCTCTTGTTGCGGAGCACAGGCTCTAGGCGCCCGGGCTTCAGTAGTTGTGGCACACAGGCACATTAGTTGTGGCTTGCGGGCTCTAGAGCACAGGCTCAGTAGTTGTGGTGCACAGGCTTAGTTGCTCCACAGCATGGTACCTTCCCGAACCAGAGATAGAACTTGTGTCCCCTGCATTGGCAGGCAGATTCTTAACCAACGCACCACCAGGGAAGTCCCGAAAAAAATTTTTGTAACTACGTATGGTGATGGATGTTAACTAGATGTTTTGTGGTGATCATTCTGCAATACCTACAAATATCAACTCATTACGTTGTACACCTGAAACTAATATGATGTATCAACTATACCTCAATTAAAAAATATGATTCAAGTACACTGATATGCTATCTAATTCATCAAAATGTACACTCAACCTTTCTAAAACTAATCATCTCTTTCCCACAACATGCTCATCATCTTCCAGATGGAATCACTTCAACTTAAGAACTTCCAAAGTATAAACCTTCTTCTACCAAACCAAACTTCACACACCAGTGACAGATGGCATTAGTGCCTGCTTCTACAGTTTCACGATGGACTTAGAAATAAATGGATTCACAAATAACCTTTCAAAAGCTAAGTAGTGTGTAGGCAGAACTTATATACCCACCATATGTGACTGACCATCTTTCACCCAGCTGCCCATGTCAGAAATCTTGCTGCCTCTCTTTTCCTTTCCACCCCCCAACGCCATCCCCCATCCAGTCTGTCTCTGCCCTTACACTCAAGCCCTCCTCTGCAGTCCCCACTGTCCCAGTGCTATGGAGTGAAATGTTTGTGCTCCCCCACCGGAATTCACATGTTGAATCCTAATGCCCAGTGTGATGGTATCTGGAAGTGAGGCCTTTGGGAAGCAATTAGATCGTGAGGGCTCTGCTTAGATCATGGGATTAGTACTGTTATAAAAGAGGCTAGAGAGAGGTCTCTCATCCCTTCCACCATGTAAGGTTACAATGAGAAGACAGCATCAATGAGGAAGCTGGCTCTCCTCAGACACCAAAGCTGCCGGAGCCGTGATCTTGGACTTCCAGCCTCCAGAACTGCGAGAAACAAATTTCTGTTGTTTATAAGCCACCAGTCTATGGTATTTTGTTATTACAGCCCCAATGGACTAAACTACCCACGTTTCAGCCTACATTCATTCTCAGCTCTCCTACTACAGCATTCACTCAGGGTTGCTTTATCTAGGGTTCACAGACTCTCTAATCCACATATAGAAATGCATTTAGATCTAACTGGTTTCCTTTGTAATCCTAAGTAATTTATTTTATGCATTGTCCTGAAAAGGGGGCTGCAGTCTTCACCAGACTGCCAAAGACATCCACGGCCCAAAAAGGTTTATGGGCTCTAACTGGACTCTGCTTCCGTGCTTATATCCTCCGACTCTCCTCCACACTGCTGCCAAGGTAAGGTTTTTGAAATATAAATATCATCTGTCATCCATACTTAAATCCTTAAATGGTACCAACTGCTTCCAGGTAAAATCTTAACTCAACCTTCCAACAATCAAGTAGGTTCATGACTGGCCCCTGCTCATCCCCCCAGCTTCATCTTGCCTCCCGCCACAAATGCAGCTAACATCCTGAGTTGAATCTGCAATTCCCTGAATTCAGCAAGCTTTCTCACTCCTCTCTGCCTTTGCATAAGCCGTTCCCCCTGCTTGGAAAGCCCTTCCTCACCACCTCCACATGGTTAACTCCTGCTCATCGTTTACTCCCAGCTTAAGCACCATCTCCTCAGAGAGCCCTCCTGGCCATCCTCCACTCCAAGTCTCGGTAAGATGCCCAGTCAGTGCTCTCACAGTACTCTGTGATGATCTCCCATAGCACTTTCCTCATGGTGTTTTGTCCATTTACTGTCTGCCACCCCTTCCAGCCTGTGAGCTTTCTTAAGGCAGAAGCTAAAATAGTATAACATGCCTAGCAGAGCTCAAGACACACAACAGAATGCTTAACAAATGCTTGCTGAACAAGGGATAGGCTCTGGAAAATAGCCAAACCAGCCAAAGTCCAGTCAGAAACCTCATCAACTAATGAGGTGGCACTGGTCTGGAGATTACCATAAATGCAAATTGCCAGTTGAGGCAAGAAAGTTCTGCATCTATTAATCTGCCACCAATGCTCCTTCATTCAAGGCCGGGAAGTCAGCCCTTAATAAATTTAATTACCCTGGTCAGGCACTGTGTCAAGGGGCTTGACAGGCATTAGAGCTCACTAAACCTCAAAACAGCTCTAGTATATTCTTTTTTAAAGAAAAAGAGGCAAAGAGGTAAACTGCCCAAAATCAAGCAGAAAGTTATAAAGTTTTCAACCCAGGTCTTTGATTTCAAAGCCCATTGCCTAGCCACTGAGCTCAGCTGCTTTTCTGGAGATGAGATATCAGCATGCCCTGCATCTTTGGAGGCATTCTGGAAGAGCCTAGGTTGGATGAGAGGGGGCCCTTCATTAGCCTCACAGCAAATAAGAAAGGTCTTATTCCTCCAACAAATGCTACGCACTACTATTAAATTCTTTAAAATTTAATGTAAACTCCCCTACATGTATTCATTGAAAACTCTTTTAAATGGGAAGGGCTTGTGAGAGTTTTCTCCCCCAAGAACAGCAAGTAAAGGAGGAAATGAGCAAAACTTTGTTGAACTCTCCACACCAGGCTTAGAGGTTGAAAAGGGAGATGAAAAATATCAATATATCCCAAGGAATGGAGTTGGTTGTGGCAATACCAATAAAGGAAAGAAGGCAGAGTCTCCATGGTCTGCTGCAGAGACACCACGAAGCACCATCCTTTAACTGGCTGAGAAGGCTTAGCAGAAGAAACAGCCCATGGGCTTCTAACAGATGGAACACTAACTTTGCTGAAAGCTGCTGCCACTTCCACTAAACTCTAGTTTGGAATGTGCACCACAGCTCTCATCCTATGATCTTTAGCACTTCCCTGTAAGACCTCTGGGGACTCACACCCAACACTTCAAGAAAATACAGAATGTTTTCTTTAATCTCACCCACACCACCTGTTCACATTAGTTTCTCGAGCCCTTACAGATGTGGTCACCTCTCATATTTTGACTAGAAATTGGTGATCACAAAGCATCTTCATTCCTAATTACCACCACTCCACATTTCCCCATCCTCATCCTCCTTGCACCCCAGTTTCCCCCTTGACCACCTTGTGTGCCCTTACTCTTCCAACTCACCTCCAAATCAGGTGTCTGATACTGTCCAGTGACTTTTCTGCATCCCAAATTTCAACACAAAACCAACACAGTCCATTCTTCCTGTCCCTAACTCCAACCAAAAACACATACAATGTAAGTATCTAATTTATCTACAATGAAAACTATTCAGGTAAACCTAGGGGCCTTTCAACTATGGGATTATAAATATCTAGTCACCAGACAGCTTAAAACCAAAAAGAAGAAAATGCAGCCTTTAGGGACACATACTTCCACAGATAAGATTTTACTGTGACTATCATTTTCTAAATTAATCCATACTGATATTATTGAGATTATAAAGCCCCAAAGACTCTTAGTATACATCATGTAACACTCCACACTTCTACTCAAGACTGTATCTTTATCACTTGTTACAACAACTGTTCCATGATTAGATCCTGCCCCACATTCAGTGAAGAAAAAGATTAGCTTTACAAATAAAATGCATAGTTTAAACACATCTTGAAAGTGCTTCAGTACTGGGGGTGGGGGAGATGACATGAACAACAGGTAAAGCTAATTAACAGTGACATATACATAGAAACAGGGAATACAGGTCTCAGAGAATACATGATTATGTCCCCCTAATCAACGAAAGAATAAAACAAAAGTTCCTCTAAGCAAGGATTTTTGTGGATCAACATGCAAAAACACACCTTTATTTTTAAAGGTGAGTACCACAGCTCTGTGTTATGTTAAAAGGGAAAGGCAAGCTAGATAAAACTGTATAGGGTCATACACCGTGAAGATTTTGTATATACACACAAAGTTTCATATGCAAACACAAAGACTCGAAAAACCTGGTTTTCTGAATTTCAGTGGCATCTGAAGAAAAGGAAGAATACCATCCATCCATCCCCAGGACAGAAACCAAGCAATCATAAATCTAGAAACAACATACACTGAAATACACCACACTCTCTCCCACCTCCAGTTTATTATTTCTTGCTGGTTAATACACACCTGGACAGTTAAGAATGACTGTATTATTCAATCTATTTTGTGTCTCATTCATTATGTTGAAAAAAAAATTCTTTCAGGAGAGAACTTTCCCAGCACATCTATCTATATAAAGCACTCTAAAAAGGGATGAAATTGAAAAACAATGACCTGAAATAGGCAGAGACTTTGAAAGCATGGACATGACCAGTAAAGCCCCCCACCCAATCTATGTTCTCCGAATTCCTGCCCCACTTTTCCCATTAGGTACCCATTATCTAGAGAAAACTTCACACAGCCTGTTCAGGAATGCTACCAGCACAACCATGTAAGAAAACCAAATGACTGCAGGAAGAGTATCTGCGATACTTTTGAATAATGAGAATACTTCTCCTTCTAGGAAGTGTGGCTAAGAGCGTGATTATTCATATAAATGCACTTCAACTTACCTGTGTGTAAGAGTCCAAGAGGTAGATAAGACACGAACAACTGTTACTCCATGTCACTCCACTTTAGCAGAAAGAAATGAGAAAAGGCACTCCCCAGAAGGTCCCAAGTGCAACACCACCAACCTAACTCTTTACCAGGACATTAATGAGGCAGCAATGAGGCTAAATAGAGCCTGTCCACAAACTAGAAACACAAAATGCTGTGGTGTGGTCTGCCCTCATCCCCACTTCTCCCCCAACCAGAGTGGTCACAGCTGCAATCCATGATCTTTCCCAGGACATTCTTCTGCCCTAACACAAAACTCCACCTGTCTATAATACAGGACATTTGGTACAGTTGAATGAATGAACGCAGTTAGCTAGCACTACAACTTCTTCCTACTGCATTCTTCCTTCCTGCAGCAGTGAACAGCTGCAGCCACAACTTCAGATGTCAGGCACTGTTTGCAGCTCTGTCCCCTGGCCTCAAGGATGACATGGCATTTTCATTCATCTTGTTCCATTCCCTCAGTCTGATACATCACAGGTCAGTTTGGTTTTGCCCACTGCTGCTGGATATTCCAACATACTCCACCTTCCCCTGTACAGAGGGACTTGAATTTACCAGAAAATCCAATGCATTTATCCTTAATCATATATCAAAAGCTGTCATATGAGATTTACATTTGTGAATCTACAAAAGTCATAGTCCAAGGTGAATACCTTCAAAACTTCTCTCACTAAAGAGAAAAAAAAAAGATTCTGTATTAGTCCAACATCTCCCTGTATAGGCCTCTGAGGTTGCCAGTTTAATAGACTTAAGAAAGGGGAAAAGATGACTGACCCAAAAGCTAACATGAAAAAAAAAGTCCAAATTATAGACTAACTTGTACTGAAATTTTAGTTCCCAAAACTGATCAAAGGAGCACTTTCCAGTAATCTGAATTAACAATAGGACTGCTTCCCCCTTTGGAAATAAAATATGTTGGAGTTGGGAAAAAAACAACAATAATAACAGAGCTAAATCAAACGCCCCACATTTTCAGAATATGAGAGAAAACAGGGATCTAGAGAACTCACAAGAAAATAGGCTTGAATGTCAACTGTTTCTTAATAAAACTAGAAAAAAAGCAAAAAAAAATAGGCTTGAAAATCCTGGCTGCCTATCAGATCAACATTCTAGAAGAGCACTGTCCAACAGAACATTTTGGGAGGATGAAGTGTTGTATACCTGTGTTCCCCAATGAGGTAGCCACCAGCTACTGAGATACAGAGTACTTAAAATATAGCTAGTGTAACTCAAAACTGAATTTTTAATTTTATTTCATTTTAATTAGTATGAATTTAAACTACTACATGTAGCTAGTGGCTACCATACTGGACAGAACAAATCTAGAATGCGGTCTTAGATTCTGGTTATTAAAAACTTCAAATAAAGCTGCTTCACCTCCCTTCTGCATTGAACACACAGAGGAAATTTCTTCCTTATATCTAAATATCTCATTCAGCAACATAACTTTGTTACATAGGGACCCAGCCCAAAGCAGGATCAGCCTGTTTCTCAAAGTCCCTACCAGAACCGAGAGACATCAGTGTCATCCACCTAGTTGGAATGAAGGCCCTCTTTTGCAAACCACTCTGACACAAAGTCCCACAACAAGCCTGAATCTGGACTGTTTTGTTTTGTCTTGTTTTGCTTTTTTGCGGTACGCAGGCCTCTCACTGTTGTGGCCTCTCCCGTTGCGGAGCACAGGCTCCAGACACGCAGGCTCAGCGGCCATGGCTCACAGGCCTAGCCGCTCCGCAGCATGTGGGATCTTCCCAGACCGGGGCACGAACCCATGTCCCCTGCATCAGCAGGTGGACTCTCAACCACTGCGCCACCAGGGAAGCCCTGGACAGTTTTTTAAGTGTACGATTAAAATTATACAAGTTTTGAGTTGTGACTGGTCAAATTCCTACATGTAGCTTTGATCAGATACTGAACTTAACCTTTCTTCAAAAGAAAAAAGAACTTTTAACCTCAATCTTGATCTATAATTATTGTGGTAGTTCAAAACTTTGCATCAGTGTGCACAGACACACCTCCGTATGACCTAATAAAAAAAATCCAAATTATATTAGTTCTCACCATCTTCATACTCTGCCCTCAATAAGTAATATTTAATACACTAGGGTTTCATTTCAAAAAACTTTATTCAAAGAATTCTTGGCCCTCTGATTTTTCCAGCTAGAAAAATGTTAACTTGTAAAAATTAATGTTAACTTTAATACTATTAAAGACTATGAAGAGATTTTTAGTCAAAACTTTTCAGTAGACTTAAAGTGCTATGTTCTCTTTTTTTGGTGGGGTGGGGGCGATGAGGGGAGGAGAGTGGTGAATGGGAAGGAGATGAATGGGGAGGAGAAGAGAATTATACCAAAAGAGCCTATATCCTATACGTTAACTGGATCTAACTCTAAAAAGCTACTGTCTCAAACCAATGTAAACAAAGAACATGTTTTCTTAAAAAATAAAATTATCTCCCCATGTTCCATCACTGCAAAGGGGCAAATTTTTTTGGATACTCAAATGTAATCAGGAAAATGGGGCAGATAGATAAACGTATTGACAGTGAATACTTCATTTAAATCATGCTGCATCTTCAGATGCACACAAAATTCAAAAATGCAAAGTAAAACTGCATGACTCCTTGGTATTTACCCAAAGAAGTTGAAAACTTATGTCCACAAAAACCTGCAAATGGATGTTTATAGCAGCTTTATTCAAAACTGCCAACACTTGGAAGCAAACAAGATGTCCTTCAGTAGGTGAATGGATAAACTGTGATACATATAGACAATTGAATCTTAAAGTGCTAAAAAGAAATGAGCTATCAAACCACAAAAAGACAAGGAGGAACCTTAAATGCGTATTACTAAGTGAAAGAAGTCAATCTGGAAATGTTACATACTGTATGATTCCAACTATATGACATTCTGGAAAAGGCAAAACGATGGAGTAAAAAGATGAGTGGCTGACAGGGGTTGGGAGGAGGGAGCGATGAATAGGTAAGAGCAAAGAGGATTTTTAGGGCAGTGAAACTACTCTATATGACACTGTAATAGATACATGTCACTATAATTCATCCAATCCCACAGACTGTACAACACCAAGAGTGAACCGCAGTGTAAACCATGGACTTCGGGTGATAATGACATGTCAATGTAGGTTCATCACTGTTACAAATGCACCACTGTGGTGGGGATGCTGATAATAAGGGAGGCTGTGCATGGGAGGGAGCAGGGGGTATATGGGAAATTGCTGTACCTTACTCTCAATTGTGCTCTGAACCTAAAACTGCTCTAAAAATATAAAATCTTTAAAAAACAAAAAAAGTAAAACTGTACAAATGAGCTGTTTTGTGTTTAAGAGAATGTTTAAGGGGGTTTTATAATCAGATGGATAATTAGTGACATCACTGGAATGAACATTCTACTGATTAACTAGTGATTCGTGCTGTGTTCACATGGAATTTGAAAGCCCAGGTTAAGCTGGTTGAAGTGTGGCAACATGTTCCAATTGGGAGACAGAGACTGATAAATCAAAAATGTGTGAGGGCCACACACTACTAGGAGCCAAGCAAACTTGCCATATAACTCACAGAGTGACAGAAACAGAGTTCTACAGCAATTCCCTAAGCCTGGGCTCAGAGAAAATAAAAGAAACAATAAAAATAAATAAATAACTTCTGTTTAAGCTAACTAGTCAGTATCTTGGTTGAATCAACTTTCTACTAGTAACCATTTCAGGAACAGAATTTATTTTGTGAGATTACTCTTGATCTCTGCCCTAACTCCATCTTTACTTAAAATTCATCATTATCTAGCAGATCTAGTTGGTAAGTAAAATGCTTCTCAACAGAATAGATCACAAAAATGAAATACTAATAAAATCTATTTCCCTAAAGAAAATGTACCCATGTAATATTTCTTTTATGACATGATTCATTAGAAAATAAATCATAAACATCTTTTTTTTTAATCAAAACAATGAATCGTTTACCTAATACATCCCATATCTAAAATACTCCAGGGACTTCCCTGGTAGCACAGTGGTTAAGAATCTGCCTGTCAAGCAGGGGACACGGGTTCGAGCCCTGGTCCAGGAAGATCCCACATGCCGGAGAGCAACTAAGCCTGTGCGCCACAAGAACTGAGCCTGTGCTCTAGAGCCCACAGCCACAAGTACTGAGCCCACATGCCACAACTAGTGAAGCCCGCGTGCCTAGAACCCGTGCTCCACAACAAGAGAAGCCACAGCAATGAGAAGCCCGAGTACCGCAACGAAGAGTAGCCCCCACTCGCCGCAACTAGAGAAAGCCCGTGCGCAGCAACAAAGACTCAACGCAGCCAAAAATAAATAAATTTATTTAAAAAATAAAATACTCCATTATTCCCTAAATACCAGACTGAACACTTATGTCTACTACACTTTAAATTTACTTATGAAAAGAATAACACTTCTCAAAGTTTCCATTAAATTACATTGTGATAGAGACTGTCTCCAATTATAAAGGCAGAATATCAATAATTGTAATTAGATATTTATACTTAATATGCAGAATTCGAAAATAAAGTCCATCTTTCCCCCATCCTAATTAATTACCCATTCTATCACCCTATAACACACTCAGGATATTCTTATTGTCTTCTTCCTGTCTTTTTTTAATAATATTCTAGGTCTGCTCTTTCAAAAACTTTTGAAAATATCTGTGAAGATTCTATATCCCTCAGTACATTCTGTAGCTTCAACTAATACCGCTTATATCTATATGATTTAAAAGTGCTTTTACATATGTATTTCAACTAAAGAAAATGCACCAATTGACTATTTCATTTCAGATTTGACAATTATAAACTAGCATGATTCTTTGCATGATTACTGAATGCCTAAAATAAGCCAAGAAAATGCTCATGCTCATATTTGACTAAAAGTTTTAAGTCCATGTCTCAGGGAAAAAACCATTTATGGTCATTAACCCTAAAAACATTTATGTGTTATACAAACACCTTGCAACTTTAGTAAAACTTCAACAATTTCCGAGGTAGCAAAGTTTCCCAGTGGTCTCTCTGTAACACATTAACTTAATTATCTACACTCAATTTCACAATATAAAACCAAGGAGAAAACTAGAAATTCTGAGTGTTCGAAACACTAACACATTTGCACTGCATGCTCCTCTAGGCATTCTCCTTTCTCATTGCAGTCCCACAAGACCCACCTGAAAGCTATGTTAACCAACCCCCACTGATTGGTGTCCTGAGTGTACAATGCTGGGCAGCAAGTCCTTCTGCCTAAGTCACTAGAGAGAAGAGCAATCCTAAAGGAACTGCCTTTAGTCTGCTAGTACCAGAACATTCTGCTAAGAGGCTCCTCAGCAAAGGGCTGGGTGTGGGCCCTGGCTAGCTGACTTCACAGACCTGCGGCTTCCGCAGAGTGCAATGCTGACTAAAGTTTCCAGAGACACAACACACTCACCTTCATGCTCATGAAGGGCAAGGGCAAGTTACCTCCTGAATGGCTTTGACATCTACTTCTCTCCATTCTCCCTGGCCACTATACAGGTATAGTAATCCCCTGGGGATCACTCCTCCTGATAAGTCTTCTGTACCTCTGGACTTTACAACATGCCACAAACATACAGACACCACATTCACAAACACATACACACACACACACACACACACAGAATCATACCCACATACACAGGCCACCCTCAAGATCATCTAGTAATCTTTCACATTAAAGAAAATCACCTCACAACCCACTCAAAGTTCTTCAACAGCTCCCCAGTGCACTCAGGATAAAAATCCAAAGTCATAAGCATCACATATGGGGCCCTGTATCACCAGTTACTCTCACCATCTCAGCCTCATTTCTAGCTGACCCCTCTTCACAATCTACCAATCCTCTACAATGAACTTTCAGCTGATCAAATGTGTAGTGCTCTCTCTAATATCCAGGCCTTCATCCATGCTCTCCCCTATGCCTGACAGAAAACACCCTTCTCCCTATCTATTTCCATTCTCTCCTAATCTTCCTGCAGGCTTAGGCTGGCATCACCCTCCAGGCTATCTTCCTCTACATCCACCTCAACTGGAGTAGGTGCCCCTCCCAACAAACCCTATTCCAAGCCTAACACACTTCATTGTAACTGGTGTTTTTACTCCTCTATGCCCCCTGCTCCCAGAGAATGGTGCCAGTGCCCCTCTTGTCTACCATATCAGAGGCACTCAAATATTTGCGAAATACATTATAAGTTTACTTAATGAATATAACATGAATGTAGCCCATGCCATAAGGGAAACGTTCAAAATCAGTCACGATATAATGGAAACTAGGCAGCAATTTCCTTATACTTTGGTATAAACTGCAAACTACACAGGCGCCTTTAGGAAAGGTTAAAACATTACACATTAAAAAGAACAGCTTCCACCATAAAGATATTAGTTTCACCTAACTCTTGTTAGGCAAATTGCAGTTCATAAAAAGTGCCATATTGAAAGTATCAAAAAAGCAGCCCTGGCTGCTTATAAGTCAACTATGGCATCAGTGTAACTATTCCTCTCTACTACCAAACTCTCCTTGCATTACTCAGAACCTTGCTCAGTTCCTAAGTCTTGATGTAAATCTTTTAATGTGGGTTCCACTCATAATAATGGTCCCAAAGATATTAACATGTTGCCAGGAAATAGACCTCTGATACATCCTGGGCATTAGCTGCCACTGGCAGCCACTTTCTCTGAGCCACATGTCTTCTTATGAGTTACAATCTGAGGCTTGTGACACCAGATTTTTCCAGGGCAGCAGACTGATGTCATAAACGTGATGGTACTAAGCACTCTACAGAGCTCATTAGCTCCACCCTGAAATCCCAGAATGCAAAGGCAAGTTTCCCGTCTATAAATAATGCCTCAGTTTTCCCATCTACAAAAAGAAGAGAGAATGGTTCCCACTTAATAAGATTCTTGTGGGAATTAGATTGCCTATGAAAGCACTTAGCAAGCAACACAATTATTTTCAAGCCAAAAAGAAGGGGAGACTATAAAACCTAAGATATTTTCACGTCTTCAGAACTTTTGGTAACGCCGTAACTTATTTTTCGTTAATATCCTTTCACCAAGAAATTTTTGAGAAAGAAAAGGCTGAAAGATGAGAAAATTAGATTTTTTTTGTCATAACCTTTGGATATGACAAACTCCACAGAAATCTACACTAAGATCCACTTTCTAATCTTTCTCTGCACTCCCAAAAACCATAGCCTTAATTTCTACCTCAATCATCCCTAGGATCTGAGAGACAGTAAAGATAAAATACTTCAATACATCTTCCCAAGATGCCCTCACCAGAAATAATCATTTCCTTACTGCCTCTATGCACCTCCAAATATACTGAATCTTTGGAAAATAAAACAAAAAAAGAGATAAATCACAAAAGCTGGCCTTCAAAGTCTCCAGTTGCCTTACAACAGATCTAGAATCATAAATTATGATGGAGGCACCTGTCTGGTAACAGGGGTGGCAATCCATAAAAACTCCAAGTGCAACAAGAAGAATTTAAACTGTAACTACAGGTGTAAAAGTTGATTTCCCACCTCAAATATTTTCACTCTAACACAGGATGGCCAAGCAATAATACAGGCTGGCCAAGGTGAATATTTTTATCATTAAAAAAAAAAATGGGAACGGAAGGGAATTTGAGCCAATTAAGCAAGTTGGCTCTCACGTTCCTAAGCCAAGCTGACTTGAGTTTTTTTTTGACAAGGGAATCTTACAGACCTTCTGAAACAAACGTGTTTTAAATAAGATGAGACCTCAACAGTCTTGTAACTTTACCCAAGCCTGGGTTCTGGGCTCGACTTTTAAAAATGGGTGACGTGTGAACAGCTTCCTAAAAGCAAATGGGGCACTAGGATATAATTTAGGAAGTGATGATGCAAGTCTCTGGGGGACAGGGAGGAGGGGAGGTGAAAAAGTCAGAGGAAATACCCTCCTGGTTCCTGGGCACCAACTCATACCAAGGAGGGGAGGAAGGGCTGGACTCCACAAGCCAAGGGAAGGGGGCACCCCAGCTCCAGCGGGAGGTGCCAACGCCGCCCCCTCATCCCTGAACGCAGCCCTGCCCCCCTCACCAGTAGCCCGGCCGGCCCCTTTCGGCCCGAGCCTCTGGCAGCCGAGTCTCCGAGGGTGGCAGCGCACCCCCAGCAGGGCCTTCTCTGCCCACCCCCAGCTCCCCACCCGGTGCCCCTCCCCAGGACGCGGCCCCTGCCCCCTCCCCGCAGGCCCGGCCTGGGCCCAGCCCCCAGGGTTCCGGCCTCCCAGGGCCGCGAGGCCTGCCCGGGCAGCCCCGGCGCCCGCGCCCCGGCCCCCGCCCCCACCCAGCCGGGCACTTACCCCCAGAAACCGCAGGGACAGCGAGGCGGCAGACTGGGCGCTTTGCTGCGCTCGCTCCCGGCATCTCCCATGGTGCTCGGCGGCAGCGGCGGAGCTCGGCGGCGGCAGCGGTGTTAGCTGCTGGGCCTGGGCCCCGCTCGGAGGAGGAGGAGGAGGAGGCGGAGGCGGAGGCGGAGGCGGAGGCGGAGGCGGCGGCGGCGTCTGGGGGCTCGGGGCGGGGGGAGGGGGAGGGAGCGGGCGCGCGGGCGGGCGCGAGTCCGGGGCTCCGAGCCGGGATTCCAGGCCGGTCAGCTGGAGGCGGGCCGCACCACTCGGCCTTCGGAGATGGGGGGGGCCGGGGGGCAGTAGAGGGAGGGGAGCTGAGGAGGTGGGGCGTACGGGTGAACCGAGGACCACGGGGGAGGAAGGAAGTCCCGACGCCCTCGGCAGCTCCCACCGCCGCTCCCAGCCAGAGCGATGTCCCGTGCGGCGGCGCTGGGAAGGACCTGAGGCCCCCCGCCCGCCGGCTTCAGCGTAGCGGCAGCCGGTGTGAAACCAAGGGCCCCGCTCGCTCCGTAACACCCTCCCCTCCCTCGGAGGCTGCGCTGACCGGACAATGGCCGCTCCGCCCCCTCCCCTCCTCACGCACCCCTCCCAAGGAGTCACAATGGTCTCGCCGGGGGGAAGCCGCCGCCGAAGCCCAGCAGCTGATCAGCTGGGATCCGGGCGTGCCACTTTGTTCAGCGCCTCAAAGGAAGAGGACGGGGCCTTGGGCAAAGCCGAGACCGTAGAACTATCACTCAATGACAGGCCTCGGAGGCTTTCTTATTCTTGGAACTTTTAAAATCTTAAGGAAACTTACCTTCCCCTGTCTGAAGAAGGGGAGCAGGCTTCTGAATACTCTGGGGCACGTTACCTCCCCCCCAAACGCGAATGGTACGCCCCAAGCGAGAGGGGGAGGAGCAGATTAGTTGTTTAGGGTTAGTTGAACCAGTCCCAGAGCGGCGGCCGAGCACCGCGCATGCGCTCGGAGAATCCCATTACCCGGCATTGGGAAGGGCCAGGAGGAGAGCTTCCAAACCCGGAAGTGGAGCTCGGTCTTCCAGGGGCTGCTAGGGTCTTCAGCTATCCGAGAGGTCCGCGAGCCCTTCGCTTTTGGTCCCGGGCGTTGCCGGAGGACATTTCTCAATGAACTGCTAACCCCTGGAAATCTCTCTTCACAGTCCTCCCACACCCAGCTCACTCTTCCTGTACCACCCAGAGAACCGGTTTCTCTTTGGCAGTGATGAACTTCTGGGAAACGTCCTTCCCCTTCTCCGCACCCGCAATGGCGGGGGGAGAGAGGCTAGTGTCTTGGTCAGGTTCCGTGCTCCTCTAACCACATCGGTGTCCCCAACCTCAGAGACACAAGTCCACTCCCTATGTCTAGGCTAGGAGAACCTCTCTTCTTTCTGGAGTGGACATTTCGGTTTTGGGAGGGTAGGTATGGCCAAATTAGTGATGGAAACTGGTAAGTGACCAAAAAGTTTGAGGCACTAAAAAACGAGTCCTTTAACGCTCATTGTCTTTTATCCTGAACCCATTCTGAGCTTCAGCCAATCGTGAGAAGAAGGCGATTGTTAATGATTAATTTCAACAAGGAGCAAACTTCCACCTGACCTCTTGGAGAGGTAACCCATAGCTGAGGCCCTATGGGCGGACTTCTCAGTCCCTGCTATTTCTAGGAAGGCTTACTGGCTTTTTTTTTTCCCCGCCACAGTTGAGCGTGTACAGAGACCCTCTCGAACCCCATCTAGGGGGGCCTTGAACCCCTTTTCTTGGGATAGAGAGAAGGAGGTCTTGCCAGTTGACAGCCACAAGCCCTATTGTAAGCAGGTGTTGCTTGCTTTCCCCTCCTGCCCCCCACCAATTAGTTTTCTGAATAGTCACAATTATTTAAAGTTCAGTAGATTTCTCTTAATGCCTGGGTTTCCAGTTGCTTTTGGAAAGCAGAAGCTTGACACCACTTAGCTCAGTCACTCATAGCACTGGTGATACGGAGTTACATGTACCTGCCCATTCTGTTTGTACATGCTCTGTGGACTTATTAACATTGTTGTTGCTTCTTTTGGCCTCTAAATGATCTCAGAGAGACAGCAGTGAATAGTCCTGAAGAGAGATCTTAGGGGCCTATCTACCCCCTACCTCATAAAGAGCAAGGATCACACTTAGTTTAGCATCCTCCTAAAGAGGCTCCTGCTGATGAAGACAGTAATTGCAAAAATCAAACCACTCAAAGCCAAAGCACCCTCCAAACGTGAATGCTGATTTATTTTGCGTAATATTTAGTTTCGGCTTTGTTGATTTTCACAAGCCTTCAATAAATATTTCTGTCGAAAGCCCACAGAATGGATGAAGTCATATGGTACACCCAGCTCTCATTGGACTCATATTTCCTTAAATCCCCACTTAAACTGACATAAAATTGCCACATTCACAGAAGATTTACAGGCTTTGAGTTTAACAAACAGATTAAGTGGGACTCTTGCTATTGGCATCTTGATGACTTTCTTTTGTATGTGGAAAAGGAAACCCTAAAACCAAAAGGAAAATTTTATATAAAACATGATTGTCATATTACAAACTGCTCGCCTACCTGTTTGCCAGTTATTCAATTTAACAAGCATTTATTAAGTACCCAGTACGTACAAGGCATTTCCTAAGGCTTTGTCCCTCCTATTCCCCTCTGCCCCTTCCTGTCCTACCCAGCACACTCCTACTGCCCCTTCAGGCATTTATTACCTCTATGCCTCCCATACTCTGCAAGGCAGAATTGGTCCCTCCTCCCTCTGCCCATGTAGTCTCCATTATAGGACCAGGAAATTTACATGTCTGTCTCTCCTCACAAAACCTAGCTCCAAAAGAACTGGCTCTTAGAAATAGCTGTTAATGTACCCACAACCCAGTGGGGACAGCAGAGACTCAGAGGGTGTTACTTAGATTAATTTTATTACCAAATATTATTATTTTATTTCTGTACATACCATTCTGTTTGTGCATGCTCTGTGGACTTGTGGGCTCCACCAATCTCAGTGGGATTGACACAGACTCAATCCATGTTTGTTGAACGAAAGAGCTAATCTGATAAAAACCCACTCTTAGGGCTTCCCTGGTGGCGCAGTGGTTGAGAGTCCGCCTGCCAGTGCAAGGGACACGGGTTCGTGCCCTGGTCCGGGAAGATCCCACATGCCGTGGAGCGGCTGGGCCCGTGAGCCATGGCCGCTGAGCCTGCATGTCCAGAGCCTGTGCTCCACAATGGGAGAGGCCACAACAATGAGAGGCCCGCATACTGAAAAAAAAACAAAAACAAAAACCCACTCTTAGTCAAGGCTCCTTTGTCTGCAAGTACAGAAACCCACTGAAACTTCTTCATGGCAAAAAAAAATTTTTTTAAGGAATAATCTTATAGAGCCCAAGGCACAGAGATCAACAAGATCTCAGGAAGGACTGGAACAAGGATCTGAAATACCAGCAGGAAGCCAAGTAGCTATTCCTTCAATATCTCTTTTCTCCCTGGTCACATGCTCTTCTCTCTACAGTGCTACTTCATTCCCCTTTGCAGATCTGTTTTCACTGCTTCTCTAGGAACATAGTAGAACATGGCTGTCCAAGCTTACCTATCCTCATTTCAAGAATTAGCAGAGAGGGACTTCCCTGGCAGTCAAGTGGTTGAGACTTCACCTTCCAATGCAGGGGGTGTGGGTTCGATCCCTGGTCAGGGAGCTAAGATCCCACATGCCTCCACACCAAAAAACCAAAATATAAAACAGAAGCAATATTGTAACAAATTCAATAAAGACTTTAAAAATAGTCCACATCAAAAAAAAATCTTAAAAAAACTAGGAAAGATTAATTAGTATCTATGAATCACAATTCCCAGGAGAAAGATCCTTATTGGTCTAGCTCATGTCAGATTGTCTATTTCTGGTACAGTCTCCTTTAGCCAGTGGAGCATTGTGAAGTGAAGGCTCTTTGCTTTGTAATGCAAACATGGCTGCCAGAGACCCATCCTTGTAACCTACAGTTCTCAAAGATCAGTTATGTTCTTGGCAAAGATTCCAAAAGGTGTCTACCACAGACCAAAACAGGAGTAAATTGCAGCCTGAAATTCAAACCCATATAGAACAATGGACAAGTTCAAGAATTTTCCAGCAAAGGAACTGCTAGTTGAGCTATTTCAGGCCTAAATTTAAATGGCACTTCCTCAGAGGAGACTTCACTGACACCCAGCCCCAATTAAAATTATGTTGCCCCATTTTTATCTTCTATGGCACTCTTTCTTTGCAGCACCTATCACAGTTTATAGTTAAATATTTGTGTGTCTCCTCTCCAAAGATTATGTCTGTTTACTGCTATATACATAATCCCTAGGGCACATTTGGTAGGCATTCAATAAATATTTGTTGAATGAATACAAAGGCACAATAATTTGTTAATCAATGTGAGACCCATATATGAGCTGGCATCCTGATCAGACTATCCTGAGGGAACATCTCCATTACCACCCAACTTCCCTAAAGACACTGAAACTCACTGTGAGCTTTTTTGTCACACTGCAGTTGTAAGAAATGAGACCCAGTGTTCATTTGCTTCTTCTCATTACTTTCCTAGCTGGCTAACTCTTCATTCTCAGTTCCCAAGTTTTCTGTCTGAAGAGCCCTTGAACCAGTTCCTATAATGTGCCCACTCGGCCAAAAACTCAGAGAGGACATAAAATTCCAGGGCATCATCAAATTAGGGGACCAAAGTGCAGGGGTAATTGGCAGAAGTACTTTTGTCATAATTGTCTTGACTATTTTCTTCTGTGGATTACGTTTCAGATGAACCTGTGATGTGACTCTTGGGGGTAGTTTGCAATCACCACTGGCCCAAAAGGAGCCATCTACATGCTCAGTAGGGTTTAGGAAAGGATAATATTAATGCTTCAGCAGCCAGAGCTGCTGTGAAAGAGCCAGGTGTGGCTCAAGGGCAGGGGCTCACAAGGGCTGCTTTCTTGGTAATACTGCGTCCAAAGACCTTAGTCCTGAAAGTCACAACCAAAAAGGAGGCACATGTAGAGATCTGAGACAAAGCAGATGGTCCTCCAACTCTGATTCTAATCCTTACCCCACAACTCTCTCTAACTCCCAGTTTAAACCCTTTCATCACTAACATTCATTCTAAGCTGGTATTAGTCCCAATGTCCAATCCAAACTCTAGCCTCAATCTTCATCCTAATCCTAATATTATCTGGAAAGTTTAACCCTAGGTTTTAAGCCTAATCTCAACCCTAATTCTAGGAGCTTAACAAGGCTCCTGCCTTGCCACTGTCTTTTTTTCCCTTGCTCTCTTTCTTATATCCATTGGTCCTGACCCACTCTGGGGAACAGAGAACTCTATAATATCCTGGACCCCTGGAGAGAGTGGGAGCCAGTTTCTTCAACAATCCTAAAAAAGAAAAGAGCCTTGGGCTTTCAGGAAAGAGAAAGTGGGGGCCATCTCTCACCTGTGCAGGATGCAGAGACCGTCCACAGTTACAACATGACTTGTTGCCTAATTCAGGAGCTTATTGGGCTCTGAAAATCCAGAAAAAAATGCAACCCAAGTATAGACTCAGGAACGTTTGGTACAGCTGGCCAAGAGCAGGAGACCTGACACCCTTAAGCAAAATGATCGGGTTAGATTAGATGAGTGACTGGCAAGCCATGTTCTCAGAGCAAGAATTCTGGTTTCTGCTCTCCTCCCTGATTTGAGTATGGTTTTCCAAAGGAAAATGAAAAATCTTTTATTTTTTTAAAGTCACTGAGGCAGCCCCTCCCTGAGGTTCCTTCTGGCCCTTGAGTTTTCTGATGTGGTTTATTTTTTTAGTCACTTACAGTCCAGTTGGCATGGATAAACTCTCAGAGCCAAGGGAAAAGAAGAGCAGCCGAGCATACTGTCTCCAGCCCTTCTCAGGAAACTAAAAATAAATTAAATAAAATGAAGATTGCAATGGGAGGAGAGGGGAAGAGCAGAGATTATGCTGCCATTTCACATCCTGTGTTCTGTTAGTGAAGCAATAGCTGATTTCCCTGCTGCTCACACCCATCTTGGTGTGAAATTTGATTTTACTGACTCTTAAAATTTCTTTTTAAGAATGCAAATATTGTTTTTCCCAGAAATACTTGACCTTTGTGGGGAAAAAAAATTCAAATAATGAGAAAGGAGAAGTTCTCCTTAATACCATCCCCCTCCCCAGATATACCCTGTGTTAACACTTCGGTGTATACCTCTCCAGGCTCTTCATTTATATGTGATTATATTAATGGGGTCATTCAACACATAGTATATTCTAGCTGATTATTTTTAACTTAGAAATATGTCTTGAACATCTTCCATATCTATGCATATAGCTTGGCAATATTGTCTTGTAGCTAAATGTATTAGGGTTCTCCAGAGATACATATGATCTGTATATATATATGTATGTACATGTGTACATACATATATATATAGATATATATATAAACATATACATATCTCCTATCTCCTAATGACTAGTATATATATGAAACCATATATAAAAATATATATAATAGCCATATATATGAGATTTTATTTATTATATATATGAAGTGTAACCAATATATTAATTTTATTTATTCATTTACTTATATTTACCATATATGTAAAAAGGGGTTTGTTATAAGGCGTTGGCTTATGCAATTACAGTGGCTAAGAAGTCTCAGGATCTGCAGTCCTAAGGCCTGAGAACCAGGAAAGCCAACGGTATAAGTTCCAGTCCAAACCTGAAGAAAACTTATGTCTTGGTTCAGAGACCATCAGAGAGCAAATTCTCTCCTGCTCAACCGTTTGATCTACTCAGGCCTTTAACAGGTTGACTGGGCCTGCCCATGTTGGGGAGGGCAATCTGCCCTACTCAGTCTACTTATTCAAATGTTAATCTCATTCAGAAACACCCTCACAGACACACCCACAATGTCTAACCAAATATCTGGGCACTCCACAGCCAGGTCAAGTTGACACATAAAATTAAACATCACACTAAAATCATGGGCTCCAAAGTCAAGCTGCCTGAGTTTGAATCAGCCTCCTACCACCTACTAGCTCTGAGTCTTTAGGGGAATTACTTAGCCTGTCTGTGCCTCAGTTTCCTCATCTGTTACAGGAGGCATCTGTAATGTGCAGTGCTTTTCATCTGCCTAGTTTCTCTTTGGTGGTCCCACTTTTCCTGTTCCCAGGCCTTCTCAGAGATGCACACACTAACTAGTTTTAGTCAGGGAGCCCTAACCTCTGGCCATAAGAATTCAGAATGGCTCAAGGAGAGCCAGGGCCATCCATGGCCTGACTTGCTAGCTTTGCCTTCTGATAGCAAGTGTCCTTGGGCCCATGTAACCCAGAGCTACCAGGGACCCTCCATGCGGAACTAGGCTGCCAAGGGACCAAGACAACGTAGAAGAAAGAATAGAGATGGAAAGAGAGAAAAACTAAATCATCAAGACATTGTTTGACTGAAAAGTGAAAAATTAAATATTTTGACTATGCGTAACCAAGAAAAAAAAAGACATTGTTTGAGTCCTTGAATCCAGCCACGTCTGAAGCTGGAATAACCCTCTGGACTTTCCAGTTACATGGACCAAAAAATTCCTTTTCTTCCCCCTAACATAATTTGAGTTAGGTTTCAGTATGTTTCAATGAGAAAAGTCCTGACTATACATTATAGTATCTACCTATGTCATAGGTTTATTGTGAGAAATTTTATAATCCATGAGGAAATCTTAGCAAAGTGTGTAGCCTAGGGTACAAGCTCAATAAACATTCACTGTTATTATTCACTTTTTTTTTTTTTTAATATTTATTTATTTATTTTTGGCTGTGTTGAGTCTTCGTTTCTGTGCGAGGGCTTTCTCTAGTTGCAGCGAGCGGGGGCCACTCTTCATTGTGGTGCGCGGGCCTCTCACTATCGCGGCCTCTCTTGTTGCAGAGCACAAGCTCCAGACGCACAGGCTCAGTAGTTGTGGCACACGGGCCTAGTTGCTCCACGGCACGTGGGATCTTCCCAGACCAGGGCCCGAACCCGCGTCCCCTGCATTGGCAGGCAGACTCTCAACCACTGCGCTACCAGGGAAGCCCTATTCACTTCTTTTTAATGGCTGCTGACCACTATACATGGGTGAACCATTTAATGAATTCCCTCTTGATTCATTTGTCTTATCATTCATTCATTTATTCATTCAGCAGACAATTGAGCCCCTACTCTGTGTTAGGCACTGTTTGGGGCACTGAGGATATAGCAGTGTATGAGACACATAAGCTTCCCTGCTCTAGTGGTGAAGGCAGGCAATTTAAAAGTTTTTTAAAATGTCTTGGGACTTCCCTGGCAGTCCAGTGGTTAAGACTTTGCCTTCCAATGCAGGGAGTATGGGTTGGATCCCTGGTCGGGGAGCTACAGGAGCTAAGATTCCATATACCTCTTGGCCAGAAAAACAAAACATAAAACAGAAGCAATATTATAACAAATTCAATAAAGACTTTAAAAATAGTCCACATCAAAAAAAAAAAAAAAAAAGGAATTCCCCTCTGGTCCAGTGGGTAAGACTCCATGCTCCCAATGCAGGGGACCCAGGTTCTATCCGTGGTCGGGAACTAGATCCTGCATGTATGCCGCAACTAAGAGTCCACATGCCTGCAACTAAGAAGCCCTTATGCTGCAACGAAGATCTAGTGAGCTGCAACTAAGACCCGGTACAGCCAAAATAAATAAATATTAAAAAAAAAAAAAAAAAGTCTTGAGGGAATTCCCTGGCAGTCCAGTGGTTAGGGCTTGGTACTTTCATTGCCAGGGCCAGGTTCAATCCCTGGTCAATCCCTGATCAGGGAACTAAGATCCTGCAAGCCATGCAGCATGGCCAAAAAAAAAAAAAAAAGTTTTGAAGGACAGCTAGGTCCAGCTTTCCACTTTTATAAAAATTTTACAACGAATCTTCCCCCATTTGTCCTATTAATATCTGGGATAAATTTTTTAGAAAAAGAATTGCAATACCATTTAACACTTGTTACATTTGGCCAAATTTCCCTCCAGAAATGTTGTACCAATTTACATTCCCTCCATCAGTGAATGGGAAGCCAGATTTCCCCACACCTCTGTAGTACTGGGATATCATTAATCTTTTTAATCATTACCAAGGTCAAAGGTGAAAATGACACCCAATGGATGTTTTATTTGCACTTTTTGATTATTAATGAGGACCAGATTACTTTTATATCCTATCATGTTTTTATATATGATAAGATATAAAAATAGTTGGATTTTAATTTGGATTTATTTTTGTGTGCATTATCTGTTTACAACCTTTGTCAATTTTTCTATAAGGGTTTTTTTTCTCCTTTAAGATATTTTTGTTGATATTGAGAATATTAACCTTTCATCGTATGTACTACAAATTATTTCTCTGTTATTTGTTTCTTAACTAGGCTTTTGGTTTTCAAGAGTCTAAAAATTCAGGAGAACTATGTGAATTAACTCTGGCTGATGTTTGAATTGCCAGCACGGGTGCTATTTCTTAGGGCCTCTAGTTGCTGCTTATAGGTTAAAAAGAAAAGGAATTAAAGGGAAAAAAGAACTAAAGGGAGAAAGACAGGAAATTGCAGGAGTTGGCAGGCAAGCACTGAGGGGAATCCTATCCTCTCAGCCCCTAATTCCACCTCATCTCAGGCAGGCTCAGCTCTCCCTCCATGGGTCAGCTAGCTGCTCAGGCTTGCTGCCAGCCCTGAGCTCCCTGAAGTGAGTCATCCAGGACTGACCTCAGCCTTCCTGATTTCCTGTCTAGAGGTGGAAAAACAGCCAGAAGCAGTGGCCTTATAGCTCTGTCAGCCCCCAGGGACTGACCTGTAGTTCCCCATCAAGTCCCTTGCTCAAGTTTGCAGACACAGCATCTAGGAGAGAATAGCACCACATGCGGCCAGGCTGGGCTCCAAGAACTGACCCAATGGGAAGAACCAAGGGTATTTGAGGAAGGCAGAGTGGCTAGGGAAAAGGGTTAAAATTAATTGTTAGGTTGAAATTAGGGGGGAAGCCAGTGTTGCAGGGACTGGGCTGGGGAGTGAGGAATAGGCATTTAGAATGCCAAGCAGAGTTGGTGGCTCAGGGAAACGGTTATGACTGGGGAAGAGGCTTAGATGTCCAGGATGGGGTTCAAAGGCTAAGGCTGGTGTCTTAGACTGGATTCCTTCCCCCCAATGAAAGCTGACATGGATACAAAGATTGGGAGGTGCAGAGAACAATTCTAGGTGTGGTGAAGTGACCAATAAAAGGTGTGTCATCAAGCCAGCTATCACTGGGAGTGGCTAGAGCTCAGTGACTAGTCCTGTGAGGACTGGGCAAAATCACACCTTAATGGTATCCCACCTGAGGGAGGGGAGACTGAGTATTTATACACCCGCTTCTCTCGCAGCACTTTGGCCTGCCTTGTGCTGGCAAAGCACCCTTTCCTTGTTTCAGAGAAAGCCTTCAGACAAAGAGGTGCAGAGACTGGCCATTGGAAGTTAATGGGATCATTCTGCAGTGGTCAGTCCCAAGGGATATGGAGGGGGAACCTACAGTGTCTGCGATAGCTGGGGACTGTGTGTGTAAGTAGATTTGGAGGGTGTGATATTTGGTAAAATTATCCAGAGTTTTCTTCCTAAGGCTGTGATTAATCCAATAAGGCTAGTTGCCTTCTGATTAGGAGTTAGGGACCAGAGATAAGATTACAATAGGATTAGAGAATTAGGGTTCTGTTAAGGGCACTCAGAGGCTCTTCATCCTGTCTGAAGTTACCCTGCTAGTAGGTGATGAGCTGGGACAGGATTGTGGCCTGGTCTGTGTTACTCCAAAGCCCATTAAGAGGACAGAGTACAGGCCAGCCTAGTGAAGGGAGAGAGGTATCCACCAGATCCCTGCTGCCCGGGCTTCTTCCCAGCAGCCGGGGAATGGGGTTAGGAGGAGGCTGTGCAACTGCCATCTGTTCTCTTGGCTCCACTACCTGGCAACTGCCCACCTATGTCTGCTGTCTGCTCTGGAGGAGGACGAATTCCTCCACGGCCCATCAGGCAGGACAAGGAGCCATGCCCTCGCCAGGGCTGCACCCCATGATGGATTCATTGATTATGACTTTCTGATGTGTGGGCTGCTCAGTCGTGTAGCAGACCCAATCCCATCTGGTGTATCTTTCTTCAAAGAGCTGCTGGAAGGAAAAATCTGCATACTGCTCATACTGGTAGGCATGTGTGTATATATACACAGGTACAGCTGTGTACACAGGTGTGAACCTGGGTGTGTGTGTTTGTGCACATGTGCACCTAGATGTGGATGTGAACATTGGGAGTTCAAAGCCGTTGTGGTTCTGTTTCCTTCTCAGAGATCATTTAGCAAATAAGTCATTGATAAACAATAATGTTACCATTTTTTGAATAACTTCTACATACCGGTAACTGCAGTAGATGCTTTACATACATTGGTTATTGTAGTAAGTGTAAACCTTACAGCTACCATGCAAGAGAAAATTTACCTTCTTCATCCTGCAGATGAGGAAACCAAAGTTCTCAAGGCTAAATTAGCTGCCCGAGGACTTAATTTTTAAGTGGTAGAGCCAGGATTCCAGACCATGTCTCTGATTCCACAGTGCATGACATATAATTTCCACCTCCTCCCAAATCTTCTCAGAATGAGAATGAACAAACAAACTACTGCTACACATGACAACATGAACAATTCATATAAAACTAATGTTGAGCGAAAGAAGTCAGACACAAAATACCTGCTACGTGATTCCATTTATGTAAAGGTCAAAAACAGACATAACTGATCTATGCTGTCCAGAGTTAGGGGAACTGTTACCCTTGCAGGAGACAGGGAATTATTGGAAGGGGGCACTGGAGGGACTTCTGGGGGCTAGGAATAGGTAATATATTATTTCTTGACCTGAGTACTGGTTACATGGATGCATTCAGTTTGTTCAAATTCAGGAACTGCGTATGTATGATTTGTGCACTTTTCTGTATGAATGTTTCACCTAAAAAAAAAAAATTCCAAAATGGAAGAAAAGTCTTTCCAGGGACTATGAGGGATTCAGAGAAAGGAAGCACCCCAGAGCCTGCCCTTGGTGGTGGTTGTGGTGGGGCTCTTGTTCTAATCAGGTGACACAGCCTCAGGAAGCCCCTAGGCTATGGAGTGGGGAGGGTTGTTCAGGTTAGTGGACTCCAAGCCGAGTACTCCCGGGGCCTGACAAAGAGGTATGATAAGGGCCTAGCGGAATTAAAGGTGGTTCTGAGTCTACAGACCAGGGCACGACAGAAGCTTCCAAAGGTGGTTGATATGTAGTGGCCAAGAGAAGATTATGGCCTTTGAAGCCCAACAGACCTGGGTTGACCTCCTGGCTCCATCCTCTACTGACTGGAGACCTAGATAGAGCTATTTATCCTTTTAGAGTCTTGGTTACCTCCCCTCTGCAATAGGTCACGGAGACCAAAGCCTGCTATGAGGATTAAATGACATGATATAGTTAAAACACTTGGCACAGAGCATGGTACCTGGCAGGCATTCAGCAAAGGTATGTTTGGAAGGTAGAAGAAAAGATGCTCTGGATTCTGAGAGCTCCCTCAAATATCAGAAGGTCTGGCAGGTGGAAGTTACCTCACACTCACTCTGGTACCTGAGCAGAGTGATGTAGCATCCATGAGGTAAGACCTGGGCTGTGATGGGTGGGAAGAAGTGAAGTTAGTGGTGGCAGCTGGGACAAACTGATCCACTCTGCAATGCAGCGGGGAGAGGTTTCCAGATTGGGAGCTCAGCCAGAGAGGAACTTTGGGGAAGAATTGTCTGATTTAATGGAAGCTTATGAAGCTGCATGCTGTGGGGTGGGAGTTCTTCCTCTAGGAAAGCGCTTGGAGTCTACTCCTCAAATTTTTTCCATAGAATCAGAGACTGATAGAATTTGTTTTAAAACCTGGTGAAGGAACTAAGTTTGACCAGACTGAGAGAGCATGAACCCTCTAAAGACACAGCTGACAGATGAGATACCTAAGGAAGAACTTTCTGATTCATCCCCTAACTCAAATGCCAACTACTCCAAGAAGCTTCATTCCACTTAGAGTTCTGCACTTTCTCTTTCACGCTTCTGTAGCATACTGCACACACTGTACGGCCTATGGGACATGCTGCCTGGAGAAGGGAAAGGGACTTGCATCAGTTATTTTTTTGCTTATAACATAAAACCCAGATAATAATGTCTTAAACATGACGGCAGTTTATTTCACCTTCATTTCAGAGCAGTCCAGAAAAAGTTGTGCTTTAAAAGGTACCATCAAAAACGTGAAGACAAGCCACAGACCGGGAGAAAATATTTGCAAATCATATATTTGCTAAAGGACTGGAATCCAGAATATGTAAAGAATTCTTGAAACAATAATAAAAAGACAAACCATCCAATTTAAAAATGGATAAAGGATTTGAATAGACATTTCACCAGAGGAAATACATGAATAGATAAGCATATGAAAAGATATTCAACATCATTAGTCACTAGGGAAATGCAAATTAAAACCACAATGAGATACCACTCACAAGCACTGGAATGACTATAAGGAAAAAGACAGACATTAGTAGGTCCTGGCGAGGATGTGGGATCTTCCTGCATTGGGAAAACCGGAACCCTCATAGATTGCTGGAAGGAATGTAAAGTGGGTCAACCACTTTGGAAAACAGTTTGGCAGGGCTTCCCTGGTGGCGCAGTGGTTGAGAGTCCGCCTGCCGATGCAGGGAACACGGGTTCGTGCCCCGGTCTGGGAAGATCCCACATGCCGCAGAGCGTCTGGGCCCGTGAGCCATGGCCGCTGAGCCTGCGCGTCCAGAGCCTGTGCTCCACAACGGGAGAGGCCACAACAGTGAGAGACCCGCGTACCGCAAAAACAAAACAAAACAAAACAAAAAACCAGTTTGGCAGTTTCTTAATAGGCTCAACATAGGCTTATTATACAACCCAGCAATTCTGCTCCTAGAATCTACCCACCAAGAGACATGAAAATATATGTCTGCACAAAGACTTGTAGACAAGTGTTCACAGCAACAGTATTTATAATAGCCAAAAAATGGAAACAACCCAAATATTCATTAATTGGTTAATGATATATCCATCCATTAGAATATGATTCAGCAACAAAAGGAAAGAAGCACGGATACCTGCTACAACATGAATGAACATCCAAAACATTATGCTCAGTGAAAGATGCAAAAGTCCACATATTGACTCCGCTAATATGAAATGCCTAGAAAAGGCAAATACATAGAGGAAGAAAGTAGATTTGTGGTTGCCAGAGGCAGGGTGGGAATGAGAGCACATGGGCACAAAGATGGTGGTGAGGGTTGCACAACTCTGTAACTTAAGTTACTCTTGCTGTTCCCTAATGTTTGTTTGTTTTTATTGAAGTGTAATATACATACAAAAAAATGCACAAACCCTAAATGTACAGTTTGACTTACACCCCTCCCCCACCAACATCCCTCCATAACTACCAACCAGATAAAGATAGTGAACATCTCTTGCACTCCAGAAGGCCCCTCTTAGCCAGTCCCCAACAAAAGTAACCACCATTCTGACTTTTGTCACCGTAGAGGAGTGTTGCCTCTTCTTGGAACAATACTGCCCCAGAGCAGGCACTCAGGGGGTGTCACTCTCCATTTCTATTTTCACATGGCTCTTAATGTTGGCCCTGGGCTCCTTGGCCACTATCTTTTTTTTTTTTTAATATTTATTTGTTTATTTGGTTGCGCTGGGTCTTAGTTGCAGCAGGCGGGCTCCTTAGTTGTGGCACGTGGGCTCCTTAGTTGTGGCATGTATGTGGGATCTAGGGCTCCCTGCACTGGGAGCACGGAGCCTTAACCACTGCACCACCAGGGAAGTCCTTTGGCCACTATCTTCTTATTGCAACACTCTGCCCCACACTGGTCACCACCTGTCTTCCTTCAACCCCTCGAAGTGCCACTAACACATTGCGACAGTGTCGATTTTTACTGAAGATTTAGTCAATTGGGAGTAAATACAACACAGGATAGAAAACAACCGAAAGTTCCTTAGTAGGTGCCACAAGGCCTAGAACTGCATTGGCCATTCTCTGTCATTTCGTGGGTCCCTCCCAGGTCCCTTCATCATGTGATTGCTCCCTGTGCCTGGTAAGGATCCCAAACTCCAAATCCTACATGAGATAGGAAAGTAACATACATGGATGAAGTAGCCTGGGTGTAAGGAAGGACTGTGATGAACTCCAGACTATGGGACCCAGGGACCAGGGTAGCCACTTCCAGCTCCGCCTCTATGTCCCTAAGGCAGGACAAGAGGTGTGTTTTTTTTAAATTTTTTTTAATACCTTAATCCCTTTTTAGAATTTTATTTATTTATATTTGGCTGTGTTGGGTCTTTGCTGCTGTGCACGGGCTTTCTCTAGTTGCGGTGAGTAGAAACTACTCTTCGTTGCGGTGTGCGGGCTTCTCATTGCAGTGGCTTCTTTTGTTGTGGAGCACGGGCTCTAGGCGTGCAGGCTTCAGTAGTTGTAGCATGCAGGCTCAGTAGTTGTGGCTCACAGGCTTAGTTGCTCCGTGGCATGTGGGATCTTCCCGGACCAGGGCTCAAACCCGTGTCTCCTGCATTGGCAGGCGGATTCTTAACCACTGTGCCACCAGGGAAGCCCGAGGGGCGTGTTTTTATTTTTTTTATTTTTATTTTTTATTTTTTGTTGGTACGCGGGCCTCTCACTGCCGCGGCCTCTCCCACCGCGGAGCACAGGCTCCGGACGCGCAGGCCCAGCGGCCATGGCTCACGGGCCCAGCCGCTCCGCGGCACGTGGGATCCCCCCAGACCGGGGCACGAACCCGCGTCCCCTGCATCGGCAGGCGGACTCCCAATCACTGCGCCACCAGGGAAGCGCAGGGGCGTGTTTTTAATAAGAGTCTCTGCATTCAGCCAGTTTGCATTATTGGCTCTAGACCCTTCTGGCTTTTCTCTTTCCCCTTTCCAGGCCTCCTGCCCCCCACTACACTGTTATGCAAAACAATTTAGTTCCCCTTAGCCTAGGGCTCCTCACCCGGGGCGGCCCAGGGCACCTCCTCTTTCCTGCCAAAATCATCTATGAGACTCATCAAGGTGTTTTCCTGAATGAAAGGACCACCTACTCAGGAGGTAGAAGAGACTGTATTAGCTTTTCAAAAAAGAGCACTTTTGGGCTTCCCTGGTGGCGCAGTGGTTGAGAGTCCGCCTGCCGATGCAAGGGACACGGGTTCGTGCTCCGGTCCGGGAGGATCCCATGTGCCGTGGAGCGGCTGGGCCCGTGAGCCATGGCCGCTGAGCCTGCGCGTCCGGAGCCTATGCCCCGCAACGGGAGAGGCCACAACAGTGAGAGACCCGCGTATCGCAAAAAAAAAAAAAAAAAAAAATAGCACTTTTGTTTTCCCTGCTTTAGTCTCACTTTAAAGATGAAGAAACTGAGACCCAGAGAGGATAAATAACTGGTCCTGATAAAAAAACTCTTAGTGGGGGACTTCCCTGTTGGCGCAGTGGTTAAGACTATGTCTGCCAATGCAGGGGACACTGGTTCGAGCCCTGGTCTGGGAAGATCCCACATGCCGTGGAGCAGCTAAGCCCGTGCGCCACAACTACTGAGCCTGCTCTCTAGAGCCCGCAAGCCAAAACTACTGAGCCTGAGTGCCACAACTACTGAGCCCTCATGCTGCAATTACTGAAGCCCAAGCACCTGGAGACCGTGCATCGCAACGAAGAGTAGCCCCCGCTCGCCACAACTAGAGAAAGCCCGCATGCAGCAACGAAGACCCAACACAGCCAAAAATAAATAATCAAAAAACAAACAAAAAAATCTCTTAATGGGTACAACTGGAAGTTGAGCCCTGACTCCAAAGTCCACAAAGGTGGCTTATTCACTTTCAATCCCTAGAATTTAGCAAAGTGTCAGAGCTCAATGAATGCATGCTGTAGTTGAATCCAAATTAAAGGATGGATTTGCGGGAGGAAGGCATCCTAGACCTGTGAGGAAAACTGGAGAGGAGAAAGGGCAAATTGTTTAAGGAACTGGTGGAGGGCAACGAAGTGGGGAGGGGTGGGGCGCTACCCACTGGCTTCAGGAGGGAGCGGACTGCTCCCACTGGTTCCTCCAACCCTTGCCCAGCCTTCCAGGGAGACTGGTGCTCTGGGCAGAAGCTGCTGCCATCATTCATCAAGGCCTGGCAGCCCAAGGAAGCTCAGGGCCTATCCTGTAGGACACTTTCAATCAACTTCGGTTCAATTTATTCCCTCTAAATGACTCTGAAATGTAAATAAAATTAAATTAACGCTACTGTATTTGTCTCTGGTTAGGGCTATAATGGGCTACAGCAACGCTGGCCCTGAGATCAGCTATGGAGAGAGAAACCCAGACAATAGCAGTGTGACCAGCATTGTGCCCCCCTTTCCCAACCCCTTCCCCATCCTCCCTGTTCTGGAAGGACAGGCCACACTGTCCAGATTCATCCCTTCTGGGGAGTGGGGAGAGTTCATATAACTTCTACCCTTTTTTCCTCCACCTGAGACCAAGCCAACTCTGACCACCTAACTGCTCTCTGCAGATACCCCCATTCCCATGGCCCCCCATCACCCTCTGAAGTTTTCGGATCTTTGGAATAGAGCAGAATGGCTTTTTCTTTGCCCACCAAGCCAAGAGCCACAGATGGCCCCCTCACCAGGACTTGATCCGTGGGTCTACCCACACTTCCACAGAGTGGACTCCATTGCCCTTGCCTGGGAACTCTCAGCCTTGGCACCATTGACATTCTAAGCCTGATAATTCACAGTTATGGGGGCTGTCCTGTGTCTACACATCAGGTGCCACCAGCACCCACTCTCCCAGTTGGGACAAACAAAAATGTCTCCACGTATTGAATGACAAATGTCCCCAGTGGGGACAAATCACCACTAGTTGGGAACCCCTGCCCTGGAGGAGGGAAGTGGGGAGACTAGAGGAAGGAGGAAGAGGGAGAGGTGGGCTACAAATCCTATGGGGTCTTTTCACTATCCACCAAGCTCACCTATCCTGCCTCCCAGTACAGTTTCTTAAAACATAGTAACATGGTCCTAACGGAAGTAATAAATGACCATCCAACCTTTGGACTAAACACCAGGAACCCTGACCTCTTCCATCCAGAAGCCTCTCTCCGGCCCCTCCCACTCCAGTCCCCCAGTTTACCCAGCCCAGACTCGAGTACTGCCCACCAAGAAACCAAGAAAGGGGTTTTCCTTGAGTACCAATTCCTCTACCAACTTCTCCATCGGTAGAGATGCCCCAACTAAAGGAGTTCTCAGTAGATTGGGATTCCCCATGAAGGAAGACATTTCTTACCAAAAGAAGGTTCCCCAAAGAAGAAAATTCCAAATAGGAGGCGATTTTCCAATAGAAATAGCCCCCAACACTTTTTACAGACCGAGCTGTTAGAATTCCTCAGTTTCTTCCTATTACTCACCTGCTGGGGGTAGGGAAAGGAGGGGGCACATTGGGGGCTGGCAGAAAGCTCGCCCAGGGTGCAGCCCCTTCATGCCTTGTGGGGAGGAAGCTGGGAAGGGAGAGGAGCTTTATCCTCCAGGATTCAGAGGTCCTGATAGCAAAGGCAATAGCAGTGAATTTGCCCTGGGAGTTGGGGGGACAGGGCAAGTCCCCTCCACGCTGGGCCCTGCCACCTCACTTAGCCATCTCAATGTACAGAACCAAATTTTGGGAAAACAATCTGGGATTTTAACTCTACTTATAAATGTCCTAAAGCTTTCATGTGGTCCTGAAGAAGGCCTCCCAGAGCATTCCAGCTTACACAGAGGAAATCAAAGAAAATGAATTAGAATCACAGGACAAAGCCTGAGCCCAGAAGTCCAGGAGCCTGGAAGCCTCCCCACCTCCTACTGGATTCATTACCACAAAAATAATTAAAATCCCATCCCCCATCCTTGGATTTCATCATAATCTGATTTCTGTGTACATGTTTGCTATATTTATACTTTTAGCCAAAGTCTGTTCCTGTCAGAATTTCTGATCTTTGAGAGTCAGTAAAAATCATTGTCCAAAAGTACATTCATTATCTGGAGGTTGTCCATCAACCAGCTTTATGTCTGTAGGATGTTTATTTGACCCATGGCTGTTGGACTTACTACCTTACCAAAATGTGCAGATCTGGACCCAGTTGCACTTGTGCTAAGTCTTTGGGCTAATTTGAAAATTTTCTCTGCTAATTTGGCCATGCTAGGAGACCCTAATACAGATGATAAAGAATCCATTGACAAGACAAAAGGGTGAGCACTTCACACACTTTCACCTTGGTCCATCAGCACAGCAGTGACTTCCAAGTACAGCCTCCACCCTTTCCAAGCGTACAGAAGAGCTGCTTTGATCACTCTCCCCCCCCCCCCCGCCCCCCGTCACTGGGAGACACACTGTGCCCCGCCCTCCTGAGGACAGATGGAAAGGAGTGGGTTTAAAGTGCTGTGGGAAGGACTGAAGCTGAAGCTGCCCGGGCTCTCAGTGACTCCTCCAGCTCCTCTGTGGAATCCCTCTTTGTATCAGACACATGCCTCCCTGGTCTCTGCCTGCCTGCTCCTTCCTGCTGCAGCCCTCCCTGGGCTGTCCCCGCCTCCCAGCTCTGGAAGGAGCCTCATCCTTAGGGGGCCTGGACCTGGAACTTGATGGACCCTGTGTCGCCCTATCTCAATCTGAGAGGCATCCAGAAATAAAGAATCCAGATCCAGATCATTTTCCAGACCTTCCTGGAGAGCTGAAGTTAAATCCATGCATCTTTCACACCAAAGCCCATTCAGGACAAACAGGATTAAGGAAGGTACTCTATGCCCACCAGGGTACCACCCTCCCAACCCTGATTTCCCCAGCCCCAGGCATCCCTGTCCCCCAGCCCTCTCTCCAGCAGCCTCCTCCAGGGTGAGGTGTTAGCACATTACTGATGGCACAGAGCTTGGTCACAGTGCCAGTTTCCCTTTTTGACTTTGATGGTTGATGAGTGATTGGAGTGGGAAGTGTGTGTGCTCGTACTAAACAGCTGGTGGCTGGGGTGGGGGGGTAGGCAGACAGAAATAGAAGGAGGCCAGGAACAGGAGGCAGAGTAAGAGGCCCAGATACAAACCTTGATTGAGGAATAAAAACAGAAAGAGATGAGTTGGGAGAGAAGGAGAGTCAAATGGGAATCTAACAGAGACCGGAGTTGATCAGAGGAGCCAGAGAAGTTGAGTTTATTACCCACCTGTGCCTCCGTTTTCTCATCCATAAAATGGGGACAGTAGTATCTACCTTACAGTGTTATTGAGAGGATCAAATGCATCAATATACCTACATGCTCAGAACAGTGCCTGGCTGTTTTATTGACTATAAACGTTAGTTCTTCCTTTCATCATCACTATTGTTATTATCATCATCGTCTCTAGTTTTCAGCCTTGGGGCACAGGACATGTGGGGAGAAAGACAAGCCTCCTTTGGCTCCATTATCCCATCCTGCTCACTGCCCATGTCCTTCTTGCCAAGCACACCCTCTGCCAACACTTCTCAGCACCACTCTCCATCTGTGGGGACACATTTTTCCTGAAAACTCCCAAAGTTCTCTCTCTTCTGCACTTCCTTGCTAAACTGGACAAGTATTTCTATTTATTCGAACTATGTGCCTTAAAAAATGGACACATTGGTTGTATGAAGTAGGAGATAAGGCTGAAAGAGATGGTTTGGATTCAGTGCTTTGAATGCTAGGCTAGGGTTTGGGTTTTGTTCTGAAATAAATGGAGAGCTGTGGATGATGTTAGAGAAAGAGCATGTGTGGTCCAGGCTGAGCATCCATAGGGTTGGCTTTCAGGGACTATTCAGGACAGGGTAGTATTTTAAGCTCTTCTCTGTCACTTATGTGTTTGTGAGAATGAATTGCAAATACTTTCATGGGAGCAGGTGTGATACCAGAGAAGAAGAGAGAAAGCATGAGGTTCTAGGACAATTTGGCCTGGGGACTGTTGGCCCCAAAATAAACGGGATATAGACCCCTAGCATCCAGGGTCAGGCATTTTCTGGGCTGGGAGCCAAATAGATAATGGTGCACACCTAAGTGGTACTGTGTGTGCACGTGGGTTGGGGGCCAAGGCTCAAGCACACACTTTGGGACACAAAGTAGAATCTCCTGTGTTATAGCATAATCTGACACCATACCGCCTGGATTCAAATACCCGCTTCTAAGTGTGCAGCCTTAACTAAAAGCATTCTATACCTCAGTGTCCTTGTCTGTAAAGTGGGTGTGATGACAGCCCCTTCCTCATAGGGTTGTTTTGAAGAATAAATGAATTAATACACTTAAAATGCTTAGAACAGCACCCAGCAACAGAATAAGTCCTCAATATGGCATGGTTCCTATCATTACCATTATTATTCTACTATTAATAGTATTATTATGCCACATATTATTAGTATTTTATACCACAATCATTAGTTTAAGACACTGAATTGAGAATGAGGGCACATTGAGCTCATCTTAGTCTCTGAGATTCCTCCTTCTTACCTCGAACTCTCCTGTGGGGCTGTCCCCTCCTGCTGACTTTCACAGGGAAGGTCTCCAGGGGCCAAGTTAGTTAACTATGGCCCTGTCCACTGGCCCCTAGGATTGGATCAGGGATGGTACCTGCCCTGAGCTTTGACATTCGGAGGCTCTGCCTAAGCATTTGAAATGGAGAGAAAGAAAGAGGGCTCTAGGGAGCCTCTTGAGGCTAGTCCTCTAATCTAAGCTCACTTGGGGCAGAGGCCTCGTTATGTTGGGGCCCAGCTGTGATGGTACCTGTGTGTTCCACAAGACACTCCTCTGTCTTCATAATAATAAATTTCCCCTTTCTTCCTTAAATTAGTTTCTAGTGCTTGCAACCAGAGTATTAACAAACACAGTCTCATATACATGTATAATCTTATTCTGTGTGTGTGTATGTATGTGTGTGTGTTCACATATATACTCCCACTCCAAAACACACACACACACACACACACTTCCAATTTCTGTTACCTGTCGTTAATCAAGGTCACGCAGGTACTCTGGCCCCTGGGGCCAAAAGATAGACGCTTATGGCAGGCAAGGCCTTCATCTCTTGCAGCTGCTTCCTCCCACTCAGGCTTCAGTCCTAATGGCTTCCTGAAGTTCCATAAATATGGCTCATGCAGCCATGCCTCCACGCCTTTGCACACTTGGCATCGTCTACCAGAATGCCTTCCTTTGGGCTAACTCCTCCTTCAGTTTTGGTTCAGCTCCAGCATCACCTCCTCCAGAAAGACTCCCCAGGCCCTACCCCTTCTGCCCAGTCTGTTCTCCTCTTCCTCCATCAGCACTTCCTCTCTGTGCCTTGGTGACAATTTCACCAACCGAGCACTGGCCACACTGTGTCCGTTTACCCATCTGACTTCCCATGAACTGGGAGTCCCCTGAGGGTAGTGACTGCAGCTTTTATTTCTGAATCTCCAGTGCCCAGTGTAATATCAGATGCAAAGGGGATGCTTGATGCTACTGCACTGAATGAGTATAGACATTGGGGTGGAGGGTGTGGACAGATGTTTTAGTATTATTACTGTTATACTATTTATACTATATATGCTATTTATACTATTAGCATGTTTTAGTAAATCAGTATTTACTACGCTATACCAGTCTCTTTTTGTGTGCTACCCCCCTTGATCCTCCTCAGAGCAGTCTTCAAGGTAGACACTGTTATCTCCATTTTACAGATCAGGAGTCTGAGGCTTAGAAGGTATAATTGTGAGGAATAGGTTATGTTGCAAGTAACAAAGATCCCAAGAGAGAAGTTTGCTTCTTGCTTATGTGAAAGTCCATAGGTGAGCTGTCCAGGCTGGTGTGGCAGCTCTTCTGCGCCCAGTCCTCAGGGCTTGCTGTTCCATCACTCCTAGTGTGGCCCTTGTTACCATGGTGCGAGATGGTGGCTAGAGCTCCAGCCATCACATCTTCATTCTAGCTAGAATATGGATGAAGGGAGAATGAAGAAGAGGGTAAAAGGATGCTTGACTTTTAAGGAAGGTTCCTCAGAGCTGTCACATGACGTTTCTGTTTATTTCCCATTGGCCAAAACTTAGTCACATGGCCACCTATGAACATACAAGGGAGGCTGGGAAATGTCTTCTGAGTGGCCATGTGCTGAACTAAAATTTGGAGGTTCTACTACTATGAAAGAAGAGAGGCAAGAAGAGAGTATTTGTCACAGAAAGGTTTAAGTAATCTATTCAATGTCACCCAGTAGAGAAGTTGCCAGAGCTGAAACTCAAGCCCATCTCTGTGAAACACCAGACCCAGGATTCCTTTTGGTAAATTATGCTGCCTCTTACAATCAGAAGGACAGGGCGAGGTGTTTACAAAACTTTAAGGAGGGGGTAGAGCATGTTAGGGATTGGAGACAAAGAAAATTCCGAGATCAAGATCAACACACATATATGTACATTAAAAACAGTTTCTAAGTCAGCCCCACGGGGATGGATGACTTCCACGTGCGGGGCTGGCAAATAACAATGACACTAGTGGCTGGAGCATCCTCTCATACGCTCTTCCGGGCCAAGGTTCCCAGAAGGACTGGGGTCACTTCCTGGGTGGTAGCCTCAAGGGGCAGAGAGTTCAGCCCAAGCCCAGACAGGATCCCAGGGAGGACCCAGTAGGGGGCAAGTTTTCCTGATGACAGTCTGCAGCATTCCAGGTGGCCTAGTACTGGGCTATGGAGAGGGATTACCAACCACTGATAGGAAATGGCTGGATTTTGCTCCCAGAATGAAGCCTCAGTCACTTCTCCAGTAAAAGCTTTAGGCTTAAAGCCGTTTGGGATGGGACATGGTTCTGTTCTCCTGAGGGACCCTCCAGGGAAGGTGAGGCACCCTGCTGCCAGTGGGGATGAGAAGGAGGGGGTGAGGGAGGATGCGGCCTCAGCCAGCGGAGGCAAAGCTGTTCCCTGCCCGAAGCTGGCTGCTGCAGGAAGGGTGGGAGCCCGCTGGACAGCGCTGGATGGTGAGGTTGGGTTCCAGCACACTCGCCTCCTCTTTCAAGCACTCCAAACACTCTCTCATTCCAAAAACATATAGAGTGCTATTTCCAGCTACATGACTTCGGGCAAGTCACTTCACATGGCTGAGCCTCAGTATCGTCATCCAGGTTATGGGAAAAAAAATACTATTTTGCATTCAGAATAGAGGTTACCTGTAGGGGTTATTGACTGGGATGGGGTGAGGGAGATTGCTGGGGCACTGGAAATACCTGTATCTAGATCTGGGTGATGGTTACACAGGCGTACGTACGGGTAAAGATTTGTTGAGCTGTATGCGCAGTTAAGGTTAGGGCACTTTACTGCGTGTAAGTTACAGCTTATACAGAAGTAAAGCAGCAGAAAAGATGCTCCTCATTCTCAAGTCCAGCCTGAAGGACGGTTGTGAGGATTCACAGAGAGGGTGAAAGCAAAGCGTTTCACACAGTCTGCCTGGCACTGTTGTGTTCTCTTATTCCTTATTTGCACCCCTGATGGATTTGTAAGACTTTGTAAATGAAAGCAGTTTCTCTGAGTCTTTCTGGGGAACAAAGCTGGGACTGTGATTAACTACATCAATCAACCAGGAAAACTTCTCTGACTTATCCAACTTGAGGCATAAACACAAAGGACAAATGAGACATCCTGGTTTCAGGCAGGAGAGGTCTCATCATGCCCGTTTTGGAGTTAGCTGAGGCACAGAGGGAGAAAAGGGCTTGCCCACCTCCGTGGCCAGTATGCAGGAGGCCCATGGGGGTCTAGCACCCAGGCCCCGACTCCGAACCCAGTGCTCTTCCCCGCACAGGAATGGCCCAGATGGCCTGAACGCCAGGCCTGGCTCTCCCCCGCCCCCCTGTGGCCAGCCTGGGAATAGTCGTGTTGCTGGGCTGCCAGCACCAGCTGCGCGCAGATGGGCGAGGCGGCGGCTGCCCCTCCTCTCTGGAACCCTCTGCACTCACGACAGCTCAACCGTGAGTCATCCCAAAGGATAAATGAGTGGGAGAACCAGCCCCACCTCCTTGAGGTGGAGGCAGGAATCCCAGAACGGCTTCCTTGCCTTTCTTCACATTCTTTGCAAACTTGCTTGCCTGGCCCCTGGGTTTACAGAGAGATAGAATGGCCGTGTTATCTCCCAGGTGCCCTGGATGACCTCTTGACCAGCCAGCTGAGGTCTGGGACTCCCATATTTAGTGTGGCCCCATGAGAGCCCGGCTCATTGCCAATGTGGTTCCCCTACTGTCCCTTAGGCACCTGCTCCCGTGCTGCTCTCTCTTCCTACCTTCCCTTTCTACCTGCTCCCTGACACATAATCTCTGACCCAACCTCATTCAGCCAATAAATCCTTCCTGGCTGAGGTGAGAGCCTGCCAGGGATGCCCATCAACGCTGCGGTCCCACTCAGCCAGTTTCTCCATCCTAATAAATCCCAGTTGGTAGCCAGTCTAAAATAAGGCTTCAAAGCAATTTGGGTGTGAATGACTGGGTTAATTTGTTCACTCCTCCATTCGGTCATCCAGCAAGCATTTATTGAGTGCTAACTGTATGTTGGGTATTATGCCAGATACGGAGAAGGCAGAGACACAAAATATAGTCACAGACCGTAATTTAGCCTCAAAAAATATCCCTTTTCACTCTTTCCCCTTCCCTTTAAGAGCTCTGGTTTTGTTTTTTTGTTTTGTTTTGTTTCTGCTTACTAGCTGTGTGACCTTGAGCAGAAAATAAACAAGAAAAAAATCATTATTATAGATGCCAAGTACTGTGCTAGGTGATTTACATCTGTTATTTAATTCTCCTGACAATCCTATGAGGTAACTATCACTATTCCCATTTTTCTAAGTGAGGAAATGGAGGCTCAGAGAACTTAAACTTATCTAAGACCACACAGCTAGAAGCTGGCAGAGCCATGATTTGAACCCAGGTTGCTCAGCCTCTCCAAACCTCTGTTTCCTCATCTGTGAGATAGTATACATATCATAAAATCCATGCTAGACACACCCAGGCAGGTTTTAGAACCTGTTCTGCTTTTCCCTACCCTTAGGTTCTGGGTACAGAAATTGGCTAGGGCCTTATCTAGTGGCACAAAGACCCAAGGCTATAATTAGAGGTTTATGGGGTGTGTCCAGGGGGTCCTGAGGCTGCCTTTTCTCCCACAGGCTCTTCCACACTGTGGAGTGGCAGCAATCTCATCCCAGCATGGTACAGCTCAGTGGGAGGAAGTGGAAAGTGGTATGTTGTTGTTTATTTTAAAAGTCAAGTGTGTGTCTCAAAATAATGTTAATGGATTCATCAGAAGATGGTACAACGGGGTTCGGAGCAGCTTCATAATAGCCAACAACTGGAAACAACACAAATATCCACCAACAAGATGTTAAATAAATAAATTGTGATTTTACGTATTATATGCATTTACACACAATGTGATACTGCTAGTAGTATACAATGAAACTGCTCGGTAATGAAAAAGAATTCCTATAACCACATGCAACACCATGGATGAATCTCACAGATGTAACGTTGAGTGAAAGAAGCCAGGCATCAGAAACATCACATACTTTAGGATTCCATTAATATGAAGTTTGAGAAGAGGCAAAATTAATTTATGCCAATAGAAATTGTAATAGTGGCTACCCTCGCAGGGGTGATGACTGGGAGGACACCTGCACTTTCTGAGGTGCTGGAGGACGCCTGAACCTTCTGAGGTGCTGGAAACATGGACATGTTCTATGTCTTGATTGAGGTGGTGGTTACCTGAGTATATGCATATGTAAAAATTAATTGAGGGACTTCCCTGGTGGCGCAGTGGTTAAGAATCCGCCTGCCAATGCAGGGGACATGGGTTCGAGCCCCGGTCCGGGAAGATCCCACATGCCATGGAGCAGCTAAAGCTCGTGCACCACAACTACTGAGCCTGCACTCTAGAGCCTGCGCTCTGCAACAGCAGAAGCCGCCGCAAGGAGAAGCCTGCTCACCGCAATGAAGAGTAGACTCCGCTCACTGCAACTAGAGAAAGCCCTTGTGCAGCAACAAAGACCCAACACAGCCAAAATAAATAAATAAATAAATTTATTAAAAAGAATTAATTGAGCTGTGTGCTTAAGGTTCATGCACTTTCCACATATATGTTATATCTCAATTTAGAAAATAATGTCAACGTCTCCCAGTGTGTTACCCATGCCCTGCCACTTTTCTGCATTCCCGAATGGATAATGAAAGCTTTGCCTAAGGGAGGGGCGGGGGTCTGGGCAGGTGGGGAGGATCCGGGGCTCTCTCGGGGGAGGGGGCAGATGGGCACCCACTGTTCTCACACTCCTGCCCATTGTTCTAAGATTCTTTCCTTAACCATCCCCTAAATCACCTTGAGAAGGTCTTGCCCTTGGTTTGTGGGGTTGTTCCCTGGGGTTCTCTCCTGACACGCTAAGCAAACTAAACAAATGGCATGGACAACCTGCAAATCCAAATGAAGATCTTCTTTTAAGAAGAGACAGCATTCAGAGCCCTTGCAAGTGCTTTACCCCATTGAAACTTCTGGAGTTTATTGGATTTTACCACTGAGGAAAGAAGCCTGAGAATTGAGGACCTTATTGCTGTTGAAGGTCTCCTGGTGAGTTAGTGGGGAGCTGGGTGGGAGCCCAGTCTCTTTTTTCCTTGCTGAGGGCTCCCTTCAGCTGGGGGAGGATGCTGGAGCTGAGGTCGGGGTGTGGTCTTTCCGCGAGGGCAGGGCTTCTCCATTAACTGGTGAGAAAGTAGCTCCGCCTGGTACCTGCCTCTGGGAAGGCGGATGTATGGTGACTGGGCTCGTTATGCGTGTGTCTGGGGTAGATTGAAAGCTCAGACTTTCCCTTCACCCCACCCTATGGGAGAAGAGAGCTGAAAATAAACACGAAAAAAAAATGACACCTCCCTCCTCCTGCCCTCCTGAGGGCTCAGGTGACTGGTGGCAGGCCCAGGGTCGGGACAACCCAGGAAGAGTTGGTGGCAGCAGCAAGTTGCCCGAACCAAACCCATGCATTCCACACTCCAGGGCTTCTGGGCTACCAATTTAATTACCAAATATTTCCCACTTAGTTTTAATTGATTTCTCTTTTTTTTTTTTTTTTTTTTTTTTACTGAACAGGTCTTAAATCCAAAAGCCACAGATTCTCCACTCCTATCCCCAACCCCCAAATTCTTCTCAGAGACAACCAACTTCATCAGTTTCTTTGAGTTTTCTTCTGAAAATATTATGTATGGACCCATTAAGTTCATGTATATTCTGTTTTCCCCCGTTTTATGCAAACATATACTGTGCTCAACTTTTCACAGGATATTTTGGAGGTGGTTCCATATGAGTACATATCAAGCTTTCCTCATTTCTATACAGCTGCATTGTATTCCATTGTATGGATGATACCTTAAATACAAAGCACCTACTAAGTGCCAGGCACTGCACTAGATGGCGGGGTTATAAAAACCTCAAAAGTTCCTGTCCTCATGGGGTTTACAGTCAGGGGGAGACAAAGATAAGAACCTTTGTTGTATAATTAGTTTAATAACGGGAGAAGTATGTTTTAAAATAGAAAGCCAGGGGAGTGCCAGGAAAGGCTTCTGAAGGAAGTGACATCTACCATAAGACAGAGTGTGCATTAACCAGATGGGGTGTGAGTTGGGGTGGGGAGAGACTTTAAGCTGAGGGAACAACATATATAAGGGGCAGACATAATACATTCTGGGCACTTGGTGATTCAATATGAGTGGGATGGAGAACGAGGGGTAAGGTCAGAGGGGCCCCGATGGGCTCGCCTTGTCAGCCATGGAGCAGGGCAGGACTCTAGGTTTGATCTGTACAGTGGGGAGCATGGGAGGGACTCAAGCGTGACTGACATGAACGGGCTGGTGTTTTGGAAAGATCCCGGAGGCTGCTGTGCGGAGGGAAGATGGATGGGATGAGAGACCACAGGGGCAGCAGGGAGGCTGGCTGGGCACTCCATCCACCAGGCTGGAGGCCTAGCCATGCTCACTGGCTCAGCAGGGTAATCACAGCCTTTTCTGGACAAATTTTCTTACCTCCAAAATGCAGGAGGGGGTGGGGTAGTGGATTAGATGAGCCCCCAGTCCTTCCCATGACTTAAGCTTCTTGTTGAGAAAACTGATTTCTAGGTTCTCCCCCAACCCTTCTCCCAGCACCTTTTCCTACCTGGATGCTTTTATGCAGATTGTGTGCCGTCTCTGCCACCAAACTCTGCTGTCCCTCACCCCTTTTCAAGTATGTCTGTGCTTGGTGCCAGGTAATCATTCAGTTAGCTCCTTTTCAAGTGGGTGAAGGGGGTCAACTGGATGGTGATGGATGGTAACTAGACGTGTGGTGGTGAGCACTTTGTAGTGTATACAGGTGTTGATTTTAATGCTGTACACCTGAAACATATAATTAAAAGAAAATTCGCTCCTTCTCTACCTCCCTCCTTCAAACTTGCAGGCAGACTCCCATTCTCCAGGGAACCTTCACTCTCTCCTGGTTAATTTTTCAGCCATTTCTTGGGGTTCCAGTTCTATTTGGGTTTCCTTGGTTCCCCAACTGATGTCTCAGCCTAAGGATGCCCAACTTGGTACCTCCCCACTAGACAGGAACGGGTGCCGCCCCCATAGATAGAAATTTGTTTCCAAGTCTGGGGGCGCTCCCTTCCTCTCTCCTGTAGACTCCGCAATCTCTATTGGATCCAGCTGGCCCTTTCTCAGAAAGCCCTGAAAGAATGTCCCACCCCAAACTGGCTACTCGTTCCTCTTTGATCTACTTGGAACCCTGGAAGGCCGATCTTCACAACTGCATCTTTTGGTCTCTTTGGCTCTCTGGCTTCTAGTTGGGCTTGGCTGATGGCAGACACTAGCAATAGATCTGAGAGCAACAAGAGACAAAGGCCAGGGTACTTAGCACACCCCTCTCCCCGCCAGGCTGCAGTTTGGGCCGTGGCTGCATTTCCCCACCAAGGCCATAGGTTGCAGCTCCTGTTGGGTGAGCTGCCAGCTCCCATAGCTACAGCTCTATCCAACCCCCTCCCTTTCCCCCTTCATGCCTGGGATAGTAACTAGCCCTGGGTGCTTCATTGTCTCATTAGTTTCCTTAAAGCTGCCCATATCTCTGTAAATAGTACATTTACATGCCTTTGATGAAACCTTGCAGTATGCCCTGTGTTTCTGGCCAGGACTGATGGATACGTTCCTCACCTCCTCCATCCCATCACTCTCCACCCATGCTGGGGTGAGGAAGTCTGTATGTCTCCCCTTGGGCATTGGTGATTCTTCTCTTCCATCTGGGACAAGTTGCTTAAGCGCTCAGTTTTCTGGTGGGTAAATGGGATGATTGTCAGACCTCATTCCAAGGGTGGTTGTAAGGATTCCATATGTCCTCCTGAGTCCTGGGTCTATCACGATGCCTGGCATGCCGGAGAACCTCGGTAGGTGTTAGGTTCTTCTCCGTTTGGGAAGTGGCTTCCTCTCCACATCTGCCTCCACCTGACCTGGGATGGGGAGAGCATCCCCTCTGGGTCGGGGGCTGGATGGGGGGCTGTGTGCTGGAGACAGAGGGGAGTTAGGGGCTGGAGGGGGTGCTCCTGATGAAAAATCCTGTCCCCAAACCGTGTGTGTGACTCCATTAACCTAGAGAGTGCTGCTCAATGCTTCGTTTGCCTTTTAAATAGAGAGTGCGGTGGATTGTGGGCGTGGCGGGCGGTGTCTGCCCGGTGCAGGACCAGAAGAGGCTGCTCCCCTCCCCAGGCCCACGCCGTCCGCCATTAGCGTAGCCTGGCCGTGTGCTCCTCTCGTTCCATCAGCCTTCAGGAATAAGAAGAACGATTTCTTAAGTCAAGAATAATTATTTCAACCAGTTTGCCTCCTCAGCTTGCTGCTGTGCCGGCTGGGCCACATGTGCTGGGTGACAAATTAATTTCTATTATTTATATTGGGGTAGAGAGGAGCCACATGCCTGGGGAATAGGGGGAGCAAGCAGGGGGAGGGCTGGAAGAAGAGGTGGGCGGTAGAGCACAGGGAGAGAGGTAGAGGAGGGGGTAGGAAATACAGAAACAGCAGAAAAGACAGTTGGGTAGTTGGATGGAGAGAAGCAAAGGAGGATGAAGGAGCCAGAGGGAAGGCAGGCTGGGTGGGCTCCAGGCCTGGGAGGGCTGGGCCTGGGCCCTGGGGGTGCAGGCACTGGCTCTGCACCCTGCATCTGTGAGGGTGGTTGGGTCCGGGCACACAAGCCGGCAGGAGTCTGCCCCTCCAGAAAATGTGCTAGCAAGCCAACCTCCCCATCCTCCCCATCTGGGACATGCACTGGCATATCATCTAGCACTCAGAGCGAATGCTCTTCAAGACCCATCCAAATGTACGGAAATGTCTCATCTCCCCCAGCCTCCCAGGCTCCTACCAGCCCCACTCCTGCTCCCTGGGTGACCGAGAAGCTCTCCCTGAACTTATTCTGTTGAGAGTCAGAACCACAGGAGGCATGGAGGAAACGTGCCCTTACCCACCTCTTGCCTTCTCCTCTCTCCTCCCTGCTCTTCTTCCCTCTCTTCCTGCCTCTCACTCCCTCTTCCCCTCTTGGACGGAGGGGGGCACTGGTCTGGCACTTCCCCTGGGGGAGGCACTGGGGGGAACACAGGATGCAGACACTCCACCCTCTCTGCAAAGACACAGGACCTCTCCCTCCAAATGAAGGGAGAGTGGGACAGGGTCTGCCTCCCCACCCCCATTCCCTGCCAGGATGCAAAGCCAGAGTTTACTTGGCTACTCCACTGTTGGCCTGGCATCTTTTTTTTAAAATTAATTAATTAAATTTATTTATTTTTGGCTGCATTGGGCCTTTGTTGCTGCCCACGGGGTTTCTCTAGCAGCAGCGAGTGGGGGCTACTCTTTGTTGCGGTGCTCAGGCTTCTCAACGTGGTGGCTTCTCTTGTTGTGGAGCACGGGCTCTAGGCACACGCGCTTCAGTAGTTGTGGCACGTGGGCTCAGTAGTTGTGGCTCACGGGCTCTAGAGCTCAGGCTCAGTAGTTGTGGCACATGGGCTTAGTTGCTCCGTGGCAATGTAGTATCTTCCCAGACCAGGGCTTGAACCCGTGTCCCCTGCATTGGCAGGTGGATTCTTACCCACTGTGCCACCAGGGAAGGCCAAGCCTGGCATCTTTTTAAATGATATATATTACACATTCATTTACTTATTTGTTCATTTTCTTTCTTTTTTATGGAGGAAAATCTTAAGGATGCAGCTCGATGAGTTTTTACATATGTACACGCATACTCATAACCACCAACCACTTAGACCTAGATAGAAAACATCTCCAGCACCCTAGAAGCCCCCTTCATTCCAAAATCCCACTCCACTCCCTACGCTTCGAGGTAACTATTATTCTGGATTCTATCACCACAGAACCGTTTTGCTTGTCAGTGAACTTTATATATCAATAAACAGAATCATGCAGTAGATACCTTTTTGTATCTGGCTTCTTTTGCTCGACATTACGACCATGAGATTTGTTCATGTTGCTGTTTGTAGCGGTAACTCATTATTTTTCATTGCTATGGAATAGTCCACTGTGTGAATCTATACCACGGTTCAGTCAAGCATTCTCCTCTTGATAGGTATCTGGGTTGTTTTCAGTTTGGAGCTATAATGAATAAAACAGGTACATTCTTGTACCTTAAGCAAGTGTGATACTGTGATTTGTCAGAAATATATATGTTTTTTGTCTATGGTTCCTGGCTCACAGCTCCCAAAACCCTTGGAATTTCCTGAGTGATAAGAGCAATAGGAATATCTTTTATCATGTTTGGTCTCTTGTCCTCAGTTCCTGAAATCACTTCAGAGCCATAAAAGTGAAATGGGTTCCTTATTCATAACAAGCCCCTTTCCACCACACCTGAATTTATGTTAATGAGGTGACGTTTGTAAAGCACCTAAGCACGGCGTTGGCGGGGGAGAGGGGCTGGTTGCCAGAGGAGCCAACCAAATGATTAGAAGATTGGAACTTTTAGTCCCCGCCCCAGGAACTCTGCGGAGTGGGGAGGAGCTGGAGGTTGAATCCATCGCCAATGGCCAATAATTTTTTTTTTTTTTTTTTTTTTTGCAGTACACGGAACTCTCACTGTTGTGTCCTCTTCCGTTGCGGAGCACAGGCTCCGGACGCGTAGGCTCAGTGGCCATGGCTCACGGGCCCAGCCGCTCTGCGGCATGTGGGATCTTCCCGGACTGGGGCACGAACCCATGTCCCCTGCATCGGCAGGTGGACTCTCAACCACTGCGCCACCAGGGAAGCCCAATGGCCAATAATTTAATCAATCATGCCTTTGCGATGAATCCTCCATAAAACCCCAAAAAAGAATGGGGTTCGGAGAGCTTCCAGGGTGGGAAACAGAAAGCTTCCAGGTGCCACCGTGCTGGGCCTCACACTCCATGATGACACAGTTCCTTCCTTCAGAACCTTGTCCTAGGTATCTCTTCATCTGGCTGTCGATTTGTATCCTTTAGTATCCTTTGTAACAAACCAGTAATCTAGTGGGTAAACGAGTTTCCTGAGCTCCGTGTAATGCTCTAGCAAATTAATCGGACCTCCAATCTGTGGCCTGTTCGTCAGAAGCACAGTTAACAACAGGGGCTTGTGACTGGCATCTGAAGCAGGGGGCAGCCTTGTGGGACTGAGCCCTTAACCAGTGGGATCTGATGTTATCTCTGGGTAGTGTCAGAATTGAGTTTAATTATAGGACACCCAGCTGGTGTCATAGAGAACGATTTAGTGGTATGTGGGAAACCCCCTCCCCCTACCGCTCCACCCACACACTGGAATTGTGGATGCAGAATCTTTCAGCAAGGTGCCACACTTCTCTGAGCCCCAATTTCCTCATCTCTAAAATGAGGAGGGAGGATGTTAACTATCCTGTTAGTGATCATGAGGATTAAATGAGATAACACATGCAGATTGTCCAACACAGTGCCTGGCACGCAGTAGGTGCTTAACAAATACCATTTCCTCTATTTTGCAATCTGTTGAGAGCTGGGAAAAAAGGTTGCAGTATATAATTCCCAGCCTGGGACCTTCAGGTCAGAAAGCTATCTCCATAGCAACCACCATTACAGCAAATAATGACAACACCGGGGACTATTTGTTGAGCACTCACACAGCTGATGCTGTGCTGTAGACTTTTACTGTCATTTCTACCATCATCCATGGCTGCTCTCTGAGACCAACTCTTTGTGGCCTTTCAGCTTTCCTAAAGTACCAGGTATGATTCCCCTTTTACAGATGAGAAAACTGAGTCTCAGAATAATTGAAAAGATTTGCTCCAAATCACTCATCCATCTGGCCTGAGAGTAAAGACACATCTCTTTCACTTTCTATGCCTTCTTGAACCCAGCAGTGTCTGGCTCAGGATGGGCATTCCTGTTTGTGGAATAGACCGAAAAAGAAATCCCTCCCATGCCCAACCCTTCCTCCTGGACAGGCTTTCTCAGAGAATTATGACTGCTGCTCTCTGCATATGATTTCTCCCTTAGAGAGCCTCCTTTGCCTTAAACTGCTATGCAACAAGCAATGGGGAGCTTTATAGCCAGTTTTGAAAGTGAATTGGGTCACCTCATTTGCTCTTGCCCAGCATGTGGGAGAACCCAGTGTCCTGGGCTGATAGGAGACTCCCAGGGGTCGTCACATTTGGCCTCCAGCCCAGGGATTGGTCCTAACCAGGTCAGTGGCCTGCTTGCTTTGCAAAGCCCTTAGAGAAGGGGCTGCCTTTGCTAATGGTGGGGGAGGAAGCAGAGGAGACCCCAGGCCGGGGACACAGTGCTAGGAGGCTGGACGCCTGCCTCCAGCAGGGCTTGCCCCATGCCCTGGCTGGCCTTGGGCAAGCCTCCTGTCCTCTCTGGACCTTGCTTACCTTGTCTAGGATAGGTCAGGGTGAATACAAATCCTTTCCAGCTGCAGTGCAACGTGTACTTTGGAAGAGAGGCAGGGGCAGTTTCACTCCATTTCGGAGAATTTGGTGCGTGGTTGTGGACGGGGAGTAGTGGAGGCTGCCGCAGTCTGCTCAGGGCCTTGGGTCTTAGAGGCTCCACGAGACTTTCTTCCCCTCCTGCAGCTTTTCGGAGGAGGGGCCGTTAACTGCAAGGCAGAGGGCAGCTAATGAGCCTGCTGAGGACCTACGAGACAGCTCTGATGGTACTAAAGGGCTTCCCTGAGCTTCCTTAAAAGCCCCGGTGGCAGTGAAGCGTCCATTAGTGGGAGGATTAATCACCAGGCAGGTCTCAGCCACCCGCTTTCAAGCTGCCCCCAGCTGCCCCGGTGGTGCCCTTGGGGTTTAGAGATGCCCCCATCCATTGCTTGCCCTATCTGATCTCCGATGAGGGAGCAGAGCAGCGAGATGGGAGTCTGTGGGGCTAGGCTTGCGGGACATGGGAGGCACAGGGATGGAGGACGGAGACCTGAGAAACAGGGGCAGGGGCCTCTGGGAGCAACTGCAGATTATGACAGCCCCCTGGAGAATGCAAATGATATGCAAAATATGCAAACGATTAGTGATCAGTTGTGGGTCAACGCTTGGGTCATTTGAGCAGTAAGTTGACAGCTCTGTGCTCTAAGCCTCTGACTGGGCCCAAGGGAGGGTCAGGCAGGGTGGCCTTCATGGGCCCAGACCAGGAACTCTGGCCCCTCAGCTTGCCAGCCCTCCTGGGCACCCTGGCATGCCACCCTCCCTGGGCAGTGAGGGGTTCAGGCAGCCAGAGGCTCAGAGAAACCCCGGCAAACTGGCCACCCTCTCCAGAGTCCAGGGCGTCTCCTCCCTTCCCCTTTCAGGGCGCGTGAATGTCCCTTCTTCCCTCCCCCTCTGCCTTCATCTTGCCCCTTCCCCTCTAGCCTCTGAGTCTCTGGAGATCTCCACCTCCTGCTTCCCTCACCCACCTGTTAGTTATTCCCAGTGACCTTCACTCAGTGCTCTTGATGGAAAATTTACCAACTTCGATGCCCTTGTGCTGCAATCACTTAATTTGCACCTGGGTCTAATTCGATGCTTTCAGAAGGCCCAGCCAACCCTGGGGTGGGGGTGGGAGGGAGGAGGACCTGCTCTATCCTCTCAGCTCTTCGAGAAAACCCATAGCTGCCAGTCACGTCTGCCTCTGAGGGCCGCACAGAGGAACCCCGAGAGGGCGCCCTGTCCATCCCCTGCGTCCCACCAGGCCATGCTGGACATGTAGAGAGGCCTTTCCAGGCTGGCAGGACCCAGAAGGGTGGCATGGCTTTCTGAATACCTGGGCCTTCTCCCAGCACCTGTTTGAGGGGGAAAAGTCTTCCTGGAGTCTTTGCCACAGCTGGGGGTGGGAGGAGGAAGAAAATCAATATTTGCCAAGTCCCTGCTGTGCGCCTGGCAGTGTCCAGGGACTGTAAAATGCAGTGCATGCTGGGGAGCGGACGGTGCTCAGGGTGTCTTCAGAGCAGCCACCTTCTAAAAGCCCCTTCCTCAACGCGCCCTTCCTGCCAGCAAGGGGAGGTCTGTAGCCTGGCAGGCCTGAGTAGGGAACTCTGCCTCTGGGTCATTCTCTGGGAAGGTGAGAGGCCCTGAAGCCAGGCATTAAGGGAAGCCAGAGCGTAGGGAGGGGAGGCAACTGGCCCGACCTTCACCCCAGGGGAGGGGGCTGCAGGGGCCTGAGACCAGTGACACTGGACCCCACGGTCTGACCCTCCGTAGTGGTGGATGTGGGTAGCAAGGGGGGACCAGGCAGTTCTGAGTGGAGGGACAGAAGGGGGCAGACCCCATGACATCCCCATGCTGGCTCCCCCTCTGGCTCCTATGCCGGCTCCATCAAGTGCTGGCTCTAGGAGGAGAGCTGAGGTTCACATCGTCCTACATATAACACTAGGAGCCAGACATTTTGCTGTTGGGGGTGACGGTGGTGTTTGTCCCTCATCTGGCCCAGGGACCCTGTCCTGTTCCCTGTTTCCTCCATCACTCTCCCTTCGCTTCCTGGAAGAGAGGCCAGGAGGTGAAGAGGAGGGAACTGGAAGATCTGGGGTCTGAGCTGTGATGACAGCTGGGACTCCCAGCGTGGAGTTCCCTCATCTGCAAAATGGGGATTATCTGGCCTGCCTCCTGGGGTTGTGGTGAGAACCATAAGAGAATGTTGAAGGGCTCTGGGGACTTTAAAAATCTATGCAAGTGTAAGGCCTCCAGTGCACAGCCTCCCACGAGGATTGCTCTGCAGGCTCACGTAGATGTAGAAGTTAGAGTGTGCTTGTTAAACCTGCCCTTCGCCTTCTACACCCTGGATTCTGTACTCTAAGAACTCCGTTACACACATGTGCCTTCACTCCGTTACACACATGTGCCTCCCCTCCTGGCCCCTGTCTCTGGGGTGGAGACCCTCTTTTCCCAGACTTTTTCTCACCTCCCAATCCACCCTCCCTCAGCAGTGTCCTTTGTGACATTGCTAGGAGGCTGAGAATCAGACCCCCACCTCCCAAGGGCCTCTGCAGAGTGAGCAGCATCAGCTTTCCAGCATTTCCCCCTGCGGTGGCAGAGACACCACTGACTGCCCCTGACCTTCAGGCAGTACCAGGATCCTCTTTCAGCTCTCCCATCTGCTCTCCCCACCTCCAGCCTCAATCCTCCCTGCTTGCTGCCAGGCTGGAAGGCTTGCTATCTCTGCAGCCCCGAGGGGGGATCAGGTGTGGGGCAGCAAGGGCCCAGCTCCTCCCTGGGGCCCGGGAGTAATCGAACAACTTCACTTCCGGCAACCTGAGCCCGGTTCTCTCAGATGGGAGCAGAGAAATGCATAGCTGGGAAAGGGCTTGCAGAACTTGGCTGGATTCTGGGCAGCCAGAGGCCCAGGTTGCTTGGCTGGGCTGGGTCTGAGGCTGGGAGGGGTGGGCAAGAAGGAAAAATAGGGCCTGGATTAGGATGCCTCACTCAGCTCAGGCATAAAATTTAAGGGGTGCCCCCAAAATATTTTCATGCAATATTTAAAAACATCAAAATTAATGCAAAACAAAATCCATTACTGTGCTACGCAGAATAACTCCCCGCCTTCCCCCTCCCCCTCCCCCCAGAGGTCTGTGTCCTAATTTCCAGAACCTGTGAATATGTTGTTATATGGCAAAGGGGAATTAGGGTTGCAAATAGAATTAAGGTTGTTAATCAGCTGACCTTAAGATAGGGAGAGTATCCTGGGTTGTCCAGGTGGGACCAATGTAGTCACAAGGGTCCTTAAAAGTGGAAAAGAGAGGCAGAAAGAGCCAGAATCAGGGAAGGAAATGTAATGACAGAAGCAGAATCAGATTGATGTGATGTGATGTGACGTACTGTGATGTGATGAAGATTCTGCTGGCTCTGAAGATGGAATGGGGCTATGAGCCACAGAATGCGGGCAGCCTCTAAAACCTAGAAAAGGTAAGGAAACAGATTCTCCCCTGGAGCCTCCAGAAGGGAATGAAGTCCTGCTGACACCTTGGTTTTAGCTCAGTCAGACTAGTGTCAGACTCTGTCCTACAGAAATATAAAATAATAAATTTGTTGTTTTAAGCCACTAAGTTTTGTGGTATTTTGATACAGCAGCAATAGGAAACTAATACTAATCAGCCAAATATCAACATTTTAAGTAAAAGCAGGATCAGGAGACTCTAGGCTCCTGGCAGGGGATATATAGATATATATATATGTTGAAATCTTGCATGTTGGAAAATGTCTTTATTCTACCCTCCCTTTAGTTTTGCTGGGTATGCAAGGGAAAACCATGTCCCTCAGAATTTAGAACGCATTGATTTATTGTCTTCCAGCTTCTACTGGTATGGTTGAAAAATCTGAGTCCATTCTGATTCACTTTTCTTTGCAAGTGACCTATATTTTTTCTCTCTGGAAGCTTTTAGGATTTCTTTTTTAGCGCTAGTGTTTTGAAATTTCACAATGAGGTGGTTTTGTAGGGGTCTTTTTCTGTTCATTGTTCTGGATGATCTCAAGCATGTCTCACTGGGAAATTTTCTTGTATTATATCTTTGCTTCTTTTTTCCCCTCCATAGGCTCTGTTTTTCTTTTTCTGATACTCCTGTTAGTCAAATGTGGATCTTCTCAACTGATCTTTGTTTTCTTAAATTTTCTCTCCCATTTTCTCATTCTTTGTCTTTTTTAAAATTTTAAACATTTTATTGACACACATATAGAGATGTACATATATCATACACATATGACTCAACTGTAATTCTTTGTCTTTTTGTTCTACTTTGTAGGAGATTTCCACAACTTTATTTTTAAATTTTTATATTAAATTTAAGCAGTTATTCTTTTAAATTATTTTTCATTTTTAAGAGCACTTGTTTTCTGAATGATTCCTTTTATAACACTTTATTTTTATTTCATGGATACAGCATACTCTCATCTCCCTGAAATAGATTTTATATTGCTTTTTATTAAGTTTTCATCTGTTTCCTGGTTTCTGTTTTCTCCGATTTCTACTTCTCTGTTTTTCTGTTTTGTCTCTGTCTTTCAGGCTAGAGACTTTCTGTCCATACGTGGTGATCCCTGTTGTCTGTTCATATTTAATAGTGGGTTACTAGGAAATCATTTGACAGCTCCATGGGAAAGCTATCAACCACTAGGCCTCATGGAAGGATGGTCAGGTGGGGACCTAGCTGCTTCATTGATAGAAACCCAGTGTCAGTATATACAGACTTTTCTCTTAAGCCAATCAGTTTCTCTAGGAAAGATTTCCAATCTTCTCCCTGGCGGTATGAACTTGACTGCCAGGATACTGAGACCTGAATAAGGGAGGAGAGCTAGAGTCCCACTGTTCAGAGTACAGACTTTCATTTACCATCTTTTCCAGTAAAATACCTGTAGCAAGTTGTTAGATGCCCCCACCCCCCGCCCCAAATATGTCCATGTTGTAATTCCTGGAACATGTTAATGTGAACATATTTGGAAAGAGGGTCTTTGTAGATGTAATTAAGTTAATAATCTTCAGATAGGGCCATCCTGGACTACTAAGGTTGGCTCTAAATCCAATGACAAGTGTCCTATAAGTGACATACAAAGGAGAAACACACAGAGAAGTCCATGTGAAGATGGAAGCAGAGATTGGAGTGATGCAGCCACAAGCCAAGGAACACCTGGAGTTACTACAAGCTCAAAGAGCTGCTAGAAGCTCAAAGAGGCAGGAAGAATTCTCCCCTAAAGCTTTGAGAGGGAGCATAGTCCTGCTGACAGCTGGATTTCATAATTCAGGCCTCCAGAGCTGTGAGAGAATAAATTTCTATTGTTTGAAGACACCCAATATTGTTTCTATTGTTTTGTGGTAATTCATTATGGCAGCCCTAGGAAACTTACATAGCACCTTACTTCCAGCTGGCCTGTTATCCCTGAAACCAGACGCCCTTTGGTTCAGCCTCTCCTGGGAATAAGCTGCCAGTCTTCTGCTGGGGTGGGGATGGAGTAATTGACTGAGGTCTGAGAGGACACCTGAGGGTATAATTCCTCCTATTAGAGATTTTTAAAATTAATCTTCCAAGCTTCAGCCTCACCCCTCACCTCCACCTTCAGTGGTACTTGGCATCTTTAATGCTCAAGCATTCCTGAGGTTCTGCAGTGTGAATCATCTAGCTTCTTGTTGGCATACCCCTTCCAACTTGAGGGCTTAAAATGCTGCTTTTTAGAGCAAAAATCCATTACCACCCATCCATCAGCTTTCCAACTTCCAAAATTTTAATGACATCTCTCATCTGCCATCAATTCTTCTTCATTCTCTTTCTTTTTATGGGTTTTTGCCTTTAAAAATATCTTTAACTGTCATTTAGTGGTGTTTTAGGAAGGAACAGAGAAAGATGTGTACATTCAATTACTTTGTTTAATCAGAAGATTCATATTATTAACATGATCAGAAGAGTCATATTCTTTAATTATTTGAGTTTGATTGCTATATGGAAAGTCATGTACTCCAGTTTGCCACAGACCTCACCTCTCCCTGCAGTGCTATACCTGGTTTGATTTGTACATTTGTGTTTCCCATCTGGCTTCCTCCTGTAGGCAAGTATGTTTGTTATCACTGGTTCAGGTAACCTCCAGAGATCAAAACTCCAGAGAACCATAGTGAAGGGAGTGGTACTTGGTGAGACAACCTCTATCTAATTTTCTCCACTTAAAAAATCCTGGAACTGGGCTGGAAAAGTAGAAAAAAATCAGAGTTAGGAAATTGGGGCAGGAGAGGAAGGACTTAAGGATGGCTCACCTTGGCTTGGTTGAATTTCTGATTCCTTGGTTGTGTAAGCTACTGACCCCTGCCTGTTTTTTATCCCTCTGCCTCAGTTTTTCAAGTTGTCTAATAAGCACATTCATCTATGCCCAGGGGAGTGAAGTTGGCAGGGTGACATTAGACATTAAAAAGCCTCAACAGGGCTTCCCTGGTGGCGCAGTGGTTGAGAGTCCGCCTGCCAATGCAGGGGACACGGGTTCGTGCCCCAGTCCGAGAAGATCCCACATGCCGCGGAGCGGCTGGGCCCGTGAGCCATGGCCGCTGAGCCTGTGCGTCCGGAGCCTGTGCTCTGCAACGGGAGAGGCCACAACAGTGAGAGGCCCGTGTACTGCAAAAAAAAAAAGAAAGAAAAAAAAAAAAACTTTAAAAAAAAAAAAAAAAAAAGCCTCAACAGCCATAAAAAAAGAATGAAATTCTTCCATTTGTAGCAATATGGATGGACCTAGAGAATATTATGCTTAGTGAAATAAGTCAGAGAAAGAAAAATGCTGCATGGTATCACTTATATGTGGAATCTAAAAAATAATACAAACGAATATATATAAAAAATAGAAGCCTACTCACAGATATAGAAAACAAACCAGTGGTTACCAGGGGGGAGAGAGAAGGGGCTACAGCGAATTAGGGGTATAAGATTAAGAAATACAAACTACTATGTATAAAATAGATATGCAACAAGAATATATTGTATAGCACAGGGAATTACAGCAATTATCTTGTAATAACTGTTAATGGAGTATAATCTATAAAAATACTGAATCACTATGCTGTGCACCTGAAGATAATATAATATTGCAAATCAACTATACTTCAATTAAAAAAAAACACCTCAACAGAAGGAAAGCTGTAAGCTTTGCTATTTTAAAAAAAAATTATTTATCTTAGTTTTGGCTGCATAGGGTCTTAGCTGCAGCACATGGGATCTTTGTTATGGCATGTGGGTTTCTCTCTAGTTGTGGCGCACGGGCTCCAGAGTGCATGGGCTCTGTAGCTGCAGCACACAGGCTCTCTCGTTGTGTCCCGCATGCTCAGTAGTTGCAGCTCGCGGGCTTAGTTGCCCCAGAGCATGTGGGATCTTAGTTCACCGACCAGGGATAGAACCCACATCCCTTGCATTGGAAGGCAGATTCTTAACCACTGGACCACAAGGGAAGTCCCTGCTATTTTATTTTAATCTGCAGTGTCACAAGTTATCTTGATCAGCATTGAATTGTATTCACAGGTACATCTGTTCCTCCTCATTGGAACTAACTGCCTGGGCCCTATTGGCCTAGAATGCTGTCTGTCAGCTGGAGAAATCTTGATACTAAAGAGACAATGGTTTAGGGGTCCTGTTTTTAGAATTGGTGCTTCCCAGCTGGGATGCATAAACACCACACTCTGGGTTCCTCAGCAATACCCACACCCCTCTGCCTCCAATAATGGAGGGTGTAGGGATTTTTCAGCTACAGGAGAGACAAAAGCCTTTAAGAAAGATTCTGGGAGGAGCTAGAGATGCAGAGGTGGTTGAGGTCAAGGTCTTAGCTGATGGCTGCAGGTCTTTGAAGGGGATGCTGAGCAGGTACTATGTGGAGGGCCAGGGGAAGGTGGGAGGGAGGTAGAACAGGCCACCGTCCTCCAGTGAGAGCCACTAAGCATTAGTGATATATTAACCTCTCCTCCTTTTCCCTTCTTTCTTCTCCTCCCTAAAGCCCCAGGGGCCCCAGCCAAACCTTCATACAGTGTAGGAGTTCTGATCAGTGGGGGTTGTTGGTTGGATTGAGTATGTCTGCGTCCCAACATGCTCTGTCCTCCCAGGAGACTGGGACCCAGGGAAATAGGTCCAGTATTTCAGGCCATAACTGCACTCTCCAGATCAACAAGGAGCAGCCAGCTCCTCACTACCCACCAGGACTAGTGCCCCATGGCTTTGGTCCTAGGCAAGAGGAGCTGAGGGGAAAAGCAGGATCTGACAGCCCCAAGGCCCTGCCACCTCTTCCTCTTCTCTCCTCCCCTCTTTCCCCTGCCTTTCCCTCTGCCATCCCCTAGGAAGCAGCAGACAAAAATCAGCAGCTTTTTTTTTTTAAATAAAAAGGCACTTTAGGGCTTTTATGAAGGAGGCTGAGGCCCATTAAGATACAAATTAAATCTGTGGGAATAGCCAGAGAGCAGATTCCCTGTGTGAGGAAGGCCCTTCACTGGTTCGGCTGCCCCCAGCCCCAGGCTTTCACCCGGCCTTGGGCCCCACCTCCCTCCCGCCAGGATTCGAGTGCATCTTAGGTTGAAGGAAAATCAGTCAGTCTTGGTGTTAAGTAGGTTATAGGGCAGGGCTAGAGTGGGGTTGCGGGACAGAGAAAGAAGCAGGTGAGGCAGTCGTGGAGTGCGGGGAGGGGGAGCGGAAGGGCAGGAGGACACTCGGCATGTTGTTTTATTTAACCCTCTCATCAAGCAGAAGAGGGAACTGCTATTGTTATCCCCCATTTGACAGGTAGGGAAAACTGAGGTTCCGAGAAGTAACATGACCAAGGTTATGCTGCTAATGTCAGCTGGGATTTGAATCTCCTCCTAGAAGATTGGGGAGAAGGGGAGAGAGAGGCACACACAGTGTTCCCAGCCCTCCGTCCCCCTCCATCCACCCCCAAGGCATTTCTATGCAGTCAGTTCAGGAAGTCCTTCAACTGCACTTGCCTGTGACCCGATCACCCTTGAGGGTCCCGCAGAGAGGTGTGCTTTATTTGGGCCAGGGCACCAGAGTATGTAAGGCACCCCTGTATGGGTGGGTGGGTGTGGGCAGGGGGAGGGCCCATTAGCCCATTAGCCACCCAATTAACCTGTTGGGAGCCATACAAGGCCTGGCGAGGCGTTTGGAGGGGTTTTTTAGTCTGGATGTGGAGAAAGGGGGAGAGGCGGAGATTGAAAAGCCTTGGGCCTGGCAGGCTCCGCTGTGAGGGAGATGGGATCCAGTGGGGGAGGGCAGTGGGGGAGGGGCTGTCACTGAGGCACATGTGCCTCCCCACACTTGCATGGGTGCTGCCCTGTCACTGATTCATTCACTCTGAAAATGTTTTTTCAGCAGCTGTCGTGCAGCTGGTGGGGGGCTAAGTGCTTCCTTTAGGGAGCAATAAGAAGGAGAGTAATGCCATATTTCACCTTTCTAACAAGCACACTTTTCCCACAATTTTAACGTTTCTCAAATCAGGATGCGTCTTACAAGCAGTGAATGCTACAGTTGTTGTCAGGAGCATTTTATTTTTCTTAGAAGTACATAAAGTCATGATGTATCCAAACCATGACGGTTCAGATTTGATGAAAGTCGGTAACAGCGACGCTTGCGGTACTTCCTACCTGCCAGGTGCTGTTCTGACTGCTTTACATGTATTAACACATTAGTTCTTCCCAACAACCCTGACATAGGAATTACTTCTGTTCCCACTTTAGAGATGGGAAAACTGAGGCTCAGAGAGGTGAATTCTCATCTCCCCCCATTGGCTGCTTTGTAAACGCCAATGCCAGGCTTGTAACCGCAACAGAGCTGTGTGCAGGACAACAAAGAGACCCCAGAGCCTACCCTGGAAACCTCCCACCCAGAGCCAGCTGTGGGAGCCCTCCCTTCTGGCTGAAGGGACCTCCCCTCTCCCCGCCCACATTCCGCTCTCCTCCTCGGTGTGTGATCAATCACGGAAGCAGCTGCCCTTCCTATCAGCCCAACAGCTATCAGCTCGGTCCAGGCCTCTGGGAAGGCGTGGATGGGATGGAGAGAGGAGGTGGGGGTTGGAGGGGTGGAAAGCCACAGAGAAACTCAGAGCTGGAGGTAGAGCACCTCATCATTCCTCGCCCCTCCCTGAGCAAACATGGGTAGTTCTCAGGGTTTCCAGCTCTTTCTCCTGGTCTTTCTCAGGCTGGGAAGGCACCTGCTGATGGGGAAGTTTTACAGTAGGGGGGAGGAAAGGGAGAGAATTTAGTAGAAATCCTGCCCTCTCCCTTTACCGTCCACACTCTAAAGCAGGCCAAAAGCCACGTTAGGAGACAGAGGGCCTGGGGTGCCCCCCACCCCCGCATCAAACCTGTGATCCTAGGAAATCTCTGTGTCTCCCTAGGCCTCAGTTTCTCTATCTGGACAGTGGGATTAACTCTCCACAAGAGACCCTGGGCGGGGGGTGCGGGGTGGGGGTGGGGGGGCTAATAAATGCTGATTCCTAGGCATTAACAAAGGCCCCTGTGTCCTCTCTCTCTCCAGACTATGCACCCTCCACCCCCAGTTCAGTCCTGTCCCTTCCCCAGCCTGCCTGTGCCAGGTGCTGGGAAATGGAGACCTCACCTGACAAGAGGAGCTGGGAGGGGTGCTGCGGGCCCTGCCAGCAGCCCAGGCTGTCAGGCTGGCTGCTGTCTCTTGCTGGTGCTGGCAGTAACTATTTAATCAACCCATCCACAGGCCCAAGGCTGCCCTCGGCAGTGTCTGCCGGACATAGCACAGTGGACAGAAACAGCAACTCCAACTGGGCGAGGGCCTGGGACCCTGCCAACCTTTGCCATGTGGACCTAGTGTCCTGTGGTCTGAGAGGGGCCTAGGGGAAGAGGGGAGTCATCTTCCCAAGCCTGATGTGTCTCATACTTGTTCAATCATTCAACAAACATTATTAAGCTCCTGCTGTGTGTCTTGGGTCAGATTCCCTGAAAGCTGAGCCTGAGACAGGGATTCAGACGCATGTGGCTCATTAGGGGGCACTTGTCAGGAACCCCTTGTGAGGAGGGAGCTGTCTTAGTCCGCTCGAGCTGCTGTAATGGTATCCCGTAAGACTGGGTGACTTAAAAGACAGGCATTTATTTCTCACGGTTATGGAGGCTGGGAAGTCCGAGATCAAGGTGCCAACCAATTCAGTTTTGGTGCGGGCCTTCCTCTTGGGTTGCAGACATCTGCCTTCTCACTGGGCTCACATGGCTTTTCCTTGGCTTATGCTTGTGGAGAGAGAGGAAGAGATGTCTCTCTCTTTCTCTTCTCATAAGGGCACCAACCCTATTATGAGGGCCCCACTTTCATGACTTAATCTAAAGCTAATTACCTCCCAAAGGCCCCGCTCTCAAATACTGTCACACTGGGGATCGGGTCTTCAACATACGAATGTGGGGGCTGGGGAGACACAGATATTCAGTCCATTGCAGGAACTAAGCACGTGGCCTCAGCAAATGTCTCGTCTTGGTCTGGTCTCCAGGGGTCGCTGGAGCATAAACCGCACTGCAAAGTTGTCTCCCGCTTTGAGAGGAAGGCCAGCCCTTTACAACCCCTCTTCAGTCGGTCGTTGGCTGTGGGCCATGGAGGCGGGTAACCTTCAGGACAAGGTGCTTCCCATCAGCAGAGGATGATCCTTTAGCAAAGGGGCAGCTGGGTACCATTAGTAGCCAAAGTCCACAGTAGCTGAGGGATGGTGCATCTGCCTGTGTGCAGGGGATCTGGGCAATGAATCAGCAGGTTCTACTGCACCAGAGGGGCTCAGAGTGTGGTCCCAGAGACCCTAAAATAGAAACTCTGGGGATGGGGCCCACTAAGCTCTGTTTTCAACAGCCCTCCTGACAATCGTGTTGCCTGCTTACTTTGGAGACTGAACTACAGGATATACAATGAGCAATGCAGTCACCATCTCAGTGCTCATGGGACGAGTCCAGTGTGGCCAGACCGGCAGGATGCACATGGGTCTGCTTGTGGGTTTGTGCACCCAGGTCTGTGGCTGGTAGCTCAGCTGGTTTGACTAGAGTTTCCTGTCAGTGGTGGTACTCCCCACCCACCCCTCACAGACCTCTGTAGCCTAGGACCCCCCTCATTACATTCATTGTACATCGTCCTTTCTTCATCCCCCCACCGTGGTGCCACTGTGAGAGGAGGGCATTCATATTCAACCAACATGTATTGAGTCTCTTCTGGGCTCTCTCTCATAAGCTATTTTATTTGATCCCTCCCTACAGCATCCTGCGTTGTAGATATTAACATCTCTGTTTTACAGCTGAGGAAACTGTGACTCAGGATAACTTGCCTTAAAGTGACACTGTTAATAAGGGGATGAGAACTTGCCCTTTCAATTCCAAGCTCAGTGTGTATTCCTCTATAAAAAATTTTGGCAGAAGTCAGATAGTAGCTACCTTGGGTTGGGGGTGGTTGTGGGATGGGGTACTCAGGGGACTTCTGTGTCACTGGAAAGGCTGTATTTTTCATCTGGGCGGTAGTGATACCCACGTGTGTATAAGTAAAAAGTCACTGAGCTTTATACTTAAGATGTATGCATTTTATTGTATGTAAATTTTACCTCATTTTTTTAAATGCAAAAATAAAAGTCCTAAACAGTCACAAAAAGACAAATACTATATGATTTCACTTATATGAGATCTCAGGAGTAGTCTAACTCACAGAAACAGAAAGCAGGATTGTGGTGCCCGGGGCTGGGGGCAGGGGACAGGGGAGATGTTGCTTAATGAGTATAGAGTTTCAGTTTAGAAAGATGAAAAAGTTCTGGAGACTGGTTGCACACTAATGTCAATGTAGTTAACACTACCGAAGTGCACACTTAAAAGTGCTTCAGATGATAAATTTTATATTATGTCTCTTTTGCCACCATTTTAAAAAATATTAAAAAATAAAGCTCTCAAAATTCGAGACGTTCTGCGGAGTCAAGGGGCGCTCGAGGATTAACGGCCGGCCTTTAATAGTACTGGCCAGGGATTGGCCTCCGGAATGAACTGGCTAGAACTTTGGAGTCTTGAGGTCAGAGAAGGCAAGATTTCTCATTTGATTCTTGAACTCTCTCCTACAATATCCCTGTAGGTGGTTTCCAGCCTGTGCTTAAACACCTTCTAGTGACAGGGGCTCACTCCACCCACGCTTAAGACAAAAGTAATGCAAGCTAGTGCTGGATACTAAGAAGATGCAGACAGACACAGAGAAGAATGTCTGTCCTCTTTTCAGAGCTCTATTACAAAGTCTGTACTTCCTTGTATGAAGCCCACACCTCTACCCTTTTGTCGGTGTTCCAGGTCATAGGGCCATGGGAAATGAGCGTCCCCTTCACAGGACCCCCCTGCAGGGTTTGGTTTTGTTTGTTTTGTTGTTTTGTCTTTGGCTCCATACATCTCATACTTGACTTCTCCCCTCTCCAAATACTTCCAGGACCAGGCATCCAGGACACACTCATATATGGACCCCGCTCCTTTGTGTCCCGTCACCAAATGAGTCAACACAGGCAGCACAGCACAGGAATATTCCCAAATGTCATCCCTGCACCAGGAAGGCTACCAAGAAAGCAACTCATATGGAAGTGACCATGAATCAAATAAACATATGCACGAAACCCTACCTAAATGGGTCCCTCACTTAATTACCCCTGAGCTGGATCCCATAAACGCCCATGGCCACTCTGATACCAGCCAACATGAGGGAAAGTGTGATGAAGGGGAAGTCACAGAGGAGAGAGACACGGCTCTTAACTGATGAGAGTTAAATTATCTATGTTTGCAAATTTTACAAAGCCATATGACCATGTGAACATTTTTGCCAACACCCCTTGGAGGATCTTGGAAGGGCCTGTGTAAGTGAGGGGCCCTGAATCAGAAACTACATCAGCTCCATGGTGAATCCATCTCTGCCTGTGAGCTGTGAGTCCCCAGGGGGCTGGGCAGCCCTGTGGGCTTTTGAGGACCCTGACAATCCTCACTCCTGACCCCCTCTCCTTGAACCCCAAGGCTTTTCTTTTGCTGGTGAAACACAGCCAGTGCTTTCCATACTGCCTCAAAGATAGGTCTCTGGTTCCGGTCTGACCCGGTAGCAGTTTGTCTATATCTGTTTAAAAGGATCCAGAACTGAGTGACAGGCTGCTGACTCCCTCAGATGGCCTGGGGGCCAGGGTGTCACGACCAGGCACTGCCCCATCCTTCATTCAACGATGAATTTGGTAACTCTTTCTGAGTGCTTTGTCTGAGCCAGGCCCTGGGGATCTGGAGAGAAAACAGGAGGGTCCCTGCCCTTGGGGAGCTCACCCCCTCCACTTGCAGAGCTGCAGCTATAAAGTTATGACTCCCAACCCATCCTATTCCTAGGAAGTTAGGTTTTAGCCCCTGTTGCAGGGCCTTCCACAGATCCTTGACTCAGTTTCATCTTATTAGGTTTCCTCCACTTGGCCGTTCTGCCAAAATCATTTTGGATCTTGCTTCTGCCATGCCCTGTCCTCTCTCTCCCTCCTGGCTTCATGTCAACCGTGAATGTGATAAGCCTGCCTGTTATGTCTTCATTGCAGTCCCTGATAACAGTGCTGGACTGCCAAGGACAAGGACAGAGCCTGGAGGCACTAGAAGTTTCCCTCCAGGTGGACACAGATTCCTTAATTAGCATCCTTTGGGAGACAGTGGTTCAATCCACCTAATGACAGGGTCACCCAGCCCTATGTGTCCATCTTGTTCACAAGGATATCACAAGATGCCTTGTCACACTCCTCAGTGAAGTCCAGACACACCACGGCTGACACAGTTTCCTTCCTGTCAGTCTGGCAACCCTGTCAAGAAAAGAAAAGTGGGTTTTGTTCTCCAGTCACTGACGCCACACTTTGGAAAAACTTTTTACTGAAGCACATATTCAGCAAAGGCCCCAAATCATAAGCGTACAGTTTGACAATTTTTCACAAGTGACACACAATGTAATCAGCATCCAGATGAAGGAATGGAAGGATACAGGCGGCCTGAAGACTCCCTCATTTCTAATATTTCCAGTTACCTCCCCCTGCCAGGAGTGATCATCTTATGACTTCTAACACCATAGGTTAGCTTCTCCCATTTTTGAACTGTGTATAAGTGGAATCATATAAGATGTATTCATTTGTGCCTGGTTTCTTTTGCCCAACATTATCTGTGAGATTCCTCCGGATTATTTTCATAGATGCTTAATACTCCATTATACGAATATAGCACAGTTGATTTGTCCATCTGACTCGATGTTGGGGCTGTTATAAGCAGCATGCCTTTGAACACTGTTATTTATAAGTTGGTGCACGTGTGTACTTATATTTTGAGTCTACCCCTAGGCGTGAAACCTCTGGGTCATAATGTATGCATTTTGTAGATTTTGCCAAACAGTTTTTGAAAGTAGTTGTACCACTTTATACTCCCTCTAGAAATATATGAACATCCTCACCAACATTTGGTATTGTCAATCTTTTAAATTTTATCCCTTCTCTGGGTGTGAAGTGGTGTCTTATTGAATTTGCATTTTCCTGCTGACTAATGGTGTGGAGCACCTTTTCATGTGCTTATTGGCCACTTGGATGGCCTCTTTAGTGAAGTGTCTGTTTAAATCTTTTGCTCATTTTTCTATTGGGTTGTCTGCCTTTTTCTTGTTGATCTGCTGTAGTTTCTTTTTTGCATTCTAGATGTGCACTGACTCTGCTCTTAACTTCAGCCAATTATTTTTGCAAATGAGTGCATTTGATCCCGGGAGTGAATGAGTGTCCCTTTAGTGAGAAACCACCTCACAGAGGGGCTGGTGATTCCAGTTGTCATGTTCATAATCAAGCCCCCTGTTACTCTTGAAAAGTGGTCCAGGTGTGTGGGGAGATGAAAGGATCCAGAGACCACATGTTGAAGGGAACAGGACCCCTTTGGGGGCAGGCCCAATAGCCACGGTGGGGCGCTGTGAGGTTCCTTGTCAGAAACTCTGAGCTCAGGCACTGGCCTAACCACTTCTGAACACGTGATATTGGAGAAGTCACTTAGCCTTTCTAGGCATCTATTCCCTCCTCAGGGAAATAAAGATAATGATACCCATTTCACAGAGTTTTCTAAGGTTAGATAAGAAAACAGTTTATCAAATGTAATATTCTATGCGAACGTTGTATGTGTCTTAGAGTTGGGAGGACCTCATGAATCTGGCTTAATATAGTAGCTGCTCAATAAATATGCATTGTTGAGTGTCTGATGTATACAAGGTTGGCAATCTAATAGTAAAGAGGCTCTGATGGAAGCTTACCTGGGCTCAAATGCCAGTTCCATGACTTACTAGCAGTGTGTCAGTAGGCAAGTTGATTAGCCTCTTTGTGCTTCAGTTTCCTTATCTGTAAAAGAGGGATAGGATAGTACTGACCACACAGCATCCATACGTGAATTAAATGAGATCATTTATGTAAAGACCAGGCTCATAGAAGGCACATAAATGTTAACATTACATTTGTAATCAAGACCTTACCTGTGTCATCTCACACTTTTTTTTTTGGCTGCTTTGGGTTTTCATTGCTGTGCATGGGTTTTCTCTTGTTGCGGCGAGCGGGGGCTACTCTTCATTGCGGTGCGCGGGCTCCTCATTGCGGTGGCTCCTCTTGCTGCGGAGCACGGGCTCTAGAGTGCAGGCTCGGTAGTTGTGGCACACGGGCTTAGTTGCTCCACGGCATGTGGGATCTTCCCGGACCAGGGCTCAAACCCATGTCCCCTGAGTTGGCAGACGGATTCTTAACCACTGCACCACCAGGGAAGTCCCATCTCACATTTTCATCCTAATGAAGCAAAGTGTGTGGTTATCATTTCCATTTTGCGAGTGAGAAGAAGTTAAGTGAATTGCCAAAGTCACTTGACTGGTAAGTACCTGAGGTGGGATTTGAACTCAGGCCTCTGTGGATATGTGGCAGCCCAGTGCATCTAACTGGGCTGCCATCTAGCTCATATTTGTCTCCCCTACTTCCAAGGACATTAGGAAAGCCTTGCTAAATGCCTCCCTGGATTTTTCAGGGTCGGGGAGGGGATAAGATAGGCCTGAGCCCCTAGACGCCTCAAGGGTGTATTGGGTGTGCCTGGCCTGGTGTCCTGAGAGGGGATGAAGAGGTGAGGTTGGTGAGGCCAGGAGCAGAGATGCAGAGCCAACAGGGCTGGGAGCTCTGCATGGGGGGGCTCTCCCGAGCCCCAGGCCAGGCAGCCCGGGATGGCCCCGGGACTTTCTGTAATGAGCCTGCCACATGGCTGGACAGAGACTTATGGCTTCTGGTGACCGGGCGGCTTCTTCCCGCTTGTCTTCTCTGGTTATTTATCACATTTGTCCCTCTGGAGAGGCAGGGCCATCGCTTACACTGTCCAGAACAGAGAACGCAATAAAACCAGTTCTACAGGAGGCCCTGAGCCTGTCCCCTTCATTGAGGGCAGAAGGGGCAGAGGGGCTCTCCAGGTTGGGGGTAGGGGTGGGGCAAGGCACCAGTGGAAATGCCAGCCTGTGTCGCGCTTGCCAGGAGGTCTCCAGCAGCATTGCCAGGACTGCAGTGTGGGACATCACTTGCCCTGCCACAGCTAAGGTGGCACTAACAGCATCTCGAAGAGCATCCTGACACCCACTCCCGCCACCTTGGGCACTGCCACCACCAGTAAGACTAACACCATCACTGGTGACATTACTGTCACGTGGCAGCAGCCAGCATCACTACCACCACCATCAGCACCACCATCACCACCATCATCACCAACAGGAAGGTAATTCCCAGCCTGGCTTCACTACCCACTTTAGCTTGGCTCAGAAAAACAAGGTAGTCAGAAATTTCACAGCTGTTTCTATTTCCACTCCTGACTTCTGCTCCATAAGGAACCTCCATGGCTCCTAGAAGTAGTATCTTTCTTGTGTCGCTTCCCTGGTTTTTATGGAGACAGAGTGGGGTTGTGAGAGGAGCTTGGCTCCAGACAGACTTGACCTTGGACTCCTCTGTGCCAGTGACCAGATGAGAGGCACAGAGCCAATCACATGCTTCCCTGTGCCTTAGTAGCCTTTTCTGTAAAGAGGGGAGCATAAAATTCACCTCACTAGGTTACTGTAGGGATAACAGAGTGAAGTGTCTGGCACATAGTAGGTGCTCAATGCGTGGCACGTGAAATGATGATCACAGTTACATTATTCCTGGGTGAAACCGCTCTCCTAGACACAGAGTTCCCAAAATGACAGCCTCTGTGCATCTGCCCTGAGCATCTCCTGGACCTCCCCATCCTGGTCACCTAACCCAGGACAGTGGCTTCTCTCTCCATCTCTCACTGCCTGAGCCAGTTTCTGTGAAAACCCAAGTTTATCACTGAGCAGAGACGGCAGCGTCACATCTCCAGGTCTCATGGTCCTATTAGGACAACATCAATGTAAACATTAGTTATTCACAAACCCAATTATGTTTTGATTGCTCTGACCCAAGTGAGATTGGGGTTACTCTTGATCCACATTTATTTTTTGTCACAAGCTTCCTAAGGCGGGGGGAGAAGAAAACAACCTCCTTCTTCCTCTACTGTACCCAAGCAGGAATCTTCTCCCAGGTTCCCTAATTTCTTCTCCTTCCCTGCTCCAGGACTCAGCCATACCTGGGCACTCTGCCATTAAATGGAGAGGAGGGGGGCTGGGCCAGGGAGGGAGGGAAGCCCAAACGCCTTTGAAATTTCAGTTTTAGTGAAAGGAGCAGCTCCACCAGGGAAGGGGGTAGGAGAGGACATGAGAAGAAGTTATATCTTTGCCTAGCCAGGGAGACTGAGAGAGGAGCTGCCTGGATTTGGGGTGGGGATGGCAAGCTGACCCCCCAACACCTGGGGCACCATGTGCCCACATTCTGGGCTATGCCCTTACTGATGTGCTCTAATTTGAACTCTGGATCTTCCCCCCCCAAACCTGCTTCTCCGGATGTCTTCCCATCTCAGTAAATCTTTCCACTTGCTCAGGCCAAAAACCTTGGAGGGGTCCACAGTTCCCTTCTTTTGTCATTCCAATCCATCAGCAAGTCCTGTTGGCTTTACTTCAAAATCCGTCAAGAGTGTGGCTGTTTCTCACCACTCCCGTCGCTCCCACCCTGGTCTAAGCCACCACGGCCTCTTGCCTTAATAGTCGTTATTATGGTCTCGACCATAATAGTCCCGAGTGGCCTCCTGTTCCATTATAATCTATTCTCAACACAGCCAGCAGAGTGACCCTTTGAAACATGTGTCTGATCAAGTCACTTCACTACTCCAAATGCTGCAAGGGGTCCCCGTTTCCCTCACAGTAAAAGTCAAAGTCCTTAAAATGCCTACCAGACCTTAGCTGACCTGGCCTCCTGCCTCCTTTCTGACTTATCTCTACCGCTCTCCCCCTCACTCGCTCTGCTCCAGCCACAAAGATGCCAAGCGCAGTCCTGTCTCCAGCTGTTGCACTTGCTGTTCTCATGCCTGGGAAACTTTCCTCCCAGATATCCACATGGAGGATTCCTTGGTCTCCTTCAGACCTCTGCTCAAATGTCACCTTATCACGGAGCCATCTCTATCTGTCAGGTCCCAGCAGAAAACAGATGGCACACTCAGACTGAGATCTATTGAGGAGAGTTTACAAAGAGGTGGGCGTTTGGAAACCACAAAGGATAGAGCAGGACCCCTAGGCTATTAAGAGTGAGGGGCCGTGACCATCCCAAGGACAGACAACAGGGTGGGGAGGTCCTGTTGGAGGGAGGCAGCTGTTATAAAATCCAGGATGTGAAAAGGACTGAGTGGAAAGGGCAACCTGCTAGGGGCTGAGATCTTTGGTGGAGGGATGCAGTCAACCTGGGTGCTCCCCCTTTTCCCTCTGATCTGTGGGGCTCCCCATCGGCCAGACCTAACAGAAGCCAGAGAGCAGGGGGCCCAGGTGATGCAGCCTCACGGGGCACAGAACCTGGTGGAGAAGGGTGGTGAGTGAGTCTGGAGAGGCAAAGGGAAGGTGGTCAGGTCATTACCCATGACTGCACTATTTAAATATCACTCCCGGCGCTCTATACCTCTTCCCTGCTTATTTTTCTATGTGCCAGTTATCACCTTCTAAAGTACATATAATTTTTGTTTGTTCATCTTCACCCATCAGATTGCAAGGTCCATGAGGACAGGGATTTTGTCTATTTTTGCCCACTGATGCATCCACAATGCCTTGAATAGTGCCTGGCATATCATAAATGCTCAACAAATATGTGATGAAGGAGCAAATGAGTGAACTTTTAAAAGAGGGAAGCAGCGTGGGAAGGGCCAGGTGAGATCTAATGGGGCCTGAGCTCCCTGGATTTCACCCTGGGAATTAATTGCCATGCGTAATGGAGAAAGAATGCATTCCTTGTTCAAGTAATTGGTGGTAACTGATGGTAACTTCAAGTAATTGAACACTAATCCAATGAGTCAGTAATGTACTTATTTATGGTATCTGTTTGTTCCTTATAAATAGTGGTATTACTTTTGTCAGGCTATTAAAATCCATTGGCTTTTAAAATCCTCAGCGACTTCACTGAGGTCCCTGGAGGTTACAGAATGAGTGGTGGGACCCGAGTTGGGTGAAGTTTGAGGTTGGAGCACAGGTCACGTGGGGTGGGTCAAAGCAGGCACTGGTAAGGGGTTTCGCGTCTGGTCGGCTGATGCTGGTTTGGGGATGGGGATTAAGAAACTCAGTCACAAAACCCTTTCCAACTTCTTGACTTCCTCTTTTACTCCCCTCTCCGTCTCAAAAGTATTCTTTTTAGATTGGGACATATGAGGTCCACGGGGGTCACTGGGTATAGGAGGTTATTTTTCCTCCCCTGACTTCTTTTCTAAGAGAACAGCAGTGTCCTGAGCTCTTGGACTTTGAGCCCAGCTAATTCTGGGCTGGATAAAAGGTGGAGGCGAGGAAGGGGGGATACCTCAGCCTGCAGACCCCGAAGGACCCAGAGCAGAACCTGAAGGGCTGAGAGGAGTTGTATGGGGGGTGGGGGGTGCTGGGGGAGAGCCTAAGCTCATAAAAGGCAAGTCTGAGGCTTTGGGGGTGTCTCGATGAGTTTAGGTCCAGCAGGTATAAACCTGGTCTCACAGATGGACTTGCACAGAAGGATGCAGAGTGATGATACCTAGAGAAGACACAGCCTCATCTTTCTAGATTCCTAACCCACATTCTCCCAACACCCCCAAACTAGGGGTGTCAAGCCTTTGGCCAAAATGTAAACCTCTCCTCCCCCACCACACTTTGCTTTTTAGATCCTCCATGGCCACTTGGCAAATTAAACTTATTACAGGTTAGAAAAAAAATATCAAATGGGCACAGAGAAAGCAGAGAAAGAGGTCGGTGCAGGGCTGAGTGTCTCAGAGGCTATAGTACGTAAGAGATCTCCTCTCCCTTCATGAGCCTCCACAATGATTGTCTCCCTTCCCTATGCTTCCAAAGTGGCAGCAGGAAGGCATTAAGGCGCAGACCCTGGAGTCAGATGACATGGGGTCAGACTCTGGCTGACTCTACCACTTCCTTGCCCTGTGACGTGTTGGGAAAGTTACTTAACATTTCTGAGCCTCAGATTTTTCATCTGTGAAATGGGGATGATAACAGTACCTGTCTTATAGAGTTGTTATAACATTTAAATGCACTTATGCACATAAAGCACTTAGCCCATGTAACCTGGCAGGCAGGAAGTGCTTAATCTGCCTTAGTTAGTAGAATAACTATGCAGGTGTCCCGCCACCTGTGACTCAGTTTCTGCATTCCAGTTTGGCCTCATCTCTAACCGCAAAGAATCTCAGATCCCCGATAGTCCTGACCAGTCCTAATAATTCTCCTTCCAAGGCTCAAGTGAACGAGCACTGCCCTTCTAGATCTGGAGTGGTCATCTCCTTTGTAGCAGACTTTTGATTTTGGCCCCTAAACATCAGCCAGGAATCATCTTTCCTCTGCTTCTCCCCTGCAGCCTAGCCTCTGGAGCAGCCCCAGCTGCCGAGTGACCTCCAGCTTCAGATTTCTCACTGTCTCTGTGACTCACCACCACCACAGTCTTGCTCTGTCTTCCTGTCTCTGTCTCACTGTCTCTGTCCTACTGTCTCTGACCCTGTCCCTGTCTCTCTGGCCTGTCTCTCATTTCCCCTCCTCGCTCCTCCTTTGTTCTCTCTGTGTCCCTTAATTAGCCATATTTTGGAACCGAAGTGTTTTTATTATGTATTATTTATTGAATGGCTGTACGTTTCCTGTTCTTAATTTAAAAGGCAGATCGATAAAATGCTTTATATTCCTTGCTTAAAACAAAACAGAGCTAAGTTGTTCTTTGTTCATGTGGCTTTCTTGCTTATTTCTTTTTTCATTGGAAGAAAAGATTCCTCACCCCCCTTCCCTTAACTGACAAGAACACTTAATTTACTCACTGGTTCATTCATTCAGTTAATTATTCAGTAAACAGCTATTGAGCCCCAGTTGTGTACCAGCTGTGGGACTTGGGGGACATAAAGATAATACAAAGCAATATTCCTGTCCTCAAGAGGCTCCTATCTAGCTAGGGAGACTTGTTTGGGGGCTGATACATGCCAGAAAATGTTAGAGGTACTGTGTCAATGTCTGATAGCATTGTATCTGGCACAGGGAGGGAGTGGGAAAGGCTTCCTAGGTGGAGAGCAAGTTGGGCTGAGAATTCAAAGATGGGTAGATGTCTTGATTTGAGCTTACCCAGAAGGAAACCCTAAGGCAAGGAAAAGAGTGCAAGGAGTTAATTTGGGAGGATCCCAGGATGCACTAGCAGGAGTGGGGAAGAGAGACCTGGAAGGAAGGGAGTCAATACAGGGTATATCAGTGAGCAAGTTATCACTGTGGGCAACTGGGCTCACTCCCTCTGGGAACTGTGAAGTACTTGTCTCAGAGTTGTCCCAACTGAGTGGTGAGGGAGCTGGGGTATTTATACTCCCATCAATTCCCATCAATCATTGGTGAGAGCCACCCTGGGAGGCATTAATTCTTCAACACTCCTGGCCTGCTGCACAGATGGCAAAGTGGGCTCTGATGGCCAGAAAGAGCCTTCAAACAAAGAAGCAGGTTCTGGCTGTGGGGAGTCAGGCTGGTGTATACTGAAGTGGTAAGGACAAAGGGGTGCTGTGGGGCCCCGACATCATCTGCTACAGTAGGTGTTGGGGGAGGAGAAGGGCATGCCAGAGAGGTGGAAAATGTGACCAAGGGCAAAGGGTGTGGTGACCCTCGGGGCCCACATAGAGTTTTGGCTGGTTCCAAAATATAAGTTGAGGAAGCCTGGCTTTGCTTCCCCTGGGCCTCAGCTTTCTCATTTATAGAAAGGGGACACAGATACCTTCCCTACCCATCCAAGATGATTTGCACAGAACCCCTTACCCCAACTTGGACCCTGAAGAGCAGTACCCAATTCAGCCCTTTCCTTGAATTTTTCCACCACACCTCCTGCCAGCCTCCAAGGCCTTGGATATGCGAGGCTATTTATGATGCCCTGTCGATATCTGTCTTGGTGGAGGAGTGTGGAGGGGGACAGATGGAGCCTGTGGTCCTATCCATCAGTCACTTGGCTGCAATCTCTAAAGAGATTTTAATTGTGAGTTCAGATTTACTGTAGCCATCAGTAGTGCCGCCCGCCTCTTTACCGGCACAGAGCAGGGCCTGCAGGTCTGCTGGGGTTTGCCAAATGGATGTCTTGTAGCAACGCTGAGGAAATATTTGCTGCGGTGAAACAATGAGCCTGGTGGAAAGCAATTGCCCAAAATCACCCCCTGACAGCCTGCTGGACCTCTGCCGGGGACTCCCCGCATTATATGCGCAGCTTTCTTCATTGAGCTGCACCCTTGTTACCTGCCCAGGAAACAAAGAAGATGGCCTCAAACTTGAACTGGAGGGAAACTGGGGCAGGGAACCCTCACCCCCCATCCTTGGGCACCCGTTCCCTGACCTGCCACCCCAGGAAGAGAAATCATCCTGAACTCTGGGGAAGGGGCACACAGAGACTTCCCACGCAGAGGAGCAAGTTCCTAGTCTAAGCCTGGAAACCCTGTGAATCCAGCCTGTAGATGACCCTAACTGAACTACACACACACACGCCAGCAGTGGCCTCCTTGGGTCCCTACAGCTCCTCCACAGCGTCCTGTGATCAGAGGGCATCAAGCCTCTCACCCCCTCCCCATAATTAGAAGCCTCGGGGAGAAAATGGCTGCCCCTCCTTGTCCTCCGGCTTCTGCTATGTCTAGAATCAGCATCTCATTAAGTGACACATACTGTACTGAGTCAGGTAGCAGTCAGCCAACTTCTGAACCAGGGCCCAACTTTGGTTACCTTCCCCCCGCTGCCCCTGCACCCCCATACCCCAGACAATCATGAGTAGAAACATTTGGGAGACAGGAGGTCAGGGAGTGAGCACAGGGGATTCCGGAAGGATTCTCCATGCATCTTCTCAGGTGCCTAGTGGGCCCTGCAGCTGAGTGCTGGGAGGGCAGGATGGGGTTCATTCTCTTTCCTGGATTGGGGAGGGGAGTCACAGGGCGGGTAACCCCTATGCCAGGCTGACCTGGTGACTTCAGGGTTCTGTGTTCCAAAGCCCTGGCTGCCACGCATCACCCTCATTTGTGACTTGTTTCCCCGCTTCTGAGACTGTGTCTTTTTTAATACTATTTATTTATTTGGCTGTACTGGGTCTTAGTTGCAGCATGCGGACTCTTAGCTAAGGCATGTGTGTGGGACTACTTCCCTGACCAGGAATCGAACCCGAGCGCCCTGCGTTGGGACCGCCGAGTCTTAACCACTGCACCACCAGGGAAGTCCCTGAGACTGTCTTTTTTTTTTTAGCTGTACGCGGGCCTCTCACTGTTGTGGCCTCTCCCGTTGTGGAGCACAGGCTCCGGACGCACAAGCTCAGCGGCCATGGTTCACGGGCCCAGCCGCTCCGCGGCATGTGGGATTTTCCCGCACCGGGGCACGAACCTGCGTCCCCTGCATCGGCAGGCGGGCTCTTAACCACTGCGCCACCAGGGATACCGCCTGAGACTGTCTTAACCGCCAACTCCTGACTATCCGCTCTCTAGTCTCCTCCCTCAGACGGGCGGGGTGGGGTACCCTCCTGTACCAGAAAGGGGCTTCCCGTGTCCTTCAGCAGATGGGGAACTGGCAGAAGCTGGGAGAGGAGCACTAATTCCCAGACGTCGGACCCCGCCTCCCCCATCAGCCTGGACACACAGCTCTGGCCTCCTGGGAGCTCAGCTGGTGGGGGGCGGGGGGGGGAGGCGGGGGGCTGGGCAAGAGGAGGCAGGAAGAGACCATGGGTTCTGCCCTCTGCCCCCGCCCCTAATTGCCTCCTTCACCTTTCTCAGGTTGTGTTTACCTTGGCCTCCTCCTTGTGCCCTGTTCTCCCAGACGATCTGATTGCTGTAATTAGTTAATCAGTAACTGGCATAATTTCCCCCTGATTAATGCAGGAATAATCACCCGCCAGGGCTGCCAGCAATTTGCTTATCAGAGTCACTTTGAAACAGCTTTGAAAAAGAACGATTGGCACCTTCCTCGGGGTTAAAATTAGAGCCAGAGGGGGCTGCCCTCTGCCTTGGGCGTCTGGGATGTTGGGAGGGGCCAGCAGGGGAGCCCCCGCCCCACTCCCTGTGTCCGGCCCTGGGGCGGCCTGCGGGGCCTGTAGAGAACACGAGGGGTCCCGCGGGTCTCCCGGCCTCCCCGGACCCTGGGCAGTCACGATCCTCGGGCTGCTTCCCGGCTCACGTTAGCACGGCTCAGCTGCGCCCCAGGCAGCCCGCGGCCTCCTGAGCTCGTGAGGCTGCCGTTCCCACGGTGGCTTCTGGCTCCACAAATATTTGCTGAATGGATGCAGGAGAGAGGCTGTTCCTGCCTCCTGTGTGCCCGCTTCAGGGGCCTCCCGGAGACACGGGGAGACAGGGCACGGGTACTCACATCATTTACAGCCACTCGGTCATTTCAAGGGCGATGGCAGTGTTGCAGAGCCCTCCAGGATGGAGCTGGTGGGTGGAGACCAGGATCGGAGGCCTGTCCAGGAGTAGGAGATTGTCGGTAAGGGCACAGGACAGGGTGATAGGACAGCAGGAGGGGCCTGCTCTAGGAAAACCACAACCCTCCCGCCCTTTTCTGGAGTACAGGAGTTATACTAGTTTCTTTGCATACATTACCTCACTTAATCCTTATGAGATAGTACATACTTAAAGCCCTTAATGAGCATGTACTATGTGCCATTTCTGCTTCTTTATTTTTACAAGTTTACTTTTAATTATGGCAATTTCCAGACATAAAGAGAGAATTGCAATAATGAACTCTTATGTACACAATATCCAGGTTCTACAACTTATTATTTTTCTAATTTTGTTTCATCGACTCCACCCTCCCTTCTTGTACTTGTTGTTCAAGTATCTTAAAACCCATCCCAGACATTATATCATTTCACCAGCAAAATGAGGTGCAGATAATAAGAGCATCATCCTCACAGGGTTGTTGAAGGATTTAAGGACTTTATGGTCTTAGGACATGTATCACTCAGTAGATATTTGTTATTATTATAGAAGTGGCGGAGGTGTTTAAATCTTGTCTAAGTCTGTAGGGTCTAGAGGAGAAGTGAAAGGCAGAGCCAGGGGTGTGAGAGCCTCCAGGTGATGGTACAGGGATCTCTCAGACAGGTCTTGGGGGTGTGGGGCAGGGGAGGCTAGTGTGATTGTTATTAACGTTTCCTGTGAGTGTAGGTCATCTGTGGAGCTGTGATAGGGGCCTGAGAGAATGATCACAGGGGATGCTGTGGCCTTACAGCTGAGCTGTGGCCCCTGCATGTTCCACTTGGCTCATCAGGTACACACCTGTCTCTCCAGCTCTCCTCTAGTGGGTGGAAGAATTGAGGGGAAGGGGTAGACGGGTAACTAGGGGCTCTGGAGGACTAGTTCTAAATCTCTCAGAAGGAAGCATCACAGCATCAAGTCAGGGGAAATCTGAGCGGTCCCCGAGGACCGCTAGGGGCTCGGGGTGCTCTGTTGTTGGATTTGCTCCCAGGTGCACCACCGGGTAATGAGGGACATGGGAAAGAGGTGATAGAAGCCACTGTGCTGGTCGCTAGGAGCCCGCAGGCTGGTTGGAGCACAGTGAATTAAGCCACTGATCTATAACAAGACACGCACTAGCACATGGTGGGGTGTGATTGTCCAAATCAGTTCCCAGGCCTGGCCTGCTGGAGCACTGACCCTGAGCAGATGGATGTCCATGTGTGCACATGTGGTCACACTCCTGACTTATAAATGCCCTGTCCTGTGCATACACTGTCAAGTCACGCCTGTCACAGAAGCTTTTGTCAGGGTGAGGAATAATATGTTAATTTAGAAACATTTCTCTGCCAAATAGGTGAGACTGTATGATATTGCATTAAAAAAAAATAATTTAAACTCCACAAAAGAATTCTAAAATGGGCTTTATTTTTAAACAACCAAGCTGTTTTCTGTGCTAGGGCAGCTGCCATTGGCCAGTTTGCCGCGAGTGCAGGAAATAAGCTTGATGGATTAGGCATGGCAGGGGGTGTCTGTATTTCTCAAGGTGAGTCTGCTCCCCTCCCTCTCCTCCCCATTCCACAATGTCACCCTGGGTAGGTCCCACTTTCTGCTGGCACGGTTTGCCTACCCCACTTTGCACAACATTGACACTTGGTATCCATCTACTTCCTTCTTGAAACTCACTCTCTCCATTTTGCTGACACTGAGCTCATTCACTTCTCCTCCTACCTCTTTGGCAGCTCCTCTTCTTCCACTCACTCCTCCCTCTGTCCTCCCCTTAAATGCAAGCAGCCCCTCTGAGATACCATCCCCAGCAGAGTTCAATTCTGGCACCACGTGTCTCCCCTTCCCAACCACCGCCATGATCTCTTCAATCCTCTTCAACTCTTTTATTGCCACCAGGCTGATTCCCAAATATATCCCTGTCCCTTGTCCTGATATTTCTCCAAGGACGCCCAGCCGGCAGTTCCCTTTGTGTCCTGGGCACTTCCACTAGGCGCTCATGCTGGAACCTCAAATTTAATTTGTCTCTATCAATTTGTTAGAATCTTCGTCTGCAAATTAGATTATCTTCTGCAAATCCTAAACCTTCAACCAGCACCACAGCCCCTTCAGTCCCTTTATCCAGAAACTTGGGAGCCACACACAGCCCCCACCATAATCATGTGGATCCAGGGCGTTCCATCCTGCATATTTTTTCCTTCAACCCCTCCTCACCATCCCCACTGGGTTGAGCCTCGGCCCTCTCACAGGGACTCTTTGCCTCTCATCTTGCTGTATCTCCCACCCACCCTCCAAGCCCAAACCAGAGTATAAAGTCCAGACTACTCAGGAAGGTGTATGTGAGCTCTCCAAGGTTGGTCCCAATGAACTCCTTCCCCTTCATCTCCCTGTACTCACTTTCTTCTCCCTGAACCCTCTGTGCAAGCATCACCCTGGGTGTGGCAGCTTTCTCAGAAGACACCAGCCACTCACATACATTTGTCCCTCACCTAGGAAGGCCATTCCCTACCCCATTCCCAACTTCTACTCATTCGATTCCTACCTACTTTATTATTTAATTTAAAAAATTTTTGGCAGTTCTGCATGGCTTGTAGGATCTTAGTTCCCTGACCAGAGGTCGAACCCATGCCCTCTGCAGTGAAAGCACCGAGTCCTAACCACTGGACCACCAGGGAATTCCCCTTACTCACTTTATTAGTTAGCATTAGGTTTAGCTGCAAATCACAGGGACCCCAAATAATAGTGACTTAAACAAGATAGATGTTACTTCTCTTTCATGTGGAAGTCCAGGTGGAGCTCTGCTCCATAAAGTCCTCAGGGACCCAGGCTCATTTCAGTTTATTGATTTGTCATCTCAAGGCTGTGGTTCCCATCCTCATGATCCAAGATGGCAGCTAGAGCTCCAGCCATTACCTCTATGTTCTCGGCAGCAAAGAAGGCAAAAGTTATGTGTGACTGCTTTTAAGGAAGGCTACCAGATGTACTACACTGAATTTCCACTTATCTCGCATTGGCCAGCTGCAAGGAAGGATAGGAAATTTAGTCTTTATTTTGAATCATGTGCCTGGCTAAAAATCTAGTCCAGAAGAAAGGGAGAGAATATATTGGGGAACAGCTAGGGTTCTATGATTTCATCTGACAGAGACCTATTTAAATGCCTCTCCCTTCAAGTGCCCTCTCAGAGCCCCAAATGGAATTAACCACTTCTTCCTGGGCCCTTGCCTATAGTACTTACCAGAAATTCCCTCTGCCATCTATTACAGTTAGTTCTGGAGTTGTCTTCCCTTCCAGACTGTGAGCCCCTGGGGGCATGGGCAGAGCCTTCTACAACCTTGAGCCTCCTTATGGCCAGATGCAAGTAGGGCAGAGAAGGTGCTTGGTGAGTACGTTTTTTTGACCAAGTTAAGCCCTTGAGCATCTCAGCTCATTCCTCCCTGGGGACCAGGGCTTTGAAGGTGCCTGGTCATTATCAGATCGTAGTCTACAGCTGGTGCACTTGTGGAACTACCCTGTAGCTATGATTGGTTTGCTTTTATGTAACAGGGCTTTATAGACATATAACATATACCATAAGTGCCCTAAACTTAAGTCTAAGACAATAACTTTGAGTAATGAACACATCCATGTATCACCACTCAGAGCAAGAGAGAGAACATTTCTAACACCTCAGAAGACACCCTTGTGCCCCTCCCTAGGAACAGACCCTGCAGAAGTAGCCATTGTTTGTGTTTTGTGTGTGGCTGTGGTTTTATTTTTTTTTTTATTTTTTATTTTATTTTTTTAATTTTTTTCAGTACGCGGGCCTCTCACTGCTGTGGCCTCTCCTGTTGCGGAGCACAGACTCCGGACACGCAGGCTCAGCTGCCATGGCTCACGGGCCCAGCTGCTCCGCGGCATGTGGGATCTTCCCAGACCGGGGCACGAACCCGTGTCCCCTGCATTGGCAGGCGGACTCTCAACCACTGTGCCACCAGGGAAGCCCTGGCTGTGGTTTTATTGATGCTTGTATTAACTTCAGCAACAACTGGCTGCTTGGTAACCATAAAGAAAGCACCCATCTCTCTGGCTCCAAGTCTTCTCCTGCCTCTCTATGTGCCAATCACACTAGTCTTTAAGTTTCTTGAACTCACTGAGATTTCTCTGGCCCCAGGGCCTTTGCACATGACAGTTTATCTTCCTGGAGCACTCTTACTCCACACATGGCCTATTTAATTCCCGTTTGACCCTCAGGTCTCAGCTCAAACATCATTCTTCATAAGACTGTCCCTACCTCACCAGGACTGGGTTCTACCTTCCCATAGCACTTTGCACTTTTTCTTTTGTAACAATCGTCACCCTTGTAACTCTTTAATTCCTTCTGTGGCAGACACACCCTAAGATGACCTCTTGATGAGTCATATCCCTTGAGTGTGGTTGGGACCTGTGATTTGCTTATAATCAATAGACTAGGTCAAGGATTACAGGATTGTGCAGTCCCAAATCAATTGAAGTTGAATTAATCAAAAAGGAGATTATCCTGGGTTGGCTTTACTTAGTTTAAAGCCCTTAAAAAAGGGACTGGAGGCCTCCCTGAGGTCAGAGACTCTCCTGCTGGACTCAGAGAAGCAAGTCACATGGAGTTCCACCTCTACAAGGAAATTAATTTGCCCTGAGGGAGCTTGGAGGCAGATGGTTCTCCAGTCAAGCCTCTGATGAGAATGCAGCCCAGCTGACACCTTGACGTAGCCTGTGGGATCCCGAGCAGAGCACCTAGATAAGCCAGGCCTGGACTCTCGACCCAGATAAGAAATGTATGTTGTTTTAAGATTCTAAGTTTGGGATAATTTATTACACAATAATAGATAACTAAGGGAGGGTGGGACAGAGACGCAAGAGGGAGGGGATGTGGGGATATATGTATATGTATAGCTGATTCACTTTGTTGTACAGCAGAAACTAACACAACAATGTAAAGCAATTATACTCCAATAAAGATGTTAAAAAAAATAGATAACTAATACATCTGCCTTTACCTCTTGTAAAGGGACCTTGTCTTATCTTTAGTGTGGGTATCCCTGTTCTCTAATAATAGATGTTCCCAAACTTTCTTGGCTCATGGTATCCTTAATGTCTTAATTTTTTTTTCACGATGCCCCTAGATCAAAAGAAATAGTAACACTTCCATTTATTAAGTAGTTATATCCAACAACTTAATAAGTATCTATGTCCTAACAACTTAGTAGCCATTTGAAGAAATAACACACATAAATTAAAAGAAAGAAAATTTTAACTTTACTCTTAACCACAATTGCTTACTAGTAGGATGTGTGAACCTGTTGGGCATTGCACAACTTCTCAAACCTTGAAATCAGATTGGACACCACCACCCACTTCCTCTTTTCTTGTTCTACATTGATTTGCACATGGATGAAAACCTATCTTCACAAAGATATGACCTTGTTTTTTTTTGCAAAAGACATATCTGATATAGGACTGTTATCCAAAATACACATAGAACTCCCAAAACTCAAAAATAAGAAAACAAATGGGAGAAAACAATTGCAAAGCATACATTTGACAGGGAACTCACACAGCTCAATAGCAAAAATGTATAAGGAACTCATACAACTCAATAGCAAAAAGATCAAATAATCCAATTTAAAAATGGACAAAGTATCTTGTGAGATAATGGAAAATATATATTGGTCTCTGTCCCCAGTTCCTGAAACCCTTGTAATTTCCTGGGTGATAGGAGTGTCTTTTGTTCTAATGAGGTGACTCTGGGTGGGCTCCTGGATGAGGGCTGGTCACCAGAAAGATCAAGCCATAATCAGAGGCTTGGCGTTTTCAGCCCCACTCCACCATCCTCCAGAGAGGAGAGAGGAGCTGGAAATGGAGTTAATGATTGATCTTGCCTACGTGAGGAAGCCTCCATAAATCTCCTAAAAGTATGGGGTTTGGAGAGCTCCCAGGTTGGTGACCACATGGAGGTGTGGGGAGAGTGGTGTGCATGGACAGGGCATGGGGGCTTGGTGCTCCTGCCCGCACACCTTGCCCCCTACACATCTCTTCCATCTGGATGTTTATCTGTATCCTTTATCATATCCTTTTATAATAAACTGGTAAACAGTAAGTAAACTGTTTTCCTAAGTTCTGTGAGCCACTCCAGCAAATTAATTGAATCCAAGGTAGGCATTGAAGATATCACCTTTTTGAAATAAATGCAGTGCAATCTACTGTTTAGTGTGAATGAGAACTACCTCAAACTAGTAGCTTGTGTGGTATACAACAGATGTTGCTGCGTTTTCTTTGAAAATTTTAAATATCCCACAGTGCCCCTATGAATTCACTGAGGTGTCCCAAGGTACCTTGACTCACAGTTTAGGAACCGTGAACCTGATACATGGAAGGGACTCAACAAATAGTCATGAACTGAGTGACTGGCTGCCTGGATGAATGCATGAACTGTGGTGGGAAGGGAAGCCCAGAGAGGACCAAAGGGAGCTCTGGGTGGAAAGGCTCATTTCCTCTCACCTAGCACAGTGGCTCCAGAGGGCTAACAGTCAGAGTCTAAACAGAAGCAGAAGCCACTCCAGATGTTTCAAACAGGAGGAACTCAATACAGGGGATTGGTTTTACAAGTGGTGGAAGAACAGAGAAGCTGAACAAGGGATGGTGAGGTGACTCAGAGATTAGTGAGAGTAGGAAACTGCTATTACCCTTAGTCTGTAAAGACAAAAGGAGAAGGTTATTTCCAGGCCCTAGGGGAACCACAGTAGCCCTGTTGGGCAGGAGGTGCAGCCAGGAAGGAGATGCAGCAGCTGCAAAAGATGCCAGATGAGGCACAGAGAGAAGGGGCACAACTGCCCTGGCGTTTCCCTACTTCTTGCCTTCCAATTGCTCACCAGTGCCTCCTATCAGCCCAAACCAGCAGGAAACCAGTTGGCATAGAGCCTGATAAATGGACCCTGGCAGGGGTGAGCCCCTGTTACAGAAAAGAGTTGGTGGGAGGATGGTTCTGAAAACAGGCCCAGGACCTGCTCAAGAGGGGTTGAATGAATTGGTTATGTAGGGAGAGAAACTGGGCTGCAAGGAGGGTCACTTCACCCAGACCCTTAGCCTCGCTTAGGAGCAAGCCAGCATCATTCTGAGAAGCGCCAGTGTGTCTAGGATTGGGCTAAAGTGGACACACTATGGTCTCCCAAACACTGGGGAGACTCTTCCTCCTCAAACTGGAACTGAGACCAAGCCTACATTATAGAGCTTTGGAGACAGACCTGTGGTCCACTGGCTGAATGACTTCCATCAGGTCACCCAAACACTCTGAGTTCTGGACTCCTCACTGTAAAACAAGGGCTTGGACAAGATGATCTCTTGGATTCCTCCTATCTTCAGCATCTTTCTGTGAATGGCTAAGCCAGACTTTGAGGATGGAAAACGTCCCAAAGGGCAGCTTGTAGGTGGAGGAATGGGTGGGCAAGAAGGTGGAGCCAGATTCCACCCATTTATCTAGTAAAGCCTGGGCTGGAGGCAGGGCACCAGCAGACTGCACGCATCTCAGCTCACTGGCAGGATCTGGGGAGTTTTCTTCTTCCTGGAGGCATTGCCCAGGCCCAGAAGCTTTCTCTGGAGGGAGAAGAGACCCAGAACAGTCTACCCCTTGGCCTCACCTCTTAAATGGTGGAGAGAGCTTGGAATCTGGGAGAGGGAATCATCTAACTCTGGAGGCATCTGCAGTGATCCCAAGGAGGGAAATAGAGTTTGCAAGACAGATTCAGGGGACCCTGAAAAGTTGGAAAAGGAATGAGGAGGAGAGAACTGGACCAGAAGTTGTCAAATGGCTCATAGACCTGGAAAATGTCAGAACTAGAATACACCTGACATATGACCTACTGTAGTCCTGTCACTTTACCAATGAGGAAACTGAGGCACAGAGAGGGGAAAGTAACTTGCCCAAGACACCTCATATATTATCAGCCAGTCTCCCGACTCTCAGCCTGGTTCTCTTCTGAACTACAGCTATCTCCCTCATCACATCAAGATCAAAACTGACTTGATCTGTGTCCCATTCTCTAAGGGCTCTTCTCTGGGTTTTCTGTTGCTCCAGAAAGTGAACTGAGTAGTGAATTTTCATTAAAACACGAGTTAATATGCGGTCCTACTAATAGAATGTCAGCCTCACAAAGACAGAGATGTTATCTGCTCTGTTTCCTACTGTATCCCCAGCACTTAGAACAGTGTCTGGCATGTTATAGGTGCTATCTCAACGATCCCACTCTGAAATCACAGTCTGTTGGGGATGATGTTCTGGTACACAGTGTAACAAGTGGTGGACATTTCAGGCTTTGGTTGTGGGAGCTGTTTGTGATTTTTTTTTCCTGAACACCCACCCCACTGGCCCCGGTGAGACTGTTTTATCTTTCCTCAGTACCCCTCCCTCAATATTTTCATAATAGAATTTCTCCAGCTGGATCTGCTATGTCACAGAGTCTCTCCCCTCTCTTTCACTTCCCTCTTCAGAACATCTTGTGGAACCCAATTCAGAAGGTTAGGAGAACAGTACCTAAGACCCTCCTTCCCCCTTGACCCCAGCCTGGCACCACCCTCAGAGCCGTTTTTCTCAAGACGTCAGTTCCAAGCTCCAAGCCCACATTCTCAAATGCTCACAAGGCATCTCTTTCTGGTTGGTTGTTGTGGGTTGAATTGTGTCCCCTAAAAAGATATATTGAGGATACCTGTGAACGTGATCTTGTTTGGAAATAGGGTCTTTGCAGATGTGAACAATACTAGGCCCTAAATCCAGTGACTGATGTCCTTATAGAGGGAAATTTGGACACAAACACAGAGAGAACACCATGTGGGAAACCTAGAGGCTATGCCTGGCCACCTACTTTGATGGCAGATATAGGGACAAATCATTTGTAAGGGCAAAGGACGCTGAGAATTTCCCATGGGGCATCTGGGAGCCAACTGGGATTGGTCTGTAGTCTTTCTAAAGGAATGGACCAGCAGATGCCCAGAGATTGATGGCAGATGAAATGACAGGTGGGGAGTGCCACACCCACGTCAGGTAACAATGATAGGTGAGAAAGCCCAGCAGTGAGTTAGCAGGGGGGTGTCTTTAAAGAACCCATGAAGGGACTTCCCCGGTGGTCCAGCAGTTAAGACTCCGCGCTCCCAATGCAGGGAGTCTGGGTTCGATCATTGGTCAGGGAAGTAGATCCAGCATACCACAACTAAAGATCCTGCATCGCCACAACAAAGATCCCGTGTACCACAACTAAGACCTCACGCAGCCAAATAAATAAATAAATATTTAAAACAAAAAACTTACGAAGTTTCCCGTGAGAGGAAAAGGCAGCTTTGCTCACATGCCGAGACCTGGGAGACCTCCACTAGAGTATGAGACAGTACCAGGCAAGTCAAACCTTTCCTGCTCCAGGCCTCTCCCACCTCCAAACTTGGAGGGGCAGAAATGGCCTGGCGACTGGAGGAAGGGAGAGAGGGCTCTAATGGGGAAAGAGACAAGAAGCAAGTGAAACACATCCCTCCCCTTCCCACAGTGGGGGCTGGACACCTGGGGCGGGCAGCCAGGAAGAGCCTTCAAATTTGTATGTAGGTACCTCTCTGGAAAGACGTAAACTGGACTTTAAAAAAAATACAAGCTTTATCAAGGAAAATTTTAAACATACCCCCAAGTAGAGAGAATGCTATAATGGACTCCTATGGACCATTTCTCGGCTTCAGCTGTTGTCAGCACAGAGCCAGTCTTGTTTCAGCTGCACTCCCACCCTTTTCTTTTCCCCTTAATGAACTGGACATTTTAATTACCAAATGAAAGATTTTTTGTTACATAAGCAAATGAGAACTTTTTATTGCCTAAGAGTGGTTTTGGTACAGTGTGGCCTTGGGACAGTGGTTTCACCTCTCTGTGCTGTAATTATTGCAAGGTCATGATCCCTGTTCTTCTGACCTCATGTAAGATGCTGGACCATGGAAGTCCTCTGGGAATGATCACACACGGGGTGGACGGGAGGTGGTGACGATGACGACGAGGATTACCAGGGTCTGAAAGTAAGCATGTGTGTGGTTGGGGTATGGGTGACGTGCAATTGCCATTTGGTGGCATGTGGTGGTATGTGGGTGGAGTGTGGTGACATGTGTGCTGGTGTGTAGTTGGCATGTGTGTGGTATGTAGGTGGGAAATTGGGTGGCATGTGGTTGGCACGTAGCTGGTGGCTGGGGAGAGAGATGTGTGGGTGTTGGCTGGTTCACTCTGGGCTCAGAGTGTGAAATGATTTATCTGATTTGCCCTCCCTTGTGCCTCCCCTCCCGGCAGCTGACTGCATCTCATACATACCAAGGTTCTTATCACATCAGGAATTCATAATCATCCCAAAATATTCAAAGGGGGCATGAAATATTTACACACAAGGCACCAGATGATGAAATGAAGCAAGCTCGTCCCCAGACCCCGGCAGATATCTCTCTCCTGCAAGGACAGCAATGGGGCTGAGAAGTGGGGACATCTCCATGGGTCCCATCTCACCTTTCAGAGTTCTGGGGCCCCCAGGGCACATACAACAAGTCCTTGTTTGGTGGGGGAGAAGCAGATCTCCAGACTCCTTCCTGCTGCCTGTGTAGGCATCCCCTCTCTCACTCTTCCCATGAAGCCAAGGATGCCTCTCCTTGGCAGGGGATGGCTGAGGGAGTGGCGGGAAAACTGAGAGGGGCTTGTCCTATATCATAAGGACCCCAAATCTTGGATGTGGAAGCAATTGCAGAATTCACTCATCCTTCTCTCCACCAGGTGCTGCAGGAATCCTTAGTTATCTGCTTGCTTAACTCCACCAACAGGGAGGTCATTACCCTTATTTAATAGCTGGTGACTTGTGGTTAGAAAGCTCTTCCTTGTATTGAAATACCTGCCAGCCTTCTTTAACCTGATGACCCTTCAGCTCCCTCTGAGGGTCACCTTGTTCACTGCCCTGAAGTCTGGCTTCTCAGTGTCTTGAAGCCCCCAGCCCTGCCAGCCACCCTGGGATGCCCCGGAGCACAGATGGGCCCCTGAGCAGCCATAATGACCTGGTCTGTTTAATTAGCATGAGATTAGCCTAATGCATATTTTAACATCACACCAGAGCTGCTCATCAATCACCTGCAGCTGGGGACAGACAGACAGTCAACCTGCAGAGCCAGGAGGAAGAAGTTCTTCTCAGTGACTTTTCGGGGGCACAGCACCCCCAGAGGGTTACAGAGCCGTGTCATGTTAAAAGGCTCAAAGTCCTTCCCTCCAGCTTCCAGGGCAGGAGGACGATGCTCAGGCCTCAGTTTCCCCAGTTACAGCTCTACCCCGACCTGGGCCAGCAGAATCGGCTGGGTTTCCTGCTAGTGATGTTGATTCCTCAAGGACACTGTTTCCCCCATCAGCCTGGAAATCCTTTGAGGACAGGAACCCTATCTTCTCTTCTCTCCTGTCTTCTCACTCCATCTGGAATTCCTAGCCAAGAAGTAGGATCCAGAACAGAAAGAACCCTGGACTGGGAGTCACTGAATGCGTGTGTTATGTTGCCCAAGCCATGTCTTCTGGCACAATCTGTCTTCTGGCAGGGTCTGTTTCCATCATAGTGGAGTGCAGAGAACAGAGGCTTGCAAGCTAGATCAGTTTTCCATTTCAGCTCTGCCAGAGGCTAGCTGGGTGAACTTAGGAAAGTGTCTTTACCTCTCTGAGCCTCCATTTCCTCAAATGCAAATGGATCATAATAATACCTACCTTATAGGGTTGGTGGGAGAATTAAATGAGTTAATACAGTTCCAGCACTTAGAGATACTTAACACAAAATGCCTTCCTCCCTTCCCCCCTCCCTCCCTCCCTCTTTCTCTTCCATCTCAGACTGTCTTGAATTCACAGGTCCTTCCATGGACTCTGGAGATTTTGCTGGTGGGGAGGTGAGACAGTGGATCCCTGGAGCACAAAAGAACCCTTACTGTCAGTGCTGGGTGGAGCCCTTAGTGGGGAGAGCTGGGGTGTGTGCTGAGCAGGGTGTAGCCTTGGGTGGATGAAGCAGGGCATTCTGATTGACACGTCTTCCATGAGGATAAACCAGAATGTGACACTGTTACTGTCAGACCCTGTGCAGCAGAACATGGAGGAGCCTAAATATTTCATGGTCAAATTCATCAATAATGGAGACCGAGACTAAATTACATAACTGTCACCTTTCTGTTAAATAATATTTTCTGCAGGGTGCTGGGAGGGGGCCATGGAAGCCTTTATTGCAAGTCATGAATGATTTAGGCCAGCAAATAAAAGGGATCAGGAAGAAAGAAAGGGAGAGGAATTTTCTAGGATCACCTAACTCATCATTGAGGGTGGCTGGAGGGAATCTGAAAGGTGTGAAGGTCTTGGGGGAGAGGGTGCTAGGCATACCTACAGGAAGGCTTTGGGGGCTGAGGCCCAACTTCCACAGCAGGACAGGGTGATTAGCATGCTAACCTGAGTCTCACTGTCAAATTGTTCCTTTTATATGGAGACGGACCAACAGAAGCTCAGAGACAACCAGAAACCAGGGGCTATGTCTCCTCATCGAATAGAGAGGTACTCGGAGTACAGGGGCTTGTCTCTCCCATCAGACCAAGGGCTTCCTGACAGCAGCAGCTATGTCTCCTCCATCAGAATCAGAACCCTAGTAGGCAGGAACTGTGTCTCCCCCCATGAAACTGGGGGCTCCCAAGGCCAGGGCCTAGGCCTCCCTCATCAAAGAGCTCCCCAAGGGCAAGAACACTTCCTCTCCACTGCGGGGGTGGGGTGGGGCAGGGGTGGGCTGTGCCTCTCCGGCAGGCTCCCTGATGGCGTGGGCATGATCCGACATCTGCCCTGATGTCAGAGCAGGGGTTCCTGGAGGGCAGGCATTCTGTACTCCCGATCAGAATTGGGCCCTGTAGGCAGCAACTCTCTGTTCCATTAGACTGGGGTCTACCTGCAGTCTTGGTCTGTGTCTTTTCCATTGGACTTGGGAGCCCCTGAGGGCAGAGGCTATGTCTCTCCACTCAGACTGGATGCTCCCTGAGGGAGGTGACTGACTTCTTTTTCCTCTCCTTCCTTCTTTGCTCAGTCAGGAGGGAAGGGCTAAGGCCTAGTGGCCCCGTGTCTTGGGACACAGCAGCAGCAGGTGGGCCCTCCCCTCCCCGGGAGGGAGCTCCAGTGGGTATGGATGCAAACTCACCCTGCACCGTCAGCCCTCCGTGGGAAGGGTGAGGGTTGGGAGTGCGGTGCCCGCTAAGTGTATAATTACACACTACTTGGGGTAATTTTCCTCTTCCTCAAGAAGCGCACGTTGGCCCTGATTTTCTTATCTGCAGATTGTAAGCTCGTAATTAGCAGCAAATTACCCACACAAGTGACAAATTTTTGTGCTTTCAAGCAAACAGACAAAATACCCACGGTTCACAAATTGCCTCTTGGTGCAGCAGGCACCTGGCTCCCGGCAATGCCCAGCCTGCCCACACGTGGCGGGGAAGGGGGTGAAGAGCTGGCGTGAAGGCTGAGGTCGCAGTCACAGGGATCGAGGGTAGACTGGCTTGCCTTTAGAATTAATCCTCCCTGCTCACCGACCAGCGCCACCAGGTCAGAGTACTTGGTCTGGGTCAGCTTCGTGGTCCCTGACGTGGATATGGAGCATGGGGTGGCAGCATCAGCCTTCAGGATAAGAGCCAGGTCCCCAAACCCTCATCCTCACCCAGGAGCTCATTGTAACCAGTTTTGTGTCTTTTCTCAGCCAGCATCCCCTCTTGGGGTACCACATGCCAGCAGAGCACTGCCTTTTACTTGCTTTTAAACAGGGATTCTTAACCTTTTCTGGGCCATGGATCGTTTGGAGACAGGGCATTTAAGGAGGTAATTAAGGTTAAAGGAGGTCATAAGGCTGGGGCCCTAATCTGATAGGACTGGTGTCCTAATAAATAGGGGAAGAGACACCAGATATCTCTCTCTCTCTCTCTTTCTCTCAAGTGCACCTGGAGGAAAGGCCATGTGAGGATACATTGAGAAGGCAGCTGTCTGCAAGCCAGGAAGAGAGGCCTCCTAACTGCAAAACAGCCCAGCTGATACCTTGATCCTGGATTTCCAGCCTCCAGAACTGTGAGAAAGTAAATTTCTGTTGTTTAAATCTCCCAGTCTATGGAATTCTGTTATAGCAGCCTGAGCAGAGTAACACACTCGGGTTACTTCTCTGAGCCTGTTTCCTCATAGGTAAAATGGGGGTAACCACTGAGCCTCCCATACAGGATTGTAGGGATCACATGAGATCAGGTGCGAAATTCTTATCAGTGTCCCTAGCACAAAGTAAGTGCTCGATGGCTGTGTTATTACTAACCTTGTAGGATTTTGGTGAGTTACTCTCTTTGCCCTTCCTCTTCATGTTCATTCAAGTTCTTTCCCACCAGGCTCCCAGACTTGATGAACACTCATTTAATAAGATTTGATTTCCTGTGCTCCCCAATACTCTTGAACCCCTCAATACCATCCAAAAACTACGGGTTGGCCAAAAAGTTCGTTTGGGTTTTTCCGTAACATCTTATATAATATATGTAATGCCCCTACCTTCCTGCAGAGGAGATGCCTCCCTGCTAGAGGCAAATAGGATCTGAAGTTACAGACTCTGTCACCCTCTCTGATCTCAGGGTCCTCACCTTTAAAATGGGGTTAATAGCACCTACCTCATCAGGCTGAAAAGAGGTAATATGTGTAAGATGTCTGGCCCAAGCATCTCTTACCCGTGGGCATAATGTAATGATAGCTGTGATCAGTGTTATTGTCCCTAGTAACCTGTTACTTTGGTAGCTCCCAATGAAACACACCTCCAGGAATCATGGCCTGTGTACTCCCCTCCCACCCACATTGATGCCGGGCTGGCCTGAGACCTGCTTTAATCAATAGGATACGGTGGAAGTGCTTTGGGTCAATTCCTGGCCTAACCCTTAAGGAGGCCTGGCAGCCCTGGTATGCTGGAGCTTTTGCTCATACCTGCTTGCAAGAGCGGATTGTTAAATCTTCAGGAATTTTATGGACTGATTGACCTCAAGTTGGTAGCTTAAAGTTAGTCTTGATGGAAATATTTACCTTATGGAGATTGGCAAATACTACAAAGCAGGAACCTTCCTTCTTTTCTTCCTCCCCTTCTTCCCTCCCTCCCTTCCTTCCTTTTTCTTTTTTCTCCTGTAGAGCCAGTTACCAGCACCCCACTGCTTGGCAGCTTCCACTTTAGAACTTTTGTGAACCCTGAACCACCACATTAGAAGTTCAGCCACCTTTCAGGAAAGAGCATCACGTGGAAAAGCTGCATGAGGAGAGAGAGGCCCTGGGACTACATAGAGGAGAACCAAGGAACCTGGATAAATGACCCAGTTGGGTCACTCCAGCCAGCCCGCAGCCTCTGTGCCCTCCTCGCTGAGGTTTCCAACCTGTGAATGGAGAGGCCATGGACATTCCAGCCTCAGGAGACATCATCAAACGGGTCAGAGATGAGCTGTCCTGGCTGTAACCTGTCTGCATTCCTTCTTTCTATCTTTTTTTTTGGTTTGGTTTTTGTTTGTTTTGGCTGAATGGCTTTCGGGATTTTAGTTCCCAGACCAGGGATCGAACCCGTGCTCCCTGCAGCAGAAGCGTGGAGTCCTAACCACTGGACAATCAGGGAACTACCTGTCTGAAGTTCTGACCCACAGAGTTGTGATCAAATGAAGGACGTATTGTTTTAAACCATTAAGTCTTGGGGTTTCAGGATGCATCCATGGATAGAACTGCTGTCCACCCTGAGGCAAAGAGCCAGACACTCTCTTCATTGTGTGGCTTTTCATCCCCTTCCACATTTCCTGGGTTCCAGGAAGCCCAAAGGAGAGGTGCCCAGCATTCCACACCCCAACAGGGGTGGCCTCATTTGCCCCTGAGTCACCCTGATCTTCCAGGGATCTCAGGGGGCATCCCCCACTCACACCCCTCCCCCACCCCATATAAACAGATAAGGAGATGTGGAGTGAGGGATTCTGCTGGGAAGGCTGGTGTGGAGCTGAGAGAGGAACAGAGCCCCCTCCCTCCCCTGTTGACATTTGAAAAGGACAAAATTAGGAGGAAGGTAAATGTTACTCTTCTCTTCTCCTGGGGATCAAGGAAGAGAGAGGCTGACCCAGGGTTCAGATTGTTTCAAGTTTGGTGAGGGCGCTGGAGTGCTGGGCATGAGGTCACTGCAGGCTGAAGGGGGCTGCTGCTGGTGGGCTTAGCATACTGCAGTGGAGCTTACTGGGACTGGTATGGGGCAAGACTGCCCTCTCTGTGCCATTCCAGCACCGCTGAGGCTGGGTATATCCAGTGTTCCCGACCAGGGTTGATCCTACTAGTCTGCAGTGTTTCCGAATTCCTAACAGCTTCTAATTTGGTGGATTTGGAAATAAGAAATTGGAATCCTGAGAATTCTTGGAAATTCCTGAAATCATTCTGTATTTTGTACTTTGCATAACAGTATATTTGTGTGTTTTTTAAAATGAGTGACCATAAATAATAAACGGTGAATAATTTTTCTGTAATAGTTTCTAAAAGTTTCAGAGGTTTTTTTGTTTAAAAAAATAATATTAGGGCTTCCCTGGTGGCGCAGTGGTTGAGAGTCCGCCTGCCGATGCAGGGAACACGGGTTCGTGCCCCGGTCCGGGAAGATCCCACATGCCGCGGAGCGGCTGGGCCCGTGAGCCATGGCCGCTGAGCCTGCGCGTCCGGAGCCTGTGCTCCGCAACGGGAGAGGCCACAACAGTGAGAGGCCTGCGTACCGCAAAAAAAAAAAAAAAAAAAGAGACATACACCACAATGTTCATTACAGCTCTATTTACAATAGCCAGGACATGGAAGCAACCTAAGTGTCCATTGACAGATGAATGGATAAAAAAGATATTGCATTTTTTACAAATTGAAGGAAGGTTTGTGGCAACCCTGCGTGGAGCAAGTCTATCAGCGATGTTTCTCCAACAGCCTTTGTTTGCCTCATTTCTCTTTGTCACATTTTGGTAATTCTTGCAATATTTCAAGCTTTTTTGTCATTATACTTGTTATGGGGATCTGTGATCAGTGATCTTTGATGTTACTACTATGACTCGATGAAGGCTCAGAAGATGGTCAGCATTTTTTAGCAATAAAGTGCTTTTTAAATTAATTAATTAATTTTTGGCTGCTTTGGGTCTTCGTTGCTGTGCGCGGGCTTTCTCTAGTTGCGGTGAGCTGGGGCTACTCTTCATTTCAGTGTGCAGGCTTCTCATTGTGGTGGCTTCTCTTGTTGCAGAGCATGGGTTCTAGGCGTGTGGGCTTCAGTAGTTGTGGCACAGGGGCTGAGTAGTTGTGGCTTGCAGGCTCTAGAGCGCAGGCTCAGTTGTTGTGGCACACAGGCTTAGTTGCTCCACGGCATGTGGGATCTTCCTGGACCAGGGCTCGAACCCATGTCCCCTGCATTGGCAGGCGGATTCTCAACCACTGCGCCACCAGGGAAGCCCCAAGACTATGTATTTCAATAACGTAGATTTGCTGCCTTCCAGATATAGACATTTGAAAGAGAAAACATTAAAAAAAGGAACATTAACACAAAATTAATGACAAAACTCATTAAAAATGGAAAGACACAAATATTAAAAAATTTTTATTCTTAAAATAAAAGTTTTTTAAACCACAAAACATTAATTGACCTGACAATTTTGATCTTTGTTTTGCAACAAATATTCCAGACATAGAAAAAAATCCTTTGTGTTGACACTGTTGGAATTGTCAAGCAAATGTCCAAAAGCACCTTCAGTCTGAGTGTCAGGATGCACATTGCTTCATATAAGCTCATTTTTTGTTTAACAACGGAAGTGTTTTGTCTCCTTTCCCTGATTTTCTTTTTGCCACTGAAATTGATATTGTCTTTGCTCATTCAGATTTTAGATCAGTATCTGATTTTGCGTCTGAGAATTCTACAACATTCCTATTTCCTTCTCTTTGCATTTCTTCCACAGAGAACATTCAAGCACTGGAAGATGCCAAGTGATCATGACTGGGTAGTACTTGAAGAATGTAACATTCAGATCCCAGCAAAGTTAACAGGACTACAAATACCAAATTGCCAATTTAAGGGCTAATTTTGCTTCCAAAGCTTATTTCTTGGAATATCATTCAGAGGATTTGTATAAAATATACTATGCATATAAACGTATTAATATTTATTTTATTTGTAAGAATGACTCACCATTGGGAACTTGGGAACAGACAGGGGTCCCAACATACACTGATATAATAGCAACAGCTACAAGCAAGATTGACAGATTAGATGGTAAAATTCCCACCTATGAGCTCCTGACCAAATTCCCAGAGACATTGACCTTAACATTCAACTCCATGTATTGGGGTTTTCAGATTTTTCTTTCAACTTGACATCATCAGTTGATCCCTTCAAACCAGTAACATCTCTATGTTGATTATGAAGCTTTAATTTTTGCAGGAGAATTATAATACTTTTTCCCATCTTTCAGTTTTCTTGACTGACTTTTCTTGAGACTTGGGATTTGAGAAAGAGAATTTCTAGAAACGCAGAAAAGACATTGTTGCATTGTAACACTAGGTCTACAGCATGGCTTGAGGGACATGAGCTTTATCCAAGGAGCGTGAACTCTTGACATGCCTGCCCTTGGATGCGATTCTGTTGCACAGAGGTTCATTAAAGAGAGAGCTGGACTTCAGTAGAAAGAACACCCAACCTCACTGGCTCCCAAGTTCTCCGTCTCCCCTGCTGAACTCTTACAAGGCAATGTTCCCCAGAGACTTGTTTTTAGCTCCTTTCTTGTCTTCAGCTTCATGCTTATTTGGGACACTCCATCTCTGATCATGGTTTCAATGCACTGATGAAACCCAAATTCATGTCTCCAACCCAGATCTCTCACTCTTTTACCTAAATACCCATTTGTAAGGTTTTTGCTTTCCAGCCGCATGACTCCAGACTTTGCTACTTTAGAAGTCTGAATATCCACGATAGGAATAATTCTAGCAGGGGACAAAATGGTTCCATTGAACTGAAAAGTGGGTTTGTCACCAAGACCTTTTGGCTTCTCATGCTAAAAGGAGGATTATAGTGTTGACTGGGGTGATTGACCTTAATAACCAATGGGAAACAATGGAGCAGGAAGGTATATGAGGCATCTCCTAGTAATTCTACATCAAGTGATAAAAGTTAATGGAAGGGGGACTTCCCTGGTGGTCCAGTGGTTAAGACTTCGCCTTCCAATGCAGGGGGTGCAGGTTTGATCCCTGGTCGGGGAGCTAAGATCCCACATGCCTCGGGGCCAAAAAAACAAAACATAAAGCAGAAGCGATATTGTAGCAAATTCAATAAAGACTTTAAAAATGGTCCACATCAAAAAAATTCTTTAAAAAAAAAAAGTTAATGGAAGACCAGAGCGACCCCAAACAAGCAACACTATCAAAGGCTCAGCCTTCTTCAGATGGAAGATTACAACTGTCCCATTACATAAAGAACCATGACCAACTGAGGTACTTGTGAAGTGCAAACAGGACATGGGATGAGATGACAAATACCAGCTACGGTCTTGTGAGTAGATGCAGAAACAAGAACTATCGTTTCTACCCATATCGTACCCACCCCCATTTGTGATGGATATATTGATCTGCTTTTTAAAAATTTCCCTTTTTTCTCCCATCCCCATTCCCTATTATTTGTATATAGGGATTTTCTGGATGGCTATATTTGCAATTTGTTGAATGGATTATAGAATATCAGCATGGGATCATGATGGAATTGGAAAGAGAATGGACATGCCAGTTACCTTGGTGTAATTACCAATATGAATTTGGGTTGAATCCCTTTGGGCAAAAGGGTAAGTTTTCATTAATGAGGAATAATTATGTTAGGTGGAAGCAGGTTTTGGTGGTCGTGGTGGTGGTGGATGAGCTTAAGAATGGAAGAAGGGTGTATGTTGACCTTAGGCAGTCAGGAGGTGGATTGTAGTGGGCATTTGTTATTCTTCCTGGCTGCCTAGGACCTTTAAACCTTCTTCCTTTGTTTGGGACTTCATATCTTGTGTGCTTGCCTTTCCCCTAAGTAGAAGCCAGAGCTCACTTTCCCAGGATGCCTTGCACCCAGTATGTAACTTAATAGCTAACGTTTATTGAGTACTTGGATTGCACCAGACACCGTGCTAAGCACTTTTCCTTCTATATCTCAATTCTCACAACTACTTTATGTGGTAAGTACTATCATTCGCCTCATATTGGAGACAAGGAAACTGAGACTGAGTGAAGTTAAGTCACTTGTCCAAGATCACACAGCTAGTAAATGGTGGAGCTGAAATTCATCAGTGAGTGGTGGAACTGGGGCCGTCTGACTATGGTGACTGTTCTAATTTTAACCATCTGCCTCCAGGTGATATCTGTGTTTGGTGAGAGAACACACAGATAAAGTCATTATAATTTCATTGTATTAAAGGTTATACTCTAAGAGCATGGAGGAGGAGAACTTAATAGAGATCCAGGAAGACTTTTGGTAAGAGATGTTGCCTGAGCTGAGTCATGAGGGATGCGGGGAACTGGTTAGACAAAGGAGGATGGGCAGGACACTCCAGACTGTGGGAACCGCACGTGCAAAGGGCCAGAGGAATGAATTGGCATGACCGGACGGGCCATATCGCAGTGTGTCAGGAGAGCGGAGGGTGGGAAGGCAGGGTCCGGATCCTGCAGAGCGCCGTGTGCTAAGCTAAAGAGTCTGTACTTGATCCTGGAGTCTGTGGTGAGTCACAGTGGGATTTTCAGTGGATTTGCAATTCGGAAGTCTCAGGCAGAGCAAGAGGGTGGTTTGCAGGGTGTGTAGGTTGCGAGCAAGGAGCTATCAGGAGGCCTTTGCATAATCCAGGTGAGAAATGAGCAGGGTCACACCCCAAAAGTAGTGGTGATGGGAAGAGGAAGTGGATGGAGGAGATGGATGTGAGAGATGTGGGAGGAGGTAGAAGCTGCAGGACTTGAATGTGGATTTAAAGAAGGAGGAGTTCAGGGTTTGGTCCCAGGTGTCTGCCTGGGCGACGTGGAAATGGTGAGCTGTTCACTGAGAGGAGAAATGCAGGAGGAAGAATAAGGTTGTAAGTGCTAAGCAGAGAGATGGGCAGCCTCAGAGCAGCCCGGAGCTGAAGGTGCAGCTAAGAACAGCTAACGATTACTAAGTGCATGTAACACGCTAGGCCTGGTGTTCAGAGCCAACCTCACAGGGACATTCGAAGGTTATGTGAATTTACACGTGTGAGGAGTTCAGAATAGTGCCTCTCACAAAGTAAGCAGTCTGGAAGAAACTACTGTTAATACTATTAGTAGCTTTGTTTTACAGACAGGGAAATGGGGGCTTAAAGAGGTGAGGTAACCTGTCCAAGGTCACACAGGAAAGAAGCTGCAGTCTGACTCCAGGGAGCGCCCCTGACCTCATACACGCTGTGGGTGGTGATCAGAGGAGGGGCAGTAGATGAGCTCACACAGGGGGCGCGTGAAAAGGATAAAGGTGCGGGCCAAGAGCCCGGGGAACGCTGACAAACCGTCCCCAAAGACCCTTGGCCAATTGTGTGCCCTTGGGGCCCCTCTGGTGCCTGTGCTTTAATGAATGTACTGCTCACCTCTGGATGTTTTTGAACAATACATTCGCAATATATTCCTGTGTCCCACCCAAGAACTTCTCCTTCAATCATTCTAGGAGAGTTGAGGTCCTGGGCCAACCTTGAGAGACCCCGGGGCTCACAGTGAATTCCTTCAGACAGGAACGATGCTTCGTGTCCTCCACTGCAGTGCAGGTGTAAATGTGGTACGTCTTAAAGTGGTGAAGGTTGAGATGGTGTTGTACATGTACTCCATTAAGCTTAGTCATTATTATTATTACTCACCATTATCGTCATTGTTATTGAATCTCCAGGGTTTAGCACAGCCTCTAGGACTTAACAAACACTTGTGGAATGAATGTCTGAATCAGAGCACCTTGGTTCTCGTTCTACCTTCTCCTTGGACGAGTCACTCAGAGTGCAGGCTAGGGTCACCAATCCCCACCTCACAGTCTTCCCAGAATTAAATGAGCGAATACGAATCTGTATTTTGAGGACTGTGGAGTGTTCTACAGATGCAGTGCACAGTCATGCTCTGCCTCCCCTCCTGGGATGCGGCTGGCAGCAGACCAGGGACAGTGATGGGGAGGCTGCCTTGAACTAGTAGGAAGCTCAGTTCCTTGTCAGACAAGTGGGGTGAGGCAGGTAGGGTAGCTGGGAGGACATGGGTCAGGCTCACCAGATCCAGGAGGGATTGTTAAGGCTAATGGACTGTAGCCTCCCCAACACCTGCCTAATGGTTTGGCATCAACGGTGCTGCATCCTGGATGTATACTTGCCATTGCACATATGCATGTATGTATATGTCTGGGGGAGGCTCAGCTATCTCCCAGAGTAAGGAGGTGGCAAGTATTAAATCTCTGAGAAGCTTCCTCTTATGTGGGATGGAGATAGTTGAAGTACTGGGAGCATTTGAGTTTGTTTGGGTGTCTATCCTGATATCTTTAAGCCAAGCATGTGCACGCGTGTCTGTCTGAGCTGCTTAACAGGGCCAGTGAGCCACGTGGGAAGTAATGATGGGGTCAGTGGTGACAGTGGGGCCGGCCTGGGGGGTTATATACATACCATGACAAACACTGTGGTAGCAATGGCGGTGGTGTTGAGGGTGGGTTGATGGTGGCCTCTTGGCTGCCCCTTTCACACACTGTAAATATTTAAGAAGGAATGGAGGAGGAAGGAGGAGGGGCATCCTCATCCCTCAGTATCCAACCAGCAGCTTCTCCCTAATAATCCAGCTCTTGCAATATCAATTTTTCCTTCCAGAAAGCAGTTCACTTTTGCTGTGTGATTGGGAAGGTAATAGGTGGGAGCAGCACCCCGCCATGGCATTTTTATTTAAATGGAGTGAACACACTGTACCCGGCCCTTCCTCCGAAACTTTGCTGAGACTGCTCCCACCATTCAAAACACCTTCCATTCAAGGTGACATCTCACCCATCCCTAAAGGCTCAGCTCAAATACACCTCCTTTATCACGCCTTCTTATGTCTTGCATGATAGAATTAAATTCTCTGTTCTTGGTACTCCTAGGTTGCAAAGACAACTGTTGTAGGAGTCCTGTGTGGCTCTGAGGCCAACGAATCTGGGTGGGCTAAAGGTTACATTGGAAATTGGGTCAATGTCCTTCTCTGGTTTAGACTGTAAGTTCTGGGGGTTCAGCTTTGTGTGGCCCCGTATACCGAGGCCTGGTATAGTGGTGGGTTAGTAAATGTTTAACAACCAGCTCTCTGGGGAAAAGGCCCCGATTTGTACCACTTGCCAATTTCCGGGATATAAATACTCCCACCATGGCTGACCTAAAGCTACCTACGTGATGCTACTGAAGGAGCAGTTGAGAAGAGATATGTACAGTCAGCTGTGAGCATGTATGAGCTTGTTCCAGAACACAGTTGCTGATTCACGCCTATGCTCCAGAAATGTCAACACCACCTAGTGCCTGGCACATAGTAGGCCTCGATACATGTTTGAATGAATGAATGAATAAATGAATACATAAATAAATGAATAGACCAAGAGCTGGATGAGTGGGTGGGAGGAAATCAAGAGGCTTGGGCAGTGGTGACTCATGGCAACTTCGGCAGGGGCAGGTGGGAGGAGAGAAGAGCTTGTTCTGCGCTGGGCAGGGGCATTGGTGGCCAGCACCAGGCAAATGCAAGGTATCCCAGTCCCCCATCCAGAGGGCCTTCCTGCCTCCCCCAGGCTTCCCCCAGTGCAGAGGCTGCCTTGCCTTCTCTTATAAATAACCCGTAATGCCTCTGAACGGGGTTTTCTTGCTGGGACTTTTGTTTCTTCAATCATGACAAAAGCTGCACTAATGAGTTATTGGAAAAACCAAGCCCTGCTCCGGGTCAGAGAGGCTGGGTGAGCACAGAGGGGGAGGTGCGGAGCCCGGCAGCCCAGACGGGGCAGGAGGCTGAGCTATTCCCTGAAGAGAGCTTGCCAGCTCGAGAGAGGGAATTTAAAAAGCCCTAATGGCTCATATGTGTCCAGGGCTTTCCAGTCCACACAGACTATCTCAAGGAACCCTTCTCTGCAAGCTACTGGGCAGGTGTCATTAACATCCCTCTGTTCCCAGGTGTTTCCACCTCAGGGCCTTTGTACCCGCTGTTCCCTCTGACTGGAACACCTTTGCTGCCAGGTATCCACTTGTCTCCCTCCTTCCATTCACTCAGGTCCTTGATTGAATTGAACGTTACCTCCTCAGAGGGGCCTTCCCTGACTACCTTGTCTAAAGTGGCACCTACCCTTGTTCTCCACTTTCTTGTCCTGCTTGAATTTTGTTTTGATAGCACCAATCATAATCTGATGTCTTGGACTGGCAGAAGCAGACCCCAAGATAAGGATTTGAGGGCAATAGTATTCCGTGACTCCAGGAAACACCCAGGGGAGGATGGGGAAGTGATACAGGGGAGGGGAGGCAGCCAATAAAGGGTGCAGTTATTTATCCAGTTACTGCAGAGGGAGGGATACTGGAGCCCAACCCTGCTGGGGAACTCTGGGAGCTAGTGTGGGACACATACCTTGGGGACATCCTGCCTGAGAGGTGAGGGAGCTGGGGTGTTTATGCACCAGCTCTGTGAGTCATTGCTGAGGGCTGCTCCCGGGGAGCTGGGGGTTCCTGGCTCTTCTGGCCACTATGTGGGCAGGCAAAGAAGGCCTTGGGCAAAGGCAATTAGAAGTCAGCCCGAGGGCAGTGAAGTTAGTATAATAGGATATGGGCTGACATAACAATGTTATGTTTGTCTCATCCAGTAAAATGGAAGGGAGGGACTTTGTCATGTTCACTGGTACAACCTCTGTCCCTGGAACAGTGTCTGGTAATCATGACATAGTTATCGAATGAATGGATGCCCATTTTACAGATAAAGATGTTGAGGCTCAGAGACGTGAAGGACTGTGCCCAGATTAGATTCATCCACAACGGAAGTATTTACTGAGTACCTACTTTGGGTCTAGCACTTTAGTCTCTGACTCCAATTGCTGGGTTTCCCCCTAGTCATGCCCTCCCCCAGCCAGGGTCATAGTGAGGGGGAGATGGGACATCCCGAACTCCATTCCACACCCCCTGGCGCATAAATGCCCCTCTGCCTGACCTGGCAGGGAGAGGTCTAAGAAGTCGTCAGTTGAAGTTCAGGCATGAGTTGTATAGCCAGGATCTACACTGAGATGTTATTTTGTGTTTTCCCATTTCGCTTGGAATAATGAGTGACATTTCCCCCTCCTCCATCCCAAGAAAGGAACCAAGGTCAGTGTCTGGGCTTTCTTGCCTCAAGGAGTTTTGGGTTTTGTTATCAATGCAACAGGGACACCCCCATCCGGTTCGGTTTGGAAGTAGAGGTCTCTTGCGGGGGAGTGAAGAGTAGACTAGACAAGCGATGAGGAAAAAGTGACTGACTAGAAAGGCCTCTCCAGCCCAGGAAGGGACAGACATTTGGGGGTTTTTGTCTGGGGCCTTGTGTCCCTCTGGCCTGCAGTGCCAGATGGGGATATGTGTGGAGGCTGGATGACAAGTGCTGAGGCCCTGAGGGTCTCCAGGGCCCAATGTGGTCACTGAGAGGGCTGCTGTGGAGAGCTCTCACAGCCTGTCCAGGGCAGCCGGCCAACTGAGGTCTGGTCCAGGGTTCAGGAGCCAAGGCAACAGGAGTCAATTACCATGGCAACCACAAGGCCCAAGGGCTCTTTCCTGGGTCCCAGATTCTTCTATGACCCTGGAGACTCCCCCCAAACATAACTAAGGCTGATTTCTCAGCACTCTGGCAACTGGGGAGACTTGGGGTCAGAATTTATTTGACTTGAAAAAATAAAACGGTATGACATTTATTGCATGTGGATGTTGCTGAGTAAATTCAAACCCACTCCAGTGCAGAGGGACCTGAGGGCCTGTGGATGAAGGGGACTGAGCTGAGAGGCACAACACCAGCTTCCTTTCTGCTAGGAAATCTGGCCAGGCAAAGCCAACCCCTGGGTCAGACCTCCTAACTGCTTGGAGGGCAGAGGAGACCACAGAGGAAACACTGGAAGAACTTTATATTTTTCTTAATGTATTTGAAAATCACATTTGTTTATTTCTGGTTATGAAAATAATACATACTGCTTAGGACTTCCCTGGTGGCACAATGGTTAAGAATCCTTCTGCCAATGCAGGGGACACAGGTTCGAGCCCTGGTCCGGGAAGATCCCACATGCTGCAGAACAACTAAGCCCGTGAGCCACAACTACTGAAGTCCGTGTTCCTAGAGCCTGTGCTGCGCAACAAGGGAAGCCACCACAATGAGAAGCCCGCGCGCTGCAACCAAGAGTAGCCCCCGCTCACCGCATCTAGAGAAAGCCCACACGCAGCAACAAAGCCCCAACACAGCCAAAAAATAAATAAATAAATTTACATTAAAAAATAATACATACTGCTTGCAAAAATAAAATGGGGGAAATAGAAGCATATGAGGACAGAAATGCAAATCACCCATAATTCCATCACCCACAATAATCATTAAAATGGAACTATCTGTCCTCACCTTTATTCTATATACAGCTTTTACATAATTGAGACCATATTAATATTATTTATATGATTTATATTCTATCTATAGGGGACAAAGTTCCCTGTGCTCTGCATGGTAAACAAATAAAAAACACAAGCACACATAGTCACATGTTAAGTTGCACAGACAGTGGAGAATAGAGCTGGGGGCAGAACACTGAAGAGTAATAATTCCCCACCCTGCTACTAAACAGCATCATGAACCTGAAGAATTTACTTCACCCTCTCTGTGCCTCAGTTTCTTAATCTGTAAAATGGGGTTGACAAAACCTCATTTAATTGCCTCCTGGCACTTTGGAGAGGGTCAAATGTGAAAGTTCTTTATCAACTGTAGTGGTATCATTAGGCCCTGATAAAAAGAACCAGGAGCCCTAGCTTCTGGCATTTAATTTGCTGTGTGGCTTTGAAACAATTCCTTGATTTCTCTGCTTCTTAACTACCTACTGAGTTAAGGGAAGGACTGGGCTAGAATTCCTAATAATAAAAATAATTTTTAGGGACTTCCCTGGTGGCACAGTGGATAAGACTACGTGCTCCCAATGCAGGTGGCCCGGGTTCGATCCCTGGTCAGGGAACTAGATCCCACATGCATGCCGTAACTAAGAGTTTGCATGCCACAACTAAGGAGCCTGTGAGCTGCAACTAAGGAGCCTGCCTGCCACGACTAACCCCCAGTGCAACCAAATAAATAATTTAAAAAATAATAATTTTTAGAATGCTTACTATGTGTTAGGCACAGTATGGAGCACTTCATATGCATTTCCTCATTTAATCCCCCTAACAGTCCTATGAAGTTGGCACTATTCATCTTTTTTTTAAAAATTTTATTATTATTTATTTTATTTATGTATTTTTGACTGCATTGGGTCTTTGTTGCTGTGCGCGGGCTTTCTCTAGTTGCCATGAGCGGGGGCTACTCTTCGTTGCGGTACGCGGGCTTCTCACTGCGGGCTCTAGGCGCCCGGGCTTCGGGAGTTGTGGCTCGCAGGCTCTGGAGCGCAGGCTCAGTAATTGTGGCGCACGGGCTTAGTTGCTCTGCAGCATGTGGGATCTTCGCAGACCAGGGCTCGAACCCGTGTCCCCTGCATTGGCAGGCGGATTCTTAACCGCTGTGCCACCAGGGAAGCCCCTGTTGGCACTATCCTTATCACCATTTTTTTGGATGAGGAAACTGAGACACAAAGAGTTTAAGTAACTTGCCCACAGCTAGTAACTTACTCAGCTAGTAAGCAGTAGAGCTGGGGTGAGATTAAAGACTCCTGAGCACTGCCGTCTACAGAACTCCTATGATGATAGAAGTGTTCTCTATCTGCATTGTCCAGAACGGTAGTCACTGGCTATTTGTGACTGTTGAGTTGAGCGCTTGAAACGCGGCTAGTGTGACTGAGACACTGAATTTTAAATTTGACTTGATTTAAACCTATGTAAATACTAGTAGCCAGAGGCTGTGTGTTTGGCCAGCACAGCTGTATTATATCAGCTTTTGGCCCCTCTTCTATGTGAGAGGCAGCACCAAGTAGTGGAGAAGAGTATAGACTCTAGTTTCTGGAGCCAGATTCTCTGATTGGAAAACCAGCGTCGCCACTTACTAGCTGTGTGGCTTTGGGGGAGTAACTGAACCTCTCTGTTCCTTAATTCCTCATCTCTAAAACGATGATAAAACTACCTACCTACTGGGTGGTTGTGAGGGCAAGTGGCCTTTAGGCTGAGCATTTTATGCTTATGCGATTGTCTACTTACTCTTTCAGATAAGCCCTGGGTTAGGGGGTGGAAACGGTAAGAGGTGGGGCTAGACTGCTTTCAAAGGGCTGAGTGGGAAGGTCCCTCGGGGTCCCCCTTCCACGCTTACTCAGGGCCAGATGTGGCTCCCGAAGGGCCCCGGGAAGTGGCGGTTCCCCAAGGAGAGCCGGGAGGGCCAGATAATGAGGCGAGTTAATCAAAAAGGCAGCGAGTCCCCAGGGCTTGTAGTGTGTTTGGAACAAGGAGCTTGTGGGACACGGCCCGGGACCCCTCCCATCCCCTAGCGCATCGTGCTGGGGGCCAGAGGGGCTGGGGGCTGCGGTGGATTGGGAAGAGAAGGAGCGTGGTGCAGGGGGTCGGGGTGGGTATGAGGTACAGAGTAGGATGACATCAGCTTGTCCTGGGGTCGGGACAGAGCGGAGGGAGCTGCAGCTGGGCCTCCCTGTCGCACCCACTGGGGGTGGGAGATGGGCGCCGTTCCTGTCATATTCTATGTGAATGGCGCCCCCTGGAGTTTATGCCACGCAGCGGTCCTGTCGGTGTGTGTGCCTGCGATCATTCTGCTCCAGATTTCTCGCTAGCCTCACCTCCACCACCACTTTGAAGGGCTCAAAAAGAGGTGATGGTTAAAGGAAAAGGAATTTGCTGGAGAACATAAACGGAAAGGTACCTGGGAGAATCACGGGCCCTGGCCCTGGGCCCAGCCCTGGCCCCCTCCCCTCCCGTAACTTCAGCTTCACTCCCCTCCTCCCTTTCCTCCTTTCCCCTCATATCCCAGCCTGTTTTTTCAAGCCTGAGGACATTTGATCCCGCTTACGAAGAGCTGCCCTGGAGAAGGTGAGAAAGACCAGCTCAGCGAAATCTGATGCCTTTCACTGGTGCCCTGGGGGCAGATGCCAGAGGACAGAGCCACCCTCAGCCTGGCTGAACGCACCCCCACTTCAGGACACTCACCTGACCCACACCTCCCCTCCTAGAAAGCATCCTAGAATGAGGCAGCAGTGGAGGGTCACATCCCCTGCCACTTGTGTACACAATGATTTTCCCAGAACGTTCTGTCCCTTCACTTGCCTACTTCCCTTCCCTAAGAATTTGCTTCCCCTCAGCCTGCACATAACTCAAACATGTCTTCTTATATATTCACTATGTCTATTTGTCCCTAATCTACACATTGTCTGGACAATTTGGGCCTCCCTTATCCTGATAGTTCAGGTCTTGCCCAGAGCCTACTTCTGTTTCAGTCAGGGTAACCCGACTCAGTTCATTTTAATGAGCAGACGTTGAGTGGCTGCTATATGCTCAGTCCTGCACAGGGTGCTGTCTACGAGTGATCCAAACAGGAGCAGGATGCCCACCCTGCCCTTGAGCTCACAGCAAGGGCACACCGCACAGATGCCACTCTAAGCCTGGGGTGGGAGGTGACATCCATGAGACCAGAGTAACAGGCGGGGCCTTCAGGGAGGAGCTGGTCTCCAGATGCTCTGCAGCCCCCTTAGCCAGGTGTGTCTTCCTAGGGAGGTTAGTGGAGTGAGGCAGGGGTGAGGCTTCTGGCTGGGGTGGCACCTGGCCCCCAGAGAGAGTGGGTTCTCCTCCCAGTGGGTGCTGATGCTGCATGCCAGCTTCACAGTTTCGCCTTCAAGCAGGCCGGGTTCCCAGGAGCCCAGAGAGACATTTGCATTGGGAGAAACACCTAAATAAAACACCAGGCTGCTTCCCTTGGGCTTGGTTGAGACTTGGAGGGCTGCAGGCAACCAGGCTTAGGGGTATGAAACAATCTTGCAGTAGAGCCAAGAGTCAGAGTAACCACATTTTGTGCTGTCCTTTTTCCTTATGCCATTAGCATTTACCCGTGTAGTGGATAGTTTATTGTTGTTATCAGTGTCTCTGTTCCTGTGTCTATATCCTGGCTCCTTTTTTATGCCAGGATCTATGAACTTTTAGTAGCAGTCTACCCACTCCAGGTGGGGGGCCTGAGGGTAGAGCTGTGTCTCCTCCTTCAGACCGGGGCTCCCTGAGGGCACGGATGTGTCTCCCCTCAGCCTGGGGCTACCTGAGGGCAGGGCTGTGTCTCCTCGGACTGGGGCTTCCTGAGGGACTTTACTTGTTGGATGTCCCCACCAGGATGCTCAGTATAATGCAGGCACAATGCCTGGATTAATAAATATTTATTGAATTAATGAATAAATAGTCAAGAGAACCTGACTTTTCCAGCCTATTCACCCCCTTCCTAGACCCACCCAGTGGGGAAGTAGAGCTGGGTAAATCAGTGCTCCTTACGCCTCCTCAGAGTGGGAAGACCATGTGTTTCCAAGCTGGTGCTAAAACCAAATTACTTCTGGTCCACTGAACTGTCAGCTCAAAAAAGTTAAAACTTCCCCTGTTCTAACATTAGTGTGGACAAAGGGAGCTTGAGACAGACCATGTGACCCTCACTTGAGAAATGGTAGCATCTGGGTCTCTGACACAGCTCATAAGGCTTTGGAGTTGAGGCACATCTGCTTATTGTGGAAATGAGAATCTGGAAGCCAGAGAGGGAAGATCTCACAGTGAGGCAGGGTGCAATCATGACAGTGGCCAGAAATGCGGGGGAGAGACTCCTGTCTCTTTTGCATCCCCCAACCCCACCATTCTAGGACTGGTAGTTTAGTAACACACTGTTAAGCCAGTCAGTGAATGTCTCTTTGCCTCAGTTTTCACATCTGTAAAATGGTGAGGGCCACATGTCTTCACTTACCTCATATTTTAAGGACCAAGTAGGATGGTGGATGTGGAATTCCTTGAAAAATTCAAATGTTCAGGCATTCTTGTAGGGTTGTAAAATAATTTACAAGAGAATCCAAATAAATTGGACTTTCAAAAGTGATCATGGTTCCCATTCTCACAATCTAGCCCCATGAATTTTCATTTGTCATTTTATGACAAGTATTTATTGAGCACCCACTAAGTGCCAGGCACCGTGTCAGGTGCTAGGGATGCTGTGACACCCCCTTCAATCAATTCCTCACACAGAGCCAGAACAAGCCTGCTAAATTAAAGTCAGATCCTGTCCCTCTTTTCTTCATTACGCTGTCATAACTCCCATCTTACTCAGAGTAAACTCCAGCATCCTGCAATGAACGCAAAACCCAAATGACCTGCCCCCTTAACTTCTCTGATCTCAGCTCCTACTACTCTTCCCTCATCTACTCAGCTACAGCCAAACACTCCTCACCACCGCAGGGCCTTTGCACTTGCTGCCCCCTCTCCCTGCAATGTTCTTCCCCCAGACATTGGCACGGTTTGATCCCTCTTCTCTTTAAGGTCATGACTCAAGTGTCAATGGGGTCTTCTCTGGACACCTTCTCTAACATTTCAGGCCTCACATTTCCTGCTCCTCTTCCTAGCTTTTGGTATTTTCCTTACTATCTAAATACTATTTATAGACTATATTGTCTGTCTCTTCACTAGAATGTCACCTCCATGAGAGGAGGGGTTCTTGTCTGTTTTGTTCACGTTGAATTTGCAGTGCCTAGGGTAGTGCCTGGCACATAGCAGGAGCCTATTAAATATTTCTTAAATGGTGAACATATGGTCAGGGTCCCTGCTCTGAATCCTGCATTCCATGAGCAGAGAACCTGCTGGGGGTATGGAGTGAGGGGGCAGTGGAGGGGGCTACAGACCCTTTGAACAACAGAAGTCTCTATGGCCCTTCCTTTCTGAGGATGTCATTGCAGGATTGCAATATTACTAGTCTCGAGCAGCACGATTTATAACAGGAGTTAACTGCTTACTAATTAGCAGCTGGAACCATTAAATTGGCTATTTGTTAGAGCTGGAATTAATAAACTGGTCTTTCAGTGGGGTCATAACTCTCCCCGTTCCTCACTCCTCCCAGCCAGCCTTCCCCTACCCGACCAGAAAGTGGCTTGCCCCTAGATTGAATCAATACCTCTCACTGCACGATTTTCAGAGACAATTTCCCTTGCAAGGTGATGATGCTATTCCCGCAAAGACTCTCTCTCTCTCTCCCTTTTTCCTCTCCCAGGCTCTGCCTTGCTGGAGACGAGAGCGAGTGAGCGAGAGGCGGGAGGAGATGGGAGAGCTTTCTAGTAAGGCACTCTCACAACAGAAGCCCGAAGCTGCACTGCTTGGCTGAGATCTGGGGCTCCTGGTTCCCTGGCCTCTCACGTAACCCCCCCACTCAGCAGCTAGTTACTTAGTCTTCCTGGAGGTGGCAGGCTGGGCTTTCTCTAGGGCAAAATAATGGGGTTTTTCTTAGAATATCATGGGTGGAACCCAAGAGTTGGCAGTTGGGTGCTGACCATCAAGCCTCCAGACAGCCTGTGCCCAGTGGTCCGCTTCATGGATGCCTCAGGTCCAGTGGTCTAGCTCTCATCCCCCACCCCACAAGAGCCCAATTTGGGGCCCAGAGGACTGTTCTCTATTCGAGAAGAGAATAGGAACACTTCTTGTGAAAATATTTACTAAATACCTAGGCCCTTACGTCTCTTCTCTACCGAACAGTGGGAAAGGGCAAGGCTGCAGAGCCCACTTCAGCCACTTAGCAGCTGCGTGAATCACTGAATCTTTCTATGTCATTCTATGAGAATAACAGTCCTATCTCACATAGTTGTTATGAGGATTAAATAGTTAATACACGTGAAGGGCTTAGAACAGTGCCTGGCATGTGGTGTCAGCTATTACTATTATCACTCGCTTCTCTCAACCACTCTCCGAAATAGGGACCCTACTCACTTTACAGCTGGGGAACCTGAGGCCTAGAGAGGTTAAGACTGGAGCTCAGGACAGATGGCTCCCAAGCCTAGTGCTCTTTTCCTTCTCCAGGCTGCCTCCCATTGTCAGACTCAGGGCTCTGTCAGAGGCAACAGGCAAGGCACACCTAGTGGAGGAGACGACTGAATTTACAGGCACGCGCAAGCAGGCTGTCAAGGTATTTACACTGCATACAATTAGCTGTAGAGTATTCCCGAGTGGATTAGCTACAGCAAATGTTCAATCCCAGCCTGGCTAGAATTTGGTTCTCTGCTCCCCCTCCCTTTTATCCCTCCCCCATCGCAACTCTTCTCTCTCTAGGCCAGTGTAGGTATTCAGAGACGGTAAATTCAAGTGACTGTCAGCTGAGTCAGTGGGGTTCCTTGTTCACCAGTAATGCACCCCAAAGCCAAAGAGGCTCAATTAACTATTTGGGGTTGGACTAGCTAATTGAAAAATAGGAAGGCAGTTTCCAATGACATGGACAAGTGCTCATTCAATTCAAAATGGGCAAAGCCAAGGAGGGTGGGAATCACTGTGATCACTCCCTGAGAGCTTCCTGGAGGAGGTGACAATTTTTGAATAATGGGAGAAAGATGACAATAAAAGAAGCTACTCACCATCACACCCTCAGTTGGTGCCACTTCCTTTTCAGACTGGGTGGGGGAGGTTGGTGGGAAGATACAGAGCCTGATAGCCCTGTATCTCTGTGAGGCAGAAAATGGACTTTTCTCTTTGGTTTGGGGGGGCGGTAGTGGGGAGTGAAATTTTTTAAATTTTGTTTTAATTTGCGTAGAAAAGATGGTGGCATTGAGGGTATCCTAGGTCTGTGGTATCTGGCCTATGATGGAAATCACTCATTCATTTAACAAATCTTCAGTTGGCATCTGCTGGGTGCCCAAAACTAAGTTGGATCTGGTTCACCTTATTCATTCAGCCTTGGACCCACAGGTAAGGAAGGAGAGGAAAAAAAGGAGGGGTTGAAAGAGGAGAGATCAAGTGGAGGGTGGGCTGCAGAATAAGATTCTTCCGATAAAAGAATATGAAAAAGAATGTATGTATTGGGTTGGCCAAAAAGTTCATTCAGGTTCTTCCGTAAGATGTTATATGTATAACTGAATCGGTTTGCTGTACAGCAGAAATTAACACAACATTGTAAATCACCTATACTTCAATAAGATAAATTAAAAAAAAAGATTCTTCCGATGGTCTCGGACTTTCCGAGATGGACAGAAGGAAGCTGAGATGTTACCTGATGGCACGACCCCCCCATGCTGCCTGGAATTTCTCTAGACACCTCACATTCCTGCCACCCCACCTCCGAAGCTGGGGGCACGTGCTCCTGTGAGGGTTAGCCCCTGGAGGGTCAGGAGAGGAGGGAACCAGCAGGACATGCGCCTGGGAAAGGGGTGGCTTTTTTTTTTTTAATTTGCGTACTGAAAAATAAAGTCTTTTTTGGTATACAGTCTTTGAGTTTTGACAAATGCTTGGAGTCGTGGACTACCATCACAACCAAGATATTACGCAGTTCCGGGTGGTGGGGGAGGAGGGTTTGTAATCTCCCCGCTTGTTAGTTGCTGCGGTTTTCCGCGCTCCCACGGGCAGCCCTAATACAATCCTTGCGCACACGCCGAGATAAATAACGGCGACAGGTGGAGCAGGTGAGATTAGCAAGACCTGGGTAGAGGAAAGCGATCGGAGGTGCGGGGGAGGCCGCCCGCCTTGCTTCCTAGCCTTTACCTCTCCCTACCGGCGTTTGGGAGGAGCACTGTCCCCATCCCTGCTCTCGGAGGGCCGGTTTGAGGTAGCGGAGTCCGGGAGTGCGGGACCCCGCAGGTGGAGCTGGCCCCTGGCTTGGCTGCTGAAAGAGAGGGCGCCCCTGGGGCGACTGAGGTCTTGAGGGGAGGCAGGACGGAGAGAGGGGCGAGCTGGGGATAATGGAAGGTGGCCTGGGGAAGCTCTGGCTGCGGGGTCCTGCGGACAAACCTGTTGGCAACCTGCGGGCCGAGGCAAGGGCAGGAGCTCTGATCGCACCCTTTTCGCCCCGGGCTCAGCCAGCTGCTCCGGCGGTGGCCCCCAAGCCGGACGCCGAGAGAGGCCGAGGCTGCCTAGAAAGGGGCGGGGCTCGGCCAGGGGCGGAGGGACTCCAGGGCCGCGCAGACAACCCTGCAGACCCACAGCAGGCGACCGGCTCGCGAGCCTGCAGGACCCCAAGAGCCGCGGGCGCCCCGGCCCCCGGCCTTTCCCTTCGATCCCCGCTTCAGTCCCGCCCCCCCAGAAGTACAGAACATTTACTAAGTGGGCAGTGCCCCGCAGGCCAGGCTAGAGTCCCCGGGGCGAACGGCCGTGCTTGCCCAGCGAGAGTACTGGGATCGGTGCACCCGGCTCGGGCAGCCGGTCTGGGTGTGCAAGGGCGGGCGAAGAGCGAGTGTGCGAGCGCGCTGCAGAGCCCGCGCCGAAACCCACGTCTCTTCGCCTCTGTCCTCGGGATAGATGGATCCATTTCTGCTTTCTGACATTTTCCTGCTGGGGGGATGGGGGGCGGAGAGAGGGAGAGAAGGGGGGGTGCAGAGAGGGGGAGGGGAGGGGGAGAGAGAGGGAGGGGGGGAGGGGGGAGAGAGAGAGAGAGAGAGGGAGAGAGAGAGAAAGGCAGTCTGCTTCCCCCAGCCCTGTTTTGTTTTCTCTAATTGGTCCTGGGGGAGGCGAGGAAATTGGACAGAGGCTGGACCCGGCGAGCTGCGCTGCCTTTAATTGGCTCCTTTTTTTTAACTGGAGGGGAATCAAACAGGAGAGCGAGCGACAAAGGGTGGGAGAGCGAGAGACCGAACGAGGAGACGCGAGGAGGAGGGAGGAGAGGGGGAGGCGGGGGGAGCGCGGAATGAAAAGCTCGGAGCGGGGAAAAAGCAGCACAGCGAAGCCCAAGTTGCCGAGCGAGCGGAGCGCTCTCGCGGCCCGGAGCCCAGCTGCAGCCGCGCCCGGCAGCCCGGCCCGGCCCCGCCTGCTCTGGGCCCCCGCCGGCGGAGGCCGCCGGGCGGGGGCGGGGACGGGGACGACCAACTTGGGTCGCGGCGCATCCCGGCTCTCCCGAGAGCGCCGAGCCCGGGAGCGCCACCGCCACGGCCAGACGGCGGGAGCGGAGCGAGGCGAGCAGAGGCGGCGAGCGACTCCCGCGCCGCAGCCCAGGCCTTGGCGAGAGCGCGAATATTTTTCAAACGACTCAAACTTTCCTTCTTTCCTCGCGTTCTGGGGTCTCTCTTGGATGGAATTGCTCTCCTGATTCCCGCGGGGCGCTGGGGCGCGATTCCTCCCCGGGGTTCCTCGGTGGCTCGGCTAACTTCGCGGACCCGTGGACCCGTGACTCTCGCCCTTCCGCGGAGCCTAGCCCGCGCTTCTCCCCTGCTCAGGAGGGCCAGAGCCGGGGCTTTTCGCCTCCGAGAGGACGCCCAGCCCGGCTCCCTTGGGTCGGGCCATTGAGCCCCCCGCACCAGCCGCAGAACTGGAGACAGCGGATTAACCCCAGCGGAGCCCCGGCCTCCCCGCCCCAGCTCCGCGGAGGGGCGTCCCCTGGGCGGGGAAACGACAAGTTTGTCAGTCGTCGGTGGCCTGTTGGATCGAAGCGCCTCCGCCTCCGCAAAGGGGTCCCTGGCGCCCAGAACCCCGAGCGGACATCCCTGGGAACCCGGAGAGGCTCGGCGGCCGGACTTCTCGGGCCGGGGCGCTGGCTGCTGCGCCGGGCGCGCCGAGGCACCCGGGGCCGGGCCAGCGCCCCCTGCGTTCCCACGCGGGCAGCGGCCCCGCCGGAGGAGAAACCCAGGTCGCTGCCGCCGCCACCGCCGACTCCTCAGCCTCCTGATTTCCGTCGCCGCCGCCGCCGCCCCCTCCGTCGCCTCTCGGGGAAGGGGAAGACGCAAGGGGCATCGCAGGGCCCCGGCGGAGGCGCCCCCCACCGCCTCTCGGGCTGTGCCGCCTCGCGGGGATGAAGCACGGGCCGTGAAGATGGAGGTGACCTGCCTTCTACTTCTGGCGCTGATCCCCTTACACTGCCAGGGACAAGGAGTCTACGGTAAGAGCCCGCGTCCCGCTCCATGCCGGCTTAGCACCGCGCGGAAACTTTGCAAAAGGCGCAAAGTGCGCGCTGCCCGGGTTTGGTGGGTACCCCGGCTCGGACTCTGGAGTGGATGCCCGGGTCCCCGCCCTTTTCCAGAGAGCGAGGAGATCGAGCTAGCTGCTTCAGAGCACGGAGACAGGTTGTAGGGTCTGGCGTGAAGCCAGGGATGCCAGGGGGAGGTAGTACCCACTTTCCCAAATCCTGCCAGGGGCGGGAGTGAATCGGAACCCTTGAGAGCACCCAGTTGGCTCGGGAGACCCTGACAGACCGCACACCGGGGGCTGGGAAAACGACTTGCACCGAAACCTCATCCCACCCTGGCTCGGCCTCCGGAGTGGAAGCCGAGCGATGCACGATGCGGAGTTGCGCCCGGCTGGCGAGCGAGCTGGCTGTCGGTACCGCGGCCCGGCGGCTGGCTCGCCTTCCCGGCTCTCGCTGGGCTTCGCTGCTTCGCTTCTTGACAGCCCAAGCGGATGCAGGCATCCCCCAGATCCGGCTCCCAAGACCCCAGAATCCCTTTTCGGACCTCTCCTGAGCCAGTTAGTTCTTTCTGTCCCCGGTTCCCAGCTACAAACGCCCAGCCCCACCTTCCTTCTGCCTGCGCGCACACATTCAACCACAGTCCCCAGAAAAGCAAACACTGCACGCACCCATCAGGCTACGTGTCGAAACTCTGCCTCCTGCCACTCAGCTTTGCTCCCGCGTCCGCACCCACACTCTCAGGCGCCAAGGGAACTCTGGTTACCCCTTCTTCCTTCTCCCTCGTGGTATTTCCGGGAGAAAGATCCCGGGAGTGGGCATCATCCGTTCAGGATGACGAGGGCTCATCCCTCTCAGGGACTTTCCCTCTGAGTTCTGGCAGCCAGCAATGCCCTGACCCACAGCACAAAAAGTCTTTGGGGCCCGGTGGCCCTTACTTTACCTTCTTCTAACTGCAGGGTGGTCTGTATAGGTCACTTTTTTAATGATGTGTAGCTGGAGTGAGGAAGATTCTCTTTCCTTCTTTCTCTAGGGTTGAGGACCTAATTATTCATCTTTAGATCGGGAGAGGGTTTGACCTATTCTGTTGAGGGGGTGGGGGCAGAGGCATTGTCCCTCAGCTGCCAGCCTCAAGTGCAGACGCTAAATGCTTCCTTCTGGGGATGCCTGGCCTGTCTCCCTGAGCCTAGCAAGAGGGAGGGGTGTCCTGGGGGCATCTGGGAGGTGACATCCTCCTGGCTCTACACAGCTAGCTGGCTTGGGCTTAATTCCCTGGGGAGGCTGGCCCAGGCATCTGGCCAAACTCTGCTTCTTAATTAGTTTGTGTGTCTTACTGCCTGGCCCTTTACATAGGCCAGAAAGGGAAAGAAGGAGGAAGAATGCAGCAGGGACTGAGAGAGCCTGCATTGTGGAGAGGGGGCCACTGAGCGTCTTCCAAGGGCCTTGGCCTCCCCAGGGTAGGGGAAGACATCAGGGTGTACTGGGGGGTCCTCTTTCTTTTTTCTCCTCAAGGTTTCCCTACAGCTTCACTGTCTCCTTAAGAGGTGGCCTAAGGAGGGACCTGCTGAGGTCTTTGCCTTCTCACCACACCCCAGGGGCTCTGGAGAGCGATGGGGAGCCCTCCGCCTCTGTTGCTATCCTCCACCCTGCTCCTCCCTCTGAGTGCCCTTGGGCAGATCTGGCAGGCCCATCTCCTGGCCATTCCTCTTCTCTATCCCCTCCAGTTTCTTCAACCTTATCTGGGGCTGCGTGGGACCCATCTTGAAGAGGCTCCCCTGAGCCTAGCCTGGAAACCCCAGCAATGAAGGCAGGGGGTGGGGCAGTAGTTTCTGTGGACCCTGATTCAGAGTACTTTGGGGCCAGAATTTAGCCGTTGGCTTGTAAGTCCCCCTTTCTCTGTATTTTCTCCACTCCCTCGTGTGCCTGGGTCCCAGCTGCTCTCACTCAGAGCACATCAAGGTGTGTTGCTGTGCACTGGGGCCAACCCGGAGCTCTTGGGTGACATTCTTTCCACTTGCCCTTTGAGAGCATGACTCCAAGGAAGGCCTCAGGGGAACTGCAGGGTGAGAAGTCTTAATCGAGGTGGATGGAGAGTGGAGGATTTAGTGAGGAGGAGGACCACAAGAGGCTGCCGAGTTCCTTGTGATGCTAGAAGCTTTGGCCAGATATAGCAGAAGGGAGAACTATGGTATCACCGGGTCTGGGTTAAAGAAATAGTATGGGGAGGGCCTTCCCTGGTGGCGCAGTGGTTAAGAATCCGCCTGCCAATGCAGGGTACACGGGTTTGAGCCCTGGTCCCGGAAGATCCCACATGCCGCGGAGCAACTGCGCCCGTGAGCCATGACCACTGAGCCTGCGTTCTAGAGCCCGCGAGCCACACCTACTGAGCCCGCGAGCCACAACTACTGAAGCCTGCGTACCTAGAGCCCATGTCCACAACAAGAGAAGCCTCCGCAATGAGAAGCCCGTGCACCGCAGTGAAGAATAGCCCCCACTCACCGCAACTAGAGAAAGCCCGCGTGCAGCAACAAAAACCCAACGCAGCCAAAAATAAATAAATTAATTAAAAAATATTAGTTCTTAAAAAAGAAAAAGGAAATCATATGGTGAGCTAGTTCTTCTGCTCCACCACCCCCCCCCCCAAAGCAGATGAAGCAGTTTGAGAAAGAGTAGAGTGCAGGGGTGAGGGATGGCCACTCATGCCCATCATTGTATGTCAGCACCTAGCACGGTGCCCGGCACACAGCAGGAGCTGGCAAGTACTTGTTGCACGAATGAAGGGCCATTGTTGGGGGGAAGTTGAGGAAATGCTTCTTGAAATTCTTTCTCTCCAAGAACTCTGTCTAGGATGGTTTCCAGCAGCGTAGTGGGGTCTCTGAGTCTTTGCTTAGGGAGAGTCATGGAGTCCTAGGCTGGCAGCCGGAGGGGACCTCAGCTTCCCTGGCAGTGAGAAGGGAGGCAGGTTTTACTCAAGGCACAAAAGAAAAAGTGTGCCGGAGGGAGGGAACCTCAGCCTGTGTGGCTGAGGGAGGAGCAGATTAACATGGAAGTTGAATTGAGGAGAGGGAGGAAGAGCAGGCTGTGTAGGGTAAACCCGTCGGGATCTGGCCTGGGCTGTGGGTCTCCGGTGAGGCTGGTGGGAGGCAGGTGCCTGGAGCCCTATGCCTGGCTTCCCTCTGAGTGTGCTCTTGTCATCTCTGAGGTCCGCTGTCTACAGTAGGGCTGGGGAGGTGCTGTCAGTCTGGTCAGGTGGTTTTGCTCTTCTTGGGGGCACAGATGCTACAGGAGCTGAGTACTGGACCAGATGGTCCATTTGGAGCCTGTCCCCTCTTCCCTCCTACCTCCCAATCTCCTGGCCCAGTTTGTTGTGCTCCCAGTGGATCCTGTAATCTGCTTTCTGGCAAGCCAGGGGGGGGTGGGCTGGCCCCAGACGCCTAGTTCTGGGGCAAAGACAGTAGCTGGGTGATGGAGGAGGAATAATCTATGTGTGGATAGCATCAGAAAACACCCGCTCCTCCATCCTGGCTTCCTCTCTTCCTTCCATAGCTGCTGGACTTCCAGCCAGGGGCAGGTCAGTGGGACTCCTCTCCTTTACAAAAACACAACAAACCCCTGGATTATTTAATATGCAGGAGTGCGAATTGACATTATCCTTAAGACAGGTTGTTTGCAACTTACTGGTGGAAGTCAAAATATTTCACCAAAGGTGTCATCAGAAACTACTATCCTATGCTAATTTTTGTGGGAACATGAAGACAGATGTTGAATAATTTGACAAGAGTAACATAGCTTACAGAATTATCACCAAGTCAGGTTTTTTCCCCTCCTCTGAGGGGTGCGGAGAGGGAATTTCAGGAAGTGTGTCTCCCAGTGCCGTCTTCTGGGTGTTGATCTGAGTGTGGGCACCCTTGGGATTTTTCACTGGCATTTCTACCCCATGCCTTGAAACTGGCTGTCCCCTGGAGAAGGAAGGCATCGCATCAGAAAACTCTTGCCTCCCAGGGCAAGCAGAAGGCTTGGGGGTTTCTAAATGTCCTCAAGCAGATCCCTGCCTCTGTCCCTTCTTCCTTCTCAGTTATAGAAACTACATGAGGGAGAAAGAGGGCCTCGTGTCCACAAATCCAGGCTGTTTTGTTTGCTTTGTCAGCATCGTCTGCACCCCTGCCCCACCGAGTTTAAGTTGACCCTTGTGCTAGTCTGAGGGCTCCCAGGCCTGGCATCGGGCCGGAGAGTCCTCCTTCAGGTCAAGAGCCCCATAATGTCCCATCGTACACTGCAGGCTGCAAACCTGTGCTTCCTGCCTGGAAGGGGTCTCTGGGGAATGGGGCTGGGGGTGGTTAGAGAGGATGAGTTTGTTAGCCAGGAAGGCACCTTCGAGAGGCGGGCTGGGGACATGCCAAGAGCCTACTTGTAATTGGCCAGGCCTGGCTGTGAGCTGCTGGGGCCAGGGTGGCAAAGCCTCGATTAGAGCCTGGTATTAGCTCTGCTTTGCTGGAACATGGAGGGACGGGTGAGGGCTCCATTGGGAGAATGGAGGGAGCTAATCACAGCTGCCAAGGCCAACAAATGAATGATGCAGAAAATCAATACCTGGGGGCGGGAGTGGAAATCCGGGCAGTGGTAGCAGCCATGGCTTCTCCCGCTGCCCAGGAGGCGCAGGTGGGCCTGGGAGGAGTGAGACAGAGGCAGCAGTGTGAGGACCCTCCTCTCCCCCACACCCTCCCCCCTCCCCTTCATCTGCCTTCCTCTCCCCCACTCCTCCCTTTCATCTCCTTGTGGCTGGGCTCAGGAAGGATGGGCCAGGAGATGCCCCACCTGGCAAAAACAGGGGGCCTGGGAGATGGGACCTTGGGCCGCTCAGTGCTGGAAGAGCGCTCCCCAGCTCTGACATGCCTCTGGACACCTGAACCTGACTAGGCTCCAGGTGTGAGGGTGTGTGTCTGGGGACCCTGCCCTGTGCTGCTGGCCCTGCACTGCCACTCCAGAAATGGCCAGCAGGGGGAGGGCTTGGCTGTCACATTGCTTCTTGCCTTTCCTGGGCTCCTTTGGCCTCAAGACTCCCAGTAGGGTGAGCTTAGCCTGGGGCCCACGGGAGCCCCTTAGGGCCTTCTGAAGCCCCAGGCCGCCCTCCACCTCCTGTGTCCCCACCCCAGTGTCCCAGGGCATTCGCCTGTGGCCAAAGCCACACTTCCTGAACCCTAGGCTGGAGGAGAGCTCTCTGGTGGGGCTTGGCTGGGTTGTGTGCAGAGCAGGGGCTTGTGCCTTGGCAGAGCTGCCTCTTTGTGAACCTGGGTATGGCCCCTCTTCTGCATCTTCCTCCCCATAGTCAGAGACCCTGCTTTGCAGGCACACATCTGCTGACGGCTGATACTAGGTATTAAGTGGCCCCTACTGCATTTAAATGCTGATATGGAAGGCAAAAGCAATGCTTAACCCAAAGGAATGAATGTTTTTTCTTAAGCAATGCAATCTCCCTTTTCCCAAGTCTATGAGTAACACGTGTTCTCTGCAAAAACAATCAGAGTAAACATAAAAGTATAAGGAAGAAAGTAAAACTCACTTGACATCCTGCCTTGCATTCGATGATGATTCTTTCAGGCATCTTTTTGGGCAAATAGGAATGAACTTTTTAGGGAAGAATCGTTGGTTATGACGACCATATCTTATAGGTGTGTAAGTACCACGTGCATTGCCAAGCATTTTCATGTGTCTAACTCCTTTGATTCCATAACATTCTGAGAGGTCAGAACAGGGGGTCCTATTGTCCCTATTTAACAGATGGGAAAACCAAGGTTCTAAGAGTTTAAGAACTTGCTTAAGGTTACACAGCTGGTAAGAAGTGGCTTGTAGACTCGATTCCAGTGGATCTTCTGATTTGGGGGTTGGAAAACAGTATGGTGTCCCTCTTGCCATTCATTAAATATTTACTGAGCACTTCCCTTGAGCAAGGCCCTGTTCTGAGCATTGACAGGGCTACTGAGATGAATAAGATGCTCTCAAGGAGAAGGGGAGAGGAATCACATACAAGATGGTGGTTCCTGGACGATCTTGATAAATGCCATGTGACAAGGGCAGATAAAGGACTGTGGGAATTTGAAGAGGAAGGAAATTACTTCCAAGGCCTGGTAGAGGAGGGGGCATTTGAACCAGCCTTGACAAATAGAAGTAAGGAGTGAGAAGGGCATCCCAGGTGGAGGACTCATTATGGCAAAGGCATGGAGCATAAAGAACCTGGGTGTGTGTGGGGAGTTGTGAGTCGTTGATTTGGGCTGGAGTGTAGGTTGAAAGGGAGTCAGGGCAGTTAGAGTTGGAACAGTAAAGGAATAATAATAAAAACTGCTAACATTTGCTGCCCAGGCTGAGATAAGGAATATGTATTGTCTTCTTTAATCCTTACCATAATCCCTTAAGAGAGAGTCACTCATCAGCCCATTTTACCAATGAGTAAACTGAGGGCTCAGAAGGATGAAGTTACTTGTCCAAGGGGCAGAGCTGGGTTTGAACCCAGATTTGCTGATTATAAAGCCTGTGCTTGTGGGGAGTAGGCTGGAATCTTGGGTTTGTGAGGGTGTTGAGCAGGGGAATGGGTTGATATGAGCCCAGGTACCTCATATCAGGCTGGGTAGCCGTGCAGCTGTGTGTTTGAACTGGCTGCAGTCAGGTGGAGGGAGACTGGTCAGGAGATCCAGAAGTTGTCTGGGGAAGTCATAATGAGAGCTTGATCCAGGGTGGTGGCTGTGAGAATGGACAGGAGGGAGTGGGTACAAGAACTGCAGCCAACCAACAAACATGTAAGTGAAGCCTCTGTAAGTGGCACTTGAGATATTTGATGAAATAAACATGCTCTTATTCTCCTAGAGTTTAAGTTCAAGTTGAGGGGAGACAGGCAGTAAACAAGTCAGTGAATAAGTAATGCATTCTATGGTGATGAATTTTATAAAAAAAGGGTAAAGCAGCTAAGGGGACAAGGTGTGGTAGGCTGTGGTTCAAGTTCATACCCATTAGTTGGGGGTAGAAGTGCTCCTTGAGTAGGTGCCATCAGAGCAGAGACCTGAAGATGCCCGAGGGAGGAGGGAGGAAGCCCCGTGGATGTCTGCAGGAAGTGTGATCCAGGCGGGAGAATAGCCAGTGCAAAGGCCCTGGGGTAGAAACATGCCTGGACTACTTAGTAACAACGAGGAGTCCAGTATGGCTGGAGCAGAGTGAGCCATGGGGAAGGGAGTAGGAAGTGGGGTTAGAGAGTTAATGGGGGCAGGTTGTTTGCAGCCTTGAAGGCTAAGTAAGGACTTTGGACTTTCTTTTTAATTAATTAATTTATTTAATTAATTTATTTTTGGCTGTGTTGGGCCTTCATTGCTGCGCACGGGCTTTCTCTAGCTGTGGCGAGCGGGGGCTACTCTTTGTTGTGGTGCGCAGGCTTCTCATTGCAGTGGCTTCTCTTGTTGCGGAGCACGGGCTCTAGGCGCGTGGGCTTCAGTAGTTGTGGCACGCGGGCTCAGTAGTTGTGGCTCGTGGGCTCTAGAGCGCAGGCTCAGTAGTTGTGGCGCACGGGCTTAGTTGCTCCGCGGCATGTGGGATCTTCCCGGACCAGGGCTTGCACCCGTGTCCCCTGCATTGGCAGGCAGATTCTCAACCACTGCGCCACCAGTGAAGCCCAGGACTTTGGATTTTATCCTGAGAGAGGTGGGGGCCATGGGAGGGTTTTGAGCAGAGGACAGACATGAACTGACACCTTTTTAATAGAATCCCTCTGGCTGCCATGTAGAGCATAGACCGTAGGAGGTTGGGGATGGGGGAAGGATCCAGTCAGAGACTGTTACAAAAGGCGAGAAGTGAGACTGTACAATCATTGGGTCCTGACAGTATTTCAGAGCTTGGGCAAGGGATGGGAGCTGAAAACAGCTCTGAAGTTTGGTGTTGGGAGGCTTGGCACACAATGGCAATGAGATGGAGTGAAGGCCATGGGAAGTCAGACAGGTCTGGGGCAGTGGAGTGAAGCAGTTAAATGCCTGGCCTTCTGGGTAAGGAACCCGTGTTTGAACCAGCTGTGAGAGCCCGAGAAATTACATCTGCTTTCAAAGCCGTGGCTCTTCTGCTTGTCAGATGGGTTTGTGATAAGCATGCAATAAGCCGTACCTGGAAAGCCCTGAGCACTGTTCTTGGCACTTAGCAAGGCCTCGGTGAATAGTTTTATTTGAATGACAATGCCAGTGCAGTTTTGAACTTCATGGGATTCTGGTGCTGGGATGTCTGGGAGAGATGTTGATGGACATGAGTGGCGGTGCTCAGGGGAGAGATCTGTTCTGAGTGGTGGACTTGCACATCTGGATTTATGTCTACACAATGATGTGAGGTGAGACCACAAGGTGGGATAAAATTGCCAAGGAAGAGAGAGTAGAGTGAGAGAGGAGACTGGGCTGAGACCAGTGCCCTGGGGGTGGGAGGAGAAAGAGGAGACAGAGCAGGTGGCATCAGGGAGGTAGGAGGAGACCCAGGAGGGGACAGGGACCAGAAAGGCAGGGAAGGGATGGAGTCCACGGGAGGAAGGGCCATCTGAGGTGGGGGAGGAGACAGAGTAAGGGCCGTCTGGGGACTGGGAGGTTGGTGGGGATGCGGCTGCAGCACAGAGCGGGGCTCCTTCTAAGGGGACTTCCCAAGGAGTCCCCTGGGGATTTTGTGAAAATGCAAATTCTGACTCAGTGGGTCTGGAGCTGAGCAGAGATTGTGCATTTCCAACCAACTCCTGGGTGATGCTGACGCTGCTAGCCCACAGATTGCTCTTTGAACAGCAAGGGCAGACAGGGAAGAGGATTGGACTCAAATGGGAAGACTTGGGTTGGAGGGTCAGTGGGCAGCTTGCTGCCTCTGAGAGAGCCTGGCCCAGGAGCCTCACCTCTCTGAGCTCAGTTTCCTTGTCTGGAAGGCTGGTTCAGGCGCTCCCACCTCTTGGGATTACAGAGGAGCCGAGAGTGATAGCACTTCGTAAACTCTAAGGCAATCTATGTGGACTTTGTTTCATGAGAGCAGAGGAGATGGCAGGCAGATGGTAGGGAGCCCTGGGTGTGGGTGGTGTATGGAAGCAGGAGGTTCAGGCTGCTCTTTTGAGAAATGTCGCAGGCCAGGGAGGGCTGGAACCGCAGTTCCCCTACCCAGGCCGGGCCTTCTGCCTGTGGGAAGCTGGGGCTGCAGGGGTGGGTGACCTCAGTGTGTGTGTGTGTGTGTGTGTGTGTGTGTGTGTGTGTGAGAGAGAGAGAGAGAGAGAGAGAGAGAGAGAGAGAGAGAGAGAGAGAGAGAGAGAGAGAGAGGGAGGGAGGGAGAGAGAGAGACAGAGAGAGAGAGAGAGAGAGAGAGAGAGAGAGAGAGAGAGAGAGAGAGAGAGAGAGAGAGAGAGAGAGAGAGAGAGAGAGAGAGAGAGAGAGAGAGAGAGAGAGAGAGAGAGAGAGAGAGTGTGATGTGGGCGGGCGTGAGGCCGCTGCTTGGCCAGCTTTGGAGATTCCACCCCAGGCTCTTCTTGGTTCCTTTCCAGTCCCAGAAACTCAGCAGGGATTGACTTTGATTATCTGGAGGGTTGGGAGCTGTGTAGAGAAGTGTTTCTCAGCCCGGCGGGCATGTCAGAACCACCTGGAGAGCTTTTTCAAGAACAGATGCCTGACTCCACCCCCAGACCTCCTGAATCAGAAACTCTGCAGGTGGCATCAAGGCAGCTGTGGTCAGAAGCTCTCCAGTTGATTCTCAGGCACAGCTGGTGTAGACAGTGCATCTGAATGAGTCAGGCCCAAACAGATGCCTTCTTCCCTTGGGCTTTCTGAGGGCATTTCTGGGTTTTCCAGGTCACCGCCCAAGCTTTGTTTCAGCCATGCTCATCTAGACCCTTGGGTCTTAAAAAAAACACACTTACCATTTTTTAAATTATGAGCCAGGGGACTTTCTAGTTTAGTAGTCTAACTGGAAAGGTCAGGAGCTTGGGAGAGTAGCCTCTCTCACTCTGCTTCTAGCCAGGGAATTTCCAGACCTGAACCTAAAGAGACTGAAAGAAACTGCTCCAGAAATGTTGTTTTCATTGATTTTCAATAGGTAAATTCTGTTACCTTTTTGAAATGTGGCCCTTTTGTTTATTCTCTTCTCTTTTTGGTTTAGAGAAAATGAAAATTTCAGAGCGGGGCCCCATCGTAGCAATTCAACTCAAATGTAAACCGAGCAAATGTTTAATGAGCAGTTGCTAAGTGTCTGGAAGGGAGGTGGACGCTGTGACTGCAGGGAGGGCTGAAGGATACCTGCCCCCAAGGAGCTCGCAGTGGTGCGGGAGAACGCAGCCTTTTCCAGCGTCCTCATTTTCCAGATGACGAAGCTGAGGCTCAGCTTGAGGGACTTGCCCAAGCCCCTGAAGTTAGCAGGTAGTGGAGTCAGGATTTGAACTCAAGCCTGCCCAATACCAAGTCTGGTACTTGCCTACTGCCCCCAGTGTGAAATTCCAGAGGGCAGGATCTGACCTATTTTTTTTTTTTTCCCCTAGACTGTGCTGTGGAGAATGGGTTGCTGATGGGAGCAGCACGAGGACCCTCAGTCCTATATCAGTTAGGAATCACATTCTGTTGCCAGAACCAAAGACCTGACTACAGAGTCTCCAACAAATTAAAGTGACTTTCTTAAGTCTAGAAGTAGGCTATCCATGGCTGCTCTGGTGGCTCCTTGGTCACTAGCGATCCAGGCTCCCTTCATCTTGCTGTTCTGATCTCCTCACAGTGGTGCTTCTCAAACCTTGCTGCATATTAGAATTCCCTGGGGGTGTTTAAAATTTGTGATGCTTCGGTCATACCTCACATCAACTAAGTCAGAATGTCTGGGAGTGAGAACCAGGGATCAGCATTTTTTTTTTTTTTTTAAAAAAGAAAGATCCCGAGATGATTCAGATGTGCAGCAAAGTTCGGGAACCCCTGCCTTAGAGCATTTTGCCTTAATGTCACCAAGGGGCTGCTGGGGCTCAGCCATCATGAGACATTCCAGGCAGGAAGAAGGGAGGAACACTTAAAAGGCTGAGTCATTTACCAGTTGAGTCAGCTTTTCCAAAAGCCCCCTCCCAATGATGTCTGCTTACATCTTACTGGCCATTCTGTTTTTTTTTTTTTTTGGCTTAGTCGGGTCTTAGTTGTGTCACATGGGATCTTTCGTTGTGGCACGCAGGATTCTCTCTAGTTGTGGTGTGAGGGCTCTGTAGTTGCGACGTGCGGGCTCCAGTTGCCCTGCGGAATGTGGGATCTTAGTTCCCTGACCGGGGATCCAACCTGTGTCCCCTGCATTGGAAGGTGGATTCTCAACCACTGGATTACCTGGGAAGTCCCTTACTGGCCATTCTTAGATGAAGGGAGGCTGAGAAATGTAGTCTTTTAGATGGACATATTCTCACCTAAGAGAATATCAGGGTTTATTTAGATAGAAGGGGAGAATGGAAGTTGGATAGGTCATGAGCAGTCTTTACCACAAATCCCCACCTCAGGATCAGTTGGCATTTCTTGAAATGAAAGGATTTTGATGGATGTGAACAGCTGTTCTTCTCCCTACCTCACTCTACCCTGCCAGCCTAGCTCGGGTTGGGTGGGGTGCTCTGGCAGCTCTGAGTATGGCCAGAAGGAACCTTAGAGAAGACAGAGAACCAGAGCAGGGAAAAGGCTTGCTTGGGGCAACCCAGACGTTCATGTGAGGGTCCAGCTTCCCATCTGCTAATGCTCGTTTGCTCCCCCTCACCCCAGCACACTGTTCATTCACATTTCCGTGAGGTTGTTCGTTTCCACTGGTTGGTACCTCCCTCCACTAGCAGGTGGCTCCTTTCAGTCCCAGCCGCAGGAGAGCTCTGTGGACCCTCCTGGTTTGCGGGAACCAGAAACTGAGGGACTGTGCTAGAAACCATGATCTACCTCATCTTTCTGCCTCTCAGCAAGCCCATACCCGCATGAGCCCAGGCAACCCCACTGCTGTTTGCTCAATGTCTAATCCTTTGTTGGGAAGTTCTTCTCATTGTCTAACCTTATTTCAGCTTGTTGTAACATAATCTCTTATCAGAAAGATTCAGAAGCTGAGGCCTCTGACCTGAACTTGAATATCTCCTTAGCCCTGAGACTTTTCCTATGTGAAACTCTAAATGAAGGCACTTATCCCATCACTGAGAGGGACATCCGGAGGGTAGACTTGGGGAGGGAGCTGGATTCTGGTGTTCCAGTAAAATGCAGGGGGCCTCTGGAGAGGTCAGTTTATCTCTAGCAAAATACGTAAGCCCACAAGGCAAGCTGAAGGTCTGTGCCATCACAAGACCTGGCTTTACTCTCCTTTCTGGAATAAGGCCATGTATTCCAGACACAGAGAAGGCCAGGAGTTGGAGCTTGAGGGTGTGGTAAGAAGTGAGCTCAGCTGTGATACAGTGGTCTTAACTGACCCAGAGGCACTTGAATCGCAAGGAGTTTGTGCAGGAAGAGACTGAGACCAGAGAAGGTAAGGTCAAGGTCACACAGCAATTAGGTGCCAAGACTGAAGTTAAAAGTCACGTCAAAGGACTTTCCAGCTGGATCTTTCTCATTCTCCTATATTATCCTGTGGGCTCAGGAGAAGCAAGGACACATCTGCATGGCATTTATAAGCTCCCATGAAGTTCAAAACTGCACTGGCATTGTCAGAGCCAGGAGGGAACTTAGATCAAATATAATAATGTGTTAGAAAAGAAACCTGAGGCCTAGAGAGGGCAAGAGAAGTCCCCAGACCACAGAGCAAACAGGCAGCCCAGCTTGGAATCATGGAAGGTCACAGGTAATGGGCTTAAAGGTTACCTGGCCCTAACTGGTCAGTTTTTAGAGGCAGAAACCAGTGGTCAGAGGTGAAGGGTCACTCCAAGCTCTACCTGCCATTGAATACACCCTTCTCTCCCACTTCTATCTCCCAAGTCATATCTGGGCTCTAGGATACCGAGAGGAGTGTGTGCGTGTGTACACGTGCGTGTGCATGTGTGGCTTAATGTGCCAGGGGCAGCAGGCAGGAGACGTAAGAGGCTTTCTCCAGATCAAGCCACCCACCTCCTTCTGGGGCATTCAGAGGCTACAGTGAGTTCTCGCCCCCGCTCCTGGCTTCCTCCAGTTCCCCATACAGCCATGGCCCCTGGCGTTGCCCACTGGCACAGTGACCTCGGGGGTGCTGGGAGGGCTCAGCCCTGAGGGATGCCCTAATCTGCTTGAAGCACCGACACCCTGCCTGCCTCACTCCCTCACCTTCTCGGGAGCTGAGGGAGCAGGGGCTGTGAGGCTGTCCAGGGCGAGGGTGGGCTGCATCTCCCCACAGTCTCCTGCCCTTCATTCTGGCGGAGCTGGGGCCAGTGAAGCCAGTGGCTCCTTCAGGCTCCCTTGCAGAATTATAGAGCCAGGGATGCGGGGCTGAGGGGTGAAAGGAATGATTGGTGGGGAGCCCTGGCTGCTGGTGGAGATCAGTGTGTGTGTGTGTGTGTGTGTGTCTTTCTGTCTGTCTGTTTGTGTATGGAGAACCATTGGCAGGAGATAAGCTGTGCTCACTGGGTACCTCAGCCGGAGCTGAAATACATTCCCCAAGTCCTCTCTATGCTGGGCATGTACACTTCATCAGTATTTTTCATGCACATGTAAATATACGTGGGCATGCATGTGCTGAAAGTATGCATATATGTGATCATGCCCACAAGAACATGGGTTTATGTGCAGGGAGTCATGTATGTATGTGTGGGGGGACTACAGACCTCTTTGGGGGCTTCTTTGGGTCCACCTTTATCCAACCGCTCCTCTGGGCAGCCCCTGGTCATCCTTGCCTTGGTCTCCAGGCAGGGGGCGGGAATGGGCATCCAGCTCTCTGGACCGTCAACCCAGCGCTATGTCCAGCCTGGGTTATAACTGCCCACCACCGCTTCTGGGAGACCTGAAGTGGGGGGCAGGGACAGGCTGAGGCTGGCCTGAAGCTCCTGGCTAATTTTCCCGGCCTCCATCGATCCAGAAACTTCTCCTGAGTCTATTAGCAGTCAGCGAGTGAAAATATCCCCCATTTCAAGCCCTGACCTGAGACAGGGAGGAATCCATAGCAATTTGTTCAAACAGAGGAAAGCATTTCCCTCTGATTTGTATTCCAATTTATTCCAGGCAGGAAGGGGGTCAGGGTGGGGGAACGGGGAACCCTGGCACGGCCAGAGCTGGGCCCAGGCCATCCCCCTCAGCCCCCCATGCCAGCCAGGGTGGCAGCTGGTACTCCCTATGGCTCCTGGGGGTGAGGGCTGAGGAGGGGAGGGTGGGCCCCAGCAGGGGGATGGGAAGAGAGACCCTTCCCAGCAGGCCCTGCTTGGCTGGAAAGCTCAGTTGTGGATGTGGTTTTTCACAAAATACAAAGCTGCCTGCTTGGAGCCTCTCTCCCCGCACTGGGGCCTGTGCCAGGCGTGCGCTCACCCTCTGTGCCCGTGCCAGGGTAGGGGCTGGGCTGAACGCATGGGCACAGTGGCCCTAGCTGGGCTGAGTGGCAGGGGGCCTCTTCTTCTCCTGAAGCCCTCCCCAGCCATCCTCGCAGGAGCAGAACTGCCCAGGCTCAGAGGGGAGCTGGCACCTTGGAGAGTCCCCTTGCAGGGCAGGGGCCCCCTCACGGCGGGAGCCCTGAGCACATCTGCCTGACACAGTGCTCACGCTTCATTCCTGGCCTGAGCAGACTGGAGCTCACGGGTGTCCTAACCAGGGAGTCTCTTTTGAGCACCTAGGATAACGATAGCTCTGGCTGACATTTATTAAGTACCAGCTACTTGCTGGGCACTGGGCTAGTGCTGCCAAGCACCCAGTTTTGGCAGGGTCCATGCGTCCTCCTGCACCTCACTTTCCTCAACCTTCTGCATACTTCTGTCACCTCCCTCAGCCGTCTCTGCTCAGTGTTTTCAGTTTCTCCTGGGAATCACTTCTCCCTTCCACCTGCGGCTGGCCCTAGTGACCCAGGGTCTCAGGACTGATGCCTCTGCAGCCCCCCTTTTCCAAGGGCCTCCACAGACAGGCCAGCTTCCTTTCTTCTGGATCACTTTCTTTGGTGCCACCTGGTCTTCCGCTCCCCGCCAGGGCTCAAGCCTCTGCAGAGGTGGCTCCATGGCAACCAGAGAGGAGGATTCTGGGAAGGGTCAGCCAAGTGGTCCTGCAGCTTTGCCCCCAACCCCTGCTCTCCACTGTTTCCTTCCCTCATGCCTCAGTGCCCCAGGGAGGAGAGTAACCAGAGAAGTTCTTCACACCAAGGTGTCAGTGACTAGCAGCTCTCAGGTCAGCTGTCGCACATGACTTGCCAGGCTCCATGACCCCACCGAGGTCTAATTTCAGAAGCAAGTAACTAAATATATCAAAGTCATCTCTCTCGCTCAGGTGGGAGTGTGGGAAGCCGTGTGGCCTGCAGGCTCGTAGCAGAGGCTTCTGCAACAGGTCTGGGTTCAAGTCCTGCCCCAGTCACTCACTGGCTGTGTGATCTTGGGCAGGGTATACTCTGTGTCTCAGTTTCCCTGTGCACAAGCAAATGATAATAATAGCGCTCCCCTCAGGGGGCTGTGGTGAAGAGGAAATGGGAACTTGTGGAAAACCATTCTGGGCCCAGTGCCTGGGGCTTTTCAGAGGAGGCACTGCTAAGTGAGTGATTCCAGCGCCCAGGCCTGCTCAGGCCTGCTCTGATGAATCACAGAGGCTGCCACCAGGGAAGTGGCATGTGAGGCTCTATGTACAGGCATGTGACACAATATTGGAGGAAAGGCCGAGACCCTGGTGCTGGAGAAAGTGTGGCAGAATTCCACCCCTCCTCCCATCTTCCTCTTGGGGAAATTTATAGTAAGAATATTCCCTATGAGCTACTTTATGAGTTGGGAGACAGGTGTGTTTTGCACCCAGCCCTTTACTGCTACTCACATGGCTGCCCATTCCAGACCTCACTTTCCTCCTAAGAGGCAGTGCCCCCCACCTCCTGTCCTTAGCCCCCAGGAGCCTCCTAATGGCAGTGACTTTTCTGTCCCTGGTTGTGATTGAACTTAGGTCCAATTGGCCTCCCCCATCCACAGATCCTTCACTTTTCTCCCCCAGCCGACTGGGTTTCAAGTCATTTACAAGTTGTTCAGAGACTTGGCATGCTGAGATCCTACAGTGCATGCCACTTATGTGGATTCTTAAATTTCAGCCAAAAAGGAGCGAAACCCTTCAGTGATGGAAGAAAAAAATAATGAGAATACTTAGCAGAGGGGCAAGTATTACATTTCCCAATTTATAAATATACCTGATGCTAAAAGAAAATATGTTCCCAAACTTTATGCTTCTGGAATTGACTCTTGAAAAAAAAAAGAAAAAAAAGATTGGTCATCTGGTCATCCCTTTCAGAAATTTAACGTGCTTTCCCTCCCAGGGGTGTTCTCCTTTTGAAAGGGACACAGAGAATGCACAAGTGACTATTTATTTATTTATTTATTAAAATTTTTTATTTATTTATTTTTTGGCAGCGTTGGGTCTTTGTTGCTGCACGCGGGCTTTCTCTAGTTGTGGCGAGCAGGGGCTACTCTTTGTTGTGGTGCGCGGGCTTCTCATTGCGGTGGCTTCTCTTGTTGTGGAGCGGGGGCTCTAGGCACGCGGGCCTCAGTAGTTGTGGCACACAGGCTCAGTAGTTGTGGTGCGCAGGCTTAGTTGCTCCGCAGCATGTGGCATCTTCCTGGGCCAGGGCCACAAGCCCGTGTCCCCGGCAATGGCAGGCTGATTCTTAACCACTGCACCACCAGGGAAACCCGCAAGTGACTATTTAACATGCTGGTGTTGATGAGTGGTATGAAGAACACACAAAGCAGGTAAGGGGATTGAGATTGATGGCGGTGGGGGCAGGAATGCTGTCTTAAAAAGGGTGGTCAGGGAAGGCCTGTCTCAGAAGAGAGCTGAAGGAAGCAATGGGGTGAGCTCTGGAAATCCAGGGAAGAGCAATCCAGCAGGGGGAGCTGCAAGTGCAAAGGCCCTGAGGTGGAAGTGGGCTTCGTCTGCTTGAAGAAGAGCAAAGACAGCAGTGTGGCCACAGCTGGGAGGAGGGCACATGCAGGGTGTGGCAGGCTATTGAAAAAGCTATGGCTTTGACTCAAAGTGAGAGGAGACCCACGGTAGGGTTTTGAGAAGAGAAGGGACAGGATCTGACCTAATGTAAAGGGATCCCTCTGGCTGCTTGTGGAGAACAGACTGTGCCAGGCAAGGGAGGAAGCAGGGTAGAGGTCTCTGGAGGCTGCTGTAAAAATCCAGGCAGGGCGTCGTGGTAGTGGTTTCTAAGACCAGGTTGGTGTTTCGGGGGTCAGATGCACGATCAGTTCCGAAGGTTGAGCTGGTGGATTGGGCATGGGATGTGGACAGAGAGAAGGCAGGGATGACTCCCAGGTTTCTGGCTGCCAGTGGTGTTTTCAGTGACGGAGGGTGAGGAATGGCTCTCAGGCCTTGGGGGTGTGGCGGGGTCACTAAGTGCTGTCCTCCTGAGGTCAGTGGATGTGGACAGAGGCATAAAGTTAATCAGGCCCTTGCATCTCTGATCCCTGGTTTTTTTAAACCTTCAGAGGCAATCCTCCTCCTGCCTCCTGAGCTGGGGTGAAGGTCCAGCCTGGAGGAACTACACAGGGGCTGCTTTAAGAGGTTTCAAGCCGTCAGGTTGTGACACTCATAATTCTACCCCCAGGTGGGTGGGATGATGCTCAGGAACCCACAGTAGCCTGGGGTGGGGGTCGGGGGGGGCAGAGTGCTGCCCAGCCAGAGTGGCGGTGGTAAGCTCTGCAGAAACACTGTCCTTCTGTCCCCTGTCCTTCTGTCCTGGTGTCTAAGGGCCCCACTGCTGTTAAGCTTCAAGATTGATTTTGCTTTCAGGGTTGTTATTATCCACTTAAACAACTTCATAGGAAAAAAAACGGAACCTAGTGACCATCAAACATTAACCATTCATTCTAACTTCCCTGCCCATACCTGTCAATACATTTTTACATAGCAGTAAACAGTGGTCCATTCGGCTCTCTTGGCTGACTTTATCTCCTACACACATCTCCTGGTATTGACTGAGCCCTCAGACCTGTCAGCTTAATGGCCGCAGGGCACCCCCTGCATTGATGCGCTGGAGTTTGGTCACCATTTCTCCAGTGCTGGGCATTTGGGCAGATGCCAATTTCTTCTTCTAAATAGCTCTGCCATGAATATCCTCATGTGAATTACTTTTTCCTTTTAAATTATTTCCTTGGGGCCCTATTCCCCAAAGTGAGATTGCCTAATAGGTCATAGGATAGGAAACAGTTTTATGGTTCTCATTTCGCACTGCCGGCCCGTGCTACAAAAAGTTTGAGCCGGGCTTGTGCGCAGCCCAGCCACAATGGATTTTTATCATTTTAATTTATTTTCACTGGTTTAATAGGTGCATTTATGGCCTGCTTCTTAACTTCCAGAAGCTATATTTGGATCTTTTGAACACCTAATAATAATAAGACCTGATCTGTGCAGAACTTTACAGTTTACATGGCACTTTCTGATATGTCATCTCACTTGAGATGACATATCAAGTGAGACACGATGAGCCTACTATTATTGGCCTCTGTTTTGTATGGTGAGATGGGGGTTTTAGTCAAGTTAAGCGCTGGAGTGGAACTTTCCAGCCAGTTCTTGCAGGTTTGGTTGGAAAGAACTCCCCACCCACTTGCCACCATCCCATTCTTTCAGGGGGCCCAAGCCCCCGCCCCCCCCACCATCCTGTTCTTTCTGAGGACCCGGTCCCCAGATGCTCATTTCAGCCCCAGTCCAGTGCCTCAGCCCCCTGTCTCCCTCGGTTCCCACAGCCAGGCCTGTGTCATGCTGCAAGCTGTGCCCTGTGCTTCAGGCTTGGGTCTCAAAACACTGGGCTTTTGGGTCATAGGGGCCTTTGAGGGTTCTTTGCTTTAGCGAGGCCACTGCTCCCCTCCATTCCCTGGCCCAGGTTGGCCAAGGCTCTGCATTCTGGGTTGGGGCCTGGACCTGGCAGTGTGTCTCTGGTCCCACCCAGGATGTGCCCCATCCGTAGTGTTGGTCACAGGTACACTGGTGCCCAGGGTGACTGAGCCTCAGGCTCCAATAAACAGGGTTACTCAGGGGCCTGTCAGGCTCAACACTGGAGGCTTCAACTCTCAGGACTAGGGGGACCTTCTCAGGGTGGACACACCCTTAGGTATGAGTTTGTTTGTTTGTTTTTGTGGTACGAGAGCCTCTCACTGTTGTGGCCTCTCCCGTTGTGGAGCACAGGCTCAGGACGCGCAGGCTCAGCGGCCATGGCTCACGGGCCTAGCTGCTCCGCGGCATGTGGGATCTTCCCGGACCGGGGCACGAACCCGGTCCCCTGCATCGGCAGGCGGACTCTCAACCACTGCACCACAGGGAAGCCCCATGAGTTTGGTTTTATTCTGCTCGCTTCTAACTATACTTCTAGAGCATCTACTAGGCAGCATGTGCTGTGATTGGTGGCTTCCATTCTTATTGTATTTAACACTCTCAATAGGGAGCATTCTTATGCCCATTTTATAGGCAGGAAACTGAGGTTGTAGACTAGAGAGTTAAATGATTTGCCCCAGGTCACACAGCAATTATTGCAAACAATCTGAATGAGAACGCTGTGTCTACTCCAGCCCTGCCCCTCCCATGGGCTTGGTTCAATAGGTATGCTTTGTCAGTTGGAAGCTTGGTCACCTCCAGAATTTGGCCCACTGCCAGGGTCCAGGGCCAAGTGAACTGCAGTGGTGGGGTCTCCAGGACTGCAGATCTTGGTGGGGCTGCGTAGCGGGACCCCAGCAGAAAATTTTTACACGAGAAACCCTATGTCCATGGGCCCCACAGCCCTGGGCCAGGCAGGCTCAGGTCCTGGGTTCCAGAAACCATTCTCTGCTCTGATAGGTGGTAGCCCCTCTCTCTCTCCATCATCCTGGATGTTCTTCTGGGGAGAGCTTTCCTTCCAGTGATTACCGCTTTCTGTCCATATTGATGTTCTGGTCTCTCGGGATTATGGCTCTTGGCATCCCCCCAAAGTAGACCTCTTCATTCAGTTTTACATTTTCCTCTTACAGGCCCTTGGAACAGGCTCCCAAAGGGTCCCAGGCTATATGATCAAATGGAAAGGGAACTGAAATTTATTGAGCACTTACTAGATACTAGTGATTATGCTCTGTACCAAATGTGCATTATCTCGTTTCATCCTCACAACCCAGAAGTTATTTTCACTAGAGCTGAGATGTAGTATTATCCCCATTTTACAGATGAAGAGACTGAGGCTTCGAGAAATTAAATAACTTGCCCAAGGTCACATAGTTATTAGAGGAGAGATAGAGCCCTACCTCCTGCCCCTCATACTACACCATCTGGGCAGCCCCTCAGACTTGCATTTACAGCTTCGGCTCAAGCAGTGCCCAACTTGAGGCATGTGCCTTTCTGATCTCTCTTCCCCGAGGGTCCTGCCTATAATGTTAGCACTGTCCTAGGGCACCTCATTTGTTGACAGTTTTGATCTCCCTGCCCACCAGGGAGAAAGTCCCTTTATAGTTTCCCCCAGGGGACCTCAGAGCCCCCACTTTAGAGGGCTTTCTGGTGGCCTGTCCTAACATCCCTGAGTTCATTAGTTGTGTGCAGGTTAGACTTCCACTGGTATGCAGACAGTGAAGATTCTAGGAGTAGAACCTGGCCCTCTCAAAACCTGTGTGCCTTCTGATGGGGCCAGGATGTAGGTGCAGTGGTGCCAAACCTTCCCAGGGACGGGGGCCCAGATGGACTGGCCACCACTTTCAGCGGTGCCAGGCTCTGCCGGAAGCATCAGGCTCTGCAAACAGTATCAGCTCCTGAAAATGGAACCAGGCGTTACACACAGCGGCAGACCCTGCGAGCCTTACCAGGCCCTGCCTCTGACTATGAGAGCAGAGCTTATTTTCATGCTCAATCATGGTGACAGGCTGGCAGCCTGTGCCCTGATCTTTCAGCTGTGGCTGCTTTCCACACTCAGTAACAGTGCTCTTGGACCCGGAGGTCAGAGATAGATACATACATACTCAGGTTGCGGAGAGATTTTTGAAGCCAAAGGGGAGGTCGGCTGAATGTGGATCTGGTTTTGGTAAGCAAAAAAGACGTATTGCTGAGAGCAGACTTTAATAGAGTCGGCAGCAAGGGGAGGGCAGAGGTGCTTCAGGGAGGGGGATGTGCCTGACTGCCTCTGCATTCTAGAGCCGAGGGCAGGACAACAGGTGCTCAGGAAATGTTACAGAAGGGATCCATGAATCAATGGTAAGTTAACAGGCGATCGTATGTGCCTTTGAAGGGCTGGGAGGCCAGGGAGCAAGAGGGAAGATGGAGAGAGAATCATCCTGGACCAAGGTCTAATGCCCTGAGACAGTGACCAGAGGTGGACGGGGCAGGGTGTGCTGATGCTTCCCCTCAAGATGACTGACACTAAGGAGAGGCCAGGGGAGGTGGTACTGGTGGGGGGACTGGTTCAAACTTGTTTTCCCAGCATGGAATTGGCACCTCCCCTAGACTCCAGAACTCCTGAGAAGCCACCTGGCCTGCCCCCTGGCCAGCGGCCCAAATAGAGGGCAGACTTCAGCCAGCTCTGCAGACAGGGCTGTGGGGAGGGCAGGGCGAAGCCCCACTGTGGAGAGCACAGAGAGCAGGGTTAATTTTCCCGAGAGGTACACATTTGATGGCCTGTGGTCCGCAGGAGAGGTGTGTAGCATCATCTCTGGCAGAAGGAGGCCCAGGAGGAGCCAGCCGAGCGCCTGCCCTGAGAGCCTCCTTTCAGGCCCCGGCCGCCATTCTCTGAGCAGCTAATTAAAAGAGAAAAGCCTGTTAATATTTCAGCACTGTTAACTCTGCTAAATTATTAAGTGTCCATTTGCATTACATACACAAAAGGATCGATAAACATGTGTGTACCAGGAGCTGGGAGAATAAGGGAGGAGTAGTTTCTAAGGATGCCACGTGGGACAGGCCCAACCAGTGACTCAGAGACTATGTCCTGCACCTGGAGCCCTGTGTCCTCAGCACTGTGCCCGGCACTTGCAAACTGGAAATGCATGGGGCTTAGCACAAAAGTCAGAGAGTCAGATGGACTCCAAATCAGCAGGGTGTCCTTGGGCAAGTTACTTAAACTTGCTGAGCCTCAGCTTCCTTATCTGACTAGTGGGAACAATAATAGGCTTGTTGTGGGCAATAAATAAGATAATAGATATAAAACACTCAATAAAACGCCTGCGCAGAGTAATATTATTATTGTGTATATTATTATGTGATCGTTATATCATGGTGATGGGAGGGAGACCTGAGACATAACTCCAGCTCACAGTAATCCCTCCTTGTTTCCTTTCTGCCTCTCAGCAGGCCTTTATAGGCATCATTCTTATCCCACCTCTTCTAGACTACGCACTTCCCTAGTGCAGGGCCTGAGTGCCATAGCTCTCTGTACCCCCAGCACCAAGCTCAGCACGTCACACTTATAAGGATTTGTTGAATGACTATCTGATAGAAGCTAGGACCAGACCACAGATTCTGTTTTCATATCGCCTGGCCCGGAACACTCAGTGATGCTTCCAGGAGGTGGTTAGGGTGATGGTACTTGCCCTGCCATCCAGTAACTGGGAGATAGAACCAACTTCAGGTGGGGGAGTCGGCAGCACCCCCTTCTTTTCTCTCCTTGCCTTCCCACCACTCTGCTCTGTTTGGAAGTTTCCGCAGCCTGCAGACACACTTCCCCTGAAAGAGTCAGGAGGGGGAAGCAGAACACCAGATCCCACTTGGTCATGATTAACCTTTTAAAATTTAGGGTGGGGAAGAAAGCTGCAGGAAAGCTGATGTGATGGGGCTTTTAATCAAGGGTTTTCATTCCCTTTGCTGTCTGTCAGCCTTGTTTGGCTCTACATCCTACTGTTGCATCCTCGTGTACTTTGCCAGTGTCCCCCACCCCCTTGGCTCGCAGCTGGGGAGAAAATTCTCTGATGGGGGATGGGGATCCTTGATGAAATTCCCCTTCTAGGTTCCAGTGAGAATTCTCTTCAGAAGGCCACGGAGCAAGCTGGAATTTGCCTTAACATGCGTCCTTGAGAGTTTGTGGCTTCCTCACTGGGCCTCCTGGGTGCTGGCAGTCCCCACCCCTACCTACGGTTTGGGGTGTACACTTTTGGAGGTAGAAAGGAGTGAGCTGACAGACCAGAAGCATGTGCCAGGGACTTGCCATTTCTGCTCAGTTGCCCTCTTTAGGATGCTGCCTCATTGGTGACATGTCTCATGCCGCTTGGTTACTCTCAACCAAGGGGCTGGGGAGGGGAATGTTACTTGGCTCCACAGCCATTATACTCTGTTAGGAAAGAGCTTTATGGTCAAGTGGAAAGCACTGGATTAAACCAAGTTACATGGATGTGTTTACTGCAGGACTTTTCAGGGCCTTTAATAGTATACTCTTGTGTGCTGAGACTCTGAGAGGGAGAAGATGCAGCATCCTTATTTGGCGATGGGCTATCTGTGAGCATTTTATGGCGCACAGGTTTGGCAGACAGTGTTTTCCTTTTCCATGGGGTTTGTTGCTAAATATTGGGAGAGTGAAATAGCAGAAGTCTCATAGGCCAGAAGCAGGGAAATTGTTCCACAATCCTTCCTATTTTCTATCCACCAACATGGCGTCAAGCAGAGATAAACAGATCCAGCAGTGCCTCTGAAATTCAAAGGGAGCGTGTTACAAATACAACCTCTGAGGCCCGCCCCTGAAGAGTCAGGGCTAGTGGTGCTGCATGGGCCTGGGAATATGCATTGCAAGCATTGCAAAGGGCTCCCCTAGTGACACAAGGCGGGGGTAGAGGAGTCTGTGGAGGGCAGTGAACTGAGTTCCAAGCTAGTGGGAAGAAGGCCTGGGTTCGAGCCCCAGCTCTGCTACTGTCCTGTGTCTGTGAGTGGATAGGGTGTTCCCTTCTCCAGGCTTCAGTCTCCTTCTCTGCCAAAGGAGGCTAAATAGGACGTGCCCTTTCTGGCTCAGAACTGAGGCAAGGAGCTTGCAAATATACAGTGGACCCCAGGAATGTATCAGGCCTCGTCACCTGTGGCAGATAAGACATCGTCCTTTCATGTGAAGGCCTTGTAGTCCCCTGGGGAGGTGGCGTTTTAAGAGGAGTGCAGGATCACTTACGGAATAATAATGCTGGCTGACATGCTTGATGGCTTACTGTGTACCAGACAGTTTTAAACACTTTACCTGAGTTTACTTATTTATTCCTCTCCATAACCCCATTTTACAAATGAGAAAACTACGGCTTAAATAACTTGCTAAAAGTCACAAGGTAACTTGCTGAAAGTTAAGTGTGTAAGAGGGATGCTCAGAAAGGGCTCCATTCCATCCCTCCCCTCTGGTTTTCCGACTCCCTGCACAGTCCTCAACATGAACTCTGAACATGTTCATGAAACACCCCTAATGTTTTAGTGTCTGCTTTGAGCAGCTCCACCCCTGAGATATAGAGGGGGCCACAGAGGGTGGTCATCTGTCCCCACCTCTTGCTCCTATTTAATCATCTCAGGAGCTGTCATTTATTGACAGAACACATACTGTTTGGCCAGATGTTTTACATATATTGTATTCAACCCTCACACTAGCCCTGGGAGAAGGCATTATTGTTCCCATTTTACAAATAAAGAGGCTGAGGCTCAGAGAGGTTAAGTAACTTGCCCAATGTCACCCAGCTAGTGGGTAGCAGAGCCAGAAATTAGTCCCAGATTGTCTGCTCTTTCCACCTCTCTCCAGCAGATCCCTTCTCCGCCCACTGTTCCTTTTTTCACGACGCCCTGCTTTGGGGTCATCTTAGCACTTAACACACTCTGAAACCATCCGTTCATTTCTGTTTCCTTGTTTGCCATCCATCTCCCCAACAATGCTGTTTCAGAGCTGGTCTTTGTTTGCTTTTCATGACAGTCTCCCTAGCATCCAGAGCAGCGGCCTGCTTTTGTTGTTTGATAGACTGAATGAAGGGATTATGTCATGGTGCCTTTTGACTCAGGCCCTGGCCTGGTTGCCTTTAGAATCAGAAAATGTTGCCACTGGTAGTGACTTCCTGGGGTGTGTAGAGTGAGAGGCTGAGGCTCAGTGGGACAGAACCCCTTTGGGGGTCTGTAACTTGGTGGGATCTCCGTTGGTTTAGGGTCAGAGAGCAGTTCCAGCCATTCCAGGGGTGAGCAGAGTGGGGGAGGCTGACTCATGTTAACGAAACTCAGTGGGGGTGATGGGCAAATTGGAATGTCTATGCCAAGGGGGTCTGAGTGCTTTGCAATTAGGCAGCACTTGCACCAGAAGGCAAATCTGAACCGGGAAGAAGTCAGCCATGGGAAGTGGCTCATCAAGTAGGACTCAGAGTAAAGGGAGTGGGTAATTGTAACGGTTAGTGTCAACTGAGGAAGCTGGATGACATCAACAGACAGTGTCATCCAAGGGGGGGGGGTGGATGCTCTTTTTTTTTTTTATCTAATTGAAGTGTAAAGTGATATAGTAAAATCTTAAGCAAATACCTTGATGCATTTTTACATGTACATCCACCCGTGTAACAGCCGCTCAGATTAAGACTATGAACATTCCCATCTCACTAGATGGGATCCCACCTCCTCCCCAGAAACTTCTCTTGTGCCCTTCCCAGTAAATAATCGCCCACCTCCACCCAAGGGCAACCACTGTTTAGATCTCTGTTACTATAAGGTTGGTTTTTCCAGTCTCGAATTTCAAATGTATGAAATTATACACTATTTCCTCTTTTATGTCTGAGCTCTTTCCCTCAAATTGTGCTGTGAGATTCAGCAGGGTTGTTGTGTCTATCTGTAGCTCTTTTTTCACTTCTGTGTAATATTCCATTGTATGAATATGCCAGAATTTATTCATCCTTGCTGCTCTTGATGGACATGTGGGTTCTCTCTTGTTTTTAGCTATAATGAATAAAGCTGCTATGAATATCCTCGGACCTATTGTTTGGTTGTCATAGCACTAATTTCTATTGGGTACATACCCAGGAGTGGAATCCCTGCATCATGGGGTGTACACTTGTTTAGCCTGAGTAGGTGCTGCCAAAATCTCTTCCAAGGTGGTTCTACTACTTTAGAGTTGGATAGTCTTAGGAGTTAATGTCATTAAAGGGCGTTAGATAACCTGAATGATGTCATCACCCATGATGCCAGCTCATAGCCCAATGTCCAGTGAGGAAGAGTACCTGTCAGGGGGCCAGAGGCCTGGTGTCTGCTGGCCAGGCCCCATCTTTTCTGGCTTGGGCTGGCCAGGCCCTGAGAAAGTCCAGCTCTCCAGCTCTTTTTCAGTATTCCTTATCAGTCACCAAAGTGTCTATCATTACAACACTGCCTGGCTACAGGCAAGCCACAGTGTCCAAGATTACAGCTTATCTTCCATTGGAGCCTGTTAAATCAATGTCTTCCTTGTTGAGAGGCACCCCAGGCCTCTTGCAGACATCCATGCAGCCTTCTGGGCTTATCAACAACTGGCACACACATCACACATTGGTGGGTTGTTTCCTGAGGACCTTGGCCACAGATGGCTACCTTTTCCAAAGCATTTTCATTGCAGGGGGTGATAGTTCAGACCCATTCCCTAGATTCCAGGGTTCATCTTATACAGGGCCCACGTGCTGTTTATAAAATTCATAGAAAGTAGGAGTTGAAAAAAGACCTCAGAAGTCATCTAATACACTCCCCTCCTATAGGTGGGGAAACTGAGGCCCATGAGGTTTGACTTGCCCATGGTCACACAGCTTGTCTCCTGACAACTAGCCTAGGTTCATTCCTCCATGGCAGCCAGACTGGACACTCAGACTCTGGGTTGGTAGCAGCTGCCACTGTTTGCAGAACTTGCTGCTGTTTGCAGAGACTCTCATGGTTAAACACAGCCTACATCACCCCCAGATGGCTGCCCCACAAACTTCTTGATGTGTGGCCGGGCTGCCTCTGTGGACCCACCTCTGTAATGAGCTCATGACTGTCCCATCAGTGTTGGTTGGAAAGACTCTGTTAAGGTGCTATTTGTGGCAACAGTAGAACACATCAGAGTTCTACTAAGCACTTCTCATTTATCCTGTGTGATGATCACATCCACCCTTGTTGAGTTCTCAGGGTTGGTAGCATTCTCTCCATCTTAGAGATGAGAAAATGAAGGTCTAAAAATCACTAATGTTTTACCCCAGGTAATATGGAATATAAGACTGCCCTATCAACCTGCAGGAATCCCCCCTGTTTTCTGAGGGCTGGTTCAAAAGCTGCCTCTTCCACAGAGCCTTCTGTGATTCTTTCTCCAGCAGACAGTGACGTCTCTCTCCTCTCACCTCCTCTTTACCTTTCTTAACAATGCTTAGCAACTTCACCATGGCATATTCCTATAAATTCATTCATTCAGTGTTCACTGAGTACCTGCTATATTCAAGGCTTTGCGCTGGGGATACCAAGGTGTGAAGCTCATGGTCTGGTAGGCAGAAAGATAAGAATGCTGAATTTGGTAGACACGCAGATTGATGCTTTGCTGTTGCACTGGAAAAGCGATGGATACAGAAGGAGGGAGGATGTAGGTCAATCATGGAATGCTTCCCGGAGGAAATTACACATTTTATGAACAGGTTTTATCTCAGCCCCCTGCACCTCTTTAGGGCAAGGACTGAGTTTTCACCCCCTTGTGTCCCTCGTGCCCTGGATTAGCTCTCCTGCCTCCACTCCCTCCACCCTCATATGTGAGCAGACAGGTTTGAAATTGGGGGCCTTGCCCTCCTTCCCAGAGCCCAAGTACTGGTGGGCTGGGGGCTGGTTTGCCTTCAGGACAGTGGGGCTAAGACACTGAAGGAGGGCCATGAACTTTTCTGGTTCAATCATTTTCCCTTTGGGTGCCCCAGCCATATCGCAGCTCTGGTCCCCCAGCCCTGGTCAGATCCCAGCCCTGGCCACTGTGAGAGAGGTTAGGGAGGATCCAAAGTCTTGTGAGAGCTTCCAGGCCCCCGGTGAGAACTTCTCTCACTTGGAGAGGAGGCTGGCATAGGTTCAGAGAGCAATGAGGGAAAAGTAACAGGCATTTGGGTGAGGGGAACGTGCAGTCCCCGGGGCTGGGGGCTATCTTAGTTAGGTTCGCTGAAGGTTGAGCCTTGGATGGTTGGTGGCAGTGAGTTCAGGCAAGTGATTTGCTGAGAAAGTGCTCTAAGGACCAACTGAAAGGGGCAAGGGAAACAGCCAGGTGAAAACGTGGTTTAGTTGACTTAGTCTCAGCCTGTTCCCTGGGGTGGGGGTAGTGGGCCTCTGGAACATGAACAGAACCGCGGTCACCCCAGCTTGAGGCAAGGTGGCTGGGCTTTTGCATCATGTCCACCAGTCATTGGGGTGTGTATGTACTGGGGAAGGGATGACCTCCTATAGGCATGTCTGGTCCAGGCAGCTCCCACTGGTTGAGGGCAATTCCCTGGGGCAGGTGAGCTCTGCGTGCCTAGCAGCTAACACAGCAGCTGGGAATGGAGGCACCTGCCAGATACAGGGAGCTGGGCAGAGCAGCAGCAGCCTGCACGACAGGGGGCTGCTAAGACGTGATGCTCACTGGGTGATAACCACTCTGTACAGATTACAAAGCCCCCTCACAGTCCTCAGCTCGTTGAAGAGCACAGATCTCTTGCAAGGGCCGTGGGATGGGGAGGAATTGCCCCTGTCCTGAGTCCCTGGCCCTTCTGGTCTGGCCCGGGGTCCTAGGAGCATTCTTTCCTGAGCTCGATGGGATCAGGCCTCTGAGGGATGTCATGGAGAAGTCTGGGCTGACCCCTCCCCCTGACACACTCAGGAGGGAGCCTTAGACCCCCTCTGGCCTTGGTGCCTCCTGTCTAAACCTCCCCATCTCCCGCCAGCTCCAGCCCAGGCTCAGATTGTGCACGCGGGCCAGGCGTGTGTGGTGAAAGAGGACAACATCAGTGAGCGCGTCTACACCATCCGGGAGGGGGACACCTTGGTGCTGCAGTGCCTTGTCACCGGGCACCCTCGGCCCCAGGTAAGCCCCTGGCCTGGCTTGAGCAGGCCCCTCCTGACCCACCCCGCTCTGGGATCAGAAGAGGCAGTGGGAGCTGTGACTAGAGACAGACAGCAGCAAGTCAGCAGAAGACAGGAGCCTGGGGCTGGGGAAATAGCTGGAAAATAAACCCTGTGGGGAAGGGCTAGAGGCTGTGGGCTTACTCACCTGGAAATATTGATGACTGAGGGCAAAAACTGAATGTCAGTTGTTCAGTTCCACTCCAATCCCTGTATCTGTTGAGCAGACGCTCTATCAGATATATACCTTCAACCGCTGTTTGAAGGCAGACCACACGCCAAGCACTGTGCTCGTTACTTTCTCCAGTGTTTTCTCTTTGGAGCCTCGCAACTGTGCTGTGAGGAAGGCATCAGGGCCTCCATTTTAAGCTGAGGAAATCGAGGTTCAGAGAGGTTGGGTAAACTCCCAAGGTCCCCAGCTTTTGTGAGGGTGGGAGCAGAATTCAAATCCAGAACCAGCATTCTCTGTAACTTCCTCCTACTTCAGGAGGCTTCCAGTAGGCAAGCCCCACACTTTTGACATTAAGAGACTCAAAGCTATTAGAAAGTAACAGAAGATGCGTATCTGGAAAATCTGGGTGAATTTTGTCCCAGACTAAGTGTTTGGTTCAGGCAGGAAGTATTGGCTGGTTATCACTGAGAGCTGACAGGTGGAGGCAGGAGGGTGGGCTGGAGGGATGGGTAAAATTTGCTGGCGAGCTGCGGTGACCTTTAAAAGCAACAGAAAAGGTTTTGGTTGGATCCTAGGAAGCGCAGTGATTGCAAAATCCTGTTTTCGGGGGACAACTTTGGGAACAGGGACAGCTTTAGTAGGTTTGGTCTTGAGACAAGCAGATGGACAAGAAAACTCCTAAAGACTTTTTCAAACTGAAACTGTCATCACTGCTTCCTCCTTCTTAATGATTGTTTTTTGGAAGCGTAAACAATGCTGCCAGTCTTCAGGTTGGTGTTTGCATAGGTGTGACTTTAGGCATTGGGCCACCTCTCCCTCAGGCTGCACTGGCCATCTGTGTGTGTCCCCTTGTGCGTCACATGTAGGCATCATTTGTGGCTGTGGCTGTGAGTCCATGCACCCATTTTCTATTTCCATTTGTAGTTTCATTATTCTTCCTGCTACCTAGGCTCAAACCCTTGGGCTCATATTTGACTCTTCCGCATATCATTCCCCACACCTAGCCAGGCTCTGAGGCCTTCCTTTTTACGTCTCTTGCATGGGTCTCCTATTCCTCATTACCCCTTGAGGTCAGACCTTTAGTCTTGTCCCTTGGCCCACTGCAGTAGACTCTAACTGGGCTCCCATTCTCCTACATCTCCCCCTCCAATCCATTCCTGCACCCTGCTCCCAGAATCATCATCCTTAGACCTGCTACATTATATCACTCCCCTGCTCAGAAACCTTCGATGACTCCACATTACCTACCAGACCCAGTTCAGGCTCATAGAGGTGGAACTAAAGACCCCCCCCCCCACACTCCCGCCCCCACCTGCCTGTCCTGTCTGATCTCCCACGGCCATCCTCCTCACACCCCGTCTTCAGTGAACCTGTCCAAATACACCCTGTTCATCCTTGCTTTAGCCACTGCTCTTTACCTGTCCTGAAATGCCTTCTAGTGCTTTTTGCTCATTTCATTACAATAAATATTTATTGAGCACCTGCTATGTGCCAAGTACTGTGATGGGTCCTGAGGATACAGCTGCAGTTCCTGTTGTCATGGAGCATCCAGTCTAGGGGTGGAGCAAGTATCATCTCATAGCCCAGTTTGTTGTCAGATGGAAGAATGAGTGGGCATGGAATTCCCTACTCCAAACAAATAGCAAGAGAGAGGGACTCTCTATGGTTAAAATGAAGAAGAAATCTATAGCGATGGTAGTGAGCAAAAGCTGAAGAAACTGATACTTTGAGGTACTTAACTGCATACTCACCTCAGGGGTAGTAGTATTAATACACACATTGTGGGTAAGCGCTGAGGCCACAGGCCCATCTATGACTGGAGCTAGAACTGGACTTCTTACCTAAAGCTGGAAGCTTGATAAGAGTGATACCACCTATGAATGGGGACCAGAAGATCTCTGCCCCATAGCCCAGAGTCACAGCAGGGAGCAGACTTTCTGCTTCAGGGTGTGGGTGCAAACAGAGTCACCTATGAGGGAATAACCCTAATCCAGTCTGTGTCTTGCACTATCCAAGTGGTGAGGAGACCTTAAGCTGAGAAACTAATATAAAAACTGGGACTTCCCTGACGGTCCAGTGGTTAAGACTCCGTGCTTCCAATGCAGCGGGTATGGGTTCGATCCCTGGTCAGGGAACTAAGATCCCACATGCCGCGGGGCATGGCCGAAAAATACCCAAACTGGTTGAAACCTGTGAATGCATATATCTTGGGCATAGGCAACCATAAAGCTACACCACAGACAGGCCTGTCAGTGCCCAAGTGGGAGTTCTGAGGAAGATAATTCCTACTGAATACAAGCCCATGGGGTGAAATTTTAAAGCATATCTAAAAATACAGTGCCAGGAGAGCCAGTCTATAGACCCAAATAATTGAACAATTCACATCTGAGAAAACAGAGATGATAGAGCAATATGAAAGGATCTTTAAAATAAATGTGTTTAAAATGTTTAAAGAGACAATGGAAGGAATAGAATCTATAAGACGGGAGATTATAAAACCTGATCAGTTAAGATATGGAAAAAAGCAAATAGAAATCCTAGAAATAAAAAATAATAGTCTTTAGAAAAATTTGGCCTCAATACCATAGAAGTAGCTAAAGAAGAAACTGATGAATTGGATAATAGATCCAAGGAAATCAGCTACAATGCAGTCTGGAGAGGACAAAGGGATGGAAAATGTGAAAAGGAAGTTGGGAGACATGGAGGATAGAATGAGAAGCTGTAACAAATTTAGGCATTCTACAAGGACTAGAGAAAACTTAGAAAGAGGCAACATTTAAAGAGATAAAGCCTGAGAATTTTGTAGAATTGAAGAATGGTATGAACTCTCAGATGGATAAACCAAGTCCTAAGCATTTGTAAACAAACCCCATCTAGATAAATCATGGTAAAACTGCAAAATGTCAAGTACAAAAAGCAAAAACATTTTCATGGTCTTGTTCTTTTTCCAAAGCACCCTCTGATCTACGTCTGAATGTCCTGAAACTGCATGTAGCCTTCCCCAAGTTTTGTAACCCCTGGGTCCATGAGGGTAGAGTTGAGGGTGGTGAGGAGATGAGAACAGCAGTGACACACCGTCACTCCTGCCAAATTCTATTGGTCACACAGACCAGCCCTGGTACAAAATGGGAGGAAAGTACAGAAAGGTGTGAATACCAGGAGGTGGGGACCACGGCGGGCCATGGTGGAGGCTGGCTATCACACAGACCTCTTTCACAGATGAAAAATCTGAAGCTAGGAGATGAGTAACCTACCCAAGGCCACTAAGCTAATAAGTGGAATAACAAAAATTTAATCAAATTCTTACTTTTCCAGGAATGAATTATATACTCATTTAGTCTTCTCAGTAAGCCTAGGAGGGGAGTAATATTTCCATTTTACACATGCGGAAAGGAAGGCAGGAGAGGTTGGGTAACTTGCCCGCAAATCCATGATGCTAACAACTAAACATACTGCCTTTTTAAAAGCCTCTTCCACCTGACCCCAGATTCCCCAGGCTCTTCACTGAGAGGTCCTACCTCCAGCGTGCATTCCCATGTTTGGGTTAGTTTTGCAGGCCTGTGTATGCCTTATGTGCGCTCGTGGAAAAGTATGGGGGTGGGCGGGGACCCCCTCCCCTTCCCCCCCTTCCCCTCCCCCCCCTCCCCTCTGCGGTCTGACTCTGCCCTGCCTGGCTGGCCCAGGTGCGTTGGACCAAGACCGCGGGCAGCGCGTCGGACAAGTTCCAGGAAACATCGGTGTTCAATGAGACACTGCGCATCGAGCGCATCGTGCGCACGCAGGGCGGCCGCTACTACTGCAAGGCTGAGAACGGCGTGGGCGTGCCTGCCATCAAGTCCATCCGGGTGGACGTGCAGTGTGAGTCGGGTCTGCCTCTTAGTACCCGGGCCAGGGGCCTGCTTCTGGGGGCTCAGGCTGGGAAGGAGGAGTGGGGAGAAGGGTAGAGAAGTGGCACCTCCATGTAGAACAACTGTAGAGACTTTCTCTTTTCCAGGATAGAGAAGGGCATCCCTGATGTTCCTTTGACGTGCACTACCTTATACCATTCACCCATCTCTATCTTTAATCCCATATGAACCTTGCAGCATCCCTGCAAAGTGGTCAGGGAGGGCAGGACAGGTTGGATTATACCCATTCTACAGATGAAGAAGCTGAGACCAAAGGCTTGTGACTTGCTCACTGCATAGGTCTCTTCTCATTATGGTCCAGTGTCCTTCCCACAGTACCTCATGTCTCTGCTTTTGTCCCAGGGAAGCTCTGAAATTTCCCTATCCCAACACCTGCAGGACCAGGCACCCCTCAGTCCTTGCTACAGGTTGAATGGGAAGCCCTCAGTCCCTGCCTGCCATCCATGGATATTCCCTTGACCACTCAGAGGCTATCTCCCTTCTTGCCATCTGCCTCTGTGCCATCCAGGCTGACCTAGGTACCCAGAAGCTGTGGGGCCAGGCCCAAAGGTCTGTCTGCCACCATCTTAATATCTACAATGAACCTATCCATTAAATACACCCCCCTGCCCCAAGTGGGACCTGATAGAGTGGTGGAACCCCAGGCCCTCTCTTCTGTCCCCCTTCAGCCACCCAGGGGCCTGACAAACCCTGGGGCTGAGGGTCGTTTCTCAAGTTATTGCAGCTGGAAGGGTCTGGCAGGCATGGCCTGATTTCCAGTGTGCAGCTACTTCCTCCATCCCATGGTAGGAGGGTGAAGATAGACACACACATCCCCCCGCCCTCCCCACCCCCCAGCCAATGCAGGTCCCTGGGGAGAGACTGCTGAGAAGCCAACACATCCAGTCCCCTGCCTCTGACAGGTTGCTCAAGCTTGCAGGGCTGGGAGAGCATCTTGCTCTCTGGAAGCATCCCATGAGGGTAGCTTAACTTTCCCTGAGAGCTGCCAGGGGCCCAAGCCCTCCACCTAGGGGGTCACGCATCTGACTCCACTGGGGCTGTGCCCTTGCAGACCTGGACGAGCCAGTGCTGACAGTACACCAGACAGTGAGCGATGTTCGAGGCAACTTCTACCAGGAGAAGACGGTGTTCCTGCGCTGTACGGTCAACTCCAACCCACCTGCCCGCTTCATCTGGAAGCGGGGCTTGGACACCTTGTCTCACAGCCAGGACAATGGGGTCGACATCTATGAGCCCCTCTACACCCAGGTCAGGAGGGGCGGCAGCTGGCTTGGTCTCCTCATGGCTCACCCCACATTCTTCCTCCTGCACCCCACAAGGGAGGGGGCCAGGGGGGCTGAAGCCTCACCATCTGGAGTTCCAGGGACTGCCCTGACTCCAACAAGTTTCTTCTGACATCAGAAGCAAGCATTCTGATTGGGCTTCAGACCACCTGGGGCAGACAGAATTGAGACAGAAAGGTCAGGAAACAGTGGTGAGGACAGGAGAGTCCTCAAGGCAACATGTCCTCTAAGAAATTTGCCAGTTAGGAGAGGCACCTCCTGGGGCAGACAAGTCATCCCTGCCTGTTGCTGGCTGTCAGGGTCTTTGGAACGGCGGGTAGGAACAGCAGGAGTTGGGGTAGAAAGATGAGTCACTTCCCATGGCTCTCCTGCAGTCCTAGGAGATGGTGATGAAGCCATCCAGCAAGAGAGTTTTCAGAGGCAGCTTTCCTAGGTGGCTGTCAGAACTCCACATGTAGCCGTGGCCTGTAGGGCCAGCCCTATATTTGTATGGGTTGTAAGACAGAGCAGGATTCCCTCGTTACCCTTCCATTTCCTAGAATGGGGAAACTGAGGCCTGGTCCTGACCAGTGTGTACCAGGACACCCTCAGACCCATGGAAGCCCAGGGTATGGGGAGTGTGCCATCCACCCCAGGCTCAGTCCTGAATAGGAATTTGCTTTAGCCTCTGGTGCTTGGTGAATGTGTGTGAGACCCAAGCAGGCCCCTCACCCCAGTGGTCACTGCCCAGGGGGAGACCAAGGTCCTGAAGCTGAAGAACCTGCGGCCCCAGGACTATGCCAGCTACACCTGCCAGGTGTCTGTACGCAACGTGTGTGGCATCCCGGACAAGGCCGTCACCTTCTGGCTCACCAACACCACGGGTACAGGCACTTCCCTGCCCATCCCCTTTCCCACCTGGGCTGAGTCCTCAACCAGGAGGTGGTGCGCATCTCATATAAGACTCCAAGCACATCGCCATGAGTGTTTCCCCTCCTCCTTCCTGCCTGCTCCTTCCCTTCTCCCCCTGCAGGCCTTCCCCGGCCCCCATTCCCTCCCTGATTCTCCTCCCCCACATCTGGCCCTGCCTCATGGTCCCCTAAGACCCCATTCTTGTCCTCCTAGCACCACCAGCCCTGAAGATGTCTGTGAACGAAACTCTGGTGGCGAACCCTGGGGAGAATGTGACGGTACAGTGTCTGCTGACAGGCGGTGATCCTCTGCCCCAGCTGCAGTGGTCCCATGGACCAGGTCCACTGCCCCTGGGTGCCCTGGCCCAGGGTGGCACCCTCAGCATCCCTTCAGTGCAGGCCCAAGACTCTGGCTACTACAACTGCACAGCCACCAACAATGTGGGCAACCCTGCCAAGAAGACTGTCAACCTCCTGGTGCGATGTACGTGGCTCCGGAGGGGTGGAAGGAAACTTGGGAAGCAGACAGGGTCCCTGTACCTTGGGAACTGAAATGGGAAAGGGGCCTGTCTGCTTCTCCTTGGTAGGGGAGGTAGGCTGAGAAGGCAGGTTCCAGGCACTTTGATTTCCCTGCAATTCAGGTGTCTGCCAGCAGATGGCAGGACTAAAATTTGCATAAAGTTTTATTTACAGTTTACAATCAATACATTTTCAAATATAACCTCAACAACCCAAGAAGTAGGAAGGGCTGGTGTTGATTACCTAGATTTTTTTAGACTGGGAAACTGAGGCTGCAAAAAGCTAAATGTGGACATTCCAGACTCTAAGAGAAAGTTCCTGACTTTCTCCCTGTACAATGGTTTCTACATGATTAATAGAATTAAAGTGAAAATAACACACATTTCCACATACCTCATATGTAAATCTTTATTAGCAAAGCATTTCAGTGAGTATAAAGATAATTACTAAATGTAAAAATGATTAAAACTTGGAGCACAATATAAAGAAGTACAAATACTTTCCTAACTAAATTTCAGCCTCAGTAATTATCATTAGCTGCTCGATAAGATCTTGATTTTACTACTCTGCTTTAAGGAGGAAACTTTAAATTCTTCTGCTTGTGCAGCTTTAGGTGGTTGTTTTAAAATTTATTAAAAAAAATTTTTTTTTAAAGATCCAGGCTTGTTTCCAGCTTTTTAGCACTTGAAAGTAAGATACAGCTTCTGTCAAATTCAATTGAGCATCTTCTGATGAACACTCTTCTGTGTTCATCCGTCACTGACCAGTCTCTCCCTGACTCTCCTCACCAAGAGAAGCTAGCTCTCTATGACTTTTTACTTAATTATGATTAAGTAGTGAGAAAGATAATAGTCAAACTGTGGTTATCTAATGACCACTGTTTCCTTTGATGGTACTTTTCCCATCAGAAGATTGTTCTTCCCCACCTGATCCATATGCCCTTTAAAACCTGGGTTGGTAAGATTGCCATTTTCATCAAATACTTGTGGTCACCTCTCGGGGTGACATACAGCCTGCTTCACTCAGCCCAGTCCTGATTTATGGCTGTTGTAGCAGAGTCCTTTCCAATGAGCACCTAATATTAAGAATTCTGGGGCTTCCCTGGTGGCGCAGTGGTTGAGAATCTGCCTGCTGATGCAGGGGACACGGGTTCGAGCCCTGGTCTGGGAAGATCCCACATGCCGCGGAGCAACTAGGCCCGTGAGCCACAACTGAGCCTGCGCATCTGGAGCCTGTGCTCCTCAACAAGAGAGGCCGCGACAGTGAGAGGCCCGCGCACCGCGATGAAGAGTGGCCCCCACTCGCCGCAATTGGAGAAAGCCCTCGCACAGAAACGAAGACCCAACACAGCCAAAAATAAATAAATAAATTTATAAAAAAAAAAAAAAAGAATTCTGTCTAATTCTAGGCATACATAAAACAATTTTTAGATTTTTAAAGGAGGCCAGACCACTTTCTTTCTAAACTCTGTATTTTTATGTAACTGCATGTAAAATGATTGTATTGGTCTTTTTTTTTTTTTTAATGACACAAACTTGTTGCAAAGAGCTAAACAGCACAAAAGGGCAAGTTAAAATTTTCCCCTTAATTTCCCTCAGTTCCATTCTCTAGATAGAACCAGTGTTACATTCTGGTGCCTCTTTCCAAAATTTGTATTTTGTATATTCTGGGTTTAAAACAACAATAAAAATAAAGCAGCATAGTAGTTAAGAGCACAGGCTCTGAGTATGAATTCAAGATTGGCTATTTACCAATACTTCTTTGAGCAAGTGAATTAAACTGTCTGAGCCTCATTTCCCTCCTTTGTAAAATAGGGAAAATAAAATGCCTCCCTCAAAGATTGTGGGATGGGCTAAACGAGGAAACCCACATACAGTGCTTAGAACAGGGCCTCTCATAGTGTATGTTTGGTCAACAGTGGCTGTATTGATTACTAAACCCACTTTTCTACAGCGAGCTTTTCTTTTTTAACTTTTGGAAACACATCTGAGAGAGGAGAACAATTTCCAAGCAGAGAAAGTGGTGGTTTCTCCTGGGAGTGGGATCGTAGCCCCCAAACTCCAGGAAGGCCAGTTGGAGGGTAGAAGCTGCATCTGGATGGGGGTGGTGAGACAGGGAACCCTGGCTTTGGGCCAGCTCCAGCCACCTTTCCCTCCCCATCCACCCATAGCCATGAAGAATGCCACATTCCAGATCACCCCAGATGTGATCAAAGAGAGCGAGAACATACAGCTGGGCCAGGACCTGAAGCTGTCATGCCATGTGGATGCAGTGCCCCAGGAGAAGGTGACCTACCAGTGGTTCAAGAATGGCAAGCCAGCACGCATGTCCAAGAGGCTGCTGGTGACTCGCAATGACCCTGAGTTGCCCGCTGTCACCAGCAGCCTAGAGCTCATTGACCTACACTTCAGCGACTATGGCACCTATCTGTGTGTGGCTTCCTTCCCGGGAGCACCTGTGCCCGACCTGAGCGTCGAGGTCAACATCTCCTCTGAGACAGGTGGGCAGCTGGAGGGGGGCAACAGGGAGGTATGAGGGGGCTGGAGAGACCCACAGAGGGGAGGTGGGGGCAGCAGCTTGGGAAAGGGAGGCCACAGTGAGGAGGATACCATTTGTTCATGCCATATGCATTTATTAAACACCTGTTATGTGCCAGGCATTATGCTACGCACTGGAGTAAAGTGGTGGGCAAAACAGGCCACATTGAACTTAGTAGCAAATGTTTTTCAGATCATCCCACAAATAAATGTATCACTGCAAACTGTGATGCATGAGAGTCAGGAAAGAGTTTCCTAAGATAGCAGGTTTGATCTGAGATCTGAGGGAGGGGCAGGATTTTAGTAGGCAAAGGAGAGCAAAGGGAGGGTGGAAGAGAAAAGCAGGCCAAGGAATCAGCATATGCAAAGGCACCGAGGCAGGAAAGTACATGAAGCATTTGGCGCACTGAAAGGAGAGTGTGGCTGGGAGAATAGAGTGAGATGAGAGTGGAGAGGTTGGCAGGGGCCAGATTTTGCAGAGGATTTGGGTCTTTATTCCAATAATAATAAATAACGATAATGAAATAATGGCCAACATTTACTGAGTGTTTTACTATGTGTTCTGATGATTTTATATTTATCTCATTCACCTTCATCATTTACTTTATGGTGGTAGGTGGTTCATCTTCAGTTTTTAGAGATGAGGAAACTTAGGCTAAGAGAGTTTAAGAGTCTTACCTAAGGTTACACATCAATAAATGGTGGAGGTGGGATTCAAACCCAGGCATACCAGACTTCAGAGCCTGCTCTCAGCCACCCGTGAAGGGTTTACACTTTGAAAATTACAAGAGTTTGGAGGGAGTGACTTTGGAGAAGGTCTCTGGAATCTCATCTCCAGCCCCCAGTACCTTGCACTGAGTTGCTGGCTGACTTTGGCTAAGCCTCTTCAACTCTCTGGGCCTCAGTCTCTCCCTCTATGAGACATTGAAACCAGATGGCCTTGGAAAAAGGCTCCTTCCCATCCTGACATCTGAACAGGGAGAGGCCAGGTGTAGCTGGAGGTGTCAGGAAAGGCTTCCAGAAGGAGACAGACCTGAGCTGGGCTTTGGGAGTGGACTAGGCCTCCACAGATTCCACAAATCCATTTTGCAAATCACAGAGCCATGTCTGGGGTGAGGAGGCTGGGGACTCAGACACGAATGCCACAGCCCCATCATCAGAGCTCACTGCCTAGACAGAGAGATAGACCTGTTGGCAGAAGGGCCAGGCAAGGTGGAGGAAAAGGAAGGACAAACCTTAGATAAGACTCAGGAGCTAAAGGTGGGGTCCTGCAGAGCATCTGGGGGCACAAGAGGAGTACCAGGCTGCCCGGGTCATCAGGGAAGGCTTCTTAGAGGAGCCATTTTCCATGTGAGCATTTGCCCATGCTCAAGCCCATGAGAGGAGGGACAGGGAGCCCCCAAGGTGTATGAGACTTGCTGTGTCCAGGAAGTATGTTCCTTACAAGTGGATCCCACAGCTGGAACACAGGATGGGAAAGGAAGATGAGGCTGGGGGTTGACAGAGGCCAGAGCACAAGGGCCTTGTTAGAAGAGCAAGGAGTTTGAGCTTTAACCTGAGGGCAGTATGGCCTCAAAATGGAACAGCCCTTTATCTTGTGGGGGCAAAGAAGGGTTGGGAGCTGGGGGTGTTTTAGAAAACAGGGAAATCAGTGGGGTACAGGGCCTATTTCCTTCATTTTATTCGTCAGCTTGATGCCTAGGACATAGAAGCTTTTTAAGGACCTGTGGAGAGACGGTTTTAGAAGTGGAAAAATAAATTAAAATTAACTGGCTCCAAAATACAAAGGGAAAACTGCAGAATTAAAGCCAATAAATGTATAAATGTTTACAGAGTATAAATTATGCTAACTAGATAACTGGACTTCACCTTGCCTTGTAGAGTTATTACGATTTATATTTAATGTAGACATTTAATTTGTTTGATGTGATATGGGATGGGACCCATGGAAGTCTTTTAAAAGACCCTTAATTTGGGCAATGTGTTGGGTTGGATTAGGTTTGGCTGTGAATAACAGAAAAAAACCTAAATAATGGTGCCTTTAAATGAGCTAGATGTGTATTTCTTCTTTAAGTAAAAGTGAGCAGTCCAGGCTGGAATAGTGGCTCTGCTCCACCAAATCCTCAGAGCCCAGGCTCCATCTTGTCTGCTTTTCTGTTATCTTTAGCATGTGCCCCCTCGTCCACGATGGCAGTGCCAGCTGCAGCCATCAGTCTGCATTCCAGCCTGCAGGGAGGAAGAGAGGCACTGCCTCTCCATTTAAAGACTCACACCATCTTGGCCAGGATTTAGGTCACGTGACCAGAGCTAGCCATAAGGCAGGCTGGGAAATACAGTCTTTATTCTGGCTGTGTGTCCTGCTAAAGCCCAGATATTCTTTCACTTTTGAAGAAAGGGTAAGGATGTTGGGGGACAGACTACCAGCCTGTGATAACACTCCAGAAAGAGAAGATGGAGGCTTTCACTAGAGCAGGGCCAGTAGGCAGGAAGGAAGGATTGAGGGGGAAGATATTTAGCAGAAACTATTTAAAAAGTGGAACCCCCCCAAATAAATAAATAAAAGGTGGAATCCCCCAAACTTAGTAATGTTGGGGATAAGGGGATAGAAAGAATTGGCCTGGACGACTTCAACACTCTTTCTGAGTTGGGAGACCTTGAGGTAGAGACCCAGGAGGTGGAGAGGATTTGGGGAGGGGAGTTCTGCTTTGAAGATACTGCAGGATCTGTGGAACATCAGGGATGGGAAAGGAGGCTCGCACTTAGTGGGAGGGAAGCAGGAGCCCCAGAGCAGAGGCCGGGGGATGGGGGGGGGGCGGTGAGGGGAAGCTCTAACCCCGCTCCTACCTCTTTCCTGCCCCGCAGTGCCTCCCACCATCAGCGTGCCCAAGGGCAAGGGCCGTGGTGACTGTGCGCGAGGGCTCGCCCGCCGAGCTGCAGTGCGAGGTGCGGGGCAAGCCGCGGCCGCCTGTGCTTTGGTCCCGTGTGGACAAGGACGCTGCGTTGCTGCCCTCGGGGCTGTCCCTCGAGACCTCGGACGGGAAGCTGCGGCTGGAGCGTGTGAGCCGCGACATGAGTGGGACCTACCGCTGCCAGACGGCTCGCTATAATGGCTTCAACGTGCGCCCCCGCGAGGCCCAGGTGCACCTGAACGTGCAGTGTGAGTCCCACCGCCCCACCCAGACTACCGTCCAGAGCTGTCTCTCCCGGTTTACAGTCAGGCCTGCCCCCTCTTCACCCCTTCACCCACCCTAGTCCAACCAAACCCCTCTGCTGATACCCCTAAACCCTCCTTGACCCCCGGTGCTCTAAGACATGGAGGTCCATGACTCTTGCCGCACTTCTACTCCATCTTCATTCCCAGGGACCCAGTAAGCAAAGAAATAACTGATTTTGCCAAGTGAAACTGGGAGTTTGAAGGAGGAAGGAACCTTCAAGGGAACACACTGCCTCTGATAGTAAAATGACGAGAGTTAACTTACCACGTGCCAAGCACTGAGTGTTTTAATGCCCAAACTCATCTAGCCTTCCACAGTCCTATGTATAGATTCTGTTATTCACCCATTTTTACAAAGAGGGAAACCGAGTCACACAGATGTTAAGTAACTTGCCTAAGATCTCACAGCTAGTTAGAGGCAGAGCTGGGGTTTGAACCTAAGCTATCTAGCTCCGGAGATCATGCTGTAAATCCCGACGTTATGCTGCTTTTCATTACACGGAGGGTGAGGGGACCATTTGAGGCATGAATAGAGGCCCAGTCTGGGAAGCTCGGCTGGAGGTTTTGGCCGGGAAGGAGTAGGTATCTGCAGGTCGGGGAGGTATGAGGGTGGCTATTTTGTATGTTGTGAGTATGTATCCGCCCTGAGACCCTTCCAGGATGCTGCGGGGTGGGGGGAGGGGTGGCGGGAGTAGGGGCGAGTACGTCGCCTCCCCATGGGGCCGCTCCTCAGACCCCACTCGGTGGGGAGAGGCCCCGCTGACCGCCGCCCCCGCCCCCAGTCCCGCCGGAGGTGGAGCCCAGCTCCCAGGACGTGCGCCAGGCACTGGGCCGGCCAGTGCTGCTGCGCTGCTCGCTGCTTCGAGGCAGCCCCCAGCGCATCTCCTCGGCTGTGTGGCGCTTCAAAGGGCAACTGCTGCCTCTGCCGCCTGCCGTCCCCGTCGCCGCCGAGGCCCCCGACCACTCTGAGCTGCGCCTCGACGCCGTCCACCCGCGACAGCAGCGGCAGCTACGAGTGCAGCATCTCCAACGACGTGGGCTCTGCTGCCTGCCTCTTCCAGGTCTCGGGTGAGTGTCCCGACTGCCCCGCCCCAGCCAGCCCCGCCCACCTGGGGCCAGGCTCCGCCCCAACCCCAGCCCTGCCCAGGCTCCGCCTGGGGCCCCGCCCTTTGCGGCCTCACTGCGCCTGGTTTAGGGCCGTGCCTTTCCCGGACCCGCCCATGCTAGGTACAGATCCCACGCAGGCCTCCCGGATATAACCGGGACGTTCTCTCACAGCCCTGAACCCTCCACTTGCCCACTCTAGGTCTAGGCCTTCCCCTTTCGAGGCCCGCCTCGACTTGGCCTAAGCCTCGCATGTTTTAGCTTTGCCCGGTTCCTGGCATCTGACACACCAGCTCCCTTCACCAGGCCTAGACTTCGCCCCTCTAGCCCCAGGAGCACCAGGTATGGGCCCTTACCTTTAAAGGCCCATTCACGCCTGGCTTACGCCCTGCCTACGTGAGGCATAGGCTCCACCCCTTCCAGCTCTCTGCTTCCACCTGTTTGAGTAGCAGGCATCGCTTTCCCTCCAGCCCTGTCCACGTCAGGTTTAGACCGACCCGCTCAAGCCCTGGGCACCGCCGCATCTCAGCCGTCACTTCTCAAGCCCCTCCTCCTTCGTCCTTGGCCTTAGAGGCTGCAGATAGGAAATCTCTTCCTGACTGCGGGCCCAATGTGAGGGGTCTGAGCTGTTAGAGGAGGGAAGAAGGCCTCAACAGCTTCTCTGGAACGTCGTGGGTGGCGCTGGGCCAGCCAGCACACATTTCCTGAGCTGTCACTCTAGAGGTTCAGGCCCCTCGGTGCCCAGAAATCCCTTTCAGCCCCATCTCTTCATGTCATTCAGGTGGGCATTTTGGGGCTGCAGATGGGCGTGGGTGGGTCAGAAAGGAGGGAAGGTCGTGGTGAGAGTGGAGGGGAAAGGCGGGACCCACTCCCTTCTCTTCCTCCCTTGGAGAGAGCCGGTACCCTGTCAGAAGCAGCACCCCAGAGGAGAGCCCCAGGTGTGCCTGTCCCCCATTTTACTGTGCCCCCGCTCTCCCAACAGCCTCTGACTGACTGGGTGCCCCTTAGCTCTTGTTTGGATCTCCTCACTCACAGTGGGGGGCTAGGGCCACAGGTCACTGGCCACCTACCCAGCCCCTCCCCACCCCACCCAGCCCTGCCAGCCAGAGGCCCCTATGACATTTCCCACCTCCTTCCCCCTCCCCTGTTCTCCCACACTTTCCCTGTCTCCCCACCTTTTGGCCGCTCTCTATCTCTCTTCCCTTCCTTCTACCTCAAAATCCATGACCCTTCTTGGTGTCTTCTATCCAATTCTCTTCCACCTGTGTCTTCTCTAATATCCCTTCTCTGTGTCTTAACCACATTTCTCTTTTCCATCCTTTCCTTGGACTTTCCACTCCCTTGTCACCAACACCACCTCTTGGATTCCCAATCTCCCTTTCCTTCCATCTCCCACCTTCCCACCTACCCCTCATTCTCCCCAATCTCCTCTCTACCACCATCTCCTCTCCTCACAATATTCCTTCTTTCTGTCTCCCCCCCCCCCCCCGCCTGTACCACGCATCCTACTTCTGTCGCCCTCTCCCGCACCTCCCTCTCTCTGTGTCTCTCCTCATCCCCCTGCCCCTCATGGCCCCATGCCCCCCTCCCGGCCCTCTCAGCCAAAGCCTACAGCCCGGATGTTTTTACTTCGACACCCCCAACCCCACCCGCAGCCACAAGCTGTCCAAGAATTACCCTACGTGCTGCAGTGGACCCAGAGGGAGCCTGATGCTGTCGACCCTTTGGCTCAAACTACAGACTCAGTGTCCGCCATGTGGGCCAAGGGGACAGGGGCTCAGGTGCAGGCTGGCCCTGGGAATACTCATCAAGCAGGGGTGAAGGGGTTGGAGAACACATTGACCCTCTAGAGATAACTCTTCAGAGCCAGGGAAAAAAGTGTTCTGGACACAGGAGCTGGGACGCTCTAGGGACCTGTCCCCTTTGAACCCATGCTCTGGGCACAGCCCTGAGAATTAGGCAGGGGTCTGCTGGGTTCATGTGGGGGAAGGCGGGTAAAGCCAGTCCTGCTCACAAAAACAGAGAATCTACTCTTATATCGGAAGCTTAAGGCATGAGCTTAAGTCTCATCTACAGGGTCTCTAGGACACAAGGCCAGAGCACTATATGAGTCTCGAGTCCAGTCTAATTGCATGTGGTTCTGCCCAGAACTAAGGGGTAGTTGGGTGGAGGGTAAGAGTGTGACTCTGAGGTAGACTGCCTAAGCTAAAATTCAGTTCTGTATTAACTTGGGCAAGCTACATCTGTTTGGCTTCAGTTTCTTTCATCTGTAAAATGGGGGTAATTATACTGTTCCAACTGATAGGATCATTATTTTGAGGATTAAATGAGTTAATAATTGCCACAGCATTTAGAACAGTGCCTAGCACACATTAATTTTTTCAATACGTGTTACTATCACTTATTATTAAGACAGCCCTGGGAGGTGGGCATGGAAGGGGTGATTGCTCTATCTTACAGCTGAGGAAACTGAGGGCCTGGCTTCCTAGTCCTTTGCTCTTTCTGCTCCCCTGCACTGCCCCCGAAAGTCACACCAGGGCCTGGGCTGGTGCTTAGGTGGAGGGTGTCGGGCATCTGGGAACTCCCTGTATCTACAGTTGAATCAGCAAAACGCCATGGTGAAGGCCATCCCGGTGCGGCGTGTGGAGAAGGGGCAGCTGCTGGAGTACATCCTGACCGACCTTCGAGTGCCCCACAGCTACGAGGTCCGCCTCACGCCCTATACCACTTTCGGGGCTGGAGATACGGCCTCCCGCATCATCCACTACACAGAGCGTAGGTGGTGGTGGCTGTGGTGGTGGGATAAGTGGGCCCATCTCATGCCCAGGGGACCCCTCCATATTCCCCACGTGGTTCCTGAGCTTGGGGTTCTCCAATGTGCAGTGTCCTACCCTGTCACTGCAGGCCAGGAGCCTCTGGCCCCCAGGCCTACTCTGGGGACCCTGTTCCTAAGCCCACGCACCCTCTGCACAGCCCCACACCTTGGTTCTGACTTGGTTTTCCTGCTTGCTTTCTCAGCCATCAACTCTCCCAATCTGTCAGGTGAGACACCCCTACCCACTTCCCCTTCCCTTTAGGGACACAAAGGCTCCCCGGGTGGGAGGGACCCCCAAGAGATAACCCAGAGAGTAAATAGTGTGGAGGCCAGAAGTTGGCAGAAAAAGCAGAAGGGAGCAAGGCTGGGCTTGGAGATATTTGCATCCAGGATTTATTCTGGGGCTTAAAGGCTTGAAGTGAGGGTGGAGTCAGGAGGACATCTCTCTAACTCAGGGCCTTTTGTCCTCACTCAGCACCATTCACTGTCCCCAAAAGAAAAATGGAAAGACCAGGCTAATCCACATTCTCTGTTCCCTGGGGCAGAGGTCCTTAATCTGAGATCCATGGACCACCCCTACAAAGGATGAGGAGGGTCCATGAAACTGGACCCTGGAAGGGCATACAATTACTTCTTTATTTTCCCTAACTTCTAGAAATTTAACATCTTCAATGATGAATGTAGGAATGTGGTATAATCACTACCTGTGACTCTGTCATCAGTGGAAATCCAATGTTTTCACATCACCTAAAAGTTTTTGTAGCCATCTCTAAATATCATTTCCATTTATTAGTATTTCAAACTACAGTAGTTAGACCTAACACTGGATCCTGTGATTTAATTAGATAATAGAGAAGCCCACTTACTACTATATCACAAATTAATTTTTTAAATATTTTGATAACTGTATTTCAATATAATTGATTTCCTTTGTAACCCTGTGTTTTTCATTTTATGTACCTAAATAATTATTCTGAGATGAGATTCTTAACTTCACTAGACGCCAGAAGGGTTTGTGGCACAAAAAAGATTAAGAGGTCCTGTTCCGGGAATAGATTGGTCAGGGGTTCCATTGCCTGGTTTCTGAAGCCCTGGGATCCTGGGCCCGCTGCTTGGATGCTTGGGAACTGTCTCATGGGTGACCAGGAAGGCAAAGCTGGACCAGGGGACTTGAGGAGGCTGACTCTCTTTGTCTCATTCCCTCCCAACTCTGCCCTGAATATAGACAACACCTGCCACTTTGAGGATGAGAAGATCTGCGGCTACACCCAGGACCTGACAGACAACTTTGACTGGACCTGGCAGAATGCCCTCACCCAGAACCCCAAGCGCTCCCCCAACACTGGTCCCCCCACGGACATAAGTGGCACCCCTGAGGGTGAGGACATGGCCTGCTGCTAGGAATGGAGAACAGCTTCAGGGAGGGGTCTAGCCCTGGGGAGCCCGGTCTGAGAGGAGACACAGCCCCGGCCTCAGGGAGCCCCGGTCTGAGAGGAGAGAAACAGCTCTGAGCTGCTAGAGGATTGGGAAGAAGAGAAACTGCAGCAGAGCTAAGCACTCACAATTGCTGGCCCAGACTCCTGTGTTGTGCCGTGAGGCAGGGAGGTCTGGGTGGGGTGGGGTGAGGCACCTGGGATTCAGGCAGCTGATACTAAGGCCAAAAAGGAATCAGATGGAAAGAGGCCTGGGAGGGGTGAGGGGGAGGCTGTTGGCACATCTCCCCCTTCCCTGCAGGCTACTACATGTTCATTGAGACATCAAGGCCCCGGGAGTTGGGGGACCGTGCGAGGTTGGTGAGTCCCCTGTACAACGCTAGCGCCAAGTTCTACTGCGTCTCCTTCTTCTACCACATGTACGGGAAGCATATCGGTGAGTCGAGGGACCAGGTAAGCTGCACGAGTGTGTGCTGGGGCAGGGAGGGGTGTCCACAGGAAGCTGGGGACTGGCCCGGGTAAGGCCTGGGCGTCCCAAGTTGGCTGAATCACAGATCCTTATAGGGAATATGAGCAGAATCTGGGCAAGGGGGAAGTCCAGAGCCAGCTTGTCTGAGGTTTTGAGATGATCAAGGCTTTCTGAGGGTGCAAAGAAAATGGATCCACCAGGATGAGTCTTGGAGGGGATGGAGAAATCAGCTAAAAGGTTGCATGTATTGAGTGCCTGCCAGGTGCCAGGTGACATCCTGGGTTAGGGATGCATCTGTGGTCTTATTAACCCTCACAACCACCACGTGTGGGAGGTGTTACCATATAGACCAGAGAGGTTAAGCATTTGCCTGAGATCACACAGCAACCCAAGTCTGTCTGACTCTCCCAAGCCCTAAACGCAGGGTTGGAAGGGAGCTGCTCTGTGAGCAGTGAGGGGAAGTACTACTTCGTAAGCATGACCATGAACCTAAGGAGTGCCCTTTGGGAAGAGATGGCACTGGTAGGAGTGCCACATTAGTCAATGAACTCATCAGTTCAGCCATCATTTCCAGAGCTCTTGCTCTGTGCCAGGCATCTAGTGCTGCAGCGAACAGGATGGACAAATCCCTCACCCTCTTGGCACCTACAGTCAAGTGGGAGAGACAGACGTTAAATAATTAATTGCACCAGATAGGATTTGGTGACCACTGTGATGTGTGTCTGCAGCAGAAGGACAGAGGCCAAGACAGCTGATAAAAGGAATAGCCAACTGCCTCTGGGGGCTGGTTATGGAAGACTCTGCTGAGGAAATGACAATTTTAATTATTTGTTTGTTTGTTTACATATTTATGGGAAAGGTAGTGTATTTTGCACAGGTCAGAAGGTACAAAAGGGTGCATAAGGAGAGTCCCTCTCCCATCCCAGTCCTCCTGCCACCTAGAGTCCCTTCCTGGAGGCAATCAATGTATTAGATTTTGGGGCAAACTTCCAGAAATGCTTTAAGCATGTAGAAGCCAGTACACATATATTCTCTTTCCCTCCATTTTACACACACTGTCCTGTGCCTTGCTTTTCCCTCTAAACTGTGCATCTTGGTGATCAGGCCTTAACAGACCATAGAAAGCTTCATTGTTTTCCTCAGCTACATGGTAGAGGAAGTGACTTTAAGCAAGTGTGGACCTAAAGGCTCATTGTGAAGTGTCCACAGCTAGAGTGATGGGTCGGGCCGAACTGATGAACTGGAATGAGGTGGGATGGAACCTTCTGCAGCCACTGGGGTCCCCCGGGCCATCCACACAATCCAATTCACCCAGGACCTGGGTCTGGACTTCGTGAGAAGCTTCCTGTGGGGTAGGTGGGGGTGAGGGTGACCAGGACCTCCCTGCCCATCTAGAGTAACCACTTCAAACCAATCCTGGTTTGCCCCAGCCTTTCCCACTTTTAACACTAGAAGTCCCACGTCCCAGGCAAACCGGGACAGTTGGTCATTTTATCCTCAGCTCAGGAGGGGCACGGGAGACCCAGCGGGCAAGAAGAGCATGTTGGACACAGTAGGGCCCTGGGAGATCAAGCCTTAAGAGCTGGGATGCCCAGGCGCCTGGGAGCAGATAAAGCCCCGAGGGAGCCATCTGTGCTCCAGAGCTTGCTTGGTGTCCCCCAGCAGGTGGGACAAACACCAGTCACTGAAAGCCTCTGGGAGGCAGGTTTGAATTCTACCTAAGGAAGATCCTGTAAGTATCAGATCTTCCCAGCAAAGGAATGGGCTATCCTGTGCCTGGACAGGAGGACTGTCCAGCAGGGGTGCTGTGGAGGTGACCCCTGTCCCAGGTCATGTTACTCCCCTGCTCGGCTCCCTTCCATCACCATCTTCTCCAGGCCTCCCGTACCGATCTGCCCCTGGCTGCTTCTCTGACCTCGTTTTCTGCTGCTCTCCCCTGACTCTACTCAGTTCAAGCACGCCGGTCTCCTTGCTTTTCTTTAAGTACTTGAGGCCTTAGAAGCCTTTGCTTGTGATATTTTCCCCCGCCTAGAATGTTCTTCCCCTCCCCTCATTCAGGCTTCCTTGGAGAGGTCTCCGACAGCCCCATGTAAAACACCTCTGTATCCCTTTCCTGCATTATTTTCTTTATAGTGCTTACTGCCAAAAGAGCATAAGCTTCAGGAAGCAGAGTTCTTTATCTTATTCATGGATGTGTCTCTGGTGTCTAGAATAGTGCCTGCTCAATTAGATGAATGAATGGATGAATGATGGGGAGGTAGGGAGGGCTGGGCTTGATGAACCCTGAGATAGCTTCTTACCCTGAGAAGCCTCTTTTCAGTCAGCCCTGATGACAGTGATGGAAAGTTCTTCACTGAGCATTCAAATATCGAGAACAGATAGGAATTTGATGGGGACTTTCCCTCAGGAGCCAAATAGGGAGAGAGGATGTGAATCCCAGTAACTGCCACACTGTAGAGCAGGGAGTGGTCTGGGCATGGGGAACTGCAGTTTAAGGTCTCAGAGTTCACAGGAAGCACAGAGGGCTCCCAGCTGAAGCCTGGGAAAACTTCTTGGAGGAGGTGACATTTCAGAGAGGACTTGAAGCACAAAAAGGATTCGGTCAGGGGAACATAGTAGGGGAGGGCATCTCAAGCAGTGGGAACAGCCCAGGCAAAAGCCCAGAGTCTGGAAAGCTGGACTGTGTCCAGGCTGCAGCATGTAGCTCAGTGTGGCTTTGGAGGTGACAGGAAGATAGGGAAGAATGTAGTGAGCAGGCACCCTTAAGGCCCTGGCTGACCCTGTGAAACACTGTCAGGAAGAGGGGAGATCTTGGAGCTGGTGGGATGATCAGGGAAGGGGGCAGAAATTCAATTTTGGTTTGAGTAGTGAAAAGGTGGGGTTCCCCCATTAGGGTCCTTGGGGCAGGGTGGTGGAGGAGGAAGAAACGGTTTGGAGATTGAGGTTGGACCCTGGAGGTTGGGGGATTGGAACCGGGGAAGATCTTCAGGAAGGGGAAGAGAGGGAGGTCCCTTTGGGGCTGGTGAGAAGCCCAAAAGTCTCTGGGGCTTGGGCCCTGCCTAAGCCAGTGTGGCATCTCCCGGCCCACTGGGTGCTGGCTTCAGCCCTCTCAGGGCCCCATCTGCTGGTGAGGGTTCTCCACATGCCTTGAACCTTTGTTTGCTCCTCCCCCAGGCCTGGGTCTGCTGCTGGGGAGGGGTGGGTGTTTCTTGCTGTCCAGGTCCCTCCTCTCCCCTCCCCTCCTACCCCACCTGGCAGCTCTGGGCACCAGCTGTCCCCAGTCCTTGTGCCTCACTGGCTCTCCTAGGTCCAAGCCAACTCCTTTAATCTCAGGCAGGTAACATTTGGTGGCCCTCCCCCACTGGGGGGGTCTGTCTATCTGGTGTCACAGATGGTGTGGCTTTGTCTGGGGCAGTGCCATGGAAATGCCAGCTACCAGGTGCCATCTAAGATTGATTCCCCTTCTCTCTGAGCCAAGTCTTTATGTCATAGGAGGCTTGATATAGGCTAGAAGAGCCGGCGAGGGGGCATGACATTGCCTGGGTGCTCTTCATCAAGGCCTGATCCCTTCCTTCTCTTCCATTGCCCCTCAGCATCTTCACAGTGCCAGGCCCCTGGGTCTGTGGGCGAAGGGGCTCAGCATCCCTAGGCTAATAACTCCAAAATTTCACATTTTACCACAGCTATGTAGCACATATACTAATATCTTTCTTTGAATCAACTCCTTTTTTCTTAGCTTTGTCCTAAGCATCAATATTAGAGAAGTTGTGGGTTTGAAAGGCTAGCTTTATTCACCTCTTAAAACATATATACAATATGAAATTTTTCATTGAGGTATAATGGACATTATATTAGTTTCATATGTACAACATAATGATTTGACATTTGTGCATATTGCAAAACAATCACCACAATAAGTCTAGTTAACAACCAACCGTCACCAGAATTTTTTTTTCTTATGATGAGAACTTTTAAGGTCTACTCTCTTAGCAACTTTCAAATATGCAATACAGTATTCTTAACTATAGTCACCATGCTGTACATTACATCCCCAGAACTTATTTATTTTATAACTTGAAGTTCGTACCTTTTTAGTCCCTTCACCCATTTCACCCACCTGCCACCCTCCAAGTGTTACATTTTTAAAGTCTGTTCCTGTACCTCCAGAAATCATTGCATGTATCATGTACCACCAAGCGTGTGCATTACGTGCTTCGGGAATCCTGCTCTGTGTTCAGATATGGGCCCCAGTGTCCTGGGACAACTCCCCTATCTAGAGGGGGGAAGGGTGCTGTGTGTGGGTGTGTTTGTGTGTGTGAGTGAGTGAGTGTGTAGGGGGAATTAGCTGATTAGGAAGGAAAGGAAGAAATGAAAGAAGATTTGCCAATCGTCCTGATAAGTGGAAGCCCTGCTGCCCTATTGCTGTCCCCTTTCTTTCCCTTGCTGAGGTCCCCTCTGGGATAACAGGACACCGAGCCAGTCTGCGATGGGGAGAATGTCCTGCCCAGCGGGGACTGTGCTGCGGGCAGTGGTAGGGAGTTGAGCCTGGTGAATGGGGAAAGGTGAGGGTGCCCCCTCACTGCCCCCTCTCCTCACACCCACCACAGGCTCCCTCAACCTCCTGGTGCGGTCCCGGAACAAAGGGGCTCTGGACACGCACGCCTGGTCCCTCAGTGGCAATAAGGGCAACGCGTGGCAGCAGGCGCATGTGCCCATCAACCCCAGTGGGCCCTTCCAGGTGAGTCTGCTGGGCCCAGGGTTCCTCACAGCTCTCCCGGCCCTGGGCCATCGCTCCAGCCGGGGAGCCCTCAGGAGGGCCCAGGGCTTGCTCCTGGGAGCTGAGGAGAAAAGCTTGCAGGGACGGGGGGCCTTCCAGGGAGACGGAGGCTAAGGGCTGGGAGTCTGTGGTGCAGAACCTCCCTCATGCCTGCTCTCTGACCCCACCCCAGATTATTTTTGAGGGGGTTCGAGGCTCGGGCTACCTGGGGGATATCGCCATAGATGACATCACACTGAAGAAGGGAGAGTGTCCCAGGAAGCAGATGGATCCCAATAAAGGTGCAGGATGGAAAGAGGGCGGGGGTGCTGAATCTCTGGGGGACTGTGTGGGTGGGTGCCTGTGTCAGGGGAGGCGTTGCTGTCTGAATTGGGGTTCAGAGTGGCTGGGTGATGGGATGCATGTGCTGGTGACTGTGGGAACAGCTGCTGATGTGTTTGGTACCCACCTTGGGCCCCACCCTGGCTCAGGCTGTGGGCCGTATGGAGGACAATGAGACCACCAGACCCTCCTACGAGCTTACTAAGTTTACAGTAGCAGCGTCTGTGTCTGGGTGCATCCGTGTGTGTGTGTGTGTGTGTGTCCAGGTGTGAATGTGTACCCCTCCCCCTCCGCCACTGGGGGCCAGGTGTTTGCAATAATAACAGCTGGCGTTTACCAGGTGATTACGATGTACCAGGCAAGGTACAAACACCTGTATATGCGTGATCTCATTTATTTCTCACAGTCCTCTGGGTGGCTCTTCCTATTAGACTTATTTTACAAACAAGGAAACTGAGGCCACTGAGGTTGAGTGAATTGCTCTGTGTCTTATGTAGTGAGCCACAGAGCCAGGATTTGGACCCAGCAGGCAGAGCACACCACCTCATGTCTTACGAGTGTGTCTGTGAGCACAGAGAGGGGGCAGAGGAACAGCCCTCCCGTGGCCTGCTGGCTGTTCCTCCCTGGCCCTGCTGAGCTGACCGGAGCCCTGGCCTGTCTCCCTTCTCTTTCCCGTCACAGTGGTGGTGATGCCGGGCAGTGGAGCCCCCTGGCAGTCCCGCCCACAGCTCTGGGGGCCCATGGCCATCTTCCTCTTGGCGTTGCAGAGATGATGAGCGCTTCGTGGCCCCCCCCACCCCGCCCCCGGCACACCAAAGTGTCCGCATCGTACCAAAGACTGACCCCATGCCAGCCGGGGTGCCCAGGGGCAGAGCCGCCCGCCAGTGAGGGGGCCTGCGTTGGCTGTGAGGATGAGCAGAGAACAAGGACAGCGGCCCAGCACTGAGGCCCCGGAGACGTTTGTTCGACACACGCACACACACACCCACGCTCACACACACAGAGATAAATTAAAGCACAAGTTTCTATCTGACCTGCCAGCATCTTCTTTGCTGCAGAGACAGGGGACTCGCCTGAATGGCATCCACCACTCCAGGGACCTCGGCGCCACATAGGCCTTGTCCTGGCTGCACCTGCGGTGTGTTTCTGACCTTCCCCTGTCCCTGACTCAAGGCTTAGCTCAGCCCCGTGGCTTTACCAGAAGGAGCCAGAAGGGGAGCAGACACAGGAGCCCTGCCCTTGGCTGGACTCTGGGGCCCCCTGGAATGGAGGAGGCCGGGGTCATCGGGGGCCAAGCGGGACTGACTCTGCGAACGACAAAGGACATGAGGCACCAGCTGCACACAACTCTGTTCCCAGAGCGAAGGCCAGAAGCCGGAGAGCCCAGGCCACCCGTATCCCCTGACCCATTCATTCCTGGGATGTCATATCCTGCCCCTCACTGTGCCCCCCTCGAAGGGACCTAGCGCAGGGTCTTGGGCCCGGACAGTCTGGAGACTGACCCCTTCCCCACCGTCCCCATCCCACTGCACCCCACCCCACAAGCAGCTGTATTCCTGAGAGCACAGTCCCTGCCCTGCTCGGCTGGCCTAACCTCAGACCCCAGCTGAGCCAGGGGGGAGGGGTGGTGGCCAAGCCATTTTCTGGGGTGAGGCTTGGCTCCAAGAGGGGCAGAGGAGAAGTCCTGCTTTTATGATTTCATGCCCCCATATTGGACATTGATCTTAGGAGTAGAGTGGAACCTCCATTTCTTATATACTTGCCACAAAGGGGTGCTCTGGATGGGGTGTGTGTAGGGGGCTGCCCTGTCCTCCTCCACCGTAAAGCACTGTCTAATAGGCTGTTCCCTTCCCCGCCCAGGGTCAGTGAAGGAGGAGGGGTTTGTAGGGCTGGGGGTGGTGTGTGGGGCAGTTGCTGGTCACCATGTTCCCTGGGAGCTGAGCCTTGTGCCCCAAAACTGGGAAAGGGCTCCATGCCCTTGGTCCTGGGTTGGGAGACTGAGACGGACATGATGGGACCTAGACCTCCTCCTCACTGTCATCCCTGAGCCCCCCTCCTAGCAGTCCATGGGAGAGAGGAGGCCCAACCCCTTCCAGGGTGAGTCATCACGTGCGTGTGCATGGGGCTGTGTGGGTGTGCACGTGTGAGCATGTGTGGGCCCATCTGTTGTCTGTGTACCACTGTGGGTATATCTCTAGCCGGAGCGTGTGCAAATATGTATCTGCGTGTGCAGTTATCCATATGTGAGGCTGGGTCTAACCCCCGTCTCTTGTGAGTGCCTGCGTATGTCAGTATGTCCATCTTCATTTGTGACATGAATGTTTGTGGAGTGCTGGCCAAATATGCCACTTCAGCCCTATTCTGTAGTCTCAAGCTGCCTGCTACCACCTGAATTTCTACCTTTTATCCCCTACGGGTGACAAAGAGCTTACAGATGACCCTATGGAAATGAAGGCATCTTTGGTGGAGGTGTCACAGGGCTCCTCCTGGAGCATTTGGTGGGGACAGCTGCAGAGAAGGGAAACCAGAGTAAACGCTGCCCATCTCAGCTCTGCCAGGCTGGTGTTATCATCATCACCAACAGCTGGTGGGTGGCCAGGCCAGGGCTGGAGTGGGGACTCCTGATACCCGACCAGCGTGGCTGCCTTCCCGGCCAAGCCAAGGCCTCTGTCCGAAATGAGTGGCTCCAGGTTCCCAGAACGTGCTGCCATTTTTCTGCGGGTATTGTTCCTTAATTGTCCCATCTGTGCAGGGTCTGTTGTCCCAACTAGACTGTGAGCTCCTCCTCTGAGCCTTCCAACCCTCCCCTGACCCCATCCCACCCTCATGCCCAGCACAAGTGGGTCTGTTATGGAAATCTCTCAACGGGCTTTGCCTAGCGGAATGGATTATAGAAATCAGTGGTTCCCAGCAGAATAGAACCACCAGAGATTCTTTTAGAAAGCACCAATGCTTGGGGCCCGCTCCAGAGATTCCAGTTTAATTGGACTGGAGTGCAACCTGGCATCAGAAATGTTTGAAAGCTCCTCAGGAGAACCCTAGAGTAGGAACCACTGGCCTATCACCTGCCAGGTGCTTCCCCCGTGCCCTGGCTGGCATGGGTGCTGGAGATCAGAGCGCTTCCTCCTTGGGGCTCCATGGTGCCCCATGCCTACTGCCCTCAGATGACCTTTGAATACATCTGTCCCCTGCTCTGGCTGCTCCATAATGGAGACCCTCTCTCCCTTGTTCACCTCCACATCTGTAGAGCTGGATACAGAAAAGGGAGTCAGCATATGTCAGCTGAGCTGAAGCACATACACATGGCCTCTGAGTTCTGGTCTGTTTGGAGAGAGGGGACATGGTCATGTGGACAGAGAGTGCGGAGTGGGGGAGCACCAGGGAGCACTTCCAGAGGGAGGTCGGGGCGGGACCGGGGCAGCCCTGACTCCAGGGTGGCTTGACCTGGGCTAACAAAGTGCCCGAGGGAACCGCTGAGATCCTTGGTCCTTGCGTGTGTCTGCACGTGCCAGCAGGTCTGCAGCGGATGTGGGTGTCAGTGTGTGCTGACATTAACAGTGTGTGATGCGAGCACCTAGGGGGGTGCTAGCCTGTGTGTGTGTGTGTGTGGTGGGGGGTCCTGCAAGGAATGAGTGTCTTTGTGTGTCCCTGGGTGACTTGTGAGTCAGTGTTTGTGTGCCTGTGAGTCAGCACCTCTGTGTCAGCGTCACCTGTGCCATGCGTGTCTTTGTGTGCCAGTGGGTATCAGTGTCCATGTGTTGGTTGGTGGCCCATGAGGACCCCCAGCCCAGGGGAGACCAGTCTGGCTGGATCCAGTGCATCTCCCCAGTGGCAGTCTCACCCTCTGGGTCAGGGTGGCTGAGGCATTTTGTGGCCTTAAAACAGGGAGTCCAGGGTCAGCCCTCAGGGTGTTAGGGTCCTCTACCCCTGTCCCTTCCAGCTTGGTGTCTGGGGGACAAAGGGACTCCTGGGGCCAGGTGCTGTATAGGTAAGAGACAGGGAGCCTCAGCTTGGCTGTCCTGCCCCTGGAACCATAGACGGCCACCCGGGGTGCCGAGCTAAGCCTGCAGACCAAGCCCCCTGCTCCTGGGACGCTCCTTCCGCCTCTGCCCTCTCTGGGATAGCTCTGACTCTTCTTTCTCATTCACTTTGCCCTCTCCCTATGCTCAGTGAAAGCCCCTGGCTCAGGCTGTCGGTGCTGGGATGGGGCATAGAGATCCTAACTTCTCATGGTAGGAATGAGAGTTAAGCCCAGAGAGGAGGAGGGACTTGCCCCAGGTCACACAGACAGTTAAGGTGGAGCCAGCCTTGGAAGCCAGGTACTACAGTCCTGGGGTTGTCACACCTCTGGCCACTGCTCATGCCAGGCAGCAAGGAGGAGCTTGGTCAAACATCCCTGTCTCTGGGTGCTGGTACAGATGTTACTGGGCCCTGCACTGGGAGAGGTACTGTCTCCCTGCCCCCAATTCTGGCCCCGCATCCCAGGCCACGGCCCCTCCTGCCCCAGGTCAAGCCTGGGTGCCACATGGAGGCTGACACCCTTTGCCCACACTGGCTATGGCTGCTGCCCTCCCCCAGGCTCCCAGATGAAAGGGACTCTCTTTCCCCTCCCCTCTGTCTTCACATGAGCCTGGGCTGGGAATGAAGGTCAATGTGTCCTGGTGTCCTTATCCTGTTGACTTCCCCCTAAGGACCAGGGGAACCTGGGGGAGCAGGGCTAATCCTCGTGTTTTCCTCTCTCTGGACAGCTCAAGGGGGACGGGGGTATTTTCAGGGTCTGTCCTCAGGAATGGGGTGGGTGAACCTGCAATGGAGGGTCCCTGTAGGGCCACTGGTTGAGTTTCTGGGTTCAGGGGAGCTCTCCTCAATTCCAAAGGCAGGATAGCACCCCCTCTCTGTTGAGTCAGTGCTTCTGTGTGTGTGCGTGGATGAGAGGGTGTGTGTGTGTGTGAGATAGAGGGTGTATGCCCGAGTAAGAGTGTGTGTGTGTGTGAGGGTGTGTGTTAGGGCAGAAGGACCACTCTTTCCTGGGGATCCCTTGACCCTTAGAGCTGGAAGGGACCTTAGAGACCATTTAATCCAGTGTCCCCACTGTACAGGTGAGAAAGCTGAGGTCCAGAGAGATGGCCCTTGCCCACCACCAGCCCCTCCCCTCATGTCACCTGCATTCATTTCCCAGGGGCACCCCTAGGAATGCCCTCCCTCCTGGCATCCCCCCACAGATGCTCACATAATCACCATCTCAGCACAACTCTGCTGGCCCCTCTGCACCCATGGCCTCCAAGCATCCTTCCTGCCCCAGGGTAGCCAGCTCACCAAGGCCTTTACCTCCAACCCAGGAGAAAGGGCAGGGGAAGGAGGGTACTGCTCCAGCCCTGCGGCCTCCAGACTTGGAAGAAAGCCAACCCCTCCGTGCCCAGGCCCACCCTACCACCAAGGTAAAAAGCACAACCGGAGACCCTCATTAACGGGTGAAAGGGACTGGGGTTGTTTTAGTCACATGACCCCATCCTCACCCCTTTGCCTTGCTCTCTGTCTCCGCCCCAGCCTCTGCCCCTTCTTTGTTCCCCTTTCCCCCCCACACCCCCCAGATGTAACCTCTAGTTGCGGACGCGGTTGTTTCAATCAATAAAGCTGCGGTGTTCTAGCGCTCCGGGTCAGGCGTTGTGTGTTGGCGGCAGGTGGGCTGGGCCTGGAGGGGGTATGGGTGAGAGCCTGGGGATTCCCCTCAGGCCCCTGGAGGGAGCCCTTCTTCCCTTCGGCCCCAACATCATGGCTCCTGCTCTGTGGCGTGGACAGTGGGGACCTGCAGCCTGGTGCCCAGCCCAACTAACTCCTAAATGCTGCCTTCGTGGAAGCTCCTGTTTAGTGGACACTAAGCTCATAATTGCACTGGGAAATGTATCCTTATGAGCACAATTAATGCTGTGAGGGAAATTGGTGCTCTGGAAAAAGGTAAGAGGAGGGTCTTATCTGTGTTGGGCCTCCAGGGAAGACTTCTCTGAAGAAGAGACATTTAGAAGATACCTAAAGAATGATTGGAGTTAGCCTTTGGGGGCAGAGGGAATCTTCCAAGCAGAGGAAACAGAGTATGCACAGGCCAAGAGGGGTGAAAAAAACTTAGAAGTCTCAAGGAAGAGGAAGGAAGACAAAGAAGGAGGAATAAAATTGATCCACTACCTGTAAGAACTCTGCCCTTTCCCTTCTCAACACCCAGCCCCACCATCCCTCCTATACACTTGTACTGCCCACCCCCAACCCCCAATCTCTGTTTCTGTGCTGGCCCCATAAGCCCCACTCTGCACTCTACTTGGCCTCCCTTATTCACCACCAGTTAGCTGCCCACTTGCCCCCAAATCATTTTGTGCCAACCCTTCCCTTTTCCCAGACCTCTCAGAATGCTAAAATTTCAGAGCTGGGATGTCCTTAAAGTCACTTATTTCAATCATCTACTCCTATGCTTTCCTTGGGAGAAACAGGCTTGCCAAGATCATGGGGACAGGCAGTGATGGGGAACGTTCACTTCCTTGTGAAGGTTTGTGACATGACCCCAAATCAAGGGCAGATGTGTCATGATATGAACTACCGGGAGATCAGGCAAAGAACAGGAAGAGACTTTATCGTGTTACTCGGTAGTAACAGGTAGGTAGAGCAGAGAGTTTCATTTCCTTGTTTCAGATGGGCAAACTGAGGGTCAGAAAGGTGACAAGACTGCAGGCTCCATGCCCCACCTTTGTCAGCTCACACCTTGGGTAACTTGTTGCTGCCACACCTGGGATTTCTCTTCTGGAGCTTGGAGCCCACCACTGCTTTGGGTTGGCTCATTGGGTACCAGGAAGGGAGACTCACTCGACCTCACTCAAGTACAGGGGCATTACTGTGAGGCTCCATGTAGTGAGGGGGACAGACTTTCTCAGAAAGCCAAACACAAGAGCCATAACAGGGATGAATTTCTTAAACCAGCTGGGTATTCTGCCTTCAAGGTAGTTTTAGGAGTTTATGGCTCCTCACCTGGCAGAGTAAAGATGGCCACAAATCTTTTGTTATCCTACCTATAGGGAACAGAACTCTAATTCCCTTCCCCTTGAATCTGTATTGGTCTTGGTGACTTGTTTGGCCCATAGAATGTGACATTCTGAGTTGAAGATGCCTTGCAGCTTCAGCTCAGGCCTCTTGGAATGTTCTTTCTGGGAGCCCTGAACCAGCATGTAGGACATCCAACTCCCCCAAGACTGACATGCTGGAGAGGCTGCGTGAAGGGCTCTAGTAGACCATCCCAGCTGAGTCCAGACCTCCAGCCGTCTCCTGCAAAGCACCGGACATGGGCCTGAAGCTGCCTTGCACCCTCCAGACCAGCCCATCCACAAGCTGAACACCTCTGTTGATGCCACAGGGAACAGAAGTACTGCCCAGCCCAGCTTGCCCAAATTCCTGACCCATGAAGTCATGGGGTAAAATAAAATAAGCGTTGTTTTAAGTCCCTGAGGTTAGAGATGGTTTGTTACAACAGCAATCGATAACCACCCTGGCGTGACTCAGCCACTTTCCAGCATCTGCTTCTTTTTACCCACGCAGTTCTCTCCTGACTCATAGTGTCTGCGCTTTCATGACTTCTGCTTTCCAGACATCTCCAGCTCTAAGTCTCCCTCACAATCTTCCAGTGACAGCTCCCAGCATTCACAGACTCAAGTTCTCGAGAGAAAGAGCCCACTCGACTGGCTCACCATTTTGTGCCCGGTCATACGTACATCCCTGGGAAACCTGTTGATAAGTTGCCCTTGGGTTAAGTGCCACCCCTGATCCAATCCACTGGGTTGGAGGAGGGGGTCATGAATATAAAACATGGCTGCTTGTGGGCCACTGCTTCAGAGAGACTGTGCGTGGACCCACTTCAGAAGGGCAAGGGGCTGGCAGGCACCATAAACGTACTTCCTTGGTTCTTCCCTCTCTTTCCTCCTCTAGTGATGATCTATTCCCAGGGGCACAGTTATGCAGCGTGTGCACCATGAAGTTGATCCCATCCAAGGGTGGGTCTCAATGCAAATTGTACAGGTGGGTCAGGCAGCTTCCAGGAACGGAGTCTTGTGTTATGCACTTGTGGTGACTCAGATATTTTTATTTTCGTGTCTACAGATGAGGAAACTGAGGCTCAGAAAGATGCTATGTTTACCCAAGCTCATACAATTAGGAAGGGGAAGAACCTGGAGACGAATCTAGATTTTTGACTTTTTTTTTTTTTTGCGGTACGCGGGCCTCTCACTGCTGTGGCCTCTCCCGCTGCGGAGCACAGGCTCCGGACGCGCAGGATCAGCGGCCATGGCTCACAGGCCTAGCCGCTCTGCGGCGTGTGGGATCTTCCCGGACCGGGGCATGAACCCGTATCCCCTGCGTCGGCAGGCGGGCTCTCAACCACTGCGCCACCAGGGAAGCCCAAGATTTTTGACTTTTGGTGCAGTGTTTGTTTATGTCAGCCAGATCCTCTCCTCTTCCTCCCCTTTGGGATCATTCTGCTTTTCTCACCGGTTCATCCCCAGGAACTGGGAGAAGCAGGGCCCTTTGCTGTGTGGCCCTTCACTTCAGATGGAAATTGTTCCCGGGCCTGATTTTCTATTTCTAGCTGCCTGACCTTTTTGCATATGTCCTTTGTGGAAAGCTACTATAATACCTTTTTAGAAAGAGGTTGGGTATAAATAAATCCAAGAAAAAAGTCAAAACTCTTCTTGAATTCACCCCAACCCCGCATGGAGGTATCCCTCCATACTGCTTCTTGAACTGCCTGCACCCAAATTCACCTTTCCTGGGCATGGAGCCCTATTAGCACCCAGCAGGTCTGTGCGCTCTGAGGTCAACTTGGCAGGCCCCCCCCAAATGCAAATCCTACCACTCCATCCATCACCCTGTCTCTCTAGTAGTTCTGGTCTTTAAAAATACTTTGAGTTTCCCATTTATCTGAGGCCTCATGAGGCCAGCCAGAGCTCGGCCGAGTGGACTCAGCACTCTGCAAGGCCCCATTCCACCTACACATGCTGTACTAAGTAGAGCCCCACTCTCAGTGTCCCCACCTCCCAGGACACCCACCAATTCACTCTCAACTGTGAGGTGGTGAGAAGTAGAGTAGAGCGTGAGTCAGAGAGGCTGCGAGTGCCAAATGTCCACGCAGTGAGCGTCGCTGCTGCCATTTAGAGATGTCTATAATGTATTGTTGAGAGAGAAAGGCAGACTAGAAAAGAGCATGCTTATTACTCTGGCATTTTTTATATAAAAATATCTGTGTGTACTTGTGTGTGTGTGTGCATTTTTTTTTTTAAGTCCAGAAGAATATTCACCAGGTTATCTGTCGTTCTCTCAGTGGAGAAATTTCAGATGCTTCTGACTCATATCTTTAGACTTTTCTGTATTGTCTGAATACTTTTACAAGAACATGTATTATTTTTAATAACCAGGAAAAAAAATCTATTTTTTCCAGAAAAGAAAAGCCAGAAGTCATCAAGGACTATAGATTATACATAAAGGTCACTTTCTGTTCTTAGCATTATTTTTATAACTACACATCACAAAGATTGGGAAAGGGCTTTGAACTTAGGCCTCGAAACCTTTTTCCTGCTGATGTATTCAAATAAAAACAGATAGTTGGAAAGAAAGGGAGAAGAATTGGCCTGCATTGATCGGGAGTGAGGAGGTGGGATGTTAAGCCAGGTTTTGACTAAGAGAAATCCCAAGGAGAAAGAATAACACTGCTCGCAGCAACAAACACTAACATTTGAGGTGTGCCCAAGCCCTGCGCATGTGTGAGTGTGTGAACGCGTGCCTGGGTGTTGGCACGTGGGTGAGTGCGTGTGCATGCCCTCTTTTGGACGCCGTGGTGTTGGCAGCCCCCGTGCAGTGCTGGCATCTCCCTCCCTCTCATGAATGCAGGGCCATTTAATGAGGCTTCACTCCTGCCAAGGTGAGTGTGTGGACAAACACACCCACTGGGCGGGGGCGGCGGGGAGTGGGAGGGCTGGGCTGTGTGGCCTGGACAGGGCCTGGAGGGGATGGGCAAGAACTGCCTCTGGGCCCTTCCCAGACTCCTTCCCGACCCAGGTGACAGAAAGCCCCTTGGAAACTCTCAGACCCTTGACTAGAAGCATCCAGGCCTGTGCTGATCTCTGCCTCAAGACTGGAGTCAGAGAAGGTGTCCTGCTTCCACGGGAGAGAGGGAGAGAGAGGAGTTGAGGAGAGGTGGAGAGAGACAGAGACCGAGCCCAGGAAGTGGAAAGAGCACTGAGAGGACGGACAGGGATGCCTGGACCCATTTTGGCTTGTGACCTCCAGTAAGCCAGCCCCATCTGGGCCTCCGTTTCCCTGTAAATTGGGGGACAGGATGGGGAAGTTTAAACTTAAAGGGTCTTCCAGCTCTGGGATTGAATGAAGTGAGGGGGTGGGGTGTTCCTGAGAAAGGGGGCTCCCCCAAAGGGGTCAATGGGAACCCCAGCAACATAGCCCTGTTTCTGTTTGTGGGACTGAGCATCTTTCTATGTCCCCCTTCCCAGCACTGGGGACCCCTGTTACCCAGGCGCACCCCCAATCCCTGAACTGGGCCCCACCCCTGCCAAGGGGCAGGCCAGGGTCCTTGTGGGGCGCTGGCGGGCAGATGCCGGCTGTGCCAGTGGTGTGGTGGGAGATGAGTGGGACCCACTGGGGTCTGGCTGAGACCTAAAGCAGGGTGGGGTGACATCAGGGTTGAGCCAAAGACAGAGGAGGAAAGAGGGACAGTCCTCAGGGAGGATGGCTTCCGCGTGGGAGGTGGCTACAGGTGGACTTGGGGGGTTGGGTGGTGGCAGCTACAAGGATGCGGGGAGGAGCTCCTCCCCTGCATGGCTCCCCAGAGGCATCAGAAAAGCTCTCTTCAGCCTGGCCTTTCTACCCTGGTGGTGGGGACAGCATAGTAAATCCAGAAGTCTTCCAGGAGGTCACTGGCCAACCCTGGACATCCTCTCCTGGAGTGAGGGTGGAAGTGGGTGGGAGGCAGGACCTAACTGGGTCTCAGAGATGTCCCTTCACCTCTTCACCCTAGGTCCAGAGATGGGGACAAGATGGGGGAGGGGGGTGGTGAAAATTCCCCATTTCCCCTCCTGCTGAAATGGGAATCTGAGGCACTTTTTCTTTGTCTAAAACTTGAGAAGCAGAGCAGGTCAATCTCCCCCCCCACACACAGGCTGCTACCGCTGTGGGGACTCTGGCAGGAGGCAAGTTCAGCGTCTGGTGCCTTCTGGCCTGTGGAGTAGTGATGGGGTGGTGAGGTGGGAGTCCTTGTCTCCGACCCTCTGTCCAGACCCCCCAGTCTCTGAGGGAAGTGAGAAGCCTGCCTCTGTGGGAGCCCCCTCCGCTGTGGCCTTAACCACACCCCTGCTGGCACAGAGTCACACCTTTAGAAGCCTCCAAACAGCTCTCCTCTTGCCTCTCTCTCACCTACCTGTCACCATGGGGACAGCCTCCAGGGCTGGCAGAGGTGTCTGCTGTCTCCAGACCTGAGCAGGGCCCGGCCCCTCTTGGCTGGTGAGAACTGACTCAGTCTGGAGATTCAGCGCTGAAGAGAACCTCTGGTCACCCCCTCCATGGCTGGCCAGAGTCTTCCCTACAATACCCCTCCAGCCCTGCCCAAACTGTGCCAGTGGCCAGGAGCTCAGTACTTTGCAGGCAGGTCACCCCCTCTTGGCCAGCCATTGTCCCCTACCAACCCTCTGCATCTTGTGTGATGGTGGGGGGAAGGCTGTGGCAGAATGGGGATGAGGGCTCTGTTCCCCACTCCAACATTTCAGAATGGGCTGGGGAACCCCAGGCTGTCTCCCTTGAGTCACTCCATTGAGGCTGTGGCTCTGCCTTGAGAAGCGATGTAATGCCCAATGGGAGGGACAGACACTGGGGTCCTGGCACCTGGGTTCTGGCCCAGGCTTTGCCATGGACTTTCTTTAGTTCCTGTCTCTGAGCCTCAATCTTCCCACCTGTAAAATGGAAGGAGTTTGGATTGATTGATTTTCTTAGGGTCCTAAAGCTCTGACTTCCAGTGTTATTTGCTATTAGGGTAAAGAATTGGGCATGAAGGACCATCACTAGTAGCCAGAATCATTGTTTGTTTGTCTCTCTGGGTTAGCAGAGGATAGATTCCTGCAACACACATTTAATCTGAGGGCCACTGCCCACATCTGGGACGCAGCACCCTTGTCTGTCCCCCAGGCTCTGTCCAGGTTCTTAGGTCTGACTGAGCCCTGTTCCCTTTTCCAGGAATTACATCATCTTCAGGCCAGGGTGGATTTCTCTCTCACCCCTGTTGTCATGTGGGTCACCCCGCCCAGCTTCCAGGTTCCCTGTCCACTCTGGATCCATCTCGTCATTTCTGAGCCTACCACCCTCTCCACCCACTCTGACTGCAGAAACTCTGACCTCCTTCTTTCCTCTAAGCCCAAGGAGAAAAAGAGTGGTTATATGTATTTGTATGGCAAATTCACTTTGCTGTACACCTGAAACTGGTACAACATTGTAAATCGGTTATACCCCAATTAAAAAAAAAAAACGGGAGCATCTCTATCCCTTTCCCTCCATTGTCTGCTTCTCCCTTCTTGGATTCTGACCCTGAGAGGACACAGTAGCATTCATTTTTACTATGTAGTATTTGTTCATTTATTCACTCATTCACCCACTTAGTCACTGTTGCAGACATTGCTGGTTACTGATGTCACAGTAACTCCCTTCTTTTTTGCCCACCTCCCACCATAGAGCTTGAAAAACTGAGGTACTCATTTCTCAGCCTCCCTTGCAGCTAGAGCTGGCTTATGTGACCCAGTTATGACCAATAGATACGAGAGGAAGTCTGCTGCGAGCTTTTGGGAAAGGTTTTCCTCCCTGTTGAAAGAAGGAAACTCTGGAGAATAATCCTATCTCACCACCCTGGCCCTCATCCTGCTTCCTGCCCGTGGGCATGATTGTGTGAGCTCATGATGTCTGGCACAGTGGTAGCCATATTGTGACCATGAGGCACCAAGCACAATGATAAAAACCAACACTCTGAAGATGGTGGAGTGGAAAAGTAGAATGAACCTGGGGTCCTTAATGATTGTTTGAGCTGTTGAGTCATTCCTGAAACCACCCCATGACCCCTTCATACTACTTGTTAAGTAAACAAGTGTCACAATTGTTAAAGCTTTATAAATGTTATTATTTTGCTGTCACCATAACAGCACAATTTAGACATTCATTCAGTTGGTCATTTACTTACTCACAAATTCACTCATGCATGTATTCACCTTCTTACTGAATTGATTAGGATAGTGGTTCAGATGTTCTAACAGAGACCCCATGTAACAGTGGCTAAGTTAAATAGGAATTGATTTCTCTCTCACAAAATAGTCTGAGTGTAAGTAGTCAAGGGCTGGGGTGGCAGCTCTGAGATGTCAGAGACCCAGGATCCGTCTAGCTCATTGCTTCACCACATGCTTCAAGGTGTCCCCACTGCATCACATCTCAGCTTGAGGGAAGGGAGAAAGGCAAGAGGGCCTTGTTCTCTCTTTCGAAGGTGTGATCTGGAAGTTAACATATCCCACACTTTTTTGTTCACATGTCATTGGCCAGAACTAGCTACAAAGTTCTGGCCCCTCCAAGATACAAAGGAGACTGGGAAACGCATGCTCTATTCTACGTTGCTATGTGTCTAGCAATAAATTATAATTTTTGTTTTACTGTAAAAGAAAGTGAGAAAAGATATGGGGGGCAATTAGCAGTCATTGATTTTTTCACTCATTCATTCATTCACTTGTTCATTCATCAAACATGTATAAACACATACTTTGTAGAAAGCACTGTGCCATGTGCCAAGGCCCCAGATTTCAGGAGCTCATGATCTAGTGGGAGAATAAGGCAAGTCTAGACATTCACATCCAACACACTTTTGTGAGCACCTCCTCTGCCCAGACATGCATCCAAACCAAAAAGCAAAGATCACCAATGACATTACATTTGGGGGGCTGTGTGTTGGCCCACCTGTCCTCTCACGTGGACTACCCCTACTGAACCAGTGATGTAGAATGAAGGAAGGGAGAACAGTGATGATGGCAAGTGAGAGCATGTCTCTCAGAACAAATCTGTGCTTAGAAAAACCCTTCTTGGGGACTTCCCTGGTGGTCCAGTGGGTAAGACTCTGTGCTCCCAATGCAGGGGACTTGGGTTCAATCCCTGGTCAGGGAACTAGATCCCACATGCGTGCCGCAATTAAGAAGTACGCATGCCACATACTAAGAAGCCCATGTGCCACAACAAAGATCCCATGTGCCGCAGCGAGACCCAGCACAACCTAAACAAATAAATTAATTAATTAATTTAAAAAATCCTTCTTAGGTTCTAATGAGAATCCTGCCTGCTGAAATGTGAACTCTCTCTTTGTTCTTGGGTGTGACAGGCATCAGTACTGGCATCTCACCCAGGCCCCCTTCTGACGCCTCTGAAGATAGGCTGTCAGTCTCCCACGCTTGGGGTTTCAAAGTGACTCACTTCTTTTGGGAAGCAGAGACTCTGTGTGAATGGTCCTCACTCTGTGTTTGGCACTCCTGGGCACCGCAGGAGTTTGGTACATGGATGAAGAATCAGGAGTGTGTGCTAGATTGTATTTTGCAAAATTGGCCTCAGCAATATTTCTTCCAGGTCCCGCACACTCCTCATCAAAAGTGAATCTATTTTTGGGACTTCCCTGGTGGTGCAGTGGCTAAGAATCCACCTGCCAATGCAGGGGACACGGGTTCAAGCCCTGGTCTGGGAGATTCCACATGCCGCGGAGCAACTAAGCCCGTACACCACAACTACTGAGCCCACGCGCTGCAACTACTGAAGCCCACGTGCCTAGAGCCCATGCTCCGCAACAAGAGAAGCCACCGCAGTGAGAAGCCCGTGCACCGCAACGAAGAGTAGCCCCTGCTCGCCACAACTAGAGAAAGCCCGCACACAGCAACAAAGACCCAATGCAGCCAAAAATAAATTTAAAAAAATATATATATGTAAAAGTGAATCTATTTTCTCTCCTCTCGAAATTGGGTAGATTGTGACTGCCTCCACCAAGAGAATGTGATACAGCTCTGCCTGGGTCCATCTATCTGCCACTCTCTTTCTGTCCGACTCTCGATAATCTCCCTGGGAACCCATCTCCATGCTGGGAGAAAGCACAAGCCGCAGAGAGGGACCACATATAGGTGTCCAGGACGGCAGCCCCAGGTGAGGTGTCAGCTGAGAGCCAACATCAGCCCCCAGTCACCTGAGTGAGTTTCAGATCATTTCACCCCCATCCTTCAAGCCACCCTAGCTTGAAGTGCTGGTGGAGTAGAGATGATCTGTCCCCACAAACCCTGTCCAATTTGAAGATTCATGAGCAAAAGAAATACCATCATTGTTTTAAGCCCCTTAGTTTTGGAGTGGTTTGTTATGCACCAATAGACAACCAGATTTTATTTATTTATTTATTTTCTTTGATTACTTAGGCTGCATCGTGTCTTAGTTGCGGCATGCGGAGTCTTCACTGAGGTGTGAGGATCTTTCGTTGCAGTGCGGGCTTCTCTCTATTTGTGGCGTGAGGGTTGTCTCTCTCTAGTTGTGGCGCCCCGGGTCCTGAGTGCATGAGCTCTACAGTTTGCGGCATGCGGGCTCAGTAGTTGTGGTGTGCAGGTTTCAGTTGCCCCGCAGGATGTGGGATCTTAGTTCCCCAACCAGGGCTTGAACCCACGTCCCCTGAATTGGAAGGCAAATTCTTTACCACTGGACCACCAGGGAAGTCCCAGACAACCAGGTTTTAACTGGCCACAAATTCTTTGCCACTCCTCCCATCAAGAGACTGAGACTTCTTCCCCAGCCTTTGAATCTGGGCTGGCTTTGCTCAGTAGAATACAGCAGAAGTCATGTGCAATGGCCAAGCCTAAGCCTCAAGGGCCTTGCAACTTCTCTTCTCACTTTCTTGCTGAGCTATCCTGCTAGATGCTGGAGACAACAAGGCCCAGCTGACGGCCAGCACCAACCTCCAGACATGTGTAAGTGAGTTCACCTGAAAACATCCTGCCCCAGTCAAGCCACTGACCGCAGCCACGTGAGGAATCCCTGGTAAGAAACCAGCCCAGATTGCTGACTCCCAGGATTGAGAGTAAATAACATGGTTCTTACTTTAAGCCCTTGAGTTTGGCACATACCAGTAGATAATTGATAATATCAGCTTCCTATTTCTGAATCAACATATGAATTGAGAGGTATTTTGAGTGCCCAGTGCTGTACCAGGTGTGGGCACAGGGAAAGTGGATGAGATCGTTGACCCCAGGAGCTGACTGCGTAGTTGAATGTCAGGGAAAATGAAGTCTCATACTGGAGTAGATTGCTAGCTGACAACCCAAACCATTCTCCCTCGGTGATGGAATAGTAGCCCAGCAGCACATGGCTGCCCAGCTGCACATTTTTCTCAACCTCCCTTGCACCCACGAACCATGGGACTAAGCTCTCTCTGTGAGATGTGGTGGGAAGTGATGGAGGCCAGCAGACTACGAGCGTATAGTCAGGGTCTCCACATCCCCTTTAGAGAAGAGCTTCTTACCACCCTGGCACTCAAACTGCATCGAGGAAATTATAATTCTCTTACTTGCATTTTGGATTCTCTGTTATAGGAGTTTAGTTCTATCCTATTTAATAAAACCAGCCTCTCCTGCAAGGCGGCCTGCAGCAGCCCAAGTCTCAATTCTTGGAGCTGGGTCTGGCAATGGAGGTTGTGGGAAAGTGGGTAATGCTTCCTTCGTAATACAGCGTGAGCTCCATAAGGGCAGGGCCTTTATTCTTTTTCTTTAGACTTATTTCTTCAATGCAGTGCTGGAAATGCAGCATGACACCCAGTAGATGCTCAATAAGTACTTGTCCAATGGGTAAGTGACCCAAGGAAAAACTAGTATTTCCTAATCCAAGGACAGTGCTTATATGGCCTCTTCAGACTGGGGCTCCCTGAGGGCGGGGCTGTGTCTCCCCTCAGACTGGGGCTCCCTGAGGGCGGGGCTGTCTCCCCCACCCTGTCTGGAAATTATTGAGTGCAGAATTTTGTCTCCCCGTCATACTGGGGCTTTCTGAGGGCTGTGATGTATCTCCCCCCTAGACCGGGGTTTCTGTAAGGCAAGGCTGTGTCTCTTCCTCCCGCCCAGCCTTCTTAAATCTGGAATCCCCTGAGGGCAAGTCTCCTGGTCCCTTTATTTTCTCAGGACCAGAGCAGTGCCTGGCTTCTGATACCAGAGCAGGCAAGAATATTTGGTCTTCCCCCCTGCTCCTAACCCCCTCTAATTTGGGCAGTGACTGTGACAGGGGCTGCAGATGGCATCCAGTGATGGTAGAGGGTGGTTAAGCACCCTTGGAATGAAGCTTAGCCTCATTACAGCTTGTTTGAGAGAAGAGCCAATTAGGGAAGCAATTTTCCTTGAGCAGTCTGGAGAATGGAGTGAAAAGATACGCAGACAATCAACCAGCAGCCTCTCCTGGGCTGGCTCCATGGAGGCCCCTGCCCACCCCCTTGCCTCCTAGGAGTGCCCCCAGCCACTCAGTTGTGGCCAGTGGGTAGAGAGGGACAATGACACCCCACCTGAGGTCAAGGTTCTAGAGTACTTCATGACCAGCCCCCCCCCACCATGCTGCCCTCCACTAACTTATCATGGCAATAAATATACACTCTCAGCTTCTGAACTTCCTGCTCATGGCATTGGGGGGTTTTTCTTGATCACTAATCAGCCTTCTTTGGGGCTACAGTTTCTTTTCCTTATATCCTTTGTGAGGAAGGAAAACAGGAAGTACTCTGAGGACATGCCCAGAGGCCCTCTCACCTCCCCTTCTCCATTCACAAAGTCCTGTCCCTTTTGTTCTCGGGCAGATTCCAGAACGATGGTTTCCTGGGAGTTCTCTGTTGGCCAGAACTACTGGATGGGGAGCAAATGACAGAAACCCAGCTTAAATGACTGAACTAAGGGGAAAAAAATTAAAAAGGAGAGGGGGGGTACTTATGAGAAGGATTCAGAATATCTCTCATAATCAAAGGAAGGAAGGGCAGAGCAGGCAGGAGAGCCTTGGTGACAACTGGATCCCAGGACTCAAACGCTGCCAAAACTTTCTGTCATTTTTCCCTCTGGTTTCTACCTCTCTGCCTGTTGACTGAAGTCTCTCAGACCCTCTTCCTCCACATGGCAGGCACTGTGGCTTTCTCCCTCGTGTCTCCCAGCTTCAATCTGAAGAATCCCAGGGAAGAATTCTGATTGGCCCCGCTTTGGGCACAGGCTAACTCCTCAACTGGTCATCTATGGCCAACGGTGGGGGGAGGTGCCTGATAGATGCTTTCTACCAGGATCTCAGAGCTGGACAGGTGGGGTCCATCCCCCACAAGAAGGGGTATGCCAGTCCCAGGAGAGTGGTGGGGGCTGGGAAGACCATATAAGAATTATCAGTTAGGAGGGCACAGCTGTCTCCTTCCCTCACAATGTGCCTGGTAACTTGTCAAATAGTTTATCTGCCTCATCTCCTTTATTTCTTGAAACAGGCATGAAATAAATTCCTATTATTATCATCCATGGTATTCAGATGAGGAAACTGAGGCTCAGTGAAGTTAAATCACTTGGCCCAGGTCACGCAGCTGTTAAGTGAGAGAGCCACAATTTGAACCCCAAACTTTGGGTGGCACAAGTGGGGGAGGAAGGAAGAATCAATCCATATGATGAGCTGAAGTTGGACATGTGAAATAGAATTTCTAATACCAGGAGGTCTGTGCCAAGTGTCAAAGCAGAGTCTACACAGAGCTGAAGGAAGCCAGATTCCATGGGGCAGAGTTGAGCAGGCTCTAGCAATTAGGATAGGCTTCCCAGAGGAGGTGTCATTTGTGAGCATAGCAGGATGGTTTGGGCTGCTCCAGAGAGTAAGCAGGCAAAGAGCTGCAGGTGCTGGCAGTTGGGAGTTGGGCTGGTGCCCATCCTGCGGCAGCACAGGCCTTAGTCTTGGAAGCCAGCCCTTTAGCTGAGCCACACTGGAGGAGCAGCGCCTAGCACAGTGCCAGGCACACAGTAGGCACTCAATAAAGAGTGGTAACTATTACCCAGACTAGGTGGTGACAACGCTGCCAGGACTACTCTGTCAGCCTGATGATGAATGGAGACCATGAGAGAGAACACTCTCGACTACTGAGCACCTACTGTGTGCTACACACTTTACCACATTCTGCAGAAGGTAAATCCTGAGAGCAGGGATTTTGTATGTTTGTTTTGTATGTGTCCTGCACATAGTAGAGGCTCACTACACATCTGGTGAATCTGCAAGGGGGGCCTCACAACCCCTCATTTTACAAGTAGAGAAACTGAGGCTCAGAGAATTAAAGGGACTTATCCAAGGTCACAGGGCTAGAAAGTGAGGGAATCAGGTTCTGCTGATTTCCCAAAGCTATTTTTTCAATGAGCAACCCCAGCTCCTTCCCCAGGGACAGGTGGCTGCCAGGCAGAGGAGGAGGTTGGGGTCCTGCCTCTCCCATCAGACTCACTGATGAGAGGTGTGTTTTGCTGTCCCTCCACCCTTGTTGGACCCTGCTCAGGGTTCAAGCTCTTCAGACCTGGATGAGGGCCAAAGGAGAGAGGGGACCAGCAGAGGCTTCATAGGTCTGGCCCCTGCGGGGTACCAGCCACTTCCTGGGGAGTCTGAGGGAGGTGGCCTTAGCTGCAGGGGCAGCCTGCTAATTAGGACACGGTCTTTATGACTCAGTACTTTGAGATGTCATTTTCTAGACTTGGGGTTGGGGGTGGGAGTGGAGAAGGCACACACAGAGTTGTTTTTAATTACATTTGGTTTGCTAATTTCTGATAGAAAATAAACATTTACCGGGAGCCATATTTCTTCATTTCACGCCGGCTGACTTCTGAGTTTATCAGGAGCCCAAACTGGCACCTCCAGCTCACCTCCCCGCCCCCCCGCTGCCCCCCCCCCCACTGGAGTCACACACCAGAGCTCAGAAGTTGGCCAGGAAGGGGGAGAGATGGGAGGAGATGGAGGGGTGGGGGAGGGCAGGCCCTGCTTCTGTGGGTGGCAGGTCTACTTTTCGATGTGGACAGAGGGGAAGGGGGCCTGAGGATGGGGAGCTCCTCACTCCTGATGCCCAGGAGTGGGGGCAGGGAGTCTGGAGGGGGCATGCCCTCCCCTTCCACCCATGAAGATGATCTCTAAGGACACTTCTGGCTTCCACATCCTAGCGTGGTGATGGGTCTCTCCAAGGACTGGCCGTGGAGGGCTTTTTGGGTGATAGGGATGGCAGGGAGATTTGAAAGGTCATCCTGTCCACTGCTTGGTCTCCAGATGGGCCCATGCAAGGGAGTTGGACAGAGGGAGAAAAGAAGAAGAAGGGGAGAGGGGAAAAGGTATGGGAAGAGAGGAAGGAAGTCAGGGTGAATTCCCCAGGGGGGAGATAAGTGGTCCCCATAAAGTAAAGACATCTGCCCTTGTCTCTGCTGAGGGTGAAGGTCTTGAAATTTACAGGGGACACATAAAAAAGAGGATGCCTCCTGATGCTGGAAAGGGAGAGGAAACTAGAGGTCCTTTGGTTGAGGGCTGGGCCTAGGCAGGGTGGAGAGCTGGAGCAGGGCACTTTCTCAACCTCAGCACTGTTAACATCTGGGGCTGGATAATTCTTTGCTGTGGGGGACTGTCCTGTGCCTTGTGTCCCTGGTCTCTACCTACTAGGTGCCAGTAGCACTGACCCACCATCCATCGTGACAACCAAAAATATCTCCAGACATTGGCAAATGTCTCTTGGATCGTGTATGTGTGCAAAATTGTCCCGATTGAGAAGCACTGTCTAGGATGCCTGGGGGTGAGGATGAGGGTAGAGAGGAGCTGCAGGAAGATAGGGAGGAGCTCGTGGGGACCCTGGACTGAGAGGTGATGGGGTCCCCTGAGCGATGGGGAAGAAAGAAGGAGATTTGGAGACAAGAGAGTAGAAAGTCCCCTGCCCCCAACCTGGTTTCTAAATCCATGTTAAGCCATGATTGTTGGTTTTTTTTTTTCCAATTACATTTCAATTTAGCTCAATTACTTTTCCATTATTGTTCAAGCGACTCGGTTTTAATTGAAGCTTCTGGTTCTTATCTCTCTCATTCTCCCACATAGAAGAGGGGAGGGAGGAGGACAGCTGGGGTTAGAGGAAGCCCATGTTGGTGGAGTTCTGGGGGCAGTGGGCATCTTCAGCAGAAGGACCAAGGCCTTGAGGGGTGGAGCACACCCAGGCGCTCTCTGTGGCACCCCGACTGGCCAAACAAATCTGCAGGAGGGGAAAGGGAGAGCTATGATAATAACACTTGTCAAGTACTGGACATCATTGTAGCTAAAAGCAATAAGGTATCTACTATTATCAAACTCACTTTCCGGATGAGAAAACTAGGCACAGAGACATTAGAAAACTTGCCCTGAGTCACATACCTGGTAAGTAGCAGAGCTGGGAGGTAATCTAGCCCTTTGCCTCTTGAGTTTAGGTGCTTAGCCTCAGGCTCTACTCCCTGTCCCTCGAAGTTATGCCCACTGGCCCCCTCCCAGCCCCAGCCCCATCTCCCTGGAACTCCCTCCCTCCCAAGCTCTGAAGCTCTAACTCAGTTCCTTCAAGGGTGTTTGGCTTTTCATCTGTCTCTAATTTCTCCCCAGAATTCGAGGCCTGGCCTTCCCTACCTCTTCCAGGAAGTCTTCCCTGATTGCCTCTGACCTTATATATGCCCCCAGCCCCAAGCTGCCCATCATGGTGAGGTGGGGTGGGGGCTGGGAAAAGGCAATGATTTGAAGTTGGACAGATCTGAGTTAAGTGTATTAACTCACTTAAGAGCTGTGTGATTTGGGCAAGTCATGTAAGCTCAGTGAACGTCTGTTTCCTTGTCTGTAAAGTGGGTATTAATAATACCCACCCCTCAGGATGTGAGTGGATTACACTAAAGGAGATGAAGTATGTAAAACACCAGCAAGGGATAAGAGGCTTAATTAAGCAGGATAAGGGGTTTTCTCAGCCAACCCTAATGTCAACCCTGAGACACAGGTATAGCAGGGATCAATCTCTCCACTTCACAGAGCAAACAAATGAGCCCCAGATATGTATTCAAATCCTGCAGGGAGATGAAACAGAGACTGGGACTGGGATCTCCCTCTTAACCTTGAATTCAGCAACCCTGTGGCAGAGGAGATGAGGGTCGAGTATAAACAGCTGTGGACTTTCTGAGCCTATGAGGGTGAGGGGTTTGGATATTTACTCTTCCCCCACCTTCCTTGTTCTTCCTGAGATCCCAGTGAATTCACAGAGGGGGTGCCCCTGAGACTCTGAGGGTATATAAGTGATGGAAGTGAGAGCAGACAAGCCCCCTGCCACACAGTTGTGGTGTGTACTTGGTTTTCTCAAGTAAGAGAGATGTCTTCCACTAGAAGGAATAGAATACTAGACCCAAAGTAGCTTTAAATGGTTTTTCTCAAAGAGCTAAAAGTCTGGAAGTGGTTCCAGTGTTGGTCAATGACCTGGCTCTTCACAGATCCCTCAGCTCTGCCACCTTCAGCATGTTCATAGTATCCACCTCATGGTCACAAGATGGCTGCTAGAGCACCACATCACAACTTCCAAAGACAGCATCCGGAGCTGCAAGGAAAGAGAGAGAAGAAGGGGACTCCCCTCATGCCCTCTCTCCTTTCATCAGGGAGAAAAGTCATTCCCAGAACTTGTCCCACAGATTTCCCCTATGTCTCATTGGTTAGGATTGAGTCATACATACAGTCGTCCCGAACTGCAAGGCAGTATGGGAAAGCCAGCCTCTGGCACCCTTACCCCACGGGTGCACCCTTCGGGGTGGGGCTCCAGCTTGATGTAGGGAGGGCCTCCTGGAAGATCCCCCCACTTGGGCCTTGGCGGACTTTGACTTCTGTGCCTCTCATCTGGAACATCCCCTAAACAAAAGCCCAATGAACAGTGTCTGCAAAGAACCTCAGGATAAGCAGCATTGGTGCTTACCTCTCGGGTTATGAGATTCCATCCCCAAATTAGCTTGGTATTCCCTGCTGTCTTTTCATCTTTTTTGAAGCTTTTAAGTTTACTTCTTAAAATGTATTTTTCCAGTGCTTTTTGTTGTTTTTAGAAGAAGGGTTGATCTGAAAGACCTTACAAGTCATTGCCTGGAACAGGAACTGCAGTGTCTGACAAATAGGAGTGGTCTGTCACACTTGGCTTAGACCAGTGACTCACGCCAGAGGCTGGGCACATGGCTGAACCCCAACAAAGTTAAGGCTCACTGAGAGAAGGAGAAGGGGGAGTGGCTGCAGTGTGGGCCATCCGCAGCCCACACCAAAGCAGTGATAATTATTGCTGAAATCCCGAGGGCAGGGCCCAGGGGACAAGAGAGGAGGCTTGCCTGTGAAAGGTGCCTTTTTGCCTGAACTTGGAGATTTATTGATATTTTCCTCCAACAAGTATTTTATTTTTTGAGACAACAGCAAACTCACAGAAGAGCTGGAAGTATGTTACAAATAACTATGTATTTTCTGAACCATTTGAAAGTAAGTTGCAGACCTAATGTCCGATCACTCCCAAATACGTTAATATTTCCTACACACGAGAGCATTCTCCTGCATTGCCACAATACAACCATCAAAATCAGGAAATTAAAATTAATGTATTACTACCATTTGAGCCTCAGACTCTGTTCATGTTTTGACAACTGTCCCTATAATATCTTTTATAGCATAAAGATGCAGTCTAGAATCATGTGTTGTATTTAGTTGTCATGTTTCTGTCACGTGAAGCTTCTTTCACTCCAAAATGGTTCTTTGATTTTTTCTTGACTTTTATAACCTCAACATGTTTAAAGATTACAGGCCAGTTATTTTGTACAATGTCCCTCAATTTCAGTTGCTTTCCTCATAATTAGATTCAAGTTATGCATCTTTGGCCAAAAACATCAACAAAGTGATTCTGTGTTCTTATTGCATCCTATCAGGTTTCAATATGTACAATTTCTGATAACGTTCACTTCCAACAAACATTTTTTGAACATGTGTATATAAATCATTGTCTTTGACTTCTCAGTGTCCTCTAGCTGCTGTCTGGACCCTCACACATAAAAACAAACTGTGCCAAATTGTATGTTTCGAGAAATTCCATGGTTTGTTCATTCAGGGGAGAGAGCAATCAGGGAGAGCTTCAAGGAAGAGGTTTTGTATGGCCTCCAAGCATGGGGAGGATTTGGCAGGGACTGAAGGCAAGCACTCCAAGGTAGGAGGAAAAGTATATGCAAAGCCTCAGAGCTAAGAAGAGTAAGGCATGTGTGACAGAGACAATGTTATGTATTCAACAAAGCACTGTCATTTCTCTCTTGGGTATTCAGAAAAACTACATTTCCCAGACACAGACACCTTTGCAGTTCAGTTGGCCCATGTGACCGAGATCTGGACAACAGACTATGGATGAAACTAATGAGCACTGCTTCTAGGCTTCCCATAAATTCTTCTGCTTGATCCTCCATGCTCTTTCCTCCTCTTGCATGATAACCTTGGAGTCTGCAACTTGAGGATAGCGATATTACTAGATGAGAGAGCCTGGGTCCCTGAATGACTATGTGGGACAGAACTTTACCTCTCACCCATCAGATTGTGACATGAGGGGGAATTAACCTTGCTTATGACAAGTCACTGAGATTTGGGGGTTATTTATTACAGCAGCTGGCATACCCTGACCAAGATAGTATGTGATGGAGACCTCAAGGAAACCAGTCTGTTTAGCACAGTAAGCATGTGTGAAGACTGTGAGACAAGATGAATCCAGTTACTAGTGGGACCTTGAATGTCAGGGTAATAAATATGGAATTACTTTCAGTAAGAAATAGGGAGCCACTTAAAGTTTATAAGTCGGGGAAAGACATGAGAAAAGTAGTGTTTAAAGGGGAGGTGGTTTGTAGGATAACTTAGGTTGCAATGAAAGAAGAGGGAAGGCTATGTAAAGCCTCTTGTGGTCATCCAGGTAAGGGGTGTTATTAAATAGGATTAAGTTCAGATTGACAGAAAACCCCAAATAACAGTGGCTAAATCAAAGGAATATTTATTTCTTTCACATAAAAGAAATCTTAGTGTATCAGTCTAGGGCTGATCCTCAGACCCCTTTTGTCTTTTTGCTCTGCCATCTTTAGTAGATGGCTTCTGTGTCATGGAAAGAGATGGCTGCTTGGGTACCAGCAGCGAGTCACATCCACTTCCTAGTCAACAGGAAGAAGAAAGGGGCAAGGAAGGGAGTGCCCCCTCCCTTCGAGTACACTCCACAAAGTTGCACGTATCGATTCTACTTACATATTCAACACACGTAGCAGCAAAGGAGACTGGAAAATTTAGTTTTTATTCTACGTGACTCCAGATGCCCAGCTAAAATTGGGAATATGAGGAGAATGGATTTGGAGGGATAATAAACAGTCTCTGCCATGGGCGTGGTGGTGCCTAAGCCCCAGGGGTGGTGCTGAGATTGGAGAAGCAAAGGGAGGACCAAGAATGATGAACAACTGAAACAAACTGTCCTGGGTTCAAATCCTGGGTTCTCCATTTTACTTGTTATGTGATTTAGTCAAGTAAGTTTCTTAGCCTAAGCTTTTAATTAGTTAAAGAGAATGATACTACCTCCCCCATTGGGGGATTGAGATATTAAATGCAAAATGTCTGGCACATAGAGGATGCCCAATAAATGGTAAATTAATTTAGCCCTTGAGAGGCAAGAAAGGACTGGGAGAAGAGGGGCCAAGGGGAAAGAATTAGATCATAACATCGTTCATGCATCCACTCACCATCTCGTTATTGGCATGCCAGGTACAGTGCTGGACTCGAGATAAACAGGGGACAAGGCTCTGGCCCATTTGAAGAAGTTCCCCACCCATAGAGACAGACAAGTAAACAAGCGATTAAATCATGATAGAGTGGAAAGCCCTGCCTCACAGTGTCAGCCAGGTTTACAGCTCTGTCTTCCTCCTCCCCAGGAGAGTGGTGGGAGCTCTCCAAGGTACTGGCTTGGGCCTGCCGCTCCTGCCGTGCGGGCCCTGCCATCAATCAGGGAGCGTCATTAGCAGGGGAGGGTTCTACTATTCTGTCTCAAAGTGAGGGGACCTTTCCCTGTGAGCACACAGGTGGGTTAGGAAGAGCCTGGGTGGGGAAGAGGAGAGACCTGGGTGTTTGCAGCAGATTGTGTCTTGGGTTGTTGTTGGGTGAGTTACGGGCAACCTGGTCCTTAGAAGTAGGCTGACAAAATGACTGCCATCGTGAAGGGGGTCTCTGATGGTGCTGTTTCAGACATCAACAAAAGGAGGTGGGTGTTTCCTCTTTTATAAGATTTTGAGTTCTGGTTCTGAGGAGATGGAGTAGGCATACCCCCACCTTGTCTCCCACTGCATAAAACTATAAATCTTGAATTCTTGAAGCAGGTATCAAAGGATTCTGAAAAATAAATGGTGGCAGGCGGATTAAGGAAGAATGACAAGTTTCACCCCTCTGGTATTGCCCATCCTGGACTTAAAGGCAGCCTGAAACTCAGAAGTGCTCATTGGGTGTGGACAGAAAGAGCTCCATGAGAAGCTTTCTATTTCTGGACCAAGGAGTGGGAAAGGGGACCCCTATGGGTTATTGAGAGTAGGGGACATCCCCTGTTGCTTTTATTTTTTTCCCCTTTTTTCTGGCCCAAGCCCCCAGGCAATACTGTGGTGGCAGTGGTGATGGTTGCACAGTGATGGAGATTTGGTCAGCAGAGCAGGTGTCTAAATCTCTGAGAGAGGGAAACTCTTATCTCTCACCAGAGTAGCTCTGATCCCAAGGGCATAGGGCAAATCCCCACTACTTTCTTCTTCTTCTTGTTCTCCCGTTACTTGTTCCTGTGTGTGAATCTCAGGCCTCACCTCTGAGCTGTGTATGCCTGGATCTGATGCTAAACAGCTGATCCAGGCTTTGAGAACTGAGCTACAGTGCAGATTACCACCTAGATTTCAGACTGGCCAGTGGGTTGCACACACGTGAGACTGTTCCTCAAAGCACTGCAAACACTTTGAAAACTAAACTGGTATTGGAACCACAACCCACAGAAGGCAGGGCAGAACTTGCAGCCTAAACCTAATTTGGTTGATTACCTGCTAACAACAACAACAACAAAAAACCCAAAACACTTCTTAGGATTTAAGTAAGGTCCAAAATAGCTAGGATAAAATCCAAAATTGCTTGGCATGTTAAGAACAAGGAAAATCTTAACTCACAAGGGAAAAGAAAAGGAACAAATGCCAACCCCAAGATGACACAGTTGTTGGATTATCAGAAAAAGACTTCAAAGCAGCCGTTATAACCATGCTCCAAGAAGTCAGAGTGAACACTATTGAAGTAGATAGAAAGTTAGAAAGACTCAGCAAAGAAACAGAAGATATAAAGAAGAAGAACCAAACAGAAATTTTAGAACTGAAAAATACAATAACTGAATTAAAAATTCACTGGATGGGCCCAATAGCAGAGTGAAGATGACAGAGGGAAGAATGAATGAACTTGGGTGACTGATAGCTATTCATTTTGAAAAACAGACAGAAAAAAGTTTTGAAAAAAAGATGATCAGAAATTCAGGGATCTGTGGGACAATACCAAAAGTTGAACGTTTGCATTAACAAATTCTGAAAAATCGAATTCAAAGTATGTTTTCTGACCATAATAAATTAAACTAAAAATCAATAACAGAAAGATAATTGGAATATCTCCAAACACTTTGAAATTAAACAACATACTTATAAGTAACTCATGGATCAAAGAGGAAATCTTAAAAAGAAAATATTTTGAACTGAATGAAAATGAAAATAAAACATATGAAAATGTGTAGCATGCAGTTAAAGAAATGCTTAGAGGAAAATTTATAATATTAAATACTTATATTAGAGAAGAAGAAAAGTCTCAAATTGACAATCTAAGCTTTTTCCTTAAGAAACTGGGTGGGGGGACAGTGGGGAGTACAAATTAAACTCAAAGTAAGCAGAAGGAGTAAATAATAAAGATCAGAACAGAAATCAATGAAATTGAAACCAGGGAGAAAATAGAAAAGAATCAATAAGATTAAAATCTAGTTCTTTGAAAAGATCAATAAAATTGATAAGCCTATTGCTAGATTGACAAAGAAAAAAAAGAGAAAAGATGCAAATTACCAATATCAGGAATGAGAGAGAAAGAGGGAATGTAACCACCCATCTCACAGACATCAAAAAGAGAATACTGCAAACATCTCTATGTCCATAAGTTTAACAACCTTGGTGAAAGGTCAGCAAATCATGGCCCATGGACCAAATCTGGCCCACCTATGTTTTGTTTTGTTTTTTTTTGGGCGGGCCTCTCACTGCTGTGGCCTCTCCCGTTACGGACCACCGGCTCCGCTTGCGCAGGCTCAGCGACCATGGCTCACGGGCCCAGCTGCTCCGCGGCATGTGGGATCCTCCCAGACCGGGGCACGAACCCGCGTCCCCTGCTTCGGCAGGCGGACTCTCAACCACTGCGCCACCAGGGAAGCCCTCACCTGTGTTTTTTAACTAAAGTTTTCTTGGAACATGGCTCCACTGGTCTGAATAGTACCCCACCCTCAAATTCATGTTTATCTAGAACCTCAGAATGTGACTTTATTTGAGATTAGAGTTTTTGCAAGTGTAATTAGTTAAGATGAGGTCATACTGGATTAGGATGGGCCCTAAATCAAATATGACTGATGTCTTTATGAGAAGAGGAGTGGATACAGGAAGGAAGATTTGGATACAGAGATACAGAGAGACATGGACGGAAGAAGGCCAGGTGAAGACTGAATTAAAGATGGGAGGTATGCTGCCATGATGCTTCTTCTGGGACTGGAAGAAGCATGGAATGATCCTTCCCTAGAGTCTTCAGAGGGAGCATAGCCCTGTAACACTTGGATTTTGGACTTCTAACCTCACAGACTGTGAGAGAATAAACTTCTGTTGTTTTGATCCACCCATTTTGTTATGGCAGCCCCAGGAAACAAATACCACAGCCATGCTCATTCATTTATATATTGTCTATGGTTGCTTTTATACTACAGTGACAGAGCTGAGTAGTTGTAACAGAGTCTGTATGGCACAAAAGCCAACAATATTTTCTGTCTATCCATTTACAGAAAAAGTTTGATGACCTTTGATATAGACAAAATAAAACAAGTCCTTAAAAGCCACAATTTACCAAATGCACCCAATAAAAAAAAATAACCAGAATAATCCCATACCTATTAACGGAATTGATTCATAGTTTAAAAACTTCCAAAAAATCTCCTGGCCTGAATGGTTTCTCTAGTAAATTCTAACAGACATTTAAAGAAGAAAAAACACCAATTCTACACAATCTTTTCCAGAGAACAGAAAAGGGAAAAATCCCCAACCCATTTTATGAGGTTAGCATTGTCAAATTGCCCAAAGCAGATAAAGAAGAAAACTACAGACCAATATCCCTCAAACAAAAATCTTAAACAAAATACTAGAAAGTTGAATACAACAATACATATAAAAAAGAATACCCCATGACCAAGTGAAGTTTATTTCAGGAATAAAGCCAGACTGGTTCAATATTCAAAAACCGGGACTTCCCTGGTAGCTCAGTGGTTAGGAATCAACCTGCCAATGCAGGGGACATGGGTTCGAGCCCTGGGTCAGGAAAATCCCACATGCCGTGGAGCAACTAAGCCCATGAGCCACAACTACTGAAACCTGCGCACCTAGAGCCTGTGCCCCGCAACAAGAGAAGCCACCGCAATGAGAAGCCTGTGCACTGCAACGAAGAGTAGGCCTCACTCACCACAACTAGAGAAAACCCGCACGCAGCAACAAAGATCCAGCGCAGCCAAAAATAAATAATAAAAAAATTAAATATTCAAAAAGCATTCGATGTAATCCATCATATTAACAGACAAAAGAAGAAAATCCACATGATCATTTCAAACTGAGATAATAAATTTACGTGGTTTTAAGCAGCTGAGTTTTATGATAATTTGATACTCAGCAATAGATAATTAATATTAGCAACACAGTTAATATTAATATTAGCAACCTATCTATTTCTTCTGTGTTTCTTCTCCCACCTATCTCATACCCCCAGAGAAAATATTTTGGTAACCTCTAGGGAACCACTATCCTGAATGTGTTATCTTTCCCATGCTTTAAAAAATACTTTTACTTAACGTGTATATACGCCCAAACCATACGTGGTTTATTTTAATGTTTTTATATATAAATGGTATCACACTGTCTGCAATTCCTCTGTTACTTATTCTTCTCAATAAGGTATTGTGATATTCATCCATGTTATGTGCATAGATCTTATTCATTCATCCTTACTGCTTATAGTATTCCACTGCAGGATTATGCCACAGTTTATTTATCCAGTCTTGTATTATAATGGACTTTTAATTTGTTTCCCTTTTTTTTTTTTTTTTTTGCCTTTCCAGTGTTGCTGGGAACCTTCTTGTGTATGTGTGTGAAAATATGGAAATTTCTCTAGGGAGGGGAAAAGCTTGGTCTAATCCTTGGGTGTTAAGGCTTCTCCCAGAGTCCATAATGAAGTGGTCACAATCCAAGTGTATGATGAGTGTGTATTTATGAGGGTTGGGGAGAAAGAGTCATACTGTAACAATGAACGACCATGACCAGGAGTCACTGAGCCTTGTCTCTGTACCTGAACCAAGCGCTTGAAGTACTTACCATAGAATGTCTCTCTGTTGGAAGGGGATTTAGATGCTATTTGTCAAACTTCCTTGGGAATTTCTGTCTCTCTCTTAACTCCTGCCTTGCCTGTGTAGCTTTTCTCACTTTCCCTATCCCAGTCCTGCAACTTTTGTCAAGAGCTCAAGAGAAGGCATTGGGGAACAGATGGGAAAGGAAAAGAGAGGTCCTCATCCCCAATCTTTGCCATGAGGGGTTGGGAGCTGCCAGGGCTGAAGAAACAGTGTCAAGCCACTGACAGAGAAACAGAAGAGGCAGAAACAGAAGGAAAGGAGCAATGCAGGCGAGGGGAAATGCCCTCTTCCTCCATGGAGTTCAGGAGAACTTCTGCCTGGACCAGCATTACCCAAAGTGTATGTGAGCATCACACGTTTCCTGAGATGCCACAACACATGCACACTCATAACACACACACACCCATATAAGCAAGCACACACACCATGCACACAGATACACATGTATAGAAACACGCATACAGCACACACCCCTGTGTACACAGCAAAACACATGTGCACACAGTGATACACATGTAACACATACACACACCCCATGTGTGGGCACACACCCCATGTGTGGGTACACACACACTCTTTCCTGGTCAGATAAAAGTGGGAATTGCTTTATCCCCGACCCTTCCCCGTAGGTTCCCAGTGCACATCAGAATATCAAAGGCTTCTAGAAGTTGGGCATGAAAGAATCCCACTCCCTCCTGTTTGGGACCCTTCACTTGTTTCATATCATTTACTTCCTAATTGTGAGTTTTGTGTCATTATTTGTTTTTTAACATAGAAATAGTTTGTGTTTTTTCAATTAGGAAATTTATGCGTGCCCAATTGCAAAAAAAAAAAAGTTTGATAATGCATTAGAGCAAACACAAAGTAGAAAGCACAGAGGGAAAATTACATTTTGGTATATATCCTTCCAGTATTTTTCTCATAAATATGCACATGCTTTTCTCTTTTTCATAACTTGTTTCTTTCATTTGATAATATGCGTTAAAAATCTCTAAATGAGTGAATGGTATCCCACATTATGGGTTGTGGCAGATTGTATTTTCCAAAGATGGTTAGAACAGTATCTCCCATCTCACAAGCTCCCTTCAATAAGTGGAGTCTGAGCCCCGTCCCCTGGAACCTGGGCTGACCTTTGTGACTGCCTTGACCACTAAACACTATGGGATTAGTCAAAAAATTTCCACCTTGTCCTCTTGGAATGCTGGCTTTTGGAACCAGCCACCATGCTGTGAGGAAGTCCATGGAGAGGGTCATGAGAGGAGCAGAGGCCCTGGGAACCACAGCCCCAGCTGAGCTCCTAGTTGGCAGCCAGTACCAACTTGCCAGGTGAAGAAGTTGCTTTTAAGCGACTCATCCAGCCTTAATCAATCTGTCTCAACTGGTGCCAGTAGAGAACACAGCTGCCTTGCTGAGCCCTGCCCAAATTGCAGATATGTGGGAAAAATAACTGATTGTTGTTGTCTTAAGCCACTAAGTTTTACGGTGGTTAATTACACAGCAACAGATAACTGGAACATGGGTGTATCATACTTTATGTAAGCATCATACTACATATGTATATTTGGGTTGTTTCCAATCCTTTTGCACTGATGTCCAACTTTCTTCTTCAGTCCGTCCTGTCTCCTGGATGGCTACAGCCCCTTCTTCTATGTCCAAGGAGCCCAGTACTGGGTTGGGTGCATACAGGAGGAGCTCAGTATAGCTTTACTGCAGAGGCTGGTGAGGGGAAACGGAGAATCTCATGGGGATCGCCTTCCCACCCCTCTGCTCCTGGGCTGCAACCTGCTGTCTGCTGCTGCAAGGGCACATCTCTCACTGCACTTATCACTGGCTCCCATGGGTCCCTGGGAAGGGCAAGTAAACATAAAGGGAGGTACAGATGTGACCTAAGGGGGTGATGGAGAACACAAATGAAAGGGGGTAATGGAGAGCAGTATTCTCCCCAGGGAATAGAAACAAATCTCTGAGCCCACAAACTTCCTCTGGAGCCTGGTCTCCCAGAGTGAGTTGAGGGCGGAGTGGTGCAGAGCTGGCCTGGTGGTGTGGAGAGAGGCTGCAGTTGCTGGCCAGGCTGTCCATGGACCTGCTGAGGGGGTGGGGAGCACGTCCTCTCTCCTCAAAGGCAGTGATTCCCCTCCACCGAAACACACCTTGCTGTTACAGGAAGGCTGGGGCACTCTGAGCTGGCCTGGGGTGTGGGCAACATCTCTGGCCATTTGGGTCCCGTCAACCTGGGCCTCCTTGTGGCCAGGCAGAAGGGCCTGTCTTGGCCTGTCTGCACTTGCAATGAGCTGCTGAAGTGGCAGCCGGACCTGGATGGATAGGTGGAGAAGCTGCCCTCAGGGAAAGGCAGTGGGTGAGCATCCTGGAAACACAGCCACTCCTGGCAGACCACTTGCCTCTGGAATTTTAGGGGTTGGAGAAATCTCTCTGCCACTCCAGAACCAAGCCCCACCCCTGGGTTCAATCTGCTGCTCCTTTCTCAGTTTAGGGCCTTTCCCACCCCCAAATAAGAGTTCTCTGAAGCCAGAAGGAGAAATCCGGGAGCTTTCTTCATTAGAGTCTCTAAAGCCATCTGCCAGGAACTTCTATAAGTAGAGTTGGGAGGATGCCTCAAGACTATGGAATCCAGGGCTTTGCCTATTTGAACGTGCACAGGAATCACCTGGGGCCCTATTAAAATGCAGATTCTGATCCAGTGGGTCAGGCGTGAGGCCCGAGATTCTGCGTTTCTAACCATCCCCGCATGATGCTGATGCTGCCGGTCAGTGAGCCACTCTTTAGGGAGCAAGGCTCTTGTCCACTGCTTCAAGCTCAGGGGCCCAAGGAGGCAAATGGATGGGCTCAAGGCCGCACGGTGAATTAGAACGTGGGCCCCGCTTTGCCCTGCACTCTGCATAGTCCAGGACAGGTACAGCACTCCTCAGCTGCCCACACCAAAGAAGAAGCGCTGGAAGCACCCCGCCTTCCCCCCTGCGATGGCCAAGCTGAGGATGTAGACAGGCGCTTGCTGTCGGGGTAGCGCAGGCCGATGGTGGGAGGTGTGCTGGTGCTGAGGAGCCCTTTCTACCTCCAGAAGCGGAGAGGCAAGTCTCTCTGCGCACGGGACACCACGTCTAGGGCACCTGCTCTGCAGCAGAGAGGAGGCGAAATAGCCTAGAGGTGGCCTCTCAGCCCCAGTGTCAGCCCACTTACTGTGGCACATACACACACACACCCCTATAGTTAAATCACTCAGCGGCCCCCTTGTTGATGAGGGACAATCTCCCACTGTTCGCTCTTGGCCTAGCTGCCCCAGCACAGTCTAAATGCTTAGGTAGGAAGAAAATCCAGGCCCCCGGGCGGAGGGATAACACTGAGAGTTTTCTGCTCCAAGTGCATTCAGGGTCTACTGAGCCCTGTGAACTGGCCCCTGTGAATTGGACTGAGGAGAGAATGCTGGGGAGCCCCCAGTCTGAGGGAGAGGAGCTCCCAGCTTGGCTGATTGTCACTCTGCACAAGGTAGAAACTAAAGATGCTGGGATATGAAAGATCCCTGGTTCTAGACCTAAGGTCTATGGAGATTATTGTAAATTGTGAAAACCATTGATTTCTGCTTCTGCTGGGAATGTACTGAAATGGCAGGAGAACTGGAGGCAGACAGCAGGAAAGAGTTCCTACCCAGGAGAAATGAAGGCACTGGGACGGTGGGGTTTGGTCCCGGGGAGATCTGCCCAAGCTGCAGGGCCTCTCCCCTGACTGGATGTTTACCCTTGAGGCTCAGTTGCCATCCCACATGGTGGAAGCGGGAGGGCCAGGCCACTTTTCAAAACTTCTTTATTCTGAGGAAGTGCCATCCTTGAAAATGAAGAGTGTCTAGCAAGAAGCCCTGCCCAGGTGTTCAGGAAAAATAGAACTCCCCCCACTCCCCTGAATACTACTGCCCTCGTCAGCAGCACCCTAACTGAGAAGGCCCCTCACCATTTCCTCCACCACCAGCAGTGCGATGGCCAGAGCTCTGGGCTACCACCAGGAGGCCTAGGTTCAAGTCCTAGCTCTGCTGGTTTGCTGTGTGACCCCTGGCAAGTCAGTGAACTTCTCTGAGTCTCATCCATCACAGAGGGAAGAGAGCCCAGCACCTGGCATTGTTGTAAGGGTTAGATGAGACTGTCAGTGAAAGCAGCTGGTAGGCCTAAAATCACTGAGAAAGCACAATGGCCTACTACTACAGTTTAACTGTTATCACGTACCTCACTGTGGTGGTAGCACCCTGGGTCTCCGGTCAAGGGTGACATGACAGTTGCCTGCCCTCTGGGGTTGCAGAGTCCAAGGCAGGAACACAGGCCTTAATGTATGGGTTCCTCTTAAGAGCCAAGGCTCATCTTCAGGAAGCCATTTAGAACCCACTGGGGCCAATCCCCAAAGGTTCATGCAGCCTGGCCAGATGGATGGTGGGGCCTGTGGAGGTCATGTCACTCTGCCTGTTCAGCCGGTCCCCCAGGCCCCGGGAGCTGACAGCCCAGAACACTGAGCATTAGCTAGTCACGGTTCCTCTTTCTAAAAAAACACAACTCTATTAAAATAACAGTGTGATTTTTTTTTTTAACTAAATTCATTGATTGATTGATTTTTGGCTGCGTTGGATCTTCATTGCTGTGCGCGGGCTTTCTCTAGTTGCGGCGAGTGGGGACTACTCTTCGTTGCGGTGCGTGGGCTTCTCACTGTGATGTCTTCTCTTGTTGCGGAGCATGGGCTCTAGGCACATGGGCCTCAGTAGTTGTGGCACACAGGCTCAATAGTTGTGGCGTACAGGCTTAGCTGCTCAGCGGCATGTGGGATCTTCCTGGACCAGGGCTCGAATCCATGTCCGCTGCGTTGCCAGGCGGATTCTTAACCACTGCGCCATCAGGGAAGTCCCAAGAGCGTGATTTAGTTAATTATTCTCCATAGTAAGTGGGTAACTGTAGAAATACATTCATCCAGCTCCCTAATGCTTGACTGAGTTTCCTAAAGTCCCTCTTTGCTCTTTTCACTTCATCTTCTCCCCTAAGAGCTTTCAGTGGCTCCCAAGATTGCGTAGGATAAACCCCAAAATCCTAGTTCTGAGATTTTGGGACCTCCACCATCTGAGCCCTCTCTACGTCCCTGCCTCGCTACAGGACTCTACATTCTGGAAAACTAGGCTGTCTATTCCCTGTCCTTGTCTCTGTCTTCTTCACCTTAGCCCCTTAAAGACTCTGGTCAAATCCAGTTTCCTCCACAAAGCCTTCCTTGATTACTAGAGCCTAGAGTTTCTTGAAGTGGCTTACACCATCAGCATCAGAATCACATGAAATGTATAGAAGGCAGTGGGGTTTTTTTTGTGTGTGTGTGTGGTACGCGGGCCTCTCACTGTTGTGGCCTCTCCTGTTGCGGAGCACAGGCTCCGGACGCTCAGGCTCAGCGGCCATGGCTCACAGGCCCAGCCACTCCGTGGCATTTGGGATCTTCCCAGACCAGGGCACAAACCCGTGTCCCCTGCATCTGCAGGTGGACTCTCAACCACTGCGCCACCAGGGAAGCCCAGGCAGTGGGTTTTAAATGCTGATTTATGAGCTCCACTCTGGATCTATTGGACAAGACTCCGTGGGGGAGAGGATGTCTGAGACTTTGCTCATTTAATAACGCACACCCTCACCCCATCATGTGCCACTGCCCCAGCTTTTGGTAGACCTGTCCTGCTCTGAACCCCTGTAGCACTTGTCCTGGACCTCTCATCTAGATACGCCACTTGCAGAAACGTGATGGACTAGACATGCCAAAGGGCTCTCTGACTATAAAACACTCAAATCCTTAATAAACCTTATGTAATGATGTGGGACTTGGGAGAAGTCAGGGAACTCTTCAAGACTGCCCTGAGGGAACATGCTGATATTAGCTCCACAGCTGGGAAGGCAAGGAAACTGACCCGGCACTCTTGCTTTAAGTACAGACTTGACCTGCAAGAAAAAAGAAAAAAAAAAAAGTAGAGACTCAGTGCTTTAAGCCCACATCCCCTGGCTTCCAGAAAAACCTACTGCAAATCCTCTCTGAAAGAAAATATATCAACTTAGTCCCCAAGGATTTCCACAGATTAGGGTTAGGAAAAAAAAAAATCTCATGATCAAAGTTCACCAAACACTTACAAAAATGAACCATCATAGTGAGAGCCAGCAGAAACAATAAGCAACAGATGTGAATTCCCAAGAAGTTCAGATACTAGGATAATTAGACACTGGTTTCAAAAGAATAGCATAAAATTTTTTTTAAATTTAAAGTTGAACGGCAAAGACAATCGTGCAACAAAAGTCTAAAAATGACAAGGCAATTTTTTTGGGGGGGCGCTACACAGGTCCCTCACTGCTGTGGCCTTTCCTGTTGCGGAGCACAGGCTCCGGACATGCAGGCTCAGCGGCCATGGCTCACGGGCCTAGCCGATCCGCAGCATGTGGGAAGAGCATGTGGGAAGAGCATGTGGGATTTTCCCGGACCGGGGCACGAACCCGTGTCCCCTGCATCGGCAGGCGGACTCCAACCACTGCGCCACCAGGGAAGCCCAGACAAGGTAGTTTTTTTAAAGGACTGAATTCACCTCAGTAACTTTTTGGGTTAACTGACTTCCTGGAGATGGCCCTTGGCTATTAAGAGAAACTCACTGACAGAATATCAAACAGAAGGAGAAAATCCTAACAGCAGCCAGAGAGAAGACAGGCCTCATGTCATGCCTCCTTATAATGTCAGTTCCCTGTAGATGAGCATGTACAACCTCTTCTGCCAGACCCAAGTCCCATAAGGCCCAATTTAACCACTGAGTCTCAGGTTTTCCACTGGTAATAGATTGAGGGGGTTGGTGGGTATGGTGGGAAAGAGTCCTGGCTTTGGAGTCTGGTGGTCCAGGGATAAACTCTAGCCCTGCTACCCACTGCCTGTAGTCATTTTTGTTTTCCTGGGGCCAATGCTCACACCTAAGTCTTTGGCTTGTGTCTTGCTACTGAAGTTAAAAAAATGAAAAGCAAGATAACAAACACCCATGGAAGGATTCCTATTTTTTGAAAGATTTACTGAAGCACCTACTCTGTGCTTATTCTTCAGAGATTCTCTCAGGAAACCCTTGCAAAATCCCCGGGGAGGGGACCCTGGGGCCAAGGCAAGGGAAAATCACCCCTCAGTTCATGGTGTACTTTCGTTGGTCTGTGCAAGGACCGCCCCCCATCTTCATTTTCTTTTCTCTCCTTCGTCCCTAGCCCCCACTCTCATTCACTGCCTGACACCAGCACACATTCTGATGCACTTGAGGTGTCTTTGAATATGTATGTCTGTCCTTGTTAAATATGTAGTATTGGTTTGCCTGACAACGTGTTTCTAATTTCCATATATGATACTGTGCTATGGACCTTAATTCTGTTTCTTTCTTCCCACTCAACACTAGATGTTTAACATCTATCCCTGTATCTGTCTGTACATCTAGCATGTTGTTTTTCATTACAACTTGGCATTCTATGGTGTCCCCACTTCACAGGTGAGGTAACTGAGTCTCAGAGAACCTAGACAACCTTGCCCAGGGTCACACAGCCAGTAAGGAACTAGCCTTGATTCACAGATTCAGAGAGAGATGCTCATTGCCTCTTCTCACTGGGTCCACTGACCTCACTGCTCACTGCAAGGGGGAGGTCACTGACTGGGCCTCCACTGGCCTCCAAAATACCCTACTCACCCTGGTGCCTGGGTTCTGGAAGGCCCCATCCCTTCTTCTAGAGCTCTTCAGTGGCTTTCTTTTACAGTATTTAATGGAACATGTTTAATTAGGTAATATAATTTAACTTATTTAAGTAGGTAACACAAGTGCATATTTCAACATGCAGAAGATATGAAATGGTATACGGTGAAGTCTGGCTCTCTGTTGACCCCAGCCACCAGGTTCCCCAAGCTGGAAACACCCACTGTTACCAGAGATATTTTATCCTTACACAAAAATAGGTTTACGTGAGGTTCCCATATCCCCATTTTTATGCAAATGCTAGCATACTCTTTATACTGTTCTACACGTTGCTTTTGTCACTTCAGACTGTATCTTGGGCGTTGTTCCACATCAGTATTCTAGTAGCTTCTGCTTTCTTTCTGGCTGCATAGAATTCCACTGTGTGGATATACCATCATTATTGCAACAAAGTTTTTATTGAAGGACATTGTCCAATCTTTTGCTAAATAAATTGCTGCAATAGACATCCCCATGCATGTGTCACTTCTCATGAAGGCAAGTGGAGTGGATATTAGGAGGCACTGCTCAGACTCCTTCAGGAACGGGACTGGGCACTCATTCCCCCAGCTGCCTGGAGCATGGATCGCTAACAGCTCACACCTGCAAACCTCCTCAGGCACTGCCCTCAGGTGACCCTCACCCAAGGCTATGCCCCTGCCTGGGGCATAAACACCCACTAACTGGATGGTAAGAGCCCCCTGCCCCAATCTGGGACATCCCTGCAGGGCCATCCCAGCCCAGAGCTCCCATGGGATCTGCATGGAAGTTCAACTCCACCCTCTGCCCATCCTGCCTCTCTCACTCCCTTACAGGTGTCATTCCCCAGAATGTTCCCCCAGAAAACCTCCTGCGTGAAAAGTTCTGCCTCAGAGACTTTTTGTTTCCAGGGAACCCAATCAAAGACAGAAAGGCTGTTAGTAGGATGATTTTCTAGTTAGGGAATTAAAGGACCAATGTGCTTATAATTTGGGTAGATTTCAACGTAATTTCAAAGGACAGAACAAAAGAATATGGACGCAACTGGAGTCCATAAGCGTCCTGAATGGAGCCCTTCCACCTGACCCAGGTTAGAATGCGCTCTTGTGCAGATGGTCACGTAGGGTTTTCCAGCATTCCTATGCAGCAAGCAGGACAGAAAATCCAACGCTTTGCAGCTGGGAGGCTGGGGGTGGGGGCAGGGGGCTGCTTGCCCAAGATGAGGCAGCCGGCACAGCGAAGACAGGGTCATCCTTGTTTACATCCAACATGGGGATGCTGACATGTTCGCTTCCTCTGGGGACTGCAGGAAAGGGTGATGGGGGAGGAAACTGCAGGAAAAATACATACACGAGAGGGTGAGGGGAAGGCAGAGTTAGCAGGACCTCCTAGTTAGGCCCCCACCCTTCTCTGATGTCCCCCAAAGTGCCCCAGTCTGGCCCAGCCCTCCCTCTTCTCGCCTGACCTTCCCCTACTTCTCAAACTCTGAAGGCCACTGAAGCTGTCAGATGCCCGAGAGAAAGTAGTTCAGAGTAACATGAAGGCCATGTGCAACCTCTCCCAAATGTCTCAAATCTCTACCTGATTTTCAGACTGTATGAAAATAACCTCATGCACTAAAATCACCTTTCTAACCATTTATAAGAGCCCAGCTTTCCTCTGGAGCCTGACGGCTATATCTTAATATGAGCCTTCCGCCTGGACAGGCTTCCCATCTCCCTTCCTCTTCCACCCTGCAGATGTGTCCTCTTCATCCTCCAGCCCTCACCCAGGCACCGCCTCCTTTAGGAAGCCCTCCCCCATCTTTCCAGGGGACTCTGCTCCCCCCTGCCACAGACCCCAGTAACCACTACTCACACTCAGTGTTATAGGTTGAATTGTGTCCCCCTAAATTTGTATATTGAAGTCCTAACCACCAGTACCTCAGAATGTGACCTTATTTGGAAATAGGGTCATTGCAGATATAGTTAAGATGAGGTCATACTGGAATAAGATGGGTCCCTAATCCAATGTGACTGGTGTCCTTATAAAACACTGCCACATACAGAGAAAGAGCCACATGCAGAGAGATGATGTGAAAGTACCATCTTCCAGGAAAGCCAAGGGTTGCCAGTAAACCACCCGAAGCTAGGAGAGAGGCCTGGATCAGACTCTCCCTCATAGTCCTCAGAATGCATCAACCCTGCTGACACCTTGATCTCAGACTTCCAGCCTCCAGAACTGTGAGAGAATACATTTCTGTTGTTTAAGCCACCCAGTCTGTGGTACTTTGTAACTGCAGCCCTAGGACACTAATGCCCCCACTAAGCTCTCAGTGAGCACAGACGGATATTAAGCTCCTCGCAAGGAGGAGTGAGTGCATTGCTGGGATGCTGCAAGCTGGGTGCTAGCGCCTTCATTTACACTTTGGGAAATTGAGGCTTAAAGCTGTGTAAGTGGTAGAGCCAAGATACAGACTCAGGCCATCTGGCCCCAGAGCCTGCATTTTTAACCACGGGCAGTATTATCAGTAGTAATACTGAACGAAGACCCACAGTATTACTCCAGGCTCTGGACTCAGTGCTGATGCCTCCCACAGCACTGAGGGGCGCAGAAATCTTCCAGCGGCCTCAGGGGCTTGCCAGGCTCCTTGTTGGTGAAAGGCCAGCCCAGGATTTGATGTAGGGCCTTCTGTCTCCTAGAGACAGACGCATGCCCATGTGCACATCGGTCTACCAGCCGGGCTGTGGGTGCCCCGCAGGGTGCCGAGCACACAGCAGGTGCTCCATAAATGTGGGAAGAGTGACCTACATGTGCCTCCAACGTGGCGGCCTCCTTGGGTCTCATAACAACATTTCATACACTGCTCTAGGTTTTGACAGAATTCTCGTCTCAGCCTGCTAAAGGCCTGCCTAATTTTCCACTCTATTGACAGACTCCATTTTACTTAACTGGCCCCTATTGTGTAGCAATTGGATGGTTTCTCATCCTCTCCTAAACTAGGGGGAGGCGTCAGGGATGCCTGTGCTGTGCTGGTGGTGGCTTCTAAAGGAACCGGCCTAGGAAGAACATCTCTGTGCCACTGGCAGCAGCAGTGAGCTGGGGAGACGCCTGGGGACAGGCCTGGTCTCAGGAGGTGTCATCCTGTCCGTGGTCACCCTCGAGTTCTGTCCTTAGTCCCTGCTCATTTTTGCTGACCCCCTCAAGGGAACAAAGGATGGAGCTCCCACATGGCCTACTCCCTGTCCCCTCTCATCCTCCTGTTATCCGTCACTCTCTCGTCTTGCCCGTCCTTCTCTGAAACAGAATTCTGGAATTCTTTCCATAACATTCACTGAGTGCCTACCTGGTGCCCAGCGCTGATCCAGGTGCTGGGGATGCAGCCATGAACAAAAGAGACAACATCCCTGTTCAGAAAGCTGACAGTCCAGAGTGGATGATGGACTCCAAACAGAGAGAAGTGATAGTCACATGGTGATAAGTTCTATGGTAGCAAGGGGAGAGGGCTGATCATTTAAACAGGGTGGTCAAGGAAGGCTTCTCTGATGAGAAGAACAGAGACCTGAACAAAGAAGAGTGACCATGTGGACATGTGGAGGAAGAAGTTTTCAGGCCAAGAGAACAGCAAGTGCAAAGGTCCTGAGGCGGGAGAGGCTGGCATGTTCCAAAAAGAGTAAGGAGGCTGGTGCGGCTGTGGTGGACAATAGCAGCCACAAGGTGTAGGGCTTCTGAACCTCCATCACAGCTTTGGCTTTTACTCTGGTGAGATGAAAGGGTTTACAAAGACACAGGCTTGAACTGGCTTGTTTGAAAAGATCCCTCTGGCTGCTGTGTGGAGAGTAGACTAGAGAGGGGATGGGGTAGAAGCAGTTGCAATAATCCAGGCAAGAGACAATGGCAGCCTGGACAGGGTGGTAGCAAAGAAGCATGTGTAGACACACACACACACACACACACACACACACACACACACACACACACACACACCATTGGGAACATAGACCTGGAATCCAGTCTCAGCACCTCTGCCCCTGTGTACTTGCTCCAACATCTCTCTCCACCACTTGAGTGTTTGATTGTGTGTCTCCTCCCTGCTTTGTCTCTCTCTGTTCCCAGCCTCGGTCTCCCTATCTCTGCGGATGCCCCCACATTTATTTCTCCTCCTGTCAGGCCCAATTTGGAACATTAATTAGTGATGAATTAGCAACATAAATCCCAGCAGTTGCTGTCGCCTGGTGCCCACGGGCTCTTGGAAGGGACCTTGCAAATCTGATCTTAATACCTCTCGCCTCCTCTCCTAGGGCAATTACTTCTCACAGCATCTGCCTGTGGAGGCTGTGGCCATCCCACACCCTCCCCCCAGCCCGGCTGAGGACAACAAGTTCATCTTTGTCAATTATTTACTGAACGGTTTATTTTGCACTGGGAGGTGATAAGAGAAGGGAAAGTCACATGTGAAATCATCACCGTAATTATACAGACGCTGCTGCAGCGCCCAGCATCACAATGCCACAGGTGCCAGTGAGGGCAGGGAGAAAATAAAGGGTAGAGGCCCACTGGTGGGCAGGCGGCCTGGCCGTGTGGCCTTGGGACAGCCCCCGGGTCTCTCTGGATTGTGATCAACAGACATACCCATACTGAGCTTTCAGAGTCCCATTCCAAATGGGAAGGGGGATACAGGGAATTAAGCAGAGGTCCATGCTTCTTCACTTGGGGAGATCAGAATGTGGGAAGGCTGATATCATCGTTATAGTCCTTCCCATCTGAGCTTAGGAGCCCCATAGCATGCACAAAATATGGTTGCATGGTAGGGGGCTGTTGATAATCTAGCAAAGTACACTTCCAGTGGATTACAGAGCCTGGAGCATCTGTCTCACCCATCCCGCCCCACTACCTACACCTCATCTCTGACTCCTCTCCCCTTTGCTCCACTCCAGCCACACTGGTCTCCTTGCTACTCCTTGCAAACACCAGGCATACCCCCACCCCAGGGCCATTGCATGTGCTGTTCCTTCTGGTTGGAGTGCTCCTTCCTCAGAAATTTGTACGGCTCGCTCTCATCTTCTGGAGGTCATAAGCAAGCATCACCCTTCAGTAAGACTCTCCCTGAGCACCTCATTGAAAAACGCAAGCCACCCACCCTGACACAAACTTTCTCTATCTCTCTTCCTGCTTTTTTTTTTCCAGAGCATTTCATCACATTTGACTTATGATGTGTTTTACTTATTTATTTGTTTGTTCTCTGTCTCTGTCTCTCTGCAAAGTATAAGCTCCACAGGGCTGGGGTTTTTGTCTGCTTCCTCCCTGTCCCTGCCCCAACCGTCAATATCCCGTCTGTGTCTGAGGCACTAGAACACAGCCTGGCACAAAATTAGCACAGAGTTGATCATTGTTGAATGAACGAATGAATGACTATTTGTGTGGGATGGGGTCTGGATGTGGAAAGGACAGGGGTGATTTCCTTTCCTGGGAACAGTCTGGCAAGGTCCGCTGTGGCACCGGGAATTCAGGAAGATGCTTGGCAGAGATGGGGGACCCTGGCCAGGGAAGAAAACTGCTGGAAAAGTCATTTTAAAAGCGAGTGTTCCAGTTGATTTCATGTCTGTGCATGCCTCGGGGCTGGCGTGTTTGATGCTGCCCCTCCATCGGTCACACACAGACTGGTGGCCCCCCCTCCTCCCCGTTCTCCCAAGGGAGGGAACAGGAACACGAGAAGCTGTGGACACTTTGATTAACTCCCAGCAAGAGTCCCCACGCCTGTCTCCTCTGTCCCCAAGGCTGGAATGGGGGGCAGTGCACTGAAGCTGGGAGCTGGCGGGGGGGGGGCATCTTCACAGTGTGTGAGAAGGGGGAGCTGTGGCCCTTGAGGGAGGGGGGCACTGAAGAGCATTTCTGGGACAAGGGACAGTGCTCTGCCCCACCAGGAAGAGATGGAGAGGGGCTGAGTGGAGAGATAACAGGGAGGTGGTGTGAAGAATCAGCGCCATGGGTAGGGAAGGAGGCAGGTCTCTCTTTGGGGCAGCAGGAAATGCAGAGAGAGAACCAGGGGCTTCCTGGTTCTCCCCTCCTGGGGAGGGGGTTCAGGAACTGATGGGGGCAGCAGTGGGCCTGAGGGGGGGGCACCAGCTCTTCTTCCAGGACCCTGTCACCCTCAAGCTCCTCTCCTCTCCACGGAGCTCTGCTGCCCTCCCCGCCTGAAAGAAAGACAGCGATTTTTTTTTTTGAAACATAGTAAAATATTTTATAATCATCTTCCCATTTAGCGATTTATATCACATATATATTTCCTTTGTTATAAATAGTAAGTGTATTATTATAATCTATTATTTGTTACTTGTCATATATATATATATATATATATATATTTTTTTTTTTTTTTTTTTTTTTTTTTTTTTTTGCGGTATGCGGACCGGGGCACGAACCCGTGTGTCCCCTGCATCGGCAGGCGGACTCTCAACCACTGCGCCACCAGGCAAGCCCTTTTTAACATCTTTACTGGAGTATAATTGCTTTACAATGGTGTGTTAGTATCTGCTTTATAACAAAGTGAATCAGTTATACAATATACATTATGTTCCCATATCTCCTCCCTCTTACGTCTCCCTCCCTCCTACCCTCCCTATCCCACCCCTCTAGGTGGTCACAAACCACCGAGCTGATCTTCCTGTGCAGTGATTTTTTAAAGCCAGTTTTCCCCCAAATCTCCGGAGACTCCGGAGCTGCTGTTTCCATGGAAACCTTCCCCCCACCAACCTCGGGAAGGAGGAGCTGGGCAGCCGCCACTGCCCCCTACACCGCCCCTGCTCCAGCCTGCAGGGGGCCCCCAAGCTGAAAATAATGCCCCTCCCTCACATTTTCCCAGCAGGGACTCCACTTCTTCACTCGGGAGACAGCAGGTGGTATTGTCTCTTGGCTGAGGACTAGAAGGGGGACACTAAGACCTAGGCAAGAGAGAAATGGGGCTTTGGAGGGGGGGGCTGGGGGCGGGATGCTAGGGCAAGTTCTGCCTTCCTGAAATGACTGCCCAGGAAACCAGTCCCTAGGGAGGGCCCGGGAGTAGGATCTCACCTTCCCAGGAAATCTCAGAAGATCCCGTTTCTCTCTGGCCCTGTATATCTCCGGGGAGTTTCCCTCCCCAGACCCCAGACCCCACTCCCACCTGAACTCATCAAGGATCACATTGCAAACTGTAAAAAAGCAAGAAAACTGTCCACCTCAAGTAAGGAGGGAATTTATTGGGAGGATACATCATAGCTTCTTAAATTGATGAGAAGGCTGAGGATGCAGGCTCGGAAAACTGGCCAGAAGAAAGAAAGGCTGGTGAAGGGGAGGCAGGCAGAGTCACACCCAGGGGCAGCGCAGCTAAGGCAGGGGACACTGCTGCCTCTGGCCACTGGCCACCTACGGACGGCAGCATGTCGGGGCCCCGGCACATTGTGAACAATGTGTAACGGTCCCCACTTCTCCTGATGGTGATGGTGGTCACACGAATCTACACCTGTGTTAAAATTCATAGAACTGTACACCAAAAAAGTTAAATCAATTTCATGCATGTTAATGTAAAAAATAAAATCCTGGACAAAAACACCCTCTGGCCAAGATGGCCTGTGTGCCCACAGCCCAGCTGCCGGGGACAGGGGAGGGGACCTGTTTGCACCCCTTTGGCTTCCACAATGGGTCGGGGCTCTGCCTCCCAGCCAGACTCACACTGGAAGATTCCATGAAGAGGTAGGGAGTTTGGGTGCCCGGCGGCCAGCAGATGGGTGATATCCACTTCCCTGGAGAAGCATTTGGGTGCTTGGGAGCTTCCTCAACGGCCCCCACTTCAGTCAGACCAGAAGCTCCTGAAGGAGGGGAGAAAACAAGTTTCTGATGCAGTGGACACAGGAGAACACAATCACCCATTCGAACGAGCACACACACACCCCGCACACAAATGCCGGAGGAAGACACACACTCGGGCTTCAGCACATGCTTCTAAAGCCCCTATCACTAGTTTGATTAGAGGGAGACTTTGACCTAACTTACTGCATGATCTTGCATGAGTCCCTCTTCCCTCTGGGCTAAGCCACCTCATCTGTAGAATGGGGGCTTCTCCGAGGTGCTGTCCAGCTCTGGCATGAGCAAGGAGGCTGGGGAATTAATGGAACTGCTCTTAGGAAGCCTGGGTTTCTGGTTTGAGTCTGTCCTGCTACTGTCCTGGACTATAGTGGGGTGGAGAGAGAATGACCCCATGTCACAGAGAAACCCCCTGAGGACTCCCCTGTGAAGGAGCACTCTCACGTCAAAGGAGGAGGCTCTGGTGACAGGGAGGACCGTCTTGCTCCAGCTATAGGAATGCAACGCCAGGCAGTGCCTGTCCTAGGAGCCAGTGCTCTGGAGCTTCTCTGGTAGTCTGGGCGGGGAGGGGCAAGTGCAGTGCCTTCCCCAGGCTAGGCCCAAGAGAGGCTGTATCCCCTGAGACCCAGCTCTCCAGGGTAGTGGAGTGTCTTTATTAAGGCACGTAGGACAGCCCAGCACTGAGCCTCACACACTCCAACTCCCAGTATCTCAGGGACTCAGGGAGGGAAGCCCCCGCAGTCCTCCCCCAGTGGTGCTCCCCTGGCCCTCACTAACCTCCACCAATTCTACCTGTGTCTGGCGTGCGAGCCTATTCTGCTTTCCAACCAGGAGGTTCCCGAAGGCTTGTGGACAATGCCCTCCCTGGAAAAATGTAATTCCTGACTCTAAGTTCGCACATGGTGCAGCAGGGAGAGAGGGGTTCCCAACCTGCTCAGCCCTCGGCTATCCCTGCTGGCATCCCCCCCACCCCCAGGGCTCTAGGTGAGAGTATCTGGGGAGGCTGAAGGCCAGGGAAACAGCTACAACAGACCTGCTCAGGTCTGAGGAGCTGGACCAGGTGGCCCAGAATCGGGATAGAGTAGGCTAGGGAGGGACGTGGGGGAGGGCAGTGGAGGGTGTGGGGGGCACATAATCCATGTAATGCCTCCTCTCCTCCCTTCATGTGACCCTGGACCCTGCTGTCTCCCTGCTGCCCTGCCCCCACCTGGAGCTCTGCTACCTGGGCCAGGACCCCAGAGAGGAGGTAGGGAGGGAAGACAGCAGGGCTCTCCAAGGGGCCCTGTCCTTTATGGCAGGAGGTGAGGGGGACGTGCCATGGGGCAGCACAGGGCTTCCAGGAGTATATGCACCAAAAAATCTTTTCCACAATTTTAAAGGTCACATGTTGAGGGACTTCCCTGGTGGCACAGTGGTTAAAAATCCACCTACCAATGCAGGGGACACAGGTTCGAGCCCTGGTCCGGGAAGATCCCACATGCCGCGGAGCAACTAAGCCTGTGTGCCACAAATACTGAGCCTGCGCTCTAGAGCCCGCAAGTCACAACTACTGAGCCCGCGTGCCACAACTACTGAAGCCCACACGCCTAGAGCCCATGCTTCGCAACAAGAGAAGCCACTACAAAAAAAAAAAAAAAAAAAAAAGAATCCAGTGAGTACAGTTGGGAGGGTGAGCTCAGGGTGTGAGGGCATCCAGGAGGGACACCCAGGAGGGCAGGAGGCAGACTGGGGAAGAGTCAGGAGAGGCAGGCGGGAGGGAGAGCGGGGGCACCTGGGAGGCTGGGAAGGGGAGCGCTTCAGAATTAGACCTGCTCGGTATGAAGCTGCTTGTGCGCCCTAGGCAGTGTTTCCACCTGCTTCATATTAGCTGATTTTTGTCACAAAGGATGCTGGAAATGTTCTAGATCTGCCCCGCTCAGTCGGGTAGCCACTAGCCACACGTGGCTTCTGAGCACTGGAGATGTGACTGGTGTGACTGACGAGCTGGGCTTTAAGTTCCATTTCATTTTAATGCAAGTTAAATGTAAATGTAAATAGGCACCTGGGCCTCCTGGCCACTGGAGACACTGGGATACATCCGTGATATTATACTCCAGTTGGAGAGACAGACATTAAACAAATAGCTATGCAGTCTAGGTTATGACCAGTGCTATGGAGAAAAATCAAGTTACAGAGTGATGTAGTGGGCTGCTGTTCTAGAAAGGTGGTCAGAGAAGGCTCCCCTAAGGAGGTGACCTGTGCAGAGACCTGAGTGAAAGGAGGAAGAGAGCCCCGTGTCATGGGGAAGGGCATGACGGCAGAGGGAATGCAGCTGCAAAGGCTTGAGGTGGGAATGCACTTGGGCTTTCTCGGAAGCCAGAGTGGCTGGAGCACTGTAGGTGGGTGAAGAGGTGGGCACAGGAAATGAGATCCAGGCAGAGCCAGGGTCCAGAGCAAGTCAGCCCTTGCAGGCCACGGAAGGAGCGTGGGTTTTTTGCTGTGATGTGGAGCACTTGTTGTTGCCACAAGCCAACTGGACCAGGAATTAGTCAGCCAGCTGTGCACTTAGCTCTCTGCCTGCACACACCGCCATTTCTGTTGTGGATCAAGGAAACAAACATGCTTGTTTTGTGTCTAGGCTCCTTAGTTCCTCCTCCTGCTGCTGCCTCCCCCCAGCTCTGACTCTCTGAGTCTCTGCCCTCACCTATTCCCATCTCTCTTGCTCCTTACCTCTGCCCACCTCTTGGGCTAGTATCTGAAATGTCTCCCTGTGACTCTGTCCTCCTGGCTGGTACACCCACTGCTTCCCCTGGTGGCTCAGCAGAGACAATGAGCTGCCTTCGGGTGCCGTCATTCAGCTACCACAGGGCCCCGCAGAGGGCATCCTACTGCAGGCACCAGACTGTGAGGTCCCTGAGACGGGAAGCCTGTCTTTTCTTGCTGCTGATCCTGCACAAGCTCCCTCCAGGGTTTGTGCAGGGTCACAGGATCGCATGGGCTCTGGAGCTACCTGGATTCATTCCTGCCTCTTCCTAGCAGTGATCTTGGGCAAGTCAACTTAACCTCTCTGTGCCTCAGTGTCTTCATCTGTAAAATGGGAATAATAGCAGTACCAGCCTCAAAGCGTTTTTTTTTTTTTTTGTGAGCATTCAATGTCTTAATTCATATAAGGTGCAGAGAACCTCTCCTGTGTGTTAATAAATGCTGTGATCAGAGTGTATAGTGCATAGCACATAGTGAGCACGTCAGCTGACATCGTTATGAATGTAATTCCTATTATCGAGCTTCTGATGGGCTCAGCCCTGTGACAGGCAGGCGGGAGCTGATGAAGAAGGTAGGAACACAGCTTGTTCTCAAAGAATTTACAATCTAACTGAGAACACAAAGACTTACAGGAACATAGAACTTTTTTATCTGGAAGGACAGCTTCTAAAAATTATTTCACGAATGTTTATGCTGTTGAAGTTTCTTCATGATGCATCTGTGATAGTCCTTAGTGCAGCTGTGGCCAAATTTTTCCAGTTATCTGCCTTCTGGATACATGGTTGAATTGCACTTGGAGGCCTCAGTGTGGGAGGGTGGGTGAGTGGGATTCTGGGACTGGTTCTGGTCAGTGAGTTGGGAGCAGAAGTGAAAGTGTCACTTCCAGGCCTGAGCATTTAATTACTGGTGCAAGACCCTCCAGAATTGGCTCTTTGCCTCTGGCACAGTTCCTCATTCAGCCTGACTCTCCCAGTGACTGCAGTGAGCAGAGGCTCCTGATGAACGTGAAGAGCAAGTGAAAATTAAATTTGGCTGTTTTAAGCCCTTGCAATTTAGGAGTTACTTGTCACCTCAGCATAACCTCTGACTGATTCAGCAACTGAACTGGTGTAGAGGAAAAACCCAGTCAGCGCCATCACACTGTCATTGATGAGTCCCCACTCATGATCTCTGCACTAACATACAGCTTACATAGTTGCGACCCATGAAGAGCATCCACTCTTTTGTGCTACCTTTCCACTTAATATTTTCTCCCTACGTGTATGCATCAGTGGGAATTCACTTTGGCTACTAACAACAGAAAACCCAAACTAAGAATGACTTAAAGACCCAAGGTTACTTCAATCTCTCAAGTAAAAACTCTAGAAGGAGGCAGTTAGGGGCTGTTACGGTGACCCCGTGATAATGAGAAATCCAGGCTCCTTTCGTGTTACTCTGCCATTCGCATCAGATGGCTTCCCCCAAATGGCTTAAGATGCCTGCTGAGACGCAAATGATCATATCTGCATCCCAGCCAGAGGGAAGGAGGAAGTCATGGGGTCAAGGGAGGGGAGATGCTCCTTCTCTGTAACGACACCACATCTGATTGTTCTGATTATATCCCATTGGCTAGAACTTGGTCACAAGGCCACATCTAGTTGCAAAGGAGGTTGGGAAATGAAATACTTATTCTGGGCAGCCATGTACCCTGCTAATTTTTTTTTTTCTAAAGTAGAAAGAGAAGTGGTTCCAAGGAGGCAACTAGCGGTCACTGCCACAGCACAGGATGGTACTCCGTCACATATAAATTCCATGGTTTAATGACCACTTTGGACATTTTCTAATTTTTTTCAACATTCCAGATAACCACATTAGTGCAAATTGCTTTTCTCCCTTTGTGTTATTTCCTTGAGACTTATTTCCAAATGTGCGATAACCTGCCAGGCTGAAGGGTGTGACTCGTTCTCTCCGGCAATAGTGGCTGTTACCTCTTGCTGGACTGGACTCCCAAACGTCAGCCCAAACAATAGAGCCATGGGGGAATTTATAAGCCAATGTTCCTCTTTCCTCCCAACCAGCATCAGCTGGTGCAATTTTAATGTATTTTTACTGATTTAATAGGTGTGTTGTTTAAGGATATTTTTGTTTTCATGTCATTCATTAGCGGCCAGCTGAGGTTTGGGCCTGGGTTGGTTTACCATCTATATTTTCTCAAATAGCAACTGTTTTTTGACAACTGCAAGGGAAACTTAAAAGCCCATTTTAGAGCTGAGAAAACTGAGGCCCTTAGGCTGAAACCATGCACCAATTACGACAGAGCCAGGACAGGCCCTGAGTTCTGACACCTAGCCCAGTGCTCCTATAAACAGGACCTGTTTAAATAATAAAGCAGGAATGCAATGGATGCTGAGGTATGGCGGGAAACCACTGCGTGGGGAATTGTGGGCCTCCCTAGGTGAGGTTTGGCCTGACTAACCCTCGCGTCTTTGTGCAAGCTGCTTCCTCTCTCTGGGCCTCAGTTTCCCCACAAGCAGAATAGACGGGGTGGAGCAGATCTCCTCTAAGGCTCCTCCCAACTCTGATGGAAAATGCAGTAATAAATACTGGGGCAGTTTAGGAGGCTGGGGTGGGGTGTGGGGAAGGAGGGGTGCTGACTCTTGGGGCACGGGGAGCGTGGGTGGGGTCCTTGGAGAGGAGTGGGCTGCAGGGAATCTGGTCTGCCCATCGGTGTGTGCACTACACTGTCACTGTGTTCCCCTGAGTCTCAAATCTGGGCTGAGGGTAAACACGCACAGGTTCATTTTGGACTCGCAGGTGAGGATTGAGTATACGGACTCTAACTCTAGAGTTAGAGTCAGCACTGCCACTCTTTCCCTCACCCCAGAGAGGTGGGACAGGGGTGGAGGTGGAGTCTGGGACCCAGGAAAGGAGGCACAGAGGGGCCTGTTACTGGAGGGTCTGGGGTGCCTTGCTCCAGTCACTGAGGCTGGTGGCCTTGGAAAGGTGGCACTGGGAAGTCAGTGGGTGTCCATGAGACCCCAGCCTCCCTGGCCAACTTCTCCCCACCCTCACTCAGTTTACAGGACCCTCCCACTTAACTAATTTCATAAGAATCCACTGCCCTGTAAGGTGAGTGGCTAGTCTCACACTCAAATTTACAGCTGAGGAAGCTGAGGTGAGGGGTTGTGACCCCACTTGGCATGAAGGAGCTAAGCCTGGGCTCTCAAACCTGGCTACTCTGCTGTCGGGCGCCCGAGGGCTCCCCACTAATTCTAAGACTGAGACTGTGTGAACAACAAGCCCCATGCAAACACTTCAGAGGGATGGGACGGGCGAGTGTTTCCAGGAGAGCTGGGGGCAGGAACAGAGAGTTAAGAACAGAAAGGTCAGGACAGGATGATTAGAGCATGAAAAAGCCCTGCAGACTACTATACATAGAATAGGTAAACTACAAGGTCCTGTTGTATAGCACAGGGAACTATACTCAATATCCTGCAATAAACCATAATGGAAAAGAAAAAAATTAGAAATAAATAAATAAAAATAAAGGGGGGGGTGTGCTTCCCTGGTGGCGCAGTGGTTGAGAATCCGCCTGCCGATGCAGGGGACGCCAGTTCGTGTCCCGGTCCGGGAAGATCCCACATGCCGCGGAGCGGCTGGGCCCGTGAGCCATGGCCGCTGAGCCTGCGTGTCCAGAGCCTGTGCTCCACAACGGGAGAGGCCACAACAGTGAGAGGCCCGCGTGCCGAAAAAATAAAAATAAAAAAATAAATAAAGGGGGGCAGCTTTGACCTGACTCCTGGAAGGAGGGAAGTGAGGCCCACAGCCAATTAGCAACTCAGGGTCTGAGCGGCAAGGGGCCCTGTTGGTATCAATCCATCAATCCCCTCCCTTGGCTTCTCCTCCCGCCTCCCCGGGTGCCCCTCCTAAGCCTCCTTTGCCACGTGTCGCCACCTCCTGGCCCTCTGGAAGTTCCAGTGCTGGGCTCAGTCACTGAAGCCTTTGCCTGCTCTGTCTGCACTCCCTCAGTGGTCCCAGCAGTCTCTTACTGTAAATGTTTATCAACAACTATTAAACTGATTGCCACTGCTCAGACCTCTTCCCTGAACTCCAGACTCATATGCGTGTCTGCCTATTACTCTACCTCTCCACGAGGATGTCTAATGGACATTTCAAATTCAACGTGTCCAAAACTGAGCCCCTGGTCTTTCCTCCACAAACCTCCTGGGCCCAGAGTCTCTCCCTTCTCAGTAAATGGCAGCAACATCCTTCCACTACTCATTGCAAAAGTCTGTGGAACCGCCCTTGACTCTACTCATCTCTTACAGCCCCCTCAACCCGTCAGCAAATCCTACAGGCTCTACCTACAACACCGATCCAGAAGCCACCCACTTCTCACACCTTCACCGCTGCCCTCCACCCATGGTCCAGCCCCCACCATCTCTGCCCTAGAGGACTCCAGAAGCCTCCTCCCTGGTCTCCCTGCTTCTGTTCCATATTGCCTACCGTCGGCTCTCAACACAGCAGCTAGAGGTAGTCTTTAAAAACACAAGTTAGGTCATGTCCTTCCTCTGCTCAGAAGGGCTGCTCAGTTCACGTTGAGTGAAAGCACAAGCCATCACAATGGGCCACAAGCTCTATACAATCTGGCCCCTCATCACCTCTCTGACTTTACATCCTTGCACTCTTCCCCTCATTCACTCCACTTCAGCCTCCCTGGCCTCCCTGATTGTTCCCCAAACACACAGGTGCTCTCCTACCACAGGGCCTTTGCACTCACTGTCCGTCCCCCCATGCCTAGAAAGCTTTTTTCTCCAGATATCTGCAGAGCTCACTCCCTTACCTCCTTCGGGTCTTTGGTCTGTGTCACCCTCTATGATCCTATTTAAAATTGTAATTCCACCCCAATTCAGACTTTCTTATCCCTCTTACCCTGCTTTATTTTTTTTTTTTTTTTTTTTTTTTTTTTTGCGGCATGCGGGCCTCTCACTGTTGTGGCCTCTCCCGTTGCGGAGCACAGGCTCTGGACGCGCAGGCTCAGTGGCCATGGCTCACGGGCCCAGCCGCTCCACAGCATGTGGGATCTTCCCGGACCGGGGCACGAACCCGTGTCCCCTGCATCAGCAGGCGGACTCTCAACCGCTGCGCCACCAGGGAAGCCCCCCTGCTTTATTTTTTAAAGTACTCATAGCCTTTAATGTATGATGTAACACAATCATTTCTTTTGTCCCTATCAGCTTTTCTCCACTAAAATGTGAGCTCCATGATGGCAGGGATATTTGTCTATTTTGTTCACTGATGTCTCCCCCACCCTCAGGATGACACCTGGCACACAGTAGGTATACAGGATATATTAGCTGAATGAACGAATCTCGTCCAGCCCCTCATTTCGCAGATGAGGAAACAAAGGCCCAGAGAGGTGGGCAGTGTCCCTGAGGCACACAAAGGAAATCAGTGGCAGGACCCAGGAGCAGACCTAGCACCTCCAGACTCACCGTCCAGTGATCCTTCTGCCCTTCCAGGCTGGGTAAGGCTGAGTGTGGCAGACATTGTTGGGGCCCTGCCGTGACTGCCTTGGTTCCATTTAACTGGCCTGTGTTTGCTGCCAGGTTCAGTGTGCTTTGCAGCTAATTTCTGGAACCATGACCTTTTCCAGCAGTTTCCCTTGGGCTGTCAGAGGCACCTCATCTGTAAGGAGAGCTGGAAGTGTCTGGGAGTCTGCATTCCTTCCTCTCCACACACATCCAGCCAGACTATAGACAGTTACTAGTGAGAGAATAAAAAGACCAGGAATCTCACCTTGAAGCAGGACTAACCCTGGGTGTGATTTACACCCCAGAGTTCCCCACAGGATCAGGCTGAGGTTAGGAACTTCCTGGAAATCTTCCTGTGCTTGGCTTCTTCCTCTTTCCTACCCTGCTTCTCCCCACTCTTCCCAGATTCTCAAGTGAGCATTCCCATAATACGTCACCTGTGCATGAATCATCACTGCAGGGTCAGCCTCTGGAAGAACCCAACTTAAGATATGGGCTTCTGTGCTAATCTGGGATGGGCTTGTGAACAGTCAGGTGTAGGAGAAAGACCACAAGGTTTAGAGATCATGTTTTAAATCCAAGCTCAGCCCCTGACCTAATGCAAGATCTTGGGGGAAAATCCTGAGCTTTTTTTTTTTTTTTTTTTTGGCGGTACGCAGGCCTCTCACTGTTGTGGCCTCTCCCGTCGCGGAGCACAGGCTCCGGATGTGCAGGCTCAGCGGCCATGGCTCATGGGCCCAGCCGCTCCGCAGCACGTGGGATCTTCCCGGACCGGAGCACGAACTGGCATCCCCTGCATCGGCAGGCGGACTCTCAACAACTGAGCCACTAGGGAAGCCCATCCTGAGCTTTTTGAGCCCAATTTCCCCCACTGGAGAAATGACATGAATTACATCTTTCTATAGAACTGCTGTGAGGATTAAGTGAGTAAGCATGAGAAGGACCTTGTGCAGTGGCCAGCACATAGTAGTTGCACAATAAACATTAGTTTCTTCTCGGTCTCCCATCTGTGGCCTGTTTGTGACCTCACTTGCCTGTTTGGACCCCCAGATTCCTCCCCAGCAGTTGAGCAGATGCTGCATAGCTCAGTGTGTGATGAATTTGAAATTTGTCACTTCAGGGAATACTGGGGACATAAAGTAGGGGGTATCCTGAGGCCATTGGGGTATCTCCCAAAAGACAATAGGATGAGGCCAAGGGTGAATAAAACTGTCCTGGAAGAAGGGTGGAAACAACACACACACACACACACACACACACAGACAACTCCCCTGGGTGACATAATGGCACCTACAGTGGACAGAGGTGAGCCCCAGGAGCCCTAGAAGCCATGGAGGAGTTGAGGTCAAGGAGGCCTGTGTGACTGCAGGACCCTAGGAGGCTCTTCCACTAGTGTCCACCCGCCTCCCACGTACTGCTCCCCGCTGGATTCCTCCCAAGCTGACCGGCACACTCTGCTCATCCCGCCCCCTCTATGGCATTGTATCTGCAGCCTGCAGCCCTGTCCCCACAGCCCCACTCCTGCCCCACGTGACCAGGCTTTTTTAGAAGCCAGGATCAAGTTTATCTTTATTTCTTTTGGAATACAGGTATAAGAGATTGTATTTTATAGCTAAAATTTTATCACTCATCAAATCCAATCCTCCCCTATATTTTGTAAACATAACAACAGAAGCACAGAGAGGAAAAACTGGCTTTCTCAGGGTCCCACAGTGAGCTAGTGGCAGAGCCAGAATGGAGTCCCTGATGCTATTCTATTTTGCCACCCCAGGGACAGATGAGGGCAACGCCAAAGACATACTCATCCTGCCAGTGGCAAGGACTCTGACACAGCCTTTCATGCGGTCCCATCTACTGAGATGGGTGGGAGTGTGGACCACAGAGAGCTGTCCTCCATTTGCTTCCAGTTTTTATCTGGGCTGGCAGAAACCTTAGGGAAGACAAGAGACCATTATAAAGTGCCTGCCATGCACTGGGCACTGCACACATACCAAAATATTAAAACTGAGTTTTCAATGGAGTCACCAACATACATTAGAGGTGATATTCCAAAGTCAGATCTTACATACAGAATTTACCAAGGAAATGTTCAATGTTTCATAACTTGTAGCACCCTCAGCCAAGTCAAGAGGACAGATAGTAGAAAAGAGAGGATTTGTTGAAGAGATTGCTTTGGAGAGGCCTCTTGCTATGCCGTAGACCCCAGGTCACATCCACTATGATGACTATAATAAAAAAAAAAGAAACAGAGGCTTCCCTGGTGGCGCAGTGGTTGGGAGTCCGCCTGCCGATGCAGGGGACGCGGGTTCATGCCCCTGTCCGGGAAGATCCCACATGCCGCGGAGCGGCTGGGCCCGTGAGCCATGGCTGCTGAGCCTGCGCGTCCGGAGCCTGTGCTCCGCAACCGGAGAGGCCGCAACGGTGAGAGGTCCGCGTACCGCCAAAAAAAAAAAAAAAAAGGAAACAGGTAAAACCAAGGGTTGGTGAGGATGTGGAGAAATTGAAACCCTCATATTCTGGTAGAGCCGATGTAAAATTGTGTACCTGCTTTGTAAAATAGTCTGACAGCTCCTCAAAAAGTTAGTTACCATTTGACCCAACAGTTCTACTCCTAGGTATATTCCCAAGAGAAATGAAAACACGTACATGCAAAAACCTGTACATGAATGTTCATTGTATCATTACTTATAGTATCCAAAAAGTGAAACAACCCAAATGTCCATCACTGATGCATGGACAAAGAATGTAGTATACCCTTGTGACGGAATATTATTCAGCCATAAAAAGGAATGAAATATTGATCCATACTACATCACGGATGAACCTTGAAAATGTTATGCTGAGTCAAAGAAGACAGACACAAAAGTCAACATACTGTATGATTCCATTTATATGAAACACCCAGAGTAGGCAAATCCATAAAGGTAGAAAGTAGATTAGAGTAATAGTGGCCTAGGGGATGGGGTGGGACAAGGGGAATGAGGAGTGACTACTAATGGGGACAGGGTTTCTTTTTGGGGTGACGACAGTGTTCCAGAATTGATCATGGTGATGGTTGCACAACTCTTTGAATATACTAAAAACCACTGAATCGTACACTCTAAAAGGGTGACTTTTATGATGTGTGAATTATATCTCGGTAAAGCTGTCATTTAAAAAAAAAGTGACTGTGGAACCATCACTTACCTAAGAAAGCAGAAAAAAATCATAGGCCTGCCAGTGTTTTCATTTGTGTCAGGGGAAGATAACCTCCACTGAATAAATTTGAAAGAGACTCTGGGACACGTTAATAAAAAGTTTCAGTATTTGTTCATCACACCACTTAGATACGCGCTACCTTGTTTAAGCAGCTTGTCCAACCTGCTCAGAACTGAGAGCTGCCAGAATCCAGTTTTGAAAAGACTTTGACAGGCTGAAATGTAAAAGATGAAAAAGATTGGGGAAAAAGTGATCTGGTGTTTAATATCTACATAAATTCAGAAGAGGGTGAGGGTGTTAAGTTCAATAAAAGTTTGTGTGAAAAAGACCCAGCTTTAGCTTACCGTAAGTTTAACAGCTGCTAAACATTTGATGTGATAGCCATAAAAGCTTGCTCTTTCTTAGATTACATTAAAAGAACTAAAACCACTGGGTCAAAGGAGGTGATAGTCCCAATGTGGTGAGAACCCAGCTCACCTGTTGTGTTCTGTTCTGGGCCTAATATAAGTACACTGGCAAACATTAACCAGGTCAGAAGAAAGTGGTCAGAAATATAAGCTCCTAGAAACTGTGTCAGATTGAGAACAACAGAAATATCTGAGAGTATTTAACCAGAGCACAGAAGATATTGCTGGGAGCCACGTAACTGTCACATGGAAGGTTGAGTGGACTTGTATTCTGCCATTCTTTAGGGATGAGCAAGGATCATGCATGTAACTTATAGAAAGGTAGGTTTGGGTTTAACATAAGGAACCAAACTAGTTATCAAACTAGACTTCCTCAAAAAGAAATTATGCTAGCTATAGTTTATTGAAAAATAAGTGAAGGCACTTATTTTTATTTATTTTGAACAGGTAATACATACACATGGCTCAAAAAGCAACGCAACACAGAAAGGTTTATGGTGAAAAGGCTTGTTCCTATCCCAAGTTATCCTATCCTCATGCATACAGCTTTTCATCCTTCCAAACCTTTCATATGTAAATAAAAACATATGTTCTTATCCTAATACCATCGATGGATGAATGGATAAAGAAAATGTGGTATATATATATTATAATGGAATATTATTCAGCCATGAAAAGAATGAAATCTTGCCGTTTGTGACAAGACAGATAGAACTTGGGGGCATTGTGCTAAGTGAAATACGTCAGACAGAGAAAGGCAAATACCATACGATCCCACTTATATGTGGGATCTTAAAAAAAACAAAATAAAACAAGCTCATAGACACAGAGAACTAGTTGGTGGTTGCCAGAGGCCGGGTGAGGAGTAGGCAAAATGGGTGAAGGTGGTTAAAACTTCCAGTTATAAAATAAATAAGTCATGGGGATGAATGTGTAGCATGGTGACTATAATTAATAATACTGTATAGCATATTTGAAAGTTGCTTTAAAGTTCTCATCACAAGAAAAATTTTTTGTGTATGGTGACAGATGTTAACAACAAATATATATGTATATGTTCTTATCCCTACCCGGCTTTACCTAAAACGTAACATAGGATACACGTGACTATGTATTTGCTTCTATTGGCCTGTTATATTTCTCTTTCTATTGTTAATCCTCTGATTAAACCCATATATATTAATTTCAGTTATTTTATTTTTTAGTTCTACAATTTCCATTTGATTTTTAATAGATTCTGTTATCTGATGAAATATTCCATTTTAAATGATTTTTCGTCTTTTCTTCAGGTTTCTTGAACATATTAATCATAGCTGTTTTTAAGTCCTCAATATCTGAATCACTCGTGGGTCTGTTTCTATTGTCTATTTTTTTTCCTTGACTAAGGTGATCTGGTCCTGTCTCTTGGTATGCCTACAAATTTTTCCTGAATGCCAGATACTGTGATTTTAAAACTTCATAGTATATCCTAAAGATCTGTCCATTGAAAGAGAGAGAGATTGATATATTTAAAGATTCTTCTTTTTCTAGATAGTCTTTTTATAAACAGTATCTCCAAACCATACAGCAATTCTGCAAGGTATGCATTTTGTGAATATGGGGTCCAAAGAGAATATATGACTTGCCAAGAGAGAGTCCTGCAACTAAAACCCAAAAAGGATGGGATTCATGTCCAAGTCTGTCTAGGTCCGAAGTAGATGCTCCACCCACAACACCTGTGAACAGCCATCACGGGAGGGACTCGTGGGGATCCTGGAGGGTCAGCTATTGTAGAGAAAGTTCCAGCCAGGCTCTGCTGGTTATGAGAGCCATTAACGTTAACTCAAGAATAAAGGGTCATATCGGTTAAGAATGCTTGTGGCTATTAAAACTGTTAGTCAAGATCTCAACAGAAGTAGGTAACTCACTCAAGCTAGGATAATTCGAGGAGGGCTTACTTACAAAGGGATTCATTACAAAGGTATGGGTGGGATTTAGGGAGACCACGGGGGAAAATGAAGAAACCCAGGGCTGGCAGCAATGGAGCTGTCACCACCCCAAAGCTCAAAGGGATGAGGGTTACTGGAACTCAGAGAGGACAGAGTCATGGAGAACAGGCCACCTTGAGAGGAGCGGTGACCGTCAAGCAGCCCAAGTTGACGTACAGGTAGAGAGCCAGGGAAATAAACAACCCCATTGTCACTATTCTCTCTCTTTCTGGTCTTTTGCCAGGACTCACTATTGGCCAAACACAATCAGAAGTCTCCTGAGGCAAAGAGGAGGAGGGGGAAGTGATATACAATGGATCTAGACAGAGAGGAAGATGTCTGGCACAGACAACACACACACACATACACACACGCAAAACAGAGGCCTAAGCAATAATGACATTTAATTATGTCACACATGAGGAGGCTGTAGGCAGTCACAGTGTCTTGAGTGGGCTCAGTGATGTCATTGAGGACCAGGCTTTCTACACATTTTCACCTCACCATCCTCACGATGGTAGGCTTTTTAATCCTTAGGTTTGTTCCCTCATGGTCACAAAATGGTTTCCATAGCTCCAGACATTACCCCCTTACTCAGCCACATTCACGACAGGAAGAAGGTGCATGCTTCCTTACCTATCTCCTTTAATCAAGGAGTAGGATCATTCACAAAAGGCTCCCTGCCCCCAGCAATCTTCCCCCTCCATCTCATTGGCCAGAACTTGGTCACATGCTTACCCTTGAACAAAAAACTAGTAAAAGTGTATAGGATTAGCTTGGTTGGCTTAGACCAACCATGTTCCATCTCCTGGGGCCAGAGATTGTGTCCACTTCCTTGAGCATGTTTTCCCCCCAACAAAATCAGGGTTCTACAGTCTAAGGAAGAAGGCGGGATGGTGCCAGGTAGGTAATCAGCCATATGGGCCACAGGCTTTTTTTACTTTCCCCGGGGAAGCCCTGGGTATCTCACAGGAACCCAAGTGCTCAGGGAACTAGAATCAGCTGGGGCTCTGGATGGACCACTGCTCCTCCCAGCCAACCTCTCTGCACTGCATGGTCTCCTCTTGGCCAGGAACTGCTTCTCTCTTCCCTGCACTCCTGTCTCTGACAGATTCCTCCGCCTACTCATGACTTCCCTCCCCCAAACCTTAGCTTCTCCAGCCCCTTCTGTTTCAGTGCAAAGCCCTACTGTAGCTAAAGCTGAGGGGTGGGATCATGGGTCCAGACAGCACAAAGGCAGCAGGGGCTGAGGGTGGGGACACTGTCCCTTACAAGGGTCCATGCAAAGGTCAGGTGAGGGCAAATGAAGCTGGGGCAAAGTAATGGGATAGAATTTACCCAGATGTTGGCAAGTGCATAATGAAATAGGGTGTATTCATGCATTTGGAAGAGGGTAATTCAGTGCAAAATTGACATAAAAACTCTCCAGACTGGTGCCCCCATAGGCTGACAGTCTGGGACCAGTGTCCCTCTGTCCTCCCTTCTACACACCTCTGGGACAGACTCAAACCATGACTACCTAGTATGAAGGGCATTCTGGGGATGCAGTGGGTACTATTGGCGCACCCAGATTGTTTTTATCAGGCCGGTACATCCAGCCTCAGCTGCTAAGGGCTCACAGTTGCCCCCTTTTCAGGAGAATTACTCTCAGCCAATAGATCCACCTGGCCCAGATATCTGACATTTACTCCCCTCCCCACCCTGGGCTGCCAATGACCGCCTGCTTGGGGGCAAGGAGGAGGTGATAAAAAGCTGATCCTGGGACTGCCCTGGCGGTTCAGTGGTTAAGACTCCGTGCTTCAAATGCAGGGGGTGCAGGCTTGATCCCTTGTGGGGAACTAGGATCCCACATGCCACGTGGCACAGCCAAATAATAATAATAATTTTAAAAAGCTGATCTCTTGCCCAGGGGTCAGCTCCACGGTGCTGGTTGTGCTCCAGAGTCTCCTGTGGGTTAGACCTCATCCTGACCTGGCTTTTTCTCCTGACCTTGGCTTCGCCTGCTCTCCTACTCTCACAGTAAGTCACCCACAAAGAATTCCTATCTTAGTCTCCACTTGCGGGGAAACCTTAGACAAGACATCTAAGGCCCATCCACTCTGAGATTCAGGGGCCAGGAGCTCTCCATCGCACAGAGCTCCCCAGGGGTGAGAAAAGTGAGCAGGAACCCTGTCCCGTCCATCTTCCTCCTTCTCCAGTCGCTGCGCAGAGATTCTCGGAGCACCCTGCCTGCACTGTACACGCTGCTGGGTTCTGCAGGAAGAGGCACAAGACAGGGCCTCTGATTTCAAAGGGTTTAAATTCTAGTTAGCAAGGCAGGAAATGCCTGTAAAAAGGGAAACGGTCGTAGTGAACAGCATACGCCAAAGCCCAATGGTTGGCCTCAGCAGACAAGAGTCCAGCAGGCGTGCAGAGAAGGGAGATCAAGCTGCAGTCAGGGAGGGCTCCCTGGAGAAGACACCAGCCTGATTAAAACTTCCAGAAGAAAAAAAAAAAAAAAAAAAAAACTTCCAGAAGCAGGAAGGAGGCCGGAGGAATGAGCTAGGGCTCAGGTGATCCAAGGCATGGGCCATCTGGCAAAGTGCAAGTCTCTGCAGTGAAACAAGAGAGATAAGATGGGAGAGGCAGTTTGCTGCCCCGGAGGTGGTAGGAGGGATAAGATGGAGGATGTGGCCAAGGTTCAGAGCTGGAGGCATTGGGAGAAGGAGGCTTAAAATAGGGAAGTCCCCTTGTCTTGGCCACTGTTATCCCCACTTCCTCCCCCGTAACGCCTAGCACAGTGCTGGGCACGGAGCCGTTGGGCTGTGTGTGTTCGCTGAGCTGGGTCCTACACATGGAGACCCCTCTTCCTCACCCTCTTCCCGGGACCCGTGCTCCTCGGAGCAGGAGTGAGGGCTGTGGGATGGGAATGGGGAATGCCGGTAACGGGTGGAGACTTCTAGGTCAGCATAACCTGGTCCCCAGAGAATCAGGGAAAGGGAAAGCCCTCCCCTTCCATCCCAGCAGGAAGTTAATTAGGAGAGCTAATTAGTGGACCGGGAGTGAGAGATGGAGGCACTGGCGCCTGTGTGGGCGCTGAGGATAGCTTCAGGCTGGTCTTCCGAGGGGAATGAAGCCTGCCGGGGATGAGGCTGCTGTGGTCAGACAAGAGCCAGGGCTCCTGCGCTGGACTGGCTCCATCCCCCTCCACCAGCCACAGGCCCCAGGGTTGTGCACCTGTACACACACACTAGTGCACACACATTCACACCAGCGCCACACACTTACACACCCACGCACATACACTCACATACATATTCACACACTTGCCCCCTCCCACATTTCCTGTGCCCTCGTGTACACACACGCATGCATGCACAGGTGCAGGAGGTGCAGTTCTGACCTCCATGGCTCCACACCCAACTCTTAACTGTGCTAGAATGTCCTCAGCTGTGCTCCAGGGCCATTGGCAGAGCTGGCACCCTGCACCAAACACACACCAGCCCTCTGCCCTCATACCCAGGCCCTCCACAAGCTCCTCTCCCTCTGCTTGGCTTTTTTGAAAGGAAAAGAAACTTCTCAAAGCAGATGCCACAGTCTCCCTCGCTTCCACAGCCCGCATGTCCCAGTGTGAGGAACTTCTTCCTCCTAGCTAGCAACAATCCTCTGCAAGATCAGGCAGGCCAGTTCCCATGGACAAAGAATGTTCCCATCTGACGGTACAGCTCATGTCCCAGGAGGGCCCTAGCCACACTCCAGAGCCATATCACACAAATGGCTCTGAGGGTCTGGGCTGTGAGGGTTCTAACCCAGCTGTCAGTGATCTTGGGTAAGTTACTAAACCTCTCTGAGCCTCAGTCTCGTTGTCTATAAGTGATGGCAACTATGGTTCTAGGTTGTGTGTGGAATGAGTGAAATTATATGTGTAACATGCTTAGCAGAGAGTATGGCGCATAGTATGTGCTCAATAAATTGAACACTTATCATTGGGGCCCAACCCAGCACTCCTGGCTTCCCACTCCCCAACCAGGATTTGCTTTAGCCCTCTGAGCCTGGCTTCTTCTTGTTTTCTTTCTCTGTCTCAGAATAAGCAGACAGGTTATTAGTACAAATTTGATCCAAATGACACATGGATTAGCATGTACGCTGCAAAGTCTAATTCTGTTTACTGTTCTAGGAGAGCATGCAATTATTACAGGAGCTGGGACAGAGTGTTTTTAATAACATTTCTTGTTAAGATTTAATTACAGGAAATTGTATTTTCTTAATCACTGAAAACTCAACTGGCTAGGAAAAGAATCGTGATAATTTTGTTTACAGTTTATTAAATCCTTAGGATATTCTCTCTCTTACATTTGCTTTTATTATGTGCTGCTGCTAAGTGCTTTTTAACCCTTGGAGCTGTGAGGAGGGAGGCCCACAGGAGGCCATCCCCTGCATCTCTCATCCCCAGGCCCTCCACTCCTGGCAAATTTGGTTGCCAATAACCCCATAAACTAAAGCAGCTTAGGGAGCTGAGGTGTTCAGTTTCCCGCCAGGTAAAAGGAACAGGTACATTCTCCTCCCTGTCTGAAGTTGGTGAGCTGTGAAATCATCCTCATAATATCTGGCCCTCACACCAGCCTCCCCTGGAAACCCAGCCCTGGGGTATCTCCCTACCAAGAACCCCCGAGGAAGATTACAGAAGTGATAGTATCACCCATTCTTCACTCACAAGGTATTCCTGACCACCTCAGGAGGTCCAGGGCCTGGAGAAGTGCCCTGAGGGTCAGATGCCTGGTAGAAAACTCTGGGAGAAATTTCAGTCCTATAACTGGCCTTGAGTGAGTTTCTAGCCAAAGTTGAGCTAAGAACAGAAGATACAGAAATGGATGTGACAGAGCTCAACTGAAGGTGTCCACAGGGCCCTTCTGCTTCCCTTTCTGCAATTTCTGTGTGTGCGTGAGGGGGCCCAGGGAGGCAAGGGGCGGGGGAGGAAACAGGATGTGTGAAAACCAGAGGAGCAAAGGAGCCACAGTCTACCGGTTCCTCCAGGAGACCATGCTCAAGGGAAAAGATGCAGTATCACCAACAACATGAGGAGTGATGCTCATAAAACCAGTGTGAGACACTGGCCCCGCAGGGATTTGCGCTGCTGTGATTAAGTCATAATTCCTCAGCCAAAGGAAAGCGCCTCCTCCTGCAAAATCCTGTGACCCCAGAAGTGTGGGGTGGGGCTGAGGTCCTCTTGGCCTCGGTCACAGCTCCATCTCCACCTGACCCCATGACTCACCAAGCCTGGACCGTCTCCATTCAGCCTTCCCTCCAGAGAGCTCCATCCACCCTTTCAGTAGCAAGTACACCCATGTCTAGCCTAGGTCTCTCCTACTGCAAATCAAACCCGTGTCCTCTTGATCTTTTGGGAGGTAGGAGAGAGGGACAGAGAGACAATGAACAGAATTCCCAGCAGAACAGTCTCATCCGATGCATATCCACTTCTTTCCACTCCCCTCTAAACTCTGAGCCCCCAGCTCTCTTAACCACCTCCCAGTGGCCTGTCTGTTCCCTCCACGTCCCCTTGTTCTCTGGGGCTGGGGAAAACAGGTCTGACAATGTTAACCCCTGATGGTGGAATGCATGACATCAAAGAGGTGGCAAGAGAGGTGATGGATAATAGATGGCTGGAAGCATGAATGTTACATATGCAGATAAATGATCGATGATGGGGACCACATCATGTATAGGCAGTCGCCCAAGTAATAGATGTGTAGATACATATAGATTGATGGAGAGAGACAGTTTCAGAGACAACACAGGGGAGGATGGAAGGATCCAGGATCTGTGATAGATGTCTTGACCGTAGATAGGCAGGGAAATAAGAGGAAGGATCGGTACCTAGTGAGACAAGGCAGATGGATAGACACAGGGAAGGGCTTCCTGAACAGAGGGGACTGAAGAAAAGACAATGGGCAGAGCCTTACACCCGCAGATGCCGTTACTGCCCAGGTAACCATGGTGGATCGCAGGATACAGGGGGTGAGCTGAAGGAGCCTGGACACGTGGACGGGTGATGAATGTGCCAAGAGATGAACAGATGGGCAGACCCACAGGTCAAGACGCTCATCGCTTCTCCCCTTGGCCTCCCTTGGCCCTGAGCTGGGCTCCCAGGCCCCTGGGTGCAGCCCCCGCGTGGCAAGGTGCTGAGCCTCTGGTGGCCGCGCGGGGGCGCCCACGGCCGTGGTGATCGCGAGAAGAGGTAGGGAGGGCTGCAGGAGGCTGTGGGTCCGGCACCGAGGAGTTCGTTTCCATGACCGCTCGGCCCACGGGACCCACTCCCCGCTCTCCTTGCCTTCATAGATGCTGTCCCTAGTTGAAAACTCCTCCCCAAGGAAGGGCAAGAGGCCGATTTCCCCAGAATAGAAGCAAGTCTTTGAAGGCCAGGGTCTCTGCCTTCCGGAGCTGCCCAAGTCCGTTTGCTCCTTTACCCTGTCACTCCCTCTGCTTGCCCCTCTTCCCTGTTTTAAATCGTTTCCCTCCCCTTCCCCCTAATGCTCAGGGTCTTCCCGACCCCAGCTCCTCTCTGGAGCCAGCTGGTACAGAGTGGAAAGAGACAGTGAGAGAAGCTATTGTTTTGGAAAGGGCAAGGCAAACTCCTAGGAGAATGGGGGGCCTGAGGGGTGGCTGAAGCAGATAAGACCCTCTATCAGCTGACGCTGGGATGAAACCTAGCTGGGGTAGGGGCCTGTCACAGCCTGAGTAGGCAGCCCCTCCCTGGCCCTGACACACAGATGGGGAGCAGATGCATCCAGGATGGACAGCTGTGGATGGCCCTCCCTCAGCCCCAGCTCAGATCTGTCTGCAGCTTGGATGGTAGAAAACTGCAGAGGAGGAGATAGGAGGAGCATAAGCCGGGATAGCAGTGCCTTCAGGGAGGGTTAGGGTCCGGAGGTGGAGCTGTCACTGCTGGAACCAAAGATCTCTTGCCTAAACCTCTATTTCGTTGTGTCCACTGGAAGCTGGAAGCCGGAGGCACAGCCTCACGCCCTGAAGAGGAGAGAGACTCTGCGGCCTCCAACACGTGCCTTCACGGTTCTTTTCAGCGACTGCTTATTACCCTACCCCAGGGCCCCTGGAAACAGAGAACCATGGAGAACCTTCTGCAGAGAGGCCAACTCGGGAGGCACAGAGAGGTTAAGTGACTGGCTCAGTGCAGTACAGCCTGGAAGCTGCAGGGTTGTAGCCACCATCAAACCCAGGGAGTTCTCAGTCCTGAAACGTTACAGAAAGCATCAAGGAAGGAAAAATGCAGAGGAAGTGGGCAAAATGTGGGATATTTTTCTTGTACTGGTTCCCCCCACCTTCCGACCAAGTCTTCATCCCTGTTTCACATACCCGCATCCAGTTCACAGCCATCAAAATTTTTTAGAAATCTGGCTAATTTGCTTCTGCCTGAGGTGACACTAAAACAGTCTTTAACAAGCAGTGGGGGTTGTCCAGCATTGGCCAGAATTGGGGGGCAGGGGGGTGGGCAGAGAGGGAATGGCAGGCAGAAGGGACGACAGCATAGCAAAGGCAGAAAGGCATGGAGGATGGGGGAAGTAGAGGCAGCTCTGTATTCCTGGGGTGAAGTTTCGGCAGGAGCAGAAAGAGATTTGAGGAGAAAGAGGCAGGGCTCAGATCATAGAGGTCTTGTTCTCCATCTAGGAGGCTCACAGTAGGGAACCACTGAAGGGTTCTGAGCCAAGGAAGTAACAAGTGCAGGTTTGTAATGTGGAGTGGATTGGAGGCAGGGGGTATGGATAGAGACTGAGAGGCCAGTTAGGAGGCTACTGCGGCAGTCCAGGGGAAATGATGGGGAGCCTCGTCAGGGTCATAAGAACTGGGTTGGGGGGCTTCCCTGGTGGCGCAGTGGTTGAGAGCCCGCCTGCCGATGTGGGGGACGCAGGTTCATGCCCTGGTCCAGGAGGATCCCACATGCCGCGGAGCAGCTGGGCCCGTGAGCCATGGCCGCTGAGCCTGCGCATCCGGAGCCTGTGCTCCGCAATGGGAGAGGCCACAACAGTGAGAGGCCCGCGTACCACAAAAAAAAAAAGAAAGAAAGAAAGAAAGAAAAAGAACTGGGTTGGGGAGAAGGGAGAGTCAAGAAATATTTTGGAGGTCAAAGCAGGACCTAAGAGAATGACACAGAGTGAACAAAATAGAAGTCAGGGCTGATTCCTGGGTGTCTGGCCTGGGTGTGGGTGTACAGTCTGACCACCCTCTGAAGGGTGAGGTGGGAGAAAGATCAAGCTTAGGGGAAGATGCCCAGTTTGGAGCATGTTGAGTTTGAGGTACCGGAGGGTACCTAGACTGACTATCTGGGGGTAGTTAGATATTCTGGCCTGAGCCCCACGGACAAAGGCTAGACCAGCAATGTTTTGGGTGGCTGAAATCCCAAGGGGGAGTAGAGGCGACTGCCCAGGAGAGAGAGCAGAGCAAGGGTAAAGGTCAGAAGGGGCCAAGAAGGAACTGTCAGAGAGAAGGAAGTTGATATAGTGCTGTGTTGGGGAAGGAGGGAAGGAGAGGGGAGCTGGGGAGGGAGGGAGGGCATGGTGCCAGGTCAGGTGCAGCACAGAGGCCCGGTGAGAAAAACACTGAGTGTTCCCTGTGGACTTGGCACTGGACATCTTATTCATTTTTAAAATTTTTAATTGAAGTATAGTTGATTTACAGTGTTGTGTTAATTTCTGCTGTACAGCAAAGTGATTCAGTTATACATATATATATATTCTTTTTCAGATTCTTTTCCATTATGGTTTATCAAAGGATATTGAATATAGTTCCCTGTACTATACAATAGGACCTTGTTGTTTATTCATCCTATATGTAATAGTTTGCATCTGCTAATCCCAAACCCTCAATCCTTCCCTCCCCTGCCCTCCCCAAGTCTGTTCTACATATCTGTGAGTCTGTTCCTGTTTCATAGATATGTTCATTTGTGGCATATTTTAGATTCCACATATAAGTGATATCGTATGGTATTTATCTTTCTCTTTCTGACTTACTTCACTTAGTATGATAATCTCCTGGTCCATCCATGTTGCGACAAATGGCATTATTTCATTCTTTTTTATGGCTGAGTAGTATTCCATTGTGTGTGTGTAAATATATATGTATATATGTGTGTGTGTGTGTATAAAACACATCTTTATCCATTCGTCTGTCGATGGACATTCACGTTGTTTCCACGTCTTGGCTATTGTAAATTGTGCTGCTATGAACATAGGGGTGCATGTATCTTTTTGAATTATAGTTTTGTCTGAATATATGGGCATCTGATTCATAATCAGGGTCTAGTTGGAAACTGAGAGGACTTCCCAACTGAGTAATTCAGAGAGAGTTTTAAAAAGGTGTGGGCAAGGTGCAAAGATGTGGGGAGGGTCTAGGAAAGTGAGCAGGGGTTGCTGAAACTCCAGGTCTGGTAACGGGGGAGCCAGGCCTGAGGAGACCTGGAGGGAGAGCCGTGTGGAGGGGCCACTGGACAAGAGCTACATTTCGGTGTGGAGGGACACAGCCAGCCCCCTGTGGCTCACAGGGAAAAAGTCAGGAGGTTAAATACCTCAGCCTCACTCTCTTCCCTCCCTCCATCTCCTGTGTGGCTCCGCAATGGTGCGGCCTAACCCCAAGCCAGAGGGCAGGGAGCCTGGGCCATGCAGCCCCCAGAGGTCAGCCCTGGAGCCCATGCACTAACCGCTGGGCTACACAGCCTTGGTGAGCAGGCAAATAAAAACTCTGACCCATGTAACTAGTAACAAAGGGCGGCACTGGATCCAGGCCCTTCTTGTTTCTTTCTCTCAGCTCTGCTTCTTTACGCCTGACCACCCACTCCTCCACAGCAGGGACACCTAACGCCTTCCTGTGTCTATCACCCCAAAGGGAGGAGATGCTCTTCCCTGCTAGTTCCAGCAGCAAAATCCTGAAGAAGTTGTCTTGGGTCACGTGCCCATCCCAAAGCCTGTCACACTGCCTGGGGTGAGGGAAGAGGAAAGCTGTGCTGGGCAATAGCCCTGAAACAGGGGAGAAAGTGGCAGCTGCTGGGACTGTGATGAGGACGCAAGCTGGGACCAAGATATGACCCTTTCTGTTTCTAAATGAAGCAGGAGGTGAAGAGACAGCAGAGGGAACTTTTCCTTCTTTGCCTACTGCTGGGCATGTACCAAAAATATGGAGATTTGTACTCGCATACACCCATAAACACACATGCTTACGTATGTATGACTCCAAATATATGTAGGCACATACACGTGCTTAAACAAACATGCTTGCTCACTTTACACTCATATACAGACATATACACAGTCACTAACATATATACAGTAGCAGTCAGGGTGGGCAAGGTTATACTTCATTAACAAGCAAATCCAAAATCTCAGTGGCTTAAAAACACTGAGGCCTCATTCTTGCTCAGACTAGACGTCCATCACAGCCTCTGCCCATCATAGTCACCCCAGCTGATGAAACCTTGCTGGTCACCATGCCAGAGAGAAAGACCTCTGAAAGGTCTCGCACCAGTAATTAAATTCTTCTGCCCAGAAGTGATGTTCTCTCTTCTGTTCATTGGCCAGAACCGGTCATATGATCCCACCAAAGGAAGCCAGAGACACAGAACTTTATAGCAAATAGCACTAATGACTACTACAATATAGCTCATACACACACACACACACACACACACACACACACACACACACACACACACAAACTCACTCACTCACTGCTCTTCCCACAGCTTTCTTATTTTATCCTTTTGTATCTCAGACTCCTAACAATTCCCTGTTCCCAGCAATTAGAGTCAAAAGTCCACTGCCAGGAGCCAGAGGTCATGGAAATTTCCATCCCTTTTTATTTCAGGCCCTGTCTGCTGCCCCCAACTCTCTCTCTCACCTGGGCCCCTGTCATCTATCACCCCTCTACGTCCACTCTTCTTTGCCTCCCCTGCTCCATGCTTCTTCCTGCAAAGGCGAGATAAAAGGGACAGCTGCATGTTTTTTCAGTGCAACTTCACGCTGACAGCCTACCACTTGCTTCCATTTCCCCGCTCCCTCCCTTTCTTCTTTCTGTGATTGCCTTGGGAGCTTACTAAGTGTGAGCTAGTGGCTCATGGAGAGACAGGCTGCTGCAGAGCTGGAGAGATGGTGGTGAGGCCCAGAAGACCCTGCAGGTAGGGGGAGAAGAGGCAGGTGCAAACAAAGACACCAAGATGCAGAGAAACAGATACAGATGGACAGCGACAGAAGAGAGACATAAGATGTGGCAGAGAGAGAAGCCAGAGACACAGCCAGTGACAGAGGCAGATGGAAAGAGACGCAGATTGTCAGAGACAAAAACAGAGAGAGATGACAGAAATAGGTAGAAACAGAGACACAGAGAATGGGCCAGAGAGGTGAATGTGGAAAAGAACAAAGAGACAGAAAAGATTGTTGAGCTCCAGGGTGGAAGTAGGGATGTGTCCAGGGATGTGTGTGTGTGTGTGTGTGTGTGTGTGTGTGTGTGTGTGTGTGTATTACCATATAGCTCAGGTTTTTAAGCCACATTATCTTTCATTGAGATGGACACAGGAAAGTGAATGCTGAGATATCTTGAAAGATAAGAAGAAGATGTGTCCCTTTTCAAGCAAGTGGCTGGGGGTTGAGGCTAGGTGGTAAGCTCAGGAGACTGGCAGGGGTTTCCTTGGAGATTTCTTATGCCGTGTGTTTGGCTCGATAGCATTGGCTCTGTCGGTTGGGGGAGACTGCAGGGTCTGAACTGTGAGCACATCCCCAGCTGCCTCCACCCCACCTGTGCTGCGTGCTCCAGCTCTGACCCTGGAGGGAAGAAAGAGGGGGCAATGCAGCCCCTGCTCTGGGCAGGGATGGAGGGTCCCAGGCTGAAAAGACAGGCAAACTCCTGCCTTTGGGGAGCCCTGGGTCTTCACCAAATAGTTCTGGAACCTGTGCCAGGCTCGGTGCCAGGGCCTGGAGTCGCGGTTGAAGACAAATGCCACACGCTCCCTGCATAGGTTGTAGTCTAGTAGAGCAGACAGATCCCAAACAGACTGCAGTTACGTAATGACAAATCGGGTTAAATGCTACAAAGGAAAGGAGTGTCACACAGGAGGGAATGATGGTAATGGGGGCCTCCTTAGACCGTGTGCTCAGGAAATCTCTCCAATTGGGGGATATTGCGACCAGGACCTTCCTGGTGAGGAGCCGCCAAGAGGAAGACTGGACGTGGCATGGGGTGGGGAGTGGGGAAACAGGGCCCAGGAGGAGGGAACGGCCCCAGCAAAGGCCACAAAACAACACCAAGCTTGGGCACTGTACCAAGTCCTAAGAAGGGCCTGAATGGCGGGGGCAGTGAGCCAGGGGGTGTCTTGAGTAAGATGGGCCAAGTGGGCAAGAGCCTGCAGGGCAAGCCCTCTGAGGAGTGTGGATTTTATTCTAAGGACACTGGGAGAGACATGGGTGAATGGGTGAGTGGGATCCATCCACACGTGTCAGGCGCTGAGCTCGGGGCTGAGACCCAGTGAAGGTGTCGGGATAGAAGTAAGAGGGTTGCAGAGCAGAGGAAACCAACACATCTGATCAGGTCCCTCCTTTTCTTAACTCCCTTCAGTGGCCCCCACCACCCTCAGAAAAAGGTCCAGACTCCCTTCCCACCCTGTCCCCCTTTCCTCCCCATCTGCTCCCCCCTGGCCATTCCTCTGCCTCAGACTCAATGCTCGGTGCTGTGTCCTCCACCTGGAACACCCTCCCCGCTGCTCTCTCTCTCCCCCTGCCCGACTCCCAGCCAGCCTTCAGGACTTAGTTCCGGCCTCCTTCCATGGGTGAAGCTTTGGCTGAGCCTGGCGCCGTCCTCAATGAAACTGGCCACTCCCACCCCTGTGGGCCTCACAACACAGGTGCCCAGGAACACTTCACTGCCCTTGGCCCATCTCCTGGATGGAGTCCTCAGGAGCAGGTCTGAGCTCATCAGAATTCCCAGGTGAATGACCCACCCGTGGTCACGGAGCTGATTAGAGGTTGAGCTCTTGGTCCAGAGGGGCTGTTCCAGCTCCTCCTCTCCAACACCATCTCAGGGTAATCGGAGCTGAACCCCAGTTTGTAGGGAGACGAGACTGGAAACCAGAGTCTAGGAGGTTAGCCTAAGAAATCCTTCCAGCCTTTTGTTTTATGGCATCCGTGAAAACAAGCTGGGTCACCAGCAACTCTACTGGAGAAACTTCGGTCAGAGTTCTCACTGTAGCCACAGCTGCTCAAACCAGCATAGTCTGATCTGGAAATACAGCCTCAGTATGTGCCAGGATTTCCGGCTGTATGCAAAAGACGCAGGCATCATCAAGTTGGACCAAGTGATCCATTCAGCTCTTCATACATAAAATTTTAAAAACGTTAAAAACATTTTTTTGAGGACGTGAATACAGGTCAGAAATCAGAAGAAAGGGCAGGTCATGGTTTGGCAATAGGGGTCGGGGCTCTCAGCTGGGAGGGGGGTGACCGAGGGGCCGGGGTGTGCTGAGGTAATTGAGGCAGGGACCTGGTGAGAAGGTCGGGGAGGGAAAATGCTACCCACTAGCCGTTAGGGGTGGATAACTCAGGGCAGCGTCCTGGCTGGGCCAGCGTGAAAGTCTGCCTAATCCTAGGAAAGTGAATCTGTCACAGACAGATTTTTTTTATCCAATTTGCCTTCATCTCCTCCAGGACTGCATGTGTTACCAGGGCAAAGGCCATGAAAAAGCCCCCCCAGGAGGTAACCTCTCTGAGATGCTTGCTGTGCTTCTATTTCAAGGAAGACATGGGCATCGGTGCCACAGCATCCCCTTGGGAGGACCTGGGGATGGGCAGTGGGGCACAGAGATGAGAAGTCAGGCAGAGGTGGGGAGAGGTCAGGAGAAGCAAGGCAGGGGCTAAGTGAGCCTGGGAAGAAGGAAGTATTGCAGAAAATGGTGAAAATTCATGAGGCTCCCAGCCCACCACCACTGGGAGGCAGCAGGAGGAGGGTCCGTGGAGGGCCTGCCCCTAAAAGATGGAAAGCTGGGAGAGAGAGGATTTGGAGGCCAAGGCTAACTGCTCCCATGGCTGTTGGTTCCTCTCTCCCTGAGCAGCACTATGGGGGGAAGGGGGGTTTCTGAAATCCAGCATGGTTTGCATCTCCATAAACCAGTTCCCAGAGGACCACACAACTAAGCAAGAGCCCTAGATGGCCAGACCACCCCATCAGCATCTACTGAGGCTGGGACTGCACTTGGTACCTGGAAAGAAGGTCCCACTCTGCCCTCAGCCTGACAGCCAAGACAGCTGCTTTCAGCCCCATGTTGGACAGCAAGGCAAGCAGGCCCGAAGTGGGAGGCAGAAAGAGGTTCAGGGGGCCTGAATGGAACCGCCTGGCCTAGAGGGATGTTGTGGCTTCACTTCCAGGCAGAAAGATGAACAGGAATCGAGAGAAGCCAGGGGTTGGGGTGAGTAGAGGAAAAAAGAAGAGGCAATGGAAGCTGCTGTAACAGGCAAGCACCCACATCTCAGTGGCCTGACCTATAAAAGTTCACTTCTCCCTCAGTCTCAGTCTAATGCAAGTGTTGCTGTTGGGGTGGCCTGCTGTGTGACCAGCTTGGGCCCAGCCTCCGTCCCTCTTGTGGCTCTGCCTTCCTTTAAGATCTCTGACTCCTCCCTGATCAGCCAACAGGATAGACACTCAGGAATGTGCACCCAATTTTTGATCTCTGCCTGGAGGGGGCCCTGCACGTGTTCCACTGGTGAGAACTAGAGACACTGCCCCACCCAAACACAAAAGGGGTCTGAAAAAGGGGTCACTGGCCGGGTAGCTGCTCCTCAGCCAAAAATTCCACGCCATGGAAAGTGGGTCCTGAATTGTGGAGGATTGCAGGCCAGCTCTTCCTCCAGTACTAGTATTTCTTGGACATATGTTTTGGGCCAGGCCTTTTATAAAGTGTGATTTATTCTATTCTTTATAACAACCCTTGAAAAGTAAAGACTGTTAGACCTGTTTTATGCCAGGAGAGATGGAAGCTCATAGAAGTTAAGAGGCTTAGCCCAAGGGGGTGAGGTCTGGATTTTAACCCAGGTACTTGCAGGTCAGGGCCCACGCAAGACATTTCCTTTTGCCGCTCACCAAGCCAGTTCTCTAGAAAATGTCAGAGATGGAGACAGACAAAAAGGAAGTTGGTGTGGGGGGGGGGGGGTGAGGACTAAAGGGAGGGAGGACAAGAAAGAGGGAGGTACAGATAAAAGGAGAAAACTGAGATTCCCACAGAGGAGGAGAAAGTAGGGAAGATTGAGATGAGAAAGAACTGGAAGGAGATCCAGGAGGGCCAGGCCCCTCCCCTCTTCATACCTCATCTGGCTTCCGGACCACTCAAGGCCTCCTGCTCTGTGAGCTTTCTCTGCAAGGGTCTGCTGTCCCCCGTGGACCTGCATTCGAATCCTGCCCCTGAGTGTTCTGACACTGGATCTTGAATGGTTGAGCGCTCAGTGAAGATGCAGTGCATGAAAGTGCTTTATAAACACTGACAGAAATGGTCCTAGGGGCGAGGTGTTGGGGGTGGGGGCGGTTTGCCCGAAGGAGCAACAGGGTGGGGAGAGGCCTGGGGACTGGGCAGCAGCACAAAGCCCGGCTGGAAAGGAGGGGAGGGTGGAAATAAGGCATCTAAAGGCCGCAGTGTCTCCCTGTTGCCCTGTCAAGAGCAGCTTTCCTGACAGGGAGGGTGACTCTTGAAATGAAAAGTGAATGGATTGCTAAACTGCTTTACTTCTCTGGCTGTGTCATCGTGGTTGGCATGGGGCTCTAATGAGGGACCATGCATCACTTGACCCTCTCACCCCAGCAGATGATAGAGGGTGACTGCTCCCCACTTGCAGGCCCTGGAACAACCCGTGGCTGCACGCTGCACAGCTTATAAATTGTTATGGCCCATTGAAGAGCTCGCCCTTAAATGTCACTTACCCAGGAATTAAGGTGAAGACAGGCAGAGGGACCTGCCATTGGCACAGCCCGAGGTGGGGGCTGATGGGGGGGGGTCAGCCTTTTCGGGAAGGACAGTTGGACACAAGGTCTGGGGTTAATAAAAAGATGCCCCCATCACCGGGGGATCATTATCTCCAATAATTATCCCTGCTCCTGGGGCAGGGAGCAGGGACAGGCTTGGAAGGCTATATCATCTGAGTGGACTGGCTAAGAATATAGACCTGAACTGTGGTCCCGGGGTCCCCATCCCCACCTGCCTCCTCTCTCTGTCTCTCTCCCCTCCCTCTCCCTCCTCCCTTTCCCCATCCCTCCCTCTCCTCTACCTCTTTCTTCTAATTTGCTCCCTCACTCCAGGTGTCTGCATGGCTCACAGGTTTCTCTTTGTCCCACTGGACCCTGAGGGCAGAATTGAGGAGGATCTTAATGAGTCTGACCCAGGCCACTGGGCCCTGGTTGAGGGCACCACTCCAGAGGGATGGGCCAGCTTCACTTTCTAGCTTCACTTTCTAACTTTGGGGGCAAGGAGAGGTCAGCTTCCTGCTTCTCCCTGGAGGCCCTTCTCTGGAAGAAGGTAGACCATGAGACCTGAGACCGTGGTACCCCCTAGTGATGACCCTTCACACCTCTTCTCTGTCCTGTAATCTTTTTTTTTTTTTCATTACAAAACAAATCCACATCCAGAAAAGGTCATGAGACAAATGTTCCATTTAACAAATTATTTTAAAGCAAACTCAAGGTAGCCACGGCTTCAGCCAAGGACCAGAATATGGCCAGCACCCAGCGACCCCATGGATCCTTCTGCATCCACCTTCTCCTTCCCTCAGGTCCCGGGCAATCACTTCCTGTTTCTCTTTATAGTGTGTGAGCTCCTTCAACAATACGGTGTAGTTAGGCACGTTTCTGAACTTTACATAAATAGAATCATATGTTATGTATTCTCTGCGTCTGGCTTCTCCCAGCCGACCTGGTGGTGTTTGTGCGTCTCTTCCGCGTGGTTGGTGTGGTCACAGTTCATTCATTCTCACTGTTGTAGAGAGATTGTCGTTGGCTGTGTGCCCCAGCCCAGGTCTCCCCAGCTGCAGCACCTTATTGCTTTGGGGACAAGTCTCTGACAATCCTCACGGCAACCTGAGGCCTGGTCACAGAGGGTCCTCTGTAGACAGATCGCATGGTGAGGAGCGCTGGGGCTGAACTGAACCCTAGCCTCCGGGCCGTGCACCCAAGCTCTCACAACCTGCTGGGGGTGCTGCGTGCTAACAGGGAACCTAGGGAGACTTTGGCCCCCACAGAGAGAAGTTCCAATGGCATCCCAGACATTGGCACCAGTAGCTGGCGAGAGAACTTGAAATAGCATTTGGTGCCCAGTTGTTGCCTGGTAGATATTTGCTGAGTGAGTGAATGACCACCCTCCTGGGAGCCCTCAAACCAGGCTGTTAGGTGGCCAGCCCTTCTTGCCTTCCTCCCAGCTGCCAAGCAGCCAGCTCTTGACACTTGCCTCTCTTTCTGAGACTCTGCAGGCCAGCAGACCCCTCCCAGACTCATAACCTCCCTCCTGCCTTCCCTCTGGGTGAGATTAACTGCTCTACGCTTACTAGCTTCCTGCTCCCAGAGCCAGGAAGGAACTGTATGGATGCCACCTGTCACCTGTTGCTGTCTCCCACCCGCTCCTGCCTGCAAGTTCCCCTTAGGTCTAATCTCCATCCCCACACCCGACTTTGCTCCTTTGCTGGCTCTGATGAAGTTGAGGGAGAGGAGAGGTACAGCAAAAATAACACATCAGTTGAGTTTGCAAGGCAGTTTTCAAGGTAAAAAGCATTTCCTAACACACTAATTGAGTGCGGGTGGTTATTATCATCCTGTTCTAAGTAGTTTACATTTTTAACTCATTTGACCCTCAGAACTACCCATGCAGTAGGTACTATTATTATTATCCCCACATTACAGAGAAGGGAGCTGAGAAGTTAAGGAGCTTGTCCAAGGTAGAGACGCCAGATAAAATACAGAATAAGCAGTTAAATTTGAATTTCAGATAAACAAGGAATGTTTAAAAGTATAAGTATGTCCTGAATGTTGCATATTAAATTCATATGGGCATCTTGTATTTTTGATTTGCTAAATCTGGCACCCCGAGTCCAAGGTCACTGAGCAAGTGATGGTGGAGTCAGGATTCAAACCCCAGCTTGCCATTGCCCTCCGCTCTGATGGGATCTGCACTAAGACCTGACAGCTGGCAAGAGAAGCAGATGGATTTGAGGCTATTTAGTAAATCAAACCAGCAGGGCTATCAAACAGATTTGATATGGAGGCTTAAAAAAGCCCAGTTTCTGGCTCCTGTAGAGTCAGAGAGGAGGCTTCTTGCCGGGGATCACTCCAGCAAGAGGAGGCAGAGCCTCCAGGCACCAAGGCCAGGGTCCATGGGCGGGAGGCGGTCCAGGTCACCTGGCGGGGTGCCGATGGTCACACTCTCTAATCCCTGTTCTCCACCTAATCACTGAGGGGGTGGCCCAGCCTGGCTCAAGCCCAGGCACCTCAGTCCTCCCAGCTCTCCAGTGGCCCCCATTTCCAGCCCATACACAAACCACTTAATCTGACTGCCAGGATGTCACCAGGGCCTGCCCTCTGCCTTCCATCCTGCCCTCCCCCTCCTCCAGGGCTAATCGCCTTATTTAGTTGTAATGTAGCCACAAGACTCCCCAACTGTAAAAATTGCAAAAATGAATGTGATGGTGTCTGAGGCTGCAGATGCGGATATAGGCTTTTATTTCACCAAATAACACATTTAATTACTTCTTGGAGGGGAAGCCTGTTTGGCAGATAGTGAAGGCAATGCTAATAATAGCACTTTGCACGGAGGGCCTCAAACACAGAGGAAGAGCCATGAAAGGGTCCCGTTTCTGTTCCAGACAACTTGAAAGCTCCACGAACACTCATGCCTCCTCAAGGGCAGAGGAATTGTGAAGAAAATGCTGTGGGTTTTTGCTTTTAACTCACTGTTTTTTTGATCCTTTCCAGCCATCAGAACATAGGAGCCCTGGAGAGACTGGGGTGGGGGTCGTCGTCTGGTGGAAAGAGAGTGTGGAGGTGGGAGCACACTCCCTCTTCTCCGTCCTTCCACCCCATCTCAAAGGGCAGGGCCAGAGGGAGCCCCCCAAGATAATGCCTTCCCTGGCTGGGGCACAATTTTGTGTGAAGAGCATAGAATAGTGAATCAGGAGAATCTGTTTTGCCCTGTTTGGGCAAATTGCGCTCCGTGTCCAGGCTTCGGTCCTGCTGTGGGGTGTTGGGCCTCATGTTCCTCACCTGTTAAATGGGGCCCTATGATGCCTACAGTACAGGGATGTTGTGAAGGTTAAGTCTAGGGTCCCATCTACCATTAAAAATCTCTATGATTTAGGCGGCAGAATGCTCCCCTGAGCACCTGGGGCACCACCAGCCACAGACCATGGTCCTGGTGTGCCCAGCTGCCCAGCTGCTCAGGGCTATTCCCTGGGCAGGCTGCAGTCAGTCCCGGCCTGTCTGGGGGGTGCTGGGCCACCACGCCTGCAGACCTCACTGCAGCCAACAGGCCCAATTGGGGTTGCCTCCCTCCCTGGCAAGGGGGTCAGCTGGAGCTTGAGGAGATGCTGGTCCCCAGGAAGATGTCCATCAGCATCCTGGAGGGCTGGCTGACAGCCCGCTACCTCCTGCCCAGACTGAATACTGGGGCCCCAGGGACTGTGTTTCCAGCCCAATTCCATGAGTATTTGCCTAGCCAGTGGGGGAAGGGGCCGAGCAGAGGGTCAAGGGTGTCCCAGATTCTGTGCAAAAACTTACTAAACATCCACTAGCAGAATAATCACACACACACACAGACACGCATACACACACACAGACACACACACACACACACACACACACACACAATCTCTATGATTTAGATCTAGCTTCTACCACTCAAACATAGAACTAGAAGTTGCCTTAGAACCCATCAGGTTTGACTAACTCCCTAACCCATTTTACAGATGAGGAAACTGAGGCCCAGAGAAGGGGAGTGCCTCGTGAGTTGTATCAGTGCTGGGACCCAAACTGGGCTGTCTGTCACCCATGCAGGGCACTTTCTCACATGTCTCCTGGCTTGTTGCTGTGTGCTCTTGGGGAAGTCGCTTCCCCTCTCCAGGCTCCGTTTTTGCCTTTGCTGTAGAATGAAGGCCTGGGATTAGATGCCAAAACACTGTAGGAGAATGAGCCAGAGAGGCCTGGACATAAATCCTGGCTGTGTGACCTGGGAGAGTAATGTCAGCCCCCGAACCTCAAACACCGTCACCCTCACCAGCACTGTCACCCCAGCTAGGGCTTGCTGTGTGGAGACCCTATTTATTCTAAGTTGCTTTTCTTGGACAAACTCACTTACTCCTGACAACAACCCGGGGAAGTGAGTCCTATTATTATCACCAATTTATAGATGAGGCAACTGAGGCCCACAGGGGTTAAGTAAGTTGCCCAAGGTCATGCACCTCTTACGGGTGTCACTGGGAAGGATTCGATGTCCACTGTGTACACCAGTGGCCGGCACATAGTGGGCCAGGTACATGGTAAGCATCAGTGCCCCAACCCCACCTCCAATCTAGTCAATACCTTCTAGGCATCTGTCATTACAGCCAAGACTCACAAGAGTCAGGAGACCTTTCACACACCATATGGCTATAGAATTAATAAAGCGTTGTAACCAAAGATTGGAAAAGAGATTAGGGTACTCAGCTCCTAGAGTGGAACTATGAAAAAAGAAAGAAACCCCTCGGCTCCGCATTGTAGGAGTGGGAATGGGGCCCAGGCTTCCTCTTAGATGCTGGGCAAACACCAGGCAAGGGAGCATCCCTAACCAGCTCAGCGTGTCTGCTGTCGGCCATAAAGACGCAGATTATTGGCGCTGTGGCGACAGGAGAACCGAGGAGTAACAAAAGGACCTCTTTAGAGGGGGATAAGGAGGCAGGTTTATTACCCTTAGCAAAGAGGGATACTTGGAGCCGGAATACCCACCCTGATGACAGGTGACAGAGCCCACCTCACCAGGCCTCGGGGCTGCGACCCTCCACCAACCTTTGGTCACAAGTGGGGGGACGAATCAGACTCAGCAGGGTCTTTGCTCCTCATCCTTGTCCCCCTGGGGACACGTCTACCACCCCCATCACAACAGCAGAGGTCAGAATGGACTTCCTGACCTGCATCTTCACCTATCCAGGCAGAACTGTTCCCACCTTCCTCTGTCTTCCCTGATGCAAGAGTTGACTGCCTGGGTTCAAATCCCATTTCTGCCTCTTGCTGGCTGTGTGATCTTGGGCAAGTTACTTCACCTCTCTGTGCTTCAATGTCATCATCTGTGAAATGGTTATAATGACAGAAGCCACCTCATGGAATTGGTGTGGGGATTATATGAGGCTTGTAAAGTACTTAGTCCAGTGTGTGACACTGAGTTAGACCTCAATAAATGTTGCTTTTTATTATTATTAAGACCAGTTTGGCTCTTACCATATTATAATTTGATCATGAGTCTGTCTCCCCAACTAGACCTTGGGCTCTGGACCTCTCATGTCCTCCTAACAACCTCATAACTTAGTTATTATTGTCACCATTTCAAAGATGATGACACAAGCTCAGAGATATTAACCAATCACACAAACTGGTACCAGCCAGCAGGCAGATCTCAAAGTGGACTTTATGGCCCTTACACTTTGCTCCCAGGGCCTCAGCCTGGTGGCCTCCAGGGGCTCCCAGTTCTGCTGTCTTAGCCTGTGGCTTTGTGCTGGCCTGATAGGCAATAAATAATTAAAGATGCCACCCCGGACTTTAGGCAGGAAATAGTTAAAGAAAAGTAACCTCAGCTCTGGAGGGCACAGAGGCCAGAAGCTGGGTTTGCTGGGCTCTGGGATGTGGGGTGCCAGGAAGCTGAGATGATCTGAGTTGTGGAGGGCAGCTTCCGCCACTCAGACAGAAACACCAGCCCAAGGCCCTTCATCACCAGAAACATGCTGCCGCTGAGAGAGCCTGTGCACACACGGATCCAGAGACACACAGGCACACACACACAGTGATACACACACAGACACACGGGCACACACACACACAGAGTGATACACACACAGACACATGGGCACACACACACACTCTCACACGTGCCCACTGACTCCCATAAAGCTGTGTCAGAGGGAACCATTGTGTCTACTTTCTAAGGAGAGAGACTCAGTATTTGATGGAGATGCCTGGGGGCTCCTTGTCATATAGGAGGGATTTAGGTGATCATGGAAAATACAACTCGAAGACTGGCACTACAGTGAGGGGAGGTGGGGTCCCTAGAGTTTTCCTCAGCAGGAGTACAATGTGCAAGGGTGAGGGGTCAGAGAATCTTAGGGTAAGCAGATCTGATCTCCCCTGACCAACGTCCATCCAAACAAGTCTATGTCCCCACCCTTCCCCTCCACCTGCAGAGGCTTCAGGTTTTAGTGGACATCAGATCCACCTGGAGGATTAACTTAAAAATTCAGATTCCTGGGCCACCCCACCAGAGATTATCATCCCCACTTAGCAGGGGTGGCAACTGAGACCCAGAGAAGCTAGATAACTTGCCCAGGACCATGCAGCAGAGCCAGAACTGGTCCAGGAGCCAAGCTCTGAACCACCATGCTAGGCTCTGTCTCAGGTACCTGTAGACCCAGGTGTAGGCGTCATATAATCCCTGCAATGAATCCCTTGGGGGAGCAAGGGGCCAAGCTGGGCAAGAAGGGTCAGGACCCCAGGCTCAGAGGCAGGAGTTCCAGGCAGGGCTCTGTTTCCACTGGGGGCTGCAGACTCAGAGAAGAAACTGAGGTGCAGGTGCAGCTGTGTGGGCTGACTCGACCAGGCTGCAAGACAAGTACCTGGTAGTCGAGGACACTGGCTCTGCACTTCGCAGGGACTGTGTGACATTGGGCAAGCGACTTGGCCTCTCTGCACCTATAGAAAAACTGGGATAACAACGATCCCCACTACACAGGGCTGATATGAGGATTAAGTGAGCTAATGCACATATCCTAGCACCAGGGAGGGCTTGTTTCAATGGCAGTTTAGCCTCCTACAGACTCAGCCATGGGTGACCCCTCTGGCAGGGGCTGGGCGCACAGCCTAGAAGCTGCCTCCTGGCCCACCCTGGGTCACCTTGAAGCCAGCGTGACTTACCTTCCTCTCCAGGAGGAGAGAAGAAAGGAGGCCAACGCTGGCTCCAGATGCAGGCAATCCAGAGCTGCTAATAGAGTTTCTTGCCCCCGCCCTGGGCTGCCATCTGTGCAGGGCTGGATGGACCAGCCAGTCTCAGAGGGTGGTTAATTTATGACCCTTCCTGCTCCTCCTCTACACCAAGCCAGAGGGGACTCAAGCCCCAAACCTCAGCCTCTCAACAGGAGAACCAGGGGAAACAGAATCTAAACAAGTTCCAGCTTGAATTCCCTCCTTCCCAGGGACAGTTAGCCAAAGGGACATGGAGATGAGGCCTGCTTCCTTTGACTCCATCTACCAAAGCCTTGCCATCGCTTGGCTTCATTAATCCACACACTTTACCAGGAGACAGAAGGGCAAGCCAGCAAGGGCAGGGGCAGCCTGGGTCCAACCTCTGGTGCTTACAAGCTATGCAACCTTGCACAAATTGCTTACCCTCTCTGTGCCTCTGTTTCCTCACCTATAAACTGGAGATAATAATAGAAACCACCTCCCAATGCTGTTGTAAGCATTAAATAATAATAGACAAAGATTTCAAACAATCCCAGGCACATGGTAAATGTCAATTGTCATTATCAGCTGCTGGTCCTTCTGGTGTCCTCGTGGGCCCTAGAGGGTCTAGATATAAATAGTGAGGCAGAAGGACCACACAGTGGTGAAGGGGAGGAGCAGAGGGTGTCTGAAAGGAGCAGCAGCAGAAGTGGTGGGAGGTGGGGGCTCTTTCTAAGGGAGAGAAGTCTGGGCTGAGGTTGCCCAGCCTGGCTCCCGCTTCCCCTCCTTCATTCTGCACTTTCTTCGCACTCTGCTCCGCTCCTGAGGGAGAAACAGACACAGAGAAACTCATCTGCTGTCAGGTGTCCCCCCTCACAAGGCCGCCCTCAGGCTACCACCATTCCTTTAAGGTCTCTGCCTCCAGGATGGGTTGGCCTAGGACTTCATTGGGATGGGGTGGTCGCCGCTGTTGGGGAAGGTGGAGTGTGGAGTGGGAACCAGAAGGCTCTGTTGGCTTCAGGAGTAGCCGGCAGGAGCCCCGATCAGAAGGCGTCTCGTCCTAACTCTACATGGGGGTGAGGCTCCCTCACATGTGGTGTCTCCCCACTCAAACTTCCAGCTCTCTGAAGAAATGGTCACTCTTCTCTCCTCTCATTCTGGGGCTCCCCGAGGCCGGGGCTGTGTCTCCCCTCAGTCTCCTTCCTGGGTGTCACCTCACTTATCTCCTAGAACAAGACTTTGGCCTCATGGCTGCTCTAGGGAGGGCGTGATGGTGCTCCATTTACTCAAAAATTGCTTTCATCCTGTCTGGGTAGGTGGGAAGCAAGATAGAGAATTAAAGTCCTGGCAGGAGGTGGAGAGACCCAGTGAGAGCCACAGGGTCCATGTTTCGGTGGTGAGAGCTGATGGAGGTCGTGTCCAGGCCATACCCTCTTTTCTGGTCCTGCCCCAGGCTCAGCCAGCAGCTTTCACAGGCCTGTCCCTGGCTTCAGGAGCAGGGAGGAGTGTGGATGGTTCCCCTACGCCCAGCCCAATCCCAAGTCCCAGAGGGAAGCTCCTGTGCCCTGGGGGTCAGAAGGTCCACCTCTGCACATGAACTACACTGCTCGCTTGAATTTGAGTTTCTGCCCAACTAGTGTTTGTTGAATGAATAATCGCAAACATGCCGGCCAGTTATTCCCCAGCCTAGATGGCTCACCTCTACTGGCCTCCATCTTTCCATGTCCTCCAAAGTCAGCCCACATTCCCAACCTGCTCGGCCGCAAATTCTCTCTACCTTCTCTGACCCCCTGTGGCACACAAGCGTGGCCCTTGAGCCCAGTCCCCAACCTTGGCACTTATTAGACTCACTAGAGGAGTTTTCTAAAACACTAATGGCTGGGCTCCACCACCAGGGATTCTGATTTAGTTGGCTGGGGGTGGGGCAGCAGGACATTGATTCTGTTTAATTCCCCAGGTGGTTCTGACGTGCCACCGTTGTTGAGAACCAAAGGACCAGGCTGTGTTCGCCGTGGTTGAGAACAAAGGGACCAGGCTGTGGTCTCTTCCATAGAAAGGAGGAGCTGATTTTAACACTAAATCTCAATGCCTAGCACTGTGCCTGGCTCATAGTAGGTGCTCTATAAATGTTTGTTAATAAACGATTTCGTGACAGGTGAGCGAGCTCCCTTTCTGGGGGTGTCTGAAGGTAAGCAGGACTGGAGTCGGTCTTCCTCTCCAGCAGGTGAGGCAGTGATTAAGAGTTTATCTCTGTTGATTGATAGACTGAAAATTCTATCAAGCAACACAGGTGGCCAAATTCTGCCACCTCTTTGGCCTTGGGCAAGTTGAACCTCAGTTTCCTCATCTGTAACTGGGGCTAATAACACCCTCTACCTCACAGAGATCTTTTGAGGAGGATGGAGAGCATATCTGTAAAAGCTAAGGTTTGTGCTCATCTGGGTCCTGGCAGGAAACAGATGGTTTATTCAAACCACTGAGGAGAGTTTACCAAAGCAGGTGTTTGCAGAGATATGCACAGGGTTGAGGAAGGCAGCAAGGGGGTGGTGCAGAACCCCAGGGCTGGCACCACTAGGGCACTGTTAGCACCCCTAGGCCTAGAGGGGTACAGAGAGGAAGCAGGAACCCAGAGACAGAGCTACACTATAGGAGAGGGGCCAAGACAGGCGCCATGAGCACTGAAGGAGTGGCCCCTGCATCCTGAAATACCTACCTCAACCCCACTCTCTCCCCACTTCATCTCCTAGTGGTGCCTCCCGCTGGGCAATGCCAACAAGAGGAGTTCACTTCACAGGAAGCCTGGGGGATGCAATCCACAGAGGTAGCCTCCCAGGGCACAGGGCAGGGTGGCAGAGGGCAGAGGGTGGATTTGGAGGAGCAGACAAGATATCCAGCACCCTGACATATGGTAAACGCTGATGAAATTTTATTACCATTATTACTGTTGACGTGGCTCACGTGGACTATGGCGTCCAACCTTGCTATTTAACAGTATCGTAGGTACGCATCGGGTTTCCTGAGCATAGCAGATGGTCCAGGGGCCGGGCCCCGCCCCATCTGCACACAGCAGGTGCCCTGTACACACCGAAGGAAGGAATGACAGCACATCTCCATGTTCAGCCATGGGCTTCAGCTTGTTTGACAAGCCGTAAAAATGGTTTTGCGATAGCAAGCTTCATTAAAATGGAAGCACGAAAAAAAAAAAAAAAAAAAAAAAAAAAAATGGAAGCACGGCGCTCTAGTATGCAGATGGGGCCACTTTATTACTCTTTAATCTGTTTACAGAAAGCCCATATTTGGTGTACACCATTTTGTAAATAGTTACAAATGGGCATGTTTGCTGCCTCCAAAGCTGTGGAGTCCTTGGGTAAACAGGCTGAAACGGTGTCTGAACACTGCACTTGGTTACTCTTAATAGAATCTGACATGCTCCTCAAAATGTGTGGGAGGCTTGGAGGGAGGACCCAAAGTGTGGGGGGTGTGTGTGTGTGTGTGTGTGTGTGTGGTGTGTGATGTGTGTGTGTCTTGGGGTGACTCATACCCTCTCTGGACTCAGTTTCTTGATCTATACAATAAGCGACCTGGGCCAGATGGTCTCCACAGCATTGGCAGCTTTCCTATGCCACGACTTAGCGCTTTCTCTACCACCCTAGAAACTACAAACCTCTCTGAACCACCAGCTTTCCAATTAATTCCCAAGGGAAGCCTTCTTCACTAAATGAAATAAAACCTGCAAATTACCAAATGCATTTTGAAAATGGGTCAAATCGAATGAAGAATACTTAATGGAGTGTAACTGTTCCAGTGACAGTTCAAATAGCTACACTGTAGCCCCCCAAAGCAACAATATTCATAAATCCATCAGCACCCTCAAATCCCAGTTTCACTCGTTATTAGCTGTGAGATATCGGGAAAGTTACTTAACCTCTGTGCCTCCATTTCCTCATCTGTAAAGAGGGCATAACAATACGCCCCTCGTGGGGCTGTTGAAGGGATTAGATGATTCTTGCAAACCTTCAGGACGGGATGTGGCACCAGCAACCAGGGAATTGAACCCGGCCCACAGCATTGAAAGCACCAAGTCCTAACCATTAGGCCTCCAGGGAATTCCTGCCAGCTCACCCATTGTTAACTAGTGTCATTCTTATTATGCACGGTAGTGTATTTCTATTAAAGAGAAAGAATTTAGGACAATCTCTGTTACATAAAGCTGCCCATGCAGCAGAATCTGTCCTGTCCTGAGGAAGTGACCTAGGCCCCAAGTCACTCTCCATCATGTCCACCTGGCTTACTTACCTCGCAGCACTCATCACAACCTAAACGTCCCTTCTCTCTCTCTTTTTTTTTTTTGGCCACACCACGCGGCATGCGGGATCTTAGTTCCCCCACCAGGGATGGAAACTGTGCCCCCTGCAGTGGAAGCACAGAGTCTTAACCACTGAATGGCTGGATGGCCAGGGAAGTCCCAAAACTGCCCTTCTTATTTATCTCTCTGTTTATTATCTATTTCTCCCCAACTAGATGTGGGGTCCATGAGGGCACAGTCCTATTCATGGCTGTCTCCCCAGCGCCTAGAACAGCATCTGACTGATTCTCCATAAATTCTTCTTCAATGAATGAACAACTACATCGGCAAAGCATGTGGTGTTGGCCAGATGTGAGGGTGAACTCTGGAAACCTTGGTCAAGGTCGGGTCCTAAGGGAATGCCACATACATGCATCACATGTTTTAACACACATGTCCAACCTCTAAAGTCTCAGTTCATAGACGTGTCCATTAACTGGATTTTTATTTTGACTTTAGGATAAAGCAAGATCAGAAAAGAACACAGAAAAGTAACAAAACAACATCCTGTTCCTTGGGGTAAAGTCCCAGGCCCAGCACCCTTTAGGCCATCTCCTGGGCCTCCCTTGGAAGGCCTGGGGAGGGGTGACTTCTTGCCTTGGAAATGGGCTCCCAGGGAGCAGAATCTCTCTGGTGAAGATGAAGCACCCTTTTGGGGGCCCAGGGCTTTAGAGTTTACAAAGTTCTCTTGGAGCACTCATCCCACCTGATCTCTCCTTGTGAGAAGGGAAAGCCCCAACTCCCGCCAGGTCTCATCCTTCCCCCCGCCGCACCCCATTTTACAGATGCAGAAGCCAGGGGTGGAGGCAGGACAGACTTGTCAGCCTCCCCACAGCCTAGTCGGGACTCTTTCCAATAATACCTCAAGGTCTCCACAGAAAGGACTATTAATCACCTTGCTGACTAAAGCAAGGAAACGGGTTTGTGCATTTCAAATAAATTTTCAACTACAAAGGGAATGAAACTAAAAGGAATGGGCTACTCTCTGTTAACCAGAATATTCTATTAACCAGGAACACACACCCCACCCCCAACACTCTAGCTGGAAGCATAGATGGATGACCTTAAAGGTCATCCTGTTCAGGGCTTCTCAGGATTTTAGAAGTTATGTTTCTAACTGATCATCTAGCAAAGATTCAGGACCCAGCATGATAAAAACAAAGAGCCCACATTTCCTAAGAAGTGTTTAAAGGCATTCTGTTATTACATTAATAATACCCAACACCTATCAGGTATGCCTTTATTGTGCTCCAGACACTGTTCTAAGCCCTTCAGATCACAAACTTATGATATATCGTGTTCTCCACTTTATAGATGAAGAAACTGAGACACAGAGAGGTTAAGGAACACATTGAAGATCACACAGCTGCTGGGCTTCCCTGGTGGCGCAGTGGTTGAGAGTCCGCCTGCCGATGCAGGGGACACGGGTTCGTGCCCCGGTCCGGGAAGATCCCCCATGCCGCGGAGCGGCTAGGCCCATGAGCCGTGGCCGCTGAGCCTGCGCGTCTGGAGCCTGTGCTCCGCAACGGGAGAGGCCACAACAGTGAGAGGCCCGCGTACCGCAAAAAAAAAAAAAAAAAAAAAAAAAAAAAAAAATCACACAGCTGGTAAGTGGCAGAGCCAAGATTCACAGCCAAGTAGTCGGGCTCCTGAGCTCACACTCTTTACCATTACATTTTACTGTCTCTCCAAGGGGAAAAACATCTTAGTAAATGTTAAAGTAAAAAGATACAACAATATTGGTAGGAATCAAATTTATTGACAAAGTTTTGACAAAGTTTTAATTCACAAAGATAATAGTTAGCAGTGGAAAATCATGATTATCCTGTTGGGTGTAAAACTTTCCTTTTACGTGATCTGTGTGAGACTGCAGCAGACAGCACATCACTTTGGCTGGTGGACATGCCAGAAAGTGTGTTTGGGTCACATCTTGCCAATGTTTTCCTTTTATATATTAAAAAAAAAAAAAAAAACCAGAAGTCCAGAAAGGTTAGGTGACTTGCCAGAGGTCACACAGCAAACTAGCAGGAGAACCTAAATTATTCATTTCAATAAACATTTGTATAACATCTGCCACATGATTGAGTTACGTTCTTTGCACCAGAAGCCAGAGAGGAAGCCAGAGGCCAGATCACAGTGGGCCAGTCGAGGGCTAGAACCAGCTCCTTCCATTACTCCAGCCACAGCCGGAGTCTATTTTCTGCCTAAGTGCAGCTGCCACTGTGGGGTAGTCCTTGGTTCCTTGCCACTGTGTTTTAGCCCTTGGTTCTCCTCAGGAGAGGAAAAAGGAAAGGGCAGATGCCTACTGATCCTTTTATTTGGGGGCCAATGAATCCCCTTCACTTCTCAGAAACTTCCAAACAGCCCTCTCCCTTCCAGTAGTTCTAGGAGAATGAAAATTGACTTCCACCTGCTTCTCCTACCACCATTCAAGCAAATCACTCAGGGAGAGGCCAGGGATAGCTTCTTTGTGTGCCTGTGGCCTCCTCCTCCCCCGCCTCCTCCTCACAGGCCCCGGGAATATTGATAATCCCCATCGGTGACTTCGATGTCCCAGGACTGGGTGGGAAGGAGGCCAACTGTCCTGCAGGGGATCTTGAAGACGAGGTCTCCAGATAGGTGGCCAGGAAGTGAAGAGAACAGAGGAAGGGGGACAGGAGCCCCTCTGAGGGTCTGCGGTAGAGTCTTTCGAGTGAGGCGGTAGCAGTTATTACAGCTAATTTCCTTCCCCTTGCTAGAACTGCAAATCCACAGGGTTTTCACAGCATATTTGTGTATCTGGAGCTCTCAGCTCGCCTCCCCTCGGGGACCGTAAGAGACGCCAAGGAAAGAAACAGCACGGTCCTCCTTAATCTCAAAGCCAGTTCCAGAGTTAATAATAAATTAAGAGCTGCAGGCGGGTGGAGGAGGAGTCGATGGGGAGGACCCACTCAGCACTGGGGCAGATCGGCCCCTCCAGGAACATCTAGGAATCAAGAGAAATAATGGAACACTGGGGTCTCAGATGCTGAGGAGGCTTCTCCAAGGCCACAGGCCCACTGACCCTAGATCTTTGTGGCACCAAAGCCAGTGGGTCCGCATCCCCTGACGATGGCTGGGTCGGGGAGGAGAGAATTAAAGAGCATGCTCTCCCATGGCTCCTTTCTCCCTCTCCGTGGAGGATGGGGGCACTGAAACAAACCCTCTTGGAGAAAGGCAGGCAGCCGTTTTATTTAATTTTTTATTAATTAATTAATTTATTTTTGGCTGCGTCGGGTTTTTGTTGCTGCACTCAGCCTTCTCATTGTGGTGGCCTCTCCCGCCGCGGGGCACAGGCTCCAGGCACGCGGGCCTCAGTAAGCCGCGGCATGTTGGCTCAGTAGTTGTGGCGCACGGGCTTAGCTGCTCCGCGGCATGTGGGATCCTCCCGGACCAGGGCTCGAACCCGTGTCCCCTGCATTGGCAGGTGGACTCTCAACCACTGCGCCACCAGGGAAGCCCCGAGGCAGCTGTTTTAGAATTGGAAAATTCCTCTCTCTGGCCGATTTGACGTACTTACCTCTGAGAAAGTTTCTAGACCAGCAGCCATGCCAGTTGGAAATCCAACCATCCCAAATATCTTTGCCATTTTATCATTCATTGTTTTGGTCATAGGAAGACTATCTCCCAGATTGGAAGCTCCCTGAGACCAGGGGCTCTGCCATGAGACTGGAAGCGTCATCAATTCTTGTCAGAGCTAAGATCGTGAGGGGACTCGGAAGCAGCAGTGTGAAGAGGCCAGGCGGGTTTAGCCCCAAGAATATAGGGTGGGGTATGGACAAGATGACTGCCCTGAAGTATCAGAAGGGCTGTCCTGTGAATCCTGTAGAATCCACTCCTGGTATGTGCTGTTCCCAAGAAGAAGAGCTAGAATTAAGGGGAGATGATTCGGGGACTGGACTTTGGTTCCAGAAGAGGACGAACTTTCTAAGAGAGTGGATCGGTGAGAGATAGTGAGCCTCCTACTATGAGAAGTGAAGCTTCTGAGGAGGGGCCCGGAGCACCAGGTGGCCGCTGGACCAGGCAGCCGTTAAGATCCTTTCCAAACCCAAGAGGCAGTCAGTGATGGTGGATATTTAGTCTCCCCAGCCTCCACAGTAGGGCTGCTCCACCTGGTAACCCCAGGGAAGGGCCAGAGGCAAATGAGCAGGGGGACACAGGGACCCAGCTCCAGCCAGGGAGGCCACTAAATCAATCCGTCAGGCAAACAGCTGCAACAGAGAGGGGTGAGCACAGTGATGGCTGCTGCAGGCCTGCAGGACAGCCCCGATGCCTGCAGCTGAACAGACAAATAAGTAGAGAAGTCTTCCTTGCTGACCAGGGTAGTGTTCTGTCCTCACTGCAGCAGGGGGGTCGAGGCCTCAGCTCATCCAGCGCACTGCAGGGGACCCACCCACTCTTCACAAGGGAACCTGAGTCGGGGCAGGGCGTGTGACTCGCTCACAGTTACATGGCTAGTGAGGGGCAGGGCCCGGCAAAGCCCTAGGGCTCCTCGCTCGCAAGCCAGCGCTCTTCCTCCCGCCCCTGGCGGCCCTCACAGCACCATTTGCTCCTGCAGCAGCTAGGATTCCTTTTAAAAATATGTTCATCTGGGCTTCCCTGGTGGCGCAGCGGTTGAGAGTCCGCCTGCCGATGCAGGGGACACGGGTTCATGCCCCGGTCCGGGAAGATGCCACATGCCGCGGAGCGGCTGGGCCCGTGAGCCATGGCCACTGGGCCTGCACGTCCGGAGCCTGTGCCCCGCAACGGGAGAGGCCACAACAGTGAGAGGCCCGCGTACAGCAAAAAACAAACAAACAAAAAAATATGTTCCTCTTAGGCAGGTCCCAAAGTGGACAGAGGTGATACGTATGTTCTCTGCTGGCCCAGGAAGAGCAGGCAGAATGAGCGCCTGACATTTCTGGGATCTATCCCAGTCTTCATGTTTCCTCTCACAGCCACATCCTCTCCCAAGCAATTTGGGAAGTATGGGCATCTGTCATCCTTCACCTCCCTGTGCCCCTGTGCTTCCTTCCCAGAGCCCCTCCACACCCAGTTCCTCTAGCTGCTCGGGAAGGACGGATAAGCTCCTCCACTAGAAGACAGTGGATATTCAAAGTATTGCCCCTCCCGGGAGAATCTGCATTTCAAGTCAGGCTCTGCGAGAGTGGAGAGGCAGAGCTTAACCTGGAATCTAGACGTGGACATTAAGGGCTTCCAGGATGCTGGGGAGAGATGTGGGGCTTGGAGATGCCTTCCCAGGGCTCCTCAGCTACTCCTTGTTGGGAAAGGAAGGTGGAAGTGGGGGGGGGGGGGTTATGATCCAGGAGGGGAAGCAGATAACAAGGACCCTAGGCACACTTCACAGGGTTGGGGGCAGCCCCCTCCAACAGGTACGTCCTGAACCAGGCATGTCCTGCAGGGAACGATTACCCGTCCCTGTTTGTTAGTAAATCCTAGAGAACAGGAACTAGGATGTTGACACTGATCCACATCCGGACAGATCAACCACCATGACCCACTGCAGACTATCCTCCACCCCACAAAACAGACACCCCCCAGCTCACCGGTTTTGGTCTCCTCCTCTGGCTCATTAACCACACACTGTCTGGATTCCAGAGACTGGATGCACTGACCTCTAAGGGTCCCTACAGAAGGTTTCTGGCTCCATCAATCCCAAGGAGCTGGAAAGGCAGAGCAGATTCTCTGTAGGGGACTCCTACAGATACCAACAAACCGGAGCTCATTCACAGGCTCCTGAGCAGGACGGTGAACAGGGCCCCCAGCTCCTGTCCCCTCCCCGCCAACACACGCACACACCCGGCCCAGGGCAATTTCCCCAGAAGTGCACTCACGCTGCGCCCTGCCAGCCTCGGCGCCAATTGACTGGATTTCAATCAGAAATCCATCTCACTTAAGGACCGCTTTGGATAAAAGCAGAAGTAACCTGCAATATAGATGCTGATGCCAAGCCATAACAGGGGAGCCGGAAGGAGGCCAGCTGCCCGAGCCCGCCCCCGGCCCCCAGCGAGGATGAAAGTGGGCCTCCGGCTGCAGCAGACTCCGTTTCCAGGGACCTAGGGAAGGGGCGTAACCTGATCTCCCTCCCTCCCCATCACTGGCCGAGGGTTAAGGGACTGCTGCAGTTAGCCAGCCTCCGAGAGCCAGCTGTGCGCTCTGGACGCGCCCTCCGTGCTGTTCCCAGGACGCACCCGACAAGAGCTCCTAGGACGGCTAAGAGGGACCAGGGGTGTCCTTCGGAGCAGGAGGAGCCGCGGGCTCAGCACTTCTCCCCACCCACCCCCAACCTCACGCCAGCTGCCATTTCTGTCACTCGTTCCTCTCCCGGCCTATACTGCGGTCGGAAAATCGTCACTCGGAGAGAGGGTGGCTGCTCCATTCCTCTCCCCACCCAAGACCCTGCACCGTGCGAGCGGGGGCGGGGCTGCAGGGACAGGAAAGACCCCGTGGAGCGCTGGCGGCTCTGGTGCGCAGCGCTGGCAGCCTCCCTGGTAAATAATGCACGCCTCCCAGTGCCGGCTGCAGCAGGTAGTGTATCGAAGTAATATCGCGCCGCGAGTTGCAGTGTAATCGCCGTAATTTAGAGCCCCGTGGGTGAGCCCGTTTCGGAAAGGCTGCGCGCCCGGACGGGCAAGGTGACTGGAGCGTCTGCGCCGACTTTGACCTCTGGATTTCCTCCAAGCTAAGCGAGGCCATAAAAAATTCAGAAGCCCAGGCTGTCTCCTAGCAAATGGGGTGCGGGCAGAGAGATTGTATTATCTATCTAGACCCAGCGAGACGGATGCACCAGCCGGGAATAAAGCGATGTCGCAGTTCGCGCCTAGGTAGGCTGGCTGGGTGTCCGCGCGCAGCGCCCATCCTCTCCCAGGTGGCCGAGCGAGGCCTGGGCAGTGTGTTGGGGGCGCCCGGCCCAGAGCGAGGAGACGTTTTCATTAGGACTTGGGCGGCCCCTGCCGCGAGCCCGTGCATCCGTCCCTGCCCCGGCTGCTCAGCAACCAGATCCTCCCAGGACCAGCTGAGCCGCCGTCGCTCCTCCCCGCTGCGCTAGGAAGTTGTTCGGACATTAATATTCCTGCCCAGGTTCTGCTGAGGGGCCTGCTGCCTGCCTCCCCTCCCCCAGCCCCGCCAGGGAAAGTCGTTCTGGGGAAGAGAGATGATAACAGGAAATTCATTTGCAGGCTCCCTTCTAACTTCTTTTTTTTTTTTTTTTTTTTTTTTTTTTTGCGGTACGCGGGCCTCTCACTGTTGTGGCCTCTCCCGTTGCGGAGCACAGGCTCCGGACGCGCAGGCCCAGCGGCCATGGCTCACGGGCCCAGCCGCTCCGCGGCATGTGGGATCCTCCGGGACCGGGGCACGAGCCCGTGTCCCCTGCATCGGCAGGCGGACTCTCAACCACTGCCCACCAGGGAAGCCCCTCCCTTCTAACTTCTTGATGGGAGCTAGCTGGAAGCGCGAGAGCTGTGCTGTCTCTCTGCGCTCTGCTCCTGGTGACCTGGAAGGTGATAATCATGAGCTTCTCTCAGGAAAGACAAAGAAATGGAAAAACCTATCGGGCCCTGCAGCCCTGTCACATTGCATTAGCAGAGAGCCTTGTGTCTGTGGCCCCAACTCGGTGCCAGAGGGGCCGTTTTCTGTATCTTCAGAAGCTCTCCATCCCACGCCTTATTCTCGGGACCCAAGAATTCTGTTTCCTCCTCACCCTTCTCCAAATCATTTTCATCTCTTAGTGAAGAGATGTGACTCTTGCCGGGGCAGTGAACTTGGGAGCCAGTAGGGCCCTAGAAACCAGCAGTTCTGGTTAAACAAGCCATGGTGCATCCTGACAGCAGAACATTCTACAGCTGGCAAGAAGGAGATTTGTGTGTGTGGAAAGATGTCTAGGATATATTGTTAAACAGAAAAACCAAGTTGCAGAATAACATGTAGAGAAAGATCTCATTAGTGTTACATTTTAAATAAAGGCTATATGTATCCACATGCTTGCATATGCAGAGAAAATGTCTGAGAAGATAAAAAAGAGACTGTTAATGGTTGTCCCACGGGATAAGGACGAGAAAGGGACTTTAACCTCTCACTCTTAAATTTTGTTCTGTTAAATTTTTTTTCGAAAACAATTGCATTGGGCTTCCCTGGTGGTGCAGTGGTTGAGAGTCCGCCTACAGATGCAGGGGACACGGGTTCGTGCCCTGGTCCGGGAGGATCCCACATGCCGCGGAGCGGCTGGGCCCGTGAGCCATGGCCGCTGGGCCTGTGCGTCAGGAGCCTGTGCCCCGCAACGGGAGAGGCCACAACAATGAGAGGCCCCCATACCGCAAAAAACAAACAAAAAAACAATTGCATTATTTTCATAATTTCAACATAAATCTTTTCCCAAAAAAAAAGAAGGAAAAAGAGACCTCCAGTCCAATCACTTCATTTGAAACAGGGCCCAGTGAGGGAAAGGGACTGTCCCAGGTTGCACTATGCTCACAGTCTGGCCTCAGGCCCTGTCCTACATGTTCCTATACCAGGGTCCTTCCCAGGCACAGAGCCCTGCCAGCCAGGCTCAACAGGCCCACAAGGGAATCATGGACCCCCTTCTCAGAGCAAGAACGACCTCTGACAGGAGTGTGACCCGATCTGAGGGAGCAGTCTTTGATTCCAAAGACAGGAGTTGGAGGCAGATTTGGACACCTGGCTGGGTAGCACTTGTCCATGACCCTGCCCTCCTCCATGCCCCACAGGCCCAGTCTTCTGATACAAGTAGCTTCTCTTGGTCAGGCTTTAGGAGGGGTGGGGATTGAAGGGCCATGCCTGGGGTGACCAACCATTGTGATTTGTCCAGAACTGAGAAGGGTTCCCAGGATATGGCACTTTCAATGCTAAAATTAGGACAGCCCCAGGCAAATTGGGACATGGTCACCCTTGCTGGGCCAGCCATGTCTGCAGCAACCAACGGACAGTTTGGCAAGGACACCCCTTGGCAACTCAAGGGTGAAGATTCTAGAAGGTTGTCTCAGGCAAGGACAGCTAGTCCCTGCTCTGACTTCTCTGAAAAGTATGAAGCTGCAAGGGTTAATTTACATCTTGTCAGTTATGATTTCCCCTCAGTCCAAGCACGCACACATGCACACACACCACACACCTCCTTACCTCTCTTAGTCTGTCTAAAGGCACGTCAGCCAGGGCCCAGCAATACCCCACTGTGTCTCTTTGAGCAACATAATCTTCAAGAAATTCTAGAGCCTTTAATTACACACAGGGCTCATCGCAATTTCTCATCTCTCCCTCCCCACCTCAGGAGACAAAAAGGAAATTTCACACCCTAGTGAGCCCAGCTCATCTTTTCTTCTTTGATGCCAGCCTGGGGTTAAAAGTCAGGGACAAGCAACACACGCCTCCTCTGAGTTCTGATTCCTTCGCTGATTTTGAGATTCCAAGCATGCATCTTAAAGATCTAATCTGATTCTGCCATGCCCGCCTTACCAGCCGATTAATGGCCCCGTGACTTCCGCACTGCAGCACCCAGTATTCTGCAGAATGCCACCTTCCACACCCCTCCCACCTGCCTCTGCCCCCCGCCCCCGCCCCGAGACTGGTAGCCCAGAGGAGAAAGGGCTACGGTTGAGAAGACGGGGGCTGGGGGGAGGGTCAGAGAAGGAACAAGAGATCCGAGTTCAAGTTTTTGTTCTGTCATTAGCTAGCTGTGTGACTTTGGACAGATTGCTTCTCCTCTCTGGTTTCCTTATCCATAAAATGAAGGCATTGACCTAAGCAGTCTCTAAGGTCCATTTAGACCTAATAAACCAGACTTCCTCAGCTTAAATCCTGGCTCCCCCTTCTAGCTGGGTGAACCTAGACAAGTTACTTAACGTTTCCATGCCCTGGTATCTTCACCTACCTCATTGAGTTGTAGTAAAGGATTAAATGAGTTAATATTTGTAAAGTGCTTAAAACAGTGCCAAGCACGTGCTGAACCACTTGTCACAGAGACATTGGTGCCCCTGCCACATGCCCTCAGCACTCACTAGTCCCATGCGAAGCACCTGGACTTGCTCCAGCTCCAAGCACCGGTGTTTCTCTGTCTGACAGCTTTCTCCACCCACACACCCACTCCCAGCCTACTTGCCCTGAGCTCCAGGCAGGCTGGAAGTGCAAGTGGTTTAAGCGCCCAGAGCAGCCTTCAACCGGTGATGGTAGGGAGTTGGCAAATAAATAATCCAGCAAGCTTGTCCCTGCTGGACCTCTGGGAGACTGTGTAGAATGACTGAGGCTTATTCTACACAGTCTCCCAGAGGTCCAGCAGGACTGAGCCTGGGACCCAGGGTGGTAACTGCTCTTCAACACACCCTTTATTGGATTTCCTCCTTCCCTGTCTCCCTTGCCCAGTGCTTTCCAAGATCACCCTCCAAATAAACTACTTGCACTCAAATCCTGGCCTTAGTTACGACTGTGCTAGTGCACCTCAAAGACATTACCTTCACCCCCAGCAGCAGCCTTGTGGAGTGAGTGTGATCATTCCACGTCACAGATATGGAAACGGAGGCCAAGTGCCCTGCTCACGATCGCACAGTCGGCAAATGGCCCAGCTGGGATTTGAACCCAAGTGTTCAACTCAAGTTGACTCCATGGGTCCTTCCCAGGCACACAGCCCTGCCAGCCAGGCTCTAGATCTCCATCCACCTCCCACTTCTCCCTCTGAGAGGCTGAATCCTGCTTCAGGATGGACACCTCATTCCTTCAGAGCTACAGCCGCAACTCCTTTGCTGCAGGCAGGGAAAAGGGGTGCAGAACCAGGCCGTCTGTGAAATTGCCTCCCTGCCAGACCTGAGAGGCCACCCAAGGACTCCTCTTCCAATCACATGGGCGCCCACTGAGCCCTTGGGTGGCGTGGTCCTGGGCAGAGCAATCAGCACCACAGCCTCAGTTTAAGTGCAAACATATGGGGATCCTTGGGGGAAAGTGGTCTCCCCAAGGTGCTGGGGATGTACCCAGATGTTGCCTGCCCTGAAGGGGCATCATCTTTCTGGGACCCCAGCTGAGGCCCACCTCTAGGCCTCCAGAAGTGTGTGGTGCCAGCAACAGCAAGGGGCCATATGCCTGAGACAGGGGGAGCTAAGCCTCACAGTCACCCCCAGAGGAGGATCTCACTTCAGACTTGGGCTCATTACGGTTCCTGATGTTTTAAGTCAGGTTTTATACTTATCAATAGCTTTTATAGACACATGGTTCCACATTCACAAAAGCCTTCCTCTCTTCTCTGCACCATTCATCCCCTCCCTGGAAAGAACAACCACTGTCACTGGGAACCTTCCAGAGATATTCTACGGATAGACACACACACAAATACAGCCATTACAGCACACTGTTCTTTTTTTTCTCCAGAGCAATGCGTCTTGGAGATCCTTCTATAGGAGTATGTAAAAAACTTCCTCGTTCCTTTTTACAGCTGTCTCGTATTCCAGTGCATTTATGTCCCATAATTGATTTAACCAGTCCCCACTAGATGGCTATTTTGAGTTATCCACAATCTTTTGCTAATACAAACCTTGTACCTGTGTTATTTTGCACACTTGGAAGTATATCTATAGGAAAAAATAGCTAGATATGGAATTGATGGGACAAGGCGTATGTGCACTTATAATTTTGAAAATTCTGCCCAACTGACCTCCAAAGATGGTGAATCACTTAAACTTCCACCAGTTGTGTGCCCTGCAGAGAGCTAACTGTGCCAGGCATGTACATGCATTGCTGACTTTGACCTCCTGACAGCCTGGGGAGAGTCTTGTTTGATGAGAAAATTGAGAGAGATTCAATTTTGCCCAAGATGACCCAATAGACCTTTTATCAAACATTAATTACTTGCCAGGCTCTGTGCTAAATGCTTTACATTTGTTATCTTATTTAACCCTCCCAATAACACTATGGGGTGGTTACTCTTACCACCATCATTCATTTTACAGATAAACCAAGTGTTGGAGCTCAGAGAGGCTGAGAAGCTTTCCCAGCATCACACAGCCGGTAAATGGCAGAGCCAGATTCGAAATTTCTCAGTGTGGCTCCAGAGCCTGGGCTGTGGCTGCTCCCGGGAGGCTCTCACAGACTCCCTGTTTACTGCCTTATCATGTGCTCCCCAACTCCTCTAGGCACTGTGGGGACGGGGCACAAGCAGAGTCCCCTTGAGGCATTAGACCCATCCTTGAGGAGCCAGAGAATGATAAGGTCAGAGCTCGAAAGGACTACAAAAATGCTTTTCAAAAGGAGGTCTCTGCCCTGGGGCAGGAAGGGAGAGGTTGGAAATGTGAGGGGTGGTCTGGTTGCTTTGATGCCCGGGGGTGGAGGGGGGGGCACTACTGGGATGCTAAACTGTCCCTCCCTGCATGGGAGGGTCTCACAAAGAATAGACCCCCTGAAAATGCCTACAGCGCCCTCCTTGAAAAACTCTGGGACCTTTCATTCTTCAGATGAGGAAATAAAGGGAAGATCCTCTTGGGGCAGAAAAAGGAGTAAGGCCAGTCTGCTGGGAGGCAAATTCAGTACTAGAAACTGCTCTGCTGACCCCCAGGCCAGGGCTCGGCAGTCTGAATGCTGCATGGCGCTGCCCCCTGCACACACTTGAACAAAGAGAAGCTGACCAAGCAATGTAGTGTGGGGGTGGGAGGGAGGAGTGGCCTCATTTATTAAGCTCCTGCTGCATACACATAATCATTAAGTTCTATGATAACCCTGTCATCTTGCAGTCCCCAGCTGAAGGGGAGTGCTGGGAATTGGAGAGCATGAGGGTAAGTGGAGGCAGATTTGGGAGAAGCATGGACCACAGTGAGCTAACGGGGCTGACTATCGGTTTTGAACCAGGACATAACTTGACCAAATTTGTGTTTTGGGACACTAACTCTGGTGGCAGTGCTTTGCACATGCTGTTCCCCTTGCTGGAATGTCTTTCCCAGGCCTGCAAGCTCTCTGTGAAGCATTCCCTGACCCCTGGGAGTTTGACCAGGTGCATCCACACTCCTTTGTTGGATGGGAAATGCCCAAAGGCAGTGGCTGGATCTTTTTTTTTTTTTTAATTAATTTACGTATTTATTTATTTTTGGCTGCGTTGGGTCTTCGTTGCTGTGCGCGGGCTTTTCTCTAGTTACGGTGCGCGAACTTCTCACTGAGGTGGCTTCTCTTGTTGCAGAGCACAGGCTCTAGGTGCGCGGGCTTCAGTAGTTGTGGCACACAGGCTCAGTGGTTGTGGCTCGTGGGCTCTAGAGCGCAGGCTCACTAGTTGTGGCACATGGGCTTAGTTGCTCCGCGGCATGTGGGATCTTCCCGGACCAGGGATCGAACCCGTGTCCCCTGAACTGGCAGGAAGATTCTTAACCACTGTGTCACCAGGGAAGTCCCCAGTGGCTGGGTCTTATCTTTGCATCCCCAGGCTCTGGTCCAGTGTCAGGTACATAGTGGGAGCTCCATAAATGCTTATGGAATGAATGAATGAATAAATGAATGGAGTGATGAAGGCCTGACTGAGACAGTGACAGCAGGCAGAAAAAGGAAATATGAAGGCAAATTGAAGGAAGATGGACAGGGCCTCTTGACTGGTTAGATAGCAGAAGAGCTTACATTTATATAGCACTTACTGTACAATAGGCACCATAAAGGAGGCACTATCTTTTATCTCCATTTGACAGATGAGGAAACTAAGGCTCAGTGAGATTATGCAGCCAGTAAGGGCTTGAGGTCACAGCTAGTTAGTGGAAGAGCCAAGCTTTAAACTCAGACAGTCTGGCTGAGGGTGCATACTCTTAACTTCTCGTCTGTTGATATTTTATACGACTTACAAGGGCTGAAACAAGTGAGTAAAGTCGAAACCATCCTTCCTGGTAAACTAGGACAATGGTGCTCAGAGACCCCAGGTCTTCTGAACTGTAATCAGTGGCATTATCCCCGCCTGTCCACCTCCCTCCCATGCATCACCTCAAACATTCCAATAGGACCCAAGTTTCAGTCCCTACAAAAGGTACAGCCTGCACGCACCTGAAACTATCACAACATTGTTAATTGGCTATACTCCAATATAAAATAAAAAGTTAAAAAAAAATGTCTGGACAAAAAGGACAGAGTCCTCACCTTTTCAAGACCCAGTGTGCAGAAATGGGGGCTGGGGAGCCTGCTGGAGTGCCAGCAGGAGTCAGAGTCCCCGGCCCAGCGGCTTTTTGCTGCCCCAGCAGGCTCTGGGCGGACAGCCAGTCCAGTCCGTGGTGCCATCTCTCTGCGGCTCCTCCTTCTTCACCCAAGACATACTCCACACGCTCAGGTTCCTTTGTGATGGGGGTTTTGATTAATTTTATTCTAATTAATTCAGTAATCTCAAGCTGTTTGCGAAATCTGCACCGAGCGCTGCTCTGTGATGGATCTGCAGAAGGGGCTGCAGACAAACACACGATTCTTTGCTCCATTGGTGCTATATATATCTTGTGTCTGGGAGAGGGTGGGCTGGGGAAAGGAGCAGGAACGCTGCCTGCTTGCCGGCTCTCAATGTCACTTCCCAAATGCCCTCTCTTTCCCGGGCTGGGCTTGCTGACTATGGTCCCACTTCTGCCTCTTCTTTTTTTGTGGGGCCTCAGGTGGTTTGCTTAACCTCACCAACTTCACCTCAAAAATGGAGATGAAACACCTGCCCTGACTACCTCATAGGTGCTCAGAACCAGCTAGAGTGTGGGGACAGGCTTGAGAAACTGTACAGAAAACTGAAGGACTGCTGACGTCATTACCGGAGAGGAGAGGGTGACGGTTAAGGCTCAAACTAGATTTCCTGCCTCGACCCCTTTCTAGCTGCATACCTTGGAGAGGTTACATCACCTCTCTGTACCTCAGTTTCCCAATCTGTAAAGTGGGGGTGAAAATAGCACCCACCTCATAAGGTTCTTGTAAGGAGTAAATGAATATGGGTTTTTAGAACAATGCTTGGCATGGAGCCAAGCACTAAACAGAATATTATTACAGTTATCTTTGTCATCTTCATCCCTTTAAAATCTTCCCCATGCAACACAAGTGCTCAGTTATGCAAGAAGTTTTTTCTGATTAACTTGTACCCCAGTCCCAAAGAATGCATCCTTCCCTCATTTCTCTGAATGTGTTGAAGTCTTCACCCATAATCTCTGTGTCTTCTTTAGGTGGCCCATTTTCCTTCTTGCTCAATGGAACACCCCAGGTTACAGGGCCCATCTTACCCTAAGTCTATAGCTCTTACCATGGTGGGATTAAAGGGGCTTGGTCATTGGCTGTTTCAGAAGCCCCATCCAAAGGGACTTAGATGCAGCAAGAAGAGAACTCACCCTAAAGCTGGGTTTGCTAAGTATACACAATGATTTTACTTTAAATCTAAATAAATACAGAAAGTTTTTTTAATTGAGGCAATGTCAATTTTCTATGTGAACAGTGACTGTCTTTTATACAGAGGGACATATGGAAATGCTGGAGGAGGATCCCTCCCCATGCACCCTTGGAATCTGTACTAGTGCTGTGAAGAAGAAAACCAACCAACAAACCAACCATCCAACAAGGTGACGGAATGAGAAGGGAGGTGATGCTTTAGATGGATGGTCAGAGAAGGCATCTCTGAGAGGGTGTCATCTGAGCCAAGCTCTGAGAAATGAGAGAAAGCCCATTGTGTGACCATCTGGGCAACCAGCACTCCAGATAGAGGGCACAGCTGTGTAAAGTCCTTGAGGCGGGAATGAGCTTGGGGTGTTTGGAAGAATGGGATAGTGGCTGAGGGAGACAGCAGGATAAATTAGAGAGGTGAGGCCACAGGTCCAGATCAAAAGGCCTCACAGGCCAGGGTAAGGAGCTAGATTTCATTCTAAATGCGTTGGCAGCCCCGGGAAGGTTTTAAGCAAGAAAGTGACACAACTGTATTTATATTTTTAAAGGTCACATGAACTGCCTTTCTAGAATTCATCTATCCATCCTTCCATCCATTCATTAACAAGATTTACTGCACATCTACTGTGTGTCAGTCTATGCCAGGCACTGGTGGCTCAGAATTAAGCAGGACATTACCCTCCCCTCATGGAGCTCAGCTGATTAGAAAATGAACACAGACATGTTTTAAAGGCAGGGTGGCAAGTGCCACGGTAGAGCTGTGTACAGGGCTTGTCCCTGAAGGAATGGACTGGGGGTCTGGGATTGGGAACAGGAAAAGCTATTGGTTAGAGAAGTGGTTCTCCAAGTTGAGGGGCATCAGAATCCCCTCCAGGACTTGTTGAAAACGGATTGCTACTGCAGGCACCCTCCCGCCACGGATTCTGATGCATTAAGTCTGGGGTGGAGCCTGGGAATGTGCATTGCTAGCTGGTTTCCAAGTGCTGCTGGTCCAGGGACTGCACTTTGAGAACCACTGGGTAGGAGCCTTTTAGCTCCTGTGACTAAAACACGCTATTTCCAGGAATCCGTTTCAGCACTTGGGACCTGGACAGCTCCCAGCAACTCCCTTCAATGTTAATCTTCCACCCATGCCTGAGACAGGGGAGCCCACTGAGAACAGCCATTTCCCCACCATCTCCCTCCACCTGCTGTCCCTAAGATTCCACTCACAACCCCTCTTTTCCCCTCTACCTCCTTGGGAGGCATGTCTTCAAAGTTTGTCCTGAAACTGAAGGAGGAATTTCACTCTCAGCTACCTTCATTGATTCCTTTCAGGATACAGAAGACCTGTTACCACTGAACCCAGCTCCCAGCCAGCCAGCCAGCAGCCCTCATCTCCCTCCTTCTCACATCAGTCCCCCAGCCTTCATCTGCTTGTCACAGTTATTCACCTCACACCCTGGTGGTCAGAGTCTCCCCACCCCCTTCCTCTCTTCCTGCCCCCTGCCTTTCTCTGTGCCCTGAATGTCCCCTTCTCTCCCTCACCAGCCTCCACCTGTCCTCACCCCTTCGCCCATCCCCTCTGTGCTAAATTTGGCAAGCTCTCCCATGAAAACCTGAATAACCAGATTCCTGTTAACCTTAGCCTTTAGTCCGTCAAATTGACAGGACTGAGGCTTCTAATATCAATCAGAGCCCCTAATTTCAAAATTTACAAAAATTCCCAGATTGGAGGTTTTCCCAACTCTCCTTCAAGACCAGGATTCTCCTTGGATTTTCAGCAGTCAGCTGATCCCACTCCCTTCTCTTGCACCAGATTGTAAACTCCCCAAGAGCGAGGAGCTTGGCTTGGCTACTCAACTCTCAGCACAGTGCCCAGCACCTACTAAAGGCTCAGTAAATGGCCCCGTTATTATTACTGTTATCATGATTGCATTGTTGTTGTTATTGTCACCTACTCTCCTTGTGCCTTACTCAATGCCTGGCACACAGGGTCTCAAAGTCTTCCAGGTAAACACATAACAGAATGCAGAGTTGTCATTCTCACCTCGCCGGTCTCACCTCCTAGTGCCTCATTCGCCTGTACTAGCTCCTCCCTCATTTGCCTTTTTTTTTTTTCTTACTACCTCTGTGTTCCACGCCAGAATATTTGAATGATTTTTGTGCCATAACTCACCACCCCTAATGCCCAGATCTTGGAAGCCTGGGAGATTGGTGTCAGGACATTTGGCGGGTAATGGGTTCTGGGCAGTAGAAAATGGCCCCCTTTACAGAGATACAATTATACAGGTTACACTTCCTTGGCTTCAGACACAGCCACAGACCTCGGGAAACCTGGCAGCAGCACGGATGGTGCATAGGGCCACATTATATAGAATATTCTCCACTTTCTGTAAACAAGCTGTTGACAAATATATAAGAAACGAGATGGTTTTCTTTTCCTTCTTTTTTTTTCCCACTCTAGCCAAACACTGCAGGCCCTCGTGAGTCACAAAAGTTTTGAGATATTACTCAGGAATATAGGAGGAAAACTCCATATTTTCCCGTCAAAGGCTTGGTTTTCTTTTTATTTACTAGCATGCCACTGGGTTAATTGAACCCTGAAAAACATTAAAAGGAAATAAACATATCTCTCAGCTGCTCATGGACCTAGCGCTCTGCCAGGGAGCTGGGTTATCAACAAGCCTCCCCAGCCAAGAATAAACTTGTAGACTGGAGGTGGGGTGGGGTTCTGGGGGCCTGAAAAGAAGGGAACCTTCAGGTCCTCCCTCCAGGCATGTTGGAGCTCCCTTCCCATCCACCAGCCTGCAAGACCCATGAAAAACACCTGCATTCAGTGTCCACAGTAGCTCTGGGCAGACAGAATGATTCTCTTTTATCACCACCTTTCTAGTCCCTGTGCTTCTCACCAACCCATTATACACACACACACACACACACACACACACACGCACGCACACGCACATCCCAGCAATGACAAACAAACCAGAACCACAGGAGGAATGTCATCTCAGAGTCATATCTGTATGGTTGAAATCAGAGTGTGGGTTGCCTGAGAGCATTCTTATGGCCTGTTTACAGCCACTGAGAATCAATACTTACTTTGGGGAAAGAAAAAAATAAATAAATTATATATATATATATATATATACACATACACACATATATATATCTGTGGTGGATGAAAGGATCTCTCTCACTCTGAAAACCATGACAGATGAGTTTTGTTCGGCCCTTTATGCATTTTAAAGGTGCGTTTAAACACACTAAATTAGAATCTGGGTCAGTGGTGGCACCCATCCAGCCCTGGCCTGGACGCCTTTCTTTCTCAGCAGGGGGGCAGCCAACCAGGGCCTTGTTCAGAATTCAATCTCTCCTGAGTGGTGTGACTGCTTCTTTCTCTCTCTGCTCAGTTTCCATGATGAGAAAAACTGGGTCCTCTCCCCAGGCGAGCAACCTGGGTGAGGTGCGTTTATAGGGGTGAAGGCAGAGGCTCCACTGCCCTGCGGTCTTCAGAGGCCACAGCCCCACCACAGTTGTGACTCAAGGCTGATTGGGATCATGGCAAGCAGCCCACGCAAGCTCCAGGAATACAAAATATATTCTGACACTCGTTCTCCGGCTCAAGAACATGCAGTGGCTCCCAGTTACCCACAACAACTAAGTAGGCAGGGACTGCCTGGAGCTTTGGGTTGAAAAGGACTCTAAGGCCCCTGTGTGGCTCAGCAGGGAGAGTGTAGTGATTGACTAGTGATGTATGCCATGAAAGAAGGAAGGAGATAGCAGGCACCCATGCTGAAGAGCTATCTTCCCTGGCTTACAGAATTAAGTTCAAATACCTCTGCTGCTCTTCCAGACCTCTTCACTGTCAGGCTTCTCAGTTCCTCTGCAGGGTCATTGCCTACTCCTCTCCAACAAGGCCACTCTAGTCAAGCCAGGCCTCACATTGTACTTGGCATGTGCCACCTCAGTCCAGCTTCTGTGCCTCAAGCTGATACCCCTACCCTCCTGCCATCTCTCCATCCTTTGTGTATGAGTTTAATTCCTACTACTTCTTAAGGTCCAGCTCAAATGCTCTTCTCCCATTAAGCTTTCTTAACTGCTTTGGTCCATACTGGCTCTCAAGGGCATTACCGTTTATTGAAATGTTTGAGTGTTAGATACGCTTCCTGTTTTCAAGAGCTCATCTCCCCAACCCGATTGGAACCACTCTTACCCCAACCAACATTGCCTCCAAAGAAGAATCACATCTTAATTTCTTTTGCATTCCTCACAGCACTTCATGCGATGCTTGCCAGGACTCAGCCTGGCCACAAGCACTTGCTGATTACGAGGCCTTCCACAATTTTAACTAGGTGCTCTGAGATCTCTGGGGTCCTAGAAACCAAACCTATGGGGCCAATGATGGAGTCAAATGGGCCTGCCCTGGACCGGTTATCCCCAAGATCCAAGTTCCATCCCTGACTCACTGTGTAATCTTTGGCTTGGGCAGAGCTTAACTAAATTTCTGGGCCTTGATGTGCCCATCTGGAAAAATGGGCAGCCACTTTCTGCCCACCAGGCAAGGGGCAGAGTTTCACCCTCCATCCTGCCACCAACTAGCCGGTGACACAGGGTCAGGGACCAGGTCTCCTTGAGCCCCAGTGTCCTCCCCTGTAAAATAATATTCTCAGTGGGGAATAGGTGTCCAGGAAGGGTTTGTTCCTTTCTATTTGGTCCCTGAAGCACAGTAGAAGAAAGAGGTGAAGAAGGGGGAGATGTGGGAGATGCAAGCCCCAGCATCTTATCTTTGGTACCTCTCCCCTTCCTCCAGAGCTCTTTTACTTTCTCCCAGCTCTCCCCAGACTAGGAAAGGGTTTGGGAGACAGACATGCTTTACAGAGCCCACAGGATGGGGGTTAGGGGGACCCCTTAGGCCCCCACTGGCTGAGGGGGGCAGATGACTCTGAGGCCTGAAAGTCAGTCATAGGACAAGCCAAGGGAGATGAGGGAAGGCTCAAGGCCCAGCAGACTCCCTGAGGAGTAAAAAGGGGCTGAGAAGACAACCCCTGTCTGGACCATCAAAGAGGGATACAGAGTAAAGGTCACCCAAGCCAGTGGGGCCCTAGGCCTGTTAGTCACAGGCCCCTCCCAGTCACATGCACACAGAGCCTCCTGACTCCTCACAGGGACCACAACCCCCTTCTCTCCCTCCATGCACACACACCACAGCTGCTCTGCCCCGCCCTCCCCCATGTGACCACCACAAATGGTGATTACAAAAATTATAGAAAGATATCTGTGGCACAATTCAGGGCAGAAAGCAGGACACGGCACAACACGTGCAGTAAGAGCACCATAGTGTAAGAAAAGCTGAGAGGCTATAGCCAGTAGAGGCTGAGGGGAGAGGCTCTGAGGCCAGACCACCTGGGTTTACATCCCAGCTCTCTCTCTTCTAACCTGTATGACCTAGACAAGTCACTGTGACCTTTCCGTGCCTCAGTTTCCTCGTCTGTAAAATAGAGATGAGTAATATGGGTACCCCTTCGAGTGAGTTCATCTTCAGAAAGCATTTAGCACAGTGCTCCATATCACTACAGAAGGATGTAAGCTCAAAGGGGTGCAGACTTTTGCATCTTTTATTCACTGCTTTAGCCTGGCGCCTAGAATAACACCCAGCACATAGGAGGCATCAACAAACATGTGTGAATGAATGAATGGGGGTGGGGGAACAACACACAGATCAATCAGAGGCTGCCACACACCCACTCTGCTGGGGGAGGCAAACACACACTGTGACCGTCTACATGAGTCTGTCTTTCCACAAACACTGAGCGCTCGCTGAGCACACGGGGATGAAGGAGGCCCTGTGGCAGAGACTGCTAGTTATCTTCCTTGCATTCTCCCCCTCCTTCCTAGTCCTGGAACTTTTGGCTGGTCACACAGCCAAACGGAATAAAGACTACATTTCCTAGCCTCTGTTGCCTCTAGACAGTCACGTGATTAAATTCTGACCAACAGTGTAAAGGGAGGTGTCAAATGATAGCTTCCTCCTTGATAGCTGACACACACTCTTCCCCCAGTTGACTGGAAAGTGGACGTAATGGCTGGAATTGGAGCAGACATGTTAGACTGCAAGGGGACCTTGGTCATGAAAGTCGCCCATCATAGAGCAACAAGATAGTAGAAGCCCGGGTCCCTGAGGACCACATGGAACAGAGCCACCTTATCAGCCCTGGACTCCAGACTTTCAAGAGAGAAAGAAATAAAACTTCTAATTTGCATAAACCAGTATTTGGGGCTTTACTATCACCGGCAGACCATCTCAGTCCTAAGTGATACCGACCCCCTGCCTGGAAGCTCAGTCAGCTGGGGGAGGTACAGAAGGAAATAGACCAACTCTGCCAAGTGTGGCGGTAATGAACATGCACAGGGTACTGTAGGAAGAAATTCAGAAGAGGGAGGACCAGGCCCCAACTGGGAGGGAGGTGTGGGGATCCAAGAAGGCTTCCTGGAGGGAGTGACGCCTACATCGAGTTCCAAAGAATGAGTAGGGGGCTTCCCTGGTGGTGCAGTGGTTGAGAGTCCGCCTGCCGATGCAGGGGACGCGGGTTCGTGCCCCGGTCCGGGAAGATCCCACGTGCCGCGGAGCGGCTGGGCCCGTGAGCCATGGCCGCTGAGCCTGCGCGTCCGGAGCCTGTGCTCCGCAACGGGAGAGACCACAACAATGAGAGGCCCGCGTACAAAAAAAAAAAAAGAATAAAAAACAAAGAATGAGTAGGAATTTTCAAGATGGTGAGATGTAGGGGGAGAGGGGTGAATGTGCTATAAGTGAGACATAGCACATTCTCAGCATATATGCTGAGAGCTTGGGGAACTCTGGAGAGAGATAAATTTTGTCCTGAGAGACCAAGAAAGGTTTCCCAGAGTGAGCGGAGCCAGACTCTGGTGAGAAGGACTTGGACAGGCCAAGGCTGGGAGGAAGGGCATTCCTGGCTGAGGGACAGGGCAAAGAGGCCATGACTGAAGGACAGGGATGGTCTGGTGTAGGTTGAACACAGTGTGCCCAGGAATGGGGTAGGAATAGTGGAAGATGAGTTGTGAGTGTTTTAAACCCTGTATGGGGTAAGACTTAGAAACTCTGTGCAGATGCCTAGTGTGTAACATGTATAAACCTGCTTAACCTCACAACAGCCCTATGAGACAAGTACTCTTATAATCTCCTTTTGCAAATGCAGAAACCAGGCAAAGGTAGATTAAACTTCTTGCTCCAGGCTCACAGCAGGGAATGGTAGGGCTGGGATTGGAGTCTGGGCAGTGGACTTCTCAGCCTGGTGCTCCCCTGAGACCCTATGCACTCTCACAGGGCCGTGGCTTCACAGAAACTACTCTCAGCCCTTTCCCTCTACCCACCCTGACCCCCCCTTCCCTCCCCATCTGGTATCACCTGCAGGCAATATTAGTGCCTGGCTGGCTTATAGCAGTACCCGGAGATTTTGATCTTGGTCCTGAGGGAAAGCGAAGAGAAGGGGCTCCAGGGAAGCCCAGGTAAGTCCAGAGCAGCCAAAGAGAAAGGCTCATCTGAAAAGCAGACCCCAGATTCGTTCAGACAGGGTCCTCCTTTCATTTTAGGGGTAAGATTTCCATCAGGAAACATTCTGTGTCTAATCCTGTGTATATGATAGGAAGATAACAAACATCCATATATTAGTGTGTTTCTTATGTTGTCTTATTTATACCTCCCATCAATTCCATGAGGTTGACACGCTCACCCTCATTTTACAGATGAGACAAAGCACAGAGACGGTAAGTAACTTGCCTGGGTTTGCCCAGCTCATAAATGACGGAGCCGAGAATTGCGCCAGGTCTGTGTGACCCCCAAGCCCACACTCAGAGTCGCCTGGCTCTTACAAATTCTCTGTCAGAGATCTTTATATCCATGACAGAATTCTGTTCAGACACTGCTGCCTCTTCCCTCACCACCCTCCCCTCCCCCTCCCATCCTGCTACCACAATCTGTAGTCAACATAGGTCTTGAAAAGGCGACAAAGCCACAGACCTCTTCAGAGTTTTTTTAAAATGTAGTATTATTATGCAAGAGCTGAGAGAATTGTTGCTAGAAACACCACTTGCTTTACTCAGTCCTGGCACGTTCAGAAAGCCCATCCTAAGACATGAATCTGAGCGACTTCGGGCACCAAAGACCTTGGACTGGTTCTCCTCCATCCCCTGCCTCTGGGAAGGACGCCTCTTAAATGCTGCAGAGTGGGAGAAGGGCCACTCCCCGAGATGGAGATGTGTGCTTCCCTCCCTTTGGCCACGAGTCTATAATAACCTCTCTACAGGCAGAGGCCCAAAGCCGGAGTACCATGCTGCACAACTCCAGGGGGCGCCATTCCCACAGAGTGCAGCATGCCTTGGTCCCTGGGGCTGCTGCGTCAGCCCACCTCCTCACGGACTGGCCTCGGCCTTCCAGTGCCCCACTGTCCATCCCCTCAATCCTTCCGGGACTTTGTGCTGGTCCGAGGCCCGCCCACTCCAAGCTGTGCAGCATCTTTTTTTTTTTCTTTTTAACACCTTTATTGGAGTATAATTGTTTTACAATGGTGTGTTAGTTTCTGCTTTATAACAAACTGAATCATCTATACATATACATATATCCCCATATCTCCTCTCTCTTGCATCTCCCTCCCTCCCACCCTCCCTATCCCACCCCCGTGTGGCATCTTAAGCCCAAACTTGATTCTGACTGATGGCTAGATGCTGGGCAGCCCACATGTCTGGAGTTCTTCACGGGAGAAGCCCCAAGTACAGCCCACTAAATCAATAAACAAATTAATAAGCAAATACTGCTGTCTACAGAGCAGGACTGGGACTCCGGGCGAAAAGATTTCAAATCAACGGCAGACGGCCACAGGGCATGCCGGGAACAAGGGCGCCATTTTTCAGTGGAATTTTCAAAGCCCCCGTTGCTCCCAGGACTAGAAACAAGGTTGGGGGCAGAGGCCAGCAGGGAGCAGCAGGGGGACAGAGCCTGTTGTCAACAAAAATGACTTTCCATCCTCAGCTTCATCTTTCATCCTCACTTGCTCCAGTTCACTGTTTCCTGCCGAGAGCAGGGCTCGGTGCACAGCTGGCAGGAGCTTTGATCTGGGTACCAGGAATGATGTTGTGGGTGAAAAAGGAGCCACGAATCACACGAGGCACCAATTAAGGGCGTTGGCCCCTTATCGCTGACTCTCAAGTACAGGGCAGCAGCGGCAGCAGCACAGCTGCTTCTGCTCTCTTCTCTGCTGGTCTGGCAAGTGGAGGGAGGCCAGGTGGATGCAGGTTGCCTGTGGTAGGGAACTGACCCCTGTGGATGCCACCCCCATCATCCCATTCGTGAGAGAGTGGGCAAGTAGAGTGCCCAGGGCCTCAGATTGGGGCAGCCAGCACTGGGTTCTCTAGGCAGGGAGGTCCTAGAAGAAATCTCCATGCCAGCCCCCGCCCCCGGGTATGCAGAGGCCCAGGGGCCAGGGTCAGATGTGAACAGAAATGCCTGGACAGCTGAAAATAGACTCAACCGGACCCCAGGAGAACCTCCAGCCAGGAGGCCTGTGGTGCCCTTTTCTGAGAGTCTCCTGAATGACCTCGTCATCTCTTTTGTGCTCACAAATGCCACCCAATCGCAGCCCGCTACAGCTGAATAATAAGGCAGAGAGAGTGCCTGCCTGGGGCCCTGGCCTCTGGGCTGCCTGCCAGGGCTGTCAGGCTGCCCAGACTTCAATAACAACAGAGTTAAGGGACAAGAAAACAGCTCCGGTAAAGACTTGGAAGCTGGGGAGGGAAGTGACCTGTCTTGTGAAGCGACAGAGTTCAGGTGCCCAGGGCTTTCTGACACGAGGCTGTCGTGAGGCCCATGCAGGCGGGCTCCCCCTCTGGCTGGGCACGAATGGTGCCTGTAGTCAGCAGAGCCAGCCTCGTAGCGCTGCCCTGTCTGGCTGCCCACGGCTCGTGCTGCTAAGGAGACTGGGCCCACCATTTCTTTTGCGGTCATCGGAGAGGGGTCTTCCCAAGCTGCCGCAGCTCTTGGCAAACACTCTCCAGAAAGGGGGGAAGATGCCCCCCTAAACGCTCCGGGACCCTTGGAGAATTCTGATCATGAAATGCACGTGCCGAAAAACCTCTGATGACCCACTGATGGCCCAAAACAACGTCAGAAGTCACGAACAGGACTACGTTCCTTTGCTGATTCCAGCAATCCCTGCGTGCCTGCTCTGTCTGTCCCAAGCACGTTTGGGGAAGGTGTCCAGGTGGCGACAGTAAGCAAGACAGATGTGGTTCCTACCCTCTCTGAGCTGGCAGTGAGGAGGGGGGCCTGGCTCTGAGATTCAAAAAGTGGGTTAGGGTGTGGGGGAGTGGGGAGATACTCCCTAGAGGGACGGTGAGCCTGGAAGGCCAACTTCCAACTGAGCCTGGAAGGCCAGCTGGGCTGGGAGCAGGAGTGCATTGCAGAGAGTGGGGAGGGGGCTGGCTGAAGGCAGAGGTCAGGAGGAGCCAGTGAGCCAGGGAGGGAGAAAAGGAGGCCAGCCTTCTGCAGGGAGAGGGTGTAGAGCAGACATTCACCTCTCCCTCTTCCAGGTTGGGTGAAAGCACAGAGGCCCAGCCCCAGGCCCTGACTGCGGCCTCCCAGGTGCCCTCAGGTGCTGCTCGTTTGTCACCCCCTCCCTCCCATACCAATCACCACGTGAGAGGAAATTGGAGAAAGTGAGAGAGAAAAGGAGATCAGCTTTGAGGGGAGAGGCTGAGTCTGCTTCCTTCTTGGCCCGAGGGAAGCCAAGAGAAGCCACACAGCTTTGGGTCAGAGCACAGACCCTGGGGCTGAATCCTGGCTCTGCCCCTCACTAGCCCTGTGGCCTTGGGTGAGTCACTTCCCCTCTTTGTGCCTCTTGTGTTTCTCCATTTGGAAAAAAGAGGTAAAAATAGTACCAGTGGGCTTCCCTGGTGGGGCAGTGGTTGAGAGTCTGCCTGCCGATGCAGGGGACACGGGTTCGTGACCGGGTCTGGGAAGGTCCCACATGCTGCGGAGCGGCTGGGCCCGTGAGCCATGGCCGCTGGGCCTGTGTGTCCGGAGCCTGTGCTCCGCAACGGGAGAGGCCGCAGCAGTGAGAGGCCCACATAGCGCAAAAAAAAAAAAAAAAAAAAAAAAAAATAGTACCAGTGTTCAGAGGGTTGTTGTGGGGATTAAATGAGTTAGTGCATATTAAGTGCCTGGAGCAGCTCCCAGCTCGTGGCAAGAGCCCTGTAAGTGTGACTCATTTATTACCCTGAGAGAACAAGGTGTCAGCCTCCCCCAGAGGGAGGTGCCCTGGGCTGGGCCACTTCAGCAGGGACCGGGAGACACGAGTGAGAGGAGGAGAAAGGGAGAGAAGTAGCCCAGGAACAACAGGCTGCTCCAACCTCCCGAGCGAACGGAGAAAAGTGGGAACCCACGGGGCGCAGACTTGCATGTGCATGTGTGTGTGTGTGAGAGAGATCTACACACAGGCAAATGCACTCATCTCAGGTGTCCAGCTTGATCGGTTTTTACACACTTCTGTCACATCAGAATGTTCCTTCAGGGACATTGGTCCTCAACAGTGTTCATCAAAGCAGGGAGCTTTGTCCCCACCTCCAAGGGGACAGGAAATAATCGATCGGGGCACAACTTCTATCTCTTCTATCTTGTCCTTCTCAATTTCCCTCCTTGTATGTACTTTATAATGTACATAATATATTAGCACAGTTGTGCATGTTTAGAATTTATTAATAGATAAACATACATTTGCGGGGGATATGAGCTTCCTCTTTCCTGCTTGTCCCGTCAGCCCTCCTCAGCCCAGCCCTTAGGCTCCCTGCCCTGCGAAGTCAGGTGGGATTTGGCTAATGGGAAGAGGAAAGTGCAGTTGGGGAATTTATTCTGATGGTTCCTTCCCTGCAGGGCCACTTCAGGTGGCTGTGTCCCTTACTGGGAAGCTCCTCACAGGTTGGCTGTCTCCCTCCAAATCTGGGTGTACCACTCTCTCCCCTCCCCTGTGGACCAAGGGGTGGTCACAGCTCTGCTTACTGTACTACCCCTTATGGTACCTCTACACCCACACCTTTATAAAAAATCTTTTGTAAATAAACTTGCTTGAATTACCCTAACATAAACAGGACATCTGTTTCTTCTTTTTTTTTTTTTAATTTATTTATTTACTTTTGGCTGCATTGGGTCTTCGTTGCTGCACGCGGGCTCTCTCTAGTTGCGGCAAGCGGAGGCTACTCTCGTTGCGGTGCGCAGGCTTCTCATTGCGGTGGCTTCTCTTGTTGAGGAGCGTGGGCTCTAGGCGTGTGGGCTTCAGTAGTTGTGTCTCGCGGGCTCTAGAGCACAGGCTCAGTAGTTGTGGCGCCCGGGCTTAGTTGCTCCGCGGCATGTGGGATCCCCCTGGATCAGGGCTCGAACCCGTGTCCCCTGCATTGGCAGGCGGATTCTTAACCACTGCGCCAGCAGGGAAGCCCAGGACATCTGTTTCTTGCTGAGACCCTGACTAATAGACGGGCACATCCTCAAATATGTTTTACCCACAGGGATGTGTGATCAAAATATTTGGAGATGACCGTTTTCCTGCACAGTATGGTGCCCATTTGTGGATCAGGACCCATCAGGGCAGTCTTCCTCTTCCCGGGGGAGAAGCAAAGGCAGCAGTTTTCAGAGTTTGCTCTCTCCTCCAAGTTTGGAAGCAGCAGGCATTTAGATAGTCTGCTTTACAGGGTGGAGTTGACTGGACTCCCACTTGTGGCTTACCAGGGGTTCTTCCCTCTGGGAGACTGATGGCCAGGGAGGTGGTGACAGCGCCCTCCGGCTCAGTGAGGCTGTCTCTCTGGGTCCTGTTTCCTGTTGCGGATTCAGCTGACTCTCAACTGGCTGGTACTTGATTAGTTCGGGGTCTTGGGGGCAATGAGATGACAGCCTCACCCTGGATGACATGAGGAGAGTTTAATAAAGAGCTTGTTTGCGAAGGTGCAGGCAGGGTTTAGGGAAACTGGCAAGGGTGCTACAGCACCCAGGGCTGGCAAGAGTGGGGAGCCTCTGAGAGAGCAGCAGTGTGGGGAGGGCTGCCTGATGGTGGGTAATCACGGGTAGAGGGACATGGCCAACCAGTGGTGACCTTGCAGGGAGGAAGCTGGGGTAATAAATTCCCTGTCCTCACTCCCCTCCCTTCCTTATGCCCAACTGGAAGCCAGAGGGCAAGGGAGCCCTTGGATGCGTCCAGAGAGGCAGTCGTCTAGGCCTGGGAGCAAGGCACTGAAAACTCACATCCCAGGGAGCACGAGGAATGTCAGAGGAAGACGTCTGCACTTCCCCCCAGGCAGAGCAGGGCAGGCAGCTAAGCAGTGATCCGTGATCTAACTTCAGGCAGGAGCCACCAAAGGGAATCCAGGCAGGAGGCAGGAGGAGGGGTGCTCGCTCTCTCTGATTCCACACAACATCAAAGAGAGGAGGCGAGGGAGTCGGGGAGGCCATATATAAAAACACTGGTGCCTCCAGCAAGCCGTTTAGGAAGAGCTCCAAGCCTTGTTCACTGCAAAACAACACCGATCAGGTTTTCGCTTCCTCCGGAGAAGGGGAGACCTGAATGAGAGGTGGAGCGAGGGGGGAAGGGGCGGGGGAAAGGGGGGGGAAGGGGTTCTCTCTCCCTTCTCCCTGGGAAAACTCAGAACCCTCAGACCCGGCTCTGCATCTGTCTAACTGAGTAGCTCTGAGCAGGATCCTGCGTTTCTCTGGGCCACAGTGTCCTCCTCTGGAAAGTGGCAATAATAACACCCACTTCCTGGGGTTCTTGGAGAAGTGAATGTGACACACGTGTGAAAGCACATGTTCCTCCCCAGAAGAAACGGAGGATGGTGGGCAAGTGCCATTTGATGGAATACCCAAAAGGAATAACTCATCTCTAAATGTGTCTTGTTGAAATAACAGGACCTTTCCCTCGCCCCCTAAGGGTTTTCTGAATGTCTTCATGGGCACCCCGCCTTGTGGGCTCCTGGAGCACAGGAGGGGATGGAGGCTGGACGTTGGGTTGGAGATCAAACAAACACAGACATGAAACAACGTGAGAACACTGGGAGGGACAGGCAGTGTTTGGGGGTATTATATATATATAGGAATTCCAAGAAGGGGGAAATAGGGCCAGGGGAGCCAGCACGGAAAATGTCAGAATTCCAGGTGAGAGGAGTCACCAAGTAAAAGCAGGAGTCTGGAACAGGCAGGGTAGGGAACTCTCTGTGTGCTGGGCAAGCTGGTGGGAAGAGCAAGATACGGGTCCTGGAGTCTCTGCTCTCAAACACCACACCATGTGACTTGATAACCACAGATGCGGAGACCCTATCCCAAACCTTTGCCCCTCCTGTTCCCTTTCTCTGCCCCCTCTGAGCAAAACCTCATCCCTGAATCCATCTAGTCATCTGCTTTCACTCTCCAGGCTGCTGACGTCAGCAAGAGAAAATGATATCTTCTTGTCAGTCTTGGAGTCCCTACAAATAAATTTATTCATTCAACAAATATTTATTGGGCTTCCCTGGTGGCACAGTGGTTAAGAATCTGCCTGCCAATTCAGGGGACACGGGTTCGAGCCCTGATCCGTGAAGATCCCACACGCCACAGAGCAACTAAGCCCGTGCGCCACAACTACTGAGCCTGTGCTCTAGAGCCTGCGAGCCACAACTACTGAGACCACGAACCACAACTACTGAAGCCCATGTGCCTAGAGCCCGTGCTCCGCAACAAGAGAGGACACCGCAATGAGAAGCCCGCACACCGCAACGAAGAGTAGCCCCTGCTCGCCGCAACTAGAGAAAGCCCGCGCACAGCAACGAAGACCCAACGCAGCCAAAAATAAATAAGTTAACAAATTTATTTTAAATACATATATATATTTATTGAACATCTCCTATTTATATCCACTATTCTAGGCCCTGGGGGATACATCAGTGAATTCTGACCTTTCCAGCACTGCCTCCCCCCCCACCCAATTTCCCAGTTTTACGTTCTAGTGTAGAGAGACAATAAACAAAACAAATAAGCAAAATACATAGTAAGTACTATGGAGGAAAAGGAAAGAGACTTGGGAGGGGGTTCGATTTAAAGAGAACAGCCAGAGAGGATCTCACAGAGAAGGTGACTTCTGAGTAAAGACCTAGAGGAGGTGAGAGGGAGCCATGTAGTCTCCTGGAGGGAGAGCATTCCAGGCAGTGGGAACAGCAGGTGCAAAGACCGTGAGGTGGGAGCATGCCTGGCATGTTTGAGCAATAGCAAAAGGCCAGTGTGGCTGGGTCAACTGAGCAACTGAGGGTAATAAGAGGTGGGGGGGTACCCAGTTGTGGAGGTCCTTGTGGCTATCATAAGATCCTCTTTCTCAGCTGAACCCTCAACACTGTATTTGGTTTCCCTCTTTCAAGCCACACTGCAATTATTTCAAAATTTCAAATCCCCTCTACTGATTAGGGTGTAATTGGCCACAAGTAATAGAAAAACCAACTGGCAGTGGCTCAAAACATAAGGACATATATTATATACTGGACAAGTATCTGAAGGTAGCGGGTCCCAAAACTAGTTTAGCAGTTCACAGATGTCATCAAGGACTCAGAAGCTCTTCCTATTTTTTCATTCTGCCATCCTCAATGTGTCTCCTCAATGTGACAAGATGGCTGCTGCAGTTCCAAGCCTCACACCCCTCCCCAACAGCTTCCCAAGTAGAAATGAAGGAGTCAGGGAGAGAAAAATGTATGTGTAGAATGAGAAGACAGGAAGATTTTCTTCACACATATGTCTCTTATCATGGGAGAAAACAATTTCCTAGAAGTCCCAGCATATTAATCCTTATGTCTCATTTTCAGAATGAGATCACATGTCTATTCCTAAGCCAATTACTAGAAGAGAGAAATAGATGGTCATCATTGATTTGTACCAATCATGATTAATCTGGGGGCTGGACACATTGACTCCTGGAGAAAACTGGACTCTCCTAGCAAAGGAGGAGGAATGATGGGGGGTAGGTGATGAACAGTATCTGCCATGCCCATCCCAATTCCCACTGCTCCCCTCCTGGAGCACAAAGAAAACAAAGAACTTCAGGGTCCTTCAACCACCTGCCTGCCCTCCCACTCCATCTATCATCCCTCCAGCTACATCCTGGATCCCCACTCCATTGAACTCACCACTGTTCTTCCAAAATCTGTCACTCTGCCTGGATTTCCTGTCCCAGCAAATGGCAACACCATCCATTTGTCTGAGGCAGAAAGGTGGGTGGCTTCCTAGACTCTCTCCCTCACTTACTCTCCACATTCCCTCTTTAATCACCTCCTTCATAGCTCTCCAAGCTCCTTCCCATCCCTACTGTGACTGCTCTGGCTCAGACCCTGGACCACTGCCACAGCCTCTTAACCTTGTCCCTGCCTCCAGTTTCACCCACTTCCAGGCCAGGGCTGGGAGTAAACTGAGGCAAGCGAGACAGCTGGGGGACAAGATGTGTGGCAGCCCTGCTCCCCACCATCCTTCACACTGCAACCAGCTGACGCTTCTAAAACACGAATCTGATTACAATGCCACTGATGCTCAGAACTGCCCAGGAGCTCCTCTCTGCCTCAGTAAGGAATCAAACTCCTTAGAATGGTCCAAAGACCAGCCCCCCACCCCATCTTCCCAGCCTCCTCTCCCCATGCACTTCATGCTTCAGTCATTCTAGTCTTCCTCATGCCTCCATCATTGCGTCCTGGGTCCTGGGCCTAGAACACCCTTCACCCATCTTCTGTGCTCCCCTAACTCTTTTTTTTTCTTTAATGAAATATGCAAGACTTACATAAAAGGTATAAGTAATAATAAAATTAATACCCTTATACGACCAACATCACTCAGCTTAAGGGGTAAAACATTACCAAAACAGTAGAAATCCCCTGAGCACCTGTCCCCAGTCACATCCATCTCCCCAGTTATTGAGATAATCTCTAGCCTTCTAGCAGCATGAGGGATCTTAGTTTCCAGACCAGGGATCAAACCCTCGCCCACTGCAGTGGAAGCGCAGAGTCTTAACCACTGGACTGCCAGGGAAGTGCCTAGCCTGCTTTGGACATTTACTATTTATACAGCATATGTTTGAGTAGTTAAAGCAATATATAGTATTGTTTTGAATATTTTGCATGTTTTGAAACTTTAGGGAAATTATATCATATGGTTTATGTTCCTCTGCAAATTGTTTATTCAAACAGCACTATGTTTGTGAGATTCATCCGTGTTGATGTGCATAACTCTAGATCAGAGGTCGGCAAACTTTTCTGGAAGAGACAGGTAATAAGTATTTTAAACTTTGCAGGCTCAGCAATCTGTTGCAACTACTCAACTCTGCCACTATTATGTGAAAACAGCCATAGACAACATGTAAATGAGTGAGTGTGACTGTGTTCCAGTACAAGTGTAATTGCAAAAACTGTAATTACAAAAAAAATCCAGCAGCAAGCTGGATTGGGTGTAGTTTGCTTATCCCTGCTTTTGACCATCATTGCTGTATAATTTTTCATTGTATGACTACACTACAATTTATTGGCCCATTTTTCTATTGATGGATATAGTTGATTGAATTATTGTTCCCAACTCTTTACTCCACGACTATATAGAACTATACATTTACATCCTTTGCCATGTAGAGTGGATGGAGAACATAACCCTGCTCCACTGACTTTGAGTTTGACCCAACGGAATTTAACCAACAGAATGCTAGAGAATGTGATGCACATAGAGGTTATAAATGGTTTAGTTTGGCCTCCTGCCATTTGCCATGAGAAGAGCATGCTCCCAGCAAACTGTTATCCCTTCAGCCTGGGTCTCCAAATGAGAGATACATGGAGCAGATGCAAACCTAAGCAGAATCACCCCAGCTGAAATCCTGTGAGCAAGAAGTTCGTTGTTGTAAATCACTGAGATATTTTTAGGATTATTTGTTACACAGTATTATTGCAGCAGTAGCTGACTAATATGATGGACATTTAAGTTGTTTCCAATTCTTTGCTATTGCAACAATGTACATGATTGTAGTATGTCAACTGGTGCACCAGTGCATCTTTAACTTTTCTAGTTAATGCTAATTTGTTTTCCAAAGTTTTGTACGAATTTACACTGCACCAGCAATGTATCAGAGTTTCCATGGCTCCACATCCTTGTCAACACTTGGTTTTGTCAGATGTCTGCAGACCTGATGGGTGTGAAATTGCATTGCCTAACTCTTACTCATCTTTCCTTTTCTCTGAGTCTCCTTCCTTAACTCCCCAGTCTGAGCTAGGCCCACATTCTCAATGCATTCATAGATCCTTATGCTTGCCTCTCTCGCAGTGCTGGGAACATGGTATTGTATTTATCTTTCAGTCTGTCACCACACAGAGATCCCCGGTCCCCCAGCCCCAGTATAGAGCTCAGAACATAGTAGGCACTTAATAAATAATTGTTGAATGAAGTTTGATGAGAAACTTTAATCAGGCTGGTCAGCCCTTGCCCTAGGGGAGTGTACTAGCTGAGACAACTACCTCATCACAGGTACAACACACACATCCATGTGTGTGAAAGGTCAGAGACTGATTGCTTTTCATGTGTGTATCTGACCTGGGCTTTGAATGCTACTTGTTTTTATGCTAAAAATGTGATCAGACCAAGACGGATCTCAGGGGACTAGCAGTAGCTAGAGAAGTGAGTGAAAGCTAAACCCTAAGGGTCTGGGAATGTCTGCTAAGCAAATGCAATCTAAAAAAGCAGGCTGCTTGCATAGTAAATAGCTAGCATTTGTTGTACACTATTCCAAGCACTTCATACATATATGAAGCCTTACCACAACCCCATGGGGGTCAATATCAGAGGAGGAAACTGAGAAAATCGACTTGCCCAAGGTACACAGCTAATGAGTGGAGGACCTGGATTGATTTGAACTCAGGCAGTCTGGCTTCAAGGCCTGAACTTTTAATCACCATCCTCTCCTGCTCTTCTGGAAACCATCACACGCACACCGAAAGCAATTGCTCTAGAGATCAAGGGACCTGGCATCTCCCAGAGACCCCTTCTCTGAACACTGAGAACCCCTTTGGATGGCATGGTTTTGCTTGGCAAATCCAAAGGCCAGAGTTCTGAGAGATCCTAGGGAAGGCATCTCTGCTGCCAGTTGGCGTGATGGAAAGAACACAGGTCTGGGAGCCAGGAGGCTTAGGTTTTAATCAAAGTTTGAACACAGTCTTAGTTTAGTTTATTTATTTTTTTGTTGCAAGAAGGAAAAAAAAACATTCAAAACTCCAAAAATGAAGAGGAAAGATATAAGGGATGGGTGGTACTGGTAGAACACCCAAGGGGAGATAGATAGACTATTGATAGGACCATGCATTCATTCTGTTCCTTTCTCTCTGGGCTGAAATCAGCATCTCATACCTGGGTCAAATTCCTGGGAGATGAAATCTGGCTGGCTTAGCTTCAGTCAGGTGTCTTTTTTTCCCCTGGTCCAATCAGCTATGACAAGGAAGGTGAGATCACGTAAACCTCAGAAAACGGGGTGCTGCTGTGAGCTAGGCAGATACATCTAGGTGTCTAACAAAGTTACTAACTCACTGTAGACCTTAGGGAAACCATCTTCCTTCCTAGGACTTGGTCTTTCTCAGCTGTAAAATGAGAGATTTGATCTGTGTCTTGTTCACCATAACATCTACTATGCATGACACATAGTAGAAGCTTAACAAATGTTTGCTGAATGAATGGATGGACTCGAGCAATCTCTATATTACTTTCTGATTCTGGTAGTCTGTCTTCTAGAATTCTTATATGTGAGATGTGTGGGTGCTGGGAGCTGACAGGGAGGAAGAAGAGGAAGAGGAATATAGATAGACACTTGCTGGAGGTGACCAGGGAAGCCAACTTAAGCAGTCTTTTCTGTGGGCATATTTCCAGTGCCAATCCTCTGTCCTCAGCAAGCAGCCTCCTGGACAGAATTTGGCTTTGCTAATGGACTCTGTGCCTAGAGGGATAGTGCCCTTTATAAGCTGTTAAACTGGCTTCCTGACAATAGCCAGCACGGCACCACTTGGTAACGTGGTCCAAAGGAGAGAACCCTGGATTTGACTCCAATATCAAGAATCCAGACTTTTCCACTTATTATGTGGCCTGCATGGGTCACTTAACCCCTCTGAACATCAGAGTCTTCATTGGCCAAACGAATATGAGAATATTTGTTCTGCTTCATTCATAGAAGTTCTCAAGGGATAGTACGTGTAAAACTATCCAAAATACTTGAGTTACATTTATGGTGTGCTAATGAGGTGTGAGGCACAGCATTATGTGCTGAAATGGATTATTTGAATATAATCTTCACAAGAATTTTATGAGGTGCCTACTATTTTATCCCCATTTTACAGATGAGGGATCTGAGACTCAGAGGTTAAGTAACTTGCCTAGGGTCACACGGTTGATGAGCAGCAGAGCCAGGTACCACATTCTGAACCACTAAGCTCTACTGCCTTTGTTTATGTTCCAGTGACAGATGCATGACAATGGGCTGGTAATTATTATGATTACTTCCCAGGGCCTAAGCTCCCTTGCATAAGCTAAACACTGAGATTTAAACATTGAGTGTCCAGTTGTGTGGACACAGGAGACCAAAATTTGGATTCCAGAAAAGCAGAACTTCAGGGTTCCCTCAGAAACAAAAACAAACTCAGACACAGGAGACCAAAATTTGGATTCCAAAAAAGCAGAACTTCAGGGTTCCCTCAGAAACAAAAACAAACTCAGTCTACACACTATATGAATTCAGAAATCTCTAGGCTGTAAGTGAGAGAAACCCAGCTCAAACTAGCTTACTCAAAAAAAGGGGATGTATTGGCCTCCATCCTGGGAGGGGCAAGGGTAAGGAGCCTGGAACCTCAGCTCCAAACATCCACAAGTCACTCTCTCCCACCACCTCTCACAGCTGCTGCTTTATTCATGCTGCCGGCCTCCCCTTATACCCCTCAGGAGCCTCTTTTCATGGAAGGGAGCACAGCTATCAGCAGTTCCAGGATCACATCTCAACAGCTCTGCAACCAGAGCTGAGATGAGGTTTCATTTCCGAGCTAGAGATTAAAAATCTCAGTGAAGAACTCCTATTGGCCCAGCTCGGGTCATGTGTTCCCCTGTCTGAATGAATCACTACGGCCAGGAGCATGTGACTGGCTACCCTGCTTGAGTTACATGCCACCCATGTGACAGGTGGGAGTGGGTTTGTTATCAAAAGGCAGGAGGCGGTAGAAATGGCAACACAGATATGGACTCTGGAGGAATCGCTGAAGCCAATGGTCACCCCAATTTGTGTCCTCTCCAGTGGTGACCTCCAACCTTTTCTCCTTCTCAATCCGCATCTCTAGAAAAAGATCACCTAAATGGGCTGTTTCATATTCCTGTCTCCTTCTTCAGAGGGGTTCAGGTGATCTTCTATACAGATGGAAGAGTGGGTTTGTCCTCTTCTGCAAACCATTTTATTCATGGATGTACCTCAGCTTCCTTGTCTGCAAAATGAGGGTGACTGAGCCTGCCTAACTTTCCTTACAGTGCTATGTGAGGACCCACAGAGCTAATGGATGTGAAAATTTGCTTTAGAAAGAACAAAGGGCCATATTTACAAACACAGGATGTATTTATTGATTTATTTATGCTCTTTTGTGTTCTAAAAAAGGATTTGAGGTAGTTTATCAAAATGCACACAATACAGTGGGATAAAAATAGATAAAGTGATAGAGCAAAGTGAAAACAAGGGTAGAAAAGGAAAATAAAGCCAGGGAGAATGCTAGTACGTGGAAACCTCTGCTCAAAATCCTTGAACGGGTTCAGATCTGAGGTTCATCATGAGCAAGAAAAGTGCGAAGCGTGATCAGTTACAAAAGGTAGAGTAGCCATGAGGTAAAAACCTGTTAGCATGCCAGGAAGAGCCACATCTCTTTTCTTGGTGCTAATATCTGATAGAAATTTCTTCTGGGGCTTCCCTGGTGGCGCAGTGGTTGAGAGTCCTCCTGCCGATGCAGGGGACATGGGTTCGTGCCCCGGTCCGGGAAGATCCCACATGCCGCGGAGCGGCTGGGCCCGTGAGCCATGGCCGCTGAGCCTGCGCGTCCGGAGCCTGTGCTCCGCAACGGGAGAGGCCACAACAGTGAGAGGCCCGCGTACCGCAAAAAAAAAAAAGAAAAAAAAGAAATTTTTTCTTATCAAGAAAATATTATGGGATGGAGTGATCTGCATATTCAACAATATTTAGATTTCTGTCCTTTTATTTTCATGATGTTCCCTGACATCTACTTCAGGGTGTCATGTGGATTCATCATCTATTTATGATTTGATTTAATTTAGCTTAAATTACTGGATACCAACTAAGTAGGAAGCAAAAACATTATTTTCATCTATTTTGTTTTTTTTCTATTTATGGGAAAATGAGGTTGGGTGCAGGAGTGGTACATGAGTTCCCCAGTGAAGTATGGGACAAAAAGTTCGAGCATCTTGGCTTAGCTGAAATATATTAAAACCACTAAGACATAAAACTGATCCAAGCAGGCCATAAAGACACGGCTGCCTTTGCCTCAGAACCTGGGCTATAATCTGCTGTCCTGGAACAAAATTCAAACATAAATCAGCCTCCACTGTAATTTTAACCACCTACGAAATTCTCCATTTCCTGCCTGAAATGCTTCTGACAGTGAATGATTCCATTCTCCCCCACTCCCGCTCTGAGAAGGTGCCCTCGGGGCAGTGGTAGGAGTCCAGGTCTGGGACCCATGGGTCAGGCAAGCCCAAGATGGGACAAGGGATGGAAAAATTGACCTAAGTGTCTCCATGACAAATAAGCCAGGGCTGTGGCTAGCCTATACGGTGTTTTTGTGCAGAGTTGAAAAGGGAGCTTCCTGTAGGCACAAGAAGCCCTTGGGCTCCCCTCTGGAGTGTCCTCTCCCCATCTTCACCTGACCCAGTCTCGTCTATCCTCCAGGACTCATAGCCTCCAAAGCCACCCCCAATACTCACAGCATTCTTTTTTCCCCCTGAGCTCCTAATGCATCAACAGTAAGTACCAGACAGCTGGCTTTTAATTATATGTTGTCTGGCATTCACTATTTCATGTTGTCAGTCTGTCTCTCTAACTAGACTGAAGATATCTTGAGGGTAATGATTGGTTCTTATTTTATATGTCTACCTTACAGCCAGTGAGGGTGCCTTACATGTGGGTACTTTACAAATAACAAGGCCATTAAAAATAGAATCCTAGGGTATCTAAGCTGTCTAGTTTTCCCACTGTGCCCTTCACAGACAAGGAAATTGAGAGCCAAAGAGGAGGGTCGACCTGACCAAGGTCATGCAGTGAGAACCTGGCCTAGCCAGGAATTAACCCATTTCTCCTGTCTTCCAGTGCAGTGCTCGATTTTCCTTAAAAACCTAGCTCTAAAACTCCCAGATAGACAGTTCAGGACCACAGCTCACTGGAGAACAAAGACAGACAGACAGACAGCTGGCTCACAGTAACCCATCTGCGTGTGGGCAGAATTTACAGCATGAAGCCAGGCCAAGCTGCATTAGGCTTGGCAAACAGCCCCCATGGAAATCAAAGCTGGTCTTTTTTTTTTTTTTTTTTTTTTTTGCGGTACGCGGGTCTCTCACTGTTGTGGCCTCTCCCGTTGCGGAGCACAGGCTCTGGACGCGCAGGCTTAGTGGCCATGGCTCATGGGCCCAGCCGCTCCACAGCATGCGGGATCTTCCCGGACCAGGGCACGAACCCACGTCCCCTGCATCGGCAGACGGACTCTCAACCACTGCGCCACCAGGGAAGCCCCAAAGCTGGTCTTTTATGTATCCGGGGATGAAAGGAATGCGGTGGGTTACCTGGGGCTCTTTCAGCCTCCCCAACGCCATGGGGATCACCACCATTTGCAGTGTCTGGGCACATGAAACCCAAAATCGATGGTCTCAGTAGGAAGGATGAGTAGAAAGGTGAAGAGGGCATCTCCTCTCTGTGAAGAGACACTTGTGTATGTCAGTGGCTGCCTTTTGCAGTAAACTATGTATCCTTGATAGCAGGAAACAACCCAAGTATTTGCCCCAAACTCCTAACGACAGATCGTTTACAATAATGTCAAAGCTGATAGAAACTGATATCAAAACAATAACAAAATATATGAATGGCAACAACTGCTAAGCGAAACCCTGTAATGAAAAGCTGGCAGCAGGTGCACCAGTTCTGCTGAGTCTCTCCTGGTCACTCACAAGCCACAGTACCAACCACTTAGTAATTCTCACAATGACCCTATGAGTCTGACACAATGAGCTTGTTTTAGTCATGGAAACTAAGGCTCAGCAAGTTTAAGTATCTTGCCCCAAATCACACCACTGCTAAGTGGCAGAGCTGGGACTGTAATCCCGGTCGGCCTCACTCCAACCCACATAGGCTCTCATTCCAGACCCACTTCAAGTATTTTGTCCCATTAGCAGAACCGTGGGACAAGGTTTGGCTTGGAGAATCCAAGGCTCTTTGGGGAGAAGGATGACAGCTCACGCATCATTTCACAGGGAATGGGGAAGAGAGACAAGGGACTAACATGAGACGTACCCAGATCTACGTGGCTTTTTCTTGGTGCCAAACAAATGCAGAAGGAACCACTTTTAAAAGAACATAGTATTTTTCCTCCTCCTCTCACCTTCCCTGGGCCTGTGCCTGTGACAATTGGGAAGCACAGTCTCTGGTTTTTCTGGATCAGAATCAATGATATGAAGAGTGTTCTGACAATAAATGCTGTTGATTGACAGCTGATGGACAATGTTCTTGAGTAAGTTTTTTCTTGGGCTGGGTATTAAGCTAAGGACTGCACTAAACAACTTCTGAGCAGCCTGCTTCCAGAATTTACTACTTTCCCTCTGTGGCCTCAGTCAGGCGGCCAGGTGAGATGGTATCTCAGGTCCCCTCCTGCTCCATCATTCAATGACTCTATCAAGAAGACAAAACAGATCTGAAAACATTTCTTTTTTCACCCAAACACTGCATCAGGGTTATTATTCACACACAGAAACACAGACTCCAACAGAGAGATAACTGGTCAGAAAATAAGGAGCTTTGATTCCCATCTCATAGTCTTTGACCCCATAATTCCACTTGTGCGAATTTATCTTAAAGAAATAATTCAGATGGTTATCTGGCTGAAATAGGGGTAGGGAGCTGATGTGTAGTATTGCGTGAATGCGTGAGGATGGAAGAAGGTAAGGGGTTAACCAAAAGGTAAAAAATAAAGATAGAAACTACTGAAAAAAATCTCAAAATGAAGAATATATTATTTGTATGCTAATATTTATGTGTGTGATATATAATAGGCAAAGAGATTACATCTGTGGACTAACAGTGTATCCATAATAAATTACAGTATAAAAGGCAAAAAAAAATAATAGTTCAGGACAGAGCTATGTACACAAAGATGTTTGCTTTAGTATTATTTGGAGGTAACGTCCAATAAAATAATGTCCAATACAAGAATGGGATGTATTCACTTGGTGGCATATACGGCCTTCGCAAATGATGATTTCAAAACATGGGAAAATGTTTATTCCAAATTGCAGTTCAATATCCATTAATGAGTCATGAAATAAAATTAATAGGTCTCCTGCCACCAAGTTTTTTTTTTAATGAAATAGACTAGATTAGAAAATATTTGAGTGCATCAAAGGTGGTAAAGGTGTTTATCAGGAAAATTTGGTTTCAGTTATATGGGTAACTGGGTCATGATACAAAATTGTAGTTTTTAATCATTGGATCACAGTCAAACCATTTCAAAGGACATAGGTCTACAGCATACTGTACAGTAGGATTACAACAGTATAAAATACAATGTCTGACACCAAGCCTGGGTCGGAATATACAGAAACAAATATAGGAACTGTATTAAGAACAGTAGGATAAAGGATGCTGCTTTTCACTTAAAAGTTTTCTGTGACGTTTGTAGGCTGTTTCTGTTACAATAAAACAAGAAAAATAAGAACAGACAAAAAGGAGGAATGACAACAGAAGGTCATGATCAGCTCCCAAAGGGCCAAGAGACTCAAGATGGGGCTTCATGGAGGATCAGTGCTTCAGGATGGGCCTTGAAGGTCAGAAAGAACTTGACAGAATTGAAGGGATGGGAGTTGGCCTCAAACTGGGCAGGGTGGTCACAAAAAGGAAGAAGGGTACAGAAGACGACGGGGTGAAGAAACAGCCTCTCTGGGCTGTAAAGTGCCTTTGATTCGTAAGGAAAGGGCCAGCTCCACCCCTGGGTGGGCCATCATTCCTCCCGGGCCAATCTAGTTATCCTCTTCCCACCACCCGCTAGGCTGAAGCCTCAGAGCGGTTGCCCCTCATAAACATGGCCGCGCCAAGCTGGCCACGCCCCCCAATTAGATGGACACAGCCAGTAGTCCCACCTCCCGCCTTCTCGGCGGCCAATGAGGGAGAATCACAGGGGTTTGCGCATGCGTGGCGCCGCCGGTGGGCGAGTCCAATAACGACTCGGGGAACCCGGCAAGTAACATGACTAAAAAGAAGCGGGAGAATCTGGGCGTCGCACAAGAGGTGAGGGGGAGAAATGGGGGTTGGGCCACGTCGTGAACTGCCTTCTCCCCGCGGCGGGGTAGTGGGTCGCCCGGCTGCAGGTTGGAGGAGGGAGTGAGGGGAGGAAGTGAGGGCGACGTGGGTTTGGGACACGGCCCGCTGGGGTAACCGAAGGTTGGAGAGCCCGAGGGGCCACGAGAGCTGGGAACAGAAGGCCAGGGGACCTCCAGAGAGGAAGAGACAGGCAGGTAAGGGGAGCACCAAAGAGGGCGTGACGCCGAAATCTCGAGGCCCTGAGGGGAAACGTTTAAGTGAAGGGGACCCAAAAGGGTTGGGTACTCGCAGGTGAGGGGATCCCAAAGGGTTAGAGACCTGTAGATGAGGGCACCCCCAGAAGTGAGGGACCCCCATACTGTTTAATGTATTACTGGTGGCTTAACTGTCCCTTGAGATGGGGAATTTTTCCTCCGGGGTACTAAAGCATGAAGCTTGAAAATTACTTTGGGAACCTGTGGGAATTTGTAGAGAATTCTGGAATGGTGATGTTCGCAAAGAGCTTACAAATAATTGACTGCATACGGAAGGAAAGAAAATTGATGCATATTGGGCAGCTGCTATTTGTTACTTTATTTGAGCTCACTACAAGCCTGTGAGATTTTTACAGATGGGGAACCTGAGGTTTCAAGTAGAGCCCAACCGTTGAAACGGTTGAGGCACCGAGCAACAAGCACAGGTGATTTGCCTTCTGGTGCATCTTGTTTCTCCTGTGTTACTGTTCCCTTAGATCACCCTCCCTGGGGTTGCAAGAAAGATACTGGGTAATTGTCTTATTGAGCTTACTGCCAGTTGAGTGATTCTCAATTTTAAGAACGCATTAAGAATCATCTGTCTTAAAAATGGAGAGTTGAGTCTCCCCCACCCCGAGTAATTCAGTAGGACTTGGTGTGTATTTTTAACAAAGAATCTGTATTTTTAACAAGCTACACCAGTGTTTATGCAGGAGGTTTTAGTACCATCCCTTGAGAAATATTGGCCAACTTGGTAGGGAAAAAAACGATGGAAATGTGAATCTCCTTGTAAGAGAGACTATAGATGCTAAAATGAGATGGCACTCTGAAATGGGACTAGCCTAGACTTTATAGCCTGTATTAGAACATGGTAAGCTGCTATAACAGAGAAACCCCAAAATTCAGTGGCTTCAAGAACAAGAAAGTTGTTTTTTTTTTTCTGACAGGCTAGAGCAGGGATCGGCAGATGTTGTCTATAAAGGATCAGATAGTAAATATTTTAGGCCTTGTGGGCCACATGGTCTCTGTTGCAACTACAGTTGATCCTCATTGTTCACAGATTCCGTATTTGTGCATTTGTCTACTTGCTAAAATGTACTTGTAACCCCCAAATCAGTCCTTGAACCGCTTTTGTAGTAATTAACAGGCTGACTCAGCCTCAAGATTTGATTCACCTGAGGCCCATGTGTCTTCTTAAGGTGGAACAAGGCAATGCTGTGTCTTATTTTTCAGCTCTTCTGTGTGCTGTAAACAAGTGTCCTTTTTCTGGTCTATTTACTGCAAAGTTTCTTGCATTTTTGTGCTTTTCTTGGTGATTTTGCTGTTTAAAATGGCCCTTGAGTGTAGTGCTGAAGTGCTTGTTTAGTCTTCCAAAGTGCAAGAAGGCTGTGACATGCCTTATGGAGAAAATATGTGTGTTAGATAAGCTTTCTCAGGCGTGAGTTGTAGTCCTGTGGGATGTGAGTTCAGTGTTAATTAATCAACAATATGTATTAAATAAGGTCTCTTTAAACAGAAACACATACAAAACAAGGTTTTGTATTGATCAGCTGATAAAAATGTTGTGACCAGAGACTCACCAGAACCTAACCTGGTTCAGTATTTGCTAATTCATTGTTGGCAACCTTATAGAACATAACTACCACAAATAATGAGAGTCAGCTGTACTCAGATAGGATGTCTTAGCACAAAAGCAGCCATAGGCAGTACATAAATTAACGAGAGTGTTCCAATAAAACTTTATTTACAAAAACAAGTCATGGAATGTATTTGGCCCACAGACCATTGTTTGTCACCCTGGTCTAGAGTACCAGGACAGTGTTGGTTCTGCCATATTCCTTCCATCCTGTGGCTCTGCTGGGGGCCAGGGCCTCTTGTCACCTCATGAATGAAACTAGGTTGCACTCCATTGAGGTATCCACTGGTGGGAAAGAGAGAGTGGAGAAAGCACACCCACTGTCTTAAGAATTCTGGGCCCAGAGAGCCCACTTTCCATTGGCAAAGATGCAGCTAAGATGCAAAACCTGCAAGGGGTAACTGGGAAATGCATTCATCAGCTAGGAGGCCACGTGCCCAACTACAGCTCCATTGCTGTGGAAGAAGAGTGTATTTTAGTGGACAGCCCAATTCTCCTCAGCAGACTCCATCTTACCTCACAGTGTAGTTTTGAGGATTAAATAAGACAATATTTGTAAAGTGCCTAGCATGTGCGGCACAGGGTGGATAATCAACAAACAGTGCTTTCTTATCAGTAGGCTTCGTAGTTCTTTCACATCCTTCCATCGTGGCTGTGTCAGCCCCCTTGTTTGGACTTTAGTTTCCTCATCTGTAACATGAAGGACTTGAATTTCACCAGGGGTTACAGACACAGACTCGCTGACTGTGGTCCACATATAGATCATAGATGATCATAGATGTCTTTTGTTTGGCTGACACGGGTTTTAAAAGTGTTTTGAATTTGGTGGGGTACATGCTCTCCTAGGGCCGTATACCAGTCACCTTCACCCCTTTATTTTTTTAACCTATCAATACCAATATAGATACTTACATTGGCCATCTTGATGTCTAGGTTACCTTTTGCTTGGATATTCTAAGATTTGAGCTCTGCCACTGTGCACCTGAGAAGAAACTTGGCATCTAGCCATCTCCTCACATCGTTCCTCCTTTGCCCCCTGCGGATCTGAGTACTGAGTGTGTTCTGGGGCTCAGTAGCAGTAGATATTGTCCTGTTATTAAAAGTCGTGTGCTCAAAGCCAGTGAAGTGGTGATTTAATCAAAAATGTTAATCTGAAGAGTGCAGTAAAACTCCGAGTGATCTCAGCACCTGCAAACAGCCTCCACTTGTAATGAAGCAATTACAGAGCACTCCCCCTGAGGGCTGGCTGGGGCCAGCTGTACTGGGCAGTCACCTCCCAGGACACCAAGGCACCTCCCAGCCTTCCCAACTTGTGGCTCCTTTCAAGGCCTTTTTATCCAACTCATTTGCCACCTTGTGAGATCTCAGATTTGGGAAAAACTGGCTATGAGTTTTATTCTGAATAACAAGAGAGAATTATAGTTCAGGTGAGAAATCACCAGCTCTGGTACTGATTTTCAAGTTGTGTGAGAGGAGGGAAAGGTTGTATTTCAGTCTAAACTGATAGGATTCTGGCTGAGGGAAAGTATGCATTTCAGTCTAAACTGATAGGATTTTGGCTGATGTAAAACCTGTTTTTTAATTTCTGATAGTAATGAGCTGTTATTTGGTCATTGTACTTTTTTCCTCCACAGCTGGACCATTCTTAGCGTCTTAAATGTTTCAACAGCCAGTTGGTCTTTAGTTAACAGATGTGCAGTGCCTTAGTTGACATCTTTAAGGGGATAACTTGGTTGGATCTGGTCCCTGGTACAAAAATCTGTCATTTTGGAAAGGTTTTAGCTACAGGTTACAGAAAACTGACCTCAGTGACCTAATCAAACAAGAATATACTTTTTTTTTCCCCATCACAAGAAATTTGGAGGGAGGTGGCTACTGGCATTGGTTCAAAGGTTCAGCTATGTCAGGGCTGGTGTTTCTGCATTCTCTTAGTTGTTTCCTCTTAGTCACAAGATAGCTGCCACAGCTCCAGTCATCATATTCAACTTTAAGTCAGGGAAAAAAGAAAAAGAAACTATAACAATCTTTCTCCCTTTTATCAGCAAAGCATAAGCTCTCTCAGTCGTCTCCCAGCCGACTTCTGGAACATCTCATTGGCCAGAACTGGTCATGACCACCTCTGGCTGCAGTGAGGCTGGGAAAGCATCTGTTGAGCTTTTCTTACTTCTATGGTGGAGGCAGGCAAAGGAGGAGGGGTAGGGAATCAATGTTGTGTTGGGCAACTAATAGTATCTGCTAGAGGGAATAAAAGTTAATGGGAGTCTTTTTTTTTTTTTTTTTTTTGCGGTACGCGGGCCTCTCGCTGCTGTGGCCTCTCCCGTTGCGGAGCACAGGCTCCGGATGCGCAGGCTCAGCGGCCATGGCTCACGGGCACAGCCGCTCCGTGGCATGCGGGATCCTCCCGGACCGGGGCACAAACCCACATCCCCTGCATCAGCAGGCGGACCCTCAACCACTGCGGCACCAGGGAAGCCCTAATGGGAGTTACTTAAAATTCACTGGAATTCTTATCAGAAAAAGGGGCCAGGATCAGTGACGATGAAGGGTAGGTGGTAGGTTGAGTGGAAAAAAATGGCCAAAGCAGGATGAGCACCAGGAAGAGAGGAGTGTGGACACTTGTGATTGTGTAATGTCAGCCACCACTGTGAGCTCCCTGGGGGCAGGGAGGAGCACTAAGTGGGGACGAAGACAGTCTCAGTCCTGGAACAGGCTGTTACAAGGCTGACAGGAACCTACTGATGTTCTGAGACAAGGGATAGAAGCAGCCTAGTGGACTCTCCATAAATATTTACTGAATTGGTTTTGAGAAGCTAGAGGAGGCACTTGAACCCTCACCCCTGACTTCTGGTCCCGGTTGAGTGGTTCATTGGTGAGAGATCAGGAGGCCACAGTGGAGCAGGCGGCTGGACACTGCCTTGCTGGCGGCTGCCCAGTCAGGGCTGGGAGAAAGGCTTGAGGCCTGCAGACACAGTTCAAGGGCGGCTGACCATTAAATGAGCCTCACCTGCTGCCAGGCACAAGCGACAGGTCGCCATTGGGCAGGTGATTTCTCTCAGCAGCCTGCATCTGGCTCCACTCCATCTGATGGGGGTCAGGAGACTAAAACCTCATTACCTAACACGGCTGGATGTCAGCATGTGTGGAGTGGCTGTTTGCCAGCATCTTAATTAATGAATTCATAAGGCATGGGGTGGATGCCAATTCTCGAAAAGTGCTTTGAGCCTTTCAGCGATGAAGAAGCTTTTGCTACTTTATCAAAAAATATATATTGGGGGAAAGAAGAGAAAAGAAACCCCAGACAACGTTCTGGCCCAGGGACAGCTGAAGGCTTCAGGTGAGGACTGACGTGCCTCTGCTTGCAGAGCCTCTCAGAGACCAGAAGCCCTCGGAGCTTGCGCGGGCTTCAAGAGGACCTCCATGTTCCTGGCCTGGGGTGGGAGGTGACTCCAGAGAAACGACAAGTCCCTTGGCTCTCTGCTTTTCCTGGAAGTTGTTCATTGATTAAAAACTGGGAAGGTTTATTGTCTTCATCTGCCCAGCCTGGGAGAGAAACTTCTGATGATTTGGGAGCCATGGCAGAGGTTTTTGTTTTCTGCCCTCACAGAGCCTCCTCCACAGAAGCACATCCCTTAAGCCGTATCAGGGTAATCGGTCCTTTGGGGTTTGAGGATAGTCACCTGGAAAATCAAGGCCCGTGACCCCCATGTCACTTGGCTGTGTGGCCTCAAGGCCCCAGATGGGAAGGCCCTGCTCTCCTGCCAGAGACCATCTGGGCAGGCGGTCCGGCTTCTCTACCCATTATAATAAACATTCTGGGGCTTCCCTGACATGTGAAAATGAGTGGATTTCCAGAAATCCGGTTCCCAGACTGCTGGGGCTGGAGCTGAAACAGCTGACACCACTCTCTGGGCTGTGAGTTATTAGCAAGTGAGAAGAAAGACTTTGGGGAAAGGAGGGTTTATCAGGCCCAACTAGCCCACCTTTTTCCTTCTCAAACCCGGGTCTGTTTTGCGTGTGTTTTGGAGGGTGCTTTGGCAGCGTAGGTGGTTTGGGGGAGGGTGCCTGGGATGTCCGTGAAGCCCAGAGTTAGAGCGTAATTGCCTTCAATGTGAGGACAGACGCTGGGCTTGGAGACGCTCACTGTCTCCAAGCAAACAGATTTCAATCAGGTTCTCCTCTCACAGTGAGTATCTGTTATGTGGACAGAAAGCAAGCAAAGCCCTTATACAAGATTATTCAGAGTAGAGAATCTGTTAAAGCCAGATCAACAAGCTTAAATGGGTTTTGACTGGGATGTGGAATGATTTTGTTCCACAGAACCCTTCTTTGTCATGAATGTTTTCATGAGGGATTTTGGAGAAAGAGCTTGAAGAGGTGGAAGAAGCATAAGCTCTGAAGCAGAAAAACCCAGATTCAGACCCCAATTCTGCCACTTCCCAGTGACACGACCTAGGGCAGGTTGCTTAAATTCTCCATGTGCGAGTTTGCTCCTCTGTAAAAGGGAGGGAGACTGTAAAAAGTCCCTTCCTTGCAGAGTTGTTGCAGACATTGGGGAGCATATGGGAAGCTGCCCACAAACTGCATGGCCCAGGGTGTAAGGAGCGGAGTTTATGCCCAGGAGCTAAGAGTGGCTCTGGGCTGGTGCCTCTGAGCTTCCCCCATGTGTGGTGGTAGCTCACAGCACCGACTCCCACCGCCCGCTCCGCTGGGTACTGGCTGCGTGACCCTGGACGAGTTACTTCATCCCTGCAGCCCAAGTTTCCTCATCCACAAGGTGTGGATACTGATGCTACTCCTCTCCCGCCAGGGTTATTGTGAGTGTCCTGTGAGAGAGTCATGTGAGGTGCTTAGAGCAGTGCCTGGCACACATGCCTGCTACCGTAGTGTTGGCTGCTACTGGTATTATTGTGGACTTTGGGCTTCCAGTTCTGACTTGTGCTGTGCCATCCAGACATGTGAAAGTCCATGATTTGAGTTGGGCTCAGGTACCTTGACACCGTGCTCTTTATTAGGTCTTGGTGCCCAGCAAGGACCCGGCCAGGCAGGTGCAGGATATGCCCCATGACCGCTGCTTGACTCCTGAGGTTAACTCATTGCCAGCCCCTTTTTGTCACTCACAGCCCAGAATCTCCCAAGAGCAAGGCCAGCAAGACCGGAAACAACTTCCTAAACCAGAAAGCACGGTGGCTTGCCTGGCAGTGCCAAGCCCCAAGGGTGCCTCTGCCCTTTCCCAGAAGAAAGTTGGGCCCTAGATAGTGGCTCCTTAGGGAGTGGGCAGGGAGCCACCTCCCAGGCTGTCAAGATGCTTGTGGGAGCACCATTCAGCCACCTTCAATAGTGCTTGTTGGCAGAATAAAAGCTGCTGGGAGGCCTTGGCAGCAGCCAGACCTGGAGCTGGCCCCCTGCGGGCCTGGCCTGACCTGGGTACTGGGCACTTATCTGTGTACGAGATGGCGCTCACCTTCCCTGCCCCCAGAGAGGCCTCATTTTGGGCTTCCATACTGGGAGGCTCCACATTCCTGAAAAGACGCCACCCAGGGATTCCGGGAGAATTTTACAGTTTCTCTTAACACAGTGATTTTATGGCATATAGGACTCCAGGGAGACCTCCCTAAAGCTCTGAGAATAGGGTGTTGTTCCCCAAGTCAGGTAGCAGAGGTGATTTTGCTTAGCTGGCTCAGGGCTACTGAACTGCCAGCCGAGTGCTCAGAGCTGCTTCTGAGGGAGGGGTCCTGGAGGAAGTCCGCAGGAAGAGACCCTGGCAATGATGACTGCCAGCAGGAGCAGTGGCCCCACTTGGCTGGGGTTGGGGCCTCTGCTGACCTTGACTGTAAGTCTAACTTCAGAACTTCAAGTTCTTCTGCAGGAAACATCCCCACCTCTGTGGAGAATTCTTGGTCTTATACTTCTCCTCACTGAGCCTGCTCCTTTGCCCACTCTTGAAGCCACCCACCAGGCTCCGATCCCCCAGTCCATGCCTGGTTAAGAAAGGCAGCGGTTCCCATCCTGACTGTGGAGGAATCCCTCATGGGCCTTTCCTGTTAAAGTACAAACTTCCTGGATCCTGTCTCCAGGGCCTCCCCTGGGGCCCTCAACTCCCTCCTACTTGAGGGTTGCTCCTTTCTACTCCCTGCCCCATATATCTTTTCTGCCTCCCTTTCTTCTCCTCCCTTCTTCCCTGCCGAGGCTCAGACCAGCAGTCTCCATGGGCAGGTTTTAGCTACTTCTGGTCTTGGGGTCAAGCGTAGACTTTCCCACCAGGACACCCTGCATATTCACCACCTATTTCCCAGTCCCCTGAACTGCTTGCACACAGGTTTACACAACACCTACCAGGTCCTCAGCTCTATGTGACATGCCAGAAGGCACAGCTGGCTAACTGGTATGGAGCTCACACCACTGCCTTGCTGATTCCTCAGGTCCCTTTGCAGCCGTTTCACCTACTGACTGTCATCTCAGTGACTTAGACACACTGTTCTTTTTTCCTGTATAAAAACGGACACTTGGTCTTCTGAGTATAAACGTAATGCATGGACACTCCTTGTGTCCATGTTATTGTACATCAGGGGCATCCACTCTCTGCCCCGACTCTGTGCCTGAATGAGTGCCAGTCTCAGTCCCTACCTTGGCTATTACTTTACCTGTGATGGTCACAGCCAGCAGTGCTGCCCCCTGCAGCTCCAGGGAAGTCCCAGAACTGAACCCAGCTGGGTCAGCCGTGCCCTTCCTGCCAACTGACCTACTATCCAGCCTGTTGGGCAGGAGTCCTGGGAGCCTCCCTGGCCTCCAGAGTGTAACCTCCTCTTCCCATTGGAGTTGGTCGGATCTCTTTGATGGGGCCTCTTTCTGCTTTAGTCCTGGGGCTTTGCATTCCTGCTCCCAGCTTAGCTGGGCACCAGGCGCTGTAGAGCCATGGCGTCAGTGAACCTGCACTCCAGCTGCTAGGCTCCACCTGCTTTTCCACGTCTCCTCAGGTGCCCACCAGGGCCCAGACCACACCTGAGTCTGTTCTGCCCTTAGACACTGCCCTAGACCTCTCATCCTCAGCTTCCAGCAGGCCGAGCCTCTACAACTTGGCACCAGTTCCAGACCCCACCCCAGCGCTTCAACCCCCGGCAGGATCATGAGGTTCCCAGCATGCCGTGTCCCGAGCCAGCTGGAGAGGCTGGCCTGTAGAGGCATTGCTATTGTGATGGCCTACCCTGCAGGCCCCACTCCTGCTGAACCCCTCCATAGAATCAGTATGGCCATATCTGAGCCAGAGGGGCTCCCCTCCCTGCTGCTGCCAGCCAGTGACCAATGGAGAGTACTCTCCATCACGCACCCCTGCTTCTATCTCCTCTTACTCTTGCCACATATTAACTCAATTTTCTTTTTATTCCCTACAGATCTAATGAAAACCATTCTCTGATAATAATGCTAGCAAACACTTGTTATACCATCACCGTGTGTTAGGTACTAAGTATCTTACACGTATTGCCTCATATCATCTTCACAATTCTTTGAAATAGGAAACATTATTATCTTTGTTTTACACATGAGTAAACTGAGGCACCGAATTAAGGAAGTCACCTAGACACACGGCAAGTGAACGGCCAGCTGAGGCATCTGATTACAGCCCACACTCCTTATTACCACACTTTTCAGGAACTACAATTTCAGGCTTCTGAGCACTTGGGCTCCCAACTGCTTGCCCAGTTCTGACCCTTATGCTTCCAGAATCTTCTTGACATTTGTCTCCTTATTCTGGTCCTAACCCGTGTTTCTCTCCTGGTCCTGGCTATCTTGTCCTCTGTTGCCTTCAGCCTGGTGGCAGAGAGGAAGCTAATCAAGGACTATAGATTTGTTTTGGGGAATCTGTGAAGTGCATTATTTATGTGCATGTCATTGAGAGTTGACTGAAAAGCCAACTAGGAGCTTCTTTTAAGGCCCACTTCCTAGGTCTTCTCCCCTATTTCTGGGTCCATCTTGCTGGGCTAGCTTTGCTCTGTAGCCACCACTCCCGACCCCAGCCACAACTAAAAGATGCATCCTGACCCTCCCTCCCTGCCTTATCTGCGGCCAGTAGGTCACTAGAATGTTGGCACCCATTATTATAGCTGCTTGAGAACTGGCTTCTGCATCAACAAATGCTGCAGGGTGTTTAACTGTCAGTGGGGTCACCTTCTGAGGATGGGTCTGTGGCCTACTGAAGAGCCTCCTGACAGTCCCAGACTCCCCCTCACTCAGCCCATATCAAGCAGCTGGGTTATAAAGGAGGAGAACTTGATATTTAGAAGGGAATCAGAGAGAGCTGCAGCAGGATATAAATATTCATAGAGGGAGGTTAGAACTTGAGTCCCTAAAACCTTGATTTGTGTTAGCCTGTTTAAGCTCATTAAAAAGTGGTAAGTGAAAGTGGGGTATTCATGGAACTGCAGATAGATTGGGCTCGTTCAGATAAAGGCCTCTAGCTGCCAGCTCCACAGGCCCTGCCCAGAGCATGACAGCAGACCAGCTTGGCCACTTATGGTTTGCCAACCTCAATTTAAAGGTTTTGCTGAGCATGAGTTCTTGGCCTCGCTCTGGCCCAGTTATCCCGTTTGAGCCCTTGGTAGCCTTGTAGAGGTGTTTAGGGATGGAAGTCCCCCAACTTCCTCCCCAGAATGACATGCAAACCAGGGGCTGGCCAAAGGTGGGGCAGGGAGAAATCTAACCTAGGACTAATACTTGCACTGGGTAATCCACAAAGTACATAATCTATGTGCACTTACAGCTGCTTCTCCTAGCTTCTTCCAGCTTCTGTGGGCATGAGGGGAGGATTTTAGACTCCCGATACCACATGAAGCCCAGCCCCTGGGCCCCACCCACACCCAACCCTACTCATTCCTCCATGGCTACAAACACAAGGACTGCAGTGGGCCAGGCCTTCTAGGACAGGAGCTACAAAGTCAGGCATCCTTAGAGGCCAGGCAGTCACATACACAAGTGGCATGGGCCGATCTGGGCTAGACTTGACCACTGGGCTGCAGGTTTACATCATCTGCCCTAGCGGCTCCCAGAGTTTGGCAAGATGAGGTTTGGACACATGTAGCTGGATGACACAGTATGCGCTCAGCTTCATGAGAGAAGGCTTGGTTAATCAGCCAGGGGAAGGAGGCAGTACCTCTCCAGCCAAGGGCCATAGAGAAGGCTTCACGGAGGAGATAGAGCATCAAGAATCAAGCTTTGTGTGGGACCCAGCGTGGAATTTGGTGCTCTGTGGTTTCTACACCGGAAGGTAGAAACAGCAAGTCTTAGGGTACTGAGGGGCTGGCTGTGTGTGTTGGGGGTACTGCTCTGAAGGGCAGGCTTCATGGTGGCCTGAAGCACCTGCTCCTCCCAGCTCCGTCTCCACTAACCTTCACATCAGGCTGTTGCTGTTCCCTGAGCCTGGCTTCCCAGTGCTCATTTCCCTACAGCGCAGGTTTCAGCATGGCCTTTGGCCTCCCAGGCACAGGCCCCATCTCCTGGCTGGGGCTGTTTCCCAGAACAGCCCTCCCTTTGGTGCCTGTTAGCAGAGAAGTGACACAGTTAACCAAGCAGTTAAACTCAAGGCTCTGCAGTTGCTCCCTCCCACCAGGCCCTACTTCCAGAGTGGAGTTGGCAGCAGGCTGGGGCTGCAGGGAAGGGGGTAGATGGTGTGTCCTTTGGGCTGGGCGTTGGGATGAGGGAAAGTAGCTGACCCAGAATGGCTGGGATGGGTACTGGCCAGGGAGAGGGGCAGAAGGCCCAGAGTCTTCAAGTGCGACTCTGACACTGGCCCCAGAACACTGGCCAGGGATGGGATTCGTAGTTGCAGTCATTGATTACCATCTGTCCAGGGGCCACTCCAGAAAGGACTGGAGCAGAGAACTGGCTGAGACCGATAAGGAAAGGAGTGTTCCACTCTGACTCCTCAGAAAAGTCATTCCATTTGGAGGACCCATTCTCCCATTTGTGAAATAGAGCTTGTATCAGTATTTGCTATTCCTCCCAGGGATGTGGTGAGAATGAGTGAAGTCATATGGAAAATCAAGCATTAGCTGGACCCAAAGCACTATTCATTCAGCTGCTATGAGGGACACAGGGCCCTCTGAACTCCCACCCACTAAAATCTAGGCTCCCACCAGCAGGGCAGAGGTTCAAGAAGAACAGGCCCAGGCCTAGAGAGGTGGCCGATTAGACAGACACCTGGAGACAGATGGACACAGATGAACTTTCAAAGCCAAATGCATGATACCAGGACCTTGGATGATCCAGTCCAGTATTTCATGAAACATTTCCCCATAACTCAAATTATTTCCCCAAGAACACATCTCTGAAACTATAATCAAAACAAATGGGAGAACTGGTACCTTTGGCACACAGCCTTTCAGGAGTTTAGCTATTTTGCCCCCCCACCCCCCGCAAGTTACAGCTATCTTGATGGTGGTCAATGCTTTTGCGCAAGAACCGAGTCGGAAACTGACAGAAGTGTTTTTGAGCTGTACTGTCAGTAACTTTTATTGAATCTCATGGAAAAATGTATATTATTACAGCTTAGGTTACTTTAAGATGAAGTGTGCCAACGAGAAAACATGCCTCTGCTTTTTGGCCCCTAGATGTCTAATCACGCGTGGAATGCTTTGGAAAGGCAGAGGCTTCCTGCATCGTCTCGTTTCATTCTAGGAACCGCCTGTGCCTGCCACATTCAGGGCTCTGGTTGCTCCTGCCGTGGGGCCCAGCTGGGGCCTGTGCTGAGGAGACAGCTGACTGGGGGTGCTGCTCCTATCTGCCCCAACCCATGCTTGCCCCAGTGGGTCAGGGCAGCTTGGAGACCCTGAGCAACACTCAAAGCTGTTTCTAGGCGGGCTCAGCCTGCACCACGTGAAGGTAGAGGACAGCAAAACATAAGTTGCTAGTTCAAAGACTCCTAGAGGCTCCCTCCTCCTGCTCCCAGGATCCCAGCTGTCTTGAAAATTGAAAGGCTCTGCCACCCATCTCTACCTGCTGGGTGTGCTGTGTCTTTCAGATGGATGGGCTGGAGAAGAAGCTGTCACGATGCTGGAGAGACCTGGAGGCTGTGAACTCCAGGCTCTGTGGGGCAGAGCTGAGCTCAGAGGCCAGGTAATGCTCCTCCCGACATCCCCCAGTCCTTCCTATCTGTCCCGGGGCCCCAGCCCTCAACTGCCACCCCTCCCATCCCCCTGCCACCAGAGACCTGAGCCCATGTTCCTCTTGTCTCCCTTGCTCTGGTGTGCCAGCTGTCCCTCAGGTGGGAAAAAGAAAAAGGGGCTGAGCCATTTTGACCCCTTCCCCCTCACAGGAGTTCTCTGGAGAAGGAGAAAAGCAGCCTGATGAACAAAGTCTCCAACTATGGTAAGAAAGCTCCCTGCCATTACCAGCCCCACCCTCGCGTCCTAGGATCAGGAAGGGTCAGACAGCCCAGGGAGCCCACAAAGTGATGGGGGTCAAAGGCATTCTCTGGGAGAGAGCTAGCCCCCAGGGGGTTGCAGGAACCAACTGAAGGCCCAGCATCCTGGAAGAGCAAGTTTGTTCCTTTGTTCCGAGGGAGATGGAGAGTCCTGTGGGTCTGTTCTCCTGTGGGATGAAGGGGTATGGCTGTGGCCAGGTGAAGAGATCCTCACAACCACCCTGACTTGGGAGGTCTGTCCTCCCTGCCCCCTCCTCCCAGACCTCCACTCTCCCAGGAAAACCCTGCAATGGAGTGATGGGAATAGGGTCTTTGGGGTCCAGGGTGGAGGATGAACCTCCCACTTGGGTGCTGTGAAGGGCTACTGTGAGTGGAGCAATGCTGCCACCTTCTGGGTGCTGGGTGCAGAACCAGGTAGAGCCCAGACAGGGCACGGAGCTAGAGGGTGGCTGCTGGGCGCTGCCCCCAGCAGCCCAGGAAGAAATGGGTCTGCAGAGGCTCCTCAGGCTTGTCTGTTCTATTCACCCTGAGGGGCCAGGCCTGGCCAAGAATCAGCCCTAGAATAGTCCATATGGCAGGGAACCTCCTGTAGGAACCAGGCTGAATCAACACTGTTAGCACGGTGCCTGTCACACACCCCTACCCGGGTCCCGTCTGGCCTGCCCAGAGCTGCTTTGCAGGTATCTCCCTGCTTCCTCACACAGGGAGGGATGGGACATCAGTTCCCTCTCGAACCTAGCAATTTTCACACAAAATTGTAGCATTTAGCACTCACCTCAGCCCTCACAGAATACCAACCACCTGTGTATCATATGAATGGATACAGTGTGGCTATAGAATAGCAGGGCTGGCTTCCTCTAGAGGCGGCCTGCCTGCCTTGTGGGCACAGACTACCTCGTCTTAGCATACCTCGTTCCTGCTGAGCTGGGCATCCAGCAGGGCAGGACTAGAAGCACTGGTGGTGTGGGCCCACCCTGTCCCTACTCCAGTGTCAGGCCCAAGGAGGTCCCAGCTGCCCTCAGTCTCTAATTGACCAGGTGGGACACCCTGGAAGGAGGAGCACCATGGGGCCATCCAGTGACGGGCCAGAGGGCTCACCTGGTGAGGCCATGCCACCACCTAGCTTGGCTTTTAGGTGTGGCCTTTTTGTGACTCCCTCACATAGTCCATCTTCAACTACATTTGGAAAGAAATGGTTGAGCAGCACTGGGGGTTGGGGCTTTTTTGGGCCAGGATCTGTAGCCAAATCTGGGCAGATCGAGGAGGACGGTCATTTTTATGGATAAGGAGGCAGCTGGGAGGGAACACCTCTGCGCTCAGCAGTGTGTGTACCCACTGGTGGGATAGGCGGAGGCAGGTGAGAGTGGCAGATGGGCCCAGACCACCTGTCCATCACCCTTTTTCCTCCCAGAGAAGGAGCTGGCGTTGCTTCGGCAAGAAAACCGGAAGAACATGCTGCTGTCTGTGGCCATCTTCCTCCTTCTGACGCTTATCTACGCCTACTGGACCCTGTGAGCCTGAGATTTCTCCAGTCAGTACAGGCTTCCCCTCAGCTCTGTGGTCACGGCCAAGCAGGCCCTTCAAACCTCAAGAGGACCAAGGTACAAGGGCCAGTTCTCCCTGACCCAGACATCAGAGCAGGGCTTCCTGTTGGCCCAGCCCCTCTTGCCTCCCATTCCTGCTGTGGGGCTTGAGTCTCCAGAAGGACTTTGTGTTGGCTTAGCCCAAGGGAAAGGCAATAAAAACCACCCTGGCTGCTTCTGTGTGCTGAGTAAATGTCATGATCTGGTGGCAGCTGGGGCAGTGGGGTGGCATTCACGATGCAAGGGAGGAGAGGGGCCTGAAGGTAAGCCCCCAGCTTAGGTGGGGAGTAAGGCGTTAGCAAAGTGCTTCCTAAGGCAAACCATGGTGGGCGCCATCTCGAGGACTTGGGCACTGCTGGGGCTGAGAGGCAGACCTTGCACCACTTGTCTGCCACCCCCCACCAAACCCTGTCTTGCCCTCCAGTCGGTGCCACTGCCTGTGATTATGGCAGAAAAAATGCAGCCTGTGCAGCAAAGGGCAACTTGGGGACTTGAGGTGGTCGTGTGGTGGTCCCACCTGAGTGCGGAGTTAATCCATCTTCAAGAGGCTGCAAGTCTGGCGAGGTGTGGCAGAGCCATTGGGCAGCTGGAGCCACGGTAATGACCACACAGACTTAACGGTGAGTGGCCAGTAAATCAGGCGGGGTTTGCAGGAGCGGCAAACACAGACATTCCCCTCCCTCCACCGCCCCCGAGCACAGCCCTCTACTCCCAGCACAGGAGCCAGGAGGGCTGGGAGTGGGAGGCTGGAGTAAGGCTGAGTAGGGCAACCAAAAGGATGAAGGGGCTTGGGAGCCGTGATCACACCAAGTAAGTAAACGCAAGGAAAGGAGTTGCCCTGCGAGCTAAAACTAAGGCTGTGAAACATTAAGGAAGGAATCTGGGGGCCCAGGTGAAGGAGCTAAGCAATGTGTAGGCAGCGGGCTCTAAGGGAGAACCTGCACCGGTGATGGGACTGGTGGAGAATCGCTAGCCTACAGCAGAGAGGGAGAGGCGCCATCAGCACGCGCACGGCCTCCAGTGCAGACGCAGAGCAGGGGAGGTTGGCGGGGTCAGCGAAACCATCTCTCCCTTTCTCTCTTCCCCCTGTCTAGTGGCACTAATTGGTCTGATGCCTCTGTTATTTTAGTCACACACATTGATCCTGGATTGTCACATTGCCCTGCTGGGCTGTAGGTTCATTCATCCTCTAATCCCTGCTTCTCACAGGAGCCACATAATTTTGACTCTTCCTTGGGCCCCTCTTTGGCAGCAAACAGCAGCCCTGAGCTTGGACAAGGCTCTGATTAAACCCACCCTCTTTTCTCCCCTCTTCAGTACAGCTTCCTCCCCTTCACCTCGAGCCCAAGCTGTTTCATTCACGCAAGTCCCAGACCACAAAGCACCGAAGGACAAGCCCCAGCACAGAGCAACACAGGCATTAAAAATATGTTTATCTTTAATGATCCAAGATTCTGCAAGACACACTGATACCAAGAATTGGGTGGAAATACAGCATCTCAGCGGTGCTGCTGACAGCCTGGGGGATGCTGGCCTGAGACCCCTGAGGTGGAGTCAATTCCAACCTCATGGGGAGCCTCAGTGCCCTCTATCTCCATGGAAACCAGTCTAGCACTGGGATGAGACCCTAGGGAGCCCACAGGAGCATCTCTGAGAGGTATTTCCCATTAAAAACAACCACAGGTTCCCTCCCCCACCCAAAGCTACTGCCCAGCTTCCCCCTCCACCCCACCAAGATAGAGGAAATGGAGTGACCACAAAAGGACAAACAAAAGCAACTGTGACTCCTGCTGGGGATGAAAAAACGGAGGGGGGAGGGTGGCAAGGTGGCTGGGACAAGCGGGAGTGCCATGATTGCCAGAGGACTGAGTGCGACCCAACCCAACAGGACCTCTGTTACAAGTGGGGCCACTACTGTTTGGCGCATAGAAAATGGCAGGTCTTCAAGGCTGCTTCCTCCCCTTCTAGAGCTGCCCGAGGTTTGGATCAAAAGGGGTGAGGCCCAGGAAGGCTCTACAACCCCAGGAAGCAGTCGCACCTACCACCAGACAATGCTACCTGCATCCTGACGTGGTGTCAGAGATGTGGGGTCCACATGCCTCCCTTCCCGGCCTGCGGGACGGTCAGAGGTTTGGGCTGGGAAGAACTCCAGGGAAGACTGGGAGAGGGTAGGGGGAGGAGACAAGAAAATCTCCAACTTGGCATCAAAACAGAGCAAGTTCAAAGAAACAAAACCTTGATTTATATAGCAGCTGCTCCTGGCCAGCTCACAACAGCAGGCCTCCTGCCTCTCAGGGTCGGCCCAATAAAAAGTTGGGCAAAGCAGGAGCATGGCCGCCCTCAGGGCACTGTGTGGAACTCAGAAAAGTGAGTCTACAGGATACAGGAAGGAATGGCAGAGCCCTGCTGCCCTCTGACAGACACATCCTCCACTGGCCCCATGTGCCCTGGGCCCTGACCTCAAACGTGCTGTAGGAGCTGCATCCTTCAGGCTGAGTCCCAGCAGGGGAGACAGTTCCCAGGCAGGGCTCCGGGGAGGGAATTCCAAAAAGTGTCCCAGAAGGCCCCAACTGAGCTCTTCAGAGGAGGCCACCAACCTCACGGCCAGGCTCAGGGAACGACAGGGCATTCGGCAGGGGTGGGCATCCTCAGGCGCTGTGCGTCTGGATGAAGGAGAGGACGTCCTCCTTGGACAGCTTGTCTGGGTCCTGGGGCTTCTGGGAGTCATGCACACGGATGCCATCCCCCCACTCCCAGAAGAGCCGGCCATAGTAGCAGATGCTGGGGAGGAGAAGAGAGGTCAGAGGGCTGTACCCACGTGGAGCAGGACCAAGAGCTCACCACCCACCCTGGCACCCGTGACTTCGGGGATGGGTGTTCTTAAGAGTGTGTGTGTGTGCACTGGGGGCGGGGGGAGGGCAGGTCTCACTAATGACTCCAATTGAGCGTCTTCCCTCTGGCAGCCAAATGTACCTAGTAGGCCCTGCTCCCTGCCTTCCAGGACCAGCTTTTTTCAACACACAGCTTCTGCTGCTGCTAATTGCATCCTACTGGATCCTTTAATTACTGATATTCCTGGTTTATCTGTCTCTGCTGCTCTAATAGAACAGTATTAGTGTGGTGACACACTGGTATCAGTGGCTAATTACAGGCACATCAGGGCTACTGGCTGCTGTCGAAACCTATGACCAACAATCGGGCAACACACTGGGTCCAAAGGCAAGACTGTGGACCTCAGCATTAGCCCACGCCCCGGCCAGGGTCGGGCCCTTCACACCCAGGACCCCCAACCATCACAGCCATACCCTCGTGGGAAGCCCCTGCATGGGCAGCAGTCAGTCTCAGGACCCGGGTGTACCCCGAGAGGTCAGGCCGGCATCTAGCAGGAGTACCTGGGGCTGCAGGGGGCAGGCCTGGAAGAAGGCTACTTACTGAAATGGAGCAATGGCGTCTGAAGGGAGGTCAAAGGTAGAGTTCTTGGTTTTCTTGTTGTAGAAGAACTTCCTCTTGAAGCTTTTGCTGAATCCCATAGTCCATGGCTCTGACAGAAGGAAAGGGGGAAGAAGCCCAGAAAGGACACAAAATACCCATGGGGGACAGGTCAGGCCAATGAAGGGCATGCCTTCCTTCAGGCCCGTTCCTCCACTCCCATCCCCACCAAACAGCACCGGAGAAGAGCCTGTGAGGACACAGCCTTCATCACCCGCCCAAAGGGGCTCCAGGAAGACGACTAAGATAATTCTCAACAACTCTCCCCAGTCCCGCCAACCTGCTACCAGGGCAACATCTCTCGGGCCCTGGCAGAGGGAGTAGGAGTCTGTTAGCCAGAGGGTACTAAGGAAAAAGGATTATACAGGTGATACGAATGGCCAAGCTTGACTTTCTGGATCTGCTGTTGCCCACTGCGAAGGCCCTTCTCCTGCCATGAGGACACCACGTGTGCATATACAAGTTGGGCTCCCCTCTCTCCAGCCCCAGCACAACCCCCCCAGGATCCACCGAAGAACAGAAGAGGCTCAGGGAACACAGTCCCGCTCAACATACACCTCAAAGCAATGCCCACCTCAGTAGGGAGCCCTTAGCTCTGGCTCAAGTAGGGTCTGGGCCAGTTGCCCTGGCTGAGGGAGTGGGGTTAGGGAACAGTGGCTCATCACCCACCATTCACTGTCCTGACAATGTAGAGGCCAGTGGGCACAAAGTGCCGGTCGTCCCGCCCTGTATAACTGAGCTTTGGCGTGCCACTGGAGCCCTTGATGATCTTCATTTCCAACCTTGATTTTCCAGAGTAGGCATGCAAACAGGAAGCGTGAGTGTGTGTGTGTGTGTGAGAGAGAGAGAGAGAGAGAGAGAGAGAGAGAGAGAGAGAGAGAGAAAGCCCTAATATTAGTCTCTGGCTAATGTCAAAATCAGCCAACCAACCACAGTACTTTACCTCAGTTCAACATGAGAAACTGAGGCAGAGACTTGAGTTGCTCCAGGCCACACAGCAAGTGAGTTTGAGTGTGGTGCTGGGTTTAGAACTCAGGCTCTGAACTCACAACTAAGCAATGGAGGCAGGGAAGTGACACATGCCCCTGCTATGTTGCTGCTGTTTGCGGGGTGTCAGGGTGACACCGGTAAGGGTAAGATCTGACTACGAGTGCCACTGGATCTTCAGTTCACCACCCATGGCATCAGTGTGGCTACTAAAGAGTTAATTCGGGAGCACTGAGACCCAGCCCAGCTCCAGTGGCCACAGGGCACACCCAGGATGAGACCCTCAGATCTGAGCACCCTGCACACCGCTAAGATTATGAGGAAGCAGCTACACCCCCTCTACCCCTCCAGGCTCAATCTCTCTGTCAGCACCAGGAGCTGGGATTTATAGTGTTTCAAGCAGCTTGCTGCTCTGCCCCTAGCAGGGACAATCGTAACTGTTACAGCATCAACAAGCCCGCTGGTATTTCTGCCTGATGCACACACCCCTCGTAACTGTTACAGCATCAGCGAGCCCGTATTTCTGCCTGACACACACCCGCCCTGCTCCCCTCCTGACAGTGCTGAATCAGCTCTTAGCTGGGGGGCCCTTGGCTGCAGCTGAGCCACGCAGGCAAAGGAGGTGGAGGGGCGGTAGAGGCAGCCACCAGGGCAACTCACCACCGCACCCCTAACCCACCGCTACAGAAAAAGAGAACGAATCCTGGACACTGCCATGCCCCCCACCCCAACTCCTCTCAAATCCTGAGCTACCCTGGCTGAGTCACTCACCTGACAAAAATCTTCTCCATCTCCTCCAGCCTGTATACCTCCTTCACCCTGTGGACAGACGGACAAAGAGCTGACAAAGGATTCTTGGTGGGACACTTGTCTGGGCAGCAGCTGGTAGGCAGGAGGCTGTGCCTATCCTCACCTTCTGCCTCAGGCCCTGCACCACCCAACCCACCAGGAATGAGGACCCCTAGCCTGTCACTGCCATCCTCCACAGACAAGCCCTAGGTTTCAGAGCTGCCAAGCACCCCATGGAGCCTGCCCCAGGGCACCCGGGGAGCGCAGCTATGGTTCAGGAAGTCAGGTGGGGGAAAGAGGAAGGTCTGGCAGACGAAGATGTGCCTGTCAGCATTCCCACCCTCGGTCACCGTCACCATCTCTAGAGGCCAGAACACCAAGGGCCAGGCTCTTGCCCAGGTCTGTCTACATGGATTTTAGGCCTTCCTGTAACAGAGTTGCTTCCAAATCGTCCTAATAGGCCTATTACCATTAGGGGTGAGAAGACACCCCCCTACCCAGGATGCAAGGCTCCTGTTTGATGCCCAGCCCTCCACCTCTGGGGGCCCCTGAACACGCCTTTGGAACTGCTACTGAGTAAGGTGCCCAGAAGCCAAGCAACCAGACCGTCACAAGCAGCAGAGGCAGGACCCCTGGAGGCTGCTTCTCAGGAACCGGCAGACAGGACATTTTAAAGTGCAAGAAGAAATTACTTTTAGACTTTCAGAAGACTTCTAAAAGTGCATTCCCACTATTGGATTTAATCCTATGTAAATCTGTATTAAAAATAATGAAAATTATTTTGATAAAATGTACCTCAGTCTCTAGTCACGTGAAGCCCCAAAGATAATAACCTCAGACCTCAGCCCAGACTGGAAAAGTCTGTTCCATCTGTCTGCTCCCTGACTGTTACCCTCTAAAGGCCTCGAACGTTTACATTACCTAACGTGGCAACAAACCATGGCCTTCTTTCCATGCACCAAGGATCCCATTACCTCAAACCAACCTTTTCTTTTTCATGTTCAAAAACTCCCATTCCCTCAGCACCCTTTTCTTACCTGAAAAAAATGAAAAGGCCGGGATTGATATGCTAATGATATTCAAGCATGAATGTGTGGCTCACAAGGTGTGTTAGTGCTCTCAGAGGCATGTGTGTCTTAAATGAGGATGCCTTAAACCTGAGGAACGAACCTCTCCTGTGGAGCTTGGCCCACTGTGACAGGCAGGATGGGGGATACTCTGGGGCAAAGGAATCACCTACCCAGCACCCCCAAGCAAATCACTCAATGGCAGTCTGATCTCTAATGCCAGCCTGGCCTGGTCTCCTCCACTGAGCCCTCCCAGCCCTCACAGGACAGGGAGGCAGGCACTGGCCAGAAAGCAGCAATGGGAGAGGAGGATTTGGGGGGAGAGATGATCTGCTCACCTGATGGGATTCATGTCAGGCCGACTGGGCTTGGAAACAGCTTTCACAAATTTCTCAGCAAGCTGAATTCTACAATCCAAACAGAGTCTCTCAGAGGCAACTAAGGGTATCTTTACCAGCACCCACACCCCCAGGGCATTGTCATGGCACCAGTGGGAGTACACTCCTGAATCTGCAGCAGAACTGCTCCAAGAGGCAGCACTCATGTCTCCCAGGAAGCCCACCCTTGCCCTTCTCCAGTGATGTCGTCATGAACGCCCTCTCCCCCACTCTGGATTCTGACCTCTACTTTCAATACATCTTGGTTGGTTTTCCTGAAGTGTAACTTCGGCTGTGTTCAGTCACCTCCACCAGAACTTCAAGCATTATCTTTATTCTGTGCGTCGGCTCCTTCACCCCAAACCACAGATACCACAGTACACCCACTCAGATGAACCAACTTAGGAGTGACTTCAGCACCATAGCGGTGTAAGATGTCTCTCCTTTTTGTCCCCCTTTTAAATGACTCATTAGGCATCTATCCACGAACAAAAGCACCTCTGTGGGAGGTGTGGGATCCATAAACTGACTTAAGTGGGACCACCAAGAACAGAACACATTCTTCAGAGGAGAAGACCCTCCCTCTTCCCCATAAGGTCACCCTCTTGCTCAACCTTAAAACAACATCTCCTCTGATCTGAACAGCTGAGGCAAAATAGAGTGTGCTAGTATGTATGAAATCAAGGCCCAAGTCCTGGTAACTGGAAGTGTCAACACCAATTTCTCACCCTGCCCTTGGAACCAGCTAGTGGGTAGAAGAGGGAAACTCTAAGGATCCTCTTAAGCAGAGAAAGCCTGGGAGAGGCCTAAGCCACAGAGGCTGCCGCCACAGAGCTGCCCTGGCCCACCCCGGCCCACCTTCCCTCCCCCAGGGCCCAGGTCAGACCGTTGGTTAAAGTGCTGCTCCCGCACGTCGCTGCCATTCAGCACAAGGACATCGAGGATGTGGATGGCACTAATCTTCCGCTGGGCCTTCCCCTAGAAGGACAAGTACACTGCCCACCCTGCCAGGAATTGGCCTGGGGCTCACTCTGCCCACTGTGGCACGCTGGCCTCCATTCTACACATAGCCGGGGGAAGGGGAGGGCTCTAAACACAGGATATTTCTCTCACCTCCCTCCCAGTTGATTCTCAGCACCAGCCTGGCCCATACTTCTGAGAAGACAGAGGCCTGAGGTGATGGGTGATGAGCCCCCTTGAATCTCAAACCCAGTGAGGCTGCCGCCATGGTGCTCCAGCAGGACCTGGCTTCCCACTCTGGCCAACTGTTCCCACTGACTGTTCTGAAAGTTATCTGTATGGCTGTAATACCCAAAGCTCATGGGAAATAACAAGTTGCTTCTTTCCCAAGGAATCCTTGGTCAATAACAATCAGCAGCTAAAAAATATGCAGCAGGTTCACCAGGGACTTTGCTACACAGAGATGATCAAGATCTCCTAAACATAAGGAGACTGTGGTCCTCCCTACCTGAATATGCCATGGCTTAGAGCAACTACTCGAGGAGGAGGAACAATTACAAAGCATTCGCCAGGCCCTGGGCCCTCTCAGGCACCACATACACATAACCCAGTTAACTCAGGGGGCATGGGGGCGAAGGGACAGGCCCAGCTCTTCCCCAGATGGCAGAGCCATACACGTGAGCAGAACCACCTCTAACCTCCCCTTTCAGCTCATGGACAATCTCCACAGAGAGCAGAGTGTCCCGGGGTAGCTCTGTCTTCAGGTCCAGCTTGACCCAGCGGTCTGACTGGCGGCCATCCCATGTGTAGATCTGAGACTTCTATGGGCAGAGAGAAAGGGCCAGGTCAGGCAGACAAAGACATTGAGTGGTGAGAAGCTCAGCTCTCAAAAGGGCTTTTAGTTGGTGGCTACAAGCTGATGGGGCTGGGAAATGCCAGAAGAAAAGGTCTCAGAGAGATTAGTCAGTTATACTTCGTACACTATAATGACAGTGTTGTCCTCCACTGCCTCAGTGGAAGAGGAGAGCTCTGACTCTGTCCCACTGGGAGGGAACAGGCTCAGGGCACTATTCAAGAGGCCTGAGTTCATGATCAGAGGCCCTCAAGAAAGATCCAGCTTGGTGTATGTCTGAAGTGGGTTTGGTGAAGGGTCCGGAGAGCAGAGCAGAGCAGAGAGAAAGTAAAAAAAGATAAAGTGTGAGAGGACACAGAGAAAGTAAGTGAGGAAGAAGAGATAAAACTATAAAGACAACTCAGAGTGAAAAGAAAGAGCAATGAGGACTTTACCCAATTAAGATATAGAACTGCCAAGGTTTTCCCTCACCTCATTTTAGACTCCGAAGACAGGGGATGACATGGGATGGTGGTGGTGTTGCAAAGAAATAGCTGCATGGGCTCAAGCCAGCTTAGCCTACTGACCATCCTGCTAGCCTAGGAAGCTCCACATCACAAGAAAGGAGGCAGTGTTCCCTTTAGCGATACATGGAGGTGAATAAGCAAATACATGGATAAATGAAAGATAGAAAGAATGAATGAATGATATTTGGCTAACTTAGAGGAAGAAAGGAAGTGAAGTTTCAAGAAATACCTTCCCTGCGGTCAAAGCTCCAGCTCCCTGGTGCCAAGAGAATGTGCACCAAGTGTGGCAGGCAGCTGTCCAGATTCCCACAGACAGACAGCAAGCTTCCACCACCCAAGCTGGGTAGGAAGCCAGCTGCAGACTTACCCCCAGGCCGATGAGGAACTTCTGCTCACTGCCAGACACCATGCAGCGGTAGTCGAGCACTGGGCGGATCTTCTCCAGGGTTTTGGAAGTAAGCAGCGTGGGCTTATAGCTGAAGATGTCGATCTCAGTGCCCTGCAGCCCCGGGTCAGAGAAAACACGGCTGGGTTGGGGGAAGGGACAGGCGCTCAGTACGGGTGCCTGGGGGGTGGGGGGTGGGGCAGGTAGTTAGGGCAAGCTGGGGGAGGGGAGGGACAGGAAGCACTTGCTGTCTGAAACATGCCCCCTGCTCTACCTACACATGCACTAACTGGGATCTAATTCTGTCTGCTTGGAGTGTTCCTTTAGGACCTATTAGGAGAGCCTGGGAAAGGAAAGAACACCGAGTCCCCAGAGTACAGATCGATTTACCAGAGCTATAAGGAAATGTCACCAGAATATAAAAGCCTCCCCTTCACTAAAACTGAAGGCAAAGACTTACAAGCAGTTGGTTTGAAAGCAGCTAAGTAACCTCTCTACCCATTCAGAAAAATTTACATGTGCTATTTTTTTTTTTTGAGGCCATCTTGAACCTCATTCTCCAGTCCCTAACCAGCACAATGGCCCATGATCTGGGCCAGATTTAAATAAAGCCCAGGGAAAAGCTGGAAGTCAGGTGGTAGGAAAACACAGGGCAGAAGAATTCTGAGGACCACTCACCTGAAACAGAACAGGAAGTCTAAGTTTAGGCCAGCTCTACTGTGAGCTCTCCTGGCAGCCCCTACTGGCCCTCTGACCAGCTCCCCAGCCTAAGATCATCCCATATTCATGTCTCCCCTGCAGGCACACTCACAGGACCCTAAACTTGCCAGGGAGTGAGAGCCAGCACCACCCTTTGGGCAGCGGGAATGCTGAACAGAACACATCTCGGGCCAAGAATCTTCAGGCAGCCTGATGGGCTCCCAGGGAACTCAACACCCTACACCAAAAATTCCCATCTGTGGTGGCCTCAGCCCAGCCCCTGGGAACCCATGTGGTACCTGCACAAGCCCTCTGGAGGCCAGGCATCTGGGGGTCTCAGTGATACTACATCTAATTAGGCCTCTCTAACTTTTTATTTTCACCAGATACCAAGCTTACCTGGATTAGCTCGAAGAACTTAGATTTTGGGTCTGTGGAAGAAGGAGCAACTCTAGCCTGGTCTGGGATCTAAAACAAGACAGCAAAGAGCTGTGGTTTTCAAACGCATTTTTGACCAAGGCTGTGTGTGAGTTTACGTAGGCAAGGGCATAGGCTCAGGCTGGGCAAGAGGAAATGGCACACAACAAAGGAAGCTGGGGTGGGGTGGGAGTGGAGTTGGCTAATTCAGTCACTGCTCCCTTTCAGGCCCTGTGGTAGCACACCCCAAAGGCCACTTACCTTTCTCTGGGGCTCTCTGTGGTCAGTGTTGCTACCCAGGGCCACCAGCAGGAAAATGAGGCCTGTTTACCCACCACCCTTGTCCTTGCTAACCAGCCTGCAGGGCTAAACGAGCAGTGAAAGGGCCAAGGAGGTTACTCCCAACAATGCTGAGACATCCAATTCTGGAGTGCTGTGAGGGTAGGCAGATCTCTTCATTGGGGCAGGTGCGGGGAACCCTAAGATGACCGGGTTGGGAGTCAGTCCCATTCTTCTTTAAAGTTTCCCTGCCCTGGAGCAAAAACAGGCTGGGGAGACACTCACCCCCCAAAGCCGGAGGCACTCTTTCCGGATCTCTGCCTGCCGAGGCTCACTCAGTGTCCTGGGAAAATGAAGCCAGTAAATGACTAAAACCTCAAAGGCATACAAGGAGTGTGCCCCCTGCGCACCCATCAGAACCCCAGAGAGAGGACGTCAGTGTGTACATGCACATACGAGGCCAAGTTGCCATTACCCAGGGTGCTTATAAGACTCCCATGTCTCTGTCTCTTGGAGACAGGAGCTCAGATATACACAAAACGAGATGACCTCCTTGTCCCACCACGAAGGGAAGGGAGGAGACCACCCTCCTGACCACCCTGGATGTCAGGGTCCCCACACACCCTTCTTCCAATTACCCATCGGCACATGCTGGCTCCTCTGACAAAGGCCACATTGAGTCCATCCCAGTGGATGTCACCACATCCCAGAAAGCTGAATTAACTTATGCTCACCCCCTGCCAGAGGTTTTCCTTGACCAGTCCTACATCTCCTCTGTTGATCACTCTTTTACTCTGTGTCCCCTGAACATTAGATGTTCTACGCGTGCTATGCCACTCTACATCCTCTGATGCACTGTTAACAACTGTATCCTTTTTTCCTGTATCCTTCCTGTTAACAACTGTATCCTTTTTTCCTGTATCCTTTTCCTGGGTTACCCTTGTCTGTCCAAAGACAACATAATCTTTGAGGGCAAGGTTCATGCCATATGCTTCTTTGGCTACAGCAAAGTATGAGATTTTAAAAAGTAGGTATTTTTAAGTGTTTGTGTAAATGAAATAAACAAAGAGCTCAGGAGGAGGAACAAAACATAAAGATCTTCCCTTGAAATAGGTGAATTCTGGAAAGGGGCAACACTCACGTGTCTTGAACAAAGGCATGGATTTTGGCCAGAGCTTTGATCTGCAGACTACAATGGCTAGAAGAAAAAAAATGATTTTATCTCAGAAGGATTACCAAAAAAGACAGCCAATAGACATCAGGACAGAGAAGTTTAGCCAGAGCAGTGGCCATCTATGTTTGAGGGAGGGGCTAGAGAGTCAAAAGAGAAACCCCTTGACCATACCCTTAAGGTACCTGATAAAGGCTTAGGGTAAAGCAGAAGAACTGAGTCAAACCCTCCAGACACTCAGATCCCAAGTCCAGCTAAAAGGAAGGTTCTGATAGCATCCTTAAAAATTTGAAAGCAGTAGTGAATTGATTCTTTTTTTTTAAAGAATCTTAGTTTTGCAGGATCTTAGTTCCCCAACCAGGGATCGAAACTGTGCCCCCTGCAGTGGAAGCGTGGAATCCTAACCACCGGACGACCAGGGAATTCTCTGAACTGATTCTAAATAAAGCAACAATAGAACGCAGACCCAGTTCAACTACACACTAAACTGACTTACCTGCACCAACAGCTGCCCTTTCTACTTTAGGCTCCATGACTCTTTTAGACACAACGTCTGGCTTTTAATTTTAAAAGTGATACGTGATAAAGCAAGATGTGACCCACTGACAAGATGGAAAACAGTCCAATAGAACAAGACCCAGAGGTGATCCAAATGTTGGAATTATCAGACAGGACCTTTAAAATAACTGTGAAAAACATGTTAAAGAATCTAGTGGAAAAGGTATAACATGCATAAAAGATGGAGAATATTGGCAGAGATATAAAAACTGTATTTTGGGGACTTCCTTAATGGTGCAGTGGTTAAGACTCCATGCTCCCAATGCAGGGGGCCCAGGTCCGATCCCTAGCCAAGGAACTAGATCCCACATGCATGCACAACTAAGAGTTTGCATGCCACAACTCAGGAGCCCACATGCCGCAACTAAGGAGCCCATATGCCACAACTGAGGAGCCCACCTGCCACAACCAAAGGAGCCCACATGCCGCAACTAAGGAGGCCATGAGCCGCAACTAAGACCCGGCACAACCAAATAAATTAATTAAAATAAATAAATAATAAAAACTGTATTTTTAAAAAGCAAATAAAAACTCTAGAAATGAAAAGTATATTAGCAATAAATGTCTTTTTACTTATTTAATTTACTGACGTATAGTTGATTTACAATATTATGTTAGTTGCAGGTATACAACATAGTGATTCAAAATTTTAATATACTACACTCTATTTAAAGTTATAAAATATTGGCTATATATCCTTGTAGCTTACATATTGTACACATAGTAGTTTGTACCTGTTAATCCCCTACCCCTATCTTGCCCCTCCCCTCCTCCCTCTCCCCACTGGCAACCACTAGTTTGTTCCCCTAAATCTGTGAGTCTGTTTATTATTCATTCATTTATTTTTTAGATTCCACATATAAGTGATAACATACAGTATTTGTCTTTCTGTCTGACTGATTTCACTAAGGTCCATCACTCTAGGTCCATCCATATTGTTGCAAATGGCAGAATTTCATTCTTTTTATGACTGAGTAATAAATATTCCATTGTGTGTGTATCTCTCTCTCTCTCTCTCTCTCTCTCTCTCTCTCTCTATATATATATATATATATATATATATATCACATCTTCTTTATCCATTCAGCTGTTGATGGACACTTAGGTTGCTTCCATATCTTGGCTGTTATAAATAATGCTGCTATGAACAGTGGGATGCAATCTTTTCAAATTAGTGTTTGTTTTCTCCGTATAAATACCCAGGAGTGGAACTGCTGGATCACATGCTGGATCAGTTTTTTGAGGAACCTCCACACTGTTTTCCACAGTAGCTGCACCAATTTACATTCTCGCCAACAGTGTAGTAGGGTTTCCTTTTCTCCACATCCTCACCAACATTTGTTGTTTGATGATGGCCATTCTGACAAATGCAAGGTGATCTCATTTGATTTGCATTTCTCTGATTATTAGTGATACTGAGCACCTTTTCATATGCCTGTTGGCCATCTGTATGTCTTCCTTGGGAAAATGTCCATTCAGGTCTTCTGCCCATTTTTTTAATTGGATGGTTTGTTTTTATTGATATTTGAATTATATGAACTGTTTCCATATTTTGGATATTAACCTTTTATCAGTCACATCGTTTGCAAATATTTTCTCCCATTCGGTAGGTTGTCTTTTCATTTTGTTGGTTTCCTTTGCTGTGCAAAAGCTTTTAAGTTTAATTAGGTGGAATTTCTTTATTTTTGTTTCCTTTGCCTTAGGACCTGATCCTCCCCCAAATTTCTATACTTTATGTCAAAGAGTGTTCTGCCCTTGTTTTCTTCTAGTTTTATGGCTTCTGGTCTTACATGGGTCTTTCATCCATTTTGAGTTTAATTTTGTACATAGTGTGAGAAAATGTTCTAATTTCATTCTCTTACATATAGCTGACCAGTTTCCCCAGCACCACTTATTGAAAAGACTGTCTTTTCTCCATTGTATATTCTTGCATATTCTTGCTTTGTCATAGATTAACTGACAAAATATAAAGGGAAAATCTAGAAAGCAGTCAGAGAAAAAAGGACACATGACATACAGAGAAACAATGATAAGAATAATGGCTGACTTCTCATCAAGAACAAGAAAGGCAGAGAATAGTGGAACAATATCTTTAAAGTGCTGAAAGAAAAATGCCTCAAATTCTAAATTCAATGAAAATATCCTTCGAAAGAGAAATAAATGTATTTTCAAAAGACAAAAGCTGAAGGAATTACTCTCCAACAGACTTGCACTAAAAAAGTAATTCTAAAAGAAATTCTTTAGGCTTAAGGGAAATATTCCATTTATGTATATACCACATTTTCTTTATCCATTCACTTGTCAATGGACATTTAGGTTGTTTCCAAATCTTGGTTATTGTGAGTAATGCTGCAGTGAACATTGGTGGTGGGGAGGGGCGCTCATATCTTTTTGTGATCCTAATTTCAGTTCTTTTGGATAAATACTCAGAAGTAGAATTGCTGGATCATATGGTAGTTCTGTTTTTTTCTTTATTGCACTGACTAGTTCCTCCAGTATAATATTGAATTGAAGGGTGAAAACAGACATCTTTGCCTTATTCTTGATTTTAAGTATAAAGTATTTAACCATTAAGTATGATGTCAGCTGTAGGTAGGTTTTTTGTAGATGTCCTTTACCAGACTGACAAAGTTTTCTTTTATTCCTAGTTTGCTCAGAGTTTTTAATCATGAATGGATGTTTAATTTTGTCAAATAGTCTTTCTGTATCTATAAAAATTATTATATTATTTTTCTTCTTTATTCCTTTAATACAGTGAGGTACAATGAATGATTTTCAAAAGGTATACAGATCTTGCATTTTTAGATAAACTCCAGTTGGTCACGAGTATCACATATATATTGCTAAATCTGATTTACTAACATTTTATTAAGGATTTTTATGTCTATGTTCATGAGGGGTGTTAATCTATAAATCTGTAATCTTTTGAAGTTTTTGTCTTGTTTAAATATCTATATATTTAAATGCTATAAATGTCCCTTTATTAATCCCTTTTTAATTCCTTTAAATATATATATATATATAAAGGAATATATATTTATCTAGTCATCTGTCAATGGACATTAAAAGGCATATAAATTGGAAAGGAAAGCATACAATTATTTATTTGCAGAAGACATGGTTATATATGTAAAAAATCTTAATGAATCTACCAAACTACTAGAACTAATAAGTAAATTAAGCATTCACACAAAATACGTAGTCAATATACAAAAATCAATTGTATTTCCATATACTAGCAATGAACAATTAGAAAAGGAAATTTTTAAAACACAATTTACAATCGCATCCAAACCCATAAAATTCTTAGAAATAAATTTAACAAAAGATGTATAACACCTCTATACTGAAAACTATAAAACTGCTGAGAAACATTAAAGAACCTAAATAAATGGTTATTTTTTGGTTCATTTATAGGGAGATTCAATATTGTTAAGATGTTAATTCTTCCCCAAATTGACCTATAAATTTAATGTAATCTCCATCAAAAATCCAGCAGGCCTACTGTAGAAATTGAAAAGCTGATCCTAAAATTTATATGGAAATGAAAAACAAAACAAAAATAACACCTGGACTAGCTAATACAATCTTGAAAAAGAAGAACAAAGATTGAGAACATATACTATCTGATCTCAAGATGACTTTTTTCAATGTATAGTCATCAAGAAAACATAACAAAGGACAGACAAACAGATTAATGGAAACAAAACAGAGTGCCCTGGATAAAATCACACATATACAGTCAAATAATTTTCAACAAGGGTGCCAAAGCAATTAAATGGGAAAAGGAAAAGTATTTTCAACAAATGGTGCTAGAACTGGATATTTTTAAGGAAAAAAAGAACTTTGACCACTACATCATACCATATACAAAAATTAATTTCAGATGGATTATGGACCTAAACATATAAGCTAAAACTATAAAATTTCTAGATGAAAGCTGGAGAATATTTTCATGTCTTTAGTATACGTGAAAATTTTTTAGAGAAAACAAAAATCACCAACAAAAAGAAAAAACTGATAAACTGGATTTCAGCAGCAAAATTTAAAACTTCTAGGCAATTGAACTGAAAAGGAAGAAATAAAATTATCTCAGTTCGCAGATGACAGACCTTTTATGCAAAAAACCCTGAAGATTCCACAATAAACTGTTATAATAATCAAATTTCAGCTAACTTGCAGGATACAAAATCAACAGACAAAAATCAGTCACATCTCTATACACTAACAATGAACAATCTGAAAATGAAATCATCAACTCTATCTACAATAGCATCAAAAACAATAAAATACTGAGGAATAAATTAAATCAAGGAAGTGAAAGACGTACACTGAAAGCTACATAACACTGCTGAACAAAATGAAAAGAGACATAAATAAATGGAAGGGCATGCTGTGTTCATGGACTGGAAGACTTAATATTGTTAACATGACAATACTACCTGAAGCAATCTACAGATTCAGTACAATCCGTATCAAAATCCCAATGGCAGTTTCTGCAGAAATAGAAAAATCCATCCTAGAAATCATATGGAAACTCAGAGGACCCCAAATAGCCAAAACAATACTGCAAATGACGAACAAAGCTGGGGACCTCATATATCCTGAATTCAAAAAAACTTACTACAACACTGCAGTGAAACAGTGTGGTACTGGTATCAAGACCAATGGAACAGAATAGAGAGCTCAGAAATAAACCCTCACATATATGATCAAATGATTTTCAACAAGAGTGCCAAGGCATTCCATGGGGAATGGATAGTCTTTTCAACAAATGGTGCTGGGAAAACTGGATATCCACATGCAAAAGAATAAAGTTAGACTCTTACTTTACACCATCTATAAAAATCAATTCAAAATGGATCAAAGACCTAAACATAAGAGCTAAACCTATGAAACTCTCAGAAGAAAACACAGGGAAAAGCTTCATGACACTGGATTTAGGAATGGACTTGAAGCATAGGCAGTAAAAGAAAAAAACAGATAAAATGGACTACATCAAAATTTAAAACTTCTGTGCATCAAAGGACACAATCAATATAATAAAAAACAACCCACGGAATGCGAAAAAATATTTTCAAATCATATATCTGATTAACAGATTAATACCCAGAATGTATAAAGAACTATAACACAACAACAAAAATCAAACAAACCAATTTAAAAATGGGCAGGGCTTCCCTGGTGGCGCAGTGGTTAAGAATCTGCCTGCCAATGCAGGGGACACGGGTTCGATCCTAAGCCTGTGAAGATCCCACATCCCGCAGAGCAACTAAGCCTGTGCACCACAACTACTGAGACCACATGCCTCAACTACTGAAGCCCGCACGCCTAGAGCCTCTGCTCTACAACAAGAGAAGCCACTACAATGAGAAGCCCATGCACCACAACGAAGAGTAGCCCCCGCTCACCACAGCTAGAGAAAGCCCACACACAGCAACGAAGACCCAATGCAGCCAAAAATAAATAAATACAATAAATTTATAAAAAAAGAAAAAAAATGGGCAAAGGGAGGTGTGGCCACGATGGCAGAGTAGGAAGACCCTGAGCTCACCTCTTCACATGGGACACCAAAATTACAATTATTTAGAGAGCAACTGGCTATAAGAACAACCTGAAGACTACCAGAAGAGATTTTCTAGCTATAAAGAAGAAACCACAATGAGATGGGTAGGAGGGGTGGAGATGTGGTATAGTCAAGACCCACACCCCTGGGTAGGTAACTCACAAATGGAAGGATAATCACAACTGCCCAGGTTCTCCCCAAGGACTGAGGCATCTGAGCCCTGGATTGGATTCCCCAGCCCAGGGGCTTTGTACCAGGAAGATGAGCCCCATAATATCTGGCTTTGAAGGCCAGCGGGGCTTACTTACAAGAGAGCTGGAGGGCTGTAGGAGAAGAGACTCCACTCTTAAAGGGCACATGAAAATTCTCACATACTCCCAGCACTCAGGCAGTAATTGTAAAGGAGGCTGCGTGAGACCCACTTGGTGATCTTGGAGAGTCTCCCAGAGAGACAGGAGGCCACTGGGACTCCTCTTGGGGACACAGATGCTGGCAACAGCCATTCTGGGGGAGCTTATTCTACCATGAGGACAGTGGTGTGTGCAAGTGCCATTTTGGTGTCCTCCCTCTACCAATTAGTGCTGGGGGCTTGCCCACCCACCAATGGGCTAGCACCAGTCCTGAGAGCCCCCCCACAGCCCCTTTTGACAGCTGCCCTAGGACTCAGCCCCATCCACAAGCAGCCAGCACCAGCCTCTGGTCCCCCAGGGCCCCACAGCCACCACCCCAGGATCAGGCCCCACCCACCAGAGGGTCAGCACCAGCCCCAGGACCCTCCTGGGACAGGCAGTCAGCCACAATGGGACCCAGCCCCGCCCACTAGCGAGCTGGTAACTACCACACAAGGTAGGGCCTGGCAGCCAACTGGGTCAGGGGCCAGCCCCACCTAACAGCACACCCACAATAATCAACCCTGCCACAACCGAAGGGCCCATGCAGCCCATAGCCCTAGAGCCCACACCTCTGGTAACCAGGGAGGAGTGTGTTGCTGGGCCCCATACGACATCTCCTATATAAGTCCACTTCTCCAAGGTTGGGAAACGTAACCAACCTACCTAATACGTAGAAATAAACAGAGAATCAGGCAAAGTGAGGAATATATCCCAAGTGAAGACATAAGACAAAACCCCAGAAGAATTAAGCGAGGTGGAGATAAGCAATCTACCCAATCAAGGGTTCAAAGTAATAATCATAAGGAAGCTTAATGAACTCGGTGAATGGATGAACACAGTAAGAAGTTTAACAAAGACTTAAAAAATATAAAGAAGAGGGCTTCCCTGGTGGCGCAGTGGTTGAGTGTCCGCCTGCCGATGCAGGGGACGCGGGTTCGTGCCCCGGTCCGGGAAGATCCCGCATGCCGCGGAGCGGCTGGGCCCGTGAGCCATGGCCGCTGAGCCTGCGCGTCCGGAGCCCGCGCTCCGCAACGGGAGGGGCCACAACAGTGAGAGGCCCGTGTACCAAAAAAAAAAAAAAAAAAAAAAAAATATAAAGAAGAATCAAACGGAGCTGAAGAATATAATAACTTAAATAAAAAACACACTAGAAGGAATCAGCAGTGTATTAGATGATACAGAGAAACAGATAAGTGAACTGGAAGACAGAATAGTATAAATCACCTAAGCTGAAAAAAGAATTTTAAAAAATGAGGACAGTTTAAGAGAACTCTGGGGCAACATCAATCATACTAACATTTGCATTATGGAGGTCCCAGAAGGAAAAAAGAGAGAAATGGGGGCAGAGAACTTATTTGAGGAGAAAATAGCTGAAAACTTCCCTAACCTAGGAAAGAAAACAGACATCCAGGAAACACAGAAGTCCAGGCAACACAGAGAGTCCCAAACAAGATGAACCCAAAGAGGTCAACACCAAGACCCACTATAATTAAAATGGCAAAAGTTAAAAGATAAAGACAGAATCTTAAAAGCTGCAAGAGAAGGACAACTAGTTACATACATGGGAACTCCCGTAAGACTGTCAGCTGACTTTTCAACAGAAAATTTGCAGACCATAAGGGAGTGGCATAATATATTCAAAGTGATGAAAGGGAAAAAAAAATCTACAACCGAGAATACTCTACCTTCCAAGAACATCATTCAGATTTGAAGGAGAGATAAAGATTTTTATAAACAAGCAAAAGCTGAGAGAGTTTAGCAACACTAAACCAGCTTTACAATAAATGTTTAAAGGGACTTCTCAAAGCAGAAAAGGCCACAACTATAAATACGAAAATTAAAAAAGGAAAAATCCCATTGATAAAGGCAGATATACAGTAAAGTTAGCAAATCAGCCACTTATAAAGCTATTAGGAAGGGTTAAAGTCAAAAATAGTAAAATAATTTATATCCACAATAAGTAGTTAAGGGACACACAGACAGAAGTACATAAAATATGATGTCAAAAATGTTAAACGTGGGAGGGGGAAGAGGAAGTACAAATGCAAGGTTTTTAGAACGCATTCAAACGTAAGAGATTGTCAACTTAATAATCACTTATATATACATAGATTCTTATGTATTAACCTCACAGTAACCACAAACCAAAACCTTTTATAAATACACACACAAATGAGAAAGGAATCCAAACATAACACTAAAGACAGTCATCAAATCACAAGGTAAGAGAGCAAAAGAAAAAGGAACCTTTCTTTTTCAAAAGAAAAAGAACTACAAAAACAACCAGAAAACAGTGAACAAAATGGCAATAAGTACATACCTATCAATAATTACTTTAAATGCAAATGAACTAAATGCTCCAATCAAAAGACATGCAGTGGCTGAATGGATAAAAAAACAAGACCCACATATATGCTTCCTGTAAGACTCACTTCAGATCTAAAGACACACAGAGACTGAACGTGAGGGGATGGAAAAGACACTCCATGCAAATGGAAACTAAAAGAAAGCTGGGGTAGCTATACCCATATCAGACAAAATAGACTCTAAAACAAAAACTGTAACAAGAGACAGAGAAGAACATTATACAATGATAAAGGGATCAATCCAACAAGAAGATATAACAATTGTAAATATATATGCATACAACACAGGAGCACCTAAATACATACAGCAAATATTAACAAACATAAAGGGAGATATTGACAGTAACACAATAGCAGTAGGGGATTTTAGCACCCCACTTACATCAATGGACAGATCATCCAGAAAGAAAATCAATAGGGAAACATTGGCCTTATATAACACATTAGACCAGACTGACTCAAGATATATACATAGAACATTCCATCCAAAAGCAGTAGAATACACATTATTTTCAAGTACACATGAAACATTCTCAGAATGGATCACATGCTAGGCCACAAACCAAGTCTCAATAAATTTATAAAGACTGAAATCATACCAAGCATTGTTTCCAACCACAAGGTATGAAACTGGAAATCAACTACAAGAAAAAAACTGCAAAAAACAAACATGTGGAGGCTAAACAGTATGCTACTAAACAACTAATGGGTCACTGAAGAAATCAAAGAGGAAATAAAAAAATACCTAAAGTCAAATGAAAATGGAAACACAATGATCCAAAAACCTATGGGACACAGCAAAAGCAGTTCTAAGGGGGAAATTTATAGCAATACAAGCCTACCTCAGGAAATAAGAAAAATATCAAACAATCTAACTGTACACGTCCTTTATGAACTAGAGAAAGAAGAAGAAACAAAACCCAAAGTTAGTAGAAGGAAAGGAAGATCAGAGCAGAAAGAAATGAAATAGAGGCTGAAGAAAACAACGGAAAAGATCAATGAAACTAAAAGCTGGTTCTTTGAAAAGATAAACAAAATTCATAAACTTTTAGCCAAATTCATCAAGAAAAAAAGAGAGAGGGCCCAGAAAAATAAAATCAGAATGAAAGAGAAGTCACAACCAACATCACAGAAATACAAAGGAAATTTAAAAATTACTACAATTATACTGACAACCTAGGAAAAATGGATAAATTCCTAGAAATATACAATCTCTTAAGACTGAATTAAGAAGAAATAGAATCCATTGAATGAATGGATAATGAAAATGTGGTATATATATATATATATATATATATAATGGAATATTACTCAGCCATTAAAACGAATGAAATAATGCCATTTGCAGCAACACAGATGGACCTAGAGATTATCATACTAAGTGAAGTATGTCAGAAAGAGAAAGACAAATGCCATATGATATTACTTATATGTGGAATCTAAAATATGACACAAATGAACATATCTATGAAACAAAAACTGACTCACAGACATAGAGAACAGACTTGTGGTTGCCGGGGGGCGGGGGGAGTGTGGAGGGAGGGAGAAGGATTGGGAGTTTGCGATTAGCAGGTGCAAACTATCATATATAGGATGGATAAACAACAAGGTTCTACTGTATAGCAAAGGGAAATATATTCAATATCCTATGATAAACCATAGTGGAAAAGAATATGAAAAAGAATATATATATATGTGTAACTGAGTCACTTTACTGTATAGCAGAAATTAAACACAACACTGTAAATCAACTATACTTCAATAAAATTTTTTAAAAGAGAAGAAACAGAAAATATGAACAGAGTGATTACCAATGATAAAACTGAATCAGTGAAAACAAACAAACAAAAAACCTCCCAACAAACAAAAGTCCAGGACCAGACAGCTTCACAGGTGAATTCTAACAAACATTTAAAGAAGAGTTAATACCTATCTTTCTCAAACTACTCTAAAAAACGGAAGAGAAAGGAATGCTTCTGAACTCATTCTACTAGGCCAGCATCACCCTGCTACCAAAACCAAAGACACCACAAAAAAAGAAAATTACAGGCTAAATATCACTTATAAACACAGATGTAAAAATCCTCAACAAAATATTAGCAAACTGAACTCAACAATACTTTTAAAAGATTAAGACCAGGGCTTCCCTGGTGGTGCAGTGGTTGAGAATCTGCCTGCTAATGCAGGGGACATGGGTTCGAGCCCTGGTCTGGGAGGATCCCACATGCTGTGGAGCAACTGGGCCCGTGAGCCACAACTACTGAGCCTGCGCATCTGGAGCCTGTGCTCCGCAACGAGAGGCCGCGATAGTGACAGGCCCGCGCACCGCGATGAAGAGTGGCCCCCACTTGCCACAACTAGAGAAAGCCCTCGCACAGAAACGAAGACCCAACACAGCAAAAATAAATAAATTAATTAATAAACTCCTACCCCCAACATCTTAAAAAAAAAAAGATTAAGACCATGATCAAATGGAATTTATCCCAGGGGTGCAAGGATGGTTCAATATCTGCAAATCAATCAACATAATACACCACATCAACAAACTGAATAAAAATCATATGATCATCTCCATAGATACAGAAAAAGTTTTTGACAAAACTCAACATCCATTTATGATGAAAAAAACTCTCAACAAAGTTGGTAGAGAGAACATATCTCAACATAATAAAGGCCATAGATGACAAACCTACAGCCGACATCCTACCCAACAGTGAAAAGCCGTAAATCTTTCCTCTAAGATCAGGAACAAGACAAGAGTGCCCACTCTCGCCACTTTTATTCAACATCATCGTATTGGAAGTCCTAGCCACAGCAATCACACAAGAAAAAGAAATAAAAGTTATCCAAATTGGACAGGAAGAAGTAAAATTGTTACTGTTTGCAGATGATATGATACTATATACAGAAAATCCTACAGATGCCACCAAAATGTTATTAGAATAAATGAACTCAGTAAAGCTGTAGGATACAAAATTAATATACTGAAATCTGTTGCATTTCTATATACTAACAACAAACTATCAGAAAGAGAAATTAAGAAAACAATACCATTTACAACTGCATTGAAAAGATAAAATACCTACAAATAAATCTAACCAAGGAGGTAAAAAGACGTGTACTCAGAAAACTGTAAGACATTGATTCATTCAAGAAACTGAAGATAACAAAACCAAATGAAAAGATATACTTTCCATTTGGCTGGAAGAATATTGGATTGGAAGAATGGATTCCAATGGGTTGGAAGAATATTGTTAAAATGACCATACTACCCAAGGCAATCTACAGAGTCTGTGCAATCCTTAACAAAATACCAATGGCATTTTTCACAGAACTAGAACAAATAATTCTAAAATTTGTGTGAAACCGTAAAAGACCACAAATATCCAAAACAACCTTCAGAAGAAGAACAAAGCTAGAGGTGTAACACTCCCTAATTTCAAACTAGGGAAATAGGGTCAATTAATCTATGACCATGGCGGCAAGAATATACAATGGGGAAAAAACAGCCTCTTCAATAAACAGTGTTGGGAAAACTGGATAGCTATATGCCAAAGAATCAAACTGGCCTTTCTCACTCCATACACAAAAATAAACTCAAAATAGATTAAAGACTTAAATATAAGTAAGACTTGAAACCATAAAACTTCCAGAAGAAAACACAGGTAGTATGCTCTTTGACATCAGTCTTAGCAATTTTTTTTTTGATATGTCTCCTTAGGCAAGGAAAACAAAAATAAACAAATGGCACTACATCAAAAGCTAAAAGGCTTTTGCACAGCAATGGGAGGGAGATATTTGCAAACAATATATCTGATAAGGGGTTATAATCCAAAATATACAAAGAACTCATACAACTCAACATCAAAAAAAAAAAACACCTAGATGAATGGATAAAGAAGATGTGGTGTATATATATACACAATGGAATATACTCAACTATAAAAAAAGAACAATGCCATTTGCAGCAACATGGATGGACTCAGAGATTATCATACTAAGTAAGTCAAAGACAAATATCATACTATATCACTTATATGTGGAATCTAAAAAAATTATGCATACATACTTGTTTACAAAACAGACTAACAGAAACAGACTCACAGACACTGAAAACAAATTTATGGTTACCCAAGAGGGAAGAGATAAATTAGGAGTTTGGGATTATCAAATATAAACTATATAAAATAAATAAGTAACAAGGTCCTACTGTATAACACAGGGAACTATATTCAATATCTTATAATAAACTATAATGGAAAAGAATCTGAAAAATAATACACGTTTTATGTATATATAAAACTGAATCACTTTGCTGTACAGCAGAAACTAACACAACATTGTAAATCAACTATACTTCAATTTTAAAAAAAAAACACCTGATTAAAAAATGGGCCGAGGATCTGAATAGACATTTTTCTGTGGAAGACATACAGATGGACAAGAGACACATGAAAAGATCATCACTAATCATCAAGAAAATGCAAATCAAAACCACAATGAGATATCACCTCCCCGTCAGAATAGCTGTTATCAAAAAGACAACAAATAACAAGTGTTGGCGAGGATATGGAGAAAAAGGAACATTCGTGCACTATTGGTAGGAATGTAAATTGGTACAGCCACTATGGAAAGCAGTATGGAGGCTCCTCAAAATATTAAAAATAGAACTACCACATGATCTAGCAATTCCACTCTGGCTATTTTTCTGAGGAAAACATAAATGCTAATTCAAAAAGATATATGCACCCCTATGTTCACTGCAGCATTATTTACAATAGCCAATATACAGAAGCAACGTAAGTGTCCATCAACAGATGAATGAAGAAGATGTGGTATATATATACAAAGGAATATTACTCAGCCATAAAAAAGAATGAAATCTTGCCATTTGCAACAACATGGATGGACCTACAGAGTATTATGCTAAGTAAAATAAGTCAGAGAAAGATAAATACTGTATGACTTCACTTATGTGGAATTAAAAAAAAATGAACAAACAGAACAGAACAGAAATAGACTCACAGATACAGAGAACAAACTGGTGGTTGCCAGAAGGGAGGGGAGTGGGGGGGGGATGAGTGAAATCAGAGAGGGAGTTTAAGAGGTACAAACTTCCAGTTATAAAATAAATAAGTCACAAGATGCAATGTACAGCACAGAGAATATAGTAAATAATAACTTTTTAAGGTGACAGATGGTAACTAGACTTCAGTGACCATTTTGTAATGTATAAAAATATCAAATCACTATGTTGTACACCTAAAACTAATATGATATCGTAAGTCAATTATACTTCAATAAAAAATAAAATTTTAAAAATAAAAATGGGCAAAGGACTTGAATAGACATTTCTCCAAAGAAGATATACAAACAGCCAATTTGCATATGAAAACATACTCAACATCATTACTCATTAGGGAAACGCAAACCAAAACTACAATGACCAGTTCAGACCTATTAGGATGGCTGAAGTGTTGGAGAAGATATGAAGAAATTGGAACCCTGGTGCATTGCCGGTGAGAACGTAAAATGGTACAGCAATCCCACTTCCAGAGGTATATCCAGACAAACTGAAAGCAGGGACACAAACAGTTACTGTGAACACCAATATTCACGGAAGTATTACTCTCAATAGCTAAAATGTGGGGAAAACCCAAATGTCCATCATCAGCTGAATGGATAAACAAAATGTGGTATGTACATATAATGAATTATTAATTAGCCTTTAAAAAGGAATGAAATTCTGACACGTTACAACATGATCAATCTTGCAAACATTATGCTAAGTGAAATAGCCAGACACAAAACGACAATTATTGTATGAATGCACTTATATGAGGTACCTGCAATAAGCAAATTCACAGAGATAGAAAGGGGAATGGGGGATAAGGGGAATGGGAGTTACTGTTTCATAGGTAGAGAGTTTCTGCTTTGGATGGTTAAAAAGTTCTGGAAGGGCTTCCCTGGTGGCACAGCGGTTGAGAGCCCATCTGCCGATGCAGGGGACACGGGTTCGGGACACGGGTTCGGGACACGGGTTCGTGCCCCGGTCTGGGAAGATCCCACATGCCGCGAAGCAGCTAGGCCCATAAGCCATGGCCACTGAGCCTGCGCGTCCGGAGCCTGTGCTCCGCAGCAGGAGAGGCCACAACGGTGAGAGGCCCGCATACCGCAAAAAAAAAAAAAAAGTTCTGGAAATGCATCGTGGTGATGGTTGCACAACAATGTGAATATACTTAATGCCACTGAATTATACATTTTAATAAGGGTTAAAATGATAAATGTTATGTGTATATTTGTTTATTTATTTATTTATTTATTTTTGGCTGTGTTGGGTCTTCATTGCTGTGTGCGAGCTTTCTCTAGTTGCAGTGAGCGGCGGCTACTCTTCATTGCGGTGTGCAGGCTTCTCGTTGTGGCTTCTCTTGTTGCAGAGCATGGGCTCTAGGCGCTCAGGCTTCATTAGTTGTGGCATGTAGGCTCAGTAGTTGTGCCTTGCGGGCTCTAGAGCTCAGGCTCAGTAGTTGTGGTGCATGGGCTTAGTTGTTCCATGGCATGTGGGATCTTCCCAGGCCAGGGCTCGAACCTGTGTCCCCTGCATTGGCAGGCAGATTCTTAACCAGTGTGACACCAGGGAAGCCACCTGTTATGTATATTTTACAATTAAAAAAAGGACTCAGGGCTTCCCTGGTGGCACAGTGGTTGAGAGTCCGCCTGCTGATGCAGGGGACACAGGTTCGTGCCCCAGTCTGGGAGGATCCCACATGCCGCGGAGCGGCTAGGCCCGTGAGCCATGGCCGCTGGGCCTGTGCTCTGCAACAGGAGAGGCCACAACAGTAAGAGGCCCATGGACTGCAAAAAAAAAAAAAAAAAAAAAAAAAAAAGACTCAAAAATTTTTTTAACTTCTGCTTATCAAAAGACACCATTAAGAAAATGAATAGGCAAACCACAGATTGGGAAAAGATATTCACAACACACCAGACTTGCATTCAGAATATATAAATAATTCCAACAACTTAATAAAAATGCAAATCAATTTACAGGTTGCTTAAACACTCTGTGCAGTTGGGAGCATTGAGAAGTCCAGTTTTGCCATGCATCCACACACACCCGTATCAGATGTCAGTGTGGCTCAACAAAAAGAAGTCCAATTATTCAACATAGTTCTGGAATATTTAGCCACAGCAATCAGAGAAGAAAAAGAAATAAAAGGAATCCAAATCGGAAAAGAAGAAGTAAAGCTGTCACTGTTTGCAGATGACATGATACTATACATAGAGAATCCTAAAGATGCTACCAGAAAACTACTAGAGCTAATCAATGAATTTGGTAAAGTAGCAGGATACAAAATTAATGCACAGAAATCTCTTGTATTCCTATACACTAATGATGAAAAATCTGAAAGAGAAATTAAGGAAACACTCCCATTTACCACTGCAACAAAAAGAATAAAATACCTAGGAATAAACCTACCTAAGGAGACAAAAGACCTGTATGCAGAAAACTATAAGACACTGATGAAAGAAATTAAAGATGATACAAACAGGTGGAGAGATATACCATGTTCTTGGATTGGAAGAATCAACATTGTGAAAATGACTATACTACCCAAAGCAATCTACAGATTCAATGCAATCCCTATCAAACTACTAACGGCATTTTTCACAGAACTAGAACAAAAAATTTCACAATTTGTATGGAAACACAAAAGACCCCAAATAGCCAAAGCAATCTTGAGAAAGAAAAACAGAGCTGGAGGAATCAGGCTCCTGGACTTCAGACTGTACTACAAAGCTACAGTAATCAAGACAGTATGGGACTTCCCTCATGGCACAGTGGTTAAGAATCTGCCTCCCAATGCAGGGGACACGGGTTTGAGCCCTGGTCCGGGAAGATCCCACATGCTGCGGAGCAACTAAGCCTGTGCGCCACAACTACTGAGCCTGTGCTCTAGAGGCCACAGCCACAACTACTGAGCCCACGTGCTGCAACTACTGAAGCCCGTGTGCCTAGAGCCCGTGCTCCACAACAAGAGAAGCCACCGCAATGAGAAGCCCGCGCACGGCAATGAAGAGTAGCCCCCACTTGCTGAAACCAGAGAAAGCCTGTGCGTAGCAACGAAGACCCAACACAGCCAAAAACAAATTTAAAAAACAAACAAAAAAAAGACAGTATGGTACTGGCACAAAAACAGAAATATAGATCAATGGAACAGGCTAGAAAGCCCAGAGATAAACCCACGCACATATGGTCACCTTATTTTTGATAAGGGAGGCAAGAATATACAATGGACAAAAGACAGCCTCTTCAATAAGTGGTGCTGGGAAAACTGGACAGCTACATGTAAAAGAATGAAATTAGAACACTCTCTAACACCATACACAAAAATAAACTCAAAATGGATTAAAGACCTAAATGTAAGGCCAGACACTATAAAACTCTTAGAGGAAAACATAGGCAGAACACTTATGACATAAATCACAGCAAGGTCCTTTTGGACCTACCCCCTAGAGAAATGGAAATAAGAAAAAAAATAAACAAATGGGACCTAATGAAACTTAAAAGCTTCTGCACAGCAAAGGAAACCATAAACAAGATGAAAAGACAACCCTCAGAACGGGAGAAAATATTTGCAAATGAAGCAACTGACAAAGGATTAATCTCCAAAATTTACAAGTAGCTCATGCAGATCAATATCAAAAAAACAAACAACCCAATTCAAAAATGGGCAGAAGACCTAAATAGACGTTTCTCCAAAGAAGATATACAGATTGCCAACAAACACATGAAAGAATGCTCAACATCATTAATCATTAGAGAAATGCAAATCAAAACTACAATGAGGTATCACCTCACACCAGTCAGAATGTCCATAATCCAAAAATCTACAAACAATAAAAGCTGGAGAGGGTGTGGAGAAAAGGGAACCCTCTTGCACTGTTGGTGGGAATGTAAATTGATACAGCCACTATGGAGAACAGTATGGAGGTTCCTTTAAAAACTAAAAATAGAACTATCATATGACCCAGCAATCCCCCTACTGGGCATATACCCTGAGAAAACCGTAATTCAAAAAGAATCATGTACCACAATGTCCACTGCAGCTCTATTTACAATAGCCAGGACATGGAAGGAACTTCTCTGGGAGACTTGGGATTGTACTCTTAGAAATGACCTTTACAACACCTGTTTGGCTCCCCTAAGAAAGCACTTCTATTGATTCATTGCCACTATACAACTCTCCAACCTATCTAGAAAACTGTTCAATAAGGCTTGCCCACTTAGCAAACTGAGCCAACTGTCACAACTTTAAATTATCACCACTAATGGGGAAGGGGAAAACAATTAATGAAGGTTAAAAAAAAAACAAAAACCAGCATTCACATGGCCTATTTGGGGAACTCATGGACTGGCAAAAGCTTTGGTAACAGAAATTTCCAAATCATGTTATATACTTGCTTTCCAGCCGTCTCTTGCTTCCAACCAGGGGACTTCATAGGGCAACAAACTATGATGGCCTTTTACAAATGGAAGCAATTAAAGGGAAATTACTCCTTCCTCTGAGGACACAGAACAAGTCTGCTCTCTGTCAGGTTTCACTATCATACTCAGGCATACCTTGGGCAGGGGTATGCCAGCCAGGCTCCCACTGGCCACCCTTGTGGCAGGGCATGGGAGCAGGATGAAAGTCCTCAAGGTACCCAAAGTCCCAGGGAGCCCTGGAATGAGCAGACCAATCCCAGTTACCAATTTTTCAAAATTCACAAAGTGATACCAAGAGCTGGTCATTCAGTCCTTCATTCTCTGGTCTTTCTTGATAGCCCAGTGGTGCCAGCAAAAAAAAAAGAAACAAAGAAAAAAACACATTGATTTGCTTACCTTTCATTGGACCGTATCACGTAGTCAGTAAATTCATGGTCTCCCTTGATCACCTCCAAGGGGACCACAAGGTTGACGTCGGAATCGGTGTTCCGCAGCTGGTTGAGTTTAATATTGACTGAGAAGAGGTAATCCCGCACGTCATCGATGCCCACCTTCAGGCCCTTGCACACCACATACCTGGCAGGAGATACCCTGTCACTCCACTGAGCAAGGGCTTCCCTCACTTTTCCCTTCCCCAATCCCCTTGCTGAGTCGTGAAGCTCTTGTCTATGCACAAAGAACAGCACAGTCTGTGTGTTGCAAAGTTCACCTCAAATCCTTTCTTTTTATGTTGGGCTGTATTTCTACTCTCTATGGCTGTGGTTCCCACCTGCCCTGTGCCAGGTTGGCTGCATCATCGTCACCTGGGAAGTCTGTTAAGTTAAAGACAATCAGACTCTCCAGGGACAGGGCCCAGAAATCTGTGTTTTTAACAAGCAACTTAGAAATTCGGATTGGCCACATCTTCTCTCACATCGTGTATGGACACTGTGTCCCACCTGGGATGCCAACAGTGACTCTGGTTAGTGGCCCACTTAGTCCCTCCAGGTGACCGTTCTATTGATCTCCTTCTCCCTCCCAGAGAAGCCAAGGGTTGCCCACGTAAGTGTGGTGAATAAGGTTTGTGGAAAAGGAGGCAGAGGCTGACGGGTACATTGAAGAACCATTAAAATCCAAATCCTGACTCCTCTTGGCTCCAATCACTTTTTTTAAGTCAAGGTTTTTAATGTAGCTTGAGTGGTCATGCCAGAGATGCACCAGGATTTGCTGTTCTGACATTTAGCCAACTAGTCTGATTAAAATGGACAGGAAAGCCTCACCTCTCTGAGTTGGCAGGACGGCTGGTGACCGGCTTAAAGAGACATACTCGTTCAAAGCAGCAGTACAGCAGGTAGATGAGCCCCACACTGAAAGGTGTGAAGAGGTCAAAGGTTTTACAGATGAAGTGGCCTCCTAGATGAGAGAGAAAACACCAGTAGCAGTCAGCAGCTTCCATTCCACAAGGTGGGTAAGACAGTCTCAGGGAGTATGACGAAGTCAGGGACCCAGCAGCTGGGTCCATTAAAGTCACAGGCAATATAAGGGAAAGACTCAGTTTTAGAGGGGACTTTGGGGATTCTATGGCACTTTTTCCCCTAAATTCCTCATTCAGCCACCTGTCACCTAATATAAGCAGATTGTTTTTTAACTTCCAAGCCAACCCCTATACATGCTCTTGTCCAACAGGGCCTCTAAGAGGTGGGTCCGGGTGGGGAGACAGCAGAGGCAGTGTCACCTGTCCGGACAACGGACAGCGCCATGAGGAACTGACAGAGCAGCAGCTGTTTGCTGAGGATCTCCTGCAGGTTCTCCTGTCCCTCCACTGAGAAACCCTGAAATGAGAGCACAAGGATCAGGGTAGAAAACAGAAGTGATAAGGACTGAAAAGAGTACCCCTACCTCATCTTCTGTGAGATTTCTTGAAGTGTTTTCATTGATCTCCACCATCTGACTGATAAAGATACAGCTTGGTGTTTAGATTCTTCGGCGTGGTCACATGGCTCACTGTGGTGAAGACAGCAGCTGGGACCCAGGCCTGACTACTGAGCCAGTGCTGTTTTCCTGCTCTATCACTCCCGGGGATGGAACCAAGTCTGCTCCTCCAAGGAGATGGTCCAGAAAATTTTAAAACTCACGTGGGAATCCAAGGGAAGAGTACGGCAGAACAGAGTCAAAATACGCTAGTCACAGGCCAACTACAAGATAGGAAACTAAATGCCCTGGTGAATCCAGTGAGACCCAGGGAGTACATGTGGCCTGAAACTCTGCAATGGGCTTGCTCAGTTGTGGGCTGACCACCGAACAGGCCCCAATCTGGTGACAGGAGAAAAGTTAGCATCACTCTGACAGTCACAGTAATCTCTTTCTCTGTGGACCAAGGATTTATTCACAAAACCCCCTTTTCCTGTCCCAAGACCATGGAGCCTCTCCCTGCAGCTGGCAGTGTCTCTGGCCGGGGTGTTTGTTCAAAGAATGTACACTGCTATTCTTGGAGTGGTCTCCCTCTCTGTGAGATCCCAGCAGGGGGCAGACAGCCATGCTCACACAGAAGTGAAGGAGGCCAGGGGCTGTGATAGGAAGAGAGGGGAGTTGTTGTTTAATGGGTACAGAGTTTCAATTTTGCAAAATGAAAAGGGTTTGGAGATCTGTCTCACAATAGTGTGAATATACTTAACACTACTGAACTGTAAACTTAAAAACGGTTGCAATGGTAAATTTTACGTTATGTGTTTTTCATCACAATAATTAAGAAAAGTAAAGAGGCTGGCCTCCATTAAGCTGGGCCCAGCCTGGCCAGGTCTCCAGAATCAAAAATGTTTAGCAACGTCTTCCAGATTTACAGATGCTTCTTAAAATGCATGTCTGTTTATAGGGGAAACAGACAAACAAATAAATCAGCCACAAAGGTCACCAGTCTAAGCTGCCTAAGCCAGAAAGACAATCCTTGAGTTTGCCACTCTAGCTGACAAACTGCAAGGCTGCCTGCCTCCCAAGCACTATCAGATCCCTCAAGCACAAGTGAAGCAGCCCCTCCCTCCCCTCCACCCAAGCCTGTCTATCTGTTGTCCCCTGCTGTGCACAAAGCTTTGGTGAGCGAGGTGCATGTTCAGATCCTGTGCTGATATCCTAAACATTTCTTCACCTCTCCACAGGGCTACTGCTTGAAAGGCTACCCAAGGGGCTCCAGAGGCTCTTCTCAACTCTGGCCATGTGACCCTGGTGCAACTGCGACTTCTCTGACCCTCCTCTACACTAATTCGTGGCTCATTCCAGAAAAGACTACCTGCAGCATCAGATTACTAGGTGAGAAAGCTGCAGGGGACTTGCCTCTATACATCAAATACCTGCCCAAGAAACAGGCGACGTGAATATTCACTGTAGCCCAGTGACTGACCGAGCCTCCTGTGGAGTCCCGGAGGACTCCTTTGAGCTGCTGCCTTCGGTTATACGGTCACCTATTAGCCCATCCAGAGGCTTAGGAGCGGCCATGTGTAGACAGCCTCTACCAGGAGCAGCACCCAGGTGACAAATGACGGGAATGTTCTTCCCGGTCAGCTCTGCCTAGCTCATCTTAGTCATGGCCCTCCTCTCACCATGTCTCATAGCCAACCAAGGCCCTTTGAAGAAGTGAGCTGAGAAGGTCCACTTGCTCCAAGCAAAGATGCCCACAACATCACAGCCTTGACAAAGTTACCACTGAAAAGATGCACGAAAAGAATAAAAACATACATCACACATCCCTACTATCTGCCCTTCCAGGGCAGCTAAAGGACCAAACCAAAACAAACAAAACCAATTTTCAAGCCTCTAACATGATAAATCCCTAAAGCATCACCCTATGAAGAGCAGGTCACCTACCCCATCAGCCATCAGAAAGTGGACACCCTTGCGATCTGTGTTATCCAGGACAAAATTCCGAAAAGCAGTGATGTTCTCCGGGCGGGTGATGTCTCCATCTCCATCGATCCCACCCTCACCTGACAAGACACAAGATTCACATTTAGCTCATATGCCCTGTGCATCCCTGGAGCTGGGACACAAGCTCTCTGGGGATGTGAACACAGGTACCAGGTGTACCTCGAGGCCCAGGAGAAAAGCCCCTGTGAGGAGCAACTCACTGAAGGACCCATCATACAAGGCTGCCTTGCAGTGATGGACAGGAGGCAAAAAGAGTGCCCTGCTATAATAAAGCAGAGTTCAGAAGGAGCTGACCAGCCAAGCATCATCAACTGAAACAGAAGGTCTTCATATTCAAGATCAAAGTTGTGTTTAAAGCACCTACATTTAGGAACCAATATCAACTTCTTAATAAGAACTGTTAACAAAGGACTTAGGATTTGCTGCCAAATCACGAAAAGCGAGCCAGAGTGGAGGGAACTGCTGGAGGGCTGCTGAGCTGGCTGGAGATGGGTGTGGGTTTGTATGTGTTAATAACCCTGCCAGTTCTCAGCCGGAGATCAGGCAGTTTCATTATCTCCTGTCACCACAAGAGAAGAAAGGAGGAATTAATATGGCTCTGGTGAGAGTTTGCTTAGTGGAGTATTTAACCTGTACCCACAGGCCTGGGGCAAAAAGGGACAGTCTAGAGGGAACCGAGACCTTCATGACATTGGCTGGGAACCCCAGACTCAGAGACCTGGTAAAGAAAACATGGCAAGTGGATAATAACTACTTCTGACCTAAAGTCTCCAAAGAGAACTGCCTCTCATAGCCCCTGCTACCCTCCTCCACGTCCCTACCATAGTAGGGTTCGAAGAGTTCACTGGAGGCCGAGTAGAAGTCTTCCAGCTTAAAATCGTTAGGACCCTTCAGAGTCATTCCAAAGCCCTTTGCGTGCCACTTCTTCCTCCACAGCACATACTCTGAGAAGCCACCTGGGCCTGCACAGACGTCAGCAAAGTATAGAAGCTCAGCTTCCCGGTCCTTCACCAGTGGTTTCTGCAAAGGCAAGTGGAAGTCAGGGGAGGAAGGGAAAAAAGATGGCTAAATGGGGAGCAGGAAAGAGAAGGCAGGGGGAGTAAAATAAGCCTTTCAGCAAGCACAATGCAGAGTTCCTGCGGCCAGAGCCACAAGCGCCCGGAAATGTGTCCTCTGTGATCATTGCCCTCCAAAGTTTTTGCCCATCCCCACCTCAAACACCCCTGATGCCTTTCAACCCACCAGGCCTAGCTCAGACTCCTAATAAAAACATCTTAATGGGCATCTAAGTGTGCATTTTTTATTTCTCAGCATCTTTTCCTCAGCATTATTTCTCAGCATCATATCCTGCCTTACAAGAGTCCCACTGAGCAGAATATTCTAACCCCACATTACAGATAGGGAAAAAGAGACCCCAAGACACAAAGCAACTTGTTCAGACAGTCCGCAGCAAAGCTAAATCAGAATCCCATCAGCCTGACCATTAGATGCAGGCCTTCCTGTCCAACCAAAGTCTGAGGGGCTCTCACATCACCCCCTCTCAGCCACAGGGCCTATCTTTCCAGATCATAGCCTCTGCTTCCCTTCTCCCCTACCTCCGAGGCTCTCCCTTTTTCTTCCAATTAACTTTTTATCATGGAATAATTTTAGATTTATAGATAAGCTGTAAGAATAAAGTTCGCATATACCCTTCACCCAGTTTTATTAACATCTTACATTGTCATCTGTCAAAATTAAGAAACTGACACAGGTACATTACTATTAACTAAAGTCCAAACTTGATTCAGATCTCACTAGAGCCCTTGTTCTGTTCCATGACCCCATCCAAGATACCACAGTGCATTGAGTCTCCTCCTTTTTAGCACCCCCTCCCTCTCCTGCCTTTGCTCCTCTGCTAGCCACGGCCTGGGTGGTGCATAGCTGGGAGCTGACAAGGTAGAGAGAACAGGAGACAGTGGTGTGCAGCTTCCGGGCAGCCATCAGAGCACCCACCCACCTAAGGAATAACTAAATTACAATAATCATTTGTATTTTTATTGGATTATAGTTTTGGCCACTTGAGTGGCTTTAACTCTTAATCTAAAATGTTGGGAGTTCCCTGGTGGCCTAATAGGATTCCCGGTTTTCGCTGCTGTGGCCCAGGTTTGATCCCTGGTCGGGGAACTTAATCCTGCAAGCTATGCAGCACGGCCAAATAAATAAATAAAATAAAATGTATGCTGCATGCAGACCTAGATTGTGTGTTTACACTTCTCTTCTACACACCTGGGCCCTAGATGATGAGTTCTACTTGTCCCAACCCTCCACAGCAGAGAGGATAAACCATCGGCACTGGTGACAAGAGGTTGAGTTCTAGAGGGGGTGACTGCAGGGGACCCTCATGAACATCCAGCAGAAAGGGGCTAAGGCAGCTCAGCCTTCTCTCTCTACAGGTTTGGCATGGCTAGGTGCTTGTCCAGAGCTCTGTTAACTGCTAGATAAAGATCAGAAAGGTTCAAGGGAAACAGTTATAAGAAAGAAATGGAAATACTGATGCTCACGATCCAGTCACTTTCTAGGTGACAAGGGCCTTGCCTCTGATGATGGTTATCTACCTTTATCAAAACAGTGAAAAAGTCTCAGGAGAAAGATTTTAGCTAAAAATAAACTTCATCATCCTGTGACAAGCCCATTCAGCATGCTTGGATATATCAGTTCTTTCTCCCCTACCCCTGCCACCCCACCCTAGCATACTTTTGTTCCTGAGCCATCAGTTTTCATATTTTTGGATTATATTCATTTGCACACACAAAGAAAGACCTAATGGCATTTGCCGAGAATATTACGCGGCACTTCCCAGGCTGCAACGTGGTAGTGAGGCAGGGGTCACAATTTTAAGGCTTGCACATGCTAGAAAGAGTGAAAACATTGTTCCTCACCACTGGCCATGTCCTAGCCCCAGGCTCCAGCCTCTCTGGGTGAGCAGATGGCCCAAAGGAAGACTGGGAGAAGGAAGGGGAATGAATCAATGAAAGCATCTCACCTTCAAGAAGAGGGCATAAATATGATCTGTTCTGTGATTTCAAGATGTGTCATACCCTCACAGGCCACAGCCAGAAGGTCCTTTCATAGAAAGGACATCTGGGATTCTCACCTCTGCCATTTACTGGCTGTGCAGTCAAAGGCAAGTCCGTAACTTATGTCTTTAAGCTCGAGCTTCCTCAACTGTAAACTGGGACTAATGCAGATTATTTTTTAAGGCTATTAGAGGATTAAATGAAGTACTGTATGTCAAAGACCTTTAGAAACTGTACAACACTAAACAAATGTAAGATAACATTATATTCAACTAGATCACCCTCCTTAGAGTCAAAACTCTGGTCCCTTCCATCCTTTCGTCTTTGCAATACCTAGCACTGTGCTCCACATGCAGTGGGCACTTTGTAAGTGCTGTCTAATTTCTTCTAAGACAGCACTGAAACTTAAAGATCTACATTCAGTTTTTGTCTCCTGTTACACTTCACAGCCAATGTTTTCTTACCTCAACAATAACCCCAAGCACACAAGTCCCTCACATAACGTTTTGGTTTATAATATGCTTCCGTATACCCAAACAATCTAAATTCCCTTCTTTCCCTTGTCCCTTCCAATTCTTGTTTATGATTTCTTTATTTCCCTACCCTAGCCTCTTTTCTCCTTTTTCCACAACTTGCAGAAGCAGAAACACACTGAAAAACCTCAGAGACCCTCCCTCTGGCTTCCCACCTCCAACCTCCTCACACTTTCCCAAGCTTCAAGTTCTCCACACTCTTATTCTGTAATTTGCCTGATCCAAGAGCCACTGAGACCCTGGCCAACCTGGGCATGTGCCTGGGGCTTCCACCTCTCCCAGCTCTGCTGGGAGTGCTCTAGAGTGTCTCGCCTGAAAAACACACCAAGCCTGCCGGGCTTGGCTGTCACTCTGGTCCTTGGGGGAAAACAGAGGTGAAAAGAGAGAAGAAAACACTAGGAGCTGAAGAGAAATCACTTTTTATAGTGTAGTGCAGAACATCTCTGAAAGGGCAATTCTCCATGGCCAATATCAATCAATTCAAGTCAAGGAGCTGCCTGAAGCATCACAAACATGGCTGCCTTTTCCTATGTAACTAATATCTCCACCCTCGACCTCAATGGGACAACCCTGATGCCTACTTCATTTTCCTGACAGTGAAAGAAAATAACCAGATACCAGCTGCTGGAGGCGTTTAACATTCAAAAGCCCAAAGTGATGCTGTGACTTCCCAGCAGCTTGACAGAGTTCCTTTGCCAGGCAGGGGTTTAAAAGAAATCATTTGGAGCTCAAAAAATTAAATCAACATTATATCAACCTAATTTTCTCAAGATGCTAATTCCAAGAGCTGTTTTGTGCAGCTTGCTGGTACTGTAAAATGGGGAGGGAGACCTGGGAGAGAAAAATAACTAAAGACTGGAGGGGTCCACCTACCAGTTTCGCCAGCACTGAAGAAGTAGTCAGGGTGAAGCCGAATCATTAAAGAACTTGGAAAACAAGTTTCTTTAAGCAGTGGATAATCGGGGCCTAGTAGAAGGAGGGTGAGTGAAGCAGAAACAGGTTCGGGAACAGCTGGCTCCTGGCCCCTTCACTGTCAGAGAGAACTAACTTTCTAGGACTGGGTAAAAATGCTTTGAAACCCTGAAGGGAATGTTAGAATGAAATTTCCTTTTTTCTTTCTCTATCATTATGGAGGGTCTGTGTTCAGAAAAATGACATGTAGCAAAGTAGAAAATCATTTTGCTCTACCACTTCTTGAGAAGGGCCAAAGACTGGTAATTATGATCCCACATAAAACTTGTTCAGAGAGGCAGAAAGGGAAAGGGGCCATGTTTGAAATCACAGATTTTAGAGCTGGAACAAATCTTAATAGTCTTTTGGTCCTACCCCAGCCCTCGGCAGGTTAGTAGGGCTAATTTCAGAGATGAGGCAGCTGAGACACAAAGAAGGTATGAACCTAAGTGACACCACCTGCGACTAAGTGCTGCACTCCATGCCCGCCCTCAACCCTCACTGAACACAGCCTAGGTCTTCAGACACAATATTGATTTTAAATAGACCAGTGAAAGAACCCAGATACCCACATTTCACTCAACACTCAAACATTTCCCAGAGTACTGCCCTCTCATACCAGAAACAGCAACCAAATCAGATGATGTCACAAGTTTCAATTTGGAACACTCACTGTAAGGACTGTATACAGTCATCCCACAGTATCTGCAGGGGATTGGTTTCAGGACCCCTGCAGCCACCAAAATCTGCAGATGCTCAAGTCCTTTATATAAAATGGCAGTGTACAGTCGGCCCTCTGTATTGGTGGATGCAGAACCTACAGACACGGAGGGCTGACTGTACTCAGACTCTACCTCATCCATGGCAGGAAGAAAGCAGGGGAAAGCTCCTTGGTGGCAACTGGCCTCCACACATCAATGAGCACAGAAAGGCTTTACAAACCCCCAACGCTGTACCCTTATCAGCTCTCAAGTCCACCAGAATTTCCAGAACACAAGCACCACAGGGAAAGGGGTCACATCTATCTCCTTCAAAATTATATTCCTGGTACTGTGCCTGGCACAATGTAGGGGTTTTGATAAATACACGTTTAATGAATGCAGGAGGGAGGCCTGTGTTCTATCTAGCTCATGGCCTCATCTCCCTGCTCCCTAGGCCTATAGATGCACAGCTGCTGATTTTGTCAGGAATGCCCCTTCTCCACCCCTGCAAGCCCTGCTGCCTCCACTCAGAGTGAGCAGCAGGGTCTGCAGAGTTGGGGGGTGGGACTCAGGGCCTGAAGCCCTAGAGACAACTGCTTACTGGGGCACTCCTGGGACCACAGGGAAGCACTGTGGAACCCTACCTGAAGAGCTCAAAGCAAAACATATCTCTTTCACAAAATACATCTCTATCACCTAGCAGGAATACTCTCCTAGCACTGCACAAATGGCAATTTCTGAACCACTGAAGCTCGAGCTCATTTGGCACTATGAATTCAGAAGCAAAATCTTGTTCTCACCCCATAAGAGTCCCTCGGATTTGTAAACATGCGATCGAACACAAAATCCATGTTAGCCATCTTCATTGCCGCCCTGCAACAAAGCAAGACAGAAAAGTGTGCCTCAGTACCAGACATATGGAGAGCTAAGGCTCAAATGAAAAGGTAGAGCAGTGTACATCGGGGTGGGGGGGAAGGAAATGTCAGCAAACCTGTTTAGGAAGAAGACTCCTCGGATCATCTCGTAGGGATTGGCCCGGGTCCGAGCTCGCCGCATCTCCTCCCCATCCAGGACATCAAACACATTCTGCCCAGAGAGAATCAGAACCTAAAGGTGAGCATCACCCTTTGGGATGAAACAGGTGTCTTAATGAGCTTGAGGGGCCTGATTCACAGCCCTCTGAAGAGCTAGGCTCCTGCCGTATCCCAGTTCTGAAATGACCAGATATGGGACCCTAGACAAGTCACTCTATCACTGACCCTCAACTACCTCACCTGTAAAATGGTACAAAATAAAAGGGAAGTAAGCATGTGCCTGGCACACGGTAAGTGGTTAATAAATGGCACGGAGTCACCTCCTGGCGCTGGTAATCCTCATAACAAATCTGCTTATCCACCCCAGCAGCAACCTCCCAAGGGACCAGAGTTCTGATATGAAGGGTACCCAGAGAGAGGGTAGACAAACCAAGACCAGAGTTTTCTGAGGGCGCCTACCACACAGGAGGGAACCCTTCTCTGTTCTCTAATATTCTCTCTGAAAAAAGAAAGCCTCACCTTACCTGAGTTCCAGTCACCTTAAGGATATTCCCAACACTCTGCCTGCCAGAAAAATAAGCTCTGTGAAGCTAGTCTGAGGCCTTGCTTCTTCTCCAACCCATTTCCTCCTCAGAGTTTCCTTGGCCCATTCTGCCCCAGGCAATGCACTTCCTGACCCAAAGACAGGCCAAAAGACATCAAGGGGAGGGTAACACCAGCTACTTCTTTTAATTTTTACAACAACACTGGGAAGTGAGTATTTTCTCCCCAATTTATAGATGAGGAAACTCAAACTCAGAGAAGCTAAAGCAAGTGGCCCAAGGTCACACAGGAAAAAAAAAAAAAGCTGCTAAACTAGGATTTGAATTCAGCTCTATCTGATACTACACAATGATTCTGAACCTTTCACTATGCCAGGCCCCCTTCAGGATTACAATGAACCAACCCACTGAAATTAAGTGGTTCCTTTCCTGACTACTGATCACAGAGATAGCACAACACTACAGGGCAGGAGAGCCACCAAGGAGAAAGGACACCTCACAGAAATGTACCAAGCTACCTATCTGATCTCAAGGAAAAATCTTAGCTAAACTTCAGCCTCCCCACAACTGACTCAAAAGAACAAGAAAAGCCCAGCACAACCCCTCACACAAAATCTTCAACTCCAGCTCTAGCCACGAGTCCTTACCTTACATTGCAACACACTGTGAAGCAGCTCTTCCCCACAAAACTCTGTTTCATCTTCAATAATCATCTTTCTCTACAGGGAGAAGAAAACAATCAATAATGACCACAAGCAACTGTATTTGGGGGGATGGATGGAGAAACTAGGGTTCTGAGTGAGTAGAGCAAAAGGGGCCAAAGAACATCAATCCCTGAGGGGCGGGAAAAAGAAAATCCTAAATCCCTCTGGCTCTAGTCCAGATGGCTGTGAGGTGAAGCAGACCCCTGGGTACTCTGACTAGAGCACCATATGCATACAAGACTCATGAATGCTGAGGCTGAGAAAAGCAAACAGGAAGGAGACATCCAAGCTGTCTGTCCCTAGAGTGTGGAGGGAGAAGGATGGGGAATGCCCCAAATGACAGAAGCCTTTCCCTCAACCAGGAAGCCTCCTGCTCTGTGATGAGTACGAAGGCAGGATCCCAGGCACTGACCTGGTAGTGTCACAGAAAACAAGGGTGAGGGAGCCTCATGGGGATGTCAAGTCCAACTTCATGTCTGAGTGAGGCTACCTCTAAATCAGTGATGCTCAAACTTGGTGTTCTCAGGTTTACACTCTTCAAGATCACTGAGGACCCCCCAAAGAGCTTTTGTTTATATAAGAGATATGTGTATATATATTAGAAGTTAAAACTGAGAAAACATTTAAATATTTACTAATTTAGTTTAAAAGAAGATGGTATATTAACATAAATAACATTTTTATGAGAAAAAACTATATTTCCAAAAAAAAAATTTATTGAGAAGAGTGGCCCTGTTTTCCATTTTGCAAATCTCTCAATATCTGGCTTAATACACAACAGCTAGATTCTCCTGTCCACATTTGCATTCAATTGGTCGTGATATTACACGTCATGGTCACTGGAAAACTCCACTGGACACTTGTGAGAGAATGAGAATGAAAAAGGCAAATAACTTTTCAGTATCATTATTAAAATAACTTTGACCTGGTAGACCCCGTGAAAAGGTCAGGGAGATCCCTGGAGATCCCTACACTTTGAGAACTGCTCTCCAGACCATGCTGACTTGGTATAGCTATCTACTTTATCCTTATAATTTTCCAGAAGGAAATTAAATTTCCTCCGTAACAACTCCCTCAATACTTTCTGAGGACAGGGATAGTGCCTTTTTATCTACCTGAAACAGTGCCCAGCAGTGACCAGAATATACAGATGTATAATAAGCTACTCTAAAAAGCAACCAAGAGGAAGACAGAAGTTATGCATTTCGTGCTGCCTTGCAAGTTAAAGGAGGAAAAACCCTGTCTGCCTCATCTGACAGGGGCATATCCGTAAAGCCCCTGACACACCCTCTTGATGCAGAATGCTCAGATTCACATTTTTCTTAAACTGTGAGTACACAACTGACTTGAGGAGGAGAAAAGTCAGGAGATAAGTGCCAAGAATTCAGGGTACATTTTCCTGAAATCCTACCTTTCCCACAACCATCCAATCGCTCATTTCCTGAGTGTCAGGAATTTCAGTGGTACATTCTGGGAACCATGACACCTGCTCACAGGCACTGGGCTACAAACAAAAGAGAGGGAAGTAAGTCAGGTAAGACAGACCCTCGGGGCTATGCCCCAACTCACCAGGGCTTCCCCAAAACAATCAAGAGGGACGCAGAGTGAAAAGGGTCCAGGAAGCTGAGGCCACTAGCAGTGTCAGACATTAGAACTAAGAGCCAGAATTCTCAAGTTTAACTTCTGAAGGCCAGGTCCAATTCTGGATCGAATCCTAAGAAACTTCCCCAACTTACAAAGTTTCTTTCATTTGTTCCAATATTATTTGATGAATACCTACTGTGGGCTAAGAGCTCAGAATGCAGAGTTTAAAAGATATGGTCCTGGGCTTCCCTGGTGGCGCAGTGGTTGAGAGTCCGCCTGCCAATGCAGGGGACATGGGTTCGTGCCCCGGTCCGGGAAGATCCCACGTGCCGCGGAGCGGCTGGGCCCGTGAGCCATGGCTGCTGAGCCTGCGCGTCCGGAGCCTGTGCTCCGCAACGGGAGAGGCCACAGCAGTGAGAGCCCCGCGTACAGCAAAAAAAAAAAAAAAAAAAAAAAGATATGGTCCTAAAAACAGAAATATAGATCAATGGAACAGGCTAGAAAGCCCAGAGATAAACCCACACACATATGGTCACCTTATCTTTGATAAAGGAGGCAAGAATATACAGTGGAACGCAAGAGGGAAGACATATGGGAACATATGTATATGTATAGCTGATTCACTTTGTTATAAAGCAGAAACTAACACACCATTGTAAAGCAATTATACCCCAATAAAGATGTTTAAAAAAAAAAAAGTTGACAAGAAAACATAAAAGAAAAAAAGATAAAAAAAAAAAAAGAATATACAGTGGAGAAAAGACAGCCTCTTTAATAAGTGGTGCTGGGAAAACGGGACAGCTACATGTAAAAGTATGAAATTAGAACACTCCCTAACACCATACACAAAAATAAACTCAAAATGGATTAAAGACCTAAATGTAAGGCCAGACACTATAAAACTCTTAGAGGAAAACATAGGCAGAACACTCTATGACATAAATCACAGCAAGATCCTTTTTGACCCACCTCCTAGAGAAATGGAAATAAAAACAAAAATAAACAACTGGGACCTAATGAAACTTAAAAGCTTTTGCACAGCGAAGGAAACCATAAACAAGACCAAAAGAAAACCCTCAGAATGGGAGAAAATATTTGCACATGAAGCAACTGACAAAGGATTAATCTCCAAAATTTACAAGCAGCTCAATAACAAAAAAACAAACAACCCAATCTAAAAATGGGCAGAAGACCTAAATAGACATTTCTCCAAAGAAGATATACAGATTGCCAACCAACACATGAAAGAATGCTCAACATCATTAATCATTAGAGAAATGCAAATCAAAACTACAATGAGATATCATCTCATACCGGACAGAATGGCCATCATCAAAAAAATCTACAAACAATAAATGCTGGAGAGGGTGTGGAGAAAAGGGAACACTCTCGCACTGTTGGTGGGAATGCAAATTGATACAGCCACTATGGAGAACAGTATGGAGGTTTCTTAAAACACTACAAATAGAACTACCATACGACCCAGCAATCCCACTACTGGGCATATACCCTGAGAAAACCATAATTCAAAAAGAGTCATGTACCAAAATGTTCATTGCAGCTCTATTTACAATAATCAGGACATGGAAGCAACCTAAGTGTCCATCAACAGATGAATGGTTAAAGAATATGTGGCACATATATACAATAGAATATTACTCAGCCATAAAAAGAAAAGAAATTGAGTTATTTGGGGTGAGGTGGATGGACCTAGAGTCTGTCATACAGAGCGAAGTAAGTCAGAAAGAGAAAAACAAATACCGTATGCTAACACATATATATGGAATCTAAGGGGAAAAAAAAAAGGTCATGAAGAACCTAGGGGTAAGACGGGAATAAAGACACAGACCTACTAGAGCATGGACTTGAGGATATGGGGAGGGGTAGGCTGTGATGAGGTGAGAGAGTGGCATGGACATATATACACTACCAAGTGTAAAGTGGATAGCTAGTGGGAAGCAGCCGCATAGAACAGGGAGATCAGCTAGGTGGTCTGTGACCACCTAGAGGGGTGGGATAGCGAGGGTGGGAGGGACGGAGATGCAGGAGGGAAGAGATATGGGAACATGTGTATATGTATAACTGATTCACTTTGTTATAAAGCAGAAACTAACACACCATTGTAAAGCAATTATACTCCAATAAAGATGCTAAAAAAAAAAAAAGATATGGTCCTTGGGACTTCCCTGGCAGTCCAGTGGTTAGTACTATGCATTTCCACTGGAGGGGGTATACAGGTTTGATCCCTGGTTGGGAAACTAAGATCCCGCATGCTGTGCAACATGGCCAAAAAAAAAAGACATGGTCCTTAACTCAAGAGGCCTATAATCAGAGCAGTGGGGACACAGAGAAGTAAACGTAGGATTTAAGTCCATGATAAGGTAGTTACATCAGGAAGACTCAGTGCAATGAGTCTCACCTCCTGATACCTTTCATTCCAAGACAGAGCAGAAACTGGCATCTCTAATGTTGCTTCCTCTTAATTTTTCAATTACTTTCCTTATCAAGCTAAAACAGTGGTTTTCATCCTGGCTATACATTAGGATCATCTGCAGACCTTTTAAAAAGTACTGATGCCTGGGCCCCACCCTCAGAGTATATGATTCTATTGGTCTGAGGTGGGGACTGGGTGTAAGTATGTTTTTAGAAGTCTCCAGGTGATTCTAACATGCAGCCAGAACTAAGTTCACTGGGCTAGAAAGACATGGATTATAAAACCTAAACAGGTGGCTAACCTGCATTGGCAGCTCCACACATTCCCTCCAAGCAAGTGTGGAGAAGAGATTCACCACTGTGAATTGAAGCGATGAGATTAAAGGCAATATTACATGCTCTGAAAGGCATAAAATGGTATCACAATGCAAGGTCTTGAGGGCAAGCCAACAACACTTAACAGAGAAAAAGTTTAAAAGAAAAATTACTGAAAATTTTGTCGATGAATCTGGCAGTGAATCATGGTTTCTCCCCCTGGTCAAATCCACCCCTGTTAAGCATAAATAGCTGTGAATTATAACCTCTAAAAAGAAGCTCATATACACTTTGGATGCCCCTTTGGAGAGGAAAAGCAGACTCAATCTCCCCATGGAAGTCTGAACATTAAGGCTACCCACAAAGTGGACTTTGAAGCTTCACACCTTGCACTCCATATTCCTGGGCTGCAGTGGCCACTGAGCACTCTCCGTGTGGTGACTCCAGGAACTGGACATTCACCTCAGGCTGCCCAGACTCATCTACCTTAAAGAAGTGGCCACCAACTAATAGTTGAGCCAAATTCTTATCCAAAAGACAGGACATCTTTTTTAAGAGAAAAAGTAAATTATGGTAAATGATAATTAGGACAGCTTTGCCTCAAAAAAATTTTTCATGGAATTCCCTGGTGGTCCAGTGGTTAGTACTCAGCACTTTCACTGCCACGGCCCAGGTTCAATCTCTGGTCAGGGGAACTAAGATCCTGCAAGCCGTGTGACATGGCCACAAAAAAAAAAATTCTTTTTTCCCAATAGTCTGTCTACATTAAAAACAGATTTTATGAGCAAATTTCAGATTCTAAGTTTGCAAAGTTAGTTCTAATTCTGCCCCATTGAGAGGATAGGGACTCTTCACTTGTTTTCACACAAATGAGGACATGGAAAGCACCAAGTATGACTGAAGTAAAAACCTACATCTAGCCCCAGTTACAAATATTTGCCCTATTCTGCCTGTCTCGTCTCCTCATAACTACAAGGCAGCACAGCAGGACCAGCCCCAGAACCCATTAGCTCCTGGCTTATCAGCATCTTACTCTGACACCTTATTAGGCTTTTATCATGCACAGGTTCACAGGACTTCTTTCCTGTACTGGAACATCAGTTCAGGAGACAAATAAAATATCAGTTTTCCAGAGTTCAGACCCACATCTGAAGCTCAACTACAGCAACTATGTGGAAGGCTAGATATCTGTGCTCTATTTTCTCTAGCTTCAACTCTATAATGGTAATATTTTACCATTATTTTTAGGTGCTTTTATTATACCTACTTCAAATCCTCTGTGGAATAAGGTAGGGCATAAATAAATAAATAAAAATAAAATCTCAACATTACCTGTGTCATGAAAAGGGATAGAGCCTCCTTTGGTATTCAGCAAACTCGTACCCAAGGAGATAAGCAGACTAAACCCACAATAGAAAAGCTATATGGCATAAACAAACACCTATTTAATACCGAGATGTCATAAACCTGTGGAGGTGCAAGGACCTTGGAGGGCACCTAATCCAGTCATTCACACAATGGGAGAGTAGGTCCTCATTTGGCCCCATTTGAATCCTTTCAGCAAAGGGAGCTCACTACCTCATTAGGCACCTTTGTCACTGGTGGAAAGCTGTATATATTTATTAAAGTTCTATGTGGAGACACACACTGCCTTCTTGCATCTTTTTTTTTTTTTTTTTTTTTTTGCGGTATGCAGGCCTCTCACTGTGTGGCCTCTCCTGCTGTGGAGCACAGGCTCCGGACGCGCAGGCTCAGCGGCCATGGCTCACGGGCCCAGCTGCTCCACGGCATATGGGATCTTCCCAGACCAGGGCACGAACCCATGTCCCCTGCATTGGCAGGCGGACTCTCAACCACTGTGCCACCAGGGAAGCCCTGCCTTCTTGCATCTTATACCCACTGGTCTTAGACAGTCCTATATGAAGCAACAGGAAACAAATCCACATCCCACCGTATCTCCCCCAGACTCCTGTTTTCCATTTTGGACACCCCCAGTACCTTCCACATAAGAAACTAGTTCCAATCTCCACTAACCACCCTGATCATACTGTCTCTGGAGACTTCTAGTTTGTTAATGTTCATATGGCTTCATAAAGCCATAAATGGCTTTCCTGTCTCCTCCTCTCCATATCAGTTACCTCTGGCTCAGCTCGCCAGTCCACATTCAGCTCTTGGTCAAAGCCTTGCAGCGTCAGACCCAAGCCTCGTCGACCTTTCTGATTAGAGGCCTCAACGATGTCTTTCCGACCCTGGCTGTATTTACCCAATCCTTCACCTTCCTTGAAGCCCATCTTGGCCTGAAAAAGAGAAGTAATGGTGCATTTATATAAATAAACAGACGTTTATTTAGCCCTTATCATGTGTCAGACGTGTTAAACCCTGAGAAATATAAACGAGTAAGGCCTAAGGTTTTCCTTCTAGCCTAATGAAAAGAAGCATAAATAAATAACTGCAGTTTAACTGTGGGCCCAGTGGCTGTCTATTCTGGAGGTGAAACTCTAGGGCAACTATAAGTTGGATAAAAGAGAAGGGACCTCATAGCTGTAATTAAAGGCACCAAGAGTATATAATGAATCTCACTGGACATTTGCACAACTACCCTTCCAGCTAACTTGTCTGATTAAGTGAGAAGTAGATCCAGAGTAAAGCTGATAAAGAGAACATAATTTAAAATGGAACCGCTTCAAGCGGCAACTTCTAAACCTTACCCTTTAACCAGTAAAACGGCCTTACTAGACAAGGACAATGAGGGCTTGTAGGAGCCCACTTAATCAAGAGATTAACTGAAAAATCACTTCATGTAAAACTGAGGTATGGGAGATACTATAAGACTCTGGACAGAAACATTTTTTTAAATGTCACAACTAACTAAAAAGCTTACATTAAACTCTAGAGTTACTGAGCCCAGTTACATACCCCCCAAACCAGATACCCGAATCCCAAAACCCACACACCCTTGTCTAATAAAAGAACTCCAATCCTAAGAAGATCTGATTTACCCTAGAAGGTCTATATTCCATATGGAAGGGGCATTACCAGCTCAGGAGCTGGATGAAATTCCTACAGTAGCCACAAATCTTTCTCCAGGTCAAAGAGTCTGACGCAGTCACAAACTTCCCCATCTTCCACTTCCCCAAAGTTTTTGGCCCCAACCCAGAATCCTGACTATGACTTCAGAAGTGGCAGTTCTCATTCTTAAATGAATCCAACAGAAAATGGAGAGGTCAACTATAATATTCTTGAAGCTAGACAGAAGACAAACTTGGATTTCCCTAACCTTTGCACATACACTGAAGTCTCATAAGGAAAGTAGCAGATCTTCCTTTTCACCTTCCTTCTTGTGGTATACCAATGGGGGTGCTGAAGTTATTAAGGAAAACTAGGCCCTCTTTTGGAAGTAATACAGAAGACTACTACTCCCATTTATTTTAGGTACCTAGGAGTGAGCAGGATTTTAGTCATTTCTTTTGAGATCACTCACTAGGGAAAAAAATCTCAGCATGAAGCCTCTTTATCCACAGACACACATTCATGTGTTCACATATGCTCACAAGAACTCAGCTCTGGACAGGACAGGAGAAGCAGGTGTCAGCAGCCACTTCCCATGGATGATTCAAATGTGATACTTCTATCAAGAAGGGGTCACACTTTCTCTACTAAACTATAGCAGCTCTCTACTAAACTAAAGCAGAGGAAAAACTAATGCCCTCACTTTGCTTCTTCTCATACCAACACAATTTCCCTTCTCTCACTCTGCTAGTAGAGCTTCAGAAACCCAACACAACCCAACCCAAACCCTGACATACCATAAGCTTCTGGGACACGCTGTTATACATGGAATAGCGAGAAGAAGTTCCCTCCACAAGAGAGTCTGCTTTGAATGCATCATCAAAAGAGTCTGAGCTGCGTTGCTTCCCCTCAGTCTCACTGTCAGACCCACTTAGGCTTGTAGCAGATGCTGGAAAAGAAAAAAGGAAGATGTTTTGGTGCATTTATGGCACAATATAGCCTCTAGAAGTCCAAGTTTCATTTATTCAACTAGTGTTCAGTATATGCACTGCACACATAAAGTTCATTAAATGACCCAGGTCAAATGTATTCTCTACCTCTTACAAACTGTGTAATCTTGGGCAAGTCCCTGAGGTTCCTAATGGTACTTAACACACGAGTTCAAAATATCAGTTTTCCTTTCCCATCCCTTACAAAACTGGGATGGTAATACCTTCCTCATAGGGTTGTTTGAAGATTAAGTGAAAAAATGTATTTGAAAGTACACTGTCAGATATAACATGTATTTATTGATGATATGATTGTTATTTCTGCTGCTATTTATTATTTGAAAATCAATTTCCAAACACTGATACCTGGTTTCATTTTCAACAATTCTATCACAGGACTAACAGTTTCTGATTGTTTAACCTCCTAGTTTCCTGTTTTCATAGTCCTTCAAACTTGTAGGTGAGATGGTGGATCTACAGCACAGCCCCAGAGAAGAGCCAGCTCACAGGTGGAAAGTGGGGAAGAGAAAGGGAGAAGTGAAGGGGGAGGGGAAGACAGGAAAGGAAGGAAAAAGAGAAGAAAAAGAGAGGACAGTGAAGATGGGGTGCTCAGGCAGCAACACCAACAGAGGCAGAGAGTAGAGGAGCTGCACTTAAAGGCTCCAGGAGGGAGCTGCCAGCCTGAGTGAGCCAAGCCACTATCTTCATTGTCAGCAACCTTGTTGCCAAAGGATTCCAAATAAGACCAACCTTAGCAGCTGCCGGAAGTGGTGGGTTACCTGTCTCCTGGTCAAAAGTGGGATAATCCACAGTCTAGATAGTCACTGTAACTGGGTCTTTCCCCATCTTTTATAGATACGTGAATCTCTTAACTTAAAAGATATTTCAGGATTCGCCTGCTGGCGCAGTGGTTAAGAATCCGCCTGCCAATGCAGGGGACATGGGTTCTAGCCCTGGTCCAGGAAGATCTCACATGCCACGGAGCAACTAAGCCTGTGTGTCACAACTACTGAGCCTATGCTCTAGAGCCCGCGAGCCACAACTACTGAGCCCACGTGCCACAGCTACTGAAGCCTGCACTCCTAGAGCCTGTGCTCCACAACAAGAGAAGCCACCGCAATGAGAAGCCCGCACACTGCAACTAAGAGTAGCCCCTGCTCGCCACAACTAGAGAAAGCCCATGCACAGCAATGAAGACCCAATGCAGCCAAAAATTAATTATTATTTTCTCTTTAAAGATATTTCAGGGAATTGTCTGGCAGCCCAGTGGTTAAGACTCGGTGCTTCCACTGCTGGAGCCCAGGTTAGATCCCTGGTTGGGGAACTAAGATCCAGCAAGCCACGCGGCATGGCCAAAAAAAAAGGTATTTCAGGCTTCCCTGGTGGCACAGTGGTTGAGAGTCCGCCTGCCGATGCAGGGGACACAGGTTCGTGCCCCAGTCCGGGAAGATCCCACATGCCACGGAGCGGCTAGGCCCATGAGCCATGGCTACTGAGCCTGCGCATCCGGAGCCTGTGCTCCGCAACAGGAGAGGCCACAACAGTGAGAGGCCCGCGTACCGCAAAAAAAAAAAAAAAAAAAAAAAAAAGATATTTCAACCCAATATAATTTTATTCAGGTATTTTCTTAAGGAAAACTCACCCAAATTTGGAAATAGATTGTATCTCAAAAATCTGGTAAACAGGGGACTTCCCTGGCTGTTCAATGATTAAGATTCCACACTTCCACTGCAGGGGGCGAGGGTTCGATCCCTAGTCGGGGAACTAAGATCCTGCATGCCGCTCTGCATGGCAAAAAAAAAATCTGGTAAACAATTTCTGCATATTCCCATTGAAAATGGTATTAAACTGCAAGCCAGGAGGAATGCGGAACAGGAAATAAGTGTGGCAGTATCCAATCTGATCCCAAGGTTTGAGAAGTTGTATAGTGCTCAACAGTATACAAATCTCATTAATAAGTAACTGTGCTTATTTAAGAATAAATTTTTTTTAATTCTTCAATTTATGAATATTATTCTTACAAACATCTATCAGTTGTTAGGATATAAATGCTTGTTATTTAGACCTAAATACTTAATAAACTAAACTGTTAGGTATTTCTTTTGGTATTTTTAGGGCATGGTGAAAAAAGTTAAGGCAGCACTAAGAGTGCCAAAAACCAAGAAAACTTGGGAACCTCTCTCTGTATTGAAATGGTGAGATCATCGAGACACATTGTCAACTGAATAATAGAAGACCTAGACCATATTCATGAACATGGCATCCTAACACTTGTGTACTAAACAGGGACAATAAAAATATAAATTTTTATTTCTGGTAACTGCAAAAAGAGCTTTTGGAAGGAAAGATATACAAGACCAATAAAAGTGATTATCCACACATGTGGGGTTGAGGCATGGAAAAAGAATACCAAAATGATTACCTGGAACGAGTGAAAGTGGAAGAAGTGAAACTTGATTTACATTTTTATATCACTAGAGTTTATATTGCCTATCATTTTATATTTTTGATTTATGAACCATGTGACTTTATTATCTTAATTAAAAGATATTATCTTAATTAAAATTTTAAATAAATGTAAAAAAAAAAACTAACTTAGCAATGTAGCACAATTCCTTTAAGGAAGAAAGGAAGTCCCTGAGAAGAGATGTTGACTCAAAGTTTGGCTGCTTGTGGGAAGTATCTGTGGAAAGGCACAAAGGGCAGCCATGTAAAAAATTATTTATATATACCCAAAATGGGCATTATACAGGTATTCATAACTTGAGGATTACATCCTAATTCTAAAGACTGTCTGCACTGATCCACCCATTTCCCAGTGAGAACACAAACTAAGGGTTGACATTCAGAGAAGAGCGAAGTCTTCCCCAGCACCCCAGGCCTGACTCTCCCTTCCACGGTGCTCCAGTAGCACCAGTATTCATACCATCAGCACAGCACTCATCACACTTCCTGAGAGCTAGTTGTCACATGCCATCCCACTGGACAGGGTCACTCCTAGAGAGCAAGAACTCTGCCACAACCAACATTCTATCTCCAACACTTGGACTAAGGCTTTGCATTTAACAGAAATTAACTGCTCACTGTAGTGAATTTAAAGAACTGTCACCCAGTTGTAATCTTTGCTAAGCACCTACTAAGTGTACCTCAGGATATTTCCTCTTACGACACCTCATACGTGCAGTGCAAGACGTTCAGCCCTCAAAAATTTAAGGAAGTGGGGCTTCCCTGGTGGCGCAGTGGTTGAGAGTCCGCCTGCCGATGCAGGGGACATGGGTTCGTGCCCTGGTCTGGGAAGATCCCACATGCCGCGGAGCAGCTGGGCCTGTGAGCCATGGCCGCTGAGCCTGCGCGTCCGGAGCCTGTGCTCCGCAACGGGAGAGGCCACAACAGTGAGAGGCCCGCATACCACAAAAAAATAAATAAATAAATAAGGAAGGGTACATGTCATTATATATTTGCCCAAACCCATGGAGTGTACAACATCAAGAGTGAACCATCATATAAACTATGAACTCTGGTTGATAATGTTGTGTCAGCACAGGTTCATCAATGTAACAAATGTAGCACTCTGGTAAGAGATGGTGCTAATGGGAGAGGCTGTGCATATAAGGGCAGGGTGTGTAGGAGATATCTTTGTACTTTCAATTTTGCTGTGAACCTTAAAAACTGCTCTAAAAAAAAAAAAGAAGTCTTTAAAAAAAAGTTTTTTTAAAGGTTCAACAACAAAAACAACAAAAAGTTTAAGCATGAGGATGGAATATCTATATCCTAGCAGAGAACTGAGTCCCCCTTGGACTATCACTTAGCACCCTGCACCCCAGTAGGCTGAAAAAGGACATCTGATATTGTTTAACAGATCAGACAACAACTTTGGTTCAGGACCTGTTTTATAAACGGTCCATGCTATATACAATGGAATAGTATCCAAAAGTAACAATCTTACCCCCAGAGAGCTTAAAAATCCAATAGTTAAAATAAATATGCATTTTAAAGGGTATAACATTTTGCAAAAGAAAGGCAGGTGAACATGTGTGAAAAAATCAGAATAAACTTAAAACCAAAATTCTGGCTCCTAAGGAGGAATTCTGGCTGAGAATACCCCTGAATGAGAGGCACCAAATCTGCCTTCGTCCTCTTAAAAAGGTGGCTGTTCAATTCCCTCAATAAGGAGCTGACTTGCTTACATGGACCAATGCAGCACACGTCACAGTGCCAGAGAGTGCCACTCAGAAAGAAAGACCCAGAACGTTAACAATGAGTAACCATGGAAACTGAGAAGTGAGGTGATATTTATTTTGTTTTGCCTTTTCTGCATTTTCTGTGTGAGAAATAAGAATATATTAGTTTGAAAATTAGGGTTTAAAAAAAAGCTATAAAGAAATAAAGTATCATTCTAAGCCTTGTGCAGAATTTGGTTCCTTTCCAGAGGAATCTTCAGAGGACAGCAGATATGAGGGGAAAGACCTTCTGAGTAGCTTAAAAGTAAGCCTGGGCCTCTCATCTCTCATTGCCCACGTGAAGGAGAAATGTGCTCTGCAACAGAGCTCCCATATGTTAAAGAACTGTGCTTCCAAAGGTGCAGAGTCTCTTCACTCAGTTGCTTCCATGCCTCCAACCTGTACCGATTAGTACAGGAATGGGGGCAGCTCCCTGAGCACTGCCCTAAAGTTTCCCTGGGCAGCCCAGGAATCCAGAGACTAACCTAGAAGCTACAATGTTAAATCAGCTGTTATTTCTTTCACCAGCTATCTGGAGATTCACAGGTCTATTTATATAAAGGTTAGGAAAACCTGATGTCCTTCTCAAAGGAGAGTGTGCCCTTGGTCCAGCACTAGGGAGTTGCCAGGCTGTTAGGTTTGCTTAAGGATCCATCAATGGGCACCCATCAATGGTATGAATATCATTCCTGGGCATGCAGGGTTCCTGCCACTCTCAGATCTCAGAGAGAGATCTTTTGTTTTCTTTGTCCTCATGCCATTTTTGGACCAAAATGATAGGAAGAACCAAATTTGGGTGCAACGCTCATTGGGCAAATCCTTGGTGGCTCTGGTGCAATATTCCAGCACCAGACTCTGGCACAAAGATCTTTCCACTCCATTCCTCTTCCTTAGGTGTTACCTAATGTACAGATAGCTGTCCTGTCCAGGTTCTGACAATGAGGTTGATAAGAGCTAAAATATCACCCTACTAGGCTTTTCTTTGTGAGACCAAAAAGTGTGCTGGATAAGCAGATAAGCCTTACTTCTCTCTTTTATTTCATGTGCTATTTAAAGCCAATTCTCAGCCTGACATGATTTAAGACAAAGTTCCCTAGATTAGTCCTGAGTCCACAGACTGCCACAGCCACTACTCATTTTCACCCCTGGGCCTTTGGGGCCACTCTTTTCAGATGAAAAGAAGACAACTGTCTTGGCTGCAGCAGGAACTAAAGAGGAAGTTCAGCCTCCCAAGACTGATAAGAATTTAGCAAACATTGAGCAGACAATCTTGTGATGAGGATATAAATTAACAGGAGTAATAAGGTCAGTCTATTAAAATCATGAGTTTCATTAAGAACTTGCCAAAATTGGGTGGCATTCCCATTTACCTCCCCAGGAGCTCCCCTTCTAAAACCTACCAGAGAGTCCAAGACATTATTTAGAGCTTTCATTTAAGATTTCTCCTCTACCTGATAGAAATCATTACTCTTAAGTCAGTTTAAAGAAAACAGGTTCACTTTATAGAAGAATCAGAGATTTCCCAGCTACTGACAAAATTTTCTGTAACAGAACAGTAGGTCAAACATGCCAAGATTAAAAATGACAGTGACAACACACAAGGAGGGACAGCTCTAACCACTACTGGCCAAGGTGAGCAGCACACAGATGCAGAAGAATAAATTATGGACTTTAATAAACACCACATCCTGCCTAACAACTGCTGTGGAATACACTCATTCCTGGTTAAAGACCCATTTCTCCTTCATGCCAGACAAATGGTAACTCATTAAAGCAATTTAAACAGACACCAATAAAGGAAGTTTTTGATTAAGGTCATGAATCTGGGCTGACAGGAAAACCATGGTGTTTCAGGGAAAATGGCCTATTTAGCGAAGAATTAAACCTGACGGAGGGGAAGGCACTTTCATTGTGGTGCCGGTGAAGGAGCCCAGCCACTTCCAAAGCAACATGCTGTGGGAGGGCCAGGAGCCCACATTAGATGCACAGCTGAAGAGAAAAGGAAATTGTCTTGGGGTCTAGACCAGTTTCTCTGTGACAAACAACCAAAAAGAAAAAAATGACCTCCATCTGCCTCTCCTTGCTTCAAAATGTTATTTAATAGCAAATTTCCAAGAGTTTATTTAGGCTTGAAAATGCCTTCAAACTCCTCTTAAAATACTCTAAAGAGTATATGATGCCCCAGTGGCCATGACAACAACATCCCTTTTCTTTAGTCTGGTCAGATGTTAGACTCTGACTGGCAATGCAGCTACCCTGTCAATAATGTAAAATAAAAACCGATTAAACTAAATAGATCTATTAATGAGTCATCACATTGATCTAGCAGAGAAAGTACAAACAAGGCCCAGACAGATAGAAATAGCAACTACTTTTTTTTTTTCTATTTGTACTCCCTAAAGAGCATTTTTCAATCATCTGTTCAACAGTATGTCCAGGTAAAAGGGGTTGGAGCAAAAGGAAACACACCTGCTTTAATGCAATGACTTGAATAGGAAAGCTGCATATAGATCTCAGGGGCTATGTAGTTTCTGGCGAGACAGTTAACTACCAGGGCACACTGTCCAGGGGATGCCTGAGAGCAGCCAACACAGAACAGAGATGATATAAATGCGAAGTACTTAATGAAATGATCCTCTGCAGACTGGAGGAGGCATAGGCAAAATGAATGAGGCAAAGCATTTTAAGCTTCTTGGAAAAGATACTACTGCTGCCTTCCATCGGTTCTATTCAGTAAATATTTACTGAGCATTTATTCCACACCAGGCATGGGGTTGCAGGGGGAGGGGCAGTCTTGCTGATGAAGACACCAGACTCTAGCCCTCAGAGTTTTTTTGTCAATGTGGAGCTGTCCTTCCTAAAATTAGCTGACCCAGGGAAATCTAACAATGTTTGTTTGCCTCTGCCTCCTGCCTCATTTTTATGCAAATGAAAGGGACCAAATGGCCTATTGCCAGACACATACAAGGTACAGGCCACCTCTAGATTTCCATTCTGTACAAACAACAGCAACAGTCAATTCTGACTGAGTCATACGGTGCTACTTCTATAAAAGGTTAAAGACATTTGGTACAATTAAAGTGAGTTCGTGGGAGGGTGGGAGGGAGGAGGATAATCTCAATTCACAGTCACATTTTTTAAAGCTTGAAATTTAAATTAGACTGGTTCCCTTGAAAGATCCTTAACTATACACCTTCCTCTACCTGGAAGCCATTCTCTTGAGAGCAGTTGTCCCCCAAGATCCGATTAGAACCAGATACCTCCACCACCTAAGTATCATTTATTCCCCCAGGCACACTCTCCCTTTCTTGCAGGCCATTTCTCCCACTACCCCAGAGCCCTGCCCAGGGAGACTCTACCTTCATCAAGTTGCTCAAATCCCAGGTGATAGCAAAACTCCCCTTCCTCAACAGGCCCTAGAACCTATACGCCCGATATATTTTTGCCCTCCCACTTAGTAACCTCAATTACACACAGCCTTTCTCACCTACCCTGGAATACACTGTGACAACTTTAAAGGCACACGTATCTCCACACACAAGGTTATAAGAGAGTCTCTTGATCCAGCCAGGATCACAGCCGCCCCAAAGGCTTCATTAGCTGTATGTAAGGCCTGTCAAGCTTCTCCTTTCTGGACCAGCTACTCAGTACAGCTGATGAATAACCGCCCTTCAATTAGCCAACCAGTTGAGAATAAACTGTATTTTCTATCACCCTCAAAGGATTCTTCACACTCTTTCAGTCATCAATCTGTCACCATATTTCATTCCAATTTACCAGTGACCCAGCAGAGGATACAAAATGCAAGACTGCTGGTGTACTGGGTTAAATAGTGCCCAAAAGTTCATATCCACCCAGCACCTGGGAACATGGCATTTGGAAATAGGGTCTTTGCAGATGCAATCAAATTAAGATGAAGTCATACTGGATTAGGGTGGGCCCTCATCCAATGACTGATATCCTCATAAGAAGAGGGAAATTTGAACACAGACACACACAGAGGCAGAGACTGGAATTATGCTGCTACAAGCCAAGGAACACCAAGGATCACCAGCAACCACCAGAAACTAGAAAAGGCAAGTAAGGATTCTTCCCTAGAGCCTTGGGAGGGAGCATGGCCCTGCTGGCACATTGATTTTAGACTTCTAGCCTCCAGAAGTGTGGAGAATAAATTTCTATTGTTTTAAGCTACCCAGTTTGTGGTACTTTGTTAGGAAATTAATACAGCTGGCAAGTAAAGATAAATGCAAATGGAACTACTTCTAATTGTTTGGTATTTCAGGCAAGCTCTGAGATGCTTCACAATTTCTCATAGAAAGAACCTGTGGAAACTGTGAACATTTGTAACCCTAAAAAGCAGGCAAAGCAAAATGCTAGTTTCAACCAGATCAGTGAAATCCTTAGAGCTTAAAGTAAACAGCGAACACAGGGATGCTCCAATTCATTTGGGTGTTTCTGATCATAACTGCTGAGGGAATTGAGGAAACAGAATGCAAAAACCTGAGAGGAATTAGGCCAGATCACTGCAGCAAAGAGCCCAGCCCTGTGAAAGAGCCCCAAGATCATTAACAGCTGAAAGCACAGGGCACTCAATGCTCACCGCTACTTCCACCTGGTTTAAGGCAGCAAGAGTGCCACCTACTGAAGAACCACAACAGAACTAAGGCACACCTGTAAAAATTCCAATTTTTTAGTTAAAACAAGTTCCCAACTCCCAGGAGGAGAATGGTGAAAGAGAAGAGAGTCTACAACCAGTATCCCTCTGTAGAATTTGCCTAATCTTCCTCAAGAGGCACCGAACTGTATTCTGCCCAACTCAGGCATCAGCGATTCAAATAACCAGATGGTCAGTGGCCTCTGACCACATAGGTAAGCTTACCTTTTGCTGCATGATTGACAGAGGAGGGAGGTTCATCGTCAGATGTAGAGCTGAGGTTCAGGGCAAGCTCTGCAACTCTTTTCTTCTGTTTCTTGAGAGGGGCAGTGCATTCTGAATCATTTCTCCTCCTCATTGTTGCTGCAACCACAAATCCAGATAGTCAGCTGCCCTTGTCAGAGACACTAGGATCACAGCAGGAATTCCAAAGAACGGGAATGAACCATTAATGCATGCAAGTTGTCAACTCCAAACAGCTTCCATTGCCAGCACTTAAATAGCTTCTTCCTCAGAATGAGGTCCAGGAAGGATGCTAGCCAAGCTCTGGTTTTCAATAACAGCTGTTAGTTTTACTGGAAAATGTGCTCACAGACCCAGCGGCCTCTGGGCCATTGGTGTCAGATACCAAAAAGTCATGGATCAACTCCACGAGCCACAGGAGGAAAAACACCTTGCATACTTGTTATTCTATATTTTTGATGCAACACTGGCCATGTGTGACAACAATGTACACTAGAAATTAATTATGAAACCTGATGAATATCAACAAATATTTCCAAGGTGAAAAAATCATCCCAGAATGATTGCTACATCACCATTATTATTTCACCAGGACAATTAAGAGATTATACAATATGATACAAATGCTGGGTTTTGGTTTACTTCAGGATGTTTGAAAACATGGGAGAATTGGGCAAGTTTTTAAACGAAGTAAGGAATGGACGCAGTGGTTGACTTAGGACTGAGAAAACAGAAGAGTGGGAAAGTTAGCAGGACCGGAGGTAGCCATATCATAGGACTCAGGCACAAAAACAATTTTAAAAACAAGAACCCACCTCACAAAAAAGAATGGAAACAGGCAAGGCACCATGTCACCATCATCCATGCCCATGGGTAAGCATGAGAGGCAAGCATGAGGGGAAAAAATGAGATGGAATGAAGTGGTTATGAGATTCCTGAAATCTTAAGGAATGATCAAATTAAAGAACAATTAAGAGTAGAAGTGAATACAGTGTGGTTTACACACAACCGTTGGCTATAAGAGGACTCAGAAAAGAGAAAGTACTCAAAAATAGGAGCAAACAGGTGGGTGCTCAGCTGGGCTGCAATTCCTTAGGAAAAGGGAGTTGCAGGTGCACAAGAACAGGCTTACAGTATGGGTCACAGCAGCAAGAGAGTGATGAAATCCAAAGATACCACTGATCCCCTCATGATTTCAAACATGAATCACGTTTCACTTCTCTCCAGCTCAAGGATGAGGCAGCCTACCCAACACATAATCTCATCCTTCCTAAAGAGGCAGCCTCTTACTAGGCACAGGCAGGGGCTATCCTGCGGAAGTAGGAAGAACAGGAGGCGTTGAACAAACAGCAAAACCAGGCTGAGCCACATTTCACTTTAAACTACCGTGTTAAATACCCCCTCACCCCAAAGGCCCATAACGTAAGCAAAAAGGGCCCTCTGATTCCTAGCTACTCCGGGGGAGACTAGAAGCACAGGAAACTCAAGAACTGTGTTGAGGTAGGTGCCAACAAAGGAGAGGAAATAGCGTTCGAAAGGCAGGAGATACCGATGCTCCTCCCCAAACCACCTTAGATTTGGGCCTTCCAAATCACCTCATTCAACCCTCTCCTTTTCCACTAAAAGAAACTGAGGCCCGAGAGGGGAAGGCCGCACAGCTAACCAGTGCCCAGCTCAAGTGACCTACACATCCAAAAGAATATGCCTGGCAGAGGACTTCTAAGTAGAAGGCAGAAGGCCTGGTTCTACCTGCTGCTCCCCCGGGGAAGGGGTTCAAATCCCCTCTCCAGTCTTCTCTACCTGGGCCTCGGTTTCGCACTACCACCCCTATTCATAGAGGGAAGAGATGAGCTCACATCTCCCCGGGCCAGTCTTTTCATTTGTAGATAACGTGAGTGTGTGAATGTGTGCGCAGAAACGTTTGGCAGCGGCAGCTGGTGGACTGGGGATGGGGCGCGGGGAAGAAGGGTGTAAAGGAGGAAGGGAGAGAGAAAGGGCGGTGAGGGTCACGACCGCCCGTGGGGGGCCGAGGGGAAGATACTGAGCCCGCGGGCCCGCCCGCTCGCTCCCCCCGGGCCGCGCGTCGGCACTCACGCTGAGGGAAGAGGGCGAGCTGCCAAGGAGCGGAGAGGGGGGGATCAGGCCGCCGATGCCGCCGCCACCAGGCCTGGCCCTGCCGCTGCCAGAGCCGCCTCCTCCTCCCCCAGTTTCGCTTCCCCACAAACCCGCCCCGGTCCGCTGGCCGCGTAGTCGCGCTCGGGTCCCGCCCTGCGGGACGCGCAGCTTGATGACGTCAGGGCATCCAGCTCCCTCCACCCTCCCGGACCCTGGCCCCGGGGCAGACCGCTCTAGTTCTGGCCCGCCCCACCCCCTGCCCCCGAGCAGCCCAGAGCGCCTGCGCAGAAGACCCAACGGGGAAAGGATACAAAAGCAAAAGTAACCAGGTATCTTCCGGCTTTGGGTACGAGAAACAAATATTAAAAACAAAAAAGGCCAGGTGCCATCACATCGACTCATCTCTCTTATTCTCATTATTATCTTAATTTTACAGATTCAGAACAAGTTTAGAGAGGGAATTCCCTGGCGGTCCAGCGGTTAGGACTCCACGCTTCCATTACTGGGGCACGGGTTCTATCCCTGGTTAGGGAACTAAGATCCCACAAGGTCCCCGGCGCGGCCAAAAAAAAAAAAAAAGTAACAAGTTTAGAGAGGTAAACGGAAAACTGGTTGAGGGCAGAAACCCAGTCTTCTTGTTCACTGCTGTATCCCCAACACGCAGCATACAGTACATTCTCTACAGATATTGAACAAAGGTCCAGAGGAAGAAGGCCGCCTGTGGCATTTTACCATATGGACACAGATGACTTCCTTTGCCAAACGGCTCTTCTGATCTTCAGACCAATATGGCCAAAAGTCTGACGAACATCCTCAGTCACTTCACACCCATAGATTCAAGTCTGACCTTATATTCTCCCATAAGCCTGCTCTTTTTCCAATGAATTACACCACCATTGGTCCAACCAGAAATCTTCTCTCATTCCTCAGAACCTCCAGTATATACTTTATTGCATTTACCTTAAAATTATCCCAAATCTATCCATTCTGCATCCACATTGCCACTAACCATGCACTCACCTTCCCCCATCAGGATTTCTCCAATAATCTCCAAATCATTGTCCCTCCAGTCGGGATCCCTCTAGTGCAGTCTCTGCAAATCAAAGTTATTTTAAAAAAACAAAACTAATTTGATCCTGTTACCTGTTTCACCCATCAATGATGAAAGCCCATCAATGGCTTCTCACTTCTCTTAGGATGAAGCCAATGTCCTTAGGATGGCATACAAGACTCTCCCATCTGACTCCTTCTGCAGTCATACTTTGAGCTACTGGTCCCTTAGTTCTCCCCATCGCGGTTTTCCCTTGGTTTCTCAACCATGTCATGCCTCTCGAAAGAGTTCATCCCCTTTCCTGGATTGCTCTTCTCCCTCTCTTTGCTTGGCTAATGTCCACTTATCCTGAGGCTTGTTTAGTGTTCTTATCTCTGGTAATCTTTCCTGACCCCACAAGTCTGAGTGGGGAGTCCCCCTAAGTTTCCACAGCCTTCTGTCATTCACTATCAAAGCACTCACCAGTCTTGTATAATGACCCACTGACTCATCTGCCTCCCCACTCAGCTGTAAACTTTGTAAAGGAAAGGTTATGTCTGTCTGTACTAAATCCATAAGATTTAATATTGTGGCTGGTAGTAGGTATGCAATAGACATTTATTGAATATGTGGAAGTATGGAAAATGAATGAAGGTTAAGTGATGTGCCCCAGGTCACAGAGCTAGGAAGCAACAAATGAGCATTTAAACCCAGGTTTCTTTGGTTCTAAAGCTGTGTCTTTCCACCTCACCAGGGGTTCTTAACATGGGTTAAGACATTATTCTTAACATGTGTTGGATACCTTTGGTAATCTTGTAAAGCTTGTGAACCCATTCTCAAAATAATAATTTAAAGGGCATAATATACAATGTATAGGATTACAAAGGAAATCAATTATTTGAAATAGTTACTTTTTTTTTTTTTTTTTTTTTTTGCGGTACGCGGGCCTCTCACTGTTGTGGCCTCTCCCGTTGCGGAGCACAGGCTCCGGACGCACAGGCTCAGCGGCCATGGCTCATGGGCCCAGCCACTCCGCGGCATGTGGGATCTTCCTGGACCGGGGCACGAACCTGCGTCCCCCACATCGGCAGGCAGACTCTCAACCACTGTGCCACCAGGGAAGCCCCGAAATACAGTTACTTTTAAATTGTGATTTGTTTACTTTTAATGTAAAGCGTTAAATAATGAGAGAATGCATTTAAAACGTAGGAAAATTAATGATAAATTTACTTATATATATATATATATATATATATATATATATGAGTAAATCCAGTGAATAATGCTGGAACAACCAGATAAATATATCAGGGAAAGATGAATCTTGATTCCTACCTTACACCATATGTAAAATTAAATCAAAATGGATCAGACCTAAACAAAGAGCAAAAACAGAAAAGAAAAAAAAAGCTTATAAAAGAAAACATAGGTGACTATAGTTAGCAATAACGTATTGTATATTTGAAAGTTATAATCATGTGAGGTGCTGGATGTTAACTTACTGTGGTAATCATTTTCCAATATATACATATATCAAATTATTATGTTGTACACCTTGAACATACAATGTTATATCAATTATATCTGAATAAAACAGGGGAAAACAGAAGTTTAAGAAAAGAAAACATAGAAAAATATCTTTGCAGACTTGGAGTAGATAAAGATATTTTTTACAAAGGACCCAGAGAGCATTAATCAGAAGAAAAAAATTGAGAAAAATAGACTTCACAAAATAAAAAGGCTTCTGTTCATCAAAAGACACCGTTAAGAAATTGAATAGCAATCCACGGACTGAAAGAAAAACATTCACAGTACAAATATTTGACAAATGACTTATTTCCAAAAATATATATAATACCCAACAACAAAAAGAGAAACAGAAGTTTCCAATTCCTGTCAAAATGGAGAAAACACATTCCATCCCATTTCTTCCACTGAATGCAATTTATAACCTAGGCAGAATGCATGCAACACCTATCTGAAGATTATGAAAAGTAAATGGTAGCAGAATTCTTTTTTTTTAATAAATTTATTTATTTATTCTTGGCTGTGTTGGGTCTTTGTTGCTGCGCGCAGGCTTTCTCTAGTTGTGGTGAGTGGGGGCTACTCTTTGTTGCGGTGCATGGGCTTCTCATTGCGGTGGCTTCTCTTCTTGCTGAGCACGGGCTCTAGGCACGCAGGCTTCAGTAGCTGTGGCATGTGGGCTCAGTAGTTGTGGCTCGCAGGCTCTAGAGCGCAGGCTCAGTAGTTGTGGCACAACAGGCCCAGCTGCTCCGCAGCATGTGGGATCTTCCCAGACCAGGGCTCAAACCCGTGTCCTCTACATTGGCAGGTGGATTCTTAACCACTGTGCCACCTGGGAAGCCCAGCAGAATTCTTGAGGAAGGAAAAACAGAAGTCAAAGAACCACCAAGTCAGGGTGAGTTTCCCAGTTGTTCCCCCTCTGGTATCTCCTGGCCAGGACTGAAAGGCAGCCTGAAACCTGGAACGTGCAAGGGGTGCAGATGGAAAGGGCTCCAAGAAACCATCTATTTCTTATCCCAGAAGCAAGAAATAAGTCCCTATAGATCAGAGAAACTGGAAGAAATCGCATGGTTTTTGTTTTGTTTCTTTGATTCACTTAAGGTTCCTCCATGTCTTTTCATAGCTTGATAGCTTATTTATTTATTTATTTATTTTTGGCTGCATTGGGTCTTTGCTGCACATAGGCTTTCTCTAGTTGTGGCGAGCGGGGGGCTACTCTTCATTGAGGTGCAAGGGCTTCTCATTGTGGTGGCTTCTCTTGTTGCGGAGCATGGGCTTTAGGCGCGCGGACTTCAGTAATTGTGGCTCATGGGCTCTAGAATGCAGGCTCAGTAGTTGTGGCACATGAGCTTAGTTGCTCCACAGCATGTGGGATCTTCCTGGACCAGGGATCAAACCTGTGTCCCCTGCATTGGCAGACAGATTCCTAACCACTGCGCCACCAGGGAAGTCCCAGCTTATTTCTTTTTAACACTGAATAATATTCCATTGTCTGGATGTATCCCAGTTAATTTATCCATTCACATACTGAAGGACATCTTGGTTACTTCCAAATTTTGGACATTACAAATAAAGTTTCTATAAACATTCATATGCAGGTTTTTCTGTGGACGTAATTTTTCAATACATTTGGGTAAATACCAAGGGGCACAATTACTGGATCATATGTTAAGAGTATGTTTAGTTTTATAAGAAACTGCCAAAGTCTTCCAAAGTGGCTGTATCATTTTGCATTCCCACCAGCAATGTATGAGAGTTCCCACTTTTCCACATCCACATCAGCACTTAGGGTTGTCAATATTCCAAATTTTGGCCACTCTAGTATGCATGTAGTGGTATCTTGTTCTAATTTGCATTTCCCTGATGACCTATGATGTGGAACATCTTTTCATATACTTATTTATTATGTGTGTATCTTTGGTGAGGTTTGTTAAGGTCTTTGTCCCATTTTTTAATTAGGTTGTTTGTTATCTTATTATTTTTTTTTGGCTGCGTCGGGTCTTAGTTGTGGCACACGGGGTCTTTCATTGTGGTGCGAGGGCTCCAGAGCGCATGGGCTCTGTAGTTGCGGCACTTGGGTTCTCTAGTTGTGGCACGCTGGCTTAGTTGCCCCACAGCATGTGGGATCTTAGTTCCCTGATCAGGGATCGAACTGGCATCCCTTGCATTGCAAGATGGATCCTTAATCACTGGACCACCAGGGAAGTCCCTTGTTATCTTATTATTAAGTTCTAAGAGTTTTAAGAGTGAATGTCCAGTTGTTCTGGTATCATTTTTTTTTTCTCTCTCTAGTACCATTTTTTAAAAGACTATCTTTGCTCCATTGTACTGCCATTTTTCCTTTGTCAAAGATCAGTTGGCTATATATATATGCAGGTCTATTTCTGGGCTCTATATTTTGCCCATTAATCTATTTGTCTATTCTTTTGCTATATCTTGATCACTATGGCCTTATAGTAAGTCTTGAAGTTGAGTAATGTCAGTCCTCCAACTTTGTTCTTCTCCTTCAGTAATGTGTTGGCTATTCTGGATCTTTTGCCTATCCACAGAGAATTTATTTTTTTTATATATTATTGCAAATATATTTTTGTTTTTTTATAGCAGTAAAATATAAATAAAATTTTCCATTTTCATCATTTTAAGTGTACAATTCAATGGCATTAAGTGCATTCACATTGTTGTGCATTCAACTATTTTTTTCCCATATACATGTATCTATTCTTTTTCAAATTCTTTTCTCATTTATGTTTTTACAGAATATCAAGCAGAGTTCCTTGTGCTATACAGTAGGTCCTTGTTGGTTATTTTAAATACAGAAGTGTGTACATGCCAATCCCAAAATCCCACTCTATCGCTCCCCCCAACCCTTCCCCCCAGTAACCATACGTTCATTCTCTAAGTCTGTGAGTCTGTTTTTCTGTTTTGTAAATAAATTCATTTGTATCATTTTTTTCAGATTCCACATATAAGTGATATCATATTATATTTGTCTTTCTCTGTCTGACTTGCTTCACTTAGTTTGATAATCTCCAGGCCCACCCATGTTGCTGCAAATAGCACTCTTTCATTCTTTTTAATGGCTGAGTAAAATTCTATTATATATATGTACCACATCTTCTTTATCCATTCATCTGTCGATGGACATTTAGGATGTTTCCATGTCTTGCCTATTGTAAACAGCGCTGCAATGAACACTGGGTTGGATGTATCTTTTTTTTTTTTTTTTTTAGGCTCCAGACACGGAGGCTCAGCGGCCATGGCTCATGGGCCCAGCCGCTCCGCGACATGTGGGATCTTCGCGTACATGGGCACGAACCCATGTCCCCTGCATCAGCAGGCAGACTCTCAACCACTGAGCCACCAGGGAAGCCCCGGATGTATCTTTTTGAACCATGTTTTTCTACAGATATACGCCCAGGAGTGGGATTGCTGGATCATATGGTAGCTCTATTTTTAGTTTTTTAAGGTACCTCCATACTGTTCTCCATAGTGGCTGTACCAATTTACATTCCCACCAACAGTGCGGGAGGGTTCCCCTTTCTCCACATCTTCTCCAGCATTTATTATTTGTAGAATTTTTTTCATGGCCATTCTGACTGGTGTGAGGTGATATCTCATTGTAGTTCTGATTTGCATTTCTCTAATAATTAGTGATGTTGAGCATCTTTCATGTGCTTCTTGGCCATCTGTATGTCTTCTTTGGAGAAATGTCTACGTAGGTGTTCTGCCCATTTTTTGATTGGGTTGTTTGGTTTTTTGATATTGAGCTGCATGAGCTGTTTCCAAATTTTGGAGACTAATCCCTTGTCAGTCGCATCATTTGCAAATATTTTCTCCCATTCTCTGGGTTGTTTTTTTGTTTTGTCAATGGTTTCCTTTGCTGTGCAAAAGCTTTTGCATTTACTTAGGTCCCATTTGTTTATTTTTGCTTTTATTTCCGTTACTCTAGGAGACAGCTCAAAAAAGATATTTGTCATATTTATGTCATTAAGATATTTGTCATATTTATGTCATTATGTCACTTATGCTGCTATTTATGTCAAAGAGTGTTCTGCCTATGTTTTCCTCTAAGAGTTTTACAGTATCTGGTCTTACATTTAGGTCTTTAATCCATTTTCAGTTTATTTTTGTGTATGGTGTTAAAGAATGTTCTAATTTAACTTTTTTACATGTAGCTGACCAGTTTTCCCAGCACCATTTATTGAAGAGACTGTCTTTCCTCCATTGTATAGTCTTGCCTCCTTTGTCGTACATTAATTAACCATAGGTGGGTGGTTTTATTTCTGGACTTTCTATCCTGTTCCACTGATCTATATTTCTGTTTTTGTGCCAGTACCATACTGTTTTGATGACTGTAGCTTTGTAGTACAGTAAGTCCCCTACATATGAACGAGTTCTGTTCTGAGAGCATGTTCATAAGTCCAATTTTTTCTTAAGTCCAACAAAGTTAGCCTAGGTACCCAACTAACACAATCAGCTATATACCACTGCTTTTACACTTGCTTCCGGACATCCTGGGCTTGAAATAAAGATACTGTACTACTGTACTCTATACAGTACTGTACAACCACTTGTAGAGGATGCACACGTGTGACAATGTATGCCAGACACATGAACTAACGTACGTGATTGGACATGAGAACACACGTTTATATCTTTGAAAGTTCACAACTTGAAGGTTCATGTGTAGCAGACTTACTGTACAGTCTGAAGTCAGGGAGCCTAATTCCTCCAGCTCCGTTTTTCTTTCTCAAGATTGCTTTGGCAAAAGACCCCGATTGCTTCGGGGTCTTCTGTGTCTCCATACAAATTTTAAGATTTTTTGCTCTGGTTTTGTGAAAAATGCCATTGGTAATTTGATAGGGATTGCATTGAATCTGTAGATTGCCTGGGGTGGTAGAGTCATTTTGACAATATTGATTCTCTCATCCAAGAACATGGTATATTTTTCCATCTGTTTGTGTCATCTTTGATTTCTTTCATAAGCATCTTATAGTTTTCAGAGTACAGGTCTTTTGTCTCCCTAGGTAGGTTTATTCCTAGGTATTTTATTCTTTTTGATGCAGTGGTAAATGGGATTGTTTCTTTAATTTCTCTTTCTTATCTTTCATTGTTAGTGTATAGAAGTGCAAGAGATTTCTGTGTATCAATTTTGTATCCTGCAACTTTACCGAGTTCATTGATGAGCTCTAGTAGTTTTCTGGTAGCTTCTTTAGGATTTTCAATGTATAGTATCATGTCATCTGCAAACAGTGACAGTTTTACTTCTTCTTTCCCTATTTGGATCCCTTTTATTTCTTTTTCTTCTGATTGCCGTGGCTAGGACTTGCAAAACTACGTTGAATAAAAGTGGCAAGAGTGGGCATCCTTGTCTTGTTCCTCATCTTTTAGGAAATGCTTTCAGCTTTTCACCATTGAGTATAATGTTAGCTGTAGGTTTGTCATATATGGCCTATATTATGTTGAGGTACATTCCCTCTATTCCCGCTTTCCACATAAACTTTAGAATCAATTTGTCAATACCCACAAAATAACTTGCTGGATTTTGATTGGGATTGCACTGAATCTATAGATCAAGTTGGGAAGAACTGACATCTTGACAATACTGAGAATTCCCTATCCATGAACATCGAATATCTCTCCATTTTATTTAATTCTTTGATTTAATTCATCAGAGTTTTACAGTTTTCCTCATATAGATCTTGTATATATATATTTTTTGTTTAGGTTTTTTTTTTTTTTTGGGCTGCACTGTGTGGCATGCAGGATCTTAGTTCCCCAACCAGGAATCAAACCCATGCCCCCTGCAATGGAAGCGCAGAGTCTTACCCACTGGACCACCAGGGAAGTCCCTTGTATGTATTTTGTTAGATTTATACCCAAGTGTTTCATTTTGGGGAATGCTAACATGAATAGTATTGCATTTTTTATTTCAAATTCCATTTGTTCATTTTTGGTATATACGAAAGTGATTGACTTTTGTATATTATCTTGTATCCTCCAAGACAAAGGGTTTTTTTAAACAGATATTATACAATAACAACAATAAAAACAAATAGCCCAATTTAAAAATGGGCAAAAGAGTTGAATAGACATTTCTCCAAAGAAGTATAGAAATGGCCAACAACCATATGAAAATATGCTCAACATCACAAATCATTATAGAAATGCAAATCCAAATTACAATGAGTTACCACCTCACACTCATTAGGACAACCACTATCAAAAAAACAAAAATAAAAAATAACAAGTGTTGAGAGGATGTGGAGAAATTGGAATACTGGTGCACTGTTGGGGGGAATGTCAAACGGTGCAGCCACTATGGAAAACAGTGTGGAGTTTCCTCAAAAAAATAAAAATAGAATTACCATATGATTCAGCAACTCTCCTTCTGAGTATATATCCCAAAGAACTGAAAGAAGGGTCTCAAAGGGCTATTTGCATACCCATGTTCCCTAAGCATTATTTACAACAGCTAAGAGGTAGACGTAACCCAAGTGTCCATCAAAGAATGAGTGAATATACAAAATGTAGTATATGCATACAATAGAATATTATTCAACCTTAAAAAAGGAGGAACTTCTATCACATGCTATAACACAGATAAACTTTGAGGGCATTATGCTAAGTGAAATAAGCCAGTCACAAAAAGACAAATACTGTATGATTCCACTTATGTGAGGTACCTAAAGTATCTAAAGTAGTCAAACACATAGAAACAGAAAGTAGAATTGCCAAGGACTGGCGAAAGGAAGAAATGGGAAGCTGTTGTTCAATGGGTAAAGAGTTTCAGTTTTGTAACATGAAAAACTTCTAAAGATCTGTTGCACAACAATATGAATATAATTAACACTACTGAACTATCCACTTTAAATTTATTAAGATGGTGGACTTCCCTGGTGGTGCAGTGGTTAAGAATCTGCCTGCTAATGCGGGAGACACGAGTTTGATCCCTGGTCCAGGAAGATCCCACATGCTGTGGAGCAACTAAGCCCATGCACCACAACTACTGAGCCTGTGTTCTAGAGCCCACAAGCCACAACTACCAGGCCCGCGCACAACTACTGAAGCCTGCGCGCCCTAGAGCCCACGCACCACAACTACTGAGCCCGCATGCTGCAACTACTGAAGCCCACGTGCCTAGAGCCCATGCTCCACAAGAGAAGCCACCACAATGAGAAGCCCACATACCGCAATGAAGAGTAGCCCCTGCTCACCACAACTAGAGAAAGCCCACGTGCAGTAACAAAGACCCAACGCAGCCTAAATAAATAAAAATAAAATTATTAAGATGGTAAATTTTCTGTTATATGTTTTTTTACCACAATTGAAAAAAACAGCTATTATAATCACGATCTAATAGAAGGCCTGAAGACTCTTAACATGAATAGAAAGATAGTAAGTCTCACCAGAGAAAGAAAAGATTAAAAAATAACCAAATGGGAATTTTAGAATTGAAAAATATGGTAAGAGAAACAAAAGTCTCACTAGATTGGATCAATAGCAGAATGGAGATGGCAGAGGGAGAATCACTGAAATTGAAGATAAATCAATGGAAACTCCAATCTGAACAACAAAGAGAAAAAATGAGGGAAAAAAATTGAACAGAGCTTCAGGGACCTGTGGAGAAATACCAAAATGTCTAACAATCGTGTCATCAGAGTCCCAGAATGAAAGAAGAAAGAAAAACTACTTGGTGCAGAAAAAATATTTTAAGAAATAATGACTGAAAACTTCCAAAGATGGCAAAAGACATAAACTTACAGATTCCAGATGCCTAGAACTCTCTAAACAGGAAAGACTCAAAGAAATATATTCCCACACCTGTCATAATCACACTGCTGAAAACTAAAAGCAAAGACAATATCTTGAAAACAGAGAAAAACCACGTATCACATATAGGAGAACAACAATTAGAACAACTGTAGATTTCACATCAGAAATCTCAGGAATGAAGGAAGAACAATAAAAATGGAAAATATCTAGGTAAATATAATAGACTGTTTTTCTTAAGTTCTTCAAAGTTTACATGAGAGTTGAAAGCAAAAAATATAACATTGTCTGATGGCACTTTCAATGTATATAAACATACTATGTATGACAACTATAACATAAATAGGGGAGGGCAAAAGGACCTATACGGTGATAAGGTTTCTATATTCCACGAAAGTTGTAAAATATTGATTCTAAATAGACTGTGAAAAGTTAAGTATGTATATTATAATTCCTAGAACTTCTTAAAAAAAGATTCAGGAATTCCAACTTCTGAAGTGGCATAGTAAGGACCTCTGAAAATACAGTCCTTCATAAAAGCAATGAAAACAGGCGAATTTGTCAAAATCAACTTTTTCAGAACTCTGGAAATTAACCAAAGACTTGCAAAAATCCAAGGAGTGTTTCTTCAATAAAAATTGTTTCAGGGCTTCCCTGGTGGCACAGTGGTTGAGAGTCCACCTGCCGATGCAGGGAACACGGGTTCATGCCCCGGTCCGGGAAAATCCCACATGCTGCGGAGTGGCTAGGCCTGTGAGCCATGGCTGCTGAGCCTGTGCGTCCGGAGCCTGTGTGTCCGGAGCCTGTGCTCCGCAATGGGAGAGGCCACAACAGCGAGAGGCCCGCGTACTGAAAAAAAAAAAAAAAAAAAAATTGTTTCAGTAAGAACAGTGCACTTTGTGGCATTTTAACTTGCCCCAATCCTATCTCCTTATTGCCAGCTCCATGGTAGACTTGAAAACCAGCCTTGTAACTATGGTGGCTGTGAAAACCAGCAACCTAGAAGCCACTGAAGAGAATAAAACAGGTTTGGAGCTCCCCAAAAGCCCTATCCCCAGAGAATTGTCACTATTTGACCTAACTGGCAGCTTGCTGAAAGTCTCCATTCTCATGGCTTGTCTTATTTTACCTGACTCAGAGGTCACTCTGTGCAAACAGTTCTATTTGCAAGGCATTATCAAAAATAATCAGTGGCAATTGTTTAACATAGCAGCTGCCTGAAGCATCATTACCAGATGGAGATAACAAAAACCTTAAAAGGAATATCTGGAAATGAGTTGCCCATAGCGATCTCTGAAAAGCCCCAGAATATTCCTGGGTATCTAGAAGGCCACATGAATGTGCAGGGCTGTGCACATGCCCAGGAAAGACCTGAGAATGCCCTAATCTCTCACCTCTGACTGACGGTGAGGCTCTATACAAGCAGGAGGTGAAGGCTAAGGCAGATTTGTAAACTGCCTATTAGTTCATTGAAGCCACATCCCAACAAAGGCTAGGAGATTTACTGGCTTCAAGCATTTAAGGAAATCTGTCCAGTCATTAGCTGACCATTAAGCTAACCAAGCAGAGACTTCAGTGGCCATGCATGACAAAAAATACAGACTATATAGAATTAGTTCAGGAAAATCACTGAAAAACAGCAACAAAAACAAACTTGGGAAGGGGGTGGGTGTCTTATATCCAGAATTGCCACATTATTTTAAATATTCAGTTTCAATACACAAGGAAATGGTAAAGTATGACCCAAACACAGCGGGGTGGGGGGAAGTAGTCAATAGAAACCATACCTGATAAAGCCCAGAAGTGGAACCTAGTAGACAATGACTTTAAATCAGCTATTATAATATGTTCAAAGAATCAAAGGAAACCATGTTTGAAGAATTAAAAGAAAGTATGAGGACAATGTCTCGCCAAATAGAAAACATCAATAAAGAGATTTTTTTTTTTAAGGGAACCAAATAGAAATTCTGGAGTTGAAAAATACAGTAACTGATATGAAAATTTCACTACTGAGGCTTGTATGGGAAGAATTGTGTCCCCCACAAAATTCATATGTTGAAGTCCTAACTCTCAATGATACTTATTTGGAGATGGGGCTTTTAGGAGGTGATTAAGGTTAAATGGAGTAATAGGGGATCCTCAAGTTTAACACCTGACTTCTCATCAGAAGTCATGGAGGCCAGAAGGCACTAGAATGACATATTCAAATTGCTGAAAGACAAAGACCATCAACTAAGAATTCTATACCCAGCAAAACTATCCTGCAAAAAAAAAAAAAAAAAAAAATCACTGTGTGGGGGTAGGAGGGTCATAAAGGAAAAATTAAGACATTCCCAGATAGGGACTTCCCAGGCAGTCCAGTGGCTAAGACTTCACCTTCCAATCCAGGGGGTGCGGGTTTGATCCCTGGCTGGGGAGCTAAGATCCCACATGCCTTGTGGCCAAAAAACCAAAAAAAAACCCATAAAACAGAAGCAATATTGTAACGAAGTCAATAAAGACTTTAAAAATGGTCCACATTCAAAAAAAAAGTCTAAAAAAAAGACATTCCCAGATAAACAAAATCAGATTATTTGTCATTATAAGAACTGCCTTACATGCTACTGAAAGGAATCCTTCAAGCTGAAAGAAAGGACACCAGACAGTAAATTGAATCCACACAAAGAAATATATAACACCCAGTAAAGGTTGCTTCAAATTCATTTTGGGAGTAGGCAAATGAAAACAGTAAAGAAATTACATTCAGAATTCTCTGTCTTATATTCCCTGCCACACTCATCCCTATCTCCTAATCAGAAAACCAAGTCAGAGGTAACTTAAGAAGATGTATTTTTATTTACTACTTTAAAAATTAATAATATGAATTTTTAAAATATACAAAGAAATATAGTAAAAAACTCACTATACCAATTAAAATGGAATATTTTAAAATTTCAAATAATCCAAAAGAAGGCAGGAAAGGAGAAACAGAAGTATGAAAAACAGAGAATAAACAAAATTAATAAAATGGCAGACCTAAATCCAAACACGTCAATAACTGTATTAAATGTCAATGGTCTAAGTAGACCAATTAAAAGAGACTGTCATAAAAGACGACAAAAATCAAGAACTAACTATATGCTGCCTATACAACTCCACTAAATACAAGGGTCAGTTAAAATTAAAAGGATTTTTAAAATTATATACCAAGAAAACTGATCAAAAGAAAGCTTAAAAATCTACTATCAGTCAAAGTAGACTTCGAGTGAGGAAAAACTATCAGGGAGAAAGAGGGACACAATAATGATAAAAGAGTAAACTCATCAAGAAGACATAACAACCTTAAATACGTATGTTAACAACAGAGCTTCGAAATAAAAGTGAAGACTGATAGAAATTAAAGGAAAAATGGACAACCCCAAAATTATGGTTTAAGAGTTCAACCCTCATCTCTCAGTAATCAATAGAACAGGAGACAGAAATCATCAAGGATATAGAAAAACAAACATCACTGGTCAACTGGATCTAATTGACACATACAGAACACTTCACCCAACAACAGCAGAATACACATTCAAGTACACATGTGTACCAAGATAGACTATATCCTGGATCATAAAACAACCTTAACAAATTTAAAATAATTGAAATCAAACAAAGTAAGTTCTCTGTATAGCATTAAAGTAGAAATCAGTAACAGAAAGATACCTAAAAAATCTCCAATATTTGGAAATTATTCTAAATAATCCATGGGTCAAAAAGAAATCTCAAAGGAAATTAGAGAATATTTTTAAGAAAATGAAAATAAAAGTACAACATATCAAAAATTGCAGAATGCAGCTAAATCATGCTTAGAAGTAAATGTTATTGTACTAAATGATTCTATCAGAAAAAAAGAAAGGTCACAATTCAACAAAGTTTCCACCTTAAGAAACTAGACAAGGAAGAGCAAATAAATTCAAAGTAAGCAGATGAAGGAAGTAGTAAAAATGAAAGCAAAAACCAATGAAATTCAAAACAGAAAAATAAAGAAAACAAAAGCTGGTTCTTTGAAAAAGTAAGTAAAATTAATAAACTTCTTGCCATCCAGAGAAAAAAAAGGGGATACAAATAACCAATTTCAGGATGAAATGGGGAGTATCTTTATAGATGCTGCAAACATTAGAAAGATATAAGGAAATACTGAGAACATCTCTATACATATAAATGGACCAATTGATATGAACCAATTCCTTAAAAACTACAAAATATCAAAACTCACCCAAGAAGAAATAAATTACCTGAATTGTTCTATATCTGTTTTTTTAAATTGACTTCATAGTTTTAATTTTTAAAAAAAACTTCAAAAAAATTGAGGGTCAGATGGCTTCACTGTAGAATTCTACAAACATATAAAGAAGAAATTATACCAATTCTAGACAATATCTTCCAGAAAATAAAAGAGAAAGGGACATTTTCCAAAGTGTTATATGAGGCCAGCATTATTCTGATACCAAAACCAGAAAAGGTCAATAGAAGAACATTGGGGAGTTCTCTTGCAGTCCAGTGGTTAGGACTCCACCCTCTCACTGGCCAGGGTGCAGGTTTGATCCCTGGTTGGGGAACTAAGATCCTGCAAGCCACATGGCACAGGTGAAAGAAAGAAAAGAAAAGAAAGGAAAGGAAAAGAAAAGAAAATTGCAGTCCAACATCCCTCATGAACATTAGAAACAAAAGTCCTAGACAAAATACTAGTGAATCAAATCCAGCAATGTATGAAAAGAATTCTACACCTTGGCCAAGTAGTGTTTATACCAGGAATGCAAGACTGGTTAAATATTAAAATATCAATGTACTTCCTATTAACAGACATAAAAATCAAACTTCATAATCACATTAATTGAAGCAGAAAAAGCATTTCACAAAATTCAATGCCCATTTATGATTAAAAACTAGTGATAAAAGGGAAGGGTATATATACTCATATATTAATTATTACAATTAGTATGTTTATATATACATACATACATGTATAAAATCCTACATAATGGTGAAAGTCTGAATGCTTTCCCACTGAGTGCAACAAACCTGAAGAACAAACCTGCCTCTACATTGGATATATTCCTTTAGCTCTAACCTTTGTGCTCTGTTGCCTGCTCTGCACATCTGTAGAGGAATGCAGCCTATAGCCTGAAATATACATAATAGCCCTTTCTCAAGACTCTGCCTCCCAGGCTTGACCTTTAAAGGTATAACAATTTTCATTCACATATAAAAAGTTGCAGAATAGAGAATAACATTGTCTTGTTGGAGGTTTACAGGAACATCATAACCAGACCCTACATGGATAACTACAAGAACAAAGGATTATCACATCCTCTCTGCGTCTGGCTGGCACCAGGAAGTTTGCAACAACCAGCCACACCCCCTCCGCTTTACGTATAAAACAAGCCTGAATTCTAACTCAGGTTAGATGGTTCTTTGGAACACTAGTCCACCATCTTCTCGGTCTGCTGGCTTTCCAAATAAAGTTGCTATTCCTTGCCCCAACACCTCGTCTCTTGATTTATTGGCCTGTCATGTGGTGACAGTGTGAGCTAGGAGTTGGTAACAAGATCAGGAGCAAAGCAAGGATAAACACTTTCACGGCTCAATCAAATCCTACTGGAAGTCCTAGCCAGTGCAATAAGGCAGGGGGATAAAAGACATATGATTGGAAAGGAAGAAAGAAGAGGATCTTATACACACGACATGAAGTCTACATAGAAAATCCCAAAGAATCTACACAAAAAGTTCCTAGAGTTAATAAGTGAGTTTTGAAAGTTTGCAGAATTCAAGGTCAACAGACAAAAGTGGCTATTTCTATATATTAGCAATTAACAATTGGATATCAAATTTTTTTAAATACCATTTACAAAAGTGTCAAGAAAATGAAATGGTCTAAAAAACTTGTTCAGAATGTATCTGCTAAAAAACCCTACAAGATTATGATGAAATAAATCAAAGACCTATAGAGAGAGAAATACCACATTTATGGATTGGATGATTCAATATAGTTAAGATTTCAATTAGTCTTAAATGATCTACCAACTTTGTGCAATTCCAATAAAAATGCCAGAAGGAATTTTTGTAGATATAAACACACTGATTTTAAAATTTATGTGGAAAAGCAAAGGAACTTGGATACCAAAAACAATTTTGAAAAAGAAGAATAAATCTGGAGAGTCCATACTATCTGATGTTTAAGACTTACTACTAAAAGAAAAAGACTTACTATAAAGCTGCAGTGATCAAGGCATTGTAATAATGGCAAAGGAATAGACACATAATCAATGGAACAGAGTAGAGTTTAGAAACAGACTCATACAAATGTGGTCAATTGCTTTTGACAAAAGTACAAAGACAATTCAGTGATGAAAGAATTGTCTTTTCAACATAAGGTGCTGGAGCACCATTTCAACATCCATATGCAATTGTCATTATCACCATCATCTTCAACTAAACTGTACCTTGATACAAAAATTAAACCAAAATGGATCATTGACCTAAACATAAACTCTAAAAGTATGAAACTTCTAGAAGAAAACATAGGAGAAAATTTTCATAACCTTGGGTTAAGCAAAGAGTTCATAAATGTGACACCAAATCATGATCTATATAAAAAAAAATTGATAAATTGGACTACATCAAAACTGAAAACTATTGCTCTGTAAAAGATACTATTAAAAAAATGAAGAGAAGCTACAGATGAGAGAAAATATTTGCAAATCATATATCCCACTACAGACTTGTATCCACAATATATAAAGAACTCTCAATATTCAACAGTAAGAAAACAAACAATTTTTTTTTTACTTTATTTTTTTTTTTAATTTTTGCCTACGTTCGGTCTTTGTTGCTGTGCGTGGGCTTTCTCTAGTTGCAGCGAGCAGGGGCTACTCTTCGTTGAGGTGCACAGGCTTCTCATTGTGGTGGCTTCTCTTGTTGCGGAGCGTGGGCTCTAGGTGCATGGGCTTCGTTAGTTGCAGCACACGGGCTCAGTAGTTGTGGCTCACAGCTCTAGAGTGCAGGCTCAGTACTTGTGGCGCACAGGTTTAGTTGCTCTGTGGCATGTGGCATCTTCCTGGACCAGGGCTTGAACCCATGTCCCCTGCATTGGCAGGCGGATTCTTAACCACTGCGCCACCAGGGAAGCCCCTAATTTTTTTATTTTGAAATAATTTTGGACTTAAATAAAAGTTTCAAGAATAATACATAGAATTTTCAGATACCCTGGACTAGATTCCCCAGTTGTTAACATTTTACCACGTTTACTTTATAATTTTCTATTTATACACATATGCAGCTCTTTATATATATGTAGTTTTCTCTATATCATTTTATACACACATACATACACATTTACCTCTCTATATAAACACACTGTTTTTATGAACCATTCGAAAGTAAATTGCAGGCATGATACCTCTTTATCCCTAAATACTAAAGTGTTTGTTTCATAAGAACAAGGATAGTCTCTTACTTAACCACAGTATAATTATCAAAATCAGGAAGTTAACACTGATATGCTACTTTAATCTGCAGACCTTATTTATATTTCACCAATTGTCCCATAATGTCCTTTGTAGTAAATAATTTTTTTTGGATAAATGGCTAATGAAAATGTGATATATATAGATATAGACAGATAGATAGATAGATATATACACACACATATACATATACAAAGGAATAAGGAAATCCTATCATTTGCAACAATACAGATATAACTAGAGGGGATTATGCTAAGTGAAAAAAGCCGGATAGAGAAAGATACTGTATGGTATCACTTATATGAGGAATTTAGGGGGGAAAAAAGTCGATCTCATAGAAACAGAAAATAGAAAAGTGATTGCCAGGGGCTGGGAGATGGGGGGTGGAGGATATAGGGAGAGCTTGGTAAAAGGGTACACAAACTGTCGGTTATAAGATGAATAAGGTCTGGGGATCTGATGTACAACATGGTGACTATAGTTGATAATATTATATAGTATAATTAAAATTTGCAAAAAAAAAAAAAATTTGCTAAAAGAGTAGAAGTTAAATTTTCTCACGAAAAAAAGGGGTAAATACATGAGGTGACAGACGTATTAACGATGGGGAGGGGGATCTATTCACAGTGTATACATATATCAAATTTTTACACTGTATACTTTAAATATCTTACTATTTAATTTGTCAATAATACCTCAATAAGCTGGACATAATTTTTTGGTCTAGGGACCTATCCAGCATCATACATCAAATTATGGTATGTCTCTTTAGTTCTCTTTAACCCAGAACAGTTCCTAAGTCTCTGTAGTTCATAACCTTGACATTTTAAAAAAGTTGTTTTGTGAAATGCTCCCAAATTGGAATCTAAGGTTTCCTCATGATTAAATTGGAATCATGAACTTTTGGCAAGGATAGCACAGAAATGGCACTGCTGTGCCCCTCTTATTGCAGGGGAGGGGCATGATGTCAATCTGTACCATTACTAGTGGTAGTAATTTGATCAGCTGTTTAAGGGGATGTCTAAGTTTCTCCCCTGTAAAGTTACTACTTTTCCCTTTGCAATTAATAAGTATTTTGAAACTATATACATGTTCTGTTCCTCATCAAACCTTTACCAACTAGTTTTAGCATCTGAGGATGACTCTTGCCTAAACCAATTTTCACCGTATTATCTTCTAAACGGTGGCTTTCTAACTCCATCATTCCTTCTTAATTTTATGGTTGGCATTCTATTATAAGTAAGAACTCTTCCTTCTCCCTAATGTAAGTATGTATATATGTATGTGGTTTTAATAGCATTAGGTTATTATACATTACTGTTATTTATTTTAACGCTCCAAATGACATTTTGGACACAATTTTTATACGGTTTTTAAGTAAATTGTTTTTATGAACCTACAGATAAATGAGTAATTTGTACGTTAAGTAAAATGATATTCAAGAAATATGTATACTAAGTTATAAAACATGGCAAGTTTTACACTTTATCTGGTTTTATCACCTTTAATGACTTTTAATCCTCAGACATATGGATTATAGCAGCAGTAGCTCAAAAATTGTATCCTTCCAAGGATCTCACTATTGTTGCACATGGTGTTGAATGGTTTTCTGTGCCTTCCTAGAAATAATGGTTCTTGTTTTTTATATCACAGATTTTTCACAAAGTTTTTATCATATATATCACATAGTAATACAGTGTTATAATCTCATGGTTTTTAGGATAGTCAAGAAAAGAAGGAAAAATATATTTATAGAGTCTTCCATATTAACCCAAGTATTTACCATTTCTAGTGCTCCTCGTTTTTTCCTATGGATTTGGGTCATTTTCTGGTGTCATTTCCTTTCAGTCTAAATTACTTCCTTTAGTATATCTATAAGGCAGCTCTAATAGCAACATGTTTTTTGTCTTTACCTAGTAATGTCTTTATTTTGCTTTCATTTTTGAAGGGCAGTTTTGCTGGATATAGAATTCTTCATTCAGCACACTGAATATGTCATTCCACTATCTTCTGACCTCCCTTGTTTTGGATGACAAGTCAGCCAACAGTTGTATTAATGCTCCCTATATGTGGAATCATTTTTCTCTTGCTGCTCTCAGATTTTCTCTTTGTCTTTGAACACTTAGACTATGATGTGTCTAGGTGTGGATCTCTGTATTAATCTTTCTTGAGGTTTGTTGCATTCTCGTATACACAGATTCATGTTTTCATCAGATTTGGGAAGCTTATGACCATTATTTTTAAAAAAAAACCAAAAAAACTCTGCCCTTTATTCTCTCAACTCTCCTTTGGATACAACCATTAGACATATGTTGTATGCCTAATGTCTGTAGGATGTTGTCCCACAGGTCTTTGACCACCATTTATTTTCTTCAATTTAAAAAAAAATCTTCAGTTGGGTAATTTCTACTTATTTATATTCAAGTTCAATGATTCTTTTTTCTGCCATCTGAAATCTGCTACTAAGCCCCTCTAATAAATTTTTCATTTAGTTATTATACTTTTTGTGGTAAAACATATATAACATATAATTTACCATTTTAACAATTTCTAAATGTATGTAATTCAGTGGCATTAAGTACATTTGCATTGTTGTGCAACCATCACCACTATTCATCTCCAGAACATTTTCATCTTCCCAAACTGAAACTGTTACCCATTAAACAATAACCCCTATTCCCCCTCTCCCCTCAGTCCTTGGAAACCTCCATACTTCTTTCTATCTGTATGAATTTGCCTATTCTAGGTACCGCATATAAGTGGAATCATACAATATTTGTCCTTTTGTGACTCACTCTCTTTGCTTAGCATAATGTCTTCAAAATTCATGCATGTTGTATCATGTGTCAGAATTTCCTTCCTTTTTAAGGTTGAATTATATTCCACTGTATGTATATACCACATTTTGATTATCCATTAATCCATCAATGGGCAACTCAGGTTGCTTCCAACTTTTGTTATCATGAATAGGCTTCTTTGAAAATGTGTATACAAGTATCTGCTCATGTCCCTGCTTTCAATTCTTTTGGGTATATACCCAGAAATGGAATTACTAGATCATATGGTAATTCTATGTTTAATATTTTTAGAAACTGCCATACTATTTTTCACATATCTCCATATCTTCTTTGGAGAAATATCTGTTGAAATCCTTTGCCCATTTTCCATTTGGGTTGGGTTTTTTGTTGTTGAGTTGTAGGAGTTCTTCATATACTCCAGATATTAATTCTTTATCAGATATATGATTTGCATATATTTCTCCCATTCCACAGGCTGCCGTTTCACTCTGTTGACAGTGTCCTTTGATGAACTAAAGTTTTTAACTTTGATGATGTCCATTTATCTATTTTCTCTTTTGTTGCCTATATTTTTGATGTCATATCCAAGAAACCATTGCCAAATACAATGTCATGAGATTCTCCCCTATATTTTATTATAAGAGTTTTAGGGCTTCCCTGGTGGGGCAGTGGTTGAGAGTCCGCCTGCCAATGCAGGGGACACGGGTTTGTGCCCCAGTCTGGGAAGATCCCACATGCCATGGAGCGGCTGGGCCCGTGAGCCATGGCTGCTGAGCCTGCACATCCGGAGCCTGTGCTCCGCAACGGGAGAGGCCACAACAGTGAGAGGCCCGCGTACCGCAAAAAAAAAAAAAATTTATAGTTGCACTCTTACATTTAAGTCCTGAATCCATTTTGAGTCAATTTTTGTAGATGATGTAAAGTAAGGGTCTAACCTCCTTTTCTTTAATATGGATATCCAGTTTTTCCAACACCACTTGTTGAAAAGACTGTCCTTTCCCCATTGAGGTCCTTGCATCTTTGTCAAAAATTATTTGACCATATATGCAAGGGTTTATTTCTCGGCCCTCTATTCTATTCCATTGGTCAATATGTCTGTCTTTATGCCAGTACCACACTGTTTTGACTACTGTAGCTTTGTAGTAAGTTTCGAAACCAGGGAGTGTGAGACCTTCAATTTGTTTTTCAAGATTGTTTTGGCTATGAGGTACCTTGAGATTCCATATGAATTTTAGGATGGATTTTTCTATTTCTGCAAAAAAGAATGTTCTTGGGATTTGGATAGGGATTGCACTGAGTGTATAGATTGCTTTGGGTAGTTACTGTATTCTTCAACTCCAGAACATCCTTTGGTTCCTTTCTATTTCCATCTCCTTATGAAGAATCTCTATTTGCAGACTCATTGTTGTCATAACGTCTTTTAATTCTTTAAACAAAATTTCCTTTAGTTCTTTGAACATAATTATAACAGCCTTTTGAAGTCTTTGTCTGCTAAATTCAATATCTATAGTCACTCACAGTCAATTTATTTATTTATAAATATTTATTTATTTTGGCTGCTCCAGGTCTTAGCTGTGGCACGTGGGATCTTCGTTGAGGTATGTTTACTTGTGGCACACAGGATCCTTAGTTGCAGCATGTGGACTTCTTAGTTGCGGCATGCAGACTTCTTAGTTGTGGCATGCGGACTTCTTAGTTGCAGCATACAAACTCTTAGTTGCGGCATGCATGTGGGATCTAGTTCCCTGACCAGGGATCGAACGCAGAACCCCTGCATTGGGATCACTGAGTCTTACACACTGGACCATCAGGGAAGTCCCCCAGAGTCAATTTATATTGACTATTTTCCCAAGTATGGGTCACGCATTTCCATTTCTTTGTGTGTCTTATAATTTGTGGTTGTTGTAGTTCTTGTTGAAAATTGGACATTTTAGATAATGTCTTGTAGCAACTCTGAATTTTAATTCCCCCCCTGCAGGTTACTGTTACTGCTATTTGTTTCTTTATTGTTTCTCTGATTAGCAACTTGTCTGGGCTAAATCCATGAAATCTGTCTCTCCTGCAGTATACAGCTAATGATGTCTCTGTTCTGTTATTTTTATTAAATTAATTTATTTTATGTTTGGCTGTGGTGGGTCTTCAGTTGCTGCGTGCGAGCTTTCTCTAGTTGCGGCGAGCAGGGGCTACTCTTCATTGCCATGCGTGGGTTTCTCATTGCGGTGGCTTCTCTTGTTGCGGAGCACAGCCTCCAGGCACGTGGGCTTCAGTAGTTGTGGCACGTGGTCTCAGTAGTTGTGGCTCAGGGGCTCTAGAGCGCAGGCTCAGTAGTTGTGGCGCCCAGGCTTAGTTGCTCCGTGGCATGTGGGATCTTTCCGGACCAGGGCTCGAACCGTGTCTCCTGCATTGGCAGGCAATTGATTCTTAACCACTGCACCACCAGTGAAGTCCCTGTTATTTTTTATTCTTATTTTTATTTCTGTCTTCCTGAGGATTGCCTCATGTACTGTGTAGCTTAGTGGCCAGCCAATGATCCTGATCAAACAGAGCTTGTCTTCAGCCACCTCAAGCCAGTAAATCTTCTGTTCTCTACTGACAGATCTGTGTATGGGTGGGAGTGTATTCATAGTTTAGGCCATTTTCAGTCTTATCCAGCTTTTACTTTCTGCCACATCCTTTTGTATTTCCTCTGCACATACATAAAGCCTCAGGGGTGGCCAGGAGTGTGTCGCTGACTTGGGCCCTCTCTGATCTCTGTGCATGCATGCAGCCTCAGCCTGGAACATGCTTGCCCCAACCAAGACTACAACCTCAAGCTAGCAGTGCCACTGGCCCTCCTCACTTCTACCTCTGAGATTGTCACTTTCACCAAAAACACTGTTGGGTGTGGCCACTGTCCTCTGCTCCAAATTGAGTGAGCCCCCATTGACCACAGCAGAGAAGGTGCTGGTCCTGACTGTCCTAAAATTTAGAACCTCTGTGTCAGATAACCAGAGGGAGCGTGTGACGGAGCAGGCCCAGGCCAGAACATCACAGATTCTCACTATTCTTACCTGAAGTTCAGCAGTTTTTGAAGCATAAATGCTTCTCAGATTGTTGTATGATTTTGTTTCGTTTCTGGGGAACTGAAATGGTTTTGTCAATTTTTCTTTATGTCGACTATTCCTTTTGTCCTAGTTTCTTTTGGGGTAAATGATATGCTGATCTCTTCACTTGGCCATACCTGAAATTCCTGCCTCCAGTTTTCTTATTTTAAATGCTCAGTATTTTCTAAGGAAAAATAATATGCAAATATAGCCTGTACAAGTACTGTGTGTTCATTCATGCCTTTACCTCAAAACACAGACAATGTGCAAAAAGAGAGTTCAAAGGGAAAAGTAAAAGCAAGAACCTCTGCTACTTGCATAACTTGTTACTCTATACATGGCCTGTATTATGTGTCAGCAATAATAAATTATCTTAAATAATATCCTGTAACAGCTACCTCAACTGTTAGGTTTGAAAATTCCTAGTCCACACTTCTAGACTGCACACTTGCTCATGTTACACAAGGCCAAGCTGCCTTATGGAGAGTTAAGAATTTTCATTTGAACTGTCTAGTTTGCAAAACCTGGACCAAAAATGGAAACAATGTACTTCTGTTTGTTTTTGTTTGATCAACAAAAATTCCTCGAAAGCAGCAAAGATATCAATGTGAGAAACACACTGATCACTCGGTGCCGAATTGCCCAGTGGCTGGCCAGCTACATAACACAAACATGGAAGACCGTAGTCATGTATTATCTAGTAGTAAATCTAATAATACTTAAATTCTGAAGGATGAGTAGAAATATTTTTAAATATCCACAGCAACTTTAATGTGATATGAAAATAGCTGTGGTTTCTATTGATGGCAAAGACACAGATAATCTAATGTTCTGGGGCTTGTTGCCTACTGTATCAGTTATCAATTCTGCATAACAAATTGCCCCAACATTTAGTAGCTTAAAACAACATCTATTATCTCACACCATTTCTGAAGGTGAGGAATCTAGGAGCAGCCTAGCTCAGTAGTACTGGCTCAGGGTCTCTCCTGAGGTTGAAGTCAAAGTATTGACCAGAACTACAGCCATCTGAAGGCTTGATTGGGCTGGAAGATCCACCTCCAAGCTCACTCAAATGGTCATTGGCAGAAGCCTCACTTCCTTGATGAGCCCTTTTTCAGAGCAGGTCAGAGTGGGAAGTGCCCTCTTATGTCTTATAGTTGGTTACTGAGACCCACAGAAGCTGGGTAACTGGCTGAAGGTCACAGAGCAAGAAAAAGGTAGACTTGAAGCTCAGACTCTTCCCCATCACATTTGCCACCTACACAAGTAATGGAACCTCATGCTGCCAACTCAAACCAAAAGAAAATGTTTTGGAAGGATACAGGCCAGCTCACAGGATTAAGGCAAGGCTGGACCAGGCTGTGTCAGTCTTCTGACTCAGGTGTAAGCAACAGAAATGGCTTCTGGGTACAGTAGTTAGAAAGAGAATATATTGAAAGGATTAAAAGGATATATCAGAAAGAGGTTTAGCAGCTATGCGGCCAGGAATAACACCCCAAATGGTACTACAGAACCAGTCTGGTGGTTCTATAGTCACTACTGCTGCCAGCACCTGGGCATGAACAACAAAGCTTGTATGGCAAATACCTGTGACTATGGACAATGCTGCAAGCACTACTGTCACGACTGCTTCTAGAAACACCTCATCAGCCACCATTCTCACAGAACACGATTCTGCTTGTCCTACATCTTTGCATCACATTTCCAGTTCACAGCTTGAATATGCCTAATTAAGGGATCCTTGTTCTGTATGCAGTTCTAGCCACAAGGGATTCTGGGAAAGCAAGTATCTGATACTTTCAGCTTCTTTCTGGGGAAGTGGGCTTTGCTTCATGAGGAAGGGAACTAGTTAATAATATGAAATTAGTTTGGGTGCTGGATAGCCAAAAAGAAGGACAAATGTAGGTGAGATAGATGCAGGAAAAGAACAGGAACCAAAGACTTTTGTAACAGCATCTTAAAATAATGCTTAATTTGTTCCTGCTGTTGCAGCTGGAGATTAAGGTGGAAGACAGAGGGGGAGATTACGAGGTATAATAAGAATATATTCTCAAAAATGAAGAGTTCTGGGGCTTCCCTGGTGGCGCAGTGGTTGAGAGTCCGCCTGCCGATGCAGGGGACGCGGGTTTGTGCCCCGGTCCAGGAAGATCCCACATGCCGCGGAGCGGCTGGGCCCGTGAGCCGTGGCCGCTGAGCCTGTGCGTCCGGAGCCTGTGCTCCGCAAGGGGAGAGGCCACAACAGTGAGAGGCCCGCGTATGGCAAAAAACTAAAAAAAAAATTAAAAAAAAAAAATGAAGAGTTCTGGGCTTCCCTGGTGGCACAGTGGTTGAGAGTCCGCCTGCCGATGCAGGGGACACGGGTTCGTGCCCCAGTCCGGGAAGATCCCACATGCCACGGAGCGGCTGGGCCCATGAGCCATGGCCGCTGAGCCTGCGCGTCCGGAGCCTGTGCTCTGCAACGGGAGAGGCCACAACAGTGAGAGGCCTGTGTACCGCAAAAAAAAAAAAAAAAAAAAAAGTTCTTATGAATATATTAATATACTATTTTTAAAATTAATATACCTATAAGAATATATCCATAAGAACAGTGTATTAACATATATAATATTAACATTTATATATAAATTATAATTTTATATTTGAATAAATTTATTATATAAAAACAATAATTTATTATATAAATATATATGATCTATATAATTAAAAAGAACAAAATTATTTTCATGAGGGAGAGTGCTCATGAAACAAAGCCCATCATTTTATTTTGGGATAAGGACATCCATGTTTGGTTGTAGAACTGTTCCAGCCTTTAAATACTAAATCCACACATCAGTTCTCTGACTTCCAGCTCTCTCCTTCAAATACTGTTCTTTGACCCTGTAGATACTTCCTGCAGGCCCTGGACTCATCTACTGTCTAATTATCATCTCCCTCCTGTCTTCATTTTTCACCCTAACCAGGCTTGAATCCAAGATCCATCACTTCAACCCCATGGCACCCCCTTAACCAAAATCCCAACTCTGTAATGTGTGGGTGTGGGTGAAGACACACCCAATATGCTAGCTCTTGTGTGGGTAGGCAGCACTGCTAAACCACGTCCACAGAATCTGATAAAACCTTTGTGGGAAGCTTTTGACCTTTTGACCCTTTATTAGGATGTAGCTCACAATGGCTTTTTCCTTTTGTTCAGGGCGTAAACACCTAGAGCAGTGCCTAGTAAAAAATGGGCATCAAATAACTATTGCTGAATAGAATTTATTGGAAATATCCAGAATTCAAATAGCCACTAGATGACAAAAAAAGTCACACCAGATTCACGTATTTACAGAGCCCGAAGGAGGTGGACAGCAGGGATAGTGGGTCTGGAAATTGGATTTAATGTGGGGATCTAGGTTAGACTCTGGTAAAGCAACAACACGCTGAAAATACCACTTGGAGATTAAATTAATGAGCTCAGGTAACCCCTGGTGGGCACATTGTTTGGGGATGCTGCAGAGAAAGAAAGTCCAGCAACTGAGCATTTATTGTGCAGGATTCATAGGCTCTTCTAAAATGAAGAAATCAGCTAAACAAGACAGTTCATTACTTTTCATCAACACAAGGCCCCATCTTCTCCTCAGGAACTCCTACTCCTACTGCCTCAACCCCCATTTATGGAAAAAGCTAAAAGAGTTGACCAGCTGGGAAGTTTTACTGGTGTTCAGAAGAACAAGCCCTTGGCCTACGCTTAACAATGGCAGCATTCTGCTCAAATCAGGTCCTGCATCTGTTAACAAGACTGCTTCTCTGGGTAAGAGACAATGATTCCAGGATTCTAACCTTCTTAGATACTTCTTAGGTTAGGACCACAATGCAAGTTAGATGTCCTTTCTCTTAATTTCTATGTCAAGCAGATTTAATTGTAGAATTTTTTAGAGGCCTAGGGGAATGAGTTGTTGAGACAAACAAACCTAGGGCACCCCTGAGTTATCCTTAGATATGAAGTGAGGCGATTCTATACAGAGTCAGGCTATAAAAAGCAAACAGGCAGTGGGAGAGACCTGCCCATCCCAGGCACTCTTGCAGATGTGGTGAATGCCTGGATGGTTGTTCACAGAGCAAAAAGTAGTGAGAGAGAAGAGCTGGAGATAATGAGGGGATTTAGGTCTTTCTATAAAAACAGCAGTTTCAAATCAGAAAAACAGATAACAGGTATCCAGCTATCCAACCCACAAAGGGCAAAGTCCCCCACCCTGGCACAGCCTGATTGCTGGGATGAAGGCTGCCTAGAGGTAGAGTAAGCCCTTTATAGGTTAATGTAATCAGATGGATATGGGACACCTGCCACTCACTGCAAAGCACTTCACAGAGCTAGCTGGCTGCATTCATCTGCTTAATAAGGCCAGAATCTGAAACAAACCCTCTTTACCCAGTTTCTCAGAGCCCTGTTTTAGAGAACATGCCTTTAATTAGAGCCAGACAGCACAGTGGTGGGGCTCAGCTATACTGTGGTTTGGTGCTTGGTGCATGGTAACTTTTCTGCCTTTGGTGCAAGGCAGAAAAGTTACCATGTATCTTTCTAGGCAAGCAAAATGTAGATGGTGTTTAATATCAGATTTCCCTCGAGGAAAAGAACATACTGTAGCTTGGAGAAGTGATTTCAAAGTTTGGGTTAATTTTTGGTTTGTGTCCTTTAATAATAGAACATTCAAGTTTATGTTTGTGAGCAGTGCAATAACTGGAATAATTATTTAGGCCTCACTATAACACATCACAGTATTTTAGAGATGAAAAAACTGAGGCTCAGAGAGGTTAAGTTGCCCAAGGTCACACAGTTACAAATGGCAGGGCCGGGATTCAAACCCAACTAGTCTGACTTTCAAATATTTTCTTTTTTCTTTTCTCTTCTTTTTTTTAAGTCTGTATTTAAGAGCTCACTTTCTTAACCTGTGTGGCACACTTGGGAGGAATGTGGTGTTCTGGAAGGAGAGGTTGCAAGTCACTCTTGTGTCCAGCAGCCAAGGAAGAGAAGGATCATTCTGTGAGATCAGTCTCTGCAGACGGCCTTCAGGCTCTTTGAGTTGAGATGTATCTCCTTTGAGGATCTTTCCTCTAATGATGTACAAGGGGGCTCACCGCAGAATTGTCTTAAAGAGTAAAAAGTGGGAAGCACTGGTCCCCAATATGATAGCCACCTGACCATGCAAGAACCAGTTAACTATACAAACTACACAGCTCATTTGTAGTAACCCAACACAGGTATACGTCACTCAACATAAATTATAAGAATTTCAGTGGCAATGACACGAATCTTACTAGAAATGAAGTTGATTTTCTGAAGTCCTTACCTTGTCAAAATGTAAATGGCTATTCATACAAAGTGATGGTTGCACTATCTTTTTCTTGGATGGTTGGGAGCAGATTGATTTTACCTCAGATACCCTGCCTTGGCTTTACTGAAGTTTTGCACTGTAGGGTTTTGTGGAATCAGAAGCCTAATTGATTTCATTCTTATTTCAATGTGGACTAATGGACCTTTGGATGGAAGTAGTTATATTAGATTATAGAACCAGACTTACTAGACCATTACTAACAAAACATTTAGAAAAAGTTATATCTGTAAATATTTTTAAAAAGAAACAGATTGAGCCTCCTTGATTTTAATAAAGAACTCCCACTAGGTGGATTTCCAGATTTCCCTTTTTTCCTTCTTCACATACCACTTTATGGGTTCTATGTCATTTTTTTTTTTTTTTTTTTGCGGTACACGGGCCTCTCACTGTTGTGGCCTCTCCCGTTGCGGAGCACAGGCTCCAGATGCGCAGGCTCAGCGGCCATGGCTCACAGGCCCAGCTGCTCCGTGGCATGTGGGATCTTCCCAGACCGGGGCACGAAGCCGTGTCCCCTGCATCGGCAGGCGGACCCTCAACCACTGCGCCACCAGGGAAGCCCTCTATGTCATTTTTGTTGCCATTATTTTTGTTTTGTTGTTTTAGTTAAAAGTATATACTCTGATATTTATTTAATAGGACTTTGTTTGAGAGCTGTATGAAGAAAAGAAAGAGTAAAAGGTTTAAAGCAACCTGGATCTTAAAAAAGGAAAACTGGAAAAACAAGTTATGGTGCAAACACATAATGGAATAATAGGCATCTGTAACAAAGAAAGAGGAAATTCCTTACGTTCTGACATAGAACAATCACCAAGATATAACTGAAAAAAAGCAAGGTACAAAATACTGTACAGTTTGTTATCATGTGTGGAAAAGAAGGGAAAGAAGGCCTACATGTGTGTTTTTGCTAGTATAGACAGAGAAGATCTCTGGAAGGATATACAAGGAAACAGCAACACCTGTCACTTCTGTGCAGGGAAGTGTCACTGGGGGACAAAGATGACAGGCTTTTCTCTTTAGGTCCTTTTGTACCTTCTGATTTCAAAACATGTGACCATGCTGCCTATTCAAAAAATGTATATCTGGTAGATGGAGAAAAAACAATTTACAAAATTCAACATCCATTTATGATAAAAACTCTTACCAGGGATTTCCCTGGCAGTCCAGTGGTTAAGACTTCCACTGCAGGGGGCACAGGTTCGATCCCTGGTCGGGGAACTAAGATCCCACATGCCACAGGGCGTGGCAAAAAAAAAAAAAAAAAAACTCTTACCAAATTGGGTAGAGAGGGTACGTATCTCAACATAATAAAAGCTATTTATGAGAAACACACAGTCAATATAATACTCAACGAGGAAAAGCTGAAAGCATTCCTGCTAAAATCTGGAACAAGACAAGGATGCCCACTCTCACCTCTTCTATTCAACATAGTATTGGAAGTCCTAGCCACAGCAATCAGACAAGAAAAAGAAATAAAAGGCATCCAAATTGGAAGGGAAGAGGTAAAACTGTCATCATATGCAGATGACATGATTCTATATATAGAAACCTCTAAAGACTGAACAAAAAAATTACTAGAACTTATAAATGAATTCAGCAAGGCAGCAGGATACAAGATTAACATACACAAATCGGTTGCATTTCTTTACACTAACAATGAAATATCAGAAACAGAATGTAAAAAAAAAAACAATACCTTTCAAAATTGCACCCCAGAAAATAAAATACTTAGGAATAAACCCGATCAAAGAGGTGAAAGACTTATATGCTGAGAACTATAAAACATTAATAAAGAAAACTGAAGATGAATCAAAGAAATGGAAAGATATCTCATGCTCTTGGATTGAAAGAATTAATATTGTTAAAATGGCCATACTGCCCAAAGCAGTCTACAGATTTAATGCAATCCCTATCAAATTATCCATGCCATTTTCCACAGAACTAGAGCAAATAATCCTAAAATTTATATGAAACCATAAAAGCCCAAAATTGTCAAAGCAATCCTGAAGAAGAAGAACAAAGCGGGAGGCATAACCTGCCCAGACTTCAGACAATACTACAAAGTTACAGTAATCAAAACAGCGTGGTACTGGCACAAAAACAGACATATGAGGCTCAGTGGAATAGAATAGAGACCCCAGAAATAAAGCTACACACCTACAGACAAAGGAGGCGAGAATATACAATGGGAAAAAGACAGTCTCTTCAGCAAGTGGTGTTGGGAAAGTTGGACAGTCACATGTAAACTGATGAAATTAGAACACATCCTCTCACTATACACAAAAATAAACTCAAAATGGCTTAAAGACTTAACATATAACACCATAAAACACCTAGAAGAGATCATATGCAAAACATTCTCTGACATAAATCATACCAACGTTTTCTTAGGTCAGTCTCCCAAAGCAATAGAAATAAAAACAAAAATAAACAAATGGGACCTAATCAAACTTACAAGCTTTTGCACAGCAAAGGAAACCATACACAAAACGAAACAGACTGGGGGAAAATATTTGCAAATGATGCAACCGACAAGGGCTTAATTTCCAAAATATACAAACAGCTCATATAATCCAACAACAACCAAAACAAAAACCCAATCGAAAAATGGGCAGAAGACCTAGACATTTCTCCAAAGAAGAAATAGAAATGGCCAACAGGTATGTGAAAAGATGCTCAACGCTGCTAGTTATTAGAGAAATGCAAATCAAAACTACAGTGAGGTACCACCTCACACTGGTCAGATGGCCATCATTAAAAACACTACAAATAACAGATGCTGGAGAGGCTGTGGAGAAAAGGGAAGCCTTGTACAATGTTGGTGGGAACATAAGTTGGTGCAGCCACTATGGAAAACAGTATGCAGGTTCCTCAGAAAACTAAAAATAGAATTACCATATGATCTAGCAATCCCACTCCTGGGCATATATCCAGACAAAACTCTAACTCAAAAAGATACATGTACCCTTATGTTCACAGCAGCACTATTCACAATAGCCAAGACATGGAACAACCTAAATGTCCACTGACAGATGAATGGATAGAGAAGATGTGGTACATATATACAGTGGAATACTATTCAGCCATAAAAAAGAATGAAATAATGCCATTTGCAGCAACATGGATGCAACTAGAGATTATCATACTAAGTGAAGTCAGTAAGAAAAAGACAAATACCATATGATATCACTTATCTGTGGAATCTAAAATATGACATAAATGAACTTATCTACGAAAGAGAAAGAGACTTACGGACATGGAGAACAGAGTTGTGGTTGCCAAGGGGGAAAGGGTTGGGAGAGGGATGGAGTGCGAGGTTGGGGTTAGCAGATGTTAGCTATCATATACAGAATGGATAAAAAACAACGTCCTACTGTATAGCACAGAGAACTATATTCAATATCCTATGATAAACCATAACGGAAAAGAATATTAAAAAAATAATATATATGGGCTCTCCTGGTGGAGCAGTGTTTAAGAATCCGCTTGCCAATGCAGGGGACACGGGTTCGAGCCCTGGCCCGGGAAGATCCCACATGTTGCGGAGCAACTAAGTTCGTGCACAACAACTTCTGAGCCTGCGCTCTAGAGCCTGCAAGCCACTACTGAGCCCGCGTGCCACAACTACTGAAGCCTGTGCACCTAGAGCTCATGCTCCGCAACAAGAGAAGCCATGACAATGAGAAGCCTGCACACCGTAACTAGAGAAAGTCCGTGCACTGCAACCAAGACCCAACACGGCCAAAAATAAATAAATAAATTTATTTTTTAAAAATTTATTTAAAAAAAGAATATATATATGTATAACTGAATCACTTTGCTGTATAGCAGAAATTAATGACATTGTAAATCAACTGTACTTCAATTAAAAAATTAAAAAACAAACAAACTGTCATGGCTGAGCAGAATCTTTGGAGTTGGTCTCTGGACACGAGTCCACCATCTCCCTAGATTGCCAACTTTTCTTATTAAAGCACCTTTCCTTTCTTTAAAAAAAAAAAAAGTATATCTGTACTCTTCTAAAAATTTATATATCCCATGCAACCTATAAACAAAACATATGTATAGGGGAAACAGGAGACTGTTACATCAAGATGTAATAATCTTTTCCTTCTTTTCTCTGTTTCTCCAGAATTTTTTGATTTGCTTATAATGGCTATTTTTAAAGTATTATTTTCTATGTTTAACTTAACTTCTTCCTTGACTACACCAGTATTTCAATCAGTAATCCCATTGAGAAAGATGAAAATGAAGACTAGGGACGCCAGAATCCCAATATACACAGGATTCAACAAAGGAAAAACCTACCATCCCTATGAAACACATGGGGTATAAATAAAGAACTACAGAGAACTGTTCTCTAGGTAGGCAGTAAAAAGGGAGAAGAAAATACCTTTCCATCTGGAAGCAAATCATTGAATGACATAAAGCACAACCAGTTTCCTACTAGAGCTCCTCATTTTAAATAACTACTCTTCAACTTCCTGTGTTTTCCTTCATTCTCATCACTGGTAACCAAGGATACCACAGATTTTCCTAAGCTCCTACTTCCCAAACATCAAACTAGTTTTCTTTGTTTAAAATGAGAAAGCAGCAAAAGAGAAATCATTTTTAATTTTTTTAAAAAAGCATATCAAGTTCTCATAAAATCATTGCCCATGTTTGCTGACATTGGGTAAAATAGATTTGGAAACCACTTCAGAACCCCAGCTGAAAGAAGGGAATTCACTCCATCCCAAAACCAGGTAGCAGTGACTCATCTCTGGAATGAAAAGGAGACATACCAGTTGGGGGCTTAACAGAGCCCATCTGCTACGGCCATGATCTTGGCCTTGGCTTCTTAGGCTGACATGCACTTGAGTCTATCATCGGATAGAGTCACTTTCTTGGTTGCAATTTATGAGCTGCCAGTGTTTACTTGTGAGACTGTCTGGGAGCTGGAAGGGAAGGAAGATAAATATACCAAAGCCCAGCTGAGCAACTGATAGGTTTTACATTTTATTTCCAGGAAATGACATTGTTTTCACAAAGAAGAGGTATGCCATCCTCTCAAAGAGAGGCTGCCTTCGCCTTCAGGGGCAGCCATAGGGATACACCCAACCTGCCCAAAACATATATCAACAGAGATGCTTCTGAGGTACCAAAACAACAACAACAACAACAACAAATTTAAAAAGCACAACAGAAATACATAACCTGTTCAGTGTAGTGAAGCAGAGTCTCTTAAGTACTCTGAAGCAGTCGGTGCTTCAGACAATGGTGGCAGCAGGGATGGCCAACATGGAGGGTCGTGACGGAGGACTTCCAAACTCAGTCTCTGTCCCACGTGGCTCTATCCCATGCTCTGTCTCAGAGTGGCCCCACACCTGTCCATAGAGAATCCTCCAGACCATCCCAAGTTCCCACTGCCTGGCAGTTTTTCAAATGTCCTTGGAGCACAGTCTTCAGGACAGTCTCTTTGCTTTGGAGAGAAAAAAACAGAGAGATAAAGGAGGAGCCTGCATTTCCCTCCCCTGGCCTCCCTGCTGCCACCCTCAGTCTTTTCCCCACACAGCAGCCATGGTGAACCAAGAAAATAGACGGCAGATCAAATCACTCTGCTCAAAGCCCACTCCTCACTTCACCAGAGTAAAAGTCGAAGTCCTTCCAAAGGTCTATAAACCCCTATACAATGTGCCCCCTGCCCAACCTCCTGACCTCACTTTCTATTCCCCGTCCCATCGTTCACTCCACTCCAGCCACACCACCTCCTTGCTGTTCCTCCTATCCCCTCTGCCTAGGACACCCTTTCCCCAGATGGCAGCATGGCCACTGCCTACTGAGCTTTACTCAAATACCACCTTCTTCAGTGACTACCTTAACTACTCTATCAAAAACTGCCAACGCTCTCATCACTCCTGACCCTTTCTTGCTTAATTTTTCTCCATAGCACAAATCACATCTAACTTTTTAGATTTTCACTTCTCCTTCTATTCTTCATACCTAGAAGAGTGTCTGGCACAAAGCTGGCCTTCAATTAATATCTGTTGGAGGAAAGAAGGAATTACATACACAGCAACAGGCAGGGAGAGGTGCAAGTTTTTCCTCTGTCCAGAGAGAGGGGGGGTGCGAGGGGCTATTCACTGGCCTCTAGTATTTTCCAATAGCTGTGCTTCCTTGATCCCAGAGAAGCAGGGATCTTGGCTTACACAAAGGGCAATCTCAAGACCTTCCTTGAGGTTAAGGTCTTGAATCCTTTGGTAGGCAGATTGAAAGTGTTATTAAATTTATATACAAAGGAACAATAAGAGTTTTGGGGGGAGACACACATCAAGGGATAAGGCAAGGAAGGATAGTAAGTGACAAAAGAGAAGGGAAGGAAAAAGGGTGGGGCAAAAATGGGATGTGGTGATGGAGGAATAAGAAAAAAAGCTTCTATTAATAAGTCTAATCTTTGACCCTATGGTAATTTTGCAAAGCATGAATTTTTAAGTCAAAATTTTTAGAGAATCCAGTGTTATAAACTACTTGAGTGCATGCAGGTGGACACCCCAACCCATGCCAATCTTGCTGAGTGCCACTTTCTCTGAAACACTGTCCTATGCCAGGCAGCCATGCTGACTTCATGCACATGACACCCTGGATTCTTGAGGCAATACTGGGAAGATTAAAAGTACTTGCTAACAAGTATCCTCTATGGATGAGGTCAACTTGGCAGACACTGTTACTGCTGCCATTCCCCATATAGTCCTTTACAAGGCTCTGTCTTTCAACAAGTGATGATGGGTAACACCAGGGAAAGCCTTCCAGGTGGGCAGGCAGATACCCTCTTCAGAGACTGTGAGTTTCTCCTGTCCTGTGTCTGGATCACGCTCCTCCTAGCCTACAGGAAGCTGGCAAGAGCCACAGGCCATGTGATCTTACCTGGGCCAATCTTCCCAGAGACCACCAACCTCTGGAGGGACCTCTGTCTCAGATTCAGGAAAGCTATGGTTCATAAACCTTTCTCCCCACCTCAGCACCCCTGAAGGCCAAGGCACACTCCCACCAGTAGCCTCGGCTCAATATTATAGTATCAAGGGAGCTGGGAAGTACAGTTTGAAAAAGCCCCTGTACTGAAAATCACTGTTCTAAAGGACCAACTAGATTTTATTTCTAGATCATTTGCTTTTTTCTTTTCTGAGCACAACCCAAAGAAACTGCTAGGAAAAGCTTAAAGTGAGAATGTTAACACTCTTGTCAACCAACCAACACTTAATGTGAACAGAACAAATGGGAATGGGGGAGCAGTTGACAGAAGACTCTGCTCCAGCACCTCCCCAGCTCCAGAGGGAGATCCTCCATAGCGGATGTCACAAAATGTCTTCTCTTCAGGAAAATCTCACGTCAATATCCCAGCAAGCCACAATTACTCATGCGACAAGCACTTACTCAACATTCGTTACCTGCCCCAGCTCCAGGGCACCCTTTCTCCAAACACAGGATCTGGCATCCTAACACTCTCCTCCTCCTCCTCCTCCTCTCCTCTGGATAATCTGGCCTCCCAGACTTTACAAAGGATCTATGGCTAATCAGTCATGAGGCATTACTCCTCCGGTGCGGATATGGGCCTTGAAGACAACAACCAGCCGAGGAGGCCTGGAGTGGGGCTGCTCTCGGTGCAATCAGAGACCTGTGCTGCCACAGACGGGCAGGTCCTTCTCTCTGAACTCAGGATCAGAGCAACCGCTGCCCAGGAGGAAAATGGCCCTGCCAGTGTCAGAACTGTGACAATTACAGGCTTGCCAATTCTAGTTCCCAGATCCTACATTTGGTCCTTTAAAAATTCCCATGCGCTGGGGATTAAACCAGCTTTCAATTGGCAAAGAAGGTTGGTATTTGAACTGAGAATTTTCTCTAAACTCCACACTGCAGCCCAATGAAGCTGCTGATGGCTCTGGCACATTTTCCTAAATCGGGCCTCAGAACCTTCTGTCTGTCTCTAGAGAAAACCTCAAAGCTGCACTCGCTGCGATAAATGCAGAAACCGAGGCTGGTGCCAGAACTGCTCTCAGCCAGTGAGTGGGACAGGGAGGCCGATTCGGTTTACTGTGTTGGCTCCTAGTGTTACTAAAAAGGCAGCAAGGCACCAGATTTAGCCTCTGCAGAGAAAAGAGGGGTCTGATACTATCTACTCTGTGGTATTAACTCTGTGTGAGGAGAGTCAGAGATGAATTTAGGACACAGGGTTCTTCTTTCCTTTTCCAGTGGCTGCATGCATCTACCATGCTCGGACTTTTGAGAAAAAACCTGGACAGTGGGCTGGGTGAAGAAAGTACATATCGGTGTGTGGAGAAAAGGGAACTCTCCTGCACTGTTGGTGAGAATGTAAACTGGTACAACCACTATGGAGGTTCCTCAGAAAATTAAAAATAGAGCTACCACACAACCCAACCCAACAATTCCACTTCTGGGTATTTAACCAAAGAAAATGAAAACATTAACTCAAAAAGATAAATCCATGCCCAATGTTCACTGCAGCATTTCTGGCAATAGCTAAGATATGGAAGCAACTTAGGTGCCCATCAATAGATGAATGAATAAAGAAAATGTGGTATATATATATACAAGGGACTATTTCTCAGCTATAAAAAAGAATGAGACCTTCCCATTTGCAGCACATGGATGGACCTCGAGTGTATTATGCTAAGTGAAAGAAGTCAGGCAGAGAAAGACAAATACCATATGATTTCACTTAAGTCTGGAATCTAAAAAACAAAACAAATGAGCAAACATAGCAAAACAGAAATAGACTCATAAATACAAAGAACAATATGGTGGTTGCCAGAAGGGAGAGGGATGGGGGAATGTGTGAAACAGGGGAAGTGAGTTAACTTCCACTTACAAACTTCCACTTACAAAATAAATTAAGTCACGGGGATGTAATGTATAGCATAGGGAATACAGTCAGTAATATTGTAATCACTTTGTATGGTGACAGATGGTAACTAGACTTATTATGGTGATCATTCTATAATGCATAAAAATACCAAGTTACTATGTAGTACATCTAAAGCTAATACAACACTGTAAATCAATTATACTTCAAAGAAAAAAATAAAAACAAGAATAACCCCCAAAAAACAAAGAGAAAGTACATGGGTGTACCCACCCACACAGAGACCCAGCAAACTTAAGCTCAAAGGCTGACCTTGGTCAAATCTGGGCTCCCAGGTCAGTGTTCCTCTCAGAAAGGAAAGAGAGAAGAAAACAGAAGGCATTCACAACACCTCAGTAGACACTTCCTAAGCCTTGGCTGTCCTCATGCTCCTCTGGCACTGTGTAGACATGTCTTGTTTGGGCCACCAAGGGGGGCACTGCTAGAACAGGTCACTGCTTCTCATGCCTCTGTGCTTATGCTAATTCCTCTGCTTGGAAAGCTATGTCCCTAGGGAACCTTTAGGACTCAGTTCAAATGGCACTTCTTCTGTGAAGCTTGCTCCCATACCTCCACCTGTCCAGGCCGAATTGACTGTCCTCTCCTCTGCAATTTTCCAGCACCCTATTATGGAACTTGTCACATTACCTACTTGTTTTTCTGTCTCCTCCGTAGACTATGAGAGCTGAGACAATACCCTGTTTATCTCTTTATCCCAGTGCATAGTGTAGTGTTCCTATAAATGCTTATGGAGTGATGGGAGGTGGAGAGGAAGAGCAATGAATTCTGCCAGATTCAAGTGGCTCCTGGGAGGTAAAAAAACCTATGGGGACTCAAAATTGGGCACAAAGTCCAATAGTACATAGTTGTCAGAAAAGTAGAAAACACCCTGGTTTCAAAGAACTGCCTGAGGACCGCCCCACCCTCAGAATGTCTTCCTTGGGCATAACAGGCTCAACACCTGGCCTGTGACAGGCTTGCTGCCCTCACAATGGCTGACCAACAGAGGGCCAATTCCATACCATACCTGCTTGCAAATCAGCATCAGATTTCTGGCCCTACTCAAAGAGGCTGACATCTGTTGATAGGGCTAGGAGAAAGAGAGTGATAGACAGAAGATCCTGTTCTTAGCAGTGTGGCTTTTAAGCCTCCAGCTTCTCTGGACTTAGAGAAGGGAATATCCAAAGACACACATGAACATGGGTTCCCGATGGCCAGGTGGTGGAAAGCAACTGGAAGGGCAGTGAGCTTTTGGTTCTTCTCCTCTGATTGGCCTTTATGTGCAACCAATTGACTTCACAGCACTTCGGCTCTGAGCTTTCCCAGAGGGTAGTACCGTACTAGATTTCTAAAGGGACTGAACATGATAATCAGATCCACTCTGCTCCTCTTTACTCTCATCTCTGCCCAATAACCAATCCTTCCGATCCATTGGCTTCCTTGTGCTTTGCCCCAGGACACATTCTTTTGCCACCAGGACATTCAAGTCTCAAGCAGAGTGGCTCTGCAACCTTCAACACAGCAGGCCCCAAGTATGATGAGATCACTTGTTTAAATTAGCAGATATTCACTATGGAAGTATGGTTCCTTGAGGAAACTCACCCACCCCTTCCCTAATCTCTTTATTTAAACTCTCTCTGGCTGGGAAACCTGTTTGTACCACATCCTGTTTATAATTTATTGTATACCCAACCCAAGATTTCTGCAACACCCGGACAGCAACTAAACTGTCTTGAACAACAGCACCATCTAGTGACCAGCAGAGCAAGCTGTGTGACCATGTGTTTTTCTAATCACATCCTTTTTTATCCCCAAAACCAAGACACATACACCTAAGCATCCCCATTCCCTGCTGGTCAAATAAGTTAATTCTACCTCAACTCTTTCTAACATGTTCATTATCTTTAACTCCCTTTACTTTTCCCAATTTCTTCCACCTCTTCTTTAGCTCAAGAATCATTTATCTTACTCTTCCCTATCCAAAAACTCTGCCTACGTTTGTAAGTCCTTTGTTGAGGGGACTTACCTCTTGTTCATACCCACTCACCTTTTCGTTCCCTGATGAGGACAATTCGTCGTTCTTGCACTTCCGAGCTCAGATTATCTACCATCTTATTAATGCAATTGTCTAGAACCAGGGAGTGGGTTTTCGACTTGATGTCCTTCCGACAAATGGGGCATTCTATCTTCCGCTTCATCCACTCACTGATACAGTAGGAGCAGAAACTATGTGCACAGTTCAAGGTGACAGCCTATAATGGGAATGTGAACATACAGATCAGAACTGTGATGCTTACTTCCCCAGAGCGGTTGAGATCTCAGAACCAACTCAGATCACACTGCCAACATGGGTTAGCTACCCTGCAAACAAATGTCACTGGACGTAAGTAGGACTAGTAAGCGTGTGAATGTTTGGTATAAATACATCACTAATTCTCTCATGAAAACAAATTTATGTCCTAATGGTGAATTAGCACCTCAATTTTAATATATGAAGGGGAACACACAGTGAATACTCAGTATACAGAATGGTAGGAGGCATCATCTTTACTCAAAAGCAGCTAAAAAAGTATATGTAAAAGAGAACTTAGGCTGGGAAAAAATGTAATGGGTTCAACTGATAGTGCCTTAAGTAAGTAAGCCTGTGAGAAGAGAGAAAGCAGAAGGAAGCCTGTATGTGAGGGGCTCCTATGAGTAACTCCAATGGTCAGCTTTCTGCCAGGACACTTTTCACTCCCCAAAACATAAACCATTCTCCTCATTACTCTTGTTTATGTACATCTCCTAAGATACAACTTTCATGAGGCTCAAAAGTCTTCCTTCCTGTTTTTAGGATAGCAGTGGAAAATAACACAGAAATCATGTATTTTTCAAATGCCAAGTTGAGACCAGAAAGCCAACTAGGAGACCTTCTCGATAACGAATGAGATAAATTCTCATAAACGGGACTAAAAACCTGTCTGATTAAAATGAAACCTCTTCCCAACACTGATTTTAAGAGGTGACCCGCAGAAAAGGTCAGGCACATGCTGTAAACCAAACAAAGTCAAGTTATTTGTCTCTTACATGTCGTGCAGATGCTCTGGGTTGGCTAACTCATCACCCATTCCAACCACCCTTTCCTTGTCTTCTTCTATTAGGGTCTGTAAGCCACGTCAAAAGAGCACGAACTGAGTTTCTCCAAAGTAGGAATCAAATGACTAGAAACTATGGGGGAAATTATGACCCGAAGTCAAAGTAGATCCAGAGCAAAAGAAACAGGTCTACCCAGGAGAGATTTTTCAGGAAGCTAATAGACCCAATCTCCCTAAAGTCCACCAGAAAAAAGGAAGCAGTGTGTGTATGCATTTTCTTTTTAAAGGAGTCTGAAAAGCACTGTCATTTAACAAATTGAGTTTAACACCTGTAGTGTAAGATGAACTGGACACAGATAGCAGAATGTGTGAAAATAAAAGAGGACTGTGCAGGACTTCCCTGGCAGTCCATCCAGTGGTTAAGACTCCACGCTTCCAATGCAGGGGGTGTGGGTTCCATCCCTAGCTGGGGAACTAAGATCCCACATGCTACACAGTGTGGCCATAAAAAGTATAAAAAAAAAAGGAGATCCTGTGCAAAAACAAGACAGGATAACAGGGAATTCCCTGGTGGTCCAGTGGTTAGAACTCTGTGCTTTCACTGCTGAGGGCACAGGTTCAATCCCTGGTTAAGGAAATAAGATCTCACAAGCTGCGCGGTGTGGCAAAAAAAAAAAAGACAGGATAACAGATGGTAACCTAGGAGAGATGTTTCATTTTCATAAGGAGCCTCAGAGTTCCTGAAATGTGTTCCACTTGGCCACTGAATTCCCAGCAACCACACATCAGTGGCATTTACCCCCCTGTTCAAAGGCTGCACTGCACACCTACTCTCAGCACTGTGCCCATTCAGAGCAAAGAAAGAAGAGTTTTATTGAGCAGCTTTATTCTGATACTTCAAATTTCTAATGCCATCTAATTCTGGATTGTGCCAGAATCAAGTGGTTCCCGGGAGGTAAAAAACCTGTAAGGAGTTCAACACTAGGCACAAAATCCAACAGGACATAGTTGTCAGAAAAGTAGAAAGCACAGGACATTCTGACCTGTGGGAGGGTGGGGCAGCTCTCAGGTGGTTCTTTGAAACCAAAGTGTTTTCTCCCCAACACCAAAGAGATAAAGGCTTTATTAGAGCCCAAAACACTGATTCTGCCAAACAGATACTCAAGAACAAATGAAATAAGAAAAAAAGACAGTGGAGGTAAAGAAGACTACGAAAACAAATGAGAAGTGACCATCTCTAGCAGTCACTTTGAAGTCAAATAGCTACAGTAAGTTCCTGGAGGAAAAACATTCTTCAGAATGTTTCCCTACAGCAGAAGCAGTCTGTGTAGCCTAGGCTCCATTCAGGGCTGGGAGAGTGAGAAGGCATGAGCCACCATTCATAATTACCTCAATGAAGTATTCTGAACAAATAATACACTGGAGCTCATTCTCTAGCACGTCATTCACATGGCTAAGAACTTCCTCCTTCTGTGCTTGCACCTTCGCCTTCTCTTCCTGCAAAAACACACAACCCCACCTGTCATTCGGGAGAACCAACGAGAATGCAAAACAGTACAGGAAGCAGGGTTAATAGTCTGCAATAGGGGCCTCCCTGGTGACTCAGTGGTTGAGAGTCCGCCCGCCGATGCAGGGGACGCGGGTTCGTGTCCCGGTCCGGGAGGATCCCACATGCCGTGAAGTGGCTGGGCCCGTGAGCCATGGCCGCTGAGCCTGTGCATCCGGAGCCTGTGCTCCGCAACGGGAGAGGCCACAACAGTGAGCGGCCCGCGTACCGCAAAAAAAAAAAAAAAAATAGTCTGCAATAGGATTCAGAAGGAATCTAAATTAAAAATTCACCCTGGCACAGCAACACGAGAATAAAACTCTTTCCGCAAGGGTTAATGTTTCTCAGAACTGCTTTCTAATATAGGACACTATCTTCCATTTTTTCCCTCTCTCGACTTTTTTAGTATGTATTCGCATTGCAGGTTCTGTCTCCTTCCCAAAAATTAACCAAATGATAAAAACTGAAGGTAGCATACCCACTCCACCAACCACCCAAGACCAGAATGAGGCATTAGTATCCTATAGCAAACTACAGTTCAGAGGTGAAACAAAATCATCCCAAGCAACCAAGAACTCAGTGGATAAGAAAGAAATGAGGAACAGCCCATAAAGGTAGGAAGCTTGAATTAGTGTGTAAGGTCCATTCCGTTCTTTGCAGCTGCCTCTCCTATAAAATAAGGATAATACCTATGTTCCCTAGAGACAGGAGTCTGGAGAGATGGCCTCTTGAAGTACCTTCAGGCCCCACACTCTGTGATGCTTGTCACTTCCCACTCCTGCAGTGCAATTTCCCTGTGCTTTCCCCAACCGGTCAGACTGCTTGTAGACACACTTTTTAAGGAGGATCTAGGTGTGCTCTCTCTCTTCTTTTTTTTTTTTTTTTTTTTTGGCGGTATGCGGGCCTCTTACTGTTGTGGCCTCTCCCATTGCAGAGCACAGGCCCCGGACGCGCAGGCCCAGCGGCCATGGCTCATGGGCCCAGCCACTCCACGGCATGTGGGATCTTCCCGGACCGGGGCATGAACCTGCGTCCCCTGCATCAGCAGGCGGACTCTCAACCACTGCGCCACCAGGGAAGCCCAGGTGTGCTCTCTTGAAGCCAACATTTATTAAGTCACCACCTCATCTCCAAAACAGAAAGGATCAGGAGCCCCTGAGGGGGAGAGGAAAAGCCATTTAGGGTATATTTGATATACCCTAAATATTAGGGTTCATTTATTTCTCATGTTTTACTTTCTCTTCTAATCAAAGCAAAGACTGTCAGACTGCTTAGGGCAGTGAAGAGGGACTGGACCCAGTTATAAGTAGAGTCAAGTTCCCTGAAAACTTTTGAATTACTGGATTTAAAAAGATGTGGTGGTTTCTTGAAGGCTGGGGAAGAAGGAACTATGTGATTTAAACAGAGGATAAGGATATCAAACAAACTAGAAAGTCTCCGCCTTTTCTGTATTCTGCTCCAGATATGTACATGAGGAGGGGTGGGCTGAGAGATGCAATCAGACTCAGGCATAAGTTTCAGGTCAGAGGATGCAAACTGGTGGCCTGTGGACTGGATCCAGCCTGCAGACTTATTTAGTCTGGCATTCATGGTATCAAAAAACACTGAACTGTTGCCAATACTTGAAAACTGGGATACTTTACATAAACATTTGGATTTCCATCTTCAGTGGAAAACTCAGATCGGACAACACTGGGCTTGCATATCTGGATGGCAATGACTGGCTGCATCAGAGAAGAGCTGCCTCTGGGGGTGAGGGTGAGGGTGCACCTCTGCCTCACAGCTCCCCACTATGTTCTTACACCCAGGCCACTTTACTCCTATTATCGGTCTGACCCCAGTGGGCACTTGAGTTTACAACCCCTAATTTAAGAGTTCCACTGATTTGATATGGGAAATAACTACATAAATGCATCAAGACAAACTATTTTTTATTTTGACTACACCACCCCTTAGCCTATGTGAGTGAGACACTCTGAAGGAGCATTTACCACAGACAATGGACTAGACTCCAGGATGTGTCTTATTCCCAGCATTTTGCTTCTGGATAAAGGAAGGAAATAGATGTTGTCTTACAGGCAGAACCTTCTACAGCCCTAACTAATTTTACAGATTATTTCCGTTGAGGAAGGAAACAGCCATAACCTCTCCCTTCATTCACCATACCAACCTTTGCACTGTGGAAAATGCTGAGTTGCATGTGCTAACCAAATTCTAAACCTTCACCTTCTTTCCAGTACCTTGGTCTGCTCCAATTCTTTGTTCTTGGCTTGAATGATTGCTTCAAAGTCCTTCTTGCTGCGATTTAGCTCTTCCATCAGAGCCCGATGCTGCAGAAACATAGCAGATACATACTCAAGATGCGTTACACTGCATTGTTCCTTTCAGCCACCATGCCTGTCTCTCCCTCTGTCAGCAGCTTTGGTTCAAGAGATCAATGGACTGGCAATTTCAAAATAATGTTTTTGTTCCGTCAGGACATCCCACCTACATACTGCTTTTTTCAGGGAAAGGGGCAGATAGGGAGGAATGCCATCAAATCTATTAATCTCTCTGGAAATAACCCAACTTCTGTGGCCAAATCAACTGAAGAATTTACACTGCCTTCCAGAGAGTCTGATTCTGTGGGTTTGGCTTGGGGCCCAGGGATGTACATTTTTTACAAAGCCACACAAGTGATCCTGAAAACAAATGCTCAAGAATTAGTAAGTAACTCTAAGGTTACCCAGCACTGGGAGCAGCTTTTAAAAAATAATCAGGGAAATGTGGATTCAGGAAAACTAGATAATCATATTCTTTGAAATGAAAAAGATTTTTAACTATTTATTCTATAAATCACATACTACATGCTCATAAGGTAATGCTGCCTGAACCCTGGCTGTGTCTTCTGGAAGGTGGCATGCCCAAGAGCTAGCAGCTCATTCATTGTGACTAACTGCCTACATCAAATGTCAAGAGGTTCCATTTCTATGAAACATAATTTCTGAGCTCCCTCATACTTAAGTATAGCTTATATTTTAAATCTCATTTCAAATCCTTTTTTAAAGAAGATGATCTTTCTTTTTTATTATTTTAATTCTTTTATTTGGTGTTTTTCTTTTTTTTCTGTTTTAATGAGAACTATATTTTCAAATGGTGGACTCTTTCTGCCCATAACTAAACTGAGGAAGACCTGCTGACTTAAAAGTCCATGGGTTGGGAATTCCCTGGTGGTCCAGTTCTTAGGGTTCTGTGCTTCCACCGCAGGGGGCACTGGTTCTATCCCTGGTGGGGGAACTAAGATCCCAGATCCCATAAGCCATGTGGCATGGCCAAAAAGAATAAATAGGGCTTCCCTGGTGGCGCAGTGGTTGAGAGTCCGCCTGCTGATGCAGGGGACACGGGTTCGTGCCCCGGTCCGGGAGGATCCCACACGCCGCGGAGCGGCTGGGCCCGTGAGCCATGGCCGCTGAGCCTGCGCGTCCGGAGCCTGTGCTCCGCAACTGGAGAGGCCACAACAGTGAGAGGCCCGCATACCACAAAATAAATAAATAAATAAATAAATAAATAAATAGTAATATTGTATCTATGTTAAATCTGCTGAATTTAATAACAGTGCTAGGATGATGTAAGAGAACGCCCTTGTTTTGAGGAAACAAATACTGAAGTACTTTAGGGTAAAGGGACGTAAAACATGCAATTACTTTTAAATACTTAAGTACTTTGGGGTAAAGGGACATAATACATGCAATTACTTTTAAATAATTCATAAAGAAATATACACATGGAGAAAGAGAGAAAATGGTAAAGCAACTCTTGGTAGCTGAACCAATACCAGAAACTCAGCAGCCTTTCTAGGCTAGTACCTATTTCTGGCTTCTTTTAGGAGACACAGTCATAACAAAAATATTTAATGTGCCAGGCATTGTGCAAAGTGGCTTACAAACATTGTGTAATTCTCACAAAAACTCTGAGTTTGATGCAATTATTATTTCATCATCAGTAAAATGGGGAAAACAACAGCAGCTACCTCACAGGGCTGTTGTTAAGGATTTGAAAAGACTATACATAGAGCATTTAGCACAGTGCCTGGCCAAAAGTAACTGCTACACACAGTTTACCATTTGTAGGTATGTTCATTTTACAGATAAACAGACACAGAAAAAGGCAAGTGCAAGCAACAGGATTTTCAACTCAAGTCTGACTTCCCAAGTTTCTGCCACTTGCTTTCTTTGTCCTTTTTTTAAAATTATCTCCTCGTACAGTAGGGGGAAATAGTAAATCCCCATGACAGTGGCTGAACTTAAAGCCAGGAAACACCTAATTTAATTGTCTTTGACTGTCCTCACCCCCTACCAACACCTGGCAAAGTGAGCTGCTCACTAAGTTCTTGAACTAATGAAAGACTAGGTTTCTAACCCGGGCGAGCTAGATCTTTCTGGGCTGGGTAGAGTCTCCTTGTCTCTGAGCTGGTATCCCTGGCTGCAGACCTGAAGAGGCTGTTCAGGTCCTGTCCGAGGAAACGGACTTGTCTTCCCCTCCTCAAAAAACAATTTACCAAGGGCCACTGCCCTCCGACCCACTAGGACTTGAAGGGTCCCAACCTATATTCGCCTGTGATTAACTCCTATACATCTCCACCACTGCCATGGCGACATTTTTGGAGCCCAGCTCCCCCCACCACCGCCTTCCTCTTGGCAGGCACCGAAGGTGGTATTTCTGAAAAGATATTATTCAAGACACACATTTTAAAATGTGTGGTCTGGGGGCTTCCCTGGTAGCGCAGTGGTTAAGAATCCGCCTACCAATGCAGGGAACACAGGTTTGAGCCCTGGTCCGGGAAGATCGCACATGCTGTGAAGCAACTAAGCCTGTGCGCCACAACTACTGAGCCTGCCTGCCACAACTACTGAGCCTGCGTGCCACAACTACTGAAGCCTGCGCGCCTAGAGCCCGTGCTCCACAAGAGAAGCCAACGCAATGAGAAGCCCGCGCACCGCATTAAGAGTAACCCCTGCTTACCGAAACTAGAGAAAGCCCGTGCACAGCAACAAAGACCCAACGCAGCCAAAAATAAACTAATTTTAAAAAATAAAGAAACAATAAAATGTGTGGTCTGCAGAAAAAAAGCAGTTATGTCAGAAGTCCTGAGTATTCATCTTGGCCACTAATTAGATGCATATGCCTTAATTTTCTCATTTATAAAATGGGAAAATAGGCGCCCCCCTACATTGGGGTTAATAAGAAAAAATAATAACATATATGAGAGCACTCAGAAAAGTTTTTAAAGCTCTATGTAAGTTATTATAATTATAGGCCTGGAAAATGAAAAAGAACAGCTTCAGAAGGACCACCAGGTGGACCGAACAATAACCATGTTTCATTTGAGAGTGGTAGGTCCCCCAGGCATGTTGTTATAGAACCATGACCTAAAAGTATCCTATTTTAGGTTAATGTATGGAGACTGGCCAAATGCATTATGCTAAATGATAGTGTGTTTTCCAGTCTGTCTCAGTAGAGGGTGAGGTGTTGTGGGTGCAGGGTGCTGAATGATTCCTCAGGGATTTCCAAGAGCAGAACCTTCCTCTTTTCCAGTCAATTTCAAAACATTATCTGAATATTAATTTAATAATCCTCTAAATGGGAAACATGCCTACCCCCCCACCCTAGAAAATACACAAGCTTAGAAAATTCTAAAAAGACTGAATTTTTCACCTAATGCTTTCCAAGGCTGTTTGTGCACCCAAGGTAGGCACCCTCCCAAGCATGAAGTAATATGTGATTGTTAGCACTGTAAAAAGGTTGGGAGGTAAGTAAGCAATAAAAGAACCGAATGATAAATTCTCCTGAACAAATTCTAATGCGATTACTCATTTTTCTCAAGGAGATACAAACACTCACCTCCTGACTTATAACAAACTACTAATCATTACACATAAAGAAGACAAAGCAGGTTTTAAAAATGCAAAAGAACTCATAAAAAAATAAACAGAGGAAAGAGGTAGTCAAGTTAAACTAAATAAATTACAGGCAATCTTTTAGGATAATTTTATTCCTGTGAGCCTTGCCCCCTTCAGTAAATTGATACGTTTTGTTGACGGTTAAACTGCACATTCTCAACCTAACCTAAAATGCTTAATTGGAACATTCTCAGATGGTTTCAGGATGGCTTCAGCTCAGGAATGGTGAGGTAATGGAGGCCCTTGCAGGCCCTGGTGGCCAAGTCACAGCTCTCAATTTCCCTCTGCTGCTCTCACCTTTCTGGAAGTGCAGCCACTCTCCTAGAGAGCCTCCTAATTGCTACAGGCTCATTTCATCTTCACCAAAGCAACTCGTGCTCAAATGAAGATGTAAGCTTTCATGCTGATGTCTGGCATGTCTGTGAGGCTCCAAGTCTCCGACCTTATGGCATGAGCAGCTGCCACCTGCTCTGTCTACAGACTGGAGATGCCACAGAGGTGTGCGCTAAGCAGCAGAGGCAGCCGGTGGCCACAAGAAGCCTGGCTGCCCCCCACTCCACCGCCCACTATAAGCTCAGGACAATGGCAAGAGATTTACCTCCTGCAGAGTCTGGGCTAGCTGTTGCTTCAGGTCCTCTTCTCCTTGCTCTTTCTCCAAACGCTGCAAAGCCAAAAACAAAATGTAAGGTTACCCTGCAGGAAGGGGGAAAAAGGGACAAAATCCAGTAACAAGCAGAGCAGACCTGCTAGCGTGAGCATCTGGAAACGACAGGGGGCAGGGAGTGGGTGGAAAATCTCCCATTTTACTTCAAGCTGTTGGCAGTAAGGGACTTAAGCAAAATTAAACTGCTCAAATACTGCACACCTCAGGGCTGTCACCTTCAAGCCACCACTCAGGGTGTTCTGGAGAAACTCTGGATTAATACTCCAAGTCTCCTTCACTGGCTAATGCTGTGACTCCCAAAAGGATGTAATCTGAGAGCTTCTGAGTCACCAAGTATCTAAACTGAAACACAATCCCCTGAGCTGGCACTCACAAGCTCCAACATGTTTCTTTCCTCAATTCTGGCCACTCTGAGTCTTTACCACTTCTAGCCCATAAACTGCTCCTCCACCTGCCTTGCCTGAGCTTATGCTATATCTCCTCCATCTGCCCCCTTGAATGTAGATGCCTTCTACATCATCACTCCCCTACATCCAGCACCTTCCAGAAGAACCTCTGGGCCCTTCCCTCCTTAAGAATTACCTACCCAGGACTTCCCACATAAGACTCTGCACTCCCAAGGCAGGGGGTCCAGGCTCGATCCCTGGTTGGGGAACTAGATCCCACATGCATGCCACAACTAAGATGTCCGCATGCTGCAACTAAGAAGTCTGCATGCCACAACTAAGAAGCCCGCATGCCGCAACTAAGAAGTCTGCATGCCACAACTAAGAGTCTGCATGCTGCAACTAAGGAGTCTGCATGCTGCAACTAAGTAGTCCGTATGCCACAACTAAGAAGCCCACACGCTGCAACTAAAAGATCCCATGTGCCACAACAAAGACCTGGCACAGCCAAAATAAATAAAAAAATAAAATATTTAAAAAGAAAGAATTACCTACCCATTTAATATGCCAACTGGAAATGTTTCTCTAATTTAAATATATTGACTTGAAACTGTTCTGATTATTTTGTGTGTATAATACATCTTTGTCTCCTCAACCAGATATATTCCTTAATGGCAAAAAACATTTATTAAGCATCTTTATAACCACCCAAACTCAAGTATAGTGCCAGGTAATGTGGGTGCTCAAAAAAAAATCTATGTGGCTAATACGTATAAAATAGATAACTAAAAAAAAAAAAAAGAATGACATGGAGAATTCCGTAACATACAGGGTCCTCCTTCCATTATAGTAGTTGAAAATGCTACATCCTTGCTTTCATGATGTCCTCTGAACCCAAAGTGCTATCCTGGAACAACCAGACACCCTCAGAAACTGGTTATTCCACCCCATGGGGTGGTGGTGGAAGTATCATACAATAACATTTAATTTCCAGAGGAGCAGCAGAAGTGATTCCAGGCTTGTGTTGAGACCCCAGCATTAGCACTGCTGGCCCTGCAGGTGAGATGTTTGTGCCCAGTGACAACAGCATAGCATCTTCCTTGGACTAGGTCTGTCTCATTCCTGACTGTGTAGTTTCCAGCCTTGTTTTCCCAGTCCCCCAGCAACTAATGTTGTTTAAATAAATTCCTTATATTGCAAAAAAAAAAAAAAAAAAAGTCTGTGGGAATTCCCTGGCAGTCCAGTTGTTAGGACTCCGTATGCTCAATGTTGAGGGCCCGGGTTTAATCCCTGGTTGGCGAACTAAAATCCCACAAGCCACACAGCGCAGCCAAAAAAACTAAAATTCTGTGTGAAGTAGCAAGGGTTAAATGAGTTTCTGAGCAAGCGGTAGGGGTAGGATAAATTCTTAGGGCTTGGTGGGAGAGGGGAATGTAACTAATAAACATACGTTTATTAGACATACGTCACTAGGAGCGACTTATATATGGCCCTCTCATTCCTGGAGAAATTCTCTAAACCAGTCCTTTTTGCCTTTCTTTACCATTTTGATAAGGAAAAAGATTTCACAGCTATATCTTGAAGCATGCTGAAAGGAGTCACAAATATTAACAGTAACTCTTCTTCCTGAGCACATAAGCCTTTAAAGAGAGCTCTACTCTGGTGAAGGTGTCATACACTAAATATGTGAAGATAAACCTCCGTCTATTAATTTCAAGAACTAGTCCAGGCTGGAAAACGGCAGCAAAAAGGTACACATAAGCAAGCAGTGTATACCCTTAGAAAGACCTCTTTAATCCATGGCCTTGGCTAAGACCAGCAGTTTATGGGGATAGCTGAGATTAGAATGAAATCTACAAATTGTTCAGAAATAAGCCAACACAACTGGTTGTTTCTTACCCTGAGTAAAGTACATGAAAGAGAAAAGCTTATTCACTTCAATCCTGATTGGCCCCTCTTAGTTCTAAGTCAACAATGGGAAATTCTTGACATTCAGTATTACCTGAGCAAGTAGGTGAGAGTAAAACATGTGGCTCTTGCCAGATGGGAACTGACATTTTGAGCAGAACCAGGATCAGCCATAGCCTAGAAGCTTTGTGCAAGTGCTTGTCATCTAACCCCAAATGACTTGGGGATGCAGACACATTTGCCCTCACCTTGACACAGCTAAGACAGTCATTATTTTATCTACTAAAGGCCCTGTGGACGGTGGCTTATCACTCAACCCAACAACTGAGTCATGGTGTACCTGTCCCCTCCCATGCTGGCTACTCAGGTCAGACACAAACATTTTCTGCCTTTCTAGCCTCCCACTTCCTAGGTTAGCTACAGAGCTAACAAGTTGCCAGGTAAATCAAGGGCAGAGTAATCAGGTGACCTACACCTGCCTTGGGTACAGAAATTTGGCTTTGACCTCAGAACAGAGAAAGATTACTCATGAAGACAACTATTGCGTTAATTGGGGTGTGCTGTAATTTTGGGGCATCTTCTTCACCTTCATCCAACCTCTCTCTGAATTTACCTCAGTTCTGAGATGCCTCACCTTTGCATCCTGTTATATCTTGGCTGGTTCTGCCAGTCACCTTTCCCCATCTTGACATCCCAACTCTGGCTCTTGATCTGATCATCATGCTGAACCTCAAAGTTTTCTGTTCCCATTACATCTCCTGTCCCTGGCACTCAGCATTTGGTCCCTGAACCAGAAACAGAGAGTTCTGGCCAGAGGCTCACGAAAGGCCTGCCCATCCCAAGGGGCACTCTTGTCCTTCCCTCCTGTGTGGTACCTGGAGATGCTGCTGCTCTTCCTGGAAAGTCTTCTCCAGCTGCTCCACTCTGGCCTGCTGTTGGGCCTGCTCTGCACACAGCTGGGACTGTAAATCCTGCAGTTCCTGCTCCATTTTCACAATTTTCTTTGAGTTCCCTTTTTGGGTCTGCTTTTTCACATTCAGAACAGCTACTTGCTTTTCCTGCATCTGTGTTTTCAGCTTTAGAATCCTGGACATCGTTACCTTAAACAGCTCTAAGCGGCTCTGAGATGCTGAAGGATTTGAGGCTTTCTGCTTCTTATAATGAAGCTCTACAACTTTTGCAGGGCCTGGGTCAACATGAGCCCCTGTGGTCTTCCCACTTAGCTGAAGAGAAGTCAACTTAGGATCCAAATATTCAGAGGGTTGACTAGCCACTTCACCTTTCCCATGTGACTTCACTGGCTGACCAGGTTCACAAGACACTTTACTTATTTTGGATTTCAAATTTGAGGGGCCTTCAGCTCCAGAACCCTCTAATTCATTCAAACTAAATTTCCTTTTAGCTCTCAAGCCCTTATTTTTTTCCATCATCTGGTCACTTTTTGGGGAAAGACAAGGATAAATCCTCTCCCAGTCTTCTTCAGTAACTTCATATTCATACTCTGCATTCTCCTTATTTTCCAGAGGCACCCCAAGCTGGATGTGATCTCCATTATGGATAGAATAGACCTTTAAAGGTTCTAGACGTTCTCTGTTCAGCCAAACGCCATTCAGACTCTGGGGAAAGGGAAAGAAAGACAAAATAAGTTTCATGATTTCTCTCCTCTTAACGGAATTTCCCTCCTGCTGCTGCAAAATCTTCTGTCTTTTCAGAAAGAAAATCCTTGGAGGCAGAGTCAAGATGGCGGTGTGGGAAGACACGGAATTAGTGTCTCCCCACAACTAGGGTGCCTGCCACCACTGGTGGGGGACTCTGATGCCCAAGGAGATGGGAGGAACCCCAAAGTGAGCCGGTAGGACATAGGGGGACTGAGGGGGGAGGAGAAGTGGAGGCCAGGTAGGATTGGCACCCCTGAGACCAGGGAGATCAGGAGAGGCAGGCAGGAGGGGCCCTCCAGAAGGAGCGAGGGAGATGGGGAGAGTGACTGCCCCACCCACTCGAACCCAGGAAGCCTGCTGGGCTCCCAGGTGAGGTCCCCTGCCCTCTGAGACCAGGGGTGGGGGGCACGCCTGGGCCCCTTCTGTTCCTTGAGCCTAAGCCCTACCCCCCACAGCCCCCAGGGCCTTTTCCAGCCCTGTGGGCCCTGCGCATTGGCTCCACCCACCACCCAAACCTCACCCTTGATTAGGCCCCACCTTCCACAGCCAAGGCCTTCCCCCCACCCCGTCCTTTTTTTCTTTTCTTTTCCCTCTTCCTCTTTTTTCCTATTGTGATGTACCTTCCAGTTGTTGATTCATCATATTTTTATTTTTATATTCTTTCTAACATATCTGTTCGTTTCCTAGTCTAATTTTATTTTTTACTCTGTTACTATTTTTTTTTTTTTTACCCCACATGGCTTGCAGGATCTTGGTTCACAAGCTCAGGGTTGGGCTGAAGCTCCTGCGGTGGGAGCTCTGAGTCCAAACTACTGGACTAACAGAGAACCTCAGACCCCAGGGAATATTCATCAGAGTGAGGTCTCATGGAGTTCATCATCTTAGCACCAAGACCCAGCTCTGCCCAATAGCCTACAAACTCCAGTGTTGGAAACCTCAGGCCAAACAACCAGTAAGACAGGAACACAATCCCAATCATAAAAAAGAAAAAAGAGAGATGGCAAAAAAATACATCACAGGTGAAGGAGCAAGGTAAAAACCTACAAGACCAAGTAAATGAAGAGGAAATAGGCAATCTACCTGAAAAAGAATTCAAAGTAATGACAGTAAAGATGATCCAGAATCTTGGAAATAGAATGGAGGCACAGATTGAGAAAATATAAGAAATGTTTAACAAAGATCTAGAAGAACTAAAGAACAAACAAACAGAGATGAACAACACAATAACTGAAACGAAAAATAAACTAGAAGGAATCAATAACAGAATAACTGAGGCAGAAGAACGAATAAGTGAGGTGGAAGACAAAATAGTGGAAATAACTGCTTAGGAGCAGAATAAAGAAAAACGAATGAAAAAAATTGAAGACAATCTCAGAGACTTCTGGGACAACACTGAATGCACCAACATTCGAATTATAGGGGTCCCAGAAGAAGAAGAGAAAAGAGTCTGAGAAAATATTTGAAGAGATTATAGTTTAAAACTGACCTAACATGGGAAAGGAAATAGTCACCCAAGTCCAGGAAGCACAGAGAGTCCCATACAGGATAAACCCTAGGAAAAACACACCAAGACACATATTAACCAAACTAACAAAAATAAATTCAAAGAAAAAATATTAAAAGCAGCAAGGGAAAAACAAAAAATAACATACAAAAAAGGAATCCCCATAAGGTTATCAGTGATTTTTCAGCGGAAACTCTGCAGGACAGAAGGGAGTGGCAGGATATACTTAAAGTGATGAAAAAGAAAAACCTACAACCAAGATTATTCTACCCAGCAAGGATCTCATTCAGATTCAATGGAGAAGTCAAAAGCTTTTCAAACAAGTAAAAGCTAAGAGAATTCAGCACCACCAAACCAGCTTTACAACAAATGCTAAAGAAACCTCTCTAAGTGGGAAACAAGAGAAGAAAAAGAACCACAAAAACAAACCCAAAACAGTTAAGAAAATGGTAATAGGAACATATATATCGATAATAACCTTGAATGTAAATGGATTAAATACCCCAACTAAAAGACACAGACTGGCTGAATGGATACAAAAACAAGACCCATATATATGCTGTCTACAAGAGACCCACTTCAGACCTAGGGATACATACAGACTGAAAGTGAAGGGATGGAAAAAGATATTCCATGCAAGTGGAAATCAAAAGAAAGCTGGAGTAGCAATACTTGTATCAGATAAAACAGACTTTAAAATAAAGACTATTACAAAGATAAGGAGGGACACTACATAATGATCAAAGGATCAATCCAAGAAGATGTAACAATTATAAATGTTTATGCGCCCAACATAGGAGCACCTCGATACATAAGGCAAATGCTAACAACCAGGAAAGAAGAAATCGACAGTAACACAATAATAGTAGGGGACTTTAACACCCCACTTACACCAATGGACAGATCATCCAAACAGAAAATAAATAAGGAAACACAAGCTTTAAATGACACAAGAGACCAGATAGATTTAATTGATATTTATAGAACATTCCACCCAAAAGTGGCAGAATACACTTTCTTCTCAAGTGCATACAGAACATTATCCAGGATAGATCACATCTTGGGTCACAAATCAAGCCTCAGAAAATTTAAGAAAATTGAAATCGTATCAAGCACCTTTTCTGACCACAACACTATGGAGACTGGAAACCAATTACAGGAAAAAAACTGTAAAAAACACAAATACCTGGAGGCTAAACAGTGTGCTACTAAATAACTAAGATATCACTGAAGAAATCAAAGAAGAAATTTAAAAATACATAGAAACAAATGACAATGAAAACATGATGACCCAAAACCTATGGGATGCAGCAAAAGCAGTTCTAAGAGGGAAGCTTATAGCAATTCAAGCTCACCTCAAGAAACAAGAAAAATCTCAAATAAACAATCTAACCCTACACTTAAAACAACTAGAGAAAGAAGAACAAAGAAAACCCAAAGTCAGTAGAAGGAAAGAAATCATAAAGATCAGAGCAGAAATAAATGAAATAGAAACGAAAATAGAAAATAGAAAATAGCAAAGATCAATAAAACTAAAAGCTGGTTCTTTGAGAAGATAAACAAAATTGATAAACCCTTAGCCAGACTCATCAAGAAAAAAAGGGAGAGGACGCAAATCAACAAAATTAGAAATGAAAAAGGAGAAATCACAACTGACATTGCAGAAATACAAAGGATTATAAGAGACTACTAAAAACAACTATATGCCAATAAAATGGACAACCACATGGGCTTCCCTGATGGCGCAGTGGTTGAGAGTCCGCCTGCCAATGCAGGGGACATGGGTTCGTGCCCCGGTCTGGGAAGATCCCACATGCCGCGGAGCGGCTGGGCCCATGAGCCATGGCTGCTGAGCCTGCGCGTCCGGAGCCTGTGCTCCGCAACGGGAGAGGCCACAACAGTGAGAGGCCTGCCTACTGCAAAAAAAAAAAAAAAAAAAAAAAAAAGGACAACCACAAAGAAATGGACAAATTCTTGGAAAGGTACAATTTTCCAAGACTGAACCAGGAAGAATTAGAAAATATAAACAGACCTATCACAAGTAATAAAATTGAAGCCGTAATTAAAAATCTTCCAACAAACAAAAGTCCAGGACCAGATAGCTTCACAGGTGAATTCTATCAAACATTTAGAGAAGAGCTAACACAGATCCTTCACAAACTCTTCCAAAAAATTGCAGAGGGAGAAACACTCCCAAATTCATTCTATGAAGCCACCATCACCCTGATACCAAAACCAGAAAAAGATATCACAAAAAAAGTAAATTATAGACCAATATCACTGATGAACATAGATGCAAAAATCCTGAACAAACTACTAGCAAACAGAATCCAACAGTACATTAAAAGGATCATACACCATGATCAAGTGGGATTTATCCCAGGATGCAAGGATTCTTCAATATACACAAATCAATCAATGTGATACACCACAATAACAAATTAAGGAATAAAAACGATATGATCATCTCAATAGATGCAGAAAAAGCTTTTGACAAAATTCAACACCCATTTATGATAAAAACTCTCCAGAAAATAGGCACAGAGGGAACCTACCTCAACATAATAGAGACCATATATGACAAACCCACAGCAAGCATCATACTCAAAGGTGAAAAACTGAAAGCATTTCCACTAAGATCATGAACAAGACAAGGATGTCCACTCTCGGCACTCTTATTCAACATAGTGTTGGAAGTCCTAGCCACAGCAATCAGAGAAGAAAAAGAAAAGGAATACAGATTGGAAAAGAAGAAGTAAAACTGTCACTGTTTGCTGATGACATGATACTATGCATAGAAAATCCTAAAGATGCCACCAGAAAACTACTAGAACTAATCAATGAATTTGGTAAGGTTGCAGGATACCAAATTAATGCACAGAAATCTCTGGCATTCCTATACACTGACAACAAAAAATCAGAAACAGAAATTAAGGAAACACTCCCATTTACCATTGCAACAAAAAGAATAAAATACTTAGGAGTAAACCTGCCTAAGGAGGTGAAAGACTTGTATTCAGAAAACTATAAAACACTGATGAAAGAAATCAAAGATGACATAAACAGATGGAGAAATATACCATGTTCTTGGATTGGAAGAATCAATATTGTGAAAATGACTATACTACCCAAAGCAATCTACAGATTCAATCCCTATCAAACTACCAATGGCATTCTTCACAGAATCAGAACAAAAAATTTTACAATTCGTATGTAAACACAAAAAACCCCGAATAGGCAATCTTGAAAAAGAAAAACAGAGCTGGAGGAATCAGGATCCCTGACTTCAAACTATACCACAAAGCTACAGTAATCAAGACAGGCTGGTACTGACACAAAAACAGAAATATAGATCAATGGTACCGGATAGAATGCCCAGAGATAAACCCACGCACATATGGGCACCTAATTTATGACAAAGGAGACAAGGATTTACAATGGAGAAAAGACAGCCTCTTCAATAAGTGGTGCTGGGAAAACTGGACAGCTACATGTAAAAGAATGAAATTAGAACACTATCGGGCTTCCCTGGTGGTGCAGTGGTTGAGAGTCTGCCTGCCGATGCAGGGGACACGGGTTCGTGCCCCGGTCCGGGAAGATCCCACATGCTGTGGACCGTGAGCCATGGCCGCTGAGCCTGCATGTCCAGAGCCTGTGCTCCTCAACGGGAGAGGCCACAACGGTGAGAGGCCTGCATACCACAAAAAAAAAGAACACTACCTAACACCATACACAAAAATAAACTCCAAATGGATTAAAGACTTAAATGTAAGACCAGACACTATAAAACTCTTAGAAGGGGCTTCCCTGGTGGCGCAGTGGTTGAGAGTCCGCCTGCCAATGCAGGCGACACGGGTTTGTGCCCCGGTCCGGGAAGATCCCACATGCTGTGGAGCGGCTGGGCCCGTGAGCCATGGCCACTAGGCCTGCGCGTCCGGAGCCTGTGCTCTGCAACAGGAGAGGTCACATCAGTGAGAGGCCCGCGTACCGAAAAAAAAAAAAAAAGAAGAAAGAAAGAAAGAAAGAAAACCCTTGAGAACAAATAGAAAAGAAAGGTTCATAAACTGCTATCCTTAGAAACAGCATTCTTCAAACAGCACTTTGGCTTTTTACCTATATGATGTTCATTTCTCCAGAGAAGTGCCTGTGTAACAGGCAGGAATCACCTTGTTACTGGTGGATGAATTACTCAAATAAATGCATTAGCATTAAAAGAAACTGAAATCGAATAGCTCCTGTTGATGTAAACTCGGGGCAATGGCCCAAGACTGGAAAAACTGCTAAGAGTGAAGGAAGTAGCATCTAACGATGAGGTTCCAAAGGTATGCTTGGCCAAGAAAATCATGCAGGCACTGTCTCTGGATGTGTGTGGCCCCTGAACACATTGGTGAATAAAAAAACACTTCCCAGTACACATAAACCAAAAAAGAAAGTACCAATACCTTGTACTGGGGTCAAATCGCAGGTGGGATCTGATCCAAATAACAGCACCAATGGTCCATGGGCAACAGAACACGTGGTTAAGAGCTGGAGCTCTGGACTCAGCTTATTAGTTGCATGGCCTTCACCAATTTACTTAACCTCTTTGTACCTCAGTTTTGTCTGTAAAATAGTACAGTTCCTATCTCATACTGCTCCTGTGAGGAATGACTGAGGTAATACATACAAAACACTTAGCACAGTGACCCACATAGAACAAATGCTCGATATTTACTTTTGTGGTTTAAATTAAATCACAGTGTGGGGATTAAGAGCACGAACCTGAAGTCAGACTGCCTGGGTTTGTAATTTGGCTCCATTACTTAACAGCTGTGTGACTTAGGCAAGTTTCTTAACTTCTCTATGCCCCAACTGCCACATCTATAAAATGGAAGATAATAATAGTCTCTCCCTCATGGTGTTTGTGTGGATTTAATGAGGTAAAATATGTACTGTACTTAGGAAAGTACCTGGCACATGGTAAGCATTATATAAGTGTATATATAAGTGTTCACTACCATTATTTTGTTCTAGCTCAACTGATTTATCAACAATCACTTCAACTCAGTGCTCAGCATCTTGCAAAGTAAATATACCTAGTACAAAAGCAGAAGATATGAAAACATCTTTTAGCAGCTGACCATGGAAAGCAAAACACAAGGGCATATTTAAGCAAATGTGGGATTACATAGCACAGCCTATAAATGTAAAGGAATATCATGTAGAGCTGGGTTAGCTAAGAGATGCTAAATGGAGATGATAGGTCCTAAAATAGACCTGAAGCAAATGCAGCATTTAAAGTTTAAAGAGACTAGTGGGCATTTTAACCCATATCCAGGACTTAACTTTGGGGGACAGGACAGAGGTGAAGCTCACATCTGAACAGGGACTAAGGCTTATGCTTATGTTAGTAAAAATAGCTACCTACACTCACGAAGAAAAAATACCTGGTCAACCCAAATATGAAGGACAGGGGGCTGGACCACAAGGCACAGGGGATCCAGGGGAGTAGAGACTGGATCTCAGCTCTGGTTTGGTATTAGGCCCTGGTTTCTGGTTCTATATTATTTGGCTCAAGCAGGGAGAGGGAGCGAAAGACGAGCACAGAAACACACAGAAAGACTGGCTTTTACCTCACTGCCTTGGGCCTAACCTGGCTTATCTGTCAACCTTCTCCTAAACTTTCCATTCATATTCAGCCTGAGAAATTATAGGAAGTGATCAGTTCTTCAGACTTCTGAAACAACACACAAGGAATTAACAAAGGAGGCGGATGGAGATCAGAAGAGTCAATTTTAAAATATACATAGGAAAACAGTCTCAGGGAAAGTAATATGACACAGGAGGCCACCTAATGCCAAGATACAGACATTTAAGAAAAACTCAAAGGCAAAGATAATGTTAAACAAATAAAGAAGGTTATAGAAGTAGCCCAAGACGAGAGAGAACAAGGATTCCCTAAAAATCTGGGGCAAACACTTGAGATGTATGGCAGCCCTCCACTAGATCCTCTGTATTAACCTGCCTTCCTTCAGAGCCCTTTAGGTCTGAAAAATAAGCTCTCAAAATTTTTCTGTCACATTTTATCCTTGGATGCCTCTGTTTACCCATTAATCACTCTTCGGTGACACCTAGTAGTATAATTTGGACCAAAGGCCCAAAATGGTTCTGTTCACACAGTGACTGTAGAAAAGATGAATATACCGTGGCTATACAGGAACAGTCAAGTACTGCCCAGGATATGATTTCAAATACAATGGTTTAAACAAATCAAACTCTGTTCAATACTTTCTTGATGCTGGTTTTCATAATCACCAGTCTGAACAATGTCAGCAGCAGCAAAGTGATAACCAAAGAAAAGCCTGCCCAATGTCTCAGTAATCAATGAGGAAAAGGTGGAATAACCCTCACCCCCTTAAATACTAATTACTTCACTTAATGCTCAATCTCTGTCCAGCATTTTTAATTGGTTGTTGAGAACAGTGGAAACCCAAAGCCAAAAGCCAATGTTTCCTTGCAGTTCTCTAGATGACTTATGTAGCTCAGTGGTTCTCAGCCCTAACTGTAGAGTGAAATCACCTGGAAACGTTTAGAACAAATAGCAGTGCCTGAGTCTCATCCTTAGACAATTAATTGGTCAGAGGTGGGACCTAGGCATCAGAATTTTTAAAGCCAGGTTTAGACACAAACACTGTGTAAAATCATATTAAGACACAGGGTCCCTTTGCAGTCAACCCTTCACCCATATCCAGGCAGCTACTCATCTGGTCTCTACAAAGGTCTGCCTTTTCCATAATGTTGTATAAATGTAATCATACACTGTATGTACCCTTTTGAGTTTGGCTGCTTTCGCTTAGCATGATGGCTCTGAGATGTGTCCACTTGGTTGCATTACAGTAGCTTGGTATTTTTATTGTTGAGTAGTACTCCAGAGTATGGGTATATCAGCTTGTTTCTCTGTTCCCTAGTTGTTTTCTTCCAGTTTTTGGTGATTATGAATAAAACCACTCTAAACATTCAGGTACAAGTTTCTGTGAGAACATAAGTTTCCATTAATTTGGGGTAAATACCTAAAAATGGAATCGCTGGGTAAGTGTATGTTTAACTGTAAGAAACTGCCAAACTGTTTTTCAAAGTGGCAGTACTATTTTGTTTCCTCAGTTGCAGTGTTTTAAGAGTTCCAGTTACTCTGCATGCTCACCAGCACTTGGTAGTGTTTTATTTTAGCTCTTCTAATAGGTGTATCAGTCAATATTTTAAAAAATTCTTTACTAAAACATAACATACAAACATAAAAACATACAAATCATAAATGCACAACTAGGTGAATATCACAAAATGAACACTCAGTATAACTACAAGGTTTAAAAAAAAACAAAAAATCCCCACATTATCAGCATCCCAGAAACATCCTTATGCCTCCTTCTAGCCACTAAGTCCCCCCCACCATCCCATAAAGTGACTACTAGCTTGGCTTAACATCACACGTTAGTTTTGCCTGGTTTTGAACATTATACAAATGGCATGAAATAATATGTATTCTTGGGACTTCCCTGCCGGTCCAGTGGTTAAGAATCCGCACTTCCACTGCAAGGGGCGTGGGTTTGATCCCCAGCTGGGGAACTAAGATCCCGCATGCCAGGTGGCACAGCCAAAAAAAAAAAAAGTATTTTTTTGTGTCTGTTTTCTTTCACTCAATATTACATTTGCGAGATTTATCCGTGTTGTTGGATATAGCAGTAATTCATTCAAATTCATTACAGTATAGTGTTTCATTGTAAGAATATCCCACAGTTTATTTATCCATTCTACTGTTGAAAGACATTTGGGTTGCTTCCCTAGGAGTGAAAATACTAATGCCAAATAATTTTCCAAAATAGTTGTACCAATTTACACTTCTACCAAAAGACTACTTGCTCCATACCTGTACTAATGTCTGGCATCATCAAAATTTAATTATAGTTACTCTCTGACTACAAGGTGTGTTGTGGTATTCCATCATGCTTTTAATTTGTATTTCCCAGGGACTTCCCCGGTGGCACAGTGGTTGAGAATTCGCCTGCCAGTTCAGTGGACACGGGTTTGAGCCCTGGTCCGGGAAGATCCCACATGCCACAGAGCAACTAAGCCCGTGCACCACAACTACTGAGACTGTGCTCTAGAGCCCGCGAGCCACAACCACTGAGCCCACGTGCCACAACTACTGAAGACGGTGCACCTAGAGCCCGTGCTCTGCAACAAGAGAAGCCACCACAATGAGAAGCCCACGCACTGCAACGAAAAGCAGTCCCCGCTCACCACAACTAGAGAAAGCCCGCGCACAGCAACGAAGACCCAACGCAGCCAAAAATAAATAAATAATTTGTATTTGTATTATTTATTGATCAAATAAATAATCTGATCACGAATGAAGTTGGACAATGTTTCATGGCTACTGAACATTTGGAAAGAATCTTTTGTGAAGTGCTTGCCTCTTGCCCATTTTTATTTTTTTTTAATTTATTTATTTTAGTTTATTTATTTTTGGCTGCGTTGGGTCTTCATTGCTGTGCATGGGCTTTCTCTAGTTGCGGAGAGTGGGGGCTACTCTTCGTTGCGGTGCACAGGCTTCTCATTGCGGTGACTTCTCTTGCTATGGAGTACAAGCTCTAGGCACGTGGGCTTCAGCAGTTGTGGTACGCAGGCTCAGTAGTTGTGGCTCGCGGGCCCTAGAGAGCAGGCTCAGCAGTTGTGGCGCACGGGATTAGTTGCTCCGTGGCATGTGGGATCTTCCCGGACCAGAGGTCAAACCCACGTCCCCTGCATTGGCAGGCGAATTCTTAACCACTGCGCCACCAGGGAAGCCCCTGCCCATTTTTAATACTTTCTTTTTCTCATTGAGTTGGAGTTCTATATACATCCGAGTATAAGCCCTTCACTGATTATATGTGTAGCAAGTATCTTCCACTCTGACCTTACTTTCACTCTCTTAATGATATCTTTTGATGAATGGAAATTCTTAATTTTAATGTGCTATCTCCAGTATTTTTAAAAAGTCTCCCATGTATGGGCAAAATTGGAAACAGGGCTGAGGACCACTGCTCTAGCTGCTGGGAGACCAGAAGTTGAATTGCCCCAAGCAGCAAGGTTTGTTCAGACTCAACTGTGCACAGAAGGGGTTAAAATAGATCATCTCTAAGGTCCCCTTTTCAGTGCCAATTTATATTTTGCTCACAGTGCCTTGCCAAGAGTGCTGAACCAATTTACTTAGCATTTATGCTCTCTTTCAACACCATGCCAACTCAACTTAATCCTAGTGCAGGAAGGTACTTTCTACAACAGCTTAAATCTAGCAGGTTTATGCATGCAAAATGAGGCCGCTGGGCAGGCCTATAGAATACCTGCGATACTATGAATTATAAAAAGAAATATATATTTGGTATTCATCCCCATTTCTAGTACAGAGCTTCTAAAACCCTTGAAATTTCCTAAGTGGTAAGAGATCAAGGTAACTTTTGCTATGTTAATGAGGTGACTTTTGGAGGGTCACCTATGAGGGCTGAGTGCCAGGGGAACCAATCCTGTGATTGGAGAGTTGGAACTTTCAGTCTCACCCCTCAACCCCCTGGGAAGGGAGAGGGGCTAGTGGTTGATCACCACTGGCTAATGATTCAATCAAGTACACAAATGTAATGAAGCCTCCATAGACACCCAAAAGGATGGGGTTTGGAGAGCTTCCTGTTTGGTGAACACTTGGACGTGCTAGGAGAGGGGCAGGGCATGGACGCTCCATGCCCCTTCCCATATACCTTGCCCTATGAGTCTCTTTCATTTGGATGTTCACCTGTAACCCAGACCATATCCTTTTATAATAAACTGGTAAATCTAAGTAAATGTATTCCTGAATTGTGAATCACTCTGAAGCTAATTAATTAAATCCAAAGTGGGAGGCGGCAATGGGGACCTCTGATTTATAGCCAGTCAGCCAGAAGTACAGGTGAAAACCTGGACTTGGCAACTGGCACCTGAAGTTCAAGGATAGGGTCCTTGGAACTTCCAACCTATAGCCAGTTGGTCAGAAGCACAGATGTTAACGTGGCATTTTAACCTGGGTTGTGACTGGCATCTGAAGTGGAGGGTGGTCTTGTGGGACTGAGCCCTTTACCGGTGGAATCTGATGCTATCTCGGGTTGACAGATGGGTGGGGGGACGTCCCCACACCCGTTGGAATTGGTCTCAGAATCATTTCAATACCCTTCCTTCTAACAGGTATCTTTAAAATCCTTTCAACCAGAGCAGTGCAAAATGGTGTCCAAAGACTTTTCACACTTCCTAATCCTTAGCTGTTGACATCAGAATTTCTCTCACTTCACACTCTATATTTTCACTATTCGCAGGTGCTTGTATATCTGCACTTTAGGTATTTCCTAATTGCTGGGTTTTATACACTATTTCACCTCCCTTAGTATTCACATTTGATCTGTGGTTTTCAAATTTGTTTCAAGCAACAAAAACCCCTATATTCAAAGGAAATCTTCCTTAGAGCACTAATACATGAAAGAGGTGAAAAGTGAGAGGAGGGGTTTGCTCTGATGGAAAGAAGTGGGAAAGAAAAGGAGCTAAGTGCAGTCAGCTCAGTTCCTCCCCACCCGCCATGTCCTGAATCACAGTTGTACTCCAGAATCTTTGTCAGATTCCCGAGATCTCTGGACCTCCAACTCACAAGAGACCAAGTCCCCTGGTAACTTAATCTAGTTTCTGGAATAGGACCTATTGCCCCAATTCAGGTGTTCCCTACAAAGTAACTAACTTCAAGTCATTAGACTTTATTGTGGCATAATCTAATCTCTGGCAACATAGAGAAGTAGTTGTCTCTGGGAAAGACAAGTGGGTAGCTAGGGGAGAAGATATCTTCTTTTAATTTTGAACCTTTTAATTTTGTACCATGTATTACCTCAGCGGGGTGGGGGGGAACCCTAACTTAAAAATAAACAAAAATTCAATAAAAGTAACTAGGCTTCCATGGATTACTGTACCTTGTTGTCCATAATTGTCCATTGGCCCTCGGCATTCTGCTTCAAAATACAGTGGTTTCGGGAAATCATCAGAGGGCAGATTTTTGATACCAACTGGTATGTGACACCAAATCCTCGCCCTACAGTCACCTAGGAAGACAACGACAATGTAAGAGACACAATCAGCCACCGTACTGAAAAGAGAGGTCCTTTACAATCTTGTCAACCAGGAGTATCCACAAGTCCTGACTTATGAAACCAGACTCCCATGAAACCCAGACAGCTCACTGGCCATCTCCTCCTTCAGCTGCCATGGGAGCCACTGGCTAGAGAAAGGTAAAAAGTTGTGACAAGAGACAGCTGAACATTAATCATGGAATGTCAGGGTTGGTAGGACTCTGAAAGGTCACCTGGTTCAGCCACTCATGGGATGGAGGAATTCCTTCTACACAACCCCATCAACTAGTCTTAAACACTGCCAAGAACTATAGCTTCTACATAAGACAGTCCTTCCAATTTTTTAATGGCTCTGACTTGGCATCTTTCTTCCTATAAATTCCATCCATCAGCCCAGGCTCTGCCCTGGGCACCACCAGAAAATCTCCAATCCCCCTTCACATGACAACTGTAAAGTGTCTACTGAATCTTCCCTTTTCTTGGCCCTACGTTCCCAGTTACTTCAACGTAACTCCACGGCATAGGTTTGAGTCTTTTTGCCATCCTAATAGGTCTGTGAAGAGACTCCTGGTTTATTTTTATTCCTGGATGCCACATTAAGAAAAATAAACCTAATTTTTATTACATAGTCAATGCAAGTATCACTTTCCTAGTTCTAGATTTTATCACTGGAGCATATAAATTGCATTAGCTTTCACAGCAGATCTATCATACTGCCAACGTATCCTTAGGCTTAGGAATGATTAAATTTCTTGGTCTAACCCTCCCCTAAGAATTTTTATGCTAAGTTATGTCTCTTCTGTCCTATACTTGACTAGTTGGTAAATTTGAATTCAAGGGCAGGACCTTACATTGATTCCTATTAAATTTCATCTTGTTAGTTCAGCCTATCATGAGCTTGTCAAGACCTTTCTGAATTTTTCATCTGCCATCAGACATACTCAATATCCCTTCCGCTTGGAGTCACCCACCAAATTGATATGATGCCCTCTGTACCTTCATTCAAGACAGATAAAAAGATCAAAACAGGTTGTAACCAAAGGCAAAGCTCTCAGGAAAGCCTAGTAAACATTCCACCACACAATCTAGGAACACCTTGAACCAGTTATAATTCAACCAAAAGATGGAAAAGTCCTTGTTTTCCATCTTATCCACAAGTACAGCATGAGAGCCTCTAGAAAAGGTTGCAAAGAAGTCCCAGTTCACATCTACCATATTTCCCTGAAAGACCAGTCAAGTTCATAATAACCCTGTCAAGGAAGGAAATAAAATTCTTCTGGGATCCAGGTCGTAGAATTCCCTGCTTATTCTTCTTGGTGCACACGCCACCTCTTTAATGACCCATACCCCAACCTAACCTGGGAACATTAAGCCAAATAGTCTGTGGTTTTCTAAAAGCTGCACTTTTTGTTCCTGTTGAATTCTTTCAAAATCATGCCTGTCCTCCTGAGTCCCTCAAAGACCACCACGATGCTTTGTCCCAATCTATTCCTCCCCACAAACTCTCATCTCAGCAACTGACACTACCACCCAACCTACTGCTTAGCCCCAAACCCAGAAGCCATCTTTGATTCACTCTACATCCCTCATCCTCACATTCAAATCATCAGCAAAATCTACTGGCTGTTAATTCAAACATGCCCTAATCTATTCACTTCTCTCTCTCTCGGTGGCCACTACCTTAATCCAAACAGCACTGTTTCCTCCAGTTATGCTGTTTTTGCTCCTGTGCCAGCCCCCATTCTTCACACAGTAGCTGGGGTGGTAATGTAAAAACTTTAAACCAGATCTTTTCCCTTCTTAAAATTCTCTAATAATCCAAACCTCCTTTCACAGCCTTTAAGGCCCTCAATGTCCTAACCCCCTCTACCTTTTTAGTGTTATCTCACATTATGGTCAGAAACACTACCTGAGGGTACTTCCACCTGTCCCCTCTGATTAGAACATCCTTCTCTCATCCATTTGCACGGGCTCCTTATCTTTCAAGTTTCAGCTCCTCAGAGGCCTACCTTGATTACCTGATCTAAAGTTGCTGCCTGATCCCTCCCTGGCCATTGCATGCCTTCACATTATTAGCATGCACTTACCACATCCAAAATTATCCTGCTGTTTCATTTATTTTTGTCTACTTTTATTTACTTTTCTAAATTTATATTTAGAATTTATATTTCATGAGCAGGGACCTTATCTGTCTTGTATACCACAGTACCCTGTACTCCTCAGAGCCTCTTTCTGCTCAGTAAATATCTGTGAATAAATGGAAGAATAAAGAGTTCTTGCTTATGAGTCCTCCCAGATTCCAGGAGATGAGCATTTTTTTAGGTCAGAAGCTGGAAAATGGGTTATTACCACTGGAAACTATGGAGCAGCAGCCAAGAACCTTATAATCTGACTTGTTCCCCTCTAAAATGTTGTGGTGATCACCTCCACCAAAACTCTGAATCTGAAGTTTTTCAACGCTTTGACAGTTTGCCAGACATTCCATTAATTATAGAAGTTCCTCTGAATTAATATACATACCCTTTAAAATTGGAACGTTTAAGGATTTATCTGTCATCCATATTCAGTAAGAATTTCCATTTAGGTAGCTTTATTTCTAATAAATAAAGTGTTAAATATTCCATTTTAATACCTGAGGGGAGACAGTCATTGCCATTATGGGTAGCCTGGAGAAAGTAATACAAAAAAGGGAGATGAGCTCCTTTCTCTGAAATCACCTCCTATGAACTCTGAATCCAGGAAAGGAAGGAAAAAACACTCTTTTTTGTCTTTCCCTTCACTTTGGTCCTAGAATTGACCTTGATATATTGATAATTCATCCACACCATGGTTAGAGTCTGCATGAGCTTATTTGAATATCCCAGCACCATGCATAACATAAAACTAAATTCCCCATGGGAACTGAGTGCCAACAAACTGCCAACTTGTTGCTGGGGACTGTTTCCATTTACAACAGTTTTGCAAGCCTTTGAGCTTATTGACAGTATTGGTCTACAAGTTCATCTTGTCCTTTCCCACCTTCGCTAATGCTTCCCTCCTAGGCATGACTCCTACTGTTTCCCAAATGACCAACAACTCCTCTAGGACCATCCTTTTCCTTTTTCCAACCCTCTTAGGGCAAAGAGCTTCATGAAAACCAAATACAGGAGAAGAAAAGAGAAAAATGAAGACACTATGATTTCCCCCAAAGGCCTAAACACTTACAGGGCCTGGGAACTAGCTAATTTGCAATAAATCTCTATCTAATTTGTTTTTCTACCAAACTCTCTGGATTGGTTTAAGAAGTTTAAAGACACCCATTCAGGCAGACAATTTACTACAGTATTCCCTTCAATGAAATGAGAGGAACCTTGTTTTATTATTGTAGTTGAGAATCTGAGGGGTACTGGGAAGGCAAGAAACTGACTTTACTCTCATTATAACTAAGTAATATCAGCACACCTCCTAAAATCTTGTGCACACAGGCCTGTGCTATGGTTTGGGGACCATTATAATATAAGCAAGACTTCATCTCTTGGCTTTGACTCAGGCCTCTGTCCATACACACTGCAGGCTATGCTCCAACTACTTCCTAAGGTCCGACCTTGCAGACAGCCAGGCCTGGGAGGCCTCTCCTCCACACAGGTCCCAAGGCAAGCCAGTCTTCTTGCTATATCTTCACCATTCACTCTGGCTTATATGGCTCTCCCCTCATAGCAGTGGTCTCACACAAAATTATCTGATAGTTTAAAATATGTGTAGGAGTACTTTATAGTCCTCTTGTCCTTGCCGCAGGGGCTTTAACCTTTCTGCCTGCCCCCTCCCCAAGACTCTCAGTGCTACCAAGCTATTCAGAAGTAATGAATTAATCCACCATAAATGAATCTTAAAGAACAATTAACATGACCACTAAATTCGTTACAGGGTTGTGTGTGAGTGTGGTATATGTGCAGGGCTCAGATTAAGTGATGTATGTGAAAGCCCAGTCCTACACAAAATAAGGTATAGTTACTATTATTCAGTAACTATATATTATTTACTTCACTATATATTATTATATATTAATTATATTATATATTATTACTTCATTTGTTAAACTTCCTAAAGGTATGCTTTTGGAAAGGGTCGTGCCGGGAAGGCCAATGCTCGAGCTGACAGAATGAATGCCTAATATGGACTTTTAGGCACTGATAACGTGGATAGAAGAGAGACTGGGGGCAGAGGTATCTTCCTCGTGTTCTTCAATCCACAGCATACAAGTAATCCTTTATAATCCCCAAATCTAGCAACATTTAAGGCTGGACCTGAATTCCTCCTCTGACTGTTCTTAGAATAGTACTAAATAAACCACATCTTGGCACTTGATCATACAGTCTGCCTGGATGTTCTCAAACTGCTTCACTGCATAAAATCCTCTTTCCCCGTTCAAGCAATAAACTCTTTGAGAGCAAAAGTCATCATTATGTGTCCCTCTCATACTACAGCAAACAATGCAAGTACTCAGTAAATACCTGGGAGACTGAATTGAGACTATGTAACTTACAGGAAAAATCTAGTTAAACATACAAAATTATCAAAAGACTTCTTTATCCTTCACACAAATCATTTCCAAAACCAAAACGGTTCCCAATCACCACAAGCTGGTCCCTGATCCAGCCCTCCTTCCCAAGCTGATTGCACTCTCCCCCCACCTCTCTTCCATCACCCTCTCTAGAACCACCTCCCGAGTCCTCGCGCCCAACTGAAACCGTGCCTCACCTGTCCTCTTTAACTTCTTCTCTTTGCATTTATAACCGCATTAGAGAACATCATAAGCAGCTTCTGGAGAGAATTCTCGTATTTCTGTAGCCCTACGTCAACCCATCTAAGGGGGTGCCAGTCGGCAGTACCGAGACTCACAGGATAATTGTGGCCCATACCAAAGCGCCAATTTTCCTCAAGAGTCGGAAAGGAAAAGGGCATTTTTACGTAAAAGTCTGAGTATTTTAAGGGACACGACCTCAAACTCGCAATCTTTTTCAAAATAAACTTGAGAAAGTTCACGCTCTCAGCAGTCCTCCAAGGTTCCCCCCCCGCCCCACAACCCGGACGGTTCCGTGACTCTCGGAAGTTGGGGCAGCTCCGCCTGCCAGTTCCGCCGCCCCGGCAGGGAGCAGCCGGGTGCTCCGGGTGCGACCCCAATAGGTGCCGTGCCAGCCTCCCAACCCATCAACACAGTCGCCTCCTTCCCCCGCGAAACCCCAGCAAGTCCTCACATCCTCTACGCCCGCCTCTCGCTCTGCCCCTGTACCAGGCTCCTTCCCGCAACCCTGACACCGGCCCCAGCTCGGCCCTCGGGCCTAGGCCGCTCTCCACAGGGCCATCTTTTCTCCCACACAGTAGTACCTCCCCCGGACACCGCCCACCTCAGACCCCCCCCAACCACTCGCACCAGACCCCTTTCTCCGTTCCCTCCCCCGCAGGGCCCACCCTTCACCGCTCTCTTCACTTCCTCTCCCACCTCCACTTTTCCATTCATCCCTCCCGCCGAGACGTCGGGCCTCCCTCCGGCCCGTTGAGCCTCCCTCCGGCCCGTGCCTGCTCCAACTCCCTTCCCTCACCTTAGGAAGACGCCCTCCCCCTCACCTCGTTTCCATCCTCCAGCAGCAGCCACTCGGCGTTCATCCCCATACGCCGCAAGCACCAGCTCCGGTCACCAGCGCGGCCTTCCGTGACCAGGGAGCCAGGATCCCCCATAGCCCACTCGGCCCTGGGTCGCAGTCAGCACAGAGCGAGACCCCGACCCGGGTTACCGCCGCCTCTCAGTTTCCTAGCGGGAGCCATACCTACACTACAGACAGAAGCAATCGCTAAGCATTCGCGATCTAGGCGAAAGCTCGCTTGGGCTCCGCCCCCAGCCCGCCAAAGGCCGGCAAGCCGGAGTCACTGCGCCTGCGCGAGAGGAAGGCTCTTGGGACCCTGTAAACCAGGTGAGGGCGGTCTAGCCCCAGGGACGGCACTTGTTGCCCGACGCGCCCTGATGCTCCCGACACGCCTCTCTCACCCTTTATAGCGCCCCCACCCCAGTTCTAGCCTCCCCACACTGGAGCCTCTTCTCGCTTTTCCTCTCTCTTTTTAAAAATTTTGCTTTGTAATGATTTCCATGTTATTTAAAATTATAAACAACTTTTAACTTATGATAAATTTAAAATCTGTTAAACCTGTTTCTAAACAGCACCTCTCTTGCACGATCTTCTTTTACTACCGCATTTTTTAAAACTCAGACTGAAAAAAAAATTATTAAAAAAAAAAAAGAATTCCCTGGCTGTCCAGTGGTTCGGACAGTGCGCTTTTGTTGCCTGCGCAGGATTCCATCCCTGGTGGGGGAACTAAGATCCAGCAAGCTGAAAGCCGTAAGGCGCGGCCAAAAAAAAAAAAATATATATATATATATAAAACAAAAAAAACTTAGACTGTACTAGGCAAATCTATCCAGGCAGAAAGCACAGTTACCTGCTGCTAGGTGTGGAAACCAGGGGGTTGAATGCAATGGACTTGGAATTTTCGGAGGTGATAGAAATGTTCTAAAACTGAATTGTGGTATACACGGGCACATAATATTGTACATCAACTGTAGTGAATTAAAATAAATAAATAGGGCTTCCCTGGTGGTGCAGTGGTTAAGAATCCGCCTGCCAATGCAGGGGACACGGGCTCGAGCCCTGGTCCGGGAAGATCCCACATGCCATGGAACAACTAAACCTGTGCACCACAACTACTGATCTCTAGAGCCTGTGAGCCACAACTACTGAAGCCGACGCACCTAGAGCCCGTGCTCCGCAACAAGAGAAGCCACCCAATTGAGAAGCCCGTGCACCACAATGAAGAGTAGCCCCTGCTCGCTGCAACTAGAGAAAGCCCACGCGCAGCAATGAAGAACCAATGCAGCCAAGATAAATAAATAAATAAAATATTTTTTAAAATAAATAAGTGAAAATGAAACTAGATTGTGGTGATGATTGCACAACTGTATAAATTTACTAAAAAGTCCTTGAAGCATACACTTCCAATGGATGAATTTTTAAAAATTTTATTGACGTATAGTTGATTTACAATGTTGTGTTAATTTCTGCTGTAGAGCAAAGTGACTCAGTTATACATATATATATTCTTTTCAAAAAAATATTTATTGACTTATTTAATTATTTGCGCCCACTTTTAGTTGCGGCATGCGGGATCTTCATTGCCACATGCAGGATCTAGCTCCCTGACCACGAATCCAACTTGGGCCACCTGCATTGGGAGCACTGTCTTAACCACTGGACCACCAGGGAAGTCCCTATATGTTCTTTTTCATATTCTTTTCCATTATGGTTTATCACAAGATGTTAAATATAGTTCCCAGGGCTATACTGTAGGACCGTGTTGTTTATTTTATACATAGTAGAGTGTATATGTGAATCCCAAACTCCTAATTTATCCCTCTCCCCCCCTTCCCCTTTGGTAACCATAAGTTTGTTTTCTAAGCCTGTGAGTCTGTTTCTGTTTTTGTTTTTTTGTTTTTTGGGGTTTTTTTTTGCGGTACGCGGGCCTCTCACTGTTGTGGCCTCTCCCATTGCGGAGCACAGGCTCCGGACGCGCAGGCTCAGCAGCCATGGCTCACAGGCCCAGCCGCTCCGCGGCATGTGGGATCTTCCCGGACCGGGGCACGAAGCCGTGTCCCCTGCATTGGCAGGCGGACTCTCAACCACTGCGCCACCAGGGAAGCCCCAGTGGCTAGATCTTGGTTTCTAATACCATTTTCCAATAAAAGGAAGCAGGGCTCCTTGGAGAAATGGCTCATACCAGGTCTAGAAAGTAAGGAAGTGCTCAGTAAAACACAATGATGGGAGTATGCCAAAGGGACAATGTAGACAATTGAAAGAGCTCTTAACAGCCAAAGTAGGTACAATTTGAGTAACAAAATAAAGTGGTATTGGATTATAGCACAAAGTATAAAATAATCATCCATGAGTTCATACTGATGATGTAATAAATGACTTGGTAAATAAATGGGGACGAAGAGACAAATTTCCCATGCAGAAGAATTCCAAATAATTTCTGTGGTTACCATGCCCTTAAGGAAGTGGAGCGTAACTAGGCCCGTGAGCCATGGCCGCTAAGCCTGCGCCTCCAGAGCGTCCGGAGCCTGTGCTCTGCAACGGGAGAGGCCACAACACTGAGAGGCCCGCATACTGCAAAAAAAAAAAAAAGATCTAGCCACTGGGTGTGCTCATCACTACTGGGATGTTACTGGTTCCCTCAACAGGCAGAGCAGTGAATACATGTGTGAATACTAACCCCTTTATATCCATACATTGATGAATATTTATGTAGGTATGCATGCATGTATATTGTATGTCTGTATGTAATAACGTGTATATACACAAACATATATACATAAACATACATATATATCTCCACCTGTAAACTAAACCTGTGCATACTGATGTCTTACAACTCTAATGCATTATTGCTGGATCATTCTTGCTTACCTGTGACCTACCACCACTCCAAAAGTGAGAAACCTGGCTCCCACCATCTGCCATCCATTTACTTAATCATCATTTCCAGTATACATGTATAGTGGTTATAGTATTGTTAACCCATACACCCATGGAAAACAACTTTATCAGTTAGAGTACACAACTTATACACAGGCCTTTAGTCATATAGATTATTTCCAGACTTACTTAGGTCAGCACCCTTTTTCCCCACCCCCTTCAAAGAGATTGTTTCATACAGTTATATTCTTTTGCCACCATCTGCATTCTATCTGAAATCCCCTGACTTCCTAAATGATTTTTAAAAATTATATACATTAAGGTTCATTCCTTTGAATGTAAAGTTCTATGGGTTTTGGCAAATGCATAATGTCATGCACAGTATCACAGAGAATAGTTTCATCACCCTGAACAAATGCCCCATTCTTTACCTATTCAACCCTCCCCCACACCTGCACCTTGCTTGTTTTATTTAACAATATATCATGGACATCACTCCATAGCAGTATAAACATATAGTCCTCCTTCCTCTTTTCGATGTGTATTACTCCATTGTGCTGATGTACCGTTGTTTATTGAACCAGTCCCTTATTGATATATGGTTGTGTTCTTTTCAGTCTTTCGAGATCACAAATAGCCCTGCAATGAATTAGTAGGTACAACTTTTTAGTAACTATTACAAAATTTTTTTATATTATCTTACTTGATTCTCACACCATCCTGCATCCATTTACCTGTGAGGAACCTGAGACTACTGAGTTGCCCAAGGTCTCATTACCATGAGCTTCTTGAAGGTTATGTCTTGTTTTCCATTGCATTCCTGGCATTTTTATTGAATGAATGAATGAAACTCTATAGTAAATGGCAGCACAGGGAACTGAAGCCAGGGCTGGAGACCGGATCTTTCTAGCCCCAAAGTTGCATTCATTACTGTCTGGCAGTGGTCTCTAAGGTGGAATGGCCGTATCCCAGGGAGTATACAAGGTGGCCCATTTGCTTGTGGAAAGAATATATCAGGATGTCTGATTAGGATTTTATCCTGTTCTTTTAAAAATGTCCAGTTTTGTGAATATTTTTACTTACATAAAAGAACATAGAGAATATGTATAGACTTTTTATGAATAAATAAATATTCATATATCAGGCTGTATGCTCAGACTTTATTTTGACGCCAAGAGTGCATGATGAAAACAGTTTGGAGTTACTGCCTTCTAAGATTTGGGGATTTTATTAACTCCACCTCCCCTATATCTTCCCTTATAACAGTGATTCCCAACCAGGGGTGATTTTTGAGCCCCAGAGGACATTTGGCAAAGTCTGGGGACATTTTTGATTGTCATGACAGGGACAGGTATGCTACTGGCATTTAGTGAGTAAAAGCCAGGGATGTTGCAAAACATCCTACAAATCACAAGACAGCCCGCACAGCGAGAATTATCCAGTCCCAAATGTCAGTAGTGGTAAGGTTGAGAAATTTTGCCTTACACCCATCTCAAGAGGGAAAAATGGAGGCGCAAGAAAGAGCAGGATGCAGAAAAGGAAGTAGGTTGTTATCTGTATCTGTAGATCTAACATCTGTCTCATTACATATGCCCAATTAATGTTAATTGAAAAGAGCCGAGGAGTTGGCAAAGGAGAGGCTTGGGGAATGGGAAAGGAAAATGGCAAGCAGAAAAGGAAGAACAGGGCAGGAAGAAGAAAGGGAAAAGGAGAAGAACAATATGGGGCAAGTGCAGCAGATCGTTTTCCAAGATGATTGCAACAAGATCGCCCATGCCACATGCTCTCACAGTGTGACACTGACATTCCTCACACTGCAAGATGGCATCTGTATTTCCTTCCCTTGAATCTGGGTGTGTATATGACTCCAGCAGAAGTGATGCTGTGCCATAAAAGGTGATACAGCTTCCACATGGCTTTTTTGGGATGCTCTTAGAGCCCAGTCAACCATGATGAAGTGGAGAGGTCACATGAAGAGGCCATGTGTACATGTTCTGGCCAATAGTCTGAGGTCCCAAATAACATGGCAGACTTATGAATGGAGGTACCCCTAGAGGATACCAGCCTTTGAGTTATTCTGCTGAGGCCCCAGACATCGTGGAGTAGATCTAAACCATTCCTGCTGCGCCCCATTTGAGTTCCTTACCCATACAGTTTGTGACCATAATACAATGGTTATGTTAAGCCATTTGGTTTGGGGATGGTTTGTTACACAGCGATTAAGAACTGGAACAGGAAGGGTGTGTGGGGGGGGACCCTTGGAGAGTTGTTGTCTGCTTTATATACTAGTTAGGGTAGTGCTAGCTGCTGTAACATACAAACACCAAATTTCAGTGACTTAACACAATAGAAGTTTATTTCTTACTCACATAATTATTCAGAGCAGTGTTCCTGGTTGGTGGACAGCCTTCCATCAAGTCACTCAGGAACTCCAACTACGATCATTCTGTGGCTTCTCTATTCCCCAGGGCTTGGAGTCCTCTGCATCCAGAAAGCAAAACAGGGGATGAGAGAATGGAGAAGGCACACCTTCTTCTTAACTGTCTTGTCTCAAAAGTGATATATATTTTATTGGAGAGAACTAGTCACACGACACCACCTAGATCCAAGGAAGTTTGGGAAATGTAGTCCCCGGTTAATCAGCCAATTCCCAGAAACAGTTTTGTACTATGGAAAGGGGAGCATGGATTTTGGTAGATAGCTGTCTCTGCAGACTTTAGAACTGAAGTTAATGAATTAAAATGATGATCATGACAAAGCTTTCTCCCATTTCCTTTCTTTTCATCTCCCTAGAATAGAGGTGGCATAAAGGGATGGAGTACAAGTGATCACATTTTGCTCACTCTGTGGCTTTTGTGGGACCAGCTCTTACTCAATTCAGTGGTAAACCAGAGGCTACTGCAGCATGGTAGTGAGGTGTGTGGAGTTGGAGCTAAGTTGCCTGGGTTCAAATCCCAGCTCTGCTACTTATGAGATCATAAGCAAATTACTTGACCTCTCCAAGCCTGTTTCCCCATTTATAAGATAAGGGTAATGATAAGGATAGCATTTAACTTATAGGATTGTTGTGAAAATTGATTTGGTTAATTCCTGGAAGATAGTTATGCTTGGTACATAGTGAGTACCCAATAATTGCTAGCTACTGTTGAAGAATGGAGTGTCAGCTTCTGCAGAAGCTACCTCCTGCAGGTATAAACTCTATCTCCCTATGCCTCTTCTATGCTCCCTTGTCCAGGCATGAAAACAAGGTGTTTTCTTCTCTTTAAATTGGTGAAGTTATGAAGTAGAAATCCCTTCAATCAATTTTAAACTTTTATTACCCGTCTCCAAGCAAGATGGGTTTTTAAAATGTCTAAACGAGAGAGCTCCCTCTGTGAGCAAGGGTTGATTCAATCTGGGGCACATGTCTAACAATTGATTTGAAACATGGTTCCTCTTTGTGAGGTACAGTAAAGGTGAGGTGGGACTTTTTCATTGTGTTTTTTTGAAAGATAGAGCAGAGAAGAAAGGGGTCTTGATGTAGCATCTCAGGTGAGGTCCTGTGTTTCTCCTTAAGTACTCTCTAACCTTGAGATCACAGGCCAGTTTTTCAATAGACTGCTACGATTGGGGGTGGGGTGGGCAGTGAGTGCACAGATGGGTCTCTTAGACTTGGAGGAATTCAGGGTAACTGAAGGGAGGTAAAATCCCAGAAGGGGTGATCCAGCCTTTGCGTCTGGGGGTGGGGGTCAGAGGTGGAGAGTTGAGGCTGACGCTCCACATTCTTGTTCATTCTACCCTCTTTCTTACTCATTTATCCTCCCACCTTCCCTCCTCTGCCCATCTCCAAAATGGAAGACTCTATGCTGAAAGAATCAAGGAAAGATGTCTTTTATTTTTGAAAGAGAACTGTTTTAGAAAACAGGAAGTAGGCAAGGAGGAAAAAAGGGACCAACTGCTTTGAACAGCTTGTTTATTAAGTGCTATTTTATGTAAACATACGGTTTCAAGTATAGAGTCGTAAGATATTTCTGATACCTTTATTATATTTTGGAAGTACTTATAAGTCATCGAATTTATTATATTCTGGAGTTATCTGTAATCAGTAATTAAGGTGGATGATTTGGAGGTACTTGAAATAGTACTGTAGGAAACTACCTTCTTCCTTTTTTGTTGGGGCCCTGGCAAAGATGTTCTTAAACATCTTTATTAGAGTATAATTGCTTTACAATGGTGTTAGTTTCTGCTTTATAACAAAGTGAATCAGTTATACATATACATATGTTCCCATATCTCTTCCCTCTTGCGTCTCCCTCCCTTCCACCCTCCTTATCCCACCCCTCTAGGTGGTCACAAACCACCAAGCTGATCTCCCTGTGCTATGCGGCTGCACCTGGCTGTTTCTTTAAGCATCTATATCCTTTAACTTGCCAAGGATCAGTATCCGGTTTAAATATTTATTACCCATCTGATTTTATTAAAGGGGGTGCGGGGTGAGGAGGTAGGCAAGAGGGAGGGAAAGAAGGCCGTGGGAATCAGGTATCAATAATTACTGCCTTGTTTTCCTCTCATTGCAGAGTTGGCTTCAGACTATTTATTTTGCAAGTACTACATCGTACCAAGCACCTAATATAAAATCAGGCTTGGGGTGACTTACAGTTGGATCATATCACTCTGAATTGGCTACTTTGGGACTACAAAAATCACAAAGATCCCTAACTCAATTCACTTTCATCCGGGGTTGGGGAAAGGGGAGAGAGTGGGGCTATTTCTCATTTGGAGAACCTTGAGATCTACAATCCAAGGTAATAATGCAATTTTCATCACATTTTTTATGACTCATAAATTCATTGCACTATCAGCTTTAGTATTTATTATTCAGGACTTGTTGAAATGTGCTTACATTTTTTACAGCTAGTAGAAGCCTTCTCTCTCTCACTTCTGTAGTAATGTTTGGAGCTGTGTTTTTCAAACTCAGGTTAACGGTAAAGAGTCTTGACCAGCATTTTTGAAAAATGGAATACAATAGAACAGGTCAGAGGCCGTCACGCATAGGGAGGCTGGGAACTGTTTGTGAGAAGTTGTTCATATTTGTGTGTGTGTCTGTACTGGGCCTCAGTGTAAAATGTGTGTTTTTACCGTAGGTTGTGATCAAAACGTTTGAAGGGTTTTTGGTTCCGGACAAGATGAAATAAGCCCATTGCAGTCTCTCTGCCAACAGTTACAACTAAATATTCTCGACAAAATACAACTACCTGAGAACTCTGCAAAGTAAACAAGCAGGTAAATTGGGGAGCTTGGAGAAGCTATCTGTATTGGGTGAGTTTCTCAAATTTTTTTCCTTTTTTTCCTCTCAGCTTTGACCGGATAGTAGGCCCCAGTGGGGAGCTTCACAGTAGCAAAGTCAGCAAAAACTGAGAGAAACCTAAAAGAAAACAACTCTTGTTTCTTCTACTCTACTCATAACTCCACTTCTGACACCAAAAGTGTGGGGTTTTTTTCCACACCAACCAATTCTCTTAACTCTTCAGACACCAACTGTGTGTCCTACAGCTCAATTCTGACGTTAACTACCTGGAGTTAGTGCAGACCTCAAAGGTTAAGGGCAGGCTTCCCTGGTGGTGCAGTGGTTAAGAACCTGCCTGCTAATGCAGGGGACGCGGGTTTGAGCCCTGGTCCAGGAAGATCCCACATGCCGCGGAGCAACTCAGCCCGCGTGCCGCAACTACTGAAGCCCGCGCACCGCAGCTACTGAAGCCCGCGCGCCTAGAGCCTGTGCTCTGCAACAAGAGAAGCCACCGCAACGAGAAGCCAGTGCACCACAACAAAGAGTAACCACTGATCTCCAAAACTAGAGAAAGCTCCGTGCACAGCAATGAAGACCCAACGCAGCCAAAAATAAATAAAATTTATTAAAAAAAAAAAAAAGGTTAAGGGCTCAGTCCCACAAGATTGCCCGTTTCAGATGCCAGTCACAAGTCCCAGGTTGTCACCTATATTCTGACCAACTAGCTACAAATTGGGGGTTCCCATAACCTACCTCTTCCTCAGGTTCGATAATTTGTGATATCAGCTCACAGAACTCAAGGAAACACTTACTTACATTTACCAGTTTATTATAAAGGAAGATGAAGAGGTACATTAGGGGAGGTCTGGAAGGGTCCCTGTGAAGTTGGGGAGCACCACTTTCCTGGCACATGGATGTGTTCACCAACTGGAATCTCTCTGAATCTCTTCGGTAAGGGTTTTTTATGAAGGCTTCATCATGTAGGCATAATTGATTATTAATTCAATCCCCAACCTTCCTCCCCTCCCCAGAGGGTGGGAGGTGGGGCTGAAAATTCAAAGCTTCTAATCATGGCTTGGTCTTTCTGGTGACCAGCCCCCCCCATCCTGAAGCCACCCAGGAGCCCACCAAGAGTCACCTCATTAGAACAAAAGATGCTCCTACCACTCAGGAAATTCCAAGGGACTTAGGAGATCTGTGTCAGAAACCGGCGGGGGGTGGGGGGAGGGGGCGGGAAAAGACCAGATGCTAGAAAAAAAGATACTCCTAACACCCCTATCCCTCAAAAAATTACAAGGGTTTTAGGAGCTCTATGTCAGGAACTGGAGACAGAGAGCAAATATATATTTCTTATTATGTCACAAACCCTATCTCTCTGACCAGAGGACTTGGGAAAAGGGTTCTTCCAAGTCAGAATTCTCATTAAAAATGTTTTCTCTCTCTCCCAGACCTGTCCCAAGGGTGGCCCTCAATTGTGGGGCAGTGGTGGTAGCAGTAAAGGCAGCTAAAATTTCAAGAGAAACACTGTCATTCTGGTTAATTGACTAGGAAATGGAGCCCTGGTGAACCAGAGAGCATAGGGAGAATCCCACAGAGGAGCCAGCTAGAAAGGGAATCCCCTAATTCTGTGCATGAACTAGCACAAGTATTACAAACCCTAAGCAGCATAGCAAAGCCTCTGAAAAACTGAAGTGACATCAGAACTACAGCTCATAGAAGATGAGACAGAACTTGCAGTTTGAACCTAACTGGATTGCCTGATAAAACAGAACAAAATCAACGCTCTCTACAGCAGGGGTCAGCAAACTTTTTCCATAAGGGAACAGATATCACATAGTTCGGCTTTGTGGGCCATACAGTCTATCACAACTATTCAACTCTGCTGTTGTAATGCCAAAGCAACCATAGACAACATGTAAACAAACAGGCAGGGCTGTGTTCCAACAAAACTTTACTTATAAAAACAGGAGGGAATTCCCTGGCAGTCCAGTGGTTAGGACTCTGTGCTTTCACTGCCGAGGGCCTGGGTTCAATCCCTGATCGGGGAACTAAGATCCTGCAAGCCATGCAGTGTGGCTAAAACAAAACAAAACAAAACAACAGGAAGAGAGCTGGATTTCAATAAGACCCAGAGTCTCACACACAGTATTCAAAATGTCCAGGATACAATCCAAAATTGCTCAACATAGAAGACTTAGGAAATGTTAGAACCGAAAACCACAATATCTGAAATTAAAATTCACTGTATGGGTTTAATAGCAGAATGGAGATGACAGAAAAGGAGTCAATGAACTTGAAGATAGATGAAGATAGATCTGAAGAACAGAAAGAAGAAAAAAAGATTAAACAAACAAATGAACAAGAGTCTTAGAGACTGTGGGTCCAACATTCCTATAAGCAGAGTCTCACAGGAGGAGTAAGAGATTGGTGCAGGGAAAAAAACAAATTTGAAGACATAGCTGAAAGATTCTCAATTTTGGTGAAAGACATAAAATTACAGATTCAAGAAATTCAGTGAACCCCAAACAGGATAAATGCCAAAACAAACCAACCTTCCAAAAACCAAATAAACAAAACAACCTACACTCAGACGCATAAACCCAAAGAAAAAGAAAAAAAGTCTTAAAAGGACTCTGAGAAACAATATGGTGGTTCCTCAGAAAATTAAAAATAGAATTACCATATGATCTGGCAATTCTGCTTCTGGGTATATACCCCAAAGAACTGAAAGCAGGGTCTCAGAGAGATATTTATATACTCATGCTCATAGCAGAATGTTCACGATAGCCAAAAAGTGGAAGCAAGCCAACTGACAGATGAATGGGAAAACAAAATATGGTATATACATACAATGGACTACTTAGCCTTAAAAAAGAAAGTCTGACATATGCTACAACATAGATGAACCTTGAGGACATTATGCTAAGTGAAATAAGCCAGTCACAGAAAGACAAATACTGTGTGATTCTACTTATATGAGGCACCTCGAGTGGCAAATTCATAGAGACAGAAACTATAAGAGAATGGTGGTTGCTAGGGGCTGGGGGGAGGGGAAAATACGGAGCTATTAATGGGTACAGAATTTCAGTTTTGCAAGATGAAAAGAGTTCTCGAGATGGATGGTGGTGATGGCTGTACAACAATGTGAATGTACTTAACACTACTGAACTGTCCTCTCAAAAACGATTAAGATGGCAAATTTTATATATAAAATGTGCAGCTTGCAGGATCTTAGTTCCCCGACCAGGGAATGAACCTGGGCCCTGGCAGTGAAAGCACCGAGTCCTAACCACTAGACTGCCAGGTCACCCTTCCAAAAATGCTCAAGATGGCAAATTTTATATTATGTACATGTACATATTGTTACAGTTTTTTTTTAAAAGCAGTCTGATAAAAATGATTAATTAGATATAGAACAATGATTTCAATGGCTGTGGATTTCTCATTAGAAACTGTGGAAGCAAGAAGACAGTGGGACATCTTTAAAATGCTGAAAGAAAATAACTATATCCAGAGAGAATAAATTCAGGAATGAAGGCAAAATGAAGACAATTCTCAGATGAAGGAAAACTAAGAGAATTAATTAGCATACTTGCTCTAAGAGAAGTGCTCAAGGAAGTTTTTCAGGCTGAAGGGAAATAATAGCAGAGGGAAACTTGGAACTTAAGGAATTAAGGAAGAACATACATTGTAAGTATCTCCTCTTAAGTTCTTTAAATTATGTATAACTATTGAGAGCAAAAATTGTAACAGTGTCTGGTAAGGTTTTCAATGTACCTTGACATAATTTATACAACAACTACAGTATAACATAAAAGGGGGAGGGTAAAAGGATCTATATAGTTGTGAGGCATCTACATTTTACTTGAAGTGATAAAATATTAACTGCAAGTAGTTAGATATGTATATTATAATCCTGAGAGCAACCTCTTAAAAAGTATAGAGATATAACCAAAAGTCAATAGATATATTAAAATGAAATACTAAAATATTTTCAAATAATCCAAAAAGTGGCAGGAAAGGGGACAGACAGGAACAGAAAACAAATAAAATGGTAACCTAAATCGAACCATATCCATATCATTCATAAAAAGTCTATTTTTTAATTTTTTTGGCCACACTGTGTGGCATGCAGGACCTTAAGTTCCCCAACCAGGGATGGAACCTGTGCCCCCTGCAGTGGAAGTGCAGAGTCCTAACCACTGGACTGCCAGGGAATTCCCTGTAAATGGTCTAAATGCAAAAATCAAAAAAAAAGAGAGATTATCAGACTGGATCGGAGAATAAGACCCAACTATATCCTGTCTTAAGAATCCCACATTAGATATAAAGACATAGGTTAAAGGGATGGAGAAAAGGTTTGGAGACCAGTGGCTTGAAGAGAAGGTCTGGGTTTTCCTCTCTCGGATAGCTGGGTGGGGTAGGACAGGTGTGTTTCGGTCACTACAGAGACAAGTGTGGTATCCCAACAGCAAAAGCAGTGAGTCCCCCGAGTCTGGCTCCCAGACTCCCCACCTCAGCTATCAGTTCAAGCAGGGACTTTCACATTCATCACCCAGAAGCCACAGTTCACAAACCACCTGCTGAATCAAACTCAACAGGGATTCTCCTTGCTTCCAATAATTCTAACTCAGCTTTTGCCAAAATAAGGGCATGCTCTGATCAGCTGTAGCTGTGGCTATCCTGGCAAGCTGGCACAGGCTCCAAAGAGTCTGGTCTTGTACAATGTGCTTTATGTTCTCTGATCCTCTGTGAATCTCATCTTTTCCATCGTGAGTCTAATAAATCAAAAGTGTCTCCAACTGGTAAGGGAATATTGGAAGTCCTGAGGAGACGAATGAAGAGCTCAGTTACTGGGCCTTAGGCTCTGACTCCAATCCTTGAAGCTTTACAAAGCTGTTTGACATGGAAAGTCCAATCCAAGACAAGCCAAAAGCTTAAAATGAGATTCATGCCTCTAGGAGCAAATGCGGTCACTATTCGAAGAATCTGTGCCACTGTCCCCTCACAGATGAATAAAAACAGAGGTAAGGCCTACTTAAGTAGAACCGTAGAGGTTTTGATCGCAGAAAGAATAGATAAACTACAGGTCAAAGTATGCCAGGATTAGTTTGAAAGTTTTCACCAATTTCCTAATCATGATCAAACATATTTCAGAAAATGATTAACTTCCTACATAAATGAAAAACAGAATTTTTGAATGAAGGCTAGTCCAGGTCAGTTATTTTCTCTACCAGCCTCAGGAACAATTAATGGTCTTGATCCAAATAATACCAAGTAGAAATACTGTCCATGTTTTCTTTTGTTTTGTTAATTTTTATTTATTTATTTATTTATTGGCTGTATTGGGTCTTCATTGCTGCGCACGGGCTTTCTCTAGTTGCAGTGAGCGGGGGCTGCTCTTCGTTGCGGTGTGTGGGCTTCTCATTGCTATGGCTTCTCTTGTTGCAAAGCACGACCTCTAGGAGCAGAGGCTCAGTAGTCGCGGCCCATGGGCTTAGCTACTCTGCGGCATGTGGGATCTTCCCGGACCAGGGCTCGAACCCGTGTCCCCTGCATTGGCAGGTGGATTCTTAACCACTGTGCCACCCGGGAAGTCCCGACTGTCCGTGTTTTATGAAAAAGGTTAAATTCTAAGGTTAATCGTGAACAATCACTTGAATTTCAGTCAGATCTACCCCCCACCCCCATATGCTTATGGGAAAGTCTGGTCTCCATTTTCAACTTATTTTCCTAAGTTCTTATTGTACAGATTGCTACCTGAATCCTAGTATCTGTTCTCCCCTTCCTCCATGGTATAGAATCCTGATTCTGAGCCAGGCAAATGGTGGCCTGGAATAGACTAATCCCCCAACCTCCCTTGCAACTAGGTGTGACCTACCATGGGACTAAGTCCTAGCCTGTGAGTTGTAAGAGGAGATATTATGGAGCAGCCTTCAGGAAACTTCTATAGAACACTGCTCACACATTTCCTGCACTCTTTTCTGTCTCCTTTCTTTAATCCATCTAGTTGCTTGGAAAGTGGATGTAGTAGCTGGAGTGCTAGCTGCCACCTTGACCATGAAGACCTGGAGGAGTCCAGGTTCCTAAAGACGTTGTGAAACAGACTTATCACACCAGCCCTGGGTTGCCTACTTTTGGACTTTCATGTTAGGGAGAAGTAAATTCCCATGTTGTGTAAACCCTGCTGTTATTTTTGGTTTGTGTTACATGTAGCTGAATCTAATCCTAAGATTAGAAACCAAGAAACACTCTCCAGGGATTCCCAGGAAGACGTTCTAGGTGGAGAAACCACCATTCCAATCTGTTCTTTGTAGAAGAAAAGTGCGGTCAACTGCCTTTCTTGAGACATTTCACAGTAAGGTTACCAAGAGAAAAACCAACCAACCAACGAAACAAAACACAAACAAACAAAAACAACCAACAACCCCAAAACCAAAACCTTAATGAAAACCCTAAATGGAGAGCCAGTCTTTGAAAACATTTTAGTTCTGCATGATTTGGTGGGAAAAACACAGTGCAGGTAAGCTGGAAGGCCTGTCCTCTTAGTTCTCATTCTGATGTCCCTTCCTTGGCCTTGGGTTGGGTTTTCCTCTGTGAACAGTGAGGGCTGTTGAACTAGGTATCTCTAGGCTTTCATACAGCACTGAAATTCTAGTCCATTTTCTAACTTCCATTACATTATATACTCCTTTTTGGATAAATTAAATAATCCTCAAGTGTTTTTCACAGTGCTTGGCACATGGCAAGGCGCCCTATAAACGTCAGCTAGGAGGGACCACGTTACTCATTGTTGTAGTTTCCACAGTGTCCCGCACAGAGGATGTGCTCAGCAAGGGTCTGCTGCATCCTCCGAGGCTGCCTTATCTTCTGTTGGTCCCCTGCCTGCCCTACAGAAAGCTTCTCCCCCGTACTTACTGGCGTCAGCATGAAGAACCTGAGAAAAGGAGACGTTAGGTTCCAGGTTACACAAATCCATGGCAGAAAAATCAGCAGTGGAGGAGGAAATACACTGTTTATTTACAATTCTTTCACTTTATCCACAATTTCCCATACAAACATAAAAACTAAAAAAATAAAACCACCACTTGGGAACACAAGTGTCTTTCTTTAATTAGTCCGTTGAGGGAGGGTCACAGCCCTCTCACTCTGTGAAGGAGACTACTGAGGCACACTGAAGGGGAAAAGGAAAGGGCTAGAAAGAATGCCTGAGAAACAGCTCCCGATGAGAAATGTAACATGCCAGTGTGGTGGGCTTCACTGGCAGGCTCAGGGCCTTACCCACAGGGGAAAACTGCCTGGCTTTCCAAGAGGGTGCCGGCTGTCTGCCACCTCTTCACTACCAAACACCCAACATCCAACACAGGTCACACATCTCATGAGCTCTGTGGGGTGTGATGGTGACAGTGGGGGACACCGAACACCTCTCTCTGGGAAGAGCCCAAAACCCCAGGGACACACAGGAACCCCTCTCCTTGGCACTGACAGTCAGTCACAGCTTCTGTCTTGAATACAATGCTGACTTAAAAATGTAAAAACAAAAGCCCTCCCCAGCTTCCAGGGGAAAGGCAGGGGCTAAAACATGCAGAAGGGCTTCTGCCTCTGTAGTCCTCTCTCTGGGAGGCTGCTAGGGGAGAAGGGTGGGGAGCTCTGACCGCTGAAGACGTGTAAGGAGCACGGCAGATGCTCCACAAAGGCCTGGGGCAGGGATTGAGAGGTGGGGGGCAGGGAGAGAAAACTCTGAGACACTGATGCTTGGGTTGGCTGCCACCCGGTCTTCAAAGCAGCTCCATCTGCTTGGCTGTGCTCACTCTAGCAGACTCCCATTCACTTCCCTCACAGGAGGGCACCCAGAAACCAACCTGGAGGTGCTGAAGCCACCTGCCTGGCAACTTCATTTGTGCTAGTGACCTAGATTGCTTTCACATGTTGATGCACATTATAAATATAAAATCATATCTGCTACAAAGAAGACATATATTTATACATCTTTACCCATATACATAATAACACAATTTACACATAGTATCTTGGAGTGGGTCATCATGGAAAAAGGGTCTGGAGAGGTAAAAAGCCCCTTCTCCCTCCCCCGCCCTGATCCTTCTCAAGGGATGCTTGTGTATGTGGTCACTGGGGCCCTTCCCAGCTGGTTGCAATGGGGATAGTCTGGACACAGACATTCAGACGTTTAACTAAATGCTGATGGGTGTGTATACCCACATACACACACAGACGCAGGCACACATACAGATGTCTGGTGAGAAAAGGAAAAATGAAATTCCTAGCCCTTGGGTGTAGGCCTCTTCCCAGACTTTTAAGCATCAGTGCCTCCTCCATCTGAGAACAATGGTCTTAAAAAGCTGCCCCTCACTGGCTCAGACTTGGGGAGAAGGGAAAAGGCTAGGAATTGGGGGTAGAGGGGAGGGGCCAGGAGTCTTTTGAAAACATAAGGCGTTTTTGACCTGTGAGCAAATCAAACTATGTCACAAAAAAGCAACAGTATCAGTTGGAGCTGGGAGGCAAGAGACCGCCAGTCCATGTAGGGCAATGTGACTGGAGACCCTGAGCCTTCCCCTTCTTCTGTCCAGTTTCTTTTAAAGGGGCAGACAACCCTGTACCTCCTTTTCTGTCCTCTCCCAGAGCTGGGCCCATCCACATGTCATGGAATACTGATAGTGGTCCAGGAGAGCCATCTGGAGACATGGAGTGGTGGACAGGCACACCAAAAAGTTAAGACCTGGGTGGCGGATGTGAGCTTTTTACAGCAGGAGTGGTTCCTGGCCGGGGTCCACGGCTCGCACAGTGGCCACAGTGATCAGATTGCCATCAGAGATGGGGGCAGTCTGGGTCCCCGCGGGGAGACAGCACCTATCGGCGGTAGTGATTGGGGGCGTCGGCAAACATGTACTTGAGTCTATACGCCTCAGCGAGGAGCAGCCCAATCTCTTCGTTGCCCCAGTGTATCGTAGGTAGGTTTTGTAGCAGCATGAGGAGACCCTGGAATGCAAGAAAGGACTTTCATCATTTTATCACTGACCAAGGGACCGGCAGGCCCTGGAATGGAGCCTCTTCTCCTGGGTCATGCATCTCAAGGGTCTGATCTCCCTCCTCCCAGGCGGCACACAGCCCTTGGCCCCTAGTTCACCTTCAGGAAGCCTTGAATAGCCTCTGCTGAGTCTCTGATCCACTAACACCTGCTTCTTTAATAATATTATAAATAGAGAATGACAACAATAAATAAGGATCTTTAAAAGAGAAAAATAATCACTCATCATCCAAATATACTTCTCTTAATTTCAAAGTATTCCTTTTTAGTCTTTTTTCACATGCCTATTTCTTTAAATAGTTGTAATCGTAATTATGATTTTACATGCTTTTTAACCATCCTTTTTTACTATAATTTTTGTGTTTTCCCATGCAGCCTTCAAAAATGATTATTCTCAATGTCAGTATTCTAGCATGTGGCTATACCCTAATTGACTCAACCGTTTCCCTTTTTCCCTTTTATTAGATACTTAATTTGTTTCCTTTAAGGAAACAAAACAAAACAAAACCTTTATTGATAAGGCTGCTATGTACCCTTTTGCATTTGACATCTTTCTCTGAATCCCAATGTTCACTTGTAATCACTTTATTGATTGAGACTCTCCTTAACCTACCTATCCAGCTGATTTCCCACTGTTCCCAACATATGAGCCTCATCCAGCCAAGTCCACTTCAGCCACATTTATCTGTGCCTCCAGGGTTTAATTTAGGTTGTTCCTTTCGCTTAGAACACCTCCTCTTTTCTCCTCTCCCTATCTAAATCTTAGTCAGTTTTCAAAGCCCAGGTCCCTCAAACAGCTCCATGGAGATAGCCTATTAAAGAGGATATTAGAGTAAAAGATGAATGTGAGGATTTCCCTGGTGGCGCAGTGGTTAAGAATCCGCCTGCCAATGCAGGGGACTCGGGTTCGAGCCCTGGTCCGGGAAGATCCCACATGCTGCGGAGCAACTAAGCCCGTGCGTCACAGCTACTGAGCCTGCACTCTAGAGCCCGCAAGCCACAACTACTGAGCCCACGTGCCACAACTACTGAAGCCCGTGCGCCTAGAGCCCGTGCTCCGCCAACGAGAAGCCACCTCAATGAAAAACCCACCTGCTGCAACGAAGAGTAGCCCCCACTCGCCGCAACTAGAGACAGACCGCGCACAGCAACAGAGACCCAACGCAGGCAAAAATAAATAAATTTATAATTAATTAATTAATTAAAATTTTTAAAAAATGAATGTGAGACTTTAGGTTATCTCTGTAATTTAGCTACCCATGCTTCTGCTGCTACTTTGTATTCTTTCTCTGTCTTCTTTCTGAACTGGATATTCTTCTTATTTTTCTGATTATTAAAGAAATAGTAGCAAGACAAAACCCAGAGACAGAAAGAGACTGACAGATTTGATACAATTTTGAAACCTCAATATGTGGAGGCACAAAAACAAGGTTAAAATATAAGAAACTGACTGTAAGAAAACAGAACACTTATAAAAGACAAAAGGTTAATATCCACAATAAAAAAAGGAGTACCTACAAATCAGTAAGGAAAACCACCAAATGGAAAAAATGGATGCGAATAGATATATACAAAATATCAATGGCCCACCAACATGCTAGAACCCTGCCTTTGGCTGACTTGCACCATCCAGCAATGCTTTGTAGTTTTCAGTGTAGCAGTCCTGCATATCTTCTATAAAATTTCTTCCTTTAGTAATAGAAATTTAGTGGGGCACAAAGGTGCCTCAGCACATCAAGGCTATGTATGGCCAGCATGATTAAGTTCTGGCCAATTTTGGAGACAGTGTAACTCCTGGGTTCTGCCCTAAGCTTACCCTTCTCTCCTTCCTAGAAAATGGCTATGAATGGAGGAGTGGAAGTGGTCACCTTAGACCGTAAGAATAAAGCTATGTGTTGAAGATGGCAGAGCGACATGAGAGAAGAAATCCGAGTCCCTGCTGCTCTGGAGCCCTGTTAGCCCTGGACTCTTACACTCAGACTGTTAGCTGAAGAGAAGTAAACAACTACCTTGTTTTACACCACTGTTATTCTCTAGTCTTGGTTTCAAGAGACAAGTTTATATCATCTTAACAAACACAGGCCACATCTATCAAAATCAGAAATGCAGGTAATTCCCTGCTGGCCCAGTGGTTAGGACTTGGAGCTTTCACTGCCGGGGCCCGGTTTCAATCCCTGGTCAGGGAACTAAGATCCCGCAAGTTGTGGCAATGCAGCCAAAACAAACAAACAAACCAAAAACAAACCAAAACAAAAAACCAGAAATGCACATGGTCTCTGATCCAGCAACTCAACTTCTATGTACCTCTCCTTAGGAAATATTCACACTCCTGTACAAGGGTCTGCACTGCATCATCGCTTCAAATAGTGGGGAAAAGGACACGAGGGAAGTGTCTGTCAGTATGGGACACTTAGATAAACCAGTTATCCAAACCATGAAATACAAGGCATCACCTGTAAAATGAAGCAGGCCTACATATGCCAAGGTGCAAAGATATCAAAGACATTTTAGGGGGGCGGGGGAAGAAGCAAGTTGCAGAAAAATACTCATAGTACGATCCCACTGAGGTAAAAGAAAAAACACAACTATATGTTTGTATATGTACACAGGTATATAAAATTTTTAGAAGGCTAGGTGGTAAACTGTTAACAGTGGTTACCTTTGGGGATGGGAGACTTTCACTTTTTCTCATCATACGTCCCCTTGTTTTCAATTATTACAATAAAGTCTTTGTATATTACCTACTTATAAAATATTTTTTCGAGTAATACACATTCTCTGGAAGTTGAAAGTTTTGTTTACTTTGTAAAAAGTAAAAAATCAGAAAATAAATTACCCTTAACTTTATAATCAAGAGGAAGCCACGTTTAAACGTTTTGGCATATTTCCTTCTAGTCCTTTTTCTGCACATTTTACACAGCTGAAATACTTTCTCTAAATAATTTTGAATCTGTTTAGCATTTATCATAAGCATTTCCTCTAATATTAAAAACTCCTTTTAGACATTTTCAATGGCCAAAGAATTTTCCATGATGCAGTTGTACCATAATTTACATCTTCCTGCTTTGAGCATTTAATCATTTCTGGTTTTTCACTATAATGAAATTATAATGAACATCCTTGTGCAAAAAGCCATATTTTAGATGATTTCCTTGGGCTAAATTCCTAGGAATGCAATTACTGTATCAAAGGGCATGAATATTTTAAAGGTACTTAAAGCTCATCCAGAAAAATACTCATTTCCCTAGATCTCTACAGCACTGAATACTCTCATTCAACAAACTTTGTTAGTTGTAACTCCTGTCCCTGAGATCTCCAAGCCTGAGAACAGAACTCAAAGCCGTAAGTCAAGGGAATTCCCTGGTGGTCCAGTGGTTAGGACTCCGTGCTTTCACTGCCACTTTCACCACCGAGGGCCTGTGTGGCGCAACGAAAAGATAAAAAGATAAATCTGTAAATTGGAAAACCCTGCATTCAAGTTATTATTTTAATGTTTTCACATTTTTTGTACAAGCATGTACTCATGTAATGTGAAAAAAATACAAAAATGGGGAAAATCATATAGATCTATGCTTTCTGACATTACAGAACACCCACTATATTTTGTACAGTGATAAAAAGACATTACAAAAACAACGTATACAAAATGTTTCCATTAACAGCTACGTACATACAATATGTTTTTATTCATATGGATTTGCATGGCAAAATATCTGGAAGGAGATATATCACCTTTGTGTGGTAAGATTTCAGGTAACTTTTTTTTTCTTTCTGCTTATTGGTATTTCTAATTTTTCTATAATGGTTACACACACTTGCATAATTGACAAGCAAAAATAACCAACAAAGGGGTGAACTCTCTAGAAGAGAATAGTCTTTGATAGGAGAAGCTCAACCTGTAATTTCCAATTCTTCTAGTCTTGCGAGAAACCTCCCAGAAGCCTTGAAATATTTCTTCCCCTGACCAAAGTCAACCTCCCACCTCTCCCAAGGGCAGGGAGGCTTAGGTGGAGGAACCATTCTGCCACCTGGTGGCCATGCCTAGGAACTGCACCGCCCACACAATGCTGTAACAATGGGAACCCTGTCCATGCATTGATAAATTAGGGATAAAGAAGTAGAAACCAAATTATCACGTGTGGGGAAAGAAGGCGTTAATCACAAATCAGGTGCTTTAATCAAGGGGTAGAGAAGAGACACTGCTAGGGTGGGGAACAACTGAACATATGTTACAAAGCCAGCTCATGGGAGCACTAAACATAACGTGCAGTCAGGTGAAACACTACAGTCGTGAGAAGACAACTTGTGGGGCAAACAGCAGAAAGTGTTTCCACGTTAACAGAAGGGGGCAACGGCTTTCAGAAAAGAAAAGCTCGAAATGGCTGAAAAAGGTACCTTCTGAGAATCCACAGATTCCAAAGGAAACGGAATATTGCAGAGGAAGAATCTGAGCCATGTGTGAGGGGATGGGGGGAAGACAACGATTAGACAAGGGGGCCAAAGGAGAAGGGACAGTAGGTAACAAGCAAAGAGGCCTTGGTAAGAAAAAAATGCAGGGGAAAGTCATTAGAGAATGTCCAACAGATGGAAGAATTGATGAGGAAGAGGGGGACCATGAAAGATAATAGCCTTCATAATGGTAATTATCATTTACTGAGCACTTACTACTCACCAGATGGGGTTCTTCACACGTACTCCACTACCACATTTAATCCTCACATCAACTCTATGAGGCACATATTATTACCTCCATCTCACCGATGAGGAAACTGAGGCACAGAAGTTAAGGAAGTTGCCTGGGGTCAGAGTGTAATGCTAGGCTGGGATTTGAACCCAGGCAACCTGGTTCTAGAGCTTGTGCTCATAACTACTATACTATATGCTGCATGCCTGGAGTAAGAAAAGTGGGGCATGATGGAGAAGGAATGCAAAGAAAAGTCGTCACAGAAGAGGCTGTTTGAAGGAAATCTGGAAGAGCTGATTAATTTTACTCGGTAATAAGGGCCAAGGACAACCAAAGAGGATGAGTGATAATTAACAGCAAAGAACTTACAGGTCACATTAAATATATACTATTAAATATGACACTGTGTACAGAATCACCTAGCAATACTAGAATATTCTTTGCAAATGTTAAGTGTATTCAGGCATGTAAAAATACTTTCCTAGTCAAATAAGTATTCTGAAACAAATCCCTCTTGTTTTGAGAATCAGTGAGGTAGCAAAACAATTTCCTTGGTCTCAATAAAAACTTTCAAAAACATGTCCTTGTATGTAAACTTTTTCAGTCAAACGTATTCATAGGCTTCCCTGATGTCAAAGCACCTAGTACTTTTAGCAAGTTCCCCCACCAGAGAAAGCCGTGTCCCCCTCCAATGTTTGTTTTGTTTACATGTTGAGGAATCGTGCCCTTTCTCACACCAGCTTGTTCTTGGTGGAAGATCTTTAGGTCCCAGGGTTGTCTCTGAACCCTTCTTTTGGGCAGGATTCAAATTGGCAATTTACTGGGTATCTGTGAAGATGGGGTCTGCATTTGGGCAATGTTTCACAATCCTACCCTAAGTTCCTGCAGAAGTGGTGGGTGGACGCCATCTGGTTCAAGGGATTTATTTACATTTAGTTTGTTATTTAGGCCTGGAACATCCCACGGGCTTAGCACTATTTCATTTAATAACTCTGACCTATCTCCTACAAAAGTCACTTTCAGAGTGGGAATCTCTCCAAGGTTTTCTTCCATAAGATGAAAGCAAAGGATTCTGAGACCAGCTGCTACTCTGGTTTAGAGTCATCAGCTGTCCCACAACTCCTCTGCCAGTTCCCTTTTTATGTATTTAAAGTAACTGTGGTTATTAGTCTTAGAGTTCCCTGTGTGGGGCTTCTCAACATCACTTCTGAGCCATCATCTGTGGGGTCCCATGCTCTCCTAGACTCTCAAAGATGCTGCTTTTCCTGAGGGGACACTTTAGGCTGCAGGTGACCAGGCATTTGCTCAAGTGCCTGTTCTCTCTGACTTACATAAAATAATGTATTTAGGAAATTATTACCTCCATAATAATGGAGGAGGGGGAGGGGGTGGAAGAACCTTGCCCATGAGCAGGTACCACGTAAACCGAGCTCACGTGCCCCAGGAAGTGCCTGTCCAGGCCCTGAGGGAGAGGCATCAGAGCATAATCCATGCCCAGAGCACAGGTTCCAGGTTTCTACACTTACTCCCTGGGTGATCTTGGCCTAGTCAATCTCTGTGTGACTCAGTTTCCCCATTTGTGAAATGGGGGTAGTAATTACAACTTATCTTGTGGGACTGTTGCAATGAATTAACATAGAGAGACATTTAGGATAGTGCCTGGTGCATTAAAAGTACTAAGAATTAGTTATTATTAGATTGAACCTTATTAAATTGCCAATACTTGATTATTTTGACCTATAAAAATAACTTCATAAGATGCAGCCTAACATTATCACCATTATTCTATTACGCCAGCCCAGGCTGAGGGCCAGAATTGCGGAGGCCCCCTCTACCATGAAAGAGCCTTGGTGCAGCTCTGCTGGAAGCTCTCATTTGAAGCAGCCTATGGCCCAGAGGACGGGGCCATTCTACCCCTACAGCCCCTGTGCACGGACACACCTGAGGTTCCCTTGCTCAGAGGTCTCAGGAAGGAAACTTCTTTTTTTGTTGTTGTTGTTGGCCGCGCTGCGATGTGGGATCCTAGTTCCCTGACCAGGGATCAAACCCGTGCTCCCTGCAGTGGAAGTGCAGAGTCCCAACCGCTGCACCACCAGGGAAGTCCCAGAAACCTCTTAAAGTGAGCCTCCTGTGTCAGTTTTTGGTCCCCTCTCCCAGGCAGACCCCAGACAATCGCCCAGCTAGGGAGAGGCAGATGCCTTTCTTCTGGGCACTCTCACCACAGCTGGGGCATCGCCCTTTGCCCCTGCACCCTCTGAACACATCCTCTCCAGCCCCATTTGGTCATCCAGCTTGGTTTCACCCAGGATTAGCCTAGCACGGTTTACTCAGAGACTTGGGTTTCTAAAGCTGTCTTCACTTCACTGCTCCCTGGACTCAGAGCACATTGCAGGAAGTAATATTAGTGCTAATAAGCCCACTGTTTTGAGGGCCATATGCAAAGTACACCAACAGCTTCACATGTAATGATTTGTATAATCCTTATAACAGTCCTAGGAGGTAAGTACTCTCATCCCCATTTTACAGGTAAGAAAACTGAGGCATAGAGGGCCAATTTACTTGCTTACGGTTGCACACCTAGAAAAATGGCAGAGCTAGGATTTGACCCCAGGCAGACTGGCCCCAGAGACCGTGGCTTAACCACTGTACTATTCTGCATAGTCCCCAGCTTTAGAAGGAGGGTTGCTGCTTCACCCTATAGCCTCAGCTGGCTCCCCTTCTCTGCTCTTTAAGGGTGATACATAGCCAGTCTGCTGGAACTGCCACAACTCTTTTATATCTGCAGCTACTTCACCTGGTTTTTCTTCGAGTCACTCAGCTTTTAGCCCTAAAAACTTCTCTCCCCCAGGCTAGGCCTGTTTGGCTCTCTGGGATACCTGTATTCACCGACAGAGCTTCCTCTGCAGTGATTTAATTGCAGGCAGCCCTTTAGCAGTTAGGATGTACGGGCCTTCTTTCTCTACAGAGGTCACAGAACAGCATCTCACAACCCCACACAACGCTCTTCTGCCCTTGTTCCTCACACCCGTGCCATGCTTCTGTCTCCTAAGGGACACCGCTCGTCTATCCTAACACAGCCAGGTGCAGTTTTTCTTTTATTATTCATAGAATTATAGAACTATGGAGTTGGGAGGAACTTTAATCACCCATTCTGTTTTGTCCAAAGGAAAGAGGGGAGACTCCTCTATGAGTAGGACTAGCCGAGGTGCTAATAAGCTGACAAAAAGTCCACTGTCATTGTGTGGGTTAGTGCAGAAAGACCTCAGGTCCATCAGATAATCGAATATGCTACCCAGCATAGAATACCTCCATGTCTACCAGAGTTTTAAAGTCACAGACTATTGTCCTGTACTCTATTGATATTGTGAATGGCTAAAAGCCATTCCAGGAATCACGTCCACCTCCCTGAGCTAATCTCGGAAGCACTTTTATCACATGTGACAAGGCCTTCTGAGCCTGGCTCATGATAACCAAATTAGACTTCGTGCTCTCGATATCCTGCCCCACCTCAACCACATTATCAAACCTGACAGCTCGCCCAGCACGTGGCCAGTCCGGGCCCTTGTCCTCATTTATCCTAGGGCGTCACACATGCTGCTGGTTGGCAGAAGCTGTGGCTCTTTATCCGCTGCCTGCAGCCTCGGCCCCATGGCTACCACCTACTCACAGAAGCCCACTCTTTCCTTTTTTCTTCCAAAGCCCTTCCTTGGGCAAATTGGGTCCTGTCTTTCCATTTATCTGCTGAACAGGCTTCTGTGCTTTAACCACCTAACACCAATTATAGAGTGGGACTTCCCCGGGGGTCATTTGGAGATGCTGCTGTTCTTGAGAACACCTATGGTATCAGTTAGAACTTAGAAAAACATTCAGCCTCCTCTGGCTTTTTCCCCTCCCATTTTTAAAAGGAATATCTACCCATTAAAACAAAAACAACCGGGCTTCCCTGGTGGCGCAGTCGTTGACAGTCCTCCTGCCGATGCAGGGGACACGGGTTCGTGCCCCGGTCCGGGAAGATCCCACATGCCGCAGAGCGGCTGGGCCCGTGAGCCATGGCCACTGAGCCTGCGCGTCCGGAGCCTGTGCTCCGCAACGGGAGAGGCCACAACAGTGAGAGGCCCGCGTACCGAAAAAAAAAACAAAAAAACAAAAACAACCCCCAAATCCCTCAGTTCAGCAACATACAAAGCAGAAAAACAAAAGCCCACTGCCACCCCCGGAGATTACCACCATGAACTGCCCTCAGGCCTCTCTCTCTGCAGATGGCAGAGCCTGGCAACCTGTCTCCTCAATCCCCACTCCCCGTCCCCCTGTCCTGGGCTCCCTGCAGCAGCTGCCTGGCTTCCGGCACCTCTTCAGTCTTCTTCACATCCCCCCTCGGGTTCCAGGACGCTGGGCTCCCACTGGTCACCTCCCTGCCTCCCGGCCTGTCTGCCTCACCTCCCTGACCTCTTGCACTGGAGGGTGCAGGGCTCAGGCCCGGCCCTCTCCTCTCCTCTGTCCACTCCCACCTCCTTCTGATCTCATGCAAGGCGCTGGCTTTAAAGACCGTCTAGCCAAAGGCTCCTAAACATACATGTCCAGCCAGATTGCTCTCTTTCGACTCCAGACCCCTAAGGTCTATCTCCCTATTCTAGCTCTCCATTCGGATGTCTAACGGCATTAAGAATCCGACACGCCCAAACCTGAACTCCTGATGATCTTCCTCCGTAAACGTGCTCCTCCTACGGCTTCTCACAAACTGTAAAGCCACCCTGACTCATCCCTTTGTCATACTCGACACACAATTCCTCAGCAATTCCTGTTGGCTCTACTCCTGTTGGCTCTATACCCAAGCTCAGGCCGCTTGTCACACCTCCACTCCACCATCCAGGTCTAAGCCACTCTCGTGTGTTACCTGGAGGACTTACACTAGCCTCCTGGGTGGTCTCCCTGTTTCCAGCCTTGCCCGCACCTGCAGTCCACACCAGAGTGAACCTCTGAAACCGTAAGTCAGATCATGTCCCTCCTCTGCTCAAGACCCTCTTCCACTCAGAGTAAAAGCCAAAGTCCTTACTCTGGCTACAAAATCCTCCATGATCTGGGTCCCTTGTGACTTCTCTGGCCTCACTTCTTCCTACTCTTCCCTTGGGCCACTCTGCTCCAGGCCACACTGGCCACCATCATGGTTCCACCAACAGCCCAGGCACATTGTGACCCCATGGCCTCTGCAAGCCTGTTCCTCCTACCTGGACGCTCTCCCCGCAGATCCCCAGATGTCCACATGGCTCGCTCCCTCACCTTCTCCCAGCCTTTGCTCAAATGTCACCTTCTCAGTGAGCCTATCCTGACTACTTTGAAATTGCAACCTGTCCCTCCCCTACCACCTAATAATCCCTTTATCCTACTCTACCTTCAAAAAACTTATATTTCTTATCTCCTTCTAACATTCATTTTAATTTACTATGTACTAGGCTTTTGTTTACTTTCTCTCCCCAACTAGTATGTAAGCTCTACAAGAGCAGAGTTCTCTGTTCAACTTTCTCTATGTCCTACTCCCTCAGTGGTGCCTAGTATGTTGCAGGCATTGAACCAGTGCTGGTCAGCAAATGACTGAAAGGTCTCTTAGACCTGCCCAGCTGCTCTGCAGCCTTTCTGGCACTAAGACCCTTTCATACTGAAGAACTCTGGGCCCCAGTGCTTTCCTGCCAACTGGGAAGGGCACCCTCTTGTGAGCAGCCTTTCTCCTTTGCTCTTTCCAGCCAGGTACCTGCTGTGGTAGCTTCTATGCGCACAGCCCCACTAGCGGGATGACTCCCATTCTGACACTCATTCCCCGTGCGGGCTGAGCTCCAGGCCACTCACCTGAAAGTCCTCCTCATCCAGGATCTCTTTCCTCCACTTGATCAAGAAGGCTGCACACACGTAGAGATGAAAGTGGGAGAACCCTTCGGGTTCAGACTGGGAAGGGAAAAAACAGTTAGGTCTCCAAGCCCTCTCAGAGCCAGTCCTTCTGCAAGGTGGGAAAGCAGAACAGCATCAATGGCTGGGTGAGCAGAGGCCTGAAAAGATTTAGCAGAGGCCCTGCCCATGAGGCTAAGGCAGACACAGAGGTAGAAAGGAGGTGGCGGGAACTTCCGAGCAGCTGTACTGCACACCCGGCAGGGAGCTGGGTGCCTCAGGGACAGCCTGGCATGGAGAGGGCAGGGGTCTCCTCATACCTGGTATGTGTCCCACAGGCGGATGGTGCAGCGAAGGGGAAGCTCCCGCATAAGCAGGTTGTTCATCCAGCGAAAGGCAAACTGTAGGTATTCGACCTCGTACCTCCTGAAGTGATTATGTACCTGCTCTGAAACAGAAAGTGTCATTGGCCCCCTGAGAGTAACCTAGGGGACTGGACCCTGAAAGAGTCACATGAGCCAAAAAGGTGGTTTCCATTTCTTTTCAGCCACTCTCCCTGGAGAAGCCAGACACAGAGGGGCCAGACGGGCATCTGACCATCCTTTACGTTTGATTCCACCACCTCACAGCAACTCTGCATGGTTACGACTCAGCCCTGCATGTAGTAGGACTATTTGAACACCCCATAGTGATATTCTAGGGTCCTTTCTTCCTTCACACGGCTGCTTGAGCCATAGAGCAGGAGACGTAAGGCTCACTTGGCTGCTTGACCTTGGTACTCATCAGAGCAGAACCCAGAATGGAAAAGAACGGTGCGGGTCACCTTGGCCATCCTCCCACCAGTGAGGATTCCTCTTCAGCATCCCTGACAGATGGCAGCCAGCAGGGACTTAAACCGCCAGTGAAAGATGTTCACCGACTCCACTCAAGGGCAGCCTCACCCACTGATGATGAAGTGATTCACCAGGAAGTGCCTCGTCGACACCAGCAGACACTAGCTCCCTCCCAACTCCCGCCCCTTGGTATTGGCGTAGCATTCTGGAGCAACCCAAGCAAACCTGACCCCTGTTCTGCATGACAGCCCCTCGAATGCTGCTTGACAGGATTAAAATAAATCACTATCCCCCTCAGTTTCCTAATCTATAAATGGGGATAATCATCCATACCTCAAAGTTTGGGGGAGAATAAAACGAGAAAATAAAAGTGCTTACAACAGCACCTGCACGCGGCAAATACTTAACACAATTTTTGAAAGAGTAGCTATCGACGATGGTTATTTCTGGGGAGTAGAATTTAAGGAAGGGGGAGGATTTTCACTTTTTATTCTGTGTTTTTCTCAAGTGTCTACATTTTTGTAATGAGTAAGTATTACTTCTATAATTCAAAGCATAAAGATATATACATTTAAAAATCCACCATCCTAAAGTACTGTGCCTGTATTTTTCAGGTATTTTTGAGGGCTGGAAAAAGGAAAAAAAAAAGGACAGGCCAGGAAGTGGCAAAAACCACAGCTCTGACCCTCTGGAACCTGGCCCTTGTCAGACAGCTTAGCACAGGCCCTGTACCAGGATCCAAGTGAGGGATGCAAGAGAGCTGGATGTGGGCCCCATCATGGAGCTAACAGCTGGGCCAGGGCAATAATGCAAAGAGGCTAAAAGTATCCCACATACGATGCACAGGATAAAAATAGTAAATAATCCAACATGCTGGGAAGACTGAAATCCTAAGTCATAAAAGGAAGCTGGAGTGAGTGGAACAAATGAGAGAAGGTTTTCATGGAAAGAGAACCTGGGAAAGGAGAAAGATACACCGTCTCTATACTGGGGAAGGGAATGCTTTGGTGCAGCAGAAAAATCCATGATAGAAAACCAGACAATGGGACTTAACAGTTGTGTAGTAATTGGTGGAATTAATTGGTGCTAGAGATTCCTCTTAACAGAAGACCTCGCTCTCAGACCTCTACGTGACAGTAATTCCAACTTCTCTCCCTGGGCCTCAGTTTCCTCATCGGTCAACAGTAGGGCTTCCCGAGTTGACTTCAGTTCTAACACTCCATGATTCCATGCCAGAGCCGAGGACTTACTGTAGGGCTCCTGTTTCTCAAAGACATTCTGAATCAGGAAGCCACGACTCATATTCCCCACCCAGACAGGTCACAGGGAGCTATGGGACGTCCTGCTGGGGTATCAGCCAGACCTGCGGACCCGGCATGGAGCCCAGGAGTCCTGAGTCACATCGCAGCATGAAGGACAAGGTCAGACTACCTCTGACTTGATGCTAAAAGCAATGGAGAGCACAGGAGGTTTCAGAGCAAAAGAGGGACATGACCAGAACAGTGCTTTGGAAAGATGCAGGTGTGTGATAGATGGTGTGGAAGAGCAAAGAGTATGGAGAAGGCAAGTCCTTCTAGGAGGAAGTTGCAAAAACCCAAGCAAGGCTGGACCAGAGCTGTGGCTATGGACATCGAGAAGAAAGAGCGAATTTGAGGAGAGATGCTGAAGGAGGACTGATAGATCTCAGTGGTAGAAAACTAAGGAGAGAAAAGAACTTGACATAACAGCAGAGTTCTCACCTCACCTTCCGGTTGGGATGTGGAAGGATGCCAGTGCCACCAACAGCACAGGGTGAACTGAAAAGGGTCATGGCTAGGAAGGGGGCTGAGTTATGCCCACAAGCATAACTGGCTTGTGTCAGAATCCCACTGTGCTACTGCTAGAGAATTCTTCCTCTGAACCTACCATCAATCCGACTGACAAGCTCTTCTAGTGCCTTGACCTTCTTCTGGATCCCTGGTTGTGCAAAGGTGTAGTTATCCTGCAAACAACATAGGACTCAGGATGAACAGGGATACCAAACAGTCGTGCCACCATCCCTCAAATTCACTGAAATACATTTATAAAACACAAGCTGTTTTTCCAAAGCCGGTGCCAGTGTTTTGGGAAACAAAGGAATCTCACAGAACAGCAGAGTGTGAGGAAAGCCTAAAAGAGCCCTGTGCTGTGGAGGCAAACAGCACGGCCCGGGAGCACAGAGGAAAGGAGGGGCACAGTCTGATGACAAGGGCAGGGCAACACGGAGACCTCCTTAGGCTCCAGGAGACACTAGACCATTGCCTTTTGAAAGCTGTAAAGCTAATGAACGAGGTACAGATGGATGGACCAAAAAGGGGAGGAGCCATGCTGGGTGGGGGGCCCTGTCTGATGCAGAAGAGCAACAAGGAACCCAAAGGGCTGCAGGGAGCCCCAACCCAGGTGTCCCACAAGGGCAGAACCACTCACCTGTATCCCATCCAGCAGTTTGCTCATGCACCAAAAGCTGTCGGCTTCTATGCTTCGCAGCATGTCCTGAGACAAATTGGTCACGTCAAAGTTCTCCACGTCCTCTTCTGTAAAACAAGAGGTGAAGAAAGTCCAGAGGTCTTCTCCAAAAAATGGAGAGAAAGACAGAGTCTAGTATCTTCAACGGGGTCCTTAAGGCCAGGAGAGAGCCAGGCTAACACGATGCCAAGGAACAGGGGCCTGCCCTCCCCGTCCCCTTGTCAGGTGGGCAAACGTGTCCCAGGAAGGCTCTTGAGGATCTCCTTACAACGCTGAACAAGCCATTTCTCACATCAGTTTTGCTGGGTCCAACACATCTTCCTCTTCCACTGCATTTGTTCATTTAGTTTGAGGAAAAAAAATACTTCAGGCCTCCTGTTCAAAGAGCTATATCCAGGGGCTTCCCTGGTGGTGCAGTGGCTAAGAGTTCACCTGCCAATGCAGGGGACACGGGTTCGAGCCCTGGTCTGGGACGATCCCACATGCCGCGGAGCAACTAAGCCCGTGCACCACAACTACTGAGCCTGTGCCCTAGAGCCCGTGGGCCACAACTACTGAGGCTGCGTGCCACAACTACTGAAGCCCATGCACCTAGAGCCTGTGCTCCGCAACAAAAGAAGCCACTGCAATGAGAAGCCCGCGCACCGCAACGAAGAGTGGCCCCTGCTCACCGCAACCAGAGAAAAGGCCATGCGCAGCAATGAAGACCCAACACAGCCAAAAATAAAATAAAAATAAATGAATTTTTAGAAAGAGCTATATCCAGCCCCCTGGAGATGGTCTGGAAAAATTCTTTGATTTCAGAAATTCACTGAACTGTCTAGCACACTCACACTTACAGGTAGTGGAAAAAGGTGAGATCAGGTAGCCCCAATAGTTCATTTTAAAGATGGGATCCCCCAGTTCTGACAAGGCAGACCCATGGCCTCACCACTCAGAAGTGAAGCTGAGTGTGTGAAGGAAGATGGCCCAAACCCGTGAAAGCTCCCAGGATTTGATCTCACCAATCTGGCAGTTATCAAGATGGGCTCTGCAAAACCTCAATCCTATAGGATATTCAAGAAAAAAGGTTCCACAGACAAATATGGTTGAGAAATGCTGCATCATATATCCTCGTCTTGGAGGTTCACGAAGATCATAGCATACAAAAGGATTTGAGAAGTTATTAGACATTCTGCATTAAGTAAATCTCCTTAACCTTGCTTACTCAGCATTTCCCCAGCTTCTTTAGCCATGGGACCTCTTTTAAAGAGGATCGCCTATTAGCTTCTCATGGAAATCCCACACTAGATGACAAGAGTGAGAGGTTGTCTATCTGGTCTGAGATACAAGCGGGGAGAACATAAGAGTCTTCTAGAAGAAGGAAGAGGCCATGTGATGTTTCCTTCCTGCCAGAGAGAGGTGGACAAGACAGGCCACCTCAACCTACAGGTCCCTGCATGCCTGTCAGAGGCCACACATGGAAATATTCAGGCCCTTGAGTTCTGTGCCAAACGCAGCTTATCTCCTTGGAGCCCTGTTTTGAAAACAGGGTGTTCACTGCAGTCCCTGGAGCTGCAGAGAGACGCAGGCATATGATGAAATATATTCTCTTTCATTTATGAGAATTATTACTCTATTTAGACCTACATCTGGACCTTCTTGGGGAAATGCGTAACAACTCTCAGATTCTCATCCTGTATAAACAGCGTTTTTCTAATGGACATCAAGGGCTGTAAAAACCCTTTTGGGGAGGGCGGGGTGCTTTGTCAGAAAAGCTATGACCCTGGGAACACTGTAAAAGTCCATAGTTAATACAAGTAAAGTGTCAACAACAGTGCCTGGCACACAGTAGGCACATGTAGTTTATTTTAGATGAAGTTTACTAGGGATTTGTAACGACATGGGAAAGCATGTCACAGCATTGAGGGAAAGGAGTGAAGTACAAAATTATTTATGGTTTACTCTCAACTACCGCCCATACAATATTTACGTGTTTATATAGTCACAGAGGAAAGACAAACTATATCACAAAGCTTTACAGTGCTCATTCCCAAGGTGGTAGGGATAAAGAATTTTTCTTTTCTTTAAGCCTTACTATTCAAAATTTCTACAAGCATAATTTTTATAGTCAGGAAAAAATGCACATGATTTTAGAAAAAAAGGGGCTACCATTGACTACATCCAAAAATACCATCTTTCTATTTTTCTAACTTAAACACTTATTGTATAGTGGGGGCTTGTGTGGGGGGGGTGGCCATATATATACTATTAATTTAATTAAGTGATACTGGGCTCTAAGACCCAGCTCAGAAACTTCCTTCTTCTTGTTGCTTCATCTTACATTTCTAAGATCCTTCCGTGTTGCTGTACAGACCTCTAGTTCACTGCCCCACACAGAGCACCACCCCTTTACATATCCGTTCCCCCCATGGATGGATACCCAGGTGCCTCCAACTCCCACTACCGTGAACAATGGCCAGAGGAACCATACGAGAACCACTCTGGGCCACAGGTTCAAGTGACCTAACCTCTGGTACCACCAGACCACTCTCCAGGACCAGACCCCCCACAGTGCACTAGGGAAGCATGTGTTTTCCTTTTTAGTGAGTGAGACTGATCACACCAACCGTCCAAGGCAGTAGTTCCCTCTTTATGAAAATAGGGTTGTGGAACTTCCCTGGTGGTGCAGTGGCTAAGAATCCGCCTGCCAACGCAGGAGACATGGATTCAATCCCTGGTCCGGGCAGATCCCACATGCCACGGAGCAACTAAGCCCGTGCGCCACAACTACTGAGCCTGCGCTCTAGAACCCACGAGCCACAGCTACTGAGCCCACGTGCCACAACTACTGAAGCCCGCACGCCTAGAGCCCGTGCTCCGCAACAAGAGAAGCCACTGCCCTGAGAAGTCCACACGCCGCCACGAAGAGTAGCCCCCGCTCGCCGCAACTAGAGAAAGCCCGTGTGCAGCAATGAAGACCCAACAACACAGCCAAAAATAAAATAAATAAAAATAAATTTATTAAAGAAAAAGAAAATAGGGTTGTAAGAAAAAAATGAAACCCACAAGGAAGGCTCAAGACAAAACCACCCCCACTATTCATACACGTTTCCCAAAAGAAAATCCAGAGTGCCACAATAATTTGAAGGGTCTTTTCCTACCTGGGCATTCTACCATTCCACAACATTGCAGCGGAAATGTCACTGGGAATGGAAACCACACACAGCAGAGTAACAAGGGAGAAAGAGCCTGGGTCCCCAAGTAGACTGGGGAGCACAGCTGCCACATTAGCCCTGGTGACCTGTGGCTTTTCTGTCAGACAGAAGAGCATGTGGCTAAGAGCACAGATTCTGGAGCCAGACTGTGTGGCTCAAATCCTGGCTCTGTCACTCACGAGCTATGTGGCTTTCAGCTAGTGACTTTACCTTCCGTGCCTCAACGCCTCATCTGTTAAGGTGGTAACATCCTACCAACGTCAATGCACATTGCAAGGATTAAACAAGTCAATACACGAAAAGTGCTAACAATGCCTGTCAGAAAATAAGCATTATGCAAATGTTAGCTAGTATTATTGCTATTATATGAGGAACAAATAAACTTCTACCTTGTTTAAGCCACTGTTATTTTAGATCTCTGTTATTCACAGCCAAACCTAACCTAATTCCAAACGTACCTAAAAAATAAAAGTCAATTTTCAAAGCTTTCCATTTCCACCTTCTGGTCTCAACGAAGAAAACTGAACATGAGGTTTAAGTTGGTAAGATACGGCTCTCAGTAACTGTGCCAGTTCCAAACCTTTAGCTGGGGGGAAAGGGACCAGGCAGGATGCTGAACCCTCTCTTGGGGCCTCGAGTTGGGGGTTGTTGTTTCCCCATGTTCTGCCCTTACGCCTGGCCTGCGCGTTAGCCCGTGGCTTTCACAGTCAGCGGGAGAGCTCACCAGCATTTCAGAGAGTGGGAGGAGAGTTTAGTTCTGGCTGCTGGGAGGATAAAATTCACACATTCAGTCAAAAACTGTGAGCTGAGTGCACCATCAAAAAGCAGCAGAGAAAGGGAGGCCCAAATGCTCTCTGAAGGGCTTCATTCAGCATAAACAGTCTGTTCAGAAGGATCATTAAACGTCCCACTTGAGAAAATTCAACATATAATTGAAGCTGGAACGGGAAACCATGCCAGCAACACAGTCTCCAATGAGGGCAGCGTCTCTGGTTGTCATTATGCAGCGTTCAGCAGCCAGGACTCAGACAGGAGGGAATGAGATTTTAAGGGATATTTTATGGCTGTTTTAAGACGCAAAGCATCCAAAAAGAGGAAACCCAGAAGTTCTTTATAAAAATCAAATTGCCCATTCCGGGCTTGACAAGAACATGATGTCAAGCCTGGCATTATTAGCTGATAAAATGAACCACCGGAGTGATAGCCCCAGTCAAGCATTTATTTTTCTGAGAACTCCAGATCTCGGGCCTAAAATCAGCCTCACCTATGCCTCAAACACTCCCCTATGGCTTCGGGAAGAACGGCTTTTGCTTAAACTGACAAGAGTTAACTTGTCCATTAACTGCTTTAGGCATTTCCCAGGAACCAGCTGTGATCGCAAGGCAATTTCTAGATTTTGGGATCTGTTGGGTCAGAATTAATCAGCCTAACTGGCAGGCATGAGAGGATTCAAGGCATCAGACTACAGACAGCCCTTCTATTTTCCAAAGCCTCTGGCTTACCTGATTCCTTTTTTTTTTTTTTAAACTGGACTCAAAAGAACACCTTACATAATATTTTCTGATCACAAAAGTAAACTGATTGAGAAAAGGAAAAACAAATCTTTTCAGCTATACATCTAACGAACTTCATAAAATAAGAGTTAAATATTTCATTCAGAAAAACACAGTTTTGGGCTTCCCTGGTGGCGCAGTGATTAAGAATCTGCCTGCCAATGCATGGGACATGGGTTCGAGCCCTGGTCCGGGAAGATCCCACATGCCGCGGAGCAACTAAGCCCGTGCACCACAGCTACTGAGCCTGTGTTCTAGAGCCCATGAGCCACAACTACTGAGCCTGCACGCCACAACTACTGAAGCCCGTGCTCCGCAACAGAAGAAGCCACTGCAACGAGAAGCCCGTGCACCGCCATGAAGAGTAGCCCCCACTCACCGCAACTAGAAGAAAGCCTGTGCAGCAGCGAAGACCCAACGCAGCCAAAAATAAAAAGTTAAAAATATATATATATTAAAAAAAAGAAAAAGAAACACAGTTTTAAGAAAAGTGTCAAGGAATTCATCTGGTCACCTGTATGTAATAATTTTTAAGTGGTTCAAGTGCTATAGAAGCTTATTGTTGGGTGTTACTCATCTGGTATTTTCAGGCAAGTATTTGATAGCAGCAGCTGAGACAACGTCACCACAGCTGAGCATGGACAAAGTAGAGGGGCCCCGGGACTTCCCTGGTGGTGCAGTGGTTAAGAATCTGCCTGCCAATGCAGGGGACGTGGGTTCGATCGCTGGTCCAGGAAGATCCCACATGCCGTGGAGCAAGTAAGCCCATGCACCACAACTACTGAGCCTGCACTCTAGAGCCTGCAAGCCACAACTACTGAGCCCACGGGCCACAACTACTGAGGCCCACGTGCCTAGAGCCCGTGCTCCGCAATGAGAAGCCACCGCAATGAGAAGCCCGTGCACCGCAAAGAAGAGTAGCCCCTGCTCGCCGCCAACTAGAGAAAGCCCGCGCAGCAGCAAAGACCCAACGCAGCCAAATAAATAAATATTAAAAAAAAAAAGTAGAGGGGCCCCCCCGGCTAAACCCAGAAAAGTCAAACCACCTAACAAAGAAAGGGCAGTGAGGACAGGGAGGAGGTTAGAGGAAAGACTTCTTCTGAGGTTCCTAAAGAGCGGAGACCCATGCCAGGGCCTTTCTGCTTCATGAGGACCACGTTCCAGACTGAGTGAGAAGAGACATGCTGTTTCCAAGACACAGAGAAGCAGCTGACCACGGAGCCCTTCCCAACGCCGTGACTGTCAATCAGGGCAGTGACTAAAAGGTAAATATTAACCCAAAATGATCTCTGGCTGTCCACTACTCAGCGTGGGACAGCCTGGCTAAAATTAATTTTAAAAACCAACATAGGGGCTTCCCTGGTGGCGCAGTGGTTGAGAGTCCGCCTGCTGATGCAGGGGACACGGGTTCGTGTCCCGGTCCAGGAAGATCCCACATGCCGCGGAGCAGCTGGGCCCGTGAGCCACGGCCGCTGAGCCTGCGCGTCCGGAGCCTGTGCTCCGCAACGGGAGAGGCCACGGCAGCGAGAGGCCCACGTACCACAAAAAAAAAAACGTATCACTAAACCGTCTCTACTTTCCTGAGGTTCCTGGATTACTTTTACTTTTATTTAACAAACACAAGTGACTGCTGGCTATGACCTCAGATTACATGAACCTGAACTATATGAGTATTCAGGTTATGGGGCAAGGGAGGGGCCAGGTCCAGCACACACTTCACCTTCTAGGACCTGCCCAAAGACTACCCACAGAGCCAGGCAGCATGTCACCAAGACACTGTGTATGTCAACAGGCTCTAGGGAGTCCAAGGTCCCCTGTGCCAATGTCAGCTGCCCAGAGGCTCCTCATCTAGGCTCAAACATCTTGACTATGTTGGCTACCTCAATTTCTCCTCTGTTATAATTTCTCATTTTGGGGGGGGGGTCAGATGAGAGGGAGAGCAAGTGAGCATGCATGTGTCACTTGGTTTACCACCAGGGAGAGAGCAGGCCGGGTCCTACAGTGCCGGAGATGACAAGCTACAACTCGCCCTTGGAGAGCTTACCTCCTACAGGGGAGAAAATCCAGCACTGGACATCCCACCAAATGCTCACATTGCTCTCAACTGTCCGCTGAAAGCAGCTCAGCTCAGCTCAGCACTCTGACTGGGTGTCTCCACATACATGTCTGTTGCTGGAAAGAGTCTCATATGTCTCAACTATCACATATGAGGCTGCTGCATCTATGAAGACGGGGCCAGGAGGCACCTTGGAGAAAGGGGTAAAGTTCCAAACTAAACTAAAAATTTAGTGCTAAAAATTCAGCATCGGTCTCACTCCCAGTTCCCTCCAAACCAGTAGCATGAAAATGCAAAGTGATATCCTTACTCTATGATTCAATTTATATAAAGTTTAGAGACAGGCAAAACTGATCGAGGTGTTAGAAGTCAGTAAAATAGTTACCCTTGTGGGGGTGAGGGGGAGGGCCTAGAAGGGAACACAAGGGAACTTCTGCAGTGCTGGAAATGTTCCACTTGGGTGCTGGTTATTTAGGGGAAATTTTTTTTGTTTGTTTGCGGTACGTGGGCCTCTCACTGTTGTGGCCTCTCGCATTGCAAAGCACAGGCTCCAGACGCACAGGCTCAACAGCCATGGCTCACGGGCCCAGCCGCTCCATGTGGGATCCTCCCGGACCGGGGCACGACCCCGTGTCCCCTGCATCGGCAGGCAGGCTCTCAACCACTGCGCCACCAGGGAAGCACTATTTAGGGGAAATTTATTGAGATGTGCATGTAATGACATATGTACTTTAAAAAGTGTAGAAGTATACATTTTAAAAGGAAAAAAGAGGAATGTCCTCTTAAGACAATGAAAGACTACGGAAGTCTGTCCAGTTTCATCTTTGGCCTCCACACCTTGCCAGGTGGGGAGGAACAGGATCGGCAGGGCAGAGTTGGGTGTGAGATGGACAATGAAGCCTCCCAGGATCTAAGAGCACGGAGCTGGAGTATAATCCACAGCAGCTCAGGAGCAAGACACGGCAACAGGGGCCACGGTACCTGGGCGTGTGGGGAGTTATTAACAACAACTCTTTTCCTCTGAAAATCTGAGTGTTAACTACCAAAAATTAACTGCATGGCTCACCCCCTCTCCTCCTTCAGGACTTTGCTCAAACATCGTCTTCTCAGTGTGACCCCGGCTCACTACCCTGATTAAAACCTGCTCCTGTTCCCACTCTTGCCAACGGGGCACAACTGTGTCCTTCTTTCCTCCTTTGTTCTCCTGCATAGCACTTATCACAGTCAAGGTAACAAATACCTTACTTATTTTTCTATTTATTGTCAGTTTCTGCTCATCAGAATTTACGCTCAGTGGAACGGATTTAGTTTTACATATAATTTACATACATTAGACTACATATAAGGCCACGGTTCTGTTTTGACACATGTATACATCCGTGTAAAAAAGTGCTCCAGGGCTTCCCTGGTGGCGCAGTGGTTGAGAGTCCACCTGCCGATGCGGGGAACACGGATTCACGCCCTAGTCTGGGAAGATCCCACATGGCGCGGAGCGGCTGAGCCCGTAAGCCATGGCCGCTGAGCCTGCGTGTCCAGAGCCTGTGCTCCGCAACGGGAGAGGCCACGACAGTGAGAGGCCCGCATACCACAAAAAAAAAAAAAAAAAAAAAAGTGCCCCAGTCCAAATAGAGAACATTTCCATCACCCTATAAAGTCTCTTCTTGCCTCTTCCTAATCAATCTCCCACCGACAGTCAACCATCATTCTGATTTCTATCACTGTAGATTATTTATGAACTCCATTTAAATGGAATCATACATACAATGTGTACTTTTTCGGTATCTGGCTTCTTTTGTTCAACATAATGGGCTTTTTTGGGGTTTTGGGGGGGTTTTTTTTGCGGTACGTGGGCCCCTTACTGTTGCGGCCTCTCCCGTTGCGGAGCACAGGCCCCGGACGCGCAGGCTCAGCAGCCACGGCTCACGGGCCCAGCTGCTCTGTGGCACGCGGGATCCTCCCAGACCGGGGCACGAACCCGTGTCCCCTGCACCGGCAGGCGGACTCTCAACCACTGCGCCACCAGGGAAGCCCAACATAATGGTTTTTGAGATGATTTCTTCCATGTTCTTGCTTTTATCAGTAGTTCATTCTTTTTTATGGCTGAGTACTATTCCATTGTGTGACTATCCATTCTCCTATTAACAGATATTTGGGTTGTTTCCAATTTTTGTCTATTTTAATACAGTTGTTATGAATATTCCTATGCAGCCTTTTGGGGGACTCTACGCTTTCATTTTCCTTGTATAAATACCTAGAAATGAAAGGCAGGGATTTTTGTCCACTTTGTTTATGGTTGTATCCCCAGTGCCTAGAGCAGTGCCTGGCACGGTGTAGTTCCTCAATAAGTATTTGCTGAATGAGTGATGGAACTCCATCTCCATCGCTTACAAGAGAGAGAACTTTTGACTATCTCAGCACAGTAGCAGAATACTATAATTCACTGCCCTCCAGTGGCCAAGCCCAGCAAAACTGCACTACTTCCTGAATATCTAGCAACGTTATGAAATTTTCATTCTTTCATTCATCTAGACATGTATGGAATGCCTATTTTGGACACCAAAATAAAAGCACTGGGAATATAAAGATGTTTAAAATAGTCTCTGGCCTCAAAGAATCATACAGTCTGGTGGGAGAGGGTAGGAGGGAAACACACAATAACTGGTGTGGTAAAGTCCTACAAAGGGGAAATGCACAGGGTTATGGAAAGAGTACCACTGGGGTGGTGGAGGTAGGGAAGAAGTCTCAGGGCAGGCTTCCAGGAAGAAGGGGTGTCTTAAAGGATGCACAAGGACTAGCCCAGGGGATAAAGAGGTGGTACAGGACAAGGCTTTAGATTAAAACTGTCAATTTTGGATTTCTGAGTTTAAACGGTGAGGCAGGAAGTAGAGCACACAGGGCCTTGCACAAGCTAGAGAATCTGGACTTTTTTTTTTTTTTGGCTGTGCTGTGTGGCTTGCAGGATCTCAGTTCCCCAACCAGGGATTGAACTCGGGCCACGGCAGTGAAAGCCCAGAATCCTAACCACTACGGCACCAGGGAACTCCTGAGAATGTGGACATTTTAACTGTAGGTGATGGGATGCTAGTGAAGGGTTTTAAGCAAAGGAGCTGCACCGACAAGTCTGTGTTTAAATGGTGTGAAAGATGGGAAGAAGGGGACAAAAACCAGAGATGGGAAAACACACTTGGCCATTTCAGCAATCCAGGGCTAAGCTAGGGTAGTCACAGGAGGAATAGAGGGGGAAGCAGATTCAAGAAATATTTAGGACATGAAATCATCAGAGCTCTGTAACTGACTGGATATGCAAGAATGAGAAAAAAGGGCTTCCCTGGTGGCGCAGTGGTTGAGAGTCTGCCTGCTAATGTGGGGGACACGGGTTTGAGCCCTGGTCTGGGAGGATCCCACATGCCGCGGAGCAACTGGGCCCGTGAGCCACAACTACCAAGCCTGCGCATCTGGAGCCTGTGCTCCGCAACAGGAGAGGCCGAGATAGTGAGAGGCCCGTGCACTGCAATGAGGAGTGGCTCCCGCTTGCCACAACTAGAGAAAGCCCTCGCACAGGAACGAAGACCCAACACAGCAAAAATAAATAAATTAATTAATAAACTCCTACCCCCAACATCTCCTTTAAAAAAAAAAAAGAATGAGAAAAAAGAATTACGAACAAGTCTTAGCATTTCTGACTTAAGTGACCGGAAATGCTGGCAACTGAGAGAAAAGGGTGGCTGGGTATGGAGAGGAGTTAGTCAAACACTGAGTCTGAGGAGCTTAGGGATAGCAAAGATTGTCACTATACATAAATAACTATAACCCACTCCTCCGTGGTGAAAGGACCCATAAGGGTACTGGCCACCTGGGATACAGACTGTGTTTTCCAGGCTCACTTGCAGATGGGAATGGCCATAAGACTAAGTTCAGACAAGAGAGATTCAAAACCAAGTGTCATGTACTTGGGAAGTGTCCTTCAACAGAAGGAGTATGCCTTTCTTCCTTTCCCCCTCCATACTGGCTGGAATATAGACGTGATGGCTAGAGCACAAGCAGCTATCTTGGATCATGAGTACAAAAACACATGCTGAGAATGGCAGGACAACAGAGAGAGGAGGCTGGATCCCTGATACCATGGAGCCCCAGACTACCTACCTCCTGACTTTTCATGTGAGAGAAGTAAGCTTTTCTCTCTTGCTTAAGGTATTGGTTCCCTGTCAGTGCAGACAAGCTAATCCTAACTGGTCACTTATGACATATCTAAGTGTAAATGTCATGCAGGGAATACGAGTAAGAGGTATGGGAAAGACTTCCCTTCTGGGAGTTCTACTGCTGTCATGCTTCTAAGTAAAACCTGAAATGAAAATCCTGCTGTACTACTTCATGCAGAGGAGAAGGGGGAGAGTTATTTGACAGTGTTTCATTTTGTAAAGAAAGAAATCACCAGGCACCACTCTTCTTCTGAAAACAGGACATGTCGTGAGTCCCACTTTTCTATACAATTTCCTCATCTGCATCCTTAAACAGTTGCTGTTACGCAGCTTAATTTGGCGACGGCCACATCATCGATTACATTTGACCTTAATATGTTCCAAGCTAGATCAATAATGTCATCTAAGTCCAAAAGGTTTTGGAGATGAGAGTCTAAAGGCATTCCACCATCTCAGGGGTCACAGTCCAGAGACTGTATCTCCCCAGGGGTGACCCTCCGGCATTGTCACCTCTGGACACAGACATAGCTGGCTTATCCACAGAGGACCCACTTCTGTGTGAGCAGCTGGTTTCAGCGGATAAAGAGACTACTGGGGGGCTAAGCCAGCTACAGAAAAATCCTCTAGTAACTCAGAGGAGAGTCACTGGTTCTCCCCGTTTTCAACTATTTTACAACAAACATGACACAAAGCATGAAGCCAGCTCAGGTACCAATTTATAAAAGTAATAAAGAAGAGATAGGGGAGGAGATAGGAGAGAGGCCAAACAGTGTTCTGGTGGCATGTGGATCCCACAGCTCTACTAGGACACGTCCTCCACGCTACAGCTCAGTAAGATGGGGCGGTGGGCTAAGGCTGCCTGATGATACCTGCCTGGGATGATGAGGGCAACTGCCTGGCCTGTTCCATGGGTGAAGGATACCTGAGGCCTCCTGTGGTAGGGAGAGTCATATCAGAGAGGTCATAACAACACACCTCTCACAGTAGCTGCCTTACTAGGATATGGCACTATTAGAGAAGGGAAGAAAAGCAGCATTATTACTCAGACAAGAGAACTATTCTTGAAGGCCACAAACAATGTTGAATCTATGTTCAGGAAAGGCCTTGAGGCTGGAGGGAAGTCTGTATGCCTTGTTTCTTTGAAGCTTAATTTATACACAGCAACCGATGAACAGACAAATAAAATGTGGTATATTCATACAATGGAATACTTACTTGACCATGAAAAGGAATGACCATTTTTATGAAATGTCCAGAAAGGGCAAATCCATAGAGACAGAGAGTAGATTAATGGTTGCCTAGGAATAGGGGGGGTGCGAGGGCTTGGGAGTGATGGCTAAGGGGTACAGGGTTCCTTTTTGGGCTGATGAAAATATTCTAAAATTGACTGTGCTGATGGTTACACAACTCTATAAATATACTAAAAACCATTGAATTGTACACTTTAAATGGGTGAATTGTATGGTATATGAATGCCATCTCAACAAAGCTGCTATCAAAAAAAGAAAAAATTACCCCACCAAACTAATTTGTAAATTTACTGCACCTCCGATAAAAATTCAGAAGGGTAAAAAAAAAAAAAAATTCAGAAGGGTTCCCTACATCCTGAATTTGGCAAGTTGATTCTAAAGTTCAGCTGGAAGAAGAGCCAAGACAATTTTTACAAAAGGATGATGAAAGAGACTGGCCCTGAAATAATAATAAAACACACTACAAAGGTCAAAAATCCAAGCTGTTGGTTGGTACATGCATAGAAATGGAGATAAAAGGAACAGAAATAAGTAAACCATATAAATAAAGAAATTTATATTATATTATGAAAAGGGATTTCACATGAGTGAAGAAAGGATGTACTATTTATAAATAGTGTTGAAAAAATGAACTATCCAGTTGGAACAGTAACTTTAAATCTCAGCCCCCACTGTACAGGAAAATAAATTACTAATGGAATTTAAAAAGCTAAGTGTAAAATCAAAACCACAAGCATATTAGAAGAAAACATGGAAGAATATTCTTATAATATTGGGGTGGGGAAAGACTTCCTAAGCAATATACCGAATCTAAAAACCATAAAGGAGGAGGTATTTCCTTCATGTCCTTCTCACACTTTGCAATGACTTGTTTAATTTTTTGTGAGCCCCTTAACCCCTGCACTAGATGGGAGGCTCCGTAAGGGCAGGGCCCACATCTGTTATCTTAGTCACTCTATCCTCTGGCACATAGGAGGAGCTCAATAAATACCTGTCGAATGGACAGATTTGACCACATAAAAATTAGGAAGTGCTACATTAGGAGACACAATAAACAAATTTGAGAAGACAAATGATGGTCTGGGAGGAAAAAAAAGAATTAGCTTGAACTATATAAAATTCCCATGGAGGGATGTGTCAAAAATCGTTGAATATTAGCAATTTCATGTGGTTTGACCTAATATTTTTAACACATAGCAGATGAAAAATGAATATATCTAATCCACATAAAGCTCTTACAAAACAAGACCAACAGTCCAATAGAAAAAACTGGATAGGACTTCCCTGGTGGCACAATGGTTAAAACTCCGCCTGCCAATGCAGGGGACATGGGTTTGATCCCTGGTCTGGGAAGACCCCACATGCCACAGAGCGACTAAGCCCGTGCACCACAACTACTGAGCCTGCACTCTAGAGCCCACGAGCTACAATCACTGAGCCCACGTGCCACAACTACCGAAGCCCACACACCCTAGAGTCCGGGCGTGGCAACTGCTGAGCCCTGTGCTTTAACTACTGAAGCCTGTGCACCTAGAACCCGTGCTCCTCAACAAGAGAAGCCACCGCAGTGAGAAGCCCACACACCGCAACGAAGAGTAGCCCCCGCTCGCCGCAACTAGAGAAAGCCCGCGTGCAGCAACAAAGACCCAACGAAGCAAAAAATAAATAAATAAAGTTATTTTTAAAAAAACGATAAAACTGGATAAAAGAATTTTTTTTCTTTTAAGCCTACAGCACCTGGTATTCCCAGGCGGTCTCCCATCCAGGTACTAACCAGGCCCAACCCTGCTTAGCTTCCGAGATCAGATGACATCGGACACATTCAGGGTGGTATGGCCATAGACTGGATAAAAGATCTGAACAAGCAGATGACAAAAGAAACAAATGCTAATACACAAAAGAAAAACCACCTCACTGATGAGCAAGTGGAAATAAAAATTGAAACACAAACCATGGTTTATTTGCCAAATTGGTAAAACAAGGACTAAAATACCCAGTTTTGCTAAGGATGTGAAGAGTGCACCCAAACATTAGTGGTTGGAGTATAAACTGCTGTAAACCTTTTTGCAGTGTAATTTTGGAGTGGTACCTATTTGGCATGCTTTTAGGACTAGTAATTTCCGTTCTATGGGCTCTCTTTCAGGGAAACATGTATTTTAACACGAATGCATAAGAAAATATGTACAAGGATATTCATTGAAATGTTCTTTATAATAGCCAAAAATTGTAGATTATTTAAATGTCCTATTATAAAAGAATTGTTTACTATAGTAAAATTTGATGAAAGTAATTGCTGAAAGTGATGCGGTAGATCCATATGTCCAAACTTGGAAAGCTGGCCAGATATTTGTGAATGAAAACAAGCAAGATAGAGAAAAGTATGAATAAGTTTGATCCCAGTTTTCTGGATACAACAAAGAAAAATAATATATGCAGCTCTATCCACACACAGGAAAAATACACACCAAGAGGTCAATAGTAGTTATCTCTGGTGACGGTGGGGGGGTAAGCAGTGAGGTAATAAAAATTCTATATTGTTTTTATTTTTTTAAATAAATTTATTTAATTATTTGTTTGTTTTTGGCCACGTTGGGTCTTCGTTGCTGTGCGCGGGCTTTCTCTAGTTGCGGTGAGCGAGGGCTGCTCTTTGTTGTGGTGTGCGGGCTTCTCAGTGCAGTGGCTTCTCTTCGTTGCGGAGCACAGGCTCTAGGCACGCGGGCTTCAGTAATTGTGGCATGCGGGCTCAGTAGTTGTGGCTCACGGGCTCTAGGGCGCAGGCTCAGTAGTTGTGGCACACAGGCTTAGCTGCTCCGCAGCATGTGGGAGCTTCCCAGACCAGGGCTCGAACCCGTGTCCCCTGCATTGGCGGGTGGATTCTTAACCACTGTGCCACCGGGGAAGTCCTTGATTTTTTAAAATGAGTATGTACCTCTACTGTTTTGTTTTTTTTTAAGAAAAGGAGCAATAAGAAATGTGCTGCCTGCTTTGGAGCAGGGAATGTAGAAGAGGGAGCCACTAAGTTGAGATACCACCAATCTCTAAGTTGGTGCTATCTCTAAGTTGAGATACCACCAATTCTTATAAAGAGCACAGGTATTTAGGTCAAAAGACCTAGGTTTGAGTTTGGGAAGCTCATTTAAAATAGGTTGATACATCTACCTTAAAGAGATATTGGGGGCTACTAAATGAAATCAGGTAAGTCAAAGTACTTTGCAAACGGTAAAGTGCTTTAAAAAATCAGGGTTATATTACTGGTTGGCCTGGCAAGTCCTAGTTTGAAAACTGGAAAAATAAGGGTTAAAGGTACAAACTCCTAAGGAAAAGAGACATGGGTAGGAACTGATAGATTAAGAGAGACTTAAGAGACATATCAACCAATTAGTAGAATGTGTGGACCTGATTTGAACCCTGATTCAAACAAACTATTAAATATATTTATGGGAATCAAGAAAATTTGAATAGTGTTATATATTAGATTATATTAAGGACCTATTAAAACTTTTTAGATGTAATAATTGCATTACAGCTGTGAGTTTCTTTAATCTTTATCTTCAAAAGGTACATATGGAAATATTTATGGATGAAATTATATGGTACTTGACATTGAGATTTGCTTACTCACAAAGATGAGTGGGTGAAGAATGGACAGAGTTATGAAGTTGCATGACAGGTATATAAGGATCTATGGTACTATTTTTTCTACTTGTACATATGCTTGAAACTGAAAAGTTTCTGTAAAAAAAGAATGGGTCCCGCCTTCCTAGTTCTAGGAGGAGGTACCAAACACCCATCTGAAGTCTGCTGCAGAGGTGAAACTGAGAACAGCCTTGCCAAGAAAGGCTTCCTTGCTGAGGAGGGGCAGAGAAGCCCACGTTTCACTGTGTAAACGCTGTGGGTCAGCAATGGTTTCACTGGTCAGCAGGTGAGACTGACAAACCAAACACCCAGATCAGAATGCAGTCATATCTATCAAAGAAAGGCAGAGTGGACTTCCTTGGTGGTGCAGTGGTTAAGAATCTGCCTGCCAATGCAGGGGACACAGGTTTGAGCCCTGGTCTGGGAAGATCTCACATGTCGCAGAGCAACTAAGCCCGTGTGCCACAACTACTGAGCCTGTGCTCTAGAGCCCTCGAGTGACGACTACTGAGCCCATGAGCCACAACTACTGAAGCCCACATGCCTAGAGCCCGTGCTCCGCAACAAGAGAAGCCACCGCAATGAGAAGCCCGCGCACCACAACGAAAAGTAGCCCCTGCTCATTGCAGCTAGAAAAAGCCCGTGCACAGCAACAAAGACCCAATGCAGCCAAAAATAAATAAATAAATAAATATATTAAAAAACAAAAGAGAAAGGCACAGTGCTTGGTGGGGCTACTGGTAGCAATGGGACGGGCGCCTATAGAAGGTAAAGGAAAATTTGGTACAAAATATAAATGACAGCTAACAAGATAGTTAATATCCAATTAGAACTGCAGCTGCTGAGGATTTCCCTTAATTGGCATAAAACTGGCAATGCCAGCGTTCAGACCTCACATGTAGATTAATGAATGGATTAATACCTTCCTAGGCTCATCCTTGAATACCATTTCAGAGAAGTACTACTGCAAGAATCAACCCCCAAATCCCAACAGACCAGCTGCATCGCTCTTTAATAAAGTTAAACCACACAGAATTAAGGTGCCTCTGAAAACTGACCTATTAATGTGAGGGGAAAATGAAAGTTCTCCAACAAAAGCTTTATTTATATGCTTTTGCTTAGGGTCACTGGACAGAGTGGACAAGAGTGTGACCTTCCACCCTTACTCCCAGTTCTGCCCTGGCTGCTGTCACTTAAGGGGAACAAGGAATGGCATCATTAGGTTGCCTTACGTTTTGAGTAATGAAAAATAAAAAAGGCTGCCTCATGAAAGACCAAAACACCACGCCTTTGAGTCCCACCAGAAAACCTGAATGGGAAGGATCAAGTGAGACATTTCTTATGTCCTCCACCTCCAAGCGGCTCCACTCCAGTCCCCTTCTCATTACCACCCTACCCCCTGCAATGGCTTTCTATGAAAAGAATAACCTACCACCCTCAGAGTCTGAAGAAGAGGGTTCTGGTCCTAGCCCTGCCACTAATAAGGAGGCAGGGAATCTCACAATCCATCTGTGAAATGAGGGGAGTAGACGGATAGTTTTCTAAAATCCTTTTCAATATTCTTGTTCCCACATGAACTTCTCTTTGACTAAGAGAACAAAGCATCAGGCCATGACAGATAGGTTTTCCTATGAGTCTTGAAGCACAAGTGACTGAGGAAACCAAAAAAGTGGAGGATGCTCGATGCCTTTTAAGACTCTGCCTGATTTAGGCCTGGCTGGAGCAGGTGGCTGCAGCTGTAAGAAAACCTAACTGCTGCCGTGACAGCGAATCACTCTGTTCAAAGTGACAAGAACCCAGTGGGGTAAGAGGTGAAGAAAGAGGAGGAGAAACCAAGGTCCCAGAGCTCTCCTTGGCCCATCCCATTACCTCCAGTGTGAGCTGGATTCTGGCACCTTTCCCGCTCTATACGTCCACATCCTGCTCCTAAGATACAGCATGTGAACTGAAGTGTGAAGGTCTAATGTATAATCTAAAATTCCAGCTTTCACAGATGAGGGCCTGCATTTGAGACGAGTTCAAAATAATCCAAAAGGAACCTCAGTCAAACCATCAAACCATCTGTTTATGGCAGAACATAAATATATCAATTTGGTCATTCTTTGGCAAAGGTCTTCTTAGGTGAGATCTGTGACCATCTCGAGAGAGAAATTCCTGGCTGCTGCTGCAGCTGCTGTTAGAAGAGGTTTAGCTGTGTATTCTAAAGCCACCATCTTTTTTTCAGCAAGACGTGCCCACTGGCTGCACTCTTGGGAAAAACAAACAGACCACAGATAAGAAAGAGCAATAGCTTGTTCAACTTGGTACTCATGCTTCTTACCGACATATTCTGAGAGGAAGACGACAAAGAACGGAGTGACCAGGTCATTAATTCCTTGGACATACCCACTGGCAGGGTGTCGGATGGCCCAAATAAATAGAATTCTTTCGAAGATCTAGGAAAATGAGAAAAAAAGACGACATGATGTTAAATCACGGGGATGTTCTCCCTCCCTCCATTTACCTACCTCACAATTTAACTCAGCGTTGCTACAGAATTTGTAGAAAAAATTTTAAAATACTGTGGACAAAGGCAGTCTACAAATATAAAAAGTTTCTAAGACACTAACTGTTTTTAAACAGGGGTAGGTGCTTCTTGCCCTTTCTCTTTTCAGTATTCAGCCAACGTGATATAAAATTGGGAAACGCAAAGGAGAGTGACACAAATGGCTTAGAAAAAGGTTTGCTGTGGATGTCATTAATTCAGGCCACCATGCTCATTTGTAGATGCTGTTTCTCTATTTCCAGGAGCAAGATATCAGAATATCTAAGTTCTGATACATTTTCTAAATCTCTTTCGGTCATTACAGGATTTAAAGAGGAAATGCCTTCTTTACCACACTCCCCTTTCTCCCTGCTGAGACGGAAGGAGATCTAGATCTGGATTTAGTTCTAACCCAGCTTGACTAGGAACCAGTGACAGACTCTAAATGCAGGAAGTCATTTCACATATCAGGATGCAACCCAGACGTTTACTGGGGACAGGAAGTCAAATAAATCAAATCCTATGGACTCCTCCAGCCAGGAACTTGAGAACAGAGAAGTCAGCCAGGGCCTCCATGGGGAAAGCCTCTGGGGTTAAGTACATTAGCCACAAGAGGCCAGAGGACTAGACTGGGGAGAAAGAAAAAATCTTTTTTTGGCCGCACTGCACAGCACGCAGGATCTTAATTCCCCAACCAGGGATCGAATCTGTGCCCCTTGAAGTGGAAGCACGGAGTCCTAACCACTGGACGACCAGGGATGTCCCTGAAAAGATCTTTATGGTCCTTTTACAGAGTCCGGCCCTGTCGCACTCTGTTACGCTCCTCTCTGTTTTCACTATGCCCTTGGAGCTTTTCCCCTGTCTTCTCTCATCTTGCTGACACTCATCCCCTGGCTTCATTCTGCTGACCACAACTCCTGGGCCCAATACATTCCTTAGACAGGCTTTGACTGGGCTGCCTCAGGTCTCTGAACCACACCAGAGGGATGACAGAGGTGGTAATGACTACATGCGGAGGGACAGGAGATTTGGGGCCTCCACAGCACCTGGCTCTGCAGAGCCCAGAGTCAGTCAGCTCTGCGGGCAAATTGAAGAGGCCCTCTCGGAGGTCAGGTGCAAGGGAGAAAAAACCTCCCATGGGGAAAAGTAAAAAGGAAGTGGTCGTATGGTTTTGGAGTTGGTTAGCCAGTGTAGGAGAGACGTGGAGAATCTAGACACAATAAAGGATGTTTCCCAGCCCTTGTGTTGAGTCTGCCTTCCAGCTGGCAGAGACAGCCAAGAAATACTCCCACTGTCAACACCCCTGCCCTCGCAGGCAGTGAGAGCAAAGCCCAGCCTGGAAGGAGCTGGCCTCTGCCTCCACTAGATGGGCCCACTTGCTCCCCGGGGCTGAGGGAAGGGTGTGGCGTTCTCATTGGTGTTAGGCCCAACACTCCAATGGGACCCCTCTTACATTCTCTGCTGCTAAATACCCTCCTCCCTCCCTTGAAACTGTGGCTCAAGCTAGACCCACCAGGAAGATCTCAAGAGTTCCCTGCTCCACTCTGTCTCCTCACAACTCCTGTGGCCTGTGTCTGTCTGGATGTCTCTGTTAAAAGCTCTTCCAGATCAATCCTTCTGAAGGACTTATCAGGGCTTCTACTTCACACTATCAGCTCCTTGTGAATACACAAATCCCTGGTGACTGGCTTAAACAATGGCCAAGCGCAGGGAAGCTAACCATTCAGAATCAGGAGACTTGCAATAATCCCTCTCTAGTAAGGACGGGACACTGCAGACACTGCACTCACACTGTACAAGTGAAAATGCCAAAGAGATGGAAATAGATGAGCACCAAGCCTGGTTACCAGGGGAGACCATGGAATCTCCCCTACAGAAAAAGCCTGGGACAATCTTGTCTACCTCTGAGACACCTCTTCTACTAGTGTGGGTAATTCTCACTCACTGTAGTCAATTCTCAAGTATCTTTAGGTTTATAAAACGAGTTTTTCAATATTCAATGTTACTTAATTTATTCTGTTTATGATAACTACAGTCTGCTAGATGGAAAGGTGATTCAAGAAAAATTGGGAAGACTACAGTTTGAATTTCTTTCTCTGTAGGCAGGTTCCACTACTAGGAGCAGCCTTTTAAATAAACTACTTTCCCTGTCTCCAAATTTAAAGTAACCATGCACAGGTAAGAGAGAAGAATCGGAACATCTTCAAGTTAAAATGAGGAATAAGCAGGGCTGAGCCATGGGAAACTGAACGGGAGACACAAAGGGATCCCGGGCTGCTTTCAGCTTCCTTTGAGCTGACTCTTACAGGTAAAATAATGGTGTCACCCTCAAAATCTTCTTTATGCTAGTGGTAAGTTATGAGGGATCTCATCAGTAGACATGTCTATATTTAAACGGAATTATGAGTATAATCTAAAGTCAAACAGAAATTATTCTGAGCATTTTTTATCACGTTTTCTCTATTATGAGGATGAGTGAAAATATAATTCAAAGAGCACTTACATCCAGTATCCTAGCTACTATGAAGCTGCAAAGGAAATCCCTAATCTTGAGGAGTTTATATCAATACTTACTGCTTGGTCAAAAGATTAACAGTCCCACTGAAACCTTTCATGTGCTTTGCCAACTTGTTAGGTCTCAACATATCACTACTAATTGACTTCTGGGTAGGTATCCGAAAGAATTTAAAACAGGGACTCAGATATTTGCACACCCACGTTCACGGCAGCATTACTCACAATACCCCAAAGGTGGAAGCAACTCAAGTGTCCACTGACAGATGGCAGATCAACAATATGTCTTATACAAATATAATGGAATATCATTCAGTCTTAAAAAGGAAGGAAGGGGGGCTTCCCTGGTGGCGCAGTGGTTGAGAGTCCGCCTGCCGATGCAGGGGACACGGGTTCGTGCCACGGTCCGGGAAGATCCCACATGCCACAGAGCGGCTGGGCCAGTGAGCCACAGCCGCTGAGCCTGCGCATCCGGAGCCTGTGCTCCGCAACGGGAGAGGCCGCAACAGTGAGAGGCCCGCATACCACAAAAAAAAAAAAAAAAAAAAAAAAAAAGGGAAGGAAGGGGACTTCCCTGGTGGTCCAGTGGTTAAGACTCTGTGCTTCCTATGCAGAGGGCACGGGTTCGATCCTTGGTTGGGGAACTAGGATCCCACATGCCGCGTGGTGCGGCCAAGAAAATAAATAAATAAAAATAAAAAGGAAGGAAATTCTGACACATGCTACAACATGGATGAACCTTGAAGATATTATGCTAAGTGAAACAAGCCAGTCACAAAAGGACAAATACTGTATGATCCCACTTATTTGAGGTACCTGGAATAGTCAAATTCATAGACACAGAAAGTAGAATGGCCGTTGCTGGGGGATGGAAAGTTATCGCTTCACGTGTACAGAGCTTCAGTTTGGGAAGATGAAAAAAAGTTGTAGAGATGGATTGTGGTGATGGTTGAACAACAATATGAGTGTACTTAATGTCACTGAACTGTTCGCTTAAAAATGGTTAAAATGGTAAATTTTGTTACGTATGTTTTCTACACACACACACACACACACACACACACACACACACACACACACCACTACCAGCTAGATAAAGCAGAGCAAACACAGGACTAGGAATTCTAGGGTGTAGTTTCTGTCTTCATTCTGTCACCAGGTAGACTCAAGATGCTAGGCAAGTCCCTTAGCCTCTCAAAGTGCTACTCAGCCCACAGGTTTGTTATGAGGATTGAATGAGAATGCATAAGAAAGTGCTCTGAAAGGACCAAAGCTCCATATGGGAACACAAGGTACTATCACGATTAGCCTTAAACCTGCCCATGCCTGGAGGGAGGGCTAAGCACACATCCACACAGATGGTGCCACAGAAGGATGGGGGGAGGAGGACTGAGAATGTTGAGCACTTCCCTCACCTCCTGTACAAGTGGTTGCTGGAACAATGGAATGAGAGGATTCGTCCTTGGAATGTCGATGTGAATCTGAAAAAGAGAAGCCGTATCCAAAAACACAAATGCCAGTTGTTCTTTTGAGAAGTCATTTTCTTAGGAACCGGAAATCAAGGGAGTAAGAGCGAGAGCACAATTTACCTTTAGGAAGAATTGACTGACATACAAAAATAGTCTAGTTAAACCTACCTACCTGTGCATCTGGAATACGTTCCCATGACAGCAATAGCTTTTTGAACAGTGAGGAAACCTTCCCAAATAAACCACTTACACCAAACAGCAATAGGCTTCACAACTTAAGAGAATCACCCGCTTTTTTCCTGTTGTCTGGAATCTGTTTTACTCTGGGCTGCTACTTATTTAACAGGTATGATCAAAATGTGTATGTCTCTTTCAGATTCTTACTCAACAGTTCCCAAGAAGTAAAAGAGCTCTGAAAGCTGCAAAAACATGCCAGGATAGAGAACTAGAGGGAGCTGGCCTTTAACAGCTGGCACTGAAAGTTCTGACTTCTGTTACCAAAGAAGTCATGATGATTGGTTTTGGCTTCGGGACTTCCCAGATGTCTAACAATCCTAAGGACTGTGTCAATAGCCACAGAGGCTACTTCAATTCTTGGAGCTTGTTGTAGACAGTTGCCTCCCCCAGTATTTTCCCCTCTGCAACCACGAGACTCCCCTTCACACCCTCCACCTTTCCGCAGGCTGTGGGGACCACTATGCGCAATGATAGAACACTCCCTGCTAAGGCCGCTGACAGCTACGGCTCCTGCAGACAGACAAACATGGTTGCTAAAGAGGCACTGCAGCTGCCAGAAGGACACACTGATGTCACAGTCCAGAGGGACGGACCACAGAGTGAACTCATCTTTCAGCTTGTGTCCCATAACCCTTACCACTCTCTGTGTGGTCTGTGGACCAGCAGCAGGTGGCATCACCTGGGAGCTCATTAGAAGTGAAGGTCTCACCCCAGGCCTCTTACCATAATCCCTAGTCGGGATTTTATCATAATCCTAGATGATGTGTACGCACATTAAAGTCAGAGAAGCACTGCCACTGACCAGGACCCCCCAGAATCTATTTAAAATGGCTAAGATAAGAGCCACTGAATTAGAAAGAGGGGAAGTAGTTCTGGGAATAAATTTAATTCCTAACCAGCACACTGTAGCCTGAAGACTTGGAAAACTCGCACCCCAAGAGCACTTCCAGGAGCCACACCTTAAGATTATGACTAGTGAGCAAAAGGGCAGCAGGCGATGACTGTACCTGTCTGTAGGTATCCTGGTGATGTTCCTCATTTCGAGAGTCATAATACTGTTCAATGAAGCCAAAATACTCCTCCCGCTTCCGCTGCAAGGTCAACTTCCTCCTCTCGGTGTTTGCTGGGAGATAGCCCTGTAGACAGGACTGCTAGTCAGATGGGGACAGGCACCGGTTGGATGAATCCTTAATTTTTATTTTAGCCTGAGCAGTGGCTTGGAAACTATCAAAGGAACCAAAAGAAAGCTGCCAAGACACAAGCGTAAATCCCATCTTGGTTCTGGCCACCCAGTGTTTGCCCTCTCCTCATTCAATGAGATGCACATGTGGGCAGATGAAGCACGGCCAACCAGGGTTATTTACCCCTGCACTGCACTAGGAGCGGGTACTACTGGAGCACTGCGGAGCTCCGGAGCTGGCAACAGTAGAGAAGCGAATGTAGGTCAGTAGGAGGGAACTGGACCCGAGTCAGGACCTCCTGGGGCTGCGTGTGCACGAGGCAAACCTTCCCAGGGTCACGGGGAGGTGGCCACCTCTGTGGCATATCTCAGTGGTGTGCCACGTGAGTCGGTGCCGGTTACACATTCTTTTCTACGGTAACATTCAGAATTACCAGCTTAGGAACCTGAATGGAATCTGCGACACAGCAGCTGCAACGTCCAGACACAGAACTGCTGGCAGCAGCCCCCCTCCTGGCCCCAGCTCCAGGCCAACTTACATTCTTATCCCTGGTCTAGATCCCACTCTCAATTCTTACATCTCCTGTTCCCCTTCCATTCTCACCACATCTACTTCTAATAGCATTCAAACTTAGAAGAAGCAGGGGCAATGATTACACGGCTACAAGACCGGGGGTGGGGGCAGTCAGGAGAGAGCCGTCCTCTTGCAGGCAGCTAAGGGATACATTCCATAGCGAGCAAGCGAGCTAGCGCCTGGAGAGCAGGGGCTGTGCCGTCTTCACTTCCCTATATCCTCACAGCACCTGGCACCATGCCTGGCGAACAGCAGGCCCTCAATAAATCCTTGTAGGATTTATTGAACGAATGAATGAATTTTACAGGCTCAGGAAATCAAAGTGTTCGTATCACAGTGACAGGCACAGTGCTCCGTTACTTAGTGAAAGTGGGACTAGTGCAGGCTTCTGAGGGAGGCCCGTTTATCAACTCTTCACAGTTGCAAAGTGGGTTTCAACCACCTTGGTTATTCCTACTGAAAACGGAGGGAAGCCCAGGGAATGTGGGAGCCTGTTCAAACAAGTGCTGGCTCACCCCGCCTCACTGTATTCTTCCTCCTCGGGGCTGAGAAGGCGAGATCAGGACTATAGGCACAAACGTGTGCTCTTCTACATGTGTGGGAATAAACTCTCAAGAATGTGTTTCTTTATGCAAAGCAATAGGACTACGGTCCCACAGGTCTGCCACATCCGGTAGGACTAGAGAAGTCTACGGTGCAAGACTTATGTGACCAGACTAACCTCAGCAGGTAAGAAGGGCTGTGTGAGGCTCACGCTTCTCTACACAGTGGGTAGAACTCACCGACAGGAGTCTCCAGGTTACAGGCCGAACCTCCCTGGGAACCCCTGGCCAGCTACACTTCCTCAGTTCATCTGCAAATAGATAAAGGCTTTGTTGGATTTAGCCCTTCCCACAGATGCCCTAAGACAAGCCTCAGCCAGCGCTGCCTGGTGCCTCCCACCGTTCCAGTAGGACGATTGCCATCGCCACCGCCACCACTGCCGCTGCCACCACCGCCACCAGCTACCGACAAGCACAGGGAAAAAGCCCAAACACAGCCCTGAGCAGCAAAGTGCTCTGCAGCAGTGATCCAGTCAGCTCAGAGATTAGAGTTAGAGGGGAAGAGAAAGGCCAGTAGGTGTGGATTTCAGTAAGAATCACCTGGAGGTAGGGGAGACCAAAGCCAGAATAGCTACAGGCCACAGAATCCAGTCCCACCTAATTTGGTCCCTAATTGCTAGTAACATATTTCTGACTTAATACCTGCATGTCACTTCAATGGGCACCAGATCAGGAGATGCTGGAAAAGTAAAAGAAGGAAGAATAAAGAGCAATAGCTTCCAGGTCTCTGAGAATTCCAGTCACCAAGAGGTCCTAGCTTTTGCCCAGGGCTCACGGGGACTCACCTAAGTCGGTGTTGTGGCTGGAGAGAAGCTGACGGAATTTTTCTAGGCGGGTTTTCTCCCGGACAGTCATCGGGGGTGCCCCAGAAGCGTTCTGGTCCGAGATCCGGGCAACAAGGGGGATGATGGGTCGGAGAGGGAGTGACTGCTGTTTGTGGAGTGGGTTCCTCAGGCATGTATCACCTGAGATAATTTGAAAGTGAAAGAGAACAAGCTGTGTGAAGAGCACAGATTCTGAGAAACCCTAAACCCGACTGTTGAGCACTGGTCTCCTCCACCAGAGCTGTGGCTTCATGGTTTGTGCACTGCCTGAAGGTGCTCGGTGTAGAGCGGCCAGGGGATGGAAACCCAGCTGTGCTCCATTCATCTGCCCAGGGGGAGGGCTGCGTTTTTATCATACATACCAAGGCACCTTATGTGCAAACAGAGACTCCAGCTGCGGTAGCAAATTTGACAACTTTTTTTGTGACTTCAGAGGAAAATCAATTGTTTTCTTTCTACCCCAACCCGGAACTTTTCTTGGTGCCTAACAGCAAGTTTTGGGGCAATGCAGTCAAAGGCAGTGCTTGCCTTCCTTTTCCACATCACAGAGCACAGAGAAAATGACACTGTAAAGCACACCACAATGAAAGGAGGTGGCTGCTCTCCCGAAGCCCCAGCCCTAGCCAGCTGCCCCAAGGGCTAAGAGGGTCAATACCTGTGGCACAACTCTCACCTGTTCTTGGCCCACTAGTTGTGCTCTGCACACAGGTGAGAGGCTCTGGCCTAAGGCAGGCTCCTCTGTGCTCGCATATTTCTCACCAGCCAATCACATTTCTCTAATTGAAATAACAGGAACACAGACTCAAGCTGAACTCTGTGTCCAGTTCTAGACACTTCTAAACTAGATGGTAGGTAGGAGAAATGAGCAGTATAGGACTAACATTTATTGAATGCTTATTAAGGCATTATGCTCGTCACAGTTACATATGACCTCTCATTTGATGCTTACAATGTACGGTAGGAATTTATCACTATTTTAGAGATTAGGAAACTGTAGCTCAGAGAGGTTAAGTAATTTGCAGGAGAGAGCCGAGATACCACCTTAGGTCTGCCTGACTCCAAAACCCTTATTTATTTTACTACCCCAAATGAAACTCAGTTTTAAATTCTGACTGTCCTTTCATGACTGCTTCATATTCTTTACATATTAGGGCCTTAAAAAGTAGTAGTCACAACAAGAATAAAACAGTGAATACTCATCAACCAGCATGACAAGAAGGTTTACAGAAACAAGTGCCACGGAGTACTTGGCTTGGATGCCTAGTGTAACACGGGGCCTAGGAAACGCAGACCACACGCTGCAGAGCTCAGACCAGTGTGCACTTTCGGAATCAGTGACTGACAGACAGATGCTCCCAGGAGGGAACCTCGTAACAGGAATGCTCTGGGCAGTCCTGGCTGCACAAGGGCAGCTCATTAGGGATTGTGGTGGGGCCTTCCCTCACACTGGGACCCTGTGGAGACCCTCAATCACATGTGAAGACACTTTCCACAGCCTGTAGCTGTGGCCACCCGGTCAATGGACACTGAATGCCTGTCCTGAGCACGTCATTGAAGGTTCAAGCTAGGGCCCAAATCAGCCACGGAAAGTGACTATGGAATGATTTTAAAGGCCTTTCAGCCTAATTTCCTGACCACAACCGTAGTCTGAAACTGTAAAAGAAGTTCTCTTAGAACATGAGCCAGGACACACGTCAGCGCTCTGACATTCTACTTTCTTTTCATCCTTTACCAGTCAGCTGTTTTAACTTTCACTAGCTTGAGGGCACTTCCCCCTCCGGCTCAGAATAACTTGCTTCCATAAAACCCTTCAGGGCAACATTAAATACAGCAATGGATATTTAAAAGAGTACACCAAGCATCCCCAAACATCTGATAAAACCACCATCATCTCAACCAGTTACTGCTGCCAGTTTCCTGAAAAGAAAGGGTATCTCCTCCCGCCCCAACCAACCTGGTGGGCAGGGAGCCGTGACACAGGGACTCCGTCCCTCAGGAACAGCAAAAAAGACAACCTATGCTAGTGGCTGTTGCCCACAGCTGAGGAGGTCAACCAACAGTGCCAAACATTTGTGAAATTCGGCCACTAACAACTGTAACTACATATGGTCAATAGTCTTCAACCTGACCAGGCCTAAAGCAATGTGAAGCAACCAAACCACAGAAGTTTTGGACCTCACCACAGGTAAAGGAAGAAGAGAATGGCAGGCAACACTCAGGTGTCAGGAAGTGAAACCCCGGGTCCCAGGGCCAGGCAGCCATCCAGGTGGGAGGAGTAAGTACAGCTCAGGACCAGTTAGGCTCACTGATGTCCCTCAGGCTTGATCTCGCCTATTTATCACCCAGTAGAAGATGTGAGGGAGGCCCTAAAAAAACCTGTTTTTATTTAAAATGCACTCTGTTGAAGAGGCTGAGCCTAAGGAGGGGAGCTGGACAGACTTACTGGAATTTCTGGACAGCTGGGCGTCACTGCTGGACTTTATAACCTTGTAGCTGGCAGGAACTTCGGATGTCGTTGACTGGGATCGTTCTGGTTTCACTCTCAGCTTGCTATGGTTTTCCAGCACTTGGGCAGCAGTTGCCAAAGCAACTTTTGAGTTCAGAGTTTGGAAAGAAGGGGAGGAAAAGTCCTCTTCCTCGTCGTCGCCAATGTCCCAAGCATCACTGGTGTTCCGGGCAAACTCATGAAAACTGGAGGCCTTCTTATTCTTCAGAGGAACCGTGCTGACTTTTGACCGCTCTTTAATGAAGCTTTAAGAAAGGAGACACCGTTACGAAGGAATGGTCTGACACATCTGACCATCTCACTTGCTTAATATAATATTAATAGTATTATAAACTATCTCATGCACAATCATTACCTTCTTCGAACAAAAACTATCCATTTCCATTCCTCATCTGATGCATCCAGACCACCTCTATGCTGCAGAGCCAGACAAAACAAGGACAGCAACGCTCTCCAAATATTCCATGTGCTCCTCTATACTTTCCAGGCCCCTGCACTTAGGTGACGCTATATGACTAGTTCTGGCCAATGGGCTAAGGAGAGAAGTGAGGCAGTCCCTTCGGAGCCAAAGTATAAAAGAACAGGTGTGAGTTCTCTGTAAGCTTTCTTCTATCATGACAACTCCAGATGGTGGTGCCTCCCTCAGCCTGGATAACAGAGTGACCACGTGGAGCAGAGCCTGCCCACCACATGCACCTGACTCTACTCTGGACAGGTGGTGTGAGTGAGAAATAAGCCTTTGTTGTGTCAATCCACTGAGATTTCAGAGTTAATCTGTTATGACAACATAACCTAAACTATTTTTTAAAGCAGGACATCAACTACTGGTAGAACAAGAGACAATTTTAGGTAGCCCACATGTATTACGAAACACTGAGTTCCAAAATGAACAAGTTGTTCCCTTTTTATTCTGTTGAAGTCCTGCTGCCCTTGAGGAGAGATCTGAGTTCGCTGCCACTCTGTCTTTACAACTATTTTTTAACAAAGTGAGGGCAGTCTCAGGATCAACATTTTATAAGAACAGAATCTGGCTTAGAATTTAATTAATAAGATTGTTTTGTGTTTCACTGTATTTATTTCTAAGGTTACTTTCTATTTTTGGCAAATGATACTGGTTTTCCACTTAGGGAACTAATAAGGTTTATCTTAAAAATAAATTAACTGAGTACATACAAGTTTATTTTTTCAAATGTATTTAATAAATAATAGCGTAGAATACAGCAAAAAAAATCGTGGAGACAGTACATGACTGAATAATAGAAATAAACTGCACAATAAATGTAATGCGCTTTAATCATCCCGAAACCATCTCCCCACGCCGCCCCCCAGTCCATGGAAAAACTGTCTTCCATGAAACCAGTCCCTGGTGCCAAAAAGGCTGGGGACCACTGATGTAGACCTTTCCTACTTTCCTGCACTTTTCCTCTTTTTTTTTTTTTTTGGCTGCACCATGTGGATTGCGGGATCTTAGTTCCCTGACCAGGGATCGAGCCCGTGCCCCCTGCAGTGGAAGTGTGGAGTCTTAACCACTGTACCGCCAGGGAAATCCCCCTGAACTTTTGCTCTCTGTGAACTCCTTAAGGTCTGGGGGCCCTTATTCTGGTTCCAGGGCACTAGGTAGTTGGGACATTTCTAATTCAGTCTTAATTAGCATCCCTGAGGACTGGAATGCGAGGTGTAAAAACATCATTAAAATGCCTGTTTTCCTCAGCAAGGCAGGGCAACTCTAGACTAAAAACAAGGCTGTGCTGGAAGAGCTGAAGTTTCCCCATTTCCGAGAGATGTTTCTTCCCTTTGGGTAGAGGTGAGTGGTCTAATACCCATCCCATCTCCCTAGATATGTCCAATAGTTATTCTGAAAGATAATTGTTCCTAACATTGATAAATACAGACTCGTAACTCATACAGCTCATCGGAAAGTCCCTATTGTTAACACCAAAAAAGATATCACTGAGGCATATTTTCAAACACTAGTCTCGCACAAAGGAAAGGAAAATATATCACGCTATCACTGAGGATGCAGGAGATAACATAAGATTACAAGAAGTAACAGTTCAAACGTGAAGGAGGGCTTCCCTGGTGGCGCAGTGGTTGAGAGTCCGCCTGCCGATGCAGGGGACACGGGTTGGTGCCCTGGGCCGGGAAGATCCCACATGCCGCGGAGCGGCTAGGCCCGTGAGCCATGGCCGCTGAGCCTGCACGTCCGGAGCCTGTGCTCCGCAACGGGAGAGGCCACAACAGTGAGAGGCCCGCGTACCGCAAAAAAAAAAAAAAAAAAACATGAAGGAAACAAGATACCATTCTCCACCCACTAAATCAGTAAAGATTTAAAGATGCATCCTCTTTGGTGCTAACTAAGGTGTAGTGAGACCAGCTCTCTAATACGGCAGGTGGGGGTGTATGTTGTACCACCTTCTGGAAAACAATCTGGCAACATACACACCATGAGCCTGAAAATGATTCATAATTTCTGACCATAAGAAAATAATCATTGAATCAAACAAAGGTGATCTAAAACAGTTTATAATGGTATTATTTACTTTGGTTAAAAACTACAAACAATATAAACATCTAGAAATTGCAAATGATGAGATATATTATGTTTCAGCCACCAGATAGAATGCTATACTGCTTAACGAAAATCACATCTTGAAGGCTATTTAATAACACTAGAAAATGACCTCAATAAAGTGAAAATTGAACCAAAATTATATATTTTTTATGATCTCTATATTTCTTAGAAAGTATATGCACAGAAAAGACCAGGAATAAAATGCATCAAAATGTTAACATTGCTTATCTCTGGGCTATGGAATTATAGGTGATAAATTTAATTTTTATACTTCTCTGAATTATTCATGTTTTCTACAATGAGCATATTATTTTTATTAATCATTGGAAAAGGTTGTTTTGTTGGCTTTTGTCAATCCCCAAAGTAAGAGTACTGAATGAACAATCAAAAATGAACAAGACGGCTTCCCTGGTGGCGCAGTGGTTGAGAGTCCGCCTGCCGATGCAGGGGACACGGGTTCGTGCCCCGGTCCGGGAAGATCCCACATGCCGCGGAGCAGCTAGGCCCGTGAGCCATGGCCGCTGAGCCTGCGCATTCGGAGCCTGTGCTCCGCAACGGGAGAGACTACAACAGTGAGAGGCCCGCGTACCGCAAAAATAAAAAAGAACAAGAGCCCAAATCAAAGAAAACAAAACTGAGGCAATGCAACGCAAAAATCTGCACGTCAAAAATCTATGAGCCAGTAAAGGAATTATACCCCAATAAAGATTTTTTTTTAAAAAAAAAAGCATCTGGAAATATTAAAAAAAAAAAAATTATCCATGAGCCAGAGGCAAATTACTTCTCTGCAGACCTCTTGAGGCTGTATGTTCTGGAGTCATCACTATGCTTCTCCTCTGTGAAAGGAGATCTAGGATCCACAACCTGCAGTACTCACCTCAGTGGGTTCACTGTCAAGAACAAATAGGTGGATGTGTAAGAAAGATCTGCCATCAAAAAAATGCTGCATAGGAGTATGTAGCTATTGTTATTGTTTTCCTCCTTAGAGACCACGTGTACCTCAAGATTGCACAGGACGATTCCAATGGAGTGATAAAGAGTACTTTGGATGCCAAGGTTATTTCTTTTTTCTTTGGTTGATGTTTCTTAAATACCCTCTTGATGTCTTAAGAATTCTTTAAATAAACCACAAATCAAGAAGCTGAATTTTAACTCAGGTCAAAGAACTGACTAGATGCTATTAGTCTAACATTGGGTGAAGCATATGCACACCCTGGAGTGGATCAAAACACTGCACCAGGGACTTCCCTGGTGGCACAGTGGTTAAGGATCTGCCTGCCAGTGCAGGGGACCTGGGTTCAAGCCCTGGTCCGGGAAGATCCCACATGCCGCGGAGCAACTAAGCCCACGAGCCACAACTACTGAGCCTGCACTCTAGAGTCCGTGCTCCGCAGCAAGAAAAGCCACGGCAATGAGAAGCCCGTGCACTGCAACGAAGAGTAGCGCCCCCCCCGCTACAACTGGAGAAAGTCCACGTGCAGCAACGAAGACCCAATGCAGCCGAAAATAATAATAAATAAATTTAAAAAGCAAACAAAGAAACAAACAAAATACCGCACCAAGAGATGGGCCATGGTGAGTGTCAGTAAAATATTAATCCAGATAATTCTAGCTGTGGGTGCCTTTGGCTTATAGGCTGCCTAATTTTAACATGGTCCCAACTAATCTATAACTAACCTGAGGTACAATAATGCCACAGTGTGGCTTGAAGTTTAACCAAAATTACTTAAACAGAACTATATCAAAGTTACAACCAACCTGGCCTCGCATAGACACCTTCACCATACCTCCTTACATCTGTATGCCAAATTACAGTTTGTTTGTTATATGGGTTAGGAAACAAAAGATCAATCATTCTGTGATTTGATTAATACTATGTTGTTTTACTGAGACGGCTGTTCACTTAATAGAAATACAACACAAATTTATTTAGAAAAATAACGTTTGACACTGGTAAAGGGGTGTGAAGCAAGTGGGGAATTTGCTAAATCCAGTGTGGCTTCACATGAACTAGATTTATAACTCAGAACTAGGATATCAAGTCAGAAAACAATAAATTTAGAAGTTTATCATACCATCAAGTGGCCAATGGGGCCGCTCTGCGGTAAGACTAGTTTTATCTGAGCTATAAAAATTATTGCAGGCAATATTATCACTAATGGTAATAATTTGGCAAATGGAAGTCAATATACACAGACAGGTAATGACTTGTGCTCGTGCAGTTTAGATGATTGAAGACCCAATGTAAAGGCTTCTGCTGTAATGAGGATTAACCACACAGTAATTAACGGTAGCTTGAAGTGGAACGGTAATCAGGCAGCGGAGAAAGTAATAAAAATGTCCCAACAAAGGTACTCAAATAAGAGCATTAAATGTTTTATTGTAACAATCTGGAATTGTAAAATGGTCCAGTGCAGACCTAGATGTTGTCCCAGATTGTAGAGTGGTAATACCAAACCACTACATGCACAAAAAAGGGATGCAATTTATTCAGTGATAATTATATTCCTCCCAAATTGCAGAGCTAAATAACTACTTCTACTGAAAGTATGAATGCAACTCTGCTGAATGACCAGTGGAAACATTCATGGTTTTATATCATTAATAGGTGGGAAAAAGGGACTTCCCTGTCGGTCCAGTGGTTAAGACTCCGCGCTTCCACTGCAGGGGCCGTGGGTTTGATCCCTGGTCGGGGAACTAATATCCCGTGTGCTGTGGTGTAGCCAAAAAATGAACATAAAAATAAATTAAAAATAGGTGGGAAAAACAAGAGTATATAAAGTTTGCCTTGGCAGTCTGGGATATGGTGATATTCCTCAAGACCTGCCCTAAATACAGAATCAGGGAAACCTCAGTTGATGACAGATGCAGAGAAGGTATGGTGACTCTGACCCAAACATAAAATAGGATAGTACATCCCACTGCCTTATATACAGGTGGATGGCAGATTTTACATTAGCCATGTGTTTATCAACGGCCATTATAAATTATGCTGTAATGGATCTATTACCAATCAACAAATCCTGGCCGCGAACAGAACTGGCTACAAGGAACAGAATACTCAACTCTGACGCTTAAGTTGTAAAGACCACGATGTCAGGGCACTGAGCTGGTGTCTCTGCAATTCTCTTGTCTTTCCCTCAGGGTACAAGTTAACTGTTACTGTTCTTCACATCTCATTTTCTTTTTTTTTTTTTTTTTAATTAATTAATTAATTTATTTTTGGCTGCGTTTGGTTTTCATTGTTGTGCCTGGGCTTTCTCTAGTTGTGGCAAGCAGGGGCTACTCTTCGTTGCAGCGTGCGGGCTTCTCATTGTGGTGGCTTCTCTTGTTGAGGAGCAAGGGCTCTAGGCGCACAGGCTTCAGTAGTTGTTGCATGCAGGCTCAGCAGTGTGGCTCGTGGGCTCTAGAGCGCAGGCTCAGTAGTTGTGGCGCACGGGCTTAGTTGCTCCGTGGCATGTGGGATCTTCCCAGACCAGGGCTCGAATCTGTGTCCCCTGCATTGGCAGGCGGATTCTTAATCACTCCACCACCAGGGAAGTCCTTCGCATCTCATTTTCACACTAACGCATTGAAAAGCAGGAAATGTGAGTGGAGGCAAAATGCAGCTTTCTTCACAAAATGTTCTCTCTCTGGTCAAAAAAAGAAAATCCTTCCAAGAACCCTCCTTCAGGAGACTTTCTTTTACATCTCATTGGCCAGAACCAATGAGATGAGCCCATCATAGACCAGTCACTGGTATTACCAAGGAATTATTATAAAAGGCTTAAACTAACCCAGATACCTACTCTAAGTACACTGTCACTGGCTCAAGAACTGAATAGAACTGTGGTTCCTGAGCAAGGAAGAAGCAGGTACAGGAAAGACTGTTGGGAAGGTAATTAACAGTGCCTGTTACACTGGCCAACAGACCAGAGAGTCCATGGATGGTAAAACGAGGAAATAAAATTCATTATACTTAATGAAAGTATCACAAAAGTACCACAGAAAACATGTTTCCCCTTAAGAAGATCTAATACAAGGTACATACTAAGAAACGTTAAAGAAAAACCCATTGTCTAAGTAAAGGCAGGGACGTCATTCCTTCATTCCATAAATATTTACTCAGTGCCTAATATGTGCAACCTGCTGGTCTAGGTGCTAAGGGTACAGTGGTGAACAGAGAGCTTACACTCTAGCGGTTCCTGATATAAAAATTGTGCATTTTACAGAAATGAACAGCAGTCATGCCTCTATAGTAATTCAGAAGACTGTACCTTCTACACATTGGCCAAATTGCAAAAAGAATGAGTTGGTGGAATTATAGAAAGTTCACCACACATTAAGTTATTAAAAGAATATTAAAATATTGATGATGCATATTTGATAAGGTATTTTTCTAGGTATTCAAAATATTTTAAGGTACATTATCTTTACTTCCCCGTTGACTATGAAGAAAGAAAGGGTAGATATTATCACACGGGCCCCTGAAGGATGAGAACCTAGGTCTCCTGTACCTCTCAAATCATTCAGCTTTCATTACAAGCAACAACTTTCCTAGAAATAAGTCTCTAAGATTAAGCCTGCTCAAAGATAGAGGCAAAAGTTCTCAGAACATGCGAGAAGACGACCCACCTCCTCATTTAAATTTATTGTGGCTGAATGATGGCCTATGAGAGAAAGATGTGATAAAGCGATAATTGGGGATACAAATACACACCCACACATCTTGGATTTAACTAGGGTCTCTGCTGTGTTAAAAAATAATTTACTAGAATTTTACTAGAAGAAATAGCCTTCAGGACAGGGGGTGGGGTGGGATTAAAAAATAAAAAGAAAAAAGAAAAAAAAGAAATAGTCTCCAGGGAGCTTTTAACTTCATTGTCTGGCTGGGTTTCCTTGAGTGTGTCAAAGAGAAAGAGGACCTGAAAACTGTCAGTCCCACAGTTATGTTCTATTTGCCTCAATTCTCAGAGAATAAGGAAGAGGGCAGACCTATATATATACTCAGAAGCAGTGGGCCCCAGAAACCAGAAGAAGGCCATCAATCATTCAATTTCAGGACAATATTTAATCAATAAGGACCTTCTCACAGAACAGAGAATCCAACACCAAACCCCTACATATACCAGCTTCCAATATAAGAAAAAAATCTCTGATGTAAGTTAATTTTCCACTTAGTAATGGACTGCTTAGAGGTAAGAAGATTGCTCATCTTCTGATCCAAAATAGAGCAGAGGAGACGCCAGAAAAGGTCCAAGTGGAAACTGTCATTTCAACAAAGTAGGGGAGGGTTTCGGGGTTTTAGGAGAAGTACATGCATGAAAGGAAAAATATCTTGACTTACTTTTTGGTGAGCCGAGGGTCCAAAGGAGGGTGCTGTGCTCCATACACGGGCTGGATGCTAAAAGCAAGGAAAAAAGGAAGAAGCAAGTTGTCAGGAAAGTAAATATGTTGGGTGAGTACCACCTGAATCACAACATTGGAAGGGACTTTGAGAAGCAGGTTGCCTCCAAGAACAACTATACCCAAGCCAAAGGATAGCACCCTACTCTTTTTTTTTTTTTTTTTATGCGTTACGCGGGCCTCTCACTGTTGTGGCCTCTCCCGTTGCGGAGGACAGGCTCCGGACGCGCAGGCTCAGCGGCCATGGCTCACGGGCCCAGCCGCTCCGCGGCACGCGGGATCCTCCCAGACCGGGGCACGAACCCGTGTCCCCTGCATCGGCAGGCGGACTCTCAACCACTGCGCCACCAGGGAAGCCCAGCACCCTACTCTTTAAAACAAAAATGTTCATCTTCCCTGGTGAGGTTTCAGTGTCCTACGTAACTGACTGTCAGGAAGTTCTATCTGTAAAGAAGGCAGCACGGAAAGGCTTTAGAGTTGGAGAGAACAGAGTTCAAATGCCAGTTGTGGCATCTACTACCTCTATAAACTTGCATTAAATTACCTGACCACTTTGAATATGCTTTCTCATCTATAAAATTGGAATATCACCTACCCCGAAGGACCACTTGGACTACAAGACAGTGAAGGAACACCACAAATCAAGAGTAGAGTGACCCACGGGACTCTCACACACTGCTGGTAGGGGTATAAAGAGATACGACCACTTCAAAAATGTTTGGCTGTATCTAGGACGAACAAAATATGCATACCCTAAGATCCAGTCTTTTCACTCCCAAATATGTATCTTTAGAGAAATATATAGATATGTGCATCAAGAGATACATATAAAAGTGTCCATAGCATTATGGATCCTTTTAGCCCCAAACTAGAAACAACCCAAGTGTCTATCAACAGAGAAATAAACTGTCATGTGTTCACATAATAGAATACTTTACAGCAACGTAAATAAATGGAGTAAGGCTGAAAGTAATGTGAATGGATCTTACCAATGTCATGTTGAGCAAAAAAGCAAAGAATAAAAGAGTAGATACTACATAATTATATATATATATATATATATATATATATATACACTTCAGAAACTGACAAAAATGATTTCTATTGTTTAGGGATGCATCCATAGTAGTAACACTATAAAGAAAGCAAGGACTGATTAACATAAAAGGACGTGGTTATCACTGAGGGGAAGGAAGGAGATGTGAGAGAGAATAGACACAGGGGGATTCTGGGGTGTTCACTTTGAGATTATTTATCAAGTATTATACCAAACAATTGTTTCATGTACTTTTCTGTAGTAGTGCACAGTTTTTTAAAAAAAAGAAAAAAAGAGTGACCTGAAAATAATTGTTTATCAATCCAAACTGCTAAGTACAAAGGTGACAGAAAAACATGTTTCAATATGTAAGAACTCAGGGAATATGGTCTCCCTGACTCCTGCCTGAAGAAACTACTAGAGGAAAAACTTCTATTAATAATGAAATAAATGGAGAAACTATAGCAAAAGGACTGATGGAGAGCATTTAATTGATTTTACCTTAAGCCTGAGTCTTAAATTTGAGGCTTTATGGTTGCAGAAGAGAATGTAAAAATAATGTAATTGGCAAATGTTAAAGTGGGATGGAGGAAAAAGTAGATTGAAATAAGTAGACTGATTTCCTCATCTTTTACTGACAAGGCTCAAAAGATATTTAAAGCTGATAGCTCAAGTAATATAGGTATAAGTATGTTTCAAGATATAAAATAAAACTAAGAAAAATAATATAATCAACTGAAAGCAAGTGAGGAGGAGGCAGGAAATATAACTACTAATTTTATCATTACTCATGGCAGGGAGTCAATAGATATTGTCTGAAGAAATATGGTAAAAAGTTATACGCAATCACTAGAATAAAAAGATAAACCTTTCAAATCATCAGAATATACACACGCACACCCACCGCCCAAAGCAAGTACTGTCCTGATAGTGAAAGATTTTTTTAAAAGAAAATATTAAAAATAGAACTAAAACCAAATATATCAGTCTTTCCAATAAATATAAATGGGCTGAACTTTCCTATTAAAAGAAAAAGGATTATTGTCAATGGGGCTGGTTAAATAAATTACAGTACATCTGTTAAAAAGAATTAGGCAGTTCTACATCCACTGACATGAAACATTCATTGAAAAAAGATGCAGAGGCTCTTCCCTGGTGGTGCAGTGGTTGAGAATCTGCCTGCCTATGCAGGGGACATGGGTCGGAACCCTGGTCCGGGAAGATCCCACATGCCGTGGAGCAACTAAGCCCGGGCACCACAACTACTGAGCCTGTGCTCTAGAGCCTGTGAGCCACAACTACTGAGCCCATGAGCCACAACTACTGAGCCCATGAGCCACAACTACTGAGCCCATGTGCCACAACTACTGAGGCCCACGCACCCTAGAGCCTGTGCTCCACAACAAGAGAAGACACTGCAATGAGAAGCCCGCGCACCACAATGAAGAGTAGCCCTCGCTCTCTGCAGCTAGAGAAAGCCCGCATACAGCAACGAAGACTCAATACAGCCAAAAATAAATAAATAAATTTATTTTAAAGAAAAAAGATGCAGAATTATATGCACAATAATACCTCCATTTTTGTAAAAATCTTTAAAATAAAATATATCCACAATTATATATGATCATGTCTATGTATTTATAGTGTATCTCTGAAAGAACACGTAAGACACCAGTAGCAGTGGTATGGAAGTGGAATGATGACTGGAGGGCCCTGTGACAGAGACTTAGTTTTCAGTGCAAACCTTTTTGTACCTTTCTGAATTAGTATTGTGTACATTATCACCTTTTTAAGAAATAAATTAAGCAATCTTAAGAGGGTTGGGAGGTTTAAATGGGATAATGTGTAAAAAGCCCTTCAGCACAATTTCTGCAGGTAGTAACACTAGCAAGTAGTGAGGTGAACGCTGCCTGGCACACACTCAGTGCTTAAGAAATGTTGGTTTTCTTCATCCTTCCAATTTTTGTAATTTATTCCTTACCTAACATTTAGAAAATAGAACAAGTTTACCAAGTACCTACTTTGACATAACAGATGTGATCCTAAAGTTGCTTTTAAATAAAAATGTAGCCAATTCACATTGATTTCTACTGATTCCAAAGGGAATATTCTTTTTTTTTTAAAAAAAATACTCATTGGAGTATAACTGCTTTACAATGGTGTGTTAGCTTCTGCTGTATAACAAAGTGAATCAGCTATACATATACATATATCCCCATATCTCCTCCCTCTTGCGTCTCCCTCCCACCCTCCCTGTCCCACCCCTCTAGGTGGTCACACAGCATGGAGCTGATCTCCCTGTGCTATGCGGCTGCTTCCCACTAGCTATCTATTTTACATTTGGTAGTATATATAAATCCATGCCACTCTCTCACTTCCTCCCAGCTTACCCTTCCCCCTCCCCTTGTTCTCAAGTCCATTCCCTATGTCTTCGTCTTTATTGTGTTAGCACACGGTATTTGTTTTTCTCTTTCTGACTAACTTCACTCTGTATGACAAACTCTAGGTCCATCCACCTCAGTACAAATAACTCAATTTCGTTCTCTTTTATGGCTTAGTAATATTCCATCTTTTTTATCCATTCATCTGTCGATGGACACTTACATTGCTTCCATGTCCTGACTATTGTAAATAGAGCTGCAATGAACATTGTGGTACACGACTCTTTTTGAATTATGGTTTTCTCAGGGTATATGCCCAGTAGTGGGATTGCTGGGTTGTATGGTAGTTCTATTTTTAGTTTTTTAAGGAACCTACATACTGTTCTCCACAGTGGCTGTATCAATTTACATTCCCACCAACAGTGCAAGAGGTTCCCAAAGGGAATATTCTTGTGTACAATCTTTAGTTATGACTATGTCCCTGACTTTTTTAGTTGTAAGAATCCCTACTCCCTAAACTTCTCTGGAAGGTTAAGTAATTTGTAAATTAACCATCACATGTAGGACCACAGAAATACACACAGTACTACTTGAATGTATTTATAGAGTATCCTAGGCAGAGGAAAAGAAGAGAGAAAATACGAGGGATTAAAGAATACAGGAAAGTTTGGCTTAGAGAGAGAAAGCTTAGACAAAACAAAAAGCACAAACAAACTAGAAAACCCAAAGGGACATTGATTTCTACTTTCATGTTTGCAAATACTCTGAGTACACCTGAACTCTCCAAGTCCATAAGCTTCTATGTTAGTAAGATATAAAGATCAGAGAATAAACTTTGCAGGAAGATTTCAGTGGGTAAGTTGGGTTGGGTGACTGAGTAGAAAAACATGAGAGAATCCTTAGGTTCTCTCCATAAATGAGTATTACCACCTGCCAGTAATCCATGCAGAAAAAAAAAATCCTAATTGTGCAGGTTTAAAGGCCAAAGGCATCAATTACCATCCAAAGACTAAACGAAGACAGACAGAAAGATCCTGGTGATTAAGGTGCTCAATTTCCTGGCATGTATAATTCACCTATCAACCTGTACCATCCACTCCTCCCAAACCCAAACTCAACTCTAGAGCAGGCTGGTCTCCACTCCACCTTCCAAAAACACCTTAAATACTAAACTGGGCTCTTCTGCCTACTCCATTTTCAAAATCTTATCTGTCCTAAAAAATTCCTTCAAATTCTACACCCACTGCCTCATAAGACCTTCTCTGAGCATCCACTAACCCATTCCTTCTCTGATTCCCTAAAATGCAGACATCAGGGCTTATATTGCTTTAAAAAAAATAAGCTATTTTTAAAAATAAACTAGATTTAGACCATAATATAGGGTACACCCAGGTAGGTTCTTAACACCTACATAAGAAATAAGACATTATTGGACTTCCCTGGCGGTTCAGTGGTTAAGACTCTGCGCTTCCAATGCAGGGGATGTGGGTTTGATCCCTGGTCAGGGAACTAAGGTCCCACATGCTGCGCGGCACAGCCAAAAAAAAGAAAAGAAATAAGACACTATGGAGTTGAAACCCCAGCACAACCCTTCCTAGGAAACCATTTTATTGAATCTGGCATTTTTCACCCTCATTTTTGTTTCTACATTTTCTATGTATGTATCCCTAAACAATATATAGTGTTGCTTTGCATGTTTTAAAGACTTTATATAAATGACATCATAGTGTATTTATGACTTACTTTGACGCTAAATCATAAATGCTACTTTAAATACTACTTAATTTCATGGCTTGGCTGGCTGATTTCTCCAACACAAATTTAAGAAACATTTGCTCTACCACAAATGTAAAAGGCAATTAATTCACATTTTCAAACACAAAGAAAAGTACAGAGAAACATATAACATCCACGTACCCATCACTCTGACTTAACAAATATTAACACTTGTCACACTTCTGTTTTTTTTTTTTTTTTTTTTTTTTTGTGGTACGTGGGCCTCTCACTGTCGTGGCCTCTCCCGTTGTGGAGCACAGGCTCCGGACGCACAGGCCCAGCGGCCATGGCTCACGGGCCCAGCCGCTCCGCGGCACGTGGGATCCTCCCGGACCGGGGCACGAACCCATGTCCCCTGCATCGGCAGGCGGACTCCCAACCACTGCGCCACCAGGGAAGCCCCACACTTCTGTTTTTAAGAAAATAAAGCGTTAGAGAGACTTCTGAAGTCCCAGTTGCAGTCCCCAGCCCCATTCCCCTGCCTCCCCAAGAGATAATCACTATCCTGAAGTGGGTACAAAATCCTTCCCACCTGCTTTTATACTCTTACATATATTCATGTATCCATAAACAACATATAATATCTTTTTTATGTTTTAAAACTTTACATAAAAGACTGCATGTACATATCGGTCTACATCTTGCTTTTCTCACTCAACAATGTGTTTTTACCCAGCTCTGCTTTTAAGTTTTTCTGATTACAGAAGTAACATATGTTAAGTGGAAAAACTGGAAAGGCAGTAATATGCAGCATCCTCACCAGGGGAAGCTGTGCTGCCAAGGAGTTTTTCAGCTTCTACTGAGCAGTGGTGGCACCATGTCTTTTTCTGTAGTCCCCTCACCACCTGGCAGAGCATGACACACACCAGCAGGCACTTAACAATCCTTAGTGAGTCAAGGCTGGAACTATACAAAACCCAGGCCTCTGTTTAAGCTGACTCCTGTCTAGCTAGACCTAAAAACAAGAGGCAATCACACTGCCTCTCAGAAAAATCACACTGCACACACAGAGAAAAGAATGCCACGGGCTGTACTACAACAAAGACAAAATGAAGCAAAAATCTCAGTCAATCTCCGTTGTTCTCGTCAAAAAACCAACGCCAAAGGATGTATTGGCATAGCTGGTTCACGTAGTCGGAACGGTGCAAAAAGCTTGGCAGGAAAAACATCAACAGGTGTTTGTTCAGCACTGACAGAGGAGCTAAAGCAAACATGGGAACAGAGCTATCCAATTTAAAGCCAAACATGCTGGCAATCAATGCAGGGTCACACACTCACTTGATGGAAGTCTTCCAGAACTGGCTGTTTCAGGGATAATTCAGTATCTCCTAGTCACTGACTTTATCAATAAAGCATTTCCAAGCTAAGAATAGGTGGTAATGTACCTGCCCAGATAGGCTGGGACCATTACGCCGAGTCTACTATCAGATTCATTAGTGTTATGAAAAATGACCAAATGACAGAGACGGTTTCAGTTAAAAATCCATGGGCTCCTAAGTAATTCGAGTGATTAGACACTTTTCTCAGCTTCACTGAAAGTTCAAAGAGCTCCCTGGCTTTCACAATAAACACTTTTGCTTAAAAAGAGGGAGAAGCCCTCCCCAGAAGGGTTGGAAATAAGAACATGGGAAATGAGCCAGGCTTTGGCTCACATTTGTCTCTCCTACTCCAAGTCTCATCCGCATCTTTTCAATGGCAGCGTCCACACGCTTGGACTGGATGAGGTGCTTGGACAGACGGTGTCTAAATCTTCGCAGAGACTGAGGGAAGGGGGAAGCAGTAGCAGAGTGTGGATCAGAAGTCAAGAAATTTAGAGTGTCCTTTGGGGCAAAGTCACTTTCCCCCTCTGGCCTCAGTTTCCTCACTGGCAGTGCTCTTAGGGTGGAATTCTAACATTCTACAATTTCGTGACACTCAGATGTTCAGTGGGGCCAGTGATTCACTGCTTTCAAAAGCACAAGATGGAAAAAGCCACTTCTGGCGCACCCCCCGCCCCAAATCTACTCTTACCTGTAAATCATGCTTTTGTGAGTGACAGAGCAAAAGAGAAATATCCAGTGACACGAGTTGGAGTTGGCAAGTTTAACATTCAACGTCAGAACTGGTAAGAGCCTCAGAGCTCACTTAATCCAGACTTCTCATTTCATAGATAAGAAAACTGAGCATGGAGTAGTTAGTACGTTGTCCAAAAATGTGGCCTTTTCTGAGGATAGGACACCACAATCTTACCTGACCACCCAAGCCAGAAACCTGAAGGTGACATCTCTTTGGCACCTCCTTCTCCCTCACTCCCCAAATCCAATGATTTACCAAGTCCTGTAGATATTCCCAAACATGTCCTTTATTGCCATTGCCCTAGTCCAAGCCCTCTTAACCTCTCCCTCTACTAACTGCAGTAGCCTCCTAACTACAGCTGACTTGAACAACGGGGATTAGGGGTACCGACTCCACTCACAGGAGGGAGACCAGTTAGGAAGGTATAGCAGTGGTCCAGGCAAGAGAGGACTCAGTCTGATCCTGGTAGTAGGGGGAGAAGTGGTGAGAACAGCTCATATTCAGGATATATTGTGACAAGCCAACACAGGACTTGCTAATGAATTGGATGTGGCAGGAAGATAAAGAGAAGGATGAAAGACATTAGGATTTTTGGTCTGAGGAACTTGGTCAATGGGCCATTAAGTGAGATGGACAGAATACCTTTGCAGGAGTGGGCAGATGTGGAAATCAAGAGTTCTGCTTGGATGTGTTACGTGAGAGATGCTATTAGACAGCAAAACAGAGATGCATTAACTGTACAGTATCCAGGGACTTCCCTGGCAGTCCAGTGGTTAAGACTCTGCACTTCTACTGCAGGGGGCACAGGTTCGAACCCTAGTCGGGGAACTAAGATCCCACATGCCTCGTGGTGTGGCCAAAAAAAAAAAAAATTGTTCAGTATCCATACGGCAAAAGCATCCAGCACTAGAAATCAGGTTTCTTTCAGGCTAATTCAGGGTTTTTTTTCTCAGTGGTTCTCAAAGTGCAGCTCCCAGATTAGCAGTAGCGGTATCCTTTGGGAACTTCTTAGAAGCTCAACTTCTCAGGTTCCACCTCAGACCTACTGAATTAGAAACTCTGGAAGTGGGCTTCCCTAGTGGCGCAGTGGTTAAGAATCTGTCTGCCAATGCAGGAGACATGGGTTCGAGGACTGGTCTGGGAAGATCCCACATGCTGCGGAGCAATTAAGCCCGTGAGCCACAGCTACTGAGCCTGTGGTCTAGAGTCTTTGAGCCATGGCTACTGAAGCCCGCATCCCTAGAGCCTGTGCTCTGCAACAAGAGAAGCCACCGCAATGAGAAGCCCGCGCACCACAATGAACAAACACGCAATGCAGCCAAAAATTAATTAATTAATTAATTTTTAAAAAATGAAACTCTAGAAGTGGGGCCTGGCAATCTGTGTTTTAACGAGCCTTCCAGGTGACTCATTACAGTTTGAGAACCACTGCTCAAAATCATACTCTTCATCGCTAACGAACACCTGACAGCCAGAGACCCTGCATTAGGCTTCTCTGTGCCTCCGTAAACCCTCTGCCTATTTAACAATAGGTGGTATTTTTTTCCACCCAGGACTCACTGGGGGCTCCAAACACACCACTGATCAAAGTTTTTCAATTCCAGTTTCAGAAACTAGAGCAACTAGGAGAAACAAATAAAAATAGGAGCTACTGTAATCACAACTATCATTTTCATAATGGCTAATATTAGTGAGTACCTTCTACGTACTTTCTATGCATTATCTCATTTAATCCTCATAACAGCCTTATAAGGTAGTCTGTCCCCATTTTACAGATGAGGAAACTAAGGCACAAAGAGGTTAAGTAACTGCCCAAGGTCACACAGTTAGAAAGTGGCAGAGCTGGGATTCGAAACCAGGCAGTCAGGTTCCAGAGCTTGCATTCTTTTTTGTTTTCTCTCCTTTTTTGGAGATATAATTGACATATAACATTGTGTAAGTTTAAGATGTACGTTCTGTTGGTTCAGTACATTTACAGTCGCCCTCCGAAGTTTGATCCACGGTTGGTTGAATCTGCGGATGGATGTGGAACCCACGGATATTGAGGGCCAACCATACTGCCATTTCATATAAAGGACTTGAGCATCTGCAGATTTTGGTATCTGAGGGGGTCCTGGAACCAATCCCCCCCAGACACTGAGGGCTGACTGTACTGCAATGTGATTACCACTGTCGCATTGGCTAACACCTCTATCATGTCACATAATTATCATTTCTTCTTTGTGGTTAGAACAATTAAGATCTAGTCTCTTAGCTACTTTGAAGTTTATAATACAGTGTTGTTGACTATAATCACTATGCTGTCCATTAACTCTCCAGAACTTATTTATCTACTAGTTTCAAGTTTCCAGAGTCTGTATTCTTAACCACATGGTACATACTACGTCCTGTCTTCCTAGGCATCCACACAAGGACCATTTGATGTATTAAGTACATGGGGCTCTTATGAATAACTGAAAGAACTTAAAAAAGATGTTTAATTCCATCAAATTACCATATGACCCAGCAATTCCACTTCTACATATACTCAAAAGAATAGAAAACATACTTTCACACAAAAACCTGCACATGAATTTCATAGCATTATTCATAATAGCCAAAAAGTAGAAACAACCCTAATGTCCATCAACTAATGAATGGATAAACAAAATGAGGTACTTCCATACAAGGAATATTATTTAGCCATTAAAGGAATGAAATACTGATTCATGCCACAACATGAATGAGCCTTGAAAACATTACACTTAATAAAAGAAACCAGGCACAAAAGGCCTCATATCACATTATTCCATTTATATGAAATGTTCAGAATAGGTAAATCCATAGAAACAGAAAGATTAGTGGTTGCCAGGGGCCAGAGGGAGGAAGGGATGGGGAGTGACTACTAATGGCTATGATGTTTCTTTTCGGAGTGATGAAAATGTTCTGAAATTGGTGGTGATGGCTGCACAAAACCATTTATACTCTAGATGAATATACTGAATACCACTGAATTATACACTTTAAAAGGGTGAATTTTTATGATATGTGAATTATCTCAATAAAGCTATTATTTTACAAAAGGATGTTGTTGTTGTTTTTGCGGTACGCGGGCCTCTCACTGTTGTGGCCTCTCCCGTTGCGGAGCACAGGCTCCGGACGCGCAGGCTCAGCAGCCATGGTTCACGGGCCCAGCCTCTCCGCGGCATGTGGGATCTTCCTGGGCCGGGGCACGAACCCATATCCCCTGCCTCGGCAGGCGGCCTCTCAACCACTGCGCCACCAGGGAAGGCCCAAAAGGATGTTTAATTCATTTTGAACTTGAGGCTATTTTACTACATAAAACTCCTATTTGTTGTAATTAAGGTTGCTGGATCATGATCAAAGAAACTGAAAGTAATCTGCCATCTCTTTGAATTTTTACCTTTCAATTTGCAAAGAGTAAACTAGTTTCACTTCTAGGTTGCCATGGACGTAGACACAGTTATCTGTGTCATTTCCCCAACCAGAGAAAGTTTTTCTTCAGTATGACTGAAAGAGCACAAATGCAAAAGTTCTGTTCTTGAGGAAATGTCCTAATATTTTCCTTAAATCAAAGCACGTTCTACCTAAAAGTACTTTAGTTTTCTCCCATAACCAGGGGCTCCTGGGGCTTCCCTGCTAAAAGCACACAGCTGAACAATGTTTCTCTTCAACAAGCAAGGTACTACTATGAATTTTGGCAACATTTTAATGCCTTAAGATAAACAATGAAAATAAATACCTAGCACTGGAGTAAGGATCAGAGAAACATTCTTTTAAATGTTTACTTTCTCTAATAATAACAGTAATACTAATAACTACTATTTATCAAGCAACTATAATGCGCTAAATAAACACTGTCCTAGGTTCTTTACAAATACGGTGTTTAATTCAGTCCTCACAGGAACCTTTAAGAAAGTATTTTTATCCTCATTTCACAGATAAGGAAACTGAGGCCTAAAGAGAGTAAGTAAATCATTTGCCCTTGATCACACAGATAACAGCCCCATAATAATCCAAGTCTTTCAGAACTCAAATGTTCTCTCTTCTATTCCTGTATATTCCTCTTCAAAATGAAAAAGGAAGCCAGAAACTTGAAGAAACTGAAAAGACTGCTCTTCCTATCTCACAAAAGTAGTGCTTTGCAAAAAAGATGACTGTTTCTACAATCCAAAAGAGGAAATATGAAAACAAAAATTGTTAATAACAACCAGCAGTCAGTAGGCACAAAATACTTTGCCATGTCCCACATCTCAAACACTGCTTCCTGATTTATCAGTTTTCCCATAGGTTCTGATTGTAACCTTCAGATGTCAAAATTTAATGATCTCACCATGGAAATCCCCAGAGAACAGCAGTTAGCGAGACTGGAGAGCTCCCTAGACCAGGAAGGAAAAAGAATCAGTTGGCAGGAAGTGGTGCCTATCTAAAAACATAGAAGTCTTTAGCATTAATATTAACACTGGGATTCCACAGCACTTTAACCTGAAGCTATTTCTGCATTACCTTGTATTACTTAAAGCTGATCCCCAGATGTCTAACAAGATCCTAAATAAAATAAGACTGCTGCATAACAACCACCGACCCTCATTTCTCTCTTGCTATTTAAAAAAAAAACCCACAGGTTTAAAGGATTATCCCTGAATCAATCAATAAGGAAGGGTAGCACGTGGGGCACAACCAAACATGAATTTCATTATCAAGTAGACTGTGGCTGTCAGAAATCTTAAATTTAAGACTGTAATATACACTCCTTTTACTCCTTAGGACTACCCCCAAACAGATTTAAACTATAAACCAACAGTAGACTGACGAATGTACAATTGCTAAGAGACTCAACATATACCAAAAAGGGGGTGATGGTGGGAGTGGAGAGTAACTTAGAAAGTCTGTTCTCCTACTAAACAATTTAATGCAAGAAGTACATTACCAGGCAGAGGGGAAGAGGTCACTTGGGGTTGAACAAATCCTTAGAAAACGCTAAAGAAATATTCTCAATTCTAGGTCACCCTGTAATAATTCCTAACGGGAAAGGGCCAACTCAAGATAAAGTAAGGTCGAGCTTAAGAATTTTCCTCACTTTTCTTGTCCCCCCGCAGACGCTCCCACCAGAACTTTTTTGGGAGTCCAGGAGAAAAATTCGTACGTGCAGAGCTGGGGGAGCGACGGAAGGGGCCATCCTCGTGCAAACAACTACCTGTGCGCGGTGGAGACCCCCCTCCCCCCACGAAGGAGTTCTGTTTAAAGTGAAAAGCAGCTCTGGGGATGGCCTTCCAAACCCAGGACCGACACTGATTATTCACCCAATTCAACTGTCCCCTATGCCCGTACTCCGGCCACCTCCCGGCCGAGGGCAGCCCCTCCAGAGCCCTACGCCCCCAGTCCCGGGTCTGCTCCCACACCCAGCCACCTCCAAAGCTCGGTGCCCGCTCCTTTGCCTGACAGCTGTCCTCCCGCCACCAGGCAGCCCCAGCTCCCTCCGCCCAGGTTCCCCAAACCAGCCTTCTTGAGTCGCTGACGCCCCAGGCCCGCGGGATTTAGGGTTTAGGATCTGGAAGGGTTTGGTCCAATCCCCTCTTCTCAGCGTCCTAGGCTCACCTCCCCGGTAGCTTGGCGCTCCTCTTCCAAAACTGCTTGCTGTTCTCGGCGGCCATTGCTCCGGCCCGGGGAAGGCCCTGTAGGCTGGCCAGGGGGGTACCCAGCGAGATGCCCCCAGGACCCCGCAATCGCAGGGCCAGCCCAGGCCGCTTCCCCGCTGCCGGTCACCCTCTCCCAGCTCCCGGGGGCGCCATCTTGGATGTGGGCACCCTCCCACCCAGCGCCGCTGCCATTGGTGGGCTGCGCAGGCTGTGGTCAGACAGACCAATCGGGAGCTGGAATCCTGCAGGCCGCTGAAGCCGAACGGTAACGTCAGGGGCTGGGCACACAGGTGAACCGGACAGGCGGAGCTTGGACGAGCCGGGAGGCGGGGCTGAAAGTTCCTTAACCCAGGCAGGAGAAGAAGCAGGTAAAGAAAGGGACCTATGGGAAGGAGGAGAGGGTGCTGTTTTCTTTGGGGGGTAATGAGGTTCCTGAGTCTAATATTTTCTGGAAAGAGAGAGCATATATATTTATATACATAAATCTTTGACCTAAAAATAAAGGCCCATGTGTTGGTTGCAGCCCATTTTTAACATCTCCCAACTCAACGACACTCGTTATTACCTTCTCCTCTCCCCCGTTCCGTTCGGACCCTGATATATTTTAATCTGTGGAGGAAGATCGATACTGACCCGATGGCCCAGAGTTGCTAACTGTTCAACACGTGAGTAACGGTTGGTTCACAAGAGCCTCGCTCTCCTCAGGTAATTGATCACTATTAAAGGACTTGTGCTGGAGGTGAAATTCAAATGATCAAATCTCTGTTTCAACCAATAACTGTCACTTTCAGACTATGAGAACCCAGATGCTGACAAACTGTTTAGGAAATATTCTTATTTTATCTATCCAGTTCAGACTACAAAGTAACATTTCTTGAGAGGACATAGCGCATCTCCAAGGCATGAATCACAAAGATTAAGTATGTACCCTCAAACACCCTTAATGTCCCTTATTAATCAATTATATATCCTTTGCCCTTGAATTTATTTTCAACCTAGTTTTGACTCAGAATGAGATTTAATATTAGCATTTTGAATCCTTTTAATGTCTTGTCGGTGTTTTTTGCTCTTTTTGAGTTTCTGTGGTTGTATACCACAGTGACTGAGGTGGGGCCGGGCGGGGGGTGGGGGTGGGGCAGGGAGCACACCCTAGTCCAGAGTAGTTTTTGTCCCAACGAAGGACTGATGAGATAGGCTGATCGTTCTCCAACGCCACTCCTGGTTACTGCTAGCACAGTCCTTCCACACACTGGAAGGTCTAAAGGACCTTCTTTTATATGCCCTCTGATGGCCCCTTTCTACACAGAAATACCTCCATTTTCAAGCTTCTTTTGTCCCCTGATTTTACAATCATGAGATTGTATGAAAAGGGCTATTTTAATTTTCTCTGAATTTCTCATCTTTTTATAGACTTTCATCTTATCTTGTCTCAGATGGTCACCTTTATGGGCATTTGCTCCATCAAACAAAAACTGCTCTATCCTTTTAATCCTTTAAGCTGCCTTTCTTTGGCTCTTTTTCTTAGGATGCGGTGGCTAGCACTGAGATCCAAAAGGGATTTCCTGAGGTTTTTGTTGAAACTGATGCTTTGTCTTTACTCTGGACCACCAGAACTTTTACTGGCATTTTGGATTTTACAAGAGCTGATGTCTTGAAGGGCTAATCTATAGCAACTTCTGATCCCTTTCCTCGGTGGCAGCTGGCAGTTCAGAGTTCATTATCTTAAACGTCTTAAAGACGTCACCTGAATTGTCTCCCCCTATGTGAGCTGCCTTACACTTGTCCACCTGGCAAGTGACCTGCCACTTTCCAGCCAATTCACATAGCTTTAGAAATGTTCCAGGAGATGCCCCCTGTTGACTTGATATTTTCCTATGTGGAAAGCAGAGTATAATTTGTGTACCTAGAAATGTCTCAAAGTATTCCTTTTTCTTGATCATTTATGAAATGTTAAATAACACTGATTCCCAGGGGATGCCTTAACATTGTTCAACCCAGAGAAGCCCTTAATATTCTTACTCTTTATTTTTTACATCTAAGCCATTTTCCCATCCAAGATAAAAAAAAAGTTTACTTGTCTAGCGATAACTTCAAAAATACTCTTTGTTAGGGAAGTTGAGATTGTTGGGCCTTTTTTCACCACCACCATGACCACCCATATCGAAACCACCCACAGCTTTACAGCAGCCTGCTATTAGGTCTCTTGTTTCCACTCTTGCCCCCTTAGAGTCTGTTCCCCACACAGCAGAGAGAGAGCCTTTTAGAATGTCAGATTATGTCACTACTCTGATCAATATCTTGCAATGGCTCCATCACACTTGGCATAAAATTCAAGCTCCTTAAAGACCCTATATGATTTGGTTCCACTCTCTTCCTTGCTTAATCTGCTCCAACCACACTTACTGCCTTTTTGCTATTCCTTGAACACTCCAAGCATGTTCCTACCTCAAGGTCTTTGTATTAGCCATTTCCTCTGCTTGGAATTCTCTTCCCCCAAATATCTGGATGGCTTGCTCCACATTCCATATTCCCAAGTGTCTTCACCTTGGGGATACCCGCCCCTACCACCCACCTTAAATAGCGGGCTCCACCACTCTATTTTTCTTTAAAGCACTCTCCCTACCTTCCGTACTATATACCTGTTTCTTGTCCATCTCCACCCCCTAGAATGTAAATTCCACTAAGGCAAGGATTTTGTCTGCTTTGTTCTCTGCTCTTCTCTGCTATTCTCACCTAGAATAGTGCTTGGCACACAGTAGGTGCTTAATATTTACTGAATGAGAGAATGAAGAGTATAAACTATTCTTGTCTTTTGGTTCTATGTTGTTCACACACATTTTTTGTTGGAAAAGATGATAGGAACCATTTTTCTCACCCCTAGCAGGATGTGTCCACTTTACCAAAGAGTCTATAAGCTCACCTATGCTCTTGGTTGAAGAACAGTCTTCCTTTCTTGGGAAAGATTGTCCTCTTCAAACCGTTTTGCATCTTCAGAGGGATAAACCTGTACCGAAAATGATGAAGGAGGGAGGCCACACACCTAGCCACCTGTCCATCAAAGTGTGATAGCTGTGACAGCAAGATCACCGTCACACCAAACTTTGCCCAACTAAAGGTGAAAATCATTGGTTTGAGGTTCCCAAGGGGTCCTTGGAGTACTTTTGATGGACTTTTAGTGATAGGTACGCACTGGTCCACTATACTGGTGCTTCTTATACATTAATGTACATGCGAATCACCTGGGGATCGCGTTCAATGTCTAGATTCTGATTTAGTAGGCCTGGATAGAGCTTACAGTTATGCATTTCTAACAAGTTCTCAGGTAACACTGATGCTGCCGATTTGTGGGCCTCACTTTGTAGATCTTCTGTTACTTGGCACAATATGGCCTATGATCCTTAAATTTATCACAAAGGTTTGATTATTTTGAAACTCTAAGTAGAAGACTCTCAATATTGTCTGCCTGCAAGCTCTTTGGAGCAAAGGGAATGAGCTATATCTGGGTTGAATGCGCACTCAAAAGAGTGGGCTATCCCAATCCTTAGAGAAAGTTCTATGGAAGAGATAAACTGTGCGTGGAGACACATGCAGGCAAAGAAAGAGAAAGACCTGAAAGACCTTTCAGAGTAGCAGCTCCAGGGGGAGATAAAAATCAAGAAAAAAGCCTTTGGACTAAGTTACAAAGAGATCACTGGCTGACTTTAACCTCAGTGTAGGAGTGGAGTGGACCCTGTGCTAAGAGGAAGGGTTAAGAAATGAGAGCAAGCAGCAGCCCTCACAATGCACTGCAGAATGTTGGACCACCAAAGGGACAGTGAGGTCAAGCTGGGATCTAAAAGCAAGAGAGCTTTTGCGGTACCTAAACAACCACTAGACAGAGCCAACTGAGAGAGATCAGCTATGTTAGGGAAGGCAAAGGGCTAAGCAAAAAGACTGAAGAAGCAAGGTTATAGGAGTAAAGAAAGGAAGAGAGAGTAGTTAGAGTTTGAAGGAGTGGAGGGAAGGTTAAGAATTTCTTTCCTAGGAACTTATTTTAAGAAAGTAAGTCAAAAGGAGGGGGAGAAAAGCTCCGTGTACAAAGGTATTCTTTGCCTAGTAACCAATAATAAATGGGACAAATCAAAAGAATATAAAGGTTTAAACATGAGAAGGCAGTTACACAAATTACGGCGTGTGGTTTGTAAACTTGAAGCATGCTAGATCATTAAATGGTGCAAATTTGAATGCTACATTGTGCGTCAAAAAGGTTTATGAAGTGAGGTACAGCAGGGAAAAAGCAGAATGCAAAATGTCTTTGCCCGATTTCAATAAAAATATATGGGTTTTGTCAGAGTAGAAGAAAACATGGAGAAATTTAGAAAATTTTGTTAGATAGTAGAATTATACATCATTTTATTTCCAGAATTCTTCTCTAATGCTACCATATTTTTTATTATTATGAAATACATGTCACATAATAAATTAGGGGGTGGCAAACATTTTTCTATAAAGGTCCAGACTGTAAATAATTTTCAGCTTTGCAAAACTAGCAAGGCTGTGTTCCAATAAAACTTCATTTGTAGCTACAAAAATTGGGATTCTATATGATTTTCACATCACAAATTATTCTTCTTTCAGTTTTTTTCCCAAATATTAAAATATGTAAAAACCATTCTTAGTTCACAGACCATACAAAAACAGTGCACCAGATTTGGCTTACGGGTAGTAGTTTGCCAACCCTGCAGTGAAGACTAAAGAATAGGGAATTCCCTGGCTGTCCAGCAGTTAGGACTCCACACTTTCACTGCCGAGGGCCCAGGTCCAGTCCCGGGTCGGGGACTAAGATCCTGCAAGCCGCGGGACTTCCCTAGTGGCGCAGTGGTTAAGAATCCGCCTGCCAATGCAGGGGACATGGGTTCAATCCCTGGTCCAGGAAAATCCCACATGCCGCAGAGCAACTAAGCCCGAACGCCACAACTACTGAGCCTGCACTCTAGAGCCTGCGAGCCACAACTACTGAGCCTGCGTGCCACAACTACTGAAGCCCACACTCCTAGAGCCCGTGCTCCACAAGAGAAGCCACTGCAATGAGAAGCCCGCGCACCGCAACGAAGAGTAGCCCCTGCTTGCCTCAACTAGAGAAAGCCTGTGCGCAGCAACAGACCCAATGCAGCCAAAATAAAAAGATCCTGCAAGCCAAGTGGCCAAAAAAAAAAAGAATAATAAATAACAAGATTAAGAAACAAAAAACCTTATAAGACCCATTTTGCCCCTCCTTGATCCCATTCCCCTCCTTCTCCAGTGGAAACCAGGATCCACTCTCGTCCATGTTGTCGACTTTTACTATATATGTGGGAATCTATAAACATGTTTTGAAACTATAAATAGCAACACACTGTACATATGCTTCAGCAACTGGGTTTTTTCACGCTGCATTCTGTTGACACAAGAAGCTCTTGTTTGTTCATCTTAACTGCCCTATTGTGTTCCACTATGTAAATATTCCTCAGTTGTCATCGCCAGTTATTTTTATTTTGAACAGTGTTCAATTAACATTCTTTAACACATTTACCGTGTGCAAAATTTTCTCTACTATGGTGTTTTTCAAAGTACAGTTTGTCAACTATTAGTGAGTTGACATTAAAGGTTGCGACCTTTAATGAAATCAAATAGAACATTTATATCTTAAAGTTACATAATGTATCAATTATATCTCAATTTAAAAAAAGGAATAGACAGGATTAGAAAAGATCAGATCATGTTACATGTAATAGGAAAAGGCATTGTTGTGCAAAATTTTAATTTCAACTTTATACGCACTTATACATACATGTGTTTGTGTGCATTTATATGTACTTGATTGTAATGTAAAATGTATTTCTTAGTAAGCGGTTGTCACAAAGTTTGAAAAACCCATTGCTTTAAGGCGCCTAGGGACACCCAAGAAAAATATTGCAGGATCACAGAATATGCACAGTTTCCACTTAACTAGACTCTGCAAAATGCCCTCTGAAATGGTTTTTCCAATTTATATTGGTCCTCACAGCAATGAGTTTCCATTGCTTCACATCCTCACCTGTAGTAGGTTTTTCTCATGGGATGTTAAATATACCACATACACGAAAGAATGTATAAAACTAATGTGTATCCGCCTGCCAATGCAGGGGACACGTGTTCGAGCCCTGGTATGGGAAGATCCCACATGCCGCGGAGCAACTAAGCCCGCGAGCCACAACTACTGCGCCCGTGAACTGCTGAAGTCCGCGTGCCTAGAGCCCATGCTCCATAACAAGAGAAGCCACCGCAGTGAGAAGCCTGCACACCACAACGGAGAGTAGCCCCCGCTTGCCACAACCAGAGAAAGCCCGCGCAGCAACGAAGACCCAAAGCAGCCAAAAATAAAATTAATTATTTTTTTAAAAATTAATATGTATAGTTTGATGAATTATAATAGCATTTGCCTGCATGTACCCACTCCCCACACTATGCAACAGCAGGACATCACCAGTACCTTAGATGCCTCTTGGAGGTCCTTGCTCTGGGCATTCCCCTTTCTCCCCACTTCAGGTGTTACCACTGTGCAGAATTTTGTATTAATCATCCTCTGTGTATTTATATTTTTCAACCTACGTTTGTAACCTTAAGTAAAGTATTGTTTATATTAATGATATTGTATGGTATCCATTCTCCTGTTGCTTGATTCTTTAGACAACAGGATGGTTTTGAGATTTACCCTCATTTTCCACTGCTGTATAACATTCCGTTTTATAAATAGCACAGTTTATCTATGTTACTACTGGTGAGCATTTAGTTGTTTCAGGCTGATCTGCAGCCTGAAGCAAGAGTGAGAAAAATAGATGCTTGTGGTTGTAAACCACTGGGTTTTGCATTATTAGTGTGGCCATAACTGATTATTATAGAAGTGGAATGGAAGAAAAGTAGAAGAGAAAAGTCAGCTAGGTGTACTCTTTCAAGAAGCTTAGCTGTGGGGGAATTCCCTGGCAGTCCAGTGGTTAGGACTCTGCACTTTCACTACCAAGGGCATGGGTTCAATCCCTGGTTGGGGAACTAAGATCCCACAAGACACGTGGTGCAGCCTAAAAAAAATAAAGAGAGAGAGAGAGAGAAAGAAGAAGCTTAAAAAAAAAAGAAGAAGCTTAGCTGTGAAGAGATTGAGAGGCTAGTTTCCTCCTCTTCCTCCCCCTCATCACTGTTGTTCTGTTTTAGTTCTTTAGTTGCCTGTAATATAAACCCCTTTCCCATGTACGGAGAATTTTTCACTCTATGAAACTTTGTGAGAAGCAGAGCTCACCTACCAGTATTGCAGCTAAAAATGGCAGCTACTTAGTTTTCCATCCTTCCTTATGAACTAAGTCATATGCACATGTCATAGGCTCTGCTAATACAATTTTCCCAAACTAGATTTTGAATCAGGAGGAGCTTATGAGGTAAAGAAAAAAGAGAACAAGAAAATCCATTCTTGGTGGGCAGTGCCAGCTGTGACAGCAACACCCAGTTGGGGGGAATAGCTCTGGCAACAGCAACATCTAGAGTCTGGTGCTAGAAGGCCTCTCTCTCAGTGTAACTATGGCATCAAATGCTCATTGCTGGCAGCAGCAGTGTCTTCAGTGGCCCAGCCCTGTGGTGTGATATTGGCTACCATCCTGTAAGCAAAACCTCTGAATGTGGTGTGGTAGACTGATGGCATTCATGCCCCAATTCTTCACCTCTCCCTGCATCCGTATTATCTTGTGAGACCTTCTCATTCTTTTTTTTTTTTTTAATATTTATTTATTTATTTGGCTGCACTCGGTCTTAGTTGCAGCATGTGGGATTTAGTTCCCTGACCAGGGATTGAACCCAGGCCCCCTGCATTGGGAGCACAGAGTCTTAACCACTGGACCACCAGGGAAGTCCCGTGGGACCTTCTCATTCTGACTCTGGACTGACTATTGTGACTTGCTGTGATCAATGGATGTTCGCAAACATTACACAAGCAGAAGCTTGAAAAGCACTTGGGTGGCTGCACTTGCTCTCTGTCTTAGTCTGTTTGTGATTCTATAACAAAATATTACAGACTGAGTGGCTTGTAAACAACAGAAACTTATTTCTCACAGTTCTGGAGGCTGGAAGTCCAAGATCAGGGTGCCAGCGTGGCCGGATTCTGGCAAAGGCTCTCTTCCGAGTTTCAGACTGCCAACTTCTTGCCATGTCCTCGCATAGTGGAAGGAGCAAGGGATTTCTCTGGGATCTCTTCATTCAGGAGGGCTCCACCATCATGACCTAATCACCTCCCAAAGGCCCTTCCTTCTAATACCATCCCCTTGGGCATTAGCTTTTCAACGTATGAATTTGGGGAGGACCAAAGCATTCAATCTGTAGCACTCTCACTGTTGTCCTCTGCCATTGCCATTACAACATGTCTAGGCTAGCCTGTTGGATGATGACAAACATGTGGCCCTAGGCCAAGTCTCCCTGAGTTATCCCAGCTGAGGCCATCTTAGATCAGCCAACAGTCAGTTGACCCTCAGGCATATGAATGAGCTCAGCCAAAATCAACAAAACTGTCTAGCCAACCAACAGTTGACCCCAGACACTCGAGTGAGTCCAGCTGAAATCAGCCCAGCTCAGCCCAGCCCCAGATACGCTGAACCCCACAGACTTGTGAACTAAGTACTGTTCATTGTTACATGCCACTGAGGTTTTGTGGTTGCTTATGTAGCATCATTGTGGCAATAGATAACTGGTCCTTTCCACACATCTATGAGCTATGCCTTTTTTGCTTAAATCAGCCAAGAGCCAGTATCTGTTGCTTGCCCTAACACAAAGCCTGAATGTAAATCAGAGAGAGACACAGGGTCAAAGGAGAGATTGTCTGAGCTGGGAAAGACTTTGGCATGCTTACAGGCAGAGGATTGGAGGCAATTGTGTTTATTAGGATATAAGTTTGGCTGCAAAATAACAGTGCTTTAAACATGATAGGAGTTTATCATTTCCCTCTCTCATGTAAGAGCCTAAGTAAGTGGGCAGCCCTGCTCTGGGAATCTTCAGAAGCCTAGATCCTTCTCTCTGTGTTTATCACGTCCTTGCCCAGTTGGTCTGAGATGACTCCCTACTCCATCCACATTTCAGCCATTGGGAAGAGGGAAAGGGACATGACTTTATCCTGAACACCTGGTGGTTACATTCATTTCTCCCCCTTCCAACCCACTCTCAGAGATTGGTCACACAGTTCTACCCAACTGCAAGGGAGGCCAGGAAAGGCAAACCTTATTCTGGCCAATCATGTGTATATCTAAAAATCCTGCTTCTGTGGAAGAAGGGGCAAACAGATAGTAAGAGTTCTTGCCATGTCATAGGGGAAGAAGGGATAATTAATGGAACAGGATCTCTGTGGTAGACTTTATTAGCCATTTCCTTCCTTCTTCCCCGTTAAGGGGACTAATCTTTTGGAGAGGTGAGGCAACTGTGTTCCCAGTCTGGGCATAACTCATGATATGTCTAAACTAATGATGGCAATTCTACTCAGCTTTGTCAGGAACTGGTTTCCCCAACCTCCCCTGCAGCAGAAGCTGTGACCCAGTTCTGGCCAGTGAGCCATGAAGGGAAGGCTGCTGGGGGGGTTCGGGGAAGTGGTTTCCTTCCCGTGGAAGAGACAAACAGAGCTTACTGTCGCACTCCTGTTTGTGATACTGGTGTGAGGCTTATAACCATAAAAGAAAGGCCAAGAGAACTACAAATGCCAAACTAGAGCCCTGGCACCTTCTTGAGGATTCCAGTGACCTTGAGGGATGAGTGTGAGTGAGCCAGGTGGAGAAAGGGAGAAAAGATATTTGAGAAAGTAAGAGTATTATAAACATGAGAAGGAATGCTCAGAGATGTTCCTGGAAAGTTGGACTGGAGTCAAATCGTGAGGACTTTGTATGCAGCAGTGTGATTTATTGTCAGAATTGCCTCATTCAGAGTTGGGGCTGGTCTCCTGCTTCTTGGTTGATACACCACCAAAGCATGACAGGCATTTTTCCTTTGTAGGTTTAAGATGACTGAGCATCTCTTCCCCCGTTGGAGAGTTAAAATACTTTTGTTTTGGAAAATCTAGGCTCTCAAAGGCAGAGATTTAGATGATGTGGGTGGGTAGTGGGTGTAGATTTGAAAAGATGAGGGAGAAGGGAGTCATTCCCAACCCCCACAGCAAGTGGAATTTCCCTGCCCTTGGGAATGGAGAGGTGCCTGGCTCTGACCACCTTGGGGCCTGTGTTTGACTCCCTCCCAGACCCCAGAGTGACAGGATGTCTGTGTGGACCCCAGGCTGGGGACTGAGCTGTGAGCCACAACCTTCGGGGCTGTGGACAGTGGGATCACTGAGGCTAGGACATCAAGCCTCTCACAGTGAGCAGCCACACCAGCCTGAAGTCTAGAGCCCTTCCTTGAGTTTCCAGGATTGGATGAACTTGGGAGTTCTATGTGACTCCAGCAAGGAGAGAGGGAAGTGAAAACAAACAACAAAAAAATCTGATTGAGATAGAGTTTCTCCCTAACTCCTTGAGGAAGAAAACTGAGTCCGATTTGATATTATTTTTAAAAAATAAAGGGAATTCCTCCCTGGCGGTCCAGTGGTTAGGACTCTGTGCTTCCACTGCAGGGATTACAGTTTCAATCCCTGGCTGGGGAACTAAGATCCCACAAGACATGTGGAAATATAAAATAAAATAAAATGAAATACTTCTTTCTTGCATTAGAGTGTCCAATTATGGTACGAACTGATTCTGTGGTATACAAAGCCAAAGGAAAGGGAGTAAGAAGAGGTTATAAATTATCTCAGTAGCTTTTTTATTTAAGTCGATAGATTTTTTTACAAGAGACTGTAGAAGATGTGTCTCTAAGAGCTCATATATGCAAAGTATTCATTTTCATTTTTTTTTAAATAAATTTATTTATCTTGGCCTGCATTGGGTCTTCATTGCTGCACGCAGGCTTTCTCTAGTTGTGGTGAGCGGGGGCTACTCTTTGTTGCGGTGCGTGGGCTTCTCATTGCGGTGGCTTCTCTTGTTGTGGAGCACAGGCTCTAGAAGTGCGGGCTTCAGTAGCTGTGGCTTGCGGGCTCTAGAGCACAGGCTCAGCACTTGTGGTGCACGGGCTTAGTTGCTCCGCTGCATGTGGGATATTCCCAGACCAGCGCTCGAACCTGTGTCCCCTGCATTAGCAGGCAGATTCTTAACCACTGCACCACCAGGGAAGCCCCTCATTTTTATTTTTAAAAATCCAACTAAATTGGCCGGACACTGCCAGACTAGAAGGAAATCCAATCTCCATTATTACCAGGGCTCCTCTGGCTCTCAGGGATGCCTCAGAATCCAGAAGTAGAACCTGGTGCCAGAAAAGGGCCAGCCTCGTACCTGTGACCATCATGGGGCCTGCTGACAGCTGCCTCGTGCAAGCCCACGGAATGGAGCCTTGAAGCCCACCAGCGCCTGCTTCAGGCCCCACATAAGGTATAGGCATTTTTACTGAGGTGTTAAAGAAAAAAAATTATTCATGAAGGAATTCCCTAGCGGTCCAGTGGTTAGGACTCTGAGCTTTCACTGCCGAGGGTGCAGGTTCAATCCCTGGTCGGGGAACTAAGATCCCACAAGCCAAGCCACGTGGCACAGCCAAAAAAAAAAAAAAATATATATATATATATATATATATATATATATATATATATATATATTCATGACACTTGTTAAAGATTCTAAGGACGATTTTCTTCAAAAGGGACTATTGCAATGGAGGTTTTGTGGTAGGGGAGAGAGGGGGCCCAACTCTGAATACAAGGACAAGTAGAGATTTATAGCTAAGTAGCAGGGTGGGGAGCAGTACATGGAAAATGACCGAGAGGAAACATCAAGGCTGGAGGATTCTTGCTGAAGGCAGGCCAGGGTGATCAGATACCAAGGGTAGGGGATTTTTTTTTCTTTTTTGGCCACGCCTCGCATCACACAGGATCTTAGTTCCCTGACCAGGGATTGAAAAAAAAATCAGTAACATCCTAATACATGAATATATCAGGTAAATGATATAAACAGTGTAAAAAGGGCAGTAAAACTAGTTAACAAATACTTTTAAAATATTCAGCCTTGGGCTTCCCTGGTGGCGCAGTGGTTGAGAGTCCGCCTGCCGATGCAGGGGACACGGGTTCGTGCCCCGGTCCGGGAGGATCCCACATGCCGCGGAGGGGCTGGGCCAGTGAGCCATGGCTGCTGAGCCTCCGCGTCCGTCCGGAGCCTGTACTCCGCAGCGGGAGGGGCCACAACGGTGAGAGGCCCGTGTACCGCAAAAAAAAAAAAAAAAAAAAAAAAATTGTAATGTTTAGGAGCTTCCCTGGTGGCGCAGTGGTTAGGAATCCACCTGCCAATGCAGGGAACACGGGTTCGATCCCTGGTCTTGGAAGATCCCACATGTCGTGGAGCAGCTAAGCCCGTGTGCCACAACTGCTGAGCCTGCACTCTAGAGCCCATGCTCTACAGCAAGAGTAGCCACCGCAATGAAGAGTAGCCACCACAGTGAAGAGGAGCCCCTGCTCACCACAACTAGAGAAAGCCCGCACACAGCAATGAAGACCCAACGCAGCCAAAAATAAATAAATTAAATAAATAAATTAAAAAAAAAATATTCAGCCTTAAGAGTAGTAATCAGTAAGATGAAAAAATTAAAATACGATTTTTTACTTACTACGTAGGTTAAATGGAAAGAGTAAGTCAAGATGGAAAATAATTTTAAAACAGTAATACCAAATTATAGCATATATATCCTGAAACAGGTATGTACATTTACTTTTGGTGGAAGAGTGAATTAGTAACAGCCATTTGGTGTTTTGCTTATATCTAGTGTTTTTATAATTGTTTATTTTCTTGTTTTAAATCAACTATGCTTTTACTATATATATATATATATATATATATATATATATATATATATATATTAAAAACACATAGTTTGGGGCTTCCGTGGTGGCACAGTGGTTAAGAATCCGCCTGCCAATGCAGGGGACACATGTTCAAGCCCTGGTCCAGGAAGATCCCACATGCCACGGAGCAACTAAGCCTGTGCGCCACAACTACTGACCCTGCGCTCTAGAGCCCGCAAGCCAAAACTACTGAGCCTGCGTGCCACAACTACTGAAGCCTGTGCACCTAGAGCCTGTGCTCCGCAACAAAGAGAAGCCACTGCAATGAGAAGCCCGTGCACCGCAACAAAGAGTAGGCCCCGCTCGCCACAACTAGAGAAAGCCTGCACGCAGCAACAAAGACCCAATGCAGCCAAAAATAAATTAATTAATTAATGTAATTAACCTATAAAACAAACAAACAAAACACATAGTTGTGGTAGGCATTCCAAGCTGGCCATCAATAATCCTTGCCTCCTGGTGTTTACACCTTTGTGCAGGTATAAATACCTCATAGGCCCCTCCAGACTTGGTTTGTGTGACCAATTGAATGCAGCTGGAATGATAGACGTCACTCTTGAGATTAGGTTATAAAAGGTACTGCAGCTTCCATTTTCGTCTCTCTTATCTCCTCACTTGCTCTGGAGGAAGCCAGCTGCCATGTTGTGAGAACACTCAGGCAGCCTATGGAAAGACTCATGAGGTGAAGAATTGAGACCTCTAGCCAAAAACCAGCAAGAAACTAAGGCTTCCTGTCAACAACCACGTGGGTGAGCTTGGATGAGGATCTCCTCCCCACAGTAGTGCCTTCAAATGACCACAGCTGAGCCAACAGCTGGACTGAACCGCATGAGAGACCCTGAGCCGGAACTACCCAGCTAAGCTACACCCAGATTCCTGACACACAGAAATGATAAGATAATAAATGTTTGTCATCATGAGCTTCTAAGGTTTGAGGTAATTCATTACAGGGCAATAGATATCTAATATAATAGTTTGGAGGGGGATAGTAAAATACACTCAAAGAGTTTTTTTAAAAAGTTTTTTATCCTACCTTTCATTATCCACACAGACATGCCCTTCAGAGGCCAATGCCCAAAGGCTGGACTGCCACTGCTAGACTTTTTGTTATAAGAAGAAAATAAATCTCTCTTTTTTTAAAAACTATTATTGTTCGAGTCTCTGCTCTCCGCAGCCAAATGTACTCTTAATTGATATAGGTGCCTTAGGCTCTTATAATGTGCTCATTGACGTTGGTATTTTCCTCCCTCAACCCAATAATGCAGAGATCCAGCTGAAGAGAGCCGGCTGCCACATTCTCTGCTGGGATCACAAGTCAAATTGTGAAAGGAACAGAAAATGTAAAGTTCTTACCATAACTGTGTAAATCTAAGATATTATCAAATGCAAGATGCATTACTATTCCAGGTATCACTGAAAGAAAAATACTATTAATTAAATTATGCCTTAAGGCTTTCTCATCACTTTGTATTTTTATTTTCTACTTATCAAAATGATTTTCTAGACTTATTTAGACATAGATTTTTAAATCACGTATCAATACTTATAAGACTATTCAACGTCAGGACTTCCCTTGCGGTCCAGTGGTTAAGACTCCATGCTTCCACTGAAGTGGGGGCATGCGGGTCCATCCCTGGTCAGGGAACTAAGATTCCACATGCTGCATGGTGCGACCAAAAAAATTAAAATAATATTCAACTTCAGAAGTGATCAATAAAATGCAAAAAGACTTTCTTTCTCAATTTTGACATCCTTGGCATATTTGCTTTTGTCTTCATGCCTGTTGCCTCATAGTAACAAGTGACTGCTGAGGCTCTAGGCAACATAGTATATTCAAGCTAAGAAGAAAGAAGATGTAGAGATAGTGTTACCCAAAAACTGGGTTTGCCTCTTGGTGGGTGTTGAGCCAATAGACATAACCAAGCCAACAGACACATCCAAGCCAAAGAAGGAAGGATTTATTAATACTTGCAGCAAGTAAGGAGAACACCAGGGATCTTTCCCAAAGCAGTGCTTCCCCAAACAGCAAAATTGGGGAAGTTTTAAGCTAAGGGTACATGCATATTCATGAGAGGACTTAAGCAGAGGAGAATTCAGCATAGAATTGGGGCAAAGGTTGACAGAGTCCAAGCTTTAGTTGACTTTAGTAAAGTCAGGAGTGTCAACATCACCATCCTATCCTCTACCTGGGTGGGGGCCTTAGTTCCTACAAAACTCAAAAGATTTTGTTATGCAAATGCTGGAGAGGATGTGGAGAAAAGGGAACCCTCCTACACCGTTGGTGGGAATGTAAGTTGGCACAGCCACTGTGGAAAACAGTAATGGAGGTTCCTTAAAAAACTAAAACTATAGCTACCCTATGACCCAGTAGTCCTACTCCTGGGCATATATCCAGAGAAAACCATACTTCGAAAAGATACATGTACCCCAATGTTCACTGCAGCACTGTTTACAATAGCCAAGACATGGAAGCAACCTAAATGTCCATGACAGATGAATGGATAAAGAAGATGTGGTACATATATATACAATGGAATACTACTCAGCCATAAAAAAGAATGACATAATGCTTTTGCAGCAACATGGATGGACCTAGATATTATCATACTAAGTGAAGCAAGTCAGAAAGAGAAAGACAAATACCATATGATATCACTTATATGTGGAATCTAAATATGGTACAAATGAACCTCTCTGTGAAACAGAAACAGACTCACAGAGAGAGAACAGACTTGTGGTTGCCAAGGGGGTGTGGAATGGGGGAGGGATGGAGTGGGAGGTAGGGGTTAGCAGATGTAAGCTACTATATAGAGAATGGATAAACAATAGGGTCTTACTGTATAGCACAGAGAACTATTGAATATTCTGTGATAAACCATAATGGAAAAGAATATTAAAAAAAGGTATATATATGTATAACTGAATCACTTTGCTGTACAGCAGAAATTAACACATTGTAAATCAACTATACTTCAATAAAATTTTTTTTTAGATTTTATGTCTATTGTTATATATATATCCCTTGAGGAACCAGGGCCCTGCCCCAAGGCTGCACTATTGTTTCTTGACTGCTCCTCCCTTGTTTCGGCATTCCCTCCCTTAAGATCATTAATTACTGAGACCTGTTCAAGGGCAAGCATTGTGGCCAGGCTTAGATCACAAAATGCCTTAGGCCAAAATAGGTTCTCTTATGTCAAGAAAGCCATTCTTGGTTCTCTTTCTCTGGGGAACCCTAGCCTATCTGTTTACAATAATGCCAGCCACATCATCCTCTTTTATCAGGAAAAGCAAATGTCTTCCCAGCAGATTTCTGCTTGTATGTCATTTGCCAGAACTATGTCCCATGGACACTCTTGATACAAGCAAATATCTAGAAAAGCAAATATTTAGCCAGTGTCTAAGTTCACTGGCATCCTAGACAAAAGAAGACTTCTGTTAGCAAAGAAGAGAAAATGGATATTAGGGGGGAAGCTGATGGTGTCTGTTGCAATGCGCTTAATAAATAGTAGTTTCACTTTTTTTTTTTTTTTTTTTTTTTTGGCTGTGCCTCTCGGCATACGGGATCTTAGTTCCCCAACTAGGGATGGAACCCATGCCCCCTGCAGTGGAAGCATGTAGTCCTAGATGAAACCATTATCTGAAACCATGTAACTCAGATTGGGACTTGAATCCATGCGGTCAGGACTTGAAACCGGCCAAAACCCACAGTCTTTTTTTTTTTTTTTTTTTAATAAATTTATTTATTTATTTATGGCTGTGTTGGGTCTTCGTTGCTGCACATGGGCTTTCTCTAGTTGTGGCGAGCAGGGGCTACTCTTCATTGTGGTGTACGGGCTTCTCACCACTGTGGCTTGTCTTGTTGCAGAGTGTTAGACCCAAACGGTCTACGAGGGATTCCAACTCGCCCAAGAACCGCCAAGAGTCGAGAGCCGTTGCAACACGCAAGAGGTTTATTAGGAGCCGATGCACCGGGGTTCCCTGAACCTCACGCAGGAGGCCGATGGGAACCCCTAAAAGCGGAATCACATACTTTTTATAGGTTTATTTACTCATAGGGCGGGTATATTCTCACAATGATTGGGTAAATGTGGTGACTTTTGAATTCATTGGCTTAGGAACTTTTGTCCCACCTTCTGGCCGTTATAGTTGTTTGTTCATTGTGGCGGTTAGGGCGTATACCTGTTACGGGCAACTGGAAAATTACCCGCTGTCTGGAAAGTCCCCGTCAACTGAAAAACTCCAAGAATTGGTTTCGATAGGGAGAAGGAGTGGCGCACGATAGGGAGAAGAATTGGTTTCGATAGGGAGAAGGAGTGGCACACGATAGGGAGAAGAATTGGTTTACGGGAACAAGTGAGGGGGTGGAAAGTCCCTAAAGGCCCCACAAGAGCACAGGCTCTAGGCACGCAGGCTTCAGTAGTTGTGGCACACGGGCTCAGTAATTGTGGCACACAGGCTTAGTTGCTCCGTGGTATGTGGGATTTTCCCGGATCGGGGCTTGAACCCATGTCCCCTGCATTGGCAGGCAGATTCTTAACCACTGCGCCACCAGGGAAGCCCTCCACAGCCTTCTAACTGAGATCACACACCTGGTTTTAGGACTTAATGAAATTCAGATTCTTGATGCCTCATCACCAAAAGAATTCAGTGAGAGACAAAGTGACAGGTTAGAAGCGGATTTATTTAGAGAGAAACACACTCCACAGACACAGTGTGGGCCATCTCAGAAGGTGAAAGCGGACCCAGGATGTGGGGTTGTCAGTTTTTATAGGGGTGGGTAATTTCATAGGCTAATGAGTGGGAGGGGTATTCCAGCTATTTTGGGGAAGAGGTGGGGATTTCCATAAATTGGGTCACTGCCCACTTTTTGACCTTTACGGTTGGCCTTGGAACTGTCATGGCACCTGTGGGTGTGTCATTTAGCTTGCTGATGTGTTACAATGAGCGTATATTGAGGTTTAAGGTCTAGTGGAATTCAACTTGTCATCTTGGACCTATTTGGTTCTAATCAGTTTACGTCGAACCCTTGGGCTATGTCATTCTTTTAAAGGTTGTGCCCTGCCCCCTTCTCTCCTGTTTCATAACTACTGGACTGCCAAGGAATTCGCAATAGTAGTTTTATATGCATAATAAATAGTGGTTACCCCTTGGCATAAAGCAAAAATGATGATAGCAAAAACTCCTACATAGTACACTGCTTACCATGTTCCGAGCATTGTGTTGAGTGTTTTAAACATAGTAACTTGTTTAATCCTCACAGCAACTTTACAAGGTAAATGCTGTTATTATCCGTGTTTTGTTTTAGTGTTTTTTTATCGTTCTTCATATGCTCACAATTAGACATCATAATCCTCGGTGCATGACATATTCCTCACTGATCCATGCATAGCTCTTTTAAAATATGAGTTATTTTTAATAAAGTAACATGTACCCTCAAATCCTCTACCCAAAATAAAATTAGGACCTTGTCAGTAATTCAGATCTGAGTATATGAGCTGCCCAACCCATTTCACTTCCTTCCCCTGGCCCAAGGTGATCGTAATTTAGAGTCCTAAGTTCATCATTCCTTTGCTTTCCTTATATAGTTTTATTGCTTCTATATATACAGTCCAAAAATTGTGTGTGTGTGTATAATATATATCTATAGTTGTTTTTAACTCTACATCTTCTTTTGGTACTTTTTTTACTTACTATTACATTACTAAGATTCATTCCAATTGTGTGTTCCTACAGTCATTCATTTTGATGACCGTTTAACATCCCATTGTGTAAATATGTAGCAGTTTATTCATCCTCAAACCATTCTTTACTGAAGTACCTATTATATTCTCAGTGTAAAAGTACCTATTACATTTTTTTTTTTTTTTTTTTTTGCGGTACGCGGGCCTCTCGCTGTTGTGGCCTCTCCCGTTGCCGAGCACAGGCTCCGGACACGTAGGCCCAGCGGCCATGGCTCACCGGCCCAGCCTCTCCGCGGAGTGTGGGATCTTCCCGGACCCCGGGGCACGAACCCGTGTCCCCTGCATCGGCAGGCTGACTCTCAACCACTGCGCCACCAGGGAAGCCCCCTATTACATTTTTTTTTTCTGGTTATTAACTGGACTAACTCTGTCACATCCAGGTTTGCTAATAGCTTCTTGTGACTTGAAGCTGTTCTTAATATTGATGCCTCCCTTACATTGTCTACAATCTATTTCTTCCCTTGCTTTTTCAGGATACCGTGGATGGCTTAGAACATGACTAATTAACTCACTCCCCCAAGGTTGAACCTCCCTACCCCTGAGGTTGAACCTGGTAGGGCAGAGCTTCCAAAAAAACAAAACAGGGAATTCCCTGACAGTCCAGTGGTTAGGGCTCTGCGCTTTTACTGCTGAGGGGCTGGCTTCAATTCCTGGTCGGTGGGGAACTAAGATCTCACAAGCCCGCGCAGCGTGGTCAAAAAAACAAAACAAAGGGCTTCCCTGGTGGCACAGTGGTTGAGAGTCAGCCTGCCGATGCAGGCGACACGAGTTCATGCCCCGGTCTGGGAAGATCCCACGTGCCGCGGAGCGGCTAGGCCCGTGAGCCATGGCCGCTGAGCCTGCGCGTCCAGAGCCTGTGCTCCGCAACGGGAGAGGCCACAACAGCGAGAGGCCCGCGTACCGCAAAAAAAAAAAAACCACAAAAAAAAAAAAACCCACAAAAAATAAATAAATAAATAAAAAATAAACATTACACACTTCTACTGAGTTCAAAAAGGATGATGTTAAAGTGAAGTGGAAGGATTAAAAATCAACTCTTTCTTTTACAATATTCTGTTATATTAATTTTTTTATTTTTCTAGTATAATTTATTTAAAAATCTACGTAGAGATATCTTTAACTTAAAAACCATTTAAAATGTTGTAACTATTCAAAGATAGAATCAGAATCTCTTCTAGTTGTGTAGTAGTTGAAATGATGTATCATTTTCAGAAAATTTCATAAATAAACAGAAAAGACAGACTTCCCTGGTGGTGCAGTGGTTAAGAATCTGCCTGCCAATGCAGGGGACAGGGGCTCAATCCCTGGTCCGGGAAGATCCCATGTGCCTCAGAGCAACTAAGCCCGTGTGCCACAACTACGGAGCCCACGTGCCGCAACTACTGAAGCCTGCGTGCCTAGAGCCCATGCTCCGCAACAAGAGAAGCCACCGCAATGAGAAGCCCACGCACTTCAACGAAGTGTAGCCCCCTCTTGCTGCAACTAGAGAAAGCCCATGCGCAGCAGCAAAGACCCAACACAGCCAAAAACAAACAAATAAATAAATAAAATTAATAAACAGAAAAGACTTTGCACTATCACCAACTACTTTCCATGGTAACATTTTTAGCTCTTGGTTCAAACTACCACAGAGTTATCCAGCAAACCTTGCTTCCATGAGGCCAGCAAACCATTTCTGGGGCTACGAACATACTGTATTAAAGTTACACCAGCCAAAAGGGAGCCAGTGGGATTTATTTAATGATCTGGATTTATTAGGAATTCATGGAACAACTATATTTTCATAAATTTTTAAATTAGAATTATATAAGTGTAGTAATAATACTTAAAGGCTTATAATAAAAACTTCAGTCCTCTGTACTCCCCTCACCCCTAGTCATACTTCCCACAGGCAAACACATCAATTCTATTTCCCCTCCTATGTACCTCTTTATCTCTAAATTACATACGTATACTGCTATTTCTTGATTAATCATTTTTAGACATTATCTATTGACTTCCCATCATGATAGTGAGGACTTCTTATCCCATACACACATAAGCACTGCCTTTCCTCACAAACTCCCAACATGGCTGGGTCACCATGCATGATTATATCAAGACTACAACCGCATAAGTAGTGTTAATCACAGAGGAGACATGGTGGTGATTGGACTATGGTGGTGGCAGTGGAGATGGGAAAAACAATAACTGATTCGAGAGATACGTGGGAGGGAGGGTAGATGGAACATAGTGTTTTGCAATGTAGGGGATGACAGAAAGGCAGGTACATGGGGAAATGGGCAGGTGGACGCTGATATTTACTGAAATATCAGAAGGTCGTAGCAGCAGGTGAGGGTGGGGTGGGAGAAACTGTAAGCTCAGTTTGGAACATATTGAGCTTGAGCAGTCCAAAGACAGTTCCCAAATGGAGGCAGAAGAGTTTAGTGTGCCGGTTTGGATCTCCAAGTAGAAGACTGGACTGGATTTGGGGGTCGTCAGTGTGTAGATGGCAACTGAACCACGGGAATAAGTGACGTTACCTAGGAAGAGAGTATAAAGTAAGAAGAGCGTCTTGGTTTGTGCACTGAGGAAGACTAACATTTAAGAATAAGCAGAAGGAGGGACTTCCCCGGTGGAGCAGTGGTTGGGAATCCGCCTGCCAATGCAGGGCACACGGGTTCAGAGCCCTGGTCCGGGAAGATGCCACATGCTGCGGAGCAAATAGGCCCGTGTGCCACAGCTGCTTAGCCTGTGCTCTAGAGCCCATGAGCCACAACTATTGAGCCTGTGTGCCACAGCTACTGAAGCCCATGCACCTAGAGCCCATGCTCTGCAACAAGAGAAGCCACCGCAATGAGAAGCCTGTGCACTGCAACAAAAATTAGCCCCCGCTTGCCACAACTAGAGAAAGCCTGCATGCAGCGACAAAGACCCAATGTAGCCAAATAAATAAATAAATGTTAAAAAAAAAAAAAAAAAAAAGAATAAGGAGAAGGAAGGTAGTAAAGGGTCTGCTCTAATCAAGGCTCTTTTCTAGTCAAGGCCCTCTGTTAGGAGCTGTGGGATAAATAGAGTCTCTGAGCTCTCTGAGCTCACAAATCTCCGAGGCAGATAAGGCACAAGTGGGTTGAGTGTTAAGACTGGTTTTAGAGCCAGGCAGGTGTGAGTTCAAATCCTGATTTTGCTACTGACCAGATATACAGCTTTAGACAAGATAAATTAACTAACTTCTCTAATTCTAATGTCCTCATTGTTAGCCACTAGGATGACTATTGTAAGTATAAAATATTTATACTTTAAAATGGTTAAGATGGTAGGTTTTGTTACGTGTATTTTACCAAAATTAAAAATAAAATAAAAATTTTAAATAATTCAAAAAACTGTCCTAATCATAATTGTTTAATAATGTGGTATTTTTGCAGTTCTGTTATTTCTGCTGGTTCTCACAGTGCCTTGTTCCTTGTATGCTCAGTTGTTTTTCACTATCTACTAGTCATTGTCCCTGAAAAATTACTGATGGTGATACTTTGAGGACCAGCACAAAGATGTATCCTTCCAGAGAAGGCCTGAGTTTGCTTCTGCCAGGCACTTAGAGACACTTCAGTTTAGGACTACTTTAAACTAGACTTAAAAGTTTTTTTGAATACTTCATGTAATTTGGGCTACAAACCTATAAAAAGGTTAGTTATGGTTACAACGTCTCAAGGAGAGTTCCCCCTGCCCCCCCCAGCCCCCGCATATGTTCAGTGTACTACTAAGTTCACTTTCCTTGGAGTCTCTTGGGACAAGATGTGGGGGTAAGTTTACTTCTGATTCCCCTTTACTCTAATCATAGACCTTTGTGGCCATGACTAATACAGGGAAGGCCTTCTAATAGACTCCCCACCAGGACTTCCCTGGTGGCTCAGTGGTTGGGAATCTGCCTGCCAATGCAGGGGACGTGGGTTCAATCCCTGGTCTGGGAAGATTCCACATGCTGTGGAGCAACTAAGCCCGTGAACCACAACTACTGAGCCTGCACTCTAGAGCCTGTGCTCCGCAACAAGGGAAGCCACCACAATGAGAAGCCTGTGCACCATAACGAAGAGCGGCCCCCACTTGCCGCAACTAGAGAAAGCCCACGCACGGCAATGAAGACACAACACAGCCTAAATTAATTAATTTTTAAAAAATAGACTCCCCACCTTGGTGGACCCTGAGCTTTAATTTCATTCCTCCTTACCCTACAGAGTTCTCATAATGAAATTCAAGTTTGCCTAGATTGGCAAATACCTCAGAGCAAATTTGACTTTCATGTTTGCTTACCTGTCCCAATTCCTGAATTCCTATAGTCTTTGGTCTCCTACCTCTTATCTTGTCAGCTCTTCTGTGCTTTCAAGAATATTTTAAAACTATTTTATACAGCAGTTTTTAGTTGTTGGGGGCTTTTTTGGCAGCAAGTTGGCCCCAATAACCTTAGCAATCAGAAGACCCTCTGCTTTATCTTTTCTTCCTTTTTATTAATTTCTGTTCTTTTATATATTTTCTCCCTCCTTTATTTTGTTCTTATCCTTGGTTGCTTTTTTTCCCCCTTACTTCTTGGGTTGAATGCTTAGTTCATTATTGCCTTTTCTTTTTCCATGATAAGGCTATTCTATTCTAAGTTTCTAAATTTCCCTTAAAGTACGCCTTTCATTGTATTCCTTAAGTTTTGGTATGTAGTGGAGGAGTGATTGCTCAAAGCCTAATTGTTTTCATCAACTCACCCCAGCAGGGCTATTGCGCTACCCTGATTTTTTTCCTGAGATACCTGTACTCAATGTCTGGATAATGCGGCCAATTTTCCCCATCAGGGGGCAGCAATGGTTGCCCAAAGCAATGCTGGAAGAGATAAGAGCACAATTTAAACTAACTTTTTCTGGGACTTCCCTGGCAGTCGAGTGGTTAAGACTCCACACTCCCAATGCAGGGGGCCCAGGTCTGGGAACTAAGATCCCACGTACTGCAACTAAGCCCACGCGCCTCAACTAGAGAAGCCTACAGCCAAAAATAAATAAATAAAACTTTAAAATATGTAAACTAACTTTTTCTATTCAGTGTTTTTCAATACTGCCTACATATGAAAATCACAGGGAGGTTTTTAAAAATACTGATACCTGGGTCCTACCCAGAGAATGTTCTAATTGGTGTGTGGGGTGCTGACTTTCAGCGACTGTAATGTGAAGCTGGCATTGAGAGCCACTTCTCCAATTTATCTGCTCACTGCCACCAAGGCCCAGACTGCATCTCCCTCCTCCCCACTCACACTCCCAATTAATTTTAAACAGTCTTCTGTCTTTCTCAAAGCTGTTATTGCCTGGTTTCCATATTTCTCTCTATTGTTTCTCCAAGTGAATTTGGGGAAGGAGGCAGAAACCCTGGTAATTTACCACATTGGCAGGAATCAGAATTCTCCCCCATGTTATTTGTCTTCACAGGAGGTCTCAGCATGAGACAGCAGCACTGGTGTGGGATGACTGCCAAAATGGGCTCCATGTTATCAGGGGTCTTTACCATCATGGCCATCAACTTGTACCTCATCTTCGAACAGAAGTACTTAAGGAGAAGCAATTGCACTGAGCTTATCCCACAGACCAAGAGTACAAGTATCCTGATAAAACAGTTCATGATCTGCTGGAGTTTGACTATCGTCTTCTTCCTATCTTTCATCACCATCATCATCTGCTTCTTGCTCCTATACTCAGTATATGCCCGTATGTACAAGGGCCTGGTGATCTACATCATCTGGATCTTTTTCTATGAAACTGTAAACATTGTAGTACAAACACTTACCAATGATGATTCTAACATTGGAGAGGTCAGAATCATGCGCTGGTTTGGTTTGGTGTCCCGTGTATTGGTGCACTGTTTTTGGATGTACTTTGTCATCACCTATGCCTACATGATCTACAAAAATCAAAGCCAGGGCAATATCACTTCCTACAACAGACGTATTTCTATAGACAGTGAATTCCCACGGCGGAAATCAAAGATAATACACTTTACCCACCGGCCACTATAGTGAACGACGTTGGCCCTTTTCCGTGATAGGCAGATCTCCCAGGTTCTCACGGTAGTTCAGTTTCCATCTCTTTCACTTTTCAGCAAGCAGAGACTCTACTGCCACTCTTTTGGGGGGATACGGAGAGAAAAGTGATTATAGTCACAACTGGAACACGCTGCTCATTAAGGATGTTTAGTTAAAGGACACTGTTATTATCAAGCACTCTGTGAGTTCCTCTTTCCTTGTCTTGTCATTACCTCCTTATTGGTCAAAACGAAGAGGGTGAGGAATGAAATCAAACCGAATTGCAGTCTGGCAGTCCTTTCATCTTGGTATATCTTCATCAGCCTTCAACCCACAGCTCTCTGATTTAACCCAGCGACAGGCAAACCTGTATTTATATCTGAGTGTCATAGCACAAAGAATAGTGTTGGGGCCTTGAGGTCGCTTTGTGTTATGGTTTTCCCCCCATGTCCTCGATACTATATTCCAGATAAGTGAAAGAATAAAATTAGAGAAAAATCATACTTCATTTTCTGTCTTGACTCCCCACCCCCCACATTTTTCAAGGAGCACAAAAGACACTTGTGTTTAATCAAAAGGTATTTGTTAAACTTTTCTGTCACTGTGCTGGACACTGCAGGAGGATATAGAAAAGTATAAAATATGAGGCCTGACCTTGAGGATTTTTCAGTTTAGTGGGAGAAACTAAATCATGTTTATGAATCAATTAGCCAACCACATAAGACAGTACAAGATTACACACTATCACATAACAACAAACATCACTTTGAACTCAGGTTCAGAAATTGTCAGAAGCAGTTTAAACCAGAACGGAAGACAAACCAAGCAAACCTCTACTTCAAACATTAGCCATTACGTTAAGTGTCTGTTTACTTAATAGCTTTCTTGAGGTATAATTGACATACAGTAAACAGCACATGTTTAAAGAATATAATTTGATGAGTTTTGACACTAGTATATCCCAGTGAAACCATCACTGTAATTGAATTGGTGAACACATGTATCACCCCCAAAAGTTTCCTCCTAATCCCTGTCTCCTGCCCCTTCTTGCACCGCACACCCCCGCCATCACAAGGCACTGATTTGCTGGCCCTATATATTAGTTTGCATTTTCTAGAATTTTACATAAATGGCATCATACAGAATATCATCTTTATTTATTTTTTTTTGCCTGGCTTCTTTTGCTCAGCCTAAGACCTTAAAGATTCACCCATGTCATTATGCGTATTGATAGTTCATTCTTTATTGCTGAGTAGTATATGCCATGGCATGAATGTACCACAGATTGTTTATCCATTTGCCCACTGAAAGACACAGAGTGGTTTGTAGTTTGGGGCAATTATGAATAAGAACACTATAAGCAATTGTGTACAAGGCTTTGTGTGGATTTATGATTTCATTTATCTTGAGTAAATACCATTTTTACTTTTTAAGAAACTAGCAAACTTTTTTCCAGAAGGGATGTACCATTTTATACTCCCAGTGTATGAGAATTCCAGTTCCTTCACATCCTTGCCAGTACTTCGTATAGACAATACATTTTTCATTTTAGCCATTCTTATATATATATATATATATATATATATATATATATAGAGAGAGAGAGAGAGAGAGAGAGAGAGAGAGAGAGAGTATATAGTGGCATCTCATTGCGGTTTTAACTTTCATTTCTTTAATAACAAATGATGTTGAGCATCTTTTCATGTGCTTAGTTAGCATTCTTATATCTTTTTTGGTAAGGTGTCTGTTCAAATCTTTCGCCCATTTTTTTGTTTTATTCACCAGTTTGTCTTATTTTTCAGATTCCATATATAAGTGAAAACATACAGTATTTGTCTTTGTCTGACTGATTTCACTAAGCATAATACCCTCCAGTTCCATCCATGTTGCTGCAAATGACAAAATTTCATTATTTTTTATGGCCGAGTAGTATTCCATTATATATATATGAATATGTATATTATATATGTAATATATATGTTGGAATATATATTATATATATATTCATATATAATATATATATATATATATTCCATTCATCTGTTGATGGACATTTAGGTTGCCTCTACCTTTTGGGTATTGTGAATAATGCTGCTGTGACTATGGTTGTCCTCAAGTTTCATCCGTGTTGTAGCATGGGTCAGAATTTTCTTCCTTTTTAAGGCTGGGTAATACTCCATTATATGAATACACCACATTTTATTTATCCATTCATTCATTGATGGGCATTTGGGTAGTTTCCAACTTTTGGCTACTGTGACTAGTGCTGCTGTGAACGTTGGTGTGCAAGTATCTGTTTGAATCTCTGCTTTCAATTCTTCTGGTGGGTATATACTCAGAAGTGGAGTTGCTGGATAATATGGTAATTCTATTTTTAATTTTTAGAGGAACTGTCATACTGTTTTCCTCCACAGAGGTACTATTTTACATTCCACCAACAGTGCACAAAGATTCTAATTTCTCCACAACCTCCCCAGCACTTATTACTTTGGTTTTTTGATAGTAACCATCCTAATGGGTATGAGGTGGTATCTCACTCTGTTTTTAATTTGCATTTCCCTAATGTTTAGTGATGTTGAGCATCTTTCCATGTTTATTGGTCCTTGTATATCTTCTTTGGAGAAATGTCCACTGAAGTCCTTTGCCCATTTTTAATCAGGTTATTTGAGTTGCTGTTGTTGGGTTATAGAAGTTCTTTATACATTCTTATTTATCACATATTTGATTAGCAAATAATTTCTCCTGTTCTGTGGGTTGCCTTTCCACTCTATTGATGTGTCCTTTTTAAAATTTATTTATTTATTTATTTATTTTGGCTGCAAAGGGTCTTAGTTGCAGGATGCTGGATCTTCATTGCGGCATGTGGGATCTTTGGTTGGAGCATGTGGGCTCTTAGTTGCGGCATGTGGGCTTCTTAGTTGTGGCATGTGAACTCTTAGTTGCAGCATGTATCCGGGATCTAGTTCCCTGACCAGGCATCGAACCCAGGCTCCCTGCATTGGGAGCGCAGAGTCTTACCCACTAGACCACCAGGGAAGTCCCTTGATGTGTCCTTTTATGCATGGAAGTTTTTCATTTTCGTGTGGTCCAATTTATATTTTTTTTCTTTTTTTTTCCTTTTTTCCCCTATGCTTTTGGTGTCATATTCAAGATATCATTGCCAAATCCAATGTCATGAAGCTTTCCCCTTAGTTTCATAGTTTTAACTCTTAGATTTAGGCCTTTGACTCATTTTGAGTTAATTTTTGTATATGGTGTAAGGTAAGGGTCTAACTTCCTTCTTTTGTGTGTGGATATCCAGTTTTCCCAATACCATTTGTTGGAAGGACTGTCCTTTTCCCCGTTGAATGGTCTAGTCACCCTGCCGAAAATCATTTGACCATATGTATTAGTCTGCTCAAGCTACCATAACAAAATGCCATAGACTGGGTGGCTTAAAAAACAGAGGCTAGAAATACATGATCAAGGTGCCAGCAAATTCAGTTTCTGGTGAGAGTTCTCTTACTGGCTTGAAGATATCCACCTTCTCTCTGTGTCATTGTATGGTCTTTCTTCTGTACACAGGTTGGGAGACAGAGTGAGCTGTCTGGTATCTCTTCGTCTTTTTATAAGGATACCAATCTTACTGGGTTAGAACCCCACCCTTATGACAACATTTAAGTTTTATGACCTCCCTAAAGGCCGTCTCTTCAAATACAGTCACATTGGGTGTTAGGGCTTCGACATATCAATTTTGGGGTGGGGGACACAATTTTGTCCATAACACCATATATGCAACAGTTTATTTATGGGCTCTCTATTCTATCCTATTTGTCTGTATGTCTGCCTTTATGCCAGACATTCACACTGTTTGATTAATGTAGCTTTGTGATACATTTTGAAACCAGGAAGTGTGAGACCCTCAACTTTGTTCATCTTTTTTGAGATTGTTTTGGTCATTGGGGGTCCCTTGAGATCTTATATGAATTTTAGGATGTTTTGGTCATTGGAGGTCCCTTGAGATCTTATATGAATTTTAGGATGGATTTTTCTATTTCTTTTTTTTTTTTTTTTTGGATTTTTCTATTTCTTAAAAAAATCCTGTTGGGACTTTGATAGGGGATACATTGAATCTGTAGATCGCTTTAAGTAGTATTGTCATCTTTTCTTTTTTTTAATAAATGTATTTATTTTTGGCCGCGTTCAGTCTTCGTTGCTGCGCACAGGCTTTCTCTAGTTGCGGCGAGCGGGGGCTACTCTTCGTTGTGGTGTGCGGGTTTCTCATTGCGGTGGCTTCTCTTGCTGCAGAGCACGGGCTTTAGGCGCGTGGGCTTCAGTAGTTGTGGCACACGGGCCTAGTTACTCCGCGGCATGTGGGATCTTCCTGCACCAGGGATTGAAACTGTGTCCCCTGCACTGACAGGCGGATTGTTAACCACTGCGCCACCAGGGAAGCCCACTATTGTCATCCTTTTTTTTAATATATAAATTTATTTATTTTATTTTATTTATTTATTTTTGGCTGTGTTGAGTCTTCATTGCTGTGTGTGGGCTTTGTCTAATTGCAGTGAGCAGGGGCTACTCTTTGTTGTGGTGGGCGGGCTTTTCATTGCAGTGGCTTCTCTTGTTGAGGAACTCTAGGTGCACAGGCTTCAGTAGTTGTGGCACATGGGCTCAGGAGTTGTGGCTCACGGGCTCTAGAGCGCAGGCTGAGTAGTTGTGGCGCATGGGCTTAGTTGCTCCGAGGCATGTGGGATCTTCATGGACCAGGGCTCAAACCCATGTCCCCTGCATTGGCGGGTGGTTTCTTAACCACTGCTCCACCAGGGAAGTCCCTGAACTTCATTATGTCTTGAGACCAGGTGTGATCTCAGTTAAAAGACCATGGGGGCTTCCCTGGTGGCGCAGTGGTTGGGAGTCCGCCTGCCGATGCAGGGGACACGGGTTCGTGCCCCGGTCCGGGAAGATCCCACATGCCGCGGAGAGGCTGGGCCCGTGAGTCATGGCCGCTGGACCTGAGCGTCTGGAGCCTGTGCTCCGCAGCGGGAGAGGCCACAACAGTGAGAGGCCTGCGTACCGCAAAAAAAAAAAAAAAAAAAAAAAAAAAGGCCATGGGTTCAAGTCCCATTCTGAGTTACACGGTTTCAAAACCACTTCTTTCTGCCCCTCTCCCAGCTCAGCCAGGTAGAAACTCTACTCCAGACTGGTGCAGCCAAGAACACAGGGCTCCCTTTCCCTTATCCCCCAGTCAGGATTTTCTTCCCAGGAGGAGCCAGACATTGGCATTTCTCACCTTGTGTCCCAGGTACCCGTTGCTGAGGCTAAGAGGTGGGGGCTCCCTTCTGACGCCTAGTCCCTACTCATGGGATGAGGCATTACCTTAGGTGTGGCACCACTGAGAATATTGGGGCCCCAATTGCCCTTGCCCCAGGTTGTAAGGTAGTGGTTCCAATGACAGGAGAGGCAAGCCAGGAAGACCCCAGATTACTGTCTTCCCTTTCCCACAGAGCACTCAGCTCCTAAAGCAGGAGTATCACTAAGACAGAAGCATACAGTTGTCCCCTCCCCCAATGCCAGAGCCGTGGACCAGAGGTTTTGGCTGAGGCAAGGGAGAAGTAAGCCATAAAACAGATATTTGCAATCTCTCCCGCAAATGAATTGGTTTTCTTTACAACAGAACAAGAAGTTCAAGCCTAAAGGTGTTCTAAATAGTGACAGTTGTGGCAAAAGGCAATTGAGAGATGTATAGATCACACATGAAGATTCAGGCTAAACTGTAGGCTAGCTAGTTTTCAGGAGAGAAATGGGGAAAGCAACAATTGGAAGAAGCCCTCCTGGGGTCAGAACAAACATCAAACACTGACTTCTGGAAATATTACTTTAGAGGAGACTGAATTAGATTGGATGGTCTATAGAGCAATTTATGCCCCATGTCAGTACTGAAAACAATAGGGCAATTGGCCAGTAATTAGTAGGCCTTAACAGCTGGGTGTGGTCAAAGAACGAGGGGGAAGAGTTCTGGCAAAACCACTGTTATCCTAGAATCACTGTGGGCATATCCTAAGCTGCACCTCTATGAGAAGCAACATCAGAGGCTTCACATGTGGGTGTTGGGTGGTGGGGTGGGGGGAGAATGTAATTTACTAAAATAATCCAGCCAGTGACACTGAGCAGGGCCCTGTGGGGCTCCTGGGCACAAAGCCTTTCTGTGTCCCCCATTTCTTTGATTACTGGAAATAGCCTTCATTCAGCCTCTATTACCTTCCCCGACTTCCAACAGACAGATTCAAGCAGTTGTTATTTAGGGAAGGGAGGGGATGCCAGACAAGGGAGAAATAAACAGTCAAGAGAAACAATAGTGCAGCCTTGGGATAAGGTCACACAAAGATATCTTTGAGCTGTTTTTCAGATACTGAAACCCCCTCCAGGTGGGAGAAGGTAACGATTAATGATGGTATGCTACCCACAAGCATGTGGACTCCAGAGGAGTTGGAACCTGAAGGTTGATGATTCTGACTCCTACTTACCTCACCATCAACCCATCAGAAGAATGCAAGCCCGTCACTGCCTTGATCCTTATCACCTACCCCCCACCACAAGCCCTGTCTATAAGACCTCTCCCTATTCCCCAGGGAAGGGGCACAGTTTTTGAGGCCTAGCCTACTGTGTTCCCTCTTTGCCTGGCAAAGAAATAAAGCTACTCTTTCTCTTTCCTCTGAAATTCTGTCTCTGTATTACTATTTGGCACCAGGGTACAAAATACAAATTAATTTTTTATTTATTTTTGGCTGCATTGGGTCTTCATTTCTGCGTGTGGGCTTTCTCTAGTTGCAGTGAGTGGGGGCTACTCTTCATTGCAGTGCATGGGCTTCTCACTGAGGTGGCTTCTCTTGTTGCAGAGCACGGGCTCTAGGCATGCGGGCTTCAGTAGTGGCAGCATGCGGGCTCAGTAGTTGTGGCACATGGGCCCTAGAGAGCCTGGGCTTCAGTAGTTGTGGCTCGTGGGCTCAGTAGCTGTGGTGCGTGGGCTATAGGGTGCGTGGGCTTCAGTAGTTGTGGCACACAAGCTCAGTAGTTGTGGCTTATAGGCTCTAGAGCACAGGCTCAGTAGTTGTGGCACACAGGCTGAGTTGCTCCATGGCATGTGGGATCTTCCTGGACCAGGGATCGAACCTGTGTCCCCTGTATTGGCAGGCAGATTCTTAACCACTGAGCCACCAGGGAAGTCCCACCATGATTTTAAAAAGTAAAGGAAAATACAATGGCAATGTCACATCAAATAGAGAATATCAATAAAGAGATAGAAGTTATAAAAAAAGAACCAAATGGAAATTCTGGAGTTTAAAAGTACAATAACTGAAATGAAAAACTCACTAGAGAAGCTCAGCAGTAGATGTGAAATGGCAGAAGGAATAATTAGTGAAGATAAGTGGTAGAGATTATGTAATCTGTTTTTCTGAACAGAGAGAAAAAGAGGTGAAGAAAAATTAACAGAGCCTCACAGAAATGTGGGACATTATTAAGCATACCAACCAACATATGCATAATGGGAGTACTGGAAGAAGACGAGAGAGAGAAAGGAACTGAAAAAATATTTTAAGAAAAAAATGGCTGAAAACTTCCCAAGTTTATTGAAAAAGATTAACCTACACATCCAGGAAACTCAATGAATTTCAATTAGGATAAATCAAAGAGATCCACAAGCAGACACTGCACAGGAAAAATGCTCAAGTCAACGTCAAGAAGAAAACCTTGAAAACAGCATGGGAAGTAAACCACTCGTCACTTAATAAGGGAATCCCAATAAGATTAACAGCTGATTTCTCAGCAGAAACAATGGAAGCCAGAGGGTAGTGGGAAAATAGCATATTCAAAGTGCTCCCCCTGAACCACTGTTAATCAAAAATCCTATATCCAGCCAAGTTATATTTCAAAAACAAATGCTCAGATTCCCTCTGAGTTCCAGGTTGACGGAGGTGACTTCATGGTCGACACGTCTATTTGGATGTCCCAGGGGAATTCAAACCCACCATTTCCCAAGCTGTCCTCATCATCTTCCCCACCCCCATAATAAGTGTGCTCCTTCCTCCATGCTCTCCAGCTCAGTGCATGGGCCACCCTCCACCCAGGTGCTCATTTCAGACTCCTTCTCCCATAGCCCCAGGCCCCAAACACACAACCCCACATCCCTCTTCACCCCATTTCTTTCAACAGCCTCTCAACTTCTCTGCTCGCATCCACGCTTGCCCCCTTTCTGATGCATGGCCCCCACAGGAGCAAGAAAGATTTTTCTTAAATGCTCTGGAAGCTGCTCTGTGAGTAGGGATGAGGTTTAGTTGATGCGGACAGGGAAGTATCGGTGCAGCTATCCACCGGCCAGCACACTGCCTCTCCCACCCCACATGGGACCCTTCAGAGCCTGGGGTGCAGTGAGAGGTCTGTGTCTCAAGGACTGAACTGTGGAGTCACACACAGTTGGGAGGTTAGTGGGGAATAAGGTGTAAAAATATTTGGGCTGAACCTTGAAAATACTATGCTGGTGGGGGAAAGGATAAACTGGGAGATTGGGATTGACATATACATGCTAGTATACATAAAATAGATAACTAATAAGGACCTAATGTATAGCACAGGGAACTCTACTCAATACTCTGTAATGATCTATATGGGAACAGAATCTAAAAAAGAGTGGATATATGTCTAACTGATGTATTTTTCTGTACAGCAGAAACTAACACAACATTGTAAGTCAACTATACTCCAATAAAAAAATTTTTAAAACCTAAAAACAGAAAAGAAAATATTATGCTGTGAAGTAAGCCAGACACAAAAAGACAAGTACTGTTATGATTCAATTTATATGGGGTACTTAGAGGTAGTCAGATTTATAGAGACAGAAAGTAGAATTAACAGGGGCTGGCGGGAGACGAGGGAGGAAGAATTAGTGTCTGATGAGTACAGAGTTTTTTCTTGGAGAATATGAAAATGTTGAGGTGGGGGGTGGTGATGCTTGCACAACAGTATGAATGTACTTAACGCCACTGAATGGTACACTGAAAAAGGGTTAAAATGGTAAGATTTATGTTATGTATATTTTACCATAGCAATAAAACAATTGCTACTGACAAAAAAAAAAAAAAGAAGATTTGGGATTGATAGACTGAGCGAGGAGAAGGCTGGAGGGAGGCAGATGGCAGCCTGTCTGTGCTCTGACAGGACTGAAGAGGAGCCCTGTCCAGTGACCTCAGAAGGAAACCATGCCGAGCTTCCAACTGGTTGTCCCTCATCGGAAACACATCAGCCAGAGGCCGGCATGCATTCCCCTCATGTGTGACTCTTCCTCCTCTCTCTGCCCTCACAGTGGTAGCTGGCCAGTGTGGGGAATGAAGAGGAGGCAGCTTTGCTCTGGAGTTCTCCCAAACTGGGAGCCAGTAAGAAGGCGATAGGATCTGGGAGGGACGATTGCTCCAGGGCCCGCCCTACCACAGCCTTGGGCCCTCCGCCATAAATACCTACAACAGGTCTTCGCGGGAGCTAGGCAACTCCACCCTGGCTGGAGCCAGCCTCTAGAGTTCAGGTCTAACCTAGGTTGCAGCTGGGGGTTGGCCTGCTAGATTTTCGCCTGAACGACCTGGCTTATCGTTGTGGCACCTTCACCCTGGGCAAACGAGATAGTCAGCCTTGGATCCGTAAACCTTCCCCCATTCCATTCACTGCTGGCTGAATCCTGTGACTTGGGACAATTCTGGGTCAGACCCAGGGAGTAACTCAGGGAAATTACATTTTTAAGGGCTTGGAAGGGAAGAAAAGGGGGCCGAGGGGAAGGTCAGGGATGATTCTAGGCCCTTGAGGAGCCATGCTAGTTTTCTGAGAAAATGTGTTTCTTTGGAGAAACGAATATCCCAGTAGGAGCCCAGAACTGACTCTACCATTATTCCAGATACAGAAACTTCCTAATTCCCACAAGCCTGACACCAACAGGAGTACCCTTTGTGCCACCTTAAAGCATGGCTGCTGCTGGAAGAGCAGAGCTACCTGAAGATTATTCCAGGCCAGTGATGCCCTCACTTCCCAGTGATGTGCTCACCTGTAGCTAGTGAGGCCAGAGCAGGGTCAGTGTCCCTTGACTTCCAGCCCATTGTCTGTCTATATACCCTTATTACTCTTAGCTCTTCCATTTACATCTAGTGGCTTGAGCATTTGTCCTGGGCTAGCACTGCCCTCTTGTCAGGTATCTCCACAACTTTTTTTATTTTTCTGCAGCCGATGCTCCGGTAAAACTAGTATAAAATGAATGACAAGAAGTTCTCCTTCATGATGGGCATCTTCTGTATCCTCAACACCATCCAGTTCCTCATCTTTGAAGTGAACGAGGTTGTATACGTCGGCTACGAGGACAACTTCAGCGTCTACAAGGAGACAAAGTCTGAGGTAGTCTCTTGGGTCACGACCTACAAGAAGCACATCAACATCTGCCTATCCACCATCACCCTCACGGTCAGCTCCTTGTTCCTCTATTGCATCCACATCAGCAACTACGTGGGGCTGCTGTGCTACACCATGTGGATCATCACCTATGAGCTCCTCAGCTTCTCCGTGGTCCTGCTCACCAACGGGACCATCAAAGAGCAGTTCAAGGAGCTGAGGCACTTGCACTTGATTTTCCAGGTCTCCCGAATGATCCTGCACTTCTTCTGTCTGCCCTTCGTCACCAAGTATGCGTACTTCCTTTACAAGGACCTCAAGACTTTAAGCAAGACAGGCCGCCGCAAACGCTCCTCTGTCGGTACAGTTGACTCGTGGCCACCTGTCAGGCTGGGAACCTTGTCCCACAAGTTAAACTAAACTGTGCCAGGAAGAAGGGAGAGGGAGGGACAGCGCCCCCCAGCGGTGGCTCACCCTTCCCTGCCTGCCTTCTGCTGATTCTCCTTGCCTTTTCCGGCTTCTCGAGTTTTATGCGCTGAAGAATGACCCTTGGGGGAGGGAGGGTTGCGTGGATCAGTTATTATACACGAGTATTTGTGACTTGTTTTGGCATTTAATTATAGACCGCCCTTGTGCTTACTTAACCATCTCATTGGTGTATCCTGTCGTCTCTCATTGTACCCTCCTCTCTGCACATCCTTAGTTTCTAACTTTTCTCTTGTGGATTGCCCACTGATGCCCGGTTCTGCTGAATCCTTTATGAGCAGTGCTATTTGATAGAAATTTCTGTGCTGATGGAACAGTTCCACATCTGTGCTGTCCACTAGCCACACGTGGCTACTGAGCACTTGGGACATGGTTATTACAATCTAGGAATCAAATTTAAAATTTTATTTGGTTTAAATTACTTTCAGTTTCAATAGCCACGTGTGGCTGGCTTGTGGCTACTATGTCGCAGAGCACAGCAATCTGGAGCCTCATTTTACTCCTGCATATAACTGTAGACCCCCTTTCCAACTTCATGCATCACTCTGCTTTCCTCATAATGTTCAGAAAGCAGTTCCTCATGTTGGTTCAGAACATGGCAAGAAGAATCCCCATTTAAGAAAGTTCCGGGCTTCCCTGGTGGCACAGCGGTTAAGAATCTGCTTGCCAATGCAGGGGACATGGGTTCGAGCCCTGGTCCGGGAAGATCCCACATGCCGTGGAGCAACTAAGCCCACGCACCACAACTACTGAGCCTGTGCTTTATAGCCCGCGAGCCACAACTACTGAGCCTACAGGCCTACAGCCCGTGCTCCACAACAGGAGAAACCACCGCAATGAGAAGCCCGTGCACCACAATGAAGAGCAGCCCCTGCTCACTGCAACTAGAGAAAGCCCGCACCTAGCAACGGAGACCCAGTGCAGCCAAAAATAAAATAAATAAATGTATAAATAAATAATAAAATTTTTTTAAAGTTCCAAGATTTCGGGCTTCCCTGGTGGCGCAGTGGCTGAGAATCTGCCTGCTAATGCAGGGGACACGGGTTCGAGCCCTGGTCTGGGAGGATCCCACATGCCGCGGAGCAACTAGGCCCGTGAGCCACAACTACTGAGCCTGCGCGTCTGGAGCCTGTGCTCCGCGACAAGAGAGGCCGCGATAGTGAGAGGCCTGCGCACCGCGATGAAGAGTGGCTGGCCCCCACTCGTCGCAACTAGAGAAAGCCCTCGCACAGAAACGGAGACCCAACACAGCAAGAAAAAAATTAAATTAAATTAAATTTTAAGAAAGATCTTTAAAAAAAAAAAAAGTTCCAAGATTTCTCAACTCAAGCACTATTGACATTTTGGATTGGATAATTCTGTCTCATAGGGGGCTGTCCTGTGCATTGTAGGATGTCTAGCAGCATCCCTGGCCTCTACCCACTAGATGTCAGTAGGATCCCCAGCCTTTTTTTTTTTTTTTTTTTTAAGCATCCCCTAGCCTTGTGACAAACAAAAACATCACCATGCATTGCCAGTTGTTCTCTGGGGGGCAAAATTACCCCCGGTTGAGAACCACTATTTTAAAGCAACACACCCCCAGTGCTTAGAGCTGGTATGCCAACTATTAACTAATGGAGTGTACCTTTAATAAGAGCTCTTTACATTTACCACCTTGTATAGTTTTTGTTTTGTTTTGTTTGTTCATTTTATTTTGCTTTTGGCTGCTCACGGGCTTTCTCTAGTTGCAGCGAGCAGGGGCTACTCTTCGTTGCGGTGCGTGGGCTTCTCATTGCAATGACTTCTCTCGTTGCGGAGCACGGGCTCTAGGCGCACGGGCTTCAATAGTTGCAGCACGCAGCCTCAGTAGTTTTGGCGTGCGGGCTTAGTTGCTCTGCAGCACGTGAGAACTTCCTGGACCAGTGATCAAACCCGTGACCCCTGCATTGGCAGGTGGATTCTTAACCACTGAGCCACCAGGGAAGTCCCATCTTGTATAGTTTTTAATTCTAATGTTCCCATTTTATGGTTTGATGAAACTTGAGACTCAGGCCGCTTAAGTGATATGATCAAGGCCCCATAGTATCAAAATCAGGATTTGGATCTAGATCATCTAACTTCTTTTTTTTTTTTTAATTAATTTATTTTTGGCTGCACTGGTTCTTCGTTGCTGAGCGCAGGCTTTCTCTAGTTGTAGTGAGCGGGGCTACTCTTCGTTGCAGTGCACGGGCTTCTCGTTGCAGTGGTTTCTCTTGCTGCAGAGCAGGGGCTCTAGGCGCGCGGGCTTCAGTAGTTGTGGCACTCAGGCTCCGTAGTTGTGGCTTGTGGGCTCTAGAGCACAGGCTCAGTAGTTGTGGTGCACAGGCTTAGTTGCTCCGCAGCATGTGGGATCTTCCTGGACCAGGGCTCGAACCCGTGCCCCCTGCGTTGGCAGGCGGATTGTTAACCACTGCACCACCAGGGAAGTCCCTAGATCATCTAACTTCTTTTTTTTTTTTTTTTTTTTTAATTTTTGCGGTACGCGGGCCTCTCACTGTGGTGGCTGCTCCCGTTGCGGAGCACAGGCTCCGGACACGCGGGCTCAGCGGCCATGGCTCACGGGCCCAGCCACTCCACGGCATGTGGGATCCCTCCAGACCGGGGCACGAACCCGCGTCCCCTGCATCGGCAGGCGGACCCCCAACCACTGTGCCACCAGGGAAGCCCCATCTAACTTCTTATATGACTGTCCTACTTGGTTCCCTGAAGCACTCTTACTTTTACCAAGATAAGAAGAGGGACCTCCTTTTAGAATAATTCCTTTTCCTTCAAAAAATGTTGGGAGTGAAGTCAGGGACACTGTTTTGACCATGCTCCCCCAAACCATGCGCACAATGACAGCAGCCCAGTTTTACTGAACACAATTTGTGCCAGGTGGCTTTCTAACAATTCCCTCAATTCTTCCCACCACCCTGTGAGGGACAGATTTAGATCCAGGCCAGGTCCCAAAATGACCACCAGATGGCAGTCAGCAATCAGCTTTTGCTTAGTGCTGTTTGCCTTCTAAACCAGAGATTTAGGTCCTCTAGGGGTGGCTGATTTTAGGATTTAGGGAACCTCAAGCTGATGACTGAGGATTAACAGCATGTGTCTCCACCCTAGTCTCATAATGTGTAACTTGGTACCAGAAACAAAAAACAAAACAGGCCAACTTCAGGGTTCTAATCCCCTGTCCCAGCTGGGGTAGCAGTGGGAAGGTCGTGTGTGGGGGTGGGGTGTGTGTGTGCAGAAGGGGTGGAGAGAGAAACAGAGTTCCAAGAATCAGCTCAGCTAAGAGTTACCTGCTGCCCTCAGATACAAGGCTGTGCGCGCCTCGACACCAAGAGTCCTTGGAAAGTGCTGTGTCCACCTCCACTTCCCAGCCTCCCATTCTCTCTGGAACTCCTTCCACTCCACTGAGACAGCTCTTGTTAAGCTGATCTCCACGCTGCCCAATCCTGAGCTCCGCCTTCCCTTGCCAGACCTCTCCATGGCTTTCGACCAGCTGATCCCTCCCTGTCCTGCAAACAGGTTTCTCTTTTGGCCTACGGGACACCAGGGCCACCACTCTCCATTCACCACCTACATCACTGGTCCTCCTCCATCTCCTTTGCTGGTCCCTCTGCATGTCCCTGACCTCCAAACATTGATGAGCTCCCAGGCTCTGTCCTTGGTCCCCTTGTCTTCTCTGTCTGGGTCACTCCCAGCTGTCTTGGCTCAGGCCCGTCATGGGTAACCCCCATATGGACAGCTCCTGTCTGGACCTCTCCCTGAAATCTGTACTTGTTGGTCCAATTGCCTCCTTGCTGTGGCAGGTGCCTCTACATGGTTCCCAGAGGTCCCTGCCAATTGATATTCACACTTGTCACCTCCCCTTGAGTGCAGGCTGGGCTAGCAACCCTCTTCTAATAAATAAAACACAGCAGAAGTGATAGGATGTCATCTCTAAGATTAGGTTACAAAACCATGATGACCTCAGGGTTGCTCGCTCTCTCCACGGGAGGCCAGCTGCCACACTGGGAGCATCTCGATGGAGAGGTTGGCATGGTCAGGAAGGACGCTGCTAACCAACAGCCCCCCAAGGACCTAAGACCTACCAACAGCCTCCTAAGTGAGCTTGGAAGCAGATCCTCCCCAAGTCGAGTCTTGAGAGGGGCCACAGCCCCAGCTGGACACCTCCACTGCAGGTGAGAGCCCCTGAGTCAGAGGACCTGTGCCAGCTGCGCCAGGGTTTCTGACCCACAGACACTGTGACATAGATGCGTGTTCTCTTAAGCCACTATGTTTGGGGGTAATGTGTTACAAAGCAATTGATAAGTAATACATGTGCCCAATAGCTATCTCAAAACCTGTTGCGATGCATACTTGTGGTGGTTTTCTCCCATAAAGCTGCCCTAACGCCCAGTCTTTCCCTCCTTCACCCTTCCAGTTGCTCAGGTCAAGGACCCAGGAATCATCCTTGGGTTCTCTTTCTCTCTCTCAGCCTTTACCCAACTCCTCAGAAAACCCTATCAGCCCCACCTTCCATGTGCATTTAGATCCCACCACTTCTCATCCCCTCCCCTATCACTGCCCTGGCCCTGGCTGTCACTGCCTTTTGCCCCGGCTGTTGCGGTAGCAGCGTCCTAACTGGTCTCCCTGACACCACCCTTGTGCCCTCTGCAGTCAGTTCTCCACCCAGCAGCTAGAGGGATCTTGTTGAAACCTAAGTCAGATCATGTTCCTCCCTCTACTCTGCTATTCACATCCTGCCAGGGCTCCCCACTACACTCAGAGGAAAAATCCCGAGTCCTCATCATAGAATGTTGGTGCTAAGTGATCCAGTTCCCTGTCATCCCTCCAATCTCCTCCCTAACCATTCTGTCCTTCCTCCCTCTGCTCCAGCTGCCCTGGCTGCCTTGCAGTTCCTCTTACTCACCCAGCATACTCCAGCCTCAGGGCCTTTGCACCTGTCTCTTCAGCCTGGGATGTTCTTACTCCAGGGGTCCACTGGCTTCCTCTCGTTTCTTTCAGGGGTCTGCTCAAAAGCCATCACAGAGCTCTTCCCGACCAACCTATGTGAAGCAGCTCCTCCCCTCACCCCTCTCTAACCCACTTACCCTGCTTTACTTTTTCCATAACACATATTATCACCTGACTTACTATATACAGTTATCTCCCCCCCAAATATAAGCACCGTATTATCTTCATTCCTATTTTCCCAGCACCGAGAACAACACCCAACACATAACAGGTGCTCGATAAATATTTGTGGAATGAACGGGCCTGCGCCCTCTGCAGAATAGAATGGCCTGTTGTTCCTTGTTTTTGAAATGATGCTTACAGTAGCTGGGCTGGTGGCGGGCAAATTACTACTCTGCTCTCTTGGCCTCCTCTTCCTACTCCTTTTTTTCTATCACTCACTTCTGGAGACTCTGGTGAAGACTGTAGACAGTTACATGTGGGAAAATACCCACAAAGGATGCCAGAATATCAGCTTCCTTGTCCCTTTCCTCCTTCCCTAATCCTTTTCCCTGCACCAGCTGCTGACACTAGAAACACCACTTCATCTCCCAGCGCCACCTTACCAAGCCTAAAACAAGCCTTTCAAACGATGCAGGAGTCCCTGGGAAGGGCAATACTCTGAGAGCTGTCACCCACCCCTGTGAAGATCTCTGGCCTTCCATCCTCCGTTTCTTCACTAGGTTTGCTGAGTATCTACTGCATAGCAGGCTCTGAGCTAGGAACGGGGGGATACCCTGAAAAGACACAGCCCACATTTCAAGGGGCTCCCAACCTAGTGAGGGGTGGGGGTCATTCAGGGCCATTTGGACCCAGTATGATAGGTATTGAGGGAAGCACCGGGGGCCACAGAAGGAAGGAGGTTGGAGAGTCAGGGAAGTCTTCCTGGAGGAGGAGACCTTTAAGCTGAGTCCTAGAAGAAAGTTTGATTTAGCCCTGAGAAGGGAGGGGAGGAAATGGAAAGGTGGGAGCCTGAGAAGGCGCAGATACCCCTGGGACAGTAGAGCTGTGCACTCGTATTCATCATTTCCACCTCAGGGTGAAGGAAGGGGCTCTGCACAGGGGAACGGTGGTGTCAAGCGGAAATAAGCAGGCTCGAACTTCCCCAGAGAAAAGAGCGTCTCCCCTTTTCCCACGGCCTCTGCTGGCTGCTCCCGGAAGGTGCTTGCTCTTAAGCATATAACCCCTGAATATTCCTGAGCGTCTTTCCCACCTCACTGCCGTCACCTATAAGTCCAATGTCCCACAAAGGACAGACTTCGTTCCATGTTGACATCTCCCCACTGGTTTCAAGGTGTGTAAACATTTCTGTAGGTCTTACTTCCTTTTTCCTCCTGGCCTTGGGTCTCCATTCCCCCTGCTTTCTTTCCCCCAGAAGTCCCCACATCGATTGCTACTATTCTCAGCCTTTGAAGCCCTCATTTTTCCTTTCTTCGGTCTCTTCTATCATCAGTCTCTACGCACAGACTGATGCTATACTTTTCTTTTTCCAATCAAATTGCCTACCCAGCAAGTGGTTGATGAGGGCCCCTGAGAGTCAGCCCCTAGGTGAGGCTGCTGTGGTGATGAAAGCTGAGCTCCTGACTTTTCAGGACAGCCTTTCACAGGGTGAGCGCCTGGTGAAACCCTCCTAAACTTCCTTCCTCTTCCCTCAGCCCCTCACCAGTTGTTAGTAAAATAGATTTTTACCATTTTCAATGCTTAAATTTTTTTTAAATGCAACAAATTATTATTTTCTTCCCTGGGAAACAGGTCTTACAAATATCTTTTGACTGTATTAATTTTGTTTCATAAACAAGGGCGTTGCTTTAGGTTTGTGTGTTCGTGCATGTGATTCTGTGTGTCTGTGTATCTGTGTTTGTAAATGTTTGTATGTATTTGTGTATGTTGTGTGTTTGCACGTTTGTGTATATGTAAAAGGCTGAGTTAAACAATTATTTGGTGATTGTCAGAAATAACTTACATATTAAAGATATAAAAAGATCAAAAACTTTTTAAGGCTTTATATTTTTTCTAAAATTTTCTTTTGCCTCCTGCGAAGGCTACCTTTTCCCTTCAGAAATCTATCCAATGAGGGGCAACACTGAAATGCACTTTGGTTTTTGGCCGCACCGCACAGCTTGCGGGATCTTAGTTCCCTGACCAGGGGTTGAACCTGGGCCCCGGCAGTGAAAGCACTGAGTCTTAACCACTGGACCACCAGGAAATTCCCAGAATGCATCTTTTTTAAAAGGGGATGTTTGGTTTTTCTCTTGCCCCATAGCACAACACTGACAAGATGTATTTTATGAATGATGTGGAGAATGGAACTTACGGCCGTCTTGCTTCTCAGAGTTTTAGGGGGACAAAAGGATCCCATCCAAAGGAATTGGGAAAAAGTAGTTGTAAAAAGTATCCTCTCTGGGGAGGTGAGGCCATCTAGGAGGTCTTTGAATGAGGAATGACTCTGGGGAAGTGATGCTTAACAGGACTCGGAAGATCTCTGGGAAGGGCATTCCAAGCAGAGGGAACAGCAAATGCAAAGATCCAAGCATGGGGGAAAAGTTTGGTGTGTGCTGACAGCAGCCAGAAAGCCAGTGACTGGAGCACAGTGAATGAGGGCATGGGGGATATATTGATCAACTGGTCCAGCATCCCTCTCAATCCCTCTAGAGTACCTTCCTTAGTCTCAGAAGGGAAAGCTAAAACCAAATGCTCCAGCCTCCCTTGCAGCTGTGGTCCTACAGGCTGGACATGGATTGTGAACTTGAGAAGGTAGAAGTGAGGCAGAGGCCACCTTCCTGCCACCTTTGACTGCTTCTGACAAACAAGGTCGTAGAGTCAACCTTTTTCTCTGCAGCAATGTTCCAGTGATCGGTCACTAGCCTGTGGGCAGCTGTAGCCTCCTGATCCCTGGGTTGCTATTGTGGTGGTGCTTTCTGGAAATCAACAGTCCAAAGGTGGCCTCCTGATTCCCACTTCCCCAAGGGGGTTGGTGGCAGCAGCTCTCCTAGCAGGCAGGTTCAGCAGTGTTATTCCAGGAGTCATCCCAGAGGCCTAGCACAAAGCCTCTTGTACTCTTCCAGAGATTTAGAAGGAAGCAATTTCTTATTCAATCCCTTTGTGCCTCAAATACCTGGAAAGGTCTCTGGTTTCCTGCAGCTACAAGGGGTGCTGAGTTATATGGGGGTTTGGGAAACCCGGCTCTCTACTTTGGGATACCCCACATTTAAACAGAGAAGTACCCATCTAACCCAGCTTGCTGTTTTCCAGGGCAGAGCCAACTTCATATTCATAACAAAACATTTTTTCCTCACTCAGGGTAGTTCAAACTTGGTCAAACAATTGTTGACGATCTTAATAAACAAGTCCACACGTTTCCTTTTGTCTGCCATGCTTGATGAATTGCTCAAAGAACTTGAATAGATGTGTCAAGCTTGGTTTCCTTTGGCTATGTCTTCCTGAGTAAGTTACACTTGGTTAGATGTTCACTGACCTGCCCTTTATTACTAGGCTAGCCAGATATGGAAATGATACTGGTATGGATATCCAGGTGACTTGCCAATTAAAGTCAGCATATTTATGGAGTGCTACTTTGAGCAAGTCTTGTACAAAAAGCACCAAGGGAAATGTAAAGCTTCTCTACAGGTGCTGACAATCTAGTAGAGATAAATAGATAGACCATAATAACTTATGCTGATAAGAGTGTTTAGGTACTGATTCAAATGAATGAACTCATTTAATTCTCACAACCAATGCTATGAAGTAAATTGTATTGTTTTCCCCATTTTACAGAAGAGGAAACTGAGGCCCAGGAAGGTTATGTCATTTTTCTAGAGTCACACATAAAGTGGCACTGCTGGGACTTTAACCAGGCAGCCTGGCTCTAGATGCCCGCAGTTAATCATAACCACTGTGTGAGGCTCAAGGAAAGCATTAGGGGAGCAAAGCACAGGTAGAACTAATTCAGCCTAAGGGAATCAGAGCAGCCTTCCCCCTCCACCACCGAAAGAAATCTCCCATTTTTTGGTCAATTCAGCAAACGTGCATTGAACCTGGACTTTGTGCTGGATATTGAGAAAGGTGCTGGTGGTATAAAGATGAATGAGACCTGCTTTCCTGCCCTTGAGGGGCTCACAAGGTAGGAGGAGAAGCTGACAGCTGAGAACATTAATTGTGAGAGACCTAGCCAAGATGGCAGAGTAGAAGACCCTGAGCTCACCTCCTCCCACAGGCACATCAAAATTACAACTATTTACAGAGCAATTATCTATGAGAATAACCTGAAGACTAACAGAAAAGATCTTCTACAACTAAAGGTATAAAGAAGAAACCACCACGAGATGGGTAGAAGAGGCAGAGATACTGTATAGCCAAGACCCACACCATGGGTAGGTGACCCACAAATGGGAGGACAATCACGACAGCAGTGGTTCTCCACAAGGAGCGAAGGGTTCAAGCCTCACATCAGGTTCCCCACTTTGGGGTTCCTGCACTGGGAAGATGAGCCTCCAGAACATCTGACTTTAAAGGTTAGCAGGGGGCTTCCCTGGTGGTGCAGTGGTTGAGAGTCCGCCTGCCGATGCAGGGGACGCGGGTTCGTGCCCCGGTCTGGGAAGATCCCGCATGCCGCGGAGCGGCTAGGCCCATGAGCCATGGCCACTGAGCCTGCACGTCCAGAGCCTGTGCTCCGCAACGGGAGAGGTCACAACACTGAGAGGCCCGCGTACTGCAAAAAAATTAAAAGAATTTTTAAAAATTAAAAAAAAAAAAGGTTAGCAGGGCTTACTTTCAGGAGAGCTGGAGGGATGTACGGAACAGAGACTCTGATTTTTTTTTTTTAATAATTTTATTTTTTATTGGCTGCACAGCTTATGGGATCTTAGTTCCCTGACCAGGGATCGAACCCTGGCCCCCAACAGTGGGAGCACGGAGTCCCAACCACTGGACCACCAGGGAATTCCCCAGAGACTGTGCTCTTCAAGGGCACATGTGAAATCTCACACACCCTGAGTTCCAGTTCACAGGCAGTAATATGAAAGGAGTTTGGGTCAGACCCACCTGCTGACCTTGAGAGCCTCTCAGAGAGGCAGGAGGCAACTGGGACTCCCCCCTGGGGACATAGACACTGGCGGAAGTCATTTTAGGGAGATTGTTCTACCACAAGGACACTGGTGCTTGGCAAGCACCATCTTGGAGTCCTCTCTCTAGTCTGTTAGCACTGGGGATGGGGGGAGGGAAGCACCAACCCTGAGAACCCCCCCAGGCCATACAGCCAGCTGCCCTGGGACCCACCCCTCCTCAACCAGGAGGCCAGCAGTCACAGCATGAGGCAGGGCCTGGCAGCCAACAAGGCCAGGGGCCAGCCCCACCTAGCAGCATGCCCACAGTGCTCAGCCCCACCACAACAGAAGGACCCATGCAACCCACATAAGGGGCACCCCCAGAGCATATAGCTTTGGTGACCAGAGGGAAGTGTGCTGCTGGGGCCTATAGGACATCTCTAACATAAGGCAACTTCTTCAAGATTAGGAAATGTAATTGACCTAACACATAGAAATAAACACAGATTTTTTTTAAAAAGAAAGAAAAATAAAATAAATAAATACAGAGAATTAGGCAAAATGAGGAGACAGAGGAATATGTTTAAACAGACAAAAACCTCAGAAAAAGAACTAAACAAAGTAGAGATAAGCAATCTACATGATCAAGGGTTCAAAGTAATGATCATAAAGATGCAGAGTGAACTCGGGAGAAGAATGGATGAACACACTGAAAATTTTAACAAAGAATTAGAAATACGAAGAAGAACAAAGAGAGCTGAAGAATACAATGAATGAAATTTTAAAAAACACTGGAAGGAATCAACAGTAGCTTAGATGATACAGAGGAATGGATCAGCAAACTGGAAGACAGAGAAATGGAAATCACCCAAGCTGAACAGAAAAAAAGAATTAAAAAAACAAAGGTAGCTTAAGAGACTTCTGAGACAACACCAAGCATACTAACATTTGAATTATAGGGATCCCAGAAGGAGAAGAGAGAAATGGGCTCAAAACTTATTTGAAGAGATAATAGATAAAAACTGTCCTAACCTGGGGAGAGAAACAGGCATCCAGGTCTAGGAAACATAGAGAGTCCTAAGCAAGATGAACCCAAAGAGGTCCATGCCAAAACACGTTGTAATTAATATGGCAAAAATTAAAGATAAGAGAGAATCTTAAAAGCAGCGAGAAAAAACAATTAGTTACATACAATGGAACTCCCATAAGACTATCAGCTGGCTTTTCAGAAGAAACTTTGCAGGCCAGAAAGGAGAGGTACAATATATTCAAAGTGATGAGAGGAAAAAACCTACAACAAGAATACTTCACCCAGCAAGGCGATCATTTGGATTTGAAGGACAGATAAAGTTTTACAGATAAGCTAAAAGAGTTCAGCACCACTAAACCGACTTTATAAAAAATGTTAAAGGGACTTCTCTAAGCAGAAAAGAAAAGACCACAACAAGAAATATGAAAATTATGATAGGAAAAGTTTCACTGGTAAAGGCAAACATAAAGGTAGTAGATCAACCACTGATGAAGATAGTAGAAAGGTTAAATGACAAAAGTAGTCAAATCATCTTTATTCACAATAAGTAGTTAAGGGACACACAAAAAAATGATGTAAAATATGAGGTGAAAAAAAATTTAAAGTGAATACGGAGGAATAAAAATGCAGCATTGTTAGAATGCATTTGAACTTAAGAGATCATCAACTTTAAATAATCATATATATATGTTGTTGTATACAAACCTCGTGGTAACCACAAACCAAAATAGATACACACACAAAAAAACAGAAAGGGAACCAAAAGTAACACTAAAGATAGTCATCAAATCACAACGGAAGACAGCAAAAGAAGAAGGAACCAAAAAGAGTTACAAAAACAACCAGAAAACACAAAACGGCCATAAGTACATACCTATCAATAATTACTTTAAAGGTAAATGGACTAAATGCTCCAATCAAAAGACATAGAGTGGGGCTTCCCTGGTGGCGCAGTGGTTGAGAGTCTGCCTACTGATGCAGGGGACATGGGTTCGTGCCCTGGTCCGGGAAGATCCCACATGCCGCGGAGCGGCTGGGCCCGCGAGCCATGGCCGCTGAGCCTGTGTGTCCAGAGCCTGTGCTCCGCAATGGGAGAGGCCACAACAGTGAGAGGCCCGCGTACTGCAAAAAAAAAAAAAAAAAAAAAAAGACATAGAGTGGTTGAATGGACTAAAAGAAAAAGACTCATATATATGCTGCCTACAAGAGACTCACTTCAGATCTAATGACACACAAAGACTAAAAGTGAGAGTATGAAAAAAGGTATTCCATGCAAAAGGAAATGAAGAGAAAGCTGCAATAGCAATACTTATATCAGACGAAATAGACTTTAGAACAAAGACTGTAGCAAGAGACAGAGAAAGACATTACATAATGATAAAGAGATCAATCCAGCAAGAAGATATAACGATTATAAATATACATGAACCCAACATAGGAGCCCCTAAATACATAAAGCAAATATTAACAAAAATAAAGGGAGAGGGATTCCTTGGTGATGCAGTGGTTAAGGATCCACCTGCCAATGCAGGGGACAGGGGTTCAAGCCCTGGTCCAGGAAGATCCCACATGCCGTGGAGCAACTAAGCTCGTGCACCACAACTACTGAGCCTGTGCTCTTGAGCCTGTGTGCCACAACTACTGAAGCCTGTGCACCTAGAGCTCCGCAACAAGGGAAGCCACTGCAGTGAGAAGACTGCGCACCACAACGAAGAGTAGCCCCCACTTGCTGCAACTAGAGAAAGACCACACATAGCAATGAAGACCCAATGCAGCTAAAAATAAATAAATAAAAAGGGAGAAATTGACAGTAACACAATAATTGTAGGGGACTTTAGCAGCCCACTTACATCAATAGATATATCATCTATACAAAAAATCAATAAGGAAACACAGGCCTTAACTGACACATTAGATTAGATGGACTTTATATATATATATATAGAGAGAGAGAGAGAGAGAAAGAGAGAGAGAGAGAGAGAGAACGAGAACATTCCATCCAAAAGCAGCAGAATACGCATTCTTTTCCAGTGCACATGGAACATTCTCCAGGATAAAACACATACTGGGCCACGAAACAAGTCTCAATAAATGTATAAAGATTGAACTCATATCAAGCATCTTTTCCGACCACAGAGGTATGAGACTAGAAATCAACAAATCAACAAATGTGGAGGCTAACAATATGCTACTAAACAACCAGTGGGTGACTGAAGAAATCAAAGAGGACATTGAGAAATACCTGAAGACAAATGAAAATGGAAACACAATGATCCAAAATCTATGGGATACAGCAAAAGCAGTGCTAAGAAGGAAGTTTATAGTGATACAAGTCCACCTCAGGAAACAAGAAAAATCTCAAAACAAACAAACAAAGCAAACTAACTTCACACCTAAAGGAACTAGAAAAAGGAGCAAACAAAACACAAAGTTAGTAGACGGAAAGGACTAATAATGATCAGAGCAGGCCAAAAGCCTGCCATAAGGCCCTGCCTCGGTGGATTTCTCTCTTCTAGAGGTCCTCAAAATATCAAGATTCCTGCACCTGCCAGAAGAGTCTTTCCCATTCACTTAATAAGGCTGCTCAGAACCCAAGAGTCTCCAATTTCTGGGGGGACCAGGCAGAGAGAAAACAAAAATATCTCAACTCTATCCACAGATGTAGTTTACCAAATTGCTGTAAGTCATAACTAACTTGAGGAAAAGGCTTCCCTATATCTGGAAAACACAGATCAAAACCAGTAATATTCCAGACAAAAACCATAAAAATTATAACCATATTCACCAGTTCACTCAGTAACCAATCCTTTTGTTAGCTTTTTATGAAGCCATCAGGTCTTCCATTAGGATTCTTTAATTTCTTACCCAGCTCAGCCAAATGATCTAAAATTTATCAGAGACCTGTACTGGTCAAAAGGTCTTTCCTACGAATCTTCTTAAAGATGAAGCACTTTTGAAATGAAAACTACAATGAGGCACCAACTCACACGTGTCAGAACGGCCATCATTAAAAACACTACAAACAACAAATGCCAGAGAGGATGTGGGGAAAAGGGAATCATCCTGCACTGTTGGTGGGAATGTAAATTGATACAGCCACTATGGAGAACAGTATGGAGGTTCCTCAGAAAACTAAAAATATAGTTATCATATGATTCAGGCAATCCCATTCCTGTGCATATAGCCAGACAAAACTCTAATCCAAAAAGATACACGTACCCCTATGCTCATAGCAGCACTATTCACAGTAGCCAAAACACGGAAACAACCAAATGTCCATCGACAGATGAACAAGTAAAGAAGATGTGGTACATATATACAATGGAATACTACTCAGCCATAAAAAAAAAAAATAATGCCATTCACAGCAACATGGATGCAACTAGAGATTATCATATTAAGTGAAGTAAGTCAGAAAGAGAAAGACAAATACCATATGATATCACTTATACATGGAATCTAAAATATGACACAAATGAACGTATCTACAAAATGGAAACAGACTCACGGACATAGAGAACAGACTGGTGGTTGCCAAGGGGGAGGGGATTGGAGAAGGGATGGAGTGGGAGGTTGGGGTTAGCAGATGTAGGCTTTTATACGTAGAATGAATAAACAACAAGGTCCTACTGTAGAGCACAGAGAACTATATTCAATATCCTATGATAAACCATAATGGAAAAGAATATTAAGAAAAAAAAAGAATGTAGGGACTTCCCTGGCGGTCCAGTGGTTAAGACTCCACACTTCCACCGGAGGCGGCACAGGTTCAATCCCTGGCTGGGGAGCTAAGATCCCACATGCCGCAGCATGGCCAAAAAAAAAAAAGGTATATATATGTATAACTGAATCACTTTGCTGAACAGTAGAAATTAACACAACATTGTAAATCAACTATACTTCAATGAAAAAACTTAAATTAAAAAAAGATGAAGCACTTTGCAATAGCATCATAGTTCAATAACTGTCTATAAATGACAAAAGACTTAATTAAAAAGGCACAGTTCAACAGCTGATTACCATGTAATCAATGAAAATACTCGGTTACAATAACTAGAATTATGACTGATTAGAATCTTAACCTTTAAAAACCTTAATCTCTAGCAAAACCCAAGAAGCAAATAATTGTGAACTCTGTCATACCAGCATTTCCTGACTGGAAAACTTATGCTTTAGTTTTCCTCTTGTAAGAAGGCAAAGACCCGACAGCAATTAACGTTCCAATATTTTATCCTATTTGAAATGACCCAGAGATTTCAGTTTTCCTGCTAGAGTTTAAAAAGGCCTTTTTTTTTTTTTTTTCTTCACTCTTAGAGATCACAAATGATTAGATTAAAGTTCCTGAGAGCCCAGGTAGGTCATTTACATCTCAAAGGCACAGGAAGAGAAATATCCATTCCTTTTAGAAAGCTAACTTTCTCTAATGGCATATGCAAAAACCAGTTTTAGAACAGCAAAAGATTCCCATTTTGCCCATTTTCAGGGATTTTTTTTTTTCAGTTTCTAAATAGCCAATTCACTTTAAACAGTAACAGTAACAGACAATAATACATATCCACTCACGTTCACATGCCTCACTTTCAGAGGAACATGAATCAGCACTCAAGTCAACCTTCGCCTCAGCTGTTAGCTCAGCACCTGTGGCCTTTCTTAACACAAAAAGCAATGGCCAGCCCACAGCTGTGGCCACTGCCTTATTGTCTAACTTTTCTTTCCCCCACTGTAATGGCAGCCAATATCTCCACAACAGCCTTAGGGGTGTCTATGAGTTCTTTGCGCTCTCTTGGGGGCCCCCATTCATCAAGGACAGCCACCCCAGAAGTTCCCCTGCAGCTTTGGGGATCACTCCTGCAACTTTCGGTCCCACACGTTAGTGGACGGCCCCCGCAAATTTCCATTCCCCATCGTTATTTCCCAACATCTCGGTGCTCACAGGAGTTTCCTTGGTCTCCTGGCTGCTCCACCAATTGCTGGGCTGCACCCCACAGATCCGCAAAGCCTGTACTTGCCCAGATTCAAGACTGAAGAAAGAGCCCAGAGTCAGCGACAGAGCCATCAATGGTTTAATGCAGGGGTCCCTAGCCCCTGGGCTGCGGACCAGTACGGTCTGCGGCCTGTTAGGAACCGGGCTGCACAGCAGGACGTGAGCGTCAGGCGAGGGAGCGCAGCTCCCTGAACCCTCCCCACACCCACCCAGAACGTGGAAAAATTGTCTTCCACGAAACCGGTCCCTGGTGCCAAAAAGGTTGGGGACCGCTGGTTTAGTGGATGGGGGAGCTTACACATCTGAAGCAAGGTCCTGGAGCAACTCCCCACCATGTGCAGCAGACGGGGGAGGGGCAGGACATGGCGGCAGTCTTTGCTCCCTTGGAGAGGGGGAGGTTACCAGGTGTAGGGGAAATTGACATCGCGTTGGCTCATCAGTTACCAGGGAAACTCGCAGAGGAGCACGCCCCTCACCGCCCCTTTGACAAGCTATCATGGTGGAGATGTTCTGATCCAAAGGTTAGAACAATCACTAGCTGGGGTAGGGGCAAGTATATAGGAAGGTCAGTCATGTGAGTAGGGTGTAAAAAATATATATATATATATATGTATCTCAAATGGAATATTACTCAGCCATAAAAAGAGAATTATTGTCATTTGCAACAACATGGTGAAATAGGTGGAGATTAAGAGGTATAAATCTCCAGTTATATAATTATTAAGTCATGGGGATATAATCTACAACATAGGGAATGTGGTCAATAATATTGTAACAACTTTAGGGGCAGATGGTAACTAGACTAATTGTGGTGATCATTTCATAATGTACACAAACGTCAAATCATTATGTAGTACACCTGAAACTATCATAATATTGTATGTCAACTATATTTCAATCAAAAAAAGAAAAAGAAAGCTATTAGAGCTAGTTACTCCTACCTCCTCCTACGAGTCCTAGTGCAGATAAGTAACGCAGCTGTCCATTAGCACACCTGAAATCCCACACCAATGTGGCTTTCCACGGGCAGGGTGAGAAAACTAGAGGCCCACAATTAACTTCTTATAAGGGAATATCTATGTCCCTTTCTAAAGTGTAATTTTCCTAATATCATAATAAAATCGCCCCCCCCCCAAAATTAATTACAATATGGGATAATAAGGAGTTCAGAGATATCACAGAGGGGTGGCTCACCTATGCAGGTGACTACTGGATAAGAAAAGACTTCTTGGGACTTCCCTGGTAAAGACTCTGTGCTTCCACTTCAGAGGGCACAGGTTTGATCCCTGGTCAGGGAACTAAGATCCAGCATGACTCGCAGTGCTGCCAAAAAAAAAGGACTTCACACAAGTTAGGCTTTGAACAATAAAGATGATTTGCCATGCTGATGGTTTGGAGGTGGGGTGAGGGAAGCAAGGGTGGGCAGAAGGCATCCCAAGACAAGGCGGTGGGGGACACAATGGTGTGTCCGAGGAGGTGGGAGCTCAGCTGGATTGCCACAGCCCTGGTGGGCAGCCGCAAGAAAGGAGGCTGCAGAGTGATCGGCAGTCGTGTCTTGAAGAGGCCACCATACTGTGCCCAGGAGTTTGCACTTTGCTCTGGGGATGTGTTTTTCAAAATGAGGGTTGTAATTCATTCAAGTATGGTAAAGTGAATTTAGTAGGACAAGACCAGTATTTTTAAAAATAAAAAGGAAATTAAATGTAGACCAGAATAAAACAGAGAAAAATGATACTCTCTGTATTAAGAGCAAGTACCAGGAATTTCCTGGCAACCCAGTGGTTATGTCTCCGCGCTCTCACTGCCGAGGGCCCTGGTTCAATCCCCGGTCAGGGAACTAAGATCTTGCAAGCCACGCAGCAGGGCCAAAAAAAAAAAAAAGTAAGCACCATTTTGTGAAGATGGTGTTTGAGTTTTATATATTATGGCAGATACTACAAGTTTTCCATCAATCCATGCTCCTCTTCTTCATTTTAATATTCAGATCCCCAAGTGTCGGCATGTGGCCACCCAGCAGGAGTCCACATTGTCCAGCCTCTTTTGCCGTCAGATGTGGCCATGTGCCTAAGTTCTGGCCAGTGCAGTGTGAGCAGCCATGGTGTGTGCCACTTCTGGGTCCTGCTCCTGAAGGAATGGTATGCAGTCCTTTGTGTCTTTCCCTTTTCCACTGGCTGGGCTACAGACTTGATGGTAGGAACTAGAATAGTCACTTTGGGCCCAGAGCTGAAAGCTGTGGTTTGAGTGTTAAAGCCTTGAAAAGCAGACTATAAAAGAGAAGTCAAGTTATGTAAAAGATAATTTCTATCTTAGTTAAGGGACACTTAAGTTTCTGTTACAGTATCTCAAACCAATCCCTAGTACACAGATGTATGTGTATGTGTGTATGTACATGTGTGTTCATATATGGATATGTGTTTACACACACACACATCAGGCCACATATAAATTATATAAGGATTGTGGTTCAAAAAAATAGAGAAACTGCCTGCCCTTAAAATATGTTTGAAGCAAGTGAGCAATTTGATCAGATTTGTGTTCCCAAGCTGAAAGGAATCTTACAGATCACTTAGGCCAGTTAGTCCTTCTTATGGATGGGAAACTGAGGTCCATACAGGTTAGGAAGCTGACTCAGGGTCCTAAGCAGCAAGAGCTGGTCCTTGACCCCTGACCTCTGATTCAGGACTGGGCCCTTTCTGTGTCACCAGGTGACAAAGATTTATCTTGCTCTCTCTTTCAATCCTCAAACGCTGTTCTGTGTCATATTGTTCCCCTAGATTTCTAATTAATTTGATTCAATTCAGCAAATATTTATTGTAAACCTAGTACATACTAAGTTGCAAAGACATAGGAAGGACCTTCATAAAAAGTTCCTTAACTGGTATCATAAATAGATACATAAATAGATCTGCGTTTAGGCACGGATCAGTATCTGTACATACATTTCCTAACTCTGGGCCCTGAGATGGCATAGAAGCAGTGACACCCCAGGAGCAATTGAGCACATCTAGAACCCAGATTTGGTTTTTAAATACCATTCTTCCATAAAAGGAACCAAGGTTCCTTAGAGAAGTGGTTGATTCTGGGCTGGGGAGGCAAAACAGAAGACGAGCATAGGGCATCTTGTTGTGACAGGAAGTAGGAGAGTGCTCAGAGAAGGTTGGGAGCTCTTCGAAAGGACACAGGAACCAACCTGAAAGCGCTTCCAATGGCCAAAGCTGGAATAGTTTGAGCAAGACAATAAGTAACTATAGTTTTGGATTTTCTAACCCATAGAATAAAATAAATAACCATGACTCCATACTGATATAAATAACTCATTGCATAAAAAAACGACTTCTTTAGGGCTTCCCTGGTGGCGCAGTGGTTAAGTATCCTCCTGCCAATGTAGGAGACATGGGTTTGATCCCTGGTCTGGGAAGATCCCACATGCTGCGAAGCAACTAAGCCCATGCGCCACAACTACTGAGCCTGTGCTCTAGAGCCCGCGAGCCATAACCACTGAGCCCCGGAGCCACAACTACTGAAGCCTACATGCCTAGAGCCCGTGCTCTGCAACAAGAGAAGCCACTACAATAAGACCGTGCACTTCAACAAAGAGTAGCCCCCGCTCACTGCAACTAGAGAAAAGCCCACACACAGCAACGAAGATCCAATGCAGCCAAAAATAAATAAATAAAATTAATTAATTAATTAAAAAAAAAAAAGCTTTCCTTAACTGAGTATCTAGATGACTAGAAATTCGAAGATGTCAAAACTGAGTGGCAGTTGAGTAGGCTTGAATAATTACCTCTTGTGGTAACTGAAACTAAAACCCGCTTGGAGTGGACAGACAGAAGGTTAAAGACTTAGTTCTCGTCTTGTCTCTGCCACTCAACATCTATAAAATGAGGATAAGACCATCTACCTTGCTGACCTCATGATCCTCCAAAGAAATAAAGTATATGAAAGAAAAGTTAAATGCAAAAATAAATAAATAAACAAAGGAAAACAAAAACTCCTTAATCACCAAGGACTTCAACCATCCATATCATGATAAAATTAATCTTTATTATCTGTGGATTCTGTATTTGTCAATTTGCCTTCTCGCTAAAACTTATTTGTGATCCACAAATCAATATTCACAGTGCTTTCATGGTAATTTTAGATGTATGCAAATTGTCAAAAGGTTTGTCACCCACCATGCATGACTTGCCCAGCACTGCCAGCTAAGGTGGGGTAAGGTGATACTGCCTTCTTGTTTCAGCTATCATACTGTAAACAAGTGTCCTTTTGTGGTAAATTTAGTGCCATGCTTTTGGCATTTTTGTGCTTATTGTTGGTGACTCTGCTGTTTAAAACTGCCCCCATGTGCTAGATAAGCTTCCCTCAGGCATGAATTATAGGACTGTTGGCCATGAGTTTAATGTGAATGGATCAACAATATATATTAAATAACATGAAGCACACCTGAAATGTTTGTGCCCAAAGGCTCACAGGAACCTAACCCTGTATTTCCCCTAAGAGTAGTGATTCACTATTCACTAATTCAGTGTTTGCAGCAACTTTATAGAACACAGCTAATGTGAATGACAAAAACTGACAGTATTTAGTAGCACCTGGCCCACCCTATACTTTCTTTTTTTTCTTAATTAATTTATTTATTTTTTGGCCGTGTTGGGTTGTCGTTGCCGCGCGCGGGCTTTCTCTAGTTGTGGCGAGCGGGGCTACTCTTCATTGCAGTGCGCGGTCTTCTCATTGTCGTGGCTTCTCTTATTGTGGAGCACGGACTCTAGGCACGCGGGCTTCAGTAGTTGTGGCACATGGGCTCAGTATTGTGGCTCGCGGGCTCTAGAGTGCAGGCTCAGTAGTTGTGGCACACGGGCTTAGTTGCTCTGTGGCATGTGGGATCTTCCCGGACCAGGGATCGAACCCATGTCCCCTGCATTGGCAGGCGGATTCTTAGCCACTGCGCCACCAGGGAAGTCCCGCCGCCCTATACTTTCTTTGACATAATCTCAAATATTCCTGACAGCATCCTAGAAAAAAGGTTTTTGTTTTAGGCTTCTGCCCGTCATCCAAGTGCTGAAGTTGGCTGGCTCTTCTGTCATTTTCTTACCCCTGACAGATGTCTAATTAGCTGGGTACTTTGTAGTCACATTTTTTTTTTCAAGTAGGTCAGTAATCTTTCTTGATTACTATATTCAGTCCTTGCCAATTTGAGAGAGAAAATATTTACTGAGGTGACAAACAGTTGAATTTATTTTTTCAAAAATTTCCTGCAACTTCTTATTAAGAAAGACTTCAAACTGAAAGAAAGGTTGAAAAAAATAGTAAAACGAATACCCATATAAACCTTTTGAAGACTTGTTAAATGGGAAAGTGATCAGTTTCATGTAGAGTTAGAGAGTGGAACTAGGACCAAGGAAGGGAAGATAGCATAAGACAAACTTCAGCTTGTAACAAGGAAGAATTTTCTCTCTTGCAAGGAGGATGGACTCAGCTAAGGTAGAATGAGTGCCTACAGACAGGGGTATGGTGGAGCTGATTGCTGTACTGGGTAGGAGGGAGGTCTGGGCAGCAGATCAAGCTGTCTATGAGTCCACAATCCACTGCTTTTTCTGAGTTCTAGGATTGCCACAGTATTGTTTTCATAGTGGTTGTATAGTATTTCAGCCACCTCATGTGTTAACTCAGCATTTGAGGACAGATCTGAGAGACCAACCTCCATTTGTAATGTGGTTTCTCTGAAAAGATGTGTTGAATTTCAAACAAGTGATAAACAAACTTTTGAAACATGACCCTATAAGAAGCTGGAGAATTGTTGTTCTTCTTTTGACTTGTCCTTAAACTCCTTGAAGCATCCCAGCTGCCCTTCTAACGCTACTGTTCTGGGATTTGGGGATTCTTGTGTTTGCCTTATTAAATTATAATTTCCTAAACTTCAGATTCCAACATGGATTTGACCAGACAGGAAGGAAGAAGACCTGAGATCTGGCCCTGCTGAGTCAGATTCTCCTGGCTCAGCTCCATGATTTTGTCTGAAGTATATGCCTAGGGTGGCAGATAATCTTGCCCCACTAAGAACCTGCCATGACATCTTCAGCCGACATTCTCTTCTCTTCATTCTCTCCTTATGTGGCTATTTGTATCTGTACAACGTAGACAACATATTTTTGGTGTGTATTTTATTGTGTAACCACAATATATTTTGACATTTTATTATGTGTCTTCTTGTCTGTTCTCCAGTTGTTCTGTGTGCCTTACTCTCACCTTTTCATAAGATTGTAAACTTTGACCTTACATCTGCCCCTAATATATTCATCTTTTAGGGTCTCTGTAAAACCAAGGGCAGCAGCAGTGTGGTGTGTAAGGTGGGACCATAAATTTGGAGTCAGATAAACTTAGGATTCTACTCTGCCATTTACAGTCAGCCCTCCGTATCCACGGGTTTCACATCCAAGGATTCAACCAAATGCAGATAGAAAATGTTCGGGAAGAAAATAAATTCCATAAAATTCCAAAAAGCAAAACTTGAATTTGCTGCACTGGTAACTATTTATATAGCATTTACATTGTATTTACAACTATTTACATAGCATTTGCATCATATTAAGTGTTAAAAGTAATCTAGAGATGATTTAAAGTATATGGGAGGATATGTGTAGGTTACATGCAAATACCATGCTGTTTTCTATAAGGGACTTGAGCATCTGACTATACTAGCCATGTGACCTTGGTAAATTATTTAACTTCTAAGTCTTGGTTTTCTTATCTCTAAAAGGGAAATTATTATGCACTTGTAAAGTGTCTGTCACATGCTAGGCACCCAATAAATGGTCATGCTCAAAAATGACATGCTGTATGACACCATTTAAATGAAATTCTAGAACAGGCAAAACTAATCTATAGTGACAGAAACTAGATCAGTGGTTGCCTAGGGCTGGTGGGGGTGGGTTGGGTAATCAAGGAAAAAGGCCAAGGGAACTTTTGTGGGGGTGGAAATATTCTATCTTGATTGTGGTAGTGTTTATATGGGCGTGTACGTTTGTCAAAACACATGGAACAGTGCACTTAAAATAGGTGCGAGTTAGTATATGTAAATGATCCCTCGATAAAGTTGGTTTCAAAAAGAATGTTCATTCCCTTCCTCTCTCCATCAATGAAAATGTGTTAGATTAAGGCACACATTCCAGGGCCAAATATACATTTTATCTTTTATTTTAGATTATTCATATTACCGTATAATTTCCCCCATGAATCGGTATAAGTAAATGAGACTCGGCTTGATATCAAATTTCACTTTTTAACTGACTTGTATTATAAAATTGGAGAGATGTGTCATGAGGGGCGTGAGAGGGCAGACACTGGTCTCCAAGATACAATGAAATATACTTAAAGACACCATACATTTACAAAAAATCACTCACTTAAGGGGAAAATATTTTCCTGGTGAAATAGTAAAAGCTTGCCATAAAATGAAATGATAGTGATGAGGGCTTGGATGAATGGAGTGGCCTGAGGGAGCTTTTTACTTTTGCTTACTCTGCATGTATCCCCTCTCCACAACCACATGACCCTCTTCCCATAATAGCTCCTCCTTCCATCCAAAGGGGAAGGGTGCATACCAGATGTCTCTTAAGGAATTTCCTTGGAATCTGCTCCCAAAACTCTTTTGCTTCCTTTCCACTGGGCAGAACTTTGTCATGTGTCCACAGCTAGCTGCAAGGGAATCTGAGGGAGTTAGTCTTTATTCTTAAGAAAGGCCATATGACTAGCTAAAAAATCAGAGGTTCTATGACCAAGGAAAGAAAAGAATAATAGATGTTGACATAGGCAACAATTCATCTTTGCCCAAAGCCATATCAGGTAACAGAATACTTCATATATAATGGCAGAAAATTACAAACTACCAAAATTAATAATGTACACCCATACTGTAGCCGTAACAAAATGATTATGTTTATCCATAGTTCTTGAAATGGAAGCATTTCGATAGTACATTGTTAAGTGGGGGAAAAACAGGTTACCAAAAATATGAGCTCTGTTCTATAAAATTATATATAGATAATATGTGTGTACATATAAATATATACATATTTAAATATAAATATGGATGTATTTCTCTCTGGAGTGGTAGAATTACATCATATAGCTTTAATTCACTTCATACCATTATTTTTACTAAAAAGTTTGTATCATTTTTATAAGCACAAAAAATTCTTTTCACTTACAAAATATGTGGGCATCTGTGTCTCTAAGGAACTTCATGAGTGGAGTTGAGAGGTGAGTAGTGGCAGGGTGGAATTCGGGGGTTGGGAAGGTCTCCATCATTTTCCTGCAGGCATTCAAGTGATATTCAGTTCCTGGGTTCCTGGGAGCCCCTGGGCAGTGGTATCTAGGAGGCTATTGATCCCCAGGCCTGAACTCAGGACAGAGGTCTATGCAGGAGTTGTGGCAATCACCATGAAGAAGACAGTCCGTGAAGCCAGGGGAGGAAGCACAGTACAGCGGCGACCATGCTGGGCGTCTTCCCTCGGCCTCCAGAGCTATTCCCCACCCTTCTCCAGCTTGCTCTGTGCCTGGAAAGGCTGACCTATGTGGACTGCCTCACACCAGACTCCCTGCCTTCTGGCTTTCAGCTGGGTTCAGTCCATGGGAGGCCCTGGTAGGAGATCAGAGGATGGGAAGAGAGAAGCACGGGTATTTCTTTCTCACTCCCTCCATGCAGGGTTAGCACAGGGTGACCGCTTCTCCCGAATGAAGGTTACAGCTAACATCAGGCAGGCTCCTCCTCCAGCCCTCAGGCCTGAGCGAGGAAGTGCTCCCACTGCTGCTAGCCCCAGGGTACAGCACTGCCCCATGTGGTTTCCCAGCACCTGCCCCACACCTTTGTAAATAGTTCTTTTTCACACTCTTCCCTGCATTACCCAATCTGAGTGTGCCATCTGTTTCCTGCCAGGATCCTGGCCAACACAGAGGGCTTGGGGGTGAGGAAGGGAAAGAACACCCAAGTTTAAAGGGCAAGGAGAGGGAGAGGAAATGGGGCCTAATCGACAGAGGAGTGGAAGGCAAACCAGGAGTTATGAAACCAGTGGGAGGCCAACAGTTTTATGAAGATTGCAAAGTTAAATAAGGATGAGATCTCAAAGGTATATTGGGATTAGCCATCTGGAGGAGGAGCTGGGAAGAGGAAGAAAGAGAATTGGGTGGGTGGTTCTGGGAGGAGGGATCTGAGTCGAAGATTGAGAAGAAGGTAAGAGGTGAAGAGAGGTGAGAGAAGGGAGTGGGGCAGAGGAGAGAACCAGGGCAAAGGTAGGAAAAGAGGCAGCAGGCCATGGGGTGAAGAAATGTGACTATTTAGTCCAGGTGGGGAAGCAGGTAGTACCTCCAAGAATAAGTGTGGGGACTTCCCTGGTGGCGCAGTGGATAAGAATCCGCCTGCCAATGCAGGGGACACGGGTTCGAGCCCTGGTCCGGGAAGATCCCACATGCCGTGGAGCTACTAAGCCCGTGAGCCACAACTACTGAAGCCCACGCGCCGCATCTACTGAAGCCTGCGTGCCTAGAGCCTGTGCTCTGCAACAAGAGAAGCCACTGCAGTGAGAAGCCCATGCACTGCAACGAAGAGTAGGCCCCACTCGCTGTAACTAGGGAAAGCCCGCGTGCAGCAGGGAAGACCCAGCACAGCCAAAAATAAAAAAATAAGAAAATAAAAAAATTTTAATTAAAATAAAGAATGAGTGTGTATGTACCGAGGCACAACACATACTTACACATATACAACACCCACACCTGCACGCGCTATACTCTACATTCACATGAACACACACACACGCAAATACGTATACACCACCATGCTTCACCACACACACCAAAGATACACATATTTGCACACATACACACACCTCACCATATCATCATCCCTGCACCATTCACAACCGTCACAACTGTAAGTGCCAGATCCATAGATCCCACTGGACCCCAGGCAACGTCGGATCTTTGCTTTGCTGTGACATTTGTCTATTTGCTGGCATCACGTTAAACCCCGAGAAAAGCCTGATTCTGCCCACTCACGCATGAAAAAGGAGTTCTCAGGGTTTACAGCGTGGTGCCCGGTGCACCGTAGATGCTCGGTGGATAAATCTGGAATGGCTCCACAGTCCCTGGCTCTTACCCTGGGGCATGGGGCAAGGGCTATACCTGGCTGTATGTGCTGACCTCCTAAGTAACTTACTCAGGGGGGCCCTAAAGACTGGCCTCCAACGACCACAACCCAAATGCCTGTCCATACAATGGAATATTCTAGAATGAAAATGAAACACGTGCTAAAACATGCATGAATCTTTATAACATAATGTTGAGTAAAAAGAGCAAGTTGCAGATCACTACATACCTGCCTGATAATCTTTTTATAAAGTTCAAGAACAACGGAAACGAAACACGACATAATTTAGGAACACACGGCTATGAAATAAAAACTTTTTTTAAGAAATGTAAAAGAACGCTAAGCACAACATTCAGGACAGCAGGTTATGTCTGGGAGAGGCAAGGAATGGACTAAGAAAGGATCATATAGGTAGATGGATGTTATTGCTGATGTCTGCTTCTTGAATGGGATTCACCACCCAGTATAATAGAACAGCAGGCCAGGCTTGAACCAAGGATGAGACTATATCATGAACCAAGGATTATGATTAACCCAGTTCTGTACATCAGATGTCTTGTTACAGTAAATAAAAATAAAGACTGTCCTCTCAGCTTGACCCTAGTTCTGCTTATTTTTACACTTCCTCCCACAGCGATGCTGAGGGGTCACTGCAACCTTGCTCTTGGCAATCGGAGTTACTAGCGCAAGGCTGGGCAGGAAATGAACTGGGGATGAGGCCATATCTGCTTTAACACTGTTCTCGATGGGTCCTTTGTGGTAAGGGTTTCCAAGAACCAGCAGAGCAGTTGAAGGAGCTGAGTAACATTTACAAGAAATGTGTGCCTGCCCCACCCCCTAACCACCCCGCCCCATCCCCTCTCTCCTCCCTTTACCACCTCCAACTCTTCCTCCCCACCGAGGCCCAAGTGAAGGGTAGCTCACAAGAGCCAGTAATGAATATTTCCATGGAACAGAACTGCTTACCTGACTCTCTGGAGTCTGGGGAAGAACTGCCCTGACGTCCACCCAGATTCTGGGCCCTGAAGGAAACTTGAGATGTCTAATCCACACAAACATTTATTAAGTAGCAGTATAAGCAGAGTGGTAGTGAGCATGGACCACCTGGGTCCAAATTCTAACCTGGCCACTTCTTAGGTATGTGACTTTTGACGTAGTACTTACTGCTCTGCACCTCAGTTTTCCCCACCTGCAAAATGGGGATAAATAATAGTATCTCCCTCATGGAGAGTTGTTGTAAGACTAAGACATGCAAAGCATGCAGAACAGTGCTGGGCACATGGTAGGTACTGAATGAGTGTTAGCTATTATCGCCAAGTGTTATCAAAGATGCAGATGAATCAATGAGACCATGCTCTAGTGCAGGAATTTGCAAACTTTTTTCTGTAAAGGGCCAGATAGTAAATATTTTTGGCTTTGCTGGCCATAAGGTCTTTGTCACAACTACTCAACTCTGCCATTGCAGTACGAAAGCAGTCATAAACAATTCGTAAGTGGATGAGCTTTATTTATTAATGCTGACAATTAAATTTCACATAATCTTTCCCTCATATGAAATATTATTCCTCACTCAGTCTGTTTTCAACCATTTAAAATGTTAAACCAAGTCTTAGCGTACAGGCCGTGCAAAACCAGGTAGTGTGCCAGACTCGGTCAGCAGGTTGTGCTTTGTCCCTCCCTGGTCTAATGGGGGGAAAAACATTAGCCCCTCTGGATTTCTTTGTTTTACCTGTATGTCCTGTGCCTCACTTTACAGGTGAACAAACTGATGTTCACCCTTCAAAGTCCAGTTGAAATGCTGCCTCCTCTTTGAAGCCTTCCCAGATCACCTCAGTCAAGGGCAGTAATAACTCCATCTGCTCCCTCCTTTGTGATAAGCACACATTTATTCATTACTTTAAAATCTTTATCATGAAATATTTAAGACAAACCAAAAGCTATAAAGTATAATGCAGACACTCCCCTGGCGGTCCAGTGGTTAAGACTCCACACTTCCACTGCAGGGGGCATGAGTTCCATCCCTGGTGGGGGAACTAAGATCCCACATGCAGCGAGGCGTGGACCAAAATTTAAAAAAAGTATAATGCAAAAACCTTAGTCCTCACCATCTGGTTTATGAAATAAAGCATTGCCCATACAGGTGAAGGCCCCTATGCAGATACCCCTCCCTAAATCACAACCTCCCTTCCTCTTCCCCAGAGGAAACAGTCACCATCCTGACTCTGGGAATTTATTGCCGTGTACTTCTTAGTACTTTTACTACATATAGAAGCATCCCTAAGCAGGAGGTAATATTTGTTTGCATGTATGTACAGCCATTATTTAACTGAATTTTCTTAATAATCCATTCAAGGAATATCTCTATTTAGAGATTAGTCTCAGAGGGTGTTATAAGGCCCAAGGGATCCAGTTAAGTAATGGTGGTAAAATCCAAGGCTGATTCCCAAGTCATGCTCTTAACCATTGCTCCCCTCTATATTCCTGTGGCCAGAGAGTCATGTTTGTTATCTTACCCCCTTTCCACACTAGATTTTAAACTGCCCAATAGAAGAGACTGTGACCTTTCACCCCTCCTATACAAACCCTAATATCTGGCACCCAGCATCTTGGCACTTACTATCTTGCACTCTTCTTCAAAGAGACACCATCTTCTATCATCCCTAGCAGTCTCAATAGAGGATGGGGAAACTGCCAGAAACTCACTTCAAGGGAAAGAAGAGTGGGGCTTTGATAGATTTCAACACATTTAGAGCAACTTTTAAGCCAACTGTCAACTTTACTGTAAAGGATGAGGCATGCAATCCTCATACTCCAAGAGATTGGGAAGAGCAAGGAGGATAGAGAAAAGGGGAACTGAGAAAATCAGCCCCCCCGGAACCGAGAAATTCTTCCTTCCTCTCCTACCGCCACACGGGAGCCGAGCTAGGGTTTGGGATCTAGGCCAAGCTTAAGGAGTGAGGAGTGACAACGAGTGAGTGGTATTGTGGCCTGGACCCTCAAACAACCTGACAAGACAGCATCTGGGCCAGTGTCCAAAGGGTGTGTGCACGCACTGAGGGGAGGGAGCAAGATGATGAGGAAGGAAGAATGTTGTAGGCTGCTATTGCTGCTTCTAAAGAAACAAGAAACGAATATTTACGAATGCTTGACAGGCACATTGACAGCGGTACTCACTCCACTGTTCTTTCAGGACGTAGCCAGGCCACGTGCACTAAGTGGATTCATGGGTTCTACCATCTAGTTTAAACTGAACTCTCACAAAATGAACAAGAGGCTTAAACAGATCCCTGCAAAGAAACCAGACTAAAAATGCTAATTATCCCAGCACAAGCAGTAAGAAAATGGCCGGGCTAACATTTCACCTACTCCCAGTATAAGCTTTTTGTCGAGCACATTGGAGAGGAAAACTCTGAGTTAAGTCAAAACAACGAATGCATTTCCACACGTCTATTATCAATGACTAAACTCCACACTAAAGATGAAGGGAAATTTACACAGGTATATAGTTTCCCAGTAAACACTTATTAAGGGTACGTGCTCAAAATGTTTTACTAGTGGGAGAGACAATTGAAAAAAAATCCTCAACTGGTAGTTTAGCAAAATTTTGGTATCTTCTAGGTCAGCCTTGTCCAGTGGAACTTTCTGCAATGATGGAAATGCTCTATTGTTCCACAGCTACTAGTCGCCAGTGGCCATTTCATGAAATCTGACTAGCACTGGGAAATAGCCACATACGCCATATTAGCCCAGCTCTAATAGAATTTGCATTGGGAAGAGAGGTTGGGATTGCATTGGGCCCCTCCGGCCAAATCTTGTCCACACAAGATTGGTTCGTCTACCCTTTGGCCATACATTCATTTCAGAAAGGTGACTATCCCAGTAGTCCTACTGAAGAAAACCAGATTCAGGCTGAAAATTCCCTTTTTCCTCCCAGGATAGATTTTGGCATTTACCAAGTGTTCAATTAACGCACATTAGCATGTCTCTGCATGGACAACACTTAAGCCACAAATTAAGACAAAAGGTATTTTATTCAAAAAACGCCAAGTATAAAAAAAAAAAAATAAGATCTCTTTTATTCCCCTGTACAGTATTTCACTCAGATAAAACCAGCAGGCTACATGCTGCTCAAAACACAGCCCCAGAGAGGATCCGGAAGGCACACCATCCAGAACTGCTTTTCATAAATCTATGCTATATACACAAGTCAGCAATGCCCCTCCCCCATCACCCACGGACCCCATGCCCACTCGGGTAAGCAGGTGAGGGGGCCCGCAGCAGTCAGGGAGCTGCAGCAGCTGTCCCGCCTGAGTCCCGTCACCCTATGAACAAACAGAGCAAGCGTTGCAGCCTTCCCCAAAAGGTCCCCAAGTCAGAGGAGGAAAGGAGAAAAGAAAACTATGGCGGCAGCTGTGGAAGCTTGAGCAGGAAGGGAACCAAATAAATAAATAAATAAATAACATTGACCTCCAGGTTAGAATGCGCATCTTTCCAAGAAAAAAAAAACAAAAAACCCAAACAAAAAAAAAAAACAGGTAAAATAATTTAAAGGCAAAATTAAAAAGAATTAGATCAACTACAACCCTTTTGTACACTACCATGCCAACTGTACACACATTTACAGTTTTTCTGTTGATTTGCATTGTTTGTGCATTTGTGTGTGTGTGTGTGTGTGTGTGTGTGTGTGTGTGTGTGTGTGTGTGTGTGAGGTCTTGGCTTAGAAACAGTTAAGTAAAAACCAAAAAGGAAGACCAGTTCACTTGGGAGTTTTACTAAAGGAGGTGGAAAAAGGGCAGGTGGCTCAGCATTTGGCCCTGTAGCCTCTTCCATGGCACCTTTCATATGAAGGATGGGGGGAAGGGGTGGGGGAGAAAGAGAGGGAACCAAACCCAGGCAGATTTTTGGAGAAGCAGCAGGTAAAAGAGGCAAGTTCAAGTATTTCTCCCAGCACAGCCGGAGTCCCCACAGAAGGCACTCAGAAGAGTCGGAAGAGGTGACAGGGACTTAAAATGGTGCTAGTCCTATCCCACCCCAACCCGATTTCCCCCTACCCGACCCATCACGGCATTCAGCAGAACTCTTGATGAAGGGAACAGTTCCATGGCTGGATTCTGATCCACTCCCACCCCACCCGCCACCCCTGGGATTTTGCAAAGTCCAGCAATGCTGGACACCGATGAGAAGGAGAGCTTCTATGGGAGGAGTTGAGGCCTAGGACGGCTGGAGTGGAGTCTCTTCCTCCCTTTGGGAGGCAGCCTCCAGGGCCTGGGGTCTGGAATGAGTTGTAAATGTTGTTCCTGTATCAAGCACTGTCCTGCTTGGAGAGAAGTGTCATTGGTACTTGGGAAGCTGGAAACAGACACTTCCCCTCCTTTGAGCATCTGACAGAGAGGGGAGAACCTGCCCGAGAAGCTATTTGCTGGGCCCTGGCAACAGGCTGTGGAGATGGATCTCAGCAGTTTCCTGGGGCAGGGAGGACATCTTGCATCCATGGATGGTTCTGGATTCTTCCAAGGATGGCCGATCTGAGGTCTCAGGGCCAAGCACCATCTAATGAGATGCTGACACTCTAGAGAACGCAAGATAGAGGTTATGAATGACTCAACTTGTTTTTGCAGTTCAAAGGTCTTCCCACTTTGCTTCCCAGGGGCCCACAAGTCAGGGATCCAACAGAGAACCTGCCCTTTCTAGAATGCTTATTCTTCAATGAGAAGGTATTAACTAACACCTAGATGCTCCAGTACGCTTTCAGCTAAAAAACAGCTCCTCTCTTAAACCTGTAGTTTTCAAACTTCAACAGCTAGGGCCTTTCCCACGACGCCCACTCAACAGAAATAGGAAAGGTGATGACAAGAGATTTTGATGAGACATCACTAAGCACGACGAGGTGATTCAATTCACCTACCGACTTACAAACATGAACACCACCCACGATGAGGTCACTGGAACCACAGTATTTAAGAGAGCCTGCCTTAAGGGAGAAGGCTCAAAGAGCCCTCAATTTTTCACTCCCTGGCAAAACAGCCAGGAGTTGAGGGATCAGGATCCTTTGGTACTTAAAAAAAAAAAACCTTTCAGTGAAACTAAATGGTCTTTTCTTAATATTCTCACACACGCTCTTCCTCTGACCCCCCACCAAAGCACCCTCAAATGCAAACCATTTGATTCCTGCAGACCGGCTCTCAAGTGTGAATCATTTGCCTAGAATTCTAAGGCAAGGGCCATGGTATCTCCTGGAGACTGAAGCTCTCCAAACTCAAAGACCACCCCTGAGGACTAACAGCCTCGTGACTCCTGCCTCTCCTCAATAAAGGGCTTCGCAGAAGTTACCTGAAGAGACCCTCTGCCTGAAGAAAACTTGGCCCCTGATGATCTCCTCATCGTGCTCAAAGGGAATATCTCCACAGACCATATCGTACAGCAGGATCCCCAGAGACCAGACGGCTGCCGACCTGCCATGGTAGCGATGGTAGCGGATCCACTCTGGAGGACTATACACTCGGGTCCCTGCAAGCCAGGGGAAGAGGAAGGAAAACATACTTTTAGCAAAAATAAAACACAAAGCAACTGAGAGGTATGCTGAGTAACTCTTAAAAAAAAAAAAAAAAAAAAGCACCACCCTACTTCTCTCAGCAGCTGGGTGAACTCCATTCCCCCCGCCAGGGCTAAAAGGAGTAGATGAGAAGCTTATGGCAGCTCTCCAACCCAAAGCATTACCCACTTCTCTACCAGCTCAGACCATAAACAGCTCCAAGAAACAAACAGGGCTGGCCACAGACCCAAAGCCTGAGGCCTGTATGTGGTAGGACCACCCTCAATGGGAGCAGGGGATGAATATCTGCAAAATCAAGGGAGGTACCCCACAGACTATCCTTAAACTGCATTAAATGTCCTTGCCCAGGAGCCGGGTGAGAGTCTCATTTCAGATATGACCCAGGCAAGGACACTTGTACAGTATCCTAAGTCAGGGTGCCCTTTGAAAGGCCTTCCTCCCCACCCTCTGGATGTATGGGGAGACACCCACACCCCTTCCTCCCCACACTGGAAAGGTAGAGAGGCAGGGCTGGCTTCAGACCACGTGATTCCTGTTTACAAACTTTGAGTTGTAAAAAAAAAAAAAAAAAAAAAAGTGGGGCCATCCCGCTGGTGCTCACCAGGGGGCAGCAAAGACTGGAAGGAAAAAACATGGGAGGACCCGGCCAGCCATTAACTGTTAAATACAAAAAAATGCAGCCCAACCCAGCGTCCTCCAAGGGCAAATAAACACAAACCACAAGCCCCAGTCACAAGTTTTGAAAGGCTGTCGTTTGTTAGGTTAAGCCGCTCAGATGATGACCCACCCTCCCGTGCTTTGATCTCAAGCTCTCCCTTCCTTCTCTTCTGAAAGAACCCTCTCCAAGCCCCTCCCTAGGATAGGTTTTCATCCTCTCTGCGGAGACACCCAACTAATTTTCAAACCAGCAAGAGATCTTATTTCACAACATTCATTCCCGACTCCCTCACCCCACAACACCAAAAAAAAAACAAAACCCAACAACAACAATGAATTATTTAGCGAAACTACTGTTTCTATTCCTTATTCGTCCCTAAATCAAAGGGGAGAAAAAAACCTGCAGCTCTAAAAACTACCTTACCGAAAACTAACTCCCTTATAAAACAAAACAAAAATGACAAAACCGGCGTCAATTTTCATCTCTCCCGCTCTCTCCTCCCCCTTCCCCCCTCCCATCCTTTTACTGGCGGGGAAACTGGGTCAGACTTCAGAAATCTGGGCTACGGCCGGTTGCCCGCAACCTCTTATTCATCGGGAAAGCTTGGAACCCACTGAATTCCACTTAAAAAATAAAATCATGCCAGAAACATTACAGGTTCAGCTGGCTTGAAATCCCCGGCTTTCCTACGCTGGGAAGCTCTCCTTCGCCCCACCCCTGCTAGCATAGAGCCAGGCGGCCCGATGACCTTTACAAAGGGCCGGAGAGGAAAGCCTACCCAGGCCTCCAGGCCAGGCCGAGTCACCTGGGCAGTTCCCTCCCGGGCAGCTCCGCCCCCAGGCCTGGCTCACCATCGAAGTCCGTGTAGACGGTGTCCTTGAGCAGCGCCCCCGACCCGAAGTCGATGAGCTTGAGCTCGCCGCGACTGAGGTCGATAAGGATGTTCTCGTCCTTGATGTCGCGGTGAAGCACCCCGCAGTTGTGGCAGTGCCGCACGGCCTCCAGCACCTGCCAGAAGAAGCTGCGGGCCAGCTCCTCCTGCAGGGCCCCCCTTTCCGTGATAAAGTCGAAGAGGTCTTGCACCGGCTCGGGCCTCTCCAGGATTAGGACGAAACTGTCGGGCCTCTCGAACCAGTCCAGGAGCCTAATGACGCCGGAGAAGCCCGAGCTCACCTTCTTCAGCAGAACCACTTCCATGGGCACTCGGGTGCCATTAGGCTGCAGAGGGGTGAGGGGGCTGCGTTAGGGCGGGAGTCGGAGGGTGCCCCTCACCCCACCCATCCTGGGGGTCGCCCCCTCCAGGGTACTCACCAGCTCTCCCCAGTCTGAAATGCGGTCCTTCTCCACGTGCTTGATGGCCACCTGGAAAGCCCCCCAGAGAGCGTTAGGTTCCCTCGCCCGGGCCAAACACACCCGTGCGCCCCCCGTCCGGCGCGCCCTCCCCGCGGCGGGCCGCCCACTCACCGGCAAGTTGTCGGCGACACGGATGCCTGAGTAGACCGAGCCGAAGCCGCCACTGCCCAGGAGCGGGCCCACCTGGTACTGTGACTCCAGGGGCTCCTTCTCCTTGCCTAGGAAAGGGGGAGTCACAGGGGACTCAGTGCCGGCCCGCGAGCCCCCAGCTCCTGCCCTGGAGGTCCAGCCGCCACTCCATCCTCGGGTTGGGGGGGGGCGCTCACCGGGCGCCAGCTTGGTGGCGTGCAGGTCGTTGCAGGGCGCGGCGCGCAGGTGGGCAAGAGAGTTGATTTTGGACAAGAGCATCCCAACCTCCAGGATGTCGGCGTAGGGACAGTGTCTGGAGGAGCTGCAGCAGGAGCTGGGGCTGGGGTTGTGCCGGTGGCTGTGCCTACGGCTGGGGCTGAGGCTGCGGGTGGCGTTGCGGCTGCGGCTGACGCGGAAGGCCGAGGGCGAGTCGGAGGACGACTGGGGGCGCTGCCGGGGGCTGGCGGCTGACGGACACGCCGGCGGGGTCAGGCAGCACTGAGGGCGGAGGGGTGGGCGGCTCGTGGGGCTTGTGCCGCAGCGCCGCGGCACAGGGAGCTTGTAGCTGCTGCTGCTGCTGCTGCTGCCGGTCCCGCCGCCGCCGCCACCGCCGCTGCCGCCAAGTCCTCTCGGGCCTCCTCCGCCACCGCGGCCGCTGCAGCAGACACCCGGCTCGCCCTGCCGCCAGGAGTAAAGGGGCGGAGCGCGCCGGCGGGTGGGGGACGCGCGGGCGGGCGGGGATGGGGCGGGGCCTCTCCGGGAGGCCTAGGCGGGGAGCGGGGCTGCCGGACCGGAGGAGGGAGGAGAGGGGGTGGGGAAGCGGCGGGACAGGGCGACTCCCCTCCGCCCCCGCCCCTCGCGCTCAGTCGCCGCGCCCCGGCCCCGCCCCCGCCGCCGCGTTTCCAGCCAACCAGAAGCCGATTGATCTGCATAACACGGCGCGCGACGCCCACGCCCCCGCCCAGCTCTTGCGGTCAGAATGGTCTCTACGCCGCCACGACGTGGCGGGAAGGAAAAGGCGCCAAAATGGAGGGGGAGGGGCGCGGGGCGTGCGGGTAGGCGGGAGCTGGGTGTCGAGCCGCTAGGGAGGAAGGATGGGGAGGGGCGTATCGATTCAAACCCAAACAATAACAAAGCCATCAAAGGCCGCCCGAGGCCGGCTCTGTAGCTCTCCATTTCTCGGGGTTTTTGGGTCAAGGGCTCGAGCTGCAGCATAACAAGTTGCGCAGAGACGACGGGCGTTGGTGTCTCAGGCCGGGCGGCCGGCGCGCCGGGGTGTGAGGGACTGTGTGTGTGGGGATGCCGACGAGGGTGGTCTTTATGTGTGACTCAGACGCAAGACCTCCAAGTCGGCTTGGGTGGGTTGACCACGCGCTGTGGGCTCGGGTTGGATCTCCCGGGGGTTGTGTGTTGGGAGCGCGTAGGGGGCGAAAGATCTGCAAGATATGAGTCACGGCGGCTTCACGGAGGGAGTGGAGGTGTCACAGGCCTGGAATAAAACGGGGAGAGCTCCGCTCACTCGGGGGAGGGGTCCAGATCGCGGTTGTCACAGCCGGTGAAAAGATCAGCCCCCAGATTCCCTAGCAGATTTTTATTTTTAAAATGCTGAAAGGTTCCAGTGAATCCTGATGCCTAAGAAGTGATGTGTGTCAGAGTGCCCTGTAAAGAGGAAATCACGAAGCAAATGTTAGTATTGTGATGCCAGATGCTGTCTCAGCCCCTTCTGTGAGGGCGGGAGAGAGAAGAAAATTCCTCATCTAAAGCGAGGGTGGGAGGGCGCGCTTGACTTAATCAGAGTTTTCACGTTGTATTCACCTTTTCATCAGCCTGTTATTACCAGTCAGGCAATACTAGCAATTATTGGCTGCCCCCGAGTCTTGACTCAAAGGAAATCCGCCCCCCTGCCCGCCTTGGAAATAACATGGAAACTGACCAATTCGACTTTCATCCTTTGTCCTTTTAAACTTCTTGTAGAGTTGATAACGACGTGTGAAATGAGTAAATTAAAATTCTATGTAATCCATAAATTGAATTGTCAGGACCTAAGTAATTGAAAGCTAACTACATCCTATTTTAATTTTTTTCAAGTTCCTGCCACTTAAAGAAAAAATGAGGAGATCCAAGGATCTGAATAGCTGCAGTCATTAATGAATTTAAATGTTTCATTAAAAGTTTTCTACAGCACTTGTTATATAAAAATGCCCAGATATTTCACAACTTAATTTATCTCGTGAAATATTACATATTTTCTTTTTGTTTGTGTACTGTGGCCTAATTCATTCATTTTTGATGACTAGGAGAAAACCCAAGGGAACAAAAATTATTCCTTCTTTTACAGATAGGAAAATGAAACATAAATAGGATGATACAGGGTCATACAACAGCTAAGAGAGGAAGAGATGAAATGACCCAAATTCAACTCCTGAATGTTCAAAGCTTTCCTCTTATTGGGGTCTAAAACTGTCCTTAGCACAGAGTAAGACATCAAGTATCAATGTACGTGACCCCCACCTCTGTCCCCTCTACCCCTCCTTTCCTTTCATAAGCCCTACTGGACTGTTCTCACTTGTTCCCACTCACCTAGCACTTTCCACACTTTCTGCCTTTGTAGAGGCAGTCAACCTGTTCTGAGAATATCGTCTCCTCTTCACTTTTATTTAGTCTTTCCAGACTTCAGGACACAATTGTAGTTCCACCCCAGATTGCTAAAGAAACACCAAGCATTCTTTCACTGTCTATTCCACTTATCTGACAATCATGTGTTTCTTTTTTTTTTGGTTTTTAAAAAAAATCTATTAACTTTTCAGTTATTTATATCTTGTCTTCCCATTCCTTGAATGAATACTTTATCCAACATTTGTTAATGAAGGGGAAGATCAAAATGGGTCTCAATGAAAAGGTCATGATTAAAGTCAATTTATACCAAATTTAAGTGAATTAAGTGGGCTTAGGCAAAATAAAATAAAGGTTAAGAACAACATTTAACCTGAGTTAGCCTGCTTTCAGACCTGGGATCTGGCACCTACTAGTTATGTGACATTCGTCAAGTTACTTAACCTTTCTAAGCTTTAGACTTTGAATGGAGATAATAATAGCGCCTACGTCATAGGGCTGTTGTAAGATACAAATAAAATTCTGCACGTAGGGCTTCCCTGGTGGCGCAGTGGTTGAGAATCCGCCTGCCAGTGCAGGGGACACGAGTTCAAGCCCTGGTCCAGGAAGATCCCACATGCCGCGGAGCAACTAAGCCCGTGTGCCACAACTACTGAACCCCACGCCTAGAGCCCATGCTCCACAACAAGAGAAGCCACCGCAATGAGAAGCCCGCACACCGCAACGAAGAGCAGCCGCCGCTCGCCGCAAGTAGAGAAAGCCTGCGCACAGCAACAAACACCCAACGCAGCCAAAAATAAATAAATTTATAGTAAAAAAAAATTCTGCACATAAAGCATGTAGACTAACAGAGTAAACTAATAAATATTAGCTATGACAGCAATGATGCTGATTGTGATTATGACAATGATGATGAAAAGGAAGAATTTTGGAATGGTCTCGCACCTTGGAGGTTTCAAAGATAAAATGCTAGCTAGTTTGATTTTAATCATCTTGGGAGAGAATGTGATTCAAAATAGTTCTATAGGGACTTCCCTGGTGGCACAGTGGTTAAGAATCCACCTGCCAATGCAGGGGACACGTGCGTTCGATCCCTAGCTCTGGAAGTTCCCACATGCTGCGGAGCAACTAAGCCCATGCACCACAACTATTGAGCCTGTGCTCTAGAGCCCTCGATCCACAACTTCTGAGCTCGCGTGCTGCAGCTACTGAAATCCACGCGCCTGAGCCCGTGCTCCGCAACAAGAGAAGCCACCCCAATCAATGAGAAGCCCACGTACCACAACGAAGAGTAGCCCCTGCTCACTGCAACTAGAGAAAGCCCGCATGCAGCAACGAAGACCCAACGCAGCCAAAAAAAAAAAAAAAAGTTGTCTACATTAAATCAAGTTCAATCCTTTTCACTTTGTCTAGATCTTTGTAGGGCTAAATACTTAATTAGTTTTAGCTGAAGTGATTAACATTTAATATGGTGGGTTCTTCACAGCTGGAAATTACAAAACATGGACCTTGCTTGGCAAAGAGCTTTTATTTACTTAAAACTGCTTTTAAAGATAATTATTAAACATTCAAGTATGTTTTGAGTTAAAAGTTACTCTTTGAAGGTAGGGAACTTGATGTTTTGATTCATCAAACTATAGTTGTAATAATAAAAACAAGCACAAAAAAAAAAAAAAAAACAAGCACAACTGGTGCTGTCTCAAAGATTCTAACAAAGAATCAGAAAAATCACACTAATAATTAAATGACAAGTGCTTCTGGAAATATAAAGGCCATAATTATGCTAACAGTTCTCTGGAAAGGGGAGAATTTGTTCATGTTAATTTGAACAATAGCCAAATTAATCCTTAGGTGGTTTCCATATTCTACCTGATATGGATTTAATCAAGTCATTGTCAAAGGAATGACTTCAGCAATTTCTGTAATCACAGTTTAGAAGAGGTTTGAAAGGGGGATGCCTGTTCGCTGTCTTTTAAAGTACCTCTGAGTCTAGTTGATGCACTTATATAACTAGGTCTGTATGGCTCTTACTCTATAAGCTATTTGCAATTAATTGGATAGAAATAATTCGGGTCTGCATCTCATTTCTCTCCTAAAGTAAGAATTACTGCATTTTAAAATTTAATGTTTAATTTTGAAAATTTTACCATTATTTTTTATTTTACTCTCTCCTTGTCTGATGAAATAAATAGAAAGAGGAAAATTTGGAGAAGGTCAACTGCAGTACACTTCTTTTTATATCTTAAAATATGTCCAATTACCTCAACATTTATAGAATTATTTAGAAAAATTTCAATTTCACATGTATTTCGTATGTGTGGAATATATGTGAAAATCTGCTACAAACTGACATGAAACAGTCCAAATTTAAAAACACTGAAGCCGGGCTTCCCTGGTGGCGCAGCAGTTGAGAGTCCGCCTGCTGATGTAGGGGACTCGGGTTCGTGCCCCAGTCCGGGAGGATCCCACATGCCGCGGAGCGGCTGGGCCCCTGAGCCGTGGCCGCTGAGCCTGCGCATCAGTCCGGAGCCTGTGCTCCGCGGCGAGAGAGGCCACAGCAGTGAGAGGCCCGCGTACCGCAAAAAACAAAAAAAACAAAAAAAACAAAAAACACTGAAGCCTCTGGGAATTCCCTGGTGGTCTAATGGTTAGAACACTGCGCTTCCACTGCCAGGGACCCAGGTTCGACTGCTCATCAGGGAACTAAGATCCTGCAAGCCGCGTGGCCAAAAACAAACAAAAAAAAAAGACTGAAGCCTCGATGGCCAATAGGCACATGAAATGATGCTCATCATCTCTAATTATTAGAGAAATGCAAGTCAAAATTGCAATGAGGTACCACCTCACACTGATCAGAATGGCCATCATTAAAAAGTCTGCAAATAAAAAATGCTAGAGAGGGTGTGGAGAAAAGGGAACCTTCCTACACTGTTGGTGGAAATGTAAATTGGTGCAGCCACTATGGAGAACAGTATGGATGTTCCTCAAAAAACTAAAAATAGAGTTGCCATATGATCCAGCAATCCCACTCCTGGACATATATAGGTACAAAACTATAATTCAAAAAGATACATGGGGCTTCCCTGGTGGCGCAGTGGTTGAGAGTCCGCCTGCCGATGCAGGGGACACGGGTTCGTGCCCCGCTCTGGGAGGATCCCACGTGCCGCGGAGCGGCTGGGCCCGTGAGCCATGGCCGCTGAGCCTGCGCGTCCGGAGCCTGTCCTCCGCAACGGGAGAGGCCACAACAGTGAGAGGCCCGCGTAACGCATAAAAAAAAAAAAAAAAAAAAAAAAGATACATGCACCCCTATATTCATAGCAGCACTATTTACAATAGCGAAGACATGGAAATAACCTAAATATGGCCATCGACAGATGAATGGATAAAGATGTGACATATATATATATATATATATATATATGACTGAGCCATAAAAGAGAATGAAATAATGCCATTTGCAGCAACATGGATGGACCTAGAGATTATCATACTAAGTGAAGTAAGTCAGAAAGAGAAAGACAAATACCATATGATATCACTTACATGTGGAATCTAAAATATGACACAAATGAACTTATCTACGAAACAGAAACAGACTCACAGACTAGAGAACAGACTTGTGGTTGCTAAGGGGGAGGGGGGGTGGGGGAGGGATGGAATGGGAGTTTGGGATTAACATATGCAAACTATTATGTATAGAATGGATAAACAACAAGGTCCTACTGTATAGCACAGGGAACTATATTCAATATCCTGTGGTAAACCATAATGGAAAAGAATATGAAAAAGAATGTATATATATATATATATATATGTATAACTGAATTACTTTGCTGTACAGCAGAAATTAACACAACACTGTAAATCAACTACACTTCAATAGAATAAATTTTAAGATAAATAAATAAATAAAAGACTAAAGCTTCCTTTTTAAGTTGTAATAATTGTGGTAGTGGTGGACAGCTAAGAAATCCAGAATGTCCCAGCTTCAGAATAGTCAGGAAATCTATGTAGTCAAGTTTGAACTGGTTCTTGTCCTTGATAAGATGTGACATTTGCTTCAAGTTTATAAATCTCCTTTAGTCAGCTTCCAATTTTCTCAGCAAGGTTGGAGAAAGGGTTTTTATTATTCAGTAAAGTATATTTAAATTCATTACCAATTCATTTGGTGTTTTTTGGCTGCATTGGGTCTTCGTTGCTGCATGTGAGCTTTCTCTCTAGTTGCGGCGAGAGGGGGCTACTCTTCGTTGTGGTGCACAGGATTGCGGTGGCTTCTCTTGTTGCGGAGCATGGGCTCTAGGCGTGTGGGCTTCAGTAGTTGCGGCGCCTGGGCTCAGTAGTTGTGGCTCGCGGGCTTAGTTGCTCCATGGCATGTGGGATCTTCCTGGACCAGGGATCAAACCCAGTCCCCTGCATTGGCAGGCGGATTCTTAGCCACTGCACCACCAGGGAAGTCCCTTTTTTTTTTTTTAAAGAATAAAAATAACCTAGATTTATTTTTGGATTTTTACACATTTAGTACTAACAATTTCAGTAAAAATAATCAATATTTATCAAAAGCACTGTACACAAAGATTTTATAGTTCCTGAGTATTACTGGATAGATTAAAAAAAAAATGGAGTAGCTTAGAATGTATAAAGGCTACAGGAAGCCTGGAGACTGCTATAAAATACCTTATTAGAAGATGAGGAAAATGTATGCTGTAGATCAAAAAGACAGGCACATGCACAAAAACCCTGCATGCTTAACTGATAAAGAATAGGAGCTGTATATGTGCGTGACAGAGACAGAGACAGAGAAAGAGACAGAAAGAGAGAATTCATATGTTTGAAAGCTGATGAGGGGACTGTCTGCCATCTTCTAAAAAGTAAAATAAAATTGTTGATGCAAGACTTGGAAAAGTCACAAAGCGCACCTAAAGAAAAGGAAAAAAAAAATTTGCTCAAAAAGATTTCATGGAATATCTTGCTAGACACTAAAAAGATGGTAATGAAAACATTTGTTTATTGTATATCTCATTTGTCTTTTAATAGTATACAGCTTTACTTTTCTGTATTTGTTTAGTCTCTATAACTAGATCATAAACGTACTGAGGGCAGAAGCCATCCTTTCATTGAATGTTAAGGCTAAGTGTCAACAGTGGGTCAAGTGAAAGCAGCTAAAGTGACACTGTGATAGCAGCCAAAATTAAGCATCAGAGATGTGCTGGCCATTTTTCTAAGCACTTTACATGGATCCTCATATGAATCCTGTGACATGGGCAGTTTAACTATCTTCACTGGTTTACAGATAAGTAAACAGAAACAGAGAGAAGTAATTTGCCCAAAGTAACATAGCTGAGTGGCGCAGACATCTCCTCCCCACCATGCCAGTCTGCTTTCCCAAGGAACACAAGATGAGTTTAAGGGATTTAACAAGGTAAGCTATGATTAAGTTCTAACTGAGGGTATCATCCACAAGAACAGCATTCAGAGGAGGCTGAAGAAGTCAGGGAAGGCTCCATGGAGGATGTAGAACTTACAGTGGATCTTAAAGGATGAGTAAGATATGAATAGGTGGTGAGGACAGACAGAATGCGGGGAGCAACCCCAGGCGTTTTGCAAAAGATGCTTTGTGTGATGTTCTTTGTATTCCCCAATGCATGGAAAATGAATGAATAATAGTTTCTTTAAATAAATTGAAAGCAGAAAGCCAGAGAGAAAAATCAGTAGGACCTCCTGATGTCATGAGGCAAAATGTGAAAGAGATGAAAAAGATGATAGATTTTATTTCAGTCTTTATTGAAGAAGAAACTAGGAAGACTCTCTATTCAAATCATCTCTTGACACTTACGGTTTGGGAATAGTAGCTTACACTGTAGTTAACACACAGGGCGCTCAAGATTCAAATGACAAAGAAGACATGCATTAACACGATTGGATGAAATCCACTCAATAATTTGGAGAAACTTACATTTTCAACATACACTTCCTCTTTTCCAATTCTGTTTTAGCTCTTTTTTTAGGTTGGGTGCTGCTAAAACAAACATGGACAGCTCACCACAGCTACAACTAGAACAACTGCACTACAAATATGGAACATTTTTTATGGCCTTCAATGTATAATTTTATTTATTTATTTTTTTGCGGTATGCGGGCCTCTCACTGTTGTGGCCTCTCCCGCTCCGGACGCGCAGGCTCAGCGGCCATGGCCCACGGGCCCAGCCACTCCACGGCATGTGGGATCTTCCCGGACCGGGGCACGAACCCGTGTCCCCTGCATCGGCAGGTGGACGCTCAACCACTGCACCACCAGGGAAGCCCTCAATGTATAATTTTGTCAACCTTTCTTTGAATATCTAAGTATGATCTTGCTCACTCTGGAGAACTAGTGAAATGTTCTATCCTCTTTATAGAAATAGTGCTACTTTTCCCTGGATAGATTAAGCTTGTTTCTGTGTTCAGTAATGCTGCATTATTAGAGAGACACCCACTCACTAGATGAGAAACAAACTTATCATTGGCAGTCATCAGAATTACCTCTGAAGTCACTCTTATGAATGGGAGGTATGTTGGCAAAGAGCCAGTCTTCTTGTGCAGGGCTGTAAAGACAACACAGATTCCATACTTTAGCCCAAATTACATATATATCCCCGAGTTCAGTCTATCTTTACAGACCAACACAAGGCCATTTGGACTTCTTGCAGCTTTCTCTGATCATTTCAGCCAATAGCTTTCAAACTCACAGCAATTATTGTACTAGTAATCTGACACAATCATTCTTCTGTTATCTGTTCACTGTCTTTATAGCATCATCTTTAAGAGCAGCAAGCATTAACTGAGTGTCCACCATGAAAGGATCCATGTTTCTCCAATGAGACCATAAGCTCTTCAAGCGTAGAGACTATATTGTAAACTTTTTAAAACCACATAATTTGTTTATTTATTTTTGGCTGCATTGGGTCTTTGTTGCTACATAAGGGGCTTTCTCTAGTTGTGGTGAGTGGGGGCTACTTTTCATTGCGGTGCGCGGGCTTCTCATTGCAGTGGCTTCTCTTGTTGCGTAGCACGGGCTCTAGGCGTGCGGGCTTCAGTAGTTGTGGCTCGTGGGTTCAGTAGTTGTGGCTCATGGGCTCAGTAGTTGTGGCACGTGGGCTCAGTAGTTGTGGCACACGGACTCAGTTGTTGTGGCTTGCGGGCTTAGTTGCTCTGCGGAACGTGGGATCTTCCTGGACCAGGGAGCGAACGTGTGTCCCCTGCATTGGCAGGCAGATTCTTAACCACTGTGCCACCAGGGAAGTCCCAGACAATTTTTTAAAAAACTGAATTGAATTAAACCCAGAAGAGAACACATTTAAGATTCTGTGAATTTCCCTGACTCAGTCTTTGCCCCTGCTATTCTTATTATATATATATCATAATGAAAAGACAAGTGGTTGTTGCGCTTTCAAAAATACAGAGTTCAGAGCAAATTTTTGCCTTTCTCAGAAAAGTGCTTTAATAAATTAAGATTGCCAGGTTCCTAAGCCAAAAGCTTAGAGAATTAGGTACAGTCTAATTTATAGGGATAATATCTAATATTAATTGAGCATTTACTGTGTGCTAAGCACTAGTCTAATTAATCGCTTTATGTGCCATATATACTGCACATACATATTAATATATATGATATTCATATGGCACATGTACATATATTTTTTCTTTAATCCTCTTGATTATTATTATACCCAGGAAGGTAAAAAACTTGCCCAAGGTCCACAGGGGAGAGAGGCACAAGCCCTAGTACATGGGTATATGCTGATTAAAACGTAGACAATGTATGGGGTAGCTCTTTGTGTGTTAGAGGTCACACTCAGAGCACAGAGGGCCATGAGCCAGGTTAAATAAAATCAGGAAGCAAGGTAATGAATGGAAAGACAATAGAGTCAATGGATAATTTCCTTCAATATTGTGCCCAAGAGAAACGAATGGGGACTGGAACAATGTTAAAAGTTAACGGTGTGAGTGAGTGGTGACAAAGAGGAATGGCTGCTGAAAATGAGATCTGGCAGCTAAGCATGTGGGATTAAGTGTTAGCCTTAGGGTGAGGGGAAGCTATAATCTACGGCTGTGAGACAAGAATCTTTTGTGTTTTGCAGTGGTATTGACTAATTCAGTCAGTTAATCAATAAACATTTGCTGAACAGCTACTATGTCCAAGGTACTGTGCCACGGAGACACACAGAGGCAAAAGACACAGTTCCAGTTCCTGCTTATGAGTCTTTCTGTCCTGATAAGGCAAGATATATAGAATCATGAAGATTGAGCTGGAAGGAAACATAAAGATCTTCTCATCTAATCTTCTTAGTTTTATAGATGACCAAAACCAAATCTCAGAGGTAGGAAGCGACTTGCCAAAGTTCCCATAGCCTTTTTAGAGCAAGGATAGAATCCAGACTTGATTACCACCCCACCCAGGCTCTTTCTGTTTTCTTATATAGATGTAATTAGTAATGAAAGGTAATATTTGCCAAGTAGCAAATTAATGGTATAGGCAATGCATCGCTTCTTACCATAATATGTTTACAATTAAATGCTAAAATTTTTTCTGGGGAATTTTCAGGTGCAGAGGGACTTTCCCAGTTGTCTCCTCAGCTGCTTTAGCATGAAAACAGAAAATGGCCCCTCCTGTGTGCTCTCCAAGCACCTGTGCCACCTCAGTGATACATATCACATGTGATCTTGATACGTCTAGCCCAGTAGTTCTGAAAGTGTGTGGTCTTCAGACCAGCACCACCTGGGAACTTGTTAGAAATGCAAATTCTTAGGCCCACTCCAGATCCACTGAATCAGAAACTCTGGGGGTTGGGCTCAGTGATTTATGGTTTAACAAGCCCTCCAGATGACACTGATGTGCTTTTGAGCTTGAGAACCTCTGGTCTCTCTAAATGGCTCTCCAGAGAGATTGCGAGCTCCTTGAAGGCAGGAACCATGTCTTCCATAGTTTTTATGTTCCTAGCTTAGTACCAAGCCTTGAACATAGCGGATGTTCATAAATATTTCTGGAAAATAAATAAATATTTCTGAAACAACTCTAGGAGTGAACATGGTAAGGCAAAGTATCCTGTTATCCAACTTACTTTGTGTACTGAACACCTTTAGATTCACTTTATGTTATGGGCTGATTAGTGTCTCCCCGGCCCCAAAATTTGTATGTTCAAGTCTTAATCACCCCCCTCTGTACCTCAGAATGTGTATTTGGAGATAGGACCTTTAAGGAGGTAATGAAGGTAAAATCAGGTCAAATGTGTGGGCTGTAATCCAATATGACTGGTGTACTTAAGGGAAGATGAGGACACAGAAGGGATGCACGGAGGAGGGAAGACCATGTGAAGACAAATAAGACAGTTATCTATAAGCCAAGAAGAGAGGCTTCGGAAGAAACCAACCCTGTCAACACCTTGATCTCAGACTTCTAGTCTCCAGAATTGTGAGAAAAATTGACTTCCAGGAATTCCCTGGCGGTCCAGTGTTTAGGACTCAGCGCTTCCACTGCCAGGGGCCTGGGTTCAATCTCTGGTCGGGAAACTAAGATCCCGCAAACCACAAGCCTTGGCCAAAAAAAAAAAAAAAAAAAAAATTGATTTCCGCTGCTTAGGCCACCAGACTGTGATACTTTGTTATGACCACCCTAGCAAAGTGAATACACTTTGTAAAAACTGCTACAAAAACACTGGCTTTGAAATCCAAGAACTCCCATCCAAGCCTATGACAAGACAATCTTATTTTTAGATGACTCTATAACCATCTTTAGACGTCAACCATTAAAGTGTTTAAGAAATTATTCTTTTATGCTCAATATGAACACAGATTTTGGAGTCAGACAGAGGTGGTTGGGTTTGAATCCTGACTCAGCCACTTGGAAGTTGTGTAATCTTAACCTCTAAAGACTCAGTTTCCTTGTCTATAATTTGGGGCTAATAATAGCTCCCTCCTAGACATAACTCAATAATTGGCAAGTATATCGTAGGCACTTAGTACATGGTGACTTAAAAATGATAACTAACCAAATTATTCATATTGGCCTTCTCTGGGAGATGGAATTACAGCAAAATTTTACTGTAATGTTTGAATCAGTTCAACAAACATAGTACTATGGTGACTTTTTAAAAGACTCTATGAAATGACAGATTAAGTATTTTTCAGGAGAAATGAGAATAAAAGAATGAGAATGTCAGGGACGCAGTAGAAAGACGTAACACCCAAGAGTAGTTTAATTGTCTCAAACTGATGAGTAATTAGACTGGAAGAAGGTAGGAATTACTGATTTTGTCTTGTGTCCCCAGAGCTTAATATGACACCTGGCACTTACTATAAGCTCGACAACTTTCAGTTAAATGAAAGAACGGCTTTCTGCAAGGACAGCTGTACAAATTTTACAAAGATATTTCGACCCAAGTATATTTACACTGAACTGGTGGCTCTACAGCATTTTGGTGTCATAGAATCAAAACTTTAATTTTAACCCGGGAATTCCACTTTGGGGAAATAACCTAAGAAAATAACTCCAGGACTTCCCTGGTAGTGCAGTGGTTAAGAATCCGCCTGCCAATGCAGGGGACACGGGTTCGATCCCTGCTCTGGGAAGATTCCACATGCCATGGAGCAACTAAACCCGTGCACCACAACTACTGAGCCCACAAGCCACAACTACTGACGCCCGCGTGCCTAGAGCCCATGCTCTGCAACAAAAGAAGCCACTGAAATGAGAAGCCCGCGCACCACAACGAAGCGTAGCCCCCGCTGGCCACGACGAGAGAAAGCCTGCACACAAGCAACAAAGACCCTACGCAGCCAAAAAGAAAAAAGAAAAAGAAAAGAAAAAGAAAGAAGATAACTCCAAAGGGGAGAAAAGTGTTATTATTTTAAAATGTCTACAATTGTAGTAGTATTCAAAATCCCTGCTTCCCCCAAACTGTTCTGACCATCTTCACCTGAGTGGCCCAGTGCCCCATACTTCTGACCCTTTGGGATCAGTTTCCCTCTTTAAACCGTATTTGTCTTGTGCCTGCTTATCTCTGGGACTCTACTCAACCAACTAATCTGATAAATTGATCTAAACCGAGGTGCTAATGAATGATAATGGCTGAATGTGAGTCCACTCCTGGATAACAATTGCATTTCAGCAGCACCTTATGCTGAAGAATAAGTAGTACATTTCAGGCATGTGGTCCCGGCCATTCGGGGAAGATATTTTAAAGCAGGGGGATTTCCTCAACCCCTCAAATTACAACCATGTAGACAGCTGCCTATCCCACATGATCTGGCCAACTCCTTGGCATCCAGTTATCAGCACTCAGGGGACACTAGAGGAAACATGTCTGTTCCTCTTCTTAACAGCTCTTGGAAACAGTGACTGGACTATTTATGTCACTTAAAGGAAAAGGGCATTTACTCTGGAAACTATCCAGAAGGTACACATTCCCTGGGTTTAGAGGTAGACTCTTCTCTACCTAATCTCTGGGGATGGCTGAGTGACTGGTGCCTAGATTAACTAAAATGAGTGAGCTCCGACATGGAAACACTGAGAAGGGACGGTAACATAGCGTTAAGCTTCACAGGTGAAAAGATCCTAGACATCGATAAGAAGTTACATGAGCACACACGTGAGAAAACATTGAACCTGATAATAAAAAGAGCTGCCTTTTATCAGGTGTTAACTATATTAACTGTGCGGAAGTATTTATATATTTTGAAAGATTTAACCCTCTGATGTTGAGGAAAATTGGGTTGCTATCCCCATTTCTGATAAAGAAACTGAGGCAAAGATAGGTTAAGTGGCTATCCCACAATCAAATGGCAAATCTGGGATCTGAAGCCAGTCTTTGAATGCCCAAGTTCATGGCTGCGAGTAGAAGCTTAACAGCCTTCCATATTTCAAAATCAAGAATCTTAAAGCTGGGCTTCCCTGGTGGCGCAGTGGTTGAGAGTCCGCCTGCCGATGCAGGGGACACGGATTCGTGTCCCGGTCCGGAAAGATCCCACAAGCTGCGGAGCGGCTGGGCCCGTGAGCCATGGCTGCTGAGCCTGTGCGTCCGGAGGCTGTGCTCCGCAGCAGGACAGGCCACAACAGTGAGAGACCCATGTAACGCAAAAAAAAAAAAAAAAATCTTAAAGCTGAGGTTCCTAGAACATCATTCTTGATTATCTAGACCCTGATTACTGCTACTAAAAAGCAGTTTGCTGCCTCAAGAGTCAGCCTGTTCAATACAACTGTACTTGTTTGGAAGCTTTTAAATGTTAAAATTAAATTCTGTTTCTCTGTAACTTCCCTTCTTTTGATCTAAATCTGTGCACTCTTGGAGAACTCAAGACAAAGCTACTTCTCTCCAAGAAGCCCTTTTGATACGGAGACAGATCATGCACTCCCCCCACCCCCATCTTTGAAGTAGACTCAGACCCAGGAGATCTCACTCAGAACTGCTCAGCTGTTCAACTGTTAGACTCATCAGTGACACAGAAAAGCTCCAAAGTGCCACCTTTATCTCTCAGAGATCTTAGGTCTAAATTTGGGTAATAAGTTTGATGCCAGTTACTTACTCAGGTGCCTGTGAAACATTACCTTGGTAAGCCATGTGACTCCTCCATAAAAGCATGGAATTAATCTAATAGAGCAAATAATAGCTAACACTTATGGAGCCCTTTCTATGTGCCAAGAACAGTGCTAAGTGCCTTATATAACACTTTCCCTGGGACCACTCCATGAGGCAGGTAATGACATTATCCCGGTTTTACAGATGAGGAAACTAAGGCTCAGCTATTCTGAGGTCTTCTGCTCATAACTGCATGTCTTTCTTTCCATTTAAGTGAGAGGGAAGGATCAGGGCAGGATAGAACTGCTGTCCCCGAGTGAGACTTATATTTTCCCATCTCTCTTTGCTTATACATTGCTGGCCCCTTTCTTCACAAGTGTTTAATGAGCACCTCACACGGTTCAACACTTGTCCTATAGTGATTACAGTCAGGACAACGTATGCAAAGAAAGTGATGATACCCTCTAAATCTGACCTTCAGGGTCAAGGAAAGCTTTAGAGAGGAGGTAGCAACTGATGAGTGTCTCAAAACATAAATAGGAAGAGAGGAATCAACCAGTCAAAGGACAGGATGCGGAAATTCAAATTTCAGCAAGAAGGAACAGCATGTGTGAACACTCAGGCGTGCATTTGCATGGACAGGAAAAACGCATCATATCGTAGTAAGCAGGGTCCAAAAATGTTGTAAGTGTAAAATCGAGGGAACGTTTGCATTATTGTGAGGTTAAAGAAAATTGGTTGTTTTTCAGTTTGATCTGTGCTGCCACAAAAAGCACACACAGTAAGGACAGTGAAACTCGTTATGTACACAACTGACTGCTCAGTGAAGTAAAGTTCAACAGATCATGAGGCAGTCACTTCCCAGCCGCCACCACACAACACACCCCTTGAAAGAGATGTGCAGCCTGCCCCTCTTTGAGAAAAGGGAAGGGTGCTCTTGGTAGAGGATCGATCGGCAATTGCAGTTACATCTGAAATTCACATTATCACAGATTTTACCTTGTCGCTGAGTATGGCCCCTGGGGTGAAAAAGGAATGGAGAGAAATCCCACTGACAGGTAACAATCGGTGATCATAAGAGCTGTGTATGCCATTCTGTGGGATATAAATTTTGTCAGAAGGGTGATAGGAAGCCATGGAAGGATTTTGAATGGATCCAACTCAAGTGCCACCTTCTGTAAAAGCATTGCCTGGCCACCACATTTGGTGGGGAATTCCTTTAACTCAGGTGGTTTGTATTTTTCGGTCTCATCTCCCCTTACATTCAATACCCTGTCTTATATTTGTGTGTTTGTGTGTGTGTGCTATCCATATATACAATGTGTGCTCCAAATATATTTCTCCTTTGAAGGAAAGAAGCAAAGGGAAAGGAGTTGGGGCTTCCCTGGTGGCGCAGTGGTTAGGAGTCCACCTGCCAATGCAGGGAACACGGGTTCGAGCCCTGGTCCGGGAAGATCCCACATGCTGCGTAGCGGCTAGGCCCTGTGTGCCACAACTACGGAAGCCCACGCATCTAGAGCCCATGCTCCGCAACAAGCCACCGCAATGAGAAGCCCCGTGTGCCGCAATGAAGACCCAATGCAGCCAAAAATAAACAAATAAAAAAATAATTAATTAATTTAAAAAAAGGGAAAGGAGTCATTTGGGCTTCTCATAATTCACGATTCTGTTAGAATTGAATTCACAATGTGGATGAACTAATGAGGTTGTATAGAGGTGAAACAAACTTTTTAATGTGTTTATAAATATGAATGTGAGTTATACAAACATATTTATTCAAATGAAACCTTAACTTTTTTTTTTTGGCCTTGCCACCCGCAACTTGCGGAATCTTAGTTCCTTCCCGACCAGGGATTGAACCTTTGGCAGTGAAAGCGCAAACGTGGAGTCCTAACCACTGGACTGCCAGGGAATTCCCAGAAACCTTTACTTTTTTATTTGCTTAATTCTATTGAACTCAGAAGTACATGGGACTGTGGGGGACGCAAAGCAAGTGCATGCGCTTTAAGCGTAATGTTAACCTTGGATGGAACTGATTTATCAAGTTAAGATGTTTTGTAAAATAGGTGAAAGTGCTGAGATTCATTTCTACGGCTAATTCCACTTTAAAAAAATACATTTATTTATTTACTTTTGGCTGCATTGGTGCGTGCAGGCTTTCTCTAGCTGCGGCGCTCGGGCTTCTCAGTGTGGTGGCTTCTCTTGTTGCGCAGCATGGGCTCCAGGTGCGCGGGCTTCAGTAGTTGTGGCCCGCGGGCTCAGTAGTTGTGGCTCCCGGGCTCTAGAGCACAGCCTCAGTAGTTGTGGCGCACAGGCTTAGTTGCTCCGCAGCATGTGGGATCTTCCTGGATCAGGGCTTGAACCCGTGTCCTTTGCATTGGCAGGCAGATTCTTAACCACTGTGCCACCAGGGAAGTCCCTAATTCCATTTTCAAAATCCCAGTCATAGCCCTTAAACCTCTCAATCTCCATACCTCATCCCAAGGGAGGATGCTTAGATTCTACAGAAACCAAACCAAATTGTAAAAAGACCCCACCCTCCAGGCCAATGTTTCTCACAGTGTGGTCCCTGAACCAGCAACAAGCAGCATCTGGGATCTTGTTCAAAATGCAGAAATGCACATTATCAGGCCCCACCCCCTCAATCCTACACAATCAGAAATTCTGGGGGTGAGGCCCAGCAATCTGAGTTTTAACAAGCCCTCCGAGTGATTCTGATGCGGAAAGCTAGGGTTTCAGAAAGGCTGCTTCTGGTTACTCTGGCTGGCTGCCCTTTGCCAAGGAACAGTGGAGATGGGGAGTGCGGGAACCTATTTCCAACTCTTCAGGGATTTTATTATCTATTGGTTTCCTTTGCCATTACCCTAATACAGATGGAAACGTAAGACCCATTAGACAAAACAACGAACCAGACCTGTTCCACAGAACTGTGAAGTCAGTTTTCCTTGGCTTTGCCCGCGGTCATTTAAAAAAAAAAATTATTGCTTCATGAGCCACTCTGGTCTCTGAACTTTTCCCTTTTCTAGTAAAAGTACAAATTCCAGCTGGAGTTCTTGACCAACAACATCTTTCTACAGAAGTTGCTGCCTTCGATGCTTTGCTGAGTTCCAGAGATAAGATAAATAATTTACCAAATGTAGGTTTCTGATTACTCACTCTATTAGCATTTAGAGCAGAGAGCTGTGGCCCCTGGGGAGTTTGATTCGTTCAGATGCAGCCCATCTGCTTTTGTTTTTTTGTGGGGAGTTTTGGGGGGTGGGGTTGCCTGGAAAAGCCAGGGAGCTCCCAGCATCCCACACATACTTTAGGGATGAACTGCCTCAATCTTACGGGTTTTACTGGAAATTCTGGGGAATGCAATTTTCTTATTATTTTAAAAAATACACAGCTGCTAAGACTCTTTTTCTCTCTCCTTCTCTCCTCTTTTTATTTTTTTTTATGCTGAGTAAAAACTAAACTCCACAATTCGTTTTCAAATATTATACAAAATACGATAGCTGAAAGGGTATTTTCAATCTTGTGCGATTTATTTATCCTAAATCCATACAGTACACTGCAAGAGTAATTTCAGGGAATTTTATAGAAGGGATTAAGTAGAGTTTCTCCTAAATCAAGTGAAACTGTTTGGGGGGAAAAAAAGGAACGGCCTATTATATCAAGGCATCATTCTTTACTCATACCATTTCTGGAGTATAGTAGCAATATCAGTAGGGATAGATGCAAGAGAAGGTTTGCATCTGTAGTTATTCCATGGGCTCTTTCCTTTATGGTAAATACATTTCATTATTATTTTATACAGGTCTTAAGAGTAAACTAGACTAACAGAAGAAATCACAGCAAAAATAGCGGAGTCTGTGGATGATCCATTACAGATGTAGAGGAAAAGCCTGAGATAAACTCAAGAAGTGATGTGTTGGATATATAATAAAATGCTCTTTTAATTCCTTCAACATAACTTGATCAACAACTTACTTTATCCCTTTTGAAAAGAAATACTGAACCATGTGTCTGGATGGTACTGGGTCTTATTTTGGTAATCTCTATGAAATAGAGATTGCATTTCATATCCCAGGTAAGATTTTCGCATTTTCATGGACGGCCTTAATACAAAATCAAGATTGCACATCCTACTTCCTATGGTGAGCACCCTGTGAATAAGTAAAACGATTACATGATGACATCTGACTACAAACCTACTGTTTGCCTGCCAGTGATTTAGTAAGAAGTTGATCGGCTCCCAATACCAAGCTGTACTGAAAGTCCCTTGCATAAAATGAAAGTTGTTGGTTGGTTTGGGCAGGGCACCTAGCTGAGCAATTAGCTTGGATACAAAAACAATATATTAGAACAGGGGATACCCCTAAGAGGTTGCGAGAGGTAAGGTAAGGACACAAAAGGAATTCCTTGTGTTTCACAGCTCTGGGTTTGAAGCAATTAAAGAGTGAAAGGTGTAAAAATGCAACTTGCTACCTCTTTTGTGTTTCTCTGGGAGATTAACCTACTTTCTTAGCTCATTTTCTTTTTCTTCCTACATCAGTGGTATAAAAGCTGTGGTAGCTGGCAGCCTCAAATGACTCCATCTGCATCTGTTATCGTCGTTCTGGGCCTCTCAGGGACCCATAGAGTAATTTACCTCTATTTCCTTTGCTTTCTCCCCACAGCAGGGAAAAAGGCTATCCTCAGCTTAGATACATTCTCCCTTGTCATAAGGATCTGCTAAGCCAAGGATGGTGAGTAATAGTCGGAGCGTGTGCTTCTTCTCTCTTTCCTGTCTTCTGACAAATCCAAGAGGCTGAAGCGGTAAATCTGAGAAAAGTGGCATGTATGTACACACACACACACACACACACACACACACACACACACACACACTCCACAAGGAGAACTCTCACCCAGCCACTCCCTCTCCTCTTCAGCTTGCCGTATGCTGCATTTTAGAAGGTTTCATGTTGCTCCTGCAACATTTTTTTTTGGTTGGTTGGATGGCTGAATGAAACACAACCTTCCCTGCAGACATCAAAGCCTGTCTCCAGCATAGCAAACTCTCCATCCAGTCTTTCGTCTCTCCGGCTACATTCCAGTTTAACCGGGGCTGCCTTGCATGATAATCAGGCCTAATTACCGCTTCATCCCCTGATTGTTGTGCTAAGTTTTGGAACTGCGGAAGTTCTTGTGTCAGTTTGGTCCTACCTTCCCTTACTCTTCCTCCCTGTCTTTAGCACACCCCCTTCAAGTTCTCAGCTTTAGCCTTTATAATTAGCAAATAGGTGAAAAGAAGGACTGTGCCTTTGGGATTCAGTGCTCCATCCACTTAGTAAACTTGAATTCCTTTCACAACTGTGGGAAGACCTTGCCGTGTCCAGGATATTCTGAATACCACAGGAGCTTTAAGAGATTTATTACTAGGTTAAAGAGTAAAACAAAGGCCGTGAGACAATATCCTGGTTCCCTAGAGGTATTTACCTACCTTCTCTCCTACCATGCACACACACACAGACACAAAATGTTTTTTAAAGTATTGAGACCAGAAGGAAAGTGATATGAACCAGGACCTCTGGAAACTTTTTCCTGGTTCTTTCACTTGGTAGGATGCATTTTGATGCCGTCATTTCTCTAAATGAAAAAGGAATCACAGGCGAAGAACTGAAAAAATGAGAGATCAGATAATCCCGTTTATCTCCAGTTTAAACCGTCCAGCTTATGTTTTACTTTAAAGTTCTTTTTAATATATTACTGCATCCATTTACTGAGTGTCTGCATGTACCAGGCACAGTGTTAGGTCCTGAAGATTCACAGACAATCTGACACAACACTTGCCCTTAAGGAAAACAAACTGAGCCTTAAAAGACTGGAAGTAGCTAGGTGAAGGGAATGGAGAAGACTGGGAAAGTCTAGACACCAAACTTTCAAATATGATCTAAGTGAAACAAAGTTAGCCTGGAGTTGATCTTTGTTGAAGTTGGGTATTGAAACACGATTGTCCTCATTACCATTTTGTTTATTGTTTATATGTTTTAAATTTGCCATAAGAAAAATTTTAAATATTTAAATATCTGGGGACCATAAGCTGTAGAACTACTGGGGGGAAGCTGGCTGAAATGCACAACCTCTGGCCCCACTGCAGTCGTACTCAGTGCATTTTTTGATGGGTTCAGGAATCTGCATTTTAAAAAAGCACATCAAGCAAATCTGATGCCTACTGAAACTTGATTTCCTTGGCAGGGGAGGCACTGAGTGCCAAGAGTGGAGGCGTAAGAAAGGGGGAAAACCATTTATCAGAGAAGAAAAACTTCCTTGGAAACCACTTAATGAGATCAGACAGTTTCAGGACTAGAAAGAGGACCTTAGAGATCCTGAGTCTAGGCCAGAGCATCTCAAATTGTAATGTGCACCGGGATCACCTGGGGATCCTGTTCAAATGCAGCCGGTTTCAGGATGGGGCCTGAAATCCTGCATTTCTAGCTAGCTCCCAGGTCAGACTGTCCTGCCAGTCTCAGGACCACACTTTGATTAGCAAGGATCAGTATTTTATAGACAAGGAAACTGAGGCTCAGGTGTCGAGTGCATCACTTTGTGCTGCTGTTGTCTTGGGAGGCTGAGCCCGTGCAGGAGCCTGTTACCGGTTGGATATCGGGAGCAGGCTGCTCTTACATGTGGATTGCAAACATGGGCCAGTCCTGGAGCTGAGCTACAGTACAGATTTCTCCTCCGCACCCTAGGGATGATCTGAGGAGCTGCCATGTGGCTGTTCTGCCACAGTTTGTTATTTCTTATCATCCTCCCTGCATCTTCCAGGTCTAGCCGCTCGAATGAATTCTTCTGGGAATTCCAGGAGACTTCCTGGGCAAGCAAGCATTAGACCTGTTGAATGCATGACCCAATGCACTCACATGGGCCCAGCCATGACCATAGTTTTGGTCCCATGCTAGTGCATTGAGTAAGTTAGATAACTATCCTGTGAATTGCAAAGGTAGGGATGAATAAGCTATTTCATATACTCCCTACTATCAGGACTGAGGAGCACTCCTTGATATAGGAAATCCTGTTTCACACAAGTGATCAGTAAATTCAGGGAAATGACTATCCCAGAGCTGGTACAGGTTCAAAACAGCTTTTGCACCCTCCCTAAAGGATGGATAAGAGAGTTTATCATCCTTAATGAAAGGGGATGCTTGGCGGGGGTGGGGTATGGGGGGGTACTTCCTAACCTTTGAGGTTGAGGTCAGAGAAGCTGTCCCTGCCTTCCCTTCCCTGTCAGTGACAGAACTTTGGACACAACAACTAAAGAACTGAGCCGGGGGTGGGGGCATGGTTTGTAATCGCTAATTTCCAGGTAGTGAGAAACTATAATAGGATATTTCAACTCAAGAAATTTATTGACAAAAATGTTACCAGAACCTCCCTCCACAGACAGACACACCCACCTACCCACCCACCCATTCTTTGCCTATCCCCTCAAATAAAGCATCTTTTTCTTTCTTTTTTGGTCGCACCGCGAGGCATGTGGGATCCTATTTCTCCGACCAGGGATCGGGATCGAACCCAGGCCCTTGGCAGTGAGAGCGGCGTGGAGTCTTAACCACTGGACCGCCAGGGAATTCCCCAAATAAAGCATCCTTTCCTCTGGCCTTGAAACAGTTTCTGTCTAAAGGAATGTCTCTGGGTTAGAACACTCTGTGATCTTTCCCAAAGACATGAACAATGTATCCTTGAACCATCACATGTTAACATTTATATCTTTTTCCCCTGATCCAATGATACATTTTCCCTGAGCCCTCTTATCTAGAAATGCCTAAGAGGGCACGGAATAATGGTAGACAGAATCTCCTAGCGCTTGCAGTCCCAATCAGAGTGAAGTCTGAAAGCTTTCTTTAGGATCAGAGTCCAGGGAAAAGTTAATTTTTGGTTCTAGGCCTGTGGACTTAGGCTTTTGGGCCCGTGAGGAGTAAGGATGTGGACTGAGTAAACTCTTTGGAGGCCGGGGGGTGGGGAGGGGAGTGGAGTAGGGCCTCCCTGGAGCCTCAGGCCATTAGTAATCTGCTTTGTGAATGGAGTTAAAGGGGGAGGGGGATGCACATACTTGGAATTCCTTTATCTGGGTGGGCTCCTTCTCCACAGACTTTCAGGATGTGGGAAATGGAAGATGAAAGAAGCTGAATTTCCAGCCTATCAGGTTACAGTGTGTAAAATGGAGAGGGAAGGGGGGGAGGGGAGGTGGGGGGAGAGGGGGATGGAGAAGGCTGCTTCGAGAGGGACCAGGGAAACCCAGTTTGGGAACTGGCTTGGGAGAGTGAGAAAGAAAGAGTGCTGGCCGTGCAGATCATGTTTCACATCACATCAGAGCTATGGAATTTCCTCTTTTCTGGGGGGAGGCCTGTGAAGAGAAGTTGGTTTAAGGTTAGCCTGTGATGAATAATAGCCCAAAGGCGACTGATTGAGGGTGTTACTAAGTGACTGGTGTTTACAAGCAAAGATTTTGTGGTGGGGAAGGGAGGTGGGAGCCAAGGCCATCTTCAGTCTGAGTTGTTAACCAAATTCTGTGACCCGAGAATGGAGTCCATGTACGGATTTTATTTGTGTCTGACCCCTGTGGTATGCAGAGCCCTGAGCTGCGGGCTCAGAAGGGGAGAGAAAGGAATGGGACGGTAATTAGAAAAGGCCGGAGAACCTCCCAAGTGGGTAAGGGATCTGGGGACCTGCAGGCACCCTCTGAGTTCTGCTCTGTGTCTCAGGGAGTTCCCGGGGCGGTCCTGGCAGGATCTGTTTCTGTTCAAATTAAGTCACGTGCTCCACACCACTCAGCTGTCGTGGTCCCACTCTCTGAGGACCCTACCTCCCAAGAGATGTGTCTATTTTTAACAGTTAACACCCAGGCACTGTCCTTTCTTGTTGTCTGTTATGAGAAAGAGAGCACCCACCTCAGACCATCCATCCAGAGTGTGAAACTTATTCGAGTGAGGGTAAGTGGTTCCTAAGGCCAGGGACACCCTCTTTTTTGGGGAAGAATAAAAATAGTAGAAGACCATCGGGTCAAGTCTGGACCTAAAACAAAATCCTGTTGTGGCAGAAACAAGTCATAAAGGGTAGGGGGTGGGAACATGGGAAGAAAGTATGTTTAGGGAAAGGAATACATATTAAACCCTGATATCCACCATCCTCAGGCAATGTGTCATTCTAATAGCATGATGTGTAGAAAGTTATTAGATGGCACATAAATCACCACATACTTCAGATGACAAAAATATTGCTTGTTTTGGAAAAATTAGAATACGATAAAGTACACTTGTCACAAACCATACCAAGCTTCATTTAATCTTTTTTCTCTTGTTTCAGAAAGCTGTTTAGGGTTTTTCAGTCTATCAGGGTCATCATTTTCAAACATCTATTAGTGCCATACTGTAGTCACCGCAGAGGTTCCGTTAATAAAGATTTCTGGTTGATAGAGAGCTGGAGCGGACTTTTGCACTCTCTTCTTTGAATGCTACTCAACTATAACCGCACTACTCAACTATAACTACACTGCATTTTAAAAAGTAAATAAATAAATTTATTTATTTATTTTTGGCTGCGTTGGGTCCTCGTTGCTGCACGCGGGCTTTCTCTAGTTGCGGCGAGCGGGGGCTACTCTTCGTTGCGTGCCCGGGCTTCTCATTGTGGTGGCTCCTCTTGTTGAGGAGCACGGGCTCTAGGTGTGCGTGCTTCAGTGGTTGCGGCACGCAGGCTCTGTAGTTGTGGTGCAAAGGCTTAGCTGCTCTGCATTTATGTGGGACCCTCCTGGAGCAGGGATCGTGTCCCCTGCGTTGGCAGGCAGATTCTTAACCACTGTGCCACCAGGGAAGTCCCTTCCATTTTTTTTTTTTAAATCATTTTACAAACCATACAGTCACATTTTCCCTCTCCTTTCCAAACACCCTCCCCCCAACTGTTTTAATAAAAAGAAATATAATACTATTTCCTCCTCTTTGCATTATCTGCTCTCAGCTACATTTCCAACAGGAGCTGCAGCCTTAACCTCGCCAGACTGAGCTTCCCTAATTCACGCTGTTCCTTTTTGATGTCCACAGTCATTTTCTAAGTCTATCTTTTTTTTCTGCAAGGTCTATTAAATTTGGGATAGGCACTATTATTTGAACTGGTCCTTCTGAATTTCTTAGTGGTTTCCTAAGAACAGGTAAGAGTAGTCGCTCAAGTGATATTTCCTGTGTGCCCAAGTAAAATAAACCAAGAGCATGTTTTTCTATTTTCAGTTGAAATGAAAATTAATTTTCGAAAGTCCTGTAGTCAGCTTAGTCCATCATAACCTGCTGTTGACCTTAGGTGGTGGAGGATCTAAGCGCTCGAATGTTAAAATTAGAACCGACTTTGAATACTGGCCTTATTTACCATCTGGGCACCTTATTTTTATTTAACTAACACTTATACAGCATTTATTATGTGCCAAGCACTGTTGTAAGCGTTTTACAAATATTTGCTCGGCTAATCCTCATAGTAGTGTTATTATTATCCTTAGTTTATAGATGAGGACTCTGAGACACAGAGATGTGAAGCAATCTGCCAACCTATGAGCATGAGTGTAAGCTCACCCCCGGAGCACGTCCCCTATTAGGTGGAAGATGTAGCTCTTTTTCTACATCCACCACCTTGCAACCTAGGACAAGTCACTGAGCAGTGCTGGGGGCATGTGAAGGGTGTGAAACTGTGGGCAGCAGAGAAGACAGGGAATCACACACACATGAAAAACCAAACAGCAAAGCCAGAGGGAAGGGAGAGTTGGAGGGCTGCTCCTCCCATCCCATCCCCTTGTAGAACAGTGGAGCAGGTCTCCAATACCTTCTTATAATTCACTTCACAGCCTCAGTCCTGTACCATTTCCGTTTCCTTGAACTGCATCTAGACATGATTCTGGTCCCCACCAGCTTCTGACCTCATTACTCATTCTGTTTACAGCTTGGCCTCACCCTTCAGACTGCCCTGATTTCCCAGATAGGAATTTGGCTGCCCTCATTGACTATGATTCAGATTTTTCACCCCAGTCACATTGCACCAGCCCTCCTGTGTACACAGCCCCTCTGGTCAGACTGGTACCCTGACATCCCCCTCCTGCTTCCCTCCCTAAAACCCCCGTCATGGGTAAGGCAGGGCTCTACGAATATATCCACTCCAGAGAGTTAGGGCAGGGTTATGAGGACCTCGAATGAAATTTGGGGGGAAACCATTGAAGGATTGGAGTTGGGGGGTTAATGTGATGAAGGGGGCTTCTGAGGAAGACGAAGCAGCTATGCAGGACAGAAGACATTAAGGCTAAAGGCAGGGGCATCCGTGAATAGGTAAGGTGACAGACAAGGAAGGGCTGAGGTGACGTGCCCAGTGGATATGGGAGACACACGATCTCACAACACTGGGTTATTGCCTGGATTTGAAGGGCAGGAGGGCGGGGAGAGTCACGCACTGTGATTCTCCCAGGTTTCTCATCAGAATCATCTGGGAAGCTGATGCCTCAACCCGCAGTAATAGGGTAGCTGTGAGAAAGTGGAAGAGCCGAGAATATTTCCTGGTAATTTTTTTTTGGCCTCGCCACACAACACCCGGGATCTCTGTTCCCTGACCAGGGATCGAACACTTGCAGTGGAAGTGCAGAGCCCTAACCAGTGAGCCACCAGGGAACTCTCAGTGCCTGGTTATTGACTATAGGCTCAAGAAATGTTTATAGAATATATTTGTGTCTAATCTCTAGATACTGTCATTAAAATATTAATGTCCCATGGAGATAAAACCGAGAGCCTTGAACATCTTTGTCGTAAGGGAAAGAGGAAACACTGGTGTGAAGAGGCTAAGGAGGGATAAAGGCAGGGAGGGAGATTTTACTGCCCGAGTGCACCTGTTTGGGCCACTGTGAGAGGAGCCTAGAAGAAAGGCTCACATTTACCTTTATCACAGTTCATCGAGGACTTCCCTGTGCCAGGCGAGGCGAGGATGGGGGATGACAGGGAGGAGGGAGAGGCAGGATTGACAGCCGACTGGATCTAGGGGACAGCCTTCAGTCCATCACTGATGCAGGAGTCTGTTTGGGGGGCGCTGAGGGTGCCCCAGAGGGAGACCCACAGGCAGCATGGCTGGGCACAGTGAGCCAGGCTGAGCAGGTCATGGCTGTGGTTGCCATTGTCTTTGCAGGTCTGTCCCTTACATTTGAAGTAGAGAGCTAGCCTGTCGTCCCTCCCAACTCTAGAGAAATCCACTGCTATCTTATTACTCAGTTATTTCAGCCTCCTCCTACTGCGTCATTTCATTTTCCATCGACTGTCTCCTGGCCGTCCCCCAGTTAATCCTTTCTCTCTTACCGATGTAACTTTTCCTTTTCATCTCTCTCTTCTCCTAGAAACTTTGGCTGGAATTGAAAATGGTCCTCCAAAGAGGGAAAAACTCAAACTCATTTTTTAAAAATTGGCTTTTGTCCATGTTTGATCACATACGTGGTTTTCATATATCTCGTCTTTTAACACTGGAGTATGAACTGTTGGGAGATAAGGACTGTGTCAGGCTCCTAGAAAGTGTTTTATAATGAATACTTTGAGCCTTCCCTACAGATCACAGTTTGATTGATGGAGATAATAGTCCCAAGCAGTCACCATTTATTTGTCCCATGCTAGGTGCTGTGTTAATTGTTTTCTATTCGTTCTCACTGAATCCTCACAGTGACCCTGTCGGTCACAGACCAGCCTATCTCCGTTGGACAAATGAGGAAACTAAGACTTGGAGATTAAGTGACGTGTCCAGTTAGAGCTGTGAGTGTTGGTTCCAAGCTGACATTTATTAAGCACTCACTACACGCCAGGCCGTGTACCAGTGCTTCGCATTGAGTCCTCAAACTATACCATGAGGTTAAGTATTCTTATGATCCTCATCTTCCAGGTCAGGAAGCTGGCTCAGCTGGCTCAGACAGGTTAAATAACTTACAAATATCATGCTGCTAGGAAGCAGTGGAACCAAGGTGTCACTGTAGGCCGTGGGACTCCTAGTCTTTGCTCTTTGACCACTGCATTTAGTTATTAAAATACCAAAAGAACCTCCATGCAGTTTGGTTTTACCCCTGAAGTGAAGGGAAGTACCCTCAGGACAGCATTGTATCAAGGTTCCAAGGTGCACCGTCTACAGAAAAGAGCGGTGGCAGGAGAGGGGCGGGAGGATGAAGTGGTTAATGTCTGAGAAGGGAAGTATAGAAGCAGCTAGTGGAGTTAGAACTGCCTCTGTGCGTGCCCTGGAAATGCAAACAGCCCTCGGCTTGGCTTCCCTGGGGCTGGCCCGGGTGACTGGCGGGAAGCCTGCTGGAAGGGAAGCCCCATCTGAGGGAGCAGCCGCGGGACCCTGGAGCAGTGGCTTCCCCCTCTCTGACCTTTAGCTTGCGCTGATGAATTGGCAGCAACTGTGTGACATCAGGGAGACATTTTCTTCTTTGTGAGCTCAGAGCTTCCATTTAAAAATTCTTCAGTCACAAGACGGAGGCTGCAGAAGCCCAGGCACACTTGTGGGGGGCAGCAGGTGATGTGCACTTGCTCCAAATCTTCCAGAAGTCTGCGTAATCCCAGGGATTCCGGGCGGCCTTGGGGATGGCCATGTAAGGTGCGATGGCTGGCCTTATTTATCCCGTCATGCTGCCAGCTCTTAGGAGCCCTGCGGGGATGAGATTACAGGGGCTGGCCACCCCAGGCAGGCGTCCGGGAGCCACTGGCCTCAGGCGGTTTCTTCTGTGTGGCCAATCTCTTCTTGTTCTTACCCCTACTGAAAACTAGCACTGGGTTAAAATTAAGTGAGCTCAAGTGTTATCCAAACATGTTTTTTCTTGACTCTTGTGTGTGAGACAGGGTGTGCGTGTTGAGGCGGAGGGGAGTAATCTAATGTCTAAACTTAGAGTGATAGAGGGAACCATTATTTTGATATAGCGAAGATTGGAGTTGAAGGGAACTTAGAAAATCGAAATACTGCAAGCCCCCCTTTTACAGAGGAGGAAACTGCAGGCTCAGAGAGAGAAAGTGACTTGCCCAAGGCTTCACAGCACATTAGTGGCAGAGACAGGACTAGAACAGTGTCCTTGGGCAAGTTAGTCTTTCTCTCTGGGCCTCAGTTCCCTCACTGATAAAACGACACTGTGGGATTTTTTTTTTTTTTTTTTGCGGTACGCAGGCCTCTCACTGTTGTGGCCTCTCCCGTTGTGGAGCACAGGCTCCGGACGCGCAGGTCATGGCTCACGGGCCCACCCGCTCCGCTGCATGTGGGATCTTCCTGGACCGGGGCACGAACCCGTGTCCCCTTCATCGGCAGGTGGACCCTCAACCACTGCGCCACCAGGGAAGCCCGACACTGTGGGATTTAACAACGTTCAAGATTTCCCTCCAGATCTTAAAATAAAACCGTAATTGGGTGACGCTCCCCTGCTCCCTGGGGGCTCCTAGTGGATCTAGTGGAGCAGGGCTCTGAACAAGGCAGGATCATGGCTAGGAAGGTGTGGGTGGTCAAATGCACAGATAACTCCTGGACTTTGGGATAGATGATGGCATCACCTCCAATAGCCACCTCTCACTTCAGTCCCTCCCCTTGCCCTTGCCTTTGGAGACCAACATTCATCCTAGAGCAGCCATCCTCCCCTTTCCTCTCCCTTCCCAACTCACAGACATACATATTCCCTAATTTCTGCTTATTTACTGGACCATTGTTATTCCAGCTTATGTATCTGTAGCTTTCCACTACTTTTTATTGAGGAATCACTCACTGCACAGAGGACTCCCTATTTTATGTTATCACATTTAATCCTCCTTCTTCCATCCTCTGATTTAGGTTATCTCATTATGTTGATGATGAAACCAAGGCTCAGAGATTTACATACTTGCATATTCCAATAGCTAGTAAGTGGTGAATTCCTACAGTGACTCAACCTGACTGGAGACCAAGCTTCATTTCTTACATTACCTCTTGCGCGTTGTCCCCCTGCATTACCCCCTTCAGTAGCCCTGAAGCTCTGGCTGTGGCCCATAAATTCACTTGGATGTAACGGGTGCTAACAAGACTAAGGTCAGTTGGCTTTATTCCTGTGAGGACCCAATATCTTTGTCCTATTTCAAGACCACAGACTGTATGTACCCTTGAATTTGACCCCTTATCTCACAATGAATACACTGGATTGGGACTCAGTGTAGGCAGAAGAACCAGGATTCTTTGTGTTTTTCATGACTACTGGACAAAAAATTCCAAGTAATCAGTTATCGTTTTGTTCCTCAAAATGGAACAAAATGGAGCTAAAGAGCATGTAAGCCCACCAAGTCGTTCTTACTGATAACCTATGTTATACAGATTGATTTGCAGACATTTCCTAGAGTGGCGGCTTGGGCACTAGTCTATAACTGAATTCTGTAGTTTGGGTACTAAACTATCTTCTGGCCTCGCTGAGTCATGTTCCTTGTGGCATCTCCAGCTGGCCAGTAGGTCACACAAGGTGGGGTGGAGGCAGCAGCTGAAAATGCAATAATACCCTGTTAGGTTTCAGGGATCCTCCAGGAGTGGTGATTCTTCTCAAACAGGTGTTGGCAAGAGTCTGAGGGTTGAGAGGCTAGGTGGGTGGGATTGGGTGTGAAGCCATGCAGGTACCCTCAGGGACAAGCCATTCCTTTGTACATTCTTTGTTCATTCCTTCCATAAACACTTACTGAGCACCTGTATGGGTGGGTTAGATCTGGGACCGCATTGGACCCTGAGAATTCCAAAGCTGTTAACATTCTAACTGGAGGCCAACATATACACAAGCATTATTATACAATGTGAGAAATGTCATCATAGAGCTGTGGTCCCTTAATGGAGAGAGGAATTAGTTCTGCTGGGCTGGGGGGTGGGGGTCGGGCCTGATGTGGGGAGGCCACACTGGGAAGGTGTCCTCTAAGGAGTCTTGAGATATGAGGAGAGGAGAGTACATTCCAGACCCAGAGAGGAGCTGGAGCAAAGGTACAAAGGCATGAGTGAGCACAGCCAGATCAGGGGGCTTGGAGCATGTTCCACAGAGAGCAAGGTCATCTGTTTATGCAAAGAACAGCTTTTGCAGGTGTCAGCCTATCTCATCACCATCATCAAAGCTAACATGTATAGAACTGACTATGTGCCAGGCAGTCTGCTAAGTGCTTTCCTCACATCTCCTTTTTAAATACAAGAACCCTAAGAGATAGGTGTTATTAAATTAACACAATTTTCCTGGTGAGGAAACTGAGGTTTAGAGAGAAGTTAGGATACTAGCCCAGGTTAGGAAGCATCTGTGTTCTTAATCATGGCACTCCGTTCCCAGCTTGTTCTTTTCCCTTTTTTTTTTTTTTTTGTAAATTTTTTTTTTTGCAGTAGTGTGCTTTTTTCTCAAGTGTATGTCCGTATGTGCATGTCCAGACCCCCTCCTGTCCAAGGGGGGGCACTCTTGGTGTTAGCGCAAGTTTGTGTGCCCAGAGCACAGTGAGGCCAAACAAACCAAGACGTCAGCGTTTGGAGCAGAGAAAGGTTTATCGCAGGGCCATGCAAAGAGACAGGTGGCTCATGCCCTAAAAAGCCCCGGAGCTCCCTGGAAAAAATGCTTTTGGCAAAGCATTTTCAAAAGCCAGGTGAGAGGGAGGGGTGTCGCAGGGTGTGTGATCAGCTCGTGCACAATTCTCTGATTGGCTGATGGTGAGGTAACTGGGTGGTGTCACAGGGGTTAACATTATCAGTCCTTAGGCTCCAGGAGGCCTGGGGCTATGTGCTCACGGTCATCAAGTAGTTAACATGTTCCATTAGGTGGGGGGTTTTCACATCTGTAAAACAACTCAGGAAATGTGCATCAAATACTGTTATCTAGGTACTTCAGAGAGGAGCTAAAGCAGAAGATATGAGGGAAGGCCTGTCCCTGGGAAGGTCCCATAGGGTCCTGCTCGGTTACATTGGGAGGTCACCCATTTGGCCTTGACCTTCTCTCTCTCCCCATAGTGTTCCAGCAAGTCATTTCTGCATGAACTGAAACAAGCCTGAAATTTCGTTTGCTTTTTTTTCCATGAGAAATTGAAACCCAAAGAAGAACCAAAACATACCCAGAAGAGTCTATTGTGCTCCTGCTACTGCTCAAGGCATTTGTTTTGAGACCATGTTAGCAAAGTTGGGGTTATTATTGGAAAGTGGTCTTTTAAATATGTGTTGGGGGGAGGCGCAATGAGGGGGGTGTTACAGATTGAATGTTAATTAGGTTCAGATTTTGGAGAGCTTTAAATGCCATCTAGAGAGTTTGGATTTCATTTTGTGGTGATATAAAGGAAAAGGGGAGGGAAAGGGTGCCTACCCTAACCAGGCTCTGTGCTAGCACACACCTCTTCACACCCCACCTCACGGAGCAGTGAAAGGTTTTGATAGAGCTTGGATACATTCTGTTTAAGAAGATGAACCTGTATTGGATGCAGGAAGAAGTGGGAGGGAAAGGGTTTAGCAGTGGAGATTCCATTGCAAAGCAATGATAAAATCTGGGGGTGAGGAGTGGGGAGTTAGTGCCTGAATTATGGGGACGGTGATGCTAACGGAAAGGGGACATTTTATAAAGACGCTAACACATGAGAAACATTTCTAGAAATAAATTCTGGTTCACCAGTTTTCCATATTTGATTTTTAAGTATTAGGGTTTTTATTTATTTATTTATTTATGGCTGTATTGGTTCTTCGTTGCTGTGCACCGGCTTTTCTCTAGTTGTGGCCAGTGGGGGCTGGGCTACTCTTTGTTGAGGAGCACGGGCTCTAGGCACACAGGCTTCAGTAGTTGTGGCTCACGGGCTTTAGAGCACAGGCTCAGGAGGTGTGGCACACAGGCCTAGTTGCTCCGCAGCTTGTGGGATCTTCCCGGACCAGGGCTCGAACCTGTGTCCCTTGCATTGGCAGACGGATTCTCGACTTCTGCATCACCTGGGAAATCCCTAGGGGTTTTTTGTTTGTTTTTTTATTTTACTGTGGACCCCACTTGTATCACTATAATACATTCTCTTGCAAATCTTTTTTTGAGTCCACTTGTTGCCTGTACCTGAAATTCAGACTGTATCTAAACTTAGCCCCTACCGACTTGGAGAAGAATCTAAACTTGGCAAAATGCCTCCATCTCTCTTGGAGCAGCAGTCTTAAAAAGTAGTTCTCTACCTCCCTCCCCAACCCCCCAACTAATGAACTATATCTAATAGCCTCTCTTTAGAGAGTCCTTTGAGAAAGAAATGGCGTTTGTTTTTGACCTCATTATCCATTTCAGCCTGTCCTTGATGAAAATAATCGCCCCTTAGGCAGGTACATTCCTCACATGCCACTCTCCCGCTGTCGGCTGAGACGTTGTTAACCCCGGTGACCATGGGAAAATGCTGCTGTCGGCTTCAGAGAGTCTAAAGGGAGTTGGCGCAAGATAACAAGGGGTGAAGAGGTCAGAGTGGAAGCCCCTTTCATCTTTTCAGGCTGTTTCCAACCCAGACAAAGGATCCTGTCCAGGGGTGCAAGGCCCACGCGGCTTTATTTTATGGTCTGGCCGTGAAAGGGGGTTGGGAGGGCTGTGTCGTATCTGGATATTGTTTTGTAGGCGAACGCCTGGCTCCCGGGAAGTCCTCGACTCCTGGGGAACGCTAAGTGGAAGGAAGGGCAGGCAGCCCCCGCTTCAGCGGAAGAGACCACCCAGCTCCTCAAAGGAGAGTGTGAAGGGCTTGAATGGAATGAGCTGTCCTGCAGGATTTATCATTCAGACAGTGAGATTAAGGGTGCGAGGCTGCTTAGCCGCTTCAAATCGCGGTGGCTCTACGATTTGCAGAAGAGAAGGGAAGGGGGTGGGCAGGGTGGTGTGGGGTTGGATGGAGAGGTGAGGGCAGGTTGGAAACCTGTGTGGGGAGGCGGGGATCCAGATTTCCTCCCAGCTTGCCCACTCACTTGCTTTGTGAGTTTGAACAAGTCACTTCTCCCTTTTGTAAAATGAGGCAATTGTAAAGATACCTGACTTTGCAGTAAGGGGAGCCTACGCTGTTCTACCTCCTCCCGCATACGCTTTCTCAGCTTGCTTCATTGACTGTGTTTTGTTAAGAAAAGCAACGTAGACACATTATCAATAACTGAAAGTCAACTACTCTCTGTCTACCAAAATCCCTGGCCCAAAACCTTGATACAAGAATGATTGCCTTTTGGGTGGATTTCCCTGTGATCTTATTTCTAATATATACATATATATACAAACACACATACACCTCTGTAGTACCCCTATAATTTTGCATCATGGTTTCCCCCCCCCAGTAAATTCGTGGTGTTGGATATCTTCTGTTTGCCCCTGCAGATTTTCTCACCAACTGCCTTCACCTTGCTCTGTGCCCCAGGAGGCTGCTGTGTGCTCCTTTGCCCTCCTTTGGCTTCTGGTTGGGTTTGAGGGATGTTTGCTCCCTGCCTCTCTCCCTTCCAGATCCCTGCAGACTAGCTGTGTCCCTCCATCAAAGGCAGAGCTCTTGTCTGGGGATGCTCTTTATGTTCCATTGGGCCCCACTTACCCCTTCACGCCTAGCCTGGAAGTAGAAACAGCTCCCCTCTGCTTTTCCAGTGCTGCCCACAACTTTGTAAATACCCCTTTATTCAACTCTCTTCAAGTTTCCCAATTTTGGGTGTGTCATGTTTGCTGCTGGGGCTGACTGTCAGAGAATATATATCATGAGTATCTTCCAGATTCCTACACGTAATCTATGTAGACTATAGCCGCATAGCATTGTGCTGAGTATATATATACATATACCAGAATTCACTTAACCATTCCCTTACTTAATTTGCTTCCCGTTTCTTCAGTATCAAAACCTCAGTGAAATACTCCCCAGACGAGAAACCGTGGTTTATTTTATCTTTTAATTTTTTTTTTAATCTTTTAATTTTTAAAATAAATTTATTTATTTTATTTATTTTTGGCTGTGTTGGGTCTTCGTTGCGGTGCACGGGCTTCTCATTGCGGTGGCTTCTTTTGTTACGGAGCACAGGCTCTAGGCACGCGGGCTTCAGTAGTTGCGGCCCACGGGCTTAGCTGCTCCACGGCATGTGGGATCTTCCTGGACCAGGGATGGAACCTGTGTCCCCTGCATTGTCAGGCGGATTCTTAACCACTGCGCAACCAGGGTAGCCTCGCCTCATAATTTTTAATGAAGAGTTGAATAGAATAGGATTGGGGAATTAATCTGAAGTATATTACTAACACTGCTTTACATTTTAAAAATACCTGACAGTTTCCAAATCATTTGAATATCCACAATCCGTTTGATCCTTTCAACCACCCTGGAAGGTAGAGCAGGCATTATTATCCCTTTTTTAATCTCCATTTTCTAGATAAAACAGCCTCAGAGAGGTCAAATGACATATCCAGGTTCAACCAGCTACTCAGTGGTAAAGCTTAGGTTCAAAGCTTTTTTTTTTTGGCTGAACCTCTCGGCTTGCGGGATCTTAGTTCCCTGACCAATCCCTGGCCCAGGCAGTGAAAGCACTAAGTCCTAATCATTGGACTTCCAGGGAATTCCCTAAAGCTTTAATTTTATTTTTTAATTGAAGTATAATTGACTTACATTAGTTTCAGGTGTACAACATAGCGATTCAATATTTTTGTACATTACATACATTTTATACATTACAGAATGATCACCATGAGAAGTCTAGTTACCATCTGTCACCGTTCAAAGCTATTACAGTACTACTGACTATATTTCCCATGCTGTACATTACATTCCTGTGACTTATTTATTTTATAACTGGAAGTTTGTACCTCTTAATCTCTCTCACCTATTTAACTCATCCCTCTGCCCACCTCCCCTCGGCAACCATCAGTTGGTTTTCTGTATCTATGAGTCTGGATTCAAAGCTTTTAAATGCTCAGCAGGCATTCACAACTGTTACCTGGTATACTATCTGCCCCCATCCCTGACATGTATACCACATTTGCCACAAAATGATTAAAAATTACCCAAGGACCTGGAGCTGGGAGCAGACTTGGGACTCAGACCTGTATTTTCCTTCTTAGCCTAAGTCATTGTCTTCTTGACTTTTACCTAAAAAGAATTCCAACAGTTGCTGCTTCTCCCTCCAGGTTGCCTATGATTTGACTCTGCCCATCCTCACTGCCTCTATCCCCGCCTGGGCTTTCCTCACCGTACACTTGAATTAGTGCCACAGCATCACTCTAGGTTATTCAGACTAGAACAAACACTGATGGAGCCCTACTATGTGCCAGGCCTTGTGTCAAGTTCTGAGGGTAGGAATGACTGCATCCTGGTCCCTGTCCTCAAAGACCTTCCGGGAGATGGGAGACCTGAAACAGGTCACTGCAACAAGAGCAACGAAAGCGCAGTGATGGGGAGATATACGGGGACCTGAAGAGGGGCTGGGGGATGGCAGGCTGTTCCTACCCGTTGGTCTTCTGGCCGTAGGGTTCTCTTGCCTCACAGGCACTCAGTGTTCTGTGTGTTCCCGGTCAAGATCCTTTACTAACGTCACAGTGCCAAGTGTAGATGAGAAAACCAAGGTTCAGAGAGGCTAAGTAACTTGCCCAAGTCGCACAGCTGGAGCATGGCTGAATGGAACTCACCCTACCACCCAGATCAAACCCAAAGTCATCCTACTCTTGCCATCTACTCTACTGAGATGAGGAACGGAACATGGTGTATATAAGGGGTTAGTAATTCTGTCTCCTCACTCTTGCTGCTCCCACACCTGAAATGCTGTCTCCTTCAGGGATCTCAGGGTTGCACTTCCCTCAGTATAGCCCAGAGACCTTCCCTCACCTTGAATTCCTGCAGTTGTTGCTTGCTTCCTTTATACCATGTGATCATAAATTACCTAATCTTCCATTGCCTTGGAACTGTACTCTAGTGATTTCACAGAGGTGCGTCTGAGCCTGACTACAAACTACTATTCCGACTTGATAGACGGCCAACATTCACAGTAACAACTAACAATTAATGTTGCCGAGAATGGAGATAGTCAGAACACCAGCAGAGGCATCAAGAAGGCCTCACAGGGCTTCCTTGGTGGCGCAATGGTTAAGAGTCCGCCTGCCAAAAAAAAAAAAAGAGTCCGCCTGCCGATGCAGGGGACATGGGTTCGTGCTCCGGTCCAGGAAGATCCCACATGCCGCGGAGCGGCTGGGCCCATGAGCCATGTCCGCTGAGCCTGCACGTCCGGAGCCTGTGCTCCACAACGGGAGAGGCCACAACAGTGAGAGGCCCGCGTACCACAAAAAAAAAGAAGGCCTCACAGTGTAATTAATTAGTACAGTCATAACTCTGGGCTACAGTTTCCTCATCTGAAAAGTGCCGGGGCTTGATCTAGATGCTCTTCAGTCAAGAAATATTCACTGTACTCCCCCCATGCACCAGGCATGCCTCTAGGTACCGGGGATAAAACAGACAAAAATTCTTGCTTTCATTCTAGTAGAAGGAGACAGCAGACAATGTAAATAACGTGAAGTGTATATTATGTCAGGTGGTGGTAAGTATGGTGGAGAAATAAAAAGCAGGGAAGGGGGAAAGGAAATGCCAAGGAGTGACATTATCTGACTTAACATTTTAAAAGCCTCACTAGGGCTTCCCTGGTGGCACAGTGGTTGAGAGTCCACCTGCTGATGCAGGGGACACGGGTTCGTGCCCTGGTCCGGGAAGATCCCACAAGCTGTGGAGCGGCTGGGCCCGTGAGCCATGGCCGCTGAGCCTGTGCGTCAGCCTGTGCTCCGCAACGGGAGAGGCCACAACAGTGAGAGGCCCGCGTAACGCAAAAAAAAAAAAAAAAAAAGGAAAAGCCTCACTAGCTGCTGGTGGAGAATAGACTGTAATAGGATAAGTGAGTGAGCAGGAGACCAATGAGGAGCTAATTGCAGGAATCCAGATGAGGGCGTTGGTGTGGCTTGGACAGGGAGTTGTGGTTAGAATTGTCACATTTTGGATATATTTTGAAGGTAAAACCAGCATAATTTACTGAAGGATTATATGTGTTGCCGATTCAAGGATGTCTCTAAGGTCTTTGTCTTGGGAGGAAGGAATACCTGAAGGATGGAGTGACCATTAGCAACGAGGGGGAAGACTATGAGAGAAGCGGGTTTTGAGGAGACCACCAAGAGGAAATAAGGAAATATGGAGTGAGGAGTGGCTATGTGAGTCTGGAGCTTAAGGGGGAGGCCTAGGCTGGAGATATGAATGTGAGAGAGTCATCAGGGATAGACGATGTATCAGACACCTCTTAGGCATGCCTTTATTATTTTTTTAATTTTTTTTTGCTGTACGCGGGCCTCTCACTGTTTTGGCCTCTCCCGTTGCAGAGCACAGGCTCCAGACGCACAGGTTCAGCGGACACGGCTCACGGGCCCAGCCGCTCCGCGGCATGTGGGATCTTCCTGGACCAGGACATGAACCCGCATCCCCAGCATCGGCAGGCAGACTCTCAACCACTGCGCCACCAAGGAAGCCCTATTATTATTTTTTAAAGTGAGGTTTTAAAAATATATATATATTATTTATTTTTGGCTGCGTCAGGCCTTAGTTGCAGCACACGGGCTCTTTGTTGCGGTGCGCAGGCTTCTCTCTAGTTGCAGCGTGCGGGCCTTGTTGCAGCACGTGGGATCTTAGTTCCCCTATCAGGGCTCGAACCCGTGTCCCCTGCATTGGAAGGCAGATTCTCAACCACTGGGCCACCGGGGAAGTCCCAGGCATGCCTGTAAATCCTCTTGGCCTCACCTCTTTCTCCAGCTGATGTCAAGCAGCTGATGTTGGCCAGATTTCCGATGTGTAGGAACTGACAGTGCCTCACCCCTGCCTGCTTTGTGTACTTCTTGCTTCTTGCCCAAGGGTAGCTGTAGGACAGTGTGGGAACTCACTAAGCACTGCCACATGTACAACCCAGAATTATGGGAAAGGTGATGCTCCCGGGGCCACCCTTAACCAATGGTGCATGGGAGCTGGTGGATAAATGAAGAGCCCTCTTCATCCTTGATAGACAGTTCTGAATCTCCTTATATGGTTCTATGGAGTCAAGCATCAGTCTCCCACAGTGCTGCTCACCGCTCAGTAATGCAACCTTGAATTGGTTTCCCTTTCTTCTCTGTTTCTCTGACCCTGTCCCTCATTTCTGCTCTCTGGAATTTAATTCCCATATAAACTACCTGCATGCAAACCTTTTATTAAGGTTCTGCTTCTAGGACAATCTGGGCTAAGACAAGTGGCATTTAGCACCATGAGACTGAATGAGATCACCAGTGGATTAATGAAGATCGGGAACAGATTTAGGGACTGAGCTCTAGGACCCTCCAACATTTCGAGGTGAAGGAGGTAAAGAGGTCCTAACAAAGGGGACCCTGAGGAATAATCAAGAGAATGTAGTTTCATGGAAGCCAAGGGAAAAAAGTGTTTCAAGGAAGAACGAAAGATCGGCTGATTCTTGCTAAGTGGTCAAGTAAGATGAAGACGGAGTGATGACCATTGGGTTTAACCACAATGGAGGGAGCTGGTGACTTTAACAAGGTACAGTTTGGGTGGAGTTGTGATCAAAACGGGTTTGAGACAGAAGCTGGAAGGGAAGTAAAGTCAAGAGAGACTTTCTTTTTCGATGGGAGAAATTATAGCATATTTATATATATTTATATACTGATGGCAAATGATTCAGCAAAGAGGGAAAAACAGATGATGCAGGAGAGAGGAGGGAGCATTGCTCGAGGGAGGAGGGGATGGGATCAGTGGCCAGTGCAGGTGTTTGCCTTAGATAGGAGCAAACGACAGCTTATCCCCAAACTGCAGGAGGGAAAGCGGGGGCTGTGGGCAAATGCTCACAACCCATGACTCACCGAATGCTTGAATTGCAAGAGGTCATTAAGACTTTGGGTCTGTGCCTTCCACCATCCCCTTGTACAGAGGAGACCTAGAGAGTAGAGCCCGGATACACCATTGATTAGAGGCCAAGGTTCCTCTGCCCCACCCAGCACCGTAGGGTTCTCCCCTTGGATAGAATCCTGGCCATACTCAGTCACTCACCCGACCTGTGCTCTGGGGGGCGGACATTAGTCCAGTGGACTCCAGGAAGGACATTAGTTAGGGAAATGGAGAAATGGCAAGCTTCAGAATAGGACCAACAAGCCACAGGGTGAATTAATCTGAAGGTCTATTGATGAGTTCATGGGATATCTCTAGATGTATTTTGGAGTCAATGCAATCATTGCAAGGAAAGCTGTAAACTGGCAAACTGGGTTGAGAAAAATCTGCCAAAATGCAGGCGGATATTACCAATCCCAGTGCAAACAGAAGGACATACATCCTTCTGGAATAGAGATGACTAGTTTCAAATATTCTGTCAAGGCTTGCTTCCTAATTTGGGGTTTGGAAATATGGTCCCTCTCATCTTAGAGTTAAGTGCGGCCTGAGTAGGGGGCAGTGAGGTTACAGGAGGGGGAAGCACAATAAAGAGGCACAAACATGCTGGTCCCCTGGAAGAGCTGCACCAGCCTTTGCCTTGACTTCCAGGAAACTTGTAAAACCACTGCACTCTCTTTCCCCTAATTCCATTCACTTCACCAACATTCTCTGCACTTTTGTGCTAAGTGCTACAGGTATGTGGGGTAAGGGGGGAGGGGGGATATACAGAGCGGATGCACTGAAAGAAGTCCTACCTTCAAATGTTTACAGTCTTATAAGAATAAACTCTTCACACTTTTGGCTGTGATTTGAGTCTGGTCAGTCTCCTGTTTCCCAGTTATCTCAGTCCTGGGCAGAAGGGGTATACAGTATGGGGAGCCTGTGTCTCTAGTCACTGAAAGATAGTTCCCTGATTGTGGACTCAAAAATATAAATTATGAACTACTCTTGGGTACAAATTACTCCCATGTAAGCTTGCTGAATGTGATCCACTTATCTCTAGGGCTGATCGCTAGTTAAATCCTGCCCAAGTAGCTGAAAGCCTGTTTGTTTAACAACCAACAGGAGAAAGGAGCCCTGCTGAAATTGGGGCCTAGGATAGAACCTTAAGCCAATGCTCGAATGTGTTTGTTCAGGGAATCCTTAAGCTGGCACAGTCTGATGCTTCTCTGCCCCCTTCCCACCAAAGCAATATCTGAGGACACCCACAGTCCCTGGTTCGGACTTCTATCACGCGGGTGTGGAGGGCAAGCCTAGGGGACGAGGAGCTGGAGGTCACCACGTAATAACCCGGGACTGCCTCTCCACAGAAACGATCAGGAGCTCTTCATTTCTGTCCCCCTTTGCAGCTGTTTCAAAGCACCTGCAGTATCGGTGATTTCATGGAATCCTCACGTGCTCCCCGTGAGGGAGGTGGGGCAGGTTTTTCTTTTATCACCGTGGTGCAGCCGAAGAGACTGAGGCTCCAAGAGGCGACAGGACTCAGGCCAGGTCACACGGTTAATAAGCAGCTGAGCTGGGACTCGAGTCCAGGTCTTCTGATGGTGACTCGGACACCCTGGTGAAAGGGAGCCTCCTCAGCTCCTCCCCATGCCTTGGCGGGAGGGGTGGCCTTCCCTCCCAGGACAGGATGACCTCTTTGAGCACCAGCTCTGCCCTCAGCAGCTGTATGACCTTGGGCAAGTTGTTCAAGGGTCTCTGTGTCTCCTTCCCCATGTGGCAAATGAGCAGAACAATAATACCGGAGTCCCCATATGGTGTTTCGAAGGGGGAAATGAGATGGTACAGCGAGAGCAAAACACACCGCCTGGCCTAGTGCAAGCATCAAGGAGTGTTATAGCCCCACCCCCAAAAGTCTTTTTCTCTAAGGCACAATCTAAAGACCATATTTCAGAATCCTGCAGTAGGCTTCCTGCTTTCCTTCCTCCTCTCCTGCCCTCCTTCCCTCTCTCTCTCTCTCTCTCTCTCTCTGATAATGTTTCCTCCCATTTGTTCAGCTCTTTTTAACTTTTCAAAGTGCTTTTCCCTACCAGCACCTCTTAAGATCCTCCTGACACCCCCGTAAGATTATAGAACCCGAAATCTTCACTCGCTTCTTACAGATAAGGGGGAACCAAGGTAAGAGAGGCGAATCGGCTGCCCTGAGGCAACGCCTCTGTTAGCTCCAGAGCTGGGACTTCCCCGCTGTAGTTATCACTCTGGGTTACTGGAAATCTTTAATTGTGTGGGTTTCCTTTTCTGCTTTTGGAAGTGGCGGGAGGGAACCTAACTGAATCTCTGTGAGCTCAGGATTACCTTTCAGAAGGAAAACAGTGGAGGGGAAAGTGGTTTGCAGCCTGGAACTCCCCACCCCCAAGCCACTCATCCTCTCTGAACTTCAACACCTGGGCCTGGGGGTTGGAAGGGCAACCCAGGCTAAAGAGCAATTTCCAGCTGACTCCCCACAAATGGGTGAGAGTTAAAAAGGTCAAAGGGCGCTGCTTCCGCCTGAGATTCCAGGGTCAGCTCTGCCATGGGGTTTCTGAGAACACCCTGAATGAGTCAAGGTGCGGCTCCATTTCCTCATCTATAACAGGAACACTGGGTTTAGATAATGTCTCAGCTGCCTTTCTAAGAACCTGAAAGGGACTTGCTTGAGGACAGCAGTGAGCAATTTTTTTTTTTGAATTGTATTTTTTTTTATACAGCAGATTCTTATTAGTTATCTATTTTATGCATATTCGTGTATATATGTCAATCCCAATCTCCCAGTTCATCCCACCACCACCACCCTCACCACCACTTTCCCCCCTTGGTGTCCATACGTTTGTTCTCTACATCTGTGTCTCTATTTCTGCCCTGCAAACAGGTTCATCTGTACCATTTTTTCTAGGTTCCACATATATGCGTTAATATACGGTATTTGTTTTTCTTTTTCTGACTTACTTCACTCTGTATGACAGTCTCTAGATCCGTCCACGTCTCTACAAATGACCCAATTTCGTTCCTTTTTATGGCTGAGTAATATTCCATTGTATGTATGTACCCCATCTTCCTTATCCATTCATCTGTTGATGGGCATTTAGGTTGCTTCCATGACCTGGCTATTGTAAATAGTGCTGCAATAAACGTTGGGGTACATGTGTCTTTTTGAATTATGGGTATACGCCCAGCAGTGGGATTGCTGGATCATATGGTAATTCTATTTTTAGTTTTGTAAGGAACCTCCACCGTGGCTGTATCAATTTACATTCCCACCAACAGTGCAAGAAGGTTCCCTTCTCTCCACACCCTCTCCAGCATTTGTTATTTGTAGATTTTCTGATGATGCCCATTCTAACTGGTGTGAGGTGATACCTCATTGTAGTTTTGATTTGCATTTCTCTAATAATTAGTGATGTTGAGCAGCTTTTCATGTGCTTCTTGGCCATCTGTATGTCTTCTTTGGAGAAATGTCTGTTTAGGTCTTCTGCCCATTTTTGGATTGGGTTGTTTGTTTTTTTAATATTGAGCTGCATGAGCTGTTTATATATTTTGGAGGTTAGTCCTTTGTCCGTTGATTCGTTTGCAAATATTTTCTCCCATTCTGAGGGTTGTCTTTTCGTCTTGTTTGTAGTTTCCTTTGCTCTGCAAAAGCTTTTAAGTTTCATTAGGTTCCATTAGTGAGCAATTTTTTAAAAACTTTTTTATATATAAAAAAAAAAAACAAAAAACTTTTTTATTAGGAAAGTTTTAAAACAAATTCAACATCATCAAAACCTTATTGTGAACCCCCAGGTATCCTCTGCCAAGCTTCCACAATTATCGGTGTTCTGTCTTTCTTGTTGCCTCTCTACCTTCCACTCTTGCCCACTTGATGTTACTTTGTAGAGTTCTTTTTTTCAGGTGAAACTTACAAACATGGAAATGCAGAAATCTTAACTGTGTAACATTGACAAATAGATCTGCCCACGTAAGCTATACCTAGAAAGTTCTCTCATGTCCATGCTGGGCAAACGTCACATAAACGTGAGTTTAGCACAGAGTGTTAGCAAACGCTCCCTTTTCCGGGGCTGGCTAGGTCAGAACCAGATCTGCTGTCTTAAACTGTTATTCTGCTTTCTGCTTCTGTCCACTCCTGTCAGCTTTGTGTCCCTGGAGGTCACGGGTTTCTTCTGCACGCACTCTGTATCCAGTTCTCCTGTTACGAGGACTTTACCACCCTGGCTACAAATTCTTAGAAGCTCTCTTTTCTTTTTCCTACGTACTTATTCTTCTCTGGGTTTTTTTCTTTTGCTCTCTTCCATTTTTCATTCCTATAACTGCTTTCTCATACCAGCTGCTGTTTCGCTCCTTTAGAACATTCTCACTTTTTTGTGTTCAGTCCATCTTCTCTGAGCTCACTGTCCTTTGTCCTTTTGGTCTGTTCGTACCCTGGACACTTGATACTCAGCCATAATTTCAGGGTCCAGCCCAAGGCACTGAGTCAACAGTGAGTGAGTCAGTGAATATGCAAAGGGCCACGTGCTCCAGAAACACCTGAGTCTGGTAACTGTAACGTGGTCCACTAAGGAACCCAACCTGTCAGCCTTACCATCTCTGGATCACATCTATCTCTCTGCATTGAGCACAACGCTATTTATCTGCCCTTTATCTGCCCCTTGGGAAGCCCCAGCATTTGAAAGGAAGGAGGCTGATTTCCTGGCAAAATGTGACCCAAAGGACCATCTTCCTCCCACCCCCCATCATTTAAAAAAAACCAACAACAACAACAAAAAAAAAACAGAGCAAGCTGGGCTATCAGGGATACTTCCTGTTTTCCTCTGTTGAAAGCATCCTGGATAGATGAAACTGAGGGATCAAAGGGACTGTCTGCCTCTGGGGTTTGGGGACTGGCAGAATGGCTTTTAACCCTCTGCTGTCTCCTACTGCGAGTGGCATAGGCAGTTTATGTCTTCTATTTCCTGGGAAGATTCAATTTCTTGAGGGCAAGGACCTTGTTAGTCATTCATTCATCAAACATTACTCTAACCTACCAAATGTCAAGTTTTGTTTGAGGATCTGGAAATACAGGGATGAATATGACACAATCCCTGGCCTCTTTCATCTAACAGCAAGGACCACAAGTGCTAACATGATTAAGCACTTTCTCCATGTCAGGCACTCACTACATGCTTTCCATACATTAGTCCTCACAAGCTTATGGGCTATTATTATGACCATTTTACAGATAAGGAAAGCAAGGCTTTCGGAGGTTAAATAACCTGTCATGGGCACACGACTAGCAGATGTCAGGGCTGGGGTGAGAGTCCAGTGGTCTGACAGTTGAACCTACTTTCTTAGCCGCTACACTATGTCTCCCCGTGGAGAACCTACCTCCCTCTCTGAAACATGGTACTCATCGCTAGTAATTTCTGCTAATGCTGTTTATCTCTGGGTTTGGTCAGGTGGCTTCTGATGACCAGGTTTCTTTGCATCCCACTTACTGTATTGTACTAGAGCGGAGGTGAGTCGGCCTGCAGCCCCTGAAGCCTGGAAACAAGGCTGAGAAACCAGAGGCCACGTTTGACCCTGTTTGGGGGACAAAGAGCATGTCAGGCTCTTGTTTGCTCCCCCTCTCCCATTTCTGGAACAGATCAGTTCCCCCAGGTCTCTTTTGGCAGGGGGCGGGGGGAGGGTGCATTTTCTCCAAAGCCTTGAAAGAAACCCGAGATGATTTTGACAGGTAATAATAGTGACCAAGTGAACGTTTACAGAGCAATTATTCTAGGTCTTTGCTTATATCATTTGTTGCATCCTTGCAACAATAGATAGTACTATTTTATTTATTTATTTATTCTATTTCTGGGGAGGATCAGAGGCTCAGAGTGATTAGTTAACACATCCCAAACCACGCAGCTAGATAGAGCCAAGATTTGATCCTAGGTTTGACTAACTCCAAAACCTACACTTTAATCATTCTGTTTCCCTGATGCTAAAACTTGGCAGAGGGAGGAAGGAACTGCCTTCCTGCTGAGATCCCTGACAAACCATAAGAGGCAGGTGAGGATACCAAGTAACCTTGAGATCTATTGGTTTGGGATGCCTGGCACAAAAGGATCTTAAAGTGCTTCCGACTCTGCAATTCTATCTCTTTAAGACCCAGAGCTCCCCTGCCAAGCCTACACCATGATCCTCAGAGATTTCAGGGGTGGGGAAACTGGATTGAACGTGCTGACATACAACAAGCAAAGAAAGACCTCAGCATTTTTGCCTCGCCTGGGTGGCTCCGGCCTTTTTTTCCCTCTTGCTCTCATTTATTTATTACTGCGCTATTCCCTGGCCCTGCTGCTGTGTCAATACTGATAAAAGCAAATCGCCCCACAAACAGGTGCAGCCAGAGCTGCCCCTTGGACAGCTGCCAGGGAATGTGATCGCTCAGCTGGGGTGACCTACCCCTGCCCAACCCCCTTCTCGGGTTCCAGCCCAGGGCATGTGTCCTTGGGCAGTTAATGCCGGTTCAGAGCCTGGTATCTCAGCTGGCATCATGGGCTCACGCTGGCAGGTGTGGTGGGGTGGGCGTGTGCAGGACAGAGGGAGCCTCCAAAAGTTATCAATCTATTTCCTCTTTCGGTTTCTTCTAACAAATTCATCCTATGTCACCAAGTCCCTCCTGCAACTATTTGGAAATATTTTCCTCAGAATATAACTGCCTGGTTTTTCTAGGTAACACATTTTTTTTCCCCAGACCTACCCGTTTCCAAATTCACACATCAACTTGCAAAAAGACATTTTCTCAGTACCTCCTAGGGCTGAGCTGAGAGTTCACCTAAATAAACATTTTGTGAGCCAACCGTGTTATCCAGAATACATTTTGATGCTACCCAGCCATGTGACTTTGACTCGTTTGAAAAAGATTATATTTCATTCCCCCCTCCCCCATTCCCGTGTTTTGTCCTTAAGCATCCTTTCCCCACTTCCCTAGGGCACCCGCCTTTTCCGGAAATGCCCTAGCCCGGCGGGCAGCCTCCACATCCCGGGGAGGTAGCACTGGGACAATAAGGCAGTGGCAGCGCAGGCGGGCCTGGGGCGGGGGCTGGCGCTGCTGGAGGGCAGGAGCTGGAGCCGCCAGGCCGCCGGGCCGCCGCAGAGCAGCGCAGCTCTGGGAGGGGAGAAGGTTGCCATGCAAATGAGGCGGCGGCGTGCGGGCACCGCCCCCTTACCCAGGGGCCCTCTGGTTGCCAAAACAGACCATTCCCCAGAACAGTCGCCTAGAAACGGGCGCTGTCCTAGCAGCCTCTCTAGCGGCGAGACGGCCTCGCTGCCAGGAAGAGCTGGGTCAGGGTGTTCAGATCTCCTCAGCACCCCCTCCCCACCGAATCAATACCTCAGGGAAGGGAGCTGTGGTTTGGGCCTCTCCTTGGAGCAGGGGAGGGCGCTAATTGGATTGGAACCCTCCAGAAACACATCAGCTGCTCCTCCCTGGAGGAAGGGGGTGGGGTTGGGGGGAAGGCTGCAGACTGTCTTTGTGATGACGGGTCTCAGCCTCAGCCTCCCTGTAGCCATGCCCTGACCTGGTCCTCACCAGCCTCTGCCCACCCAGAGCCTTCCTAGGGCACAATGGCAAGCTCTTTGTGGAGTGGAGGAGGTAGATATGGATCAGGTAATTGCCAAAATGAAATTCAGCCATGATAAGGAGGGGTACATGATGCTATAGGAATTCAAGATACGGGATCTCACCTGCTTTGGAGAAGTCAGCGAGAATGCAGGTTTGCTGCTGCTCCCAAGGTGGTACCTTAGCTACTTTTTTCCTCGACACACCCTTTCTCAGTGGGCTTCCCTCATCCAGCCCAGCCTATGCTGACCTGGCTGTTCTGAACCCTGGGAGCAGTGACTTTTTCCTACCTCATTTGGCACCAAGAGACCTACCTCCTTGTCATTTAAGTGTTTCTTGCCTCTTATCAATTAAACTACAGTATAAGCTTCTAAAAGGCAGAACCCATGTAATTCTGTGATGCCATACCTTGACGGTGAAGAACAAGACAGATTTCAACAAATCTCTTTGAATTTAAGTGCCAGTGATCTTTATCATCCTGAGAGGCCTCTAAGGTTGCCTTTGCAGTAACTGTTTTAGATTGCTTTCAGACAATACTAAACCCTCACAAAACTCTGAGATTACAGAGAGGAGTAGATCCAGTGACAGCCTGAGTAACAGTAAGCCAACAGGTGGGCTTTACAGAAAGTGAGTGACTGCTTAGGACACAGCATTCCACATGGGCCAGATGCTTGCAAGCCATGGAGAGAGGTGTTATGTGAGCACATGTCTCTGATGGGGGTGGGAGGAAGTCCCCTCCCTTCATAATCCACAAGAGGCCTTGGGAGTCTTATGGACTAAACATCAAGTCTTCATTCAGCCTGGCTTAGGAAGGCAGCATGTAATTGTGTAATCTCTCCCTCCTTCTTTCTTCTCCCTTTCCTTCCTCATGTATTGAGTGCCTACTGTGTGCCAGGCACCAGAGATTCAGAGAATGATTAAATTGGTATCATTCTATATTTGTAAGGAGAAAAAAAATGCAGTGTCGGAGACATTTGCATGTCTTATGGTCACTAGTATCTTTTGATCCTCTTTCCTATGTTTGTGGGTTTTCCCCACATCATAAATCCCACTTCTCAACATAAAGGCCAGAAATGTGCTTTCTTAGACTTCTTTGCAGCTAAGATATAGGTGTGTGACCTAGGTTCCACCAGTCAGATGCAACAACATGAGACTGATTTGGAAGAGAGGCAACTGAGGAAGTGGGCATCCCAGAAAAGGGGGCTGGCGAGGTACCTGGGCTTTAGAGCAACAGAGGAGATGTTTGGGGATCCAGTTTTCACTACTGTTGAAGGAGATGAGGTGAGGCAAGTTGTAGAATTTGTGCTGATTGATAGCTGCCAGTGGCTTTGCTGGAAAAGTATCAATACCTCTGGATGGTTTGGGTGTCATCCCTGAATACTGGACCTTTGTAACGATCATCCCTTCTGGATTCTGTGAGCCTCTTAATATTTTTAAATAAGTTCTTTTTCTGTTAAAGTGGATTCTGTTGTTTGCAGCTAAGAACTCTGATACAGATGGATGGACGGATGGATGAGTAGGTGGGTAGGAGTGTGGGTGAAGGGTGGGTGGATGCGTGGGTAGGCACCAAAATATTGAGTGATTTTTTTGGGAGATGGGATTATAGGCTATTTTTTCTCTCTGGTTCTCTTATTTTCTTCTTTTTCTTTCTTTTCTCTTCTTCTGCTTTTTTTTTTTTTAATGAAAGAATGTTACTTGTACAATAATAAAAAAGCTGTCAGAAACCCAGATCTAGAATCACAGTCCAGAGGCAGATCAGCACAGGGAAGGTAGAAGCCAACTCTGAACACTGGGGGTTCCAAGCCAGTATCAGCTCTGGAGAGGCCATGACTCCAGACTCAGATCCCGCTGTCTCAGACAACCTGCCCTGACCACCAGCAAAAAGCCTGTCTTCTCTTTCTCTCCTTCCTGTGAACCTACACCCAAGGCTGTGCCCACCACTCCGAGGCATGCACTTGGCTCATCCTGCCTTGTGACATCGTTCCTATTGTCACCCAACGATACTATTTCACCGTGAGCGAGGATGACATGCACATTTGTGACTCATCCCATATTGTTCTGCCCTCTCCCAGCTTTGAAATTCCAGTGGCACTATATGTCCTTGGGCTGGCAAGTACCACAACCTTGCTCTGCAGCTCTTTTTCACCTGGGCATGTCCCATCACCCAGCGTAGCCTCAGCTCCCTGGAGGCTGAGATTGCAATTTATGTGATTTTTGCAATCCCCATCCCCCATGGGTTTGCAGGATGTAGGATTTTATGATATGTCTATAGACGATGAGGATCATATGGTTTCTTTTCACTTTGATGACTTCACCATAGCAAAATTATAAGCGTTTGCGGACAGAGGCCTTTTCCTTCCTTCCTTCCTTCCTTTGTTCATTCACTCGGCACATAATGAATAACTATAATGTGCCAGGCACTGTGCTGAGTGCTGGAAATAAGGCATAAACCCTCTTCTTAAGGTCTCACAGTTTAATAGCAAGAAAGATATATTGGCAAATAAACGGGAAAAAAGTGGTAGAAGAGCTCGGACAGGCAAGTGTACAAAGTAGAGAAGAGAGTGGCTGCTTGGGGGCAGAAAGGGCTTTTCCATAGGAATAATATCAAGTGCTCATACTAGGACAGCTCCATCCTCAGTACTTGACATATGCTCATTCACTTAATCCTTGCAACAGCAACAAGGCAAGTGCTATTATTACCCCCATTTTACAGGTGAGGAAACTGAAGCCCTAAGAGGTTTAATGTCATAGAAGTTTGCATGCTGGTAAGCTGTAGGGCTGGGACGTGCACCCAGGCCTTTCTAACATCAGTAAGTGTAACTGTTGTGTCGTACTGCCCTGAGTGGATTCTGGAAAGGTGAGTGAGTGATTGCCAAGCATGGAGGCCTTCCTTCTACACAGGCCAGGGCATGGAGTGGCTCATGCCTCTTCTGCTCAGCTGGGACATACGTGCATAGGAGAACGGTGTGATGCGGGGGGTGACCACTCAATGACAGGTGAGAAATCACTACCACAGCCTTGGACTTCAGTTGTTCCCTTTGTCCCTTGATGCGTAATTGCAGTGCTGAAGAGTGGTGACCTAAACAAAATGGTGAGATTGGCAGAATGGGCTTCTCCTCCCTGGAAGGGGGTCAGGGGACCCCTGGCTTTGGAGTCACAGGGACTTGGGATCCAGTCCCAGCCCTGCTGCAGACTGGCTGAGTGACCTTGGGCAAGTCACTCAACATCTCTGAACCTCACTATTCTTAACTGTTAATTGAGGATAATAACTTCAGTGTTGACATAAGGTTAAATGAGATAGCGCATGTAGATCAGTTTAGAACTACTGCCTGGCATGTAGCAAGCTGGCCAAAAATGGCATCTATTCAAGTTCCAGTCCCTAATCTACAGCTCCAAAACCTAAAAGCTCTGAAAAGAAAACACATTTGGCAGAAAAACCTGTCCTGAACGAATGCAAAGTCATTTAAGTCTTTCTTTAGTCGTACCTGGTATGACGATCCATGATCCATACACTTCATTGCAGAAATATCAACATATTTGAATATAGTATGCTGCCCACATCCTGCTAGAGGCATTACAAAATATACAGTACAGGGGACTTCCCTGGCGGTCCAGTGATTAAGATTCCATGCTTCCACTGCAGGGGGTGTGGGTTTGATCTCTGGTTGGGGAACTAAGATCCCATGTGTCTTGTAGCGTGGCAAAAAAAAAAAAAAAAGTACAAAATGTATAGGCATTGCGTTGCTTTTCTAAAATTAAAAAACAAACAAAAAAAACCAAACCCTGAATTACAAAGCACATCTGACGCCAAAGGCATCAGATAAGACGTTTTGACTTGCATTAGTTCCCCTCTAGACCACTCTCTCTACTTCTGATCTACTTCTTAATCCCAACTGCTCAAATGGCCCTCGGCATCTAGAATCAACCTTTCCCTCCAACAGAAATACATACCCACCCACACACCCTTTGGGCTTCCCACAGACTTGCCTCCTGTGACCAAGTTCCTTTGCTCCCAACGATTCCTCCCTTCTACTTTCCGCCAATCCAATAGAATTTAGGTGCTCTTTTCTCCTGTAAGGGTACAGGAGAGAAGAGAAGATGGACTTTGGAAATGTGTCCTTCTCTGAACTGCTCTGGCAGTATGGTCTCAGCAAGTTGTTACCTGCCCATGAGCTGCAGTTATTGCAAGAAATCCCTATTTGTACTCCAAATATCGTCTGCCGACTGTATAAGTGACGTCTGGGATATAACTGTGCTGCTCCTTTTGAACTGTGCTGAAGCTTTGGTTGTTTTTCCACTATGAATTTCCCCAGTTGACTAAAGCCCAAAATAACAACTCCCCTCATTTGCAGGATTGCAACAATTTCTGAAGGGAAAAAGGAGTCCTCGTGTTGGAGCAGGTTGGAAACCACTGAGCTGGGTTGTCAAGGCAGCGTGTCATTTCCCCTTTAGCAGAGTGGGAGTCATGAGACCTGAGGTCAGGTTCCAGCCCCTCCCTTGGGTGGCTGGATGATCTTGGGGGCAGCCCCGTGTGACTTGGAGAGCTTCGGTTTCCTCATCCTGAGCAGAGATCATGGAAATTATTTGGCAGGAGTGTCAAGAAGATTAAATGAGATAATGAAGGGGCTCTGAAAGCTGATGTGCTGCACAGATGTAAGGATTGTTGTCATCTCACACATACTGTCAGCTTCTTAAGAGCAGGGACAGTGTCTTCTGTTTTTTATCTTCGGTTCCCTCAGTGACAACCCGCCCCCCCCACCTCCTGCACTCAATGCAGGACTGTGGAGATGACCTCGTAAAAGCACTGTGAAGTGACTAACACGGTGGATTAGCACCCAGAAGTTGCTTAACACACACGGTAGCTGATCCCTATGCATGTGCTGTTGTACAGACAGGCGGTATAGTGCAGAGGTTCAGAGCATGGACCCTGGTTCGAATCCTCTCTCTGACGTGTGCTAAGTTTGGGCAAGATTAGCACTAACCTGCCCTAGTGTCCTTGTCTATCACACAGGGCTGATGAGAATAGTAGCCAGCTCATGAGGTGGTCGTGAGAGCTGAAGGAGTTTAGTCTAGGTAGAGCCAGGCACAAATCAAGCCCTCGGTAGGCATCAGCTGGTGTTACTATTTTACTAATTATATCCTGAGGTGGTGTGAGAAGACCATGAGACAGGAAAGTAAGAAACCTAGCTCCTGGATTTTGTTCAGAGTCAAAAAGGCCTTCAAAGATGGTCAGATGCTCAGGCCAGGCTCTCAGGGTCAGCACACATAACGGAGCCGTGAATACGGTTGAGCATCATTTCCCCCAGGTGTGGGCTAGATCCCTAAGCCAGACATCGTCGGGTAAAAAGTGTGTGTATTTAACATTTGGGCAAATATCACAACTGTCCAACATGCAGATGTTTTTGTTTGTGTTCTGTCCCGTCAGAACAAGAGAGCCTGTTTCCTCGTACCCCCAACCCACCCACAATTTTTAAATAAATTTTTTTTTTTATTTATTTATTTTTGGCTGAGTTGGGTCTTCGTTACTGTGCACGGGCTTTCTCTAGTGGCGGGGAGTGGGGGCTACTCTTCGTTTTGGTGTGTGGCCTTCTCACTGCGGTGGCTTCTCTTGTTGTGGAGCTCGGGCTCTAGGCGCATGGGCTTCAGTAGTTGTGACACACGGGCTCAGTAGTCGTGGTTCGCGGGCTCAGTAGTTGTGGCTTGCAGGCTCTAGAGCGCAGGCTCAGTAGTTGTGGTGCACAGGTTTACTTGCTCCGCGGCACATGGGATCCTCCCAGACCAGGGCTCGAACCCGTGTCCCCTGCATTGGCAGGTTGATTCTTAACCACTGTGCCACCAGGGAAGCCCCCACCCACATTTTTACGTGTAAGTTTTATTAATTTTTGACTAGATAATATTGCAGATGGCACAAAATTCAAAGAGGTAGAAAGGAGCATACAGGGGAATTCCCTGGCAGTCCAGTGGTTAGGACTTGGTGCGTTCACTGCCGAAGGCATGGGTTCGATCCCTGGTCGGAGAACTAAGATTCCACAAGCCATGGGGCAAGGCCAAAAAAAAGGCGGGGAGGGGCATACAGTGCAAAGCCTCTTTACCTCTGTCCCAACCACCTGAGTCCCCTCCCCAGAAACACAAACTTTGATCACAGCCTATCTGGTAAGTGGAAAATGGTGTCTCACTAAATAAATCTCACTATTGTTTTTATGTGAAAACAAACCAGAATATATTTTGGAGTAGAATGTTGCATTTGAATGAACTTTAAAACAGGAGACTTCGGGCTTCCCTGGTGAGGCAGTGGTTAAGAATCTGCCTGCCAATGCAGGGGACATGGGCTCGAGCCCTGATCCAGGAAGATCCCACATGCCGCAGAGCAACTAAGCCCGCAAGCAACAACTACTGAGCCCGCGTGCCACAACTACTGAGCCCGTGTGTCACAACTACTGAAGCCCACGTGCCTAGAGCCCGTGCTCCGCAACAAGACAAGCCACCACAATGAGAAGCCCGTGCACCGCAAAGAAGAGTAGCCCCCGCTCACCGCAACTAGAGAAAGCCTGCGCGCAGCAACGAAGACCCAACGCAGCCAAAAATAAAGTAAATAAATAAATTTAAAAATAAAACCAAACAAACAAACAATAAAACCAGGAGACTTAAAAGACATTTTATGCTCAAGGGTGGGGTGGGGTGGGGAGCTGCTTCTAGCTGTGCCTCCTGCCTGTTCTTGAGGGAAAAACGGTACAACTCTGAGTTAGTCTATAAACTGCAAGCTTGAGGATGCCCCCTGCTCCCCTTGACTGTTTTGGGGTTTTCTGCATTGCCCCAGTCACCTGTTTACAATCCATCCCTTATGCCTCTTCCTGCCATTTGGCCACCACCTTGTTGCCTGACCTTGAGCCAGTTGCCTCTGCTCTGGGCTTCCATTTTCCTCACTTGTAAAAAGAAGGGTTGGACTAGGCCCATTCCAGGTGTAACATTCCAGGGCTCTTCCACTAATTCACATTAAAGTGTAGATGACTGATAACAGCTTAATGTATTGCCTCTCCTGTGGGTGGGAGCATTTTAAGAGATGCAATTTCTCAGGGCTTCCCTGGTGGCCCAGTGGTTGAGAGTCCGCCTGCCGATGCAGAGGACATGGGTTTGTGCCCCGGTCCGGGAAGATCCCACGTGCCGCGGAGCGGCTGGGCCCGTGAGCCATGACCACTGAGCCTGCGCGTCCGGAGCCTGTGCTCCGCAACGGGAGAGGCCACAACAGTGAGAGGCCCGCGTACCGCAAAAAAAAAAAAAAAAAAGAGATGCAATTTCTCATCCCTGAAGAATGAAGGTGACTGGTGCAGTTTCAGGCATGGTCATGGGTGAGTGGGGATACTGTGGGGGAGGGTGCCTTTCCTGGCACTCCTCCAGTGGTCACTGGTGGTGTTGGCCGGGGCGGGCAGCTGCTCCAGCCAGGGCTGGTATCAGCCTTGAGGGGATGTGCCCGTTGATCTCCTTCCAGAACTCACACCACACTTGCTTCTTTCTGACACTGGCCAAGAGCAGGGTTTTGTCAGGACAGAAAATGCTTCATCAGGGAAACCCACGTGTGTGGCCTGGAAAACTACTCTGTCCCCCGGGGCAAGGGGTGCGGTAAGGGCATTTAGCAGCTTGACTTCCAGGTTCACAGGTCAGTTCCCATCCGGGGTGAGTGAGGAGACCTCCACTGGGTGGCCGTCAGCATTCTGCCAGAGCAGGTGGTCCCACCACACCTGGATCCAAGACATCTGCTTTTCACCCAGGGAGGAAGATGGTGCCAAACGCTGTCTGGTTTCATTTTCTGTAGGAGGTTTGGTTTGGCTTCTGAATTTTCAGGGAGGGCGTGAGAGAGGGGGTGGCCCATAGCCACCATAAGCCCATCAGAAATAAGAGAAGCGTTTCTCTGGCTGGTGGAGTCTAGGCCAGCTGGCCTCCTACAGTGCACAGTGCTGTAATCCAGCCTGTCTGCCTTCCAGCTCCCTCTGGGGTACCTCTTTGTCCCACCCGCTGTCTGGGTCTCCATTCAGTGGAGGCAGCTGGGGTAGTCAGTCTGTGCTCCAGCCAAAGCTGTGGGAGGTGGGAATGGAAACCGGGGACACTGGTCAGTGGCCCCGCTCTGTTGGTGTTAGGGAACTCTTGACCACAACTGCACGCCTTAACCAGGCCCACTTGCCTGAGCTGTCTCACCACAGGAGATCCTGATAAGAAACATGGTACTGCCACCAAAACTAACCTGGAGAATTCGGGAGGGGCCGAAAGAGGGAGGGGACAACCAGACTCCCAGAGTCCTTCTAACTGGAATCCATCTTGGCTGAGGGATGCGTGCACCACCCCAAGCAAGATGATTGGCCAGAGACAACCCGGAAACTAACCCTATATCCATAAAACCTGAGACTGTGAGCTACGTGGCAGAGCAGTCCTCCTGGGTTCCTTTACCCTGCTGTTCTCTGCCCGGGCGCCCAGTCCCAATAAAGTCTTTTGCTTTGTCAGTACGTTTGTCTCCTTGGACAATTCATTTCCGAGTGTTAGACAAGAGCTCACTCTCGGGCCCTGAAAGGGGTCCCCCTTCCTGCAACATTGGCAGTGCTGAGAGGCTCAGACCAGGACCGGGTTGGATGTGCTTTGCTCTCTGTCAGAATCTCCACCATAGCATCCCCTCCTCTTCTCTGGAGCAGGGCAGTTTCTCAAGACCTGTAGATGCTTAACCCATGAGCCGCATCGTGGAAACAGAGGTCCAGACCCTCCCTACTCAACATGTGGTCTGTGACTAGCAGCACTGGCCTCATTTGGGAGCTGGTTGGAAATGCAGCATCTCAGGACTCACCCTAGGCTACTGAAACAGAATCTGAATTTTTACAAGATACCAAGTTGGCCAGTACGCATGTAAATGTTTGGGAAGCATTGGTCTAGATGCTGCGTGCCTTGAGGAGGTAGGAAGGAAAGAAGGAAGTAGAAACTCCCTCAGGAGGCCTCCTCTGAGGTGAAGACACCCCCATAGACCTGTTCAATGGAGGCAGGTAGACACAGAGGAAAAGGCTAAGGAAGGCACTCTTGGAAATTATGCTGAAATAGGTAGGTGCCTTTAATGATTCTGGTTTTATGTTAACTTCATTTTTAATAGGCAGTTCACTTACACAGTTAAAATTCTAAGGTACAGAAGGGTATGTCAGACACAGTTTCTTTCCCACACCTATGTCCCAGCCACTTCCCCTCAAATGCAACCTCTGTTACGAGGCTAGAGGTATGACATAACATGCAATAAAAGCACATGAGCGCGTTTGTGCACTTGTGTGTGTTCTTAATAACCAGATCCTTTTCAAAAAAATTCAAACAGTAGACCACCATACACAGTGCCTAGACCGTGCTTTTTCCTTTTAATTTAATATATATTTTTAAATTAAAAACTTTTTTTTATTTTGGCCACACCACGCTGCTTGCGCGATCTCAGATCCCTGACCAGGGATTGAATCCAGGCCACAGCAGTGAAAGAACTGAATCCTAACCACTAGACCACCAGGGAATTCCCATACTTAATATATCTTGGAGATCCTTCTATATCAATGTTTAAGAACATCCTAGATTATATTTCAGCTGAATATTTTTCTACTCTAAGGATGGACCTTGGACTTCCCTGGTGGTGCAGTGGTTGAGAATCTGCCTGCCAGTGCAGGGGACACGGATTCAAGTGCTGGCCCCGGAAGATCCCACATGCCTCGGAGCAACTAAGCCCGGGCACCATAACTACTGAGCCTGCGCTCTAGAGCCCATGAGCCACAACTACTGAGCCTGCGTGCCACAACTACTGAAGCCCACGCACCTAGAGCCCATGCTCCTCAACAAGAAGCCAACACAATGAGAAGCCCGTGTACCGCGACAAAGAGTAGCCCCCACTCACCACAACTAGAGAAAGCCTGTGCGCAGCAATGAAGACCCAATGCAGCCAAAAATAAATAAATAAAATTTAACAACAACAACAACAACAACAACAAAAGGATGGACTTTAATTTATATTGCCAGGCTCCACTGATGGACTTTGAGCGTTGTTTTTTTTTTTTTTTTTTAATGTAGCTTAATCTTAGAACCTGGAAGGTCATTTAGTCCTAGCTTAGAAATTCTTTCAGAGAATCCTACTGCACTTCTGAGACCCAGGTCAATGTCACCTCCTCTGGGAACCCTAATCACATGTTATTATTAAGGGAAAGGCATGATAACATTTGCTTTTGTATCCTCTCGCCTGGTGTTCCATCACAGTACAGAGTAGGTGATGTGAGTGAAATTGAACTGACCATCCCTGATAGGGAAATCCTCCATGTTCTGCTCCTTGGATACCTCTAATAACAGTGATCTCACTTCCTCAAAAGCCCATTCTGCCTTTGAGAGACTGTATCAGAAGCAAAGTCTGTTTCTCACTGGCTTTTCCCTCTGGCTCTAGTGCATTTTCTAATACAACACAGAAATTGAATTCCTCTCCGAGATATATTTAAGATCTTTCTCCAAACCAAATACCTCCCAGTTCTCTGTGGGTCCTGGTTCCACACACTTCCCCTACCAGCGATTTCTTCCATACGGTTTTTAGCTTATGACCCTTTAAAAAAGTAATGTGTGGGGACTTCCCTGGTAGTACAGTGGTTAAGAATCCACCTGTCAATGCAGGGGACACAGGTTCGATCCCTGGTCCGGGAAGATCCCACATGCTGCAGAGCAACTAAGCCTGTGCACCACAACTACTGAGCCCATGTGCTACAACTACTGAAGCCCACACGCCTAGAGCCCATGGTCTGCAACAAGAGAAGCCACCACAATGAGAGAAGCCTGCACACCTCAACGAAGAGTAGCCCCGCTCACCACAACTAGAGAAAGCCTGCGCGCAGCAACAAAGACTCAACGCAGCCAAAAATAAATTTTAAAAATAAATAAATAAATAAATTAGTTAAAAAAAAAAAAAAAAAAAAGCCTAGGGAATTCCCTGGTGGTCCAGTGGTTGGGACTCCAAGCTTTCATTGCCGTGGTCCGGGGTTCAATCCCTGGTCGGGAAACTAAGATCCCACAAGCCTCGTGGTGTGGCAAAAAAAAAAAAAGCCTGATGTCTGGAATTGGCCACATCCTCTCGTTGACACTGACTGGTGTGGTGCACAGTAGGAAGGCTAGCCCCTTTGATTTTGTCACTATATCCTACTGATGAAGCCTAAGTTTATGTGAGCTATTTTCGGAGCGATATCACTGTCCTTTAAGTTCAGCAAAACTTACAAGATGTTGATGTCATCAATGCTGACAAGCCAGCTCTCCTCCGATTTTAATGTGAATTATGTCATTTACCCCTTCGGTGTTCATTTCATTTTTTATAACAGAGCAAGTGATGGCGTGGCATGGTGGAAAGTATGAAATTTGGGGTCAGATTCCTTCAGCTAGAAGCTCAGGCTGGATAAGTTCCTGAGCTTCTCTGAGACTCAGTGTCCTTATCTGTAAAGTGAAGTGATCTCATAGAGGTGTGACAATCAAATGATATCTAAAGGAAATGAATTTAGTGCTTGGTCCATCAAGGTACTCAGTGAAGAGAAGCTAGTTTTATAGCTTTGAGATAGGAGGGAAGGGGGCAGGGTACAACTTTTAAAAGAATGACATGGCCATTGAGGATAGGACAAAAACTGGTTAGAACCAACTAGGTCCAAGATGGTGGAAGATTTGACTTCCTTGAGCCTCATTATACGCTCATTGTAATACATTAGCTAAATGACACACCCACAGGTGCCATGACAGTTCCAAAGCCAATTATAAAAGGCCCCAAAGGGCTTCCCTGCTGGTGCAGTGGTTGAGATTCTGCCTGCCGATGCAGGGGACGCGGGTTCATGCCTCGGTCCGGGAAGATCCCACGTGCCGCGGAGCAGCTGGGCCCATAAGCCATGGCCACTGAGCCTGCGCGTCCGGAGCCTGTGCTCCCCAGGAGGAGAGGCCGCAACAGTGAGAGGCCCGCGTACCGCAAAAAAAAAAAAACAAAAACTACAAGGCTCCAAAGTGGGCAGTGGTGCAATTCCTGGAAATCCCTGCCCCTTCCCCGAAATATTTGGAATAATCCTCCCACTCATTAGCCTATGAAATTACCCAGCCCATAAAAACTAACCATCCCATATTTTGGGGCCTCTCACCTTCTGAGATGGCCCACACTCTGTCTGTGGACTGTGTATCTCCTAGGGCCACTCTCGCCTTTTGAGACAGACTGCGTTCTGCCTATGTAATGTGTATCTCTCTAAACAAATCTACTGAATTCCTTCTGCACTGAATTTTTTTTGTTTGTTTGCCCACACCTCATGGCATGTGGGATCCTAATTACCTGATTGGGAACTGGACCCGCGCCCCCTGCATTGGAAGCATGGAGTCTTAACCACTGGACCTCTTTCTGCACTGAGACATAAAGAACCTGAGCTTCATTAAGTCCTGAGACCATGTGTGCAGTTTCAGCTGGGTTTGAGTCTCAAATGAGGTGTGAGGTTTCAGCTCCATCACGCTGCCTGTCACAATACTTTAAAACCTTCATTCTAGGGACTTCCCTGGTGGTCCAGTGGGTAAGACTCCGCACTCCCATGCAGGGGGCCTGGGTTCGATCCCTGGTCGGGGAACTCGATCCCGCATGCATGGTGCAACTAGGAGTCCGCATGCCGCAACCAAAAAAAAGATCCCACAGGCCACAACAAAGACCTGGCGCAGCCTAAATAAATAAATATTTTTTTAAAAGAACAAACTTCGTTCTATGTATGTCAGACTTCTCATCTTTTAACATCTCTACGTCAGTCAGACTCACACACCTTTACTGGAATTTCTAACATGAACCTTGAAATGGGCCAGATCAAAACCAGCCTCATGACATACCACCAATGAGTTTCTCCAGACTGATCTGCACTCTTTGGGTTGGAAGTGATGAGTGTAGCCCTACATTTTTAAACATGATGGATAATATGCTGGCTGATGTAGAAGATGTCAGAGGAGTATGGCATGAGAGTAAAAGTAGAGCAGTAGCTGTGGAAAATAGAATGGCAGCTCCTCAAAGATTAGATGTAGAATTATCATAAAGTCTAATAATCCCACTTCTGCACATATACCTAAAAGAATTCAAAGTAGGGAATCAAACAGATGTGTGTACATATTATTATTATAGCAATATTATTCACAGTAGCCAAAAGGTGGGAGCAACCCAAGTATCTATTGACAGATGAACGGATAAGGAAAATATTTTATATATATATATATATATATATATATATATATATATACATACATACATATATATATATATATATATATACTGGACTATTATTCAGTCATGAAAAGAATGAAGTTCTGACACATGCTGCAACATGGATGAACCTTGAAGACATGCTAAGCCAGACACAAAAGGACAGATATTGCATGATTCTACTTATATGGAATAATAGAGCAGTCAAATTCATAGAGATAGAAAGTGAAATGGTTGGTTTTTAGGGGCTGGGAAGAGAGGAATCAGGAGTTAATTGTTTAATGGGTACAGTTTCAGTTGAGAAGATGAGAGGGTTCTGGAGATGGATGGTGGTAACAGTCACACAACAATGTGAATGTACTTAATGCGGCAGAACTGCACCTGGAAGTGGTTAAAATGGTAAATTTTATATTATGTATATTTTACCACAATTTTTTAAAAAAGTGGAGGAGCAGGCTGTTCAGCAGTGGGGAAGGCCTGGCCCGTGGGCTGGATGCACAGCGGAGTCATGATGAGCTGGAGTGCAGGTTGGCCTTGTCAGAACTAGGACGAGACTGGAGAGGAGGTCAGCATGCCCTAGCCAGCCCCGAAGTCCAGCTGAGAAACTGAGACTTGAGATCCTGAGTCACTCCTTGGAGTCAAGCCTGTGTCTCCTGGTTAAAATGAGCAATTTCCTGGGGGTGGGATAACCTAGGGACTCTACAGCTAGCATATTAAGTTAATGCAGATGGGTTTGCTAGTCAGCCACTAGTGGTGGGTTTATGGTCAGAGGAGGGACAGATGGTGCAGCCCTCTGGATGTGTAAGTCTTGAGCAGAAAGACCCCCTCATCATCTAGGACTCTCACAACTCTGGGTTGGTATTGCAATTCCTCCATTCAGGGTCAGTGTGCCCTTAACTGTTCTGTGCCTCACTTTCCACATCTGTAAACTCTGTAAACTGGGGACAATGTAACCTTGTGTATCAGGGATAAAAGAAAAAATGTCCATGGAATTCCTTGGCAGTCCAGTGGTTAGGACTCTGTGCTTCCACTGCAGGGGGCACGGGTTTGATCCCTGGTCAGGGAACTAAGATCCTGCATGCCACACACACACACACACACACACACACACACACACACACAAAGTCCATGCGAAGTGTTTGCCACTTTTGTCTTCTGCCAAGGAAGAAGCGTGGCCTGTTGGGATGCTGTTTCAGAGGAGTGAGACAGGGCAAAGCCCAGAGTGGGTCAAATTTCTTTAAATAAGTAAGAACGAAGGTGGAGGGAGGAAGAAGAGACCCGCAGAACCATTCCTTGTTTGGGGCTGTGGAGGAGACAGGCAGAGCTGCTGGGCAAAGGAGTGGGACTTGGGGAGATAAGAAGTCCCTGTGTTTTGTTGACATACATTCCCCCTGGTGCTTCCTCAGGAGGTTTTCAGAAAAGACCTATTGTGTTACTTTTCAAGCTGTCTTAGAATTCTGAGCTTCTTTTGAATGTTGTCCTAGGACTTGAGGTGACCCAGTATATCTGGTTTACATTTGTGAAACATCCAGCACAGTGTAGGGGTTCAACAAATGCTCCCAGTGATTCTGGAAGAAGACAGATCTGGGAGCTAGGGAGACAAGGGCTGGGTATCTTCAAAGAGCAGGCAGAGATTCCAGGCCAGATTCCAGGCCACTGGGCGAGGTTAAAGGAATGTTAGGCCCCCAACCCTCCCTTTCTCTAGAGATGCACTGACCAATATGGTAGCTACCAGCCACATAGAGTATTTAAATTTAAATCTTAAAAAAGTTAAAAACTTAGTTCCTAAGTCAAACTTACCACACATGAGGCATTCAATAGCCACATGCAGCTAGTGGCTACCACATTGGACAACACAGCAGGGAATACTTCCATCAGCATGGACTCTTCTATTGGACAGTGTGCTCTAGAAAGATGAGGAAAAAGCCCAAGTAGGTTTGTTTGTTTGTTTATACCCTGACTGGTTCCTAAAAGGATTAGAAGCAGCTGAGGACAGCCCAAGGCCATGAGTTCAGTGCCCTCTGGCTGAAGATGGGAAGGTTGGCATGTGGGCTGAACTGGGTCACAGAGTAGAGTGGCAGAGAAACAGCAGCCCCACTGGGCTGAGCTCCGGAGCCCAGATAGGAAGTGGGAGGGAAGGCGGAGGTGGGGATGCTGGGGGAGTGAGTGTCAAAGGACAAGGCCGTGAGCAGTCAGATGCTGAGCAGTGAGAGAGCTATGGGAAAGAAGATTTCTGTTCCTCTTAGCAATATATGGTTATCTGACTTGTTTAATCAAGGAGTCCCCTATGCCCTTCTGTTCACAAATACAAGTTCCAAATTCCAGCTAATCAGATGCAATTAAAGGATACTGTTGGCTGTGTGCAAGTTCTGACTTGCAGCCCCATGGGTAGGGACGCCTGGATCTGTGCTCACCGCCCAGGCTGGTGTGTTTTGAGCAGCAGTCCCAGGGGCAGCATCCTTCTCAGAGGTTGATGTGAGTGGAAGGCTTTTGCTGAAGGGGGCCAGGCCCTGAGTGCTTTCCTGCAGTACTTTCAAAACGAAGATAGCCTTTAAGGGGATGGATTTTTTTTTTAAATTTATTTTTGGCTGCATTGGGTCTTCGTTGCTGCGAGCAGGCTTTCTCTAGTTGCGGCGAGCGGGGGCTACTCTTCGTTGCAGTGCGAGGGCTTCTCATTGTGCGGGCTTCTCTTGTTGTGGAGCATGGGCGCTAGGCGTGTGGGCTTCAGTTGTAGCACACAGGCTCAGTAGTTGTGGCACACGGGCTTAGCTGCTCCACGGCACGTGGGATCTTCCCAGACCAGGCTCGAACCCACGTCCCCTGCATTGGCAGGCGGATTCTTAACCACAGCATCACCAGGGAAGCCCGGGGATGGATTTTTTTTTGAGGGCAAATCAGAGTTTAAAAAAAGTGTTCACTCAATTTGACTTTTGTGTTAAACTCATTTCTTGGGATTAAGACAAGCCAAACATATATTAAGATGATTTTAATTTAAGCTTTGTTGGAAAGTTCAAAGACATCACAGGGTGGGATGGGGTGCCAAGGCAAGCAGCTTCTTATGGCTTAATTTGAGAGAATATATTCCGTACATTTTATTTTTACTTTTATTTTGAGGTTTAACAGGCTTACAGCAAACTGCACTAATCTTTAATGTATAGCTTGGTGAATTTCTTTCTTTCTTTTTTTTTTTTGGCCATGCCACGCAGCAGGATCTTAGCTCCCCGACCAGGGATTGAACCCATGCTCCCTGCAGTGGAAGTGCGGAGTCTTAACCACTGGACCACCAGGGAAGTCCCAGCTTGGTGAATTTCTATGTAGGTATGTACCTGTGTAACCTCCACCCAGATCAGGATTCAGAACATTTCCAGTGCCCTAGAAGGTTCCCTCATGCTCCCTCTTGGTCAATTCCCCTCCCCAGAGGTAACTGCTATTCTGATTTCTACGGCTGTCAGCTAGTTTAGCCTGTTCTTGAACTTCATATAAATGGGATCATACAGTACATATGCTCTGTGTCTGGCTCTTTTCACTCATAAGTCCATGGACTTCTTTAGGAAATTTTTATAAATACAGGTCCACAATCCTTTGCCTAAGACCATTGGGGCCAGAGAGGTTTCAGAACCCAGGATTTTTCCTAGTTTAGAAAGGTGACATGATGAGTTCACTTACACTGTATATATTATAAAATACCCCCAGCAGGGTCCGGGACAGCACCTGGTAAACATATAAACATTTCTGAGCAAAGTCTATGAATATTCACACACTAAGTGGTGTAAATAAAGGCTGTAAATAGCCCCACTTAGTTGAGGTTGGTTTTGCAGCCAAATAGTTCACATCAGGTCAGGCTTTGCAGTCAAATGCCTAATGACAAAAAGTTTTCAGAAGTTTGGGGTTTTTGAAACAGAAAAAGGGATAGTGGACCTGTTAGTTGCCTACAAGCCATCGGCTCTGTGGGAGGCAAGCATACTGGGTAGCATCTGGTCCCAGTACAGAAAGCAGCCCCCCCACCCCCCGCCCAGCCCATGGAAGTGTGTGCCAAGCTGGGCTCACCAGGAACAGGTTTTCTTGGCTAGGGCTGTCCGAGGGTCCATGCATGAGCTCCTGACACTGAAGGTGTATGTGCATTGGGCATTTTTCTGGGATCCCTGTCTTTGCTTAGATTTTCAAAAGAAGTGTACACAAATAAGGCTAAGAGCTCAGTTAGAAGGTGCCCTTGAGGATCAAAGCAGTGCTTAGTTAGAGCTCCTCAGCTGTGGACCTGGGTGTCTAAGGGACTGAGTCTCTGATGACAAACTCAGTGAGTATCAGGGGAGGGGGCGAGAGGGGGCAAACACAGAGAGAGGTTAAGGCGCGGAGAAGGAGGGGGAAGGAGGAGAAGTTAAGGTTGGAATTAGGGTAAGTGTGAGGGGAACCAAGAAGATAATACACACAGGACCCCCTGACCCCCGTGTGTATTGTGTGGGGCTGAGCCCAGGACAGTTTCTCCCCAGGGCTGGGAGTTGTCTTGAATTTAGGAGCCTGTGTGCAATACTCACTTTGTGTCCAGCACTGAGGATGCAAAGATGAGTAAGACCTTCTCCCTGCTTGTGGGGCCTGTGGGAGCCATACTGCACCTCTCTGACCGGTTCCCCCCTCCCTCCCCACCATCAAAGGAAACACACACACACACACACACACACACACACACACACACACACACCCCTGCACCCCAGGTGCGGTTTTATTCTCTGGTTGCAACAGTTCTTTGGAAAATAGTTGTTAACAGGTGCTTGTTACAGTGTTGCTGATAATAGCCCAAGAAAAGTTATTTTTCACTACAGTCCCCAAGGCTCAATGCCTATGAGTGCTGGAGAAATGCTTAAGCTAAAGACTAGCAGACCCCACCTGTACCCTCAGGTGCCCGCTGTTGTGGGAGTGGGGTAAACCCCTTTTCCGCCGTATAAGGGCTGGATGAGGAGTTGGGGCAAGAGTCACCAGGCCCCCCAAACCTGAGAGTTAAAAGTGGTCTTTCACATGGACAACAGTCCTACTTCTGGGAACGTTTCTGTACAACAAAGGGGGAAGTACGAGGATGGTCATCGCAGAGTTATTTGTGATAGCAATAAGTTGACAGCAACCATCATGTCCACCCAGTGATGGATACTGGAATAAATGATGGTGTCCACATACAGTTGGTTTCTATGCAGCCATGACGAAGAATGTCACAGAACAGCATTTCGTACCTGATGCTCCACAGACCCAAGCCCCAAGAGGATCCCTCAAGGGATTTCATAGTGAAATATGTTTAGGAAATGCTAGTCTCCTCCTGATGATTCAGAACACACACTAGTAAATTAAAGACTCTGAGACGTTCTCTAGGACAGAAGCTCATTTAAGTTGGCGTGAGCCAGTGCTCACAGTGCTCAGTCCCAAACAGCTGGGGGAAGAGACCCCTATGAACAGCAAGCAAAATGGCCCTGGTGCTCTGTGGGATCATTTTGGGAAACACTGGTTATAGTAGACTCATGTGGGAAGAGCTGAGTGGAAAATGCAGGTTCTGGACTTCCCTGGTGGCACAGTGGTTAAGAATCCGTCTGCTAGATGACATGATACTATACATAGAGAATCCTAAAGATGCTACCAGAAAACTACTAGAGCTAATCAATGAATTTGGTAAAGTAGCAGGATATAAAATTAATGCACAGAAATCTCTGGCATTCCTATATACTAATGATGAAAAATCTGAAAGTGAAATCAAGAAAACACTCCCATTTACCATTGCAACAAAAAGAATAAAATATCTAGGAATAAACCTACCTAAGGATACGAAAGACCTGTATGCATAAAATTATAAGACACTGATGAAAGAAATTAAAGATGATACAAATAGATGGAGAGATATACCATGTTCTTGGATGGGAAGAATCAACATTGTGAAAATGACTCTACTACCCAAAGCAATCTACAGATTCAATGCAATCCCTATCAAACTACCACTGGCATTTTTCACAGAACTAGAACAAAAAATTTCGCAATTTGTATGGAAACACAAAAGACCCCGAATAGCCAAAGCAATCTTGAGAACGAAAAAAGGAGCTGGAGGAATCAGGCTCCCTGACTTCAGACTATACTACAAAGCAACAGTAATCAAGACAGTATGGTACTGGCACAAAAACAGAAAGATAGATCAGTGGAACAGGATAGAAAGCCCAGAGATAAACCCACGCACATATGGACACCTTATCTTTGATAAAGGAGGCAGGAATGTACAGTGGAGAAAGGACAGCCTCTTCAATAAATGGTGCTGGGAAAACTGGACAGGTACATGTAAAAGTATGAGATTAGATCACTCCTTAACACCATACACAAAAATAAGCTCAAAATGGATTAAAGACCTAAATGTAAGGCCAGAAACTATCAAACTCTTAGAGGAAAACATAGGAAGAACACTCTATGACATAAATCACAGCAAGATCCTTTCTGACCCACCTCCTAGAGTAATGGAAATAAAAACAAAAATAAACAAATGGGACCTAATGAAACTTCAAAGCTTTTGCACAGCAAAGGAAACCATAATCAAGACCAAAAGACAACCCTCAGAATGGGAGAAAACATTTGCAAATGAAGCAACTGATAAAGGATTAATCTCCAAAATTTACAAGCAGCTCATGCAGCTCAATAACAAAAAAACAAACAACCCCATCCAAAAATGGGCAGAAGACCTAAACAGACATTTCTCCAAAGAAGATATACAGAATGCCAACAAACACATGAAAGAATGCTCAACATCATTAATCATTAGAGAAATGCAAATCAAAACTACAATGAGATATCATCTCACACCAGTCAGAATGGCCATCATCAAAAAATCTAGAAACAATAAATGCTGGAGAGGGTGTGGAGAAAAGGGGACACTCTTGCACTGCTGGTGGGAATGTGAATTGGTTCAGCCACTATGGAGAACAGTATGGAGGTTCCTTAAAAAACTACAAATAGAATTACCATATGACCCAGCAATCCCACTACTGGGCATATACCCTGAGAAAACCAAAATTCAAAAAGAGTCATGTACCAAAATGTTCATTGCAGCTCTATTTACAATAGCCCGGAGATGGAAAGAACCTAAGCGCCCATCATCGGACGAATGGATAAAGAAGATGTGGCACATATACACAATGGAATATTACTCAGCCTTAAAAAGAAATGAAATTGAGATATTTGTAATGAGATGGATAGACCTAGAGTCTGTCATACAGAGTGAAGTAAGTCAGAAAGACAAAGACAAATACCGTATGCTAACACATATATATGGAATTTAAGGGGAAAAAATGTCATGAAGAACCTAGGGATAAGACAGGAATAGAGGCGCAGACCTACTGGAGAACGGACTTGAGGATATGGGGAGGGGGAAGGGTGAGTTTTGACAGGGCGAGAGAGAGTCATGGACATATACACACTAACAAATGTAGTAAGGTAGATAGCTAGGGGGAAGCAGCCGCAAGGCACAGGGATATTAGCTCGGGGCTTTGGGACAGCCTGGAGGGGTGGGAGGGGGAGAGTGGGAGGGAGGGAGACGCAAGAGGGAAGACACATGGGAGTACATGTATATGTATAGCTGATTCACTTTGTTATAAATCAGAAACTAACACACCATTGTAAAGCAATTATACCCCAATAAAGATGTTAAAAAAAAAAAAAAAAAAAGAATCCGTCTGCTAATGCAGGGGACACGGGTTCAAGCCCTGGTCCGGGACAATCCCACATGCCACGGAGCAACTAAGCCCATGCGCCACAACTACTGAGCCTGCACTCTAGAGCCTGCGAGCCACAACTACCGATCCCACGAGCCACAACTACTGAGCCCGCGCGCCTAGAGCCTGTGCTCCACAAGAGAAGCCACCACAATGAGAAGCCCGCGCACCGCAATGAAGAGTATCCCTTGCTTGTCGCAACTACAGAAAGCCCGCATGTAGCAACGAAGACCCAACGCAGACAAAAAAATAAATTAATTTTTTTAAAAAATGCAGGTTCTGAGAGTCTCTGTGGGACGATTCAAACTCACAAACCAACCTATGCGTATACCCGTATTTGGAAAAATTCTAGCAAGACGCATCCCAGAACTTTAGCAGTGGCTGGGTGGTGAGATTATAGGTGATTTTTATTTTCTTTTCTTTGTTTTCATCTGTTAGCTCATTTGGGTTTTCTAAACTGCCTTTCATTGCTACGTATAGTTTTTATAACTGTAAAAAAGAAAAGAATTGTTAAGACGACGGAGGGATGGCTGAAGGCGCGTGCAGGCGCTGCTGCACCTGGAGGAGCTGGGTCTCCGGCTCGGCTCCCAGAGAGGCCAGGCCCTTATTTAGGCAGAGTCACCCCAGCTCGCATTCCAGCAGGAATCCTTCCTAGTGCATTCCTCCTCCAGCACCGGGCGTCCAGCTGCAGCCTGGCTCCTCCCTCCCAGGGCCTCCCTCTCCTTTGGTAGCCGCCGCCACCGGCCCAGGCCAGGCTGCACATCTGGACCTCATTAGGGCCCGACAGCACCAAAGCCGGCACATCTGGCCGCCGCGCGGCGGAGTGCGCGGCAGGGCAGCGGAGGGGAAGGGGCACGTCAGGACAGGGGCGCCCGGCGCACAGCTGGACGTGGGAAGGTGGCGGGCGGCTGGCCGCAGACAGTGCACTGCCGGCTGGGCTGGCCCTGTCCGCTCCGGAGCGCAGCAGAGTAGCACCCTCGCTGGTAGGAGAGCCAGGGCCCCCTGTGGCCTCCCAGACTGAGGGGGGCAGGCCCGAAGGAGAAGCAGGAGCTCTGGACTCTAGGCATGGTGCTCTTTCTCTCGAGAGGCCTGAGGCTGGGTCTGGGGGGGGGCCTGCCAGGATGTGGAGCAGAGGGCAGCTTCAGGCCCCCTTGCAAGGCAGAAAGGAACAGGAAAGGGGATTGCCTAGGCTCGCGGTGGCTGAGCCTTGGGCCTGCAGGTCAGGAGGCGGGGTCTTCTACATCAGAACAAGCATACTTCCTTTGAGATGAGAAAGGAGGGAGGCGCAAAGAGACGAGATGGAAACAGCATCCCCACTGCATTTTCCTTACACCAGGACACGCCCAGGTACCCGGCTCTACCCCCGTGTGCCATGATTTGTCCCCTTTGGGGCCTGTTCATCCAAGTCATTAGCATCCTTGCCAGTTTTCCTTGAGACAGCAGCAGATGCTCCTGACATCCTTTCCAAAGCAAGGCAGAGATCAAAGAAAACAGCCCGTCAGTAAAACGGAAAGCCTAGCTGCGCAGCCGTCGCTCCGCCCCTTTGTCCTAGGGTTTCAAGACCTTGCCTGGCTCTCACCTGGACAGTCCTCTCATCCCAGGAACCCCCACACTCCCCTGCTTCTGCTCTTCATCTCCCCACCTCTTCCCACCCACCAGCCCCTGCCCACCACAGCGAGTGGCTTATCCGTGGGCCCACATGCCCACACTAGTACCCTCGGAGGAATTCTCACAAGGCTCCAGTGGGCGCCAGTTGCTGGAGGAGAAGCCAAGGAGTATAGCAGAAAGTTCAAGGGCTTCAAACCCAACACACAGCGTCCCAAATCCTGCTGATTAGCCCCTCTGAGCACCGTTTGTTTTCACCCATGAGATGACGATAATACCTCTTAGAGAACTGTTTTAAGCTCTGTGCTAGGAATATAATTCTATGTTTCTCCAATAGAAATATAGTGTGATCACACATGTAATAGGAGGGGGTATTTTTACACTTTTCATTTTGGAAACATTTTAGATTTTTTTAAAAAATAAATTTATTTATATTTATTTTTGGCTCCATTGGGTCTTCATTGCTGTACACGGGCTTTCTCTAGCTGTGGCTCGTGGGGGCTACTCTTCCTTGTGGTGCGCAAGCTTCTCATTGCGGTGGCTTCTCTTGTTGCGGAGCACAGGCTCTAGGCACGCAGGCTTCAGTAGTTGCAGCACGCAGGCTCAGTAGTTGTGACTCGGGGGCTCTAGAGCACAGGCTCAGTAGTTGTGGCGCACAGGCTTAGCTGCTCCGCGGCATGTGGGATCTTCCCAGACCAGGGCTCAAACCCGTGTCCCCTGCATTGGCAGGCAGATTCTTAACCACTGTGCCACCAGCGAAGTCCGGAAACATTTTAGATTTATAGGAGAGTTGCAAAGATTGTACAGAGAGTTCCAGTAAACTCTTCACCCAGCTTCCCCTAAGGTTAACATCTTGCATAACTATGGTATATTTGCCCCCTAAATAAGAAATTAACAATGGCACAACACTATCAACTTTATTCAGATTTCAGCAGTCTTCCCAAAACAAATATAACTTTAAATTTCCTACTAGCTACATTAAAAAAGAACAGGTAAGGGAATTCCCTGGTGGTCCAGTGGTTAGGGATCGGCACCTCCACTGCTGGGGCAGGGCACATTTGGCCTACCCTTACTTCTCAAAATTCACCCAATGCTAATTTGTAAATAAGTAAATAGATAAGAGAGAGAAAGAGGACTTATTTTTTGATTCACAGTGGGGGTGGGGACCGACCATGTAGTTTGTAATATTTGTGTCCACAGGTTGGGACACCCTCTCCCAGTCTTAAGGTGCTTAGGAAGCCTAATTAATTATGGAATTATGGAGTACCACTTGTGCTAATATAGAATCAGGGCCGAGGGAGTTAAGTGTCTCGGGATATTTATAACAAGCCGTGGTAGTCTGGTGAGTCACTGCTCTCCTCTACAAGAGGACACACCTGCCTCCCAGGAGGAGAAGCTGCTGCTTACCGGTCAGCCCCCCTTCTTCGCCCAGATTAGAGACACACACACTGTTGGGGAGCCCTCCTCCCTTCCCTGATTAGCCCCTCTGGGACGCTGATCAATGCTACCCACCTCCCTCCCCCATTTTAGCAGAATTTCCCAACAGCCTCTCACTTCCCAGACTAAGGCTGTGCTGTCCACTGATGATGCTGCAGACTGGCTGCACCCTCGGAACATCTTATTCCAAAGGGATTCCTTCTGGGAAGGTTTTCTACGGTAAAGCCCAGCTATGCAACCAGGCTCTTGAGCAGCCTCCATCTGGGGCCAATTCTTCCAGGATGCAGAGAGGCAAAGACCAGAGAGGAGAGAGGAACATTGAGCCCTTTCTCTGTGCCAAGCCCTGGGCAGGGCACTCGGCACCCCTCAGCTCACTAAAGTAACACAATAAGCTGGGTGATGAGTTCCATCAACCCGTCTTTTACAAACTGAGACTTAGAGGAAAGCAGCTGGAAAGGAGCACACAGCTGAAAAGTTCTAAAGCCAGGGTTCCAAGCCAGGCCTGTCGAACTCCAAAGCTCTTGTTTGTGTAAGATCATCTCAAGCTATTGGACTAGTGGTACAAAACATACATATATCACATAACCCTTGAAATATTGAGAGCAGGGCCAAACAGAGAAAGAGGAATAACCTCCAAATTAATAGAGGGAAGCATTCAATGGCAAAAAAAAAAAAAGATTAAATCCAAAAGAGGGAAAAAAGAGGAGAAAAAAAAGAATACAGAACAGATGGAACCAATAGAAAGCAGAGAGTAGATTTAATCCTAAATATATTCACAATTACATTAAATATAAATGGATGAAATGTTTCTGTTAAAAGATAAAGGTTGTCAGAGTGGATAGAGGACAAATCCCGACTCTGGGGTTTGTAAGAGATACATCCAAGATATAAATAACGATTCAGAAAGGTGGAGGGCAGAACCCAAGTCTGAATCAAAATTCTCCGAGGCTGCAGGACTTGCTCTCTCTCCCAATCTCAGCCCCCCAGCTTGTCCCTTTCTTGCCTTGGCCTCAGTCATCCCCTGAGCATGTGGTTTATTGGAAGGCACTCAGGCACTGGCATTAGATGAACCAGTGTGACCCCGGACTTTCTTAGGCCACCTGGGCCTCAGTGTCCTCCTCTGTAAAAGGAAAAATAATTAATACCTTAGAGCGGTGCTGTAAGAGCTGGAGACAACAGGTTCATGGCAAGCGGCACACGGTGGAACTCGTATTATGTTTACTTTTTGTTCATATTGTGATCATTTTACTTGTGCCTATGTAATCGATAAGACCCCGTGGGCTGCCCTGACAGTGTGATAGAATATGAAAACCTTTCCTCTGCGTGTTTTTGGGTAGTAGGGGGAGCGGGGTGGGTGGGGAGTAGGGGTGAGCCCACTCTTGATTCTGTGCTGGGAAATTCGAGTGGGTCCAGGATGCTCTGTTCCTGTTTGCAAGCCTGACCAACCTGTCGTTCTGTCTTTGATTAGGTCACACTCCTGCTCAGGCCCTAACCCTGGCAACTTCCTACAGTCTATGTGTCAGGATCCCTCCTGTCTACAAGGCCTCCAAGTCTTGCTTTCTGCCCTCTCCTTCTGCCTGTGGACTCACCCCTGCAGGCAAGCTATCAGCCCTTCCCTTGCACATCCCTCCAAGCCTGGTCGGCTCTCCCCCCAGGGCTGCCCCTCTTCCTTTGTCATTCAGGCTCACACTCCCTTGTCTACAATTCTGAAAGCCAAAAGCTCTAAAGATCAGACTTTTTAAAAAAATAGGTTTGATATAAACTGATTTGGCCACAAATCTGGTCTGCCGTGATGTGAGACTATTTAAAGTCTTTAATATGTCTCTTACTGTTCATACATTTCACTGCAAAAGCTTTGCTGTGTTTAATTAAGGGTGCTGCCCAGACCCTGCTGGGTGTTCTGTAGTGTCAGCACCGCATCATGTGAGCTTTCTGAAATCTGAAAGCCCCGAAAACCCACAGGCGTCTGACCCCAGGGCTTCGGGTGCGGGGTTGTGAGCCTGCAGTAATGACAGCCTGAGGGCCCGCCCCTTGCAGGCACTTTATGTATTTATCGCTCATCCTGGTTACAGCCCTGTAAGGTGGGCATTCCTCCATCTCACACATGAGGGTACTGAGGCCCAAGGTCATACAGCTGGAAAAGTGGCTGAACCAAGTCCCTCCGAGTTCCCAGCTGCCCACACTTTCTCCTTTGCACCCACTTCCTTAGTTTCCTCAGGAGCTAGCCCCCCTGCTCCCTGTTTCTGTCTTTCTGATGCTCCTGGGACTTCCATATACAATAATGCCTAATTTCATTCATCTGACAGTATGCATTGAGGGCTTCTACATTCTGATGTGCACACAAAATCTTAAAATGCTGAATCTGATTTAATAGGTCTGGATGTATTATTCTGCCTTCTTAACCAGCTCTCAGTTGCTGGTGGATCCCACTTTGAGGAGTAAGGGGCTAAGGGAGAGGTGGGGACAGAGCTGAATAAGATTCAATCCCTGCTGTTATCACTCTCATGTATAAGAGCTCTCTATGTACCTGATCCGGATGTGGGTGCTATTATTATCCTCATTTGATAGATGAGGAAACAAGCACAGAGAGATTAGGTAACTTGCCTAAGGTCACACAGCTCAGAGGTGGCAGAGCCAGGATTTGAACCTGGTGAGCCTGTCTCCAGAGTTCACACAGTTAGCTACTACACAACACACAAGTTGGAGAGCTGGACACTGTCAGTGCAGTGTGATGAGACAATCATTGCAGGCAGGACTGGCAATGCCAGAGAGGAGGCCTGGGCTCCTTTTTAGCACATGGTCAGTTTTCAGGGTAACTGAAACCCTGCCCTTTAAATACCTAAACCAATTTTCTTTAGAAGATCTTTCTAAAATGGATTGTACATCTTCCTGCTGTATTTGACCTTTTCTTGATAACTCAAGACCACTGTTACGATTACCAATGTTTGTAACAGCTTTCAGTTTCTCATAGCTATTTCTATGCATGCTTCCAATAAACCGTGGGCTGAGAAACCAAGTGACCAACCTCATTAGAATAATGTGTAAAGTAAGGGTATGGAGGTGCAGAGTGAGGCTAGAGCAGTTTGTTGTTTTGTTGTATTTTTATTTTTTTATTATTTATTTATTTATTTTTAGCTGCGTTGGGTCTTTGTTGCTGTGCATGGGTTTTCTCTAGTTGTGGTGAACTGGGGGCTACTCCTTGTTGTGATGCGCGGGCTCATTAGTTGTGGCTCACGGGCTCTAGAGCGCAGGCTCAGTAGTTGTGGCACACGGGCTTAGTTGCTCCGCCGCATGTGGGATCTTCCCGGACCAGGGCTCGAACCTGTGTCCCCTGCATTGGCAGGCAGATTCTTAACCATTGTGCCACGAGGGAAGTCCGAGCAGTTTGTTTTAAGACAAGCATGTTTCATCTTTTGTGCATAAAATTTATGAGATTCAGTTTGATTGCTCATTTACATATTTTTGCTTATTTCCTGGATCATGGCTGTTTTTTTTGAGAGTTGAAGGGGCTGATTAAGCATTCTCTATATCTGATTTTCAACCTGGAATGTGATCAGACTCCTAGGGAAATTTTCAGAACTGCCTAGAGTCCTGTTTTGTACTCCGAGGTGGGATGTGGGCCTCTGCATTTTGAAAAACTACATTTGGAACCATCAGAACTTATTGAACCCCGACTGCATCCTCACAAGTACTGAGCACTATGAACAAGAAAACCTGCAAACCCAGTCCTCAGGCATTATGCAAGTTGAGTAGAAAGTTGAAACACACAAAATCAACTAAGGCTAGTTCACCTTCAGAGAGGGCTAGTGACAGCAGCACTGCAGCATAGTGATAACATCTGTGGGGACGGGACAGGAGGCCACTTGGTGTGGTGAGACCAGCATGGATGTGGGGTCAGCAAACGTGGCTCTGAGTTTCTGCTCCCTGACCTGCCAGCAGACTCAGATCCTCTCTGAACATCAGTTTCCTCACCTGTAAGATGGGGATAAACTACTCTCCCTCCCACAGTTGTTATGATGAGAGAAGTCCTAGGAATGCATCACATAAGCTGTAGAGTACTGTCCACATGTGTGGGGTAAGACTCCTACAGGCTGCAGGGGACACAGACCAACTCTGGTTACTTCCAGGGCTAAGCCTTTATTGTAAGGCTGTTTAGGAAGCCCAGGAGGGATCTCACCAGACAAAGAGCAGCCCTCTCGAACAACTGGGTTCTCATTCTGGAGTCACTGGATGCTTGCAACAAACCCAATTATGGACTCTCTTCACCTAATGTCTTCTACTGCCTCCTGGTTTCTACATCCTGACTCCTGCCCACTACCTTCTCTCCATATAAACCTTTTTTTTTTTTAATAAATTACTTCAGTGACTGTAAAAAGAACAATTAGAAAGTGGTTGTAGTGGCACCTGTGGTTGTATCTATATATTTTTTTAAATTTATTTATTTATTTATTTGGTTGCACTGGGTCTTAGTTGTGGCAGGCAGGCTCCTTAGTTGTGGCATGCAAACTCTTAGTTGAGGCATGAATATGGGATCTAGTTCCCTGACCAGGGATTGAACCTGGGCCCCCTGCATTGGGAACTCAGAGTCTTGTCCACTGTGTCACCAGGGAAGTCCCCAACCCTCACTTTCTGACCACGTAATGGTCCTCTGGTTTTAAAGCATCCTGGTGAGAGACAGCTGGCTTGGTAAGCCACTGTCCAATAGAGAAGGTCCCCACTGGGCAGAGTTTTAATGCTGGGCTGCCCCTCCTGCACATCTAGCCTATAAATGGCTGCCTTTGTGTCAGGCTGAACCTTGGCCCGGGCAGTTGTGGCCAGGGTGTGGGCTCCTATGGCCCAGCAGTGCCAGATTGTGCCTGTGGGTGCGGCTTGCCCTAAGAGAGAGTAGCGCGGACTGTCCATTGTAGAATGTGAGCTATTTTTATAGAGGGAGGACAGCACTAAGGCTGCTAATCTGTCCAGCAAGCAGCACCTTCCTGCCATGTCTCACGGGCCACTCAGGGTGGGCTAGCCGCAGGCCACGCCATGAGTCCGTGAAGGCTGTGGTGCCCTCAGTCTCCACGTTCCACAGGTTTTTGGTAGACAACACTCTTTTCAATGGCCTCCTGCCCCCAGACACTGGCATGTGTGTGCTCCCTAATCCCGTGATTAAAACTTGCTTGCAGCATTTCTACACAAGAATGTTCATTGCAGCATTGGATATCGTGGAGAAAAATTAGCACCAGCTTATTGTCCAGCAGTGGGGGTACTAGTTCCCTATTTGGGTGTATTTATATGACAGTGTACGTGTATGTGTTAAGAGTTATGATATCAAAGAATATTTAATGACATGGTATAATAATAAAAGAAAGTGCCAATTTGGCATTATTTATACGTGTGTATGCAAATGTGTTTGTGTACGTTTATCTACACATATATAATTCACATAGAAAAAAGACCAGAAGGGAATTCCCTGGCGGTCCAGTGGTTGGGGCTCTATGCTTCCACTGCAGAGGGAACAGGTTCAATCCTTGGGTTGGGGAACTAAGATCCCACAAGCCGTGTGGTGCAGCCAAAAATAAAATAAAATTGAAAAGACCAGAAGATTTTTACATAAAAATGTTAGTTTTGTTATCTCTGGGTAATATTCTGTGAGCAAATTTGGTTTTATTTTCTCATTTATGCTTTTCTCTTTTTCTACATTTTTCACAACAAATGTGTTACTTTTATAATGAGGAGAAAAAAAAAAGAAACATTAATATCTTTAAAAATAAAAAAAACAAACCTTGTCCTCAGGAAAGAAATTTAAAACTCATTTTGTATTCCATACTCTTAAAGGATTCACAGTTCCCATGAGGGAGTTGTATTTTCAGGGAAAATGAAGTTTTCTGTTAAAGGTATGACATCTCAACAGTGGAATTTCAGGCATCAGTGACATAATAGAGAAGTGTTTGGACTTCCCTGGTGGCACAGTGGTTAAGAATCCGCCTGCCAATGCAGGGGACACGATTCCTGGTCCAGGAAGATCCCACATGCTGCAGAGCAACTAAGCCCATGCGCCACAACTACTGAGCCTGTGTGCCACAACTACCGAAGCCCGTGCACTCTAGGGCCTGTGTGCCGCAACTACTGAGACCACATGCTGCAACTACTGAAGCCTGTGGGCCTAGAGCCCATGCTCCGCAACAAGAGAAGCCACCGCAATGAGAAGCGTGCGTGTTGCAACGAAGAGTAGCCTCCACTCGCCACAACTAGAGGAAGCCTGTGTGCAGCAACAAAGACCCAACGCAGCCAAAAATAAATAAATAAATAGTGTCTTGAAAAAAAGAGAAGTGTTTGGAAGCAGAAAGCCTCCTAATTGCCTTGAAATCAACCCCCAGAGGCCTCCTCGCCTGGTCTTCCTCACAGGGAGGTGATAAGGGCAGCCAGAGGTGGGGGAGGTACAAGTGTCCAAAGTAGATGGAGCCAGGACACTTCTCAAACAGAGCACTTTGTCACCAACGTATTTAAAAGGAATTAAAATCAAATGTTTGCGTTGTCAGTCAAAACAGTGACTGAGTTTTTGTTTCACTTCTTGGGAATTCACTGCCCTCTTCCCTCCAACAGGAAGAGAGAAGAAGAGAGGAGCCATAACAAACATTATCAAACTGCCATCAGTGATGACCCCTAGGTGTGTAGGGGAGGGGAGAGTGAGGAGTGGGGAGATGAGGGTGTTTACTTTTTACCTTTTGTCCTTTATACAGTTAAAAAAGATAGAGCATTATGGGTGCTTTTTATTTTGTGCTTTTGTGGGTTTTTTGGTAGCCCTCAATTTTTTTTTTATTGTGAACACAAGATACTTTTGTAATCAGAGGAGAAAATGTCATAATGAAAGGACCAAACAGATGTGGTTGGCCACTGCGTGGCCATCCTGCTGCCCTCACCTGCAGGCCACGACCACCCTCACTCTAGGGCCAGCATCCTCGGGCTTGCAGCTGTCCGCACTTGGCAGGGGGTGGTGGGATGGGGGTGCGGGAGATAGGGCAGAGGGCAAGAAACCTCCGTCCTCTCCTCTGCCCCCTCTGGCCCCTCTGGGCAAAGCTCCAACCCCTGGGCAGCAGACCAGGTTGGCTCATATGGACACCACGGCCTTAGCTATGTCCCCAAGCTTGACCCCATCTGTGTCTCCCTGCCCTGTGCCAGTTGTCAGGCCTCCCTGCTTAGCTGGACTCCAGCCCGACCCCTTTTGACCAACCCTTTCCTGGGCCTGGGAATGCCCCAGCATTTCACTCACTGGCACATGGTAGTTGGCAGGGTATTTGATGCTAAAACTGCAATCTCAAGAAAAGCGTCTCCAGCCTTCATGCGGACTGTCCAGAATTTATTTGGCCTTGGAGATCAAGGCTCACCCTCTTGGTCAGCAGGTGAGCATAGCACAAGATCAACAGAGAAGGCTGAGTGAGAGAGAGAGCCTGGCCATAATTTATGAGGCCACCTGTGAAAGCATCACAGACTTCGGGGTCCTGAGACACCTGTCCAGTCATGCCTCCAGTGATTGTAATCCCAGCTGGGGGACCTTGAACACGTCCCTGTGGGCTGTGCTTCCCTCACCTGTAAAATGCAGATGATGATGATCTCTTTTATCCAGGGATACCATCAGGAGCAAATAGGTTAACGTATGTGAAAACGCTTTGTGAGCCGAAAGTACTTAAATGGTACTTTCCATGAAGATGTAACCTCACCACACTCCCTGCAGCAAGGACCACTGTGAGGTTGGCTGTTGATGGAGTGGGACTTCTAACCACCTTGCTGATGGTCGAGAACTATGGGTCTTGCACTAACGGTCCAATGTTAACAGCTGCACACCCATCCTGCCCCTATTACAATTCCCCCCTTTTCTTTGATATTCCTCAATCTTGAGGAGAACACATGAGTATAATGGTTTGGATAGAGAGGTTAATCATAAACTCAGCAGAGGAACTCAGTTTTAGGGGGACTCAGTTTCAGCCTCCAACCCTGTTTTATCCTTCCCCAAGTCTTTCAAGGAATGGGGCAATGACCACCCTGGCTACTTCCTGCTAAAATGGGCTGTAGTCCTACCTTTATTTGGGGAAGGGATACCGAGTTGGAAATAGTCCTGAGTTCCAAGTCCTGGATCCAAGTCTTGTATAATAGTTTTATTTAAGTAGGTTTTAACCTCTAATGTGGTATTAACATATACATAGCTGGAGTTATTGGCCACTACATGTCTCCTTTTTCTGCTAATAGTTACAGAGGAGACCTTGAGGTTATAAGGTTGACGCTGCCATCTGCCAGCAGACACTGCTTTGAGAATGGCTGGGGGAATCCCAAGTATGACACAGCTCAGAAAATTCAAGTCCTCAACAATACAGGAATGTGTCTGAAATCACATCCACAATGGCCACCTAGTTTTACCTTGAATATCTGAAGCACAGCTATTCCATTTTTGACTTTCAAATGTATCCCCCTCCTGAATGCCCAAGATGTACAATGCATGTTCAAAAGACCACAAAACAGACTGCTCTGGTCAGTAAAGTTTAAGTTAAATCATGTATCAGCCAGAACTTCCCCATACCTCAAAATATGTGCATCATCTCCTTTTTTATTTATTTATTTTTTCTTTGGTGGCACCACACGGCTTGTGGGATCTTAGTTTCCCAACCAGGGACTGAACCTTTCCCGCAGTGAGAGTACCAAGTCCTAACCACTGGACCACCAGGGAATCCCTTGTCATCTCCTTTTTCAATTGCAAATCCTTCAACGAACCAAAACATGTCCCTTGATGCTGGAGTTATTTAGCTGCTTGCCCTGGGTCTAGATCGTGCCCCTCAGTGCTAGGCCTTCTTTATATTTGCCTAGATATTCACATTGGGGAAAAGTGATCAGATATTGTGAACAGGCTCTGAAGTATGTTAATGGAGAAACACTTCATAGGCCATACATTGTCACATATACCCAGTTGTCACACAAGCATTGTACATGTGCTTTCAGCAACAGACTTAAAGCAAGCAGTGTTTTTCACAAACATGCCAAATCAAGACTAATTTGTTTGTAAAATAAATCCGGTCAATTGACTACTAGGCTCCTCCGAACTGGCTTTGGTGGAACTCCTCAGGAGTCTTAGAATGAATTCCCAAAAGGCCTCTCAAGGCCTGGAAATGCTAAAAGCCTGCCATCAGATTTTGCCTCAGTGGAATTCTCGGTCCCCAAAATATCAAGATTCCTGTACATGCTAGGAGATAGTCTTTCCCTTTCACCTGATAAGGCTGCCCAGAACCCAAGAATCTCCAGTTTCTGAAGGGACCAGCCAGAGAGAAAAGAAAAATATTTCAATTTTACTCAAAGAGGTAAAATTTACCAAATTGTTGTTAAGTCAGGAATAACGTGAGGGGAAGGGCATCCCTGTATCTGGAGAACACAGATCAAAATCAGTAATACTCCAGACAAAACCCATAAACATATTCACCAGTTTACAAGGTACCCAATCCTTTTGTTAACTTTTTATGAAGCCATCACGTTTTCCATTAGGATTTTAAATTTCTTACCCAGTTCAGCAGTATAATCTGAGATTTATTAGAGACCTGTACTTGTCAGAAAGCCCTTCCTATGAATCTTCTTGAAGATGAAGCACTTTTGCAAAGTATCAGATTAACTGTCTATTAAAGACTTAAAAAGGCAAGGTTAAAGATCTGATCACAATGTGTTGACAAAAAAGCTTAATCAAGTTGTTCTGATATAACCAGAATTATGGCTGATAGATTATTCCAGGACATATCTATATTTCAGAAACTTTATATAATTTCTAGAATATCTATAGTAGTAACATTTATCCATACCATATAATCTGAGAAGATTTCTCACTCATTTGACAATGCCTCCCATGTAATTCAACATACCAAATAATACTAGTTAAATATTCCTCTCTGAGATGCCTCAGGGGCCCTCTTAAGCATCCCGAAGTTAGCTGGAGGTCAAAAGAACTTTAATTAAAATTTGATATTTGGGAAGTTTTTCAGAAAGTTTCAAAACATTTCATTAAATAAGATCATAGGTCACTATAAGACATTACTTATTTCTTATCCAAAGTGAGAAGAGATCTCAAAAGCCAATACAGATCACTTAAAGGCAAGGAAGCTCATATAATCTGTTATCAAAATCAGCATTCTAAGTAAACTTGTTCTCTTAGCAGAGAGGAACCAAATCTAGCCTTGCACTACCCTACTTTTAATAACAAATTCCATTTACCTAACTAAATTTAATCTAATCTCAGCCTGACCATGCATAAAACTCCTTTTTTGCTCAAAACATATAATAACTGTTTGTCATACCAGCATTTTTTTTAACATCTTTATTGGAGTAGATTTGCTTTACCATGGTGTGTTAGTTTCTGCTTTATAACAAAGTGAATCAGCTATACATATACATATATCCCCACATCTCCTCCCTCTTGCGTCTCCCCCCACCTCATCCCACCCCTCCAGGCGGTCACAAAGCACCAAGCTGATCTCCCTGTGCTATGCGGCTGCTTCCCACTAGCTATCTATTTTACATTTGGTAGTATATATAAGTCCATGCCACTCTCTCACTTTGTCCCAGCTTACCCTTCCCCCTCTCCGTGTCCTCAAGTCCATTCTCTACGTCTGTGTCTTTATTCCTGTCCTGCCCCTAGGTTCTTCATAACCTTTCTTTTTTTTTTTAGATTCCATATATATATGTTAGCATACGGTATTTGTTTTTCTCTTTCTGACTTACTTCACTCTGTATGACAGACTCTAGGTCCATCTACCTCACTACAAATAACTCGATTTCGTTTCTTTTTATGGCTGAGCAATATTCCATTGTATATATGCACCATATTTTCCTATCCACTCATCTGTCGATGGACACCCAGGTTGCTTCCATGTCCTGGCTATCGCAAATAGAGCTGCAATGAGCATTGTGGTGCATGACTCTTTTTGAACTATGGTTTTCTCAGGGTATATGCCCAGTAGTGGGATTGCTGGGTCGTATGGTAGTTCTATTTTTAGTTTTTTAAGGAACCTCCATACTGTTCTCCATAGTGGCTGTATCAATTTACATTCCCACCAACAGAGCAAGAGGACTCCCCTTTCTCCACACCCTCTCCAGCATTTATTGTTTGTAGATTTTTTTTTTTTTTTTTTTTTGCAGTACGCGGGCCTCTCACTGTTGTGGCCTCTCCCGTTGCAGAGCACAGGCTCCAGACGCGCAGGCCCAGTGGCCATGGCTCACGGGCCCAGCTGCTTCGCGGCATGTGGGATCCTCCCGGACCGGGGCATGAACCCGTGTCCCCTGCATCGGCAGGCGGACTCTCAACCACTGCGCGACCAGGGAAGCCCGTTTGTAGATTTTTTGATGATGGCCATTCTGACTGGTGTGAGGTGATACCTCATTGTAGTTTTGATCTGCATTTCTCTAATGATTAGTGATGTTGAACATTCTTTCATGTGTTTGTTGGCAATCTCATACCAGCATTTTCTGATTGGAAACCTATGCTTTAGTTTTCCTCTCCTCAGAATGCAAAGGCAGGTAAACTTAGATTTGCCCAGCAACCAATGTTCCAATATTTTATCCTATTTGATTTTTGTTTTTTGGGTGTTTTTTTTTGGCCGCACCGCGCACCATGCGGGATCTTATTTCCCTGACCAAGGATTGACCCCGTGCTCCCTGCAGTGGAAGCTCGGAGTACTAATCACTGGACTGCCAGGGAATTCCCTTATTCTATTTGAAATGACCCAGATAGTCAATAAATTCTTGCCATTTAACTTGGATCAGTTTCAAGTTACCAAAATCTGGAAAGGTTATTTTATTTTATTTTTTATTTATTTATTTATTTTTTTGGAAAGACTATTTTAGATAGACTTAAAGTTTCGTCATATCAAGTTATTTTCCTTGCTGACAAATTCGCAACAGATATAAGGTCTTATTTGATCTCTAGTATACCTAGATACAACAGAAATATTACACTTAACAAACCAATATGCTTAAGCTCGCTTCAGTACCGGATATCAATTCAGTACTGCATATTTCCAAAATCATGAGGACCTGAAATTCATTTTGGCCAATTTTCTTTCTTTTAAAATTAATTTTTATTGGCGTGTAGTTGCTTTACAGTGTTGTGTTAGTTTCTGCTGTGCAGCAAAGTAAATCAGCTACATGTATACATATAGCCCCTCTTTTTTGGATTTCCTTCCCATTTAGGTCACCACAGAGCATTGAGTAGAGTTCCCTGTGCTATACAGTACATTCTCATTAGTTACCTATTTTATACATAGATATAATCTGTGAATCTCAATCTCCCAATTCACCCCACCCTTGGACAATTTTCTAAATATTAGGAAGTATTTAATTTGTGAGTGCTTACTTTTAAGTCTATGAAATATAGCTCATTTACAAGTTAATTCAGCAATATTATAACTGAAAGCGGTCCAATTCTGGAGAATGCACCTCAAGGGGCTGCATTTGGGAAACAAATTTGAGTTTCCCATAGCCGGCACACTTAACGCACAAGACAAATGCAAACATACACACAAAGAACAAAATCTAATTCCTGCAGGACAGAAACAAAAGGGTGAAGTCCAACAATTTCCTTAACTTTTTCAAACAAAGATCCCTCTTTTTAACAACAAACAACATGCAAATGGAAAGACAGGGAATCATGACTGTGTGTGTCATGGCAATTCACCTGGCAAATGCAAAACCAAAAATAACAGTTGAAATAAGTTAAATTTACTTAGTTAACTTCAAGATTTCTCCTAAAAATATTTTTATTTTCTCAGGGTCAGGATTCTGAAAAAAGTATTCCATCAAGCCAGCTTTCTCTAACTGCATATGCAAAAAGAACCAGTTTTGGAATTTCAAAGGAGTTTCATCATAACCAATTTTCCTCTTAAGTCTAAAGAATATAGTGGCCACGCAGTGTTAAAACAAACAAACGAACTACTTTCTCTCTCTTTCTAGGAGCATACTAAAAATCTCCCAGTTTTGCAAAATACACTCTAGGGGGCCTATAAAATGGAAAGAGCTCTGATTATCACAGCAGGCATTATCAAATATCAACCAAACAAATGCAATGCCAAACGGTCTTGCAGGATCACAGTTCCCTAGCACCAAAAAGGGAGCTTCCCAATCACTGCAAAGGGAAAATCCCAAACAACGCTTCACCACAGGCGAATCCCAACACAATAGGGAAGGATACCTGGTGTCATCACACTCAGCTCCATTATTCACCAAAGACGTCTCAACTAGCCAGTGCAAGTACTGATTCACACACATACAACATAACAAACACGGTCCCACAAACAAAAGTCCCACAAAAAAAAGCAAACCAGAGTGGCTCACCCCAAAATGATACACACAAAAACATAACAGATAAATTACCATCACACAGAAAATCAGAGGAGTTGTAGTTTAAATTCCACTTCCATAAGTCAGAAAGAGAAAGACAAATACTGTATGATATCATTTATATGTGGAATTTAAAATATGGCACAAATGAATCTACATAACAGAAGCTGACTCATAGACATGGAGAACAGACTTGTGGTTGCCAAGGGGGAGGAGGGAGGGAGAGGGATGGACTGAGAGTTTGGGGTTGGTAGATGCAAACTATTACATTTAGAATGGATAGGGACTTCCCTGGTGGCACAGTGGCTAAGAATCTGCCTGCCAATGCAGGGGACACACATTTTATCCTTGGTCCAACTAGAGAAAGCCCGTGCACAGCAATGAAGACCCAACGCAGCCAAAAATAAAATAAATAAATAAAATAAAATAAAATAAAAAATTATTAAAAAAATAACGGATAAACAACAAGGTCCTAATGTATAGCACAGGGAACTATATTCAATACCTTGTGACAACCATAATGGATGGAACAGAATATTGAAAAAGAATGTCTATATGTGTGTAACTGAGTCACTTTTCTGTACCACAGAGATTGACACAACATTGTAAATCAACTTTACTTCAATTAAAAAAAAAAAAAAATTCCACTTCCACTCCCAGACAGAGGCCTCCAAACAGAGTTGACCAAGGGACTTCCCTCGTGGTCCAAGAGTCCGCCTTCCAATGCAGGGGACGCGGGTTCGATCCCTGGTCCAGGAACTAAGATCCCACATGCAGCAGAGCAACTAAGCCCACACGCCCTGGAGCCTGCGCACCACAACTAGAGAGAAGCCCACACAACGAAGAGCCCGCGGGCCGCAGCTAAGACCTGATGCAACCAAATAAATACCTGAATATTGAAAACAAAAACAAAAAAAACCAGAGTGGCCCAGTTCTCAAAAGCGAATGGGCCCAAAGTGGCTCACTTCCCGCAAGGGAAGCACCGCAAATGGGGTGGAGAGAATTCCCAGCCTGTGCAAGCTGGAGCGACTTACCCCCAAGTGACACTGAATGTGGACCACAGCTCTCTGGAACTGTTCCAAACAGCCTCGAGCGGGGAATGGGGGAAAGGTTCACTGCTGCCTCAAGGCCTGGGCCCCGGCCAGCGGGTGGCTGTGGCGAGGGCCCTGGAGCTCTGGAGAACACATCCCCCAGCCTGTCCCCAGCCTCGCAGCTCACCCATCAGCCAGGGGCCTGGAAGGCCCCGCGTAGAACGCCGCCATTCACCTCTCACCGCACTCTCCGCCTCGAGGACCACCTTGAGGCTGACAGTCAGCGAAGCCGGACCTCTAAATGCCGCGATAACGGTCACGTGATAACGGTCTTGCGCTAATGGATCGCATGCGCGCACGACCCAAGGGCTGCGCATGCACCGTGCCCCTAGTACAAAAACGCTTCCTGGAGTTTTTGAGAACTTTAACAATATCAACTTGGAGAAGTTTAACAATGTCAACTACTTCTCAAGTGTTTTTTACCCAGTAACTACGTGTGCCCAGTACTCGGCTTAATTCTCCTGGCAAGTCGAGGAATAGAAGATGTATTGGTCCTCACCCGGGACCTTGGGCTCCATTTGGGGAAATGGAGCACTCATATTAAAAGTTTGTTTTCTTTCCGTCAGTGATTGGGACCTTGAATCAGGAGACACTCAGCCAGCAGTGGGATGAGGGCAGGGACAAGACTCCTAATTTGGAGGAAGACAAATCTGAGTACAAATTGGGGCTCTTCCCCTCACTGAGTTCCATGAAACTGTGGGTGAGTCAGTTTCTGTCACTGGGGCTCAATTTCCCAGGCTGTAAACAAGGAATAGCAACGTCTACCACAGTTAAGTCATGGTGGGAATGAAAGAAGATAACATGTATAAAGTGCCTAACTTTGTCAGTATTATAAATCCCTCCAAAGTGAGGAAATCAACAGGTTCCCCCTCCCTTTTATTCATTTATTTATTTGACTGCACCACGCGGCTTGCAGGGATCTCAGTTCCCCGACCAGGGAATGAATCCAGCCCCAAAGCGATAAGTCCTAACCCCTGGACTGCCGGAGAATTCGTCCCTCCCTTTTAAAATGTTATTTTTTAATTTTTTTTTAATTTAAATTTTTATAACTAAGAACACAAACAGAACTATACATAAAAAAATACTGATTTTGATAACAACAACAAAAAAAGACAAGTTAAACAACAAAAAGATTTTCCTTTCTTACAGGTGGACATTGAAGTGGACCTAATTCGTTTCTCTTTTTAAAAGCCTCCAAAGACAAAAGCAGCTTAAAATCTAATTAAAATGAATAAAAAATGTTACTAAATTACTGGTCTCCGGCACCATTTTCTGTTGTTTTGATGCAGGTTTTTCTTTGTCTGTTTCTTCTCTTGCTCTTTTTACTGGTCTAGATGCACCATTTTCATCGTGTTCATCATCACTGTCAAATTTAGTTTTCTTGCCCTGAAACTGTACTTTTCCTTTAGCAGACGCAATCTGGGCAGCTTTATTTCCCTTTCCTTTTCCTTTAAATCTGACACCTTTTGACTTCCATTTGTTTAGGGATTCTTGTTGATCTTCTATTATTTTTTTCAATGCTTCTTTTTCCACATCTCCTTCTAGTACTTCTCAGGTGACCTCTTTGTTCCTTAATTGTAGGTTACCATTATTTGCGTCTTTTGCTTTATCCAGTGCTTCCTTAGCTTTTTCTTTAAACAGAATTATTCCCTCTTTGGCTCCTCTGACAAAGTCTATCCATTTTATTTCACCATGATTTGAGAAAAGGATATGCAAATCTTCTCTACACGTCTGATCATCTAAGTCCCCTGAGAATTTCAGCAAGCAGCCAATCTTTTCTTCTAGAGATTTCATTTCAGCATTTTCTGCTAACTTTTGTTTTTCTTCTTGCTCTTGTTTAGCTCGTAATTTAGCTTCGATTTTATTTTGCTTTCTTTCTTCATTTTTTTTTGCAAAGTAATCTTCCTTGAAAAGTATTAGCAGGTCTGTGTCTTTGTACTTCTGGCCAGGGGTCTCGACAAACTTCTTAGCAGATTCAATGGTATCAAATACAGCAAATATTGATCCCTTAAATGCTTTGTGCAATGTTCTTCTCATCTGAATATTTAGTACCTGACCTTTATCTTCCAACCATTATTTTATGTCATCAAGGGTTGCATCAATTGGGAAGCCTTTAATATATACAGATCTGTTTTTTACATCATTTTTATACTCATCAGTTACTTCAGGGAGGGGTTTGCTTGGAGATCTTCTAATTTTAGTTTTATCTTCACTTTTTTCCATAAGTTCCGCCTTTGATTTGCTCAATGCTTCTACTATTACATTAAAGTCTGTTGTTAGACGGTTTAACCTATTAAATTTTATTAGTATCTCCAAAGATACCCAGACTTCATCCAGTTTGATCTATTCCTTTAAAAATTTGTCACGTGGCAAATTGAAGTCACCAAAATAATACTCGATTTGATGACAGGTTTTGGCCTCCAGAGCAGCCATTTTTTCATTATCACCATTTTCTGCCATCCTGGCTATCTTTAAGTTCCCAGTCCCACAGAGACGCGCCACAGGGTCACTGACAGCGACAGCAACGTCTCCAATCCCTAGCCTAAAATGTTATTTTAATTATGGTAAAAAAACACATAAAATTTACCATCTTAATCATTTTAAATCATATAGTTCAGTAGTGATAAGTATATCCACATGTTGTGCAATCTCTAGAACATTTTAATCTTGCAAAACTGAAACTATATCCATTAAACAAAAATGCCCCATTTCCTCCTCCCCCTTGTGCCTGATAAGCACCATTCTACTTTCTGTTTCTATGAACTTGACCACTTTAAATACCTCCCATAAGTAGAATTATGCACTTTTTGTCCTTTTGTGTCTGGCTTATTTTACTTTGCAAAATGTACTCAAGGGTCATCCATGTTGTAGCATGTGACAGGAGTTCCTTCTTTTTTAAAGTTGAGTAATATTCCATGGTATGACTATACCACATTTTGTTTATCCATTTTTCCTCAGTGGACATTGGATTGCTTCCACCTCTTTGTGGAATTAACACTGCAATGAACAAAGGTGCACAAATATCTCTTTGAGACCCTGCATTCAATTCTTTTGGATGTGTATACATCCAGAAGTAGGACTGCTGGATCATATGGCTAGTTCTATTTTATTTTTTGAGGAAGCTCCATACTGTTTTGCACAGCAGATGCATCATTTCAAAATCCCACTGATGGTGCACACTGCTTCCAGTTTCTCCACATCCTTGTCAACACCTGTTATCTTCTTTTTTTGTTTTTTTAAGTAGCCATCTTAATGTGTGAAGTAAACAGGATCTCTTTTTGCAGAACTATTATCATTTCTTCTCACCACTCCAGAAATGCTGCAAATGGGTCCGATTGCTGGATTGACCCAGCATTTGGTCAAAGGAGTGTGTTTTGTCTGTGATCCTTGGAGAATCAAGCCAAGTTGGACAGGGATGCCAGGGCTTTCAAACTGCTGAGAGCTGTCCACTGTGGCCTGCAAATGGGGAGGTGCACACACGGGCTGCTAAGGTTGGCCAAGTCTGCTACTATATTTGCTTTGGCTCCAAAGATCCCACAAAGGAAACAAGGGACTTGCTGCCGGGGGGTGGGGGGGGCGGGGGGGCGGGGGGGGGCAGATTCCCCCCTGCCCCCCGCGCCATGCAGCCCTTCTCGTCCTTCTCAGTGACCTCTCCCCACTGTTATCTTGCTCCTGACATGTCTCCTGAGATTACCTTTGGTGAAGAAATTCTTGTTGAGAAGTTCAAAGCCAGGGCTTTGGGGCTCTGTTGAAGGACTCTGGGGGTGGGGCCTCGAGGCACTATGGAGACCAAGTAAAGAGGTGGCTTGCATGGGGTGCTGCACAGCTGGTAGAGGTCCCTGCAGTTGGGAAGCTGCATCAAAAGCTCACGTGCTGCCCAGGAGAGAGAGATGAGCAAGAGAAAATTCCAGATATGGGGCCCTGCAGAGAGAGAATCTCAATCTATGAGGGGTGCAGCTGAGCAGGGCCAGTGGTGCTTCCCCAAAGAGACAGTGAGTGCAGTGGTTAGACCATGGCTTGTGAAGTCAGAAGAGACTGGGGTTCAAATCTGACCCGGCTCCACCACTTACTGTGTGGTCTTGGGCAAGTTATGAAGCCTCTCTGAGCCTCAGCTGCATCTTTTTTTTTTTTTTTTTTTTTTTTGTGGTACGTGGGCCTCTCACCGTTGTGGCCTCTCCCGTTGCGGAGCACAGGCTCCGGACGCGCAGGCTCAGCGGCCATGGCTCACGGGCCCAGCTGCTCCGCGGCATGTGGGATCTTCCCGGACCGGGGCACGAACCCGTGTCCCCTGCATCGGCAGGCGGACTCTCAACCACTGCGCCACCAGGGAAGCCCTGCCTTTAAAATGCGAACAAAAATGCAACCTCTGTGAGTTATTATGAGATCAGTATCAGTATTGTTTATCACAGTAGCTACTGTTTTTTTTTTGTTTGGTTGTTTTCTGTTTTTTTGGCTGCACCATGAGGCATGCGGGATCTTAGTTTTCCGATCAGGGATCGAACCCATGCCCCCTGCATTGGGAGCACAGAGTCTTAACCACTAGACCACCAGGGAAGTCCTAGCTACTGTTTATTAAGCACTCCTCCCCCCACCACCCGGTGTGCCAGGGGCTTTGTCAAGCACCTGCTAAGCATGCAGTGTGATAACAGAGGTCAAGTGTGAAGGCTCTTGGTGACTGACAGACATTGGTGAAAAGCCCAAACCTGCTACTTGTTAACTGTAGGACCCCAGACAGGGCTGTTAACCTCCCAGCGCCTCAGCCTGCTCGTCTTTAAAATGGGGATGATAAATGGGAATGATAATACCTGTCTCCCCAGGTATCACGCAGTGCTTTCCTTCAAGGGTTCATAACATGCCTTTGTCACTTCCATCTTCCCCGTGCAAATGGGTGGGGTGGGATGGGGTGTCCCGAGGCTTTGAAACCGTCCTGGTGTTTACCGCAGCCCAGAGAAGAGACTCAGTGGAACTCGTGATTGGAAAGATCTGCAGGAGATTGCATGTTCTGGAATGAAGATGCCATCAGACTGGGGCACTGGAAGAATGCTGGCCTGACGTCTGGGGGCCAGGAGAGAGGGCAGTTGTCCTGTTCAAAGGGTGGGTCTTCCAAGAGACCCAGTGCTGACTGCTCAGTCCCTCATTCTCCCCGGGAGAGTGTCCGGGGCACACTTGTTCTGCCTCCGTCCTTGCTGAGAGCTGGCCCCGGCTGCCGGCTACAGAGCTCCCTCCATCCACCCCCTTGCCATCCAGCATGTGCATGCTGCCTGTGCGTGGTCGGATTCCTGAGTTTTCAGCCTCACTGCCCTCCAATCCCAGGCGCAAACCGGTCTCTGTCACCAGAGACTTTTCTGTGAGGCTGACACAGCAAAGGGAGCCAAGATGGTCTCTCGTCAACACAGACAGAGCAGGAGAGAATAAGAGCTGGGGTGGGTGGGGGCCCTGGCTGAGCCTGAAGGGACTCAGGACCGGCCCCTGGGAGCGGCGCTGACCTGAGCAGCTGGGCCTAAGAGCGCCTGCCTGGGCCAGCTCTTCTCCCCCTCATCCAGGGGAAGGCTCCGAGAACCAGCCGACTAGTTCCTCCTCCTCCAGGCCTGTCACCATTTCCACACACAGCAGGGTCTGGGGGTGGAGGCTTTTTCCAGACATGTATTTAAGTAAGGAGAGAAAACAAGGCGAGTCGCCCAGGATTTGCCAAGTCAGTAGGCAGGAACACAACCCGAGAGGCCAAAAATAAGACAGCGGCGAGGGTCACCCTGCTCTCCTGAGCTGGAGACAGTTTACAACCCGTGCTGAACACTCCATAATCACACTTTTGTTTGAGGATGCCCCTTGATCCCAGGGCATCGGTCTCCTGGTTGGAAGGTAGCTGAGCCCTGATTGTGGGCAGTGAGTAATGGTGACTCAGGGAAATTCGAAAGGACACAGGGAACACCATCGAAGTCATCTGGGGACATGCCCTGGTTCCCCCTGCCGGTCAGGGAGCCAGGAGTTCTGGTCTCCATTGTAAAGGAGGAATTTCTGAAGTTTTCTCTGGAACTTTGGCAGAATTCTATGGGCTCTTTCACAGGAAGCATTACGCTATGGGTGTTTTTTTTGGGGGGGGGAAATTACTAAGATTTCTTTCACCTTTATAGCTACTTATGAATTAGCTTCTTTTCTCTTTTAGCTCCGGATTATACTCGTCTCTTTATTCTGATGGGGCATCTGTTACCTTGTATGACAAACAGCACTCCAGAAAGCAAATAATGACAGTAATAATGGCTAACATTTATTCAGCCCTTATGGCATGCCAGGTACTGGTCTCTCCATATATTTTTGTGTTTTGTCAAATCTGAGGCTCCATCAATCTTCAGATATTCCACATATGATGTATCACTAAAGAATGCTGCCAATTAATCCATGACATGCCATTGATTTTAAGACTCACTCAGATTTCAGAAATGTTAAAACAGGAATGTTAGAATCAATGAAATCCAGTAACCGATTCTCAGTTGTCATCCTTGCCTTACAGATGGGTAAACTGAAGAACAGAGAGGCTGAGTAAAGCTGCCTGAAGTCACACAGCGAATATGTGGTGGAAATGGAACTCGAACCTAGAGTCAGGTTTCAAAGCCTGGGCTTGTAACCACTGTGCTGTATTGTGTCTGAGAAGTGGTTTCTGTCTATCCATGGGGAGGACAGAGGGAAGGAGGCAAAACACAAGAGGAAAAGTTGGACCCCACCCTCTGCTCCCTCTTCCTCATCGTCCCCAGGGCCAGTGTGGATGTCCCTTCTAAAAACTGCTCCCAGATCTTGCTGCTCCTCTCACTCCCAGCAGCTGGCACCCTGGTTCTGTTCTTCCTTGACCCTCTCTTGCCCCTGCTTGGATTATTGCAGTAGCCTCTTAGTTGTCACCCTCCTCCAATTCCCTCCCCCTCCATCTCCATGCATACTGACCCAGAGTCATCTTCTTAAAATGTGAATCTGGTCTTGTTACTGTTCTGAAACCTCTGAGGGATCCAAATCCTAGCAAGCGACTCCTCATTCATTCAGCTGTTTCAGCACCTACTCTGCGTCAGGCCCAGAGCATGGAAAGGTGAGCAAACCCCCATGTGGTCCACAGCCACCATCCCACGGAGAAGCGAGACCCCTCAGGGGGCAGATATGACCCAGTGTGAAAATGCTTCAAAGGTGGGGTGCGGTAGAGTGCTGAGCTGGTGGGAGAAGCACCTGCTCTGGGGACTCAGGGACCCCTTTGTGGAGGTTGAATGGAGTTCACCAGGCAAAGAACAGCGAGGATTCCCAGGCAGAGGGAACAGCATGTGCAAAGGCCCAGAGTTGAGAGAGAGGCTGGAGCAGAGTGTGGGTGTGTCCCCGCTGAGTCTAGAAGGACAGGCTTGGGGTGGCTGGGCTCTTTCCTTTTCAGCCTCTGCTCTCTTCTCTTCCTCTCCCCACAACATCCCTCTCTAGTAGGTACTTGTTTCTCAAACTGACATCTTCTTCTGCACCCATCCTCCACAGGTAGCAACCCCTCTGCTCATCAAACTCATCCTTCCAGACCCTCCTCTGTGAAGCCATCCCTGACCCTTGACTTCGCTCTCTGGCTTCTGAGCCAGGCAGAGCCTGGGAAACTTGTCTTGGGTTCAGTGTGGGGGATTTTGGAGAATTTTGACAGAATTCAGCTGAGTAAAAGCCAAAGTTCTTACAAAGGCTTATAAGACCCTGCACAGTCTGGACAACCCGCCCCCAGCCTTGGACCCTGTTTTCCACTGCTCTCCTCTTCGCCTGCTCTGCTTCAGCTACACTGGTCTCCTTGATGGTCCTTAAATATGGCCCCCACTCTGCATTCTTACCCCAGGTCCTTTGCACCTGCTGTTTCTAGTGCACCTTTTCCCTCCCTTATTTTACACCTTCATCTTCATCAGATTTTCCTCAAATATCACCTCTCAGAGAGGTACACCCTAATACTCTACTTAAAACTGCAACCCCGGGCTTCCCTGGTGGCGCAGTGGTTGAGAATCTGCCTGCCAATGCAGGGGACACGGGTTCGAGCCCTGGTCTGGGAAGATCCCACATGCCGCGGAGCAACTGGGCCCGTGAGCCACAATTACTGAGCCTGCGCGTCTGGAGCCTGCGCTCCACAACAAGAGAGGCCGCGATAGTGAGAGGCCCGCGTACCGCGATGAAGAGTGGCCCCCGCTTGCCACAACTAGAGAAAGCCCTCGCACAGAAACGAAGACCCAACACAGCCATAAATAAAGCAAACTGTCAACAAGTAAAAATAAATAAACACTATTTAAAAAAAAAAAAAAAAAAAAAAAAAAAAAAAAACTGCAACCCCTATCTCACGCTCTTCCCTGCTTTTTCCCCACAGCACTCACCATCTTCAAGAGCTCGTATGATTCACATACTTATTTGTTTACTGTCTGTCTTTCCCCGTGAAAAGTGAGTTCCAGGAGGGCAGGGATTTGGGTCTGCCTGGTTCACTCTGTATCCTTAGCACCTAGCAACACTGCCTGGCATACAGTAGGTGTGCAATAAATATTTGTCGGTTGAATGAATGAATTCTGAGGTCTGACTGTGTGCCAGGCAGTCTCTGCCCTAGATGCCACGGAAGCTGGAAAGCAGGAGGAACAGGGTCTCTGCCTCTCCAAGGGTGCCAGCCAAGCTGGTTCTGGCGGGCAGTGGGACAGGTCCCTGACAGCCAGGTGAGTCCTGGGTGAATCACTGCTAATGAGATGGTGAGGGCCACGCCAAGCTGCTTCCCACACGGGCGGCCGACAGGTAACTGCCTGTCACCAGGAAACTCCTCAGTAAGGATTGAACAGGACCCTGGGCTGGGGCGGGAGGAACTGCCCGCCTCCCCTCGAGACCCCACCCATTCCTGAGGACTGAGTCGGCTCACCTGGGCTCCCCCACCCCCAGGCCTTGGCGAGACACTGGTTTCTCAACCTTGGCTTTGAGATGATTTCCTTCCTAAAAGGAGTTTCGCTCGCTGCATCCCACAACCCTCCTGGGCAGGGCCTGCTTGTCAGCTAGCCCTGTCTGGGTCACCGAGTCTGCAGAGGGAAGGCAGCTGGGCCTGGAAAACCCCAGGACCCCTCTGGGAAGCCCTAAGGAGAGTCAGTCGACCAGTTGACCAGAGTTTATTAAGTGGGAGTATAGGATCAATGGGGTTTCTAAAGCCTGACTGAACAGTGTGAAGGGGTCTTCCTGACCACATTCCACCTGCCCATTGGAGCCTTGGGCCCACCAGGGTGCCTGCCCAAGCCCAGGCAAGATGACTACCCAAGTCGGGGCATTGACTTCTGTGAGCCTCCATTTCCTCATCTGCAGAGTGGGGCAAAGCCTCCTGTCCGGTGGGCGGCTGCAGGGCCAGCATGAGATCATGGGTACACAGAGCAAGGAATGCAGGTGGGCAGCCAGGCCTCCGCCCCACAGCCCAGAAGATGTGGCCAATGTGGCAGATGTCTGGGGAGGAAGCTGGCCAGGCCCTGTCCCAGAGTCAACGAGACCGGTCCATCAGTACCTCTCTCCCTTCCTCTCAGTTGGGGCACTTGGAGTCACAGCAGGCCCTCCTACCCAGAACCCAAAAAGCCCCCAGCTGGGTTGCCTCACTCAGCCCTCTGTCTGGGTCTGAAATCCCCATCCTTATTTATTTGTATCACAGTAACACGTCTATCGCTTTCAGTGAATGTATTTGTTGGCCAGTTATCAGATGTCCAAGGGGCACTGCCCAGCTGCCAGGCACAGTGCCCAGTGATGGATGCAGAGATGGTGAGGCCTGGCCCCGTCTCAAGGGTGCACAGTCTTGTAAATACACCGCATGTGAAAACACCAGCAGGGCTCCTTGGGTACTCAGAGCAGGAGTGGTTGGTGGGGTGAGGCGGGGGTTGGGCAGAGCCTCATAGAGGAGCTGCAGCTTGGACAGGGCTGTCCTTGTGCTTTGCCGACCTACCTTTGCCGTTTAATCCTCACCACAGCCTTGTGATGTTGCCGGCACAGGTATCATCATAGCCATTTTATGGATGACAAAACCGAGGTTCCAAGAGGTGAGGGGACTTGCCCAAGGCATCCGTGATAGTGAGTGGCAGGGGCTCATCTGGAATCCCAGTCTCCCAATCTCCATGCAGCAGTCTCCCATGCCCTGCCTCAAGTTCCTTCTTCCCCTCACGTGTTTGTTTTTACAGCAAACACTACACGGGTGCTTGGCATGTGCTGGGCGCTGTCCATAAGCTGGCGACTTACAGGTGGCAAGGTAGGGTCTAGAGGAGAAACCACACATATACCCAGATGCTGAAATCTTTCATTCAGTTTTCCATTCAACAGGTTCACTGAACACCTACTGTGCATCAGGTGCTGGGGATACATCAGTGAACAAAATAGGCAAAGAGGACTGCCCTCGTGGAGGTTTTCTTCCAGTAGGAAAACAGACAATCAAGTAAGTGGGCAGTGCCCTGAAGGAGCATCACACAGGGTAAAGGAAAGAACACAGTGGTCAAGGAGGGCCTTTCCAGAATAAGTCATATTAGCTTGTGTTTTTTTCTGAGAAGACATTTGTGTGGAGGACGCCTGTGGATAGCCGAGGAAGTGTGCCAGGCAGAGGAAACAGCAGTGCAAAGGCCTTGAGGCAGGAGTGTGCTTGGGTGTTTTGAGGAGCATCAGGGAGCTGAGTAGGTAAGTGGGGGAGTGGTAGGAAGTGAGGTCAGGGAGGTAATGGGAGTGGGGGAGGTACAGATCCTAAAGGCTTGTAGGTCATACTGAGGTCTTTGCTTTTAACCCTGAGTGAGGTGGGAGCCATTGGAGGGTTTTGAGCTGAAGAGTGACCTGGTTAGACTTAGGTTTCAAAAGGATCTTTCTGGATGCTGTGGAGACAGAATCTAATGGGGCAAGGGATGGAAGAGGACAGGGAGATAATGGGGGGCTGCTGAGACCATCCAGGTAGAGATGGGCTAGATTGGTGATGGTGGAGTGGGAAGAAGTGGTCACCTCGGGATGTTCTGAAACTAGTCCCAACAGCATTTGCAGACTGGACAGGAGGTATGCAAGAAAGTGACAAGGTCAAGAGCGACCCTGGCTCCAGGAGCAGGAGGGCAGCTCTGCCCAGGCCAGGTCCAACCAAAGATGGCACATCCTTCGCCTGGAGCGAATCCTTCCCCTGGCATGGGGCATGGCACTGCCCGGGAGGATGTTGAGGCTGGACAGTGCTGGGCCCTTCGTCCCTCCCACCTTGCGGCTGCATGGCCTCCTCATTTCATTTCAAACGCTGTGAACTGGGCCCAGCAGCTGCCACTCCCCTCCTACCCTGGATGGGACCATCAACCTGCACAATGTTTCTGGAAAGCATTTTGTCCATATGTATCAAGAGTCTTAAAACTTGTCATGGGGCTTCCCTGGTGGCGCAGTGGTTGAGAGTCCGCCTGCCGATGCAGGGTACCCGGGTTCGTGCCCCAGTCCGGGAGGATCCCACGTGCCGCGGAGCGGCTGGGCCCGTGAGCCACGGCCACTGAGCCTGTGCGTCCGGAGCCTGTGCTCCGCAACGGGAGAGGCCACAACAGTGAGAGGCCCGTGTACCGCATAAAAAAACAAACAAGCAAACAAACAAAAAAAAACCCAACTTGTTATGCCCTTGGACCCAGTGAGTCCCTTTCTAGGAGGTTCCCCTGGAGAAGTCACCTGAAACGCTGACAGCAGTTAACGCATCAAGAGCTCCACTTAGGCTCTCATGCTGCCCTTAAATTCATGTTTCCTAAGGGTTTTAATGTCAAAGGATAACATTTATGCTACAATGTCAAGTGGATACAATATTGTGCCTGAGACACACACATACAAGGAAGGAAATAGACAGCGATTACCACTGAGTGGAACTTCGATCGCTATTTTCATTTTTTTTTTTTTTTTTGCTATTTTCATTTTCTTCTTTGCACTTTTCTGCTTTGTACTGATGTTCTAAAATGGACATGCTTTGCCTTCATGATAATTTGATTAAAAAGCACTATTCAAAATAGAAAGAGAAAGGAAATGTGAGTTCCCAGAAGCTGAGGAAGCACAGCAGAGGCCAAGCCAGGAGCAGAAAACCAACTGACCCATCCCTTTCAGGGAAAGGCAGCAGCCACGTGGAGAAAGGCAGGCCTGGTGCCCCGCCAGCCGGACAGCCGGCCCCTGGGCTCACTTCCTCCAGCATAACTGCCCAGAGGCTGAGCTGAGAATAGTGGCGGGAGAGAGCAGAGCCAGGTCCAGAGGCCACTCTTCCTCCCCTTCCTACTGCTCAGGCCACAGGGTTATGTCCCTTTTCCTTGGGCCCCTATAGCCCTTGGAGTTTGCCCCTCCATCTCCTCTGCTTCCATTGTATCTCACCAGAAATCTGCTGCTTTTGTGCTGTGTTTATAACCTTGTGTCTCGACTGACTATAAGTATCCTGTATCCAGGGGTTCTCAAAATGTGGTCCTCAGACTAGCAGCGTCAGCACCACCCAGGAACTCGTTAGACGTGCAAATTCACAGGTCCCACCCAAGACCCACTGAATCTGAAACTCTGGTGGTAGAGCCCAGCAATCTGTGTTTTAACAAGCCCTTTAGGGCTACAGTTTGAGACTGTAGGCTACACTGCCTTATGATACAGCCCCACTGTGGTCCTTGTTTTACATCGATTATTTGATTTTACATATTGCCATGATTTCCACTTAACAAAAAAAACAAGCTCAGAGAGGTTAAGGGACTTGGCCAAGGTCACACAGCCAGTCAGAGGCAGAGCTGGGACTCTGAGCCCATACTTTTATTTTAACCTTTGTGCTCTGCGGCTGCCTGGACTTCAGGCTCCCTTGTGGGGCTTGGCTCTGGGCATACACAGTGCCACGGACATGGGTTGAACGGGAGTTTGCACACTGCGGCATCAGAGCCCTGGCTGCTCAGTCGGAAGACCAAAGTGATTCCGCATGAGACCCAGTCAGCCCGGCCTCCTGTGCGCTGAGGGAGGCAGGCTCTGTGTGTCTGCTGAGGCCCCTCCGGTGAGGACAGCCAGTGGCAGTCAGGATGGACAAACACCTCAGTAGAGGGGCGCAGTGCCACCTGCTGGCCCGCAGCACATCATCAGCGATGCTGGCTGTTAAACACAGGGACCCACACACACTCAGGGACACCGTGACAAGCAAGCACGTGTCTCCTCCCACTGCACTTGGATGGACACATCCACACATGGATGTCTGGACCTGTGGGCACGTGGGGCTCTCAGCCACACGGCCTGGCAGATAGCATTAAATCCACTCATTTATTCGTTTCTTCCCTCACCAAATGTTTGTTGAGATATGCCCAGCCCACAGCTCTGGCTGGTTGATGATCAAGAGACTGGGCAATCACTAGGCGATGTGGATAAAAGTCTTGGGAGGAATGTGCCCGGTGAGGTCACAGAGGCAGCCCCTAACCCATCTAGACTGGAGTTAGGGGCAGGGACAACTTCCCCAGGAAATCCATGCCCTGCTAGGTCTGAGCACGTGAGCAGGAGATGGCTGGGTGGGGGAAGAAAACAGAGGCTAAACAGAGCAAAGCCCAGGGGAGGAGCTGGAGAGGAGAGTTGGGAGCCTCAGCAAAGGGCCTTACACACGGGCCACAGAGTCTGGACTCTGTCCCCACAGGCAGTGGGGAGCCATGGAAAGTTTTCAGCGGGGGAATGGCATGGCCAGATTCTGGTGCCAAACCTACTGACACATTTGGACTAACACTTAGGCCCTGAGGGTCTCTTAGCCCCTTTTGTGGCTGGGCCTTGCATGTGATTTGTCCCTGTGTACTGTCTCCTCCTGCTGCAGCAGCTGCCCTTGGATGAGTCTGGGAAGGGGAGAGGCACCCCCCAGCCCCCAGAGGGAAGCCTGTGTCCAGTCTAGAAATGAACGAAGCAAACAGCAGCCACCGTTAAGGCAGGCATCCCTGTGTGCCCAGTATATGCCCTTTTTTCAACTCACCAGGCCATCCGAGACAGCTCAGAGGGTGTGACCTATTCCAAAACGTAGCTCCCTGTGCCCACTAGGTCCCCCAGTTCCCCCTACTAGAGGGTCGGTGCCTGTCTGCGGGATGGATGAGTCATGATGGGTGGTGAATACAGTAGGGGAGGTTGGAGCACTGACACGAGCACAGTCTGGGTTAGAGCCCTGCAGGACGGCGGGGAGGGGACCCTGGGTGGCTGAGAGACAGGGGAGCAGCATGAGGACCCCCCCAAAGAGGAGGTGGCAGGTGGAGCTGAAGAGAAAACCTTGGCAGCTTCCCAATTCAACTTGGCCGTGACTTTGTCAATGGCCAGCTCTCCACCAGCCTGGCCCCTGGCCTGGCCCGCGGCCTGCGGTTTTCCTCAGTAGAGCAGCGGTGGCAGCTTCCGAGAAGCCCCACCAAGACTTTCCTGTCAGAGCAACTCCAAGTTCCTCTTAAGGAAGGGGAAGTGGTGGAGTTTCTCCTAAGGGCTTTCAGTTTCTTTCTAAGAAGCTGGAGTGTCCCAACCCCAGGGCCCTGTGCAGAGCCAGGTGTTAAAAGGAGAGAGGTTCCACGTCGGGGGCTTTCCCACCTCAGTTCCACACGCAGCTCATTTGTTGGGGCCCCGGGGTGGACATTGCAGAAGAGGAAACAAGACCTGTGTTTTGCAGGTCCTTTCCCATTCCCCCTCCTCTCTTCCTCCTCCAGGGACACAACCCCTGCACTCCCTCCCAGCCTCCACCAACAGGGCACGTGCACAGAATGCTGCCTGCCCTCCCTCAGGGACATCCCAGGTGGAAACTTGTTTCCTCAACCCTCAAAGCCAACTTCTTCTGAGCCCTGCTTCCTCCGGGCTCTGCTGGGCAACTGAACATCTAACCTAAACCAAGAGCCAACAGGTGACATCAGCTTCTCGCTGACTCTGGGCCAGGAAATGTGCCCATTTTGGAGACCCAAAGCTTCTTGAGGACACAGTGTGGGAACCCCAAGAACCCACCTTTTTAAGAAGACCTGGCTTGGCGGTAAAGCAAAAGTCCTGATGTAATGATAACAATAGCCGTCATTGAGGTTAAGCACTTACCGTGTGCCAGCATTTTACATTAATTTCCTCCTATAACCCTATCCCCCCGGCGATCGCATGACGAGGACACAATCATTATCCCTGAAGTCAAGCAACCTGTCCAACTCACACAGCCCACAAGCCCATTCTTCCCAGTAGACCTCTTCTCAGAAAGGCGGGGAAGAACGACTATCAGGCCTTCAAAGTAGCTGGCTGAGAAGGTGTGATCTCCAGTATCACCAAGAGTCTCAAAGTAAGCTCTGAGAGGTGAAGAGCAAGCGATCTAGTTAAAGCCTGCTTGCAGCACTGCCACGGCTGGGGTTCTCCCCAGTGCCTTACACACTCCTGTTGACTCTTCTATTTTCTTCCCACGGGCACTGTTTTAGGGTTTCTGCATTATGTCCACATGCGTTATGGGACAATGGGGGGATTCCCCCCCAAACCATGATGCTGTTCCGTTCAAAAACATTTGCCTAGAGGTCCACAGCTGTGTGACTCATACTGCTGAGGTAGCAAGAAAACTCACAGCTGCAGGGTGGAGGGTGGGCAGTTTAGTAAATAAAAATACAGGACACCCAGTTAAATCTGAATTTCAGATCAACAGCAACATTTGGGATGCCCTGATACTAAAAAAAACAAAAAACAAAAAACAGTGTTGTTTATCTGAAATTCAAATTTAACTGGGCATCCTGTTTTGTACTTGACAACCCAAGACACTCAGCACCTGGGGCAAAGCTCCAGCCTTCCCCAAGTTTTGGCGGGGAGCTGTCAAGAGTAAGAGACAAGCAAAACTGGGAGAAAACCACTCACCTGGGATGAAAACAAACCTAGGAGTTTGGTCAGAGAAAGATGGAAACACTGCTTCAAGGGTTCCTCCTGAGCAATCTCAAAATCTCACTCTCAACCCAGGTCAGAGTTCCGAGTGCAAATTCTGAAAAAATGCGTGGTGTTCCTGAAGAAGACCTTCCTGCTCCTGGGTCTCAGTTTTCTCATCTCTGTCATGGGTAGGAGGTTTGGACTCTATGATGGCTAAGGACCTCCTAGCCCTTGGCTTTTCTGGCCTCATTGAAAATCTGCTAGAAGTAAGAGAAGGTAGGAGGTAGCCAAGGAGGAGAGAAGGAAGAGACAGCTCTGCTTGAAAAAGTGCCATCCCTCCTACCCTACAGCACCCAAAGGGGATTGGGGCATTGCGACTGGACCCTGGTTACTTGGAGGGCTCCTCTGGGGTCAGGCCATCCAGCTTTTCAAACACCCATGGAAACACCTGAGCCACAGCTGGGATCATTGCTAGCTTCAAAATTAGAAAAATATATTGTAAGGATGAAATGGCTAAATGGCTTCAAAATGTTAACTAGACGATTGTAACTCAGCTCCCATAGTTCATGTAACTTATATGTGCTGTGGCATGTGGATCCATTTGAGTACATTTGAGGGATGTGGCCTCTGAGAGTAAGATGCCCAGGGCTTTGAAGCCCCACAAAGAGCGGTCCCATAGATGTGCAGACAGTGAATTCCTCCACCAACCATATTCCGCCGTCTGATGGCGGTGTGGAGGTGACTCTCTGGAGATAGAGATGAGGGAAGGGTGGGTCTGGGAGTCAGGGAAGGCCCCTCTAAGTGGATCCCAAGTGGTCCCTGGAGGGGGACTGGTGAGACCCGGCAGGGGCCTCAGGGCCAGTCTCCACGTAGGGCTACAGTCTTGACAGGGAACTAGAGTCCACATCCCAAGGCAAGCCCTGGGTGCTTCTCAGGCTGATGGGTGCTGGGATTACTTCCCAACCTTCGCCTGCTATAAAGGCCAGGGATGTTCACATGTAGGCTGCAGTGGTGGCACCTAAAGCACTGGGGGTGCCCAGGGCCCCCATGGTCACCATCAGCTCCATACCTCACAGTCACCACCAGAAGGTAACAGTCTTTGCTGTGGACAATGCACATTTTCTCAATCTTGCATAAAAGTGTATCTTTAGGAAACTTGGTGAATTAGTTTGCTCAGGGGTGTTGGCAGAGTTAATTTCTTCTGAGGCCCCTCTTCTCCTCTTTGTCTTCATGTGGCCTTCCCCTGTGCCTAGGTCCTAATCTCCTCTTTTTTTTTTTTTTTTTTTTTTTTTGCTGTACTTGGGCCTCTCACTGTTGTGGCCTCTCCCGTTGCGGAGCACAGGCTCCGGACGCGCAGGCTCAGCGGCCATGGCTCACGGGCCTAGCCGCTCCACGGCATGTGGGATCTTCCCAGACCGGGGCACGAACCCATGTCCCCTGCATCGGCAGGCGGACTCTCAATCACTGTACCACCAGGGAAGCCCCCTAATCTCCTCTTTTTATAAGGACGCCAGTCATATCAGATTAGGGCTCACCTGTTGACCTCATTTTACCTTAATTACCTCTTTAAAGACTCTATCTCCAAATACAGTCATATTCTGAGGTACTGGGGGATTAGAACGTCAACACATAAAATTAGGGGAGGACACAATTCAGCCAATAACACTTGGTGATTTTTAACTTAAAATTGGAGATAAAAACAGCATGCTGGTTTTGGAAATGCAGGTTGAAGACTGGTCTCAAGACCACTCCTCAGAGATGACCACCTTTCTCTAGACATTCTGGAACCTCCCCTGCCTACCAGTTTTGATCAGGGGTAGTTTGGGGATGCAGCCTCTGTACGTGGCCCCCACTGGCCAGTGGGCTGGGAGGGGGTCAATATTGTGACCAAAATGCTGGGACGTAGAATAGGGTGGGCAGCTCTCTCCACCCAGTGATAAAGGTCTGGTAATCTTTGTGCTTGAAAAAATGTGGTCTTTAAAAACAAAGTTTCAAATTATTTACTGGGAGCTGCTATTTATAGGATCATTTATGAGTCTCTAAAAAAAGAGAGACAAACTTTCAGCATTTGTGTTTTTACAAAAGGAGTACATGTTTATCGTTGAAAACACAGATGAAAAAGAAGAAAAAATTAACGATAATCAGTAATTGGACCTCCCAGAGATAATCACCATTAACATTTGGGTTTCTATATCTATCTGTATCTATCTATGTGTCTTAATCTCCAACTTCATCTACATTTATATAGTTGAATTTAATTTAAAGACAAGATTAACCTTACCATTTCATAACTTCTTATCCATTACTATATCATGATCACGTCACTGGGCATTGAATTGTTTTCTATGATGCCACTTTCGATGGTGGCAGATACGCACCATAAGCTACTCAACAAATTTCCTACTGTTGAATAATTGGGTTGTTTTACCAGTTTTATGATATTAAATGGAGCTGTGACAGCATCTTCGTAGTTAAATTTTTGCCATGATCATTTACTAAGGGTAAATTACTAGAGGTGAAATTTCTGAGCTAAAGAGAAAGCACTACTTAAAAATTTTAAACTTTATTTTTGAATAGATAGTATATTCACGAGGTTCAAAATTTTAAAGGCATCTCCCCACCTCTGTTGTGAAGTCAGCTAGTTCCCCTCCCCAGAGGCAATTGCTGTTACCAATGTCTTATTTTCTTCCCAGAGATATTTTATGTACATATATAATATATACATGTACATAGTATGTGTGTATGTATATATACACACATATAAAATATATGCATATGTACATATATCTTTCTATATATACATATATGTATATACATAATTTTTTTCACAAATGATAGTATCCTCTATATACTATTTTCTTTTTAAAAATAAATTTATTTATTTTTGGCTGTGTTGGGTCTTCATTGCTGTGTGCGGGCTTTCTCTAGTTGAAATGAGCGGGGGCTACTCTTCGTTGAGGTGCGTGGGCTTCTCATTGTCGTGGCTTCTCTTGTTGCAGAGCACGGGCTCTAGGCACACAGGCTTCAGTAGTTGTGGCACATGGGCTCAGTAGTTGTGGCTTGCGGACTCTAGAGCTCAGGCTCAGTAGTTGTGGCGCACGAGCTTAGTTGCTCCACAGCATGCGGGATCTTCCTGGGCCAGAGCTCGAACCCGTGTCCCTTGCGTTGGCAGGCAGATTCTTAACCACTGCGCCACCAGAGAAGCCCAAATTTTTTTATTTTTAATTTATTTTTAGACCGCATCACGCAGCTTGTGGGATCTTAGTTCCCTGACCAGGGATCGAACCTGTGCCCCCTGCAGTGGAAGCGCGGAGTCCTATCCACTGCACCGCCAGGGAATTCCCCTCTATATACTATTTTTACACTTTGCATTTATCACTTAAATCATCTTGGAGGGCTGTCCATGTCAGTACATAAAGAACTTCCTCATTTTTCTTTAAGCAGCTGCATGGTATTTCATTATATGTATGTATTGTAATATACTTAAACAGTTCTCTGTTGATGGACATAGAGGTTGTTTACTAATTATATATGACTATATAACAAATTACCCCAAAATATAATGACAAAAACCACAATAATTTATTTTTTCTTACGGTTTCTGTTGGTCAGAAATTTGAGAAGGGGACTTCCCTCTTGGTGCAGTGATTAAGAATCTGCCTGCCAATGCAGGGGACACGGGTTTGAGCCCTGGTCCTGGAAGATCCCACATGCCGTGGAGCAACTAAGCCCGTACACCACTGCTGAGCCTACGCTCTAGAGCCCGCAAGCCACAACTACTGAGCCTGTGCACCTAGAGCCTGTGCTCCGCAACAAGAGAAGCCACCGCAATGAGAAGCCCACGCATCGCAGCAAAGAGTAGCCCCTGCTGGCCACAACTAGAGAAAGCCTGTGCACAGCAACAAAGACCCAACACAACCAAAACAGAAATTTGAGAAGGACCCAGCTGGGCAGTTCTCACTTGGGTCTGTCATGAGACTACAGTCAGATGTTGGCTGAGGCCACAGTCATCTGAAGACTCAACTGGGGCTGGAGGATCATTTCTAAGGTTACTCACTCACACAGCTGGCAAGTTGGTTCTGTCTGTAGGCTGAGTGCCCCAGTCCTTTCCACATGGAGCTCTCCACAGAGCTGCCAGAACATCACTTCTGCCACATCTTATGGGTTGAAGCAAGTCACCAGGTCAACCCAGATTCAAGAGGAGGTGAAATTGGGAATTCCCTGGTGGGCCAGTGGTTAAGACTCAAGCTTCCACTGCAGGGGGCATGGGTTCAATCCCTGGTTGGGGAACTAATATCCTGCAAGCCAAAAAAAAAAGAGGAGGTGAAATAATTCCACCTTGTGGTAGTAGAAGCAGCAAAATCATGTTGCAAAGAGGCATGAACACAGGGGTGGGGGTAATTCTCTCCAGGGCCATTATTGTAACAATACTCCATAGGGATGGTGCACAAAGTTCCTACACTGGGTCAGCATGCCCCACACATGCACCCAGAGACCGATGAACTTTAGCCTCACTCTTGACAACAACCTGGCGCCTCCCAGCTTGTTCCTAACTCCCTTCTCAGCCAGTCCAGCTCAGAAGCTCTGCCCATTGGCTGCGCCTCCGGTATGGGGCCCTGTTTATGCCCTTTGGCCTTGCTGATGCATGTGAGGACTTTGATTCAGATTACCTGCCAGTCTTCCCGCTCTTGGGTGGCCCCTACTCTGCTTCCTGGAACTCACAGCCCCACCCCCTCAACTGCCCTCTGGCAGGGCCTGGTCTGCCCTCCCCCTGGAAAGTTCATACAACACCAGTGGATTCTTCTTGACCAATTTCTCAGGAAAACTTCCTAATACATCTGAAAGTACGATATATGTCTTTCCCCTTTTATTCACCCCAACCTAATAAGCTCCAGTAATTCAGACCTTTGAGAAATTCTACAATTTATGCTCCAAATTTTAGTCCCCCCCGGCTTTTTTCTTGGTCTGTCATACATGTCCTTTAGAACTCATGAGTTACTGAGAATATAAACCAATGACACTGTTATTTGATAAGAGCTATAAAGGGAAAAGATAATACCAATAAGATGGGTGGGCCGAAAAGTTAACATGAATCCCATTTTCCTAATTGAATCGTATTTTTTGATGTAGTAGCTTGCTGCCTAAGGACCCTCAGAAGGCCATAAGGCAGAGCACAGAATTATTTAGTCATAAAATTTTAGATTTTTTTAGAAACCAAATTTTTTGTAAGGAGAAGTCTTTTGGTAAAGATATTAATTTGCTAATTATTAAAATAATTCTAGTGTTTGAAGATGTACTGTTAAGTAAAAAACAACAACAACAGAAAACAAGGTGTACAACAATTGCACAGTCAAGTACCTTTAGGGTGAAAATGGGAGAATCTATACAACATAACAAGACATAAAACATAATATGATATAATATGTGTGTGTGTCTATGTATCTCCTTTCTTTGGAAATATCTATAAGAAACCAGTAATATTGAGACTTCCCTGGCAGTCCAGTGGTTAAAGCTCCACGCTTCCACTGCAGGGGGTACGTGTTCGATCCCTGGTTGGGGAACTAAGATCCCACATGCCGCTAGACTAAAAAAAAAAAAAAAAGAAACCAGTAATATTGACTCTTAGGAGAAAAAAATCGGTGTCTGACAGCAGGGTGGGAGGAAGAATTGTCAGTTTATCCTTTGTTCCTTTTGAATTTTCGTACCAAAATAAATCAAAATTGTGGGAACAGGTATCACCTGGGAGGGGCATGAGGGAGTTCTCCAGGGTGCTGGAAATGTTCTGGGCCTTGGTCTGAGTGATGGTTACGTGGGTGAATACATGTGAAAAGTTATCATTCCATATACTTAAAATCTATGCACTTTATTATAAGTTATACTTCCAAGAAAGTGGTGACTTTCAATGAAAAAATTAAATATATTAAAATAATTTTTTATTTTGTTGGTTTTTGTTGTTTTTTGGGGGGAGGGGGGGCGCCGTATGGCATGTGTGATCTTAGTTCCCCAACCAGGAATCAAACCTGTGCCCCCTACAGTAGAAACATGGAGTCTTAACCACTGGACCGCCAGGGAAGTCCCCAAAATAATTTTTCAAGAAGAAAAATAAAGTCAGACTAGGCGGGCTGCCAAAAAATAAAGTCAGACCTTGCCTTGCTCCACAAAAGTAGATGTGTTTCTGAAAAGTTTACTTAAAGTTTACTTAAGCCAGTTTCTATAAAGCGAAGCATAATTTTCAGTTGGCTTCCATGATAATGTCTAAGAAGTGGTTGTGGACTTCATCCAGTGCTGGTCTTGATCTGAGCATTGGAACCCTGCTGGGGTGAACCCTCCTGCCCTCTGAGTCTGGGCTTGATGATAGTGAGAGAGGGGAAAGGTGATGAGTCTCCCTGAAAGGCCTGAGAAAGGGGAGCACAGCAGAGAACAGAGGAAAAAAGTTACTTAGGGAGCGCCTCTGTGTCTGGGCCCTGCACACACTGGCATAACCAAGGCAGACAAAGAACCCTTCTGAAAGGCAAGAGAGAAAATAAAAATTGGAAAACAGAACCATATACATTAATCCACTCATATGCTCAGCATTTTAACATTTTCAAAGCCCTTTTACACCCATTAGTTCATTTGACCCCAAAACAATCCCATGAATAGACAGGGCACGTGTTGTTCATCCCATTTTATGAATGAGGAAGGAAGCTGAGGCACAGAGAGCAAAGTCACATGGAGGTAACAGAGTCAGAACTCAAACCCGTGTTTTAAAATTCTAAGTCCGATGTGATTATTGCCGCTTCCCAGAAAGGTCACAGAGCATCCGGGGTCAGTTCTGGCTTCCCCACTTACCAGAAGTGTGATTTGCGGTGAGTTGCTGAATCTCTCTCTGCCTCCCTATTCGCATCTGTACAATGGAGCTGGTTTGTAGATTAAATGCACCGATACACTGAAAGCACACAGTAAGTGTTCATTAAAAGTTAGCTCTTGAGGGCTTCCCTGGTGGCGCAGTGGTTGAGAGTCCGCCTGCCGATGCAGGGGACGTGGGTTCGTGCCCCAGTCTGGGAGGATCCCACATGCCGCGGAGCGGCTGGGCCCGTGAGCCATGGTCACTGAGCCTGTGCATCCGGAGCCTGTGCTCCGCAACGGGAGAGGCCACAACAGTGAGAGGCCCGTGTACCACAAAAAAAAAAAAAAAAAAAGTTAGCTCTTGGGACTTCCCTGGCAGTCCAGTGGTTAAGACTCTGTGCTTCCAATGCAGGGGCCACAGGTTTGATCCCCGGTCAGGGAACTAATATCCCACATGCTGTGGTGCGCTGCCAGAAAAAAAAAAATTATCTCTTGTTTTTATTCGCAGAGGTAAAGAGAGACACAGTTAAAATGCCAAAGATGAGAAATGAGAGAATCATGGAGAGAAGAGGGTAAGGAGAAGAAATCAGAGGCAGAAATGGCTCCAGCATATCAGTGGCTCAGGGAGTTGGAACAAGAAGGATGTGACCAGGTAGAGGCCAGGGTCAGGCCAGAAGCACCAGTAGGAAGGTGCCCTCACCTCCACCTTGGCCTTTGACTTGCAGAAGCTCACTGTGTATAGGCCGAAGGCCAGCTAGCAACTGGCCCAGAATAGAGCCTGAGGCCAGGCAGAGGAGAGAAGAGATGGAAAAGGCACCTGGGTCACCTTGAGGGTTGCAAGCTCAAGACGTGGACAGGTGAGCAAGGTGGCTTCACTCAGTTACCTCAGGATGCCAGACTTCGTGGACAGTGTCGTGCTGGCAAAAAGTAACAATCAGACCTCTGTTGGAGGATGAGGGATAGGAGGGGGGCTGATTTGCCAATTTCCATGGCAGGAACACTCCCACCATGGCCAATTTCAGGAAGAAGCAGGGCCCTGGGGTCCAGTCATGGGGCAGAGACAGGCAGCCAGAAGGAAAAGGCAAAGGTATGAGGCCACAGCCATTGTTAGGAGACCCTTGTCCTGGTCCCTGAGAGAGTCCACAGAAGTGCCGTATGACCTTGCACACATCATTCGCACCTCTCTGACTTCCAGTCACCTCAGTGGAAGAGAAATAATGCCTGCCATGTTGGTGGCCTGACAGCGCTAGTGTGAATCCAGGCCAGAAGGTGTTTTTCGAGCACTTACTATGTGCTAAGTTCTGGGATACAGAGATGAATAAACGAGCTCTGAGAGGCAGCCAGGGGCCAGATCACAGAAAGCCTGGTGGATTGTAGGAGGGAGGCATCAGATGGACTTCTTACCGTGATGCCTCAGGAGGGTTGGGACCAGGACCCTGGATGGGAGTTTCAGATGGAAAAGAACCCCTGTGTCTGCTGTTTGGAGTACGACCACCAGGGGGTGAGTGTATGAGTGCAGGAGCCGGAGAGCAGCTCTTGCAATCAGTCACCTGAGAGAGGGCATGGTGGTCTGAACCAGAGAGGTGGCTGTGTGAGAGGTGTGGGGTGCGAGGAGGCTCCATCTGGAATATATCCTGAAGGCAGAAGCAACTAGACTTGCTGCTGGAACAAATTATCCCAGGAATGTTGCTACATAAAGAGCGTAGCTAATAACAACTCCCAGCTGTTGAGCCCCTCCTGTGGGCCAGGAGCTTTCCCTGCATTATCTCCTTTGGTTTTCACACCAAGCATGCAAGGGGGCATTGCTCAATCTATTTACAATAAATAAATGGAGGCTCAGAGACACTGAGTGATGTGCCCAACGTCCCACAGCAAGCCCACCACAGAGTTGGGATTTGAGCCTTTTAGACTGTCATGGGTGCCCTCCCCATGATACCAGCTGCCCCTAGGATTTTGGAAGGATTAGGATACTGTCTGGCACGTAATAGGGACTTAAATGATTATGTTTGCAAAATATTTACTATTACAGGCCCTTATTTCATTACATTCATAAACTCCCGCCAGCTTTATTGAGGTATAATTGACAAATAAAAATTGTATAGATTAAAGATGTACAACATGATATTTTTGATACATTCATAAGCTTAAAAAGTTGTAAGCACTACACACCCACCAGAATGGCTAAAATTTAAAACAAACAGGGACTTCCCTGTTGGTCCAGTGGCTGAGACTCCATGCTCCCAATGCAGGGGGCCCGGGTTTGATCCCTGGACAGGGAACTAGATCCTACACGCCACAACTAAGAGTCCACATGCCTCAGCTAAAGATCCCGCATGCCGCAACTAAGACCTGGGGCAGCCAAATAAATAAATAAATAAATAAATGTTTTAACAAACAAACAAAAACCTTGCCTGTGCCAAATGCTGGCAAAGATGTGCACAATGGGAAACTCTGATCGCTGATGATGGGAATGCAAAATGGTACAGTCACCCTGGAAGACAGCTTGGCGGTTTCTGAGAGAGGTAATCATACACTTACCATATGACCCAGTGATCCAATTTTAGGTATTTACCTTAGAGAAATGAAAATGCATGACCATGAAAAAAACCTGAACATGAATGTTTATAGTTCATAGCAGCACTATTCATAATTGCCCCAAACCACAAATAACCCAAAGGTCCTTCAGCTGGTAAAGGGTAAACAAACCACGGTATACCCACTTAAGGGATACTACTCAGCAACGGAAAGGAACAAAGTACTGGTCCATGAACAACGTGGACGAGTCTCAGATACATGAGGCTGAGTAAAAGGAGCCAGACCCAAAAGTCTCCGTACTGTATGATTCCAAATATATGACATTCTGGAAGAGACAAAACGATAGGTCAGAGAACAGAGCAGTGGGTGCCAGGGACCAGAGGGTGAGGGGAGAGGATGACTACAAAGGGGCAGCACAGGGAAACTTCTTGGGGTGATAGAGCTGTTCTATGTCTTGATTGTGGTAGTGGTTGCGTGACTGTACCTTTGGCCAAAACTCATAGAACTATTTTATAAATGGTGGATTCTACTGTATGTAAATTATACGTCAATAAATCCTAACTCATTTAGTGCCATAGTAAGGCCACTTCCCCCATTCCCCACTCAGACTAACCATTGCTAGGGAACCCCTGGGGACCTGAGCCAGGGTTCCCAAGCTCAAGAACTGGTCCTGCCCTTTCTGAAGGGACTGTTCATCAGAACCACTGGTGAGCTTTAAAATGCTGATGTTACAGCCCAGCCAAATGAGGGGTTCTGATTTAATGGCCTTGGGGTGCAGCCTGAGCATTGGGAGTCTTTCAAAAGCTTCCCAGGTGATTTAAATGACCTAGACACAGAGCTCCCTAAGAGCGGGGCCTATGATTTACTCCACTTTGTACTCCCAGATACTCCATAAATATGTGCATTGCAGTGCATAGAGGCAGACAGTACAGAGTGAAACGGTGAACGCCTGTAATAATCACGTGTGGCCACCACTGCTCTGAGGGCTGGACCCCCTCCCCCGCAGTCCCCAGGAAGGTAGGACCATGGTTAACCCCCTTTGCCAGGTGAGGAAACCCCAGCCCAGAGTAATGAAGTCTCACCCAAGACAATATAGCCAGTAAGTGGCAGAGCTGTGTGGAGGCCTGGACCCACTAACCACTGGGGATACTGCCCCCCAGAGCTGGCTACGGGCGGACTTTGGAATAAGACGGGCCAGGGTTTGAATCTGGGTTCATTACCTACAGCCTGGTTGACCATGGACAAGTTATTTAGCCTTGACTGGTTTTACCTTCCTCATCTGTATGTAAAATGTGGACAGTCGAACCAATGCCAAAAGGCTGTTACTGAATGAATGAGATGATGTGTGCCCAGTGCTGACTGCATAGTAAATACTCAATAATACTAGCAATAATGAATGTAGGAAGAAATGAGTGAATGAATGAGTGAATGCCATTCCTGGAGCCCCAGGACCAGGAGGGAAGGCAGGGAGAGGCAAGGTCTTCCACTGACTCGGGGTCCACGAGCCCCTCCAGAGATGCCCCCACCCTGGCATCTGCCAGCCTTCCCTCCCCCCACCTCCAGCTCCCCTTCCAGGGTCAGGGCACGTGGGCACCAGAGCCACCAGACTGCTAGGGGAGCCTCCAGCCTTTTAAATGTAAGGAGCTTCAGGAGTGAAAATTTGAACCCCTTAGAGTCTTCCCTTCCTGATGTAGACCATGAGCCTGGGACAAATAGGGTCATTGTGTGAGCAAAGCCAGGGTGAGATGCAGCCAGGGAAGGTCAGAGACTCCCCCAGGTCACACGGGCCTCTTTGAACTCCCAGGAGAGAAGCCTTGAGGATGGCACCCTCTTGGTGTCCATGGCTTTCTGGTGGGACCCTGAGTTCTGCCAGGTCCAGGCTCTGCTCTACCCTCTGGTCACTGCACGTTTCCACATCGTCACACTCATTCATGGAATAAGCACTCCATTCCAGCCAGTGCTTCCAGGTTGCATTTCCCAGCGGCCGCTGGGGTACCCAGCCTCTCAACTCTGGCACTGATGCCTAGTGATCCCACGTGGTGGCAGCTCAGGATCCTGGGAAGGAGGGCAGGGTGGGTGAGTTTTCCTTTGGTCCTTTTTTTTTTTTTTTTTTTTTGCGGTACGTGGGCCTCTCACTGTTGTGGCCTCTCGTTGCGGAACACAGGCTCTGGACACGCAGGCTCAGCGGCCATGGCTCACGGGCCCAGCCGCCTCACAGCATGTGGGATCCTCCCGGACTGGGGCACGAACCCGCATCCCCTGCATCAGCAGGCGGACTCCCAACCACTGCGCCACCAGGGAAGCCCCTGGTCCTTCTTTTATTGTTCCCTTAACACAGGAAAGGCACTTTTGTTCTTGTGATTATAGAATAATACCTCATATTGAAAAAAAATTCAAATACCACAAGCATGTAGAGAAGAAAGTAAAACAGCCACTTGTAAAATGCGTCGTGTACCCCTTTAGTTGGTGCAGATGTAAAGTATCTTCATCTACAGCCCAGTGGGTTGGAATGCTACCTCTTCTACCCCATGTTATGTGACCACAAGCAAGTTTTACTCAACCATCATTGCTTTGGTTTCCTCATCTGTAAAATGAGGATTTGGTATAGTGTCTACTTCTAATGTTATTATGAATTAAGTGCAATAATCTCCACCAAGGCCTTAATTCAGTGCTTGACACAGAGTGAGTGTTTTAAAATGTTAGCTCCTTCTGTAGTTATCGCCCACTTAACACCTTACGGGCGTCTTCCTAGGTGAGTTCATTAAGATTGAAGCCTTCTCATTGAACAGCGGCACGGTTCTCCATGCAGTTTGCCACAAGTTCCCTCTCCATGGGCGTGAGTTTATTTGCTGAGTCTCCTTTGGATGGATATTTACGTAGTTTCCAGTTTGGGGGACTATTGTAAATAATGTGCGTGAGTCTTGTCACACTGATTTGTGTCCTTGGGGTAAATTCTCAGAATTGTAACTGCAGGTCAAAGGGTTAGAATGTTGGGGTGTGTGCAGCTAGAATGTCAGGGTGCTAACGCCTAGAATTTGGGCATGCGCACAGTTCAAATGTTGGGGTACACGGGGCTCGGTCCTTGGACCCCTTCCTTCTGTTTCACACACATGCTTTAAACCCCGTCTCTGGATGACAGCTCTCATGTTTACAGCCCCAGCCTAGACCTGGTGCCTGAACTCAGATACCTGACTACTGGCCGAGGCCGTGAGTGGGCACCTCAGCTATAACTCGTCCATGTGAGAGCTCCTGGTGTGTCACTATCCCCCAAACTGCCCCTTCCATGATCTCCTCATCTCAGTTAGTGGCAGCTGCACCCACCACCTTGTTCTCAGGTCAGAGGCCTTAGAGTCACCTTTGGCTCCCTCTTTATCTCCCACCACATTCATTGTATAGGGGAGTCTCCTCCACTCTACCTTCAAAATATACCCAGAATCCTAGCCCTTCTCACCACCTTCACTGCTCCAACCCTGATATAAGCCTCCTTCTCTCTCACTTGATGGTAGTGGCAGCCTCTCAACTGCTTCTACCTTCATTCCTTTCAGTCCGTTTCAACAAGCGGCAGGAGGGAGTCTGTTAAAACAAATCAGATTCCCCCCAAGACTCCCCATCTCATTCAGCCCTGCCTCTACTGACCCCCCACCCTTAGTTTAGTGATGATTTGATGCCTTCTTCTCTGATCTCCTTCCTACACACTCCACTTCAGCCACACTGACCTCCTCACTGTTCTTTGCATGTACCAGGCAGGCTCCCACCTCAGGACCTTTGCACTTGCTGTTCCCTCCACCTGGAATGCTCTTCTCCCAGATATGTGTTTCCCTCTCTTTCTTCTTTCCTTGATGTTGTTTTTCAAACATGTGTGTTTTTCACACACACATCCTATTCCCCCTCTGCTCCCTTTCTTGCTTTTTTTTCTTCCACTAGAGTGATGAACCATCCTGGTTTGCCTGGAACTGAGGGGTTTCTTGAGACTTAAGACTTTTACTTTTAAAACTAGGAAAGTCTGGATGGTTTGTCACTCTATTTGAGCACTCATCACATCTGATATGTTCTACCTTTTATGTATTTATTTTGTTGAATAAGAATATAAACTCCATGAAGGCAGAAATGTTGTCTGTCTCCTTCACTGCTGTACCCCCAGTATAGGTGCTGCATTTGGCTCAAAGAAGATGCTCAACAAATATTTGTTGAATTAAGGAATGAACTTATGGCCAGGTCAGCCTGGTCCCCAGAGAGATCATAACAATTAGGTTTTCTTGGGCTTTAAAAAATACCCTACAGGGCTTCCCTGGTGGCGCAGTGGTTGAGAGTCCGCCTGCCGATGCAGGGGACGTGGGTTCGTGTCCCGGTCCGGGAAGATCCCACATGCTGCGGAGCGGCTGGGTCCGTGAGCCATGGCCGCTGAGCCTGTGTGTCCGGAGCCTGTGCTCCACAACGAGAGAGGCCACAACAGTGACAGGCCCGCGTACCGCAAAAAAAAAAGAAAAAAAATACCCTACGGAAGGGAGGTGGCCTCAGGTTGGGGGGTGGGGGTAGGCAAACTGCTGGGCCTAGAAGGGGACAAAGATCTATGACTGGTCTGTCTCACCTTCATCAGGGGCAGAGCAGCCCAGCAGCAGCTGGGCCTGATGGAAGTGGCTTCGGGTGTCAGGGCCCCGGCTGGGGTCCCTGGATGCGGCCTGCTGGTCATTGCCACCCCCTGGTGGTCTCTTATGAAAAAGCAGCCTCACCCACCAGCCAGAGATGCTCCTGCCCTCTCCTCCTGCTCCTACCTTTCCCCTCCTGTCTTTCCCCATTTCCTTCCCTCTTTCCTCTCCTTTTCTGCTCAGCCAGGTGCTCTGCTACCTGATGGACAGAGCCTTCACCTTAGTGCACTAGGTTAAAACCTGGCTCTGGCATCCACCAGCTGTGTGACCTTGAGCCAATGACTAAACCTCTCTAAGACTCAGTGTCCTCATCTGGAAAATGGGGATTTTAAGTCCTGAAGGTAAAAGAAGATAATCCATGTAAAACACTTAGAACAGTGCCTGCCTCAGTAGATGTCTGATATTTGTTATTATTATTAACCTCATGCCTAGCACTTGGTAGTTGGCTCGCTTTGTTCTTCATCTGGATAACCTGGGCTGCGCATCAGACTCCTATGCGTACTCCTGAAACATACCCACGCCTCCCCATCCCAGACCAGTCAAATCAGAAATCTTTGGTGATGGATCCAGGCCTTGTATTGTTTGAAGTTTTAGTTTATTTTTATATTTATTTGTTGGTATCTTTTAAAGCTTCCCAGGTGATACATACATGCAGCCAGCCTGTGAACCACATTGGTGACCAACAGTCCTGGGTTACCTGGGACTTTCTTAGTTTTAGAAAGTCCCATGTTCTAGGAATCCCCTCGGCCCTGGGCAAACTGGGATGCTTCGTCATCCCCTCCCCAAAGGAATGAACCCATGTTTTCTGAATCTCAAATCAGGACACACGCTCTGAACACAGACGACTGGAAATCAATTCTTTGAAAGCTCAGCTTGGGGTGGTGGGTCAGCTGAAGTGTCAGCCCGTGCATGGCAGGAGCAGGGCTCTGATGGGGAGAGGGCCCTGCTGTAGCTTAGTCAGACAGGTCCCTGTCGTTGGGTCCCCCGGGGCTCAAGCCGCTGGCTGCCCGCTCCATGGCCTTCACCCAGCGATCCTTCAGCTCCTCGGTTTCGGCCTTGAAGGTATAGAGCTGGCCTGACTGTTGCAGCTGGAAGACCCGGGGGTCCGCCTGGGGCCCAGCGGTCACTTGGTAGCCCAGCAGGGGGATGGAGGTGTGGGCCCGCATGTCCTGGGAGGGGAGGGCAGAGCTGTGGGCTGCTGTCCTCCCATTCGGCGCCACTGCCTCAGACGGCTGTTTGGAAGGTACCAGGCACACACCTGCCTCTTGCCCCCCAAAAACCCATGAAGTGGGGTGGGGTGGCAGGAGGGCATTGAGGAAGAGGACTGGTCACCCCCTGAGGGCAAAGCAGTCATGACCTGGAGTCTGGGCCCAGCTCTGAATGCCAGTAACCCTGTGACTTGAGGGAACCAGGTCCTCATTGAGCCTCATCTGACTTATGGGGCCAACAGTACTCACCCCCACTGCCACCCCTGACACACACACATACTGTGAGGAGGGGTGGGGCGTGGCATTACCTGGGGGGCAGCGTAGACATAGAGCACGAGGGGGTCATCCCGGAGGATCACGCACCAGCCCCGGGACCCACTCTTGCCCCACTTGTCCCCGAGGAGCTGTAGGAAGCTGCACATTAGGCTCTGCTCGGACCCCGCTGCAGCTCCTTTCTGAAACCAGAGAGAGGGACTGTCAGGGAACAGAGCACCCACTACCTGACAGATGTCGCTCATTAGAAATCACTCTTTCTAAACCTTTCGGCAACCGTTCAAGGAGGTGTTATTTGTCCCTGAGGCTCAGAGAGGTCCCATCAGGGACTTGCAGTCATAGAGCTGGCCAGTGGCAGAGCTGCAGTCAAACCTCAGCCAGCCTGACCTCTGCGCAGGTGCTCGGAGGGCTTATCCCCTGAGAGCTGCCCCAGGGAACAGAATTGGAGCCTGAAAAGGGGCAGACCATTCTCTCTCTCCAGGAGCAAAAGCTGTGTGGTATGGTCTAGTGATTGGGGAGGGCATGGGCAGGGCTGGGGCCTAAAAGAATGAGGGAGGATTGGAGAGTGGGCAGATGTCAGTGGAAAGGAACCAACTTGAACCTGGGAGCTGAGTTCAGTTGGAATAGGCTGGGGTCTTCTCCCACCTCCCGAGGACAGTGGGATGTCAACCTGGCTTTAATGAGGGAGTGGCAGAGGGGCGGGGGTAACCAGTGTCTAGGCTGGGTGCCAGTGCCCCAGAGGTGCTGACCAGCAGTGGGAGCAGCCTGAGAGTGCCTGCGGCTGGGGGTGGGGAGTGGCTCAGCCCCAAGGACAGCAGAGAACATCTGTGGTAGAGATCAGAGAGCTGGTTCCTAACTCTCTGTGTGACCTTGGTCACTTCTCTGGGCCTGGGTCTCCAACCAGCTGGTCCCTGAAGTCCCTTCCAATTACAATGGAGTCTCCAGGCTGCCTCTTCCCTGCAGTGGGACTCTGACCTGCAGCCTCAGTATCCCCATCTGTAAAATGGAATCAGCCGCACCAGCTCTTTTCACCTCCTGGGACTGCTAGGCCAGGGCATGGGGATATGAACAGGAGTGGTCCAGAGGGGCCGTGCGATTATCGGATGAGGATGCAGAGGAAAGGTGGAGAGCCTGGGCCACAGCCTGGAGCCAAAAGTTGCTTCTATTTGGTGACAGGCGCAGCTCTGTTTTATTTGGCCACGGCCGGGCCGGGGTAGGGGGGTGTTCCGTCGGGGGGCCTGTCTGTGGGCAGAGAGAGGACGGGGAGTGTGACCACGGCAGGCTTGTTCCTCAGCACCGAGGACAGTGCCAGCACTTGGTGAGGCCGTGCACACATTTGCCTAGTAGAGGAAACCGGCCCTCACCTCCAGGATGCCACGCCTCTTGTCCTCCTTGTCCTCAGGGAGCACATTTCCGGTGAGGAACGTGTAGCAGTCTAAACAGACACGGCTGGGCCTGTTGTCATCGTATTTGAGCTCAGCCCGGTAGTCGGAGCACCTGGCACACACCACCTGGGGGAGGACAGGCAGGAGGGGCTTGGGGGCTGAGGTGAGGCATGGAGGTCCCCGTTAGTGCCTTGGCTCAGGAGGTGGGGACGTGAGAGCAACCCGAGACCAGAGGAAGAAAAAGAAAGCTTCAGGAGAGGGATGGAGGCAGAGCTGGGCATCCCCTGCGCTGGCAGAGGCCCAGCCACCTGGAGGCTGCAGTGCAGGGGGAGAGGGCCCGCAGCTGGGGGCTTGAGGCCTGGCCCCCACTGCAGGAGCTCAACCTCTCTCCCTTCACGTTCCCTGTTGTGAGGGCAGCTACTGATCCCGGGGCCTTGACCTGTGCACACCCCTTGCATCTGATCACTTCTCCGAGCACTCTCTCTGCCCTCTGTCATCTCACACGACTCCCAGCAACCCCACCAGGTGACCAGCCCTGGGACTTTTACTCTCACCTGCAACGAGGGGACAGTGACTTGATGAAGGCCACAGAGCTCTCTGGCAGCAACTGGCCCTCCTCAAACAGAAGGTGTCTTTACGGTTCTACAGTTTAGCATTAAGAGTCATGCAGATTTTGCAGTCCAGCCAATCCTAGAGTCAAACGTGTTCTGATACAAAAATGATGGGCTGGCTGTTTTTGCCAGGAAGACCCGCCATGTGGAGTCTGTGGAGTGGCGCCCGGCCCCCAGCCCACCAGGGAGACGTCCCCAAGAAGGCCATCACAGATCAGGCTGGGGAGATCGGGTGAAAGAGGCATGAGAAAACCTGGGGAGAAACACAGGCACTGCAGGATGTGACTTCCAGGAAGACTGGAGTGTCACAGTGAGTCCAGGATGTGGGATTGGAAATGGGGGCAAGAGATAGAGACTTGGACGAAGGGTTATTCATCAGGTAGCCGGTCTGTGTGCCCAGCACAGCATGTGGCCTGGGAGGGAGCCACAGGGGAAGGCCTGGGCTTGCCCCACCATCACCAGGATTCCTGTCTGGCAGGCGGGGAAGCAGAAACTGGGCACCCAACCACGAAAGGATGACTCACAGAGTACAAACGTTCGCACGGGCAGGAGAAGCCCCAGAATCGGGTGCCTCACACAGCCCCACACACAGGGCTTCAGCTACCTTGAGAATATTTTATTTTGTTTTTTATTGAGATTTAAAATTTTTAAATACAATTAGCACGTATTTATTTTCTCCTCTCCTCTACCAACTTTTTATTTTGAAAAATTTCAAACCTGAAGACAAGTTGAAAAAATACAGTGATACCCTCACCACCAAATTCACGGATTGTGAACATTTTTGCCACTTTTGATTTCTCCCTCTCTCCCTTTCTCTCTTTCTCTTTCTCTCTCTATATACATACACACACACACACACACACACATATATATTTTTTCTGAACCATTTGAGTTTAAATTACAGTCATCATGTCACATCACCCTTAAATATGTAGCTGGTGTCTCCTAAGAACAAGGGCATTCTCCTCCCTATCTACGATGTCATGATCACACACAGGAAATTTAACATTGATACGATATTGTTACCTATATATGCTTCATAATCAAATTTCCCCCAATGGTCCCAGTAATGACTTCTGTTTCTGGTTCTGTTTTTCCCATCCAGGATTCAATATCAAGGATCATACATTTCATTTAGTTCTCAGAAAATCTTATTTCTTTTTTGTACCTGGAAGGCAGGTACATGAGTGTTGTTATATTGTTCTTTGTGCCTCTTTGTATTTCTTAACTATTTAAAATAATTTTTTAGAAACTAGTTACAAAGTTACAAGCGTGAGTAGACTCAACTCTTGTTTATTGATGTGACTCACCGAAAATGGAAGCTAATCCCCAGATCCTTTCTATTTGGCTCTGATATGAAACTCACTTACACGAACATAGGTGTGTCCCAGTCCTAGAAATTTACTTTGTGTCCTGATTGCAGTTTAACACATTTGGGGACGCCTCGCTGACTGGCCCCAACCTGCCCAGCTGGTCTCCTCCTGTCCCCCGAGGTCATTAAAGACGGAGGTCATTAAAGGGCTTCTCTGTTTGCAGAGTAAATGGAGAGGGTTGTAATGTCAACAGAGAACAGCTCAAGTACAGCAAGTGCTTAAAAAGCAAAGCAAGATCTGCCTCTGATAACTGGGCCTGAGCTGACAAGAGGGAGGAGTGGTTCCTTCCTCAATCAGCTGGTGGCTGTTCCTCTGAGTGAGGCTGCCCAAGTGATTAAGGAGGGGGAAGGAAAGGGGGACAAGGAGAGGGAAGGGGGTGAACCTTCTTTTGTTGAGTCCTCACTACCACCCTGGAGGTAGGTGTTACTAATCCCCATTGTACAGGTGAGGAAGCTGAGGCTTGAACCTGGCGGGCAGAGTTAGCAGCAGAACCGAGCAGGTGCTGGAGTGCTGAGGGTTTGCCAAGAAGAGGAGGGGACAGTTAGCTGAGGTTGGTCAAGAAAAGAGGACGGTGAGGGGTGGGTGAGTAACAGGTGTGGGGCTGATGAGGTGGTGGATGAAAGGCCCGACAGGGGCTGAAGGATTTGGGTGCCCCCACCCAGGAACTGGAGACCATTTCCTGGTGCTGGGCCCTGAGGGTCTTGGGAAATGGTGGTGAGGAAGCAGATGAATGAATAGGGTCAGCTTTGGGGAGTGTCTTGAACAGGTCGCTTACCTGTCTGAGCCTTGCGTCCTACCTGCAGAATGGGGCAAACAGCCGACCTGCTTCACACGTGGGCACCATGAGGCCCCCAAAACAGGTAACTCACACACCTGGCACAGTTGGCGCCCAGCACTTCTGGCTGTACTGGTTGAAGCGGGCAGGGTTGGCAGGGATGGGAGGGCAGGGCCTGAGCTGGGAAGGCAGAGGCCGAGGTGGGTACTCACGTAGCCGCAGGCCCGGCAGTGGTGGCGGCGGCGCATCAGGGCGTTGAAGGGCTCCTGGCAGCGCATACACATGGTCACCATCTTGTCACGGACCCACTGCGGCGCCCGGAGGCCCAGCTCCTCGGACTGCAGCTGTGGGGTGGCAGGGTGGGTACTTCAGGACCCCCTGTACCCACCTGCTTGTGGCAGAGATTATGTGTGCTATGTTTCCCAGTGGCTTCCATGTGAAGCGGACTGGACGAATAAAGACCACGTAAAGTGGAGGTCAGTTACTATGAGCCCTATTTTACAGGTGAGGAAACTGAGCCCCAGAGAGGTCAAGGGACTCAGCAAAGATGCCCAGCTGGCCAGAGTTCAGAGCTCAGATCTGAAATCAAGTCACAGACGCTCTCCATAACTACCACCCCACCTGCCTTCCACCTTCCCTTGGTCTCACATTTTTCAGGCACTTTCAAAACCCAAACCTGGGCATGCGCTCACTCTCTCTCGCGAGAACAACGGAATCACGACTAACTGCTGAACAATCATCCACAGAAGACAATAGAACTCGCCAAAAAAGACACCCCGCATCCAAAGACAAAGGAGAAGCCGCAATGAGACAGTAGGAGGGGCGCAATCACAATAAAATCAAATCCCATAACTGCTGGGTGGGTGACTCACAAACTGGAGAACACTTATACCATAGAAGTCGAATGACTGGAGTGAAGGTTCTGAGCCACACATCAGTCTTCCCAACCTGGGGGTCTGGCAACGAAAGGAGGAATTCCTAGAGAATCAGACTTTGAAGGCTAGCGGGATTTGATTGCAGGACTTCGACAGGACGGAGGGAAACAGAGACTCCACTCTTGGAGGGCACACACCAAGTAGTGTGAGCATCGGGACGAAAGGGAAGGAGCAGTGAACCCATAGGAGACTGAACCAGACCTACCTGCTAGTGTTGGATGGTCTCCTGCAGAGGTGGGGGGTGGCTATAGCTCACCGTGAGGACAAGGACACTGGCAGCAGAAGTTCTGGGAGGAACTCCTTGGCATGAGCCCTCCCAGGGTCTGCCATTAGCCCCACCAAAGAGCAGGGTAGGCTCCAGTATTGGGTTGCCTCAGGCCAAACAACCAACAGGGAGGGAACCCAGCCCCACCCATCAGTAGACAAGTGAATTAAAGTTTTACTGAGCTCTGCCCACCAGAGCAATACCTAGCTCTACCCACCACCAGTCCCTCCCATCAGGAAGCTTGCACAAGCCTCTTAGCCTCATCCACCAGAGGGCAGACAGCAGAAGCAAGAAGAACTACAATCCTGCAGCCTGTGGAACGAAAACCACATTCACAGAAAGATAGACAAAATGAAAAGGCAGAGCACTATGTACCAGATGAAGGAACAAGATAAAACCCAAGAAAAACAACTAAATGAAGTGCAGATAGGCAACCTTCCAGAAAAAGAATTCAGAATAATGATAGTGAAGATGATCCAGGACCTCAGAAAAAGAATGGAGGCAAAGATCGAGAAGGTGCAAGAAATGTTTAACAAAGACCTAGAAGAATTAACAAACACCTAGAAGAATTAAAGAACAAACAAACAGAGATGAACAATACAATAACTGAAATGAAAAATACACTAGAAGGAATCAATAGCAGAATAACTGAGGCAGAAGAACGGATGAGTGGCCTGGAAGACAGAATGGTGGAATTCACTGCTGCAGAACAAAATAAAGAGAAAAGAATGAAAAGAAATGAAGACAGCCTAAGAGACCTCTGGGACAACATTAAACTCAACAACATTTGCATTATAGGGGTCCCAGAAGGAGAAGAGAGAGAGAAAGGTCCTGAGAAAATATTTGAAGAGATTATAGTCAAAAACTTCCCTAACATGGGAAAGGAAATAGCCACCCAAGTCCAGGAAGCACAGAGAGTCCCAGGCAGGAAAAACACAAGCAGAAACACGCCAAGATACATAGTAATCAAAATGACAAAAATTAAAGACAAAGAAAAATTACTGAAAGCAACAAGGGAAAAATGACAACATACAAGGGAACTCCCATAATGTTAATAGCTGATTTCTCAGCAGAAACTCTGCAAGCCAGAGGGAGTGGCATGATATATTTAAAGTGATGAAAGGGAAGAACCTACAACCAAGATTACTCTACCTGGCAAGGATCTCATTCAGATTGAATGCAGAAATCAAAAGCTTTACGGACAAGCAAAAGCTAAGAGAATTCAGCACCACCAAACCAGTTCTACAACAAATGCTAAAGGAACTTCTCTAAGTGGGAAACACAAGAGAAGAAAAGGGCCTACAAAAACAAACCCAAAACAATTAAGAAAATGGTAATAGGAACATACATATCAATAATCACCTTAAACGTGAATGGATTAAATGCTCCAACCAAAAGACACAGGCTTGCTGAATGGATACAAAAACAATACCCATATATATCTTGCCTACAAGAGACCCACTTCACCATTGTAAAGCAATTATACCCCAATAAAGATGTCTAAAAAAAAAAAAAAAGAGACCCACTTCAGACCTAGGGACACATACAGACTGAAAGTGAGGGGATGGAAAAAGATACTCCATGCAAATGGAAATCAAAAGAAAACTGGAGTAGCAATACTCATATCAGATAAAATAGACTTTAAAATAAAGAATGTTGGGCTTCCCTGGTGGCACAGTGGTTGAGAGTCTGTCTGCCGATGCAGGGGACATGGGTTCGTGCCCTGGTGTGGGAAGATCCCACGTGCCGCGGAGCGGCTGGGCCCGTGAGCCATGGCTGCTGAGCCTGCGTGTCCGGAGCCTGTGCTCCGCAATGGGAGAGGCCACAGCAGTGAGAGGCCTGCGTACCGCAAAATAAATAAATAAAATAAAATAAAATAAAATAAAGAATGTGACAAGAGACAAGGAAGGATACTACATAATGATCAAGGGATCAATCCAAGAAGAAGCTAAAGCAATTATAAATATATATGCACCCAACATAGGAGCACCTCAATACATAAGGCAACTGCTAACAGCTATAAAAGAGGAAACCGACAGTAACACAATAATAGTGCGGGACTTTAACACCTCACTTAAACCAGTGGACAGATCATCCAAACAGAAAATTAATAAGGAAACACAAGCTTTAAATGACACAATAGACCAGATAGATTTAATTGATATTTATAGGACATTCCATTTGAAGACAGCAGATTACACTTTCTTCTCAAGTACACAGTACACACGGAACATTCTCCAGGATAGATCACATCTTGGGTCACAAATCAAGCCTCGGTAAATTTAATAAAATTGAAATCATATCAAGCATCTTTTCTGTCCACAACACTATGAGATTAGAAAACAGTTACAGGGAAAAAAACGTAAAAAACACAAACACATGGAGGCTAAACAATACATTATTAAATAACCAAGAGATCACTGAAGAAATCAAAGAGAAAAAAAAAAAATACCTAGAGACATATTACAACGAAAACATGACAATCCAAAACCTATGGGATGCAGCAAAAGCAGTTCTAAGAGGGAAGTTTATAGCAATACAAGCCTACCTCAAGAAACAAGAAACATCTCAAATAAACAATCTAACCTTACACCTAAAGGAACTAGAGAAAGAAGAACAAACAAAACCCAAAATTAGTAGAAGGAAAGAAATCATAATGATCAGAGCAGAAATAAATGAAATAGAAACAAAGAAAATAATAGCAAAGATCAATAAAACTAAAAGCTGGTTCTTTGAGAAGATGAACAAAATTGATAAACCTTTAGCCAGACTCATCAAGAAAAAGAGGGAGAGGACTCAAATCAATAAAATTAGAAATGAAAAAGGGGAAGTTACAACGGACAGAAATACAAAAGCATCACAAGAGACCACTACAGGCAACTCTATGCCAATAAAATGGACAACCTGGAAGAAATGGACAAATTCTTAGAAAGGTATAACCTTCCAAGACCAAACCAGGAAGAAATAGAAAATATGAACAGACCAATCACAAGTAATGAAATTGAAACTGTGATTAAAAGTCTTCCAACAAACAAAAGTCCAGGACCAGATGGCTTCACAGGTGAATTCTATCAAACATTTACAGAAGAGCTAACACCCATCCTTCTCAAACTCTTCCAAAATATTGCAGAGGAAGGAACACTCCCAAACTCATTCTATGAGGCCACCATCATGCTGATACCAAAAACAGACAAAGATACTACAAAAAAAGAAAATTACAGACCAATATCACTGATGAATATAGATGCGAAACTCCTCAACAAAATACTAGCAAACAGAATGCAACAACACATTAAAAGGATCATACACCATGATCAAGTGGGATTTATCCCAGGGATGCAAGGATTCTTCAATACATGCAAATCAGTCAATGTGATACACCACTGAAGAAGAAAAACCATATGATCATCTCAATACATGCAGAAAAAGCTTTTGACAAAATTCAACACCCATTTATGATAAAAATTCTCCAGAAAGTGGGCACAGAGGGAAACTACCTCAACATAATAAAGGCCATATATGACAAACCCAGATCAAACATCATTCTCAATGGTGAAAAACTGAAAGCATTTCCTCTGAGATCAGGAACAAGACAAGGATGTCTACTCTCACCACTATTATTCAACATAGTTTTGGAAGTCCTAGCCATGGCAATCAGAGAAGAAAAAGAAATAAAAGGAATACAAGGGCTTCCCTGGTGGTGCAGTGGTTGAGAGTCTGCCTGCTGATGCAGGCAACATGGGTTCGTGCCCCGGTCCGGGAAGATCCCACATGCCGCGGAGCGGCTGGGCCCATGAGCCATGGCCGCTGAGCCTACGTGTCCAGAGCCTGTGCTCCGCAATGGGAGAGGCCACAATAGTGAGAGGCCCGCGTACAAAAAAAAAAAAGGAATACAAATTGGAAAAGAAGTAAATCTGTCACTGTTTGCAGATGACATGATACTATACATAGAGAATCCTAAAGATGCCACCAGAAAACTACTAGAGCTAATCAATGAATCTAGTAAAGTTGCAGGATACAAAGTTAATGCACAGAAATCTCTTGCATTCCTATATACTAACAATGAAAGATCAGAAAGAGAAATTAAGGAAACAATCCCATTCACCAATGCAACAAAAGTAATAAAATACCTAGGAATAAACCTACTTAAGGAGGTAAAAAACCTGTACTCAGAAAACTATAAGACACTGATGAAAGAAATCAAAGATGACACAAACAGATGGAGAGATATACCACGTTCTTGGATTGCAAGAATCAATATTGTGAAAGTGACTATAGTACCCAAAGCAATCTACAGATTCAATGTAATTCCTATCAAATTACCAGTGGCATTTTTTACAGAACTAGAACAAAAAAATCTTAAAATTTGTATGGAGACATAGAAGACCCCGAATAGCCAAAGCAGTTTTGAGGGGAAAAAAGAGAGCTGGAGGAATCAGACTCCCTGACTTCAGACTATACTACAAAGCTACAGTAATCAAGACAATATGGTACTGACACAAAAACAGAAATACATATCAATGGAACAGGATAGAAAGCCCAGAGATAAACCCACACACCTATGGTCAACTAATCTATGACAAAGGAGGCAAGGATATACAATGGAGAAAAGACAGTGTCTTCAATAAGTGGTGCTGGGAAAACTGGACAGCTACATGTAAAAGAATGAAATTAGAACACTCCCTAACACCATACACAAAAATAGACTCAAAATGGATTAGAGACCTAAATGTAAGACTGGACACTATAAAACTCTTAGAGGAAAACATAGGAAGAACACTGTTTGACACAAATCACAGCAAGATCTTCTTTGATCCACCTCCTAGAGTAATGGAAATAAAACCAAAAATAAACAAATGGGACCTAATGAAACTTAAAAGCTTTTGCAAAGCAAAGGAAACTACAAACAAGATGAAAAGACAACCCTCAGAATGGGAGAAAATATTTGCAAATGAATCAATGGACAAAGGATTAATCTCCAAAATATATAAACAGCTCATGCCTTTCAATATTAAAAAAACAAACAACCCAATCAAAAAATGGGCAGAAGACCTAAACAGACATTTCTCCAAAGAAGACATACAGATGGCCAAGAAGCACATGAAAAGCTGCTCAACATCACTAATTGTTAGAAAAATGCAAATCAAGACTACAATGAGGTATCACCTCACATCAGTTAGAATGGGTATCATCAGAAAATCTGCAAACAGCAAATGTTGGAGAGAGTGTGGAGAAAAGGGAACCCTCTTGCACTGTTGGTGGGAATGTAAATTGATACAGCCACTATGGAGAACAGTATGAAGGCTCCTTAGAAAACTAAAAATAGAACTATCTTATGACCCAGCAATCCCACTACTGGGCATATACCCAGAGAAAACCATAATTCAAAAAGACGCATGCACCCCAATGTTCACTGCAGCACTATTTACAATATAGCCAGGTCATGGAAGCAACCTAAGTGCCCACTGACAGACAAATGGATAAAGAAGATGTGGTATGTATATACGATGGAATAGTGCTCAGCCATAAAAAGGAACAAAATTGGGTCATTTGTAGAGACGTGGATGGATCTAGAGACTGTCATACAGAGTGAAGAAAATCACAAAGAGAAAAACAAGTATCGTATATTAATGCATATATGTGGAACCTAGAAAAATGGTACAGATGAACTGGTTTGCAGGGCAGAAATAGAGACACAGACGTAGAGAACAAACGTATGGACACCAAGGGGGGAAAGTGGCGGGGGTGGGGGAGTGGTGGTGGGATGAATTAGGAGATTGGGATTGACGTGTATACACTAATATGTATAAAATAGATTAATAAGAACCTGCTGTATAAAAAATGAAAATTAAAATTTAAAATTCCAAAAAAAAAAAAAAAGATAAATGTTGGGAGACAGTTCTCCTAGGGTCTCTTGTGTTTCCTTTTTTCTGGACTGTCTTTTCAAGAATCTTCCTATAGCTACCAGCCTTGAAAATAGATGTTGTCTCTCTAGAGCATAGGGCAGACATACTCACTGCACATTATAAAAGATTCAGAGACTGATTTGCTTTTGTTTGCTGACATAGTCAATTCTGATTCTTTCAAACTGAGGACCAGTCCCTGCCCTTGGAGCATGAATTAATAGAGATAAATAAAGAACTCTTGAAAGATAGCAAAAAAAAAAGAAAAAAAACCCAAACCTGCACACACACCACCCCCACAGCCCGAGTTATACATATAGATGTAAAATCCTTCCTAGCGGTAGTTGCACATAAAGCCTCCCAAAGGAATTTTTTGCTAATGGGGGAATCTTTGGCATTGAGTTTCTGAGTAGGGTGATGTTGGCGTGTGTAAGCTTCCCCCGATCCCTTCAAATCATTCATGGTGGGTGACACTCTCCAGCCCTCCAAGCTGGCCTAGGTAGAACAAAGAGAGGGAATCATTCCTGTGTAAGGCTGGCGGCTCCGGGAGGGATACAGAGCCTTCATTTACCTCCTGCTCCTGGGTGTCTCCCTCAGGGCTCTGGACTGCAGCTTTGAAGGTTTCATTCCGCTTCTCGATTTGGTCAATGGCCGCTTGGCAGGCCTGGGGCAAGGGGCAGAGCACAGGGAGGTGGTTGGGGGGCGGCAGGAAGGGCTTGCTCATCTGTGAATCCATCTACACATTCCACAAACGTTGCTAAAAGCCTACTGGGTGCTAGGGGTTAGATTCCAAGTGTACATTGCCTGATTTAAGGGAGGAGAAAATATTAGTCCCAGATTACAGATGTGAAAACGGAGGCTCAGAGACATTAAGTGACTCGCCCCAGGCCACCCAGCTAGGCAGTGAGAGGCAGCAAGATTTGAACCGCTCTGACTCCAACTACTACAGAGCAACTTTGAGGAAGAACAGGGAGCAAGCAGGCGGGTGTGCACTCTCTCACACACACACACACACACACACACACACACACACACACACACACACAGAGCATCCCTCTCTCCCCCGCAGCCTGGGTGGGGAGGTCAGAATCCTAGGGGCCCTGGAGCATTCTGATACCTGCAACCAGGAGATCATTTCCTCCTGGGACCTGCTTGGAAAGTGAACACAGGCGTTGAGGAGAGCAGCCCCTCCCAGTTTTCCCATCTCACCCGGCCCTCAGCCTGCCTGCCTACCGGGCCCGCAGCTCCAGGGTGCGCTGCTTCCCGGACACCAGGAAGGAGTGGGGGAACTCGGCGTCAGTCAGCTCCCGCACCTGCTCGGAATGGGAGGGAGAGACTGCTCAGACTCACCCACCCGCCCCCCAGGCACTGTGGCAGGGAGGTAGGTGAACTGTGCCCCAAGGACAATTCAAATTAGAGACAAGGATAGGGAGCTTGTTCAACTGCTCCCTAATCCCATCAAGCCAGGCAAATGTGCCTGCAATCTGGCCTCACCCTGTACAGCAAATGGGACTTAGGGCTCCTGGAACCTTAGCAGATAAGTTGGCCCAGTGTGAGGTAGGGGTGACGGCTCCTGACAAAGGAGTCACCCAAAATGGAAACTGGGTCACAAATTGGGTTTGGGGACACAGCTTTTTCAAGACCAGATGTATGGCCTAGAACAAGACCCTTTTACCCCATAGAGTGAATGAAGGAATTGATCACCCAATACACAGATCCAACAGACCCCCCCCCCACTTCCTGTCTTTTACCATCCTTGTCCTAGAATTCCACAGGTCCCGAGTCCGTTATGAAAGCCACCCGTCACAGAGCACTTACTATGCGACAGCCACTGAGCACCCCACACATGTTCTCATTTAATCAGCACAACTGCTGAACCCACTAATTAATTCTAATGCTTAATGGCCATCATGTGCCCCTGAAGGCAGTACCTGTCAACAGCTACAGTCCCCTGGCACAGCTGAATCTATGGTTACCTACCAGTTTACAAGAATTATGTGGGACCGAGGGACATGCTGAATGACACCACAGGGGTGCGGTCAGCAAAATCCAGACTGTGAGAAACTCTACCAGAGAAATGATCTGATTTCTTCAACTAATAAATGAGAGAAAAACTAGGAGAGGGAGGTATAATGGATAAAAGGGGATGTAAGAAGCATATTACAAATGATTCAAACAGATCAGCTGTGAGAAGACAATTATGAGACAGTCAAGGAAAACCAAGGGATCTTAATGTTATTAACTAATTATCATTAATTTGTTAGATGTAATAATGGTACTGTTGGCAACTTTTAGGGCAAAAAAAAGAGTTCTTATTTCTTTTTTTTCTTTTTTTTTTTTTTTGCGGTATGCGGGCCTCTCACTGCTGTGGCCTCTCCCGTTGCGGCTCCGGACGCGCAGGCTCAGCGGCCACGGTTCACAGGCCCAGCCGCTCCACAGCATGTGGGATCTTCCCGGACTGGGGCACGAACCCGTGTCCTCTGCATCGGCAGGTGGACTCTCAACCACTGCGCCACCAGGGAAGCCCAAGAGTTCTTATTTCTTAAAGAGACATACTGAAGTATTTATAGGTGAAATGATTATGTGTCTGAGATTTGCTCTTATATAATCCATTGGAAAAGGGGATTAAGAAGGGGATTGCTGAGTAAACCAGTTTTAGCCAGGTGATGAGTATATGGGGGTTCATTGTACCATTTTCTCAGCTTAAAAGTGTCCAGAATAAAAAGTTAAAGAAAATCTTCACAGCAGTCTGGACAGGTAGATATTATCACCCTCATTTGGGAGATGAGAAAATGAAGATCAGAGAGGGCAAGAGACCTGCTTGAGGTCACACAGCATCTAGAGAGCATAATGAAGATTCAAATTACGGTTTTTGGTCCCTAAGGGTAAAGCAGAAGCACATCTATTTCCACCCCACTCCCAGAGCCCAGTAAGCACAGACTTCTCCCAGGCAATGTGGAGACAGAGTCACAAAGGGAAGCTAAGATACAGACCTAGAGCCCAAGGGCCTAGCATGGAGGAACTTTGTTGTCAATGAATCCACCTGACATGTGGGTCCCTCTGCGGGCTCCCTGCCACGAGGTGACCAGGCCTTGGCACACTTTCAGGCGGCCCACCACACCTCAGAGAGCATGACTCTGGGAACATCCTTCCTCACGTTAGGCCTAGTCTACCTCTTGGGCCCACAGAACCAGTCCGTTCCCTCTAGAAGGGGCCTGATGTGATTTGCACTTGATACCCTTGACAATGGGGAGGCTCTAAGGGTTTATAAATGGAGAAGCTCATGTGGAGACAGGTGTTTGGGAAAGCCACTCCAGCAGCTATTTATAAGGGTTGAAGGGCTGGGGAAAATAGGACAAACCAGCAGCCCAGGGGCCAGTTAGGGAGGGATACCCTGAATGGTCCATGCCTGCCTGGAGAGAGAAAAGGTTTCTACCTGGGGAACAGTATCTGGAATCTGGCAAGACTCCATGCCTGATTGGGTGAAGGAGAGAAAAGAAGGGAGAAATCTAAGGTCTGGAGTCCACGGCCAGGAAGAAACATGATGCTTTTGATAGAAAAAGGGGAAGTGGGAAGAGTCCCTGACCTGAGGGACCACCTCTGCAGAGGGGCAGGATGAAGGTTTCTAGAGGACAATTCCCCGAGCTCCGCAATACCTAGGCTCAACCACCAGACTTGGCCGGTTCAGGCTCCTGCCAGCCCACACAGTGCCTTTGTGCTAATTAGAGAAAGACACCTCTTCCTCAAAACACTTTACTGACATCTGTTGGCAAACTGGCGTAACATTCAGTCAAGTATCTGGTTTGTTGAACCAGACACTTGACTGCCATCTGCCGGACAGTGAGAACTGTAAATATGCAATCTATGCTGTCGTCCGGGGATGAGGTGTGCTCATCTTAGTTGAGGTGTGCTTGCACAGTGCACAACCTGCACAGTTGTCCATGGAGACGCTGAGTACATATGTACCCTTACCCCTTCCTTCTTCCCAGGCTGGCCCTGTACAGGATGGCACAACGATAGGACCAAGTCAGACCCTGGGGGGTGAATCAGCTGCTGAGAACTAGGTCTCCTTGACACTCAGGAAGGAGGAGGCCAGGGGGTCACGGCCAGTGGGAGCCATCATGGTGGTCAAAGGTCAGACCCGCCTCCAAACCTTAGACTCAGGAAATGATTCCTGCACAAATGCGGGTAGGTGGACAGCTCTGCTCCTGCCAGGCCCGTGCCATCCAGGAGTGGGCGCTGTGCGGCCTCCAGAGCACCAGACACGCCCTGTAGGGACTATGTTCACTGGGACTGGAGACGCCAGGAACCCAGCGCACGCTGGGCTGGGAGCCCTCGGCACATACCCTGAGCATCTGACACTGTCAGGCCCATTTCTATGTATTTTCTCTTTACGATAGTCTGTTGTGGTCTCCATATTTCTTGGCTTTTCTGTCAATCTCTGCCTCTCTTTTTCTATGCCTGGGTTTCTGCCAGTCCTAAGACAGGGCTGCCTGTCTCCATTTCTCTGTCTTTAACTCTCCATAACCTGCCGTTCTCAGTCTCACTCACCAAGGCTCCCAGACGTACAAGCTTGCACGCACCCTAGCCTCTGGGACATTCTGGCCACTTCAGTTAGGAAAGCTGGATGACACAGGGTGGGGGGGCTGCATTCCTAGAGGAACTCAGTCAGCTGAGATATGGAGGACAGGCTGTGAAGCCCCAGAAGGTGCCCAAGTCCCTCCATCAGCCCTCATCACCCGCAGGCTACACCCCACCCCCAAGCCCTTGATTCAGCCCCAAACACCAGGCAAGCCCAGTCAGCAGCAGGGGCAAGGCCCTCCTGCTGGGGGCTCTCAGAGGCTCAGGGGTTCTCCAGAGGCGGAAGTATCCTGGTTCGAGTTCTGCCTGCAGCTCTCTCCTGTGGCAGATCCTGGGAGATGGGTGGGGGGAGGGGGAGTCAATAGGGATAGGGAAGGGGGAGATGGAAGGGTACCAAGACAGGCCAGATCTGACCTCTGCTTCTTCCAGCCCCAGCCACCAGGACTCAGGAGCGATCAGAGGGGCTGTCAAGAAGTTTCCCCTCCCATTTCCTCCACTATGCCTTCAATTCCGCCCTATGCTTTATCTTTCCAGGTTGAAGCCTTAGTAGGAGATTGTATAGTATGCTGGTTAGGTACAGAGGCTCTGGACTCTGTTATACCTGAGTTTGATCATGCAAACCAGGATTTGCTGTGTGACCCCCAAGCAAGTTACTTAATCTTTCTGGGCCTTGGGTTTTTTTTATTTTTAAAAAAGACTTTTTTTTTAAAGATCAGTTTTAGGTTCACAGCATAATTAAGAGGAAGGTACAGAGATTTCCCATATACTCCCTGAGCCCACATATGCACAGCCTCCTCCATTAATACCATTCCCCCACCAGAATGGTACATTTATTAGAATCAATGAATCTACACTGACACATCATTATTACCCAAGGTTCATAGTTTACATCAGGGTTCACTCTTGGTGTTGTAAATTCTGTGGGTTTGGATAAATGTGTAATGACTGTTATCTACCATTATAGTACCATACAAAATAGTTTTACTGCCCTTAAAATCCTCCACGTTCATCCCTCTCTTCCCCCAACTACTGATCCTCTTGCTGTCTCCATAGTTTTGCCTTTTCCAGAATGTCATATCATTGGAATCACATAGTATTATACATAGTATGTATGTATATATGTAGCCTTTTCAGATAGGCGTCTTTCACTTAGTGATATGCATTTAAATTTCCTCCATGTTTCTTCACGGCTTAATAGCTCATCTCTTTTTATCACTGAATAATATTCCATTGTCTGGACGTACCACTTTATTTCCTTTTAAAAGTGGGATTAACTACAGATATACTTACACACAGGCATACTGTACACAGTTATTCACTGCAGTCTCATTTGCAGACACTGACAACTGAGAACAATCTAAATGTCTGTCAGTAGAGGATTGGCTGAACAAATTACGGTACATCCACATGCTGGGATGCTATGCAGCTATGCGAAAGCATGAGGAAGCTCCTAGTGAACTGACTTCCAAGCACCTCTAGAATTAGTAGTTACTTAAAAAAGTCAAGTGCAGAATAGTGTATGTGAAAAATACTCTCACTGTTTATGTGAAACAAAAGTAAGGAAGCCATAATGAATATATTATTAGTTTGTGTATGCAAAGACTACCTCTGGAAGGCCTCACAAGAAGCAAAGGCTGCCTCCAGGAAGGGGAACTAGGGGATGGGGTGTATATATATGCAATATATATTGCATATATTTTTGATATAGTTTGATTTGGGAATGTGTATTATCTATATTTTTAGGGAATAAAGTTATTATTTTTTAAAGATTTTTAAAAACCAAAAAAATGCAGGGGATAATAACAGCCCCTACATCACAGGGCTGTTAAGTGGATCCAGTGGGATGATTTAGGGCCCAACCCAACCCACAGTGACCGCCCAGTCGATGGGCACTACTATGGACTGCTGTGCTGTCTCTGCTCATTTGTGGCCATCTCTGGATGGGGACACACCCAAGTCAGCAGCTGAGCTGAAAGTGGAGACCCTTCCTACTCAAAGTATGGCCTGGGGAGCTGCAGTACTGGCATCACCCAGGAGCTGGTTAGAAATGCAGAATCTCCGTCCCCTCTCCAGACCTCCTGAATCAGAACCCACATTTTAACAAGACTCCCAGGGGATTCATGCATGTATTAAAGTTTTCAAAATACTGGGGTAGATGGTAGGGAAAGCAGAGCAAAGCTGGGAGCTGGGAAGGGTCCTGGACAGGAAGGCTGGGAGGCCAGGTGGGAGAGATCTAACTCCAAAGCTTTTCCACCTTCATGTTGCCCTGGACCTGAGACCCAGGTTGGCCCCTCCTGCTACTCCGCATACTCGGTCCCACCCTTGGGGTAAAGCCCAAGGTGGCTGGGGTGCCTCTTACCTTCATGCTGGCCACGTCGATACGGGTCCTGACCTGGAATTGGGCGCCCACCTGGATGACCCTGGGCACACAGTAGAGCAGCATGTTGTTGAACTGCAAGAGACACAAGCATGAGTGTGTGCACAATGGCAAGGGCAGGAAGGACAATCAGGCAGGCTTCCCTGGGCGTGGGCTGAGCCCCACTGGGTCTCCCTCCCCTCTCGCCACCCGCTGGGCCAGCTCACAGGACCTCACAGGTGTGATGAGGAAGTGGTTGTCTAGCCCCAACCCAACAGGTAGGTCACTGAAGGACTGCCCTACCTGTGGGCATCAAGGGACCACATCAGACCTCAGAAACCTATGAGGCCTTTCTCACAGGGGCCAAGGGTGGCAGGGGCTTATGAGAGATTGTAGCTCCCTCCCCAAAACCTTCAGGTGGGACCAGTTTCCAGGAGACACCCTGGCTTCTTCAGTGCAAACCAGGGCAGTTCTTCCTAGCAGCCAACCTAATTCCCTCCTGCTGTACATTCTCTAGAGCATAGATTGATACCACAGGCTTTGGAGCCAAACAGACTGGGTTCAAATTCTGACTCTGTTGCTTCCCAGGGCAAGTCTGGGAACCCCCTCAGTTAGAAATTCCTGAGGCCTGGAGGTAGCACATGACTTGTCCCGAGTCACCTGGGTGCCAAAGTAGAGAAGGATAGAGAAGCAGGCTCGTCCCTGTTCGTCCTGCAGTGCCAGCTGGGTAGATGCCAGGCAGGCAGAACCTGGGGCAGAGGGCCCGTGGACTTCCCTCCCCAGTGTGGGGCAGGCCCCCCAGCATCCCCCTACCAAGAAAAGGTAGCGCTCCATGGGGCCGACACGGCGGAAGGAGATCTTGAGGACAGGGCCCTCGCGCAGCAGGGTGTTGGAGGGGTCTACTAGGTCGTCCTCCAGGCCCAGGCGCTGGTACACTTCCCACAGTTCCTGCAGCCGCTCCTGGGGACAGGAGGTGTACCTTCAGCCGAGGCCAGGCAGGGCCTGCCTGCTTCTGGAAGGTTTGCCTTGTGTGGACAGGGACAGGGTGTGAGGGGGAGGTGGGCCAGGTGTCGTGAGGAAGGATCAGGGGATGAGGAGATACAGAGACCTGGGTGGGTTGGGGGAGGCTGAGAGCTGCAGGGAGGAGGTGACAGGGCCCCTGGGGATGCCTACTGCTTCTATTCCGAGGGCTGGGATGCTCACCATCTCAGTGATGGCTGCGTTGGAGTGCTGAGCAGCTGAGAAGATCATGTCAAGGGCTTCTGAAATGGGGGCAGGGCCAGAGTTACCCCCTGAAAATACGGGGCTTGTGGCTGAGACAGGAGGTCCTTGAGGCTTAATCAAGTGGCCTCAGGGCCTGCCAGGAGCACCCCCAGGAGCAGCCTTCCCCTGTAGCCTGGCACATGAGGTATTTGGATGATGGGGGCCATTTCCCACCCAGAGTGGAGAGACTAGAAGCCACCAAAAGACAGGGCTTAGGCCGTTGGCTTCTGTGACTTTCAATGCCCCCCAGATCCAGAGGGTGAAGACATGGTTTCAAAGCCCAGCTCTGTTCCTTTTTGGCTGTGTGATCTTGAGCAAGTCACTTAACCTCTCTGAGCCTTAATGTCTATAAAAAAGTGGCTGATGCTATAGACAATGTCTACGAAGTATCAGCGGTCAATGTTGATGGCTGATGGTCATCATAACCATTTTAGCAGGTGCTCCATAAATTATGGAAGTGGCTCGAACCTCCCCAACCCCCTGGATTCCCTGGGGGTGTCCTCACTCTGGGCATCAGCCAGGTCTGGGGCCTGGGCTGGCAGCTTCTGGACATACTCCTTGAGCAGCAGCTCGTAGCGTGGGATTCTCTGCACAGGTTCCAGCATGTGGTGCTGCAGGGTCAGGCTGCCCGAGGCCTCGCTGCTCTTGGGGAGGGAGGGAGGAGGGAGAGCGTGGGGGTGAGGGGGGAAGGGGTAGGTCAGGCTGCCCCTGAGGGTCGGGGGAGTGCGCAGCAACTGAGCCAGGGAGGTGCCCCAAATCACTGGGGAACCTGAGCCACTGCACACTGGGGTGGCAGTGCAGGCTCTGCCCTGCCCCCACCCCAACCTCACCTGAATGCGGGTGATAACCTCCTGGAAGGGTGGAGACTTGTCACTCCAGGTGGCCAGCAGCTCAGCGGCTCGCTCAAAGTTCTTGACATACTCACTGTACATCTTCAGGAAGGGGGCCAGCTTCTGGATCACGTCGCCAATGCGGGGGGTGGTCGTCCTGCAGGAGGGGCACCAGGTACTGTGGCACTTCTGGGTGCAGGTATAGGGGGGCGTGTCATCCTCACACATGTGTGTAGTTCACTCCCCCTTAGACTGTGAGCCCCCTGAGGGCAGGTGCTGCTCTCTCCCACGGACTGGATTCCCCCAAAAGCCCAGTACAGTGTCAGGCCCACAATAGGCATTCAATAACCACCTGATGCTTGTTCATGTAACAACAACAAGGGCCACATGCCAAGCACTGCCCAAGATTCCATGCATGTCTCATCTCATTTAATTCTCACAACCCTGCATGGGGGAGGAGGGACAGTCAATGGCCCATCTTAGGGAGGAGGAAATCCAGGCTCAGAGAGGTAAGAGAAGGTCATTCGACCCAGGAACTGTTACAGCAGAGTGGTAAGGACTAACCATCTGGAGCTGGCCCGCCTGAGGCTGATTTCCAACCGCACCACTTACTCTAGCTGTGTGTTCTTGGGCCAGTCACCTAGCCTCTCTATACCTTAATTTTCCCATCTGAAAAAACTGGGCATGATGGTAGGCAACCTCACAGGGTTGTTTTTTTCAAAAAAATTTATTGCAAAAAATTTTAAGCAATCATAAAATAAAAAGAATATAATAACGAACCCCTATATATCCGTCCCTGCACTTAACAATGACTAAGATTCTTTTTTAACAAAGAATTTTAAAGGACATCCCAGACATCATGGCATTTCTTTGGCAAGATACTAATTTCAGCACTAAATACTTTAGTAGTCATCTCTGAAAACAGAGAGGGGTTCCTGCATAACCACGATGCCATCATCACACAGCAGGCTGATGTGAAGATTAAGCGAGTTAATAGGTGTAAAGCCCAAGGCAGGGCAAGTAGGAAACCCTCAGTTAATGCTGGTTATTTCCACTGCCTCCTAAGTCACTCAGCCTAGTGAGGACCTGATCCATCCCCTTCTCCAGGACACACACACACACACACACACACACACACACACACACACACACGCCTCATCCAAGCCCCTCACTGTGCAGACAGAGCAAGCCCAGAGGAGGAGAGTCATGGTCACACAGCAAGGGCAGGGGCATAATAGGCCAGACCCAGTTCCCTGGGGGCTGCAACCGGACCTGACCAGGGCTGTGGTCAGGGGGCCTCAGGGGCTCCTGCTGGACCTCACCAGTCGTCCAGCCGCTGCTGCAGCTCTGGGAGGAAGAACTGTGCATGGAACTGGTAGATGGAGGCGGTGTTGGAGAAGATGAGCCTGACCACATCCTCGGGGAAGGCCTTGCTGCTGCGGGCCTCCTTCAGCAGTTCCTGGAAGAACACCTACAGCCGCAGCTGGGTCACTGGGCCTGTGGCAGAGAAGGACCTCCACCCCCAACACAGCCCAGGGGGAGACAAGCACAGTCCCAGGGGCTTTGGGGTCCCTCCCCAGCTTGCTGAATGCTTCCACCTCCTTAATCTCCCATCAATCTCACAAAAACCCTGGGAAGAGAGAGAAGCAGGGAAGATTGTATTCCGGCCACTTTACAGATGCGCAAACCAAGGCCTAGAGACACAGGGACTTGGCAAAAGGCTGGCAGCTGATGAATGTCAGAAATGGGCCTATCTCGTGTCTGTCAAGTCTTGGACTTTGCCAGGCTCAAGATCCCACTGCTGATGTTCAGTGATTTAACCCTCTCGCCTTAGGGCTCCTTAAGAAAGTGTGAAGGGCTAACAATGGTGAGGATGTTGGGAGTTGGAATGACAGATGAGGATGCTGTGTGGGGCCTGGAAGGACTGGCTGGTGTGTTCTCCACTCCTGTGAGACCAGCCCAGGCACTAACGGTGGAACCAGGAGTGGCGCTAATGAGCTAAATCCCGATTTCTGCCTGAACTCCAGCCAATGGAGTTAAAAAGACTAAGGCTTCCTAGAATCAAACCCCGAGGTCCTAACTCTCAGCTCTTGTGAGGTGGGTCAGAAGGGAGAGTAGGGGTGAGGTGAGGACACCCAGGTGCTGGGGCTCAGGAGCGGGCGTCCTGGCCACTGGCCTGGTCTAGCAGGTAGAGGCGTGCCACATAGGCCTGCTCTGTCTCCAGCAGCTCCTGGACGATCCTCTTCTCCTCAGGCTCCTGCAGGGGAGTTGGGAGGAGAAGGAGGAGAGCTTTGGTCTCCTCTGATGGGAGCAGTATCCAAAGATGCCCCAGTGAAACATACCTCCCAGGATTCATGCCCTCCTGCAACTCATCTGGGTTGGCGCTGGGATCGATTTAACTGAGAGGATGGGGCAGAGGGAGGCTGCGCCAGTTCTGGGCCTAAGCCTTAAGAGGCCTGGAAGCTTCCACTTGTGCTCTGTTGGGAGCCACGAACTACCACATCTGCAGGTCTAGCTGCCCTGATGGAGAGGCCACATGGAGAGGAGAGGCCCTGGGACTACAGTGAGAGGGAGCCAGGGGTCCAACCGTGCCAGCATCCCAGCTCAGGACAGCTTTCCAGCTGTCCCTGCCCAGGCACCAGGCTTGGGAGATGAGCTATCTTGGGCATTCCCACCCCAGCCAACATCTGACTGTAGCCACTTGAGAGACCCTGTTATGGACTGAATTGTGTCCCCAGATTAATACGTTGAAGCCCTAACCTCCAATGTGACGATATTTTGGAAATAGGGCCTTTAGTAATTAAGTTAATTGAGATAGAAGGGTAGAGCCTAATCCACTAAGACTGGTGTCCTTATAAGAAGAGGGAGAGACACCAAGAAAGCATGTGAACAGAGGAAAGGTCGTGTGAGGACATAGTGAGAAGATGGCCATCTACAAGCCAGGAAGGGAGCCTCACCAGAAACCAACCCTGCCAGCACCTTGATCTTGGATGTCCAGTCTGCAGAGCTGTGCGAAAATGCACTTCTGCTGTTTAAGTCACTTAGTCTGTGGTATTTTGCTATGGCATCCTGAGCTGACTAAGACAAACTCCAAGTGAGACCAACAGAAAAACCATCCAATAGCATTCCAATCAACCCACAAAACTGTCAGAAATAATAAACTATTTGGTCTCTACATTTTGGCGTAGTTTGTTACGCAGCAACTGATAACCAGTATACATAGTATGTACTACTATGGTCACCATCCCCATTTTATAAATGAGGAAACAAGCACAAAGGGGTTAAAGAGATTTGCCCAAGGTCACATAGTAAGCAGAAGAGCTGGGGCGTGTACCCTGGTAGTCTGGCTCCAGGGTGCACAGCCTCGTGCAGCCGAGCTCTTAATTCCACAGACAAGAAAACTGAAACCCAGAGAAGGGAGGTGACCTGCCTAGGATGAGTCTAAGGGCAGGAATTAGCGCTGACCTCTATTTCTAGTTGGCACTGTTGCCTCCTTCAGTGGGGAAAGGTACTAGGTTCCAAGTTGTGTGGCCTTGGACAAGTTCCTTAAGCTGTCTGAGTTTCAATTTCCATGCCTAAAAGACTCCTATAGTGAGGGGTATGAGAAATAATGCCAGCAGCAGGGCGCATAGTAGACACTTAATCAAAGGCCGTTAAGGGTGGGGTGGGTGTGAATCTAGCTTTCAGCTGATCTCTGGTCACACAAGACCCCACCTGGGGAAGTGCTGGCTCTGGCTGGGAGAGAATGTGTGGGAAGGAGGTCAGTGGAGGGGCCCCCACCCAGCTCCCCACTTCTACCCCTCGGGCACCTGTGTCCCTGGGCCGGGGCAGGTCCTAGCCTGGCAAGATTTCCTCCAGTCCCTGCTGGACAGCTTGTTCTTCAGGGAGCTCAGATACCTCCTGCTGACCGTCCTGGGCCCGGAGTCCACGGCCTCCTCCACGGTGGGCTTATCCCATGGCCCTGTGGGTGAAGGAGGCCTGCACCCAGGGTGGTGATGCCCAGCCTCCAGGCCGTGGACTCTGGGTGCTGCTCCCGGGGTCCTGAGGAGAAGACAGCAGACCTGAGGGTTTCCAGCCTGTAGAGTAGGGAGAAGAATAGCACCTCTCTGGTGGGGATTTGGGGGCAATTAATGCAAATCACAGATGTTCACTGGCCTCTGAGTACCTGGTACACAGGAAGAACTCACTGAGACTTCTACTGCCCTCCCCAACACCTCTCTTGGAGGGAACTCCAGTCTTCAAAATGAGTCAGTGTAGACTGTGTCTTGTTTTCTGGGGAACAACACACTTCCTTGTTTAAAATGCAGCTAGGAACCCTTCTTTTTGCACATAGAGGGTTTTAAGTGCCCTCCCAGATCACCTCGCCTGTGGACCTCACCCCTGGTTTTAAGTCTCTGTAAGCAGGAAATCCCCTAAAATCCCAGTAACTGATATATCGAGGGAAGGTGGGAGCCATGGAACACTCTAAAGGGAGGGCAGAGCTGATAAAGCTGGGGCTTTTCAGTGTGAGCTACGCCCTCCACACCTCTAGTGGTGGGAAAAGCCAGCCTGGGATCAGTTTCCCTCTTCCTCCAGGGATAAGCTTTTGTAGTGTGGCTTTGTTATCCTACCTATTGGATTTGTAGGCCAGTTAAGTTCTTTAGATAACAGAGGCCACCATCAAGGAATATATCCAACGACTTGGGCTGGGACCCATTCCCTTTGGTGTGGAAAGGCTTGTGGTGACAGCACAGGGTGTCTTATAAGAAAGGCAGGCTGGGGAATGGAGGATCAGACAGGTACAAAATCTTCAAAACTCTGTGAGAAAGTTTCTCATTACCCCTATTCTGCAGCTAGGAAAAGAGAGGATCTTGCAGCAAGAGAGGGGCAGAGGTGGGATTCAGATCAAGCAGGCTGGCTCCCGAGCCTGAGCCTTAAACTGCCCCTCCACATGTGAGTCAAGGAGAAACGGGTGCAGAGAGTCAACGTGACCTGCCCCACGTCACACCCTGGTTGGTGGCAGAGAGGATTGGGACCCAGTCCCCCATGGCTCCTCTCTGACACTCCAGTGCACCACGGTTCCTCAGCGCACTGGTCTGGTCTGCAGCTCACGGAATTAGCTGAGTCTCAGGCTTTCTGTTCTACATTTGGTTTCAGCTTCTGCGTTTCTCCCCAAGTGCCCAGGCCAGCTTCTGTTTCCTCTTCACCCCTCAGTTTCAGATCAGTTAAGGCACTGAAAGGAAGTGCCTCACAAGAAAGCTCAGGCCAAGGCAGCTGGCATGGGTCCCCTCACACAGTAAGAGGTGACTCTCATCCTCCCGACAAGACCTCCTCTGACCCCATCTGGTCTGAGGGCTGCCTCCTCCTGCTAGAAGTGCTGCCTAGGCAGAGCACACATGCTGAGGGTCTCCACTGGGCACACCTGGCGTGTTGAGTGGGGTGGTGGTCCAGGAAGGTGCTGCCTAGAGCTGTCCTCGGTGCTGAACAGAACGTGCCCGGCAAAGCCCTCTGGGAGAGGCAGGGTCAGGTCACCCGCTCAGGAAGCTGAACTGCCCTTCTAGGTCCACGTCTATGCTGCCTCCACCATGAAGCCCACAGGAGGCTTTGCCTGCTCTGAGTACACTCAGCAGAGCGTCAAGGCCCCTCCCAGGATATCTATTGTCCATGACCTGGCATCATGGTCATTCCATGAGCTTAGCACCAAAGACAGAAGTCCTCCGGGCAGGGATCATTCTTTAGGCTCCTGCATCTGATACAGTTCCTGTGTGATGCTGTGCTGTGCCACCCACACCCTCTCAGCACTGAGGCACTCTTCCCCTGGCTTCTGGTGGTATGGTGGCTGACAGGTTATTGACTGGGTCCCTCCCTGGGAATTGCCCTCTCCAGAAGAGAGCTACCTCATCTAAGGTCAAGTCCACATCCAATGACTAGTCCATGTGGGGGTACAAAGACCTAGCCCTTTGCCTCATCTGGAACAGCCTGAAAGGCCTCCACCTCCAGAGCTCTCTGGGACGGGCTGCAGCCTCTGCGCCAAGTGCTCGGCAGTTCAACCTCTCCTTGTGCCCAAAGCTGCCTCCCTCACCCACACAGGTATTGTTCCCAAAAGCCTCCCCAGCAAATTTCCTGAAGCAAATCTCTACCCCGGAGTCTATTTCCAGAGAACCCTACTTACAACAGTCACAATCCCTAACACAGTCCTGGGCTTAAGAAATGCCTGCAGAATGGATTAATGTCACATACAGACACACAATGACCTCTACACATCCGGTTCAGGCTTTTCCCTTCAGATGGAAGCCCCTGCATTGCTCCTTGCCCATGAACTTAAAGCACTTAAAGCCTCCCCACCTCTCTGTGCCTCCCCTTTCTCATCTGTAAGATGGGTATAGAGATGGAACCTACCCCTAATAGGCTGTTAGATGATTAAATGAAATAAGTAGCAAACGCACTTAGAACAGTGCCCTATAGGTAGGCTGACCACACATCCCAGTTTGCCTGTGACAGTCTCAACCTTTCTTATTGTCCCCTCCCTCCCACCAAAAAAATTTAATGGCATTCAGTTTCCATTGTGTCCTGGTCTAAATGATAAATTGTATGGTTATCCTACTCATAGGGAGTAAGCACTTGATAAGTATTAGCTATTATTTCTGCTGGAGAGACAACGGGTGGAATTCTGCAGCCCAAACACGGCATCTGGTCCACCCACGCTCACTCATAATTACACACACGTCTGGACTCTCCCCAACACATCAACACACATGCTCTCACCCCTGCGCAGGCCTGGTGCCCCAACAACACTCTCCCATGCTCCAAGGAACTCATGGCCGAGGGACGTGGGCACTGCCCAGACAGGAGGAGGTGTGCAGGACAGGGCCCAGAGAGAGAACTGCTCACTGTGAGGGTCCAAGGTGGCCCCAGCCCTGCTCCTTAGCCTGGAGACTGGGAGGGTCTGGGCTGCCCAAGGGCCCAGGGGTGGGCAGAGGAGCTCGAGGGAGACTGCCAGTTGGCCAAGGTGACCCTTCCCACCTCCACTACCCCGTACCTGCTATTCTCAAATGCAGTCACCAGATTGGACACAGATGACAGCTTCTCCTTACTCGCCCCCTCCATCCTGCTGGCCTCCAAGGTGGTCCTCAGCTACCCCTGAAGCAGGGAGAGAGGTCTCCAACCAGCACACTCAGCCACCCCCACCTGGGGTCACAGGTGTGCTAAGGCATCCTGGAGTCCCGTTCTTCCTGAGGCCTCAGCAGGCCTGCTCCCTGCTTCAGAGTGAGGAAAGAGGAAGTGGTCCCAGAGCCACAGCCTTGAAGGGGAAAGGCGGGTGCTCCCTACAGAGGGAGGAGCCTGCTTGGGCCCCCCCCCCCCCCCATGGGGCCTGACCTTTCACTCCTGTAGACCCCCTGTTCCAGAAGCCACCCCAAGAGGGCAACGGGGGCCTAGAGGGAGTTTCTGGAACTGGGCTCTTGGCCTGAGACACTCACCACTCTGGCCAACCACACCTTCTCACAAGGTCCAGTGGATTTTATTTGGTCCTTTCTCTACAACTTCTTTTCTGCATCTGACCCTGCTCACCACTGTAAAAAAACAGCTTTTTAAATTAAAAATAAATCACAAACCTATTAGGGGCTGGCAGAGAAGAGAATATGGTGTTCCCACCTCCCCACTGGGGTTCTCTCATTTTAATAACTGATGTCTCCACCTTCTTGCCCCAAGGGAAGGCAACTTCCTCCCTGAAACTCTGATGATAATAATAACTAACACAAACTCTTTTCAGTGGTTTAGAAATATTTTCTCATTTAATACCACAGCAACCTTATGGGGTGGGCCCTATTACAATCCCCATTTTACAGAAGAAAAAATTGAGGATCAGAGGGTTTAAGTAACTTGCCCAAAGTCACCTAGTAAGAACGCAAAAAGAAGTCAGATTTCTAAAGCAAAGGTCAGTTTCCTACAATTCCAGCAAAGATTTGGTTGGGAGCCTGGATGATCACATTCTTGATGCTCCATCCTCAGGCTTCCCTTTTCCTAGCACACTGGGTGGTCTCTGCCTGATGCCTCCTTTTACCACTTGGTCTCCCAGCACTTCCAGAACAATGATAACTGCTTCTGTTCCCCTTATTCAAGCTTCACAGGCCCTTCAGGGCTCTCCCACTGGGTTCTGGTCTTGCTTGCCCTGAGCCAGGGCCCTCCATTGAGACTGGTCTTTGTCCTGGAGAGTAGGGACTGAGCCTCAGTCATCTCGGTACCCGAAGCACCTGGCACAGCTTCACGCTCCAGTGCCTGTGAAATACTGGGGCCTCACACACCCAAAAGCCTCACTCCCTCAGAGCTCTGGCTGAGCAATTTCTTCTAGCAGATGCCTGGCTTCTCCCCCCAACCCTAAATCACAATAATCCTCCTCACTTTTTGTTTATACTTTTTGTTATGGAGAATTTAGAACATATGCAAAAGTAGAAAATACGATGCACCCCATGAACTCATAACCCAGACCCAACAAACAACCATCAACTCATGGTCAGCCCGGCTCCATCTATAGGCACATTCACTTCCCCTTCCCAGACCATTCTGAAGCAAATCAGATGATTTCACCCACAAATATTTTGGTGCATATCTAAAAAATAAGGAGGCTTCCCTCGTGGCACAGTGGTTAAGAATCCGCCTGCCAATGCAGGGGACATGGGTTCAAGTCCTGGTCCAGGAAGATCCCACATGCCGCGGAGCAACTAAGTCCGTGCGCCACAACTACTGAGCCTGTGCTCTAGAGCCCACGAGCCACAACTTCTGAAGCCCGCGTGCCTAGAGCCCGTGCTCTGCAACAAGAGAAGCCACCGCAATGACAAGCCCGCACACCACAACGAAGAGTAGCTCCCGCTTACCGCGACTAAAGAAAGCCCGCGCACAGCAACAAAGACCCAGCACAGCCAAAAATAAAATTAATTAATTAAAAAAAATTTTAAATGCACATGCACTTTGATCCAGCATTCGCATTTCTTCCTGTTGCCTATACAAATATATTTCTTCCTGTGTGCAAAAATGTTAGGTCTACAAAGTATTCAGTGTAGCCTTGGTTATGATAGCACATAAATTGGCAGCAACTTAAACGTTACATTAATTTACGGTACGTTTATACAGTAGAGCCATTACACAGTATGAAATTTTTTTTTTTTTTTTGGCGGTACGTGGGCCTCTCACTGTTGTGGCCTCTCCCGTTGCAGAGCACAGGCTCCGGACGCGCAGGCTCAGCGGCCACGGCTCACGGGCTCAGCTGCTCCGTGGCATGTGGGATCTTCCCGGACCAGGGCACGAACGCGTGTCCCCTGCATCGGCAGGCGGACTCTCAACCACTGCGCCACCAGGGAAGCCCCACAGTATGAAATTTTATGCACTAATCTGACATTTTAAAGATAAAGTAGAAAAAAGAGAAATAAGATGCAGAACAACATTATACGCTACCATTTATATTTTACAGAAAAAAAAAGGAAGGTAGTTTTGCACATACATTTGTGTGTTGTGTGTAGAATATCTCCAAAAAGATGATAGGAGCTAGGAAAAAGGATTGCCCTCCTGAGTGTAAACTGGAGGCTGGGATGGAAAGGAGACCCAATGCAGCCAAAAATAAATAAATTAAATAAATAAATAAAAAATAAGGAAATATATATACTCCTGTGTGCAAAAATGTACACGTAATGTACATATAATGTACTGTGTACATATCACAGTACATATAATGCCAATATTATTCTACACATGCATACATATATATAATACATGTTATATACATGTATGTGTATATATGTGAAACACTTTACCATTATCATACCCCAAGAGATGTTTAGCAGTAATTCCTCAATATAATCAAATACCCAGTCAGCAAAGTGCCAATGCTTCATAAATGTCATCTGCTATGAACTGAATTGTGTCCCTCCAAATTCACATATTGAAGCCCTAATCTCCATTGTGGCTGAATTTGGAAAGAGGGCCTTTAGGAGGTAATTAAGGCTAAATGAGGTCATAAGAGTGAGGCCCTAATCTGATAGGGTTGGTGGCCTTATAAGACGGGCAAGAGATCTCTCTCTCCACACCACCTCCCAACACACAGCCCTGCACACTCCAAGGGAAGGGTACCTGAGACTAAGTGGCTGTCTACAAGCTAGGAAGAGAGTCCTCACCAGAAACAGAACCCTGCCACACCTTGATCAGGGACTTCAAGCCTCCAGAACTGTGAGAAATAAATTTCTGTTGTTTTTAAGCTTCCCAGTCTATGGTATTTCGTTATGGCAGCCTGAGCAGACTAAACCGATCACCATTTTTTAAAAAAATCAGGATCCAAATAAGGTCCACATGTTACAATGGGCTGTTCTGTCTATTAACTCTCTTTTCATCCACAGGTTCAACTTGTTCTTTCTGTTTTCCCACACAATATGGCTATGAGGACACTGGGTTCCTGGCCCTACAGGTCCCACAGTCTGCTGACTGCAGAGCTGGCCCCTGGATTTCCTGTCAATGTGATTAGATCTAGGGGCTTGATCGGATTCATCTTTAAATGCCACTTCTTCCTGGATTCTTCCCAAGTCTGGGGAGACCTCCCTCCTTCGTGCTCCTCTCTCCTCCACTGCAGGGCCCAGTTTCCTCCTCTGCCTCCCACCAGACTGTACGCTAGCTCCCGGCTTGCAGGGCCCAGGTGCCCATGCTTCCTGGCTGGTCCCAAGCCAAGCCCAGTGTCCTGCACCCAGTGGGGCCTCAGAAGGCATGCAGGATGGACAAACATCACACCCTGAGCCCAGAGGCTTATCTCACCCCTCAGCGGCCAGCGCCTTGGGCTTCCAGAGCAGCATCTGGACCTGCCCCTCACAGAGGTGGGGGAGAGTGGGTAGGGGCACCAGCAGGAGGCCACACTAAATGCCCAACTCCAAACATGGCACAGGCAACATCAGAGCTACATCTGCCCAAGAAGGAGGGCCAAGATGCCCACAACCAAAAAATGTCTTCCAGGGCTCTGCTTCCCTGGTCCTCCCACCTCCCTGACCTCGGCCCTCACAGTTCTGCCAGCCTTTCTGCCTGACTTGCTTCTCGCCTGTAGGCACCACCCAAGGCTCAGCTTCTGGTTCCCTCATTTACACACAGCCTCTTCCACTCAATTCAGAATCTATCTCAGGGTTCCACAGGCATCTCTTCCTGTCTCCCACCCCAACCTGAATATGCCCAACACCTTCAGGACATCACCAGGGGCATGTCCCACCTTCGCTTCCAACTCAACACACAGTCTCGAAAATCAGCACTGTTATCCCACAGAAGGAATCCCAAATTCCTTGGAGTGCTGCCAAGACCCCCCTGGTTTGGCTCTGATCAACTTCCCAGCCATTTGTTCCTTATACACATGTAGGTCTGGGTTGGGACCTTGAGTGGTAGCTCTGGGCTGTGTCAGCTGAGCTAAGCTGAACCACAGTTCCAGAATTCCCTTTCCTGCAAGCTGACCATGGTGGCAGGGGCGGACGCAGCAGCCGTGCTTGCTCCTGTGGTTGGTGCAGGGCTCCTGCGGTGTTGCCGTTCACGCGTGTTGATGCAGATCTGTGGGTTCTCTGCCGACCTCCTCCAGCTTGTCTAGTCCTAGGCCGGGTATGTGTTTAGCTCCAGGACAAAGGGTGCCAACTTCTTCTGCAGGTCACTTGTGTCACCGAAGTTGTCTCGGCGTGGCTGCCTGTTCATCCTCCAGAGTCCCAGCCCTTCCTCAATGGTTCAGTTCCTTCTTGTTCTCCCCAATTTCACATCCATCTTCCCTTCCTCACTGCCTGCCATGAGGATTTTAGACTCAGAAGCATCACTTCTTTAAGTAGCTGCCCCATTGCATAAGGTCAAATCCCATATTCTGTATCACTTCTGGTTGTTCTGCTTCTCTCATCAAATCTGACCTAAACTCCTTGGGCCAGTAACTGAATTTCACTTTCTTCATCTGTGAAATGGGGATAATTACAGTGCCAGCCTCCTATGGTGGTTGTGAAGATTAAATACTACCATGTGTAAGGGTTTAGAGTAAGGCCTGGTACAGAGAAGGTGCTCAGTGAATGTTATTCCTGACAGAAGACCTTTTCTATGGCTCCCCTGCACCCCCCCACCCCGACCAATCAGTTCCTTTTGCCTGGAATGTCTCCACCCTGTCAACAGCTTATTTACTTCCTCCAGGAAGCCTTCCTTGATACCTACCGTTGGCATTCCTTTCCCTCCTCAGAGACCTGGTGTTCTTCTCTGTTTACTTGGATCTCTTCTGCCCCATTCATTAAGTCATGCATTCAGTTGGCAAGTATTTCTTGAGCATCTACTATGTGTCAGCCCTATGGTAGAGGTTATGGATTAAACACTGTCCCCTGCCCCTTAGCTAATAGTCTAAGGAGGAAGATGGGCCTGTTAACAACTGAAATACAATGTAGGAAATGCTTTGAACAGGGAAGCTGTGAACACCCAAAGAAGGGGCACTGAAGTCTGCAGAGAGCAGAGGGTGCTATCAAGGAAGGCTTCCTAGCAGAGGCAGCCTGAAGGATGAAGGATGAGTAAACTCTCCAGGTTGAGAAGGTGGGAAAAGGCATTCAAAGCAGAAGGAAGTGGTGTGGGCTTGAGAGACCAGGGAGAGACTAGGAATAAGGGCAGGGAGTCCAGCACATTGGAGTGTCTAGGGACTGGGGAATGGCAGGACATGGGCTGAGGGGGCCCCAGGAGCCTGTCCCTGGCAGGCTTTGTCTGCTGAGCTGAGGTGCTTTCACATGAACTGAATTTTACTTATGCAGAGTAGGCCCTGATTCAATGGTCGTGAACACATCTCTCTCTGAGTGGGGGCGTCCATTTCAGGGCTTTTGGGGTCCTTGGCATAGATAAGCCTCATGCTTTCTCTTCTCTTAGTTCTGCTTTCAAGCCTTAAGGAGGATGGAAGAGCTCAGTTCCTGCAGCCCAGACAGAGGGAAAGAGGGAGGGATGCCCAAGCAGGAACTGTGGGGCTGGGCAGTCACATGGCAGACAAGCTGGCTGGCTGGCAAGAAAGCTCTGCCCTGGGATGCAAATGGGGCTTTGTGTGCAGACTAGGGGCACCCAAAGGGCCTCTCACTGGCAGCCCTGGGGCAGCAGAGGGCATTTGGGGGCTGCCAGGGAGGAAATGTCAACATTTGGGACCTGGATGTTGTGTGTGTGTGTGTGTGTGTGTGAGAGAGAGAGAGAGAGAGAGAGAGAGACATATGTGTGATCTCCAGGGGTGTGTGAGGGTGTGGCTTTTTCAGGGGAGAGTGAGGACTCCCCAGAGGAGCACGTATCCCCAGTGAGCCAAGGCCCAGAGAGGACAGGCTGGCTTGTTCCCTGGGACCCCCTTGCCCCCAACCCGGCCTGCAGCCTCAGCCAAACATAGCACCTGCCAAGAACTTAATGGCCTGTGACAGACAGGCCTGTGAGTGAGAGATGACACGGATCCGGGGGAGATGCCGGCAGCTGGCTGAAACCTGCTCCAGTGTCTGGTGCAGCCCTTGCCGCTCCTCCCCTCGCAGCCTCCCCCTCCCCCTCAGTCTTCTAGCCCCTAGGAGGCTCGAGGCTTGGGGAGGCCCTGACGGGGTTGGGGGTGTGGGCTGTCTGGGTAGTCATGCGATGAGCAGAGGCCACACCACCAGTGCCAGTGGAGGGGTGGGCTTTCCTCAGTAGTCCCTGGCTTGGAGGACGAGAGATAAAAAAAGCTCGGCTCCCTCATAGACTAGTCTCCTCTGTCCCCTCTTCCAAACAGCCAGAATTTTCCCGTTCAGTCCCGCTGGCATTTATCTTCCTATCTTCTGGGAGAGCTTGGTGCTGCCGGCTGCCCATCAGCAGGCCTGGGTGCCAGGCTCAGGCAGCCCTGCTTCCTGCTGTTCAACTTCCCAGGAAGCTTCCCGTATTTCCCCTTCTGTGTGCCCCCTGCCCCTTTGTGCTCTGGGTGTTCCTAATTTGTACTGTCAGTCCGTGGGGTGTGATTATTCAGAGCCCATTAGCGCCCTGAGGAACACAGGGTGGCAAAATCAACCTCCCTCCACGTGAGCCAGGGGAAGGTCCCTTCTAGGGGTGCAGAGGCCTGAAAGACAAGACAGCAAACGTATCAGTCCTGACGTGGGTGGCCAGGAGGACGTCAGTGAGGAACATAAACAACTCTTTCTTCTTCTTCGGCGTGTGAATGATCTAGTTTCAGACTTGGTACTCTCAGGGATTGGGCCAGCCTTGTGGCAGGCCCTGGCCCCATCCTGCTATTCAAGAAGGCCTCAAGGTCACCAGAGGCTGGCCTCAGGTGGGACCTAGGGTGGTGTCCTGGGAAAGCTGGAATGAGGAGCCAGCCAGGTGGATGAAGCAGCAGCAGGGCTGGCCTAACAGGGAACACGCAGGAGGCTGAGCTACGCCCACACCCCCGGAACGGGGACCGGGCAGGGAGGCGCCAGATGGGAGCCAGCAAGGGAAGGCCCAAGCCCAGGAATGGTGCTAGGCGGCGGCTTCTCAGAGCACACGGCCAGCAGGTGGGGCCTCACACCCTAGGTCAGGCTCCTTTCATCTTCAAACAGCTGTGGGCCTTTCTTGAGGCCTGCTGGAGAAACATGAGCAGCTTGGAGAGAATTGACAGGTTTCGAGTGGAGAAAGAACAGATTGTTTCCGCACAGCCAGCTGCCCTGCCCACCGGTGACCTTTCTCCCATGAGCACTTCCCCGCCTGAGCTACTGCTGCCCATCTCCCCACACGCCAGCAGGAGTTATTCTCCACTCGCTGGAGATCCACCATCAGCGCATCTTCTCTGTCACAAAGCTCCTCTTTTGCATACTTCTGGGAGAACTGTTACATAACGAACCACTAAAATCCATTTCTCCCATCAAAGAGCTGCATGATTCCTTCTTTCTTCCCACCAGGATTCTCTCTTCATTCTTTCCTTTCAGCAAACAGCCCCAGTGCTAGGAATGTGAGGGAATGTGACAAATGACACTCTTAAAATCTTGCCAGAGGCTGTAGACTTTACAAGACCCTGAGGGGACAGGACCTTGGCTTATGTGTCTCTGTATCCCAGAAGTTAGCACAGTGCCTGCCACATAGCAGGCCCTCCACAAATCTTTCCTGAATAGGGAGTAGGACACTCTGAGCATGTAGGAAGGGGTCGTGGAAGAGTGTAGGGTTCTCTTTCCTCCATCGTCTGCCCTCCACCTTGACCAGGTTCCAACAAGCCCCAGCCCTGTCCCGCCTCCTCCCCCAAGCCCCAGCCCCTCAGGGTGACACATACATACACCCTGCAGTTTTCCACCCATCTCAGGGTTCAGTGACCCCTCCCATCACAGTCCCAGTCCCCCATAGGGCAAATCAGAAAGAAAGCTGACTGAATGTCCGTGACTCTAGCCTCAGTTTCCCCACACTTTTCAAGGGCCACCTTTGTCTGGTCTACATTAGGGATCTCTCCAATTTATGTGTCATTGGGTGTCATAGCTAAGTCCACAGACAATGGCCTACAAGGCCCAACTCCCTGACCTCAGTTCCACCACTATCCCCCCCTCACTCTGCTCTAGGGACTTGACCTCCTCTCTGCCCTCCAACCTACCAGACAAACTCTCACCTCAGGGTCTTTGCATGTGCCATTCCTTCGATCTAGAACTCTCTTCTGCCATATACCTGCCTGGCTCACCCTCTCGCCTCCTTTAAATCTTTGCTTAAGTGTTAGCTTCTCACCAAGGGCTTTCCTCACCCCCATATACTCCCCAAATTGTAATACCACTACATATTTCCAGTCCCCCTCCTCTGCTTTATTTTTCTCACTTATCTCTTTCTCATATACTGATTTCTTTATCATGTTTATTGTCTCCCCCATTAGAATGCCAGCTCCATGAAGCAGGCATTTTTGTCTATTTTGCTTACTGCTATATCCCCAGTAACTGCAACAATGCTTGGCACATAGTAGGTGCTCAATAAATATTGGTTGACGGACTCAAGGGGCATTTTTACTTTCTGTCCCTTCTGAACTCTCACAGGGCACCCAGCTTCACTGCGAGCCAAAGTTCATTCTGCCTCTAGTCCCTGCTGGAACCCTGGCCCTAGTCTTCTGAACGAGATGCAACTTCTACCTGGTCCCCAGAAGCGGTGGGGGTGAGCAAGCCACACCTCTCTCACTGTCCTGCCCCTTTCTTATAGGAAGGACTGGGAACTACAACCTGAGGAGGAAAGAGAACTTAAGCTGGATGCTACATGTGACTCTTCCTTTGGTCCAAGGAAAAAGCACCTTTAACTGGTGCCTTCATTAAAAAAAACAAAAACAAAAACTCCAAAAAACATATTGGGATCATCTGTAGAGCTTCCCTAAAACATTTTAATTTCCAGACTCTATCCCCAGAGATTCTTAGTCAACTGTCTAGGCTGAGTTTTTTTTTTTTTAAACTCCTTTAGTGATTCTAATGTTCAGCGAGAATTGGGAATCAGGGGTCCAGGCAATGCCCTGGCCAGGTTCTGTTGTCCACTGGTGTCTCAAGAGCACCCAGAGTGAACGTGAGTACCCTAAGATGCCAAGTCTGGTTCCTCCAACTGGGAGGATTGTAGCTGTGCATGGATATTCTTCAGCTCACCCAGCAGGTAACAGTCTACACACACACACACACACACACACACACACACACACACACACACACACACACACACTGTTCTACCAGAAACCAAACTAATTCTTAGAGACTACACAATCTAAACCAGGATTTAGAAACTCAAATTCCAACTAGAGCCATGTAGGCAAACTCCTGGTTGCAGCAGGTGTGTTGTTGAGATGCAGAGATGGGTGGAGAATCCATGCCCTTCTCATGGGGGCAGCTTTTATCCTGTTACAACCTGTTCTTGCCAGGAGGGAGTGCAGGTCCTCTGGTACTGGATTTTTTTTTTTTTAACATCTTTATTGGCATATAATTGCTTTACAATGGTGTGTTAGTTTCTGCTTTATAACAAAGTGAATCAGTTATACATATACATACATTCCCATATCTCTTCCCTCTTCCATCTCCCTGGTACAGGATTTTGCTCTTTGTTCTCCCCAAGAGAATTCAGGAATTTTAAACGAAATAACCCATATTTTCACTTGAAAATCCAAATGCTGCCAGCAGATTGCTAACCCCAGTTATACAGCTGCCGAGCTGCCATATCTTGCAAGGCTGACCCCTCTCACAACGGGGCTGTATTTACACGACCACTTGAGAGCAGTGTCCCTTCCTTCCTGCCATCCTTCACGTTCAAGCTAATAGGAAATGGCTGCTCACCTCAGAGGCTCACACCGCTTAACAGCTGCTCCCTCAGCTCCGCCAAGACTCCCCGGAAGCTTTGCAATAAAGGCTTGCCACAGGGGTGTGCTGGAGCTGGCTCCTACTGGCTTGCGAAAGTCTACTGTACCCATTTCTTCCCAAGTCTGTGCTCAGTGACATCTCACTAGCAGCATGAAATCAGCCATGGTGAGAATATTTACATTATGTGAATCAGCAAGTGCTACGAATCAGGGCTTTTCTTTTCCTAGAAAGCCAGTTATTAAACACTTACCAGCACACCACTGCACATAAGGATACAGACTCTGCCACAGGCTGATAGGGAAGCAGTGGAGAAGGGAATAGTTTTGTTTTCCTAGTTATGTACGAATTCACACGAATGCGTGCAATAGACATTTTGACCCTTTAAAACCCTTAGATACCCACTAAAAGGAAACAAGAATCTTAGTCCTGAAATATTTCTTCCTTAATTAAGGAATAATGGTCTTACAAGAAAACGCCCAGATTTTAAGAGTACAGTTTGGTGAGCTTTTACTAGTGTACCTACTCACATAACTACCACCCTAGTCAAGATGAGAATGCTTTTATTCCCCCCAGAAAGTTCCTCATGCCTCTTTCCAGTCATTCTTCCATAGGTAACCACTGTTCTGATTTTTATCCCCACAGATTAATTTTGCCTGTTTTACAACTTCATATAAATGGAATCATACAACATGTGCTCTTTTTTGCCTGGACTATTTCACTTAGAATAATGTTTTTGAGACTCACCCATGTCATTGCCCATATCAATAGCTCATGTCTTTTCAATGCTAAATATTCTTCCACTGAATGAAAAGTCTTGATATCGTCTTAATCCCCAAAGTCACCCAGACTTGGGGCAATGGCCCATTAATGTTTGATTTTTACTGCAGGAGAAGAAAACTTCTTCCCACCTCTCAGGATAAACAGACATTGGGCACAAGAGATTTAAATGGACTCACCTTTCTCCACCAAGAGGAGGACGATAGAGCAGAACACCAACCAGGCATTTCATCCTTTCTGACGCTGGGGTGAGTACTGTGCTCACCGTGACACACCATGTCTCCCCAGAGTGTAGAGGCCCCATTTCCCCGTCTTCACTCTTGTAGGCTTCATCCCAAGGCCTTGGGACCTATTGGTCCCTTAGCTGTCTTCCATGTTTCTCCCAGAAGGCTTAGTGATCTCGCATGCTAATACATCTGGTGACCTGCACGATATGCCAGAATTCCTGAGATGATGACAGTTATAATGTACCTTCTTTTAGCCTAATTAGGACAAGAGGTGATTCCTGAGTTAAGGTGAGTATGGGACCCCAGGAATTCAGTACAGACGGAAGGCCAGTGCTCCCCACCCCTACCCCAGGCAAGCAGGTGAACAGAGGCAGCAGCCAGAACGTTCTTGCTCAGAACTGGTCAACAGGGAGCCTGCATCCAGACAAACCCATCTTCTTTATGCCAGGATAAATTCTGACACCTGCGCTTCCCCAGGTGAGGCCTGAACTCTCATGCTGGCCTTGGCATCACCTCAAGTTCCTTCCTGACCTGGTTTGTGTGATGTCAACTTAGTTGTAACAATGGGTACTTACTATTTTGTATTCTCTCTTTTCATTGTAACAGTAGTTCCCCACAGGATCCCGGGGACTGGTGATCTATATACCGGGCAATTCTCAACAGTATTCTTTTTTTCTTTTTTCCTGGCTGCACCGCGAGGCTTGCAGGATCTTAGTTCCCCAACCAGGGACTGAACCTGAGCCACGACAGTGAAAGCACCAAGTCCTAACCACTGGACCGCCAGGGAATTCCCAAGAGTAATATTTCTTGTTAATTCTCTACTGTTTGTTTGATCCTACTTTGGGGCATATGGGTCTTCCTAAAGTTCCCATTCTTTCTTTTTTCTTTATTTTCTTTCTTTATTTTTTTGGCTGCGTTGGGTCTTTGTTGCTGTGCGCAGGGTTTATCTAGTTGTGGTGAGTGGGGGCTACACTTCGTTGCAGTGCACGGGCTTCTCATTGCGGTGGCTTCTCTTGTTGCAGAGCACGGACTCTAAGTGCACGGGCTTCAGTAACTGCGGTACGTGGGCTCAGTAGTTGTGGCTCGTGGGCTCTAGAGCACAGGCTCAGTAGCTATGGTGCGTGGGCTTAGTTGCTCCGTGGCATTTGGGATCTTCCCGGACCGGGGCTCAAACCCATGTCCCCTGCATTGGTAGGCGGATCCTTAACTGCTGCGCCACCAGGGAAGCCCCCTAAAGTTTTCATTCTTTTTTTCTTTTTAATTTATTTTTGGTTGCATTGGATCTTCATTGCTGCGTGCAGGCTTTCTCTAGTTGTGGTGACCGGGGGCTACTCTTCGTTGCGGTGTGCGGTCTTCTCCTTGCAGTGGCTTCTGTTACGGAGCACGGGCTCTAGGCACGTGGGCTTCAGTAGTTGCAGCAAGTGGGCTCAGTAGTTGCAGCAAGTGGGCTCAGTAGTTGCGGCTCGCAGGCTCTAGAGCGCAGGCTCAGTAGTTGTGGCGCACGGGCACAGTTGCTCTGCAGCATGTGGGTTCTTCCCAGACTAGGGATCAAACACGTGTCCCCTGCATTGGCAGGCAGATTCTTAACCACTGTGCCACCAGGGAAGTCCAAGTTTTCATTCTTTAAGTGGTGCTACCATAAATAACTTTGTACAACTGTTAAAAGTATATTTGCTCATTTATTTTCTAGCAAATATTTAGTGGGCTTCTACCACGTGCCAGGCACTGTGCCAACCATGAATAGGATAGTCCCTGGACTCCAAGAACTTACAGTCTAATGAGGAGACTGACAGAAAAGCAGGCAGCCACAGTGCTGCATGGTAAGCCCTGTGAGGGGGCAGTCACAGGGAGGCACTAACCAGCCCAGAGCTAACTGCTTCATAGCTCTGAGTACATACTGCCAGGTTGCTCAGTAGAGGGAATACTGAGCAAGATTTTCTTTCAATCATTTCAGTGAGTATACTTTTCATTTCTAGATGAGCTATTTGATTCCTTTTCAAATATACCTCTTCTTTTTTCACAATGTCCTTTTCTTTTTTTTTCAGCACTTTCTATTCTTTATCTTTGCCTTCATTTGAAAACTACTGTTTTCCCCTTAAAGTTTCTTTCAGATTGCTTATTACGTCAAGTTCCCACGAGTATTGATCCTCCTGTTTTGCGCATTTACTCTTGTAATGGAATGTGTTTTTGAGTGGTTTGTAATATTTTTATCGTGACGATTTTTTTTTTTCTTCCGCTTTTTGTCCCTATGAGCCCTGAGTTGTGGAAACATAGCTACAGGGCAGGTTTGCATTTGCTTCCACTTCATTCCCTAGAGATCTAACAGCTTTAATTGACCTATTTTTAGTTTAATTTCTTGGGCTAAACTGTTCAATTACTTAAAAACAATTCACTGAACATTTACTATATGTATATCACCATAGTTGGTGCAAAGATACAAAACAATGCAACACAATGTAGCTGCTTTACAGGGAACCATTCTGAAAGGACCAAATACACACAAAAAGTAAGATGACTACGTAAGGCAGAGTAAAACGCCTAATGGTGGACACACTATGGGGTTCAGAAGGAAAAACAGAGCCGCAGAAACATGGGGAGGAAAAGCCCAGAGGAGGAGAAGGTTTGTGTGAGGAAGTTTCAGAAGGAAGGTAACCTCACTCTTCCGGGTGGAGTTAGTAAGGCACTGTAACGTTAGATAAGGCTGTGGATGAAGCTGACTTTAAGGTCCCTGTTAAGGAAGCTAAATCAGAATCCAGGCAAAAGGAAGTCAATTAAAGTGCTCCTGGGGGTGGGAGGTAGGTTTGATGAAAGCTGTGTTTGAAGAGGCAAACACTGTAACATGAAAGGTCTAGGAGGCTTTCCAGTGACTCAGACCAGAACAAACCTGGGTTAGAGAGGCCAGCGTGGGGCAGAGAGCAAGTGAGGAAGGCGGACTGACAGGATTGAGATGTGGAAAGTGTACAGAGTATTTGTTGTCAGGAGTAGCCAGCCGGGAGGTGGCTTTTCAGGGGGCGAGGCAGGAAGGGAGGCAGGAAGGGCAGACTTCAAACCTGGATTAAGGGGTCAGAAGGCAGATGTCTATTCTAAAGAACTTTCTCACAACGAACACAGGATAAATACAGACAAATGCATCAGGTCACCCATTGCTGTGTCCCTGCCGACTCTTAGGATACTTTCTTTCCGTTGAAACAGAAACTTTTATTGAGCACCTCCACAACTAGCAGGCTTTAGGTGTTCTTGCAGGGGATGGGCACAGTGGCAAACATGAACAGGGCACGTGCTGGAATAAACACCTTGCTCACAGGGCTGCTGAGAGGAACATACTTTAGTTATCTTACTGCAAAGCATTTCAAACGGTGGCACAAATAAGTGCGATTTAAGAGCCAGTTATTACTCATTTTTATTACCTAACGACTAGACTATCGGCGCCTAGCAGAAAGCTTGCGTGTGCTCACACTGAAGGACTAAATAAAACCTTCAGACCCAGTGAAGTAAATAGAGCAAAACACATTTTCTAACCATGAGCTCTAAGGCAGGTTGGCGAATGGTCAACTGCAAAGGAGGAGGACCACAACCTTCGAGGTGCAAATGGATTTGGTGTGGTGGGGAGGACAAAGGGGTGAGACAAGGCTGGCGAGCGCGAAGGGACTCGGCCTGCAGTGGGAAGCCTCGCAGGCAGCGGGGCCCGGGAACAGGGCCGCAAAAAGGCGGGCCCAGAACTGCGGAGAAAACTCCCGAAGCCTGAGTGGGGGATTGGAAGCGCCTCAGACCATATTGGGGGCATCTGGCTTCCAGAACCTACGAGCCCCGCCCCTGCCGCTCTCCGGGGATCCCGGGGGAGCGCCCGGGCCTGCGGCCGCCTTCACAGTCTCCGAACCCACGGCCCGGTCGCCCGCGACCACTGACCCCCGGCTCACACCCCAGCGCTGAGCCAGGACCCGACCCCGCCCGGGGACCGCATCCGTCGCTTACCGACCGCCTCGCCTACACTCCTGCACTCCCCCGCGGCCGCGAGTGGTGCGGCCCGGCCCCGCCCCCTGACGCCAGCGAGGGGCAGGCGCCCGTCCCGTCACGTGACGGGGGAGTGACCTCGCCGCCCCTTGCCATGGGGGCTTCCGACCCGGAAGTGGCGCCCTGGGCTCGCGGCGGTGCCGCGGGGATGGCGGGAGCCGGAGCAGGAGCTGGAGCTCGCGGCGGAGCGGCGGCGGGGGTCGAGGCCCGGGCTCGCGATCCGCCGCCTGCACACCGCGCACATCCACGCCACCCTCGGCCTGCGGCGCAACCCTCGGCCCGCAGGATGGACGGCGCATCCGGGGGCCTGGGCTCCGGGGACAACGCCCCGACCACCGAGGCTCTTTTCGTGGCGCTGGGCGCCGGAGTGACGGCGCTCAGTCACCCGTTGCTCTACGTGAAGCTGCTCATCCAGGTGTGGGACCGGGGGCGCCACAGGGAGGTGGGGGCTGATAAGACGGTGACAGGCCAGGATCTGAAGGAGGATGGGGGTGGGGGAGTCGATGGCGACGGATTTGAGGAGAGGGGCGGGGACGGCGGGTTGGTGCGCAGAAGGAGCGGGAGAGGAAGAAAACGGTGAGGGATTTGGGGATGCAGGGGGCATGGGTTTGGGGATGCAGGAGAAGGGGGCAAAGGGGTCAGCGACAGATTTGGGAGAGGGTGGAAGGAACAAGGGATTTGGGGGTGCAGGGGAGGGTGCGATGGAACGGAGAGGTAGGTTTGGGAGACGAAAGAATGGAGGCGATGGACTTGGACTAGGAGGGAAGTGGCAGCATTTTGGGGTGAAAGAAAAAACAACAGAATTGGGGGAGGGGTGGGAAGTTTGGGCGATTGGGTGGGTGGGAAGATTGGGGGCCAAGGCAGAATATTCAGAAGATAAGCACGTATTTAGGGTGAAGGGGAGCAAGAGCTTTGGGTTTGATAGAGATGGATTTAAAGCGGTTTGGGGTGGGGGGAACAAAGGACTGGGGGTCATGGCCAAAATTTTAGGAAAGAAAAAGGGGCATCAGACTCCGGGGAGGAGGGGACCGGGGCACTGGATTTAACGGTGACGGAATTTGGTGAGAGAGGCGGAGGCGAATCGGTTTACAGGAGATGGGGGCTCTGGATTTGATGGCGACGACAGATTTGATGGGAGGAGGGGACAGGATGACGTGCTTTGGGGGAGGGGAACAGATAGGGCGACGCAGTGGGGGAGGGGTAGTGGTGATTTGTCTGGAATGGGGAGCCAGGAGGCTTTTAGGGGGAAAGGGATGACGCATTTGGAGGAGAACATTGAATTCACGGTTGGGGGTAGGAGCTGTATGGGGGGATGTGCTGAGGGGTATGGGCGTAGTGGAATTGGGCAGAAGGACCAGTTGGAACACAGGGTAGCAGGATGTGTAGGGGCTGGCAGAAAATGAGGCCAAGGTAGGAAGTCTCTGGAATCGAGGCATGCAGGGCCATTTGGCATATTTGGTGGGACCAGCAGTGCCTTACAGATGAATTGGGCTGCTTGAGAAAGGGAGAGATGGAACTGGAAGGGGGCGTCCGAGCTGAGGTGGAGGGAGTGCATTTGGCAGAATTAGGTGGGCATGACTGAGATGAGCACAATGTAGATGTGGATGGTTTGGGCTTGGACTAATATCTGAAGATTTAGCCTAGAATTTTCAGTTAAGTTGCGGGGGGGGGGCATGTTTGAGATGGAGACCTAACCAAAACGAGATTTGATTTGAGTTGAGGCAAATGGGTATCAGATTTACTGTCCTGATAATGGACTGAGAATGGGAGATACAGTTGGAATGAGAGGGACTTGAGAATAGGAGTAATTGAAATCTGAGGAATGGGGGCAGTGGATTTTGGAGTGTGACAAGGAACGTGACAAAGAACCAGGAGATTGGGCAGGGACATTACGGTGCCTGACTAGAATCTAATTGTGACTGAGATTTGGAAATGGCTGATGGGGGAAGGTCGAGACTGGCGTTTGGTTGTGATTTGGGAGTGAGGGCTCCTTTACTTATAAAAATTCAGGTTGTATTTACAGCAATAGAGATTCCAGCTTTGGGAGAGAAATTGAGGCTTTGGAACTGGTGGTACTTGAGATGAGAAGCAAGGATGATGGAGTGAGATTGGGTGAGGGCTGGGACTTTAGGGTGGCTGATAGGAGTGTCTGTGGAATGGAGGATGTTGGAGTACAAGGAATGGGGGGGTGCTCCATGTGAAGTGGCTCCATCATTTGGACCTTGGTAGGTTTGGTTTACAGGAGATGAAAATTGAAATAAGGGTCACTTGGAAAGGCAGTTGAGGAATGAGAGAGAATGGAGAATGAAGGAGGATAGGGAATTGGGGAATGAGGAAGTCCAGAGGGTGAGAAGAACTGTATGGGGGGTGGATACTGATGGGTGAGCCCAGTTGGCGTCACAGGTTGTCTACCCGATGTGAACGCAGCTGGTGCTGAGTGTAACATATTTGAGGGTGAAGTCTTTTTTTTTTAATTAATTAATTTTTTTTTGGCTGTGTTGGGTCTTCATCGCTGCACGCGGGCTTTCTCTAGTTGTGGTGAGCGGGGGCTATTCTTCGTTGCTGTGCGCGGGCTTCTCACTGCGGTGGCTTCTCTTGCTGCGGAGCGCGGGCTCAGTAGTTGTGGCGCATGGGCTTGGTTGCTCCACAGCATGTGGGATCTTCCTGGACCAGGGATTGAACCTGTGTCCCCTGCATTGGCAGGCGGATTCTTAACCACTGTGCCACCAGGGAAGTCCTTGATGGTGAAATGTTAATGTGTATAGCTTGGGAATCAGAGGTAACATCTTGCAAAAAGGAAGATCTCAGTTTGGGGGTGCATGGCAGGATTGGATTGGCAGGTCTGGGGGCTGTCCCGATTAAGTGAGTAAGAATGCAGTGCCTGAGATCAGGGCTCATGGGTGTTAGAGATTTGAGGGACTGGCTCTGCTGGTATATGGTATAGAACCACAGCTTTGGCTGTGGTTAGGACTGGGTTAACAGATTTGGGGATGAAATTGGGTGAGTAGACTTGGGAACAAATAATTAGAACTTGAGAGTGAAGGGAATAGGAGTGAGATAGGGTCAGCGTGCCTTTGATAACGCAGGTGGAAGTTAAGTAAATAGACTCAACAGATTTGGGAGCCATGGGGATACAGGATGAAGGGAACAAGCAGGTTTAAGGGTGAAATTGGAATCGATGGGCCTCCCCAGTTGTTGTGACTGGAATGGATAAGGCAGCAAAAGAACATTGGCTCAGACTTGGAGTTGAGGGTGTAAATGGAATGCTGTCTGTATGAGAGAACAAAATCAAAGCAAAACTAACCTCAGAACCTTCGAGCTTTTAACCCAGAAGGGGAAACGTCTGGAAGGGGAGGGCTAACTGCTTGGTTCACCTGGCCATCCCTTTCCTTCAACTCCCCTGGGCTAGATGTTTTTCTTTTAAGAAGTTCTCTATCGTGGAGGGAGTTTCTTAATTTATGATCAGTAATCTGTCATGTAGCTCAGAATCCCATCCATAAGGGACAGCCTGAACTTCAAAACACTTGACTAAGGTGAGGAAGAAAGGAAATTGAGCCCAGAAAACGCTGGAAGCATACCTAGTTCTATTTAAGGCAGAGCTTCCCAACCCTGCTGTTTCTATCCTCTTCCACATCCAAGAGGAGCTCCTCTGGTCCATGGATTTGTCTGGCCTGCTCTGAGGGACAGGGCTACGGCCCTGGTCCCCTGCCAGGGAAGGGCCTTCTCACACCCCACTAAGGCGCTGGTCTCCTGGACACCTTGGCCCTTGCCTGGCAGCAGAGAATCTTCTCATTAATCGGCAGCATAACAAATGGCCTCACCCCTCAGGAGAAACCTCTCCTCCTCACAGAGGCTTGGGTGGCTTGGTCCTTCACCCACCCATGAGTTTAACACATACCTTAATTATAACCAGCATCTATACAGCAAGAACTATGATAACCCTGCAGAAATGAGGGGGTCATTCTGTCACAGGGATATGGGGTGATCAAGATGAGATCACAGTTGAGGAATTGTTTGAGGAGCAGCTGGGATTCAAGGTGGCTGGGAGTGAGAGGGACAGATTTGTCGACATCTGCAGTGGGTACAGTAAGAAATTTGAGTGTGGGGTGAATGAGCTATCTGAAGTTTGGGGCTGAGATTTGGGTGTGATGTGTTTTGGTGTTGCCACATTTGAGACTGAGACTGGACTGATGTTTTAACCTGGCGATGAGAATTAACAGTTTTTTCTGAGGTGAGCATGGGGTTTGAAGTACATAAACATGGGGGGGGTGGTTCTGCACTGGAAATGTCTGGAATTGGAAGGTAAGAATGTTGAGGGATGGGGTGACTTGGATTATGGTAAGGGTGGTATCTGGGACTGGACATTTCTGTGCATTGGGAGATTACACGATGTTGATAGTAATAGACACTGATGAAATTTTGGGTATGTTTTGATGGGGAAAACATCAACAGAAATAGCATTAGACTCCGTGGGAGAAGAGTTAGAGGCCTGGGAAAGGTGAGAAGTAGTAAGACTGAATCAACAGTAGAATCTGACTTTCCCTTTGTATTTGTTGATTCTGAAGGTAGGTCATGAGCCGATGCCCCCCACCATTGGGACCAATGTGCTGGGGAGGAAGGTCCTCTACCTGCCGAGCTTCTTCACCTACGGTGAGTGTGCTTCCCAGGCAGGAAAGCCCACACCGAGAGAGACAAAAAAGAAACGTCAAACAGGGAACAGGCCCAGGTGGCCCTGGGGAGCACACCGGGCAGCATGGGGCACCCAGAGTCAGAGCTGGCGTGGAAGAGGGGTCAGAGGCAGCAGGGTGTCAGCATGGGAGCAGGTGACCAACACAGCTTTGGTCCAGCTCCTCTGTGTGAGCTGCCAGCTGTCAGCCCAGGCAGCAGGATAGGGAGACAGATCCAGGCTGTGCCTGGAAGCAGGGGTAGGGGGCGGATTTCCGGTTTTTTTTTTTTGTTTTGCCTTCTGAGCAGTCTGGCTGCCCTTTTAGCAGTTCTTTTGCTTTCCTGCTCCTCCAGCAGGAGGCCCATTGGGGCCTCCTGGGTTCTTTTCCTTTGTCCTGTTCCCCTGCATTCCTCAGGCAGTGGTGCCTACTCACTCAGGCATCTCCATCCCCTGGGTGTAGAACAGTACATGGTGGGTCTTGGCTTCACCCCTGGTGTGCCCTCTTGAGCTGCTCGAGCTCAGGAAGGCTGCTAACTGCTCTGGCCCCATACTCCTTACAGATTCTTCATGCCCAGGCCCTCCATACAAGCACCCGCCCCCTCCGCCCCCTGCAGCCTTGCCTGCCAGAGGGTCTCTCCATCAGGAAGCCCACCACGGTGGAGCTTCCCTGATGCCAGCAAAGCCCACCAGCTGCCTGTGCTGCTCATTCCCTGACCCCCAGCTGGCCAAGGCCGTTTCAGATCCACCATCCCTGTCCCTCTCCCAGTCCCCACCCTTCCCAGACTTCTTTATTTTTTTTATTTTTAATTTTTTTGGTCACACCACATGGCTTGCAGGATCTCAGTTCCCCGACAAGGGATTGAACCCGGGTCACGTCAGTGAAAGCCTGGAATCCTAACCACTAGCCACCAGGGAACTCCCCAGACTTTTTTAACTGTGCCTTTGCTCTCTGTTCACAGCCAGGCTGACCCTCTCATGCTCCCTCCACCTCTGCTCATCTTATCTGTTTAGTCAGTCTAGCATCTTCTCTGAAAATCTTTCTTTCTGCCAAATAACTTGGGGCCTCGCCTCCTGTCACCTTTTTTTCACTTCACACCCTGCTGGCAGAATCTGATGTCATGTTTCTCTTCTAGTTTTGCCACCTCATTGTTGAGTACAGTATAGAGCCAGGTGGAACATGTCATTTTGCGAGGAAATCTGTTCGTATTTGTTTCACTTAAAAGTTGTCAGCGTGGGGAAGGAGGACGTCACAGAATCAGGGAGGCACCCGCCACTGTAGTGCAATGGAGCCGGTATGCAGAGCGACGCTGGATTTGCGGGACTGCGGGAGGCCGGGATGGCAGGCTGCCAACCCCTACGTGTGATTCCTCCATACACCACTATGCAGATTCTAGCCATAGAGAGGTTAGAACCCAGATCATCTCTGTTCATGTCACACAGTCATTCCCGAAAGGACTCAGGGCAGAGGGGTCTTGACAATCACCTTACTGCCTCTTGCAAAGATGAGCAGAGTTCTGAGGTGCTCCCCCCGCCCCCCACCATTTATATAAATGTTGTTCCAGTGCAGATGGTGTAAGCAGACTCCTGGTGTTGGGGAGGGGCTCAGCTGTCTTGCTGTCTAGCGACTGTCTGGACGGGGTCTCCTACTCCCCCTCAGCTATGAAAAGCACCACAGCTGCCATGACATTCTTTGGTGTTCTCCCAGAAAGAACTTCCTGGAGAGTTTTCAGGGACTATAGAGAAACCATGGAATGATGGAGCCCCTTGCTGGCCTCTGTAGACGTTTCTGCATACCTTTGTTCTCACTTGTTCGTAATTCAGCTCTGAGATGGGGAGAAATAGGGGTCCTTACTCCCTTTTTTTCTGGCTAGGAAATTGGATGGAAAGAGGTTAAGTGTCCTGCTGGAGACCACACTCAGGCTTTATCCCGCCAGCTCTCCCTTCTGCTGACTGGCGCTCCCCTCCCCCAAAATAAACCTTCTTTCTGCCTGTTCACTCCGTGAAGCAGGGCGTCCTGGCCACGTCGCCCAGCGTCCTCTCTCCTCCTACTCCTCTCTTTCCAGCACCACCCCAATCTCAGGAAGCCAAACATGCAGGTACCAGGTGCTCTCGGGACCAGGGGAAGCCCATACAGCTGCCACATGGAATTGCTGTTGGCAGACATGTGGCAGAGGAGAGAACGGCACCCTCCCTTGCTGGTTCCCGCCACTGTGCGGTGCTGGAGAGCTAAAGTCTTGGCTCAAGGGGAGCACATTGTCTGAGGGAATGTTCTGCCAGCTTCCAGGTATGCAGGTTTATAAAAATACGTCTCCTTTTTGAACATCATTTAAAAGTTGATATTGAATAAAACAGCAAAACATTAAGAAAGTATCCTTTTAAAGACCCAAACAAAAAAACACTGACTCAAACAGGGTCAGAGTCCAGCTTCCCTGACCACTTAAGTTTTTTTCTATAGAATAGTTCATTGGTGCCTCTGTTTTAGTTACTTCTCCACTGGCTTTCCCCCCTGTAATTAATAAATGCCAGTAGGTGCCAGGTGGGATCCTGCATGCAGCACAGTGACAAGGTGGGGATGGCCCTCTCCGTGGCATGCTCAAAGGACACTCTAGAGCCTTTCCCCTGGGAGCCCTTCCTTTTCCTTTTTCCCTACCTTAGGTTGCAAACTTCATCATCGCTTGTGGTTGCCTTTTTCCATTTTTTCTTTTCCCAGAGAAAAACATTTTTTATAAGCAACAGAATTGGTTCCTAGATTGCAGCACTTAAGTTGCTGAGTTGAGAAACTGTAGCTAAGTTTGCCAAGTAGATTTTCCAAACTACAAAAAGAAAAACGTATGAACTTGTTTGTCAGAAAAATATGTTTTGAAGGTTTTACAAAAAGAAATGGGCTAGAAAAGGTGTTTGGGAGTGGGGCCCGATTGCTTCCGGGGTCCTGGACGGTGCTCCCTTCCGTGACTGAAGTCAGCAGGTACTGAAGAAGGACAAGCTGCGTCTGGTCTGGGTGTGAATGTGACCCAGGAGTGGGTGCGTCTGGGCTGAATGTGACGCTGCCACCTCTGCTTTCTTGTAGCCAAGTACATTGTGCAAGTGGATGGGAAGATAGGGCTATTCCGAGGCCTGAGCCCCCGGCTGATGTCCAACGCCCTCTCCACCGTGACCCGGGGCAGCATGAAGAAGGTGAGCCCGGGCTGAAGCCAGGACCGGTTGCCCGAGGTTCCCCTGAGCCCCCTGCCACCCCTGGAGGCAGCCATGTGCACGGTCCTGCTTCTCGGTTCCCAGACTGGTCAGGGCTCCACCCTAGTACCAAAGCCAGACTCCAAGCCCTGGTGGTCCAACGCCGAGTCTCCTCAATTGGAAAGGCCCCTGCCTCACCATCTGCCTGCTTTCTTACAAATGTGACACTAGGCAGGGACTTTCTCCCCCCTAGCTCCAGCCCCAGGGGGTTACCCAAGGTGGGCCCAGCTAATGGACATGGCCAAGAAAATAGTAGGAGCTGTTTCCTGCCCTCTCCATCCCTTCAAAGTTACATCGAAGAGGCGCACCTGTATTTTGCTTTTGATCCACCTTTGTTCTTTGCATCTCAGGTTTTCCCTCCAGATGAGATTGAGCAGGTTGCCAACAAAGATGACATGAAGACTTCTCTGAAGAAAGTGGTGAAGGAGGTGGGTGCCTGGAATTGGAGAGGAGAGCCTGATTATCTCTCACTGCCCAGTTGGGCAGGTCACTGAAGAGTCACAGTTGGGGCCTGCTGTGTGCACAGTGGAGTGGGATGTGGAAGGAGCCCCAGCAGGGCCACTGCAGGGAATCACAGAAAGCCTCTCAGCCGCCACGGGACCTGGCCTGGGACCTGGCAGCAGTCCTGGGTAGAGGGAATTTTGTGTGGGTGACAAGGGGGGCCATCTGAGGTAGACCGACCCCACATGGGTGCTGCAGGATCCCAGTTTTTCCCATGTAGGTGCTTATAGCTCCCAGTGAGCACCACTTCCAGAGACAGGCCAGACCAAGTCCCCGCCCTCTGCTCTCTTGCAGACCTCCTATGAGATGATGATGCAGTGCGTGTCCCGCATGCTGGCCCACCCCCTGCATGGTGAGCCGCCCCATTGGAGACTGCATCTCAGCTGTGGGGTGACCCCTCATGGGCTGTAGACGGGCAGCGGTAGAATTACTGGGAAGTAGTATCACTGGAATTGGCTGGGAGTTCAGTCCAAAGGGAGCTGGGGCTCTTCCCAGCCAGAAGAAATGGGATGCCGTGGTCATGGGGTGTGATGGGGAATCCCAGGGGCCCTCCTCCCCTCCCGCGCTCTGACATGGGCCGTGTTGTGCAGTGGCCACTGTGCCGGGCACCCCACCCATAGCTGGGGAGTCTTGGGCTTTGGCCACCATGTCACCTGTTTGTGTTTTCTCTTTCCTCAGTCATCTCAATGCGCTGCATGGTCCAGTTTGTGGGACGGGAGGCCAAGTACAGGTGGGTAATTCTTAGGGTTGGCAGGAGTGGCCCTGTCACTATTCACAGTCTGCCAGGACAGGCCATACTGTGGTCAGCTGCTGCCCCTTTTCTGCCCTATTTCTTGTGTGCCAGCTTCAGAGGAATGGGGTAGTGGCTTCCATAGTCTGGGTCCAGGGGTATTTTCTCCCTCTCTTGTCTGGGGCAGCCCTGGATGAGCCTAGATGCCCTGCAGAGGGGTGAGTGGGATAGGAGTCCAGTTGGATTAGGAGTCCTGGCGGGGTTCCCTCCTAGACCCCCTAGGTTATGCCCTAGCCCTTTTTCCAGCTGTCACAGAAACCAGCTTAGAGTTTGTTTCATCCTCTCCTAAGCAGCCGTCCACCCCATGGCCTTGGGGCTTGGCTCTTCCATTGTTTACCAAATATTTACCCAGCACCTGCCATGCCTGACACTGAGCTGGATCTGTAGGGGCATAGGTGTGTTGACACAGTCCTTCCCTGTGGCACTTGTGCCCTCCCTGCCCCTCTGAGGCTCAGTGCAGGACAGGAGGTGGGTCCTGGAGGCTCGTGGCAGGAGTACATGCATCTGTTATCCTTCCTCGCTCAGATTCTTATTTCCTGGGTTCAGTTGTTTTCTGCTGCTGTCCTTGGGGCCACTGCCCCAGGAAGCTTGGCTGCCATGGTGCCTCATTTTGAATTCACTAATGGGAAATTGGCCCATTCCCCCAGTGGGCTTAGAACCCAGTGGGCTGAGCTACTGTCCTGAGAGGAAGGGTAGCGGGGCCTGGCAGGGCTCTGGCTCCCACCGTCTTTCTCCTAGGCTACCCTGGCCCTCTTGGCTTCGCAGAGCCTCTATGCAGAACAGGTCACTTGGCATTGTCACAGGTCACAGAGGTTGCACTTGAGCCTCCTTTGCATTTCACACCTAAGACATCCCAGCCTGTCCTGTGATCTCTAACAGGCTGCAGTGGGCAGGGTGCGCATCCCCGAGTTCCCTGCTGGGGAGGGCCAGATGCCTTTTCCCAAGCTGCGTCTGTGCAGTCTGATCACAGGGCCTCCTGCTGCAGGGCCCTGTTTCTCTGCCCTCTGGGAAGGTGCTTCTCTCCACTCGCCACCTCTCCTCTCTCTGTGGGACATGCAGGCTTCTTTGCCAGAAGGTTGTTCAGCCAGAAGTAAGCACTAGAGCCAGGCAGGAGAAGGTCCTGTCGCTTCTGCAGCAGCCCAGGCGAGAAGGTTCATTCCTACATTCCAGATCCATAGAAAAAAGCAGTAGAGAACTGGGGTTCTGCCCCTGTGGGTGGTTGGGTTTCCCCAGTCTCCATAAACTGCGTAGACGCCCTCTCACTCCCCAACAGAGCTGTAATCATCTACACTTGGGTTCTGCCTGGTGACAGAGAATGCCCCCTCTCCATCCCGGCCAGGACTGGATGGCTCTGAGCAAGGGTGGCAGGCTCTGCTCCACACCAGGGCATGGGCTTCTCCAAGGTGCCCGGGTGACGTTGTATCCCTGTGTTCTCCACAGTGGCGTGTTGAGCTCCATTGGGAAGATTTTCAAAGAAGAGGGGCTGCTGGGATTCTTTGTGTACGTGAGTTTATACACCCCATAACTGGCCACGGAGCATGGCTCTACTAACAGGCGCATTCTCAGGCCACAGCTGTTGGCCTCAGACTAACCACAGGGCTCTGTCCCTGCCTGAGCACCTGCTCCTTGGCCCGTAGAGCTCCATGGCCTATGCGAGCTACGGATCATCGGGAACAAAGCTGCCCAGCTCTGTCCACATCGCGGCTTACACAGAAATGGTACTGTTTGTCCAGCACGCTGGGGGTGGGGTTGGCCAAAACCGCACCCCCGACCCCACTGTCCCCGTCCATGTGCTCCAGGGCTGGGGGTGGGCACGAGGCTGGTCTTCAGGTCTTCCATCATCCTTGGTTTCACTGCTGAAAAGTCACTGAAAATCTGTGACATGGGCTGAAGGTCAAGCCCTGGCAGCTCACAGGCTGACTCCAGCTGATGGATCCTGTTTGACATAGCACTTCTGAGAAATTAGTTCTTCATATTCAACATTTAGGATGTTTCACAAAACAATCCCTATTTCTGGCTTCTCTTAAAAAGTCAAGACCTGGCTGTGCTGGGCCTGTGTTTCTGCAGAGCAGATGTCTTCAGGGCACACAATCTCCTGAGGGCCCCGGACCCCCTGCCCTCCTTGGTGTCTCACACCCATCTTACTCCACCTGTAAAGAAAGCTCACACCGAAAAGACTGTAAACTACAAACAGAACCCAAAGTCCAGGCCTGACAAGTATTTTTTGTTTTGCTTTTTTAAGGTCTAGGCAGAGACATACATGCTGTTAAATACACAGTACACTAGACATGGGGCTCTCTGTTAACTCATCTTGTGGTTTCATCATTGGCCAGGTGTTCTGTGTGTAGGCGTGTGTGTGTGTGTGGTTCTCACTAGGAGGTGATTTTGCTCCAGGGGACATCTGTAATGTCTGGAGACATCTTTGATGGTCACAGCTGGGATCTAGTGGGTGGAGACCAGGGATGCAGCTAAACATCCTGCAGTGCAGAGGTCAGCCCCCATGACAAAGAATCATCCAGACCTGAAGGTCAATAGTGTCGAGGTTGATAAACCTTGATTTATACACACACATATTTATATGTATATTCATGTCTATGTGTATGTACACATATGTATGGGTGTGCATATATATGTGTGTGAATAAATATTTGCTTGTGTGACTGGTGCTTCAGACGCTAAAACACTACATATCACCACCTCTGGTGTTTTTTTTTTTTTTTTTTTTCGGTACGTGGGCCTCTCACTGTTGTGGCCTCTCCCGTTACGGAGCACAGGCTCCGGACGCGCAGGCTCAGCGGCCATGGCTCACGGGCCCAGCCGCTCCACGGCATGTGGGATCCTCCCGGACCGGGGCACGAACCCATGTCCCCTGCATCGGCAGGCAGACTCTCAGCCACTCGCGCCACCAGGGAAGCCCCCACCTCTGGTGTTTTTCACACATTGTATACATTCTTTTCTGGTGTGTGAGTAGGATTCCCACACAACAGATACCTTACCCATTGGGTTCTTTTTTTTTCTTCACGTGTTTGTAGAACAGGTGATGTACATACTCAGAAAGCACTGAGTGTACCTGTGAAAAGTCAGTCTGAGCACAGGTGGAAGCAACAGGGTTGGAAATTGCATTCATGAAGGTTCACTTTATTTATTTCTCTCATATCATAGATGTGTTATAGGTATTTTGAACTTTCAAATATTTTGAAATAAGATTTTTGAAAGCTCAAATATCATAATTCTGTGTCCTCTCTCCAAGAGATAGCTGTTTTCCTGGAGATCTTTCCACGTCCTTCTATATCTAAACAAGCAAATAAACACATTCAAAAAAAAAAAACCCACAAGGGCTTCCCTGGTGGCGCAGTGGTTAAGAATCCGCCTGCCAATGCAGGGGACACGGGTTCGAGCCCTGCTCCGGGAAGATCCCACATGCCGCAGAGCAACTACACCCGTGCACCACAACTACTGAAGCCCGCGTGCCTAGAGCCCGTGCTCCGCAACAAGAGAAGCCACCGCAACGAGAAGCCCACGCACTGCAACGAAGAGTAGCCCCCCCGCTCGCCGCAACTAGAGAAAAGCTTGCACAAAGCAACAAAGACCCAATGCAGCCAAAAATAAATAAATAAAAATAAAAAAAAAACCCCAAACCCACAAGTATCACACAGGACCCACTGGTCTCGATCTGGCTTTTTGCCCTCAGCACTGTGTTTTAGGGAAGCTTCACGTTAGTGTGTAGAGATGCGCATTCTAAAGGCCATCACTTTAAAAGTCAGCCCTCCGCATAAAAGCTTGTATGGAATGTTTTTAGTGGAACATTCCAGGGGTGAATACAGGTGCACTGAGCAAAGTGTTTTGTGAGAGTGGATTGGGTAAAAAGGCCAGGAGAAGATGGCTAACGTGTAGGTACTCTTTCATAATCTGCATTGGAAAATCCCGGATTTTGCACCATTCATATCTTAAGGCCCAGCTTCTGTGGTTTGAACACCGCTTGTGAGACCATTAACTTGTGCTGTCAGATGTAGCATATAACACACATACCACCCCCCACTCCCTGTGGAGAAAGGAGCACTGCTTTCCCGCTGTGGATAGCTGCTGGCCCATGTGGCCCCTGCGGGCTTCCTTCCCGAGGTGGTGCTGGTGGATATGCTGAAGTTTTGAGCTTGGAACATCCTTGTCTGCTTCCTGGGTGTGGAGCCCCCAGGAAATGTTCTCTTCCCTCCCCTGCTCATCTTTGCTCACCTTGTTTTTTAGTGGCTTAATCCCTCACCTCCTGGGAGATGTGGTTTTCTTGTGGGGCTGTAACCTGCTGGCCCACTTCATCAATGCCTACCTGGTGGATGACAGCGTGAGTGACACCCCAGGGGGGCTGGGGAACGACCAGAATCCAGGTTCCCAGGTTGGTTGGAACAAGGACTTGTCCATCTTTCCATGTACTGCTGATGCCCAGGGTCTGGGGCAGACTTGAGGACTCTGGGATTCTGAGTACTGGGCCCCTAGGGCTGGAGGGGGCCTCTGGGGAGGGGTCTGAGGAGAAGACTCTGGTTGTCCCTGGGTCAGCTTTGCCTCCGAGGAGAACGGCCTCGAGAGAGGAGATCGCTAACAAGACGTAGAGGGGTTTATGGAATGCCCGTCCCTGGGCAGCTTTAGGTCAAACAGACCCTAGCTTATCCACGGCTAGTCTGAGGCAGTGACCCAAACCAAACTAGGGATCCCTGGTAAATCAGGATGTAGACCAGCTAATAATAACCCTTGAACTTCCGCTCAGTGTTTTAGGCTTTTTCAAGCCCTTTAGTGAACATTATGACATTTGATCCTGACAGCACCTCAGTTGTGAAAGGAACAGAGCAGGTATAACATCCTGTTTTACAGACAGATGAGACCCAGAGATTGAAGGGCTCTCCCGGGGCCCTTGCCTGCGAATTGACAGGGCTGGGACTAGGTCTTTCCCTGGGCCAGGCTGAGGGTGCTTCAGTCAGCTAGGAAGTGTACCATGCAGGTGCACCCCACTCTTGTTAGCAGTGGTCTACACAGCCTGGTATGCACAGACCTCTCGGCAGATTGGGTCAGGCACGGGGAGGCCTTGGTCCTTCTAAAAGGCACTTGTTGAGGAAAGGTTTCTGGGGATCTGATAGGTCAGCTGGTTCGGCCTGACCCAAGATAAGAGTTGGGGAGCAGTGATAGGCAGGGGTTCCTGGGAGCCAGACATTCTAACAGTAGGAATCACCCACCATCGGAGGCTGGGTGAGGGATTGGGGACCTGTCTGCCGGAATCACTTTGTTGGGGTGGGTGGGGTTCATAGTCTCCGTGTGTCTGTGTCTGGGCCCCAGAATGGCAGTTCAGGGGTGGGGGCGGTCTGGGAAAGAGTCTGTGGTGAGGGGTGCCTCTGAGAGCTCGCAGCTGGGGCAGAGGGAAACTGGCCATTTGAATTGGGTAGGTGAGTCTTACTGGCCTTTCAATGTGAGCAGATAACAGTTGCTCCATAGAGAGCAGCTCCCACCTGCAATTACAGTAGCACAGTGCCCCTTTCTCGAGGGCGTTATGGGTGGGTCAGCTGCTGCCTTCACATACAGAACAAGCCTGGGACAGCTGGGGTTCCTTGAAGGGGAGGGGTGTCCCACAGCTGATTGGTTCCTCCAGTCCAGGTGGGCAGGTGTTTTGACCAGGGGCTACTGCACTTACCTCACTGAGAACAGCAGTCGACACTTCACTGAAAGTATTTTTCACGTGCTTTTCTGTGTGTGGCTTAAAGGCTAAGATGAGGCTGCCACTCAGGCAGGGGTCTGAGCAAATCTCCACCCAGGGTTGCAGGGCATCCATCGGGTGGGATGGCCATGTCACAGGAAGCTGAGGGATAGGTAGTCACCCTTTGTAGTTCGGGGTTGTTTCATGGGCAAAGTTGAATTCAGGAGTTGGGGCCTGAAGGGGGCGAGAGTTTGGTGAGGTAGGGTGGCAGTAAGCCCAGGGTTGCCCTTCACCTTATGCTACAGGACCCAGGATTCTGTGTGCAGTTCAGATGGTTGCCTGACTTTCCATTCAGTAAGCACTTACTGTGCGCTGAGCCCTGGGCAGGCACCGATCGAGGCAAACAAAGGCCTAGCCCTCGCAGCTTACAGCTCGGATGAGGTTACGTAGGCCACAGCCCATGATCCCACCTACCTCGTCTCTTCCACTCACCATCCCTGGCTGGGTCACAGAAGGCCCTCCAGTCCGGATATCCCACTTCTACCTCCCAGATCTTCTCTTGGCTCTGACTGCTAGGCCACAGAAGCTGCTGGCAGGCCCTGAAAGGGAGCACAGCGTGTGCCGCGGGCATGTGAGGAGCTGAGCGCAGAGGGGGTGTGAGGCCAGTGCGGAGGGCGAGGTGAAGGGGCTGCAGACCAGGCAGCGCGGGCGGGGCGGGGGCCTGCGTGTTTGAAGTCTGCATCCCGAGGTACCTGGGGCAAGCCAGTCTCCCTTTTTGTCTTTTCAGTTCAGCCAGGCCCTGGCCATCCGGAGCTACACTAAATTTGTGATGGGGGTAAGTCTGGCCAGCTGCTCTTCCCTCTGAGCTGAGGGCCTGGGCGGGGCTTCGGAGGCCAGCTCTGGAGATGGCTGGAGGCAGGCCCCGGTCTAGGGTGTGCCTGCTCCTGGAGCCCAGGTCGGGGGCTGGTGGTAGGTGGGCTCACTGACCCTCAGGTCTCCCTGCAGATCGCAGTGAGCATGCTGACCTACCCCTTCCTGCTGGTCGGTGATCTCATGGCCGTGAATAACTGCGGGTAGGTGTGTGCCCCTCCGCAGGCACCCTGCCAAGGCTGCTGGGGGGACCTGGCTGAGCCCGTCCAGTGCCCTGCCCCCTCCCACCTGCTCTATGTGTGGGCTTGGCCCACTAGGCCCCTGGCTTCCTCTGGGATTCATTGCACCCCTTTGGGAGGAATCTGTGGTTTGGTATGGGGGTGGTGGCAGCCCCAAGCCATTTCTTCATGAGGGCTCCTTTTCCTTAGCTGAGCTGTCTCCCACTGTTCTCTGGATCTAACATGCTCTCCTTCCCCGCAGGCTGCAGGCCGGGCTACCCCCTTATTCCCCAGTGTTCAAATCCTGGATCCACTGCTGGAAGTACCTGAGTGTGCAGGTAAGCCTGCTCTCCAGGGAGGTTTTTCTCACTTTTCCACATCAGTCAGATGGAAAGGTTTTGTGGACTCTTCATTACATGGAAAGTTAAGGGGTTGTCATGGAATCCGATGTTGTAAGGAGGATAAAGAGAATGTAGACTTTTGGTTTGAGGCATTTAAATTAAATTTTCACTTTATTTTATTGGATTGGCCAAAAAGTTCATTCGGTTTTTTTTCCGTAACCTGTAGAAGGGGTTTGAGGTGGTCAGATCTGAATTTACTTAAGAATTACACATCAGACAAGGTCTTCTTTTCTTCAACTCTCAAAGACTCTTAGAACAAGTATGAGGGAGCCCACAGGGTAGGTGGTGAAGCCCAAGAACTTCTTATACCTCAGGTAACCTGGGATGAAAACACACCTGGCATGTTGGAGGCCGGCCCCTCCCTCCACCCGCGCAGGATGCCCCAGGTGCCCAGGAGAGCCTGAGGGTGGAGCTGGGCCATGTGGTGAGCTTGGCGAGCTTTGTGGGGAGTCTCTTATTTTTATGAGCTTAACTGTCTGCAGGGTCTTTCTCAGTCCTTTGTGGTTGTGTGAGAAGGGTTGTGTGTAAAGTGACAGGACTGGGGGCAGCCTGGCCTGGGCATGAGAAGTGCCCGGGCTTGGTGTAGATCAGCCAGGCGGCAAGCCAGGGGGGTGTTGGGGCGGGGCAGGGCGAAGGCTCGGGTCATTGGGTGGTTTTCTGAATTAGACAAGCCGAGACTCCAGTTCACAGAGCAACAGCTAGTGCCTAGGCAGCACCTTCTGAGAGGTGAGGCTGCGTCCAGTGGATTGGTCACTGTTAGACTTGGGGAAGGTGGGGTGGGGCTGGGGAATTGGGGCAGAATCCCCTTACTTTGCAGATTTCCTGAGTCTGCCAGTCTTGAAGTCTTTGTGTTCTATGCCCAAGCACCCTCCTGCTGGCTGGAGCTCTGGGTCAAGGATCCAGGTGGCTGGCCCAGGACAGATCCCTGACTTTTCCTGACCTTGGTTGGCTTCAGAGTAAAATGGGGCAGTGGCCTGGGCAGGAGGAGCTAGCACACTGACTGGCCTCAAGGTTGAGAAAGGGACAGATAGGAGGAAAGCAGGGAGGCCAGAGACAGACGCAGGCCTTCCAGCAAATCCAGTTGGTCCTACATGCATCACATCCTCTAATATTGGAGGAGCCCCAGTCCACTTGGGCTCTGAAGCCAGAGGGCAGTGAGTCTCCTCTGGGGGTTACTCAGTAGCCCAGTGAATACTGGACACCCGGGACTTCCCTGATGGCGCAGTGGTTGAGAATCTGCCTGCCAATGCAGGGGACATGGGTTTGAGTCCTGGTCCAGGAAGATCCCACATGCCGCGGAGCAACTAAGCCTGTGCGCCACAACTACTGAGCCCGTGCGCCACAACTACTGAAGCCCGTGCGCCACAACTACTGAAGCCCGTGCGCCACAACTACTGAAGCCCGTGCGCCTAGAGCCTGTGCTCCGCAACAAGAGGAGCCACCGCAGTGACAAGCCCGCGCACCACAACGAAGAGTAGCCCCCACTCGCTACAACCAGAGAAAAGGCCGTGCGCAGCAACAAAGACACAACACAGCCAAAAATAAATTAAAATATATATATATTGGACACCCTGTGGCATGAAGTAAACTGCTCCCTAGTGCTTCAGCACAGAGCAGATTCTGACCTTGCCCTCAGGAATGCAAACCTAGGCCCTCTATCTCCGACTCTGGGGTCTCTGAGCTACTGGACCCTTCTTTGTCTTTCGCTGGCCTGGCTCTGGGGTGGGATGAGAAGCATGGCCTCCCTTTCACTGACCCTACTGCTCCTTCCAATCCAGGGCCAGCTCTTTCGAGGCTCCAGCCTGCTTTTCCGCCGGGTGTCATCAGGATCGTGCTTTGCCCTGGAGTAACCTGAATCACCTAAAAAAAAACACGCTCTCTCAGCCTGGCCACCGTGGGTGAGGCCTGATCATCTCGGGGCACCTGTAAGACAGCCAACCCAGCAGCACCTAGATGTGCTCCAGCACAGCCGGGCTTCGGTTTCCATATATGCCGTGTGTCCAGAAGTAGGGGTTGGGTGGGGGTGAGGCTGCGTCCAGTGGATTGGTCACTGTTAGACCTGGGGGAGGTGGGGTGGGGCTGGGAAATTGGGGCAGAATCCCCTTACTTTGCAGATTTCCTGAGTCTGTCTTGTGCAGGGTGCCAAAGAATGGCTTGTGGAGGCCCACGTTGGATGGGCAAAGGCTCATGAAGTCAGGTCCCAACCCCCATTCACACCCTTCGAGTCAGCCCCAGCTCTCATCCTGCAGCTCAGCTGGGAGTGTCACTCTCTTGCTTTGTAAATAAGGTGTGATCCCTTTCACGAGGCCGCTGTCATGCCCAGGCCTTTGCTAGGAGACTGTCTTCGTTTTTCTCAACACTACTTTTCTGATGAGACAGCACCTTCTGAAAGGGAAATCATGTGACTGCTAAGAACGTGTCCTTCTCGTCAGATGTTCATTGGTGTAATGGTGATGCCTTACGTGCAGGATATGGTTACCTGTGCACTTGTGAACACCCAGATGTTAGGCAGATCAGTGTCTTTTCCTATCCAGTTTAAAGTTCCTAATAAGATTTGACCCTTTCTCCCTCAAATAAATTCAGTGGTGGTGGTTTGGAGCTTTGTGGGGAGTCTCTTATTTTTAAGGAAAATAAGACAGCTTAACTGTCTGCAGGGTCTTTCTTAGTCCTTTGTGGTTGTGTGAGAAGGGTTGTGTGTAAAGTGACAGGACTGGGGGCAGCCTGGCCTGGGCATGAGAAGTGCCCGGGCTTGGTGTAGATCAGCCAGAAGGCAGGCTGGGGGTGTTGTGGGGGGCAGGGCGAAGGCTCAGGTCATTGGGTGGTTTTCTGAATTAGACAAGCCGAGACTCCAGTTCACAGAGCAACAGCTAGTGCCTAGACCTCTTCCCAGGGAGACAGGAGCTCTAAAGGTCCTCCCAGCTTCAGAAAATGTTCCACCCAAACCCCCAGCTGTCCTCTCAGACTGTTTGCAGATGACATTGTGGGGTTTTACCAAGTCGGTTGGTGTAGCAGTCCCGTGGTTACAGCAGAAGGAGTGGACACAGGCCCAGCTGAAGCACTGAGCTTGGCCTTCTCTGGAAAAGGCAAAGCTCCCTTCATTTGCTTCTGCCCAACATTTGCTTTTGCCTATAAACAGGCAGAACTTACAAATGGAACCTGCTGGCCCCTAGAGACCGTGGGCTTCCAGCTGATGGGGTTTTAATACCAGTTGAGGGCCAGCTTGGTTCCCCAAATGTTTCTCTGCCCTTGTTGTAGGGGAGATGGCTTCGGAGAGCTGGACTTTGGGATTTTGGTCAAACTTCCTCACAGGTATGGGCTGGGTCATGCCCAGGGAAGGCCCTGGGATGCTTTTGCAGAACTGGTTTTCCCCATTGGCCTAGTAACAGTTGCCCCAGTTTACCTTACGTATCCTTGTTCCCCAGGAACACAGGAGCATGCCTGTGCAGGTATCCTGTAAATGTACGTTGGTGGGGGTTACTAAGATCTCACACTCACTTCAGACAGCTGAAGTGGCAGGGAGGGAAAGCACATGGCAAGGTGAGCAGGCCAGGCCTCGCTGGCACCAATTCTGTAGAGGAGGAAGGCCCTTTAGAGGTGTGTCTGCCGCACGGCACATGACCTTTCTCTAGCCCAGTGTGGTTTCCCATGGCACTGACCACTGCCCTGGGGTAACTTTTCTTCCCATTGCTCCACCCTCAAGTCCTGTTTTTGCAGCAATTCCTTCCTGTGGTCCCCCAGATTCAGGAGTCTGAGCTGAGCTGGTCCTGAAGAGCCCCTCCCTCTGACAGCCACCTCCTCCTAGGTGTCTGGAGAAGCCACCAAGGTAAAGAGCCAGCCTGGGTGGGCCTTTCGAGTCACTTTGAGGGGAGGCAGTGCTGTTCCCAGGTAATACCCTGGGATTTCTGAATTTCAGGGTTTTGACTACATTTCCCAGGTTATCTTCCACCCAGAAACAGCAAGAAAATCACCTTTGATGCTCTGTCTTGGTTTTTAGTTGAGCTAAGTACAGGTTTTTATTCCTAACCATTTTCAGTTCAGTATTAAGGTGCGTGTGTCGTGTATGGTAAGTGCTCCCTTTGTCTCCTGAACCTTTCATTCTTTGAGGGCTGAAGCCTCACCTGCTCCCCTCCCCCAACGCCCCCTAGCACCTGGCATGTTTCCTCTCAGTCCTGGAAACTAGAGTGACAGGGTCCTTATCTGAGAAAGGAGATTGGGTTGAATTGGCGGGGGAGGGGTGTGAGGGGTGGAGGGTTTGGGGGGTAGGTGCGGGGAGCTGAGCTGTCAGCAAAAGGAGGGGTGACAGGAGTGGGAATGTCCCTGTGGGGACCCAGTTACCTCCCTCCCCTCCTGGAAAACCTAATTACAATGGACAAAGCTGGAATGTCCTCTGACAGGCCTTTTGGGACCCCCTGTGATGAAGCCCGAGGTGGCAGTGGTGGTCTTTGCAGGGCCCTTCTGTAGCCCTTGTTGCTACGCCAGTGCCCAGATGCCTGGGAGTCACGCAGCAGAGTGTGGGAGCAGACCTGCCCTACTCTGGTCCTTGAGGCCTCAGAGTGCCAGCCCCCTGCCCTCCTTTTGAACATGCCCTCCCATTCTCCTCCCCTCCCTGACTACTATGGGATACCATGTCTTGGCTTCTGTTATTTACCCCAAAAAATTTCCAAAGAGATTCCTGCTGCTGGTCTTAGTAGGTTTTCTCATATGACAGGTTTGGCTGGAACCTGAGTGCTGGAAACAGGTGTTCTTGCTTTGCAGGAGGCTGGTACATCCCACCCCAAAACTGAGAAAGATGGGTTTGGGCCTCCACAGTCTGGCTCTGCCCAGAGGCTACCTCACCTGACCACCTCATAGGACTTGGGACTAGCTTGCAAAGACAGGCCCACAAAGGGAGGGACGCCCTTCCCCCCTCAGGAAGGCAAGCAGGGTCAGCATCTGAAAATCAATTAATGTAATACATTCTGTCCATAGAAGGAACAAAACCACACAATCATCTCAATAGACACAGGAGAAGTGTTTAACAAAATTCAACATCCCTTCATGATGAAAACATTCAAAAACCTAAAAAGAGAAGGGAGCTTCCTCAACCTAGTAAATGGCATCTATGAAGAACTCGTAATTAATATTATACCAAATGGTGAAACACCTAATGTTTTTCCCCCTGAGATCAGGAACAAGACAAGGCTCTGCACTTGCCGTTAGTCAACATTGTACTGGAGGGTCTAGCCCAGGCAACTGGGAAAGAAAATGAAATATTATCTGTGTTAGAAAGGCAGAAGCAAAACTGTCTCTGCAGATAACATGATCTTATATTGAAAATCCTAAAGAATACACTAAAAATACTGTTATAACTAATAAATGAATTCACCAAGGTTGCAGGATATAAAATTGATGTACAAAAATCAATTGTATTTCTATACACTTGCAAAGTGAAAATGAAATTAGTGAAACAATTTCATCTATAATAGCATAAAAATTAATAAAATACAAATTTAATAAAAGAATTACAAAACTTATATTTTGAAAATTATAACACATTGTTGAAAGAAAGTAAAGAAGACCTAAATAAGTGGAAAGACATCCCATGTTCATGGATCGGAAGCCTTAACATTGCTAAAATGGTGGATTACATAATCCCTATCAAAATCTCAGCTGACTTCTTTGCAGAAATTTGACAAGCTGATCCTAAAATTTGTATGGAAATTCAAGGGTCTTGAAAAAAGACTGGAAATTCAGTCTTGAAAAAAAATAGTTGGAGGACTTGCACTTCCCAATTTCAAAACTTAAGTACAATGCTACAGTAATCAAGATGGTGTGGCATTAGCATAAAGATAGATACATAAATCAATGGAATATGATTGGGAGTCCAGAAAGAAACATTCACACTTTAATTCACACAATTAACGTAAAAATTTTAAAACACAGGTATAAATCTTCATGACCTTGGATTAGGCAATGGTTTCTTAGATGTAACACCAAAAGCACAAGCAGCAAAAGAAATAAGTCGGAAGTCCTCAAAATTAACCGCTTTTGTGTTTGAAGGATATCAAGAAAAATTGAAAAGACAACCCACAGAATGAGAGAAAATGTTTGCAAATCATATATCTGATAAGGGACTTGTATCTAGAATATGTAAAGAATTCCTACAACTCAATAATAAAAAGACAAATACCCCAATTAAAAAATGGGCAAAAGACTTGAGTAGATATTTCTCCAAAGAAGATATACAGATGGCCAGTAAGCACGTGGAGAGATGCTCAACATCATTAGCCATCAGGGAAATGAACGTCAAAACCACAGCAAGATACTACTTCACACTCACTAGAATGACTATAATTGAAAAAGACAGTAACAAGTGTTGGTAGTGTGGAGAAATTGAAACCCTTGTACATTGCTGGTGGGAATGTAAAATAGTGCAGCCACTTTGGAAAGTAGTCTGGCAGTTCCTGAAAAAGTTAAACATAGAGTTACTATATGATCAGAGTAGCCATATGATACCACTCCTAGTATGTACCCAAGAGAAATGAAGACATATTGCCATACAAAAACTTTTACATGAATGTTTGTAGCAGCATTATTTATAATAGCCAAAATGTGGAAACAAGCCAAGTGCCCAACAATTGATGAATGGATAAATAAAATATATTCCATACAAAGGAATATTACTTGGTCGTAAAAAGGAATAAAGTACTATCTCATGTTACAACATGGATGAACCTGAAAATATGCTAAGTGAAAGAAGCCAGACACAAAAGGCCACATATTGTATGATTCTATTTATATAAAATGTCAGAATAGGGCTTCCCTGGTGGCGCAGTGGTTGAGAGTCCGCCTGCCGATGCAGGGGACACGGGTTCGTGCCCTGGTCCGGGAAGATCCCACATGCCACGGAGCGGCTGGGCCCGTGAGCCATGGCCACTGAGCCTGCGCGTCCGGAGCCTGTGCTCCGCAACGGGAGAGGCCACGACAGTGAGAGGCCCGCGTACAGCAAAAAAAAAAAAAAAGAATAGACAAACCCATAGAGACAATAGATTAGTGATTGCTTAGGGCAGGGGCTGGGGGGCGTGAAGGGAAAATGGGAAGTGACTGCTGAGGGGTGTGGGGTTTCTGTTTGGGGTGATAAAAGTGTTCCCAAATTGTGGTGATGGTTGCACAACCCTGTGAATATACTAAAAACCACTGAGTGGTACACTTTAAATGAGTGAATCGTATGTTATGAGTTATACGTTAATGGAGATACATTCTATCATCTCATACACACACACACAGCCTTCAGCCCTGGACTGATTTGTATGCTTCCTGTTTAGCTGCCCCTCCCCACCAGCCCCAGCTGGGTCCCAGGCTGCCCTCATCACCTACCATTGCTAGCCCTACTCACACACTTGTGCTTTCCTGCCCCACAGCACTTCGGGACAATCCTGTGCTTCCCTGGAGGGTGTCTGGGACTCCAGAGCCCTTTCTCAGGACTCCTCTAAGCACCAAGGGTTGGCAAAACCATGCTGAGGTACATTTCAGACCTTGTGTCCTGGGTGGGCATGGGCAGCAGGGCCCCTGTGAAGAGGTCGTGTGCCACTCCTTGATCCTGGGTCACGAACCCAGCTAGGCTCCACTAATCACTCCCAGAGCTGGGAGAGTCAGCCCAGCACCCTTCGCCAACCCTTGGCCCTAGCCCCTTTCCGCCGGCTACCTGAAGATTTGGGGTCGGGGGTTAGGAAGGAAAGGAAAAGTGCCTCAAAGAATTAAATGGAGTGTTTGGGGGAGAGGGCGTGTGAAGAAGGAACAGTTGCCATGAGTCAGTAGGGGAAGAGGTGAGCCTCTCAGGGCCCTCCGCCCAAGAGCCCTCCCTTGCCCCCTTTGTTGTTCACAAGCACGGCGACTGGTCCTCTTACACAGGCTTTTATTCAGGAGTCAGGGGCTGCCTCCCTTCCCTGGTCCCTGCCTGCTCCACCCATAGAACCCCTCTCAGATGGGGCTTGTCCTTCATCTGCCCCTTAGGACACCCGCTGCCTTCTAAACAGGAAAGTTAGGGGACCGGATACTCAGGGAGAACCTTTACCTTGCCCAGGCAGACAACCCAAGGCCAGGCAGGCAGGGACCTCCCCAGAGTCCTCACTCACTGCCGCCCCCAGACTGAGATGGGAGGAACAGAAGGGGTCCAGACACATGCAGCCAGCGGGCAGCAACCTGAGCTCGCAGTGGCCAGGCCCCATGCCCCCAAAGATGTCTGTGGATGAGGCACATGCCCTGCAGCCTTTCCCTTCCAGAGGGACTTCAGCCAAGAAACATCTTGTTTGGCGGGCTGGGGACAGGGTGGGGGAGGTGGCAGGAGGACAGCTGACCTCTTCACCCTGGGAAGGCAGGAAGCACTCCTGGGAACAGCCTTAGACTCCAATGGCTCAACGAAGAGGCCAGGGGACTGGAAGGGGCTGAGGGGTTCCTGGGAAGCCCTGCGATCTTCTGTCCCTGGAAGAGCAGGACTGTGGCCACAGGACAGCTGGAGAGTGGGCATAGGCCACAGGAACACTGCTCAGAACAACCTGCAGCTGGCTGAGGGGTGGACCTCCCCAAAGGCAGAGGCATCGTCCCTGTCGAGGCCTCCTGAGGGCACAAGGCCTCTGGCCTGGAGTCTGGCTGGGGTGAAGGGGGCTGCTGGGCCACAGAGAGGACCTTCCAGGAAGCTGTGGTCTCTTATTGGAGAAAGACAATGCAGAGTGGGCATGAGGCTAGGGTCCCCCCCCATGAGGCCTTGCCTTTGAGTGGTGACCCCTTCAGAAGATTCCAGCCAGCACCAGGGGAGGCAGTAGCAGCAGTCCCAGGAGGAGGCCCCAGCCGTGCCCAGGGCTCGAGTTCAACCCTGACTTGATGCCATGCTTTTCAGGGCCCTCTGCACCTGCAGGAAGGGAGAGGCTTTGCCTCAGCCTGGAGACAGCTCTGCCTGACCTCCCACCCACGCTACCAAGGCATGCACGTGGGGCCCAGCAGCCAGGGAGGAAGCTCCTACTTGGAGGGTGCATGCCCCGCCGTGCCTATATCATCTATACTAGAGGCAGGGTGCTGACATTCTGGAACCAGGAGGGAAGGTAGGATGGGAGCTACAGGCCTTACCTGGCAAGGAGGACTGCAGGGCCAGGGTACGCCCACCCATGGCATTAGCGGTGGCAGAGGCACTGGGGGAGTTGGACAGGGACTTGGAGGAGGTGTGTCCCTTGTGCTCCAGTGTGGCCTGCAGCTCACCTGGCTTGTCCTGCGCTGGAAAAACTGAGGCCAAGATCTCACTGGAATGAGGTGACTCGGCCTCAGCCTCGCCCTCCTCCTGGGAGTGGGGTAGCGGCTCCCATGTCCCCGTCAAGGACATCTTGGGCTGCAGAGAACTCTCTGGGCTCCTGGAGGGCATTCTTGTACTGCTGGCCTCTTTATCTGCTGATTTGGGGGTAGGATCATGGGTTGATTTGGGGAGGGTAGCCGGTCTCTCATCCAAATAGAGTAGGCTGTGAGTTGCCAAAAAGGAAGGGACCTCAGTTGCTAAGGAAGGTGGAGCCTCTGTTGCCATGGAAGGGGAGTCTTCTGTTACTAAGGAAGATGGGGCCTTGGTTTCTACAGAAGGTAGAGCGTTTGTTGCCAGGGAGCCTGAGACCTCTGTTACCAAGAAGGATGGAGTTTCCGTTGCTAAGGAAGAAGTGATACCCTCTTTCCTAGAGCCTGAGGCTTCTGTTGCCAGGGAAGATGGGGCCTCGGTTACTAGGTAAGGCAAATCCTGAGCCTCTTCCGGGCCTCTGATGGGTTCTGATAAGAGAGACAAGGCCTGGCATTAGTGCTGCAAGCAGGACCCCGCATCCCTCACCCCACCGCAATCAAGGTGAGGTGATCAAATGTCCTACGAAGACACACAAACACACATGCACACACCCTCTCCAGCGAATATGTCCCTCATTGATAATACATGTTATTTCTTGTGACTGACAGTTGCCCCTCCAACCACCTCCTTGTCCAAGTCTTCCCCTCTCTACACACGCATTTCCACTTTTTCAGGGGATTTCTCCCGCTGGATTCCTGTTCCTAAAACACCCATCGCATTGCAGGCCTGGCCTTTGGAGTCCCTCTGACCACCCATCTGGCCACGCCTCCCACCTCCACCCCCGCACCCCCTGTGCTCAGGAGCCCCCAACTCTCCTCTACCCTCTGCTTGGAGGGTAGAAAGCTGTTCACTTGGAATGCCAGGGCGCCAAAGTGGTGCGCAAGGAGGGCAAAGCAGGTAAAGCGGGCTTGGGAACCCGGAGGGGGTGGGGCCGCTGAGGGTTCCTCCCCTGGCCCACGCACCACTCTGGAGCCTTGGAAGACACCAGACCATCCAGTAGGCGTCCCCTGCCTCACCTGCCTCCCCCCACCCCACCCCACCCCACCCCGGACTCACCACACAGGGAGTTTTCACAGTGGTAGCCCAAGGGACATTGGGAGCATGGAGTTCCCTCCTGGTAGGGCCTCTGCCCCTTCACGTTCCCCCTGCAGGAGGTGAGGAGGATGCTGGGGGGAGGGGGGTCCCTGCCAACCCCTGTCCCTATCCCTCATACACACACCTAGTCTGGAAGCGCTCCCTGGGTCTTACTTGCCCTACACTAACTTGCTGGGCCAGTAAGAGCAGACTCCCATGGGTGCCCTCGCAGCTCCTCCAAGGGTATAGGGTATGGACCCCAGATTGGCCCCCTTCCTCCTCCTTAGACTGTGTCCAGCTCAGCCCTCCCCTTGGCTCTGCCCACCCCCTTCCCCCAGGGCTCCCTCGCCACTCACGGGGGCTCATAGTTGCAAACCAGCAAGTGGATATCGGTCTCCTCAACGCCCTGGAGCTTCTCACAGAAGTGGGCACCACAGCCAATCCTCTCTGTCTTGGCCCAGACCACCTGAAGGAGGGAAAACCCAACAGTTTAGCCTGCGCAAGATGGCTCCTAGCTAGTGTCTCTCTACATCAGCCTTCTATGAGTGAGGAGAGGAGGAACCCTATATGTAAGATCCAAGTCCCTGAGGACACACAGCTTCAGGACAAAACTCTGAACAGGGGGCTTGGGGGGAAATTTGTCCCAAGCAGCCTACTCTCCTCTACCAACCACACACACTATTTCACTAGGACTCTTTCCCTCTGAAAACCTTCCCCTTTGATAGACCCTCATGAATTCTTCTGTGGGCTCCTTCTAGAGGCCCTTGCATTTTAAACAAGGGATATAACAAAGGAATGAATCTCAAATGGGAGAATCTTAAACATCAGCAACAAGCAAAGGCCAAGGAAGGGAACAGGAGGAGCCATTTTGGAAGTAAAACTTCCCCCCAAATCACAAGTAAGCAGGGACCTGCCCTGCCATTTCTAAGTGTGGGTCTCCTAACTGGTAGAAGGCGTTCTGTCTTAAGTATAAACTTTAAAAAGTCAAAACAAACTTTGTGCCCTGCCATTGGCTGAGACAAGCCAATATAGCTTCCCTTTGCTATTTCTAGGCCCAGTCTCCCCAGGAGTTACTCAAACTGAGGCCCGTTTTTTGTTGTGAGATCTGGCTCTTGCTGTTAATTCTGCACAACTCCCCAGGATTGGGGTCTTGCTGCTTGAATCAGCTGAGAGTTCCCAAGGGACCACTGTCGAGCATCTCCCAGGCAGAAATGACCCCAGAATGCACATGCACTCAGCCTTAGAGAACACAGGGGTGGAGATGGGGCAGCCCGACTCCTGCTGGGCACTGACAGCAATTCCTGCAGGAGGATGTATGTACGGGGAGTGTGAGAGGTGGCAGGGAAGAGAGAGAAGGGGGCAGGGAGGGCTGGGGCCTCACAACTTCCTGATCTGGGTGGGTGATGTTAGGATTTCCTTCTCTAAAGATCACTAAAAATACCACCCAAAGAAACACTGGAAAATGGAATTGGTGGATATGGGTGGGAAGATGGTTGGTTCATTTCCTTTTTCTTTTTTTAAAATTTGTCATGTTATTGTTTGAACAACAAATAAGCATTGGGAAGAAAAAAAAAGAATTCAATAACACTAATGTTAACTCCCCTACACACACCCCTATGCCCCTTGTCTGCAAACTCAAACTTTCAAAATGCAGTAAAACCCTGACATAGCAAGAGGCAGGAAATGCTCTTGGAAGGCTCTCTGAAACGTTCACTTGATGACAGCTTACTCTCTTATTTCGCATGTAGTTTTTCAAGGCAGAAGAAAAATTGTGTATTTGCTTTATCAGTCCCTGGCAGATTGGAAGCAGCAACTTAGACACTCTGAGAAATGACAAGAGGGACAGTGAGAGAGAGAAGACCGAAGGCAGCGGGGGAAGCCCTTCACTGCTGGGGCAAACAGCCGTGTGTAACCTCGGCCAGAGGACAAGACTGCTTAGAGCTCGATCAGGATCGCCTGGCACAGTAACTACCCTCCAGGAAAAAGGCTCTGAGACACCTAATTCAGGTCTCTTCAGGACCAGGAGGCCGAGAGGGGCCGCCTAGGTTTTCAGAAGATTGTGGTTTTTAAAGAGACAGCTGAAAATGGTTTAGACAGTCTGAGAAGCAGACTTCGTTGGGGGCCTGGACAACACATGAATTCCTGTGGAGAGATGACTTTTATGAAGGATGCAAACGGGGCTTACGGACTCCCGGGCTCTGACTGGAGAGGCGGCCCCGCCCGGCCCTTCCCGGCCCCGCCCATTGCCCTGTGGCCCCGCCCGCCCGTCCAGCTTCGCACCTGCGTGTAGTGGCCGCACATCTGGCCTGTGGCGCAGGTGGCGGCGCTGAGGTTGTAGTGTTCGCGCTCGTGGTGCCACTCCTCCATGGCCAGCGGCACGTCCAGGCCCTCGTCCGTAATGGCGAACAGGTTCTCGCCGCGACGCCCGCGCTCCTTGTTGTGGCCCCACACGCACTGCTGCGCATAGGCCTTGGCGAAGGCGGCCAGCTCCTCGTCCCACCTCTGCGGGTCAGGTTGCGAGGGGGAGGTGAGGACGCCTCGGGCTCAGTGGAGGCGGGAAAGGAGGGTGGGAGAGGGAGGTAAGGATGTCCAAATTGGGTGAGGATCAGAAAAGAAGGTGGAGGGTGTTCTGGGGGGCCTCTGGAGGCCGAAGACCCTCCCCTCCTTGCAGGGTGACTCGTGGACATGATCTGGAACACAGCTGTGCTGATGGGGAGCTTCTGTGGGGAGGTGGGAGGGTGCCATCCCAGGCCATGGAGTTAGGCAAACTTGGGACCATTCACCAGCTGTGTGGTTTTAGACAGATTGCCTAACTTTCTGAACTCTCATAGGACTTTGGGAAGAAAAAATGAGATGATGTTTTTGATAATGGGATTATTAATTAATAGTAATGTCATTCTATTTGCAAGATGGGTGGTGATGCCCCTGCCAGGGCTGCTTGAACTGTTCTGAAGCTCACACACGATGTCCAGTGAGATGTTCCAGGGCTGGGTTGTTTATTCAGCCATTCCACTCCCTCTACCCACCCACCAGAAATCTTACTTGAGGGGCCAGCACCCCCTTTAACCTCCCACTCTCCCCTTGGGATAGCCCAGCTTTACCAGCTCTGGGCTTCCCTCCCAGTTGCTCTCTTGTCAACTGGACAACCCCTTTCCCCAAGAAAATTAAGTGTGTGTGTGTGTGTGTGTGTGTGTGACCCTCACTGAGAGGCCTATTTTCAGAGCCTTGGTGGCCCAAAGAGCTGTCAGGTCCCAAAGGCAGTGTTCTCCAGGGAGGACCTCAGGTGAGATGGTGGGAGGGGGCATTTCAGGTTAGAGGGCCTCTGAGGTTCTGTGTCCCAGGCTGGAAGGATGGGCCCAGTGTGGGTGGGAAGACAGATTAACAAGGCATCTGACCAAGGGACTGAGGAAGGAGGCCTGGATCCCATTAAACTGTCCTTGGCCTCTCCTAGAAATGGATGGCCTGGCAGCAACTCTTGCTCCACCCTCTGGGGGCCTGCCAGCTGTGGGAGCCAGACAGCCCATAAAGTACCAAGAGCTTGGGTGACCCTGAGGGGAGGGGGCTGTGTGGCCACCCCCCCCCCCCAGGGTTCTCAGGAGCAGCTGCCTGGGGTACGGATGGGAGCACTGGGCTGGGATAGTAAAATGCTGTAAACTCAGTGAATCCCTTTCCCTCTGTGGGCATTTTTGTCCCAAGTCACTGGTCCCTGAGGCTCTCTCAAACTGGTAGTAGTGGAGGATAGGGAGCGGGAAAGGGGCAGGGTGCTGGGGACCAGGCTCAGGGTGTCTGGGATGACCTTCAGGGCTCCAGACTAGACTGTAAGCTCCTTCAGCATGTCTGGCACAGTGCTGGCCCAGAGCAGGTGCTCAACAGACATTTCTCAGCTGTTGATGACTGAGACACAGCCCTGCTTAAAGCAGTCTCTCCTACAGAGCTCGGCTGTAATTTCCATCCTGACTGGATGCCTGGAGTCCCACCATTAGAGAGTCATTCCTGTGAGTCTTAAGGCTTCTCAGTTGTCCAGAGACCCCTGTGGAGGTTCAAGAGTCAAGGTACCCACCCTCACTGGCCACTTGGTCACCATCTGAAAGCAAGTCCATTCATTCATCCACTCACTCATTCATTCAACAGTCCTGAGCACTATGCCAGCCCTGGGGTGACAGCAAGGACCAAGAAGCCCAAGTTCCCAGTGTCATAAACTGTTAACTGGGCCACCATGTGGTAACTGACAGATATGCGATGGGTAGTATAGGGGCACCAAAAGAGGGCCATTTAGTGCAACCTGAGGATGGAGAAGGAGACATTAAGCTAAGTGTTAAAAGATGAGGCATTGGCCAGGTGGAGAGGGGAAAGGCATCCTGAACAGAGGGCAAACATGAATAAAGGCATGGAGCTGGGAAACGTTTTGGTGGGGGAAAGATAAGCTGCTCGGGTTACTCAAGGAGAAAGTGTGAAGGAGAGGAGGCTGGAGAGGTAGACAAGGCTAGACACATAGAGTGGGGCTTCTCAGGAGCTGGGGCTTTATCTGGAGGCATCAGGGAGCCAATGCGAGCCACGGAAGGGTTTTGAAAAGGGTCAGGCCAGTGTGTTGGATCATTCATCCTGGTAGTAGAAGCCAGAGGCTGAGAAAGCAGGTAAAGGCTGTTCTAGAATTCCGTGGGAAAAGAAATGAAAGACTGAACCAGGGTTGTGTCAAAGAGGTGGCGGAGGGGTGGGGGGGAGATAGGATTCAAGAAAAATTGAAACTTCTGGGAGGTAAAAGTGGTGATGATTAGACTTGGAGGCTGAGGGAGAGAGAAGAATCTGTGATAACCCCCCCCTGCTTCACCCTGGATCCATTCCCTCTTTTGTTATCAAACACTTATTGCGCACTTACTGTGTGCCAGGCCCTGTTCTAAATGCTTTACACATAGTCACTCATTTCATCCTTTCAACCACTCTACAAGGGAGTTATTATAGTGTTATCATCCCTGATTTACAGTTGGGGCACAGAGAGGTTAAGTAACTTGGCTGAGGTCACATAGCTAATAAATGGCAAAGTCAAGATTTGAACCCAGGCCATCTGACTCCAGAGCCTCTGTATTTACCACTGCTGAAGCTGAGCCTACGCCTTGTCCCAAATTTATCCTAGTGTCCCAGTCCAGCCTTATCTCCCCCTCCTCAGATCACTTCCTACCAGGCAGCAGCATATCCCATCAATATCTGAACTGCTTCCTAGAATGTTGCCCCACTCCTGAGGTCCATCTCTGTCTACAAAGCAGCTTGCAGCCTGTGTAGCCCCCAGCCTCAGCCAGCAAGACTCTAGGGCATCAGGGACCTACAGATGGGGAAACTGAGGCCCAACAATGTGTTCCAGGCCTCAACTGGGGAACTGTTGGCAGAGCTGGTAACAGAATCGGGAGCTCCTAGTTTGTTGTCTGCAATTCCTGGTTGCCAAGGCTGATAGGGCTGTGAAGGGCGGTGCTGTGTGCATCCGTGGAGCCCTTCCTAGATCTTTTTCATAGGTCATCCTGTCTGACCCTCAGGGCAGGGACTGCCCGTACCATGTGATCAGGAAACAGACGCCTTTGAAGGTAAAGGGTCCACCCAGAGTCACTTCAGCTGATTGGACAGAGCTGTTAGAACTCTGGTCTTGGACGCCTGGTGCAACCTTGCTCTCAGGCAATGGCTAGGGGGTCCCTGGACACTGCCCCTCACCTAAGGGTGACTGGAGAATAAGGGCCTGTGTAGCCCTCAGGGAGGGCAGGAAGGGGGTGAATTTCTCACTTTATCTCTTTCATGTAAATATACCGTACTATACTAAAAATATATGTATGTGTACTTCTTTTAGATTTCATTTTCCCCCATTCAATATTATATCTGTGAGATTCTGTCCATGTTGATATTTATGTAGCTCTAATTATGACATCATTTTACAGATGGGAAACTGAGGGTCCTTACTAGGTTAAGGGACTCACCCCAAATCACAGGCCTTGTGAGTGGTCGAGACAGATTTTGATCTGTGTGATTCAGAGCCCTGTCTACTTCTGGTTCCTGTTCTCACCCCACCTCCTTAGTACATCCCTCCTACCCTGGGTGCTGGGACTCATCCTGCTGCCCTATTTTTTCTTCTCATCTCCTTGGAAGGTATCTGAAAGATCGTTTCACCAAGGTATTAGGAACTTCCTGTGTTCCCCCTCCCAGGGGCACATGCATTTTAGGAAGTGCTGGGAAGGGGTCATTGGATCAGGGAGCAGGGCTTTCAGGTCTGGCTCTACCAGCTATGGGACATACAAGCCCCTGAGGGACCAGCAAGTCCCTCTGAGCCTCAGTTTCCTCATCTGTATAATGAGGCTGCTTATGGGGGCCTGTGAATTCTACAATGTCAGGGACTCTGTTCCTGCCGGAGAGATGAATCCCCGAGATAACTTCCACTCACGCCGTGAAAGGGGTTGGTGGGGGCCCTGGCCACACTTACCATTTGCAGCATGTTGGCGGCCGGTGGGGACACCTGGGATCGGTAGAGATTGTGCAGCTCCACCATCACGTGTTTTTCATCATCACTGAGGGCTCCGGCAGGGCCCACGGCAGCCCCCAGCAGTAGCAGCGGCAGCAGCAGATGGGCCAGGAGGCTGCGGAAGTTGTGCATGTTGGCCAGTCCTCTCTGCCTCTCCCGTTCAGGGGTCTGGCAGCTGGAGTTAAAGTCCTTCCCACACAAGCACCACCCTGGCTGGGGCGGGCGGGAGGGGCTGTGTCTGGTGGCCTGGCCCAGTTCAAACAATGTCTCAGGGAGGGCTGGGTGCTTGGGTCCCGACCAGAGTTGAGTCCACTCCCAGCATTTATCTCCCCTCAGAGTCCTTGGCTAAAGCCTCCTTTCGCTTGGTAACAGGGGCTCAGGCCAAGAGCTGTGTGAGTTCCGCAGTCCCTCCTGAGTTGTGGACAGGTCTCCAGGGGCAAAATCACAGTAACCTCTGCAACGACTGCTTGCACCCCAGGTCACACCCACTGGGTGCTGAGGACAGGTAACAAGAAGGGAGTCACATGGATCCTACCCCCAGAGGACTGGGCAAGGTGAGGAAGCAACAGGCGGCGTGTGGCAGGATGGAGGAAGACAAGATGTATTTGGCAAAGGTTGGGCCAACCTAAGTCTGAATCCTGGTTCTGTTCCTTTTCTAGCTGTGTTTTTGGCAGTTTTCTCAACTGAACCAGTGACAGTAATAGTACCTACCTAACGGAACTGGAAGGAAGATTAAATGAGATCAAATGTATAAAAAGCACCCAGTACAGTAACTGGCACATAGTAGGCTCTCAGTAACAGTAGACAACAACCACCCAGCCTTGGAATAGGCTTTTCACTATGGATACAATTGTGGCTTGCATGTGCTTGAGGTGCTCATTTGGAAGTGGGATGCTGGGACCCTTCCTGCTCTGAATATGTAGAAAATAGAATGTGTCTGTTTTTGACATCAAGAGAGAGCAGAAAAGCAGAGTGGTGAGTGAGCTGATATAGCAGGAGCTCTGAGGTGGGTGTATTGGAAGGGAAATAGGTCCAGTGGCCAAGCACTTGCATTGCAATGACCATGCAAGGGCAGGGACCAAGGTCTTGGCCTTGGTCCCTGCCCTTGCATGAGGTAGGAAGTGGGAACCAGTACTCTGGAGTCTAGCTGGGATCCTTGAAGCCTGCACTTTCAGTGAACTATACACATAAAACTGGTTAAGATAGCCCAATGAGCAGCATTTATTCACCCATTCATTCATCTGTTCATTCAACAAAGATTTACAGAGCTTCTCCATTGTGCCAGGCACTGAGCTGGGTGAATAAGACAGATCTGGTCCCCACCATCACGAAGCAGGGAAACTGCCAGGAAACGTGTAGAGCATTGCGGTTAAGTGCATGGGGCTTATCATCTGGGTGGCCTTGGGCAAGCTATTTCCCTGCTTGCTGGCCTCAGTTTCTGTAAATTGGGCTTAGAACAGAACCTACCTCATAGGATGGTCATGAGCATTAAATGAGTTAGTATACTGATAGGGCTTGGGATAATGCCTGGCACATACTAACTGCTCATTGAGTTAGCCAGTATGAATGTATTCATTATTATTATTATTTATTATTACAGGTGGGAGAAATTACAGGGCCTCAAGTTGTAGTAGAGAAAAAAATACAGCAGCCTGGCCTGGCTTTTCCTCTGGGAGGAACCCCCTTGGCCTGGCGGATCTCACAGCTGGACGGGGAGGACATGCACCCTTGGAGGGCAGAGGATGCAGACTGAGGAGGTGGAGAAGGAGCCTGGTTTGCCTGAGAGGGGACGGTGAGATGGAACAAGACTGGGAGGCCGACCAGAGCTGGCCCGAGTGTTTGCGGACCGCTGCACGCAGCCAGAGGGCCCTACTCTGTACATGCACATGCCCACACAGTGCTCAGAGTCCTTGCTGTGTGGGTGACCTCATTTACTCCTCATATGACAGCTCTGAGGTGGGTCTCATAATCACCACACATGAGGAAACTGATGCTCAGAGAGGTGAAGTGATTTCCTCAATGTTGGGGGCTGGGGAGGGGTGCACCAGAGCCTGGGACCTGCCACTGGGAAGAGAGGGAGGTTGAGGGCAAGCAGACTGGGGAGAGAGAGGAATGGAGGACAGGAGGCGAAGTTAGGGGAGGAGGAGAGGGAGGGGTGGTGACAGATTTAAGCACATGCAGGATTGGCTGTGGTTTACATCAACTGTGTTTTTCTCTTTAACCAGAACTCGGGGGAAATTTATTTTGTGTTACAATCTATATATGCCTTAAATCGTTTCTTTTTTTTTTGGCTGCACCGGGCGGCTTGCAGGATCTTAGTTCCGCGACCAGGGATTGAACCTGGGCCCCCACAGTGAAAGTGGAGTCCTAACCACTGGACTGCCAGGGAATTCCTTAAATTGTTTCATTTTGAATAGCAATATAATTCCACAACAAAAAATTAAGCCAAAGAGGGGAAAAGAAAATTCCATCTCTAGTATTTGCTTCTCGTCTTTGAGCAGGTGCTACTCAAAGTGTGGTCAACAGCCCAGTGCCATTCTGCCAAATGTTCACTACTGCTTCTCAGCACAACAGGTGCAGAAAACAAGAGTGGGCACTGAGGAACTCTTACGGCAATTTGACATAGTTGTTTTATGTCTGCTGAACCTCTTATTCAAAAATTGAGGCTTGCATCTTTTTTTTTTAATTTAATTAATTAATTAATGGCTGTGTTGGGTCTTCATTGCTGCGCGCAGTCTTTCTCTAGTTGCGGTGAGCGGGGGCTACTCTTTCTCGCGGTGCGCGGTCTTCTCATTGCGGTGGCTTCTTTTGTTGCAGAGCAGGGGCTCTAGGCGCGCAGACCTCAGTAGTTGCGGCACGCAGGCTTAGGAGTTGTGGCTTGCGGGCCCTAGAGCGTGGGCTCAGTAGTTGTGGCGCACGGGCTTAGTTGCTCCGCAGCATGTGGGATCTTCCCGGACCAGGGCTCGAACCTGTGTCTCCTGCACTGGCAGGCGGATTCTTAACCACTGTGCCACCAGGGAAGTCCCCAGCTTGCATCTTGTATATCTAGTTTTCATTTTGCTTTTCTAATAATAATAATAATTTTTTAATGTTTTATGTTGTTGTTTTAAGCTGCCCAGTTTGTGGTAGTTTGTTATGCAGCCCTAGGAAACTGATGTGGTCATTTTAATCGGTGTGCAGTGAGATCTCATTGTGGTTTTACTCTGCATATCCTAGTGGATAATGATAGTGAACATCTTTTCATGTGCTTATTTGCCATCCTCTTTGGTGAAGTGTCTGTTCATGTCTTTTGTTCATTTCGAATTGGATTGTTTTGTGTGTTTTATGACTGTTTAGTTTTGCAAGTTTTTAAAAAAGTATAATTTTAGGGCTTCCCTGGTGGCGCAGTGGTTGGGAGTCCGCCTGCCGATGCAGGGGACCCGGGTTCGTGCCCTGATCCGGGAAGATCCCACATGCCGTGGAGCAGCTAGGCCCGTGAGCCATGGCTGCTGAGCCTGCGCGTCTGGAGCCTGTGCTCCGCAACAGGAGAGACCACAACAGTGAGAGGCCCGCGTACCTCAAAAAAAAAAAAAAAAAAGTACAATTTTAGATGCTCGTCCTTTGACGCATACATGTTTGTCGTTTATTTTTATGGTATTTTACAAAACTGTTGGTTTGTAATGGACTGGAAATTTTAAAAACACAAACTCATCCTTTACCACTGACAATTTGAGAAGCACAGTCCTAGTATGTTTCCTTTTTCTTTCCTTAATGAAGGAATAGCACATGTACAATGTTGGGTTGTGACTTTTTTTTTTCTAGGTAGTTATAATTTCTCCAACTTGCTCATATCTTTCTAACTACCACTTTGCAATGTTCGCAAAATATTCCACAGAGTAGCTGTGGTGTAACTTATCCCGTTCTCAAAGTTAGACATCAGGTGAATCATTTGCCTTTGGGCGCAAGGCTTTTTCTTATATTGTGGATATTATTTTCTTAGTTCCTATTCTCACCATTGTAGCTCAGCTTGCTCTTTTATTAGAATTTACACGTCAGGCTCAGGTCAGATTGCTGGATGCCATATTCCGTGTTCTCATGGAAATGAAAGGTCACCGGCACTGAATCCAAACCCTGGAAGCCTGGCTTTTGCAGTCCCAGCCACTTGATGATACACAATTCACTGTATAGTGAATTATCTTTGTGTTTCTGGGTCAGGGAAGGAGAGGGAGTAGGGGAGACGGGAAATGGGGCAAAGAGAAAGGAGCAGAGGAGGGAGTCACACAGAGGTTCAGAGAAAGGCTGGGGAGGAAGAGACAGACTGAAGGGCAGGGAGGCAGGGTGAGTGCCAGAGGAAGGGAGAGGAAAAGGGGGTCAAGAGAGTTCAGAGGTGAAAACAGGTCAGACACATCCACATTCTAAGCATGACTGTCATACATTAGCTGGGCAAATCATTCACCCCCTCAACCCTCACTTTGTTCATATGTAAAATGGAATAATACCACCTTCCTCAGAGACTTGCAGGGATGATTCAATAAAATGAATGTCAAATACGTAGCACTTGATAAATGGTAGCTGTTTTGAATCAGTGGAAAGAGGCAGGAGGTCCCCAGGTGCCTCAACAGGGGCAGAATGGGATCTGCTAACTAATTTCCTGGTCTAGGGTTTCTTGCTTTGGGAATAGGGACTAGGGGCTCTGAGGAGAGAGCATCCCCACCACAGTGGGGGCCACAACAAATGGCTCCAAAGAGGAGAGCCTAGCTGACCCAGCCAGCCCCGAATCATGACCAGGTCCCGGCGCCCAGCCCACTGGAGTCGGAGTCTCCCTCTCTCCCCTGAAATACCAAGCTTAGCTAAGGCCCAAAGCCTGCATCCCGGAGACTCTTGGCCTCAGCAGGGCTGGGCGCCTGGCCCAGACCTCCCCTGGGCCACTGGCTTCCTGGTGCAAATTCCTGACAGAGCACAGCTGTCCCAGGCCTTGCTGGGACACTAATGGGACATGAATGGCCCCCTGTAGGAGTGTGGGCCGGCTTGGTTTTGGAGCTGGGGTGAAGGAGCCTGTGGCCAGAATTGTGGGAGCTAAGTCTGGGCCAGCAGGAGGGCCACCTGGAGGTGTGTGTGTGACCAGCAGGGGGCCAGCCTCTACAGGTGTTTGTGCCTGCCCCCGTCACAACTGTCTGGAGGCCAGGTAACCAGGGCGACGAGGACCAGAGAAGAGTGTCTATGAGGATGGAGGATGATGATGGCAACAAGGGAGTGGCTGAATGGTACACGTGGGACGGTGTGGATACCAAAATGAGGAAGGTCAGATATCCCCGCAGGCAGCACCACCCCCTTCCTCCTGCCATTTTCCAGGCAAAAAATTCAAGCCATTTTTGTCTCCTGCCTGGCCTGTATGCAGTCTTCATCACATTGTCCTTCAGGTCCATTCCAATCTTCTTTTTTCTTTTTTTTTTGGCTGCATTGGGTCTTCGTTGCTGCACTCGGGCTTTCTCTAGTTGTGGCAAGCAGTGGCTACTCTTCGTTGTGGTGTGTGGGCTTCTCATTGCGGTGGCTTCTTTTATTTCGGAGTGTGGGCTCTTAGGCACGCGAGCTTCAGTAGTTGCAGCACGCGGGCTCTAGAGCACAGGCTCAGTAGTTGTGGCGCACGGGCTTAGTTGGTCCGTGGCATGTGGGTTCTTCCAGGACCAGGGATCGAACCCATGTCCCCTGCACTGGCAGGCGGATTCTTTAACCACTGTGCCACCAGGGAAGTCCCAGTCCATCTTCTTTAAAAATGTATTTATTATGAAATGCTTAAGGCATAGGAAAGTATAGATGATAATATAATGAGCACTCATCTAGCCACCACCTGGCTTCGGAGATAAAACATGGAAGCCCCTAGTGTCCCTTCTCTGATCCTAACACTCACCTTCCCAGGCATACCACTGTCTGAATTTGTTCGACATTTGCATGATCTCCATTGTACTTTTACTATACATTCCTTATCCAGGCACAATATGTAATATTGTTTTGTATGTTTTAAAAGGTCAGCGCTGTCCAAAGGAACTCTCTGTGATGGTGGAAATGTTATCTGCACCATCCAGTATGGTAGCCACTAATTGCATGTGGTTAACAAGCACTTGAAATGTGGCTAGTGGGGCTAAGGAACTGCATTTTTATTTTAATTAATTTAAGCTTAAATAGCCACATGTAGCTTGTGGCTACTGCATTGGACAGCATGGGTTAGATCCTTCTAAAACTTGTTTTTCCCTTCTTTCCCTCTTCCCTCTTTCCTTCCTAAGATTTCTTGACATCGAGGCATGTAGAGCTACCTGATCATTTTCCCTGCTGTACAGTATTCTACTGTATGAATACACAGCCATCTACCTATCTGTTTTCCTACTGATGGACATTTGGGTTGTTTCCTTTTTGTTTTTTTGTTTTGTTTTGTTTTCAACAATACAAACGATGCTGCAGCAATGCTTTTTGTACATATCCCTGCTGGTCTTTCCCAACTTTATTTCTAGTGCCTGCTGTGGCAAACAGTCCCATGACCCTGATGTGGGTTATTCCACAGCCTCCTAGCTAACTGCCTGGCCCCCGGTCTCTGCCCCCCACATTCCCATTCCTCTCCTGGCACCTGTCAGCAGCCTAGCCAGGCTGATGATACTCAAACACCACTTTCATCCTGTGTCTTTCCTTCTGAGGAACTCAGTGGCTCCCACTGCATGGCATCTGATCTCACAACCTGGCCCTACCCTAGGACTCGCTGTGTTTGCCAGCCTCCTTCTGGTCCTCTGCACACATCGTGCTCTCCCTACCTCTGTGCCTTCATTTTCCATGCAAAGCACCCATTCTGGAATATCTATTTTCCTGCCCCTCGTCCACATACCTAAGTCCTTTAACATATTTGAGGGTCCAGCTCAGGCCTCACGTTCTCTGGGGTAGTTTTCATCCTGCAGCATTCATTCAGGAAACGCTCGTGAAGAGCAGTGTTCTCATGGAGCTCACAGCCTGGCTTTCACCAGCGACTCCAGTCCACCCCTGCCCCCCACCCCCTGCTCCCAGCTTTCTGCACTCCCCTGGCAGCTTAGCATGGATGAAGCTTTGGAATCCAGGGAGGTGTGGGTAAGGCCAGTTATGCCAACCACCTGGGGGGCATTGTCTCCCCAGTCAGATGGGCACCACCAGCCTCTGCCTCCAAGGCTCTCCCTTTTCTGGGCTTCCACCGGTGGCCACTCTCTCCATTTTCTGATGGGCACAATCTTTACATTAATGTTTCTCTGTGTTATATCTCCATTCTGATTTCAGTCAAATCTGGAGACCATTCCTTCAGGTGGCTTTGCATCTAATTCATCTTGTATTGATACGGTTTAATCCTCAGAGAGCATCTTACTTCCCAGTATTTAGTTCTTAAAGTGCACTTTACACTTGATCCCCATGTCTCCACAACAAGATTTTTAAACCTCAAGGGGCTGGGACCACGTTCTTTGGGGTAACCCCAAGGATATCTAGACTAAAACATAACACGTACAGCCAGCCCTTGGTGCTCTGCACAGCTCGACTCAAGATGCCTGGAGACTGGTAGAGGACAGACCTGCAGGCACTGGGGGTCGGGCAGGAGTTGGGGAGCCTGAGGGCCAAGAAGTATCTTCTGGGCCAAGACAGTTCTCTCCGAAGCCTCGTAAAGTATGCTGTTGGCTGCACATCTGTGTAGAGTTTTGTCCTCAGCCAGGAAGGGATCTGTGTGGGTGGAAGGAGAATGTGGCTGCCTCTGCCCACATGATCCGCCTTAGGGAACCAGAGGGCAGGAGAGCAGCATGGGGCTCTGACAGAACATTGAAGGACCCAGCCTCTCGAAGGAGCTGGCGATGAATTCAGCTGAAAAGGACGAGCTTTGTCCTTGTTCCACAAACCCGGGCCAGACAGGGTGAAGGAAAGCATTAAATGCTGGGAGCCAGCAAAGAGGATGAAGGCTGAGCTTGGTGGGAGGCTGGGAGGTGATATCTTCAGGTGATTTTTACCGAGGGTTCAGGATGGAACTGGGCTAAGGGGAGCCAAGGAGAGGACTATGCAGGGTACCGGGGAGCAGAAAGACAGTATTTCCATCAACCTAAGAGGATTGGTGGTCGGGAGCACTGGGTGGGTGCTTCCACTCTTGATTCAGCCACCAACTACGGGCCTCAGCTTTACCTATTCATAAAAAGGGAGGGGGTGATTAGAGAACCTTTGGGGTCTGGTCTAGCTCTGCCTGTGATTTCAAGGATGGCTCTTGAGGCTGGAGGAGGGCTGTCCACAGTGGAGGGCAGAAGCTAACTGTGAGAGAGGACACAGGCTGAGGATGAGAGGAAAGTGGGAGAACACACCGAGTCCCTGATCTGTGCAGGGACAGAGCTGGGCCCTTCACATACCTGGTCTCAGGTATCTTTATACTGATGTTCCGAAGACAGGATTAGCTGCATTGATTTAGGGATGAGGAAACCAAAACCAGAGAGGTCAGTGGAACTCCCCAAGGTCAGTGTCCCAGCAAGCCAGAAGTGGGATTCCTACTGAGGCCTTTGGCTCCTGAGTCCCTGGCCCTTCCACCTCAGGGGGAGGCTCCTGAGGGGCAAGGAGGCCCTGTGTGTGGGTATGTGCCTGAGTGGATGAAAAGGAAGGGACTATTGAGTTGGCTTTTAGACTAATGCTGTAGTTTCTTAGATTTACAAGGTTTTCATTAACTTAGTTTTCAGTACTTCCACTTTGTGGGGATGGAAAATAAGGATTTTTTTTTTTTTTAAACAAGAAGATGGAATATGGTAGGAAGTTGAGAAAATATGAGTTCCTGATCAGGACAGAGTGAAGACAGAGAAAGTCGACTCGAGGTCAGGAAGACAGGGAGAGAGAGTCTCAGCTGTCTACCCGGTGAGGAGGATCCTCAGGTAAGAAAGTGCAAAGATGGGGCTTTTGTGGCAAGTGCTAAATGGGTTGCATAAGTCAATACTTCGTTAATATGGTAAAACGTTAGCATTTGTAAAATCTTAGTGGTGGGTACAGACGCTGTTAGAATTGAGAATGTACCCAGATTATACAGAAACAAACAAAAGGTTTGGCCAGAGCTGCCATGTTAAGCATGAGACATTGAAAAGAAATGGCAGGGTAGCTACAGAAATATATGAAAGAAAGGAACATGTATGTGATCGATGAAAACCAAGTCTAGAAAAAAATGTAACCCAAGGAACAGAAAAAAATTTTCCTACAGCATTTTGAACTACAGAAAAATTTAACGGGACTTCCCTGGTGGCGCAGTGGTTGAGAATCCGCCTGCCAATGCAGGAGACATGGGTTCAATCCCTGGGCTGGGAAGATCCCACATGCCAAGGAGCAACTAAGCCTGTGCGCCACAACTACTGAGCCTGCACTCTAGAGCCCGCGAGCCACAACTACTGAGCCCACAAGCCGCAACTACTGAAGCCCTCGCACTCTAGGGCCCACATGTCGCAACTACTTAGCCCATGTGCTGCAACTACTGAAGCCCACGCGCCTACAGCCTGTGCTCCACAACAAGAGAAGCCACCGCAATGAGAAGCCCTCGCACCACAATGAAGAGTAGCCACAGCTAGAGAAAGCCCGTGCACAGCAATGAAGACCCAACACAAACAAAAATAATAAAATAAAATTAAAAAAAATTAACAACAACATGAATTCAAGAAGTAAGCAAAGGTGAAATGACAGAACGAGATAAAAAGGGAACAAACTGATGGCACTTTTATAAAACTAACATATCAGAAGTAACAAGAAACTGAGTAGATATGGCTGAAAAATAAACTGATATGGAGGTAAGACTTAAGATAATCATGGTAAATGAGAAAAAAGGTAAGTTTTTTTTTATGGTATTCATAATAAGACTACATTAAAGCCTTTTATTGTATTCCCTAGACCACCAGGCACAACACCCAACACGTGGTATTTTAAAAATTATTTTTAGGGCTTCCCTGGTGGCACAGTGGTTAAGAGTCTGCCTGCCGATGCAGGGGACACGGTTCGTGCCCCAGTCCGGGAAGATCCCACATGCCGCAGAGCGGCTAGGCCCGTGAGCCATGGCCACTGAGCCTGCGCGTCTGGAGCCTGTGCTCCACAGGAGAGGCCACAACAGTGAGAGGTGCATGTACCACAAAAAAAAAGAAAAAAAAATTATTGTTAAACTGTACCAAGTAAATGTAACTGTATATGCTAATACACAAAATGTCCAGTTCTAGATTCAGCATAAGATATAAGTATACCTCCACAGAGAGGCAAAAAGCTAGATGCTATTTTTACGTATTTATAAGGCCCAAACAGGTTAATGTACATTCTTGACATCACAGATTTATTTCTGTGTTAATTCACTTTCAGAAAGCATGTATAACCATAATATACATGGTGAGAAAGTAATTTTATTCATATGTTTGGACATAAAAAATATCATTATGCAGTGTAATAATCCCAGTTGACAGAATCATTTTTTTTTTAAAAACAGATATATTAAGAAAGAATTCAAGAAAAGCAACAACCAAGCCCTGATTGGGCTCCTCTGTTTTGCCGGGTGGCACTGATTTATACCAGCTGTGTACAGTCATTTGTGAGTTCATTTCACAATCAATGCCTGGCCGAGTTTGCTTTTGTACATTACGGAAAGTCATCTCAACATTTGCATTTGTGCAAGCAGGCCTGCTAAAGAACTCTGCCTCTGCTTTGCAGGCAACTGCGAAAGCAGTTCATCTTTTTTTTTTTTTCCCCTGTTTTATTTACATACTGAATATTTTTTTTACCCTGTGATGACAGCACAGGTACTGATCTCTGGAGAAACACCGAAGTTCTACTATACACCATTTCAAAAGCTTAAATGGGGTTATCTTAGATGTCGGTGCAAATCTTTCCCCAAAATAAGAAAGGACATTTTTATTCTGTTTGGGTAACTCTGAGATTTTTCTAAAGAGATTTAACCTAGAAGGCGTGAAAGTCAATCAGGGAATGCTGCTCTTCACTATCTTTGCCAAGAGTGGGGCCCCAATGTCAGGCCAGCCTCCAGCCAGCCCACAAGCTGTGGGTAAATTGTGCGCTTCTCGGGCAGAGCTGAGCCCCTACACTTCCCTCCGCCCACGGTGAACACAGAGAGAAAATGGCTCCATTCTTTGGAACCACAGACCATTGAGAGAACTTCGTAAGATGTCTTTTTTTCTTCCTTTTGAGAAAAAAGGTAAGTATTAAAAAAGAGAAGACATTAGTCATAAAAGATCAAGACAATGAAACAAAGGAATAAATATAGAATCTGAAACAGAGAACCTAACAAATGGAAAAGAAAAAGTAGTCATTTTAAAGAAAATACAAACCACCTTCCCCAGAATGAAGAATGGAATTGCAACTCAAAAGAGCACACCTTGGGAATTCCCTGGCGGTCCAGTGGTTAGGACTCGGCGCTTTCACTGCAGGGGCCCGGGTTCAATCCCTGGTTGGGGAACTAAGATCCCCCAAGCCACGCGCAGTGTGGCCAAAAAAAAAAAAAAAAAAGCGCACACCTTTTTCCAGGAAAAACTGATAAAGAACAAGAAAGAAAGAATTCTTCAGGTACATAGATGAAGAAGAAGGAGGAGGACTTCCCTGGTGGCGCAGTGGTTAAGAATCCGCTTGCCAATGCAGGGGACACGGGTTCGAGCCCTGGTCCGGGAAGATCCCACATGCCACGGAGCAACTAAGCCCGTGCGCCACAACTACTGTGCCTGCGCTCTACACCCCGCGAGCCACAACTACTGAGCCTGCATGCCACGACTACTGAAGCCTGCGTGCCTAGAGCCCGTGCTCCTCAACAAGAGAAGCCACCACAATGAGAAGCCCACGTACCACAACAAAGAGTAGCCCCCGCACGCCGCCACTACAGAAAGCCCTCGCACAGCAACGAAGACCCAACGCAGCCAAATAAATAAATAAATACATTTATTTGGGGAAAAAAAAGGAGGAGGAGGAAAGGAGAAGAAGGAGAGGAAGAAGAATGAGGAGCAGGGGGGGAGGGGAGGAAGAATAAGAAAGAAAAAGAGGGGAGAAAGAATAAGAAAGAAAAAAAGAAAGGAACCTTCATTTTAAAAGGGAATCTTAGGCTGGCCTGTCTTGCCCCTACCAACAGTCAATGCTGCCAAATGACAATGGAGAAATGCCTCCGAAGTTCTGAGCAAAAGGAAATGTGATGCAAGAATACTTTATTCAGCCAAGTCATATTCAAGCATAAAGACCACAGAAACATTCTCAAATACAGAAAACACAGCGTTGATGAGCCATCCTAGAAAAACTTAGTGATGATTCAGCCAACTGAGAGTTTAAAAACAACTCAGGAATGAAGAAGTGATGGTAAAAGTACTGGTGGTGAGTCACAAATCATTTTAAATATAAAATGAAGGCTAAATAACTCTGAGAATTATGGTTTCAGAGCAGAAGAAAATGCAATAGACCCTGATAATGTCAATATAGTTATAATTCACACAAATTGGAAAGTAGAGGAAGAGATAAAGTTGGTAAAAGAGCAGGCTATTCCCTTATCTTCAGAGCCTTGAACCATGCCATCTAAAAAGGAAACCTTATTAAGAACAGCTGTAGTTTCTCAATGTTTCTCATCATCTTAACTTCACAGAGATCTTTTAAGAATTAATTTTTTGTGTGTGTGGGGAAGAAATGTCTACTTCACTTTCTTTTTCTTCTGTTACATTCACATAAAATTGATGTAGTGTTTTTATTCTTTAAATGGCATGACTGGGCCCATTTTAATAAAAGCATTTCTATCTGGCCTTCTAACTAGAAATACCCTCGAGATACCTAGAATGCTGTTCACCTAAAGTCAGTAGTTATCGCTGGGTGGAGGTTTTCATAAGATCACTCAAACTGTCTTCAATTCTTTATAAGATGAATCATTTTTATAGAAATAATAAAGTCATTATTATGAAAAAATAAGATTGGTGAAATATCTACATGGTACCTAGAGGCTTGTCAGTTTGATTTATTAAGAAAGCCTAAAGTACATGTGTCATGTTGAAGGAATGTGCCCTAATACAATGGAATTCAAACTGAGCAAAAAGGACATATTGGAGTATAAAAATATTATCATGGGATAGGAATTATAACTTCTAATTTAAAACAACCTGGATGCAACTAGATCTGCAGAGTCAACACAATCTCAATCAAAATTCCAGCAAGTTATTTTGTGAATTTTGACAAACTGATTCTGAAGTTTACGAAAGGCAAAGGACCCAGAATAGCCAACTCAATATTGGAGAAGAATAAAGTCAGACAACTGACAATACTGGACCTCAAGACTTACTATAAAGCTACAGTAATCAAAACAATGTGGTATTGGAAAAAGAAGAGACAAAGTATCAATAGAGCAGAGTAGGAAGCCCAGAAATAGATCCACATAAATATGGCAAATTGATCTTTGACGAATGAGCAAAGGCAATACAATGAAGCAAAGATAGTATTTTCAACAAATGGTGCTGAAAGAACTGGACACCCACACGCCAAAAAATGAATCTAGGGCTTCCCTGGTGGCGCAGTGGTTGAGAGTCCGCCTGCCGGTGCAGGGGATGTGGGTTCGTGCCCCGGTCCAGGAAGATCCCGCATGCCGCGGAGCGGCTGGGCCCGTGAGCCATGGCCGCTGAGCCTGCATGTCCGGAGCCTGTGCTCCGCGACGGGAGAGGCCACAGCAGTGAGAGGCCCGCGTAACGCAAAAAAAAAAAAAAAAAAAAAATCTAGACCCAGACCTTACACCCTTCATAAAAATTAACTCAAAATGGGTTATGGACCTAAATGTAAAATGCAAAACTATAAAACTCCTAGAAGATAACACAGGTGAAAACCTAGGTGACCTTGGGTATGGGGATGACTTTTTGGATACAACACTAGAGGCATGATCCATGAAAGAAACAATTGATAGGCTGGACTTCATTAAAATTTTGAATTTCTGCACTGTGAAAGATAATGTCAAGAGAATGAGAAGACAAGCCACCAATGGGAGAAAATATTTACGAAACATACGTTTGATCAAGGACTATTATCCGAAATATACATAGTCTTAAAACTCAACAATAAAAAAATGAACTACCTGATTACAAAATGGGCCAAGGTCTGAACAGACACCTCACTGAAGAAGATACACAGATGGCAAGTAAGCATATGAAAAGATGTTCAACATCATGTTATAGGGAATTGCAAATTAAAACAATGAGGTATCACTATACAACTATTAAACTGGCCAAAATCCAGAACGCTGACAACACCTAATGCTGATGAGGATGAAGAGCACAGGAACTCATTCATTATCAGTGGAAATGCAAAATGGTACAGACATTTTATAAGAGCTTGGCAGTTTCTTACAAAACTAAACATTACTCTTATCATACGATCCAGCAATTGTGCTTTTTGGGTATTACCCAAAGGACTTGAAAACTTATGTCCCTACAAAAAACTGCACATGGATGTTCATAGAAGCTTTACTCATAATTGCCAAAACTTGGAAGCAACCAAGTAGGTGAATGGATAAACTGTGGTACATTCAATGGAATATCATTCAGCACTAAAAAGAAATGAGCTTTCAAGCTATGAAAAGACATGGAGAAAACTCAAATGCATATTTCTAAGTGAAAGAAGCCAATCTGAAAAGGCTACATATTGTGTGATTGATGTCAACTATATGACACTCTGGAAAAGGCAGAACTATGGAGACAGTAAAAAGATCAGTGGTGGCCAGGGGTTAACAGGGAGGGAGGGTTGAAGTGGCAGAGCACAGAGTATTTTTTAGGGCAGTGAAACTATTCTATATATTATATTGTGTATGATACTATAATGATGGATACATGTCAGTATACATTTGTCCAAACCCACAGAATGTAGAACACCAAGTGTGACCCCTAATGCAAATGGACTATGGATTCTGGGTGATGATGTGCCAGTGTAGGTTCACTGACTGTGACAGATGTACCACTGTGGTGCAGGAAGTCAGTGGTGGGGAAGCTGTGCCTGTGTGGGACCGGGGGTATACGGGAACTCTCTGAACTTTTTGTTCAGTTTTGCTATGAACCTAAAACTGCTCTTAACACACACACACACACACACACACACAAAACACACACATAGCCTGGATGCTTCCAGGAATTATGGATGGTCTAGTAGAGGTGGGACACAAGAGATGAGGAGGGGAGGCAAAGCCAAGAAGTGGAATGAGGCTGGAGGGGCCAGCCAGGACTTCTTGTCTTGTGGGTAAGGGAGAGCCATTGAGGAGTGCTGAGCACGGAAGTGAAGTGACACGTGCTTTAGAAAGATCACTGCAGCAGCTAAGTGGACGGTGAATTGGGATGGTAGGATGTGCGTGAGAAACAAATGAGGTGGGGGGTCGGGGGGGTGGGAGGGAGGTCCAAGAGGGAGGGGATATAGGTATATATACAGCTGATTCACTTCATTGTACAGCAGAAACTAACACAACATGGTAAAGCAATTATACTCCAATTAAAAAAAAACTGGAAAAAAAATAAAGTCATGAATTCACAGCCAAAAAAGAAAGAGAAACATATTAGGCAATTACTGGCAAAGCCTAGGAGTGAAACAGCAAGGTTCTAAACTGAGGCAGTAGCCAGGGGGTTGGACATGTGACACGGAGGCAAACGCTCCAGAGCTTGGTCCTGACCAGAAGTAGAGGTGCTTTGGGAGACAGCTGATGGAGATGAGCTCCTGACACTTGGATTTACAGGACTAGAGCTCAAGTGAGAAGTGGGCTGGGCACGGAGGTTGCCCATGGGTGGAAGGTAAAGCACAGAGTTGAGATCTCTCCCAGGGAGAAAGAAAAGAGGAGAACCCAAGGGCAGACTGGTAGGGGAGACCAGTGTTTCAGAGACAGGCAGAAGATCCTACAGCGGAGACAAGCGGAAAGAGGAGGTTCAGGAGGGGAGTAGTAAGTTTCACAGAAGCCAAGGGAGGGAGGTGTTTTCCACAGGTCAGTGTCAAGGGCTACAGAGGGATTGAGAAAGAAGAGGACTGAAAACAGGCAACTCTGCCACCTTTTTACATGGAATCAAGCCTTACTTTTATTTATTTATCTATCTACCTATTTATTTATGTTGAAGTGCAGTTTTCAAGCAGGTAAATGAATAGCACTGTGGAATGGGATAATTTTTGAAGAACCTACATGAGACTTGGAGCAAATGAGAAGGGATATACATTTTTTAAAAACAAGTATTTTAAAAATTAACTGCAGACTTCTTGACTTATAATCCGGATAATCATTTAACAGGATGTGATTTACCAACAAGACAACGGTTGAATTCATACCATGGAATATTAGCCATTAAAAAGAATGGATTAGAGAGCTATGCCAGCTGACTTGAAGAGAACTCTGTGGGGTACTGAGTAAGAAAAGCAAGAAACATCAAGTGCCCGTAATATGATCCCAATATTGGCAAAGCAATGACAAAAATCTTATGATTTCTGATTGTGATTAGAGAACAAGGAAGAACGTGTGGAAAGATACATGGCAGGGTATGGCTGTGTATATATTACATTTACCTGACATGGGAAGGGGGAGGGATAAGGAGGAGGAGAGGGAGAAGGGTGCAGCAAGTAATAAAAGAAAACAGGACACTAAACACTATATAAGAAATGGCCATATTTATGCATTTATATAAAACTATGCATATATTAAAAAGAAATTATAAAAAAATGAACACACAAAAATGACTTAAATCAAATCTCGATTGAGTTGAGTGCTGAGTGGCCCTAATCTTGTGGCAGCGGGGGTGAGCCAGCAAGGGGGCCTGGCTGTCCTCCTGCAAGGACCAAGGACATCCACGGATGAAGTGACACTGTGAGGGCACCTGGGCCGTGTGCAGCCGTCTGGGAGAAGGAAAATGGCGTTGAGGGTCTCATTTGAATTTTGGGCAAAGTGCAAGAACAGGGGAGAGTATTAACAGGAGGACTGAGATTTGAGAACTCATGGAACAGGAGATCAGAAGTCATTGTGGGCAAAGGGTTAGAACAGGGATAACAGAAGAATCTGTGAACGCAGGCGAGTACAAAGCCGGGTGTAGGTGTCAGAAGGACCAAGGCCCATGTGGACAGGTAACCCGGAGGCCCACAGAAGAGCCTTGAGGCCTGCCTCACGAGTAGGATGTGGCTACTAGTCTCCGAGTTACGGGTGAAGAGAAAACTGGAAACCAAAGAATGACATCAAGTACAGGAAAGTTCTTATCAACCAACGTACACACTTTTAATTGCAAAAAGTAAAAATTTTTGTTACATAAAACTTTAATTTACATACATTCTTTACAAGTTTGCAGGACATTAAGTTATGGTCAACATTCCACACTGAACACAGAGTAAGAGCTTAGATCATTTGGAGCACTCGTGGCAGGACAGGTGTCCCCCTTCCTCTGCTCACTGGGACCACCCAGGCCCACCACCCTGGTTCCCTGAAGACGAGCTGCAGCCGTCCTGGCTCCCGTCCCTCATGGCGGCGGGGAAGAGGCTGAGCACTGAGTTCCTGCTTCCCTTTGCCTCTCCAGTGTTCTCCCCCAGCCTAGGCGTCTGTGACCTTTCCCCAGGAGGGAGGGGGAGGAAGAGACCACAGCCAGCACTTTTCTGAGGGTGAAACTATGGAAAGAAGTTTGGAGGGAAAGTCGCCTATGAGGCTGGGGCTTCTCTGGGAATGCCACAGGTCTGTCAGTTTCCGTCACCAATTTTCATAGGTTAAGTGCGAGTTTGTTCCTTGAAAGGCTGGAAGTGCTCTGAGGGGCTGAAGTTTGAAGGGTGGGACACTGCTGACCTCACCTACCCCACAGAGCTGTTGTTAGGAACAATGAGGACAATTATGCCTGGCACAAAGCAGATGTCCCGACACTCCAATTTCTGTCTGAAACTCTAAATTGGTTTCCCTCCTCAGCACAGGTGCTTGCAGCTGTGGCTCACTCTTGGATTGATGTGGGCTGACTGACAGATTTCAGCTGCATAAAGACAGGAGGAATGGCCTGTGGGCAGCCCCACCATGTCTGGACAGTTCCAGGCCTCTACTTGCAGTTAACATTTCTTCTCTCTACTATTCTGAAGAGGGCTGGACATTTCACAGTCTCCAGAGAGGGAGAAATGACAGATTTATAGCTCTAATGCTTAAATTACGCAGGACAGGGAAACCAGACACTAGAGGACCTGGACCATAGACGAGCTGGCTGGAAGGTTTCTCACCAAGGCCAGCACTTAAAGCCACGTTGCGCCCAGTGGGTGGACTCGGATATGGTGCACAAGGGAGACCGCCCGTCCATCTTCTCTGAGATGCTTTTGCAGAAGCTGCTGGAGATATGGGGAGGCTGATGGCGACACAGCACGTTCCCAGAGCCTCCCATTTTTCATTTGTGACAGGGCTCTCTCCATAAGCGCCTGACCTTCATAGCCTCCTGGCTCAGATATGCGTCTGCTCTGGACCCAATACATCCAGGTCCAAACGTGGAGAGACTCTCAAACCAAAATGCTATTTTAAAGCACATCTCTGGCACTCCCATCCTTCAACCAATTTTAGTGGGTGAAAAAGTTTAAAAATGAAAGTTAATGAGTGTGGAACTTGTAACTCAGGAGAGTTTTTCTTCCATCGATAGGAGAACTCAAAAGCCTAAGAGATTCCTGTTTAATAATTGATTCTCAAAAGGTAGACAAGAGCATCTTTCTCCTTGCAACCAGACTTCACTTTCCCCTACGACCTGGCCTTCTGCTGGACAAGGATTAGATGAGAAGCAAACATCTGCTTTGAGGTTTTGAATTTTCACTATGGAAGGCACTGGTTAATGAGCAAAATACCATCTAGACTGTATTAAAATGATTGAGGCTATCACCTGCAGCTGAGGAACTATTTTGTTTTAAAATAATTGTTCCTACGCTGAGGTGTATGCTGGGTTTTGGAAGAAGGGAATAGAAAACCGAGAACTCAAAAACAAGTGATGTAAACTCCAAGGGGACCCACAATCGGAATTGGGCAGAGTCCTTCTTCTGGTCTCACATCTGGAAACTTGTGGTGATGGGAAGATGGCTGGACATGGTTGTGTTCCAGCCACGTTCACTCTTAAAAGAGCTTTCAGATGGGGAGGGAAAAAGTGAAAGGCTTTTTACAAAAGTCATGTTAGATTCTCTCCATTTCTGGCTAAAACAGTTTTGAAAACAAACCCTGAAGAGTTCCCGGCTTGCTGACCCTGCCCCTAGGTTCTCCTACCTGGCTGGGCACACCTGAGTCAATTAAACCCACAGCTTCATTCCTGGGCACCATACTTGCTGTAGCAGGAAAATAATGTGGAACCATTATTGGTGGAACCAGCCATCTACAGGGCAGTCCTCAGCCCCAGGACTGTCCTGTTTCTTTACTTGTAAAATGAGGATCTAATACCTGCTTTACAGGACTGACAAAAGATCAGAGATCATGTGTATCGAGACACTTTTTTTTTTAATTAATTTTTTTTTTGGCTGTGTTGGGTCTTCGTTGCTGTGCGCAGGCTGTCTCTAGTTGTAGCGAGCAGGGGCTACTTTTCTCTGTGGTGCATGGGCTTCTCATTGCGGTGGCTTCTCCTTGTTGCGGAGCACGGGCTCTAGGCGCGCAGGCTCAGTAGTTGTGGCGCACGGGCTCAGTAGTTGTGGTGCATGGGCTTAGTTGCTCTGCGGCATGTGGAATCTTCCCAGACCAGGGCTCGAACCCATGTCCCCTGCATTGGCAGGCGGATTCTAAACCACTGTGCCACCAGGGAAGCCCCTCGAGACACTCAAGCTGGAATGGACTGGACAAATGTTACTATTTCTTTCTCTCAGAAAATGACCCCAAATTTGTCCACTTCACAGACGTTTTGTATTTTGCCAAAGAGGCAGATTCTGTTTTCATAAACCAGTTATTTCAGTCTCTCCTTTCCTTGAAAAATTGAGAGTGGCGAGGATAAGTTCTACCTCTCTTCATAAGCCAGAACAGGTGTAGAGTCTGTTCAACACCTGACTCCTGGGGACCTCAGGACACCTGGATGTAATACTTCACACTGGTGCCAAAGCAGCCTTTCTCCCCTGAGAGCTGAATTCTGGGGACACGAGACTCTGCTCTGGGAACTGACAAGAAAGGGAACCTAACCCATGTGCGGAGGTCACCGCCATATGACCTCTTACTAAACAACTCAAATTCACGAGAGCAAGTCCCTCTGTTTAAAGCAAGCTCTGCGGTTTTGCTCTTACTGTGGTGGTAGAGATGGGGAGTTATGTGGTCCCACCAGCCCCCCGACCCTGTTTCCTCATCTTTATGACCCTTTTCCCACACCGGGAAACATGGAAGGACTTTTGCTGCTTCAGTGGAGGAGCTGAGAGCTAGGTGAGCAGGGGAGATCCTGCGGCACCCTCACACAAAGACTTGGATAACTAGAAAGGAATTGGCTGGCAACCCATTGATCATTGACTGGTCAGTGGTAGATTCTGCTTTTCAGAATTACCTTGAGAAAAAGGTGAATTACTTCTCAGTATCCAGTAATTAAAAGTGGAAAACCTCTTTGGAGAACTTCTCCGCTAACATAAATCTATATTCAATTCTGAACTGGACAGATTTTTAAATGATTTTAAAAAGTCTCTACTTATCTGCTGCCATACCATTCTTTGTTGAACTGTAGACAGCTCAGGGGACCTCCCAGAGGATGACTCAGAACACCAACACATACAACGGTTTTTCAGTTTTGAGCTGAGGAAGGTATTTTATGAACATTTAAGGTGTAAAGGGCTGGAGTAAAATGGGGAAGGAACACAGGGTAATTCATAAAAACAGAAATTTCCATCAACAAAACAGTTGCTTTACTCCTAAGGAACCCTGTCTTTTGTTAATCCAGAGGACCTAATTTAAGAAAAACGCTGAGAGGCCTCTAAAGAACTTGTTTACGTATAAACCTTCCCCTTATGCAGTCGGGGTAAGGACACTGAAAAGGCTCGAAAAACTTGCACAAAGCTGGCCTCCAAATGATCTCTCTGATCTAAAACCTCTTAAATTGTAACTGCTTAGCAGCATGACTTTCATATGGACACAAAGTTTTGTTTTTCCTGTATCAATTCACACAAGGCCTGATTCTTTTAAGGAAAAATTCCCTCAGGTACAATTCATCCTAGTTTCACTCAAGACCGTGGAGGAGGCTCTGAGCTTTTCCACCCTGGACTCTGCGAACCCTCCACGTCCTTTACAAGCCCACACATAGGCCACTCAAGCACCTGACGATCCTCACTGCTGCTTGTGAGAGTGTAGAGAAACAGGGCCTGGGGACAAGGTGCAGGGGTGCCTGCAAGGATGAAGAAGACCCCATAAGGAGTCACACCCACCCTCTTCCCTCACCACTGTCTGCCTCTGGTCTGTAACTCGACACAGACACCTCCAGTATCTGTTTGATTTCTGCAGTTCAGAACCAGGGCTGCAGTGTGGTTTGCTTTTTCTTCAACTTGGCAATGGCATTTTCAGAAGCCAGATTTTTAAGGGTCGATAAAGGAATAATAAAGGGAAAAAGGAAACAAGAAAAGAGTGTCCTTCTTTACACACTCAAGACACACTAAAAGCACTTGGGGAAAACAATGAGCATAGTGAATCATCCAATCAAAAGAACATGATTTTATAATTTCACAAAAAATAAAAACACCTCACCTTGGCTCCCAGTACAGAGAGAGAAATCATTTCAAGACAGAGGGTCACACAGTCGTACGCCCAGCTGGCCAAGACTCTGGGTCTGGAGTTCCTTCCCCAACCACATTACAACATCAGCTTGACACGTCTGTAAAACATCTTTCCTGCAGAAAGTTGGACCCTAAAGATCAAACCCGGGGAGGCACCCTCTCCCCCTCCGAAGACATTTGGTAAAAGCAACAGAGCTGACAAGAGCAGTGCTGCCTCAGCAGTAAAGGCCGCTGGCCCATCCAAGGGAGGGGGACCAGGAGCCCAACTTCTGAGAAGCCATCCAGATACGCAAGGGAGAAGCGGAGGGAGGGGAGAGGCATAAGAACTGATAGAATGGAGACAAGAATTACCTTAGGAATTACCATTTCAATTACAATCAGACTCCGACCTGGCATCGCTGATACTCCAAGAGCCATGGACACTGGGAAAGAAGTGCACTTCTTGAGTGCAGTTTGAGGTTATTTGATCCTTTTTCACCGGTTCTAGATTCCATTCTGCTTGGGAAACTGCAATGACTTCTTTAATCATCCATGGCTTTCCAAAAAAAGTACAGGGTGGTGTGACCAGGAAGAGAGGACAGGCAGGCCCACCTGGTAGAGGATGGCTCTAAAGTCAGGACCTGGTGACTGCCCTCTCGTGGCCAGGGAGCCAGCAGAGGGGATCATGTCATGCAAGTGAGGGAAGGTATCAACCGTGCTCCCTGCCTGAAGGGCAGCCTCAAGGCTTTGGTGCCAAAAGGCCTGGAAGAGGCCGGTCTCTCACAGATGGGTATTGGCAAGGTCCTGGCCAAGCAGCTGGGCTGGAAGAGTTGGGAGGGCTGGGCTCTGGCCTTTGCTTCCTGCACACAACTGGCTCACACACGCATGCACAGGGCAGGCAACTAAGCAACCAACCCCTGGAAAGTGGTTTCATCGTTTTTTGTTTTTATTTTCCCCCTTTCGATCCGGTCTTCAGCTCTCAAACCTGTTCCTTTAGTTCTGTTTCCTACAGTTCTGAGAGGGTGGTTCCATCACAAATGACCAAAGGCTGGACCCCTCTGGCTATAATGTAGACCTTCCAGTGGGTGGCGCCAGCATAGCCTTGAAGGGAGACACGAACAAGGAAAGCATGTGAATGTCAGGCCTACCTGTGGGCAGGAGCAAGGCAGGTCCACCAGAGCTGCCCTCAGATTCACCTACAGACTCAGAGGCAGTGCTTGCTCTGGAGGTCTTTTAGCTCTTCCTGGCATAAGTATCCCCAGTTATTATCAGTCCTCTCTGTAACCTGACAGCCAATGGGAGCCACTATGAACCAAAGTGCTTCATCACCAGCCCTCGCCTGGGTAATTGTGAATCACCATTCAGCAGTTTTACAAAAGCAGGATGCTCTAGATAAGGCTGATATGGGACATCAATTCTCAGGTCTCATTTTTTCCAGCAAGAAGACAGAACGGGTTCTGAGGGGCGCCAGGACCCCCTATCCAATTCTCCTGAGGTTATACATAATATGGTCTCATTACAGAATTTCCAGATTAACCCAAACCAGTATTTCCTAAATTGTATTCTGCAGACAGTAGCATCTCATAAAATAGTCCAAGGAAAAAGGGTTCCCTGGTCAAGTAAGTTTGAAAAACACTGGATTTCTCCAAGGCTTCTCAGAGCCTTTTGTACACTAATGTATACTATGTTTCAACAAGACAGGCATTTCCCAAAGTCAATGACTCAAGAGCCCTATTTGCCAAAGGTCTTTCCAAGGGGCTCCTGTTTGCCCCCTAGGGTCATGAGTGATCCGAAGAATCGATTAGGAAACACTGACCTATATCATTTGAGCGATACGAATAGGCTAGGAAGGTAAAGTTACACAATTTTAACACTTCAATAACTTCCTGATGGAAACATTTCTAGAGAATGATATATACCACCCATCTTTAAACTGACAGCGCTGAACGGATGTGCCCTCTACTTGGTGACTCCAGAAAGGTTACTACGAGCCGTGACTGTACCATCATGGCAGGTGTGTGGGCTCACCAGCATCAACCTCTGATGCCTGACTGACACCCACGTCATTCTTGCAAACGCCGCCCATCACAGGTTTTCTGGTGATCCCCTTCCCCTCCGCTTTCATAGGATAATGCTTATTTTGTCAAAAAACACAGAACCTGCTTGTCACAGTGCTATTCTTAAGGGTCTCTTAGGTGCAGGAGCTGCCACCTGTCCTACAGCCACTAAATTAGTCTCCACTGTCAGGGTCTGCTTTCTTGCCCTCATTTTTCACTGTGGCAGCTGCGGCCCCTGCTATTTCTGCCGCTGCTTCAAGTGTCCACTGTCCTCCTCCGCCCTCTCCACCTCCACTCTTCTCCTGGCTTGCCCGCTTCCCCTTGCTCTGGTCGGTCTCCATTAGTTCTCGACGTTCCTGTCATGTGCTGGCCTTCATGGACACTGCCGACCACAGGGCTTCTTCCCCTCTGGTCAGCAGTCTGCCGGTCACAGCACAACAAGCATCAGGCTCTGGATTTTAAGCTGTTCTGGACCAGCCGCAGCAGCCTTTGTGGCGCACAGCTTCTTGGATCACTGCCACTCACCATCTTTTTTTCTCTTTCCCTAATTCTATAATTGGCATTCTGGATGCTTGTGGGAGCCGAAAACATGGAATTTGGATAACTAAAGTGTTTCTGTAGTTGTCTGAACTGTCAGGCGTTTGTAGAACATAAGACAGAAACTTTTTTAAGCACAACTACACACTCCAAACCCGGAATGCCATACAGACTTGTGCAGCGTCACTCCACTAAAGGAAGATGGTTTTGGAATAATTTCCACATAAGAATTCTCTTTTCCGCAGTAAGTCTCAAGGGCCAGACCAGCTGTGCTCCATTATCGGTTAATGCTTAATTTGTGCATTATTTTTATTTTTTCATTTTTAAGTGGAAATAAAAGTTATGTAACTTGGTTGGGTTAAAGTTTGGCAGTTCGCAGTCTGCATCCGACCTCCAAATGAGATGAGAGGTTTCTAGGGATTGGGATCCTCCGAATAGATAAAATTAAAAGAAATCAACTGGAAAACCAGTCTGGGCTCTGCCAGGAACTCCAGGGCTCCCCTAGGTTTTGTGAGGCAAGAAAAACAAGGAGGATGATGGTGATGCTTGCTGATTTATGTGCTTCTGCCAAGGAAATTCCACTGTCAAACTGACAGCTACTGACAGCAGTTGATTCAAGGCTGTTTCTTTGGAACGGATTTTTAGAATATCAGGTACAGAACAAGTCACATTGGGAAATCATGGAGCCAAGGGTGAGTGATGACTGTGAGGCTGTGACCTGGCTGTGGGACACACACGGAGGGTAGTATTTCCTTGGGTGGCTGCTGCCCTTACATACTGCCTGCATCATTTTATTAGCAAAATAGGCACAGAAAGGCTTTCCTCAAATCTGAACTGTACCTCCTCTGGCCTGACTCAGTGAAAGGAGTCACTTAACACTGATGCTTTGCCTAACTGATGGTGGGGCCTTGAGGTGGTCACCTCTCCTCTCTGGATCTCAATCTCCTTATCCGTAAAATAAAGGATCACTCTAAATACTCCCCATAATAATTCTTTCTAAATTGAAATCTCTAAAGCCAATGGAGGGAATTCCCTGGCAGTCCAGTGGTTAGGACTCCATGCTCTCACTGCTGAGAAACTGGGTTCGATCCCTGGTCGGGGAACTAAAATCCCACAAGCCACGTGGTGTGGCCAAATAAATAAATATATAAAGCCAATGGACACATACATTCTAAATGTGCATACAAGACATTTCTCTCTGCTACATTTTCTCATTACTTCTCATTACATCTAAGCATAAATATTGACCTTTTTAATAAAAGAAGGCTATTTTTTTTTTTTTTTTTTTTTTTATGGTACGTGGGCCTCTCACTGTCGTGGCCTCTCCCGTTGCTGAGCACAGGCTCCGGACGCGCAGGCCCAGCGGCCATGGCTCACGGGCCCAGCCGCTCCGCAGCACGTGGGATCTTCCCGGACCGGGGCACGAACCCGCGTCCCCTGCATTGGCAGGTGGACTCTCAACCACTGCGCCACCAGGGAAGCCCAAGAAGGCTATTTTTGACTCTACTTAATGAATCTTTGTGAAGGCAATATTTAATTTTTAGAATGTTTTTTGAGTTAAAAAGTAAAAAGACCCTCCAGTGACCTTGCCCGCCGGAGGCTCCACCTACCAATATCCCCTGGCTCTAGTGGCATCGCCATGGACTGGCAATGTCTTCGGCACTGGAAGGGAGGGATGAGTTGCAACATGGCCTCGCCGCTGCCAATGGTAAACAGGTCATGCATCCTATGCATCTGGAGGAAAAGACATGGGGGAAGAAAAGGAAGGAAAGGAAAACAAAATAAAACCCCGGAGCATGGGACAGTAATACACAAAAACTCTTACACATATGGCTCTGAGCTTCCTCGCAGCCTAAGCAAAGAGGAAAACAGTACCAAGAACACAATTCACAGTTACGTCCAAAAGACAAAAACAAACTAGTTTCTCCTAAGTATGGCATCTCCTGGTACTGAGACCAGGGTAAGATTTCTTCTATGGTTTTTCCTAAAGAGACGTCGTGTAGTTTTGTGGGCACCATCCTCAATGACAGCCCTGTAGCAGAAATGGCACGAGCTTCATAATTCACAACTATTTCTAGCCACAGTTTCAAAGTAGGTCAAAGGCGAAGTATCTAATTGTATTTTAACAAAAGTCTAGCAGAGGCCAACACGTGGTGATCTAAATAGGCAATCTTCTGAGGGTCTGGTTTGACCCAGATAGATAGTTTGCATATCCTTCGGACAACGGTCCATGGAACATTATCACTTACTGTTAGGCTTTTGACAGCAGCAAGTTCAAGTTTATACTTTTTGGCAAGACTCAAGTGAGCAGATACATGTTGCTACTGATTAAAAACTAATGACAGTAAGATCAGCCTCTGATTTTGAAAGCTAAGGAGATAACAGGATATACACCTACACAGGTAACTACTGCACTGCTGAGGGCATAATACTGCTACCAACAGGCATTAAGTGCAACCTGCTGTGTACCAGGTAGAGCTGTGAACCCTGGGGTTGGGGAGGGGCAGGGAGTAGAGATAAAGGGAGAGGTTGGTCTTGCTCAGGCTTCTCTTCCTGTCTAGATGGTGAGAGAAAACCCTAGCGTCTCCCGTTCCCTCCCCTCTTCCCCCTCCTCCCAGCCCCTGCCCTCTAGGGAAGCTCTTTATATGCCCTTATAAAGCAGGGGTAAGAAGTCTGACTCCCTGGGCCACATCCTGGTTTTTCCTTCACCGCTTGGGTCCTCTAGAGCCTTGGGATGTGGCCCTATCTTCTCCTGCTTCCCAACCCTGGTCTCTTGGTTGCTCCCACAGGCCCTGGCCATGACTCTGTGTCCATGGAAACGCTAGAGCCATTTCAACTGCTGCTATAGTGACAGAAGGAGGACTAGTGTCTTGAGCTGGCCTGTGACTAACTGGTAGTAACACTGGCAGAAGCCCTGACATATGCAGTCTTGAAAAAATCCCAGAAGACAAAAATAAGCGGATGTATCTCTGTTTCATATAGGCCTGAGAGGGGGTGGGACCATGTTCCTCCACATTCAGGATGAGGAGGAACTGACAACGGGATGGAGTGGGCCAGCCCTAGGCAACACCGTGGGGTGGGTAAAGTGGGCCTTGGAACCCCTCACCTCTTCCCCCAGGGCCTCTCAACAATCAGCCCCCACTGCTTATCTTCTATCCCAAGGCTGCCTCTTGGATTCTGGGCCCACAGACATGTGACTTTACCAGGGTCCAGGGCACAGGGATGTGGACCAAGGGCGGAGTAACAAGGCTGTGGAGGAAGGACAGCCTGGGCCAGGGTGGGGAACAGATGCTCTAAGAAATCAAACTCTCAGGATTTTTGCCTATTTGGGCCACTCCCCTTCCCAAAACATCCTTGAGAACTGTAACAAGATGACTCTGACAATCTGTGTAACTGTGTATTTAACCCTTTGGCTGGGCTCCTTGGTGTCCCTGTTAAGCAGACTGGTGAAATTAACTTAAGGTTCAAGTGGGAAAACCCAAGATAAAGATCAAGGCCCTCACCCAGAATTATATCATAATTATGAAGATGAAATCATACTAGGGCCCCGAGTTCTAGCCGAAAACAGCAGGATAAACTTCTTTAAAATCTGAGGCAACAGCCCAGCACCTCCACCCTACAGCTGGCAGACAGAAGTTCTTACTTCTAGATGGAATGATTGTTTTTAAAGGCTTTGAAATTCCTTTAACACGATTCAGCAAATTGGAGCCAAACAATAGTGTCAGGAGGTTAAAGACACAACCCAGAGTGGGTAGGGGTCACAGTTCAGCAAATTTAATTTTTTAATAAAGGAAAACTCATCCTTTTAATTATTCCAAACCAATCCAGGCTCAAAAACCTTCTTCAGGAATGAGACTCAAAAAAAGAGCAATTCAGAGAAAAGTAAACAGACACAAACACAGAACACCTATGCCCAGTCCGCTGGCCCCAGAGACGGTAAATGTGGGCTCTGGGTACCTGGCCACGGACTGAGGTGAGAACCACTGCCACACACACTGGGCTGCCTGCCTCAGGCACAGGCTTGTCAGCCCTTTTGTTCCCAAACCTCTCCATGCTCCCAAGCTTTTTGCTTTCCCGGTTCTCTGTCTGAAGTTTCTCATTTGTGTTTTTCTGGGGAAAGCCAACCTGGGAGTGGAGGGTGAGGAGAGACCTCTTATTAACTTGCTGTGTCCTTGGGCAAATGACAATCTCTCTGGGGCTCAGTTTCCTTCTCTATAAAATGAGTAAGCTGGACTATTCATTTACATACTATTCATTCATAGTCTGCCTGCTTTCTACTTGGAGGTAGGGAAGTCAGACTAACGGGATGCTCAGGACCCTTAAATTTTTAGGATTTTACTTCCTTTAATATAGAAAAGTAACTTGCCCCCAGGTGTTAAGGGCAGGAAATACATCTGCAAGGTAACTAGACTTTCTGTAAGTGTGTCTTCAGTAAAAAGTCAGGTCTGTTGGCAAGCAGGAGGAGGAGAGAACTTTAGATTATGTGGCTGACCCCTCAATTCACCCCCTAAGTTGACACGCAGGGAAGGCTTTATGACATCAGCCCAGGTACCAAATGGGAAAAATTCTAGAGCCAAGTCCTCTCAAAATTTCCTACCTTACTCCCCACAGTAGGTTCTGGTTGAAGAAGGAAGCACTTTTTCAAGGAGGCTTCTTTTGGAAACGGCAGGTAGGTGAACACAGGAAAAAGCTCACGTAAAAGGTGTGATCTGTTCAGAGGTCTTCTCCTGTAAAATGTGTAAAAGAGAAAAATGTAGTTAAACTGGGCAAGCCAGCCTAACTCCGTGACTAACAGAGAGCTCGGCAAGGGTGGGAAAACTGTGGGCGGTGGGTGAAGAGGGGAAAAATGTCAGGACAATATCTGAAGTATTAGGTTCATGAAGAACAGTCACGCCAAATCAATTAATAGTAAAATGTACACACACACACAAACTCTACTGCCATGATTTGTCTGTGTGGGTGGGGTGTTTATAAAATCCAGCTAAAACAACATATAGAGGGAGAAAAGAAACACTCCATTCATCCTCTCTTGGCAAAGAGACTGAAGTAACAGCAGACAGGGCAAGATAGAAGAAGGGAGGAGGAGGAAGCAAAAATCGTGAACCTTCTGAGGTGGAGCAGCATGAAGGAGGAAGCCTGTATCAGCTTGTTACACTGAGTATTTGATCATGTAAATAAACGACAAATTTAAAGAAAGGCAGAAGCACAGAAATCATCCGACAAAATGCCTGAAAAAGCAGTTTTAATTCTCTTTGGAATGGTTCTAGAAGTAAACTGGCCTTCCTTTTCTTCTAGAAAACAACTTTCACCTGAAGAAACAGACCATGTCTTCTATAGGACACAGCAAGGAACAAGGAGATAGACCTGGGTTTCAATTCTGGCTGGGTGACCTTAAGCAAGGTACTTAACCTGATTTCCACTTTTCTGATCTGAAAAATGACAGTGATAATTCCTACTTCCCAGAGCTATTATGAGCATCACCAACGAGTAACAGATACTCAGTACCAAGGCACACAGCCTGGCTGCCAAGAAATAACTTTCCCTTTTATTCTTTGTGCTCTCTCTGCAGTCCTCAATGCTCAGGACCCACTCAGCATGAACATAAATGCTAAACACATACTTAGAAGTAAATTATGAGTCTATCAGGCAATCTCGGTATCCACCACAGTGGTGCCCCTCTTGACACACCTCTTTGGACTCACCCACTTTCTCTCATCAAGTTTGCAACAGTGCACTCCTGAGTATCATTTGACTTGAAGAGTGTATTGTAAAGTGCTTGCACAGTGCTGGGCATAGCAGCGTCTTGGCAGTAATTATCCATAGTACGGTTCTGACATTTGGTCTGCCCCCCCCCCGCACACATGCACGCTGAGCGGCCCTTTCCACACTCACCATGGGTAAGGAAATGGGAACCACCGTTCAGGAAAGCAGCGCCACCACTTGGTGAAAAACCCTTCGGTGAAGCCTTCTGTAACCTCAGGGTACTGGCACAAAAAACGCTGAAGCCCCTCAGATGACAGGGGTTGTCCGGTCTTGGCAAGGCAGAAAACAAAAGTGCAACAAGACAACATGGAATTACTAATCACGAATGTCACAGCCTAGCCATGAAATGGGTAATCGATCAGTGGGAGAACCTGCCTTCTTGCTCACCTTGATCACCAGAGGATGGAGTCTCTCAAATTTCCTTGGGGTGTCTTCCAGGAGCATCACCTTGAGGGGTAATTTCTGGGCACAGCCGGTGCAGTTGGCAGGGATGGGGTCCGACTCATTCTGCTCACACTCATTGGTCCACCAGGGGTCAAAGTCTGAGAGAGGAAGGGATATGGAGAAAGCAGATAGAGCTGGTAAATCTAGTCGCCACAGCAATGGAAGCAGAAAGACATAAGAATAATTTTAAAACCTAACAGTGATAAGCGCATGTGACCTCTGAAAAGGTACATATCAAATACATTAACCCCAGAGAAGGGAATAGAGGGCTTAGGGGCCAGAGGTGGAAAGGAGAGGTACTTTTCTCTGTATACTCTTCTAGGCTTTGTGGAAAATATTTTTTAACACATACAAGTATCTCCTAAGTCAAATCAACAACTGAAGTCGAACAGTTTGAGGAGCTATATTCGGAGACATGGGGTTGGAGATGCAGTTCTTCCACCGTTTTCAAACCTGCAACCCATAGGTCTGACCCGGCTACAGCACATGGGGGAGGGGCAGGCAGGAAGGGTGGTCCCATCGTCAGTGATGAGCCCCTCTGCATGCATGTCTTCTCTGACACCCTAGGCCCTGGGTTCACAAGTACAAGTGGAGGCCAGGACGGCTCTGGGAAGGAAAACTGAGAAAAGGGCACAGACAGTAGGGATGGAAAGGAGAGACAGGACTTTTCAGGGGCCCATCTTTGGAGTGGAGTGAACTGCATCTGCCCGTTAAGCACTCTGTCCGAGCTCAGGGTGGGTAGGGGCTACTAATCATGGTTTCTAGCCCCAAGGACTGCAGGTTGGTCAGAACTAGAAGAACGCCCCACCTAGACCCTGATGTGACAGCTTGCTGGCTCCCCACACCTTTCTCTGGTCCTTCTGTGAGGGGTTGGCTCTGTTTCTATGCAGCTCTTCTCAGTTTCTCTGTGTTCCTTCCCTCTGAGACTATTCTGTTCATATTATTATTACATTATTTCTTGTTTGCTTTCTGTTCCGTTCTGGGTTTCACCTCTGTTCTCTGAGATAGATGTTTCTTTCCTTTTTTTTTTTAAGATGAATTTTCCCCCAATATTTCATTATGAAAGATTTCCAGAATACAGTTAAGTTGAAAGAATTTTGCAGTAGATATCAGTATATCCACTACCTAGGTTCTACCATTAACATTTTACTATGCTAGTTTTATCATATATCTATCACTGTTACTTTATTGCTTACAGAAGGGATTTAGAGAGACAAGTAGTAGCTTTCTAACCAACAACTTCCTGTTCTAAGTCATACATAAAAGTTAAAGTATAGTAGACAGTACTGTATTGTCAAAGAAAGAGTTGTAACTGTTCACATGTGTTTCAAACAAGTGGGGCTTTTCAAATACCTCAACTAACAAATCACCATCTCCCTTTAGTTCATTTAAATGTTCATATTTTTACTCATTTGATTAGTAGTAAAAGAACTGAGGTATTTAATGTTAAATTGCTTTATATTAAATCATTACATATAATTGAGTTTGTGATTGACTTTATTCACAACTAATCCTAAGGGACCAGATACAACGTAACCATATAGCACCTTAATTTTAGTATTTGAAGCATACATGCTGGGAGGCTAATGTAACAGAGCAGGTCTTTTGAGTGGCCATTGTTGACTGCCCAGAATCCCAACATCTCAGTTTTCTTGAATCTGCTATAGTTAATAGACAACATTTCATGTAAAAAAAATATGCTAGAGAATTGAGATAGATGTTTCTGATAAACTCTAATTTGAATCCAAAATGTTTCACCAGATGGTTTCTGATTAAAACCCAATGGAAACCCAATCAGGAGAGAGCCTACAACAAAAGACGACAGACAACCAAATGTGGCCGAAACCAAGTCAGCTCTTTAAACCAATAAACACATGTGGAAACCGACTCTTAACCACAAAACATTTTCTGTAGTCAGCAGAAGGCAGCAGTCGTGCAGTATAAGAAATCCTCATCGGGGGGAGTGCTGTGTTTGTTCTCAGCACGTCTCCTGAGCATCCTCCATCTCCTGCAGACAGAACCTGTGTTTCCCTGAGGCAGTTGCCACCCACTCTTCTCATCCAGGGGACTGCGCACACCTTGGCACACACAGTGTTCACCATGAGCCTCCAGGGGCAGCAGAAAACCCTTTCGTGGAACTTGTTTCAGTGGCACACTGAGGCTGCAGTATGCTTTTTTTTTTCCAGTGGCATACTCAGGCTGCAATTAAACTTTTTTTTTTCCCTTCTGGAATATTTTCAAATGTTCTTTATTAGAGGTCAAATATGATGAATTCTTGCCAAAATACAAGAACTCTGGGTAATGGACATACAACGAGGCATAAATAATCATAACAACATGTTACAATAATACAGCATTTCCATTTCCAAAGTACTTGTGAGGGAGGGGGTAGGAAGCGGAAAGAAAACTAACGTGCTCAGCGCCAAGCCCAATACGAGTCATTTCTGCAGGTAATGTATCGTTTACTCTTTACCACATAATTACTGAGGAGGCACTGCTATTCTCATTTTACAGATGAGCAGACTGAGACTGAGAGGCAAGAGGAAGTACCGAGGCACCTGGGTGCAGTGGGAAGAGCACAGGGGATGCGGTGGGGCGGGGATAAGAGGACAGAGGCTGCTGAGGAAGACTGTGATGAGGACTTCTAGGGCTTCCTTCTAGGAAGGTTATTCTGGATTGTGACTAGGGTGTCCTGGAAGAGAGAGGCTGGGAAGAGGAAGACCCGGTGGTACTTTGTTTTTGTCCTTTTTTGGGGGAGGGAGGGGTTGTACTGTGATGAGAGGTGAAATACGAGAGTCTTTTTTTCTTTAAAAAAAAATTTTTTTTTTTGGCCGCAATGTGCAGCATGTGGGATCTTAGTTCCCCAACCAGGGATTGAACCCACACGCCCCTGCACTGGAAGCACGGAGTCTTAACCACTGGACTGCCAGGGAAGTCCCTATAACGAGAGTCTTAACTGAGGTAGTGGGCTTGGGAAGAAAGGGGTGATTCCGGAGGCAGTGATAACACAATCTATGGCTCTAAGAAGCACTATGGAGAATGTCTGTGCAGGCTGAGATGGTACAAGAGCTCCTCATCTAAGGGAGACACTGGAGAGCTGCATATATTGATCATCACATTTTTCTGTAGTAATGTGTCGTATTCCAAATGAATCAATTAATTATGACAATCTTCCCAGGAGATAAGAGTAAAGTGTCAGGAGAAATTCGTCTAATTTATACAGAGGTGCTTCATGGGCTAGTAGCAGGCACTTCTGAACCTAAGGGTATCAAGAGATTATTTTAACTGTAACTTATTTTAGTTTTATTCTGAGCTTTAGATATTCTTGGGATTAACAGGTAGAGATATGTGAAAAGCAGGTGGAGGAAGAAAACCCAAAGAAAGTCAAGAAAGGAAAAGAAAACAATAACAGGTAATTTAACAAGGCGGCAGAACACAAGATGGAGACCTGTAGACATGTAGACATCAATAGTGTTCTTACAGTGCGGACCATAATCATTTAAAAATGGAAATGGAAAATGATCTCATTGACAAAAACTGGCAATAAATTTAACAAGAAAGGTAAACCTAGAAAATTTTACTGAAGGATATAAAATAAGACCTAAATAAACATATCATACCATGATCTTCGATGGGAAGACTAAATATCATAAAGATGTCAAGTCTACTCAAAAAATACATATGTGAACCTTAATACAACTTGGATAGAATCCCATCAGAGTCTCTTACTGGTGAAGGTGCAGATGGGGTGGGGTTGTGACCACGGCATTCTAAAGTTCATCTAGAAGAGAAAATGTGTGAGAATGGCAACAGGCAACAACCCACCCCCTGACAAATTAACTCTGGGAAATACTTAAGTGCCAGAAGGCATGCTGGGGTAATACAAATGAATCACGAAGTATGGTCATGGCTTAAAATCTACAGCGGATACTCCCCTCAGGGCACAGATAGAGTCAGAGACTATATTAAGAGCCTCATGTGACAGACACTGGGCGGACTGTGGACCTGAGGACCCTCACCTCTGACTGCTCATGGGTCACTGGAGAGCTCAAGCCTCTCTTTGTGCCACACATGAAGAGGGCAGGACGAGAGGGAAAGGGCATTGCTTTGCTCTCTCTGTGTAGATAATATGAACAAGTAATTCACGAAAAATAAACACAAATGGCCTAAAAGAAACACATGAAAAGACATCCAACTCCACTAAAAGGTGACTTAAAGTGAGATACCACTTTTCAGTTTCTTGACTGGCAAAACAACGGCAATATCCAGTGCTGATGATCTACATATGCTGTTAATAGAAGTTACACATCAGTGTAAGTTTACGTAGATAATTTGTTAGTATTTATTAAAATGTAAAATGTGGGGCTTCCCTGGTGGCGCAGTGGTTGGGGGTCCGCCTGCCGATGCAGGGGACGCGGGTTCGTGCCCCGGTCTGGGAGGATCCCACGTGCAGCGGAGCGGCTGGGCCCGTGGGCCATGGCCGCTGGGCCTGTGCGTCCAGAGCCTGTGCTCCGCAACGGGAGGGGCCACAGCGGTGAGAGGCCTGCGTACCGCAAAAAAAAAAAAAAAAAAAAAAAAAAAAAAGTAAAATGTGAACGATCTTTGACCCAGCTATTCTACTTCCAAGAATCTATCTTACAGAAATAATAGTATGTGTGTATATGAATGTCCCAAGTCTTTTTTTTTATAATAGTAAAAAATCTAGAAACTGTTCAATTATGGAATACTCACAGAATGGAATAATATAAAATCCTGGAAAATGTGTATACTGGGTTGAATAGCGTCCCCCTTAAAACTGAAGTCCTTCTGGAACCTCAGAAGATGACCATATTTGAAAATAGGGTCCTTGCAGATGTAATTAAACACGAGGTGATACTGAAGTAGGGTTGGTCCTAAATTCAATCTAAATGGTGTCCTTATTAGAAGAGGAGAGGATGCACAATGACACACAGTGGGAAGATGGCCCTGCAGAGATGGGGACTGGCGTTATGCTACCACAGCTAAGGAATGCCAAGGATTGATGGCAACCACCAGAACCTGGAAGAGGCAAAGAAGGATTCTTCCCTAGAGCCTTTGAGAAGAGCCCTAAAACACCTTGATTTTGGACTTCTAGCCTCCAGAACTGTGAGAAAATTAATTTCTATTGTTTTAACCCACCTGCCTTTGGTACTTTGTTACGACAGCCTTGGAAACTAATACAATGTGTCTAGCCAAAAATATGGACATAAGCCCTTTCTTGCATGTGTGACTCAAGAACTATTTTATATTTATAGATATTAAGTATAGCTATCTGTACAGCCATGGAAAAATTCAGAAAGATGTATATCAAATTATTACCAGTGGTTGCTTGGGTGGAAGAGTTAGAGGGATAGAGGTGAGAAAATTCACTTCATTAAAAGTATATTTTTAAAAATCAAAAATCTCATACCTCTTTTTTTGTTTTCGTATGTAAGCGTTATTTTGGCTGCGCCGCACGGCATGTGGGATCCTAGTTCCCTGCTAGGGACTGAACCCTCGCCCCCTATATTGGAAGCACAGAGTCTTAACCACTGGACCGCCAGGGAAGTCCCTGTATGTAAATGTTTTATGTTATTTTCCAAATAAAAATGTCTTTGGGGGGAATTCCCTGGCGGTCCAGTGGTTAGGACTCCACATTTTAACTGCCGAGGGCCCAGGTTCAATCCCTGGTCAGGGAACTAAGATCCTGCAAGCCGTGCGGCACGGCAGGGGAGAGGGGCGGAATAGATATACGTATATGTATAACTGAATCACTTTGCTGTACACCTGAAACTAACACAACATTGTTAACAACTATGCTTCAATATAAACTAAATTTTTTTTTAAAAAAAGGTCTTTGGAGACCATGAAAACTCAAGCTGAGATTGTTACCTTTTAATGTAGAGTTCAGTCATCTTGGAAGGCAGGCCCCTGGAGAGGTACCCGACAGAAGAAGAGGCACTGTGGCTAGGCTGGCGGCCAGCCAAGGAAGAGGGGACTGATGAGGAAAAAAGATCACTGGAAAGGGGTAGTTTATACCATCCATCTGAATTAGGGGAGCACACTGCAAGAGGAAGAGCTACTTTTGATTTCTCTGCAGGCTTCGTCCTCAAGGTGGATAAAGAATGTGCTTATATTTGGTCTGAGGGACTGAGGAATGGCCAGGCAGTGAGTAGGGGGCAGTGTACAGTTGGGGCTCTTTCTCCCCTTCGCATAGAATTTCCAAAAACAAGGAGAAGTGCCCAGACTTCAACTTGGACTCCATCTATCTGAAAAGGTTTTATCTGATGTGTGCACTATACAACTGGCTGGAGCCAACATACCACGGAGTGATCAAAGTCCCATGCTAGAAAACAGCCAGTAGCACACAGCAAACCATCCCATGCCACCCCAGGCCACAACTTTTCTTCAATTACCTAACATGCTGCATCTCACTTCTCTGCAGCCCTCCTCTGCTTCTATCCACTCCTCCAGCACCAGACAGAAAGGTGAGTGGAAGCTGGATAGCGACTTCCTAACTTTCTTTTGATTTCCAAGGCTTCTTTATGCAAGACATCCTTCTTATACTAGCTATTTCATACTAAAAAAAGGTGTGACAAAGAAGTGAAACTCCACATCTAAGAGTTCAATAAAACACCATGGTCTGTATTCCAAATTCTCACCGTGGTTATGGAATCATTTTGCTGTCTGAGGTGTCAAAAATGGTCTTGCAGACAAAACACAGCCTTGAAGTTAAGAAAGGCAGAAACTAACTGCCCAGCCTTCTCTGCAAGTTGGGCACTCTGCAGAACAATGGTGAGCCAAGACTGTCAGGAGGCTTCCTGGTGCCTGAGAGTTGTTTACAAAGAAAACGCACTCAGGCTGGCTCGCTGTGGACAACCATAACATACTCTGGAATTCTAAGTGGAGAGAGTCCTTTTACACAGACTATTAATCTGGTGAAAAGCAAAAAGCAAAAAAATAAGAAACAGATTTCTTTCCAGGACCAAAAAAACCTCCCTCTGGGTAAAAAGGATAGAGAAGAAGAAAGGCACAAAGCCAAGACTAGCTCCACAAGAGGAGGGGGACTGTTTTGTTCACTGCTTTGTTGAGAACAGTTGCTGGTGTACAGTAGGGTCTGAATACACACTCACTGAATGAATGAATGAATGAATGAAGCCTTGACTTTTCAGAAGCTTTAACAATAGGATTAAGTCCATGGGGAGAAAAATCAAACAAGTAATCTGAACTTGAAGAAACCTCAAAATAAGGATTAAATAAATATAACCTCATGATTTCTTAGATTTCTCATATTAGAAACATATCCAAGAAAACCCTGCAAAAGTCCACGACAAAGTCTCTGTGACTTTCACTGGTACGTGCTCAGTATTTAATCAGGCTACTCTCCAGCAGCTTGTTTTGCTTAGCATTTCTAGCATCCTGGGCGTGAGGCAGGGGTGACGTCTTGACCTTGGCCAGGCCCCCTGCATGGGTGGTAATAGGCCCAGAGCCACTTTTGTACACCGTAGGGATGGAAGGAACCCAAGAAATCATCTCGCCAACAGCTTTGCCTTCAGGAAGCAACATGTTTGAACCATTCCAAACCAGAAAGTCCATCTATTTTTATAAGTTCTCCTTGTATAAAAATTTGTCTCTAAATGTGAGACTTTTGGCAAGTTAGTCAACCCCCTTGCTCATCAGCTTCCTCATCTTTGAAATGGACATAAAAATATTAACTACCTTACGTGACTAATGTGAAGACTGAGGAATACATGGCACAGTATACGGCACAGTGCCAAGTATACTGTAAGTGCCCGACAGAGCTGTTATCACTTTACTCTTTTATTTGTAAATAAACAGGTCCTAGCATTTCACGCTGAGCACTGGTCTGGACTCGAATTCTGATTAGGTCCTTACCTTAGTTCTAAGTCAGTGAATGATCTGCTTGTGAATGATCCCAAACTCCTTGATATTGGTAGATCTACTTCAACCTTCCCTTGAAAGTTCACGGGTACATAAAGTTCCCATTATGCAGTACAGATACAGAGATGCAGCTTCTCATTGTATGTGAGAACTGTCCCAGGCCTCCTCAGTATATATGGATGTTACAATTACAAATTATAAATGCCCCAGGTAAACAAAATAGTTGGGCCTAACATTCTGGAACCTGGCTTGAATGAGGGCAGAGGCAGCAGGCAGTAATTGTAATGTGCTAGACTAAAGAAACTAAGGTTCAAGTGCTAGTCTGTCACATTTAGCTGGGTAAGCAAGCTATTTCACCTCTCCTGGTTTCAATTTCCTCTTTACAAAACAGGGGTATGTACCAGACCAACTCTATAAAGTTCCTTTTGAGCTCTAAGACTCAATGATTCCACAGAAGGGTGAAAGCCAAGAGGGTGGCTGGCAGGGTCAAAGCAGATATAAAGATATGAGGCCAGGGGCGGGGGTGGGTAAGAACTAAGAATGTGAATGTGAAGAGAAAACTGCAGGTTAATAAGAGAAAGGACTTAGTCAAACAGTAAGTCAAACCTTACCTATAAGGGTGCAGACTGGGAGGATGAGCTGGGCTGAATGCCTAGGAAAAGACTAGTTCAGGAAAATTCTAAAGGGCCAATGGCTTGGAGGACCATTTATTTTTGGCTGGTATGTGCAGTACCAGCCAGAAAGAACCTTATTTCTTCGGGGACTAGGGAGCTGAGAGAGAAGGCATCTGGTGACCTGAAAGAGTGTTGAACTCCAAAATCAAACTTACAGCTAGACTCTTCAGGTATACCATGTAGCTACAAACTACTCATAACAGAGGTTAAGAGCTCAGACTCTGAAGATGGGTGGCCTAGGTTCAAATCATGGTTCCATGACTAACTAGCCTTATTAGATCAGGCAAGCGAGCTAATCGCACTCTACTTCAGTGTCTTCATCTGTAAAACAGACATAAAACCAGAACGTACTGCATAGCGATATTGTGAAGATCAAATGAGCCAATATATGGAAAGCCCTTTGAACAGGGCCTGGCATCTGGTAAGTACTAAATAAGTCAGCTTATTTTCTGCTGCAGAGTGGGATTTTACATGACTCACTGCAGAGTCACTTCATTCACTCCATGAAGAGGAGTTAGGGGCAGGGTATCCTACCCAAGGCTGAAACTTACAAGAAGAACAACTTCTGTTGCCTTTTGTTCCCTGGGTAGAGTCAAGCAGAAAACCCACCAGTGGTCAGGAAGAAACCTAGCAGCACTGGAGGTGGTGAAACTGGTAGGTCACTGCTGCTCCCTTCAAGGAGTGTCAGATGATCCCCGGGAGCGTTAGGCCAGCCCTTAAGGAAACAATACGCTGACGGGCTTTCCCATGGGAGCTACATTCACTTTACATTCTCCCTCGACATTTACTTTAAAGGTAATGCTAAGTAGTCCTAACTGAAAGGCAGCTGCTTTGGGGTACCATGACAATAGGAATGAGTTATATATTTTTTAGTTTTCTGGCCCTCTTTCAGGCCCAGCAGTTTGCCCTTCTTATACCTAGTTCTCCCCAATATGTTTCTATTCACCACTTAATTATGCATTCTTAAGTTTCCTTCCAAGTGCTATGCAAAATGCTGTTAGTTTTACATGTCTACAGCTTCCCAGAATTATCACACATAGGAAAATAGGGTGCAGTATCTCCCTTTACAAGTAAAAGCAGCACTTTAATAGAATCAACAACATTAAGGACCTAAAACCACACCCTTCCAATGCTCTCTCTTTACAAGTGAGCTCTAAGGACTCATTTTTATTTCTATCTGCAAGGCAACATATTCATTTGGAGTGGCCAAACAACCTGGCTTGTTGACAAGACACCTATGTTTCTTGACCTTTTAAACTCCGATACACAGAATGAGCAGTCACGGTCCATTGACTATTATTGCTTAACTCAACAGTCTGTGGAGATGTACTTTGTAAGATGGGGAGAAAGAAAGTAGGTGCCATCAACTTGGTCCTAAAAATTGTTGACTTCATCTCATGTGCCAAAGAGTAGAAAATGACGTTAGCGAGGCTGTGAGGGGAAGACAGGAAAGGAGGCTGATGCATCCGAGGCAGCAGCACAGGCTGGCCTAACTGACACGTTTCTCTGGCTCTTTCCCCTACATGCTCTGGACCTTCCTGATAGGAGCTGGAAACTTCATTTTTCTGAGCTTTGTTGTTTCAAAAACAACCTCCCCAGTAAATACAAGAAAGTTATATATTTGGAATTTAAACGTTTAAATACAGAAGTTGATTTTTAAAAAAAACTTACGAGGCTGGGTTTTTGTTTTACAATGTTCCCTTCCTCTGATTTTGATACAATTCTCGAAATCTTTCCATGATTTCCTCAAGTGCACAAAAATAGCTTTCAAAGGAGACCCAAACCAAGTGATGATTTTTATGACTGATTAGATCTTGGCTTAAAGAGTAGCATTATGATTATAAAGCTTAGTTTCAACTGCTAAATATTTTTTGAAAACACTGAAGAGAAAACATACTTCCTCAACAGTTATGTTGAAGCTGAAAGGTTTCAGAACACAGTTAAACAAAAAGTTCTATAATCCATTTGTGATATTAACTTACATATTCCTTCATACAGGCAAATAAGATAAACATTAAGATAAAACAATAATAAATGAATAAAATAAAATCTCCAAATAATACCCCCTTATTCTTTCTCAAAAGTAAATTTTGAATCTTACCACATTACACTATTCTCAAAAGGGAACTCCTCAAATGGTCTATCGGACCAGGAATTCCTATGCTACCATTGATACATTGTTACTAAATTTAAGTGCTTCTTTAATTCAACTTATTGGCAAAATTGTATACTCAGGAGCACCACATAGTGAACTGTGAAACAGAGAGAAAAGACTCAATTGAAAGAGAGGGATATACCTAGACAAACACCTAGCCAACAGGCTAAGGATTATTAGAGGATATGGACTCAGATGCTTTCAATAAACCAATAGCTATTTATTAAAATCTATTATGGATAGGGATCACAGGAGAGAAAACAGTAGAGTAAGATACACTCAAATCCCTCCTATGAGCGAAAACACTCATCCCCATCATGTGTGTTTTATAATCAGGGGATTGAATTTGGCTCCACCCAGTGTTTCTCTGACAAGCTTCTTAATCCTCTGAGCCTCAGTTTCTCAATCTGCAAAATGGGGTAATAAAACCCATCCCATAGAGTTTCCCTGAGGATTGAATTAAATGAGACAACATAGGGAAAGTGTCTCTCATTAGATGTCAGTAAATGTTATTTCCTTTCTCATGATATACTGCCAAGAAAGCCGTATCTAATAAATAACAAATGCAGTATTCTACCTGGAAAGGGTCTGTCTGCATCACCCCCATGCAGAGGAACTCCCTTATTTTCTGGCATATACTTCTTGGTAATGGGCAAAGACATCAGCCGGATGTGATGGATGAGTGAGCGCCAGGTATGAGCTCCAGAAAGCACTGGTTCAGGTGGTAATGGGCTGAAAGGTTGAATCACAAAGTAGGCAGTGAGCAAGATTAATCCCAGGGTTATGACGACCTACAAGGAAAGACAGGAAATGGATTAATAATTGTTACAGCAAATAAAATACTTTTAGGCCAAGGAAAAAAAACAGGCATCTTCTACTATTTCCAGCGTGCTTTAAGAACTAATCCATTTTCATAAACAAGCCATTGACATTCACTTCTGAAAGCATTTAAAGCTTGAGAACTGTGAGGACTGCAAGGCTCACCAAGCTTTTATCATACAGACCAGGGGCTATGTCCCTCATTTAAAAATATACACAGATACAGTTAATGATAAATACACATCTTTCATCTAGAACATTTAACAAAGTAGTCAAATTTGCTAATAACACATCGTAACAAAGAGTAAAGGCCAATTTATTCATAGAAAAACCAAGGTTCAGTGGTGGAATCAGTCAACAGTAATATTTGGGGAGAATGTTGAAGAGTTTGTGCTCTAAGCTATTTCCAAGTCAGAACACATTTTTACCTTGTACACAGCTAGAAGGAGGGGATACTGGGGTGGCCCCCTCTGAGGTTCATTCTTTTCCAGTAGCTGTCTGATAAATTTTTCAATTGCTTTCTCTGACATGCCACACTGATGGCCCGTCTGTCTTACCAAATCAACAGTCTCTGAAAGTTTGTCATAAATGCTGAGCTCATTAGCAGCAAGATCCATGTCTTCTAATACAAAATCCCTGAGAGAGAAAGAAAATGAATGCAAAAAGAAAGATGGTTTCTTTAAAGTACTTCCTCCACAAAGTTATTTCCTTTAGAACAGTGCTTTTTGACCAGCTTTTTGACCACCTGTGGGGAAGGAACAATTCTTCTGTAAAACACAATGAATACACTGAGACAATATCAAGATGCAATACAAGTTTTTAAGTGTTTTTTAATTGTGGGCTAGTAATAAATGGTTCACAGGCCAGCACTGGTTTCCAAACACTTTGAGGAATACCTGTCCAGGGCACAATAAATCCCTAATGGGACTCAGAAACACTAGTGCCATCCAAAATGATTTCTGAAACCAATCACAGGAGATCTGCTGCTGGTAATTTACTAAAATAAAAGAAATGGAATATGGAATGTGTTGTTGATCAATTATTTCTTTCCTTTCACATCAGATGAACCTTTTAGCAACACAAGGGGAGGAACTTATCACTGAAGGCAAGATTTACTGAGGAACACATTGATATGCTTTGTTCCTGACAGACCAAGAATTTCAGACAACACAAAACCATGGCATGGTAGCGCTTCAGACTTAGCAGGTTGCAGTCCTCATGCTTTTCTGCAAATATAATCTCAGACAATAAAGGGCATTCTGTTTATATTTTACATACTTAAAGGCCTAAGATCTATAACTCATTTCAAAATTCAATTTGCATTCTAATAGTTATTTTAAAGCCAGATTGTTTCACAGTGGCCATAGAATCAAAGGCAAAAAAGAATTCTCTCTGTATCATGTTTCACAGTGGCCACAGAATAAAAGACAAAAATTAAAGGCAAAATAGAATTCTCTGTATCATTTGTAAAATGAAATTAAAAAGTTCTTTTTAAAAAGTGCTTGTTGGGCTTCCCTGGTGGCACAGTGGTTGAGAGTCCGCCTGCCGATGCAGGGGACACGAGTTCGTGCCCCGGTCCGGGAAGATCCCACATGCTGCGGAGCGGCTGGGCCCGTGAGCCATGGCCCCTGAGCCTGCGCGTCCGGAGCCTGTGCTCTGCAACGGGAGAGGCCACAACAGTGAGAGGCCCGTGTACCGCAAAAAAAAAAAAAAAAAAAAAAAAGTGCTTGTGCTACGGAACAATGTTTTTCTTCATTTGTAGGAGGAAAAGCAGTGCTTGGGATCTGTGCTCTCTTCTGTTGGTTGGGTTTTGTGGTTGTTGTTATTTTCTTGCTTTTACATTGCAGAGGGTCCTCTTATTTCACATATTTCATCCCCAAGGTGTTGCTAAGATCAAAAAGCACTGACATGGTACAACTATTTCCTCAGTAAGGAGATGCTGCCCCCTGTAGAACAGAGGACAACAGTCATGAAGCTCCAGCAGAGGAAGAGGTCTGCACTGCCACAAACCAGCACACATCCCGGCATAGCTCCTCTTCTAACAATGCCTCCTCTGATGACTCCTTCCCTTTGGTCCTCTTTCTATTAACCTTTTACTTCACTGGTTCTTAACTGTGCCTGCACATCAGAATCACCTAGAGAGCTTTTAATGAATGCTCATACCAGGGCCCCAACCCAAGACCAACTAAATCAGAATCAGACTTCTAATGGTGGATTAACAGGCAGGTAATCTAGACTTTGGGGATTGGGAGAGGGAGGGAGGAACCCCACATTAAAGGGGACACAACCTTTCTCTAAACTCTCTGCCGTTGCTCAAACTGTTTTTTTAAGACCACAAAGGCCTTCATTTCAAGGTTCAGGTAAAAGGATGGTGAAAACTCTATTTTAAAATGTGTAGTTTTGGGAATTCCGTGGCGGTCCAGTGGTTGGGACTCAGTGCTTTCACTGCTAAGGGCCCAGGTTCAATCCCTGGTCGGGGAACTAAGATCCCACAAGCTGTGTGACGTGGCCAAATAAAATAAAATGTGTATTTTCCACAAATGGTGCTGGGACAACTGCATATCCACATGCAAAAGAATGAAGTTGGATGCTTCCTTATACCACAGACAAAAATTAACTCAAAACGGATAAAAGACCTAAACTTAAGAGTTAAACTATAAAACTCTTAGAAGAAAACAAAGGGGGAAATTTTTATAACACTGGATTAGGCAATGGCTTCTTAGATATGACACCAAAAGCACAAGTAGCAAAAGAAAAATAAATTAGACTACATCAAAATTAACAATTTTTGTGCTTCAGATGATACCATCAAGAAAGTAAAACGACAACCTACAGAATGGGGGGGCAATATTTGCAAATCATATATCTGTTAAGGGACAGGTATTCAGAGTTCATGAAGAATCCTTACAACTCAATTATAAAAAGACAAATACCCAATTAAAAATGGGCAAAGTATTTGAATAGATATTTCTCCACAGAAGACATACAAATGGCCAACAAACTCATGAAAAGATGTTTAACATCATTAGCCATCAAGGAAGTGTAAATCAAAACCACAATAAGATACCACTTCTCACCCACTGGGGTGACTATAATCAAAAAGTCAGATAATAACAAGTGCTGGCAGTGGAACTCTTGTACACTGTGGCTAGGAATATAAAATGATGCAGCTGCTTTGGAAAACAGTTTGGCAGTTCCTCAAAAACTCAAATGTAGAGTTACCATATGACCCAGGAATTCCACGTGTATGTACCCACGATAATTTAAAACAAATATCCACACAAAAACTTGTATGTGAATGTTTAAGCAGCATTATTCATAATAGCTCAAAAATGGAAGCAACCCAAATGTCCATAAATGGATACACAAAATGGATATTAATAATATCCATACATCAATAATATTCATACCATGGAATATTACTGGACAATAAAAAGGAATAAAGTACTGATACATGCTACAACATGGATGAACCTTGAAAACATTATGCTAAGTGAAGGAAGACAGTCACAAAAGACTACGTATTACATGACTGCATTTATATGAAAAGTCAAGGATAGGCAAATCTATAGAGACAGAAAATAGATTTAATTAGGGGTTGCCTAGGGGAGGGGGTGGGGAGGAATGGGGAGTGACTGTTAATATAGGGTTTCTTCCTGGAGTGACAAAAATGTTCAAAACAAATTGTGATGGTTGCACAACTTTGTGAATATACAAAAACCACTAAATTGTACATTTTATAATGAATTTCATGGTGAATTTCAGGGCATAGAAATTGTATCTCAATAAAGATGTTGTAAAATGTGGACTTACAGAATCTGAACTTACCCTGTTGTGGCATTTATTACACTCATTGCTATGATTCTGGCTAAGTCACTCCGTCTATTTCCTCATCCAAAAGATAAGAGGATTGAACCAGAAAAATTTTCAAGTTTCCTCTAGCTCTAAAATTCTAGGAGTATATGAATATTTCAGGAAGCAGAAAAAATTCAATACATTAGAAGTTAAAGCCTTATGTCCAACTGCATTCCTATATTACCATTTCTTGTTATGCCATCTGATATGCCAGGTGTTGTGCTAAGCACTGCAGAAACATTATCTCAGTAGGTCGTCACAGCAATCCCATAAGGTAAGTGTGATTAATCCCGTTTCACAGATGTGGAAACTAAGGCTCAGAAAGGTTTCATAACTCGCCAGGATGTGAACACAAGTGTGCCTGACTTCAGGGCTGGTGCTTTTAATCTTTATGCACGCTGCCTCCCTTACCAAGTATGTTCCTATTCTGAGCAGGCAGTTCCGAAACCACAACACCGTGTCCCTTGATTATCACAAATGAGTGGCTGCAAACTGGAAAGTGATCAACTACAATGATTCCTGAAAAAAGAATAAAGCAATAACTTATTACAATATTTTTCGCATCTTGCTTTTGTGACCAGTGATTCCAGAGACACAGCATTTTCCTGTTTAAATGAACAAAGATATTCCAAGCAAGCAAGCAAGCTACAATAAATTATCCAACAATACCCAGTCAAAATCCATTAACTCAGTAGAGGACCAGAAAAGGAAAGCAGTGGGAATTCTAAAAAAAAAATTCCAGTAAAAAACTTTAAAGATTTGAGAGATGGGGGCACCTGTAGGTATCCTCAGGGAGAAGAGAATGTCACATTGGTGTGCACTCAGGGGCACCGTGAAGGGGAAAGAAGTGCAGGCGAGGCTAAAAGGAGAACCAACTATCATCGGTTTTGAAGACTGTTTCACAATCTTTGTAAACCTCTACCCACTTTTGATACGCATAAAAATCTCATTAAACTCCCAGTTTGTGTTGCAAATAGGGTTTTTTTTATTTCAACTACACAATGGTAATATGATACTGAATACATACATTTTTGCAAGCTGTACATCCTTCTCCGAGATTCTGGCACATTTCTCAAGTTATCAGAAGGGTAGTTACTAATAATTTAGTGAAGTTTTCAAGAGCACACGGAGGTCTTGATAAAAAGCCTTCCTTTCACCTTTGGTAAGATCAGTGGTTCTCAACTGGGGGCAATTCTGCCCCTGAGGGGATACTTGGAAAGTCTGGAGACATTTGTGATTGTCACACTTGAGGGTACTACTGGCATCTAGTGGCTATGACGTTAATTAAGCAAAAAAAAATCTTGTCCCTTTAGGTCAGACTATAGAGCAGCTCCCTTGCTGCGATCTGCTGCAAGTCAACCCTCAACACGACAGTTTGTATTAAAAACAAAAACAAAAAACTTGTCCCTTAAAAAAAAAAGCACACAAAATCATGGCTAAGCATCAAGTATATTCATTTAGACTGAGTGAAATCAGCTGAAGCTTGATGGCAATCCCTTTACCTCCAGAAAGAAGGTCCAACTCTGGCAGAAATGAGCTTTGCCTCAGAGGGAAGTTCCGATGAGCGAGCTTGACTCTTAACAGTGGCTTATACCTGCAAGGGCACAGGCAGAATCACTTGCAGAGTTGCAAAAATCAAGGTATCATGCACCACCTTGGATATACTGAATTGTCAGAACCTTGGGAATGGGACCCAGGTGCAGATTTCAAACCTCTTCCCTACTGATTACAGACACACCCCACAATTAGGAGACTTTGCTGTGGAACAGTGGAATCTCAACTGGGGTGATTCTGCTCCAGAATCATAGCTATTAAAATGAGTAATTCTCTAACATCACCTAATATCTAGTCCACAGTCAAATTTCCCCCAAAGGTCCAAAAAAAAAGAAAGAAAGAAAGGCAAGCCATATAACTTTTTAGAAGTCTAGGATACAACCAATGATCACATTATCACAGGGAGCTGTCATGTCTCTTTGGTCTACTTAAATCTACAATAGATGCTGGTGTGTGTTTTTTTTTTCTGGCCTTTTATGACATTGACATATTTGAATCCCCACATCTTTAAACATATTTCTACTTATTCCTATCTTCACCACTTCTAGTTTCTACCATTAAAAAAAAAAATCCTTCCTCTTCAGATTTCCAGAGCTCATATTCTTCCTCCCTTCAGAGCCAAGCTCCCTTTAAAAAAAAAAAAAGTATCACTTCACCTTCTTGTTTCTCAGGTCACCATTCGTTTCTGACCCCCTCATGCCACTGATACTGCTCTCACTAAGGTCACCAAAGGCTTTCTACACATGCCAAGTCCAAAGGACGTTTTTTCAGTTAACACCTTATCTGACCTCTCTGCAGCAGCTGCCATTGCTACCCATTATCTCCCTCAAGGGCTCTCAAACCTTGGCATAATTCTCTTGTTCTCTTCTGAGTCTATGTCCCGGAATGTTGGTATTCATCACGGTTGTCCTTGACCGTCTCATTCCCTCCATGGCTTTAATCACCAGCTATTAGTGATTTCCAAATCTCTTCTCCAGTCTAGAACTCTCTCCAAAACTCAAGACCCATCTATCTAACTACCTACCAGACACCCTGGCCCAAATTTCCTATAGTCCCCTATATGTAATGTGTTCCTAACTGACTTATTTTTCCCCTGCAAACCATTTCTCCTACTATATTCCTTTTCTTAATCAATGGAAACACCAGTTCTCCAAATTTAAAACCTCTCTTCCTGCTTCTTCATCCCCACTAATGAACCAATCACCAAATCCTCAATTCTACATCCTGTATAGCTCTCACATTCATCACCTCCTCTTCAGCTCTACGTGAGCGGCAGTCAAGGCCCTCAACATCTCTCCCACACACCATCACAAAGATATATTTAATCTCTATATTTCCAATCCTCTTTCTCCTTTCTGATCCATCCTCTACAAGTTATTTTTCTAAAACACAAATTGGTGCACATTGCTCATCTATTTAAAGCACCCTCCTTGACTTCCCATGTCCTGCTAGGGAACAATTTAGCATGGTGGTTAAGAACACAGGCACCAGAGTTAGAAAAAGCTGAATGCAAATACTGGATTCTCCATCTACTGTGTGGCCATGAGTCACTGTTTACCCTCTTTAAGCCTCAGAGTTTTCATTTATAAAATGAGGATAATTGTGTCTTTCCAACCATGTTGTTAAGGGATTATAAGGTGATATGTCGAAAACATTTGTCTCAATACCCAAATTAAATACTTAATAATTATTATAAGATGAAGTCCAAATTACTTAGCATGGCCCTTTATGATCTGGTTACTGCCTACCTGTTCAGTCTCATTTCCCATTCCTCCCTCACAGTTTTCATAGCCATACTATTTCACATCTTTTTGCTTTTGTACACATAATTTCCTTTGCTTACAAAATCTAGCCCCCAGTGCTTTGCCCAATGACTGAACGCTATCCCAACCTTCATTTTTGCCCTATGAACCTTAAACACAACTCTATCATTTTGTATTACATCTACTTCCTTGTCTTCCTCTCACACTAAATTGTTTCTTGAAAGCAGGGGAATTAATTTGTGTTGTTATTGAGAAAATAACAACACAAATAACAGACATGGAAATTCACCTCAGAAACATGGAACCTTATCAGTGTCTGTTGAACAAATTTATAGAAAGGACCTAAAGTGATCATTTTGTTCTCAAACTAATTTGATGTAAGTAATGGTTCATTTATTTTACTTTTTCTTCTTATTTTTTAAAAATACATCAGCCTAATGAGAGGTTAGGTGAGCAAGTTAGGAACTTTACACTTGGACATTTTTTGTGGAGTTTGAGAGCAGCTGTGGAAGAATAGGGATTCAAACTGGGTCTTGAAAATTGTTTTGGTCCAAAGCAGAAAGGGTAAACAGGGCCTATGGTATTCAAGCTGGGCGATGTGAACTTCAGTCAAAACTTCAATGTAGGGCTTCCCTGGTGGCGCAGTGGTTGAGAGTCCGCCTGCCAATGCAGGGGACGCGGGTTTGTGCCCCGGTCCGGGAGGATCCCACATGCCGCGGAGTGGCTGGGCCCGTGAGTCATGGCCGCTGAGCCTGCGCGTAAAACTTCAACGTAGCAAAGCTAAATTTGGTTAAGGCATGCTGTTCCTTAGAGGGAAACTGTGATAACTCAAACTCAAATAAGCAAACTTATTAAGGGAGAGATGCCCAAAGAACATTTCACCATGGGAACAACTAAATGAGCAAACAGAAAAAGCCAGAATAGTAAGTATCTGGGAATAGTCTCTATTATAAGGAGACGACCAAATACTTTAAAAGAAATATACTGGTGAATACCAAGGCTATGCAGGCTCTTAGACCAGAAAAAGTGTGGCTTGCAGGGTTAATGGTCTTAAAATACTACGCGGAACACGACGCAGGCAAATTTCCTTGTTCTAAAAGGAGATTACAAACAGCTCATTTACTTGGGTTAATAAACCAAGTCATATTCCTTTCTGAAATCCGAGATGCCATGTTTATCATATACCAAGATTACACTTTAAAAAAGCATTCTCTCCCTAACAATTATTAGAAAAAGATGTTTCGGAGGGGGGGCGGGGAATCTACTCTCAACCTACCAAAAAGAAAAAAATTAGAAATCTGTCAAAAGGGCAGTGAAATCTAGACTTCGCTAGCACCTTTGTGTTGGACACTGCTTATGACGCCCGCGAAACAAGTTCAATTAGGGTCGAACTCGCTTTGCTCACCCCGGCAGAGCCAAGAAAAAAAAGAGGAAAAGTCACAAGGGAATCGACCCCGGGGGAGTTGCAGGAGGATGCCGTCAGTCTGCAAAACGCCAAAGGCTCAGAAAAGGGGTCAGCGCAGGGACAGGAGTGGCAGTGGCCCCGAAAGGTGGGCTGCGCGAGGATGTCATAGACGGGTGCGGTGACGAGGCTGTCACGAAGCTGCCTCCCCCCTCCCGGCCTCGGGCCCCAGTCACTCACATGCGGGGCCCGCGCCCCCTCGGGCTCCTCCCGCCTCGGGGACACTAAACTGCCGGGCGTGGAGTATAGGCCGACAACTTCCTGCTTCCGGGCGCGCAACCCGGAAGCAACTCCTACGCCAAAGGCGAGGCAGCGCTCTTTCTACCCGCCCCACGCTTCCGCCAGAAGCCGAAAGCACAAAGACTCGGAGCCCTCGGGAACTCTCGCGAGATCTGGAAAGAACGGGTTCCTGCTCCCCCTGGCGTCCTTTCTTCTTCGGTCCTCTTCAGTTCTTGCCAGGGTTTCTCCTCTTCGTGGGCTACCACGGACTTCATAGCTGAACTGATTCATTCAGTGAGCGTTTGCTGAGCCTACTACGTACCAGGCAGCGTGTTAGGCATTAAGGGGTGGGAGTGGGAGGGATAACGTAAATGGTGGGCAGGCCCTTACCCTTGGAATCTAAAAGAAAGGCAGGCAAACAAATCACTCAGATTTACACACTGCCCACTCATTAATGTTAATTGAGAGTTTACTCTTTGCCAGACATTACAAAGGACTTTACATTCGCGAAACTGCTTCAACAACCTCCATTTACCCTCATACCAAACAAGCTGAAGTTTATGGAAAGGTTAAATTGCTCGAGATTACACTGGAAGCTTCCTCTGTTCAGGTTCTGGTGTGGAACAGGCCGTGTGAATGTTGAACTGAACTGAATTAGGACATGGTCCGTAACATGGGCTGTTAACAATCTTCTCGGTGAGAAGAAAATCTGACACAAGCAGTTAGACAACGATGGAAGGCGGCACTGAATTAAAGACCAAGAAGAGAGAAGGGGAGAGAGTCTGCTGTAGACAGGAAGAGTAGAGAGGTTTTCTGAAGGAGTTGGAACAAGGACATGGGCGAAGTTTGGGAAAGCATTGCAAGGAAAAGGACTAGCTTGGGCAGAGGTCTGGAAGTGGGAATGCTGGTGCCACATTTAAGGCTTGGATAATAAAATAATAGGAAGTCAGGCTGGAGAAGTCAGTGAGTGGTCAATGATGAAGGGCCTTCAAGCCCAGGCCAAGTGATTTGGGACTTTAATGGGCAAAGGGAAGCCATTTAATACTTCATGGCAATATCTTGTAGTATTTCGGGAGGAGGGCTTTGGCTTCTGTGTGTAAGATGTATTAGTGGGGGGAAGCCAAAAGGGGCTTCTGAAATGATCCTGGTATTAAAGGTCTGAAACAGCGGTGGGAATGGGAAGGAAGGGATACAATTTGGGGATCTTTGGAAAAAAGAACTGACACGTTTTGATGTGTCACTCATAGGGAGCAGAGAGAAAGAGGATGATCTTCAGGTTTCCAGCTCAAAAAATGATGTTTCTGTAAAAGTTTATAATTTTGTTTTTAGTAAGAGACATTTATTCAGAAGACACATTAAGCTTAGATACAGAATAAATGAAGTATTATACAAGCTACAATTTAATAGTGAATTTAGAAAAGGAATCCACGCCTCTTTGTCAACTCTGTCGTGAAGTCACATCTAATGTTCTCTTGGGGACAAAAAGGCCAACAAATACTGAGCCTCTTGAGGAAGGATTTGGAATGAGCCAGCAAGACGCTGTCTTATTCTTGTGTTAAACCCCAATACATCCTCATTGTACCCTAAGCCTCCCAAGATATACAGTAAGGAACTACATAAAGTCCAAAGAAAGGAAACTCAGATAACAGACAGAAAGGACCAATGATGAAAACTTTTCCATCCAGCTCAAGGGTCATAACACAAAACTGCAGGAAGTGTAAAATTAATTATACCTTACATTAGCACAACACTCATCAGTCTAAAAATTTATTTTCTGTCCATTAGTCATTCAGTGAAACCTGAGCATCCTATGTTCAGTCCTCTTCAAGGAGGGCACAACGATGAAGGAGGCACAGTTGTACTTTCAAGGAGCTCACTGTCTACTTTGACCTTTACAACCTTGTATACCCTTATTCCTGCTTGGCAATTAAGGAAACTAGGATTGAACTGTGGTCAAGAGCACAGGCTCACAGCTGTGGTACTTTGAGCAAATTATTTAATCTCTGTAAGCCTCAGTTTCCTCAAAGTAAAAAGGGAATAGTGATATCTACCTCCTGTGGGTTTGAAGATTAAGTGTTGTCAAAAGTTCAGAAATAAGCTACAAGGATATATTGCATAGCACAGGGAATAGAGCAATATTTTATAATAACTATAAATGGAGTAAAACTTTTAAATATTGTGAATCACTAGGTTATACACCTGAAACTTACAAAATATTGTAAATCGACCGTACCTCAGTTTTTGTTTTTTTAATTTTTATTTATTTATTTATTTATGTCTGTGTTCGGTCTTCGTTTCTGTGCGAGGGCTTTCTCTAGTTGTGGCAAGCAGGCCTCTCACTGTCGCGGCCTCTCTTGTTGTGGAGCACAGGCTCCAGATGCGCAGGCTCAGTAGTTGTGGCTCACGGGCCTAGTTGCTCTGCGGCATGTGGGATCTTCCCAGACCAGGGCTTGAACCCGTGTCCCCTGCGTTGGCAGGCAGATTCTCAACCACTGCGCCACCAGTAAACCCCTGTACCTCAGTTTAAAGAAAAATTTTTTTAAATCTTTGGCTGCGTTGGGTCTTCATTGCTGCATACGGGCTTTCTCTAGTTGCGGCAAGAGGGGGCTACTCTTTGTTGCGGTGTGCAGGCTTCTCATTGCTGTGGCTTCTCTTGTTGTGGAGCACGGGCTCTAGGCGCAGGGGTTTCAGTAGTTGTGGCATGTGGGCTTAGTTGCTCTGTGGCATGTGGGATCTTCACAGACGAGGGATCGAACCCATGTCCCCTGCATTGGCAGGCGGATTCTTAACCACTGTGCCAGCAGGGAAGTCCCTGTACCTCAGTTTTTAAAAAATTTCAGAAATAGCAGAAGTAAAACACTGGATCACCGGAATAGTAGTAAAAGTTTATTGCACACACACACAATCACACACACACACACATACACACAACAGTTTGCAAACTGGGGCACTCAGAACATGGAAAGAGGCTCAAAGGTATATTTTTATAAAGCAGCTTATACAGTGAGGAGGCAGTGGTTGTTTATTCTTCACAGTGGTTGGTTATACTATTAAGAGTTTTCCTAGTGATAGGGAATGGGTTAAAAGTGGTTACCTCACATTAATTTTGGGGAAGTTTAAGTTTCGTTTAGGATTTTCAGAGGCATTAACAAGAAATGGCCCAAGTTAAGTTTTGCTTGTTTTACAGAATAAGCTAAATTAAGTTTTACTTGTATGACTAATCTGATTTGTCTGCTCAGGGAATTTCCAAGTCTGGGCTCCATTTGTGTTTGATTTTTAACAATGTGAAATTACACAATAGTCCTTAGCTGGATGCCAGGCACAAAGTAAGCATTCATTTAGCCATCATTATTAAGTGGTGTACAAAGCATTTACTATATGTTTATTTACCCCATTTCTTTTTTGTCCTCCCTCCAAACCTTGTCTCATTGCCTCTACTTTGCTTCTCTTTGATCCTGAGCAAACTCTAACAACCTTGGGGCATCATCTATCCCAGCCACAGCCACTCTAAGCCTTGCTCTAGCCCTGATCTATTTGATCTTCATTCTCCTGTCTCTCCCTTTCCTTATCTCTCATTTTCTTCCCTGTCCTTCCCTCTCCCCTCTCTCCAGACTCTGCCTTTGGAGTCTAGAAGCTCTGATTTGCTGTATGGCTATGGACAAATAAGTCATTTAATTGCTGAGTCTGTTTTCACATCTGAAAAATGGGAATAACAACATCTACTTTATATGATTGTTTTGCGCAGTAGATTATAATGTTCAAGTGCTCTGTAAATATACAGCGCCTTACAAGCGTTAGTTACTGGCGTCTCTCATCTCTATTCCCTTCCACTCTTCCTCTCCTTAGACTGTGGGACTTAGTGAATTCTTCCAAATGAAAGGTTAGGATTTAACGCCAATAGAAGTGCAGATTTGCTGGTTGGTCACGCCTTCCACGCCTAAAAGAACCAATCAGAGCGTCCGGAGAGTGGCGCGGCCTCTCTCCACTTGGAGGCCACCTTTTATAGAGCTTGCACTTTTCTCCGTCCTTGCGGACAGCTTGCTTTCGCCTTGCACCCCGGATTCTCGTCCTTGGAGGTGGGGGTCCTTCCCCTTCCTCGTCTCAAGCACCCAAATTTTGGCATCGCTAGAGGTGAATGGCGGGAACCGGAAGTGTGTGGAGCGGCGGCGGGTACCCGGCGAATCGGGTCTCAGGCGAATCGCCGGAAGTAACAATTGCTACGGGAAGTTTCCGCCAGCTTCGCTATGGCGGCGATCCCTCCAGACTCCTGGCAGCCGCCCAACGTATACTTGGAGACCAGGTGAGGGTCTGGCCTCTGGGCCTGGGCTGGCGGAGGCGACGCGGAGCCCAGGCTTAGCCGCGGGGCTGGGTTCCCGGCGCGCTCCTTCGGGAGGCCGACCTCCTCGTGGAGCCGCGGTCGTGGGGGCGGCCTGAGGGCTGAGTGGGGACCGCCACTGCCCGCGTCCGAGCTCCGCACCGACTCGCGCTGAGACTTTAGCGACAGAGTCCCGATTGCCTTCTTCTCACCCCTCCGTTCATTCATCCTTTCATTCAACTAACGTGTATTGAATCTACAGGCCGGGGACGTAGGATCTGAGGGTCAGAGGTGGATAAAACACAGCCTTGCCTTTAGAAGCTTACAGTATAGTGAAGGAGACAGATTTGTAAATATTAAGGTTGTAAGTAGCACAGTTGTATAAACAGATTTTTAGGAGAACACAGGAAGAAGCACATTTATTCTCTCCTATCAAAGAGTGATAATACTGAGCACAAACAGCTAGTGCCATGCCCCTGATATGTAGCATCACATTTAGTTTAATCCTCTTAGCAACTCAGATCATGTAGGTACAATTCCAGCTTCTCTCCAGTTTTAGCAGGAGAAATGTCAAAATTTGCATTGTAAATGGCTTGATTAAACCCATGTAGCTAGTAAGTAGGGGAACCTCATTTGGAGCCTGGTCTGTCTGCCTCACGTGCTAGGTTCTTTAGCCCCATTCATTCCATTGCCTCCTTGGAAAAAGTTAAAAGTGATCTTTCCAAAGTAGGACAAATAACCTAAAGTAACTTCTTACTACTACAACAGTATAAAATTGAAATTCTGTAGTCTGACCTTCATCCTGGCCTTTCCCTACCTCTCTCCCTACATCTGCTGTTCTCACATCAGCAGCCAAGGTCCAGCCATCGTCTTTCCATTTTTCTATTCTTGCCCATGCTGCTTTTCCATCAGAGCACAGTTCTCTCAGATGCTGTTCTTGCCCCTTGGCCATTTTCCCCACCTTCTTAATGAGAAAATTCTACTTTTTCTGGCCTCAACTTGAAAGTATGTTATTTCTGAATTCACCTGTTAGTTTTTTAAATTACAACATAAATCAAAATTTAAATCCAAGCAGTTGTAGAAGTCTATAGAATAAGAAGTGAAAGCAACTCTTCTCTGTAAAAACACCATTAGTAGTTTGTTGGATCACCATCCAGATCTTTTTCTCTGTACACATAGGCATCTCTTTTATGTTCTATTTTTAAACAATAATAAGATTGTATGATCATATTATATATATATATTTTTTCTGTAATTTGCTTTTCTTTCACACACTAGTACATGCAGCCTTCCGTAGTATGGATATTTCATAATTTAGTCATTCCCTCTTTGAAGACTTAAATTGCTTCTCATATTTTTTTTGTTAGGACAAATAACTGGCATAAACATCCTTGCACATATTGTATTCTTAAGCATTTTTGTAAGTTTCTCCATAGAATAGAAACTTAGAAGTTGAAATTGCTGTCAAAAGGTATGCACATTTCAAACTTGTATAGGTATTTTCTGATTGCCATTCCAAAAAGTTATTCCCTGTATTTTACAAATATCCACCAGAATGTTGCTCTGTGAGAGGAAAAGCACTTAGAACTGTATCTTGCACAGAGTAGTTGTTAATCCGTGTTGAATGTTAGGAGTGTGAAGGATGAATTGCCAGTAGAAAGGCTTTTAGAAAGCTATGTTCTAGCACATAGTACATTTATTAACAGAGTGCTTACACTGTGCTTGGCACTGGGTATTCAGGCTATACAGAGTTGACTCAGTTCACACATTCTTGGAGCTTAAAGTCTAGGTGAGTGATGAAATGGAGGGGAAGGCACCTGTCCTAAGTCTTACTTCTTCCTTTTCCTTAGCACTACTTCTAGGGGAAAAGCACTCATCACATTGGACAGGTATAAAGCTTTGAAGTAATCAGATTTTGCCTTTGTTGTACCCTTCCTAAATATACACAAACTGTACCTTTTTTTTCCCATTAAATTTTTTAATGAATAGGTAGTAATTTACATAGCTCTAAACTACAAAAGCTTTAAAAAGATATTCACTGAAAACCTTCCTGTCTCCCGTTTACCCACTTTCCACCCCCACCCAGAAACTTATATATGTATAAATAAATTTGAATTCCCAATTTTTTAATGTCCAACTTAAAAAAAATTACAGATTAAGTGTAAGATTTTTTTCCCCTAATTCAGGGGTTGGTTATATTGGTTTCCAATGATCAGTGATTTCTTGTATACAACGTGTTAGAATTTTTAGTTGTCCATGGTTATTTTGCTTAAAAGAAGTACCAGAAGCCCCTGCATGTTTTACTCAAAGGAGGTATCTGTGTTTATGTTATTTGCATTGTGTTGTTTTCCTTTGCTGAGCATGAAATCTGATATTTATCATAATTTCATGATTTATAAGCTTGAAAAGGAAGAGTCATGGAGCAGTCCCATAATGTTTCTGTCTGCTGTGACCTTGTTCTTGACTGGAGCTCTACTGTCTTCTCCCCCTGCAGCATGGGGATCATTGTGCTGGAGCTGTACTGGAAGCATGCTCCAAAGACTTGTAAGAACTTTGCTGAATTGGCTCGTCGAGGTTACTACAATGGCACCAAATTCCACAGAATCATCAAAGACTTTATGATCCAGGGAGGTGACCCAACAGGGACAGGTACAGTTAAGTCAACGTTAGTTTCTGAAGCCTCATGCTGTTATAACTGAGTAGAAGGTAGCCAGGGCTCTCTTCCACATACCAGGGACTGGGTTAGTTGATTCTGGTGACTACTTCTGCCCTTGCTAGCACACCCCCTTCCCCAAACACACACCAGTGGAATTGACCAGAAACCAATCTTGACTCCCGGACTTTATAGAGCTTCTCATAACTTTCGTGTATTGCTTACTAAGAGCAAATAATGTTTGCCTGAATTATAGTAATGCATAGAGTAGTCTGGATAATCAGGAGTAAAGAAGGACATTTTCAGTGTTTTGAGGAAAAGAAAACAGTGGGTTCTTAGATTGATTCATTCATTTAACAAATACTGAGCACCTGCCTTGTGTCATATATTTTTCTGAGCTCTGGGATATGGCTGTGCCTAGAGAAAAAAAAAAAAAAACAAAACTTCCTGCTCTCAATAAAGCAGGAAAAGGACGTGGGGATGGGATTTTAGTAGAAAGGTCAGGGAAGTCCTGTCTGAAAGATGTGATTGGAACAGAGATCTGAAGGAAGTGAAGGAATGAACCTTGTGACTGAGAGAAGAATATTCCCATGGAGGGAAGAGTAGACCCAGAGGCTGTGAGTCAGGAGCCTAGATAGGAGATCATGTAGGACCTTGTAGGGCATAGTAGAGACTTTGGGTTTTATTCTGAATAAGATGGGAGCCATTAGAAGGTTTTGAGGAAAGGAGTGACATGATCTGACTTATTCTTTAAAAAGATCACTCTGGGAATTCCCTGGCGGTCCAGTGGTTAGGGGTCTGTGCTTCCACTGCAGGGGGCACAGGTTCGATCGCTGGTCGTCAGGGAACTAAGATCCCACATGCTGTGTGGCACAGCCAAAAAAAAAAGGTCACTCTGACTGCTGTTTGGAGAATAGATGATGTGGGGCAAGAGTGAGAGCTGGGAACCAGTTGGAAAGCTGCTGTAGTCATCCAGTCTAGATATATGTGGTTGGACTAGCCTAATAGTATAGACGGTGGTGAGAAGTGACTGGATTCAGGTTATGTTTTGATAGAAATGGAGCCAGTGGGATTTGCTGAGGTTGGAAGCTGGGAAGGACAGGTGTGTGAGAAAGAGGTGGTCAAGGATGACTTCAAGGGTTTTAACTGGAGTTAAGTGAAATGTGAAGGTGGAGAGAGGAGCATGTTTGGAGGGGGAACATCAAAAATTTGGTTTTGGTTCTGGACACACTATGTTTGAAATGCTTGTCAGATCTTCTGGTGGAAATGTTGATTAATGGGATATGAGTGTGGAGTTCATGGAAAGGTTGGGGATGGAGGTATGAATTTGGGAGTTATCATTGTTGAGTTAGGATTTATTAGTGAAATTGGTAGATGCCAACATTTATAAGTTTCAAGGGCCCTTGCTTCCCAGTCTGCATTTTCTCTCTGCTAATTCCAATACCTGCTCTTTTGCCTTTAAATAAGCTTGGTTCTTTCTGTGGCAGTTTTTTCTCAGTCTTTTTCTTCCTTGTCATTCTCAGTTGTCCTTTATCCTTTATGATGAAGAGGCATTCTAGTTTTTCAATATATATGGACGCATTTCAAAATATAGAATATAGAGGAAAGTAGAAAAAAGAATGGAAAAATCACTCATAAGAGGGAATTTCCTTGTGGTCCAGTGGTTAGGACTCTCTGGTTGGGGAGCTAAGATCCTGCAAGCCATGCGGCGTGGCCAAAAAAGAAAAGAAAAGGAAAAAAAAATCACTCATAAGTTTAGCTCCTAAAAATTCCTAACCACCATTAGCTATTCCCCCAATGTCCCACCTCTCAGAAATGATGAACGTTAACTTTTGGCGGCCATTATTCTAGACATCTTTCATTTCAGATACCTAGTTAAAAGGATGGATAACTAGCTAGATGGAAATAATTTCAAGAGAATAGGCTATGTCATGCATGCTATTGTTTTTAAAACAAAAAGTATTTTATTTAATTTTGTATATACTTAACAGAAAAATTGACTTCCTGCTATGAAAGATGAGACAGTTAGTACTTAAATTTCTACCCATTCCTATTGTTTAGGGAAAACTTAGTTTTACTTGCTTCCTATGTTGGGAAAAACTCAGTTCTTCCCTCCTGGGTTTTTCCTTTACTTTTATATGGTCGCACAGAACACTTCACTGACACTTCTGGTCACCAAATGTATGGAATTTTTTCCCCACAACAAGCAGTTCCCTGTGACACCAGCTGTGTTTGATTAATTTGCTAGAGCAGGTCAGAGAACTCAGGGAAACCTAAGTGCTTACTTACATTTACCAGTTTATTAAAGGATATTGTAAGGGATACAGATGAACAGAGATGCTTCAGGTGAGGTGTGGGAAGGTGCTGAGAATGGGAAATTCTGTCCCCATGGAGTTGGGGTGCATCATCCTCCCAGGGTGGATGTGTTCGTCTGCTTTGAAACTCTATAAACCCTGTACTATTGGGATTTTATGGAGGCTTCCTCATGTAGGCATGATCAATTATTAGCTCCATTTCTAGCCTTTCTCCCCTCCTTCCCTCTCTGGAGAAGTGGGTGGGGCAGGCACTGAAAATTCCAAGCTTCTAATCATGACTTGGTCTTTCTGGTGACCAGCCCCCATCCAGGATTCCACCCAGAGTCACCTCATTAGAACAAAAGATGGTCCTAGTGCTCTAATCACTTAGGAATTTATAAGGGCTTCAGGAGCCTGACCCTATCCCCTGTGTCAGGGATAGGGTCAAAGACCAAATATTAGAACAAGAGATGCTCCTGGTGTTCTTACCACTTAGGAATTTACAAAGGTTTTAGAGGCTCTGTATATATAGGTACATCTTTTTTTCTATTATCTCACACCTGTCCTCCCTCCCTTGCTCCCACTTTTTTGTTGTTAGTTTTATTTTTCCTTATCAGAGTTTCCAGCATTTTCCATTCTGCACCCGTGAGTCCCTCAGTTACAGTGTGGGTTCTACATTTCAGAGGGTTCAGTGCTCACCACTAGGCTTTTCTATTCACAAGTGATAGAAGGCAGAATTTATTGTCGAGTGGTTTTTATTGCAAGGGCTGGAGGGTGTTATATTTTCAAACTCAATCATGTTTGAGAATTTCTGCCAGTTAGGCTTATAGTTGAAAAAGATCATGGGGCTTCCCTGGTGGAGCAGTGGTTGAGAGTCCGCCTGCCGATGCAGGGGACACGGGTTCATGCCCTGGTCTGGGAAGATCCCACATGCCACGGAGCGGCTGGGCCCGTGAGCCATGGCTGCTGAGCCTGCGTGTCCGGAGCCTGTGCTCCACGGCGGGAGAGGCCACAACAGTGAGAGGCCTGCGTACCACAAAAAAAAAAAAAAAAAGATCATGACTTATTTACTGTTCTTGGGCCAGACTAATTCTCTCAGATCTTTTTAGACAATTTTGCTCCATTGCCTTCTGGTTTTGAACATGGCTCTGGAGAATACTGAGGCCAGATTTACTCCTTCCTTCAGTTCAGGGAAATTTTTAAATTTGTATTTCTGAATATTTTCTCTGTTACACTTACTGGATTTTATGTTTCAGGAAACTAGTTATTCCTTATTTCATTGCCTTTGCCTTCCATATCTGTCACATTTCTCCTGAGTAAGTGAGATGATATTTTTCTATTTTTTCCTGCATCCACTGAAATAATCTCAGACCTTTACTCTTTGCCTTATTCAGTTTTGAGCCCTGTTTATTCTGTTCTTTACTGCTCTAATTTATTTATTAGAGCTGTCTTGGTGTCATTTGGCTCTCAGTCTGTTTTCTCAGCTCTGCAATCTTTTCACCTTATTCTGTTGATTTGTTATCTTGTCTTTGAGCTCTTGTTTTCTTGGATTCTTATTTTTGTTGAAGCATCTGTAGCTGAGACAACCATGGAGAAGCCCTTCTTGGATTATATTTTCTCCCTTCTTTTCTTTTTTTTTTTTTTTTTCGGTACGCAGGCCTCTCACTGTTGTGGCCTCTCCCGTTGCGGAGCACAGGCTCCGGACGCGCAGGCTCAGCGGCCATGGCTCACAGGCCCAGCTGCTCTGCAGCATGTGGGATCTTCCTGGACCGGGGCGCACGAACCCGTGTCCCCTGCATCGGCAGGTGGACTCTCAACCACTGTGCCACCAGGGAAGCCCATATTTTCTCCCTTCTTTCTCTCCTTCCATTTGTTGTGTATGTTTGCATAGTCTCTGTGCCATTTCTTGTTGTCACGTCCATGCTTAACGTCGGAACCTGCATTGACCTTATCTTTTATTTGCTTGGGTACAATGTAAGTGGATTCTCTTTGTCACTCTTCCTACCTTTGTGGGACCAGTCATCTTCCCCATCCCAAATGCTAGGTTGCTTTCTTTCCATTTTATTCTAGCCTGCTGAGGGTGTGGGAGAGAACACCAGCTCAGCCCACAGTGAGCCCCTGTGGGAGGGCTGTTCTGTTCTATCTTCCCAGACTCCATGCCGGTGGTGTCCCTCTACCCCCACCCCAGGCCCTGGGTAGCCCCTGGGTACAGCTGTAGCAGAGGAAAAAGAGGCCTCATACCTTTTTTTCGTTTTCAGCTGGGTTTCTATAACAGAAGACATATTAGCGAGAGAAAATCATACAAATTTATTTAATATAAGTTCTGCATGACATTTCCTTTATAGGGAAATGAAGACCTGAAGAAGGGGTTACCTTGAGCGTTTTTAGGCTAGGTTTGATAAAGAGTGGAAAGTTGTGGGAAAATGTGAGCGGACAAAAGGGGTATGAGTATAAGCTCAGTGTAGTAAACTAGGGGAGACTTAGCAAGGCTTGTTCATTCAGATTCCTCTTGGGTGTCCCTCTTTCATGAAAGTAGGGATGTTCCTTTCCTCCAGGTATATGGAGGGAACCTCTCATTTGAGAGTCTTATGACCCACTTCAGAGGAATGTCAGAAAGTCCTTCCTGCACCTGCTGTTTCTCACATTCCTTCAACTTGAAATACTCATTATGCCAGGGTGCCTAATTTTGGAGTAGCATGTCCTGATCCCTGTCATGGCCCTGTGTTCCTCCACCTGACTAAGGTGGTTGTTGCTATTATCCTGACCTGCCACTCCTGAGCGCCTGTGGTGTGTGGGCTTCTGTCTTCAAGGGCTTCTTAACTTCTTCAGGGTTGTTCACCCACTCCCCTTGTTGGCTTCTCAAAATTGGAGGGTATTTGTGAGAATTCTCTGGGTGACACTCCTCCTTTCCTGATTACTACTTTTCAGGAGTGCAGGCAGAAGGATCTCTTATTTCTTTTGACTCTTTTCAGAATCAAATTTCTGTCAAAAAGAGTCAAATTTCTTTTGACTCTTTTCAGAATCTTTGGAATAAGTTTGTCTCCCTTTTCTTATTTGGTTGTTGCTGATGAATTTTTGGCTTTGAAAGAAAGTGAATTTTTTGTGTTTGCTTCATCAGTTATTGGGGAAGGCTGAGTCTAATTCTGCTTCAGTCCACTTTCTTTATCTGAAAATGTCCTGTCAACACTTTGTTGTACTTCTCTCCTGTCTTCTTCCTCTTTCTTGTTGTTATGAGATAAAATTTTAATTCATAACACCAGTGAACTGAGAGTTCTTGATTAGTGTACAAGAATTGGAAGTGACTCAGATGTGAGTGCTCTTGTCAGAGCTTCCCTGTATTTCTGTAATTAGTTTGCAATCCTTCATAATGTCACATTTCCATGAGGTAATTTTAATGAAATTGAATCACTCAAAAGATTTCCAAATAATTGCGTCCAGCTTCAAGTATAGTGAGCCTGTTGGCAGGCTTATGGTGGAAGGCAAACAGGAGTTAGGCCCTCCTGGGTCACTAGTGTGGACTGCTGGCTGACTAGGTAACATAATTTTTGCTGAACATCTCAGATGTGGCCAGCATGTGGCATTCTGGGCTCTTCAGCAGGTCGATGTAGCTTTTCTATCCCCGATGTATCCTTTCTGTCCCTCAGTCCGGCTCCTCTGGAACTATACTTTCCATGTCTTTCTTTCTTTCTTTTTTAATTTTTTTAATTAATTAATTAATTTTTGGCCGCATTGGGTCTTCGTTGCTGCGTGCAGGCTTTTCTAGTTGTGGTGAACAGGGGCTACTCTTCACTGTGGTATGTGGGTTTCTCATTGTGGTGGCTTCTCTTGTTGTGGAGCACAGGCTCTAGGCGCGAGGGCTTCAGTAGTTGTGGCTCGTGGGCTCTAGAGCACGGGCTCAGTAGTTGTGGCACACGGGCTTAGTTGCTCCGTAGCATGTGGGATCTTCCCAGACCAGGGATCGAACCCGTGTCCCCTGTATTGGCAGGTGGATTCTTAACCACTGTGCCACCAGGGAAGTCCTCCAGGGTCTTTCTGATACACCTTTGCCAGATGTTTTCTCAATTCAGATGTCTTTGACCTCCTGCTTCATTTTAAACCATTTTTCTTCTTTTAAATTTCCTTTATTGTAATAACTCTATGCTGGATCTTCTCTTAGCCCTCTGAATGTCTTTTCTCTGTTTTCTACTAACTTCTTCTCTTTATCCTCTTCCTATAAGACATGGCATCCTATCAAGCTCTTCCTTTCACGTTTCCAGCTCTGCACTTAGCCTCACAGTGCTCACCAGCTGCCGTGATTACAGTGATTAATTATGTGCTGATTATGCTGTGTGTCACTCTCACTCTGATTTCATCTCACCTCTTAGTAGCTCCAGGAACACCTGAAATTTAACGTGTTGAACAGCAAGCTCTTGTTAATTTTATTCATTTGATGAATATTTGCTAAGAATCTGTGGGGTATCCTGTACTATTCTAAGGCCTGTGAGGAGTATTTAAGCATTAGAAGCCAAGGCATTTTTCTCTTCTTTGCAGAGAACCCTGCCCTGCCAAGAAGACAGTGTATTCATTATAAGAAACAACTAGAAAGTAATAATATGATAAATATGCAAATGCATGGTGGTATGCTATGGATTATGTATAGAACATTTGTTGGAATAATTCATAATGAGAGAAAAAGTACAGTGGAATGGGGTTAGAATGGGATGGAGTAATATTTTGAGGTGGGCCTTGAAGGAAATGTAGAATTTTAACTTTTGAGAGGACGGGGAAGGGCATTTTATTGATAGCTTTAGGAAGAAGAGTGAATACAGAATGGAGGCACAAGTGACACACCTGTAGGGTGTGAAGGAGAACCCACCACCCCAGGTGTCGCGTCTCATGCTGGACTGGCTCTGTGACATGACCCAGCCACCTCTCCACGCCCAGGACAGATGCATAAAATGTGATTTCTAAGACCCCCAAACTGCATGCTTAGGGGAGAGTAAGGGAGGAGCAGTTTGGGGCAGAGTACACAGAGTAGTAGGAGACAGCATGGGGGTTAAGATCGGGCCAGTTCATGGAGACTCCCAGATGGGAGTTCAGATTTGAATTAGCATCATTCGGGGACCATATGGGACTCTTGATTAGAAAAATGTGTGAGGACATTTAATCCAGCCGTGATATACGGCAAGTAGTATAGTGTGGGGGTGAACAGAGGGTCGTGGAGCCCGCTGGGCTTGGGGTTGAATCTTGGCTTCACATGAACACTTACTAAGTGTTATGTTAGACAACTTATATGACCTTGCTGAGCCTTCTTATATATAAATGGGGAGTGTGGTTATTTGTACCTCATGAGGATTGTTGTGAGTAGTAAACGAGCAGATGTTTATAAAATGGTTAGCACAGGTTCAACACAAAATAGGAGCTCAAAAAAGTATGGGTGTTTATTATTTATTTTGGTTGTTAATTCATGTAACAAATGTCTGTTGGACTCCAGGCATTATTCTAAGAGCTGGGGATACAATAATGAATAAGAAAGCCCTCATGGAACTCTCATTCTGGTGGGAGAGGCAGTGAACAAATAAGTACGTAGTACACTGTCAGGTTGTACATGACAAATGATATGGAAAAAATGATGTACAAGGGGTTAGAGCAGGGATTCTCAGCCTTGGCAGTACTGACATTTTAAGCTGGATAATTCTTTGTTGTGGGGGCCGTCCTGTGTATTGTAGAATGTTCAGCTGCATCCCTGACCTCTACTCCCTAGGTGCCAGTAGAAGTCCTCGGTGTGACAGCCAAAAATGTCTCCATGCATTGTTCAGTGTCCCCAGGGGGCAGAGTCACCCCTGGTTGAGAACCACTGGGATAATGAGGGAGGTGCTACTGTGGATAGTGTGATTAGGGAAGACCTCTCTGATAAGAAGGAATTTGAGCAGAGCTCTGGATAAAATAAAGTAATGAACCATGAGAATGTCAGGGACAAGGACAATCCAGAGGGAATGGCAGTCAGAGGTCTTAGAACCAGAATGTGCTCTGCAAGAAGCAGCACAGAGGCCACTGTGGCTGGAGCAGGTGAGTGAGGGGGAGAGTGGCAGGAGGTATCAGAGAACCAGATCATGGAAAGTCTTGTAAGTTGTGATGAAGACTTTGGACTTTGTCTGAAGTGTGATGAAATGTCACTGGAGGATTTTGAGCAGAGGACTGCCATGATGAGACTTGTTTTAAAAGGATCCCCTGACTTCCACATGCAGAATAGACTGGTGTGGAAAGCAGGAGGCAAGGCCGGAAGCAGGGAGATGAATTAGAAACTTTCATTGTTGTCAAAGCTAAAGCTTATAGTTTGCACTGTGGTGATAGGGGTTCTGTTGGTTCTGGTCCTCTGGGAAGCACATGCCAAGACAGAGTGAGAAATCCGAGATTTAATGGGGTAACACTTGTGAAAGGTAAAGGGGGAAGGGAACAAGTGTTGGAAGGAGAAGTCTTCACATATCAGTGCAGGTCTAACTTCTGTAAAAGGAGAGAGGGAAGTGGAGAAGGAGCCAGTAGAGGAAAATGAAGAGCTGCCAGTAAGGTGGGATTTCAAGAAAGGTGACATCAACTGTCCGATGCTGCTGTTGGATCAGGCAAGGTGAGGCCTGAGGATTGACCAGTGGTTTTAATGACAATGTAGTGGTTCTGATGACCTTGACAAGAGCAGTTTCAGGGAAGTGGTGAGGGCAAACATCTGAATGGAGAGCGTTCAAGAGGCTGGAGAAGAAGTGGGATGGGTTTTTTCTGGAAATTGATGAAGAGAAATGGGGAGATACTTGGAAGACAGTGTTGTTGTCGTTTTTCCAAAATGTGAAATAGTAATACCATGTCTTTATGCTGATAGGAGTGATCTATCAGAAAGAAAAACTGATACAGGAGAAGGGAAAATTGTACCTGCAAAGTTCCTTAAAGGTGAATGGGATTGATTAGTATGTGGTGGTGGGATAGTCATTTGAACAATTTATTTATACAGTGTATTAATAATGGATGAAGCAAGGTAAATGGGTAGAGATGTAGGAAGGAAAGTGGATTTGGTGATGAGAACATGTGAAAGCTTTCTTCCTTTTTCTCAGTGAAATAAGAAGCAAAGTTATCCACAAAGAGCAAGGAGCAGAGGGGGAATGGTGGAGGTTTGAAGACAGAGGAACTGGCGTAAACTTGGGCAGACTGCCTTCCAAGGTGGACTGTTGGTCACAACCTACAGTCGTCTCTCAAAGAAAATTCTCAGATTATCTCAGTTAAAGGAGGCTCATCATCACTGATACTACTGTGTTTGCTTCATGTTATATACTACATGGTTTCCATGCATTGTCTTATTTAATTCTTATAACAGTCCTATGAGACATAAGTGCTACTACTGTTCCTATTTTTTTTTTTTTTTTTTTTTTTGCTGTACGCGGGCCCCTCACTGTTGTGGCCTCTCCCACTGTGGAGCACAGGCTCTGGACGCACAGGCCCAGCAGCCATGGCCCACGGGCCCAGCCGCTCCGCGGCACGTGGGATCATCCCGGACCAGGGCACGAACCCGTGTCCCCTGCATCGGCAGGCAGACTCCCAACCACTGCGCCACCAGGGAAGCCCCTGTTCCTATTTTTTGAACAAGGAAACTGGGGCTTAGAGAGGGTAAGTATATTGCTTAAGGTTACACAGCTAGTAAGTGGTGTAGTGGGAACCGAAATCCAGATCTCTCTGACCCCAAAGGCAAGTGAGGAAAAGAGGACTCTATCTTAAGAGCTAAAGCTTCTTGGAGAACTGTAGTATTGTTTGCTGTGTTAGATCTGGTATCTGGCATTTGCCCTGGTAATCCAATAGTAGCTCCACTAGTCAGTTCACCCTTCCTACTGTTACTAACAAAGTGATTGTATCAATTTGGGATGCTTCTGGCTGCAAGTAACAGAAAACTCAACCACAGAGGCTTAAACAAAGAGAGCTTTTGTTTTTCTCACATAACACAATGTCTGGAGGTAAGCAGTTGCAGGCACTGGTTCATCTGCCCAGCAGAGTTGTCAGGGACCCAGCCTTGCTGTGTCCTTCCACTCCATCATTCTCAGTGTGTTGGCCTTTGGTCTCAAACTTGTCTTATGGTTGCCAGGTGGCTGCTGCTGCTCCTGACATCACCTCTGCTTTCAAAGAAGGAAGATGAGGAAAGAGCTATGGGTGAAAGACAGGAGTGTGTTGTCCTTTTTTAATCAGGAAAGCTATAGCTTTCCTAGAAGCTCTACTCAGTGGCTACTGTTTATGTCAGTAAGTCAGAACTGGGTCATCTGGCAACCCCTAGCTGCAAACGGGACTGGTCAGTACCTGCCTTTTTTGTCTCTGAGGTTGAGGTAGGCCATGGAGAAGGGGTTGGAAATGCTCAGAGGATATTTGCGGTATGTGTTAGAGGCTCTCTTGCTGGAAGAGAGGCTTTGATTGGTTTGGTTAGTTGCCTTCTTGTGTCGAATGCCTCAGGCAGAGCTTTCACGTGGGCCTCCTAGTGGCTAACTGGCTGACCTGTGGCTGCTTTAGGGCTGGATATTAATCTGTGATTCCATCAGCTGTGGCATGGGAGTGGTAGGCACAGGTAGCACCAAGTATGGTAATCTTTGTGTGAGAGACCACTCTCCATGTCTTAGATGCCATTCTAGTTCATCTTGAGAGGTTTCTACGGTCAGTGAGCAGGAGAAGGAAGAAGCACATCAGAGCAGGTTTTTTGTTTTTGTTTTTTAAAGAAACAGAAAGCACAGATTATAAGGAAAAAGATTAAGGAATTTCAACTGCAAAAAATTCTTTGCATGAGAAGATCCCATTAAAAAAGTGAAAAAAGTAGGAAGATGGCAGAAGAGTAAGACGCGGAGATCACCTTCCTCCAAACATTTAGAGAAGAGCTAACACCTATCCTTCTCAAACTTTTCCAAAATATAGCAGAGGGAGGAACACTCCCAAACTCATTCTACGAGGCCACCATCACCTTGATACCAAAACCAGACAAAGATGTCACAAAGAAAGAAAACTACAGGCCAATATCACTGATGAACATAGATGCAAAAATCCTCAATAAAATACTAGCAAACAGAATCCAACAGCACGTTAAAAGGATCATACACCATGATCAAGTGGGGTTTATGCCAGGAATGCAAGGATTCTTCAATATATGCAAAACAATCAATGTGATAAACCATATTAACAAATTGAAGGAGAAAAACCATATGATCATCTCAATAGATGCAGAGAAAGCTTTCGACAAAATTTAACACACATTTATGATAAAAACCCTGCAGAAAGTAGGCATAGAGGTGAACTTTGCTCAACATAATAAAGGCCATATATGACAAACCCACAGCCAACATTGTCCTCAATGGTGAAAAACTGAAAGCATTCCCTCTAAGATCAGGAACAAGACAAGGTTGCCCACTCTCACCACTCTTATTCAACATAGTTTTGGAAGTTTTAGCCACAGCAATCAGAGAAGAAAAGGAAATAAAAGGAATCCAAATCAGAAAAGAAGAAGTAAAGCTGTCACTGTTTGCAGATGACATGATACTATCCATAAAGAATCCTAAAGATGCTACCAGAAAACTACTAGAACTAATCAATGAATTTGGTAAAGTAGCAGGATACAAAATTAATGCACAGAAATCTCTGGCATTCCTATACACTAATGAAAAATCTGAAAGTGAAACAAGAAAACACTCCCATTTACCATTGCAACAAAAAGAATAAAATATCTAGGAATAAACCTACCTAAGGAGACAAAAGACCTGTGTGCAGAAAATTATAAGACACTGATGAAAGAAATTAAAGATGATACAAATAGATGGAGAGATATACCATGTTCTTGGATTGGAAGAATCAACATTGTGAAAATGACTCTACTACCCAAAGCAATCTACAGATTCAATGCAATCCCTATCAAACTACCACTGGCATTTTTGACAGAACTAGAACAAAAAATTGCACAACTTATATGGAAACACCAAAGACCCCGAATAGCCAAAGCAACCTGGAGAACGAAAAACGGAGCTGGAGGAATCAGGCTCCCTGACTTCAGACTATACTACAAAGCTACAGTAATCAAGACAGTACGGTACTGGCACCAAAACAGAAAGATAGATCAATGGAACAGGATAGAAAGCCCAGAGATAAACCCACGCACATATGGTCACCTTTTCTTTGATAAAGGAGGCAGGAATGTACAGTGGAGAAAGGACAGCCTCTTCAATAAGTGGTGCTGGGAAAACTGGACAGGTACATGTAAAAGTATGAGATTAGATCATTCCCTAACACCATACACAAAAATAAGCTCAAAATGGATTAAAGACCTAAATGTAAGTCCAGAAACTATCAAACTCTTAGAGGAAAACATAGGCAGAACACTCTATGACATAAATCACAGCAAGATCCTTTTTGACCCACCTCCTAGAGAAATGGAAATAAAAACAAAAATAAACAAATGGGACCTAATGAAACTTCAAAGCTTTGGCACAGCAAAGGAAACCATAAACAAGACCAAAAGACAACCCTCAGAATGGGAGAAAATATTTGCAAATGAAGCAACTGATAAAGGATTAATCTCCAAAATTTATAAGCAGTTCATGCAGCTCAATAACAAAAAAACGAACAACCCAATCCAAAAATGGGCAGAAGACCTAAATAGACATTTCTCCAAAGAAGATATACAGACTGCCAACAAACACATGAAAGAATGCTCAACTTCATTAATCATTAGAGAAATGCAAATCAAAACTACAATGAGATATCATCTCACACCAGTCAGAATGGCCATCATCAAAAAATCTAGAAACAATAAATGCTGAAGAGGGTGTGGAGAAAAGGGAATCCTCTTGCACTGTTGGTGGGAATGTAAATTGATACAGCCACAGTGGAGAACAGTATGCAGGTTCCTTAAAAAACTACAAATAGAACTACCGTATGACCCAGCAATCCCACTACTGGGCATATACCCTGAGAAAACCATAATTCAGAAAGAGTCATGTACCAACGGAGATGGAAACAACCTAAGTGTCCATCATCGGATGAATGGATAAAGAAGATGTGGCACATATATACAATGGAATATTACTCAGCCATAGAAAGAAACGAAATTGAGCTATTTGTAATGAGGTGGATAGACCTAGAGGCTGTCATACAGAGTGAAGTAAGTCAGAAAGAGAAAGACAAATACTGTATGCTAACACATATATATGGAATTTAAGGAAAAAAAATGTCATGAAGAACCTAGGGGTAAGACAGGAATAAAGACACAGACCTACTAGAGAATGGACTTGAGGATATGGGGAGGGGGAAGGGTAAGCTGTGACAAAGCGAGAGAGAGGCATGGACATATATACACTACCAAACGTAAGGTAGATAGCTAGTGGGAAGCAGCCGCATAGCACAGGGAGATCAGCTCGGTGCTTTGTGACCACCTGGAGGGGTGGGATAGGGAGGATGGGAGGGAGGGAGACGCAAGAGGGAAGAGATATGGGAACATATGTATATGTATAACTGATTCACTTTGTTATAAAGCAGAAAAAAAAAGTGAAAAAAGTAAACTGGAAAAAAGTATTTGCAAAAGCATTAACTGACAAAGGATTAGTATCTAGAATAATCCTGCTAATAAAATATATATAAATTTTAAAATGTGAAACCACTCGGTAGAAATGTGGCTGTTGACAGGAGGGAAGCTAAATAGCCAGTAAACAGGAAATTATGCACAGTTTCAGGGAAACGCAGTTTAAAACACACAAGAGATCTGACACCTTTCAGACTGACAAACATTAGAAAAAGCCTGGCAAAAGGACCTCGAGCAGTAAGGGTAAGAGTGAGAGCACTGTGGGTGGGGTGCACATTGGGGCCACTTCTGGCAAGATAGTTGGGGAAATCTAGTAATGGTGAAATGCTGATACACTGTGAGCCTGCATATCCCCCATGAGGTATAGTCCCTGAGAGCTCCTGCACTTGTGTTTGGGAGACAGTATAAGAATGGTTATTGCAGCATGGTTTATGATAGCAAAAACATTGGAAAGATCCTAACTATCCATCGCCGTGAGAAAAGATGGTGTTGTAATCATTTAGTGGAACGAATGCTACAGAGAGCTGCATGGAACAAAATGGATGAATATCACTTACAGTGGTGACCCAAAAAAAGCTAACTGAAGAAGAATATATAGAGTATAATACCATTTATATAAACCTAAAAACATGCAAACAACAATACATTTGTTTAGGGATGCATACAATATGTAGGAGAAAAGAAAATGCACGGAAATGACAAACTCCTGGTCAGAAAGGGTAGTGGTGACCTGAGAGGAAAATGAGATCCTTCACAGCAGTTGTTAGCTCTTGGGGGAGTGGTGGAGTTGGGGTAGGGAAACAGGGTGTGTGTGCCTGGGGTCTTCGACTGGATTGGCCACACTTTATTTCTTGAGGGGAGGTTGCACAGTTGTTTGTCGTATTATTCTTTGTATCTTTTTATGTCTGAAATACTAAATACATTGAATAAATGTTTAAAGGAGAGGGCAGAAGAGTGGAAGAACTTTGAGGGCACAGAGTTTGGAAAACAGGCCTGTGCCTGTCTCCCTTGTATCTGTACTAGAGGAGGCACACAGCACGTTTTTATCACAGAGCTTCCTAATTTTTGGCTTTATATGTGATCATTGACATCTGTTGCCTGCTGTGCACCAGAGAACTCTTTAATCACTCCCTGTCCATTTCTCCACTATTCCGCATGCCCAAAGGAATGTTTTGATTGGAATTATTTGTCTTTCTGACAATTTGCTGCAAACCCTACTGAGTTGAATTAGGTTATGAAAAGATAACATATTATGATTAACTGGTGCCTTCGAGGCCCAAACTACTTGCAGTTGGTCAAACTATGCCTAGTGAGTGAAGTGGGGCTTCCATGCCCTTTCCTCTCATCTCCTTCCGATTGCTTAAGCCCCCAGGCTTTATCTGTGACTCTTGACTGGCCTATCCTGTTTGTGGTGCCATTCATATGTTCGGTTTCAGTTCCTTGAGAGTGGGGCCCTGAGGTTCTGGCAGTCCTTGGCTTGCAGAGATCACACTTCCAAGGCTCAGCCTGCAGACAGACAGTGCACTGCTGAGTTTCATCCTCATCATGCTCATTCAAGCCCTGGAGGTAGGGCTTGACCTTAGTTTGTCCCCATAGTCCTCTTTCTCCTCTCTCATCTTCAGCCCTAGCACTTCTACTAACCAACCCCCCACCCCAAGCTCAAGCAGGAACCTTGACTCTGTAGTCAGAGGGAACATACTGGTTATATAATTGCTGTTTGGAGGTATACTGGCATGTTGGAATTTTTGGAATGAATTTTTACATAGTTTGGTAGTTCAGTAATTTTCCAGAAGCATGGGTAGCCTGGGCCAGGTGGGAGGTTTCCCCAACTCTGTTAACATTCACCCCCATTCCTCTTTGCATGAGAACAGCGTTTTCTTCCTGAACCGGGGGCTGTGACAGGCTCCCTGTGATGGAGCATCCTAAAAGACACAGCAAAGGATTTTTTTACCATGGAAACACCTTAGCAGGGCCCAGGGGCCTCTGGGGGTGGACATGGTGCTTTAACATGCTACTTTCACAGCAGGCTGTAAGAGGAAGTGAGCTCCTTGCCTCTGGCTTGTTTCCTGTCTGCCAGGCAAGCAGAGTAAGCTGATAAATCTGTTCACTTTGTTTCAGGCTGTTTTGTCTTGACTGGTCAACTTGGAGAAACCAAAGTAGTTCAACAAGACATATGGTTGACTAAATAATTTAGAGAGGTATCTCCTATTAGGACATTTTTTCCTATGGAAAAATCTTATTTAACGTATCATTTTTCTCTAACAACAAAACCTGGGTGCCCAGAACAGCAAGGGTATGCTATGGACTCTTGTGGATATATAAATAACCTGTGGTGTTGCTAGCAAATCATTCCCAATGCCATGTTTCTTCATATTCTCCTTACAGCATACTGCTTCTCCTCCCAATGAATTCTCCCTACTGTAATATTATTCTTTTCTGCCACATTGCCACTCAGCACTGTCCTTGTTTCTCCTTAAGCTAGTTATCTTTGACTTAAATGAATTTTATTTTCCTTCATCTAGGTTAAGGATGACAAATAGGTTTCAATTCTTATGCCGTATCTGATCCATTAAAAATGGCTGCCTGGATTTCTGGGTTGATAAGGATTCAGAGCCCAGTCTAAGCTCAGCAGGGAAGAGTGCTGATTGATTAGCAGTGTCTGTGATGGACATAGGGTTAGGACTTGGAGCACTCCTGTCTAAAGTACCCATAAAAATGTAAAAAATTAGGAAACCTCTTAACACATCAAACCATGAATGGTGGTTATTTGTAGATGGTTAGATTACAGGGGACTTTAATGTTCCTTTGATAATGATCTATGTTTTCTACATTTTGACAGTGAAAATGTATTACTTTCATAAGCAGGAAAAAAGCACTCAGTGTTATTTTGAAAAGAAACGTCTTACCTAACTGAAACCAGTGACTTGAATGTGCTGTGCCAATGCTCGATTCTGCTGCCGGGCTGTGTAGTTGCAGTGTACTTAGCACAGTGCTAGGCGCGCTCACTGATTGTCCTTGCCTGTACTCCAAAAGTCATTTAACCCTGGACCGTGGTTCTTGGTGTGAGGTGGAATGTGGGCTGATTGGTTTCCTGTCTTCTAACTGGCAGGTCGAGGTGGTGCATCTATCTATGGCAAGCAGTTTGAAGATGAACTTCATCCAGACTTGAAATTCACAGGTAGGTATATGACGTGTCTGGACTGGGTAGGAAGAGGGAGTGGATTTTAAAAGCTCACTCTTTTGGCTGTGATTCAAGGTGAATGCCTGACACCGTGGCCTGGTGCCATGTAGCTGCCCAGCTGCAGAGCCACAGAGAGCGCTGGCGGATTAGAGAAAGCGGCCTCAAGAGTCCTGAGCGATTCAGAGTGCCGATCTGAGTGATCTTGATTCTAACTACTTGTTGAATGTTGCTGTTATAAGCTTCCTCAAAGAAGCAGTTGACCTTCTTGAATTTTTGAGGGGAATTGAGAACATGGTCCAGAGTTTAGCAGGGATCATCATGGATAGAGGCTAGGGAGTAGGTGAAGACAAGGAAGATGAGGCCATCGGGTAGTGCAGTTTTTAGCGCTTGTGCAAGGGCAGAGAGCCTGCCCTGAGGGGAAGGTTGTCTGGTCGGGTGGTTGGTCTGGCTTCTTTTTATCCCTAGGCTGGTGTTGCAGATCCAGGCTGGAGCTATGGGGGTTATTCATACTCTTTCCTCTCTTCCTTTTTCCCGCCAGGGGCTGGAATTCTCGCAATGGCCAATGCCGGGCCAGACACCAACGGCAGCCAGTTCTTTGTGACCCTGGCTCCCACTCAGTGGCTTGACGGCAAGCACACCATTTTTGGCCGTGTGTGCCAGGGTATAGGAATGGTGAATCGAGTAGGAATGGTGGAAACAAACTCCCAGGACCGTCCTGTGGACGATGTGAAGATCATTAAGGCATACCCTTCTGGGTAGACTTGCTGCACTCTTGGGCACGCCCAGGTCTTCTGAGATGGCCCCAGTGAACCAGTTTCCAGATGACCTAGAATGACACGTAACTCTAAACTGCATTTTGGTCTTGCAAATCTGAGGTGCTGAGGAGGCCTGGGGTCTTGGGTGAGTTAGAGATGGAAGTGTATTTTAATAGGATGCTTCTTTTCTCTTCCCCAGTGCCTGTGTTAACAGAGCATTTGCAGAAATGCCCATGCGTGATTGTTCACAGGTTACTGCTCACTGCAAATGACCCATACTGCTCCTTCTTGTGTGTATCTGCTCTATACACTTGGAACGAAATGAAGGCAACTCTGTCATTTCGCAGTGCCTAACCAGCCTCTTCTTGCAGAAATTTATATTCTGGGCTACACTGCAGTCTTTGGTGGTGACAGCTGTAGAATTCAAAACCAAGTAGTGTCTATCAGCCTTCTTAACTGTGTGCACCCCCTATTTCAGTCTCTTGCCTTTGTTCTTCCAGGGATTGTATGCATCTCTATATATATTTTGCCTCTCAAAACCAGAACATCAACACTGCTGTTTCCGACACTTAGACATCCCACGCAAAGCCACATTGAATTTTTGCCAAGTGAAAAATGCATCCAACAATCAAGTTTCTAAGAATGTGTCAAGTGGGGAATGATAATGTGTAATAATTGAGAAATTAATTTATTAAAAAGAAGCAGAAGCGTTGACCATTTTTTCCCCAGGAAGGAGTAGAAATCTATAGTGAGCATATGGAAAGACTATGAATTCTTCTTAAAAAGCAGTATCTTCATAAAGGAGAAGCACCACTTAAGTTTTTTGTTTTTTTTTTTTTTTTTGCGGTACGCGGGCCTCTTACTGTTGTGGCCTCTCCCGTTGCGGAGCACAGGCTCCAGACGCGCAGGCTCAGCGGCCGTGGCTCACGGGCATAGCTGCTCCGCGGCATGTGGGATCTTCCTGGACTGGGGCACGAACCCGTGTCCCTTGCATCGGCAGGCGGACTTTCAACCACTGCGCCACCAGGGAAGCCCACCACTTAAGTTTTTTAACCTAAGACTTTAGAGAAACTAGATAAGAGATTTTATATATATATTTTTTAATCTTTCTGATTTTTTTAGGGAGGGGGCGGTGAGAGAAAGGAAGTTAATACCTATGGAATACATAGAACTTCCAAAATAAAATGCCATTGATGGTTGAAATCACTGCTGTAGTTTGATTTTAAATATTGTATGAGGTTCTAACAGCCATTTGGACCTCTGAACCCTTTCAAGTAGTATTGCAGGACTGATATTCAAGTTTTCATATCATTTTAGGTTTTTGCATCTCTAGTAGACTTCTCCCATCCAATAGTAGGTTTGACTTTAAAAAAGTAGCACCAAAGAAAGAAGTAAGTGATGTTGATTAGCATTTCTGAGTGAGGGGGAATCCCCTGTAGATTGACCAAGTGGATGTGCTGAGAGACCTGAACCATTCCCTGAACTTGGAAGAGATACACCTGCATGTCATCACAAGCCCAGAGGCAAAATGTGTTGTGGTGTTTGTTTTCTTTTTTTTTTTTTTGCGGTACACGGGCCTCTCACTGTGTGGCCTCTCCCATTGCGGAGCACAGGCTCCGGATGCGCAGGTTCAGAGGCCATGGCTCATGGGCCCAGCCACTCCGTGACATGTGGGATCTTGCCGGACCGGGGCACGAACCCGTGTCCCCTGCATCGGCAGGCGGACTCTCAACCACTGCGCCACCAGGGAAGCCCCATTGTGTTTGTTTTCTTAAATGGGTAGTCTGTTGATTGAAAAGGGGATTATAGCTTAACTGTTTATCCTTATCACTCTACATATTTTGGAAATGGTGATTTACTTTATGGAATGGCCAAACAAGGTTCTGTTCCCCAAGCCTTCCCCATGTTCAGCCTCTTTCTCCATCTTTCTGTCTCTTTTCTCTGAAAAAACAAAAAAGCAAAACCCATCAACAAACTATATAAATGACTTTGTAACCTCCCAGAGATGGTTTTGGGGTATAGAGTACTATTCTGGGAAAATAGAAATATATTTCTTTCAGCCTGGACTGGGTGGACATAATTGGACCCACCTCTAGGAGCAAGGAATAAGACACTCAACGACTGACCTTCCAGAATTATAATCCTGAAAATCCCTGCTTTCACCCAGGTCATTGAGAGAGGTGGAAACATATCACCGCTACTTTGAGAAGTAAAGAAGGTTGTGATTACACTGGGAAGAGCTACACAGGCACAGGTCCTTGTTTCTGGGTAATATACCAGATGTATGCCGAGGTGATCACACATGCAACATATGCCAGTTTTCCTAAAGGATGTGACCTCAAAGAGTAAAACTTGAACTGTTTCAGTTTCCAGTGATTCTGCCAGTTAGCCAGAGATATAGAAATTCCTGACTCTGTGTAAAGGGAGCTTGTGTAAAAGGAATCCTGGTTGATCCCTTCGTCATACGAGTGTCTACACCCTCTCTGGAAAAGTACAGTTACGACAAGTCTTGTGGAAGTGGGGTGTGCTAGGGCACAGATAGCTCATTTCAGTCACAGCTCAGATAGATCAAGGTGAAGGTAGGTTATGCAGAGAATGCAGGATGAGTTTGTAACTTAGATGGAGGTTAATGAAGATAGGTTGTGGGACTGTGAGAGCTAATCAAGGGACAGGAGATTAGCTTTGGTGGGAAGGGTAGGAGATTCCAGACTTTTTAGAGAAGGCTTGAAGTTGGGAGTAGATAAGCCAACGAAAGAAGCCTTCAAACAACTGCCCATGGGATGGGTTAGAAGTTTGGTACCCAGACTGGAAAGTGCGTGGCCCCCAAGGGTCTTAGCCCAGGGCTTCTCACTCTTTGCCACACTCAAGAATCACTGGGGAGCCTGCTAGAAAGCAGATCCGGATTCAGCATCCGGCTAGAGATTCTGGGTTTCTAACCAGCTCCCAGGAGATGGTGACTGCTGGTCCAGATACTACACTTTGAGTGGTGAGAGCCTAAAGGTCATATTTGTCAACATGAAATTGGGGTGGGGAGTGGTTCCTAGAGCATGGAGCAATCAGGACAATAACCTTTTCTTCTGCCTCCTAGACCAGTAGTGGTCTTAGAAAACGGAAGGGATTCAAAGCTCTTGGCTTTGGCTGCTAAGATTGAGCTTTAAGAAACAATGCTCTTCCACCTTCCGTTCCCATTTAGTACACCGCGGACATCAGACCATGTGTGACACTAAGATCCTGTGAGGGTCCCAGAGTGGGTGAGATGGTATGGTTCAGTAGATATCACAGAAATTCAGGGGAGAGGTCATCAGCGATTATGACATTGAGGATAAAGGGCTCTGGAACCAGACCGCCAGAGTTCAGAGCCCAGCTTCACTGCTTAGCAGCAGTGTGATGAACTATTAATAGTTTCTTAATCTCTCTGTGCCTTAGTTTCCTCAACTATAAAATGAGGATAATGGTCCTAACCTCATAAGGCTATTGTGAAGATTAAATGAGCTAGAGCAGGTACTTAGAACAGGGACCAGCATTTAGGAAACAGCTGTCCTTATTACCGGCGGCCCTTGAAGCCACCACATACTTCTGCCTTTTCACACCAACGTTTCAGCAGCCTGACCTTACACACCTCTCCCTCCCGCTGGGCTAACCTCTGAGAGCAAAAAGCCCTTGTCTTATTCCCCCCTGGGAGTTCTCTTAGCACCTTATGCAATTCTTTGAGGTTATTGCTGAATAAATCAAATTAAAAATTGTTCTCTGTCAGGAAAAGATTTGAGATCCATTTGCAGAAATAATAGCATTACCCCAAGTCTCCAAACCCAGGCTTTAGCTGGTATGGTAGCAAAGCCTTTCCACTAAGCCCTTTGGAAGTCCTCAGCTTGATTTATTTTTGGACTGTGTCTCCAGAGTATGTCAAAATAGCTTTCCCTGCACAAGGGAAACGATTCCTACCCTCAGATCCTCGAGCCAATCTGAGCTGTCACCGTGGCCCCTTCTGGCACTACATTCTTGCAACGTGTGGAGGAGGAAACATTGAAGAGCACATTTGTTTAAGTGGCAGAGTTTACTGCCTACAAAGCACTTCATGGCCTCAGAGCCCTGTTGCCTGTAGGGTAGATTACTATTTTTCAGGTAAATATCGGATAGGGATCTTCCAGCAACATTTTTTTTACAGATAAAAGAGGGGAGAAAAACAACAGAAAAAGGAAGCAAATTATAGGGGAAGAAAACATGTTAGGGTCTCACTCTAAGGCCGGCTTGGTTACCTACCAAGTAGGTAATCCATGATCCCTAACTGTCTGAAACCACAGATGGCCAGTTTTGGGTCAGGTTTGTGGACAGTGAGATGCGAGGCTTTTGTGTGACCTTGGGTGAATCACTTTACCTCTGAAACTTGGTTTTCTCATTCATCAAACGAAGATCAGAGCAAGGCCCCTATTAGCCCTAAATTTCTGAATCTAGGTCATTCTGAGAAGATTCCTTCAGCTGCCGAATTTCCATTTAGAATGCTGTTTTGGAAATTTGCCACTAGAGGCCAGTGTGAATACAGTTTAGCCTTGCAGCTTCTTCAAACGGCAGATGCCTACCAATGCCTTTTCATGATTCTAAGCCAGGCCTGGCACCCCTTGGGTGTGGAAAACCAGCAGCTGCTCAGACTGAGTGGGGCCAGAATTGAGACATCAGCCTGGCATTGAAAAGGCCTGGGAAGACTCTGTCGGCACAGGCCCGTCAGCCCTCTTTCCTGTCTACTGGACTAGCTGGAGGAGAAGCCCTCCGTGCATGATGAGGGTTGCTTGAGCCCCTGTGCCCGGGGCCTGGTTCTGTAGCATGCCTCATTGTAAAGAGCCAGCTCCCTCTTAGCCACTTAATATTGCACTTTACAGTTGAAGCCATTCATTCAGCAAGTAATCTTGGAGCCCCTCTTTTAGGCCCAGCAATAGCAAATATTTTCAGAGTCAACCAGAAGGAACCTTAGAGGACTTCCCTGCTGACGCAGTGGGTAAGAATCCGCCTGCCAGCGCAGGGGACACAGGTTCGAGCCCTGGTCTGGGAAGATCCCACATGCCATGGAGCAACTAAGCCCGTGCGCCACAACTGCTGAGCCCACGTGCCACAACTACTGAATCCCGTGCTCCTAGAGCCTGTGCTCAGCAACAAGAGAAGCCACCACAATGAGAAGCCCGCTCGCCACAACTAGAGAAAGCCCGCATGCAGTAACAAAGACCCAATGCAGCCAAAAGTAAATAAGTGAATAAATTTATTTTAAAAAAAAGAACCTTAGAAGAAATTATTGCCCTTTCTCTGTTCCATGGTCTGTGGAAGCTTCTTATATGTATTTTTCTCTTAATCTCCAAAGCCATCTTCTGAGGTTGGCATTATTATGCCCATTTGCAGGTGAGCAGACTGAGGACCAAAGACAAGTAGCACTGAGCCTTGTACAAAGTGAATGAATGTATGGAATAACAGGCCCAGTGTTGCAGGGCTAGTAAAAGGCATGTCTAGGACTTGAACTTGAGAACTTCTGATCCCAAGTTTAGCCCTTTTATCTCTACCTTTGACGTACAGAGGAGGAAGATGAGGTGCAGAAAAAGAGAATGATCTGGTGGCAGGGTAGGCATTAGGACCCAAAACTCCTGCCTTGCAGTCTATCCATCCTCAGCCCAAGCTGGCTGGGAGGCTCCAGCCTTAGTTATCTCCAAGACCCTTCTAAGCAGAGCCTGCACTAGGCCTGCCAAGGCACAGCAGGAGGGGGAGAAGGAGGGAGGGAGGAAAGGAGCACAAATGACCCTAATCAGTGTGTTTATTGGATCATAACTGTATTAGCCTCACCACTCAGCTAATCTCATAGACTCACTTTCCTCTTTGTGAGGATCTGGCCACAGCTCCATTAAAAGCTGCTGGCCTGAGTACCTGTGAGGAAGCTCTTGTACAGCAGAGGTGGTGGGGAAGGAGGGAGAAAGCAATATTTCTACTTCCTCGTTATGCTGACGGGGAAAATGGCCATTTCACATTCACTGTATAAGGAAAGCCCCCAAGGAAAGGGAGTCCAAGGTTCACAACTGTCTTTGGAAACATTCAGCTCTAAGAGAAAATGTTCCCTTTGTGCCTCCCCTTTTTGAAAGCATTTGTGATACTTTAAGAGAAAATGAGAAGGGAAGAAACTCATGTTTGGGGAACATATCACATGCCAGGTGCTTTACATGTATTATTCCATTTAATCCTCTGAAGGCCTGTGAACAAGACATCATAATGTCCGTTTCATAGATGAATCCATTTCATGGATGAAGCTCCATGTCAGATGGCTGGGTTTTGGCAGAGCTGAGCTTCAGGCTTGGGGTCTGCTGTCTCCCTCGGTCATACCCGAAACTCCCACAGGAATGGTTTCCATACCATTCTCTGCCCCCTCCTCCCTCCAGCTCAGAAAATATGGAAGCTGGTTTTCGAGCCAGGTCATTGTGTAACCTTGGCAACTTCCTTGAGCCATAGTTTTTCCATCTATGGAATGAGAAGGCCAGACTTGGTTTCTCTGGTCTAAACCTGGGCAGTTTTATGATGGTATTTTCTTGCAGCACATTCTCATCTAATTGGACTTTTATACCAGTTTGGAGGGGTTGGGCGTATGGGTATCATCATCCCCATTTTTTAAGCTAGGGGAACCTGAGAAGCAGAGATAGAGTGAGGGGTTCAAGGTCATAACATGAATGGTTGGAATGGAGACAACCCAGCACTGCCTCTTGCCCCCAGGCAGGCGGGCAGGCGGCCTCTGAGAGGCTGTCAGCAGCAGCTCCCAAACCCTGACACCTGAGCCTCACCCTGGCTCCTGATAGAATTATCAGAGAACTGGGGAACACATACTTACTGTAATCAGAGCAACTTTTCTTAGCCGGGGGTGGAGGAGGCAAGATGTGAAGTGTGTCTGATGAGCTCCTCTCTCAGTGCAGGGCCCAGAGTTAATAAAACTCAGGGAAATCACATCAGGCAGCTGGAGATGCAAGCAGACGGGCTCCAGGGGCAGGGCCACTGGGACTTCAGCTTCCACACAAAGCCAGGCTCGTGGCATTTTGTGCACATTTCAGTTTTCTTCAGCAGTCAGGCAGGCAGATAAAAGCAGCTTGGCATGAAAATGAATTTAGCACTTGGGGAAAAAAAAAAAGAATGTTTCACCCTTGGTGGCTTTTCAGACTGCCCAGTGCAGGTACAGCCAGGGGACATGCTAAGGAGCAGCAGTGTAGGGAAAATCCGAGGGTGGGGGTGGGGTGGGAAATAGCCCCCTGCCCCACCCCATCAGCCTGAGGTGGGGAGGGGCACAGAGTCCTGAGGCCTAGGCAGACCCTCAAACAACTGTGGCAGGGGAGAAATGGGAGGGATTTGGGGGAATAGACTCGATCAAGCCTTTCCAGTTGAAAGTCCAGCTCTTTCATCCCTCACCCAGGCCAATCAGGAAATCATCAAGTGTGTCGGTGGGAGGCTGGGACTGCAGGGAGGGACATAGGCTGCTTTTAAGCTTCTGAAGATTCAAATGCGAGGATTCATTCTCCAGTTCCTAAGATGCAAATATAAGAGGAAATGGGCTGATATCAAGTGGAGAGAGAGTTCAGGAGGCCCAAGAGCAGACTGGCTGACTGGGGGGTAATATATTCAAATGTAATTAAATCCAGCAAAAAGGAAGAGAGGGAAGCTGAGGCCTGGGAAAGGCTAGGCTGTGGAGGACCAAGATCCAAGACCAAGACCTTCAGGGCACGCCCCCTGCTAGGCAGGAGAAGAGAGAAGTGTCTACCTAAGAGAAGTGTTTTGGAGGTTCAATGGAAGGAGAAACTCGGTGACCTTGGGTGAATCCAGGCTAGCTTTCTGGAAGAGATTTTACCTGAAAGAAGGGTAGAATGTGGGCCTGGTGGAGAGGAAATGGCAGGAAGAAAGGCCGGGGGCAACCATGTGGCTGGTCCTGGTTGGGTGTAAAAGGCTGATGGTGGGGGTGGGGAGATGGAGGTTCACATTGGCCCTTATCGCAAAAGGCCCAGAGATAGGACACTTGCACTTATAAATAAAAGTCAAGGGGACCCATCCCTTCTTAAAGGAGCTGAGGTGAGAAAAGAGGTCTAGGAGTTGATTCTAACCTGAACTCCTATTAGTTTTTACCTCCAGTTGCTGCTTATTAGCAAAACAACCTCGGGCCAATTTCTTTCCCTCTCTAGGACTCAGTCTTCAGATTTGTAAAATCGAAGTGAGTTGCATTATCTTAAAAGTCCTTTGCAGCACTGAGGTTTCCAATACCGCAACTAACAATAGTGACTAAATACTGGGTTAAATGTGTGTGTGTGGCAGGGGGAGGGTGCACAGTGACACGCTGTGATGTCTGTGCTGGACAGGGTGAAAAGTGGAAGGGACAGGCTCTGAGCACAGATCACATGGTGCTGGACTAGGCCCCATGGACACGCGAGGGGCTGTGTTGCAGACACTGAGTCACCTAGACAAGCCCTGAGTGAAGATTGGAACAAGAGAGCCTGGTGTCAGGCGAAGACAGGGGCTTTGGTCTCACACAGTCCTGGGTTTGCATCCTGTCTCTGCCACTTATCCTTGTGCGCTTGGGCAAGTTAAGGCCCGTATTCTACAGATTCCTACAGCATAACTCAAAACGAGTGCTCCAGCTCCACTGGACAGAGCTTCTGAGGAGACTGGGTCTCCCTCATCTCTCTATCCCTGGCAGTGAACTAGCCCAGCTCACTGCACAGAGTAGTAAAGTTTTATCAAATGAGACAATAGCATCATAGTTATTGTGAGGATTCAGTGTGTGATGGATGTTAAATTCTTATTGCTAAGCTTATTATATGGTAAGTTCTCAGTAAACAAAATAAATAGATAAGAATCCCTTCCTGTGCTTCCCTGGTGGCACAGTGGTTGAGAGTCCACCTGCCGATGCAGGGGACACGGGTTCATGCCCTGGTCCGGGAAGATCCCACATGCCACAGAGCAGCTGGGCCCATGAGCCATGGCCACTGAGACTGCGCGTCTGGAGCCTGTGCTCTGCAACGGGAGAGGCCACAACAATGAGAGGCCCGCGTACCACCAAAAAAAAAAAAAAAAAAAAAAAAAGAATCCCTTCCCTTCTCTGTGCTACTGGTCAAGGAGCCCAGAGATTCTCAATCTGATAGTTGTCAATTCAACAACTGAATTCGTAATAGATGCTCAATAAATGCTTGCTCAATAAATGGAAGGCTAGATGTGAGATGTATGTGGTAGTGAAGACTTGGGCCCTGTTTGGGACTGCTACGTGGAAGCCAAGGGTCCTCATGAAGGAGTCAGTGTTTCGGGGGGAGAGATGAACTTTTCATGTAGTCATACGATCAACTGAGCACCTATTACGTGCTAGGCACTGTCTTTGGAGCTGGGAGTGTAACCATGAACAAGGCAAAGTTCTTGCTTGCATAAAACTTGTATTCTCGTGGGGGAACAGACAAGGGTACTGCTCTGAGGAAAAATAAAGGAGGGTCAGGGGGCTGAGAGTAACAAGGTACTGTGTTAGGTAGTGTGGCCAAGGAAAGCCCCCTGCAGGGAGGGCATTTGGGCAGAGACCTGGGTGACCCGGGACAAGTGTTCTAGGCTGAAGGAACAGTAGGTACAAAGGCCCTGAGACAGGGGCCTGCAGGGCCAATAAAGAGGCCAGTGTGGCTGGAGTGAGGACTGTGAGGGGGAGAGAAGGACGAGATGAAGTCAGAGAGGTCACAGAGCCCATGGCCCATCAAGTCCTTTTACCACAGAGAGAGATGGAAGCCAGGGCAGGGTCTGAAGCAGAGGAGTGACATAACCCGACTTTGGTTTCAAGTGGATCCCCTGTTTGGTGTGAAGATTCTAGTAGCTAGACTGTAAAGGCAGGGAGGCCTCCCTCACTTGGAAAAGCAGGAGAGGCTGGAAGGAGGAGCACAAGAGAAGTGAGAGAGGAAGCCCAGGGGTGGGAGTGGGGGGCGCAGATGGGATCCTAGGGGCGGGAAAGGCTGCTGCACCAGCAGCTGGAAGGCCCTGGGGCTTCCCTTTGCCCAGATGACTGATCTAGCCATGCTGTGATGTGGGGAGAGGCAAAAAGGAGGGGCAGGGTGGGGTTCCAGTTGGGATGGTGGGGCATCTCCAGGAGGAATGGGGGCTGGAGGTGTGGAGAGCCCTGTGGCCAGCTTGTGCCTCTTGCTCCACCCCAGCAGAACATGGCTGCTCCTCAGACCTTCTCAGGCAGGTCCGCACTGCACTTGGGTGCCTGACCTTGCTGTTATTAGTGGAGTTTCTTATTGAGGGAAGAGTCAGGTGACCTTGAGTCCTTTACTCCCCATCTCTAAACTTTTTAGTGAAAGAAGGGGTTTAACCTAGATGGTCTCCAACCAAGCCCCTTCTAGCATTTCTATTAATGGATGGAATCAGACACTGCATCTCCCCTACCTCTCTACTGCCACAGTGGTTTCAGGTTCCTGTCACGCCCTCTGTCTTTCCATCTCCCCAGGGCTCCCATGTACAGTGGTGCAGGGCATTCACCTCACAGGGGCACCCAGCCAAGGGAGTAAGTGGAGGCTCAAATCAAGCCCATAGTCTGCTCCACAAGCCATGTGCCCTGGCTGGCTCAGGGATGCATTTACCCAAAGTAAAGAAGGCCTTTTTCCAGCTTGTTCTGAGGTGCAGTATGGATAGCCCCCACTCCCCTGTCCCATGCTCACTCCATCTTCTGCTCTGTGTTCCTTTTGTCTTACCGTCCCCAGCCTCAAACAGGGCAGATCTGAGGGCAGCATTTACGACAGGCCTGGGGGAGGGCGGGAGGCAGCAGCTGCCTCATCTGTGAGCTCTGCCTCCCAAGCCCTGTGGTGCTTTTCCTCTCCTTACCAATGCTGCGGGTTGCCTCTCGAAATTGCTCTGCCGTCATTAACACTGCAGATTAGGTCAGATGAGAGTATGTTTGCAGTCTTGGATGGCAAAGACAAAACGCTGATGCTGATTATTCCAGATCTTCTGGACATGGCCCATTCTGTGCTCACAGTTTGTAATCAGAGGGACAAGCATTGGTTACATGGTGGGGTGGGCAGAGCTGTGGTTGGCTCTAATCTGGTTGCCAGGCCCAGACAACACGTCTGCAGTGCCTGATGGCCTGCCGGCTGGCTTGCCTAAATATCACAGGTGACCTCAGTTACTTGACACTATCATATCCCTCGAAGAAGAAATGACCTCTCCAATGTCAACACCATAGACTGCTTTCGAACCATCAGCAGTTCATTTGCGCGAGCACTGTGAGCATTTTGCTCTGGGCCTGATCAGCAAGTTTTGTGTTCTGCGGTCACTGGTTAGCTATGTAGCTATGGGGTGTCTTTCAGACCACCCCTCCTTCAGTGTCCCCTTCTGAAAAGCCTCTGTGCCCAGAGGAGGCCAAGGCCCATGGCCTTGCATCATGGCCCCTCACCTTCTGGCCTCATATTCTATCTCTGCCACTTTCATCCTGTGCTCCAGCCACACTAGGGTCCCCAAACACAGCTCTCTGGCCCTTAATCATGCTGGTCCCCTGCCAGGAGCACCTGTTCAGCCCTGTCTTCCAGGCAGAAGTTAGTTCATCATCCGTAGCAGCCACTGTCCTGTCTGTACCCTCACCTTTACCACTTCAGTGCACTCCAGCCCCACATCCAACTGTCAGCACCTGTACTTCTTTGCCTGATGCTTTCTCTGGCTTCTGGAACCTGCATTGCCACTTTGTGCTGGTCAGGCCAGAAGTGTCAGGGAATTAAAGCCCTCCAGAAGCGGCCCTCAGCCACTGAGCCAGTGACTGATGAAAGTTGGTGTATACATACCCCTACTCCCTTGCCCCTCTGGTGGGCTAAGTGTGAGGTGTGTTTTGTATGGTCTCCTAGAGCTCCTCAGTGGGAATGAGCCTTAGTTGCCCACAGTGTTAACTGGTTTGATAAACCACCCTTATAGGCTGCCTTCCTTACCTCACCTCCACACTCCCCACATAGCATTTCCTTAATCTCCCCAATAAACTGCTCACATTTAAATCTTTCTCTCGGGGTCTGCTTCTGAGGGAACCAAACAGACATCATCAATGTCCATCTCAGTGTCACCTCCTTTTTGCAGTTGCTCCTGACCCTCGTGCCCACTCCTGGGGTAGAGCTGTTGGTCACTCTTCTCTACTCTCTGGGCCCTTTATACCTACCTCAACAGCACTCCTCATGCTGCATTGTCATTTATTTTCTGCATGTCCTGGGGTCCCCACTGGCCTGGAACTCTTTGGGGACAGATACTATGTCCTTTTCACCTCTTTATTCTCTGAGCCTAACACAGCACCTGGCACAGAGATGGTGCCCAGTATAATTTTTTTTCCCCAAAGAGCCAGCCATGGAAATGCAATGACTGAGGGGGAACGGAGAGAAACAGACAAGTTCCAGAATTTTTCTAGAAAGAGAATCAGGGGATGCTGTCACATTACAAGGTTATGTGACCAGATGCTGTCACATTACAAGGTTATGTGGTAGAACTTCAGTCTCACCACTCACCTGCTTAATTACCTACAATGGATCCCACCTGTTGTCCTCCTCAACTGGGCCTAATTTCATGGATGACTTTTAAGACCCTCCATCATCTCGCCCCATCCTAAGAGGCAGTCAAGGTTTGTTCAGTCAGGCTTTGGTCTCAATGGCTGGGGTTCAAATTCTCACTCTGCCAGTTCCCAGCTGGGTGATCATGGGCGAGTTACTTAGCTTCCCTGGGATAATAGTACCTCATGCCTGTACTTATTTTGAGAATTTATAATCACGCATAGTCCTTGTGAATATATTTAAAACCACTGAATTGTACACAAAATGGTGGAATTTTGTAGTACGCAAATAATATCTTAAAAATTAAGCATGGTGTCTGGCCCAGGATAGTCTCTTCGAAAACGGAATGGTGGTTATCACTGTTACCAAGGAAGTTTTCCAAGGGGCCCTAGCACCTGGCCAGGCACAGGGCAGGTATTCTGTAAATACTGGTAGAATGAATGGATAACATATTCCACAAGTATGTCTGGAACATGTGTAGAACAGGTATGGGGTGGGGGGAGGGAACAGAGAGTCCAAGCCCAGTTTTGCATCCTTCAGAAAAGGAGGCCCGACTTATCCTGCAGAGAGGGTCGTAAGCCCAAACCGGAGAGTGGAGCCTTCTGACGCAGCAAGCCCCCGCTGCCCTGGGCATCCCAGCGCCTTTGTTCTTGCTGTCGGGTCCCAGGTTGCAGAACACACTGCAGCCAATCCTGAGCCATGGGTAAAAGGAAAACACTTAACCCAGGCCGATGAATGTGTTCTTATTTATCTTTGACTCTGGCTGTATCTGATGTTCTGGGAATTGACTTCAAACAGAATCTCGAGGCGCCTGTTAAGGCCCAGCTGCCAAAGCCAGGCCCGCGGGGCGTGGCTTTTCCAGGGCCAGCCTCAGGCTCTAGGCCTCGCCAGGACCCCTCTCCAGGGCACAGGGGCGCGTCGCATCCAAACGCCGGGCGGTGGGCGCGGAGGAGGTTTCAGCTCCGCAAGGGTGAGACTGAGGCTGAGGAGGGGTCGTTGGAGATTTCTTGGAGACGACCCTCTGTGCGAAGCCCTGGAGAGACGCCACAGCACACCCAGAAGGGCAAAACTGGGGCAGGGTGGGGCCGCAATGGGCCTGGCTGGGAGGGGGCCCGCCTGAGAGGTGCCTCAACTCTCTCCTCGCTCCCACAGCTGGGATCAGAGCCCAGCACACAGCAGGCGCCTACTTGGTGCAGGTTGCAGAGAACCCCCGGGGATCTCGGGCCACCCTCTGTCTGGCTGGAGGAAGCTTCTAGACCTGGGGGCTGGTTAAGCCGTGTGGTCACGACGGGCCGGGGATGGGGAGGGCACTGTCGCGTGGCTTAGGTGGCTGACTCCGCGTGGCCAGGCCCGGCGAGAACCAGAGGCGGATGGGGGAGCGCCCATGCACCCACTCTGCCTAGGCCTAAGGACCCTCACTGGGAAACCGAGGCGGCTCCTCCAGACACCGGGGTCGGCCCCACATGCTTCCCCAGGAGATGTGTAATCTGTTTCTGGACTGAGACCTGCCCTCCGTTGGAGCGCACCCTCAGCAAAGATCCCCCGCTCCAAACCTCTGGTTGGGGGTTGCTGTCTCTTTTGCACAGGTCCCTCCCCACCCCCGCTCCGCCTAGACCCTTCTCATACAGATGCCCCTTGGTTCACACATCCCTTTCCCTCCCCGGAGATGGAGGCCCCTCAGGGAGGTGGGGAGTGGAGGGCGGGCGCAGACGGAGACGCGCACGGCCGAGACCATCTCTAGCTGTCACTCCCCAGGCTCCCAGCATCTGGAGCCGCGTCTCCACGCCCGCCACACGCACAGAGATTCACATGCTCGCAGGGACACACTCACACTAGCGCGCAGACCCCGCCCGCGGCCCCGCCCCGGCCCCTGCGGGCGTCCCCTCCGGCGCTCGCGCACCCGGCGCGCAGCCCGCCCCAGGTGGCGGGAGGCGGCGGCTTCGGGCAGATTTGATTTTCCCGCAGCCTGGGAGCCCCGGAGCCAGAGCCCGAGCCGAGGAAGTGGCGCTCGCAGCCGCGTCCCCAGCCCCGCCGCTGAGACCCAGCGAGAGGCGCCGCACTCCCTGCGCTCCGGGCTCGCTCCGCGCTGCCTGAGTTCGGCCACCCCCGCAGCTCGCGCCCCATCCGGCCCCCCACACCCCTCTCCTTCTCCTGCACCCTTTCTGTCCCCGCCCCAAGCTCCCCGCCCCTCTCCCGGTGCCCTCTCCACGACTCCGCGCGTCCCTCCCGGTGCCCTCTCCCCGCGCTCCTCCGCCTCTCCCGGCTGCGCCTCAGCTCCCTGTGCTCTTTGCGCCTCTCCGCTGGGCCCCCAGCCTCCTCGTCGCGTCACCCGCGCCCCCTCCTGTATCCTCTGCCCCCGCTCCCTCCGCCCCGCTTCCCTCTCTCACTTCCCACGCCCCCTCTTCGCTCTCCTCTTTCCTCCCTTTGCCGCCCAGCCCCGGCTCCGGAGTTGGGGGAGAGCCCAGGGTTTCGGTTGCTCCGGAGGAGGCGTGAATCGCGCAGGGATTTACTAATTTGGGGTGGAGGGCGCGGTGGGCTATGGAGCAGCCCGAGGACATGGCGTCGCTGAGCGAGTTCGACTCCTTGGCGGGCAGCATCCCGGCCACCAAGGTGGAGATCACCGTGTCCTGCAGGTGAGCCGCCCGCTGGCCCTGGCCCCCGGCCCCGCCCCTGGCCCCGGAGCCCCTGCGCCCCTTTGGCTCCGACCATCTACCTCCGTGCGCCCCCTTCCAGAGTGTCCTCTTCTCCAGGACGCCCCTTTGCCTTTCCTGCAAGAGCCCCTGCCCAGCCACGGGTGGCGACCGCGGAATGGGAAGCCAGGCTTAGGGTCGTATCCCAGAAAGTTTGCACTCTGGGCTGTTGTTGAGAGGAGAGAAGACACAGGAACGGGGGTCCAGACGCCCGTGTGGGGAGAGGGAGGGAGTGAAAGGACATAGCAGGGTCTTCACAGCAGTCTATTTCTGATCATCCCCTCCCCAAATCCAGAAAAGAATGATTTGCCTCATCCCTCCCAGGCGTGCCCAGCCTCTGCATTTTGTGCCCTCCTTCCCTCTCTTCTCCCCCCTCCTTTGCCCCAACACCCTCACCCTCTCCTCCCTTACCCACCCACCATTCTAGACCCCAGGATTTGAAAGCCTTTCTTCACCTCCAACAACAAAACTGACTCTCAGGAAAGGATCAGATTGACTCATTCATCCTGAGATGTGGATAATTGATAACGACTTAAAGTTGCACCATTAAAAAAACAATAACTGGGGGTACAAAATCTTAAGCCAAAGGACTAGAACGATGAGTGTGGAATTTTAGAGTCCAGCAGGGGAGGGGGAGGAGAGTTTTTGTGGGCTGCCACCCCCAAATCCTCAGTCGTGTCACACAGGCTTTGGGAGTCACTTCTCCATCTAAGCTGGGTCTCCCCCAGGTTCTCCTATCTGAGAGGAAGGCTGCCCCAGGCAGTAAGGGATACAAATGGGGAAGGGGGAATTTATCCCTAGTGCAGTCACCCTGTGGCTGGCCTAGGGTCACTGCCTTGCTGGGATTGTGAGGGGGCCCTGTGGCCTACACAGAGGCCACCTCTTGAGTTTCCACTGGAAATGCCATTCCCCTGCCCCAAGTGACCAACAGCATTTCCGGGGTCCTGGGTGTGCAGTTGTTCCAAATCGCCCAGGCCTCTCTTTGATTGGACCTTTCACCCACCCTCATGGCACCCCAACCCTGTGTTCCCAAGTTGTGGCATTGGGGAGGTGTAGATGGAGCCAGGGGAACTGGGCTGGGATGTGAAAGAGGGAAGGACTTGGCGGGGGGCTGCGGTTTAGGGTGAGTGGGAGTGAGGGCTGATGAAGTTGAACATAGCTGGCCCCTGCATCAGGCCCTTCTGGGGGCTCCTGTGATAACCCCACATGTCTCCCCTATGGTCCCACATACGGTTTTGTCAGAATTATCTCCCAAGGCCATTTTGCATCTTGCCATTACTCTGCTGGGAGATTCCTGACTGCCCATTAGCTCCAGCCTCACCTCCTCAGCCATCCACAGCTGCACCAGCCTGTCCTCCCTTCCCTGCTGGTGCATAGCCCTGCACCAGATGCTCCTTCCCAGCCTTCAGTCATGCCTGTGTCGGAGCTGTCTCGGGAGGCTTTTCACCTCAGAGCCTCTGAACAGCACAATCTCCATCCATATCTCACCCTGCCTTCATCTCTGCCAGTTTGTGTCCCCCCATCCTGAAAAGCCTGGCCTCGTGCTCCCCACTTCCAGCCATCCTCACCCTTGAGAGACACGCAGCCCAAATCACTGCCTTCTGTGTTCCCTGGGTCCTGAGCACTCAGCCTGGGCCACTGGGTCTCTCACATATTGAGCACAAAACCTCTGAAGACATCTCAGGTGTGTAGACTTCATTCCTCTTCCCCCAAAGCAACTTTGTAAGCATTTGAGGGCAGCGATCCCCGCCCTGACTCAGACCCACGAACCCAGAGGAGGCAGAGGGCACAGGGCATTGTGGCTTTGGAATCAGATACTTTAAAATGGAATTTGCTCCACCACTTGGGGCAAACTTTTAGCCTCGCTTTCCCCCATTTGTCAAGTGCAAACAACGAACCTGTTATTCGTGGAGAAACCTTATTCACAGAGGTACCCCTCATGCTTGGAAGCATGGCTGGCATGTAGTAGGTCCTCACCGAATACTGTTGGAGGACTTAATTTACAGGAGTAGAGGATCATGAAGCATCCAGCATGCTGCTTTGCACTTGCTTCGCACACAGTAGGTGCTCAATAAATAACTACAGTGATTATTGTAAGGCAGTAGCTACCTTGGCCCCTCCTGTTTGCTCTCTGGAAGCAGAGGTGTCCAAAGACTCAAACCTTTTGCCTAAGCAGTACCTAGGGATGCAGTTGAGTTCCTGGGGGATGTGGTTCTGGGATCAACCCTGGTGTTCATTCCCTTTCATGGGACATCAACCTGAGAAGGGCATGACCCAGGCTCTGCTCCTGCCCTCCCAAAAGCCAGAGAGTGGGGAATAATGAGTTTTGGTAGGAAGGGGTGAGGAGGGAGGAGTCACCTGGAATGGAAGGGAGGCAAGAAAACAATGTGGATAAACTTGAAATTGTAAATCCATCTCTTTGCCTCAACCAGGTCTAACTATCCAGTTTCTAGAACAGATCGAGAGAGGGAGAGAGAGAAAAGGAAAAGGAGGCAAGGAGGAGGAGGATGGGGAGGAGGGAGAGCTGCACAGAATGGCTTTCTCCAGCATATTCTATACTCCATGGCCACCAGTTAATGAGAGCCAAGGCCTCCTCCCCTGCATCTCATGGTCAGCATTCACTGAGCCCGGGGGAGGAGGCTACAGGGTGCCCCTGCCCTGAGCATCTAGGTGACACCTGCTGGTGGGCAGGGAATAGTAGGGCAGGCAGAGGGGTTGGTGGACTGAGAGCTCCAGGGGGCTTCAGAATGGGCAGCTGGGGATGAGGGGTCCAGTGTTTCAAAGGAACTGGAAACTAGCATTCCTGGGAGCTAGTTCCCTTCCCTTCTGCTCCTTAGGAAGGTCCCTGCCATCCCCTGCAGCCCTAGGAGGTCTCTGCTGTTGCCTAGGGGAGGACCTGACCCCCACCATGCCTATCCTAGGACACTCCTAGCTGAGCAAAGCTGCCTGGCACAGGGACATGTCTGAGCCCTAGCACAGGACCACAGCAGAGGCCCATCCAAGCCTCTGCTGAAGGCAGGTGACACTGTAGGATGGATGTGTTTGGGCCCCTGCTTCTTTGTGTTGGGTGTCTCCTGGGCTAATCTATAGTCTACTCCCAAACAATTGTTTTCACTGATTTAGGTAAACTCGGGCCAAAGATTTTAAAGCCTCTGGTTGTCTGGCTCAATGCTTGTAAGAACATGAGTCTATGGGGTCTGTCTACCTGGGTTCAAATCCCTGTGGTTTTGGGAAAAGCACTTAACTTGGGCTGTGGTTTCCTCACCTGTAAAGTAAGTGTAATAATCCTTATCACAGTAGAAGGATTAAATGGACTAAGCCATGAATAGTAATTTATGTTGCCTATTATTTGACACCTGAAAGTAAATAAAAATCTGTCTCTATAGCTGGTTTGTGTGGGTTCTGGAGATCTGATCCATCTAGAAAGTTCTGTTTCCCCCCACCCCCAGCTTTATTGACATATATTTGACATACTGTGTACATTTAGAGATTCTGAGGGGTTGTTTTGGGAGTAAGGTAGATGGTTTGTGAAACCAGATTCCAGCAGGCATCGTAGAAAGTGTGAGCCACGAGCTTCTCTTTTCTCTGTTGGTCTGTTCCAGACCTTTCCTGACTATTAGCCTCCCTGCAGACCCAGTCAAAACTCACCTGTCCAGTGTCCTGTTCCCAAGGGCCCCACTATTTCTCTATGCCTCGTCTGATGCAGGGATCCAGACCAGTGTGTTGGTTAGAAAGAGCAATTTGCATTTTTTATGTAACAGGAAACCTGTGCACTTCCGCGGGGTCTTGCTGGCAGAACCACTGAACGATTCTACATGGCGGGGCTCCTGAGACCCACAGGGAAGGCAAGGAGGGGACAGTCCAGAGGCAGGTGGTGGCTTAGCCCTGCTGGGATCTCTCAAGCAGCTGCCCTCTCCCCTCCAGCTGACGTGGGGCTGGTGGGCAGCTGTTGCCTCTGCCCCAGAGATGTTGTTTTCTGCTGTCTGTTCAGGTTGGCATTTTGGAGAGGCAGCCTAGCTCAAGAGCTGTGCCCTCAGCCTCTCAGAAGGGGTGTGAATGGGCTCAGAACACTGTCTTCTGACAGGCAGGGGGAGGGTGGCTTTGGGGGAAGGAGGAGCCTGGGGGCAGTGTGGCAGCTGTTAGAGCCATTGCTAGGAAAAAGAGGTCTATTCAGCCACTGACTACATTAAGATACTGTTTAGTGGAGCCAGAGGAATAAAAACAGTGGGATTTATTGAGTGCTTACTACATGCCAGGCATTAACATCTGTACTAGGCTGAACCATATGCAATTGCCTGTACTCAGCTGTTTTTAACCTATCAAATAGCAATTTGGTACAAACTCAGACTATTATATTAGTTTTCAATTGCTGCATAACAAATCACCATAGTCCTAGAGCTTAAAACAACAGCCATTTATTATCTCACAGTTTCTGTAGGTCAGAAGCCCAGGCACAGCACAGCTGACTTGTCTGCTCTGGGTCTCTCCAAGCTGAAATCAAGGTGCCTGCAGGGGCTATGATCTCATCTGAGGCTTGGGGTCTAAGCCAAGCTCATTTAGGTTGCTGGCAGAGTTTAATTCCTTGCAGCTGTAAGGTTAAAGTCCTGTGTTCTTTTTGGTTGTTGGTTTGGGGCTCTTAGCTCCTACAGGCTGCCCTCAGGTCCAGCCATGTGGGCCTCTCACAACATGGCAGCTTCCCTCTTCAAAGCCAGCTGGATAATCTCTCCAGAGTCTGCTACTTGATATAAAGTAACAGAAGTGAGTATCCTATCATATTCCCAGGTCCCACTCACACTCAAGGGGAAGGGATTGTGCAGGCTTGCACACCGGGGGTGGGAATCGCAGGGACCATCTTAGATTTCTGCCTACCACAATTACTGCATCTTTTTTAACCTTACAACAATCCTATGAACTAGAAAAATACTAGTAGTATTTTCCCCTTTTTGCTGATTAGGAAATCGGGGCTCAGGTTAAGGAACCGGCCCAAGGCTGTACAGTTAGTGTGTTTTGGAGAAGGGGATCCAAATCCAGTTTCCTCAGACTTCAAAACCTTGAGAGCCTCTTGAGTTTGAGGATTGGGGTCTCCAAGGATGAGAATCATCGTAGGGCCTGGGTACCAACCATGGTAGATGTAGCCAAGAAGTAGGTACTCTGTCTCCAAGGATGAGAGGCATTCCTTGTTCAGGGATGCCAGGCAAACCCAGAACCAGAGAAATCCCTAGGGAGCAGAGACCAGAGAGAGTCATGGGATTGCAGCTGGCCTTCCCTGGCATCTAGACCATATGGTAGTAGCTTACCATTTGTCCTCTTCCAGCCCACAGGTCTCCCTGCTCAGACCTAAGTCCATTGCTGGAGATGACCTACCATTGGGAAGAGAGGGTGGGGAGGAGGTGAGGGGAATAAGGCTGGAACAAGTTTGGGGCACAGAGGAATCAGATTCAGTTAGGAATTCTTTGGCTGTAGGTAACAGAAAATCTGATGGTAGGTCAAGCCCAAAATACATTTATTTTTCTCAGATCACAGTGAGTCTCTACGTAGGTTATCTCAGTTCCGATTTGTCAGCTCACTTTGCCATCAAGGATGCAGCTGTCTTTCTATTCTGCCATCATCCAAATGGTGGCCTCATTGTTACAAAATGACTGCCTCTTTTCTAGGTATCACAACCACATCCAAAGACAGGAAGCAAGACATTGGACCAAAGGCCTCTCTCTGAAAATTTCTTTTTATCTAGAAAGCACAGTCGCTCCCAAAATCTCTCAGCAGACTTCCCCTTCTATTTCAGTGGCCAAAGGCAGGTCTCATGTCCACCCCAGGCCAGTATATTAGTCAGTTTGGCTGGCAAAACAAAATACCATAGACCGGGTGACTTAAACAAGAGAAAGAAATATTTATTTCTCACAGTTTTCAAGGATGGAGGTCCAAGATCAGGGTGTCACATTCTGGTAAGCCCTCTTTCCTGGCCTCAGATGGCCACCTTCTCACTGTGCTCACATGGCAGAGAGAGAAGGTGAGAGCAGAGAGCAAGTTCTTCTTATAAGGGCACTAATCCCATCATGAAGGACCCACCCTCATGACCTCAAATAACCCTAGTTACCTCCCACAGACCTCATCTCCAATACCAGCACATTGGGGGTTAGTGTTTCAATGTATAAATTTGGGGGGTTACACAATCAGTCAACAGCAACAAAGGACAGGAGCCTACCTTCTCTGACTTTAGGCCATCTGCATCAGATAACTGAACCAGTGTGGATTCTATTAGGAAGGGAGTGAGGAATGCTTGCTGGGTGGACAGCCATGGCCTCTGCCACAAGGAGGCTTTCCAGGTGACCCACAGACTACCTGAGATCCCTGGGGCTACAAGGGGCCTCGAGTTTGGTGTCTTTGAGGACTGACTCCTCAGATTTTCCTGCAGTCAGTGGACAGCCAGTGTTAAGTGACTGGGGACTGATTTTCCAAGCACAGCTTGGCTGGACCCCTGACAACCTCTTTTCCTGCTAGTTTCCTGGTCAAGAAAAAAAGACTTAGTGTGATTCCAAAACATTGCAAGGTGCCTCTGTCTCCTAATGTCACTCACCTCTGCTGGCCTAGCCTAGTACTCCCAGTAGGAGAAATTTTAAGACTTGATGAATGGGATGGGGGGTGGGCGTGAGGGAGAGAAAAATCAAGCACACTTCCTACATTTCTGTTGTAAGCTATTGGCTTCACAACTGCACAAGGCAGGTATGTGACTGCGTGCACAGATGAGGAAACTGAGGTTAAGTAGCTTGTGCAAGGTCACAGAATTACCATGTGGCTGTGTGGAGATTCTAGTTTGAATGGATCTGAGGCCAGAGCTCAGGCTGTTTTTCCTCGGTCACGTAGCTTAAGAGGGACAGTTATTACAATAATTAATAATAACAAAAATGCAAATAGCTCCAGGAAGGAGAGCTCTTTAAGCCACGTGAAAATTGCCTTTTAGACCTTGCTGAGGTTGCCTGGCAGGGAGACAGTGCACGGGAGTGAGGAACAGGATTTGAAAGGGGAGATGGGCGAGTGCCAGGGGCTGGATGCCAAGGTCCCTCTCCTTTCCTGGGATTACTTCTGCCTGTTAGGACAGGGAGCAGGGCAGGGAGAGATGGGAAGCCCTCCAGTCCTCTTCAGCTGTTCCTTTGAGAGCACCCCTGATGAAGCTGGGGGTAGGAAATGGGAGAGTGAGGATGTGAGGGGCACTGCTGGTGGGGATTTGGGAGACCCTGGATTTTAGTAATGCAGGCACCTCTGAATGGTCTCTGGCTTCAGAGTTCAGTTTCGGTGCTCCTGGCAAGCTGGGTGACACTGGCACACCTCAGCCCCAGCTGTCTTGCCTGTACAATGAGGCAATGTCTACCTCCCAGCGTTGATACATAGGGTGAACAGGGTGTCATAGGTTAAGTACACAACAAAGGATTTGGTGCCGATTATATCCACGGTTAATGTGGCCCCCTCCCACCCTCTTTGCCTGCTTGGGGTTAACCAGATGTTTGGTGTTAAAGTGCTCCATGGAGAAATAGGGTGCATCTGGAGGGCCCCTCAAGCTTCGGGGTCTCTCCAGCCTCTTCAGGATTCCTGTTTCTCCCTGATAGTGGTTTACCTGTCCCCAGTCTGCTCTCCTCAATGAAGGCTATACAACAGCCAGGTGGACCCTGATGGGCGAGGACATGAAGGTGCTCGAGGTCCTGATCAAGCCCAGCAGTAGGGAGCAGGGAGGGGAGAACATGGGGATTCCCTAGAAGCCACCTTATTCTCCACAGGGCTTTTGTGAGCACTTATTGTATGCCAGGCACTTAAATGCAAATTAGTATGTGCCAGACACTGTTCTGTTTTGCATATATGAACTCCATTAATTCTCAGAAAACCTGTAGGAGAGAGGGACTATTATTACTCCCACTTTACAGATGGGGATACTGATGCATAGAGAGGCTAAGTGAGGTCATACAGCTAAGGGGTAAAGCTGGGTTTTGGACCCAGCATTGAAGATCCAAGCTATGTGCTCATCACCACCAACTTTTTGTCAGAGGTTGGAGGGATGATTAGGGAGGCTTGTTGCAAAGAAGTTAAACCATATTTTTGGGGACTTCCCTGGTGGTCCAGCGGTTAAGAATCCACCTTCTAACGCAGGGGACGCGGGTTCCATCCCTGGTCGGAGAACTAAGATCCCACGTGCCCCAGGGCAACTAATCCTTTGCGCCACAACTACTGAGCCCGCACACCACAACTAGAGAGCCCACGCATCACAACGAAGAGCCCTCACACTCTGAGTCCGTGCACCACAACTACAGAGAAGCCCGTGAACCGCAACTAAGACCCGACGCAGCCAAAAATAAATAATTAAGAAAAAAAAAACCCAAAACAAACAAACAAAAGAACCCCATATTTCCTTAGCCTTTGAACCTCAGGAAGCTCTTTGGGAATATGATGAAAATTCTGCCAAAAATGAATGCATCCATATGGACCAATATGCCACATTTTGCTTATAGTTTCAGGGGGGTCCATGGACCTCTATTAGGGACCGCCAGTCCAGGAAAAGCTGAGATGAGTGTTCTTGGTGCGTTTCCTTTTATTCTATAGCCAGAGTCATTTGCTAGTAAATCCACGGAGCGTGTATGGGCTTCGTTTAGAGACAACCTGAATGTGTGATAATCAGTTTGCTGAGTAATTTAGCACAGGAGGGACTGTGTCTACCCGCTCGGACTTCCTGAGGCACGGCTGTGTCTCTTCTCAGACTGGGACTCCCTGAGGGCAGGGCTGTGTCTCCCCTCAGACTTTTGCTCCCTGAAGTGAGGGCTGTATTTCCCCTCCGAGTAGGCCTCCTAAAGGCAAGGCTGTTTTCTCCCTCTCAGACTGAGGCTCCCTGAGGGTAGGATTGTGTTTCCACAGGCTGGGGCTCCATAAGGGTCAGGCTGTGTCTCCCCTCAAAGTGGGGCACCCTGAGGCAGGACTGCGTCTCCCCTCAGACCGGGGCTACCTGAGGACGGGGCTGAGTCTCCCTTCAGACCGGGGCTCCCCGGGGGCGGGGCTGCGTCTCCCCTCAGACCGCGGCTACCCGAGGACGGGGCTGTGACTCCCCTCAGACCGGGGCTTCCCGAGGACGGGGCTGTGACTCCCCTCAGACTGGGGCCCCCTGAGGGCAGGGCCGTGTTTCCCCTCAGACCGGGGGCTCCCTGAGGACAGGGCTGTGTCTCCCCTCAGACTAGGGCTCGCTGAGGACAGGGCTGTTCTCCCCTCAGACCGGGGCTCCCCGGGGGCGGGGCTGTGTCTCCCCTCAGACCGGGGCTACCTGAGGACGGGGCTGTGTCTCCCCTCAGACCAGGGCTTCCCGAGGACGGGGCTGTGTCTCCCCTCAGACCGGGGCCACCTGAGGATGGGGCTGTGACTCCCCTCAGACTGGGGCCCCCTGAGGACAGGGCTGTTCTCCCCTCAGACCGGGGCTTCCCGAGGACGGGGCTGTGTCTCCCCTCAGACCGGGGCCACCTGAGGACGGGGCTGTGTCTCCTCTCAGACTGGGGCTCCCTGGGAGCGGGGCTGCGTCTCCCCTCAGACCGGGGCTACCTGAGGACGGGGCTGTGTCTCCCCTCAGGCTGCAGCTCCCTGATGGCATTGCTGTTTTTCCTCCGACAAGACTCCCTGAGCGGAGGGCTGCATCTCTTCCTCTTTCTGACTGGAGAGCCCCAGCTTGTATTCTGATTCTTGTAAGCTTCTCATTGCGAAGGTGTCACCCTCAGGCCCTGTCCTTTAGCACCAGGCAGGAGCTCTCATTTCAGCCTTTCCAGTGCTTTCTGTCTTTGCTGGGGTCTTCTCAACGCCCAGGGCATGGTCGTTCTTCCTGCAACTGTTTTTGAAATGATTTTGGGGGGGAGAGCCGTGAGGAAAAGAGCATTTTGCTCTGCTCCCTGATCTTGATTTAAGGAACAAAAGAAGCCAAGCTTTAGGCTGTCACTAGGACATCTGAAGAATTTTATGCTTTTTTGGGGGGAAAAATACATTTGCCTGTTGGAAAAAAGTCTCTTTGAGCTCTCCAAAGAAAGATAGTGGAGAAAAGCACTTACGGGCTGGTCTCTCTGTGTCCTTGCGGTTTGAGCCCTGCTTCGCGTTGGAAGACCTGGTTTTTTATCCCTTGGCTTCTTACTGGCTCTGTGCGTGTGGGCAAGTCACTCACCATCTCTGAGCCTTGGCGTCCTCAGTGGATCAACCCCAACGGGGCACTGGGAGTGTATGTGATGGGATGGGCTTCCTGGGACCTGTAAGTCCCAGAAGTGGCTGGTGTCACCTGTCCTGTCTCTCCTTTGTCACCGAGTGAGCCTGAGCACTCACCAGGAGGATGACCGCTCCGCTCAGCACCAGGCCGATGACGAAGACTAACCTGTGTGATGAGCCTCACTCTGTCCAAGTGCTCCACAGCAGTCCTAAGGGAGGAACTGTTTTTTAACTCCACTTTACAGGTGGGGAAACTGAGGCACAAGGAAGGCAAGTAACTTGTCCAGAGGTGGGATGTGAACCCAGCTTATCTGACTGCAGTCCATATACTTAACCATTAGGCTCTACAGGGAAGAGGAAGTATAGGGGCCGGCCCTGAGCATGACCATGTTGGGAGACAAGAGGCTTGCTCACCCATTGGCCATTCCTTTTGGTTTTCCTTCATCCATCCAATTTGCCAGGACCCTGCTCTGAGTCAGGTGCTAGGCTGGCCTGGAGCAGAGTTGGGGTCCCTGCCCCGTGTGAGAGACAGAGGCACCCTTGATTTTGCAGTCCAGGGTGTGCTGAGTATGGTAATGGGTCCTATAAGTCAGAGGATGGCACAGTACAGGCCAGAGAGAGCTCAGAGGAAATGGTTGTTGGTCAGTGTCTGTCCAAGGAAGGCAGAATTGAGGAGAATGAACAGGAATGGTTCTGGAAGGATGGTAAGGATAATCTCAGCAGAGTAGGGGGAAGAGGGTTTGCATTGTCTTCAGGTGCCATAGCCAGGATGACCCATGCCACGTGGCTCAGTGAGAGTCCGGAGGGTCACTGGGCAGGGAGCCACTGAAGCTAGGTGACTGGGTTCTATTTCTTAGTCCAGCTGTGTGCCTCTCGCCCAGGCAGGTCCCATCTGCTTCTCTTTGAAGATAAGACCCCATATATCTGTATCTCTCTCTCTCTCTCTCTCTCACACACACACACACACACACACACACACACGGTCTCACTCTCTTTCTCACTAGCTTAGACATGACTGAACCTGAGTTCCAGAACTAAACTTGGAGGAGGCACAGACCTTGGAGAAGTCAATTGCCTTCTCTCCGAGTCTCACACTCCTGATTTATAAAGGAATTAGAAAAGGTGACCTCTGAGGTCCCTTCCAGATTGAACATTCTAGAATTTTATGTAATTATAGAATTTCATTACAGAATTCAAAGATAAACCTCAGCACTTGCTTTAGTAGGAGTCCCCCTCACCCTGCCCCCTCTTTCTCCATCCCCCAACCCTCTGTATTACTTTCCAGCTCCTCACCACATCTCAAGTTCCACCACTGTAGAGGCATCTTTGGAATTTAGGCATTTTGTCCTTTGTTTAAATCAAGACAGACACTCCTGCCCTGAATCCTAGCACACTACAGGAGGGGAGGGTCAGCCCAGGTCCAGGTCAGCCCATCTCGGTGTGGATGAGCATATATCAAATTGGTATCTTACCTGTAGCTCCTGCTGCCTACTTTTCAGAGCTGCCTTTGTATCATTTCATCTGATGCTCACTGCAGTGGGCTGGGAGGTTTATCAGAAGGTTTCCAAAGGGACAGCCGCTGGGAGCAGGTCTGGGAGAGGGGTGATGGAGGCCAGCAGAAGGGTCCTGTGCCTTTGGGTCATGGAGGGCTAGCAGGGTAGCTGCCTCTGGGGAGAGGACCCTGAATGAAGAGACTGGAGCAGAGGATGGGAATCTGGTCGGGGACCAGAGCTGGTATGATTGATGAGCACCATCTGGGACCTCCCCGGGTAGCAGAGGATGCCGTATCCTGGCACCAGGCTGCTGTTGCATCTATCTGTCTGTTGGTTGGTCTTTGGCTCCCACCTCAGAGTGGGGAGCATGGGTGGTGGGGTTGACTGTGGGTCAAGTTGTCCAGACAGCCTGTCACTGCTGATGGCTTCAGTGATGGTGACTTAGGGTGAGGTCTCCTTCTAGACCTTTCTGGCTTTGCCACTGCTTGTGCAGCATGGCTACTCCCTGCCCCTCCCTGGGCCTCAGTTTCCCCCTCCTCAAGGAGAAGGTGGAACAGATGATCCTGAGGGGCCCATCCAGCTCTGATATTTGGAGTTGGCTGGCAGGAAGCCACATAGCCTAGTGTTTCTCCTCTCTGGGGAAAGGGTGCAAGGGACATCGGGGCCCGTGGGGGAGTAGGGGAGTGGAGGCGGGGACGAGAAGACCCCCGGGGACATATGGGAGGCAAGTGGGACATGGGTAAGATGGTTGGCAAGGGCAGAGCTTGACCTTAGGACAGTGTAGGAAGGAGTCAGTAGCTCCAACAGGTGGGAGGGCTCACAGGAAACCCCTTCTGCAATAAAGCCCTTGCTCGAGTCAACAAGGGTCTTCAATGAGTGGGTCTCCCGGTGGGCACCTCTGGGAGGCTGTGTGAAGCACAGCTCAGAGCCGTCCTGGGGGGAGTCAGGAAGCCGGGCATTTATCCTCCAACTCCTGCCCATCATTGGCTGCCGTGGGGAGTGTAAACTTCCTGGTATTTGCAGCCCTGCCTCCCCGAGAAAGCCTTTGGAAGAGAAGTAGGAGGAAACTGTGGGTGTGTACAGGAACTAGGAGGGCTGAAGGGGTAGGGCTGAGCATCAGCAGCCTTCAGAGCTGGCACTCTTCTCTCTATTGTACAGATGAGGAAACAGACTCAGAGAGGTTAAGTCACTTCCCAGCCAGAGACCAAGTTTTCTTTGAGCCATGTTGCTTCCTGACAGCAGTGGGTCACTGTGGAGTGAGGGACACCAGATGTGCAGGACACGCCCTTGCCTGATCTCCCTATGATCTCCCATCTGTTAGATGGGATAATGCTTACCCAGTACTGATCTTGCAGGACAGAGTGAGAATTGGGAGCTAATATTTGCAGAACGCTTGGCGCAGTGCCTGGGGTTCAGTGAGTAGGAGCCATGATTGCACAGAGGCAGGGAAGGAGGGGCTCCGCTCCTGCTGTGAGAGCTCTCTGCCTCCAAACATTGTGTCCATCATTTTCTGTTTGTTTGTTTTTTTGGCCACGCTGTGCGGCTTGCAAAATCTTAGTTCCCCAACCGGGGATTGAACCTGGGACCCTGGGAATAAGAGCGCGGAGCCCTAACCACTGGACCACCAGGGAGTTCCCAGTTATCTTGCTGCATGAGTTCAAGTCTAATTGTTAGGACCATGTGTTAGCTCTGGCCTTGACCACAAAAGGACCCTGTTCAAATGAGTCTGCATCCCCTGGGAGGTATCATTAATTAATCCACTGGCACAGGTGAGATGATTGAATAAACTGGCTGTAAGTAGAGCCCTGAGAGAATGGTACATTAGTGGCTTGATTTCACTTTATTTTTTCAGAGACAGAGAAGTGGTAAAAGGAGAATTTCTAGAACAATTTCTACAACATTGGGCAGATTGTGTTTCGGCCCAAGAGCAAGGGGCTGTGGGATCCAGAGCACCAGGGTCCACAGGAGTGTGTGTTGGTGGCGGGGGTGAGAAGCAGGAAGCACCACACACCCTAGGAGCTGAGCTGAGGAACCTCTGGGGCCCAGCCAGCTCCAATGAACCCTAATAAACGGTGCTGAAGGAGCCTCCTTCTTCGCATTTGCCTGAAGCCAGGCCCGAGGCAGCCTCCGGATCTCAGTAACAGCCTGAATCCCCTGAGATCCTTGGGCTGTGCTAACTCCTGCTCTCTCCCCCTCTTTCAGGAACCTTTTGGACAAAGACATGTTCTCCAAGTCTGACCCATGTAAGTCCTGCACTGACAGTAATAACAGTAACAACAACAGCAATGACATTGTTTTATTTTTTTCTTTTCCATGATAGTTTATTCCAAGATATTGAATATACTTCCCTGTGCTATACAGTAGGACCTTGTTGTTTAAGTATTTTATGGATAGTATTAATTCCAAACTTCTAATTTATCCCTCCCCCCTACCTTTCCCCTTTGGTAACCATAAGTTTGTTTTCTATATCTGTGAGTCTATTTCTGCTTTGTAAATAAGTTCATTTGTATCACTTTTTAGATTCTACACATAAATGATATCATATGATAGTTCTCTTTCTCTGTCTGACTTACTTCACTTAGTATGATAATCTCTAGATCCATCCATGTTGCTGCAAATGGCATTATTTCATTCTTTTTGAGGCTAATATTCCACCATATATATGTACCACATCTTCTTTATCCATTCATCTGTCCATGGACATTTAGGTTGCTTCCATGCCTTGGCTATTGTAACTAGTGCTGCTATGAACATTGGGGTGCATGTATCTTTTCAAATTAGAGTTTTCTCCAGATGTATGCCCAGGAGTGGGATTGCTGGATCGTATGGTAGCTCTATTTTTAGTTTTTTGTGTTTTGTTTTTTGTTTTTTTTTTTGCCGTATGCGGGCTTCTCACTGCCGTGGCCTCTCCTGCCACGGAGCACAGGCTCCGGACGCGCAGGCCCAGCAGACATGGCTCACGGGCCCAACCGCTCCGCGGCATGTGGGACCCTCCCGGACCGGGGCACGAACCCGCATCCCCTGCATCGGCAGGCAGACCCCCAACCACTGAGCCACCAGGGAAGCCCTATTTTTAGTTTTTTAAGGCACCTCCATATTGTTTTCCATAGTGGCTGCACCAATTTACATTCCCACCAACAGTGTAGGAGTGTTCCCTTTCTTCCATACCCTCTCTAGCATTTCTTCTTTGTAGACTTTTTGATGATGGCCATTCTGACTGGTGTGAGGTTATACCTCATTGTAGTTTTGATTTGCATTTCTCTAATAATTAGCGATGTTGAGCCTCTTTTCATGTGTCTATTGACCATCTGTATGTCTTCTCTGGAGAAATGTCTATTTAGGTCTTCTGCCCATTTTTTGATTGGGTTGTTTGCTTTTTCTGTTATTGAGCTGTATGAGCTGTTTGTATATTTGGAAATTAAGCCCTGTTGGTCGCATCATTTGCAAATCTTTTCTCCCAGTCTGTATGTAGGCTGTCTTTTTGTTTTGTTTATAGTTTCCTTTGCTACAACGGCATTATGACTACTACAGTAGCCAACACAGGAGCCTATACTGAGTGCTCACTATGTACTAGGCATCGTTCCCAGTACATCAAGGCTATCTAATGTTTCACAGATACTGTCTGGAGAAAGAAAACTTGGAGGTCTGACCCTTCCCAGCCCCCGTACTTGTGAAGCCTCAACACAACCAAGTGGGTAGGGAGGGCTCAGAAGGTCTCAGCCCCAGGGAAACCAGTGCATTTAAGAGCCCCAAATATCTGTGGCCTAGGGGGATGAGCACTGATTTTGAAGCCCAGGGTTCTAGCCCTAAGCAATGCTGCTCAAGTATATGACCTCAGACAACTCATTGGCCTCCTCTGATCCTCAGTTTCCCCATCAGGGAAGTGGGGCTGATGATAATAATAGGCCCCATGAGGCCACCTTGGGCTCTAAAGGGACAAGCAGGTTTCAGATGCTCTCTCCTGCCACACCTCTGCCACTCAGTCCTCTGTCATGCACACCTGTCTACCTGCCTCACACTTTACACTTGCTCTAGCCTAGATGTGAGTGACCCCGACCCTCCTCCCAAAGGGTGCCCCTCCCAGACACACCTATGTTCTGGGCCCCCTCCTCCAAGCTGACACCACCCAGACCCAACACTGCTACCCAGGCCATAGTGTCCTGAGGCGCCTGACCCTCCAGGGCCCTCCGCATCTGGGGCCCACACCTTCCTCTTGGCCTGGGGTGTTAACCCTTTTTTCTCTCCTCTCCTCACAGTATGCGTCATGTATACTCAAGGGATGGAGAACAAGCAGTGGCGGGAGGTAGGTACAGCCCCTCTCCCACCGTGGAAACATCAGCCTGTTCCTGATTGTCTGTCTGTCTGTTCATCTAACTCTGCAGTCATCCCACCTGATGTGTTTCCAACATCAGCATCTAAACCCCCGGGAAGGATAGTAAGGCGTGCAGAGTCTTGTCCTTGCTGATGCAAGAAGAGACTAAAGGTGGAGAGAAAGTTCCTGTCCTCAGGGAGCCCCAGTCTGAGGGGGGAGACAGGGAGTCCAGGCCCACCAAGATCATGACCAGAGACATGGGTACAGCATCTAGCACCATGTCTCAGCCAGAGCAACCTTCCCGTGGTTTTTGACTAATGTGAGTGAGTGTGGCTTTAGTTAGGTGATTCTCCTGCTCAGAAACCTTTGGTGACTCCCCTCTTCTTTGAATCAAGTCTCAGCTGCTTAGTCTGACTTCCAAGCTCTGCCATAACTCAGGATGGCCCGCTTTTCCAGCCTTGTCTCAATTCCATTGTCCCCACCAGAGGCCTTTTGCCCTTGTGATAGGGTGTTTAAGGAGAGGGCAGACTTGAAGTGCTCGCTCTTAAGAATCACAGACACTTTTAGTGGGTGGCTGCTAGATACCTTCAGTCTATTCCCCACCCAAAAGACAGAGGAATCCTATTAAAACCCAAGTCAAATTCTGTCCCTCCTCTGTTCAGAACCATCCGGTAGCTCCCATCTTGCAAAACTAAAGTCTCTGTGGTGACCCAACAGGCCCTAAAGGATCTGACTTCCTTTACCTGACTGACCCATTCCCTACTGCTCATCCCCTCCATCACTCCACTCCAGCCACACCTGCCTCTTCCTGCCTCAGGACCTTTGTACTTGCTGTTCCTTCTTCCTGGAATGCTCTTTCCCCAGATGTTCACGTGGCCCCTCCACAGTTCCCTCAGATCTTGACTCAGACATCACCCTATCAAGGCCTTCCCTTGGCTACCCCATCTAACATTTCAGCCTCTCCACCCTTTCCTGCTTAATTTTGCCTCCTTATCGCTTTTCACCATAAGCCATAAACGATACTCTGGTTTACTTATTTATCTTGTTTGTCATGTGTCAGCTCCATGAGGGGAAGGATTTTCATCTGTCATTAACTCTTACATTTTGAGCACCTGGAAAGATGCCCAGCACACAGTAGGTGTTAATAAATGGCTGTTGAAGGAATGACTGGATTAGGAAAAGGAGCCAGGTGACAGAGGCTGGCAAGGATGTGGCAGCTGTTGTCTCGTTCCCGTCTCTGCTTCCTTCTTCCCTTAGACCTTCTGTGCCAGCTGGTTTTCAGGTGCAGAGAATAAAAGGGGGAGGGTCCTTGCAGCCCCTGGCTCCTGTCTGAACAAAGAAGGAGCAGACCTCCTTACTCTTAGAGAAGAGGATCTGGCCAAGCAAGGATGAGGTCAAAGTCTGGGAGGTGAAGAATGTTTTCTTCCAGGGTTGAGGAGGTGGGAGTGAATTTACTGGACTCAGAGCTGAAGGGAGTTTCCCGTGACCTTCATAGCTGTGCTCACTCCTTCTGGTGATCAGAAGAGGCCCAAGGATGGGACAAGAGGGAATTTGACCTTGGCAGCCCTACCCATGCCCTTTTCTACCCAGACCTGGGAGGGAGGCCCAGGGGCTCCGGATAGAGACTCAGCTTGGTGTCTCCACTGAGAGAGGGAGAGGTACCAATGACTAATGGAACAGAGACAGCTCCAAAGAGCAGAAGGACACAGGTCCAGACCCCAGAGCCTGGGGAAAGGGAAGGAAGAGGAGTGGTGCATGAGATGACCAAAGCCAAGAGCCCACAGGGGCGGTGGTCCCAGGTGACTTGATGAGAATGAGAACAGCCAGTAATTCAGACTTCAGAAACGAACCTCCCTTTCCTCGTTGGTGGACTGACTGGAGCATCACCTGCCCTGCTCCCTGATCTGCCCTCCCTCAGGCTTGGCAGAAGCAAGTGGCCAAAGGGAATGAATTTTATCCATAAAATGTATGGGAAATATTTCCGCAGGGGCTGGGCTAAAGTTGACTTTTTCTTCCTCTCCAATACTCTAAGCCAATTAAAGTGTAAACCAGATTGCTGGGGAAATGTTTAGCTTAAAGGAACTAATTAACTTTTGAGACCTTTTGGCCGAGCTTCATAGAGAACAGTAATGTCCTAATGTCTCGGTGATTCATTCAGGAAAGTCTGGAAGGGCCTCTTCAGAAGGGTGCTGCTCCATGAACCCTTAATTACATCCTGTAATGAGACTTGTCTCATTTGGGTCAGGGCCCATGTTGCATCTTTTTTTTTTTTTTTTGGCTGCGCCTTGCGGCATGCGAGATCTCAGTTCCCCAACCAGAGATTGAACCCATGCCCACTGCAGTGGAAGTGCAGAGTCTTAACCACTGGACTGCCAGGGAAATCCCCATGTTGCATCTTGTTATCACAGACACTGCAGGGTGGAGCAGAGGAACGGTGACAGGCCTTGGAATCAGATACACCTGTGCTCTCACTTCTGGCTCCAACCCTTTCTGGAACAAGTTACTTTTTTTTAAATTAATTTATTTTTTTCCCATTAATTAATTAATTTATTTATTTTTGACTGTGTTGGGTCTTCACTGCTGCACACAGGCTTTCTCTAGTTGCGGTGAGCCGGGGCTGCTCTTTGTTGCGGTGTGTGGGCTTCTCATTGACGTGGCTTCGCTTGCTGTGGAGCATGGGCTCTAGACACGTGGGCTTCAGTAGTTGTGGCATGCGGGCTCAGTAGTTGTGGTGCATGGGCTTAGTTACTCCATATCATGTGGGATCTTCCTGGACCAGGGCTCGAACACGTGTCCCCTGCATTGGCAGGCAGATTCTTAACCACTGAGCCACCAGGGGAGTCCCTTTTTTTTTTAATCACAGTGTTTATTTATTTATTTTTCTTTATTTCTTTATTTTTTGGCTGCATAGGGTCTTAGTTGTGGCACGTGGGATCTTCATTGAGACATGCAGGATCTTTTGTTGCAGTGTGTGGGTTCCTCGCTGTGGCGTGTGGGCTCCAGAGCAAGTGGGCTCTGTAGTTTGCGGCACGTGGGCTCTCTCATTGAGGTGCGCGAGCTCAGTAGTTGTGGTGCGTGGGCTTAGTTGCCCCAGGGCATGTAGGATCTTCCTTCCCAGACCAGGGCTCGAACCCACGTCCTCTGCATTGGAAGGTGGATTCTTTACCACTGGACCACTGGGGAAGTCTCCTGGAACAAGTTGCTTTTAACCTCTGTTTCCACATATGTAATACGGGGGTAACACCTACCTTGTAGGCCTGTGGTGAGGGCAAAGCAAGATGATGGATATAACATACCTGCTGTGTAGTCATTGTCTGGTAAATATCATTGTACAACATCATCCAGAGTGTTGGGGCCTTACTGGTCCCTCCCCCATTTCAGTCAATATTTACAACAGTAAGCATTCTTGAGATGGGGGCGGGGGGAAGAGGGAGATAGGCCAAAAGAAAAGTGTTTCACCAAAAACACAAGATGGAACTAGGGAGTTTACAGCCTAGAAGGGGAGATTCCCATGCATGAATGATGCTAACAGAGGTTGTGATGAGAGGTATTGATGAGAATAGAATGGGAGTTCAGAGGAGAGAAAATTACAGCCAGAATGTCATTTGGATTTTTCAGTGGAATTTGAACCTCAACGCCAGCCATCTGGCTAAGGGATGCATGATGTGGAGCAGAGGAGAATGTGGGTTGGAAGGAACTTCAGGGCTCAGCTGGTTCACCCTCCTCATCCTATAGAGGAGCAGGATTGGCCTCATGTGTTGGAATCAGGGGGCTGGACCCCAGTGCAGGGGCAGCGTCCACTTGGAGGAGCTGAGTCGATCTGGGTTTCAGTGAAGCCAGGGGCCATACACAAGGACCCAGCATCAAAGATGGTGGTGAGGGCTTCCCTGGTGGCGCAGTGGTTAAGAATCCACCTGCCAATTCAGGGGACGTGGGTTTGAGCCCTGGGCCGGGAAGATTCCCACATGCCGCGGAGCAACTAAGCCCGTGTGCCACAACTACTGAGCTTGCGCTCTAGAGCCCGCAAGCCACAACTACTGAGCCCACGTGCCACAACTACTGAAGCCCGTGTGCCTAGAACCTGTGCTCCGCAACAAGAGAAGCCACTGCAATGCGAAGCCTGCGCACCGCAGCGAAGAGGTAGCCCCTGCTCGCTGCAACTAGAGAAAGCCCGCACACAGCAACGAAGACCCAATGCAGCCTAAATAAATATATAGATAGATAAATAAATAGATAAGTAAATTTGTAAAAAAAAAGATGGTGGTGAAAGCAAAGGCATGGAGGTGGCTGGAGTAAGCAGGCCAGTCCAGGTCCTGCAGAGTTGGGAGATATAATACAGGGCTAATTATAAAGGAGTTGGGGTTCAGGGAAACCAACGTGGGCTGGTGAATCACAGGGGCTGGGGACAGTGGGACTACTCCAGGCCTGAGGAGGTAAGGGGTGGGGGTGGTTCCTGGAACCCCAAGGGAGCTTGTCTACAGGAGCAGGGGCCCTCAGTGGAGGGACATGGTCAGCCTGGGCAACCTCACTCTCTCCCCACCCTCTGCTCTCCTGCCTTCACCTCCCATTGGTGGAATCCCACTGGAAGACTTAGAGCGGGGAGCGGCTGTTGATCCAGTCCACACAGGTCGGCCTCCCGGGCACAGAGCAGGGTGGGGAAGGGCTGGAAGTAGATCCAGAGGGCCAACGGAGACCATCCAAAACAGAGGGTGAGCAGATGAATGAGGCTGGTGTTCAGGGTGTGAGGCTGGTAAGATACAGGGAGAGGCAGCTGAAGGGAGCTCCTGACTCTCAGGCTGAGGACTCCGGGGTCATAGGGTCAGAATGTCAGAGAGGAGACTGACCCCATTTACAAGAGACCATCAGCACCATGCCCAGCCTTCACGGGTGACGGTGACAGAGCTCTGTTGCATGGGCTACCCCTGGGACACAGGCTTCAAGCTATTTCTGTAGAAGGAAAGATACCCTCAAACATATCAAGGCCCTACTTTGCCTGGTTCTTTGTGTGACCTGCAGAGGAAAGTATCAGGAAGGGAGAGTTTAAAGAATAATCCAGATCCATCTCTATGGAACTGTCCCTGGGATGGAAGCCTGTTTTTCCTAGTAAACACAAACCCATTCCCGTGGCTTCACCTGCTAGTTCATTACAAAAAGTCTCTCTGTTAGTGGAATCTTGGCCAAGAGATACTCATTCCATGGCCGGAGGGAGTCAAGTGCAAGCACAGCAGTTTCCCTAGGCAGGGTCTCCCATGTTTGCATAAGACCACAGAAGGATGAAAGCTGCTCTCGCAGCCCCTGGCTGCCTGGTTTCAGCTGATTTTAACCGTTTGGGTCATTGTAATGCCTTCTGAGAAAGCTCCGTCTTCCCATCACCTAAATCTGTCACTGCACTTTGTGAAAATTGACTCAAGATGTAATTTTAGCCCAGGAAATCGACCACTATTTGCATCAAGGCTTACTAAGCCCTTCTGCATGTCCCAGGAGAGGCAGGATGGCCAGGTAGGAGGAGTCCCAGAAACTCTCTCACTAGGAAGAGGGAGCTGTGCTTGGTTCCCCATTTGAAAAGTGTAGGGGTGCAGCAAATAATAATAATAATGAATTTCACGTTGGGAATTCCCTGGCAGTCCAGTGGTTAGGACTCCATGATTTCACTGACGAGGGTGAGGGTTCAATCCCCGGTTGGGGAAATAAGATCCCACAAGCCCCACAGCCAAAAAAAAGAAAAAAGAAAAAAAAAAGAAAAGCGTAGGGGTGATCCCTGCCCCTCCCTTGCCAGGTGGCTGTCCAGGCTGAGGGCCCTTCAGAAAGGAGGACATGTGTATCCTGGAATCTTAGGGTGTCCCGCTGATCAACCCATACCACCTGCAGAGCACGTGGCCCCAGCCGCCATGCCCACATGTCCCTGCCTGAGCGCTCAGTCTATTTTTGAGCAACCTCAGCCTGCTGAGCATCTTAACACCAGCTGGGAATGACAGTTCATCTCTGAATATTCGGGATGATCTTCCTTGGAGCACCTTGACATGAGCCTCCACATAACTTTGACTCAACTTACTGTGTGCTGGGAGATGAATGCTGGGGACACAAAGGGTGACCAGACACTATCTACAGCCAGAGCTCACTTTCAATTCAGGGAGGTAACAAAAACAACAATAACTGCAATAGTAATGCTAATAGCAAACATATCTAACAGTGATGTACCAGGCACTGTTCTAAAAAGCACTTACTGTAGTAACTCATTTGATCCTCACAACAAACCTGTGAAGGAGGTAGCAGCAGCATTATTACTGTTATTATTATTATTGGCCTCATTTAACAAAACAGGAAACTGAAGCCCAGAGTGGTTAATGTGAAAGTAGTTTCTAGAACATGACCTCAGAACTATAATAGAGTTATACATAAAGGGCATAATTCCACTCGTTCCTAATTCCACACTCCTTAGATGCGCAAGTAAGTTGATTTTCTCATATTCTTTATTTTTTTAAAAAAATTTATTTCTTTAACTTATTTATTTTTGGCTGTGTTGGGTCTTCGTTGCTGTGCGAGGGCTTTCTCTAATTGCAGCAAGCGGGGACTACTCTTCGTTGCAGTGCACGGGCTTCTCATTGCAGCAGCTTCTTTTGTGGAGCACAGGCTCTAGGTGCGTGGGCTTCAGTAGTTGTGGCACGCAGGCTCAGTAGTCGTGGCTTGCGGGCTCTAGAGCGCAGGCTCAGTAGTTGTGGCTTAGTTGCTCTGCGGCATGTGGGATCTTCCCAGACCAGGGCTCAAACCTGTGTCCCCTGCATTGGCAGGCAGATTCTTAATCACTGTGCCACCAGGGAAGTCCCCCACATATTCTTTCAATGTTTGAGGACAGCTCACATGGCCCTGTTAGTACGCTTTGGGGCAGACCTAGAATGTGACCATTTCTATCAAGAGTTTCTCTTTATATAACTGTCTCTTGTCCCTTTGCTAATCTGGGCACACTCCCTGGAACACACGTCCATTTGTCAATGTTCTTCCCAAAGTGTGTGTCCTGCACCATTCCCTTCTCCAGCTCAGAGCATCGTGGGCTGGCTCCCTCCTCACAGGGGCTTGGACTAGACAATCATGCATTCGACATTACCTAGAATTCCACTGGCCTTTTTGGCAGGTGTCTTCGACTTCATATTGAGTTTGGGGGCTCCTGTATCCTCCTCAAACAAGCTGCTATCCAAACAGAATTCCTCCAGCTCAGATTTGGCAATTGAGTTTTTGAAACTAAATGTGAAATTTTACATTTATCTCTGTTACATGTCATTTGGCAGATTCAGTCTGTTGTTATGGTCTGTGAAGATCATGTTGAATTATGGTTGTGCCTCCTGGTCCTGGGTTGGGGCAGTCATTGTCCACGCGAGTGATAGGGATGGAGAGCTGTGGTCCTCCACTAGAGACCTTTTCCCAGATTGATCTCAGTTACCTAGTTGACCTTTGGGGAGTGCTGTTCAGCCACCTAGGATCTACATAACTTTGTTATAACCCATCTCGTATTTCTGCGTCTGGTCCCTAAGGACATCATGAATAACAGTCAAATACCCTGTCAGGTGATGCCCTGAACTTGATGCCCATCCCAGCTCTGAGATTTACCACGTGACCTGGGTGAGGTATTTATCTTCTCCAGGTCTCATCTTACTCATCTGTAAAATGGGGTTAGGAGAGCTTCTTGGAAGGACTAACTAAGATAATGCTTGTGAAATGCCTGGAAATATCAACTGCAGTGTGCCATTGCCCAGCTCGGGCCCCTGGGCGCCCTTCACAGGGGGAACGGCCACACTTGGAGACCCTGGGAACTAAACCAACCCTGCCCGCACCAGGAACCCAGGAGCAACAGCCAACATTCTCAAATACTCAAGCTTCCTGGGAAACCCGAGTTCCCTCCTCAGCCTGGGGCTGTAGGACCTGATTCGCTCTCCAAGGAGTGAGGGCTTCCAGGGGGAGAGGGGCTTGAAGGGAAGCATCCCAACCCTGTGTGAGGAGTCCCTCATCAGGAGGGGCTCTTTCAGGAAAGGCTGGATACAGGGATGTCATCCCTGTGTCGTGCCTAGAGCATTGTAGCATGGCATGCCGGCCACCAGGATGGTGGCTGCGGATGGTGCAGGAGACCCACTCCCAGACTCTGTGGTGCCTTTGTCCCCTGCTGGTGTTTATCCTGGGTATCTCCTCTCAGTCTGCCCACAAAACTCTGCCTCTCTGGTGGTGGCCTGTCTGCCTCCTGCCCCCTATCAGACCACGACTATCCTCCCTGGCTCTGGCCCCAAAGGTCACCCCCAGGCTCATCCCCAAGGTCTCCTTTTTAGCTCCTCCTGAACAGAAGAGGGCTTTTTCCTGTGGCTCTCCAAATGACAGCTCAGGAATTCACCCATTTCTCAAGGCTCTAAGACAAAACATCAACTTCTTAGCCTGGTGTTACAGCCTCTCCCATTTGGACTACCCTAAACATGGCCATAAGACAGGAACTACCATGGATTCAGCCCTTGCTGTGTGCTCTGCTGGCGCATCCCTAATGCTGCAGCCAACTGTGAGGAGATGTGATTGGCCCAGATCACAGGTAGGAACTGAGACGGGAAAAGCTGAAGCGGCTTATGCAAGGCCATGCAGTTCATCAGTGTGGGGCTGGGACTCAATCTGTTATGAAGCCACCTAACCCTGGTTGGCCAGCTGCCAGGTCTTTGGGACAGAGACCTGCAGCCTCCCACAGTCAGGAGTGGGTGCAGGCACACCTCTGCTTCCGCTCAACCTCGACGCCAGGACCTACACAACTGTGAAAGCAGGTCTCAGGCTGATTTCTGCCGCACGCACCTGTGAATTAGATTGAACCGTATGAATCTGCAATTTGAAAATTTTGGCAATTTCATATGGTCTAACAGTTAAGGTTAGACTCTAACCTAATATTAGTAAGTGGCCCCTAGTCACACACCTGTCCTTACAAGCTCAGAGAGGTCCCTGGGCCTGCCTCTTGCCTGAAAGGCTTCTGAAAGTCAGCCAAGGGATGATGTTCCAGGGTTGGTAAGGATCAGGCCACAGCAGCCTCCATCTGTGGGAGAACCCAGGGGTATCAGAAGCCCAGGCCCACTCCCAAGGCGTGAGGTCACTGGTCTCTGCAGATTCTCACTCCCTGCTTTTGCAAGTGCTTAAGTGCTTGTACAGCACTCCTAACCATCCAGGTGTCTCTCTACCCCTTCCTGTTGGTTGTGAAAAATCATTGCTAACATCCCTCTGTTAATAGGGCTCTCCAGTACCCAGGAGATAACGTATTAGAGGTGAGGCCTCCTAATTAGGGTCTTTCAAATGTAACTCCCACTCATAAGGTGGATGAAACTCATTAAAAAATAATTTAAAATAATGTGTTACAGACAGTAGAACAAAACCCAAGCTGTTTGACTCCAGGCTTTTCCCTCCCTACCTCAGGGCCTGTTACCCACTATCTTAGGGAAGAAGCTCTTCTTAGCTCTGTCCCTCTCCCTGCATCCAAACACTCATAGCCCCCAGTCTGGCGTACTGCCCACCCTCACTCTATTCCTCCAGAGGAAATTCTCCACCATGCCCTTTCCTTTAGCCAGCTCTGATCCACCTTAAGCTGTCTCTGAGATCCCCAGACACCTCTGTCCCAGCAGCCATGATTGCTCCCTGATAACTCTGATTATTTAAGCTACTCAAAGAATCAACCAAGATGTATGGAAAATCTGTGTGACAACAGGCATCCTTTACTGAGTGCCTGCCATGTGTCCAGCATCTCATACTCATCATCCCTAATCCTTATAACAACTTTGCAGGCAGGTACAGATTATGCCCAGACCACGGAGGAGGGGTGGGATCCTGGGCACTTTTAAGAGTCAGACAAACCTGGGTTTGTTTCAGGACCCTGGTACTTAGAGCTGTGTGGCCTAGACACTTATCCCCTCTGAGCCTCAGATTCCTCACATGTAACATGGACAACTAACAATACTTACCTTCTGGATTGTCTAAGGATTTGAGATAACATAGGATAAGTTGCAGGAGCCAGGTAGGCACTTGGTAAAAGATAGCTCTTGTTAATAGATCACTGATGGTGCCGGGCAATGTACCAGGCAGTTTATATACTTTATCTCAGGTAGCCCATTCTATAAATAGCAGTGTGGAGGCCAAGAGAAGGGAAGTAATTTAGGTAAGACACTGTGGTATCCTCCAGGGTGCAAAGCTGTAGCAGGGAGGTCCCTGCCCTCAGAGACCTTACAGGGTGCTGGGGAGAACAGACACATATATAGAAGGATTTATTTATTTACCTTTTAAATTTTATTTTATTTATTTTTATTTTTTGGCTGTGTTGGTTCTTTGTTGCTGCATGCAGGCTTTCTCTAGTTGCGGCGAGTGGTGGCTTCTCTTGTCGTGGACCATGGGCTCTAGGCTCGCAGGCTTCAGTAGCTGCAGCACGTGGGCTCGGTAGTTGTGGCTCATAGGCTCTAGAACACAGGCTCAGTTGTTGTGGCGCATGGGATTAGTTGCTCCGCGGCATGTGGGATCTTCCTGGACCAGGGCTCGAACCGGTGTCCCCTGCATTGGCAGGCAGATTCTTAACCACTGCGCCACAAGGGAAGCCCTATAGAAGGATTTAAAAGCCTCATTTATTCATCTTGTTGAGGGTGTTGGAACAGATCCTCTCTGAGGCCCCAAGTTTCAGACCACAACTAGTCCAAGAGCTTCCCAAGTAGTTTAGACATGAATTCTCAGCGCTTCACAGCAGGGAGAGATCAAGAGGGCTAGGGAGGCTTCCAGGGGGAGACAACACCATACTTTGGACTTGAAGGATGGTGGGAGGAGGAAAGGGCATTCCAGGAATGGGACCCGACATGAGCAAAACCTGGGGGTGGGAATGGCCTGCGTGTCCATGAGCTAGCTGGCTGTGACTTAGTCCAACTGCAGCCCAGTGTGTGCTGGAGGGAGGTTAGAGATCAGCTCCAGAGGGGAGGGCGGCACCCCCCGGAAGCCCTGTTGGGAGTATGTGGTCTTAGATTTTATCACGGTTTCCAGAATCAGTAGTCAGGGAACTGGCATTTATTGAGCGCTTGCTATATGCCATACACTGATCCAGGCATACAGTGGAGAACAAGACAGGCAGAGTCCATGCTCTGGAGAGGCTTAGTGTAGTCAGCAAAGAAATTGGATAATTTCAGGTACTGGTTGATCAGTGCTGTGAAAAAGATAAGACAGTGTGATGAGACAGTGACCTGGGAAAAGGGAGCTGCTTTAGTTAAAGGGGTGTCAGGGGAGGCCCTGCTGAGGGGCTGGTGACTCGAGTTGAGCCCCAAGCGGTGCCATACATTAGTCTGGTGGTGGGGAGGTTCCAGGCAGAGGGAACAGCGAGTGCAGAGGCCCCAAGGTGCGAACAAGCTCTTTGCGTCAAAGGACCAAAAGAAAGACTGGTACAGTTTGAGTGGTGTGAATAATAAGACAGTGGGCCGTATGGTCACAGAGGTTGCACAGGCAGATCCTGCAGGGCTTTGTAGGCCATGTAGGAGTTCAGACACTGCTCTAAGTGTGATGAGAAGCTATTTGAGGGTTTTGAGCAGGGGAGTGATGTAGCCTGGTTTATGTTTCAGAAAGATAACTCTGTCCCCTGTGTGCAGAGCAGATTGTAGGGCAAAGGGCAGCCGCAGGAAGACAATTTGCAGTGTTTGTGGAGCTCCTGGGATGAGATGGGGTGGGCAAGGGCAGTGGGGATCCGCTTGATCCAATGGCCAAGAGTTTAAGTGTGAAATGAAATGACCTTCCGCCCACTAGGCTGTGAGCCCAGTTGGGATCCCTGATGACCAGAACAGGACCTGGCCCCCCTCATAAAATGTAGACCTTTATCAAAAGATTTAAAGTAATGAATGGACTGTTATTGTTGCTAAAGCCCAAAACAGGAGGCAAGCCTCGCTAGGAGGTGGATTCCCAGGCCAGCATGGGGTTGGCTTTCCGACTCTCCCCTTTTTGCAGAGAGGAGTCTGCCTCTGCAAAGAAAGGTCCCTCTTGAGCCTTGGGTCCCTTGGGCAGCCTTTAGTGGTTTTTGCTCTTGTCACACAGCTGCATTTCCAGGGCCTTGACTCCCGGTCATCAGGAGCAGGCAGTCTAGGACCAAGGCCTTACTTCAGGGACCAGGTGAGTACACAGGTACCTTTTCCCAGTTTTAAGGTTAGGGCTTTAGAACCTGCTTACAATGTCCCTTCAAATCCTGTCTTTTCCACTTCCCATAACCTCTCTCAGTCCTAGTTTCTTTCATCAGCAAAATGAGACCCTGGGACCCTGATGCCTGCTCACTGGGCTGTGATGGGACGTAATGACAGAATCACCTCAGTGCCTTGTTGTGCTCAATACTTTAAATAGTATTATTATACAATACAGTCAGACAAAGCTATGGGGCGGCTCTGTCCCCTGTCCTGCTCATCCTCAACAGGAGGATGAGTGACATTCCTACTCCCCATGCAGTCTCCACATCAGCAGCACCCTGTGATCTGCCTTGGCCCTCACCACATCCCAGCTGAGGAAGCAGTTGGATGGAGGGGTCCTTGCTTCGCCCAGCGACTGCTAGCAAGTGGCAGAGCCGGGGTGTGATGTGGTCTTGAGTCTGAGTCCGGGCTCCTTTCATCTGCCCAGGCCACTGACTTTCAAAATGGGCTTTTCTGGCTCCAGGGTTTGATGTGGTGCCTCAGGGTCCAACTGTGAATTTGTGTGTGGCTCCTGCCACCCCTTCCCCCATTCAGCCAGAGGTGTTTGTTAGTTCTGTGTGATAACATTAGACAGGAGCCTAAGATTCCCTTTAAAGAAAGGAGTCTGCCTTTCTAGTAAACCCCGAGGATCTAGGCCAGGTCCCTTGGTAGCTGATAAATCTATTTATTCTTTGGCGTTAGTGTCCAGGCACACTTCATAGCTGCAGCTGAACTGTTGAGAGCGCGGGCTCTGAAGTCAAGGTAACTGGGTCCGAATCCAGGCCACCACCTTCCCAGCTGGGGCGCTTAGGCAAATGCTTAGGCTCAAAAGCCTGCTGTGAGGATTAAAGGAGTTAACTCATGTAAAGGGGCTGGCACGTAGAGAATGCTCAATAATGGCTCTTCCTGTAAGAAGCCCTTAAGTGAGAAACCACCGATGCTATCATTTCACTGATGGTGTATAAGGAAGGAACTACTGATGCTATCATGTCAGATGTCATGATGCCATCTGATAGGAATCATAGACATTTTGGGGTGTGCTGGGGGACAGGTGCTATTGTGGCAGGCTTTCTCAGGCTCCCCCATTCTCCCAAAAGCGGCTGCTCAGGCAGGACCAGAAACACAAGCCAGTGGAGAGTGTTTTGCCGGCAGGTTGGCAGCCAGGCTTATTGGTAAAAGGGCCACTCCCCCAGGAGCTGGGACAATTTAACAGATTATCGGAAACAATGGCTAATTAGGAACTAAGCTTTTTGGCAGGAAGTCTTTTATTATAAAGCTTGATAAAATTTCACAGGCCACTGCTGGTGTCTGGGGCCAGAACAGGAACCTTCTCTGTCTAGGCCTGAGCACTGGGAAGGCCGTTGGAGCCTCAGGCCTCCCATCTCCACCTCTGCCCTTCCTCACCTAGAGGCCTTGACAAAACAGGAAATGGTCTGGGAGGCCACCAGGCCACAGAAGTCATGGTTCACTCTGTGTGCCTTTAGGTAAGCCCCATCCTTTCTCTGGGCCTCGTTTTCCTTACTCTCTAAGGAAGAGATGGCCACAGGATCCTGGACCCCTCCCGTGAGAGAACCTGAGAGAAATTTCCAGACCCAAGACGGTGGTGGACCTGGCATGGGACTTCTGTGCCCCTCCGCACAACCCATGCCCTCCTGCCTGATGCCCAGACCTCTGGCCATTCTCCCCAGCCCTGGACACCCACCCAGTCCCCTATTCCCAGAGCCAAGCAGATTCCCTCGTCCTATTTGTATTTGAGTCAGATAGATTTCTGGCCTCTAATTTTAATCCCAGTGAACATGATTCGTGAGGGTCCAGGGGCTGGGCTCTGCAGCAAGATGTTAGAATCTGCCATTAAGGAGCCATCAGTAATATATGAAAATTATAGGGGAGCTCCTGCTGGGGAAGGGTGGGCAGCTTGGAGGTAGAGAGCAGCCTGTCAGCTCTGGCCTCCTTCTGTCCTGGCCAGCACAGTCACTGGGGGCTTCGCAGCTGGGGGGGAAGGTCTCTGAGGCTTCATCCAGCTGTAATTTGTAAAAAGGCAAGAGCTGCTTAAATCAGGGGCGGTTAAGATTGTTCAGGCTTGCAGAGCCACCCACTCACTACTGAGGCAGAGGATCCCAGTGAACACCGTGATCCTGTCACTCCTGGGAGCCCTGGCCCTCCCCCCGGGCCTCCTGGAGCTCTGTTTCTTCATGTGTAAAATGGGGATGATAATAAAATCATCTCCATCGGGGTCAGTGGGGGGTTAAATGAGATCATGAATGTGTGGAAGTGTTGTGAAGATGAGAAGTCACGATACAGAGCGGAAGGAGGAGGAGGATTTGATGGAAGGGAGAAACCTGGGAGAGGGGGGCATAGACAGGCTTCTGGGACAAGAGGGCACTGCTCAGAGCCAGAGCCCCGCCTGGCCTGGGCTCTTGTCACTGCCCGTTTCCTAATCAGCTATGTGACCTCTGTCAGAGCACCCCATCCCCGCTTCCCTGCCTCTCTTTTCTCATTGGTTGAGAGGATTTGGTTCCTTCTGGCCCTAAAATCTTCAGTTCTGAGTCAACTTGTTAGTCAATGAATGTTCACAGAAATCATAGGAAGGACCAGGACTGTGGTGTGTGTGTGTGTGTGTGTGTGTGTGTGTATGTGTGTGTAGGGGTTAGAGGTGGTGTGGAGGTTGAGCAGAGGAATAGATTGGGGCGCTCACCTGTGCCACCTGACCTGTAGAACCACCCAATTCCACAGGAAGAATTAACCAGGTGGAAGGGACAGTCAGCACTGAAGAAGTTCAGAGGTTGGGCTGGGGTAAAGACTGATAGGACATAGTCCCAGCCTCATTCACAGTATTAACCTCTTATTGTTGAGTGACTCGATCAACTCCTAATTGATTAGGAGCCAGAATGCCTGAGTTTGAATCCTGTTCCTTCCACCCATTAGCTGTGTGACCTTGGGCAAGTCACTCAGTCTCTCTGAGCCTTATCTTAGTTTTCTCTTCTGTAAAATGAAGATGATAATAGTACTGCCTCATAAGGTTATTATGAATATTAAATGAGTTAATATATGGAAAACACTTAGCACCTGGCACCTGGTAGGGCTTGGTGACAGTTGTTATCAGTATTGAAGACCAACTGGGCAGCAGATGCTCTGTGCAGCCTTTCATGCACATTTCCCTCTAGCCTTCCCCTGGAGAAGGAAGGATGTTCTGTTTTAGCGATGGGGAAATGCACCTTCCGAGGGGTTACCCAGGTGGTCTCACATAGATAATAAGTAACAGAACCCTGGCCAGTGGGGCTCCTGGGCCACTGGCCTGGCTACCCCTCTGCACCTCCCTGGCTCCAGCCATGGGCATCTGTGGGGAGTTGACCGACATGTTGGAAGACATCCCTGAGCTGCTTGCTGTCACTGCCCCCAGCAAGTGGGTTGTGAGGAAGAAGAAGAGGACCAGATTTTGGAAATCTGGAAGCAACAGAGAGAGCCTCTTCCCAGGCTGCCTTTGTTCTGCATCTCCAGTTTCTGAGCTGGGGATGAGTGGGCCAAGGGCACCACTCCCCCCATTCTCACTAGCAGCCTCCTTGCCCAAGGGCTCCTCCTGCCTTCCCTTTCCTGCAGTGGCCAGAGTGAATTTTCTTCTCTAGGCCTGGGTGGCTAAGCAAAATTTACACATTCTACTTCCTTTTTTCTAACTGAGGCCTGGGCATTGCTAGGTGTTGAGGGGAGCCCACAGGGAGGGCAGAACCTTGATCTTAATGGAGCAGCTAGTTTGTAAGAGCAAAGGGCCAGCCCTGAATTTTCCCCTCAGCCTTACCCTGTATGTGGAAGTTATTTGGAGAGAAACCACACAGAACTGGGACCTCCAGGGGACTTAAGCACAGAGGACCCCTTTAGATGGAGGATAGAAACCTTCTCAGGCATGGAAGATGGGTAGGAAATGTTAGCGGTTAGGGCCAGGAGCATCTCAGAGACAGGGCTGAGTTCAGAGACTTGGGAGATATATACCTCCTGGGTGGCTGGGCCAGGGTTTGGGATTTATAAAGAACCGGAGTGTGGAATCACAAATTTACAGAGCATGTTTTATGTCCCAGGCTCTCTTCTAAGTATATTACATACACTAAATCATTTAAGCCTCCAACAACTCTATAAAGTGTGGATAAATGGTCATTTCCATTTTATGGAAGAGGAAATTAAGGCAAAGAGGTGAAGAAGGTGTTGCAGGAAGGGGGACCCCTTCCAGGGCCCAAGGGTGGGCTCTTGTCTAACACTCAGAAATGAATTGTCTGAGGAGACACACACACTGACAAAGCAAAAGACTTTATTGGGACGGGGCGCCTGGGTGGAGAGCAGCAGGGTAAGGGGACCCAGGAGAACTGCTCTGCCACGTGGCTCACAGTCTCAGGTTTTATGGTAATGGGGTTAGTTGCCGGGTTGTCTCTGGCCAGTCATCTTGCTTGGCCCAGACTTGGTCTGACTCAGGGTCCTTCCTGGTGGTGCGTGCATCTCTCAGCCAAGATGGATTCCAGCGAAAGGATTCTGGGAGGTTAGTAGGACATATTATGGGCTGGCGTCTCCTCCTTCCTTTTGGCCCCTCCCATATTTTCCCAGTTAGTTTTCAGCAGCAGTACCATGTTCCTTATCAGGACCTCCTGTTGTGAGAAACTTATGCAAGTGGTTATCATGGTGCCTGGCCAAGGTGGACAGTTTCGGTCAACGGTTCCCTAACAAAGGGATTTGGCCAAGGTCACACAGCCAGTGAATAGCAGAGCCAGGATTTGAAACCAGGAAGCCTGGCCTCAGACTGCTCTATTAACTACTTCACTTTACTGCCTTATGTGCAAACCCCCAGGATCTGCCTTCCAAAGCTAGAGTTAGTGGTTCTTAAAGCTTTCTGCTTCCCTTTGAGAAATTGATGAAAACCATGGCTTCTCTCCCCAGAAAATGAGGACATGTACGGATATTTGCATTCAATTTCAGAGTGTCACAGCCCACTCAGAGCTGGTTCTAATCTAGCGGTTGCCCTTCCCTGCTGGGCTCTCTGACATCTGTGTGGATGGGGCCGGGATGGCTACTTTCTACAAAGCAGAGGCTGTGGTGAGAGCCCTGGACCCTGAGAGTCCCCACCAAGGCCCACAGGTAGGATGGCTGGGTTGGGACCCTGCATCTCTGAGGGCTGTCACAGACCTTGGGTACCTAGGCTGCATGGGCAGGAGTCACACACTTTACTGGTGACATGAATGTTACCGTGTCTAAGAAGAATGGGGTGGGGGTGGGGACCGTTCTTGGTTTGTGTTCAGGTGAGTTGGAAATGGTATGAGTGTGTGAATGTGTTTGTGAGAGAGAAAATATATCAGTCAGGGTCCCAGCAGGAGAGAGAATTCTACTCAGTTGTTTTCACTGAAGAGATTTAATGGATTTCTTTCAAAGGTATGGGTGAGGTTGAGGACACCCACAGGGACAGTGCAGCACCCAGGGCCTGGCAACAACAGGGAGCTGTTTCCACCCAGGCTTGAAGAGGCAGTGGGAGGAGACAATGTTATTGTGCGTGAGTGAGAGGTGAGCGTGGTGGTGGGCGTGGGGGGAGCAGCCCCTCCCAGAACCATGGTGCTGAGACTGGGCCAGAGACGGAGGAAATAGCCCACATTCTCTCATCTCCCGTCTCCCATCTGCCATCTGCCATCTGCCAGTGCCTCCCACTGGCCAAACCCAACTGGAACCCACAGAGCAAGGGAACCAGGTGATGGAGTTTGATGGGAAGCAATCTCCTGGAATGGAGAAGGAGCTGGGCAGGGTGGGGCGGCAGCAGGAGACTCTCCAGCACGGAGAACAAGCCTCCAAATCAGTCTAGGACTAACTGCCAGCTCAGTGTCCCCTGCAGATCAGGAGGCCCATGTCTTGACACAGGCTTGCCCCGTCCCAGCCTTGTAGGTTGGATGTAGGAAGGGAAGACCTTCTGCCTGACCTGGGTGCTCAATCCCAGCCTTGCACTGGCCCTTGTCCCAGGGCAGTTTGGTGGGACAGCTGCCCACCTGCCCCCATAAATCTCGACTTCTATGTGTAGCCCAGCCCCTGGGAGCCACTTAATTTAGTCCTCAAAGAAGTTTCAAGTCTGCCTCCCCTCTGAGGGTCTTGCTCAAACTGATGATATATAATTAATGCTGCTTAATTGATATTCTTGGGACTTAGTCATAGGGGTTTTAGGAACCCTTGGGAGCATCTTTTGTGACATGTCAGGAGCTTTTCCCACTGAGTTTTGTTGCCAGGGACAAGAAGTAAGCTTTTCAGAGGGTGAATACCCTAATTTCCAGGCTTATTTCTCATTTGTACTTTCTCCTCTCTGGGAGGCTGTCCCAGCCCCTGGGGTTAAAGTCCCCTCACCTCCCCGACTGCTCAGCCCCTTCCCCAATTTCATACCACAGCCTCCCCAGTCCACACTTGCCACCTACCCAACAATTCTCTAGGGTTCTCTGCATCAGAATCACTTGGTAAAACAAAGCAGATTTTGGGCTTCCCTGCAGCTTTGTTAATCAGAGAATTCCTGTGCCTACCAGTGTTTGGTGGTCTGTGCCCCAGACTTGAGCAGTGTCAGGCTCCCTCCCATCCTTAGAGACCAAGTGTGGACAAAGGGCTTCAGAATGGAATGGAGGGAGGGACAGGCCCTTCCAGGGACCTGGAAGGGCGTTCAGGGCTGGCTTGGCTCAGGATTACAGAGTGGTGAGGGGTTAACCTACCTTCCCCTCCTCCCCAAGCCCCCTTAGCAGAGTCAGATCTCGTGCCTTTGCGTGCTTCCCGCTGCTAAAACCTCATCTCTCCAAGTCCCTTCTGGCTTGAAATCTCTAATTCTCTATGTAGAACGAAATACAACCAAATTAATTTTTTCTTTTAAAAAAAAACATCAGTTCAGCTGTGATCTGACCGTCATTAATAGGGGTATAAATTGGGTCTGACACGGACCCAGTGGCTTCTTGGATTTTTAAAATCCAAGTTTTCACATTTTTTTCCCTTTGTTATTAGCCCAAGTAATGAAGGCTATAAAACATCTTTAGTAAGTCCCTGGGTTTAAGATTTCATTCACAGTAGTTTAGGATGTGCATATATGTTAATTACCCCTGGTCCTGGTAATTTATCACCGCCCAGCCAGGCTCACTTGTCCCCTTTCCTGCTCTAGGAGATATTGGGTGCCCTTGGAGTCCCCCTCCGTGTCCTGTTTCCAGGGGAACTCCATTTTCTTCTCCAGCAGAGATCAATCTCTAGGGAATTCCCCCCTATTGAGCTTCAAGTGCCATTTTAAAAGCAGCGCTGTCATCTTCCCTAATGGGTGTTTTCCTTGGAGTCTCTGCCGGGAGTGGAGGGAGATGGAAGGATGCACAAAGGAATACTTGCCTCTTCTGGGCTGGGGTTTATATAAAATTCTGCCAGAGGGATTTTTTTATTGTGTTTGAGAGAGGAAGGCAGTGCATTGAGGAGGAGGTAGGTCCCTTTCTTAAGAGAGGATTCTCTCGAACCTGGGTGTTTTCCTGGAATAGTCTACATTCTAGAAAGCTATTAGGAGAAATTTTCTTTGCATCTGAAGACACGCGGGATTAAGAATTAGAAAGGGCAGGAGAGGAAAATGCAGGAACTGTTTTGCAACCAGGGTTATAAGATTGTTATGGAATTTGTGGGGTGGGGCAGGAACCCAGTCTTATTCAACTCAATGTCCTTACCATGGCCTTGCACACAGGGAGGCTTCTATAAATGCTTGTGAAGTAAACCTCATCTTTATTTGGCTTTCATAATGCTTGAGGACTCTTGGCAGTTAGATGAAGTAAAAATATAATAAGCCTTGGGGAGTATCTCTGTGCTTCCTAGATGAGATGCTGCCCGATTCGTGAGTCATTTAATAAAGCCAATTAGATCTTCAAATTAAAAAAATATATATATATACATATATATATGTATATATGTGTATATATATATATATATATATATATATATATATATATATATCAAATGAGCTTTGGAGTTAGACATTCTTAGGTTTAGATCCCAGCTGTGCCTAGCTGGTGTGAGCTTGGGCAAGTCACTTAACCTCTCTGATTTTTAGTTTTCTCACTTGTAAAATGGGTAAATGGTCACAGGGTTTTTGTGAGAATTGAGTGCGATAATTCAATGATCCACTTGATCTACTAAGCATTCAGTAAGGGGCTCAGTAAATGTTAGTTTTCTTCCTTCCTCCTACCATGTTCCTACTGAGAATCTGTGGTTCTCAACTCCATCTGCATCTTAGAATCATGTAGGAAACTTTTTAAAAATACAGTCTTTCAGGCCCCACCCACTGAGATTCGGATTTAATTGGCCTGTGGTAGGGCTTGAGCACGGATGGGTTTTTTTGTTTGTTTGTCTTTTTTGCCGCTCCTCATGGCTCGTGGGATTTTAATTCCCCTACCAGGGATTGAACCCTCACCCTTGGCAGTGAAAGCGCAGAGTCCTAACCACTGGACCTCCAGGGAATTCCAAGCATGGGTATTTTAAAAAATCTTCTGTTAAAGGCTACGTTTCTTTAAAGATAAAATCACGATTCCCGTAGAAATATAAAATGAACACACGGCAAAGATTTATTCAACTTATTAATCATTGAGGGACCCAGAAAGATGTTATAACTGGTTCAAATAATTCCAACACCACACACATATATGAAATCAGGAATACTGAAATGAATTTACAAATAGCTGCAAAATTGGTCTGTATCCACAGGGTAATAATCAAATAATCACTTGCATTCCACTGAGGAAAATCTATTTGCATTTCTATGGATAAAATCATCTGCATTACTCTATGCTTTCTATAATTTGCGGAGTCGTAAAGTAGCTCAGAGATAATGAACGATGCAGACCTCTATGAAATCAGATACCTGGACTAGTATACGAAACAGGATGCCCAGTGCTCTGCTTTTTTGTACATTTTAATAACTTTCACACTTCCCCAGCTAGGGTGGAGCACCCTGCCTTAGACCTTTGTATATCGTTCTGTTAACAGTGTTGTCACACTGTATTGTAGTTATTTGTTTGAGTTGTCCCACCTATGATAGAGAAGTCCTTAAGTACAGGATTCGTGTTCTATTTATGTTTGTAACCCAGCACCCACCACACTGCCTGGCCTACTTTATAAGTGCTTAAAAACTGTTGAATTCATAATTGGATTGAGTTGGATAGCTCTAAGAAGCAAGCAGAACGAGTATTAGTCTCCATCTTCTGATGAGGAAACTGAGGCTTTGAAAGTCTCCGATCAAGTCACACAATCAGCTTGTGATGAAGTTGGGACTCAAACCTTCTCATCGATTTCCTCATTCAACCTTTCTTCATTCAACAATGAGTACCTACTGTATACCAGTCACTGGGAGCAGTGGGCTTCTGCTGTCCTTGCCCTCAGGACCTTATATGTAGGGTAACATGGCTTAGAGAACGTGAGCCAGAATGCCTGGGTTGTGCCTTGAAGTCAGCAATTATTAGCCGTGTGACCCTGGACAAATTACTTGGCTTTTTGGTGCTTTCATTTTCTCATCCATAAAATAGGGAAGCCTGCCATAAAAGGATTAAATAAGGTAGTATGGTGTGAAGTGTTTACTGCAGCTGCTGGTGCTATAATCATGTAGGACTGTGAGCCTGTGACTCTGTTAAACATTGTGTCAGGTCCTGAGCTGCAAAGATGAGGAAAACTTGGATCCCCGCCAACCCATTGCTTGAGAAGCTCAGTCTAGTGGGATGGAAAGAGTAGATCATTATTAGGTCTTGTGATGAGTGCAGCCATAGGGATATGAGGAGGATTATGGGAGTGCAAGGGAAGGGGTGGGAGTTAGAGAGCTGGACTTTCAGGGAGCTGAGTCCTTAAGCATTAGCGATTGGCCTACCTGGGGTACCTGCCAGGAGGTGGCTATTGCAGTGTTTGAGGCGAGAAAATGAAGAGTCCTGACCAAGGCCACGGCAGAGGAGGCAGGGAGAGGGGAGAGATTTAGCTGATGGAATTGATGGGAATGAGAGATTGATTTGCTGTGGGCCTGAGGGCAGGAAGGTGCCAAATCTAGTGCTCCCCAGATGACCCCACACTGCCCTGGGTGGGATGTTCTCTTTGCAGGTTTCTAACTTACTTCAGGGGAGAAGGGGATACCTAGCTATGTCCCAGACAACTGGAAACATGTTAAGAATGGTCGACGACCTATTTAAAATATTTTCACTTTGTCTGCCTGTCTTGTTTAGTTTGGGGAATATCACGCCCTACCACCATGGAGTGTACAGTGCTTTTGTGCTTTATCTTTTAGACCCATGTCCCTTTTTAAAAATAAAATCTCACCAAAAATATCTAGTGGATTGAAGACGTAAAAGAGCTGCTTTGATGGAACGGGTATCCCGGAACGGTGCCCACACTGCCCGCCCTCCATGACATGGGAAGGCTCCTGGGAGCTCCCATCCCTGTGGACCACAGTCTAGCCCAGTGGTTCTCCAAGGGAGGTCCCTGCACCAGCAACATCAGTGTCACCTGCATTTTTAGAAGTACAGATTCTGGGCTTCCCTGGTGGCACAGTGGTTAAGAATCCGCCTGCTGGTGCAGGGGACATGGGTTTGAGCCCTGGTCTGGGAGGAGCAACTGAGCCCGTGTGCCGCAGCTGCTGAGCCCGCGTGCCACAGCTACTGAAGACCCCGTGCTCCGCAGCAAGAGAGGCCTCCGTGATGAGAGGCCTGCGCATCACAACAAAGAGTGGCCCCCGCTCGCCGCAGCTAGAGAAAACCCGTGCACAGCAACGGAGACCCAACGCAGCCAAAAATAAATAAATAAAATAAATAAATTTATTAAAAAAAAAGAAGTACAGATTCTTAGCCCTCATCCTAAACCCACTGAATCAGAACCTACAATCTATGTTTTAACAAACCTTTAAGTAATTTTCATGCCCAGAAATGGGGAGTGACTTGCTTTAAGTCATTCAGGGAGTTTAATGGGATATAATTATTGAGTGTCCAGTGTGTGCCAAACTCTAGTGTATATGTTGCAGGGGTTACCAAGAAAGTTAAGTCTCTGAATTAGTTATGCGCTGCTGAGTAACAAATTAGCCCACAGCTTAGCCACTTAAACAACAGGGTCATGGATCTGGGTGTAGCTCTGTAGAATCCTTTACGTCAGGGTCTCTCACAAGGCTGTAGTCAAAGTGTTGGCCAGGGCCTCAGTCTTCTCAAAGTTCAGCTGGGGCAGGATCCACTTTTAAGTTCACTCAGTGGTCTTTGGTAAGATTTAGATTCTCAGGGGTGGGTTGGCTGATAGCCTTGGTTCTTTGCCACATGGGTCTCTCCATAGGGCAGCTCACATCATGGCATGTGGCTTCATCAAAGTGAGCAAGCAAGAGAGAGAGGGCGCCTAAGACGGAAGCCATAGTTGTTTATAACATAACCTTGGAAGTGACTTATGCTCTAGTCCAGTCTTCATTAGAAGTGAGTCACTAGCTCCAGCCCGTATTCAAGGGGAGGGTATTGCACAAGGGCATGAATGCCACGAGATGGGACCTTAAAAGATCCCACAGTCCCTGTCTCTGCCTTGCATTTACAATTGGGGCATCAAATCAATACACACCTAATGCGGAATCAGTCAGAGAAGGAAGGTGGTCATAGAGGTGCCACAAGTTCAGTGGTGGCTCAGAGAGAAGTAATTCTCTGGTTGGAGGAATCAGGAAGATTTCCTGGAGGAGGTAGCATTAACAACAGATCTTGACTGATTGGAGGATGTGCCCTTGGCTGAGAAGGGGAGGCCAGGTGGAGGACACAGCCTAGGCAAAGGCAGTGAGGTGAACAAGTGAAGGGCCTGCTCAGGTATCCAGGTATCAAAACCATCTCACTTGAGTGGAGCCTATATAGAGAAAGGGAGAATAAAGTGACAATGGAGATTGGAGCCATAGGTGGACAGCTTCCACTGTTAGATGTGGGAGCTCTCCCCTTGATGGGGGGGTGGGGGCAGGAGCTGGGAGAGGCGTGGCTTCCATCATTACCGGGTTCAGGACTGAGGGGCTCCGAGCCCAGTGCTCCCCTGTTCCACCAGCCTGGCCATGAGATCCACGCCCCATCTCCTCTTGTAGTTCGGACGCACTGAAGTCATCGACAACACACTCAATCCCGACTTTGTGCGCAAATTCATCGTGGATTACTTCTTCGAGGAGAAGCAGAACCTCCGTTTTGACCTGTAAGTAGAAGATCGTGCTGAGGATGGAGCTGGGGAAGGAACCATGGATGGGAGGTGGGGCTACAGGACCTGTAGTGGGGCGGGAGTTTCCTCACGAGGGAAGGTAGCGGGGAGCTGTGATAGTAGAGGAACTCAGGGTTGGCCTAGGATAAAAGTGACAATTAGCTGAATCCAGCCCCACCTTCATCAGGAGGTGGAAAGGAGGTGGGGAGGGGGAACAAAGGCACCCCCGCCATTTGTCTCAGTGTGGGAGGGTGCTGGGCAAGCTACCTGATTCGGGGGGTGGTGAGGAAAGATCTTGGGGGCAACCCAGCTCTAATTCTGGGGAGCCCTTTTCCCCCCAGCTCCCCATTGACTTCTCCCTCTGTCAAAGCTTGTTCTGGGAGAGGGTCCCCTCCAGTTTCCCCTCCTGCAGAGGTAACTTGGCTGATGGGGCTCAAAGCATCTGTGTGTTTATCACAAAGATGCAGAGTGCCCCTCTCCTGAGGTTAAGGATGATGGTGGGATTTTAGTCTGATGAGAAGGTGGAGGAGTGGTGTTTTGTTGTATTTTCAGGGTCTAAGGTGATTAGAAAGGATTGTGCCCTAGAGAATTGTGGACTGAGTGGGGAAGAAAAGAGGGGTTGGCACCTGAGAGAGCAAAGGAAAAAAATGCAGTGAAAGGAAATGACTTTGGAGGCACCAATAGAAGGGCTTGAGGCCCAGAGCAGTCAATGCAGCCCATTGTAGGGAAGTCACCTGGTGACACTTTGGAGAGAGAAAGTGCTCAGGGAAGAGGACTGGCACAATGACGACTGCCCCTCAGTAGGAGTTGTCTGTACCTAGAATGACTGTTTGGCTGCAGAGATGGCCAGTGTGAGTAGAGGCGGAATGCAGGAGGGAAGGGCTGCAGGTGAGGCTGTGGGTGAGCTAGCCCCAGGTGAAGAGAGGTGCCCAGCTGCAGGATCAGCTGCCTGTGGTGGGCTGAGGTACAGGTATTCATGCCTCCCTCTTTCCTGAGTGCTCAGGCCTGAGGGCAGGTTGGGCAGGCCTGGGCAAAAGGGAACAATCAGGGAAGGTCAAAGGCAAGGTACTGAAGTCCAAGGGCAGCTGAGCCTTAGCTCGGAAGATGGGAGAGCAGTCAGTGAAGAGCAGGGTGGCTCGGGTATCTGTGAACCAGCCAGGGTGGCAGAGCAAGTTTATTTTATTTTTTCAGTTTTTAATGAGGTATAACATATATAGTGAAGTGCCCAAATCTTAATAGCGCTACCCCAATGATGCATTTTGATATCCATTTACCACCCAGATCAAGAGACAGACTAGCACCTTAGAAGGCTCCCATTTGCATCTCCCTGCTATTACTCCCAGAAATATCCACTGTGTTGGTGCCTGGTTTTGGGGGAGCAGGGGTCCTGGCTCAGTTCAAGAAGCCAGGCAATTTGGGGCAGGATGCCCCAGCTGCCTTCACCATCTCTCTGTGTTCCCTGCAGATATGATGTTGACTCCAAGAGTCCTGATTTATCTAAACACGTGAGTTCTGCCAGTGCCTGCCCAGCAATTCTGAAAGTCTCTTAAATGCCAAACTCTGAGTTGGCCTTGGGCTTCACTGTGACACAGAATGTGTCTGATGCTGCATCCTGTCATTTCAGAGCCCTCATACTTCCAGGGGTGAGGTGATGGAGGAGGTGGGATGGCTGTGAGCAGAGTGGGTGACAGTGGTCTTTTCTGTACCCTGGATGTGCAGGATTTTCTGGGCCAGGCCTTCTGCACCCTTGGAGAGATTGTGGGGTCCCCTGGGAGCCGCCTGGAGAAGTCCCTCACGTAAGTGTTCAGGGGAGTGGGACCTGTCTGGTTTGCTTCCTCAGTGATGGGCCAACTTCCTGTTCATCCTTGCTGAGGGCTGGCTCAGGGGAGAGGCAAAGCAGTCAGCCAGTCATAACAGACAATCGGAAATAAGGAGACCTCATGGGCCTTGCCCTTGCAGGGCTTTTAACCCAGTTATCTTGGAGGGACCCTGGCTCAGTTATTAGAACCCCATGTTCCTTAGCATGGCCCGAGATACTATCTACCCCACTCTCACACCCCACCCCATCATTGTACAGGGGAAGAAACTGAAGCCCAGAGAGGGAAATTGATTTGCCCAAGGCCACACAGCTAGGAAGTAGAAGAGCTGGGATTTGAACCCAGGGATCTACTCACAAAGAGTATTCCTCAGATTGTTCATACCTTGTTGAGGCCAGAGCTGGGCATGGTGAGGCCCTCCCTATCCTACCCTGCCCTTGCATCATAGGGTTTTAAGTGCTTTTAGGGGAAGACTATTATACTGAGCAGGCTCTGGGATGTGGAGTCCCAAGGCTTGTCACAGTGGAGCCTGATGGTGGCTTCAGGGACCAGCCAGGTTGGCCAGGTGATGGGGTGACCTCTCTTGTCCCTGTTTCAGGAAGCCCCAGGAGTAGGGCCCAGGCAAGAGAGGCCTGCACACTAAGACAAGTGTCCAGGTCATAGGGCAGGGTGGGCAGAAAAGCCCCCCACTTGCTTCTGCCAAGTTCACACTGGATGCTGTCCCCTCACCGTGATCAATAACTGCAGAATGTGTTATTGTGGGGGGGTGGGGGGGGTGGTCTCTCTCCCAGGCCCTTGTCTCTGACGCCCAGTAACTGTGTGGTAACTTCAGGGTCCCCAGAAAGGCCTCACTATCCCCACAAACATCTCCTCCTCTGGGTTCACAGAAAATAGTGACAAATAGCTATCATTTATTGAGAACAGGGAGTAAACTTATGTTTGGGGGCTCTGAAGTTTATAGAGTTTGGGGTCCCGGGAGTGAGTTTGTGTCGGCCCCTCTCAGCTCCCCACTGCCTGGATCAAATGCACATGAGTTATTTGGGTCTGTGCTGTCCCCTGACCTACCTTTGGTGGAGGGACACACCTTCAAGAGGGATCAAGGAAGACTTGGGAAAGGGGATGGCTACTGAGAGGAGCCTTAAAGGGTAAGCGGGATCTAAAATGTTGAGATGCTGGGTGTTGGTGAAGGAGGGGGATATACTCTTCCCGCTGAAGACACATGAAGTTTTCATGTGTCTGAGTCTAGTTGTCTCCCAGGCTAGACCTATGAACGGCTCCCTTTCATTGGGCATCTGTTCTGAACCAGACAGTCTTTTGTCTCCATGGCCTCATGTGATTATCTCAGCAATCTCCCCATTTCACAGCCCGAACACTGAGGCTCAAAGAGGTAGAGCAGAGGTTCTCAAACTGTAGCAGGCATCAGCATCACCTGGAGGGCTTGTTTAGTACAGACTACTGGGCTCCAACCCCAGGTCTGGGCAAGGGCCTGAGAATTTACATTTCTAACATATTTCTAGGGGCTGTGATGCTGCTTGCCTGGGGACCACACTTTGAGAACCCCTGGGGTGGAGCTGCCCAGGGCTTCACAACAAGGTTTGGGAAGAAGACCTCTTCTTCCTCTGGCCTGTGGCTCTTGGTCCTGGTTTGATGTTTGACCCAGAACAGAAACCTGTCTCCAAGAATCTAGATGCCAAGTGCTCTGGCCTCTCAGAATGGGGATACTCAGCTCATGACCTGCTCTCTCTCTCTCCACAGAATAGGAGCATTCAGCCTGAATTCCAGGACAGGCAAACCCATGCCAGCTGTATCCAACGGGTAGGCCACCAGACATCTCTAGCCCTGGAGTCCTCAGACATTCAGCCAGCTCTGCAGAGGGGGCCTCAGAGTCCTGGCCCAGTCCCTGCTCCTACCACTGTGCCTTTAGCCCTGGTCAGGGACACAGAGAGGGTCCTGGGTCCCTCCTAAAGTGGCACTTTGGGCCACTCCGCAGCTGGCCCTCCCCCCGTCCAGGCTAGAGCTCCAGCATCCCCAGCCCCAATGGCTCATAGGACTTCAGGGAGCAGGGTGGGGCTTAGAGGTAGGGGCTGTTTCTGGGAATCAGCAGGGGCTGGGCACTCTTCCTTCCCTTCCTCTCTCCCGGCCAGTTTTCTTCCACCTCCTACCTCCTCTAACCCTTCCCCTCTCTTATCTTCATCTCCTCCCCATCTTCTTCTCCGTTGCTTCCACTGCTGGATGTCAGCCTGCTCACAGAGTAGTTCCGCTAAATCCTTACTCTCCGCATTTGCTTACCAGCTGTGGCAGGCTGGCCTTGTTCCTCCAGCCCCCACCCTGAACATCTGCTTTTGGCTGGCCTCACGCAGATATGGCAACCAAGACCCTCCCACTCTTTCCCCTTCCTCTCCTGGTTGGAGAAAGGGTCCTCACCTGGCAGGGGTTGGGGAGCCAGGGTAGGGAGCATCTGCTTGGGGGACCAGCCTGGAGGTGCCTCTGGAGACGAGCACTTTGGCTGAGTAAGCAAAGCTCCACTGGCCTTTGCAGAGGGCTCCTAGAAGTTGGGGTCCCAGCAGCTGGATTGGCCACCAGCCTAGCGGGTTGTGGGAAAGAGGCCTTCAGGGGACCCAGGGATGCTCACAGCCCAGGAAGTATATGGATGCTAATTTATAAGAAGAGTAGAGAAGCAGCAATTGGAGAGGGAGCAGGAGTCAGAGAGAGAAACAGAAAGGGAGAGCAAGAAAGACCAGAGGGATGGAGGGAGGGAGGGAGGGAGAGAGAGAGAGAGAGGCCGAGCGAGCAGGTGGGAGCAGACTGGGGCTTGAGAGCGTGGAAGGAAAGATTGGAAATAGAAGAGGGGCTAAGAGGCAAAGAGAGGAGCAGATGGAGAACCATTGGACAGAGGAGGCTGGTGTGAGGATTCTATCTCCCTGGTCAAACAAATCAATCTTTACTAGCAAGGAGGGCCAGATTGGGGGGCGGGGGAGGTAGGGAGGGGCTTTGGGTTACTCAACTCAGCTGCCCAAGTCTAGGGGGACAAGCTGTCAGGCACCGCCACCTCCCTATGGCAGGGGAACCTCGAGATGCAGCCTCTGCTCTGCTCACCTGATTTGGAGAGATTTGGGCTGTCTCATCAGCCCTCAGGACCGGCTCCCATGCCTCCCCTGTCTGAGAACTTCTCCCTTTAAGAGCTGGCACTGGGGAGAGCTCCATCAGTGGTTCTCAAAATGTGATCCACAGTCAACATGCTGGTGACCCTGAGGCTGGCCCAATTGTGGGGCTGGATTTTATCAGCTTTGCACGATTGTAAAGGAAACCAGGCAGGGAGAGAAATGGTGCTCTTGAGGGCCTTCTCTGTGCCGGGCACTGTGTGTGTGCATATTAGTTAGTAAAATGGATGCTACAATTACACCCATTTTATGGGCCATGAAACTGAGATTCAGAGAGGTGTAGTAGTGAGCCCAAAGTCACACAGCTACTGGACAACGTGCCATTTTCTTCTCCCTCCCAGTGGCCCCTGGCTGCACTGGGAACCCCCTGGGTTAGTCCTAAACAATCGGAATGGGATGGGATGGTGCCTGGGGGAGGGGGCCCTCCTGATCTAAGGAAGAGGTAGTGCAGATCCCCTGGGTAGAGCTCCACCCTGGGAATTGCCCTCCTAGAGGGGATTCTCTGGGTGGGTTGACTTCATGTCCCGGTTGCCTCCCTCACAGAGAAGGCACATGGTTGGCCGGGATCTCTCTCCCCCAGAGAGATCCCAGCCAAGAAGTTTAAGGGGAGGGAGCCATGGGAGAGGGCCCGGCAAGCTGCCACCAAGAGTATACCAGTCCTCCTGCTTTACCCCCTTTTACTGCTCTCTCACCTACAATGAATCAGAGTGGCTCAGAGCTGGAATGTTCCAGGACTCTGGGGATCAGCTGGGTGCAGGGTGGGGTGGCTAGCCCACGAGGTCTTTTGCCCACAGAAGTGGTCTTTGGATGGAAAGTTTGAGGACCACTGGTCTGGAAGCCTCCGGGTGAGTCTGGATGCTTTTCCAATTCTAGGACTTTCACTGCAGACAGTACCCTCCTTGGCGGGCTCTTGGGGAGCAGGGGGCGGGGCAGCTCCAGGCCTGGGGGCCTGGCCCAGGAAGCAGTGCCCTAGGCCACAGGAGACTGTGTCTTCTTAGGGGCTTTGGGGCAGATCTGCTGGATGGTTGGGGGTGGCGGGAGGAGGATGAAGAGGGCTGATTCAGGGAGAGTTCAGGCTTGTGGCTCTGTCTTTGTCTGACTTTCCATTCTTTCATCTTCTCCTCTCCCAGTGGTGTCCCAGGGAAGAAATGTGGCACCATCATCCTGTCCGCTGAGGAGCTCAGCAACTGCAGGGTGAGTGGCAGAGGGACTCCAGGACAGGACCTGGTGGGGGTGGGGTTGAAGCAGTGACAGAGAGCAAGCTGGCCTCTCTGTGACCGTTGTGTGTCGTTGGAGGGACTGGGGGAAGACCGGGCTCCTCAGTCTGACCTGGCTGTCGTAGAAGTCCACAGCATCGGAGCTAGAAGGTGTCTTCCCTTTTTACAGCTGAGCTGAGACCCAGAGACAGGAGGAAACTCGCCCACAGTCAGCAGCAGAGCTGGGCTGGGAGCCCTGGTCCACTCCCCATCATGGCCACCGCTCACTTGTCCTTGAGCCAAGACTGCCTTGGCACTGACACTAGCAACAGAGGGGCCTTTTCTTGGAGCCTGGGCGCTTGGCATTTAGTTGTCATTTTTCACTTTTAGCTCTGGAGTAGGGTGACACCCCTGCATGGGGCTGAGGGAGAGCATGTGGGGTGTGTGTGTGTGTGTGTGTGTTGGGAAGCCAGAGTCTGCAATCCTAGGCAGCCCTTGGTTTTGCTTCTTCTGTGGGACTGTGGGAAAGAAGGAGATGGGGACAGCTGGCAGGTAGCTGAGCACCCAAGAAGGGGCTCAGGGGACCCAATAGCTAATAATGCTGATAAAATGCAGTAATGGTGATAGTTTCTGTCTATCAATGTCTGGGCATTTTACATGTTATCACTACTTCTGACAACAATCCTAAGAGGTAGGGTAACCGTTGTTATTCCCATTTTATGGATGAGGAAAGTGAGGTTCAGAGAGGCTAATCACCTGTTCAAGGACAATAAGTGGTAGAGCCAGGGTTCTAATCCAGGTCAGCCTGATTCTGAAACCCAGGCTTATTCCCCTAAACTACCCAGGCTTGCATGCCCCTTAGGTTAATTAGGAGCCACAGGTGAGAACATAGAAGGTCATAAGGAGAAAAGGAGGAGACAGCGACAGTGTGAGCACAAGACCAATTCTGGGGTAACCTGGGAACTCAGCTTCCTGTGGGGCTGGATCCAGCTCAGATTAGAGGGCCTGGGAGGGATGAGGAGAAACAGCATTTTCTGACCTTCCTGGGAAGGCAGTATAACTATTGTATCCATTAGCTATCAGTATTTACCATATTAGAAGTTAAAATTGAGGGACTTCCCTGGCAGTCCAGTGGTTAAGACTCCGCGCTTCCACTGTAGGGGCGCAGGTTCAATCCCTGGTTGGGGAATTGAGATCCCACATGCGGCAGCACGGTGCTGCCAAAAAAAAAAAAAAAAGAAAGAAATTTAAGTTATGTATTAATTCATTTAAAAATAACAATAGTTTAACCCATTATAGGTTAACAGAAGTAACATCTTTTTTGAAAAATAACTATATTTTCCAAAATAAAATTCATTTATTGAGAAGACTGCTTTGCTTTATATTTTAAAATATCACTTTAATGTCTGGCTTAACAGAAGAGCTGGATTTTCATATCAGCTTCTGCAGTCAATCTGTTATGATATCACTGTTGGATAACTTCTAGAAAACTCCATGTCTTATCAGCATTATTATGAAAATAGCTTTGGCCTCGTGGACTCCCTTGGGGGTTCCTGGTCCATACTTTGAGAACTACTGGTATGTATGGAGGTATAAATTGTTAGCCAATATTAATTGAGCGATTATTCTGAGACACACACTGTGCTAAGTGGTATATAGTATCAGTTTATTTATCTGATGTATTATAATATGTAATGTAATCCGTAGAATGATGTATTATAATATCTGATGTATATGGTTCTCATTTTACAGAGAGGTTAAGGGACCTGCCCAAGGTCACACAGCCACTGAGTAGAAGAGATGTGAGCCCAGGCAGTCTGGTCCTAGAGCCAGGGTCTTTCATGACTAGGCTGTAGTGCCCCAAACTCTGCTTTCAGGGCCTTCCAGTTGGAGAATAAGACACAGGATTGTTAGGACAGGGCAGTATAACAATGACCAAATCATCTCAAACACAATTGCTCAATCTGGTTTCTCTACTTGTCTGTTTACCTCAGTGGGTCTGGAGGAACTTGACCGCAGGACCAAACCTCCCCCTCCTATACACCCAGTAGAGGGCGTGGCGTGCAGTAGGTGATCACAGGGGTTCTTTTGTGAATCTGTGACTGAATGAATAGGAAGCACAAACCAAATGTTTAGAAGCAGGTGATGATGAAAACTCCTATGCCTATGTATGCTGGTGACCTCAACGCTGTTAGAGTCCCAACAAGGGAGAGAATGCAGCTGATGCGTAGACTAGAGCTTCTGTTCAAGCTTCCTGAGCCTCAGTTTCCCCACATGTATGCTGGGGCTGATAGGGTGGCTGTGAGGATTAAAGGAGATTGTGAAGGTGACTGTGCCTAGCAGGGGCTGGGCTCCCAGTGGGTGTCTGGGAAAGGTTGAATCTGAATTCCCTGAAGCCTAGATTCAGTTTGCCCCCATGCTTATAACTCAGTTGGTGACTTCCTCCCTAGTTTATAATTAAATAAAGTAATGCAAGTGAAATTGCTTTGGAAATTCTAAAGCTCTAGACAATGCTGGGTGCTCTTATTGGTCTACTTTTCCGGGATTGGTAAACAGTCTGGGTTTAATACCCCTTAGGCTCTGCCTCCTCCTCCTCCTTCCCCACTCCTCCCTTCCCCGCCTTCATCCAGGGATGACAGCAGTTTCTTTGATTTAAGCTGTTTCAGAGCAAGTGGGGGTTGGGGAGGGCTCCCTCCCTTCCTCTTGATATTGTCAGCTCCTTTTCTTTTGGGGCATCTTTGGCTGAGTTCTGTCTTTCCCTAGAATACTTGCAAGGAAAAGAGACTAATTCCCAGCATCTGGCTGAATTAAAATAATTACATCTGAACGGCTTTGCTTCTGTCGTTCCAGCATTCAGTAGGAGGATCAAAGGAAGAGGGTGGAGTCTGAGAGATGGTTTTTCACCAGAGCAGGGCTTCCTGCTCAAATGGATATATTCTGCCAAAGCAGACAAACCCTCCCTTCATCCATGGGGATGGTGTGGGCAGGCAGGGACCAGCAAAAGATTAGAGTAGACTCCAGCGGGTCACCAGCATGCTTTGATGGGTTATAGAAAAGCCCTTCTCATCTGGAATTTAAATACCAAGAAAGTTCCAACAATCCGAATTTGATCCAAAATATTATTCAGTGATACTTGATATTGACAACGATGAGTTAATCTCCTGAAGGGGCTCTGAATGACCCAGGAGTTCATTATGCTCATCAGTAAAACAATGATTTTTCCGTGTAATACTGAGCAGTATTTGCATAGTCCTCACAGTTGACCAAGACTCTCATGTTAACAGTCTATTTGATTGTCACCATGGGGCTCAGGGCTGGGTAGGTGTGAGTAACCCAGTGCACAGATGCAGAGAGGTTGAAGTGACCTGCCTAAGACTGCAGGATTCTAGCCCAAGCCTTGGTTCAGGGAGTCTTTCCCTCACCCAGGGAAGTCCCGAGTCTTCATGGTACATGGAACAGCTGTGGGCTGTGGTCTTTGTCAGGCCGGTAGCCTTTAGCAGGCATGGTGAGTGGCTGGGCTTCTGGAGAGAGGCAGTGGGGTGTTGCGGGTGCAGGGAGCAGATAGCTCCTTGCCTTCCCCTCCCCAGACCCTTAGCTACCCTTAGGGCTGCCAGCCACCCAGGCCAGCCTTGCTCTGGAACCAGGAGATCCTGGCCGGATGCACATTCTCACTGCCTCCCAGTCAGGTCCCTGTACACACTGGCAAAAGTGTGGCTCACCTCTCACAAGCGGAGGGAGTCAAAGCTTCACACTGCAGCTGCCCCTCCCCCGCCCCTTTTAGGTATCACCAGCCTGCTCGTGTATTCATTCATTTCATTTCATCAGATATGCTTTGGCTCAGTTCATGCCCTCCCAGAGTTTCCAATTTAGTATGAGAGAGAGAGACAGAAATTGCCAACCAGCAATCACAGCACAGCAGTGGTCCTCAACCCTGCCTCTTTTTTTTTTAATACATTTATTTATTTATTATTTATTTATTTATTTATGGCTGTATTGGGTCTTCGTTTCTGTGCAAGGGCTTTCTCCAGTTGCGGCGAGCGGGGGCCACTCTTCATCGCGGTGCGCGGGCCTCTCACTGTCGCGGCCTCTCCCGTTGCGGAGCACGGGCTCCAGACGCGCAGGCTCAGTAGTTATGTCTCACGGGCCTAGCCACTCCGCGGCACGTGGGATCTTCCCGGACCGGGGCACGAACCCGTGTCCCCTGCATTGGCAGGAGGATTCTTAACCACTGCACCACCAGGGAAGACCCCCTGCCTCTTTTTTATAACAAATATTTTATAGCACTCTTTAGTATCTTGAAGGAAAATTCATGGATATACTGTACACTATTCCAAAATACATACAGGTGAGGCACTGAGCCCTTGCAGCTACCTGGGGGGAGATGGATCCAGGCAAAGAGGTTAGCTCTTGCAAAGGCCCAGGAGCAGGAAAAGAGTGATGAGTGACATCAGAGAGGCAAGGGTGTGGGTGAGTGTGGAGGCCAGGTTGTGTGGGACCTTGTGGCCGGGGAGCTTAGCTTTGAATCCTGTTAAAGTCAGGACTCTCATTGTTCTAAAGACAAACTTCAGAGAGAGCCCAGTGTCTTTATATGGGAGGCTCAGGAAGAGTCCTGGGACGGAGGGAGAAAGGTAGGAAGAAAGAGGTAAGGTGAAGTGGGGGGTAGTGGTGAAGGTTTTCTGAGTGTCAGAATATGCAGGTTGATGTTTGGGAAAAATGTGTGTGTGGCCAGCACAAGTGTAAGTGTTCTTCATGATAAATGATCAGGATTCAGACATCACCTTTTAAAAAAGTTAATTTGTAATGTTTTGGTCTTAGAAATTATCTTTCTGGTTAAAAAAAAAAACAGAATGAAAGGAAACAAAACAAAAACACTTTTCCTGATGCTAGAAAAATAACATGTTTCTAACAGACAGTTGGAAAATACAAAGAATAGAAACATCAACAAGAGATAATCACTGTTGATGTGATTTGATGCATTTCCTCCAAGGCTTTTTTTCTGGGCGTACAAATATATAGTTTTTTCTTATAATTAGTAGAATATGGTAACCAGATTTATTTTCCCATGTCACTAGATATTCTTGGAAGACATTTTTAATAGCTGTATATCATTTTTCTGTTTATGGATGGGCCATAATTTATTAAAGCTATTCTCTTAAAGGAAACAGTATAATTATTACTGCAGTGAACATCCTCATAGCTGAATTGTTCCATTTTTCTTTGAACTTTAGTTGATGGATTTTGGTTAGTATGCCAGACACACAGGCTCAATGAGCAGGAGGAAGAATGGTCAATCTGGAGTATTCAGCCTCTGAATGACCAAATCAACAGTTACACAACTGATTGGATTGCTTGAGAAGTCACTCATTAAGACAGGAGAGAAAAACCAGCTTGACCTCAAGGTGGTTATTCCCATCAATGTGTAGCGACAGGCCTAGCCTCCTAGACCAACTTTAATACTCACCATCTGCATTAGAATAAACTCTAGCCTATGGAGTCTTTGCTTCTATCCCTGAATGCCTACACCCCAGGCAGGCCGGGGCTCTGGGCCCCTCTATGAATGCAGAAGCCCTTCTGAAGGTCACTGGTCACGGAATCACCCCCAGCTCTGAGTTGTGTTTCTCCCTACGGGAATGCTAAATTTCAGAGTTGTGGCTAATGATTCTTTATTTTTATTTTTTAATTTAATTTTTATTTTATATTGGGGTATAATTGATTTACAATATTGTGTTAGTTTCAGGTGTACGACAAAGTGATTCAGTGATATATATATATCCATTCTTTTTTCGGATCCTTTTCCCATATAGGTTTTTTCTTTTTAATCAATGTCTTCTTTTTCAGACTAAAAAAGGCAATGTACTAATTCCAGGAAATTTGGAAAATGCAGCAAATATTAAAGAGAAGACAGTAAATGTCACCATGGTTCCACCATCTATTTAAAAATGCTTCTTAGGGTACAGCATGTGAGCAGTAGGGAAAAGTGGTTAGAACTTGGTCTCTGGATCCAGACCAAATGCCATTGCTTACGAGCTCTGTGACCCTGGGCAGGTTACTTGACCTCTCTGTGCCTCAGTTTCTTCATCTGTAAAATGGCTTTATTCAGATTTTTGATATTTTATGTATCATGGATTTTTGCATTGATTTTGATTTTTTAAAATATCGCATTAGGGACTTCCCTGGCAGTCCAGTGTTTGAGACTTCACCTTCTAATGCAGGGGTGCGAGTTTGATCCCTGGTGGGGGAGCTAAGATCCCACATGGCTCGCAGCCAAAACACCAAAACATAAAACAGAAACAATATTGTAACATTCAATAAAGACTTTAAAAATGGTCCACATCAAAAAAATCTCATTAAAATCTTTGATTATTGAGATTTTTGGAGTCCCTTAAATTTTGCACTTGCCTTATCCTTGCTCTGATCCTGGGGGCTGCCAGCAAGACCCAAGCCAGAGCAGCCTTCCATTCTCCACCCCCAACCCCCGGGGTGTTGCTACCCTCTCCCAGCCTTCAGCCCACTTGCTGACCTCCTGGGTCAGGGAGGCCTAACATACTAGAGTGGGCCAGGCCACCATCCCAGAGAGAAAGGCTGTTTGCTGTGGTCTCCCAAGCAGCCTGATTAACATGCGGAAAGATGCAAATTGAGGCAATCCTGCTGTTTTAGAAGAACTTAATATGTTTTTTTAAAAGATAGGGTGAAAAGGCAGAAATTGCAGAAAATTATATATTGCGGGAGCTGTTTTATCATCTCTGCAGTTGATTCCAGAGATGCTTCTGGTTTGGGACAGGCATATCATGTGTTCAGAGAGCCCCACTGCCAGGCTGAGAATGTCAAACAGCAGGACCTCTGACCCTCAGCCAGAATTTGCTGCTCCCTGATCCTGCTGGCCCAGTGCATTTTATTGCCGCTTCCCTAGCCTCTTCCTGGGGTCACATGTATATCAAGGGTTGATTCATTCATTAACCCTTATTTAAGGGGAACAGTTGAAGCATAGTAAATAGGACTATTGACATAACCCAGAAGCACCTTCAAAAGCAAGTCCCCAAGCAGCTCCATGCTCCTTGTCTCACAGGCTCCCCATGGGCCACACACCCATTAGGGAGGAACCTTGCCTTGGTTATAGCCTAGAAAGCTCTCTGAAGTTCTGTCTTATGCCCACGGATTTGACAATGGCCCCATATAGTTTATCATAATGGGCTTTTGGCGAACGTTTCTGGGTCTGGGTGGCAATAGGGAAGGCAGATCAGGTTGAAGAACAAAATAAGCTCCCAGCAATGCCTCACACATATTTGCCATGGGGGTGGGGTGGGGGAATGAGATGTGGCTCACTGGTGGATGTTTCCAGTTAGATGAATTTCAGAGTCAGTCTTTTTTTCTTTAAGCTAGCTTGCATAGAGGAGACTTTTCTAAAATGGATTTCACACTTCTCTGACTTCTCAAACTGAGGCTACAAAACATAATTAAACTTATCTTGATGATTCGGGGTCATCATTTGGAATCTCAGTTATTAATCTTTGGAGCCAGACTGTCTTGTTTCAATCCAAGCTTCTCCTCTTACTAAGCTTTGTAGCTTCAGGAAAGGGTATTAACTTCTCTGTGCCTCAGCCTCCTCAGCTTTAAAATAGGAATAACGATTGTAGTTATCGTAGATAAACACGAGTTGAACATTGGCAATTCCATATGGGTCAGCCCGGGAGTAGATGGCACTTGGCGAGTGTTGGCTTCTATTCTTTTAGCTGTTCTATGCTGGGCACTGTGGACTGGTACTTAACATATATCATCTCCCTTGGTCTTCCCAACAGTCTCACAGGGGGCATTATTACTCCATTTTTCCAGAGGAGAATACCAAGACTTAGGTTAAATTGCTTGCCCCAGGCTGCTCAGCTAGTAGATGGCAGAGCTGGGGTTCCAACCAGGTGTCTGTGGCTCCTTTGTACTGTTCTCTCTGTCAGGTGCTGTGCTGGGACCATGGCCCTCCCAGTGGAGCACTAAATAGTCCTGGAAGTTAGGGTCTATTAAGTTCTGCACTAATATTTTTCTGATATTCCTCCTCCCCTCCCTGATCTTGCAGGGCCCGCAGGAGTCCTCCTAGGAAGGAAAAATAAGAGCTTTGCCTCTGGATTTTGTGGCATCTGTTTTGGTTGTTTCAAATATATGTGTGTATTTCGTAGTCAACCAGTATAGGTGTCATGTGCAGCTTGCCTGTATTTATTCAGGTGAAGATGTCACACAGGTGACCTCCAGATGTGGGAGAAGTCACTGTGATAACCACCAAGCTATGCTGGAGGGATCCTGGATTCCCAGACTGTCCCCTGAGCGCCAGCCTTCCCCAGATGCCGCCCCTTTCCCAGTACGCTCCCTGTGGCATCAGCACCAAAACCTAAACCGCCCAGCTGAAAAGGACAGTGGTGATCATCCTGTCCAGTGCATCACTTTATAGATGAGGAAACAGGCTCAGAGGGCTTGAAGGACTGCTGGGACAAACTAGAACTCAGAGTTTTGCATTCCTTGCTGGGTCTCCTACTCAGCAAAGTCTGGTCTGTTTTCTGATGCCGCTGATGGTTCCATCCAGGGCCCACTTTATGGGCATGTGATCTGTTCAGTCACACAGGACCTGCTCTTGGTTTACTGCTCTGCTGTTACAGTCTTGAAATCTCTTAATACTCTTTGAACAAAGGACCTCACATTTTCCCTTTTTACTGGGTCCCACAAATTATATAGCCAGTGCAGGGAGGAGCCTACCAGGTCCTAGGCTTCCTCCTCTTTCTAGGCCTTGAGATGAAACTCCCCAGGGAGGCATTTAAAGTGCTCCCTCCATCCAGCATGGGATGGGATTGGAACTTTCTCCTGGGGAAAGATAGTGACTGCTGGGGATGGACTTAGAAGGCTAGAGATCTTTCTGGGAGGGTGTGAGGGAAAGCCCTGAAGTCTAACTGCCTTTGTTACCATCACTGTGTGATCTTGGATGACCTCTAAAAGCCTCAGTTTCCTCATCTGTAAACTGGGAGACTAGAGGAGTTACTTCATACTGTTATAATGAGGATTCAGTGAAATAATGTATGTAAAGAGAAGGCTTAACACAGCACCTGGCATCGAGTAAGTGCTCGGTAAGTCAGCCATTCTCTATTCCAGATCTGAAGTCCTAGATTTCTCAGGAGGCTCTCAGATTCCTGGGGCTTCTAGGCCTTGGAAGCCCTCAATCCGGCCTCCTTGTCCCTCTCAGGTGGGCGATGCTGAGGGACATGATAAAAGCCATCATTACCTGGGCGCCTCCGTGTGCTGGCCACTGTACCCCAGCACTGCCCCTCAGGGCCTCCCTTCAGGAGACCCTCTCAGCCCAGGCTAACCCAAATCCAGCCCTGACCCGAGTCAGAAGAAATCAGCGACTCTAAAGATACAGGGAAGCGGGTCTCATGAACTATAGTGTGCTCTGTGCTGGAAGAGGCATGACTTTGAAGTCATGTTGAGTTCATACATGTTGAATTTCTGCTCTACCAGTTGCCAGCTGGTGATCTTGGGCAGGTGACCTAGCTCCCCCAACCCCCAGCGTCCTCATTTGTAAAAAGCAACAAAGGATTATTCTGAGGGCTAAATATGATAAGGCTGTAAAGCACTGAGTTCAGTGACAGGCCCACACAGATGGTATCTAATACATGTTTGTTGAATGAATGAATGAGCAAGTGAATGGAGGAATGCTCTGTTTGCTGTTGTCAGATGTCCTTGAGGGAAGGCATATGAGGTGGTAGAGGTAGGAGCGGGGCAGGGACAGAGACCACACACTGGGCGGGGGGAGGGGAGAAATATCCAAATCATCATAACTTGTACACACTTAGTGTGTACTTAGTGTGTGCAATATACTGTTCTCAGCGCTGCTCTCAATTAACTCATTTCATTCTCACAAGCCTATGAGGTAGACCTTGCCTGTACCCCCATTTTACAGATGAGGAAACTGAGCACAGAGAGGGTGAGTAACTTGCCCTAGGTCACACAGCTAGTAAGGGGATGGAACGGAAGCAGGCAGCCTGGCTCCAGAGACCATATTCTTAACCATTATATCGTACCCACTGCCCCAACCTTTGACCATGTCCTTCAAGCTGTGAGAGGTTGCATCTTCATCCCTGCCACCATTTTGGTCCTCGTTGGGCTGTAGGACACTGATCTCCAGAGACCCTCTTCGCCACTGAGAGGAAGCGGGCAGCGTGAGAGCTGGGTGGCTTGCTTCCTGCCTTGCTTCCCTCCAGGGCCAGGCCAGGCCCCAGGGACTATTGACAGAGCCTTGAGCTCTGGCCAGTTGGCAGCTGATTTGTCGGGATGCAGAGCTTTCAGGTTGAAGAGACCACACGGGGATGGGCAAAGAGGAGGACATGGAGGCATCTCTGCCCAGTGCCCTGCTGGCTGCAGCAAGCTGAGGGGCTAGGAGCCGTGTGAGAGGAGAGGTCAACCGATTCTCACTAGTCCTGGTACCTTCCTTATGCTCTTGGGTTGAGTGTTAGGTCTGGGTCAGCCAAAGCCGTGAACTAGTCAGGGGAGTCAGAAACCCAGGGCTCTGTTTGATAAACTTGTAGGGGTTGCTCCCTGCTCTGAGCTTTAGGCTCCTCAGCTGTAAAATGGGGGGGTCATGGTCCAGCTATAGCTACCTGAGAGTTAGATGAGCCTCTTGTGAGTCAGTGCATGTGAAAGTGATACTTAAACTTGAATGTCCTCTAGGAACCATACAGTCATGTAAGGGAGTGAGGCGATGTGGCCGGCGAGGGCTTGGGGTTAGGTGACCAAGCTCAGAGTGGCTTGAGTTAGTCATTGCACCTCTCTCTGAGCCACTCAGTACAATAGTGATGATACCTTGTGCATGAACCTTGACCGAGTGGGTGACGTGCCTGCACTCTGCTCCAGACTTCACACACTTGATCTCATTCAGCCCTCACCACAGCCCTTTGAAGTGTGTACTGCAATCAGCCCCATGTTACAGAGGGGAAACTGAGGCTCTGAGAGGTTACCTCCCTTGCCTGGTCACACAGCTACAAACTGGTAGAGCCAGGATTCAAACTGGGGCAGCCGGCTCCAGAATCCACCTGCTTCCCTGCCCGGCTGCTCCACCAGACCTGCCGGGTGGGGTTGTTTGAAGATGAAATGAGACCCTCCTGTTAGCTCAGGGCCTGGCACGTGGTGCGGGGCAGTGTGAGCTGCTGTCCTTTCTAACTGGCTTGGGGCCCAGAATCCCCAGGCCCTGGGGCTGTGTCCCCGTAGGGACGGGGCCCCCCTCCAGCCTTCTGTGCCTCACATACCTCTTCTCCCTCCTTCCCACCAGGATGTCGCCACAATGCAGTTCTGTGCCAACAAGCTGGACAAGAAAGATTTCTTTGGGAAGTCTGACCCCTTCTTGGTGTTCTACAGAAGCAACGAGGATGGAACGTGAGTTCTCCGGCAACGCTTCACCCCCGCTTTTGGGGGCATGGGCTTTGGGGGGAGGGATGGACCGTGGTGACTTGCCGGGCGGGGGTGGCTTGGGCCATCTCCTCCTGCTGCTGCCCTGAGGCCCCTGCTCTAGAGAGGGCAGGGGCTCTGGGTGGAAGTCAGGGGCTCCAAGGTAGTACCCTGGCCACACAGATGGGGCTGGTGGGGGATAAGGGGCAGACTGCAAGCCCACAGTGCCATTCTGAGGGTCATTACTAAATGGCTGGCGCTGGGCATGTCAGAGATGGAGGGAGCAGGCAAAAACAGGGCTAGGGAAGGAATGAGGGGCCCCTCTGATAGTCTATTCCTTCTTCCACATGCATCACTCCACATCTCTAAGCCTTGTCCTGGCTCACGCACAGCCTTCCTAACACCCCACTACACATATTCCCCCCACTACTTCCTACTCAGCATGGCAAATCTGGACCCCTTTCCCCCCTTGGCCCCAGGCTTCATTCAAAATCCCTCCCATCTTTGAAGCCTCCATTTCCTTCTCTCCTCTCCCTAATCTGGAAGCCATACACAATATGATGGAAAGACAACTCATTGGGCAATGTAAGAGGTCAGTGATGTACACAGAGGGACAGATTCTAGGTTGAGGGTCTTGGGACGTAAGTCCTCTTTTCCAACCCGCTCTGTGACCCTAGACAAGTATGCCACCTCTCTGGGCCTGTTTTCTCATCAGTAAAATGATCTGGTTAGGTTAGGTGGTCTCCATGGTCTCTAAGCACCACAGCTCTGGAAGACTGCAGCTGCTTAGCTGGGATTCTGCAGAATGAGGAAGCGATGGGGCCAGGGAGGTTAATTAGAGAAACGCTGCTGGAGAAGGGAACTAGGAAGAAGGTTTTGAAGGAGAGGAAAAAAATGGGTCCACGGGGTTTGGGGTTTGGGGGTGGGGAGAGGAGCAGGGAAGAATAACAGGCTAGAGAAACAGTGTGTGCAAAGCAAGTGTGCCCTGAACAGAGGGCAGGGAGGCCTCGCTAAGTCCCCTAGAATCTGAAATTCTGGGTGTGTGCGTGTGCGCGTGCGTGCGTGCGTGTGTGTGTGTGTGTGTGTGTGTGTGTGTGTGTTGGGGGGCAGGGCAGCAGCAGGGAGGAGGTATGTTTCAGTCGAAGGGAAAACTGATCTTTAAATGAGCGTACAAAACAAGGGAAATTAGGTACGATAATTTGCATAACAAAAGGATCCTTTGTCTCACCGTAGGACTCTTAGCAGGATTTCTTTAAATAATTCTTGTTGACTTCGACTTGATTTGAGGGAGGGAGGAAAAGGTCTGAGTAATGTTCTGGGTGCCCATGGAAATGTCCATGCAAGTCCCCTCCAGAAAGGAGGGCAGGGGCCGCCCCAGGGCTTGTCTCAGCGGCGAGGGCTGACTGGCCAGCAGGAGGGAGGGATTTGGGTTGTGGAACAGGAGATGGACATGTTGCAGAGTGTTTGCCAATGATTATTCTAGCAGAGTGGTGTGTAGGTTGGGTGGGGAGGGGGCGGGGGAGAGGGAGAGACTCGTGACTGACGCGGTGAACAGGTGGGAGGTGCTGCGCCAGGCGAGCTGTGGAAATGCAGGGGAGGAGGCAGGGAGGGGAGGACATGGGCAAAAGGGCAGGGCAAGACCTGGTTCTGCAGAACTTGGGTGGGGACCGCCCACCGCCCCCTCCCTGGCAGACGAGCTGCAGGGAACCCAGACTGTTGAAAATGGCAAAGGAGCTGGTCAGATGGGGCAGGCGATGGGGGTTTATTTTGGGGGTGAGTTTCACGTGAAGCATGGGCTGGATCTTTCTGGGGTGAGGGGACACCAAGGGCAGCTGGAGAAACCGATCCAGAGGGACCACAGGGAGTGAAATGTCAGGCCTGCCACGCCAGAAGGGAAAAGGGCAGGAAGCATCCACGGAGCACCCGTGCTCCTGGCACTGCACATACCTTGTCTTCTTCAATCAGAATCACTGGTCTGGGAGCAAGAATGTGGTGATGGAGAGCCGGGCTCGGCCAGTCGCTGCCAATCATTAACTCTAATTTTAGGCAAGTGTCTAACCGAATGGAACTTTATGTGATGGTGGAGATGTTCTGTATCTCACTGTCCCTTATGGTCGCCATCAGCCACATATAGCTGCTGAGCCCTTGAAAGGGTCTAGTGTGACAGAGGAACTGAATTTTTTATTTCATTTCATTTTAGTTAATTTAAATGTAAATAGCCACGTGAGGCTAGTGGCTACCATTCTGGACAGTGGGGCCCTACCCTCTGCGTTTCAGTTTCTTGGTGTGTGTGATAGGGAGAATCATAACACCTCCCTCCCAGGGAAGCCATGAGGATTAAATGAGTTAATTCGGGTTATTAGAACAGGGTCTGGCAGCGTTAGTTACGGTTCTTTGGGAAGCTCAGTCACTTGCCCAGGGCTGCACAGCTGGAGGTAGTGGTCCTGGGACCGGAGCCCACATCTGTCTGACCCCATTGGTTCACACCCTCACCCCACGGCCATGTCCCGAGTGTGTGTTGAAATGAATTGAGTTGAGCTGGGAGATGACTGCAGGGACCATTTCCACACTAGGGCCTTGTCCCCCACGGCAAGTACATCAGGGGATCGAGGGGCCTGTGGATTTAGTGATGGCAAAGGGGGGGGGGTTGGGGGAGTTTAAAGAAAGTGGTTTCAGGCAAGAGTCTGAAGCAGAAAACAGACCACACAGGGCTCAGGGAGAAAGACCTAGGGAGGAAATGAGGCTAATAGCTTAGAAGACTTGGTCAGGCAGTTTGGCTGGCAAGCTAGAGGAGCTAGAGCAGGCAGTGGTTCCAAAGAGGTGGGGAGACGGGGAGGGTCCACAGCAGGTCTGTGCGACTGTTGCAGGTGGGAGGTTAGGGCTTCTGCAGGGTGTGAACCTCCCTCCCTTCACCACCAGCTGCTGCTCCTGCCATCTCCCCCAGTCTAGGCTCCTCTTCCTGCCCGACCTGCTGCCCCAGCCATGGGCAGCTGTGGCCCCTCCTTTCCCCGTCCCCATCACTAGCTCTGGAGCGTGTGGGGAGGTCTCCCACATGTACCTCACACTCCAGTGGGTGGGCGAGAAGGAGCACAGAAGAGAAACGCTGAGCCATGGTGACAGGAATGACATTTTGACTTGAAAATTGCCAGAGAAGAAATGGCACAGGCTGTGTGGGTATGGGCGGTGCCCAGGCACCTTCCTGGGTGACCTTTCCAAGCCAGGAGGTAGCTGGGGTGGATGCTGGGAAATCTCATGGGGACAGCCCCTCCCCTGAGCTCCTCTCTGGCTTCTCGCTGCCCCTCCACGTGGCAGGGCAGGCTTCCATGGCGGGGCCAGTCAGGCACGGCATGGGGAGTGGGCAGGGGCGCTGGATCGGGGCCCAGCTGGGATTAAGCCAATTCTGCACTTTTAGTTTGCAAAGCAAGCTCATGGATTCAGACTACAAGAGCTGAAAGGGTCTTAGAGATCATCTAAGCCAGGGGCTTTAATTTCACTGGCTTGAAATGCCAGTGAGAGCTATGGAAACTCTCCTCTGAGAAATACATTTACTCATTAGTTCATTCTGAAAAAAATATTACATGAACACCTTACTAAGTGCCAGGTGCTATTCTGGGCACTAGAGATATACCAGTGAACAAGGAAGACAAACCCTTGCCCTTATGGAGTTTACATTTTAGTGACAGACTATGAAAGAAATAAGGAGAAAGACAGACCATGTCAAATGTCAAATGGTGACAGATGGGATGGAAAAAGCAGTATGGAAAGGGACCAGGATATCTCAGAGTCAGGGGACCAGGGGGCTATAAATTTTAGATAATGGTTCTCAGGGCAGGTGCTCATGTCAAAGAGATGACAGTTGAGTGAAACCTGAAGGAAGTGAGGAGGTGAGCCGTTAACATGGAAATTTGGGAGAGAGTCCTTTAGACAGGGGAACACATGAAACTCAGGCACCCAGTTCCACTGACGATTTCAAGGGTTCACAGACCCCTAAAGCCCGTCCCCAGATCCTTCCATGGATCTCAGATGAAGAAAGTCTAATAGTGGCCAACTCCCTGGGTTTACAGGTGAGGAAATAGAGGCCGAGATGGGGACAGCCTTGCTCAAGGTCACACAGAGAACAGGGGCCAGAACCACATCTTCTGACACTCCTACCTGGTGCAGGAATCCTTTTTGTAGTGTTACCAAGAAATGGCTGTCTAGGAATAAAGACGCAGATGTAGAGAATGGACTTGAGGACATGGGGAGGGGGAAGGGTAAGCTGGGAAGAAGTGAGAGAGTGGCATGGACATATATACACTACCAAATGTAAAATAGACAGCTAGTGGGAAGCAGCTGCATAGCACAGGGAGATCAGCTTGGTGGTTTGTGTCCACCTAGAGGGGTGGGATAGGGAGGGTGGGAGGGAGATGCAAGAGGGAGGAGGTATGGGGATATATGTATAGCTGATTCACTTTGTAATACAGCAGAAACTAACACACCATTGTAAAGCAATTATACTCCAATAAAAATGTTAAAAAAATAAAATAAACTGAAGTTTATGCAAAGATTTAAAAAAAAAGAATGGCTGTCTAGCTTCTACCTGGATGCTGCTAGTGACAGGCAGCTCATCACCTCACGAAGCCATTGTTTCTACTGTCTGGCAACTGCAGAGATTAACAAGCCAGCCCCTCTGGTGATCTGAATTCTGCCTCCCTTGGAGTCAGGACTGACAGACTTCCCTCTCTTCTTTGCCAGGTTCACCATCTGCCACAAGACTGAGGTCATGAAGAACACCCTAAACCCAGTCTGGCAAACTTTCTCCATTCCTGTGAGAGCCCTCTGCAACGGGGACTATGATCGGTGAGATGAGAAACTGTCCCCTGTCCGCAAGCACAGGTGCGGGGGGCACGGTCACGTTGATGAGGGCCATCCCATCAGTACAAGCGAGCAGAGCCTCCTGGAGCTGCGTGCTGGTGGCCCTGCACAGGGTGGAACTGGGGATCCCTCTGGCTCCCTGCCCTTCCCTCACCACACCCCGCCTTTTTTCCTCCCAGTCTGACTTTCCCATTGGTGGAAGCCCTCCCAGGTTGGGGGGATGGGAGGTACCAAGGATTTCAGAGAAGCCCTGGTGTGTGTTGGGCACCCTGCCCGGAGCTCAGTAGCTGGTCTTTTCACTGTGCCCAGCGAGGGGCAGGTGGGGGCCAGATGGCGGCTCTAGATGCACGTAGAGGTGACTTGGTCCCCAGCAGCCCCAACTCCTGGCTGAGAGACTCTGGGGAGTCAGGATCCCAGGATATGCGCTGCCAGATGAGTTGCCATAAATGGGGGTGAGGGATGCAGTGCAAACAGCTCATGGAAGTTTTTGACGCTACAAAGCCTACTCATAATACACCTCATCATTGTTTGAGTGTAGATTGTTGAGTATAGATACAGATACCTAGTTTCCAATCCTGACTCTGTGATGAAAAAAGCACCCTCAACCTGGGCAAACTTTGACCTGTCTGAGCCTCAGTTTCCTTATCTGTAAACTGGGTACCTAAACATCCACCTACCTTGTAGGGCTGCTTTGAAGCTCACAACCTACATGTAAGGCTCTGGTATACATAAAATACCGTTCAGCATTTCATCCACAAACATTTATTGATGCCCTACCATGTGACAGGCACTGCACTAGATGCTGGGAAGTCAGGAGGAAACAAAACACACAGTCTTCACCCTTCACCCAACCTCTTGGAGTTTACATGCTAGTGGGGGAGGCAGACATTAATCCTATAATTGCACAAAGAAACATATAATTACAAATTGTGGCAAGTGCAGGGGGGAGAGGGGACACGTAGGATGGGAGCTGTAACACGGTATTGGTCTGTGTTAAGTCACAAGAACCCAGCCTGGTTTCCGGTGGTTGCTATAGCAGGTGGGCGAGCTGGCAGGGGCTTCTCGGGCAGGGCTGTCCAGGCAGCCCTGAGGAAGCTGGGCCTCTGCTGGCCACTCTGACAGGAGCCCTAGGGTGTCAGAACAGATACCTCAGGGCATCCTGGCTGGTGGCATTGGCATGGGCTCCCTGGCACTCTGTTCACAGTGGCTACTGACAGGGTATGTGCGGTGGGGTGAGGGGACAGGAATGAGCAGACGGATGGCCTCCAGGCACCCCTGTCTCTCTCCTGATCCAGGAGATGAAGTGGCTTCTTTTCCTGCCTCGGCTGGGACAGAAAAGCCACAGTCTGTTCCATAGGTGGTCGTTGAGCACCTACGATGTGCTCAGCACTGCGCCTCCACCTGTGTGGCATTCAAGGGAATGTAGCCGCATTTCTGTCTTCAGGGGGCTTACAGGGAGCTCAGATGTGCACACGTATATTTTAGACCGTTAAATAGTTGTGCAAAATGAGACTGGAAACAAAAATAGGCATTTCAGCCAAACAAACCCCTGTTCCGTGTCTAGCCAGGTCCTGGGGCTTCTGGAGTGGTGGGGAATGGGAGGGGTTGAAGCAATAGGGTCTAAAGGAGGCTCAGGGCAGGGTGGAAGGTTGCGGGGGGCAGCGTCAGTTCCTGGGGACAAGGGATGTAGGAAAAATGGTTGGGATAGAGAGGAAGGGAGCGGAAATTCAAGGTTGGGGGATGGGAGAACATGGCGGCTCCATTCTCATAGGGGTGGAAGGAATTGGGATTTCCGACCGCACTGCCTAGAGGTTTCAGGGTTTGTCCAGCTGACCCCCTACAGCCCGCATCCCAGGGAAGGCCTCCTAGGGCCTCAGAATCCAGCATTGTAAGAGGTCAGCCCAGCTCAGAGGCCTGGGCTCTCTGATCAGCCATCGGAGGAGGTGCGGGTGTGGGGGGAAGGTGCAGGCTTTGCGGAAAGCCCAGGTGGGCTCCCATCCCCCTCCCAGGCTGAGCCCTGGACTGGTTTCCCTCCAGGATGGCTGGGCAGCTTGGGCCCTCCTCCAAAGCCAGGGACAGATTAACTGTGATGTGACTGACAGTGGTGCTAATGGAGGTGTCAGGTGTGTCACACGGCCTGGTAAGCGAGCAGACCTGCCCCCTGTTGAGCCCTAGGGTCACCCACATACACAACAGCCACTCAGGAGGTGCAGGCATTTGGGAGGCCCCCGCAGGGCAGGACAGGGTGGGCCTTGTTCAGGAAAACAAGGCCGCTTTCCTCTACTTCCGAGGCACCTCTTGAAGTCTCACAGTACACATTGGGTTTAATCCAGCAGCCCTGTCTTCCAGGCCAGCCGGGCACCAGACACCGTGTTGGGTGCTGTGGACACAGTGAGCTCTCAGACCCAAGTCTCCTTCTGAGGTCGCTCCCAGGCCAAGGTGGGAGACATGGGTCATAATAATAACATCAAAGGCTCCTGTGGCACTTCTGAGGTAATTGATGTATGTGAACTAATTTAATCCTCCCAACGATTAGTACCTCTTCTGAAAAAGGTACAAATACTATCCACATCTCGTAGGTAAGGAAACTGAGGCCCAGAGAGATTAAGTAACTCACCCAGGGTCTTACTGCCAGTAGCATCAGAATCTGGACCCAAGCAGGCTGGCTCTAGGATCTGTGTTCTTAAACTCCAGCGCTCTGCTGATGAATGGTCAAGGCGTGGGGTGAGTGGGGTGGGACACTTGGAGGACAGCTCTAGGAGAGTTTGCTCAGGGGCTTGAGCAGGTCTGCTTCGAGATAGGAGGTAGAAGGAGGACTCAAAAGGCCTTGACAGCTGCCTGGATATGGGAGTGAAAGAGACGTAGAGATTATTAGGGTTTGGAGTTGGGAGGATGAGAGACGATGGTACCACTAGTGGAAATGGGAAGTGTGACAGGGAGCCAGACTGTGTGGCTATGGGACAGTTACAGTGGTGTTCTTCCCAGGGGAGAGGAGAACAGAGGTCTGGGAGTCCCCAGGAGGGGGGCTGGCAGAGGTCAGGAGTAGGGGGATGTCAGAGAGATAAGAAGGGACCAGGGGGAGGGCAGCCATAGTCAGGGAGCTGAGAGAAGAGAGTTCAAACAGAAATATCAACTTACTATTGTGAAAAAGAGGGCCAGGGGGTGAGAACCAGGGATCTGCTGAGAAAGGGCCGTTTTCTTGGAATGATGGGGGTGGAAACGAGTTAATCTTATTAAGCTTTACTGAGTCTTTAGGACATGGGCCAAATTCTGTCCTAATTGGTTTAAATACAGTATCTTATTTTGTGAGTTTAAATTTCACAATAACCCTAGAAGGTGGGTACTAATGACATGCCCATTTCACAGATGGGGAAACGGAGGACCGCAGATTATGTCACTTGCCAGGGCAAGGAGAAGGTGCATGTCCCTTCTCCAGAAGTCACTTCTGGGCTGGCCCTCTAATTTGGGGTTCCCCTGGTTTGGGGTCCCCCTGCCTTTGCTGTGTTTCCAGTCCACACAAGACCAAACCCAAGCGACCCAGCTGAGCAGAACCTGAGTCAGAGGAAGTGGACTCAGGGTCAGAATTAATCTAGCCCTCCAGTGGGGTGAAGTGGGGTGAAGGGTGATGAAAGCACTTCTCCTGCCTTCCCTGAAGTCCCCCTGCTCTGTCCTTGAATATTCTGCGACTTGAGGATTTGTCCCTGTTAAACCAAATTCCTCTGGGTCACTCACTCACACCTTCATGGTGAATAAGTAGGTTTTAAAAGGGTGTTAAGGGTACTGGGTCTTCACCTGGAGAAGGGAGAGGGTTCCCAGGAGCTGGGGGGCTGTCAAATCACCCAAACTTTGGCCCCCTGGATTGAACCAGTTGCTTCTCCTTTGAACACCACCACCCGCTGAGCACCGGGAGGGGCTGGGCCCAATACTATGGCTTCAGTTAGGAGTGTCTTATCCCTGGTTCACACATGCACAAGCTGAACTCAGACATAGGAACCACAGTCAGTGCAGTACAGCTGGGGTTGCACAGCACCTCTGCCATCAAGCCTCACTGCCTGGGCCTGTGAGGCTCGATGCTCTTCTTCCTCCCAGCAGCTTCTCAGAGTAATGGACTGACTCAGTTAGTTTAGGGCGAACCCCTCAAGGCCTGTCAGCCCTCGGGACTTGTAAGCATCAGGGAAACATACCTTTTCCTGTTTTCCCTGCCTGGGAGAGGGAGAGGCTCATTAGGAGCAGACCTGCAGCTCGGTTCGGAGGAGGCTATGGACAGAGCTGCTTGGTGTGCTGGGGGGCAAGCCTGGAGTCTTTGCCAGCGTCCCCCATCCTTGCTGGCCTGCTGAGGCTCACACACCCTGCTCTGTCACTCCTGCCCCACGCGTTCAGAGACCCACAGGACACTGGCTCCCTGCCAAGAGGCCTGGTGCTGCTACTGACCAGCTGTGTCTGGCTTTTGCTACTGCCTTCCCCTGCCTCTGGGCACCTCCTTCTTCCCCATTTCTGGAGATTTCGGTTCTGAGCTAATCTGACTCCCTGCAGCCATCCCTGGAGCCTTGGCTGTGATTGCTACTGGGGTGAGTTGGCACAGGAATCTCATACTCAGTGGTCTCAACCTCAGCTGCAAGTTCAAATCCCCTGAGGAGCTTTTTTTTTTTTTTAAATTTATTTATTTAGGCTGTGTTGGGTCTTCATTTCTGCGCGAGGGCTTTCTCTAGTTGCGGCGAGCGGGGGGCCTCTCTTCATCGCGGTGCGCGGGCCTCTCACTGTCGCAGCCTCTCTTGTTGCGGAGCACAGGCTCCAGACGCGCAGGCTCAGTAGTTGTGGCTCAGGGGCCCAGTTACTCCGCGGCATGTGGGATCTTCCCAGACCAGGGCTCGAACCCGTGTCCCCTGCATTGGCAGGCAGATTCTCAACCACTGCGCCACCAGGGAAGCCCCCCTGAGGAGCTTTTAACAATTCCCCTGCACAGGCTGCACCCCCAGACCAATTGATTCTGAATCTCTGGGGTAAGGCATCAGCATCAGGATTGCTAAAGCTCCCTGGGGGATCCGATGTGTAACCAAGTTTGAAAACCAGTAACTTCATCTAGAGAGGTTAGTGGCTCTGGAAGCACATTAGAATCAGCCAGGGGACTTTTAAAAACTACCTGTACCTGAGCCCTATCCAGACCAATTAAATCACGCCTTCTGGCAGTGAGATGAGAAAAAAATTCTCCCCAGTGATTTTTTTGGGTATCCAAGGCCGTGGCTATGACTGGGGTCCTCCTATAGCCTCTGAGCATGTTGGCTGTCACTGATCTACTCACCTGAGGGACTGGTGTTGGTGGCCCGTCATTGTGGTGTGCCCACGTGCCACAACTACTGAGCCCACGTGCCACAACTACTGAAGCCCACGTGCCTAGAGCCCGTGCTCCGCAACAAGAGAAGCCACTGCAATGAGAAGCCCACGAACCGCAACGAAGAGTAGCCCCCGCTCGCCACAACCAGAGAAAAGCACGCGCGCAGCAATGAAGACCCAATGCAGCCAGAAACAATAAATAAATAAAATAAAATAATAAAATAAATAAATTTATTTAAAAAAACAAAACAAACAAACAAAACTATCCCAGGTGTGGCCCAAATGCTAAAGTGGAGAGGAGGCTTTTTTTGGTTTTAATTTCTTTTGGGCTGTGTTGTGTCTCCCTTGTGGTGCGTGGGCTTGTCATTGCGGTGGCTTCTCTTGTTGCAAAGCACGGGCTCTAGGCACGTGGGCTTCAGTAGTTGTCGCTCGCAGGCTCTAGAGTGCAGGCTCAGCAGTTGTGGCGCACGGGCTTAGTTGCTCCGCAGCATGTGGGATCTTCCCGGACCAGGGATCGAACCCATGTCCCCTGCACTGGCAGACGGATTTCCAGCCACTGCATCACCAGGGAAGCCCAGGAGGCATGTTTATAGAGATCCAACGCATGCCAGGCAGTTTTACCAATTTGTCTCCACAGCTATGCTGTAGGGCCGTTATTATCCCTACTTTAAAATGATTTTGTGGCTCAGAGAGGTTAAGCGACATCTCCAGGTCCCAGTGCAAAGGGCCCAGCATCCAAGTCCACACCCCAGACACTTTCTACTCTTTCCAGATCACCAGCCTACCTTCAGAGGCCTAGATTTTATTTTTCTTTCCATAATAATTCTCCTCAGAGAGACATAGTTTTTTGTTTTTCACAAAAATTTAAAGGATTTCTCTAAATGGTGGGCTTCTATGCCTGCCCCATTTTACATTTTGGTAACAAAAATCCAGTTGCTGCACAACGTACTGGGCATCCCTTCATTTCCTGAACAGTTTCTACCCTGATGCAGGAGAATCCGTGTCCCACCCCCGTGCCCCATGGAGGCTCATCTGAAGGGAGACAGCGCCTCCTTCTGGGGGTTCTGGAACTCCAAGGCCGACTCCCTGCAGACTTGAGGAGGTGGGCCGTGGCCATGGGCCAAATGATGAGATATTCATAGAACACAGGCCTGGGCAGCCGCCTCTGTGTGCCCCACTTAGAACTGAAGGCTGGAGACCCAGCTCCCCCATGCCTCTTCCACCTCTCCAGACCCTGACCCTGCAGAGGGACCCGGGCATCTGCCCCATCCCTGGGCATCCCTGGAGGACTGCTGGTACCAAGGGTTAACCTGCAACCTCCACCTCCCTCCTCTGCCTCTGGTCTGCTAGCCTGTTGCCATAGAAACAGGCTAAAAATAAAATGGGCTCCCAAAGCCCAGCCCCAAGCTCAGGAGTCAAAACAAATTAATTAAAGCAGACAGGCTAAAATGTGAAGATAATTACACCCTCACTCAGGAGCCAGTCTGGCATGGAAAAGCTCAGCAGGCCATCCTGAGTCAGGACCCCTGGGTCCATCCCTGACATGCGGGGTAGCTCCCCACCACTCAGACTCCTTGAACCCCAGGGTCCCACCAGGAGAGCCCACCCTGCTTAGGCCTTGGATCTACGGAGCACCACACTCACACTCTAACGGCCCCACCCCTGATAAACTGCAGTATGGCTTCATGCTGGGATCTGTGCCGCATCTGGGGCGGCCAAGAGAAGGTGGGGTGAACTGAAGTCTGAGGCTGCCTTTCTACATCTTCCCTGAAATTCAGGGAAGTCCCAATGCAGCTTTGGAGCTGCCTCTGTCCCTAAGACCTTTAAAGGCTTCAAGATAGTTCCTTTGTCTCCTGGGCTGCTGCCTCTTCACCGAGGGCCCTCAGAACCAGGTGGGTGTTCCTCTATCCCCTTTTGGCCCAGGAGCGTGAGAAGGCCACGCAGGTGGCCCCATTCTCAGGCTACGCAGGTGCTGGGTCAAGTCCATCCCACCATGGGCCCTTTGCCTTACAGGACCATCAAGGTGGAGGTATACGACTGGGATCGAGATGGCAGGTAAGCTGGCAGAAGGACAGAAGGTGAGCAAGGAGGGGGACAGCCCCTGGGAGGAAGGTGGATCTTGCCCTCTGATGGAGAGAGCTATGCCCAGGTCCCCACCCATGGCAGCTTGGGGGGTGAGGGGCCTGGGTTTCCTGTGAAGGGACCACTGCCTCGGTGGCTCATCCGTGCCCAGCTCCACTGAGGCACCAGAGGGCCTGTGTCCTGCAGGACATGGTGCAAGGGGTGTAAGAGGCCTCTTTTCCTCAAATAGCTGCCTAGCGGCCAGCCAGTGTCTAAAGTCTCCCCACATTTGGAAGAATGTAGGATTTTCTGAAATGTGTATGTTCTAAGGTACAGGCAGATATTAGTGACCTCCTGAGCATTCATGACCACGTTCTCTGTGTGAGGCTAAGCATCGTGTGGTGACTGAAGTGCAGAAGATGGGCTTGGCTCTCAGAGACTCCCTGAAATCTAGCAGGAGGCCCTTGACTCCTCAGAGGGGGAGCAGGGCTGACGGAGTGGGATATGGGAAAGGCGAGCATATGAATGGACCCCGGAGCGGTAAAGCAGAGCCTGAGTAGGGCTGAGCCTAACCTTGGGGAGGCCAGGGGCTTCCTCTTCTGTGTATCTAAGTGCCCCCAAGGAGCCAGTATCACTGGGAATTCATAGACGAGGACCAGAACAGGCCTCTCACAACTTTAGTAGAACCCTCACCGGCTCCTGCTTGTCTGTTGAACCAAATCCAAGTATGTCATACTTCCTGACTTTTGTGAGCCCTCCATCCTGTGGTGCTACCAGGGGGGTCATAGAGGGGCTTTAAGCCCTCTGATCTCCACTGGTGCCTATCAAGTCTGTGACATGGATGGGGGATGCCGTGAAGGGCTGTGCAAGTACAGCTCTAAGTTAGGCCGGAGCTCCTTCCAAGGAGCTCACCTGCCCAACACCTTCCTATAGAGAAACTCTAGTGCCAACACTACTCTACCAGCTCACTCTGTCCCCTCCTCTCTTCGCTTTAACCACATCACAGGCAAGTCAGCTTCAGGCTTCCACCCACGATTCACCTCATCACCTTACCCTGGAGTTCCCCATACCGTTCCTTTACCAGGGAAGCTGGAGACAGCTACCAGATGCCATGGGGTCCCACCATCAAGGAGCTCATAGTCTGAATGCTGAGAGCTGTAAATATGTAGACAAAAGACAGTGTGGACTCAAGGTGGGGCAAGGCCCCAGGGGTACCTCCTGGGCATCACACTCCAGCAGGCATTCCTGGCCAGCATGTTAACCACTGCCCTCTATCAGTGAGAGTGGTGGCGAAAGGCAGCCAACCGCAG